>NC_133390.1:140293582-142793582 GCF_047511655.1 Castor canadensis | reverse complement strand
TTTAGTTTAAGACTACAAATCAAATCAAACGTTATTTTGTTGATGGCATGTCTTAGTCTATTTTGTGCTGCTATAACAGAATACCACAGACTGGGTAATTTGTAAAGAAAAGAAATTTATTTTCCATAGTTCTACAGACTGGGAAATCCAGTATCAAGGTGCTGGCACTTGGAGAGGGCCTTCTTGCTGGGTCAGACCATGAAAGGGCATCACATTCCAA
This sequence comes from Castor canadensis, assembly GCF_047511655.1. Taxonomy (NCBI): domain Eukaryota; kingdom Metazoa; phylum Chordata; class Mammalia; order Rodentia; family Castoridae; genus Castor; species Castor canadensis. Next base: position 142,793,362 of record NC_133390.1, on the reverse strand, counting down.
GTATGAGAGTGAAAGTATCAGGTCTACCTTTTTTTTACAAAGCCACTAATACCATCCTGGGTGCCCCACCTTCATGATTCACCTAACTCTAATCTCCTCAGAGTCCTTGCTCCAAATATCAGCAATGTATGAATTTGGGGAATAGGTTTCCAATACATGAACTTTGAGGGACACATTCAAATAGTGGCAATATGTTTATTTCAAATGGAAACCTTTAGGAAATGACAAGCTTCTTATTCATGTTCATTGATGTCCTTTATGTCTTTGAGCATTCCGTAGCCAAGATCTTATATTTTTAAGTAGTATTCAAAGGCAGAGATAGTCAAACCATCTATCTCAGGGACTGGTTCAACTTGGCACTACATTTTCAGACTAATGTTTGAGACTGAGCTGGGCAAGTTCAGAGCCCTATCCTATGTTTTCCACATCCGATTTCTATCTGACGTATAAGGCGCCATTCAATTAAAAACCCTGGATGAAACAGGAGAATGAGGAAGGCAGCGGAGAAAGGTGATAGTTGGTAGTGAGCCATGATTTTTGTATAATATTTTTGCTTAAAAAATGAGTCCATTATTAGGATGTCTAATTTTGATCTCAGCCAAAAGGCAGTGAAAGAAGTGATAGGATGTTTAATTTTGTCAAAGAAACAAGATGGTTATGAGAAAAAACTTTGGCAATCTTCTTTTTTTTTCTTTTCTTTATTCATACATTCATGTGTGCATACATTGCTTGGGTCATTTCTCCCCCCTGCCCCTTGCCCTCTCCCTCTCCCCCCACACACCCCTTGCTTCCAGGCAGAACCTGTTCTGCCCTCTTCTCCAATTTAGTTGAAGAGAAGACATAAGCAATAATAAGAAAGACAAAGCATTTTTGCTAGTTGAGATAAGGATAGCCATACAGAGAGAGTCCTAGCATTGCTTCCATGTACAAGTGTATTACAACCCGAATTGATTCATTTCTACCTGACCTCTTCACTACTTCCCGGTCACCTTTCCATATTGATCACTGTCGCTTTATGGTTACTGTATTAGCTCCTCTGCAGTGGGGACATCAAACACTTTCAAGTTTTGGGTTTCCTACCTATCCCCATGCCTCCAATATCTGCTCTCCCCTTAGTGTGTGACCCAAATCCAACAACATTACTGCCTTTGCCCTAGATCTAAAGTCCACATATGAGGGAGAACATACGATTTTTGGTCTTCTGAGCCTGGCTAACCTTGCTCAGGATGATATTCCCGAGTTCCATCCATTTACTTGCAGATGGTAAGATTTCATTCTTCTTCATGGTTGAGTAAAACTCCATTGGGTATAAATACCACATTTAATAATGTGACTTAATGTGACGAATGACTTAATCCATTCGTCAGTAGTGGAGCATCTTGATTGTTTCCATAACTTGGCTATTGTGAATAGCACTGTAATAAACATAGGTGTGCAGGTGCCTCTGGAGTAACCTGAGTCACATTCCTTCTGGTATATCCCTAGGAGTGGGATTGCTGGATCATATGGAAGATCTACGTTTAGTTTTTTAAGAAGCCTGCAAATTTTTTCCAGAGTGGTTGTACAAGCTTGCATTCCCACCAGCAATGCACAAGGGTTCCTTTTTCCCCACATCCTCACCAACATTTGTTGTTGGTGGTGTTTTTGACGATGGCTGTTCTAACAGGGGTGAGGTGGAATCTTCGTGTGGTTTTGACTTGCATTTCCTTTATGGCCAGAGATGGTGAGTATTTTTTCATGTGCTTTTTGGCCATTTGAATTTCTTCTTTTGAAAAAGTTCTGTTTAGTTCAGTTGCTCATTTCTATATTGGTTCATTGATTTTGGAGGAGTTCAGTTTTTTGAGCTCCCTGTATATTCTGCTTATCAGCCCTTTGCCTGTATATAGGCAGTGAATATTTTCTCCCACTCTGTGGGTAGTCTCTTTAGTTTAGAGACCATTTCTTTTGCTGTGCAGAAGCTTTTTAATTTCATGCAGTCCCATTTGTCTATCCTTTTTCTTAGATGCTGAGCTGCTGGGGTTTTATAGAAGAAGTCCTTGCCTATACCTATTGCTTTCAGAGTATTCCCTGCTCTTTGCTATACTAGCTTCAGAGTTTTGGGTCTGATATTAAGGTCCTTGATCCATTTTGAGTTGATACTAGTACAGGGTAATAAACATAGATCTAGTTTCAGTTTTCTGCAGGCAGATAACCACTTTTCCCCACAACATTTCTTGAAGAGGCTGTCTATTTTCCATCATATGTTTTTGGCGCCTTTGTCAAAAATAAGGTGGGTATAGCTGTGTGGATTCATATCCTGGTCCTCTATTCTGTTCCACTGGTCTTCATGTCTGTTTTTGTGCCAGTACCATGTTTTGTTCATTTTTTTTTTGCTATTGTTTTGTAATATAGTTTGAAGTTTGAAGGTATTGTGATACCTCCAGCATTGTTGTTTTTGCTGAGTATTGCCTTGGCTATTTGTGTCCCATAGGTTCTGGTAGGTCACATTTTCATTTTCATTAACTTTCAGGAACCTTTTAATTTCCTCTTTTATTTCTTCAATGACCCATTGATCATTGAGCAATGTGTTATTCAACTTCCAATTGTTTTCATGTTTTTTACTGTTATTTTTGTTGTTGATTTCTAGTTTTAATATGATCAGATAGAATGCATGGGATTATTTCTGTTTTCTTATATTTGCTGAGACTTGCTTTGTGCCCTAAGATATGATCAATTTTGGAGAAGTTTCCATGAGCTGCTGAGAAGAATGTATATTGTGCAGAAGTTGGATGAAATATTCTGTAAGCATCAGCTAGGTCCATTTGATCTATGGTGTGAAATAGTTCTAGAATTTCTTTATTGATTTTTTTGTTTGGATGACCTATCTATTGATGGTGGAGGGGGGTATTAAAGGTTCCCACTACCACTGTGTTGGAGTCTATACATGCTTTTAGGTCCTTCAGAGTGTTTGATGAAATAGGGTGCACTGACATTGGGTGCATATAGATTGATAATTGTTATTTCCTTTTGGTACATTTCCTCTTTTATTAGTATGGAGTGTCCTTCTTTATCTTGTTTGATCAATGTAAGTTTGAGGTCTACTTTGTCCAAAGTAAGTATTGCTACTCCTGCCTGTTTTGGGGGGCCATTGGCTTGGTAAATCTTCTTCTAGCCTTTTACCCTAAGCCAGTGCCTGTTTCTGTCCATGAGATGGGTCTCCTGTAAACAACAGTTTGTTTGGATCTTCCTTTTTAATCCAGTTTGCCAGAAGGTGTCTTTTGATGGGGGAGTTAAGTTCATTAACATTCAGTGTTAACATTGATAGCTGTGTGGTGATTCCTGTCATTTAGTTGTTTTTGTTGGTTAAGGGTTTGATTGTGTGCAGCTGAATTAATGTTACTCTCTGATTCCTTGTCTTTTCTTCTCCTGTGATTTGTTGTTGCCTGTCCTCACATGGTTTTGTTTGCTTTCATTTTCTGTGTACAGAATTCCTTGAAGGATCTTTTGTAGTGGTGGCTTTGTGGCCATATATTGTTTTAGTTTTTGTTTATTGTGGAAGACTTTTATTGCTCCATCTATTTTAAGTGATAGTTTTGCTGGATAGAGTATCCTAGGGTTGGAGTGGTTTTCATTCAGTTCCCAGAATACCTTACTCCATGCCCTTTTTGCTTTTAAGGTTTCTGTTGAGAAATCTGCTCTGATTGTGATAGGTTTATCTTGTATGTTATTTGTTTTTTCTCTCTTACAACCTTCAATATTCTTTCTCTATTCTCTGTGCTTGTTGTTTTAATGATAATATGTCATGGGGTAGTTCTATTTTGGTAGTTCTGTTTTGTGTCCTGGGGGCTTCATGTACTGAATAGGCATAGCTTTCTCTAGGTTTGGGAAAATTTCTGTTATTATTTTGTTGAATATATTATGAAAACCTTTTGCTTGAACATCTTCTCCTTCTTCAATGCCTAGGATTCTCAGGTTTGGTCTTTTGGTGGAGTTGGTGAGTTCTTGCATATTCCTTTCACAGATCTTGAGTTGTTTGACTAATAGCTCTTCAGTTTTTCCTTTAATTTCCATTTTATCTTCAAGTTCTGAGATTCTGTCTTCCACTTGTTCTAGTCTGCTGGTGTGGCTTTCAATTGTGTTTTGTATTTCTGTTTCATTCTTTTTTCTGAAGTTTTTCATATCATGAGCCACTTCTTCTTTAATATTGTCTAATATTCCTCTTTAATTCATTCATCTCTTTATTTATAGTATTCTCTGTTTCCCTTTGGTGTTTATTTAGGGCTTCTACGAATGAACTCCTGGAGTTCATTTATTTGTTTCTGTGTCTGCTCATATTTTTTATTTTTGGTGTCTTGAAGTTTCTTGGGTGCCTCTTGTCTGTTTTGGTTAACCATGTCTAATAACATCTCCATGGCATTTTCAGTGAATTCTTGCAGAATTTCTTCTTTGAGGGTGTTCTTGTGGGCATCGTTGGGTTCTTTGGCATTGTTTATCTTTGTTTTGTTAGAGTCCGGAACTGGGTATCCATTTTCTTCATTTCCCTCTAATCCTGTATTAAATTATTTGGGGGGGAGATTGGTTTCCCTCCCTTTTTCATCTTCCCATTACTCCACTTAGTACTGTGCAACTTTGTTCTTTATAGGCTAGTTGGTGGTTTCAGTCACCTGTTTTCTTTCCCTTGGTTTAATTTTGATTGTGACTGTATTGGGTTTGTAGCTAAGTGTGTGTATTATTTCTGTCCCTGGTCTGGGTGTAATTTAGTATTTGCCAATTCACAATAGTAAAACTAACAACAGCAACAAAAAAATACCAAAGCAATCAATGTGGAAAGATGAACAAACAAACACAAACAAGAAACAGAACAAACAGACAAACAAACAAACAAACAAAAATTCCAGTGCAGGAACAATAGAATTTCAGTCTTATTTTAAGCTCTCATGTTACTCCTCCAGCATCCAATCCTGGTGTTGGTATTTAAGCAGAAGCTCTGTTGTAGTCTCACCAGGTGGTTGGGTAGTGTTTTGGTTTTTTTTTCCTTCTGTCTTTCAGAGGCAGCTGCTTGGTCAGCTCCTCCCTCTGTGGGGTGTGGCAGTTTAAGTTTGTATGTTGTCCTCAGGTTCCAGAATTAGCTCTGTAGCCCACCAGCTGTCCTGCTTTGGAGTTGGGTTTTCACTGTGCTTGATTACTGGGGGATTGTTTCTTTGCCTTGCTCCCTTTCTCTGGACTAATGTCAGTGATCCGTCAGCCGACCCCCTGCTGTCAGAGTGTTGTGATGGTTTGCTGATTATTTTTCAATTTTGCAATGTTGTGTGCCTTTCAACGTTGCTCACTGGCTCAGGAGATGAACTTTGTGGACTGCTACCTGCCCTTTTTCAGGCAGCAGCTTATCATCTGTCTGCTGTTGGCCCTTCTGCCTTTTCAGCCTTTGTTTACTGAAAGTTCGTGTGGAGATCAGCTCCTTGCTCCTCCCCCCTTCTCTGGTGTGCTTTCAGCAACACTGTCCCTCTGCTGTGTGTTGGTTTTCAGTTCTTTGTTTATTGTTCAGTTTTTTTGTGTGTGGGGGGGGTGGTCAGTCTGCCCAGGGGTTATGCTGGATTATCCTAGGGGTGGCTGGGTGAAAACCATGTGATGCTTGGTGCTCACCTGTTGGTCTGCCGAGTGTCTCCCAAGCAGGTTTGGAGCCAGTGTCTGGCAGTGCAGCAGTCCTCCTGTTTTCTCAGTGTCACTTGGTGTGGAGAAGCTTTCCACGGGCTAGGGGTTCAGGATGTCGAAGTTTTGATTCTCCTTGCTGTTTTATTTCTGCCGAGTGTGTCTCCAGCATCTCAGCGAGGTTTTGGAGTCACTGAGCTCATGTTGTCTGCTTCTGCTTGGCTATCTTCTTAATAGCAGTCAAGATTTGTTGAACTCTTAGTATGTTCCAGGCATTGTTATGAAGACACTTTATACATTATTGCCTTTAATATTCACTGTAATCCTAGGAGGTGTGTTTTCTTAATTCTTCTCATTTTTTGAAAGGGATATGGAGGTACAGAGAAGTTACCTGGGTTGCCTTAAGTCATGCACCTAGATTTCAGTTTTCAACTCTGGAAGACTAATTGTGGAAATTACATCTTTGACCATTATGTCATACTTCCTCTTCTAAGTTGAACAAAATCTGCGTGTCAACATACTCTATATTAAAAAGAAAATGAAGAGACATCAAATGTTGATAGCTGATTAGGTCCTTTGATTTATTTCAAGGTGAGTATCTGCAGTGGGACAAAGACATTTATTGTTTGGTTGCCTTATAGGATGTAAGGCAATAAACTTCACAGTTGTACATTTACAAGACTGTCAAGTATTTTGAGCTCCTTTCATATCTATGAACTAATGAGTGAATAGAGATCAGTTACCAAAAAAAGTGTTCTTTTGTATTTCCCTAAAGCAATAACACACTGAAATGAATGGTGTCCAGTTATATTGGTCTCACATCATTCCTTGATCAGAAAATGGCATTTGTATACATTGATTTCCAATTCTCTTTGTAAAACTGAGTGTTTTCATTGTACCAAGGATTTAAGTAGGAAAAATTATTTTTGTCTTCTCCTTAAATATTTTTGCTAAAAAATTTTGGGAATATTGATCTGTTTCCCTCTTTTAAATAGGTTTAGAATCTTAATGTGTGCCACATGGATTTCTGAAAATCAATTCATTATGCTTACAAAATATAAATTTTATCTTAATTCTGATCTTTTGTAAATATTGTGAAATCTTTAAGTATTTTTCTTATAAGAATGAAGATCATAGTTCTTTATCTTTATTTATTTGGGTAGATAAAAGAATTACATATGGGAAACAGAATAGTTTTCTATTCCTGTATAATTACTACAAACTTAGTGCTTAAAACAGCAGGTGTCTATTATCTCAAAATTCTATAGATCAGAAATCTAGCTGGCTCCTGTGCTCAGAGTTTCACAATATCAAGGTATCAGCCTGGGAGTTCTAATATGGAGGCTCTGGAGAAAGAAAAATTGGTTTCCAAGATCATTCAGATTATTGGCAGAATTTAGTTCCTTTGGTTGTTGGACTGCAATCCCTGTTTTCTTGCTGACTGTTTGCAAGGAATCACTCACTTCTTGATGCAAGTCTCTCTATCTTGAAAGATACCTGTGATGTATTAAATCTTTTTCAGGCTTGGAATCTTTCTGACTGCAGTTATAACCATACTCAAAGAATATTATATAAATGTGAAAGTTATTGGAGGTCATTCCTAGAATACTGCTTACCACAGAGAGTTAGCACAGTATATATGATTTTGATGTTTCCTCAAGATTTGATATTAATAAGGCAATTGAAATAGGTTCCTTGCTTTACCTGAGTATTTTAATACAATTATACTTACTGATTTCTAATGTGAATGCATTTTGTATGATTGTTTTAAATTTATTATTTCTCTTGGGTTTTTCTGTTTGTTTTTAGTAGTGCTGGGGTTTAAACTTAGGACTTCGCACTTGCTAGACAGGTATGCTTGAACCATACCCTCATGCATTTTTGCTCTGGTTATTATTGAGATAGGGTCTTGCTTTTTGCCTAGACTGGCCTGGAAAATGATCCTCCTACTTTATACTTCCCATTATAGCTGGGATCACAAGCCCATGTCACCACATCCAGCTATTGGTTGAGATGGGGTCTCATGAACTTTGTTTTGCCAGGGCTGGCCTCAAAGAGCATGCAGCTAGGACTACAATATTGAGCCACTGGTGCTTGGCTAAATTCATTTATTATCTTGGAATTCAGACTTGAAGGTCATCTTCAAATTGGTGAAAAATATTGATTTCTTCTACATTCACTAAAAGATTGTTAAACATTTTGTAAAGCAATTGATCAGTAATCTAACCTAAAATTAAAAGTCCTTCCTCTGATGCATGGGCAGAGAGGTGGAGTCACTTACTATAGCTGTACTTATGGTAAAGGCAGAGCATGGTAAGAATGAACTGAATTTCAGAGAAAATTTTCTTGCTTTAGAGTAACACAGCTTTATTGTGGGACATTATTTCAATGCAACCTATCTATTTCTGTGTCTTCCTCAATCCTGTCCCACCAGTCGTTTTCCACTGGAAATTCCCAAGGTCTCAGATAACAAGGAATCAGTGGATCTTTTCTTCTGGTTGGCTTTGGCCTTGCCCATAGGCACTAAGCTCTAGAAACCTTTTCTGAGGTATAATGATCATTTCTACAGTGGTCACAACCTTTATATTTCCTCCCTGGAAAGCCACAGTGGTGATCACTATCCAAAAGTGAAGTTATCACCAAGGCACCCCAGCCCATCTTTGCTCTATTTGGCTTTCATTCATTGAAGAGAGTGATTGTGAATAGGATAAACATCCTGCTGGTCCTTTATAATGGCTGAATTACCCTCTTGCTGACTCCCCCATTCCAGGAGCTCTTTGACCTATTTCCCTTATAACTGGTATTTAATATGCATCAAATTTGTGTCTTTTCTAATTCTTATAGTTCAGCATGGTCCCAAATTTGTCTTTTTAATGAGTCAAATCTCTCTGACACCCCTCTCTATTCTCCCCATCACACAGCTCTCAGTGCATTTAAAGGTACATTCAGCAGAACAAAATTTCCCAATAGAGTCATCCGAGGCTTATTCATAAAGTACACTGGGGGTCTTCTAATGAAGGATTGGGGGTAGCTAAGTCATGATCCCTTCTATGATTCTTTGTGTGAATTCAACATCTACATTGATATTCCTTGAAATTATGTGACCTCTTGTCTTTATAACTCCAGCTTTTCATCATTTACCAGAATGAACACATTTCAAGTTTATTATTCTGTACCACTTCACTTCTAAGGTAAAGAAATGGGAACTTCTTTATGTGTGAGACTTGTCTACTCCCTTACTGCTTGTGAACATGAACTGTCCTGCCATTGTATTTTCCAGGTAAGGAAATTGCCATTAATCCTAATATAATTTCAGATTCTTTTTGTCATGATTGTCTATCCTTGGAAACTTTATGATTACTAGAGACTGTCCTTAAAAAGCTTCATCTGAACTTGACCATCATCTTCCAAACATGTTTTATCCAGCCCAGAGCAGATTAGGCTGCTTTGTCCTTTGATGGATATATTACACCTTCCCATGTTCAAGTTGGTATCCATTTTATAGCCAAAAGAGAAGTTTGGTGGTTGTCTAGTGAAGGACAACCATTATTTTAAAACAGAAGTCAAAGATTGCCTTAGTATAATTAGTAGACATGGTATGCCTCTGACTTAGATTGAAATTATGGTTGGTTTGGTTTATTTATTTATTTATTGTTTGGTTTATTTATTTCACTGTACATTGATACAAGCCTGTTTCTTCCTAACTTTTCTTTTCATTTCCTTCTTGTTTCAGTGGATTATCAGTCCATTATTTCAAGAATTATCCTTTTTTGTTGTTTGTTTTTGTTTTTTTTATACTCACTGTCCAGACTAATAGCTGAGTGAATCAAGCTATCTGTCTCTTCCACTTATCCTCAGGCTGCTGAGTACTGCTATTGAAAATCACATGGATGTCTATTTTTTGTTTGTGCTTTTCATTTTCTTTGTTTCTATGAAATAAAATTTAGTAACTCTGCTGCTTCTCAACACCATGATCAAATCTTTTTAGATGTGGTTAGCTGCCCCATATTTTCCAGTTAGTCTCCATACATGTTTCTTGCTCTAGGCCTTTGCACTTGTGATTACTTCTAATATTTTTCCATTAGATGGGTAATTTTCAATTTTGTCTATAAATTAGAATTAGTGGGAAGTTTAAAGCAATTTTGATGTCCAGGCTACACCTGAGGCCATTCAACTTAGAATTTCTGAAGGATGAAACCAAGGAATTATTTTGTCTTTAAAAGTTTCTCAGGTGATGCTAATGTGCAGTGGTGGTTAGACTAAAGTGCCCTAGTAACACACAGCTTTGTTTTCTTGCTATAATTGGTTTTAAGCTCAAATTATTATCACCTTAGAGATTTGCCTGTCTATCCTACCAAAAATATAGGCCTTTTCTCAATTTGTATTTTCTTCCCCTGTCTTTACTTTTCTTCACTGCATATTATGTATTTTCTAGGTAAATTGCTGAATTTACACATTTCATTATTATCTGCCCTCTTCTTACAGAATACAAACTTCATGAGGGCTTTCTTACATAGTCGTGGGTGGCCTAACAATGGGGATACATTCCAAGAAATGCATCATTCATTAGGCATTGCTGTGCAAAAACCATAGTGTATACTTATACAACCCTACATGGTATGGCCTATTGCATGCCTAGGCTATATAGTGTAGCCTATTCTTCCTGGAATACACATCTGTACTCAATACTATAGGCAATTGTAACACAATATTAAGTATTTGTGCATCCAGTCATATCTAAACATAGAAAAGGTACAGTAAAATACTGTATAAAAGATAAAAAAATGGTATGGGGTAGTTACCATGAAGAGAACTTGAAGAACTGGTAGTTGTTCTGGATGAGTCAATGAGTGGTGAGGGAATGTGAAGGCCTCAGACATTTCTGCATACTATGATAGACGTTATAACACTATACACTTAGGCCATACTAAGTTTATTAAAAATTTTTTCATAGTAAACTAATCTTACTTTATTATAGCTTTATTTTATAAACTTAATTGTTTTAATTTTATAATAACACATAATTTAAAAACATAGACACATTATATAACTACACAAAACCTTTTTTTATTTGTGCCCTTATTCTATAAATTTTTTACTATGTAAATTGCTTTTTGCTTTCTAAACTTTTTTGTTAAAAACTAAGACAGGAACATGTATATTAGCTTAGGTCTAAACAAGGTCAGGATCATCAATATCACTGTCTTCTACCTCTACACACTCTCCATGCAATAATACATGTGGAGCTGCCATCTCCTATGATAACAAAATCACTTTCTAGAGTTTCTCCTGTAGTTCCTTCAGGGACACCTTTTATAGCTGACTCTATTGTTTTTTGTAATGATAAAATGTGTAGTAAATATATAAACCAGTAACATAGTCATTTATTATTATTTTCGAGTATTATGTGTTTTACATAATTGTATGTGCCATACTTTTAAATAGCTGGCAGTGCAATAGATTTGTTTATACCAGCATCATCATGAATACATGAGTAATGCATTGTGCTAGTATTTTACAATGGCTACTATGTCACTAGACAACAGGAATTTTTCAGCTCCATTATGATTTTATAGTGCACTGTCAAATATATGGTTCATTGTTGACTGAACTGTTGTTCTGCAGCACATCTTATACACATTGTATTATATATTATCAATGGTAACTGTCACCAAAATACAGGATGAGACTATTAAGAAGAATATACATAAAGAGGGCCTAGGACAGAACTGTAAAGAACAACATTTAAGGAACTGATGGAATTACTATTATTTTTCTTACTTGGTTTTGTCCATTGTCATATTGTACCATCTAAATATGTCCTGGCCTATGATTCAACAAAGCTCCTATATAAGTACTTTTTACTCTTAGAGCATGACCTTACCTCTCAAATTGTAAAAAACTATTTGACATTCTGGTTTTGACCAAACTTACAGAGATATACATATGTCTTTTTACGTGTATGTTTGTGTCAGAAAATTGACTTTCCTGGTGTTTGTGGATAAATTTTTAAACTTTATTCTATATCCCATTCTATCTTCTGTGTCTCAAGATTTTGATCTGTCTACTTTCTCTCCTTTATTGTGCTGCTATGGTTTGAATATTCGCTTTTAAAACTCATATTGAAGTTTAATTGCCACTATGACAGTATTAGGAGGTTGGAACTTGCACCTCTACCATGTGATCTTGCAGTACAAAGGCCCTTACCAGATGCTAGCACTGTACTCTTTGATTCCCAATTACCAGAACTGTGAGCCATAAAAATCTATTTTCTCTGTAGATTACTCAATCTATGGTATTCTATTACAGTAGCAAAGAATAGGCTAAAATAGGCAACTTTTAACAACATGAACCTAATCATTTTTCTCCTATTTATTTATTTTTATTATTCATATGTGAATACAATGCTTGGGTCATTTCTCACCCCTGTCCCCACCCCCTCCCTTACCACCCACTCTTCCCCCTTCCTCTCCCCCCCACCCCCTCAATACCCAGCAGAAACTATTTTGCCCTTATTTCTAATTTTGTTGTAGAGAGAGTATAAGCAATAATAGGAAGGAACAAGGGTTTTTGCTGGTTGAGATAAGGATAGCTATACAGGGAGTTGACTCACATTAATTTCCTGTGCATGTGTGCTACCTTCTAGGTTAATTCTTTTTGAACTAACCTTTTCTCTAATTCCTGGTCCCCTTCTCCTGTTGGCCTCATTTGCTTATAAGGTATCTGCTTTAGTTTCTCTGCGTTGAGGGCAACAAATGCTATCTAATTTTTTAGGTGTCTTACCTATCCTCATATCTTCCTTGTGTGCTCTCACTTTTATCTTGTGATCAAAGTTCAATCCCCTTCTTTTGTTTGCCCTTGATCTAATGTCCGCACATGAGGGAGAACATACGATTTTTGGTCTTTTGGGCCAGGCTAACCTCACTCAGAATGATGTTCTCCAATTCCATCCATTTACCAGCAAATGATAGCATTTTGTTCTTCTTCATGGCTGCATAAAATTCCATTGTGTATAGATACCACATTTTCTTGATCCATTCGTCAGTGGTGGGGCATCTTTGCTGTTTCCATAACTTGGCTATTGTAAATAGTGGTGCAATAAACATGGGTGTGCAGGTGCCTCTGGAGTAACCTGTATCACAGTCTTTTGGTATATCCCCAACAGTGGTATTGCTGGTCAAATGGTAGACCAATATTTAGTTTTTAAGTAGCCTGCAAATTTTTTTCCAGAGTGGTTGTACTAGTTTACATTCCCACCAACAGTGTAAGAGGGTTCCTTTTTCCCCACATCCTCGCCAACACCTGTTGTTGGTGGTGTTGCTAATGATGGCTATTCTAACAGGGGTGAGGTAGAATCTTAGTGTGGTTTTAATTTGCATTTCCTTTATTGCTAGAGATGGTGAGCATTTTTTCATGTGTTTTTTGGTCATTTGAATTTCTTCTTTTTTTTGAGAAAGTTCTGTTTAGTTCACTTGCCCATTTCTTTATTGGTTCATTAGTTTTGGGAGAATTTAGTTTTTTAAGTTCCCTATATATTCTGGTTATCAGTCATTTGTCTGATGTGTAGCTGGCAAATATTTTCTCCCACTCTGTGGGTGGTCTCTTCAGTTTAGAGACCATTTCTTTTGATGAACAGAAGCTTTTTAGTTTTATGAAGTCCCATTTATCTATGCTATCTCTTAGTTGCTGTGCTGTTGGGTTCCCTTTGAGAAAGTTCTTACCTATACCTACTAATTCCAGAGTATTTCCTACTCTTTCCTATATCAACTTTAGAGTTTGGGGTCTGATATTAAGATCCTTGATCCATTTTGAGTTAATCTTGGTATAGGGTGATATACATGGATCTAGTTTCAGTTTTTTGCAGACTGCTAACCAGTTTTCCCAGCAGTTTTTGTTGAAGAGGCTGATGTTTCTCCATCGTATATTTTTAGTGCCTTTGTCAAAGACAAGTTGGTTATAGTTGTGTGGCTTCATATATGAGTCCTCTATTCTGTTCCACTGGTCTTCATGTCTGTTTTTGTGCCAGTACCATGCTGTTTTTATTGTTATTGCTTCGTAATATAGTTTGAAGTCAGGTATCGTGATACCTCCAGCATTGTTCTTTTGACTGAGTATTGCCTTGGCTATTCATGGCCTCTTGTGTTTCCATATAAATTTCACAGTAGATTTTTCAATCTCTTTCATGAATGTCATTGGAATTTTGATGGGAATTGCATTAAACATGTAGATTACTTTTGGGAGTATAGACATTTTTACTATGTTGATTCTACCAATCCATGAGCATGGGAGATCTCTCCACTTTCTATACTCTTCCTCATCCTCTTTCTTCAGAAGTTTATAGTTTTCCTTGTAGAGGTCATTCACATCTTTTGTTAGGTTTACACCTAGGTATTTGATTTTTTTTGAGGCTATTGTAAGTGGAATTGTTTTCATATATTCTTTTTCAGTTTGTTCATTATTAGTGTATAGAAATGCTAATGATTTTTCTATATTGATTTTATATCCTGCTACTTTGCTATAGCTATTGATGGTGTCTAGGAGATTCTGAGTAGAGTTTTTTGGGTCTTTAAGGTACAGGATCATGTCATCTGCAAATATGGATATTTTGACACTTTCTTTACCTATTTGTATTCCTTTTATTCCTTCTTGTTGCCTAATTGCTCTGGCTAGGAATTCCAGTACTATGTTGAATAGGAGTGGAGATAGTGGGCATCCTTGTCTGGTTCCTGATTTTAGAGGGAATGGTTTCAGTTTTTCTCCATTAAGTATAATGCTGGCTGTAGGTTTGTCATATATAGCTTTTATAATGTTGAGGTACTTTCCTTCTATTCCTAGTTTTCTTAGAGCTTTTATCATGAAATGGTGTTGGATCTTATCAAAGGCTTTTTCTGCATCTATTGAGATGATCAAGTGGTTTTTGTCTTTGCTTCTGTTAATGTGGTTTATTACATTTATTGATTTTCGTGTGTTGAACCACCCCTGCATTCCTGGGATGAAGCCTACTTGGTCGTGGTGAATAATCTTTTTGATGTGTTGTTGAACTTGGTTTGCCATTATTTTATTGAGGATTTTTGCATCAATGTTTATTAAGGAGATTGGCCTATAGTTCTCCTTTTTGGAGGTGTCTTTGCCTGGTTCTGGGATAAGTGCAATAATGGCTTCATAAAATGTGTTAGGCAGTTTTCCTTCCCTTTCTATTTAATGGAACAGTTTAAGAAGGGTTGGTTTCAGTTCTTCTTTAAAAAAGTCTGATAGAATTCAACGGAGAATCCATTAGGTCCTGGACTTTTCTTTTTGGGGAGACTCTTGATTGCTGCTTCAATTTCATTTTGTGTTATAGGTCTATTCAGGTGATCAATTTCCTCTTGGTTCAGTTTTGGATGATCATATGTATCTAGAAATCTGTCCATTTCTTTAAGATTTTTGAGTTTCTTTTGAATATAGGTTTTCGAAGTAGTCTCTTGATGATTTCCTGGACTTCCATGGTGTTTGTTTTTATCTCCCGTTTTGCATTCCTGATTCTACTAATTTGGGTTTTTTCTCTCATTGTGGTCAGGTTTGCCAGGGGTCTGTCAATCTTGTTTATTTTTTCAAAAACCAACTTTTTGTTTCATTAATTCTTTGTTTGTTTTTTGGTTTCATTTTGTTGATTTCAGGTCTTATTTTTATTATTTCTCTCCTATTTGTTTCGGGATTTGCTTGTTCTTGTTTTTCTAGGAGTTTGAGATGTATCATTAGTTCATTGATTTGGGATTTTCAGTCTTTTTAATATATGCATTCAGGGCTATGAACTTTCCTCTCAGGACTGCCTTTGCTGTGTCCCATTGTGCGGTAGGTAGTGTTTTCATTTTCATTGACTTCCAGGAACTTTTTAATTTCTTCTTTTATTTCATCAATGATCCATTGTTCATTAAGTAATGAGTTATTAAGTTTCCAGGTGTTTGCATGTTTTTTTGTCTTTACTTTTGTTGTTGAGTTCTAGTTTTATTGCATTGTGAACAGATAGTATTCACGGTATAATTTCTACTTTCTTATATTTGCTGAGGCTTGCTTTGTGCCCTAGGATATGATCTATTTTGGAGAAGGTTCCATGGGCTGCTGAGAAGAATGTATATTGTGTAGAAGTTGGATGAAATGTTCTGTAGACATCAAGTAGGTCCATTTGATCTATTGTATATTTTAGATCTTAAATTTCTTTATTGATTTTTTGTTTGGATGACCTATCTATTGATGGTAATGGGGTATGAAAGTCTCCCACAACCACTGTGTTGGTGTTAATACATGCTTTTAGGTCTTTCAGGGTATGTTTGATGAAATTGGGTGTGTTGACATTGGGTGCATATAGGTTGAAATTTATTATTTCCTTTTGGTCTATTTCCCTTTTTATTAGTATGGAATGTCCTTTTTTATCTCATTTGATCCATGTAGGTTTGATGTCTACTTTGTCAGAGATAAGTATTGCTACTCCTGCCTGTTTTCAGGGGCCATTGTCTTGGTAAATCTTCTTCCAGCCTTTCATCCTAAGCCTATTCTTATTTCTGTCAGTGAGATGGGTCTCCTGTAAGCAACAGATAGTTGGATCTTCCTTTTTAATCCATTTCATCAAACAGTGCCTTTTGATGGGTGAATTAAGTCCATTAACATTAAGTGTTAGTACTGATAGATATGTGGTGATTCCTGTCATTTAATTGTCTTAGTTGTTTGAAGGTTTGATTGTGTGTACCTAAGTTGAGGTTACTGTCTACTTTTTTGCTTTTTCTTTTCCTGTAGTTTGGTGCTGCCTGTCCTTTCATGGTTATGTTGGGTTTCACTTTCTGTGTGCAGAATCCCTTGAAGAATCTTTTGTAGTGGTGGCTTTTTGGTCACATATTGTTTTAGTTTCTGCTGCTCATGGAAGACTTTTATTGCTCCATCTATTTCGAATGATAGTTTTGCTGGGTAGAGTATCCTGGGCTTGAAGTTATTTTCATTCAGTGCCCGGAAGATCTCACCCCATGCTCTTCTTGCTTTTAATGTTTCTGTTGAGAAGTCTGCTTTGATTTTGATGGGTTTACCTTTATATGTTATTTGTTTTTTCTCTCTTACAGCATTCAGTATTCTTTCCCTAGTTTCTGAACTTGTGGTTTTAATGATGATATGTTGTGGGGTAGTTCTATTTTGATCTTGTCTGTTTGTTGTTCTGAAGGCCTCTTGCATCTCTATAGGAATATCTTTCTCTAGATTTGGGAAATTTTCTGTTATTATTTTGTTGCATGTATTACACATTCCCTTTGCTTCCACCTCTTCTCCTTGATGTCCATGATTCTCAAGTTTGGTCTTTTTATGGAGTTGGTGAGTTCTTGCATTTTCTATTTACAGGTCTTGAGTTGTTTCATTAACAGTTCTTCGGTTTTTCCTTTAATTAACATTTCATCTTTGAGTTTTGAGATTCTGTCTTCTGTTTGTTCTATTCTGCTACATTGGTCTTCCGTTTTGTTTTGCGATTCTGTTTCATTCTTTTTTCTGAGGTTTTCGATATCCTGTGTCATTTCCTCTTTAATGTCTATTTTTGTCCTGAGTTCATTCACCTCTTTATTAATCGTGTTTTCTGTTTCACTTTGGTGTTTATACAGTGCTCTATGGTTTCCTTTATTTCTTCTTTTGCTTTTTCAAATTCTCTATTTTTGTTGTCTTAGAATTTCTTGAGTGTGTCATTGAGTTTCTCATTGATTACCTGTAGTATTTCTTCTTTTAGATTATTCTGTGGGCTTCATTGGGTCCTTTGGCATAGTTTATCTTCATTTTGTTTGAGTCTGGGTCTGAGTATCTGTTTTCTTCATTTCCCTCTGGTTCCTGTACTAATTTTTTGCTGTGGGGAAACTGGTTTCCCTGTTTTTTCTGTCTTCCCGTCATTGTCCTTGGTGGTGTTATTGTCCCTATACTGTATGCAATTAAGTATTTTCTGGATTGTAATAATAGCACTAGTGATATTTCGAATGGAAGGGTGAGAGGGGATGGAAAGCAAAGAAGTTAAAGGAAAAGGGAAAAACAAATAAACAAGTAGAAAAAAAACAAAGAAACAAACAAAAAAATTTCAAATATATGAACAGGGAGAGACACTGTACTAATCAACCATAAACTGAAAAGGCATTAGAGAGACAGAGAGAGGATTGAAAATAAAAAATAAAAAGAATAAAGATAAGAATAAAACTAAAAAATTAAAAAATAAAAAATAAAAAATTAAAATAAAAAAAATTGCCAAGTTCAAATGCAATGAAGTTTCAGTTTTAATAATTTTGGTGTTTGTCTCTCAGCCTCCAATCCTGGAGGTGGTGCCTCCGATGTTGTTCTGTAGTTGTCTCATCAAAGGGGAGGAATAAAATAGAACAAAACCACACAGAACAAAACAAAACAAAGAAACAACCCACAAAGTGTCCCAAGTTCAAATGCAATACAGTTTCAGTAAGTTTTTCAGCATGCAGATATAGTTCAGTTGTTTTCTCATCTAAGGTAGGGAGAGAGTTAAAAAGTCTGGAAACAGGTCTGTGAATGGCTATCTGCAGCTTTGGCTTGCCTGCCCGCTGCTGTCAGCCTGCTGTTGCTGGAGGCTTTATTTATGCAGATCTCTGGGGTGAGCTTAGCACTCACCTGGCCCCACAGGCTTTGTTTGCTCAGAGTTCTCCTGTGCGCAAGCCACTGCTACAAGCTTTCCCCTTTGTAAGCACACTGGGGGAGGTGACACTGCACCAGCTTTCTCAGGCTGGTGTGTTTATTTACAGTTCATGTGGGAAGTGGGTCTTCCCCCCTCTCCTGTGGAGTTTTCCTCCCTCTGCCACTCTCACAAGCTTTCAGGCTCCTGGTTGCCTGGCGCGCACCCCTGCTCCCGCCCTCTCTGGCCAGGCCCGTCTTGTTTATTTACAGTTCTGTGAGGGATTCCCCTCCCCCACTCTTCAGCACTCAGGGCACCCCACCCTCTTTGCTACATGTCTTTATTGTTCTTATTGCTTATTACTCAGTTTCTCTTTTTTCCCCAGGTGGGGTTCAGTCTGTCCAGGGGGCTATCCTGATCTGGCCCAGGGTTGTCTGCGTGAGTACCATGTACCACTTAGCTCACCTTGTGGTCTGCGTCTTTCCAAGCAATCTGGGCGCAGGTGTCTGGTGGCCTGGGGGCCCTCCTGTTTTTTCCGTTTAACATGAAGTGGAGATTCTCTGTGCAGGCTGGAGGTGTGGAGAGGTCAAAGTTTTGCCTCTTCTCAGTGGTCTTGCCTGCAAGATGTGTCTCCAGTGTCTTTCCAAGATTTCACTTTAGGAGGCACACTTTCTACTTCCTCCCTCTAGTTGCCATCTTGGAATTCCTTCTTTTCTCCTATTTAAAACTATACTTATTCTCTCTTCTGTGTCCTTTTCACTTTTTCTCATCCCCAACTCCTCTCAACTATTGTTTTATCCGTTTTCACTTCATTATTATCAAGCTTCTTAGGAGGATAGTGTATCTTCCAATTTCTGCCCCTCTTGCAACATCAGAAGAGTTCTGGGGTCAACAATGATCTAAATCTTCTTTCCAAATCCAACGGACACTTTTTTATTACTTATCTTTCTTTACTTTCTCTCCAGAAGTTGGAAATAATGATGATTTCTCCTTTTAAAATTTCTCTTCTTTCTTGGATTGCATGGCATTTATCTGTCCTAATTCTATTTTGAAGTTTAGAAAAGAAACCTAATTCATAGAGGTAAATTTGAAGCCAGTAACACATTATAGATGGTAATTAGAACAGAAAGAATAGGTGAAAACTTGGAAGAGTACATATAGTGAAAAGGGAGTCTAGAATAGAATTCCAAGGAATCACAACATTTAGGAAATTGTTGGGGCTATTTCTCTTATTTCTTTATGGGAATCATTCTGCCAAGGTCTCAGTTGCTATTGTTCCCCAAGATTCCATCTATCACTTTTAACTATTTCTTCATATATTCTTCCAGACCTATTTCATCTATAGCTATGGTTTCCATGACCATCTGTTCTCTGAATCTACTAAATATTTATCCTAAGCCATATACCTATATTAAGCATATATTTGTAATTACTCATGTGGTATCTTCACCTTCAAATTCCAAATATTTTTAGACTCTCTCAGTGAGAGTTAAGTAACCCTTCTTCTTTTCATAGTCAAGTGTATATTCCTCTTATTGCACCACTTTTCACTTTGAAGAATAATCATTTTTTCACCATTTCTTCTCTCTATCATTAGCTTCTTGAAACACATTGTATTTTTAATTAATTTATCACCCAACAGTTTCCACCTAGCTTATAGCAATCACTCATTACTGTTTTTCTTATATCAGTACATGACTCCAGGATGCTATGAACTTTACTTACTTTTTCTTCAAATAAAATTTTTTGATTATTCAGTTATTTTTGTTGGCTTGAGAGGCTATGTCTTTTGGAGATAGTGTAGATAACAATTATCAAGCTCCTTTTACAGTTGTGAAATTTAAGGTTGATAAGTTAATGTGCCAGAAGGTCACTAAAAAGTAATCAGTGAAGAAAACTAAGATTTTATAACTTTCAGAAGACACTTCTTTAGTTAACCCTCCAAAATTACCAATGGTCTTGGTAGTTTTCTCTTGTTCAACTTTGCTTCTGGTGACTCATTTTGATAAATCATTTCATCATTTGTGCACATTTAAAATTTTTCTTTCCTAGAAATCGACTGTAATTTCAAAGGGTCATTAATGGAGGGTAGGGATTTTTTTTTTTTGATTAACTAGTTGGGGTGATTTTTACTGAAAGTTAAAGTTGATTGTATTCATCTGAAAAGGAAGTAATTTCAACAATTAAGGCAGAAAAATTTTGAGTGTTAGATCTAACTGTTTCGACTACAATTCATTGATTAGAGCTGTTTCATGAATTCTCAGGAAAAGTCCAGTGCTGTACACTGCTTAGAAAGAAAATCTGGAGTCTGTAATTGCTATCACAATGTGCTGATTGCTGCAGCTTGCCCAGTGCTAAACTTGCTGTAGTAAAAAACTTCTAGATTGGAACATAGTGATGGCATTTATGTTATTTGCCTCCTAAGTTGTTTCTGCACTGTAAAAACCCAAAGCAAACAGCTCTTAGTTTGAGAGCCTCAGAAAGCTCTGTTACTAGGTATTGCTGAGTTCCCTTGTGTCATTCAGTGAAGAGTAGAATATGGATCTTGAATAGTTGAAGGCACTGGACTAAAACAGTTTACATCTTCTGACTTTTTCCAGACCACTGTGTTGAACTCACTCTGATAGATGCCTTTCTGTGAGGGTGTTATTATTTTTAAAGAGGTTTAGTGAGTTCCTTGCTACCTCCTAAAACAGAATTAAATCAGGATACCTGGATTGATCATATTAGCATACTACTCAAGAAAATTTGAAAAGGCTCAAGGATAAAGGGCTAAGCCCATATTATACATCTGCAGTATACTTTAATGGGTCATGTGTTAGCTCTAGGGATTGTCCATGTTTGTCTACAAGGAAATCTGCAGAGATTTCTACAAATTCCAGGGCTTGTCTATAACTGTCCCTCACAGAGCCATCACAGTGAACAACAATTTCTTTCAGAACCTGGTTGTGGAGATAGCACAAAGGTAAAAAGTATAGGAGGAAAAAAAAGATGGAGGGAGTGGAGGATTGGAGATGGAAAAGGAAATGGATGAGTAATAAAAATCCATCAGTGGCTATGCCAGTGCTCTTAATGGCAACCTGATGCCGGGAAAGGATAAGTGTTTTCATTTGCCAGACTTTACTGTGTCTTTGGATCACACATTAGATGAACAGTTCTTCCATCACTACCAGTGAAGCTGCTAATATCGTCACTGTATGTCACTGTTATAGACTGCCCTTCTGAAAATTACATTTGGAAGTAGCACATAAAATTTTAGCCCTTTTATTATTTTGTGCTTGAAATTGTTTTTCACTGGACAAAATAAAGGTGACCCAAGGCATTTTTTCTTTGAGGGAGAACATGATTCAACCTCTTTAAAGAAAACGTTTCTATATTGCTTTACTGTGATATCTTTATAAATTGGAACATTCAGATAATTTGCATAAATAAATAAATAAATAAATAAATAAATTTCCTCAGTCCAGAAAAGAATACAGTTCTTTATTAGGAAACTTTTGGGACAGAAAAATACAAAGAAAGAGGTATACTCATCACTAAAGCAATAAATTGTCAGGAGTAGTTATAACAGTCATAAGTAGCCCTTTATTTTCCACTGACAAACCTGAAGTTTTGTGCCTATACTCTGGGTCATATTTTAAGTAATACCTATGAGTTGTTTTATTTTAACTCATGTGCCTAAGAACTAGCAATATTTGAATAGCTACAAAGAGTGCATTAAGTCCATTTTATTCTAAATTCATGCATATAGCTAGTGAATAATAAAAATTATCTAATAATTTCACTGTTATGCCTAATGATTTCACTCTATTACCTTGGATCTTAAACTGATAGACACAACAGAACACTTATTTAAGCTTCTTGAAATTAATAATGACCTACATTGAAAAAAATATACACATCTGCTATATCATAGCTTATAAGGGCTTTTCACTCAGTAGAATAACGTTAATACTATTTTTGGTGTCATTGCACTAGGATTTCTTTACACAGTTGTTTTGTTTACACTTCTACTACAGTCTAGATGTCTTATTTAAATTGCTCATAGTTTGTTGGAACATGTTTGTAATATGTTTGTGAGGTGGGCAAGGGGTCTTGGAGGAATGGGAGCTCATTTCCTTTTATATTTTTTCTTTAAAAATTCAAATCCACATTTATGCTAATTGTACTCAAATTATATTTTGTTTCTAAATACCAATATTCAGATGGATCAAGGAAAAGTAAGTTATATCCTTTAAGTTATTTTTGCAGTGACTTTTTATTTGAAAATTCTAATGATGAATATTTTTAGCTCATTAGTAATGGCACCAGTGCCATGAATAACTATAATAGACTTCTTGATGAACCAGACTTCTTGGCCAGCAGAACCCTTGTCCTTATATTTTCTCAACTCCTCAGAAAGTAGTATATAGTATGTGTATCTTGCTAATGATGCTCTTAATTCTGCTTGCCACTGTCATCTTTCTAATGATTTTAATATTTATGAGTAGGTTTGAGGGCTCATGGTTGTGATCCCAACTATGCAGGTGGCAGAGATGAGAGGATCTCAGTTTGAGGCCAGAATCTATTGAGTTAATCCCTATAGCTACCAGAATGCTGCGTACTTACTAATATATCAGGCTATGCTAAGTAGTCCATATACTTTTAATTCATATACCAATCTTATAAAATAAGATTAAGAAAGGCAGATTCAGAGAGATTAAGTAATTTACCCAGATTTACCCTGCTAGTAAGTAGAACCGGTGTGGTTTGAAACTGGGTTGGCTAAACCCCAGAACTCTGGTCTCTTAATTACTACTCTTTATGCAAGAATGACATGTTTGAATGTGCTGATATCATGTCATCCCTTTAGTATTTCGTAGAATAATGTTACTTACGGGGAGGGGAAGTTGGAAGGTAATTGAATAATTCTTTAGTGTCCACAGTAAATAATATCTACATTTAAAAATCTACATCAAAGCACTTTACTATCCACATTAAATTTTAGAAGTGATTCTAAAATATACTATAGAAATCTTTGTCCCAGAAAGATTTCAAAAGATATTTGGGAGGATCTCCACTTCAAGTCTACACTAGGCCAAGTTAACAACACCCTATCTCTAAAACAAAATGGAAATGGCTGGGGTGTGGTTCAAGTGGTACAGAGCTTGCCTAGCAAGCACAAGGTCTTGGGTTTAATCTCTAATACCACCAAAACAAAACAAAATAAAATAAAATAAAACAAACAAAAGGATTGATATACTTTATTGGTGGGAGTTGTAGGGGGACACTGTTATTTGAAGTCAGGGTTACAGCATGAGCCACCAGTGTCCTGTTGGATTAATATATACTTTTAAGAGATTCTTAATCCTACATTTCTTAATATTAAAGGATAGAGTTGTTGGTGAAAAGTTGTTTTGTGAACTTTTAGTAAGGAGTTACACTTTCCTTCATTTGAGCATTAAATATTCCACGTTTGTTTTGTCACAAGTAAAGTTTTTTCTTTAACTTTGAAATGACTTAACCAATGTACTTTCACATATTTCTTAGCAATCAAGTTTGAACTGCCTCTCATTTTCCTTCTTATTTTTCCCCAAATGAAGGTGAAGTATTAATTGGTTTTAATGGCTCTTCTTATTACCTCTCAGTCAGGACTTCCAAAGAAAGGTGAAGAATTGGAGATGAGCATGTGAAATTTGTCTGGGGAGGTGGAAAAGTTTAATGTACTTTTCTTCTAGGTAATATAATTATGCTACAATAAATATTAAAACCTAATTTTCACTCTTAGACCTAATCCTTTAAACACGTTAGTTAGTTAACATTCATTGAGAAGTTTTTTTTATTAAAAAAATTGTTTATTTTGGCTCACACTTCAGTCTAGGGGCCTCATGGTGATAACTTTTTTTTTAATTAGTGTATAATACTGGTACAAGGGGATACATTGTGATATCTACATATGTGTTTACAATATATCTTAGTTAGATTTACCCCCTCCATTATTTTCCATTCCCCCCTCCCTCCTTCTTAGAACAATTTCAACACATTTCATTTTTCTGTTTTTATATATGAATACAAAATACATCTACCATATTCACTCTCATTCACTCTTTCCCTATGCCTTCCCTCCTTCCACTCCTTCCAGCCCTAGAAAAGACCTGTTTTACCCTCCTGTCCTTTTTTTTTTTTAAAGTATATGTTGATAGTCCAAAGTGGGAAAGGGAAAGAATGTTAGAGAATGAAAAATATTGAAATAACCCACCTATATATGAAAATAATATAACTTAAAATAAGCTGTTGAATAATAGGGGAGCACGGTGATAGAGAAAGAGTAAGTAATGCCAGGAGGGAGTAATCTGATTAAAACATGATACATTCAGGTCTGAGATTTTTTTTTTTTTTTTGAGGAAACATGTTAGCTAAGTTCATGTAGCTGGTAAAGATCATTGACTGATAAACTATAAAATAAATTTAGGCATGTGTATAAAACCAAAAATTATATTCCCTATCACTATTCCCAGAGCAAGGGCATACTAATTTGGACTCACAACTAGAAGGGAATAGTCTGGATTTTGCAATCTTACTAATGTGCTTATTGTTGTGTGAGACGTGTACCTGACTGTTAACATTCTCTCCTTCCCAATAAAAATGATTCCCCTCAGTAGGAGCTAATCATCTGAAACACTGTTCCTGGTACTTATATCTTGATGCATTTTAGTAACTCTGCCATCCAGATAGGAGTTTTTCTTTTTTCTTTTTTTAACAAAAATAGTATTTAAATTCTGCCAAATGCAAAGAAGACTTTTTACCATTCCAGTTACCATTTAAGATAGTGAATGTTTAAAAAAAAATTGTTAATCTTTCCCCTTCTTAGAATTTGACATTCCTACTTGTGTTTTTACCAGGAGGTAGCAGAGTAATAATAACAAGTGCAGTCCTGTGTTGGGGGAAAGATAGAAATGTATGCCTTTGGTAGAATTTGCCTCTGCAAAATCAGTGTATGGTGTGGAGGGAAAATAGAAATGCAGACAAAGTCTGTTGATCTTGTTCCTCCACCTCCCACTTTTTGTCACCCTTTGTTCAAATGCCAGTTCTGATATCAAGTCCAGGAAAATGCTTCTTTATTATCAAAGGTGAAAATAAAATTTGTTGGGTATTTGCTAAGATCCAAGTATGACTTAAATACTCTACTTGAAATACATAATTTATTCCCAACAACTGAGAGACATGATTATTATCCTATTTCACAAAAGGTGAAACTGAGTCTTAGGTTGCCTAAATTGTACAAGACCATATCCAAGTAAGTGGCAGAAACAATATAACCAAGGTCTGTCTTATTCAAAGGTACTGTGTTCTTATCATCTCAAATAGCATGTGATTAATTAATACAGTGTTAAGTATATTTTGTTTCATATATTGGATTCAGCATATCACAAGAGAGACAGTAACATAGAAAAGACAAGAGATCTGGAGTCAAGATACTGAGATTTGGTAGATCAACGTCTCTGCTGGAATTCTAATTTTATATTGGGCAAGTTACAGTAGGTGTTTGAGATGCTTAGTGAATGGAATATGCTAGTTATTGTGAAAGTAGCAGTAATAATTTGTATAATGGTTTGTAATTTACAAAGAGCTTTCACTAAGGTTCTCTCAGATAATAGTCATAACTGAAGTTCATTAGTCCAACAAATATTCATCCAACAAATATTTTATAAGCCTCTACTAGGTGTCAGATACTGTTCTATATGTTGGTGAGATTTAACAATAAAATAAGATGGAAAAATTCCCTATATTCATAGAGTTTGCATTCTAATGAGGGTGATAGATAATAACAAATAAGTAAGATATAAGAAGATATAAGTATATTAGATAATAATAATAGCAATAAAGGTTACATTTAACCCTTAACATTGTAAATACTCTGAGCTGGTAATTAGCTCTGTAGCTAGATGTATATTGTGATCCATGGATTGCATACTTAAAAAAAAAAAGTCCTGTAGAATAGTTACAGTTCAAGTACAAACTCATCCCCCAATTTCTCTCAAAGAATTAACTTTTGAAAATTGAATGGTTAGCATATATCACCCAAAGTTGGTGAAATCTCTTGTAGATCAAGTCTCAATGACATATTGGCTAAAATTATGTAGTAAATGTAGATCTCTAATACCCATTCGTCCTGTGTATATCTGGCAAATATACCCTGAATAAAGCATTTTAGTGATTCAAAATTACTTTTAAAAAAGATTATTGAAAAATATTTGATAACTTTGGCATTTTTCACATTTGTAATCTTGGCAGCAGTATTCTCCTAGTCATGTGTAAAATTTAACAGAAAGCCTGGGAAAAGCTTCAGAGATCTGGCACTTCCCCTTTGTTATATTATGGCTCTTAAAAGACACCAAGGGGTATGAAGAGGTGTTGTAGTGAACTCAGACATGAAGATTTGTCTGCCAACTCTGAGTTTAAATTCATTGAAAACTGAAAGAAAGACCAGTGTTACTGAGAATTCCCCAAGAAGGGTAGTTTATAACCATTGACTAGTGACTGGAAGTCATCATTCAGCATCATAATACAAAGATCTATAAACCTTGAGAGAAGTTTACCTGTGCCATTAAATGTTTGGAGATTTAATCCTGAAATGTCTTCTAGTTGTCATCTCAGTAAAACAAAATATTTTTTTCTATACTGAAACTCCTTTTTAAAGTTATTGAAGTGTATTTGCTCACTATTCATGTAAGAGGGCAGTTAAGAGCTCAAGTTTCAGGAGCAGACAAAATCCTTGTTTAATTATTACTAAGTATGCAAGTTTAATAAGGATTCCATTACAGCTTTACAATATATCAAGCATCTTTTCCACTCTCTCTACTCACTACCACCATCTTCTTTCATAGTACAGTTCTACTCCATACAGTAGCTGGAATGACCTTATTAAATTGAAATCCTCCCATCCTTCCCCTACCTCCTTCCTTTCTTCTTCATCTTCCTGCCCTCTTCCTTCTCTTCCTTTTCTTCTTTTTCTGCCTCCTCCCTGCTCTGTTTAAACCCTCCGTTGGCTTTCGCTAACACTAAAATGAAGTCCAGTCTCCTTATCCATGTTTATTTTTGTTGATCTCTCCTATGTTTGCTTACTGAGAATGAGTCGATCTGATATTCTTTTCATCCTTAAACACTCTAAACTGATTCCTTACTTGCAACTTTTAATACATCCTGTTTCTTGTGCTGAGAACTCTATTGACCTCACTCCTCACATGACTGACTCTTTATTCTTCAAGTCTTAGGCTTTTGCCTAACCACTCAATCTAAAAATTCTGTTGATACTCTCACTCATAGCACCATGTTTTTCTCTTTTACTATACCTGTCACAGTTTTTCACTTTGCATTCATTTGATCTTCTGCGCTTCCCTAACTAGAATTTCCATGTCTTTCCAGTTTACTTCTATATACCCAGCCCCAAGTAGTTATGGAAGTACTCAACAAACCATAATTAATGTTTAATGAAGAAACATCATTGTGATTTTTCAAGCTTTAGTTTGCTCATCTGAAAAATAAGGATAAAATTCCTATCTGTAAATGTATTGCATGAATTATGTGATATTAAAATATATAAAATACTTAGCACTGTGCTGACAAAGTGCTCAAAAAATGGTAATGGTAACAGCAGCAACATAATCACCACTTATATGAAGCCCACTGTATGTATAAGAAATTGCTAATATTTTAATAGATTATTCAATAAGAGAGTTTGTTAGATTTTTGTTTTACCCAGAATTTATTGGGTATATACATTAACATTGGTCCCCATTTGAAGGAAATAAATGTGTGGAATTCCAGCAGTGATTCTGTGATTTTTCATGGGACATGAATGTGAACTGGCCTCAACTTTATAGTGTCACATTTATGAGCGATCCAGTGTACATTCAATAGGGTAATTACTTTCGGTAGTAATTGTCAAGACTGTCATCCTTCCACTCTAGCCAGCTGGCATTGAAAACCAAGCACTGCTTTTATGTGTGCACCCAATCAAGTCTGTAAATTTTCATTATCTCCAACTTCCACACCCCTATATCTGCATGCTTCCTTTTGAAGCTTCTTTAAAAAAAATTCAAGGGAGCCCTAAAGTTTGTTTCTAATCTCACTCAGCCTATGAAATGTAAAAGTAGGGAGTGGGAGAAGTACATAATATGATTTGCTTACCCCTTTGCCTAGAATCTATGATACTTGTGGGAAAGCCCAGTGAAAATTTTCATTTTCATGGGTAGATGTACTTCTTCAGTGTGTATTTTGAGATAAAGTTGAATTTAATTCTGTTTTGATGTTCAAAAGATAGAGCAAGGTTAATTTGGTTATCCTAGCTTTCCTCTTCTATCTGTTCAAAATGCTTATGTTATTTAGAATAGGAGTATCTGCAGACTTCTCATGGTCAGCCTCCTTTTTAGCTGTCATCATCAGTTGCAGTTCTTAGATGCAGCTCCACTGCTCTGTGTTCTACCTTTATGTCCCTTTCCATCTTAGAGTATGACTTCTTGTCTTGTCTATCTCTAACTGCTTCCACTGGCCCATTGCAATCTTTTTTCTGTTGAGTTCTAGTTGCCCAAGTGATTGGAACTTTTCTTAGCATTCTTTTCAAAACCTTGAGCTTTTTAATTCTCTTTTCTTCTATTAAATATATTCCCTGTGCTCATTCTAGTTTCCCATACCTATACCTCATCTTATTCCTGAGGTTAATAAATCTCTCTCCTGGTATTTACTTTCTTTCTATCTTTCTTATTCCCCCTCATAACCTACCAAGACCCTTTCACCCTCCTAGCTCCTTAGAAGAGTTATCTTAATCATTGTTTCTGTTTTCTTTATCTTGCTGTCAATACCCTAGAGGCTTGACTTTATTGCTCTGTAAACATTGCTTTTACACTCTGCAGGGTCTCTTTTTCCATATTCAGTAATATCCTTTTACCATGGTAGTATCCTAAATACATTTTTGACATCTTATTTTTAAAATAGTTTTAGTTCTTGTTTCCATAATATTTTCTTCCCATGATGGTTTTTCCTCCTTAATCCTCTTTTGTTTGTTTATTTACTATTTGATTGTTTGGTTTAAATCCTTCTTCTACCTTTACAAAGGTGAAATTCCTTTGCATCTCTTTTCTCTCTGCTCTTTCTGTTAGCGGTCTCATCCACCGTCTCAATTTAGTAACAGCCTCTTATATATGGATTTCCTTGCCTGATGCTGAACATCTGTGTTCTGACTCTCATTTTTTTAAAACTCATATACATTTCCAGAGGGCTAAGATAAAAGTACTTTGAACCTTAGATGGTTTTAATTGATCATTTAAACTGAGTCACTATTGAGAATTAAAGAGGGCACTATTAAAATTAGAAAATATAAATCTGTACTGAACCTAGTCACCTATTCAAAACCAATATACAGTTTAAAATACTCTGAAATATGCTTCTCCTCTACTGTTTTCCATCATCTTCTTCTACTCTTTTTTGTATTTTTCTCATTAGACTTTTCTTTTTCTGCTTTTAAACCCCAATGCACTAGCTAATCACTGTTGAGGCCCTTATTTCCTATTATCTGGAATACTGCATTGCCTTCTAACTTGTATATTTGCTGACAATTTTTCCTCATTCATCTACAATATTGTCTGTTTCCACAAATTTCCTAAAGTGCATTGACTTCTTATACTTGCTCAAAAAACATTGCTAAAGTAGATGTCTCAGCTTGGAATTTAAAATACTATAAAGCCTGATCTTAAATAAAAAATCAACTAACAAAAATCCCAAATATTTACAGTCTTACTTCCTTCACAGAGGTTTTAATTTATTAAGTCTGTATCTAGTCCTTATTACCTTAATAAAAGCCTTCTCAATGATTTTGATCAAAGCCAGAGTTGGGAAATACTGGCTATTTCCTGTCTTTGTGATTTTGTTCACCATTTTCTAAGTCTCCTATCTGTTTTTCTTGCTATCTTACTATATTTCCTTCTTACCCTTCCACATCCAGCTCAAATTCACAAGGTCTTCCTTGATCCATTCAGATAGATGTAATTGCTTCTTCCTCTTTACTGCAGAAGTAGAAAATGTTCATTATATGCTTCTGCCTTTCAGTCTCTAGACAGTGCACTTCTTCAAGGCAAACCCTTTGTTATTGGTAATTTAGAAGTCACTCAATAAAAATCATTGGCTTGTACAGAACTTTGAAGTTCTTAAAGTGATCAATAATGTGAGTTATTTTTTGCTAATTTAACCAAGTCTTCACAAAATGTACAGTAGTTATAATTCCAGTATTGTGCTAAATTAAGATTTGTTAATCATGCTAAGTAGGAAAGAAGAATTATAATTTTAAATGCCACTATTGTTTTCAGCAGCAGATGAGCTAATGCTAAAATAATTCAGTAGTGGTTTGGTTCCTTTAATACCCACTCTTCAGGTATCTTAGAGCATGTAGCTTTGGATTCCTCATGAAAACTGTCATGATGCATGAAGTCACAAAATGTGCTGTAGTCACAAACTGTAGTATTTTTTTAACTAGTTCCTAGTTTAACAGGGGAATACTTTTAATCAATCAGCCTTGCTGAAAGACAGAGCACAGTGTTGTTTCTAATAGGTGATGAGAGTATAAGCATAAGTGAGTACACGCAGTTACAGTGACTGAATCTAAAAATAACTTTTGATTTTTGTCAAACATTTACAAGGGAGTGACTTTCATTTCTATTTTTTATAGCTATCCAAGTTGCATTCTTGTTAAGTCTATATTCTATATATTCAAGATTGGAGTTTCCTTTCTATAGTATTCTGTTAGTACCTGATTTAGAGTTTTGTTTTCTCAGTAAAAAATGTAAACATTTAGTTTGGGACAAATGGAAGTGTGTATATTATTATTTGTTGCCCTTTAAGGCAGAGACTGTGTCTTGATATTCTATTCTCTGTCTCTCTTTCTTATATAAAAATACACACACACACACACACACACACACACACACACGCGCGTGCGCGCGCATTTGGATTTCATGGCAAGCCTAGATAAGAAATGAACATTTTGCTTCTAGGTGCTCAGTGTATTTGTTAGCATAAAATATGTTTCTGATTTATTGCACATGAAACAGTCCAAAAGGGGTATACATAAATTTTTCTGTGCTCATGAAAGTTATACTAATTGGAAAACAGTCAACATAATATCTTTACTTTTAACTTTTTATAAGCCATGGATTTCCCTGACTTGTAGAAGCACTTATAGCTGGATCATTCAAAAATCTCTAGAAGCAAAGTCAAACTTCATTCAGAGAAAGTTCTACATATTTAATATTAAATATAATTGTTTTTGTTAAGTTTCTCCTGGAAATAGCCATCCTCCATTACAGGAAGTCAAAAGAGAAATTGTTGAGAAACATTTTGCATATGGCAAATGAATACTGAATAAGACTTCATAGTTAGTTGGAGATCTGTCAGCAAAGTAGTAGAAGCAACAATAGCTAGCAAACCTCTGACAACACAACAGATTTTCTTGATGATAATGTGGTAACAAATTTCGCAGAATGGCAAATAGCTTTCATGCACATTGTCTCTTCAATACTGATGACACTGTGAGGTGAGTGACATTATTAACACTACACTTTACATTTATGGAAACTGAGCCAGGAAGGATGCTTTGTTTTCAAGTACAAACCTACCAAGTGGTAGATATGAGATTTCAGATCCTTTGATGACAACTCACTCTAAAAAAAAACAAAACCTCTTTAAAAAACAAATTCGCTTTTCGAAGACCACCTTAAAAAGTATCAGTTAGGACAACAGCAACAGTGCACGTAAAAGGAAAAGGCCTTGGAACCATTTCTAAAGTTTTCCATCTGTAGAGTATGTAAGCAAAATGAGAGAAATGAATTTACAATTGAAATGCTGACTCTTTGAAGCAAAATGATACACCACCTCAAGATAATGCTATTTTTTTATTTGTAGCCAACTTTTATTTTTATGCTAGAAAAATACATGGGGTGTTTAGAACTAATGTGCTGGGCAATTTGCTACTTTAGTGATAGTAACATAGTCCTGAAAGCAAGCACGGTTATTCTGTACTTTTTTCTTAAGTTTTATTCAGCATTAGGACCATAATTTTTCATATTTAAGGAAGTATGAAAAATTTGTCGAGTTTTAAAAGCTGAATACATGTAGCATTGGATCAAGGCACATACAAGACTGGCCAAAGGGCGTACAATGCACTTTGGTTTTTTGTTGAAAAAAAAATCATGGCAACAAAAAGTAATGTGTTTTTTAAACAAATAATAGCTTACAATTCAGTAGGAAGCGATAAAGAAATATTACAAGTTCATTATGTAATAGTTGGAAAACTGTGACAGTAATGGGCAGTATTCTTGATTATTGTGAAAGCAAACTGAACATTTATGTACAGTGTAAAAACATTTCACATAAACCAAATCTAAATTTGATTTCTAATATTTATTTTTCTTTTAAATTGTCACTTATTTAAAGTACTACTTTCTCTGGATTGCTGAGTAGAATTGCTTATGGTTATGCTATCTTTTTAATAATGCATAAGAGTTCTCTTTGACATCTTTTATAATAAAAGCATTATAAACACTAATAATTTTGTGTTTAGAATTCACTTTTCAAAACTCAGCATGGTATAGGCAAAACCAAAATGCAATTCTAATATTTGTGTTTATTACATATACAAGTCTAAATTTCATGTTTTTCTAAGTACACATCCCCCCAAGTCAGAAACACACTTACATTATTGTTTTTCTGAAGTCCTTTATTCTTAAAGCTTTGTTGACAATGGCTTTAAGAACAGACTTCAAGCTCCTTTTATGCCAGCTGATGTATTCAGTTCAGAAGTTATGTATAACTTTCTTAAGGATATTTAATTTGCCTAGGGCAAAAACGGAGATGTGCAGCAAGTTTGATATTGCCCATTAGTTCACATACTTTGATTTATTGAATACCACTGGGATAATACAAATTTAATAATTGGAACATTATTCTGTAACTATTTTTTAATTTATTTTTTTCTCATTCAGCCAGTTCTTTTTTTTTACATTTTATTAATACCAAAGTGAAAAATGGCCTGTGCTTATACTACAAGGATCTCATGTGAACGCAGTCCTGATTGTTCAACACAGCAAGAAAATTCACTTTCACAGTCAACAAGTCATCTTACTCAGTAGAACACAAAGTAAATGGTTTATAACTTCAATATCTGCAAGGAAAATACAGTACAAATTACTAAAAAATACTAAAATATAGAATTATGTTCAGGCATCTCCACTACATCAATCGCAGCAGTAACCTGAAATTTGAAACTTTTAATAAAAAGTTCTTAAATATAAATTATATGGCAAATGTACAGTACATTGCTTTTTCTTCAGTCTCTCTTCCAGTGTTTTGCAGTAGAACAGGGTTCCTACCATCACCTCCCTTAGGTTTAAAAAAACCTGAAACATAGTCTGCTGTGGGTCCTCCAGCATCATGAGTGTGAATGATCGGAGTCTGGAATACCACTGTCTCTGTAGCTTCGGTTACTACTGCTTTCACTGTGATTGTTTTTGTACAGATTCATTCCATTAGGAGGAAATATGGTGTGTATTACAAACTCCTCCTTAGAGATGGGTTCATTGTTTATTGGCAACATCTGAAAAGAAGTTTCCCTGATTTCCAGGATAGAGTTGTCCTTCTTAGTGCCAGCTTCTGCATAGTCATCCTTTCTTCTCCTCCCTTTGCTGTATGCACAGTTCCTTGAGAAGAGCGATCCATTCCTATGAACATACCAACACACTAAAGCAAGAAGGGCAATGGTCACCAGGGCCACAGCCCCACCAATGATGGCAGCCAAAGGTAAATTGGGATTTTTGTAAGGTTCTTTTTCTTGCTCTCGATTGAGGGTGGTTGTTGGGTTGTACATTCGAAGGGGTGCAGTTTCAGTCTCAATACAAACAGGAGTTTCATCAAATAGGTAGAGGTTACTGGTTTCCATGGGAACCATGCATACTCTATAGGGCGAGTCAGGTTCCAGGGCTGTGACCAAGTATTCACTGCGTTCCCCTGTTACTATAGTTTCAGTTATAGATCCAAACGCTGGGCTATGGCCCAATTTAAGCCAGCTGAGTCTTAAAGCAGTCATAGGTAGAGCAAGTTTCCAGGAGATATGAATTGTGTCAGAGGTGACAGACTTCACAGTAATTATAATTGTTTTTCTCGAGGGACTCCCTGTAGTTCGTTGATCCTTAATGAGCTTGGGGTTCTTAATATCTGGTTGTTTGGTCACAGGAGCTGGCCACTGTCCTTGAGCAGGATACACTGTGTTAGGTATTGCAGTGGTTATCTGAATGGTGCTTACAATCCCACTGTCTTTACAATCAAACAGTTCTGCATTGAGGTCCTTGATAGCCATCCCACGAACTTTTTCTGGGGCTTGGCACATAAGCCCACGCACATTAACCTTCACAGGTAGTGACTGTAACCAGTCTCGTACCCATTTCATCTTGCACCCACAATACCAGGGATTGTTGCGAAGAATAAGTTGGGTTATGTTGTCCAAATCATCAAAGATACCCTGAGGTAAATTACTTAGGTTATTATTGGACATATCAAGTCGGTACAGCTGCCTTAGATAAGAAAAAGCATTTGGGGGTACCCGGTTGATGTGGTTGTCTTGAAGGTAAAGCTTCCTCAGGTTTGTGCCTGGAAGGTTTACTGGTGCAGCAGTCAAGGAATTCCGGACCAGGGACAGTTCCGTTAAGTTAACTAGATTGAAGAAAACTTTATCACCTAAACCGTGGTTGTTCAACAGGTTTCCATCCAAAACCAGGCGTTTCAGGCTAGTGAGGCCTTGAAGAGATGGTGAAGAAATGGTAGATATGCGGTTATCATCCAAACGTAGTTCTTCTATAGTCCTGGGCAAACCCCAGGGAATTGTGCTAAGGTGGTTCCGGGACAGAAAAAGCAGCCGGAGATAGTTGCTGTCTCGAAATGCTCCCTCTTCAATGCTAACAGCAGAAACAGAGTTATCATCTAAATGTAATTCTTCCAGATATGGAATCTTTGAAAGTGAATCATAAGTGATAGTTCTTATGTTATTTTCTTGCAAATGTAACTCTTTTACATACTTTGGGAGGTTGGTAGGAAATTCATCTAAACTGTTGTGGTATAGGTATATTCTTTCTACCTTCAGCAAGTTTTTCAAATCTGAAGGAATCCCAGCATTATTTATTTGGTTGTTCTGAAGGTAGAGAGTTGTAGCATCCTCTGGTATTCCTGTTGGAATGGACGTCAAAAAGCGATCATTACAGTAAATGAAACCTGCATCACAGCGACACACAGATGGACAGGATTTAGCCATAACTGATAGAGGTGCCACTTGAAAAAACAGCCCAATTTTAGTCCCGATGAGGAAGAGGCTCCAGGCTGGGCTGATCATGGTCAGCAGTGTTGAGGTCTTTACACAAGGTAGCTTCTGTCACTAAAATGGAGTAAGAATGACAGAAAACAATCAGGCCAGCATACTGATATCCTTAGAACAGATGTGAAGCTAAAACATCTATAACCACTTTTAATATTTTAATTTTTTGGACAAGGGCACACTAAGGATAATTGCTAGCTAACAATGAGCACAATCATACAATCTCTTTGCCTTAAATGTTTCTGGTATATAAATTAAAAAGTATCATGTACTAAATCCTTTTGATTTTGAAATGTTAAATATAATTACTGTTTTATTAAGTAACCTAAAACATTTTCATTATACTAACCAAGCTTAATCAAGTTTCTATTTTTTTTCTTAATATTCATAATAATTGACATACAGGAATATCATTTGTTATATTTAAAGATAATGACTTTGCTGTTCTTGAAAATTTTTTTTTCAGTGTACCTTTTAGTCAGGTGTAGAAATACAGGTATAGAACGTGTAGAAAAAAAAATCTATTCTTCTATTCAGGAATAGTTACACATACTTTGAGATCCTCAGTCTCAGTAAAGCTGGTCATTTGCTTTGATTATTAATGCTGTTTCTTTTTATTAATAGTATTAAATATGGTTTAAAGTTATTTCTAACAAGAAAATAATAAGGCATCTTTCATTTACTTTAGGGAAAGAATTTATATGGCTAATATATCCACCTGATCTAAAGTGGAAAATTCCATTTCATGTTAAACTATTTCTTCTGTTTGTTTTGTTTCATACTGCATGGCTTAATGACTTTGTCTGCATTTTTCATTATTTTCTATCTCATAGCATGTTTTCACAGTGTATTTATTCTTTCTTCAAATTCTAAACTAGGTAACATGATTCAACTTTCCCCGTGGACTGGAGAATTACAGATTTATACGGATCTATTGTACAATATAATCTTTCCTGTAGTTTTAGGTATAATTAGCCTTTATAATTTTAGGCATGAAAGTAAAAATACTTTAATATTTCTCCTACCTTATTGAACGATGTGAGTAAATTTTGCATGGGTGAAAGTCCAATGCACATATATTATTTTCCTGATGAGGGGTTGGGACTTATAAGCTCTTTTTTAGTCCTTGGAAATGTTCTTCACTGTTTATTCAAGTAATCCTATGCCGCACACACCTCCAGATCAGGCGCGCTGTTGTCAATGAACATTCCAGCTGTGGTTCAGCATGGTGGGTAAACTCATTAAAGTGGGGCCAGAAACAATTCAGCTTCCTGTTACTATGTAGGACACATGGCTTCCTATTTTCTTTCTCTTTTTTTTTTTCCTTTCTGATAGAGTTTCTGTGTGAAGGTTCCTTTTGTGTAGCTTAATTCCCTTAGTGGAAATTGCCCTCTTTGAAATTCTTATTGGCTCTTCTGTGCAATGTGGTCAGAGATAGTAACTTCAGATCCTCATGAAGAAAGCCATTCATGATGCTAAGGCCTGTATAGTAATAGGTTTTTCAGGCGGTTACCCCCTACCTTTATTCCCATCCAGGATTATCCAAGTATAAACTTTGTACAGTAGCTACATCCTGAGGTATGATTACCTGCTGTGAAATAGTGATTTCCAGCTTTTGCTTCTTGCTGCTTTCTCACAATTTCTGATTCAGTCACGTTATACAAGAACAGATATTCTCTTTTAAGAGGTAAAGGAAACAATTCAAATACTCTTCATGGAAAGAGAAGGAAGCACACTAAATTTCCTTTATATTTCTCTTCCTTAAAATATACTGGGACTGAGCATCTCCTGTGAAAGTAAAAGGTTTTAATTAACTTTAATTTAAAAACTTTCAGAAAAAAAAAAGAACTTTCATATTCTAGAGAAATTTCCCAGAGATTTAACTTCAATTTTTTTTTTTAAAGCAGTATCTCTTTCATTACAATAGCTGGTGGAAAGTGATGGGTTGACCTCTTCATTTTTATGCTTACCATTTTAGTATCTAAATAAAGCAGGAACTGAAGATGAGATTGTCATCTAACAGATAATTTCCACAGTTAACTGATTCTTAATGTTGCATTGAATTAAATACAGAAGAAGCAAAGCTTCATTCAAGAGACAATGAGCTCCTTCCATGGCTTTCAAATTCAGGCTAATCAGGTTACTTTTACATCTCAGGCATAAAATGATACAATATTTTAAAAGAATAAGAGAAGTACATGTCAAAAAGATGAGTAAATACAGAACGAGGATTTTCAATAGAAATGCCACAGTAACTTACTGAACATTTTTGAGTGTGGTTTTACAAAGTCATACAATCTGCAATTTAAAGAGTTGAAAAGACTTTGCCTTAATGCTTTGCTTTTGATTTGCTCAAGTGACCTGTTTGATTCTTCCTACAAGTTTCAATTTTCCCAACTGCAGAATGTAGATGGACACCATCACTTTACTATTTTGGGTATAATTGAGGAGTAACTGGTGATCTTGGAACTCTAGTGTTCACTAGAGTTGAACACTCGAGTTGGAGCACTTAAGTGTTCTTACTCAAACAGTAGCATAGAAGTTCAAGTTACAATTAGTTTGGGTTTTGTTTTTTTTTTTAAGGAGAATATTTATAAATTTCTTTTAACACACTGAACTTGAAAAAAATCTGTATTTGGAATAGAAAGGACTTAATTTTGATAACTCTCCTTATAATAACCATTTAGAAAGCATATCCAAACTCGATGGAGCATTTCTCTGTAGGCTCAAACATGCATATGCCAATTTCCACTACGTGAACTTTTCATTTTTGAAAAAAGAATTTAGGTTTGACTAAAGAGACCAGAGTTTTAATGATGACTGCTTTGTCCATTATCTTTATCTAATATTCATGAAGGTTTTTGAGGGCAGGTAGGTATACATATATATGAGCATTGGTTATACAGTGTCACCCACTCAGGTGCTTTCTGTACCAATTGGAAATATCTGGGTATCATGGGAATATTTGACCCTGGATTAAGGACTAACGTAGCAATTTGCTTTTCTGTCAGGTATAGCCGAGTGTCCAACAAGGACAGCATCTGTTCCAGAATTTAAATACCTTACTGAAAGTGTGTGTTAAATAAGACCACACTTTCTGTTTCCCGGTTCTCTTTGAAAATTCTATTTCTTTTAGTTTGCCACTAGATACTAACACTGTCACAGAGTATATTAACAAAAGGAAACTTGAAACAACTTACAAATACGTATAATTTGTTAGGCAAGTTGAGACAAAAATAGCAGCTAACATAGATAAACCTGCCTCCAGGGAATATTGCAAAGTATCCACAGAGGAAAGTTTAAATGATTTTTTGTTTGATGTGATGGTTTTGCTCATTATTGTTGATTTCAATAGTGCATTTTCTTATAAAACTGTTGCCTTCTCAGTGTGTGAAAATGGAAAACTAAGCTGTTGAAATTATAATTACAAAGTTACTTTAAAATTTTTGCTGTAAATGTTTTCTAAGCCTGAAAATTATCCAACATATAAAACAATGTAGTTAATTTAAGTTAAGGAAACAATTACTTTAGTCAAATTGCATTAGAAACTAATTAAAAACTACTATAAAGACAACAAGTAAGAACCTGCTTAAAATGACCAGTAGGAAGGCATCTTTTAGATCCCAAGGGCATTGGTAAGGCAACATACGCTCTAAAGTTGAGATGATGAATCTGCTGAATGGGGATTTAAAAGTTGTTGGTTGTCCTAAGTCAGGTCAAACCATAGTTTACTCTAGATGATGATCATAATGATAACCAGAGATAAAAATAGTTGTCTTTTGATAGCTTGTGTCTGAACTACATGTATTTTACCAAACCAGGCTCAAACAATCTATGTGTTGATTTTCATATTTTTTATACCAAAGAAAGAAAAAAAAATCTAAATTGGTGTGAAAAGAAATAAGATTGATTTGTTTGTTTTATCTGCTTTGCATTTGAGAAATTACTTCCACAGCTGTTTGACATGTAAACTCACATTTGTCATTCATACAATAGTGGTAATAATGTGGGATTAACAGAAAACCTTTAATCTCATTAAGTTCTTGGAGTACTGTCATTCTCTTCTCCCCAAATTACCTTAAAACAAAAGACAAAAGCATAAACCAGGTTTCTTGGAAAAGAAGGATGCTCTTTCACAATGAAGATTCTGCTTACAGCGGCTCCCTCTTGCTGCTAATGCTTTTACTTCAGCTCAGAACAACAGCCAATGCACATTTGCTAGTGTTTCTTACCTTCTTTATATTTCACCCTACAGTGCCAAACAGTTTTTTTGTTTGTTTGCTTGTTTGGTTTGGTTTGAGCATGTTAAAGACTAAAGACTGTAATAATCTCTCCATCAAAAATAAACAGTCCAGTCCCCATACTTACACTTCCTTCTTTCTGAGCTGGACCCACATATTCACACACTTAGACATTGTAGCCAATGTGAATGATGAAAAGAAAAATGACCCCCACTGGCATGGACACTGTGGCCAGGTTTCTACAACATCGACTTCAGAGCTTTTCTGTCTACAAAGGCTTGAAAGAGGCCATTACTTCTGAACAAAAAAACAATCAATTGAAAAATATTTTTAATGGAGTAACTTGGGGGAAAAACATAAATGGAATCCTGGTTACTTAATGGAATGTTTTAAAATTATTTTTAATGGAATCATTACTTAAGTATATAACACTTAAGCCTGTAGCCAAAAGAAGAAAAGCATAATCAACTCACCAGTGAATCAAATTTTAACAGGGATCTTTCTATTCTGCTTCTTTTTGAAATAAAAATTGGGGACTTTAATTTTTTGCATTTATAATGTAATCATCAAGTCTGACAAGTCTCCAATTTATTTTCATAATATACTTAAAACATTTAAATAGTTAAGGATGCTGTCATTTTGAGATATCATAGGAAAACTAATAAAAATTAAGAAGTTGTGTTTGAATAGAAAATAGATATTTAAGTAAAACAAGAACTTGAGGCAATCTGCATGTTTATATTACTCTTTCTTTGTTAGCACAATATTTTGAGAGGCAAAGGTATTTCTCGTGTTTTAAGAATATAACTTAAATTAAGATGAAGTTATATGATTGTGTTAACTTCCTAAATCCTTTTGTGAATCTTTTGTTAAAATTGATTTTCACTTGACTTAGTTGATCATTATTCACTTTTTAAAAAATCTTAAATCAAGTGTAAGGTTTTGAGATTTTTGGTTTCATTTTATTGATTTGCCTCACGGAATGATTTCTTAATGCTAGGAACTTTTTAATATATTAAATCTAAAAATGGGATGTCATGTAGAACCTTTAGCCCAAATTAATTGCATTATTTTGATTGAAACCTTGAGATTCAAAAAAATTCATGCTTAATCACATTTGTCCAAATTTGCAAATATTTCTAGCTGAATTGGGATTCATACAATTACAATCTATAGTATTATGAAAGTACTTTATTTATGAAGGCTAGAATTGCTGATAGCTCAATCAAATGAACAACCTGTGAATGCTAAGTCTTTGCAACAACAAATGGTATTTCAAGTAAACTACATGTATGGTTAAACTGAAAAACTGGAGTACATCAGGTTAGTTGACAGTGACAGCAAAATGCTTTCTAAGCAGCCTGTCTGGTAGTTAAATTTTCCATGATCATCAGATTTCGGAAAGTTAACAATTCTTTTGTTTAATGCCAGGCAAGCAGAAGGACCTCTAACTCTCCTCTTGAGAGTCATGAAGTCTGAAGGGTTTGCTGAGAGGCAGAGAAGCAAGTGTATCTTTTCATACTTGGTTTTACCCAGACTATTTTTTAGTGTGAAGAAGGTTTTGTTTTATTTATAGAAAATAGGGGATAAAAGTTCCAAAGCAAGGGATTTTTTCTTTCTCCTTTTATGTTACTTGTTCTTTTCCCCAATGAGTTTGTGATAAATGAATCTAATTCTGCTTCACTTATTTTGGCTTGTAAAGTTAAATCAAGCATCCTTAAAACAAAAAGGCAAACTGGGATGTTATCTTTCATCCTGCTGAATGCTCCCCCTTTTATGATGTTAAAGCCAGACTAAATGAATTAGAGACCAAGACTTGTAAGAATAAATGCAATATTAATTCAGAGGGTAGTGGAGGGAAGTGGTAGAGAGCTTGAGGCAGGGGGCGTGCTTTAAGTTTGTACTGACTTTTGAGCAACTATAAATAAAAGTATGCTTACCTTTGTTAAACCACAAATATTTTGCCATTACAAACCTGAAATTGTTCTTTTAGTGTGTAAGTATGATTAAGCTTAAATTTCTAATATTTAAATTTCTATACACTAGTTCAACAACTATTTTTTTGAGGCAAATGTGTGGCAAGCTCTGTCCTGGTTGGCGAGACCATCTAAAATCATAAACACATTGCTTTTCATGTCCGAATAGTATATTATTGATTTAAACCAGATGAAGAGGAAGAAAATCAGCAACACATAAACTGATCAATCCACAGTTCAGTGGCACACTTTAAAAATGGTCTTTAACCAAATGTGGTCTGTGGGTTTTCTCTTCAAAGTTGCCACAGTAATTTGGGCACATAGAAAGTGAAATAATGTAAAAACAAAAGCTGTCATTGTCTCATCAAGTGAGAGTAATTTCTTACTCCCCTCTTATAAACAGACTAATATCTGGAGATAGCTTTTTATATGCTCCTGACACTTGGTTTTGGGTTAAGAAAGAGATTATGCATATGCAAAACAATGAAACTTTGGCTGTTGCTTAAATTATGTTTATTACTTTCTACTTAAAATCTTT
Source organism: Castor canadensis (assembly GCF_047511655.1). Lineage (NCBI taxonomy): Eukaryota > Metazoa > Chordata > Mammalia > Rodentia > Castoridae > Castor > Castor canadensis. The sequence continues at coordinate 142,750,962 of NC_133390.1, read as the reverse complement.
GCTCTGGAGTTTTGGATAAAGTCCTGAAACATGTTGTCTTATACAGTATAAAATGGATTTTAAACCTGTCATGTTTAACCAAATTTAGTGATGTTGATCTGTATTTTGAAACTAGGAGATGCTTTCTGAATGGTCTATACCTATTTTAGTGTTTAAGAGGAAGAAGTCATTTTCAGAAGAAACTTAACCATCTCTTTGTGGGAAATTGATTTATTGACTTTTGGTAAAATTTTGAAATGGTAGAATGTTAGAAGAAGCTGAGGAACATCTCTTTTAATGCTCTGAAGAGAAAAATGCCATTTCAAGGATTAATATTGCTGAGAGATTTACTGTAGAGTTTTTGCCCGCTGGGGGGTAGTACACTCTACCAGAACACTGCTTTCAGAAGCCGCAAGTCAGATGTTGGCTGCTGCTGGCCAGTTTTTCTCTGGTTTAATTACAACAAAGCCTCCCGTTGAGAAGAACAGTGAAGGCCTCTGGGGCAAAAGGTGGGGGGTGGGAGGGAAGGGGGAATGAGGGAAGGAGGAAGGGAGAAATTACAGCTTTTCAAAAATTTACGGAATCTTATTTCCCTTGTTGATTTCCTCATTTGACATGAAACAATTATTTATAATGCCTTTTAAATGAGCTGGTATGAATAAGAGAATATAAAAAGGAGGTTATTCCGAATTTTTAAGTTAGCTTTAGATCTTACCATTAATCACATTCTTTGTTATGTAGCCCACCCACCTTAAAAAAGGGGGGGGGGCGATTGAGATTGGCTGAAATGACAACTCTAAACTGAATTATTTTTTTAAATAGCCAGATTTAATTTAATATTGGTATGAACATTGGCATATCCAAACTAAAAAGCAAGAAAAAAAAGAGACATTCATATAACATTAAGACAAAGTAAGAATTCTCTGCTGCTGATATTTGTACGGCTTAAAGTTGTTCAAAATAAACAGAGAAGAAAGCCTTAGGATGTGTGGCCAAGAAAAGCACAGAAACAAATCTTTTTGCATTGCACTTGCATGTTTAAAGCTGATAATTGTATTTTTCATCTGGAGGACTGAGTGTTCATTAGGGTCTTGTGTCCCTAGGCAGGAGATGCAGGGCATAATTGGAGTTTCTATTTGATTGGGCAATATAGTCTAGAGAAGAAACTAGGGTAAAGATAATTAATAGCTTGCTAACAAAGTCTGACAGCCACAAGATTTCAACCAAATTTATTTCACACTGCTTCATTTAGCTCTGAAAAAGTTTTGATAGAATTGGAAGCTCCTTAATTAACACTTGAAAGCAAAAGAAATATACCTTCTATTTTGCTGCCACATTTAGTTATGACAAATTTTCTTACTGTTTTTCTTAGTTTGGGTACAATCTTTATTTGCTGCCCAATTATGTATTTCACAAACATTATGTTTAGAAAGTGTTTAATTGGGCATTTTGAACCTAACCATAATTGATTTGAAAAGGGAGGGGGCATGCAGAGAAATGAAAAGCCCAATCAATGACTGATAGATGGTACTACTAGAATACAATATTAATACACTCATTATGTTTACTCATTCACAGATATTTTTGCTGGCCTTTGGACTTGATGTGTTTTGGCAGTGCTGTACTTAAGAAAAAAACAAACTATAATTTTCTTAGTTAAGCACATGCAATCACATTTTTGTAACCTTGTTTTTAATTGCAGGCTAATAAAGATTTGTGTGTGTGTGTGTATATGTGTCCATACACACATAATATTTGAAACTAAGTTGCATAATCAATCTTCTCATAATTAAACCTGATAATAATATGTATAGTAATAATAATAATAATAATAATGTGGTACTTTTAAAGGATTGATTTTTTTTAAACTCATTTCCAAAGAGGTGAATATCAGTCAATCTGAGTTAGGCGTAAGTGATTATACCTGAAAGAGATAAATTTATTCTTTTTGTTTATGCTGCTCAGGGTATTCTTATGCAGTTAGGGGTAAATGAAAGACACTGCTACAGCTGAAGCACTTTTCTAGTGGCTTTATTCATGTTGTTTCATGCTATGAACATCTGTGTGCTTTTTGGAGCAGATTTACTATGAAAATTTTAAATAGCTAATTATTGATACCATTAGTAAATTTGGTTTCATGATTGAAAAAAAAATCAAGATTTTTTTCTTTTGAATTCTAAATAAATAAATACAAACCAATATCTCCCCACCCAAGATGCTGAGAAAGCATGGGCCTGTTACCCTCTACCTTTATGCAACCATTTTGTTTTAGACCTAATTCACTGGAAAAAAAATTTTTTTCTGAGAAGATACATTTAAGTACTTTTTGGGAGCTTTGTATTATAAATCATTTGTTCCAATTTGCACTCTTCTCATTATGAGTTGCAAGTAAATGGATACTCTGCATATCCCACTTGATGAGGGCTTTATTCATTTTTTTTCTCCCCTTGTACCCCAAACTCACTGCATGCATCAAGCATAGCTTCCAGGGTGAGCTTTGTTAGTTTCTCTGAGTAGACTTCGTCAGTTACTATGCTAGTCACATACTACACTTGCCCAAGCAATGGATTTTGGTGTTCTACTGGAGGGGGAATATGGTTTGGAAGAGAGTCTTCCCCTCCTCTTACTTGAATTTACTAGTTGAGATTACAAGCCTGAAATGCTTGAAGGAGCTCTGGCAGGATAGTAGTGCAAGCTTTAAAATCTAGGTGTAGCTGTTAATCCTTTACAGAGAGAGGCACATAAGTCTCCAGGAGTAGCTCAGCTAGCTGTGAGCAAGATGTATGCTTTTCATGTACTGCGTACTCATGGGCTGAGGGATTATTGATTTTCTTTCACAGTTGTAAAAACAGCAATTGGTGATCATACCACACATACAGTACACACCAAGTTAGTGAGACCTTTCACTTTCCTGTCTGTGCAAAATCTGCCTGTATTCTCTAAATTTAACATTTAACTTTCTAACTCACTGTTTTCCATGAAGCTTCTTTCAAACAGCAATTATTTGAGATGGAAAATGCCATTTATTATTTTTAAATGAAAGAAGATTTTAAGAAACTTCTTGTATTTGGCTCGCTAGTCAAAATTTTCCTCTCTGGCTTGCACGCACTTACATTGCTCATACTTGGTGACAGAGCAAACGTCCCTATTTGGATCCCTCATGGCACCAAGTCATTTCCTTCTAGAGAGTAAAACCACGAAAACTTTCTGGGACAAACATAAGAAAAAAACATGGAAAACACTTACCAGGAAGACGAGAAAAAGCAATCCTATATATACTGCTGTTATAGCTGTAATTCCATTGACTGAATTGTAGTAATAACCCTCCCCCCCGTCTCCGCTGCGTCCAGTTCACACAAAGCCAACAGCAGCTGCAGCTTGAGCTGGTCCTGCTTCAGATCACTCCTGCGCCGAGGAGTGAACGAGGGAGAGCATTCCAGTTTACTGCACACAGCCCACCTCCAAGTCTGAAGTTTAAAGCTTCACCTCGCAGTGGTTGAAGAAGGGGGTGATGTCATAGATGGGCAGGACTTAGCCAAGCTCTTGTTCAGTGAGGTAACTGGATAATCAGACAGATGAGCTTTGCAAACGCTAGAGGGGGTGAGAGAAGCCGAAATGAGATCCTCAGCCTGCCAAAACTAGGATGCCATTTGGTTTGTAGGCAGATCGCTGGAATCTCAACATTCTCCAAAGTTTACTACTACAAGGTAGTGGTAGCATGCTTAGAAAAAGAAAATGCAAGCATGTTAAAAGGATATTTATAAGATTACAATAGAGAAATACAGGTAACTTTTTCTATTGCCAAACCATCTGTGTTGGAAAGGAGTTAACCAAAATCAAATTATTTTTTATTATTGACTAGTTGCGATCATGTTATAACTATTGAAGATGAAGGCCAGTAACTCTGGCTGTAAATATTTATATGGCAAATGAATAGAAAGCAGGTTTGAGTAACTGATGAAGGAGAATAAGAATGTCAAAAGATAAAACAATATTGAAGTAAACAGTCTTGTGTTGGAGGTAAAGAGAAAGTTCTTTATATGTTTTACAGGATGAAAGTATGTTTTCTAAACTTCTATTTATCCATCTTCTTTAGAACTTAGTAGATATTCATAATTAAGGACTGTCCCCCAAATAAAACGTTTTGAAGATTGAATGGGATATTCCCTTTCTGATATGTTTTGCTGCTCTGAGCATGGTTTCAGATTCAAACATCCTTCAAAACTTTTCAGGGATGGCTTTGCCTGGATTAAAATTACTTTATATTAATTCAGCCACATAAATAGACACTGACTATTAAAAGGTATGGAGATTATAAATTTGCTTTGCCTAATTAACAGAATTACAGATTTTTATTTTCAAGTACAATTTTATAGACTGGTTTCTTGCTGTTTGATCAACAGTTGCTTTGGACCTATAAAGTTTCCACTAAGTAAGTACATTTTACTTTGATGGGAAGAATTTTATTTCTGTATTTACATGGAGGGTGATTTCCTTAAATATCTTTATTTGCTTTATTCTTAGAACTTTATGATTTTATCCTATGTTTATTTTTTGGCAGGGGGAGTGGTGCTGGGGGTTAAACTCAAGGCCTGGCACTTGCTTGGTAGGTGCTCTGTCACTTGAGCCATGCCTTCAGTCTTCCTTTGTCCCTTTTAAGTTTTTCTGAATGTTTGTTTCTGAGAGAGCTCAGCTAATTGTCTTTCACAGGAGTATATGATTATGGGCTCTTCATTAACTTCATTTAGTTTATTTTTATGCTTGTTTTATAGCTAAATGACTTTCTGAGGTCCCCTCTAAGAATGGGTGATAAAATATTAAAGTAGAAGGTGAACCCTTAGTAAGAGATGTACTGACTCCTGTCGTTCTATGATTGCACTTTTGCTGGTCTGGAGGATAGACCCTTTAAATCTAGGAGTTGTAGAATTCTAAGGTCTATTGATAAAACAATTTGTTATAACTGTTAAATAGTACAAGTTAAACTGAGATTCAGCTGCTGAATTTTTGGAGAAAAGAGAGATGGGAATAATAGGTAATCTCTTAAGAAAGTGGATTCTTTTCTGTTACTGCAAAACAAACCTGTGGATTACATTATTTTATGAAATAGTTCTTTCTAGAAGCCATTTTCAAATGAGAGTTGGTTCTATTTAAAAAGGAAATTTTTGCCTGACCAAATTCCTGTGGGTTTATATCCATATTTAATCTGTTTCATCTCCATTCAGGCAGGCCTTCAACAGAAAAGAAAGATAAATGGGCAATTTGGTTTACAGGTATCTAAAGGAAAGTGTACTGGCCTAGGAGTTAGGAGTTCTGAGGATTGTATTCCCCAACCTACCATTTGTTACATGACTTCACATTACCTCCTCTGGGCTTTGGTTTTATCACATGGGAAATAAAGGCAGCAAAAATTTATTGAATGCCAATTATGTATTGTTGTTGCTTTTATTTTTTTCCTTTTAAGCTGTGGATTAAAATATAGAAGGAAAGAAATTGTGAAAACCTGTAATTTATCATAGAGGCACTAACTTTGGAGGCAAACTCTTTTGAGGGGGGTTAGTACCGGGGTTTAAACTCTGAGCATCAGATTTGCCAGACAAACATTCTACCACTTCAGCCACATCCCAGTCATTCCCCACCCCCACCCCCCGCCTTTTTTGTTTTGCTTTAGATATTTTTCAGCTAAAGTCCCCTATTTTTTTTATTCTGGTAGACCTCAGCCCATGATCTTCCTACTTATACTTTCCCACGTGGTTGGGTTATAAACATGTTGCCACCTAACCACATCCTGAAGGCAAACTATTAATAGATCTCTATCATCTTACCTTGTCCAAAAATGTATACTCTTGCTGCTTCCGTTTTTCTTCACTTCTTACTCTTATTAGCCACCTGAAATTCTGCTAATTGGAGATGAACGTGTAGTAATACTTGCTCATTTTGCAAGTATGTACCAATTCTGGAAAGACAGAGAGTACCATGAGTTCCTTCAGAGTGCTTTCCTACTGTTTACTAAAGGAGATCAACTACATTAAGCAGATGGCTATCCAGTTTGAAGGGGAAGGAAGGCTAGCACTTTTCAGAGTGAAACCTTTTAGGCTATGATAGGAAGGGAGGAACTGAATTCTCATAGCAGAAGGTCTTGGCTCAGAGTGGGAGGAACCAGTGTAGTCTAAAGCTTAAGTATATGGACTTCAGAGTCTTGCATATCTAGGTTCCATCTTGACTTTGCCATGTGACTATAGACAACTTACTTAATGTTTCTGAGTTCATTAGCTCAGTGCAGGACTCAGTGCCTGATAAAATAGTAGCTGGCATTAAGAAAATGGGGGTATCTGAGCATCTAGAAAGCAGGCATTGAGAAGTGAGAGAATAGGGCAGAAAGGGAGGTAGAAGGGGGACAATAACAGATTTTTCACACTTTTCAAATTTCCTTTTGAAATAGTTTTGTAGCCAGGAAATGGAGTGAGGCAAGGAATAGGGAAATAGCTGAACAATTTAATCCAGAAGTGGGGAAAAAAGAAATGGGAGAAAAGACAAAATGGTAGTTCTTATCTGTAGTCTTTATACTTTCTGAAGTGGGGAAATACAGTACAACCCCTGATCATTAGACAGTGGTTTATGTGCCTAAATTTGGTGCTGTTTATTATTCTAAACACGGAGATGGGATCTAGGCCTACCCAAAACACAGAGACAATAGGTGTTTTATTACTTTCTCTTTTTAGGTATGCCTTTCATTTTTCTGTTTCTGGGAAGGCAGATGTGGATAACCTCTCTATGCCCCCTATCCTTGTAACTTAACATCCAAAAGGAGGGGAGCTTGATGCCTCCTTTTTCCACTTTTTATTTCCTGGTTGCAATGTCTGAGTCTGGCCCCTTTTCATACTTATTAAAAATAATATAGTTTACCTGGCTCCTCATCTACCTATCCTGCCTCCCTTTTAAGTCTTAGAAACATTCTTGATGATTTTCTGTCCCTTCATGACTATTTAAGGGAATAAAATCTTCAAAGTTGTGTGAAAAAAAAAGAAAACTCAAATCAGGGTTTTGGTATATTAAATATATTGAATGGAGACTTTTGTGGCTGCAATTGATTGAAAGTCCACACCTCACTGGATAATCAACAGTTGGAGTTGATGGGATCATATAGCCGATAAAGTATATAGCTTTAGGTAAAGCTTGATAGAGGGGTTTAAAATATGTCAACAAGAATAGTGCTTTCTTCTGGCTTCTATTCTGCCGTTTTCAGTGTTGGCAGAGTCCTTGGTTATATGCAAAAGATGTGGCAGCTAGTGGCTTTCCTCTTAGGCTGTAGCAGTTGCACACACCACATTTCTATAATGCAGGGTAGAGGAAGGAGAGGTCTGCTTCAGAAGCTCCTGCATGAAGGGTAGGGGATCTCTCTTTCTCATTTGTTTGAACTTGATCACATGCTCATTCCTGAAACTATTGTATGCAGAATGGGAGATATGCTGGTGAGCTTAAACTCATTGTAGGAGCTGTAGATAAGGTCAACTCTACTCAAACACAGGGCTAACAGGGGAGAAGACATGTCCCAAAGGAAAGTAGGGTTGTGTTTGCTTGAGAAAGAAGGAATTGATGCTAGGTATTAATTCATTTTCAGAGGATTTGGCATGCCAAAGGTTTGGGCATGTTGTATAAATTTATAAACTCGAAGCTATTCTTTTTCTTTGCTTTTTTTTTTTTAAAGCAATAGTTTCTGTTTAAATTGCCAAAACATCTTTACAAGATTTTCTATGTGAAGACCTTCTTAGGTTTAGCCAGTTGTTTCCCTGTCAACAGGTAGTGATGCATGTCTGGACACATCAGTACTACATCTTAGCCTATGCAATGCTAATAAAATAGAGAGTGCACATTCAGCTATCTGGAATTCTGTGAAGTCAGGCCAGATGCTTAATGCTCCAGTTACAAATTGTACCACATCTTTCTGAACAATTCCAAAGGGTATTGGAGAAATAATTAGATTTTAGCAGGTCACAGATGCCTTAGAATACTAAAAGATTTTTAGAACACTGTATTAAACAGTTCTGTTCTGATATTTGTCTTTTTATTAGTCAACACTTAAAATGTACCTAAAAACAATCACATATCCCTTTTAACTGTATTTCCAAAACATAGTGCACTGGAGTGAGATCTGTCATTACAAGACTTGAAACAGAAATCAAAAGCAAAATCAGAGTGATTAGTTCCCTGCCTGCACTTTGTTACACATGCCCCGCTCCCTTTTCTTCCCTCCAGCACCCAAATTAGATTTAGACTTCTAGATTTCTGGGATTAGGAGAAAGGCAAATTAAAAAAAAAAAAATTGAGAAAAATCACTCCCTTTTCCTCCCAGGAATCAAAGGAAGAATGTGATTCAGAATAGATTGTACTTAGCTAAAAGCGATAGGGCATGACAGCTGGCTAGTGAAGTGCTGGAAGTCTGATGGTCCTTCTTAAGGCCTCCATGTAGGGCCGAGCAGGCAGAGCAATGGACAATTCAGCTGATATACACTGTGCGTGTGACCCCTTACACTCCTCCAAAGCCCTGTCATCCTTCCTGCTTTGTTTTAAGGTCTGAAAACAGGGGGAAAGGATTTTAAAATGGGTCTTTTAAAACTTAGAGACTTGGAGCAAGCTGAGTGAGTAAATCAGTCCTTTGATGTTTTCTATTAGGCTTTAGGAAAACAATTTCAGCTCTCTAAGCCTCAGTTCCCTTATTTACAAAAGATAGGACCCACCAAATTTTGCAGTTATTGAATTCAAATAAAGTAGGGAGAGTCCACTATTAATTGTGAGAAAGCACATACCAAGGCAGGGGTAAAACCTGTGGATAGCTGCTTTTTAATCTTCATAGTGACCAGTGGGGCCAGGATCCATTCGAGAGAACAATCCACTAATGTTAAATTGAGCTGTGTGTTTTAACAATTTAGCTTTGGGAATAAAACAATTTGAGAAATGGCTCTGCTGATGGTTCTGGATGTTCAGACCTTGAGATAACAGTTACTAAGCCTGGTTTTGAGACTAAATTACAAACCAAAGGACAAAGTCTCTTTGGCAGTGTTTAGTATAAAATATAACTTTGGAGGAATGGCTAGCATTTCATAAGAAGAGACGGATATATACGTCTGATTATTGAGATGTGTATTTGCTAGCTGTCATACAAGTGGAACTCCCAAAGCCATGTGATTCTTTGCTCATAGTCAGTTATTGTGAATCTGGACTGAAGTGTTCCTCACTTGAATCTTACCATTTCACCACTTTGCAGTACTGGTGCTAATTTTAAGTACACAAAAAGACTTTCGGAGAGGAAGATTTTCTAAAATTGTTAATTTTTCTCTTTCTTCTGGAAACTGGCTCTGTTGTTCTTATGTTTGAGATTACCTCCTTTTAAAGATTGCCATTTTCCTACAGTTAAGATTACTTAGTTAAATAAACATGTATATTATGTAAAGAAACACATCTTATATAGAATTAAAGACTGTTTTCTATTTATGAATGACTATGAAAACCTCACTGGCACTATTTAGGTGAAACAGATTTACTATAATAGTGTTTTTTTTTTTTTAACCCTGTATGAACTGGTATGACTTATTTGTAGGATTTTTAACAGTGTATCCAGTTGATTGTATTTGGATTAAGTTAATGTTTTACAACGCCATCTATTCCAAATAAAAATAAGTTTAAAAGTAAGTCTTATTTATCATGGGTAATTTTTCTGTAAAATATAAATGCACTTAATTTTTCTGAGCATGATTCATAATAAATCTGTTATAAATTGATTAGACTGGCTTAGTTCATTTCCTAAGTCATTAACCCTGAATTTGCAGAACTTAAATATAATTTATAATTACTTCACTAGTTTTTATTCCCTTTGTTTAATATTTAGAATGTATTACTACTATAAATTCACAAATACTTTTTTCATTTCATATGTGTGTTTAAAATTAAGGTCTAGACTTATCAAGTCTTACAGTGTGCATATTGCCAACATTTATTTATACTTCAATGAGTTTTTATTCTTACTTAAAAAGTTGTTTAAAAAACAGAGTAGAATTGAAAAGTATCACTTTTAAAGTTATCAATCTTCATTTGGAAAAAATGTGAGGAGATTTCTGCTAGGATTTTTTTGTGATTGCTGTTTGTTTTATGGTCCTGTGGAGTTTTCTACCACTTGAGTTATGTCCCTAATAACTTCTTAATTCTCACATTTACACAGAAGCAATATGCAACTTTGAGTCACTTCTGATGCAGTCTTTCTTGTTTTTTTTCAGGGGCCCAGGGAACAGACTTATCAGTGTGAAGTACCTACTTATAATTCTGTCCTTTTTTTTTTTTTTTTTGCCCAGGGCAAGAAAGAAATAAGCTTATCAGATCATGCCTTATTGACAAAGACCAAAGCCTGCTGACTGGTCAAAGAGGAGACAGGGCACTGTAAAACACAAATGTCAGGGTTCTGATACCAAAAAAATCCTAGGTTGGCAGTTTTCTTTAAATAACTATACTTTTTTTGAAAGTAGGATTTTCATTCTCAAATGTTAATATTTTGGCAGTCCTGGGTTCTGAACTCAGGGCCTCACATTTGCTAGACAGGTGTCCTTACTACTTGAGCCACTCCACTAGACCTTAAAATGTAAATATTTTAAGAATGCAAAATTCTACTTTATCTAGAATTTTAACTGCTGTAAAATATTAAATTGCATTACCCATGTTTATATACTATAAGTAAAATTATTACTGCCATCATTATTATAGTTGTCATTGTAGTTATTATTTGTTCCTTAGAAGCAAATGTTTCTATTTTGTTTTGGGGGAAAGTTAGAGAAAATTATGTTGCAACCTACATGCTTTTAGTATAGTTTCCTAACAAGATAGGTCTAGTATTTTATAGCAGGTAGACTTACTGTGTGGTAGAAAATAGAAATAGATTGTTATAAATGTTAAGTAATTATAAATAACCTTAAAACCACCTTTATGTCCCTTTATATCCTGTCTTCTTGGCTATTTTTATTTGAGAATGCATTTCTATAAGGAAAACAGATTGTTTACTGTTTAAGGGTTGTGATAGCAAAGGGAATCCCTTTAGAAAGTAAAGAGAGTGGTTCCCCCATGTAACTCAGACTTGTTCTTTATCAATATTTGAATTTTGAAGAAATCTAATTTTGTATAAAAAAGATAATAATCTCAAATATATTTGAGAAAATAGTGTTTAATCAGGATCCAGTTGAATAACAAAAATATAATCACTACAAGATATATGACTGTAGTAATTTCTTATGTAATTTATATTCTTTCAATTATGTTTTGAAAGTTCCTTTTCCTTGACTTCTTTGGTCATACATGATCTGGTTGTACTTAAGGAAGAACCTGTGAGCAAACAGATGTTACCATCTACATTCAAACAGAGCTGCTATCTAGAAATTGCATACCGGATGTCAGTCCAAGAATTTGTTCTGGGAACTCTAACCATAGTATTAAGGCATCTTTTTATAGGTAGTATCTATAGTTCTAGAAGAAACAAGTGCTATTCAGGCCCAGATAGTTTACATTTTTCTTTTTTTGGAAGAGGGGAGCTGGTAGGACTAGGGGGTTTGAACTCAGGGCTTTGTGCTTGCAAATCTGGCGCTCTTCCACTTGAGCCACATCTGCAGTCCATTTTGCTCTGGTTATTTTGGAGATGATATTTTATGAACTATTTGCCCCTGCTGGCCTTGAACTGTGATCCTCCCGATCTCAGCCTCCCAAGTAGCTAGATTACAGGCATGAGCCACTGGCACCCAGCAGGTTATAACTTTTTAAAATGTACTTTATTCAACTCACTAGCATTTTCTTTGCTTAGATTGGTTTTACTGTTGCCCAAATCTCTGAATTACCTGGGAATGGGTGGTGATGTAATCTAAGTAATTTTTTGCTTGGAGAGTGTTCAACAAAAAATCAGAACAAAGGGAGTCAAAAAAGCAGGCAGATCAGGCACTCTAAGAAAACCCTTTGACTTCGACACCTTGTTTTACCTGTGTCTTGCTGGGGTCTGCTTTTCAACAAATGTTTATTGAGTAGCAAGGTATGTCTTAAGTTCGGTCACTTTAGCTGCACTCTTTTTCTCCAAAGACCTTCTAAAGTTGTTTTGTCCAGTAATGTATAGATTATAGGCAGACCCCAAACTATCTCTTGACAGCTAGTTACATAGGCTCTTGAACAATTCTCAAAGACAAAGAAATTTGTTCTTGGTCTATGGCAGAAAAGCTCAGCAACAATTTATGTACTCTGGGCTACATAACCACATGTGAAATGAGACTGAAAGCAGCTCAGGAAAGAAAGCTTTTGAAGAGATACGAAAGAGAAAATCAGAGGTGTAGTAAACAGCATGCTAATTTGACGTGAAAAGAACCTTGGTAGGTAGATTTTGGACTTTTTGCCAGTTACTATGTTGGTAAGTGCAAACAAAGAAGACAGAAGAAATTCTCGAAGAACATTCACAATGCATGTTCCCTTCACCAATCAATGTAGTGAATTTTTGGGGAAGATATAAGAGACTGATAAATTATAGAGGCCAATGAGGAAGAAGAGAGAAGTTCAAGGATTTGGGCAGAATAATAATATCAATGTAATGAGACTAGTTTTCCAATTTGATGATGGTATGGAAAGAGTTGTAGAAAGCTAAGTGTAGACTAAAATAGTAAAAATCTGATTTGCAGAGGAGGGGTAAGGGTACACAATATGTGTTAGTAACGTGAGATATTAAGGAACAGGACCTGATTCTCTTTGGACCTTTCCATGGAAAACAGCTGAGGCTTTCCAAGAGTTACCAGTTTTAAGTTTGCAGGAGAGTCCCTGGATTCCCAAGTCATTATCAGTTCTGCATCCAATGATGTATACCTTGGTGGAGAAAGGTTCTCCTCTGTATGGCAAGGAGACCATTTGCTTTAGGAGGGTGAAAGCTGACACCTGCCAAGAAAGCCATAATTAAGCCTTGGCTATTAAAGGGGGATGTTTGCCTGAGGACACATGCCACACCTGCCGGTCTGCTAGGAAGATGGGGCAGCTTTCAGAGACTTCTGGTTTATATCCAGATTAACATCTAACGTAACATTTTAATGTCAGTGGACACAATAGAGTCCTCCAAAATATGAAACCAGAACAAATGTATAGGCCTTAGAACATGGACTCAAAAGGCTATGTCATTTAGAGTTCATGGTAATTTGTATCAGAAAATACATGAAAGAATATTAAGAAGGAGGTTTTACCAGTTTGGAATGTGTTATTTACTAAATGTACCAGAATCCTGACATGCATTTTTATTTACACTTGGCTCTTCTGACACTGATTCCCTCCTTTGATTTTTTTCTTTATGAACAATATCATTCATTAGTAAACAAATAAACAAATGAATTTCTTCATTTATTGTTTAAGGAAAACCTATTGTTCTGTTAGTTTCAAAGATTGATTTTTGGTGGAATATGTCTTAATTGTAGTCTTTTCTTCAATATCTCTAATATGGGTTGCTGATAAATTCAATAAAAATAAATGACCATTGTTTTAAGAGAGGAAACAGAATGTCTTAGAGGGTTAGTTAGGCTATCAGGAGCCACATACACATTTTTAGTTTACAAAAATTGAATTGGCCACTACTGTCTATCTACTTTAAATTTGTTGCAGCCAATGCTGAATTCATTTTGTAGTTTACCCATAGTCATTAAATGACACTATTGCCTAAAAATCCATGTTTGTGATAGAAAGTTAGAAAATGACGATCATAAGAAGAAGAAAATAAAAGTAATCTGAATTTCCACCATCTGGTATCAACAGTGGGAGGCATAAAACCTTTCAGAGTTTTACAACTCAGCCTGAGATGCAAACAGTACTTTCTTGCAAACTAGTAAAATACTGTACTTGTTGTTTTTTAACTTACTTTTTTTACTTAAGAAAATGTAAACCCATTTCCATATTATTAACTATATCTGAATGTCATCAGTTTATAAAGTGTTTCTAGCTAAATCTTTGTGCTGATATATATTTACTAAGATAACTTCTTCAGGGGCCAAGCCCTCTGGCTCCTGCCTGTAATCCTAGCTACTTGGGAAGCAGAGATGGGGAGGATAGTGGTTAAAGGCCAGCCTGGGCAAAAAGTTTACAAGATCCCCATCTCAACCAATAAAAGCTGGTCTTGGTGGGCTGTGCCTCACAACCAGCTATATGGGAAACATAAATAAGAGGTTTGAGGTTCAGGCCAGCCAGGGCGTAAACTCGTTACCTTATTTGAAAAATAACTAAAGCAAAAAAGGCAGGGGGTGGGGGAGCTATATACATATATAGCTTCTTTGAGGTGATATTGATGATTCATAGAAGTAACATTCTTAATAAATTTGTTTTAGTCATGAGACTGCCCTCCAAAAAGTACACACCCTCCCAAACCCCTTATCCTCAGCTACACTGGGTGGTGTTAATTTTTAATAAGAGATGCATTGTCTCTTAATATTGATTTTATTTGTAAATACAGAAGGAATACATCTTCTCTTTTTAGGGGGAAATTTCCTTTTCCTTCTCCTCCCTCTACCACTTTAGGGTAAGTTTGTCCATGTCATTTTTTAAAATAAATTTTTTATTAGGATATATTCATTATATGGTGGGGACAGATTCATAGTGACAATTCCGATTAGATTTATATTGTACATTGCTTACATGGCCCCCATCCTCTCCCCTCAACCCTTCCCCACCCCACTTAAAGCAATTGCAAGAGGTTTCTTAGTTCTGTTTCATGTAGGTATATGAAGTCCATTTGCCATATACCATCACCTTAATCTCCTTCCTTCACCCTTTCCTATCCCATAGTACCCCCCCCATTTTACCGTCCTGGTTTTCATTATTAATATTTTTTAATAATTTCAATTTTTATTCACAAAATTATTAATTGAAATTGCAAAACTAGACTTAGAGTCACAGATAATAACAAAACAGGTGGACAATAAAACATTCCAGAGATACCTTGAAAAGTTCCAAAACACCACAGGCTAGGCTAGAGTTCCCCACATAACCTGTGTTTGCATGCAGGTTCCATTCACTCCTGCATTTTCTCAATGAGCTCCTCCTTATATTTGCCTTTTGCTTTCCCAACCTGTCGAGATTTGGCTTCGTGATCAAGAATTTTTTTTTCTGTCTTTGTCCAGTTTTAGCCTGGTGATCACCACCTTGCTTGGGTGAATGCCCACTTGGACTGTCGTGCTATTAGCCTTCTCACACTGCCTATTAGCCTTCTCATGCTGTACCGCTCAATGTAGATGACTATTTCTTTCTGTATACCTGGACTACCTTGCCAATTTGCTGACCTTTGTAGTGTCCTCGAACCACCTGGACCTCGTCATCCTTCAGATGGGCATGGAGTGCACATTGTACTTCTGCTGTAGCTCCTTGGAGAGCAGGGAAGACATGATCTTCCTGCACACGTGTGAGGGGGCATTGAAGTGGCATTTGTGGTTTTTGCTGCGTCTGAGGTCAGGAAGGAGTTGAACTTCATGGTGGCCGTCTACCCCTCGCCTGTGAGCTCAGAATGCCCATATTAATATTTAAGTTGATGCTCAAAGCGTGTCTCAATGTATGCCCACTGTGGGTTACTTTACTTTGGTCTGTTCACCTCCTTCCATTACTCTCCCTTACCTCTTTACTTCCCCCTCACCCGACTGTTTTTCAACAGCTTTCAATACACATGCTTACTCTACCTTCACATCTTATGCGATATTACTGATGCTGTATCATTTTCTTTTCCTTTCCCCCTTTCCCCAAGTTCCAGAGACTAGTTCCATTACTCAGATGTTCTACATCTGATTTTGTGTATGATCATGCTTGTTTTTATGTATATGTTTATCTTTGGATCTATTCTTCCCTGTAGGAGAGAAAATGTGGCTTTTGTATTTCTGATCCTGGCTTATTTCACTTAACATGATGTTCTCCAGTTGCATCCATTTACCTTCAAATCACATGTCATTATTCCTTGAGGCTTAGTAATACTCCATTATGTTTGTACACAATTTCTTGATCTATTCATCAGTTGTAGGGCACCTGGGTTGTTTCCAAAGCTTGGCTATTGTGACTAGTGCTGCAATGAACATCAGTGTACACATGTCTCTATTGTATCCTGTCTTATGTTCCTTTGGGTAGATGCCCAGGAGTGGTATCCCTTGATTATGTGGCAGTTCTATCTCTAGTTTTTTGAGGAATCTCCATACTGTTTTCCATAGTGGTTGTACTAACTTGCATTCCACTAGCAGTGTAGAAGGGTTCTCTTTGACCACATCCTTGCCAGCATTTGTTGTTGTTATTGCCCTTGAATATGGCCATTCTAACTGAGGTGAGATGAAATCTTAGTGTTGATTTGCATCTGTTTTATAACCAGGGAAGCTGAACACTTCTTCATGTATTTACTGGTCATTTGTACTTCTTCCTTTGAGAATTTCCTATTTAATTCATGATTTGGGTGTTGATTCTTTGGGGGCTGAGTTTTTTGAGTTTCTTGTATATTCTGGATATTAGTACATTATTGGTTGAGTAGCTGGCAAAGATTTTCTCCCTTTCTATGGGCTTCTCTTGAGTCTGGTGATTGTTCCCTTTGCTGCGCAGAAGTTATTTAGTTTGATGCAGTATCATTTGTTCATTGTTTCTTTTAGATACTGAGCCTTTTGAGTTCTGTTTAGGAAATTTTCCCCTCTACCTATCTGTTCTAGTATATTTCTTGCTGCTTCCTGGAGTTGTTTCAAAGTTCCAGGCCTTACAGTAAGGTCTTTGATCCACTTTGAATTGATTTTGGTACAGGGTGAAAGACAGGGATCTAGTTTCAGTCTTCTACATGTGGATATCCAGTTTTCCCAAGCGCATTCATTGAAGAGGCTTTTCTCCATTATGTGTTTTAGGCTCCTTTGTTGAAGATCAGTTGGCTATAGATGCGTGGGTTTATGTCTGGATCTTCTATTCTGATCCACTGGTCTTGTCTGTTTTTGTGTCAATACCATGCTGTTTTTATTGTTATGACTCTGTAGGATAGTTTGAAGTCAGGTATTGTGATGCCTCCAGCATTGGACTTTTTGCTCAGAATTGCTTTGGGTATTCAAGGTCTTTTGTGTTTCCATATGTATTTTGTGATTGATTTTTCTATTTCTGTACAGAATGTCATTGGACGTTTGATAGGGATTGTGTTGAACATACAGTTTGCTTTTGGTAGTATGACCATTTGCATAGTGTTGATTCTACCAGTTCACGAGCATGGAAGGTCTTTCCATCTTCTGATGTCTTCTTTGATTTCTCTCTTCAGTGGTTTACAGTTTTCATTAAAAAGGTCTTTGAGTCTTTCATTAAATTTATCCCAAGATACTTTTTTTGAGGCTATTGTAAATGGGATTCTTTCCCAGTCTGTTTGTTTTGGTGTATAGAAAAGCTACTGATTTCTGTATTTTAATTTTGTATCCTGCTACTTTGCCAAAAGAGTTTATGATTTCTAATAGTTTTTTGGTAGAGTTTTGGGGGTCTGTTAGGTATAGGATCATGTCATCTGCAAATAGGGATAGTTTGACTTCTTCCTTCCCTATTTGGATCCCTTTTATTTCTTGCTCTTCTCTTATTGCTCTGGCTAGGAATTCCAAAACTATATTGAATAGGAGTGGAGAAAGCAGGCAGCCCTGTCTCATTCCTTACTTTAAGGAGAATGGTTTCAGTTGTTCTCCATTTAGCAAGAGGGTGTTGGATTTTGTCAAAGGTCTTTTCTGCATATATTGAGAGGATCATATAGTTTTTGTCCTTTCTTCTGTTTATATACTGTATTACATTTATGGATTTACATATATTGAACCATCCTTGCATCCCTGGAATGAAACTGACTTGGTCATAGTATATGATCTTTTAGATGTGCTGTTGAATTCTGTTTGTCAGTATTTTGTTGAGAATCTTTGCATCTATATTCATTAAAGATATTGGTCTATAATTATCTTTTCTGGTTATGTTTTTATTGGGTTTTAGGATGATTGTAATGCTGGCTTCATAGAATGAATTTGGTAGTGTTCCTTCTCTTTCTATTTCCTGGAAAAGTTTGAGGAGTATGGTGTTAGTTCTTCTTAAATGTTTGGTAAAATATGGCTGTGAATCCATAAGGTTCTGGGCTCTTATTTGTTAACAGGTTAACATTTTTTTCCTTTGGATTCCTAATTAAAAGTCAGACAAAATAATGCATTGAAACCTTAGGTTTTTTTCTGTGTTAACTTTTCTCTTCTCCAGAGGTGTCAACTCTCATGAATTTGATGGTATGTTTCCAGTCTATGTTTTCATTCAAGTTAGGGTCAGTGGTAAGCCTTTGATAACTCAGAATAAGAGTGATTTAAACACTGTGGAAATTAATTTTTCATTTGTACAAAAGTCCAGATAAGTAGTCCAGGTTGGACTTCACACAGTCAGTGACCCACACTCTTCTAGCTCATTGCTTCATAGTGGATGGTTTTATCTTATAATTCAATATAGTAACATTCGTATTCTAAAAAGGATAAAAGGATGACAAATATATTAGTATTAGTAATTAACTATTTGTTATAATTAATAACAATTAATGAACCACAAAACTACAGTCATTGTTCTGTATGAAGAACACTACAAGGAACTTTCTTTTATATCTTGCTGCATGTGGGAGAGTTTCTCTGGTTTACACATTTACAAGTGCAATTTCTGGGCTTTTAGGGGATGACTATGTTTTTCCTATATTGCAAAATTTTCTTTTTCTGTATTAGGGTACCTTCAGTTTGAGTAATGGACAGTGGAATTCAAAGTAGTTTAAATAAAGAAATGTATTACCTTATATGACAAGAAGTCTATACATAGGGCTGATCTAGACTTGGGCAATTTATTGACTCAATGACTTGGTTTCCCCAAAGGAAAGCAATCTTCTCACAAGGAATCATACACAGACAAATAATAGTCAAGGTCATTGTACCTCTATGTGTTTTTCGAAGGGCAGGGCAACTTTTCCTACAAACTCCTACTGACATTCTTTCATGTCTTATTGGCTGAAATTGAATCATATACCAGTGCCTAAAATGATTACTTATAAGTTTCCACAAAACCGTGATGAGTGGCTGGGGGACAGGACCATTTTTCCTTGAAGAATATTGTCACCAAGAGGAAAGAGATACCTGAAAACTTATGCCTGTAGGAAGTTAGAAAGGGTTAGGTGGATAGCAAGAAGGCAATCACCATTGCTGCTATATTTCTGAAGTGGTTTCTATAGTCCCAGAGATAGGATTTGAATACTTCGTTGTCAGTTTTGTTGTTTTTGCTAACCTAATGAGTAAGAAATGGTATGTATTGTTGAACTCCTTGGCATTTTTCTGCTCCTACTGGATCGCATACCTTTTGCAGGCTGTTTGGATTTTTTCTTCCTTGAAATGCCATATTTATACTCTTTGCCTTTTATTCTCCGCATTTATTTTTATTTTTTTTTATTGAACTGAAGCAGTTCTTTACATATTTGGAATAACAGTTATTTGTCTATACATTTATGTTGGCAATGTCTTCTTTCAGTGTATAACTTGTGTTTTTGCTTTTGTTTTAATAAAAAAAAGTTTCCATAACTTAAAGTTTTGTGTTTCTTATGTTTTAGAATCATTTTTGACACGAAGGTAATATAGGTATTATTGTAAAGTATTCTCTTTCTTATCAAATTTTAAGTGGACATCAACCATTGAAGATCATATATGAGCTCTTTTCAAAGTAATGTAGGGACACTTCCCTAGGGAATCAGGTTTATATGATCAGGGGATTTTTATGATATTATTTTTATAATACTGAAATATTATTTGCCTTTTCACTCTCACTCTTTCACACATGTACAGTGTTTCAAAGGTTCTGTGGCGTATGTCATCACAGCACACTGAATGCTAAAGCAGAAGTGGACACTTAGTTGTCTACTGTTGTCAGACATTAAAGTGATTTATAAACATATAAATACCATTCTTCTGAATAAAGTTGTGCTTGTTTTGAAAACTGTAGTGTTTCCTCACCAAATATGTTGTTTCTATAACTAGGCATTGGGTTTATTGTTTCCTTTAAATGTATGAATAAAAATGTATAAATTCCCTCAGTTTTAATTTCTAACAGAGTAAACACAGAGAAATATAACTCACATTTAAAAACTGCTTTTGGGAAGCTCAATAATTTTAAAAATTACAAAGAGGTCCTGAAACAAAAAGAAAATGAGGACTGATGCTGTATTTGAATAGTAACTTTTAATTCATAAATTCCTTTACTTATACTGTGCACTCAAAAATTAGAAAGATGTATTTCATTGTCCTAGGGAGAATATTATTTGGAAGACAATTATGTTCCCAGGTACAGTTATGTGTTAGTAAAGTAGAATGCAAATAATTAATTTGAATTATCTATACTTTTTATTACCCATTTACTGCAGTCATCCATTGGCCCAATGGGCATTGTAAAATAGTGGAAAGAACTTGAATTTTGATGTCAGATAGACTTAGATTTAGATCCCAGTAGTGAAATGTTATAGTAGCTCAATTTCTCTTTGCTTCAGCTTCCCTAAGTTTTGGTTCAGAGTTTTAAAAAATCTAGTTTTTAGCATTGTCATGCAGATTAAATATATAGGAAGGGATAAATAGATGACAAGAACATAGTAATCACTCAATGAAAGGTAGTTGCTGTTATTTACATTAGTACACTATTTTGTAATATTTACTATCTTTTAATATTTGAATCCTCTATACAAGTAATCAACAAAATTACAATTAAAGTATTTATACCCTATCAACAGAGTATTTTATTATTATTTTTTTGAGGTACCTGGAGTTGAACTCAGGTCCTTGTGCTTATAGGCAGGTTCTCTACAACTTGAGTCATTCTGCCAGCCCCCAAATAATAGTTTAATACTGATAAATGATATCTTGTAAAGGATAGAGTGAGATGGACTGTGACTGTTAAATAGTACCTTTCTAGAAATATATATCAAGGGTTTCAGTAATCCTTTTTTTTTCTGATACTGGGGATTAAACTAAAGGTCTCACACTTGCTAAGCAAGCACTCTAACACTTGAACCATACCCCCAAGTCCTTTTGGTTTTAGTTTTCTTTTCAGATAGGGTCTTGTGCTTTTCTTGCCTGGGTTGCCTCAGATTGTGACCTTCCTTCCTCTTGTTTCCTGAGTATCTGGGATTAACAGGCATGAACCACCATGCCCAGCCATATGATCATAAAAAGGAAGGGAATACATCAGTGTTAATAATGGTTATTTCTGAGTTATCTCTATTCTGAGTCTTTTATTTATACTTAATTTTGTAGTTTTTTCAGTATTGCAGTTGTTATTTAAAAACATTGTTGGGGCAGGGCACGGTGGTTTACACCTGTAATCCTAGCTACTTGGGAGGCAGAAATTGGAAAGGTCACACTGTGTGGCCAGCCCAGGTAAAAAAATTTTGAGATCCCAGCTCACCAATAAAAACTGGACATAGTGGTATGCCCCTGACAGCCCAGCTGTGTGGAAGCATAATTAGGAGGTTCACAGTTCAGGCCTGCTCAGGCTTAAAGCCAGATCCTATCTCAAAAATAACCAAAGCAAAAAGGGCTGTGCTATGAGTTAAGTGGTACAGTGCATACATAACAAGGACAATGCGCTGAGTTCAACCCCTAGAATTGCTCTGCCCCCAAATATTTCGAAAAGATTGTTATTTCTCATTGTACCCTTGAGAATACTAGGGCTAGAAATGAGAATAAAGACTAAGGGCAAACACAACAAGGGGATTGGACTTTGAGCACATGATAAAAGCGAGAGCACACAAGGAAGGGGTGAGGATAGGTAAGACACCTAAAAAATTAGCTAGCATTTGTTGCCCTTAATGCAGAGAAACTAAAGCAGATACCTTAAAAGCAACTGAGACCAATAGAAAAAGGGGACCAGGATCTAGAGAAAAGGTTAGATCAAAAAGAATTAACCTAGAAGGCAACACACACGTACAGGAAATTAATGTGAGTCAACTCCCTGTATAGCTATCCTTATGTCAACCAGGAACACTTGTTCCTTCCTATTATTGCTTATACTCTCTCTTCAACAAAATTAGAGATAAGGGCAAAATAGTTTCTGCTGGGTATTGAGGGGGTAGGAGGGAGAGGGAGGGGGCAGAGTGGGTGGTAAGGGAGGGGGTGGGGGCAGGGGGGAGAAATGACCCAAGCCTTGTATGCACATATGAATAATAAAACAATAGAAAAAGAGAAAATAAAGACTGATAGGTGTTGGGGAATGATAGTGCATGTGGTTGTCTTTCTTTCTCACTAGGGAGAGAGGAAGGTGGCTGAGCAGAGCTTGGGGCAGCAGATATTGACTAAGCTGGTCTTCAAGAATAGCTGTTGGATCCAGATTTAGTAGAATGTGTATTACTCCATGTTAATGGAATTGGTTTTGCCGCCAGACCTCCAGTTCATAGCCTATCTTCTGCTTGCTACTGCATTGATTTGTGAATGGATGATTTAATCTGTACTTGTCTTTACCTTAGTAAGGTAAGGACCTTACTTAAGAACTTACTTATTTATTGTTGCTTAAGATAGCAACAATAACTTACTTTGCTCATGAGTCTCAATTCAGGAAATACAGTAGACCCTTGGTATCCGTGAGTATATGGTTCCAAGGAGACTGTGATCGAGGAAAAGATGTGAATGCTCAGGATGCATAGAGTTACTCAGATTTACCTATACCATACTCACAGCAGGACTGAGCATCCTTAATTGAAACCATGTGGAGTAGGCTACATTACTGTCACAAAATAACTGTTACACACATTACCAATTTTGGTAGTAGTTGCACACTGCTACCAAAAACAATCTTATTTCACATTTTTTATCTCAAAACTGTGGATTCATTTTCCCTGTAACACCTCCCAACTTCTGCTAAAGACATGCTGCCTTTCAACAAATCTAAAATTGTCACTTTATCACTTCAATTAACCACTTGACTTTTACCTTGCTTTGGGTGTACCATTTGCTTTTTGGAAGGCATATTTTCATAAAGTGAAGGGCAAGGAAATGCTCAGCAGATGACACAACAATTTAAAACACAACTGGTGACACAGGACTGACTGAGTTGAGAGATGCTGTGTCCCCCAAATGAGCTGTAATGTGAACATGAGATTTTTAATTTTTTAAAAAAACTACTTTTGATTTTTATTTATTATTATTATCATTTTTGAACGTGCTTGATCAAAACCATGTGGCATAAATCTATGAACAGGTAGCTTACTGCAGCTGCAATACCCTCTGCTCCATAGGACATCAACTGGGTGCCCCACTGGTGATGGGGGAATCCACTTTCAAGGTGCCTCACTCACATGATTGGTAAATTGGTATGGTTTCTTCTGGTAGCTCACCTAGGGTTGTATGTTGGGGGGCTTCTGTTCTTCTCCAAGTAGGCTTCTTCACAGACAACTCTAGCTTCCTTTTGGCTTGATGGCTGAATTCCAAGAGTAAGCATCATATGAGAAACAGGAAGGAGTACATCACATTTTTATAACCTGTTCTCAGTGGTGACTTGCTGTTACTTCTGTCATAGTTCACTAATCTATCCAAATTTATAAGGAGGAAACACAGAAATCTACCTTTCCATGAGTGCAATCTCAAAGTCACATTGCAAGAATCACATGAAGAGTGGGAAATACTGCAGCCAAATTAGAGAAATACGGTCTGCCATAACAGAACATACAGAGCATAATATTCTTGACATCCTCCTGCAACAACTGTAGTGACCTCAACTTTCATATTAGAACCATCCTAGTATTTTTTTTTTTACAAAATACAAGTTATGGAGACTCATTTCTTTTTAAAATTATTTTCCATATTTTCTGCCTTTCTGTGATGTGAAATACTTATTACTAGAGTAAAAAACTTTTAACTGAAAGGACTAACAATTTTTACAAAATATCTAGATACTTTACATTCTTTGAGTATAAGATTTCTGTGTAGGATTTCTTAAAATTAGGAATCTGTTACACTTCCTCAGTTTGTTCATATCTCCAGTGACAGTGTCCTTGAGAATGGAAGAAAAGAGAGAAAAAATTCTCTTCACAAATATTTCTAGGTTAAATGTGGGGTTTCCTCAGGGTGAACCTCAGATGTCAAAAACTATGAAATGTGGTTCTTACCACTTTATCTGTAGAACTGGGGGTTGCAAACAACTGATGAGCTGTTGCTGGTTTTTACTGCTAGTGAACTTGGACAGAGAACAATTTCTATTCATCTGTCAAGGAAGTCAGGCACACAGTAAATATGTGATTACATTTGATATTGATAAGATTCATGCAAGTATATTGGCAAGCACATCTCTCAAGACTTTGGAAAATGGCCAAAGAGGCTGTTTTGTCCCCCAAAAAACTTTGGCACATGCCTATAATCTTAGTAACTCCAGAGACTGAGCAGGAGAATTTTGAGTTCTAGGTCAGCCTGAGCTACATAACAAGTTTGGGACCAGCTTGGACTACAGAGTGAAATAAAACAAAGCAAAATACCAAGAGCAGCTGTTATCAAAAAGACAACAGGTAAGTGTTGAAGAAATGTAGAGAAAAGAGCGCCTTTGCACATTATTGGTGGGAATGTTAATTAGTATAGCCATTATGGAAAACAGTGTGGAGATTTCTCAAAAAACTAAACATCTAACCACCATATTATCCATAAATCCCATTACCAAGTACATATCCAAGGAAAATGAAATTGGAATGTCAAAGAGATGTATGTCTGCATTCTCAAGTTCAATGCAGCATCGTTTACGAATGTTAAGAAAAGGAATCAACCTATCTGTCTATTGGTGGATGAATAAAGAAAATGTGGATATACACATTGGTATACCATTCAGCTTTTAAAAAAGAAAGAAATACTGCCATTTGTGACATTATGTTAAATGAAACAAGCCAATCACAGAGAGACAAATACCACATGAGCTCATTCATATGTGGAATCTAAAACAGTTGAATTAAGAGAAACATAGAGTACAACGGTGATCACTGTGGGCTTAGAGTTAGGGGTGGGGAGCAGAAATGTTGCTCAAAGGATACAAAATTTCAGCTAGAAATGGGAATAATTTCAATAGATCTATTTTGCAATGTGGTGACTGAAGTTAATAAAGTATACTTATAAATCACTAGGAGAGTAGATTTTTAAGTTTTCTGACCACAAAAGTATGTGAGGTAATGCATATGTTAACAAGGTCAATTTAGTCAGCCTACAATATAGACATATTTTAAAGCATCATGTTGTACATGATAAATGTATACAATTTGGACGATTAAAATTAATTTAAAATAAGGGCAAACAAGACTGAGAAAGATATTAGGTAGCAAAGTTTTTATTTATTTATTCATCTGTGCATACATTGTTTGGGTGTAAAGTTTTAAGTTTCAGGCTCATTACTCAACTTTCTTTACGGCTGAAGTTGAGTGTAAGGGGTTTGGGATTATGGGTGACAGCCCACACTACTGTTTGTAACAAGAACTTGGATAGGTCACTTCATCTCTCCTAGGGATGTGAACAATTGCCCTGCTAGCCTCTAGGGGTTGTTGGAAAGAGCAAATGAATTATTGCTGTTATCAAATTCTTCTACAAGCGCTAAGGTCCTCATTTAGTTGTGCTGTAATCAGGCATGTTTTCTTTTAGAAAAATATTTCAGGAATGCCCACCTTTAGAAAATCACTTTCTAGGGTTGGTAGAGTGGCTTAAATGATAGAATGCCTGCCTAGCAAGTGTGAGGCCTGATTTAAATCCCAGTACTGCAAAAAAATAAAATAAAATAAAATAAAAAATCAGCTTCTAGAGTTTGTTCCTTTATTTTTCACTATGTCATTAGACCGTATAACAAATGGCAAGTGTTTATCTTGGTGTCTGGCACATGGTTGTACTCAATAGAGTCTAGTAATTATTATTTAACTTCTAGCAGAAGTCCTGGATTCAATGAAGCAATAAAATAAAGAATAAAACATCTCCTTGGCAGGACAGAAGCTGCCAAGCTAAGATCTGAAGAACAGAGCTTCCCAGCCATCTTGTTTTTAGGGGCTATAAATACTGAAGAGAGTTGGGGAATCTGATTCCTATTTTCAGATTTGTAATTTTAGTTTTCAGTGAAAATTATCCATTTTGTGTATACTATCTATTTATGAACTTAGGTGCCAAATCTGATTAATTCATGGTGGCACTCTGAGAACTCAAATCCAGGTTTGATGAGATGGAGTGTTTTGATCACTGCCTCTAGGAGGGAGGGGTAGTAATTATTTCCAGATTATCCTATAAACTTTTTAAGACATGGTTTCTTATATTTCTTAATCTTACTCTGATTGCAACACTCTGTATTTGTCAGGTTTATAGTGTTCTGATGTCACATGAGAAAACTGAGATGCTGACCCCTTCTCTTCTACCTCTGAGTTGTTCTCACTAAAGCACACTGTAATGGTTTTACACATCCCTTCTCAGGTCTTAGCATGGAGATTGACACACAACAGATGACCATATACTTTTGCAGAATTAAATTTTAGTGAATTAAAATTTCACACTTAGTTGGCACATTGATTTACACTGGTAATCCCAGCACTTGTGAGGGGAGGCTGAGAAAGAGGGATTGTGAATTTGAAGCTTATCTGGCCTATATAGCAAGAACTTGTCTCAAAAAGAAAAGAAAAGAATAAAATTTCACTCTTAACTGAGTGATGCTTAATGTAAAATGTCAAACCTTAAAAAAATAGAACTGCTGGTATTTCCCATATTCTTCTAAAATAAATATCTCCTAGATAATGTGTTTCAGTATCTGTAACGCATGCCACTCCAGTAGTTGGAAAGGCTACTGGGGGTAATTTACTGTCTGGGATGAGTCTCAAGTCATTTTTGTTAGAATGGTCAATAGACTAGACAGCTGTCTAGAAACCACAATGTCTTTTGAGTAAGATGTCAAAAAATGAGTCAATAGGTAGGTAATCCAGGGACCAAAGAGAGTAGAAGAAGAAGTAATTCTTTCTTCTTCCCTGTGTATCTTTCTGACATTTAGGCTTCTTCTGTTTTGTCCAGAGCTTACTTTAACCTTTTATTTTCTTTGTGCATGCCCACACAAGTTTATTTTCTAGATCCCATTTATTGACATCTCTGGTTTACCTGCACGTTTCACCTCCTTTTGTAGCTATTTAAGAAAGGTCATGTTTATATCTTCAGTATCCATGGTTTGGCCAAGAGGCCAGGCTTAACTTCTGAAATGTTCAATAGAATTATTGTCAAAGGACAGAATCCTATGATTCTACTCTGGTGTGTCATTTTTCTTAGATCCAAGTAATGACTTTTGGTCTGCAGAAATATGTAATATGGTAATAATAACACCTTACTGTCTGCTGATCACTGGCCCTAGCACTTTCTTAATCTTCACATCAACCATAGGTTCTTTTATTGGCTGTTTTTTACAGATAGGGAAACAGAGGCATTGAAGTTAAGAAGTTGATCCAAAGTCATCTAGTGATTGCCTAGAGTCAGTATGTCGTGCTAGTTTCCCATATGTGTGGAGTGTATTGCCCTGGCTCTATGCTAGGTAGGAGGCTTTTGTGGTGAGCACAGCAGATAAGTGTATGCCCTTTTGGGTTTTATGTAAGAGTTCCCTGAGAGCATCCTCTGCTCCCATTCCTCTACTCCCATGCCATCCCTACCATTCATATCTTAATGGAGAGAGCTTTTAAATGAAGTGTTTCTCAGCCCCAAGTTAGCATTGTATAATCTGTTTTAATTACTCTATGCAGGTACATTTCAGACCTCTAGGAAAACAAAACTTGTGTCCTCAGGAAGTTTGGATTTCTTGGACTGGAGGGAAAAATGGCAACAAAATGTTCCTTTGCAAGAGAAAGATAATCTACAGTAGATTATCTGTTCTTGAAGCAATGAATGGACACCTGTGAATGAGAAACATATGTTGCAATAAATTGTTTCCGTAAAAAAGATTTA
This sequence comes from Castor canadensis, assembly GCF_047511655.1. Classification (NCBI taxonomy): domain Eukaryota; kingdom Metazoa; phylum Chordata; class Mammalia; order Rodentia; family Castoridae; genus Castor; species Castor canadensis. The sequence continues at coordinate 142,723,009 of NC_133390.1, read as the reverse complement.
AATATGAAGGATATATATTTAACCTGAAGAGCATAGATAATAGTAAAATGTAGTAAGAAAATTAGGAAGTGATGAATTTTGAGTATTTATTTTTGTTTTTAAACTATTTTTTTAATGTAAGTGCATCCAACTTAATTATCAATAATGACTGTGTTTTATAGCCAGCTCAGGACATTCCTGAAAATGTAACAGTTGGCTTTTGAGAAACAGTAAGAACCATCTGACACCTGTTTATTTATAGACATGGAGAAGCTCTATTAACACTACCCTCAAGATTCAGACCAGTCACTCAGCACTACTCTTCACTTGAGGTTTGCAGGCTGATTCTTGAGTTTTAATTCTCACCCTACATTGTAATAAAACTGTACAAATAAGCAAGTTACTCTTTCTGAACCTCTTTTTTATTATCCGTGAATAATAATAAACCCCTATACTATGCCAGAACAGGGAGGTGTTGCAATTCTTTGTTTTATAGCTATGGAAAGAGGACAGCAGAGAGGATAGGCAGCTTACCCCACTGGTAAATGAAGGAACTGATATATGAACAAAGGTGATTAGGTTCTAAAATCTACAATTGTAACCTTGCCAGTATACTTTCTACATAATCAGTTGTGAAGATGAAATGGCATAGCATATTTAATATTCCTGGCTTAGTGTATAGTGTATTCATTTTAACCCTCCTTCCCTTCTTCCTATTTAGAAAATTAGTTTAGGATCCGAAGGTATTGGAAATGTGTCTAAAACATGGAACCATGATCTAGCAATGGTCTCAATCATAACTACACAGAAAAAAAAATCTCCCATGGAGTTTTAAAAACATTAGATACCCAGGCCACATCTCATACTAATTAACTCAAAACTTTGGGAAATTGGACATGGGTATTAGTGTTTTTTAAGTTTTTCAGATGATTAAAACATGGTTTTCTACCTTTGTGGATAGCTGGTACCTTTGACAATACCAGTGCTAATGGTACTGACATACTCCTTTTTCTCACAAACCCAGGAAGATTACCACACAGAGCGGAGGTTCACATGGGAACCACCTTAATCCAAACAGAAGAATTGATTTGAATTGCATTAGCAGGTTACTGCCAAGATTATAAGTTTGTTAGTAGGAGTTCCACTTTATGGTGGCAATTTCCTGCTGGTGCAAAGTTATCTAACCTCATTTCACAGTGAGTGCCAGTCACTACCTAGGATACATTAGTGCAGGGAATGGCTGATTCTGTCTGGTGTGTGATGATTTGTGCACTTTATCTCCATAATTAATTTAATTTGATTTAATTTAAAGAAACCCAATAAACATATGAATAGATGCTCAGCACCATTAATTATTAGGGAAATGAAAATCAAGACCACCATAAGAAGCCACTTCACACTCAATAAGATAGGTATAATCAAACATGGAAGATAAATTTTGACAAGGATGTGTACATTGCTGGTGAGATTGTAAAATGGTATCTTCTCTGTAGCGCCACAAAAAATTTAATTTAAAGATTATTGTGGCAAATTTCATATATCATAAAATTAATCATTTTAAAGTAGACAATTTAGTAGTTTTTAGTACATTCATAATACTGTGCAACAAACACGTGTAGCCCCCCAAACATTTCCATCATCCCCAAAAGCAATCCCAAACCCATCAAGCCATTGCTCCCTACTTTTCTCTATCTTCCTCTGTCTTCTCTCTGGCTCCTGGCAATTACCAATGTGTTTTGTTTCTAAAGATTTGCCAGTCTAGATATTTCACATAAACATGATCATGCAGTCTATGATCTTTTGTGTCTGGCTTCTTTTAGTTAGTGTTAAGTTTTCGAAGTTAATTCACATTGAAGTGTGTGTAAAACTTCATTCCTTTTCACAACTGAATAATATTTTTTAAATGTATATATCAAAATTTGTCCATTTATTTGTTAATGGACATCTGGGTAGTTTCTATACTTTTGGTTATTATAAATAATGCTGCAATGAGCATTAATTTCTGTGTATGAACAAAGCTTTTGTGTATATATGTTTTCATTCTGCTTGGGTATATATTTCCCTAAGAGCAGAATTCCTGGCAATTCTGTTTAATTTTTTGAGGAGCTACAGTGAAGGTAACATTTTACAATCCCACCAGCAATGTACAGAGGTTCCAGTTTCTCCACATCCTTGTCAAAATTTGTTATCTTCCATTTTTTATTATACCTATCTTAACTGAGTGTGAAGTGGTTTCTTATGGTGATCTTGATTTGCATTTCCCTAATAATTTTTTTCTTTGCTTAGTCTACTGCTTTTATTCTCATTTTGTTTTATGAAAAGCTATATAATACTATTTATCATCTTTTTTTTCTTTTATTTATATGTGCATACAATGTTTGGGTCATTTCTCCCCCCTTATTTTCCTAATAATTAATGGTGCTGAGCATCTATTCATATGTTTGTTGGGTTTCTTCTTTGAAGAAATGTTTATTAAACTCTGATGGCTGCTTTGACTGTATTGTTTCTCTTTTGTTGTAAGTATTCTTTATGTATATCTTCATATTCAACCCTCATGAAATATATGACTGCAAATATTTTCTCTCATGGGTTACCATTTCACTGTTTTGGTAGTGTGCTGTTGCTCCTACTTTTGATATCATGCTTCAGAATCCCTTTACCAAGTTCAAGGTAAATTTTCTTCTAAGAATTTTATGGTTTTATCTCTTGTATCTATGTCACTTATTCAGAGTTTAAACATGAAATGTGGTAGGGTCCGAGATCATTATTTGCATGTGGATATCCAGTTATGGTAACACTTGTTCAAGAAACAATTGTCTCCCTATGGAATGGTTATGGTGCCCTTGTTAAAATTTAATTGGTCAGGAATGTTGGTTTTTAATTATGTATTCTCAGTTCTATTCTATGGTATCCTATCTATCCTATGCTAGTATCACAGTTTTGATTGTGAAGTTTTGTATTAAGTTTTGAAATTAATATGTGTGAATCCTCTAAGATTCTTCTTTTCTATAATGTTTTAAATATTTAGGATCCCTTGTGATTGCATATGAATTTGAGGATTGGCTTTTCTAGTTGTGAAAAAAAGGCATTGGAATTTTGGTAGGTTTTTTAAAAATTAATAGTTTGCAATAGGTAATATTGGTATCTAATATCGTTAACTCTTTCAGTCCATGAATATATATATTTTCTATTTGCTTATGTCTTCCTCACTTTCAGCAATACTGTATAGTTATCAATACTGTATAGTTATAAATCTTCTACCTCCTTGACTATTTAAGTCCTAAATATCTTATTATTTTGGGTGCTGTTGTAAATGGAATTGATTTCTTATGCCTTGGATTGTTCATAGCTGATCTGTAAAATCACAAGTCACTTTCATATTGGTCTTATACTCTGAATTTTTGCTGAATTTTGTCATTAGGTCTAGGAAATTTCTTTTCAATTTGGGGAATTTTCTATTTACATAGGACCATAGTATCTTCATACAAAGATAGTGTTACTTTTTCTTTTATAATTCATATGCTTTTTATTCATCCTTCTCTTCTTTCTTTGCCTTATTTCTCTGACTAGAATTTCCAATATGATTGTTAATAGCAGTTGCAGTATCAGCTGGTTGGTTATCATAGATGTCCTTTATCATTCTGTGGGAGTTTCCTTCCATTTCTAGTTTTCTGAGTGTTTCTTTTTCATGAAAAAATGTTGGATTTTTGTCAAATGCTTTTTCTGCATCAATTGAGATAATTATGTAGGATTTCCCCCTCCATTCTATTAGTGCGCTATACTACAGTCATTGATTTTATGTTGAATGACCCTATGTTCCTAGGATAAATTCCATTTGATCATGGTATATAATCCTTTTAATATACTGTTGGTTTTGGTTTGCTAGTATTTTATTGATTATTTTTGTGTCTGTAATCATAAGCAATATTGATCTGTAATTTTTTATCATGCCTTGTCTGGCTTTGGATCAGAGTAGTCCTAGGATCATGGAGTGAGTAGGAAATCTTTTCTATTTCTTGAAAGAGATTGGGGAGGATTGGTGTTATATTCTTTAAATGTTTGATATAATTCACCAGTAAAGCCATCTAATGCTTTTCTTTTTTGGGAGATTTTTGATAACTGATTCAATTTCTGCATTTGTAGTAAGTCTGTTGAGTTTTCTGTTTCTTTTTTTGTCAGTTTTGGTAGTTTTTGTGTTTTTAGGAATTTGTTGACTTTATGTAGGTTGTCTAATTTGTTGATCTACAATTATTCATGATATTCTCTTACAAATGTTTTTAATTCTCTAGGCTTGAAAATAATGTCATCTCTTTTATATCTAATTTTTATTATTTTATTAGTCTTTTTTCTTATTGTCATGAAGGGTTTGTCAATTTTGTTGCCTTTTTTCATTTTTTATTGTGCTAAGGGTACATTGTGGTATTTACAAAAGTTCTTATAAAATGTATCAATATATTGTATATGTCTTACAATATATATCAAATATATCATAGTTAAATTTGCCACCTCCATCATTCTCCTTTATCTCTTCTTACCCCATTCCTGGAAATTTCAATATGCCTATTTTTTTCTATTTACATACATTTGTACTCAGTATTTGTACCATATTTACCCTTCTCCACCCTTTTCTCACCTCCACCCCCCACACTGGTACCAATCCCCCAGACAGGACTGTTCTGACCTCTTGTTCTCAGATTTTGTAAAATAAAAAAATGATTTTTTTTGTTTGTTTAAGATAGCTATACAGGGAGTTTCCTTGTGACATTTCTATGTGTATATGTATTATAACTTGAATTGGTTCATCTTCTCTATTTTTCTTCTTTCTACCTTAGTCCCCTTCTTTTGGTTATTTCAACAGTTTAAAAATTCTATATTCCTTTTTGTATAGGAGGTATATCAACTGTATTTACCTTCTTACCTTCCCTCTTTTACCCTTCCTCTCTCGTATGTGACCTCTCTTTAACATGCCCTGTTTTTCATAATATTGCTTGTATTTGTATTAGGTCTATATTCCACATATAAGAGAAAACATGCAGCCTTTGGCTTTCTGAACCTTGCTAATTTCACGTAAGAGGATGTTCTCCAGTTCCATCCATTTACTTGTGAATGACAACATTTTATTCTTCTTTATGGCTGAATAAAATTCCATTGCATATAAATACCACATTTTCTTAATCCATTCATCAGTAGTGGGACATATTGGCAGTTTCTATAACTTAGCTATTGTGAATAATGCTGCAATAAACATGGGTGTGCAGGTGGCTTTATTATAACCTGATTTTTACATTCCTTTGGGTATATCCCTAGAAGTCGTATTGCTGGATCATATGGCAGATCTATTTTTAGTTTTTTTGAGGAGCCTCCATACTGCTTTCCATAGTGGTTGTACTAATTTACATTCCCACCAGTAGCATGTGAGGGTTCTTTTTTTCCCACATCCTCACCAACATTTGTTGTTGTTTGTGTTCTTGATGATAGCCATTCTAACAGGAGTGAGGCAGAATCATTATGTGGTTTTAATTTGCATTTCCTTTATGGCCAAGAATGTTGAGCATCTCTTCATGTGTGTGTGCATGTGCATGTGTGTTTTAAGGTTTTAGCAAGGATTTATTTTAATATAACAGGATAAAGTATAGACAAGTGGGGTAGGGGAGAGAGAAATATTTCCAGTTCCCCACACAGGAAATGAGAGCAAAGACTCTCTTCATGTGTTTTTTAGCTATTTGGACTTCTCCTTTGAAAAAGCTCTGTTGGATTCATTTGCCCATTTCTTCATTGGGTCATTGAGTTTTTGGAAGTTTAGTTTTTTGAGCTCCCTGTGTATTCTGTTTACCCTTGTCAGTGTACAGCTGGCAAAGATTTTTTTCTCATTCTTCAGGTAGCCTCTTCAATTTGCTGACCATTTCTTTTGTTGTGGAGAAAATTTTAATTTCATGTAGCTCCATAGGTCAATCCTTTCCCTTAGTTGCTGAGCTATTTGAGTTCTGTTTTGGAAGTCATTGCCCATGCCTGTTAATTCCAGTGTATTCCCTGCTCTTTCCTGCACTAGCTTCAAAGTTTTAGGTCTTGTATTAAGGTCCTTAATCTCCTTGGAGTTGATACTTGTACAGGGTAAAAGACATGGATCTAGTTTCAGTTTCCTGCATGCAGATATCCAATTTTCCCAGCAACATTTGTTGAAGAGGCTGTCTTTTCTCCATCGTATGTTTTCGGCACCTTTGTCAAAAATCAAGTGGGTATAGCTGCGTGGATTCGTATATAGGCTTTTTATTCTGTTCCAGTGGTCTTCCTATCTGATTTTGTGCCAGTACCATGCTGTTTTCATTGCTATGGGTCTGTAGTATATTTTGAAGTTGGTATTGTGATACCTCCAGTGTTGCTCTTTTTTGCTCAGTATTGCCTGGGTATTCGTGGCTTATTGTGCTTCCAAATGAATGTTAGGGTTTTTTTAATCTCTGTGATGAATGTCATTGAAATTTTGATGGGGATTGTATTGAGCATGTAGATTGGCCATTTTTACAATATTGATTCTGTCAATCCATGACCATGGGAGATCTTTCTATTTTCTATAGTTTTCTCTGATTTCTTTCTCTTGTTGCTATTTTCAAAGAACCAACTTTTGTTTTCATTGACTCTACTGTTTTTCTAGTCTTTTATTTTTCTTTGTAGTAAACTTTATTTCTTTCATCTGCTGTCTCTTGGCTTAGTTTACTATTCTCTTATTACTTAAGGACTACAGCTAGATTTTTTATTTCTTTTTAAAAATATAGTATTATATACCTGTTTTACAGTATTTTCCTCTGAGCAATGCTTTTGTTGCTTCCCATTAATTTTAGCTTGTTGCATTTCCATTTTCCTTTGTCTCCAGATGTTTTCTAATTTCTCTTGTGATTTCCTTTTTGTCTTAATACTTGGTTAAGATTATAACCCCGATAGTAGCAACACAATAAGATTATATTATTTATTTTTCATGTGATTATGAATTTTCTAATTTTTCTTCTATTATTGATTTCTAGCTTGATTCCATTGTGGTTGGGAAAGATAGTTTGTATGATTGTGATTTTTATAAATGTATTGAAACTTGTTCATGGATTAACATGTGATTTGTCTAGGAGATGTTCCATATGCACTTGAGAAGAATGTTTATTCTACTCTAGAGAGTTTTATATATGCCTGTTAGGTGTAGTTTGTTATAGTTTTATTCATCACTAGACATATATTTATTGCTTGAGAGTGGTATATCAAAGTCTTCAACTATTACTATAGAATTGTTTGCTTCTTTCAATCCTGTCATTTTATAGGTGCATATATGTTTATAAAGTTTTTGTCTTCTTCTTGTATTGAGGCTTTTATTTCTATATAATATCCTGATACACTTACAATAATTTTGGACTTAAGGTCTATTTTGTCTAATATTAATGTAGCTTCCTTATCTCTATTTTGGATTGAATATTTTTTTGAAATATATTTGAATGGAATATATTTTTCCATTCTTTCACTTTTAATCTATTTTATGTGTTTGGATTTAATGTGAGTCTCTTGTCTTAGCATACATTTCTATCATTTTCTAAAAATCTATTTTTGCCAATCTCTGATTTTTAGTTTGGGGAGCAATTCTTTACATTTAAATGAATTTAAATTCCTGATAACAGAAAGCTTCCTTTTGCAATTTTGCTACTTGTTTTCTACATGTCTGTCTTCTTTTTGTTCATCATTCTCTCCATTACTGCTTTCTTTCTGTTTAAGTTTTTATACTGTACTATTTTGATACCCTTTTCATTTCCTTTTGTGTATATTTTAATGTTTTTTTTAGTGGTTACTATGGAGATTACAATTAAAGTCCTAAATTTATAGCAACCTAATTTGCAGATTGTTGTAAAGCATCAACAGCTTACAAAATTCTGGGACCCAAGGAAGGCAGGATACCCAGGAAGAGAATACCAGATGGTGGTCAATGGGAAAGACAGAATATTTTGTTGTCCTGCACTGCCAAGGAAGGTGGTCATATACCAGGTTCTGGTCAGTGGCAGATTGGCTTCTCCTTGCTGGACATGGGTATGTCAACTTGCAGAAGCAAATTGATCAAAGGACACTGGGTGGGCTCGGTGCAGGCCCACATGGTAGAGCACCTGCCTACCAAGCTGGAGGCTCTGAATTCAAACCCCAGTACTGCCAAAAAAAAAAAAAAAAAAAAGACACTGGATAGAGGACTCTGCCTGGGCCACTCTTCCTCAACTATGCTTGGGGTACAATTAATCCTGTTTTTCTCTTCACACCATGGATGGATATTTAAGGTCATCCTCTCTGGGATCTGGAGAAAACTCAGTACCTCTCCTTGTATACTTCCTTGTCTCTTCAGCTTTCCACAAGTAGGTGGACATTTAACCTCACGCTTTGCATACTTTCAGCATACCAAGTATCCTTACACCCAAGACCTAGGGAAGACATTTAGCTCTGCCCACTCTACTGTATTTCTTTATTGAGTGATTTCCCTTTTTACTTTGATTTACTTAAACTGATGATTTAAAGTCTTTGCCCAGCAAGTCCAATGGGTATGTTCCCTCAGGTATAGTTTCTGTTACTTTTTTTTGTCAATAGTTTATCTTATAGTTAATAACTATAGAACTAGAGTTTATTGTTTTCTCCTATGTCTTATATTTTTAATTTAAAGCTGGATGTTTAAAGTATTATATTTAAATATGGTAACTCTGGAAATCAGATTCATCCTTCTCAACTGGATTCATTTTTGTTGCTTTCTGTTGTCTGTAACTATTTGGTGACTTTCAAACTAATTTTTAATAGTCTATATTCTTTGTCATCTTTGTTCCCTGAGGTCTCTCTTCCTTTGGTTTGTGTTCAGCTAATGTCTTGATAGATAATATTCCAAAAACCATAAGGGAAAAAAAAGACAAAATGAAAATATTGGAAACAAAAATTTCCCCATCAGTGTTTACAGATTGGGTTTTTGCTGCAGCACTCATTCAATCCTTTACCAGCCCATTCTTCAACTGTCTTAGTTCTTATTTCTTGCTTGCACAAGTCAGGTGAAGGAATAGAATCTTATTAGATATTTTCTGGGCTTGTGTATGGCTTCTTAAATTTCTAATACACAGATATTATACATATCTTATTTTCTCTAAGAAGTTCTCTCTCCAGCTTTTCCTCCTAGGATTTGTATACTCTATTGTGTGCTTCAATAATATCTTATTCCAGGCCTCAGTGATTTTTTTTTTTTTGTTTATCTCATGTTATGGTCCAGATATAGTTTAAGTGTGTTCTCCCAAAGGTTCATGTGTTGAAGGCTTGTTTCCCAATATTGTGATATTGGCAAGTGATAGGACCTTTTAGAGGTGAGGACTAGTGGAATTTGTTGGTCAATTGTGAATAAAGAAATTGAGTATTTCTCATGGCCCCCAGAACTCTCTGGTTTCCTGCCTCACCACGTAATCACTTGCTTTCACATGTGCTCCTGCATTGCCTCCATGGGGTCTTCTCCAGAGCAGAGCTGATACCAGTGCCATGACCTGAGCCTCTAAAACAAAAAACCTCTTTTCTTTATGAAGTTATCCTGTCAAAGATATTTTGTTGTAGTAACAAAAAAATAAGCTAATGCACCTTACAATACATTCAAAGAATACCTACAGCTTTTTTTTTCTCTGAATGAGTTCTAAGTTAGGGAAACAAAGCAAGGCACTTTGCATTACTTCATCAGTGGTCCCCCAAACAGTTGGGATAAATACAATGCTTTGTGAATAATGCCTTTGTTTCCTCCAGATCCAAGGATCCTAGACACATACCAGGGAAATTACCTGCAGTTTTAAAATCTGTTATCAAACTAAGAAGAGACTGGGAATATATGCAAATACAAATATCACAACATTTTCCTACTGTTTTTAAGTTTCCTTTTTTGTGGGTCTGTGTGTTTGCTTGATTGCTATAACACTCTATGTTCTCCAGAGTTCTGACAAAGTTGATGCTGACAGTTTTGCCTGATTTCTTGCTGTGTATGTGGGGCACACGCTCTTGGAACTGTCTACTCTGTCATGTTCCTTGATGTCACTTGCAATTTATTTTGGGAGTCTTTGTATATCACATGGTATAATATATGCTGTCCCTTGATTATAACACTGGCATTTCCATTTAAGGGATGATTCCCTATCTGTCTCTTTTCCCTTATTTAACTGTATACCTAGATTTTTGTTTTAAAGTATGGAAACTGAAGATCTTTACTTTTTAAAATCCATTGCCCATACTCGTCATCAAAAAAGATGTATCCAAAGTAGACTTGATAAATACATGTTTTAGAGATACAATTTTTAGTTTATATAGTTTCAGATTAAATAAAGCAAAGTTATGGCTTTAGAAATAATCCTTGTGCAAGTTTTAAACAATCTTGGCTGCTGAAAATCAATTTGAATTGTTGGCAAAGGTAAGATTTTAGAACAGAATGAAATATAAACTCTTGTGAAATAAAAACAAATTGTTTTATTGGCTAAAGTTTTAAGAGAAATAATTATCACAGAATCTTTAAGATTTTATTATTAGAGAATAATTGAAATTAATTTTTCTCAGTCATTTTGAAAATGTCATTTTAAACTTTATTATTAGACTGTTATTCTATAATACCCTTATAAAATAAAGTTAAGAATGATTTGGGAGAAAGTATTAATGTATGAACTATAATTAAATTCTATGTTTACCGTCTTTTAATGATTAGAAAGAAAAATTAACAGAAGAAAAGAAAATATCCACATTAAGGGATATAAAAAAATCATTTAATTTAAATAAAACAAAAGGATAGCTTTTGATGAAACTTTATCCTGGATTGTCCTCATAGTGAGACTACAAACAGTTTAAGGGAAAATTTTGTTTGGGTTTGGAAAAATGGTGAATGCCTGAGATAAAATATTTCCTTTACCCATTCTGTTTTTATGAGTAGTGAAAATATACATAGATTCTTTGTGTCCTAGTAAAAGGAAGTGGAGCACAAAAGGCCATCTAAAGCATGAAATTCATATAAGGAATTTTCTGAACCACTTATATCAGCTGGTCAGAACTCAGATTTCATTAAATTGCTGAACTGGGGTGGATGCAGGACAATAGCCTGTTTTAAGGACAAAGTGTGAGCCTCATCTTTCACTGTGAATTTCCTGGCTCCATTGGTGTCACTACTTCAGTGCTATTTAAGTGCAGGATTTTCTATTAATTTCTTTTTGGTGGGGGCAGGAGGGGGGGACATAAAAACCAGTTTCTTTTCCAGGAAACTGCTAAAGAATCTCCCTCTACTTTATTAAGTAAACAATTGCATTTTCAGTAGAGAAATGTAATCTAAGTGACAGCACATTAAAATATTATACTATAAATGTGCAGGTGAAGGTCCTAATGGTACCAATATCATTTATATACATTTGCATATGTTTGTTTTGAGCTCGAGGGGAACCTGTTAATTATAGAAGAAATTTACTTCAAATACTGATTAAATATAAAAGACCCAAAAGTTTGTTTTCCCTCTCATGCCTTGCATTAATTATAATTTCTGTTCTCATATTTTGTGATTCTGAGCAGTTTATATTAACATTTTTTTGTACCAAATACAGAAAATATTTTTGTAAGCTTTAGAAATAGTAATTTTGATCATATTTTGTCTGCATATATCTGAATACTTGCCTTTTTATCCTTAGTAATAGATGCTTTTAAATGTTGGAATTCAAATTGAGTTGACCTCAGTTTATATATTTGACTAGTAAACAGTTACTATATCGAGATAATTAAGTAAATAAAGTGACTTTTAGAATCTATGTGATATTTCCTTGGTTATTTTATATTTTCAAGAGACCAATGGCAGATTGCCTTTGATTGTAAGACTTTGGCCCATACATTCTCTCTTCCTAGGTAACTCTTTTCCTTCTTCAAGTATTCATGAATATCTTCTCACATCCCTGATCACATCAGCTCTCACCAATTCTGTACACTGTCATAAAATAACTCTTTTCTATGGCCTTCATAACAGTTTCCACTCTAACTTCTTTGTGATCATTTGATTAATGTCCATCTCCCTGACCACAAAATCAGTAGCAGAGATCTTTCCTGATTTTGCTTACAATTGTACTTGAGCCCTGTGTAGGGCCTGGTACACAAGCATTTTCCAGTGAGTTCTTGGTATTAAATAAGGTAAAACATGGTTCTCTGAAGCACCATAACATGCTATATTATTTTATACTGTCCTGAGAACTCAAAGTAATTTCACTAGAAAATGTAACTCCTTTATTATATGTATGAAAAGTAGGTCTACTATCTACGATGTCAAGTTGCTCATTCACTCACCATTTATTCATTCATCTACTAATATTTGTGGAAAGGCTACTGAGTTTGCCACCTTCTTGGTTTTCTAAACTGTATAACAAAGCTTAATGTTTTAAAGCAATAATTATTCTGTTATTTCTGGCAGAGTATGTCAATCAGAAATTTATATTGTCTCTGTTCCATATGAAGTCTTACTGGAGATAAAACCACTAGGTTGGTGTCTTCATCTACCTTTTTGGCTCTTCAGCAAGGAAGATTGGTGTTTGGAGCAACTTGACTGAAGTTGTGAGACTTTAGACTTGATTCTTTGTGTCAGCTGTGTTTCTTATTCTCCTCTATAGAATTTCAGATATCTCTTTCCATATAGTTTCTTCACATAATCTCTGAAGCACAATAATTTATTTTTTACATGTAAGCTTAGGAAGCTTAAGAATGCAAAAATGGAATCACTGAACCATGTTCTACTTGAGTCAAAGGCTAGATCAACTTAAGAGGAGGGCGCTAAAAAAAGAGATGAATATAAAGAGGAGGGGTTCATAAATTCAAATGCCAATCAATTTGTTTACCACAGTTTTTGTGATAGAAAGTGAAATAATATCTGTTGCCAGTGAACTTATAGTATACTAGGGAGACAAAGATAGGGAATCAAAAATTATGGAGGCAACCTGTGGTATTAAGAGTGTGGGTGAGCTAGGGCATAGACCAAGTGATAGAGTACTTGCCTAGCGAGCATAAGGCCTTGAGTTCAAATCCTAGTACTGCCAAAATAAAAAAGTAAAAATTTAAAAAAAGAGTGTGGGCTTTGGGCAGACCTGTGCTTGACTTCTGCCTCACTACTTTATTGTATTAGGTTAGTCTGCTATCTCTCTGAGTCCCAAGGTTCTCCCTCCCTTCCTTACCTCCTTTCTTGAGATAGGTACTTGCTATGTAGCCTAAGTGGGTCGTCAATTCAACCCTGCTGCCTCAGTGTCCTGAGAGTAGGGATTACAGTGTGCACCACCATATCCAATTCCTGCTTCTTATCTATTCAGTTATAGAATTTGGAGAAATCATGTGAGAGTGTGCTGTCACTAACAGAAAATATATACTTTTTAAAAAGACAAGTACATTTCAAGACAAATGAGTAAAATGGTGATTTTAATGGGGGAATGAAATGCAGTTTGGAAATTAATAGAAACTGTATATAATCATTTGTGTCTTTTGTCTTTTTTAGTAGTATATTTTTAGCACTTGATTAAAGCCAATCAAATCAAATTTTAAATGTATTAGAGAAGGGGAGTGTATTAAAGTGTTTCTTTACTTTTCTTTTTTTTTTGGCAGCACTCGAGCTTGAACTCAGGACCTTGTACTTGCTAGGCAGGCACTCTACCAATTCAGCCACTCCACCAACACTCTTTCTTTCCTAAATAGAATGTAAAGGAAAACTTTCTTTCTTCCTTCCTTTCTTTTTCTTTTTCTTTTTCTTTGTTCTTTCACTTTCCCTCCCTCCCTCCTTTCCTTCCTTCCTTTGTGCCTTTCTCTTTTCTTTTTATTCTTGTGTGTATGTGTGTGTGTGTGTACTGATACATATTGAACCAAGGGTCTACTGTATGGCAGGCAAGTGCTCTACTACTAAGCTGCGTATCCTTCATTCTTTAATGGCAATACATTAGTTTTAAAATATAATGCAATAGAATGGTTAAATATTTCCATCTACTTGGAAAATTGAAATACATATAATGCACTTATAAGCAACTTCTATAATGAGGACACTAAAATAGAAATAACAAACTATTTACAATGAGAAGAATCTATACTATTGCATATCCAAACATATATAATAAACCTCAAGTCATAAGGAGAGGAAAATATATAATCTGATGCGCATTTGTTAGAAAGAAGATTAGAAAAAAGGACAACATAGGCATAAATAAAATAGAACAGAACTAAATACAATTTAGAGCAGAATCAATCAAACTATGCAGTTGATCAAAAACCAAGAAATCTTAAAAACCTTGAAAATCTGATAACAAAAAAGAAAACACAAATTAGGGAGGAGAAAGACAACATGAACACAGTTTGAGAGATAAAGAAAATGTTAAGATAATGCTAGTGAACCTATGGATTTGAGAGTGTGAATGAAATGTATAATTTTCTAAGATAAATGGATTTGAGACTTAGAAATCTAACTTAGATCAATAATCACAGAAGAAGTTAAAGAAGTAGTTATTTTCATCATTTATCTTTTTTAATCCTCTTGGGTAGGTTTATCTGAGGATCTAAGACAGTGGAGGAGAAAACAAATTTTGTTTTTAAGTTCTAGAATTTGAAAGCTCAATATATCCCCTTTATTTATAAATCAAGGTCATCCTCTTCATGACCTTCTCCTAAATCCAACAATCCCTCCCAGCCTCTTCACAAGAAGATTTTAACCTCTTAAAATTATATATTTCATCTGCATGAGTCATCTTGCATTATTTTCATACCTTAAGAGCAAAATGAGAGATGGTTTTATGTATGCTGGATAGTCGAATCTGAGTGTAATCCTCAGTTCCAGAATGTGGTATTCCAACCAAGTTCTAGACTCACCTGTCATTCCACACACTTAGGATCATAATGATGCAAAGCATTCCCTATCTTCTTCATAGTTTTGTTTATTCTGTGTTTCAGATGTTTCCTTTTAATTTATTGGTTTGATACTCATTTCTACTTCTAATATAACTAAATTTAATATATACCAGCTTTTCAAAGTTAGCAAAAGAAAAATGAAACAAAAGATAGCACAAGTAGAAGTGAGTGACCAGTCTTAAGGACATTAATATGAATATTTTAAATAAAATATTAGCAAATTAAATCCAGTAGTGACAGTACTAAAATAGCACTACAGTATGACTTAAGTATCTTTCAAGACAAGTAACTGAAAACAATGACTATAACATGGGAATAAAATGTGGTTTGGAAATTGATAGAAAATGTTTCTATATAATTATTTGTGTGTTTTTTTCATTTTTTTAGTGGTATATTTTTAGCCATTCTTGGCTGAAATTAATCAAATTTTAAATGTATTAGAGAAGGGATGTGTATTGACTTGTTTCTTTGCTTTTTTGATTCAGATCTTCCCAACATTACATCTAGTTCCAACCCTCCCTTCTCTCCTATTTATTTCTTATTTATGATGGCTTTCTACCCTTCTGATAACATATTCCTGTGTTTTTGGAGGGCTCCTTGAGGTATTTCTCTAAATGAGTATCTACTTAGGCTTTAAAAAGTTTTCAGTGTAGGATTTAGTTTCATACAGTCCATATCTAGGCAGAAAGAGATGGAATCAAAAGATTTCATTGGCTCTGTTTGCTGTGTGTTCTTTACTGGTTGTGTCTGATTCTACCATGATTTTATAACTCTGTGTCCCAGTGTGGTTTGTTGAGAATTGTTTTCCTCCCTGGGGCACATGTCAAAATTAATTTTCAGTGGCCCATAATTGAATTTTTCTTTAAGTCTTGAAATCTTTTGCAGTTCCAAAAGCTCCTTAACTCAACTGATTCATAAAGTCTCTAAGAGACACATGGAAGAACAATCACTGGCATACCCTTCTTGACAGATATGTTGCTGAAAGATAAGAAAACAAAGCAGCAAGTGGTGGCTGTTTTTCAGCAGCCCTGTTTTCTGAGATTCTCCAAATTACTGAGTGAAAAACACAGATGGAACATTTAGCATCCTTGCTTTTCCACAAGATTGTATATCTGGTAAAATTTGACATTTATATTTTAATTTCTGTATTTTAAAATAGCAGGTGAAATTTATTTGGATAATGATAGCTTCTCCAATAGGTTCTTTGGAACAAAATAGATATTATTTATAAATAATGGCAAATGTTCTGAATTGTCTGTAGTTTTTTTTTTTTTAAATAGAATTGGTTTGCAGAGGTACTGTTTGCATCTGCTTTGCTTACATGGAAAATATCATTGTTTATTGTTTCATCCAAATCCCCACTCCCACCCCTGCAGAGACAAACACCAAATAATTTGCTTCCATTGAGTTAGCATAGAAATAATCAGGGCTTTAGGATAAATACCCACAATGCAATGCCTTAGCATGTGCCTTTTTGTGGAAAAAGTTAATCTAGCCTATTAATTGGCATAATTAGAAAATCTTGAAAATAGAGGTTCACAGTTTGTATGTGAAGTACTGCTTTAATTATGCAGCGAGCACACACCTAAACACAGTAGGTGCTTATTCATGCTTAGGAGCAGCAGCCACCCTCACAAGGTGTCACACTGGCTCTGCATGTACACACATGCTCATTGTTTTGTTATTGGCTGTCTTTGGAGAATAATGTGTTACAAATAAATATTGTATATGTATGTAGGCAGTTTTATTTAATACTTGTCAAAATTAAGGACTGTGAATTCGTTCATAAGAATATCTTATGTTAAGAAAAAAAAAAGGTGATCATTTTATCTTCTTGGTACTTTAGCCCTATAGCTGAAACAGGAATCTGCAGATGAGAACCCTGAAAATATTAGAATACATATATATTAGAAATGTGGATTTCTATTGTGTTACATGTAGAAATTGTTGAAATACTATATTTCTAACTTCCAACTTACAGCTTAATGAATTGATTCCTTTGCAGTTTTTGCAACTTCTAACAAAGTACTATTCTGAAAATTCTTAGAGATCAAAAAATTTAACTAGTTTCCTTCATATACAAAAAGCTTCAGTACAATTGACCTACTGACCTTAATTCCCAGGAAACTGTCACATTACTTCTTTATCCCTTTGTCTAATTTAACAATGTGACCCAAAACACTGTGTAGCTTTAAAGTTTCTTAGCATTGTAAGGTCAAGCTTTGGTCACCATAGTTACAGTTTAGATCTGCAGGTCAAAGGTCAAATAGATTAATGATGTCAGACACATCTTTAAATGGTTCTAACACTACTTCACCATGCGATAAACAGCTGAGCATATTTGATATAACAAAGGTATTCTTCAGTCTTGCTAATAAGATCTTTGGAGACATCAGATAGCAAGGGATTTTCTATAAGAACTTAAAATATTGGGCTCTGGAGTTTGCAATAAATAGTTGACTCTTAGATTTATAGTTTCTGAGGCTGATTGAAAAATAAAGTATGCTAAACAGCTCAGATTACACTTTTCTGCATCTATCTGTATTTGTTGATCAATCTATCTAATTGATCATCTACCTATTTATAAAAATAGATGCCCAGTTCATTTGTGATTTACCCTGACAGTGGATAGAAAACAAGCTTTCTAATTAGGAGCATGTGTTTTTCTGTGTGGAAATGACACATGACCTCTTTTCTACTAGTTTGTGAAGCATGCATTTAAAATAATTTCATCTATTTTTAAAAGTGTGTTTGGGAAACCTTGTTCACGTTAGAGATCAGGTGGATTCTGTACCTATATTTTATATCTAAACACCTTTTTAAAAATGGCATCGAACTCTGTTTACAGATCTTGGTTCTATATTCAATTTTTTTTTTAAAGAAATAGCCTCCATTGTGAATCAGAATGGAAAGAAAATAAAAGAAAACTATGTTAAAGCAGATACTACTAGAGAAATTCAAATGTTAATTTTTAAAAATAAAAAATCACAGAACTACACTTAGAAATGATGAAACAAAATGTTGAGACAAGTTTTAAGTTACTATTAAAATATATTTAAGTGAATTGAAAATCAGTAAAATTGTGATTCTTCGGACATGAATTGTATTAGTGAGCATATTTTTTAAAAGTCTATCAGGATGGAATTTTGTAGCCGGTAGACAAAAATATTTTTTAAGCAGCAGGCTTAGGTTAAATTAAACATTAAAAGACTCCCTGTTCTGAAGGTTTTGTTTCCCATGTGTATTTTGTGCAGTTGTAAGATTTTAAGCTCGCTGGAGCATTTGTTCTTGATCATATAGTATAAAGGTAAACGAGAAAACTAGAAGGTTTGGCAGCTGGGAGGTGTTAATATGGAATTTAATAGCAAAAAGGGGAGTGGGGGCTGGGGCTTTCGTATTTGAAACAGAGATTGGCAGTTGGGTGGAGGAAATAAGTCCTAGAGTCTGAGAAGAGTTGGTTGCCTGTGAGTTTCAGATGACAAGCTAGCTTTCATGTGAATGAATGGATTGTCTCCGGTTTTACTTTCAATTCAATGAAAATCGTTGCCTTGTAGATATCATGGAAACCAGCTACTCAGCAAAGACAGTAATTGCTGACCTGTTTTGCAGCACTTAGGGACATTGGTTCAAACTGATGGAGTATTCTGTTTAGTCATTGTGCCAAGAGAATGGCAAATCAATATTTAACTACCTTTTGAAGAAGTCACACTATTGAAATACTGGTTTTTATAAAACTGTTTATTTACACATCAGAAGGGCCTTGAAATAAAAGAAAAATGATTTGTTTTAAATGTAAGAAAAATTTGAAGTCAAAATACCAGGTTGTGTTTGACTTTCAGAATCTGAAATATCATTCTACTTTTGTAAAAGTTGAAATGTCCCTTGCTTTTAGATTTCTTGCTCCTATCCAATTACTAAGGTAGGTAAACCAACCAATACTTAATATCTTAATATCTACTTATCAAAACCATGGAATTTTGGATGTTTTATTTTATTTACTCTTCTTGCTCAAAGTAATTCTTTTCTTGCTAACTCACTTCCAATGCCTTTCAATTTAATTTAGTCAGTTTATGTATTTACACTCTTACTAGTGTACTGACCAGAAATGTCCATGTTTTTCGACTGTTGCAGCTTATCAGCTGTCTCCTGTCACCAGTGCACATTGACATCACCTGATAGTAATTTCCAGATCACCCAAGATGAGTTAACATAATATAATGATAAGAGTGCTTTGGACTGGACTTTTTTTTTCTTTTTTGGCAGCACTGGGGTTTGAACTTAGGGCCTCACACTTGCTGGACAGGAGCTCTTACCGCTTGAGCCATTCCACCACCCTAAAAATACTCATTGGCATCATACTTCTTTTGGGTCTCAACTCTGCCACTTAATAGCTGTGTGATGTTGGGCAAATTTCTTAATCTCTCAGTGTCTGCTTCCTCATCCATAAAAGGGACAAAAGGGAATTATACTGCTTAATTTGAAGGGTTTTGTGAAGATTTGACTGACATGAAATCTAGACTACTCCCTGGTACATAGGAGATATCAGTAAGAGATAATAATAAGTGATAGTAATAAATATCCTCTTTTCAATTAGCTTACTGTGGGACTGAGGGCAAGTCACTTGGGATTTTCAGGCTCCATTTCTCTACTTATAGAATGCACTCACTAATCTCAAAGAGTACTTGTGAGAGTGAAATTACGTGTGTGTGTGTGTGTGTGTGTGTGTGTGTGTGTGTGTGTAAGAGAGAGAGAGAGAGAGAGAGGAGAAGGGGCTTTGAAGAGTGGAGAGCAATGTAAAAGTGTAAGACATAGTTTTTATTCTTATTGCTAAGGCAGCTAGTACTGCGTTATTGGCAATCATTGTTCTCAGAAGATCTTATCTTGGTGCTTGTGCTCCAAATAGAAGAATCCAAGCAGAACACATGGATGGGTAAGGTAGAATAGCTTTATTGAGGGAAGGGGAGTCACCCATTCTGCCAGGTGAGGGTAAGGAAGAAGGGTGGGGTCTCTTGGTAGGTTGTTTTTATACTACCTTGAACTTGGAGGTGGGGAGACAATACACATCTCCTGGCTCCTCTCACCTAACCTAACCTGCCTCAGTACCAGGCTCAAAGAAAACACCATCAAAATTTGAAACTGTTTGTGTGGGCATTCATTACTTCATTTATCATTTTCTCTGAAGGTTTCCTGGAATGCTCTAATGAGTTGCAGATCACACCATCACTCCTGTGCTATTGAATACTTGGAGTGACAATATCCGTGAAGATTTTTCACCATCTTGTCCTGTCACTGGAATTTGTCTTAGTGCTATGTATCAGATCTAATGCAGACTTGCAGATTTTCCTTGGCTTTTTCTAGCTCTATACACCCCTCTTGGCTACAAATACCACTTCTTTAGAAGAGATGAATTGCCTTAAGGCCATCATGCCTTGCTGCCTTTCTGAGGTCATCTTGGTATTTCTTCATCTGCAGATCTTTTTAAAAGCCTAAGGTGAGAGTCAAACATCAGCTATGTTAGATTTGTCTACAATTGTCTACCTCTTATCATTTTGCTTTACTCAATTCACACTTTTTGTCCTTAGCATAATCTTTTATATTTATAGACTTTTTCGCAATGAGTCTAACTTTATTTTGTTAATTCACATTTTCATTCATCTGCATCACATACAAAGCGCTATATCAAATATTGCTACATCTTTGTGATTACCTTCAAGTTTATAAACCAGCAGCTCTGTAACTGCCTCAAAATCAGGAAACTAAGTGATTGAATTCCCTTATTTTTCAGTACTGTTGAACATCAGTCCATGATATGCATTCATGTTTACAGTCTCTACAGAACTATTCTCACAGTTAAATAACCTTGTGTGCATTTCATATTTTACATGGTCTATATAGTAGCATTTTTCAAATATAATGTGTATCAGAATTACTTGGAGGGCTCATTGAAACTCAGATTTAGGGCCTATCTCCAGAGTTTCTGATTTATGAACCTAGGAATGTTGTTTCTAGACAATTTTCAGGCCATGCCACTGCTGCTGCTGCTGCTGCTGCTTTGGGAACCACAATATGGATTACGTTGATGTGGTGAGCACTAAGGTGAATTGCAAAGATCTTCCTCCTGGAGTAAGGCACTCATTCATTACGTTCAAGGAGTGTGCTGTGGTGTTCCCCAGACCTTTTGAGAGTTGCCCTCCGTTGATAGGAGCTGCTTTAAAACTGCCTTTCCCTCCCTGGTTGCCGTGCACATAAAATGATAGGACAATGCAGGGAGTACAAAGGTCCATCCTCTGGCCTCAGTTCAGCATAGTAAATCTGAGGGACCATGCCAGTTCCCGTGGCCTCTGTTGGAATTGCTTCTCAGCTCAACTTTTTTCCCCTGGTTTATCTTGCTTGCCTTCCAAGAGCACTTTCTGATTACCCTTTATCTCAGTGTCTATTTCTCATGAATTGAGTTTGCAGCAGTAGATAATACAATAATGTTGTATTTGTTAAATACATATCTGACAGTAATCAAATATCCCAGCTCCTTGTGTAGGAGCATGAGAGAAATTTCTGTGGTTTATTTGGTAATTTATGAGATGCCCATGCCATCTACTTCAGTATCACAGCCACCCAGCAGGGTAGTACCAAACTCTTGATTCTCTGAGAGCTGCTGTTTTCCTTTACTTAATCTCCATGTAGTAATCCCAGCATCTCAGCCCTTCTCTTTTTAGGCAAATTTGGTAAAAATCTGCCTTTCTGTTTCTCTGTGTTCTAGTTGGAAAAAATTTCCCACAATTGCCATTCTTAGACTACACATTTCTCCATTTCATCTATAACAAATGCTTTTCAATATAAATCCCATATCTTTCACCAGGCTGGTTAGTATTCTTCAGTGGGTTGGAAAAAGAATGATTCCCTCTGAATCCATCCTATCGAAAATCTCTCCAAGCACCTTCATAAATAATAATAATTGCTAGCACTGGTTCTTCAGATACACCAGGCACTCTAAAAATATTACCTTTTAATCTTTGTAGCAGTCTTCAGAAATAAGATAACACAACCTATTTAAACAATTTTAAGTATACAATTTAGTTGCATTTATAATATCTGCAATGTTGTGTTACCATAACCACTGCCTATTTTCAAAACTTTACTGAAAATAGAAACTCTGTAACCATTAACCATTTACCTATTTCTCTCTCTCCCCTAATTCATAGAAACCTCTAATCTACTCTCTGTATTTATCAATTTGGCTTTTCTGGGTACCTCATGGAAGTGGAATAATACAGTATTTATCTTTTTGTGTCTCACTCATTTCTCTTAGCATTATGTTTTTAAGGTTTATCCATATTTTTGCATGTATCAGAATTTCATCAGTTTTTAAGGCTGAATAATAATTCATTGAATATATACCACATTTCATTTAGCCATTCATTTGTTGATAGATGCTCGAGTTGTTTCTACCTTTTGGCTATTGCGAATAATGCTGCAATGCACATTGACATGCAAGTATTGTTTGAGTACCTGCTGTCAATTTCTTTGGATATATTTGTGGTAGTAGAATGGCTGGGTAATATGTTTAGTTTTTTGAGAAACTGCTAAATTATTTTCTATAGTGGCTCTAACTTTCAACATTCCTTCCAGCATTGTATAGGGATTCCAGTTTTTTCATATCTTTGTCAAAATTTGTATA
This sequence comes from Castor canadensis, assembly GCF_047511655.1. Taxonomy (NCBI): domain Eukaryota; kingdom Metazoa; phylum Chordata; class Mammalia; order Rodentia; family Castoridae; genus Castor; species Castor canadensis. The sequence continues at coordinate 142,700,445 of NC_133390.1, read as the reverse complement.
TTCTGTTTTAGTTTTAGCCATCCTAATAGGTAGGAAGTGGTATCTTGTTTTGATTTCTATATCCTTAATGATTAGTGATATTAGTTTTCTTTTCATTGTTTATTAGCTATTTGTATATTTTTATTAGAGAAAATTTACTTAAGTCCTTTGCCCATTTTTTAGACAGGGAGAGTTCTGGATATCAACACTTATTTGTTATGTGATTTGCAAATATTATTCCCAGTCTATAAGCTGTGTTCTCACTCTCTTTGATGCACAAAGGTTTTATTTTTGATATGTCCAATTATCTTTAAAATTTTTTTTCCTTTGTGCTTATAGTGTTATGATTAAGACTCCATTGCCAAATCCAAGGTCAGAAATATTTATCTTATGTTTTATTCTCAGAATTTTATAGTTTAATCTCTTATATATAGCTTGTACATCCATTTTGAATTAATGTTCATGTATAATGTGAAGTTAGAGCTCTAGTTCATTATTTGCATGTGGAAATGCAGTTGTCCCAGTACTATTTGTAGAAAAAATTGTTCTTTCCCTGTTGAATGATCTTGATACCCTGGCAAAAACAGTAAAACATAGTTGTATGGATTTATTTCTGGACTCTCAATTCTATTCCATTGGTCTATTTTGTTTATCCTTATACTACTATCAGTCTATTTTGATTATTGTGACTTTGTATTAAGTTTTAAAATTAGAAAGTTTGAGTTCTCCAGATTTCTTCTTTTTCAAAATTGTTTTGACTATTCAGAGCTCCTTGCAAATCTTTTATGTTATGCTTTTGTATTATGATATTGGTATTCAGTGTCCATTTGTCCAGGCTTGCCTTTCCCTTTTTTAGGTTATATTTATGCAGTGCCATAAGGTATCATAATATCTAAGAGCAGTTTCTTTGCAAGATAGTTTATCTCCTGATATCTAATTCTGCTAGTACAAATCTGTTTTCACTTATCCAAAATTCTAAATCAAAACTAAATCTTTTCCTGAGCAGATCCTTTTTGGAATCATAAACTGGATTGATATGAGGCTCTTTCGTCTTTAAAAAATGTGATATGAATCATCATATGTTTTACAATAGAACTATTCATGAATCTGATTAGGTGATATGTGATCACTCAGGGCATATCATATATTATATGCAAACCACATTTCTTTTGTACAATTGAAGTGATTCTGAGTCTTGATATACATTTTGCTTCAAGGGTTTCAAACAAGTGATTGTTGACCTGGATTTTTATTTTTGAGATGTATAAAGAAAAAACATACCACCAGAAGACAGTATGATAGGTCCTCTTGTGGTAGTTCTTACAAAGTTCAGTGTTTAATGTAATCTTTTTCAATGTTATGAAAGAATAGTTGTTGGCAGAAAAGCCTTAGTGGAGTGAATCTAAGTATATCAGGCTTTTTTTTAACTAATATTATTTATCACTTATAGTAAACAATCACAGTTTAAGAAGGATGACAGAGGTAGTGAGGATGGTACTGTGGGTGGTGCTTTGTGTATTAATGTGTTGCATGAGGAATGTGCATGCTCATCCTTTCATCTAAGAACAGAATCAATATTTGTATTATGTTGATACCAAAACCCAACATGAATATTTTCTTCCATAAAAAGTAGACATTCTACTTTTAGCCCACCAAACTCCATCCTATGACAGCACTTATTGCTTTGACTTGCATTGGGTCTCAATTGTTTAATTCACACTACTCACTTCATGTGAGAAAGACAGGCGTTTTTCTCAACCATATTAGTTCCATGAACCAAATAGGTTTTAGAAATTCTGGCTCCCAAGAAAATTGTCATTAGTTTTCAAAAATTAAACTTTAGTGATAAAAATGATAATGCCTTGTTTGTTTTGGCACCATGTATGCTACAATGGGATTGATCCTGAAAATGTCAGAATGGACTACTGTACAGAAGTAACCTACAAATTTGTCATCTATTTTTTTTACCAAGAGGATTTCTCAAAGTGGTCATTTTTGAGCTGCTTTAAGAATTTTTGCCATGATGGAGTAAGCCTATATTATTATTTATTTGGAACTATTTTATAAACGTTCTTTAAAAAATGTATAAAAAAGAAATTTGTATAACTGTCATAAAAGAAGAACCAATATTTTCCAAGTAAATATATAATTACTAAAATTAAAAATGTACCCTGTTTTCTACCTAAAATAAATTCAAACATTACTGGAGACAAAGACACCAAACTCTAGGAAGAATTGCCTTTAATTGCAAATATGATTTGGATGCACCTTTTAAGAAGATGCATTTGAAAGAACTTCTGGGGGGGAACCCTACAAAAATTTCCCAACACCTGTGATTAGACATGTATTAGTACCTTCTTTTAAAAGCAAATAGTGGAGTACCAATGAAGGAACCATTACAGAAGTCCAAATCTACTTGTTGCACTTCTGGTTGTATAGGTACAGAAGTTACTTATATAACTTCTGTCCCTGGTTGAAATCTTGTAAGGTAGGAACTTGTCTTAGCTATTTTTATAATACCATGTTCAGCACAGTGGCAAATCAATAGTAAAAAAACCAAATACCTAGTTCTTTTTGTTCCTTTGTACACACAAAACCTATGAAAATGATAATGTCTACTTTGGTAATGCTTGGATTTTGATTTCTGTCTTTACTATTAAGTTGTCCTAGGCATTTGGACTTAACTTCAGAGACGGCCCAAAAGACCTTTTATATTTATAAAACCCTAGAATAACATGAGATTGGCTGTGGAAGTCAGTTTTCCTAATTTATTGTCATAGTGCATTTAAATATAATAGTTCATCAAATATTATGACATAATTAGGAATAAATAATTGGTTAGAGAAATTGGAGAGAGTGTCTTTTCTAAACACTTCAGAAATTTATGTATCAACTATATAGATGGAGCCTTTATTTCCACTGACTTTTAAAGAGTGAAAATAAGACTACTGACTATTGTTAGAAATGAAAATCAAGTTTTCATTAAGTTTAACTTTTATCTGTTAAACTAGTAATACAAAATTGTGGCCTTCAGTTTCTCCTTTATTTCTTATGTCTGTATATAAAAGAAGTTAAGTAGTATTTCCAGGGTTTTATAACTTAATATATTACTAGTTACTATGTTTTGCATAGTAACTATTAACTTCTTAAACTTTGGTCATTTAAGTGTTTGATTTACTAGTTGGTTTATGTTTCTCAGAAACCAAATCTCTCATTAAGAGAAGATTTAAAATATCAAAATGGTTTGGTAAAATAAGTTCCTTATATTTCTAACATCACTTAATTCTGATTAGTGAAGGTCACTTGACACTTCTAGGATTCAAATGAATAAGAACCTTAAGTGTTTTTTGTTTTTTTTTTTTTTTAGTTCAGGGTCATTTAAAAAGAGAGTGAAGTCACTGAGAAATGAATTTTTTTTTCTTTTATTCATATGTGCATACAATGTTTGGGTCATTTCTTCCCCCTTCCCCCCACTCTCTCCCTTACCTACCCACTCCCTCCCTCTTCCCCCCTACCCCTTGCTACCAGGCAGAAACTATTTTGCCCTTATCTCTAATTTTGTTGAAGAGAGAGTATAAGCAATAATAGGAAGGACCAAGGGTTTTTGCTAGTTGAGATAAGGATAGCTATACAGGGAGTTGACTCGCATTGCTTTCCTATATATGTGTGTTACCTTCTAAATTGATTCTTCTCGAACTAATCTTTTCTGTAGTTCCTGGTCCCCTTCTCCTATTGGCCTCTGTCGCTTTAAAGTATCTGCATTAGTTTCTCTGCATTGAGGGCAACAAATGCTATCTAGTTTTTTGGGTGTCTTACCTATCCTCATACCTCCCTTGTGGGTTCTGGCTTTATCATGTGATCAAAGTCCAATCCCCTTGTTGTGTTTACCCTTGATCTAATGTCCGCATATGAGGGAGAACATACAATTTTTGGCTTTTTGGGCCAGGCTAACCTCGCTCAGAATGATATTAGGGTACAAAAATGGTATCATTTGAAATTATTAGTCTAGCGCTTTCTTTCACTTTGACTAAGACTGAAAAAAAGTTGTTTTTGAGAAAACTGTGTGGAAAATCAGGGCTTTTTAATATCTTATAATTGGCACTAGGAAAGGAAATGAACTAAAGTTGTGTTAATATAAACACAACTGTTTGGTTTCCATCTGAAAGAAGAAAGGTTTTTGATGTCCCCTGATGTGGATATTTATTGGAGAGAAGTCTACTGCCAGTCTACATTCCACTGCAGATGATTTTTAAATATGGAAATAAACAGGAAATGTCATGAGTGATGTGGCCATCTGTCAAGTGTAAATGGAGTCTGCTCAAGTGCATGAAATCTGCACAAAACATGGCAAATGCAATACAGCACAGTTTGAAAGACTTTAGACTCAAGAAGCCACAAGCTCAGTATACAGCGATTATTTTACATACTCATATTTCTTGCGCAATTGGGTTTATTGTAACTTGTCACAACTGTGGTAATTTTTGTTAAGTGAATTTAAATAACATCTTATTTCAGTTGCAAAGCTTCCATATGATGTACTTTAGAGGTTTGGAATTCTTTAGAAGTTCTTTTGTGAAATCTTTAGGAGTTCTTTCAAGAATTCAGGTAAGAGGAAGGAAGAAACAAAAGGGTGCTTTATATAATCCCACCCCTCTGCTCTGTTCAAAGATGCCAAAAAGAAATCAGGGATTGTTAAGACTCATACTGAGGAATTTATAGTAGCCATCAAATTGGTGACAAGTTACAATGAAAGTTTTTCATTGTAAATACTCTCAGCTTACAGTATTACATCTCATCTTAGTAATCAGTGGAGCAAAAGTTCTCTCAGGCAAACTAAGGTGTATTCCAAAGTCGTGTGTGTGTGTGTGTGTGTGTGTGTGTGTGTGTGTGTGTGTGTGTGCATGTGTATGTGTGTGTATGTGATGGAAATGTAGATAAAGTAATCATTTAAAAAAAACTTTAGGAGTAAAATGATACCTCTAACATTTTAGTTACACATGTTATACATTTTTATTGAAATGTAGATGGATACACCTTTATCAAATTACACTTTTATTATTCCATTGCTGTTTACATTAACTTCCATTAACTCTGTTGTGATTCATAGTTTAAAATGGGTCACAAAACTACTTTCATCATTTCACAATTTTAAAATAAGTATCAACATTGGACTATCCTGTTCCTTTAATGGACCAGTTTAATCCTTAGTAATGAAACACTTTAAAGTTTACATGTCAAAGAGAGCATTTTTACTTGAAGAAAGTAAACATAAAAGAACTTTAAAGTTTTTAGTATCAGTTTACTGATTCTTCCAAAACAACCAAGGGTAGTGGGTGGCCTCTTACTTTTAGAATCCAATTTTTAAATACGTGTGTTTCTTTTCCATGTCGACCCCTTACCTGGGATATCTTTGCTGTCTTTTATAAATGGTCTTTAGTAAATTAGTTTATTAAAATGCTAAATCAGCTGAGCTCCTGTGGCTCACACCTGTAATCCTAGCTACTTGGGAAGCAGAGATCAGGAAGATCTCGGTTGGAAGCCAGCCCAGGCAAATAATTCATGAGACCCTATCTTGAAAAATACTCAACAAACAAAAAAGGGCTGGCAGAGTGGCTCAAGTGGTAAAGTGCCTGCCTAGCAAGTGTGAGGCCCTGAGTTCAAACTAGAGTACTGCAATAAACAAACAAATAAATAAAATGCTAAATCATGGTATTTGAAATTCTGCTGCTTTACAAATTTCAAGTGACTTAAAATACAGACACATGAATTTATGTTCAGATACATACAGCATGTACCAAAGGACTTGTAAAGGTGTGTGGATTTTGCACCAATGATTGTAACCTGTGTCTTGTTAATATTGCAGATCATATACTATTTACTTTTATTTCAGTGCATATTTATTAAAGGCATACATATTTATTGAATACCTGTTTTGGTATAGTGTAGTATTTTATAAAACCTATTTTAAAGAATTCAACTTCCTAAAATACTACCTTGTTGATGATACCTTTATTTCCATTGAGTTCTGCCATATACTTTCCCAAAAATTCTTCTTTCTTTAATGGCTTTTACTAGTCTCCTTTGTTTCAAATACAGAAGAGAGGCCGAGATCAGAGGTAGATAAGACTTAAGTATTTTGCCCTAAATGAGATCACCAAGAAAATCTGGAGCAAAACTAGGGTTGAGGATAGAAACCAGAAAAATTCAAGTGACATCAAAATTATTGAATCTAATAGCAGGTGAACTCTGTTGAGGAAGAATTAATTGCCAAACTGATTTCAATGTATGGTTTCTAGCATTCTTTTTCCAACAGTGACTGGAGGAGATAAGCCATGAGGATTCTCCTAATGAATTCTTAGCTTTGCCTTTTGTTTAAGGCTTCATCACTCATACTGTTTGCCTGAAACCTCTTTTTATTACCTCTCAGGACTACCTTTTAGAGTTGTGAATTCTCTAGGTTTGTCAGGCACTCTGTAAAATAGAAGTTCCTGTGAAGTAGAGATGATTTCATCTATTTTGGAGGGGAAAATGAGACAGAACTGGTCAAACGTTTATAGAATAACAAAGCTGGAAGGAAGTTGTAGGGACAAGATGTGTAGCAGGTATCCAAAAGCCCAGCTGTACTAAGCTGTAGTTGCCCATTTGATAAAGTTAAGCTTTGTTTTTGACAAAACAAAAGATATTTATGGTATTGAATATGTTTATATGTATTAATTTGCCAATATAATCAACTTCTAAATTCCCTTAAGCTTATTTACTGGCATCTTGCAATGAAATGATTTCTTTTCTGAAAATAATTGTTCTCTCTCTTAAATGCCAGCTACTTTGAAGTATACCAGGTTGAAGTCTTTAAAAAGTATATTTCACATTTTTCTGCTTAACAAACAATAATGAACACAGTTTAACCATTTTTGATGACTTTAGTATAACATGAAGATTATTTGCTGCATATAGACTGATTACTTGGAAGTCTGTTTGCCTGTCGATGAGATAGTTCTAGACTGTTAACACTACCTAAGGTCTTACACCTGCTTTTCATAGCTGGTCAGCTTCTACTGATGATGTAACACCACTAGTGGTCTCTATGCAGTTCTCAGGTCTTGTCTCCCTTCTGATTTGCTGTTCCTAATCAGCGTGACATTGGGAAAGATAGTATCATGGCTTAAAGAACTATAGCTCTTAAAACCAGGCAAGGTGGGTCATGCCTGTTATTATCAGCTACTTGGGAGATCTGGAGGATTGCAATTTGAGACCAACTGGGGCAAAAAGTTAGCAAGTCCCCCTCTGAACGAACAAGTGAGGCACAGTGTTTCATGCCTGTAGTCCCAGCTATGGCAGGAGGCATAGGTAGGAGGATTGTGGTTCAGACCACCCTGCATAAGAACTAAGGCTGCATCCAAAAAATAAAGGAGAATGATGAAGGAAGTGAATTCAAGTATGATGTATTTGATATATTATAAGTACTTTTGTGGATGCCGTAAGGTACTCTTACCCAGCACAACAATAAAAAACAACAACAAAACCCAGCAACAACAATAACAACAAAAAACAAATCTATACCTGTAGCAAGAGTAAATAGTGACAGATTATGGATGGCCCTGAGTAACTCTCTCATGACAAGCAGCTAATTTATGGCTTTGGCTAATATAGACGCTGTATAGAGGTTATTTTAACCATCTTTTGGTTTGTCATCTGCATTCTAAATAGTCAGAATTGCCAGAAAAGTGACCTGTGTGTAAATGAGGAACCACTGAACCCTTCCATCCCTGGCTCTGGACTTAGGAGTCATTAGGAGGAGCCAGAAACCTGAGACAATTAGGGGCAAATCTGTGTTATCAAAATTACATTGTGGTTGTCAATGCATTTAGATTGGACCAGAAACTTCCTTGGGGATAAAAGTAGGAGCTTAGAAATGCGCTCAGATTCTCAGAGCACGCTGTCCAGCCACCATTGGACCTGTATATTTCCTATTCAAGATTTTGCAAGGCAGGAGACAGAATCGCAGTCTCATTTTGGAGAAGTAACTTGATTGCAATCTCTTCTCAGGAAACCAGATTAGTTTTTTGTCACTGTTTTCTCCCTTTTTTAGTTGAGATAGAATTTGATAACCTATAATTAACCACTTTAAAGTAGACGATTCAGTAGCATTTAATGCATTCACTGTGGTGAGTAACAATACCCTCTAATTTCCAAATCTTTTTGTCACCCCAGAAAACAGCCTGAACCCACTGAAATATTCTTTCCCCACTTTGTCCTTTCCCCATCCCCTGGCAACCACTAATCTGCTTGCTGGGTCTCTGGATTTACTGTTCGGAACAGTTCATATAAATGAATCCTACCATATGTGACTTTTTGTTTTGGGCTTTCATTCACATTGTGACTTGTATCAGTACTTCAATATGACTTGATAAGATTACATTGGGGGTGTGTATATATATATATATATATGTACATACATACACACATACTACAGTTTATTTATTCATTCATTCATGGATATTTGGGTTGTTTCTATTCTTTGGCTATTATAAGGTTGCTATAAACATTTGTGCACAAGTTTCTGTGTGTATATATGTTTTCATTTCTCATACATATATATGATGAAATTGCTGGGACCTATGGTAATTCCGAGTTTAACTTTTTTGATTTTTTTTTTTTTTTTTTTTTTTTGTCTTTTTAAGACACAGTCTTGCTATGTAGCCTAGGCTGGCCTCAAACTCATATGTAACTGAAGCTGGCCCCGAACTTGTAATCCTTCTCTCTCTACCTCCTGAAAACTGGAATTGTAGGTGCTAACCACCACACCCAGCCTTGTGTTTTACTTTTTGATAGGGAGTAAATGTGGAACCTAAAATGTGTTTGGAAATATTCCCTCCTCTTCTATTTTTTGAAAGTTTTAAAAAGCTTGGTGTAAATTCTCCTTTGAATGCTGTAAAAAATTCACCAGTGAAGTCATCTGGTCCTACATTTTTCTTTGTTGGGAGGTTTTTGATTATTGATTCAATCTCTTTACAGTTGAGTCTCCTTATTCATAGTAGTTGTGTTCCATAAAGTCATCATGCCAATGACTTAGGATATACTGAGCCAATGCTCCTTAGGAAAAGGATAGCATTCGGTTCCTGTGAGCCTCTGGTCATGACGTTTTTGTCAAACAATTAATATATAATTCTGTTTTATGTGTGCTTCTCTTTAAAGACACACCACTTCTTATAAGTAAAAATCTATAATATTTCTTTATAATAAAACATTAGCCAACAGAGTTTAACATTATCCTGACCATGGGTGATATGACTATAAATGTCTTTTGCTTTCAGCCAAATGTTTTTCATTGTGGTTATTGTTATCAGTTTTCATCTCATGAATCCACAAATTTAGCTGCTTTCCTGTCTTTTCACAGCTTTATTGCACACTATAGATACTACCTTAGCATTTCTTGGAGAGAATTGGGCATATTTCCTTTTCTTTTTTCCTGGATGTTACATATTGATCATTAACGTTGAACTCACAGTGAACAGCACCATAACTCATGTCTGAATGAAGCTATCTAACACATGTATTTACGCCAAAAGACATAATCTTCTTGGCCTTACAAATACTAACAGCACTTCAAAATTTTATTTGGGGGCCATTTCAAACAATGAAATAGCTACCAAATAAAAGCACAAAAACATGAAAAATATGTCATTAGATTGATGATGAGAAAAATATTGAGTGTGGGAACTGAGTCAAGAAAACAGAGCTTCATTCACCTTGCTTAACCTCAGCTGGGAACATGTGCTTCAAAAGACTCAAATATCTTGCTGCTCTGTGTGCATGTTGGAAATAACCATGATACACCAAATATGGAAACCATGAATAAGAGGATTGACTATATCTCATAAATGTTTTTCTGCCCCTTTTCTTTTCCTCCTTCTGGAACTTTCTTAATGTATATGTTAGTATGTTTGGTGGTGTATGTTGGGTCCCTTGGGTGCTCTTGTTTTTCCTTATTCTATTTTTTTTCAAATGAATAGAAAAAATTCAAACAGAAGGAAAAATTTTAAAAAGTAAGAAGAAAAATCAGATAAATTCAAAGTACAATACTAGAAATAAATCCCCAAACATACAAATTTGCCATACTTTCCTATTTTCTTAGCATGCTTTGCAATTTTGCTGTTGTTGAGAACTGAACACTTTGAATATTACAATATGGTTAAGTCTGGAAGTAAGCTGCTTCTCCTTCTCCAGTGATTAGTAACTGTTATCTGATGAAAGCTTCAGTTCCCCTTTTTTCCTTCCTTCCTTCCTTCCTTCCTTCCTTCCTTCCTTTCTTCCTTCCCTCCCTCCTTGCTTGCTTCTTTCCTTCCCTCCTTCCTTCGTTCCGTCCTTCTCTTTCTTTTTTTCTAGATAGGGTCTCCAATATAGCCCAGGATGGCTACTAACTGGCAATCCTCCTGCCTCTGCCTCCTCAGTGCTGGGATTATAAACATGCACCACCACACTTGGTATGCTTTTGTTTAATGACTTTTTTCTATTTTTTTCCCTAACTGTATTCTTTGTCACATATGATTAACTAAATTCTATTCAATTGTTTCTATGGTCAACTGATAGCCTTACAGAGAATTTCTTGAATTCTTATTAGTCAGAAGTGTTCTACCTCTTTAAATTCTTTTGACAAATGCTGCTTAGAAAGCTTCTTTACCTCTAAAGGATTTGAGCAATGACCAGCCTCTGTGCCACTTCCTTGGTGATAGCCAAACATTTCAAGACACACACCCTGATTTTTGGAGGTCACTATCCTATTGCCCACCAGAGCCCCTGCAGGCCACACCAAGAACGCAGTCTCCCTTCTCCATGGCTGCCCACTCTGGAGCTGGGCTAAGGACTGGAGGATGGTAACTGCTAAGTGAGACACAAAAGTTCACTGAAATTTACTTTTCTATTCAGCACTTTCCCTGATGACAATGCAAGTGTTTTGCTAGACTTCAAAATAGTTTTTTTTTTTTTGACAGCTCTTGCCACCTCAATAGTTGTTTTTGTGGATGAACCAGTTCTCGAAGGTTCTTAGTCTGCTGTTCTCTGTGACATCACTCTGTTCTCCTTTTTTTTTTTTGTTTTTTTTTTTTGGAGGGGGCATTTCTACTTTTTAATTTCTTTTAAAATGTTTTTTTCTCTGTTGATGAATTTTATGTAAGTAATTTTTAAGTCATTTGGGATTTAAATTAAAGTTATTTGTTGGTAGAGGTGAACTAAAATAGAAAACACATATAAAGTTATGATAGTATTTATTATTATTATGGTTTTTCTTTGCATGGAACTGGCTTAGCCATTCATCAGGAATGATATAAATTAAGTGGTATTTGTTGCTTTTTGTCTTATGGGATTTTAGTTTCAGATTTAGAAATAGACTTGGCTTGGTGAACTTAGAGAAGGAAGTAGGGAAAATTTGTTCAGGGGCAAAGGGATATTCTGTGATTTGTAGAGAATGCCAGCATTTGTAGGTTTCTTGTTTTTGCATCATTGGTAATAATAATGATGCTGGTATAGTCACACTTATTTTCCTAAATTAACTATACTCAACATTGAAAGAAGCAAATAAAAATTTAACAAATAATTTTCTAAGTAATAAATGGATGCATTTATGAAGAATGAACCATTTAAGCTAATCCTAAATTTTCTTTCCAATATTCTCATATAATACACTGTAATGCATAAGCCCAGTAAATGACTAATACTCATTGGAACATAATTCTTTAGTGATGGTGTTAGAGAATCACTGCAAGGCATGGAATACATGAAAGGCTTTCATAATAAGGAAGACAAAGAAGAAAGTTTTTATTTATCTATAAAGGCTATTGTCTTGCAAAATTACAATGAGATCAAATAAAATCTTTTGAGGAAATTACTTTTTTATATAAACCACAGTATGATGAATAATAGAGCTTTTTAAGTAATACTTTTGGCACTAAATTCTAACTTTTGGTTAGAAAAAAGATAGATGGAAATATCTATATTAAAATCAGATTGAAATCTGTAGTTTTCAATCCAAAACCTCTTTAAAATGAAGCATTACAAAGTTTTCTGCTTTAGAAACTTGGCTTTTTTTAAACTCAGCAAAATAAACCTCCATTATTTTTCTTTTGATTTCATTTGTCATTCTATTTCCATAGAAAACATTTTTATATTTCATTGACTCCACACAAAACCAAACTGAACTTTCAAATGAAGACTGAATGGTAACCTAGATATCTTCAACTAGATAATTGGAATTGATATACTTAATTATGTATGTCAAAGTTCTGTAGATACAAATAATCCTACCTAATTTATTTCCTTCCTTCCTTCCTTGCTTCCTGGGCATGTCCCCTATTACCTATTTCTTCCAGTTAGGCCCCACTTCCCAATATTCTATTCACCTGCCAGTAGCACTATCAGCTAGGTCCAAACCTCAACACTTGGGGAAATAAAAGATCCAAACCATAATAGCTGGGAAGCTACAAGATGATTCTGGACACTTGTGGTAGGACCCTAGCTTTGTGCTAACCATTTGATAGCTACTAGTTAACAAGTGGCTAATGCTATTTAGATGTTTAGTTCAAATTACTGAATTATATACAATATTCAAAAGACTTAGTAAGAAAAAACAAAATATCTCATCAAAATAATGGCAATTCTATGTTCAAATGATAGTATTTTGGATATTTTGGTTTAAATAAAGCTTTAAGTTTGTTTCACTTGCATCTTTGTACTTGCTCAAGATGTGGCTACTAGAAAATTTGAAAATCAATTTGTGGTTAACATTTGTGTCTTGCATTATATTTCGTTTAGATATTACTAGCCCAGTTGGTTCCATAATTGTTAGGATGTAGTTTTCACACTGGGAAATTGAAGGAACTAGACTAAAGTGAAAAGCCTTTTCCAGTTTCAAAATTCCACTTCCCATTATGATTTAGTTAGGCTGTTACTTCTGTTCTCAAAATATTTATATTTCATCCAGCTATGTTTTACTTTGAAAGACATCTGCAATACAGAACATCATCATGGTGCTTTGCCAAGCATTTGGGGAGATTAGATATCTACTGTATCAGTCACTCCCATTTGACACTTATTCTGACACAGATAAACTAATTTATACTTAATGGATCTCATATAGTCTTTGAGATGCTTGACATCAAATGTTCTTGTATTAAAGTAAACATATTTGTTGAATCCTGAGGGACTCTTTTTACTGCCATTACTCATTTTTCCTGACTTATCCAGAAACTATGAAAATGGAATTTTGCATTATTGTTTCTTCCTGTTTATAGCTTATACTTAGCAATTTTTGGAAGTTTTTTTACATAAAGTACTTGATGAAGTAGGAGACAATAGCTATTCAATGAGTGCTAGGACTTTATTTGGGGCATTTTCCTATTTTTGTAAAGTAAGTATGGAAACTGTTCTTCTTTTTGGCAGGGGGAATGTTCTGCTAATATAAAAACTCGTAACATACTGTTAGCGGCTCATACCTATAATCCTAGCTACTCAGGAGGCAGAGATCAGGAGGATCACAATTTGAGGTCAGCCTGGGCAAAAAAAAACTTCATGAGACTCAATCTCAACAGAAAAAGCTTGGCATGGTAGCATGTGCCTGTCATTTCAGCTACTGGGGGGAAGCATAAATAGGAGGCTCATGGTCCACAATGGCCCAGACAAAAACCAAGACCCTATCTCAAAAAATAACCTGTGCAAAAAGAGCTGGAGGTGTTGCTCAAGGGGTAGAGCACCTATCTTGCAAGTGCAAAGCTCTGAGTTTAAACCCCAGGACTGACAAAAACTAAAACAAAACAATGAAAAAGTCTTTCATACTATATTAGTTATTTACTAAGATAATGACTAAGATATTTAAGGTAAATTCATTTTTAAGGTTAATGCATTTTATGTCAAGAACTTTATATTTCAGAATGTTAGAAATGGAATCTTCAAGGTAGATTTTAGGTGATTTTTTACATCTTGATTCATAGATGACTAAAAAATCCAAAGTGGACCAGTAACCTGAAATTACAGATCTCAGGCTTTAACTCTACTATCACTACCATTTATGAAGTGAATGAATGAGGAAATCACATCTCTAAGATTTAATTTGTAGCCTTCCAAGCTTCTCAGAGTTATAGGCATAAAATAAGATTATATAAGATTTGTGAATACCTGCTAAGGCTCTGTATAAATGTAAAATATTCCAAGTGGAGCTATAGTTTTGTCCTGGATATACTCAATGCATCACCCTACTCTCCCCTTGTACTAGATTGCATGGAAAGTATAAATCTGGTTGTGAGCATGAATATTCTGCCTCTATGCACTCAAACAGCATCATCACTTGCTTGCCTTTTTCCATTCCTAGCATTCAGCTTTTCCAGTTCTCCAATTCCTGATAGAATCTCACCCTATATTTCCTATTTCGATGGCAATTTTGATGCCTCCCTCTTGGTCTGTTGCATGCCTGACTCTGGCACTCTAGACCTATGCAGCATAGCTTTGGATCAGAACCACTTTTTTTTTTTTTTTTTTAGCTAACTTTAGGCCTGTGTCATCCAGGCTAAATCTTAGATACTAATGATATTTCTGGGCTACTAAAGTAGCCTTCACTGACATGTTGAGTTGGGACTTAAAGTAGGTTAAATGAAACCAAGCTGAGATCCCGAAATGTGTTTTTCCTTCAAAGAGCGAGGGTTGTAAAGTAGAGAAAGTGGAAAGATAGAAGGTAGTGATTTTCATTACAGCTTGGAGGACTGTACAGTTTGAAATCTGGTTATGTAAGAGCTGATAAAACCCAAAATATGGTCTGAAGTCATAGATGTGAAACACGTTTGGTTCAGGAGATTAGGAAACTTCCAAATGTGCATGTTAATATGAATGTTGGAACTATATCTGATACATGGAGTCCATGTCTTTCTTAGAACTTTCTGTTATCAGAGGAAAGGCAAACAGAGATGAATGCTAGAAGTTAATAACCTAGTGAACAAGTCCTATATGGTCAAATTCCATTATATTTTTATAGGCTTCTTTTCACCTTCTCCCTTTTAGTCATGCCAAGGACCAGGTAAATGAATATATTCAGTGTTTCTTAGTGTTTTTCTCCTTTTCACATTTTCTTACCTTATTTCCTCTATCTGGAATCTCTTTTCCCTCTGAAAGATCACACCTGATCTTTAAGTCTCAGATCATTTTGGGCAAGGCCTTGATTTTCTCTTTTTTCCTATCTTTCTCTCAACAACATAGAAGTAATTCCTCTTCTTGTTTCCTGCTGCAATTTTGACATGTTCCTACTTTCATACAGTTTTATAATAACATCTTAGCCTCATTATTGCTCTCCATATGTGAGAGAAGTTGTTATGGACTAAATGTGTCCTCCCAAAATTGGGTTTAGTGATGGGTTTAGGAGTTGGGCCTTTGGAATGTAATTAGAATTAGATGAGGTCATGAGGATGGAGTCCATGATGAGATTAGTGTTCTATAAGTAGAGAGAGACACCAGGGCTTCCTCTCTCTACCATGTGAGGATACAGAGAGGGTGGCCTACTGCAAGCAGAAAGATTTTGTCCTCACCAAAATCTGAATTGATCAGCACCTTAGTTTTGTAATTCACAACCTCCAGAACTGTGAGAAATAAATGTCTGCTGTTTAAGCCACCCACTCTGTTATATTTTGTTGTAGCAGCCCAAGGTGACATAGAGAGTATTATGTCCTAGACATAGCATGATATTATAGTATATGCAAAATCAGCTTGTTGAGTGAGATTATGTTTAGTTTGTAAATCATCTTGAGAATTAACAACTTTATTTTTTTATTTTTTTTTTCATGAAATAAAGGACAGTTTATTATTTCAAAATTGAAATGACACAGTACAGAGAGAGACACGCCTCTCATCTCATCATACAAGTGACACAGGACTTTTGAGATTTGACCAGAGGGCACTTGTTCAGATCTTCAGTGACCCCCTAGAGGGCACTGTGTTCTTGACACTTGCTCCAGTGTCCTCTGCTCCCCTTTCAGAGCCCAGGACCACTGCACCTGGACTCCTGCCATGTTGGGATGTGCTGGCTGCCCCAGGGGAATGGCAGGTCCAAAGGGAGTGAGCAGGGTTATCTGGTTCACTTTAGTGTCCCCAGCCTCAGCAAGCACCACCTCATGAAGGTGACCTATAGAAGAGTTGCTGAATGCATATATGCAAAATAATAGTAGCCAAATAAATACGTGATTTGTGAAACTTTAAACGTACTACTGGAGAACAGAGTTCATGTTTTGGATAGTACTGTTCGTTATTAATTTATGTTCAAATAGAGATGTCCTGAATAATTGTGAAAGTTGCTGTTTAAAGTTTATCCACTTGGAATATATGTGGACAGTGTATAGTTCCCAGATTCATGTGGTGGGAGGCAAAGCCACAGAGAGACCCCCTGAGGGTGCTCTGGTCACTAGTGGAGAAGACCCATCAATACAAGCATCCCCAACCACCCAGCCCAGCAAACATCCAGATGTCTCCAGCAGGAGGAGAACTCCAAATGACCACACACAGTAGAGTCCTGCTAGAAAGTGAAAATGACTTTTTTTCAAGCCACTGTGTTTCCAGTAAGATATATCAGGAAATTGGTCTCTTTGCTGTACAACTCCCAGGGTGCACTGTGTCCTAACAACCCACCTCTTTTTTTTTTTCTTTTATTATTCATATGTGCATACAAGGCTTGGTTCATTTCTCCCCCCTGCCCCCACTCCCTCCCTTACCACCCATTCTGCCCCCTCCCTCTCCCCCCGCCCCAATACCCAGCAGAAACTATTTTGCCCTTATTTCTAATTTTGTTGTAGAGAGAGTATAAGCCATAATAGGAAGGAACAAGGGTTTTTGCTGGTTGAGATAAGGATAGCTATGCAGGGCATTGACTCACATTGATTTCCTGTGCGTGGGTGTTACCTTCTAGGTTAATTCTTTTTGATCTCACCTTATCTCTAGTACCTGTTCCCCTTTTCCTATTGGCCTCAGTTGCTTTAAGGTATCTGCTTTAGTTTCTCTGCGTTAAGGGCAACTTTATAATAGTGTATTTTCTAACCCATGAAGATGGTATCTCCCCATTTATTTAGGTCTCTCACATTTTCTCTCATCATTGTTCTACAGTTTTTATAAGTTTCACACATTTTTTGTCAAATTTATCCATACTGTTACATGTGTCTTTTTTTTTTTTCATTTCTGGAGTTTGAACTCAGAGCCTCATGCTTGCTAGGCAGGCACTGTACCACTTGAGCCACTCTGCCAGCTCAACATATTACATATTTTATTGTGTAAATAGAAGTGGTTTTTATTCAATTTTCATAAGTTTATTGCTAGCATAAGATATATAGTTTTTAAATATTGCTGTTATATTACTGCAGTTATGATAAACTTTTTGTACAATGTGTAGGATTTTTTTACACAGTCATTTATGTTACCATTCTTTATGTTGTATCTTCTTTTCTTATGTGGATGTCTTTTTTTCCCTTTCTTTTTTTGTCTCATTCCTTTTTTTCTTCTTCCCCACCCCCTTGTCTTGTTTTCTGTTATTACAGCAGCTAGAACTTGTAGTACAGTGTTGAATAGAAGTCATGAAAAAACATCCTTGCTTTGTTTCTGATCTTAAGGGAAAGTTTTCAGTCTCACTATTAAGTGTAATTTTAGCTGTAGTTGGCTTTGTATATACACACGATTTCTGAGAAGTCTTTTGGTTTTTCTTTTATTTAGGTATTAATGTGGATTTTAAAAAATGCTTTTTGTGCATCTATTGAAATGTTTTTATTTTATCTGTTGATAATGATAAATTGTATGGGCTGTGGATTAACTTTTGAGTGTTAATCCATCATTACATTCCTAGAATAAACTCCATTTGACCATCATGTATTGTTTTTATTGTTGGATCAGATTCACTAAAATTTTAAGATTTTTTGTATTTATATTGATTATGACTATTGCCCTGAAGTTCTCTTTTCTCATAATGTCTTTTTTTGATTTTGATACTAGGGCAATGTTGGTGTCATAGACTATGGTGGAAGTGTTCCCTCATCTTCAACTTTTTGCAAGTATTTGCATAGAATTGGTATTACTTTCCCTTTAAATGTTTGATGGAATTTACCAGCAAAGACACCTTGTCCTGAAGTGGTTACTCCTTGTGAAATTTTGTGAGGGAAAAATTTTAACAACAAATTTAATCTCTATGATAGATGTAGGACTATCCAGACTTCCTATTTTTCCACAATGTTTAGTAGCCATTTCTTTTTCAATTAATTCATCCATCTCATCTAATTTGTCAAATTTATTGGCATGAAGGTGTTTATAATATCTCCTTACTCTTTTAATATATGTATAATCTCAAATAACATCACTTCTTTCATTCCCAATTTTAGTGATTCAAGCCCTTTTTAGTTTTTCTTCATTAATGGGCTAGAAATTTATCAATTATATTGATTTTCTCAAAGAACCAACTTTTGATTTCATTGGTCATTAGTTTTCTGTTTTGCATTTTAATATTTATTTCCATATAAATAAATAATAAATATGTATTATTTTCCTTTCTAATATTTATTTGTTTTCTTCTTTTTATTTTGTGCTTCATTACTTTTCTCTGATTTCCTAAGGTAGAATCTGAAGATGTTACTCAAAATCTTTCTTCTTTCCTAATATAGATATTTAGTGTATGAAATATACTAAATATATTTGTTTCCAAATATTTGGGAGGTTTTCCTGATATCTGTCATGGATTTCTATTTTATCTCATTGTGAGAGAAGAACATACTTAGTATGATTTGAATCCTTTTAAATCTATTGAGAATTGTTTAATTGTTCAAGATTTTGTCTGTTTTGGTAAATGTTCCCTGTACACATGAAAAAAATGTATATTCTGCTATTGGTAAATTCTAACTTATTGATAGTCTTATTCTGTGTCTGTACTGATTTCTCTCTCCTTGTTTTATTAAGCATTGAGACTGGTGTTACAGTCTCTGTCATTTGTGGATTTATATATTTATCCTTGAAGTTCTATAGATTTTGTATCTTTATTACTAGGTATATAAATGTTGAGAAAAATTAGGTTCTTTTAATTAACTGATACTTTTATCTTTAAGAAACTCTTTTTATTCTTGGTAATATTACTTTCTCTGAAATCTACATTGATAATAATGTATCTACTTCAGTTTTCTTATATTACTAACATGGTGCTTATTTGCAATCCTTTTACTTTTAAATTATTTGTATCTTTATATTTAAAGGGGATTTTCTGTAGTCAACATGTAATTTTATGTTGATTTTTAAAATTCAGTATAACAACTGTTTATTTTTAATGGGTATATTTGGATCATTAATATTTAAAGTAAATACTGAGATGGCTGGATGTAAACATATCATCTTATTTATTTTATATTGTTGGCTTAGTAGTTATAATTTGTTTTTAGTGAGTGCTTTAGAGGTTAAAGTGAACAAATTTCACTTACCCTAGTCTACCCTTCAACTAATTACATGATAATTAACATATATTATAAGAATCTTAAAGTTGTATATTTTCATTTCCCCCCTTTTGGCCTCTGTGTTAGTGAGTATGTTATAAATTGCTACATATTTTGCCTTAAATAGTATATCCATTATCTATTTAAAAATTTGAAAAATATATAGTAAAATTACCACATATTTGTTAATTCCAATGCTCTTCATTCCTTTGTGTTCATTAATATTTCCATTTGGTATTACTTTCTTTCTGTCTGAATGACTTTCTTTTCTAATTCTTATGGTGCAGTTTTGCTGACAGTGAATTCTTCCACCTTTGCATATATGAAGAAATCCTCCTTTTACTTTTTTTTTTAAAGAGATATTTCACTGAGTATAGAATTCTTAGTTGTTGAGATTTTTTGTCTATTTAATACTTTAAATATATCATTGCACTGTCCATGGTTGGCATTTTCCATTAAGAAGTGTGCTGTTGATATTATCTGTGTTATTCAACATTAGGTTTAATTGTTCTAGCTACTTTCAAGGTAGGTTCTCTTTCTCACCATTTTTAACTAATTCATTTTTAAGTAATTCAATTATAATTTGTTTTGCCATACTCCAGATTATCTTTCCTGTGGCTTGTTGGGTTTCTTGGTTCTATAGATCTATAGTTTTCATAAAATTTGAATTTTTTTCTCATTATTTTTCTAAATGTTTTTCTGTTCCTTCCCTCTTTTATGACTAATTTATGTATGCTAGTTTGCTTAGAATTGTCCCTCAGCTACTGATGTTCTGTTCCTTTTCTTGTATAGGCCCATTTTCTCTTTTATTCTGGATAGTTTCTATTGTTGTGTTTTCAAAGTCACTGTTTTTTAAAAAAATCTGTTTTGTCTAATTAGCTGTTAATCCTATGTGATATGTTTTAAATTCATATGTTTTTATCTAAATTCTAGACAACTAATGTTTAAATATGCCCATGTCTTTACTTAACATGATCAGTTTTTCTTCTATCTTCTTGAATATACAGAATACAGGTTTAAAGATTTTCAAATCCATTCCTCTACTAATTTCTCATCTCTGTCCTTTATGTCTTTCTTATTGATTGAATTTTCTTATTATAGGTTTTGTTTTATGTCCAAAACAAAAGTACAAAATTTAGCTTAAAGATCTTAATTGACTCTTATTTGTGGTTCTAGAACTAGGTAACACTTCATTCTCTAAAATAGAATGAGTGTTCAATGAGCTAAGTAGAGGAAATTAGCTTTATAGGCAGGAAAAGGCTGAAAAACCAGGAACCAAACAAAAACTGAATTGGTTGTTTCAATGTTACTTACGTAAAAAAGGTTAAAGCAAAGAGACTTCTCCTTATCATACTAGCCCAAAATAATCTATTTTGGTTTATCTTTTTCTCTCCTGATTTCCTAGCAGGTCAGATAAACAACATTGTTTTGGCTTAGTGATATGGATGTTTGGAATGAGTGATGCCATCCTGGTTTGTTCTATTGGGTCTAGTATAGGCACACAGCCCAAAGCTGTGGCTTCCCATACATTTTATTTAAGTCATATTTTTCCTTGTTATTGCATACATTATAGTTCTTGATTGGATGACAGACATTTTGAAATTTATCATATTGGATGTTGAAGATTTTTTTATAGCTCCATCAATATCAAAGTCAATATCTTTACTTTTGTTTTGGGATGCATGGGTGTTCCTGGAAATAGTTTGGCTCTTAAAAGCAAGTCTTGGTAGGCCGTGCCAGAGCAGACTTTATTCTAGGTCTAATTTTCCCCACTATTTAGTTTAATATCTTTGGAATACTCTCCCTGAATTGCCTCATAAATGATAAGATTCTCAATTCTGACTAATTGGAACATTAACTTTTCCTAGGCACATGTTGCCTGAAATTATTCTCTCCTGTAGTTTTGTCATATGCATGTGCTGGTCAGTACTCAGCTGAAAATACAAGAGGAACTCTAAACCTCGCACCTCTCCTGTACAGCTTTCTTCTTTCAATATTCTGCTAGTGAACTACCGCTGCCTTGGCATTTTTGGATATCATGCTCCATTTCCTCAGCTCAAGGAGGCTTCCTATATTCCCTTCCATTCCCCTCTGTTTGCTTTACCACATGGAAAAATCTTTCCAGGCAGCAAGATGAGGCAATCCTAGGTTACATTTTATTTGTTTCTTTTTTTCTCAGGAATCATTTATTGGTATTGCTTGGTGTCCAGTGTCTGACAATTATTGTGTCAGATATTTTGTTTAATATTTCAACTGTATCAGACTTGAGGGCATTTCTGGTTGCTGATATTGTGGAAGTCATTTTTCTATATTTTGGTGACATGATGAGTAATAATGACGTTGTAATGACTAGTAGATATTGTTTATTAGCACTTATAATGTAGAGGACTAGTGTCCTTGGTGTAATAATGTCATAGGATTTGTTACAGAAGATCATCATTATGAAGATATAGGTTGTATCCATATGGGTCTCTATAGACAAAATGATTTGGTGGATTGAGCAGTTAATTTAAACTCTTACTTAATTCCATCAAACACCAATTTTTCTGTTCTTCAAATCAATAATAACTAAAACATACTTCTGAGTATAAGTGTAGGCTTGTTGTAGTCTTTCTACAAAAGGTATAGATACTGACAATTGTTTTTTTCAGTTCCAAGAAAAAGTAAGGGGAGGCGAGGATGTTAGGATTCTGGTTGATGCCTCAGTGCTTTTAAAAAAGTAATATTTCAAAGAACATGTATACAATATTTTATGCAAATAAAAAGGAAGAGTAGAGATGGAAGTGATTACAGAATATTTTAGAAGTATTTTTTAAAATAAAAAATAAATTTATTTCTCACAGTTCTGGAGATTTGGAAGTCTAATGAAGATCTGCTTTTGGGTTCATAAATGAAGTAAATTTTTAGCTGAGTTTGTATGGACTGGTTAGAGTTTAACACAGGTATGTATATGTATGTGTGTCCTCAAGTGATGAAGACTTGAGGTTGAGAGCATAGAAAAGAATCTTAACATCAAGGAAACACACAAAAAAATGATATTTGGGGGTGGGAAGACTCGACTCTGCCAGAATATAGCCTAAATTTAAAGAATATCCTCCTTTATGATATTTATTGTGGCATAACTTGTGATTATTAGAAATATGACAGTGACCACAATAATCATTAGTAAATTATATTCTTTGAAACATAATATCTATGTTCACTATTATGGAAAGTTATAACATTTTGCTAGGTAAAAAAAGCGAATTGAAAAATATGCTTTTTAAATATTTTATGTATGTAATATGATTTTGTGTATGCTTGTCAATTCAAGTAAAACACTCAATGTGCTATTTCCTTCCCCTTTATAAGTCCCTGCCTATCAGTAGTGATGGGTGTTACTGTGAAAAGGCATCTCACAGTTGTTTTACTGATTCACAACTGTTTGTCTTTTTTCAATACAAATATGCAAAAATATATAAACTTATATATATATATATAATATACATTGTTATATATAAAGTATCCTAATACTTTGTATAGTTTATATATTACACCTGACTAAGGAATTAGTACTGGTCACTTTTTGAGATGTGCACAGTATGAGAAATAGCATTGGAGGAGAGGGGAATTTTTACTTTTTACTTTATGGTTTTCTTTACTGCCTGAAAATTATGCATATGTTATATTCATGTTTTTAAAATAATGAAATAGATTCACACTAAAATTATCTATTTTCATATAAATTAATCAGAATTCTAAAAAGCAAGTGTCACATTTTTTTCTTCTTGGGTATAGTCTTCCTTTTTTGAGAAGCATCCATCCAATCAGTGTGTTTATCTGGATTGACTCAATCCAAGTAAAACACTCAGTGTGTTATTTCCTTTTGCTTTGTAAGTCCTCACCTGTCAGTATTGATGGGTGTTACTGTGAAAAGGCATCTTGCAGTTTTGTTGATTCACAAATCTGTTTGTCTTTTTTTTTCCAATGCAAACTTGAGCCTGCTTTCATATACTTTAGTTTAATCTTAGTTGCAAGCCAGATTATGATGCTGTTTTATTTCCATTTCTGCAACACTATGATCCTAATCATGTATGGGAGAGGGGTTATCAATTGTCTTTCTTTCTGCCTTGGATCCTCAAACTGAAGTGCCATCCACCAGCTGTTACCTTCTAACAAGCAGCTGCCAACAGACTAGATTCTCTGGTATACTACAAGTCCTATCAATTCTTTTAATATGCTTAAATATAGAGATATTTTCATAGTGCAGTATATGTATTAGCTGCTTCCCTTGCACCAAACATGTTATAGTCAGACTCTGAGTGTATATGGGTATGTGTTTGTGTTTCTTGCTCATTGTCTTTTAGCTTTAATTTGTTGCCTAGAATGAAAAGTTATGAATTCTGAGGGATAGTGACTCTCTGGTGTTCATGTGCTTTTCTAAAATGTTTGAGTTCTGTTGTAGTGTATGCAATTTTCAGTAGCCTTGAAAATATGACACAGAAAGTGTTTTAGGATAAAACATACCCAAGAGGACTGTGTTTATTCTATTCGTTTACTGTTCATGCTTAATTGTTGCCTTATTCTGATCTTTATAAGTATGCTGCTATAAATGTTCTAGTGTGGTTTCTGTTAGAGTGAGCATTTTATGAGAGAGGTGGTAAAACTAAAAAGGAAAGTTCACATCTTAGTGGGAAGTGTGTGTGCGTGTTTGTGTTTGCTACAAAGGTTAATTATCAGAAATGTTTTCATAGTTCATAGATTTCCTTAGTTATAACTGAGTTAAATAAGAACCCTGAGGTTGATGCTCTAACAAAAATGAAGCACGGTGCCCTTTTGCTTAGTGTCCCTTTAGGGTTGCTTAATAGGATCTTAATCAACTATTAACCATAAACAGAAAAATAGAATAATTCTTTTTTAGATGAAAAGCAGTTCCAGAGTCTTGGGGCCTTCAGTTTAATCATGTTGTCAGAATATTTCTTTTGCTACCAAAGAAGATTGGGGCTATATTTTCATATCTGAGAAGAAGAAATCTACATTCTAATAAGAGGAGGTAGCTATGTCCATGTTTATTTATAGATGCAAAGACATTTAAATGGGCTTAACATCTTATACATAGAAACATTTCAAAATCTAGAACTTGTATTTTATTCACAAGGGTACTATTTCATCTTTAAACTTCTTATTTAAAAATGACAGAAGGCATTAAGGAAATTTCTGTTTTATGCTGGAATATTTTAGAAATTTTTATATTGGAATTTTCTCAAGATGAGAAAATGTAGAATTATACATTTCTTTAAATATCTCTGAAAAGCAAAATGACCACTTCCAAGGGTCCATAAACAATACTTTTTGAGTTATTCCTTCATTGTTCCTCCAAAAAACTGAGAGTGGTATGTCAGCCCCTGGGTTATTTCAGCACTCGAGGAATATAGGCAAGGACCTTATACTTATTTGCAAAGAATGGATAATTTGACAGAATTTTCATATCTTTTGAAGAAGCAAACCATTTTCCATTTCCCCTAAAATTATTTGGGTGGCTCTATTTTAAATAAAAATCAAAGCATACTATTGTTTTTTACTAATAGTCCCCCAAATATAAATGTGAACTCTCCAATAGAGGATCAGAAGTTAATATCCAGCTACAGATTGAAAATTTTCAAATCATTAACTATAAAGATTGAATAGAGTTGCAGCATCAGAAATAATATTTTAGTTTTACAGTACAAATCAGGATCAGTGTATTTTGTTACCTGTAAAAGCAAAACTATGTTCTTATACAGAACAGAAAAACATTTTTTTCTATAGAGTGTATTACTTTCCTGAAACCAAATACCTGGCTCATCCAAAAGGCCACTAAGTGAGAATTTAGTAGTTATATGTGGGCAACATGTCACCAGTTGACTGGCAACACAAGTCAATACAATCAACCAGGCCTTAGTGATTCTCATAGATAATGGTCTAACATTCATTTACCATCAAAAATTCATAAAACACACAGATCATAAGGGACCCCAAAACTATAGCTATTATAATAATCAGATACAGAATAAAGACATACATGTTTAATGTGATGAAAAATAGAGGAATTGAAAATAAAAGTAAGGAAATTAGAGCAATTAGATTGGGCAAAAACAAATATCACAAGTTAAAATTATAATAATTGAAACTATAGACTAACTATAGAATGAGCACATATAATGAGTGAATTGGTGAAATATAGATTTGAAGAAGTCACTAATAATGCAGAACAAAGAGATGAAGAGATGTCACACGTTTTCATGGATCAACGTGCATGAAGGACCAGTTTATAATCAACATGTAATCAAAGTTCCAAAATAAGTTTACAAAAGAATGGGATAGAGGCAATATTTGAAAATATAAAAGCTAAGAATTTTCCACATGTGATTAAGGAGGAAGATATATCTATATAAGTATAGATCTCTCTCTCTCTCTCTCTCTTTCTCTCTGCCTATCTATTTATCTATCTATATAAACCAAGATAAATCAAAAGAAACACAAATTCAAAACCACCTTAGTGGAACTCCAGATCACTAGAGGTAGAGATTTTTAAAATAGTAGAGGAAAAAGACAAATTATTCCAAAACAAATAGAATGACAGCTGGCTTCACAATATCCACTACAGAGCAGAAGCCAGTGTGCTTGTTATCTTTAATATTGTTTTTAGAATTGTAAGCAAAGTGAAATATAACAGATATGAAGAGGAATTAATGAGCTCTTCAGAGAAACAAAAACGGAAAAATCATCTAACGGGAAGACATTAGAAAGGAGGAAAGCATTTATATACTGAAAATCTAAAATCAAAATAGAAAATGCTCAGTAAAACTACTTGTAAAGTATTTGGGGAGATCTAAATTTTAACTATATTTTAAAATATGCCAAGTTTTGTCATCAAACAATGAGAACTAAAATACTTGTTACTGACAGTTATGACAGGGGAAAGATGTTTACTGATTAAAGCATTCTAATGTTCTATAGTTGTTTGAAGGAAGGTAAATGTATCATATTACTATAGCTATTATTATTATTACAGTTATTGAGGATTGAAGCCATACTCTTAACCCGCTAGGCAAATAGTCTACCAATTGAGCCACACCCCAAGCCCTTTTGTTTTCATTTGTTTTTGCCATAGGGCCTCCCTAACTTTTTTGCCCTGCCTGGCCTGCAACTCTAGGTGCTCTTGACTCCAGCTTCTGAGTACTTAGTATTGGAGCTGTGAGCTATCAGGCATGGATAACTATAGAGATATTATAAAGTTAATTATTCATGTTATATTTTTAGACTATATTGAAACAATGCAAGATATAAATTTCAAACTAGTAAAAGAAATTAAATTAATTGAGAAAGAATTCAATCAATATACAGAAAGCTTAGAAAGCTGGGGGCGCAGCTCAATGGTAGAGTGCTTTTCTAGCAAGTGTGAAACTGTGGTTCCAGTTCCCAGCACCAGGGCAAATATAAAAGAAAGCTAAAAGTAAGAAAGAAAAATCACATCAGATAACCCCCCAAATATAACACTAGAAACAAATCCAAATATATATTAGTAATTACAATAAACCCATATGGTCTAACTCATTAATTAAAAAAAACAGATTGTCAGAGTAGATACACATTTAAAATATACAGAAAAATTGAAGTTAAAAAGTAGGGAAAAATACATACTAGGTAAATATCAACCAAAGAAAGGAGACATAGCTATGATTATGACATAAAAATAGATTTTAAACAAGCGTATTACCAGGTTTAAAGGATTCTAAACTTACATGCATCTAACATGAAGTTCAAATACAGAAAAACAAAAATTCACAAATCCAAGATCATATGGAGACTTTCAAATACATTTGTAACCACAATTCATATAACAAGCTAAAAATAACTTTAGAATACAGAAGATATGAAGGAACACAAGGGAGGTTAGTTAGCATTTGAAATAACAGTAGGGGTGATTATTTAATAAGAAGACTAATCAGAAGACCTTTCTCAGCTACTACAAAGCTTTAAGTATCTTTATGTCTTATTATCATGGAAGGATTTATTAATGGATGTTAGAAATGATTATTTGTCTTCAGTAAAAAAGGTTCAAAATATGTGGGTTGGTTAGATATATTGTGTAGGCATCTGCTCTCTGAAATGAAGACAGGTTAAGAATCTAGGATGTCCCACAATTAGATTGGACTATAGGAGGACATCATCCTTTCCTGTGTTCAGCCATGTTCAGGGTGTTCTCTCTTTTGAACTCATTGGAAGGTTAGCTGAGTCCTGCTGCTAGAGTTGAATCCGCTTCAATTGAGTATTTTGTGCAAGATTTTTATTAGAATACTTAAACAGGCACAAATCCAGGACTTTGTTGATCTTACAGGAAGGCCTATGTCATTGGTTTTGTGCCTGTTTCATATTTATACCTATAGTTAATTTCAGTCTCAGATCTTTTACTCGTAACATGCTGTGCACAGTTACATAGTTTTATTGAAGTAGAGACTTAATTATAAGGTGCAGATATTCCCAGTGAAAAATAGCTGATAATTGTGAAGAATTTAATACATATTGTCAGTTCATAGCACCATGGTTCTAATTCATTTACTAAAGGTCAAAAATCCAAAATATCTTGAATAATTAATGTGTAATTTTATTGGCTGGTTTTGTCTAATAAAAATGAGATTGTCAATAACTTGAATCACTATAATCATTACTGTGGATTGCTTCTGGGTGATTTTGACTTACAGAAATGAGAATTTTTATGTTAAAACAGGGAAAGATGTTGGAGGGTATTTTCTTTCATAGAATCATGAGTATTTGATCAAAACTTTCTCATCTCTGACAGATCTCATAACAATAGTCCCCAAATGAATAAAAGATATTTATTCTTTATTTGAGTTAACCTTTCATTTGCATTGAGGATAGCAGTAAAGTTTCTGTAGATTTGTTTCTGAAAGATTTATTAGTAAAATTATTTGATTATCACCCACTCATAAGGAAAAGGTGAATAGTTTAAGCTCTGGTTTAAACATATTCTGATTTTATGTTCTTGTTAGTAAGTCAAGATGGAGAGCCAGGGATAGAGAATAAGGAAACTCAGTAGAAAGAATGATGTAAGCATGGTAAATGATTTTTAGAACCAGGACAATACCAGATTGTGTCACTATCATTGAAACTGTTTACATACCAAATCTATTTGATACAGGTATTTATTCTTCTTTTGACCTCATGAAACTTGCCCTCCCCCCTTAACATTGTGTGGATAGCTATCTTCCTTATCTTTTCAATTAAATAGATGCTACATTCCTCAAGGATAGGAAGACTATTCTTTGACTTTCTTACAGTCCATCCTTGCTGGCTCTTTGCCTTGGTTGTAGTAAATACCTCATAAATGTTTGTTAACTGACTAATTCCTCCAAACTCTCCACCTTTGTCATCATTTCAGCAGTCCCTCGGTAAATACTTCAGTGCATAATATATTAGTCATTGACCTTTCAGAGGCAAAGAGAGAGTTCTGATGACATTATCCATAAATTACTTTTTCTTTCCTTGCAGGGAGGGTTACAGCCTTCTTCAGTTTTGTGTACTCTAATGCCTTTCCCAGAATGGGCCTTTAATAATGAAGTCATTGAATGCAAATTTGGATCCTTTTATTATGAGAAGTTTACAAAGTCTTAGTGACTTGCAGACATTTTTTAAAACACAATATTTTTCACCAGTTCTTTAATCAGATCTAGTGATACTACATCTAATGGCAGTGAAAATACCCATTATCAAATACAGTACCATTTCTATAAGATATGAATTTAATTTTCATTTAAATTCTTTCTTGTTCCATTCTATTTGTCTCTAATCTTGTTTCATTTTAGAGTTTCATCTGTAAAACTATATTCATTTATATGACACGTATAATTTGCCACCCTGGCTCTCATCTCCTTAAAGCTCTTTCTTGTTTTGTCTCTCCTATAGCTGATAGGACTTTGTCTTCTGACTTCATAGGCAGCTTTAAGACCTTTCCATTTTTTTGGAAATGAGCTGTCTTTGATTACAGCTTGTCAGTATGGTTTGACATTGATTCCCAGCAGTCAACAACTTTGTCATATTGTTCAAGATGAGGTTTCGATATGTCATCTTAATAGACTAAAAAGCCATTCTCAGTACAATTGAATTCCTGTGAGAATCACTGTTAAGGATGTTCTCAAAATGAAGTAAATTTGTAATGTTTTGAAGACTTCACTGGGAAGGCATCGAATGACTATATTTACTGAAACTGCCAGTGTCTCAGCTGGATTTGATATTCTGGAAACTCATTTCAAACTTACTTGACTTTATTTAGGCAAAACATGATTCACAATAATTAAACGTTATGAGCTTCTTCATTTAGGCACATTATAGTATTTTTTGATTTTTATATACGTTTTCAACTATAAGAAAATATTTGCTCTTTCTTTACATTTTTATGTATGTCCCTGACTAAACTCAAGGTTGGGCTAAGACATATGGACATTACATTTCAGATAAAGTATGTGTTGTCATAGCATGCTGGCGTTATTTCACCACATGCAGTAGTGATAAAAAGAATAGGTCTGCTCGGCACTATGAGGGTTCAAATCCTATGCTTGGCATTTATTGTTTGTATGACTTTTAGTGTCATTTAATTCCTTTGTACCTCAGTTTTTTAAATTTATAAAGTGGAGTTAGTAATAGTGACTTTATGTAGGACTGTTGAGTGAGAGTTAATACACTTGTAAAATATGTGTATGCTTTTAGTGTGCAAAATTCATACTTACAACTCAAATTATTATATTATGCTTTTTTTATAGTTAATGTCCAACATTTATTTAGGATTATTACTCAGACTTATTTGTGGGAAAGATACAAAAGTAGTACTAAAGGTTACTCTACTTTAAGAAAAAAAATTTGTCTGTATGTGTGTGTATGTGTGTGTGTGTATTTTGGGAATGAATCCAGGCCCTTGTGCATGCTGAACACAGTGTGAGAACTCTCTATGATTTCTTAGGTATGCTCCCGGGAGTCTGATTTCCTTTTGTCACCAATTCCTCTTTGGAAGACATCTAGAAAGTAAAGTTTCCTACATTTCTTTAAATGCCCAGTGGTAACGATTTGCTTACCTAGACAGCCGACTGACTGAGGTTCAACTACGAGGATCTCAATCCCTGATTCAGAGGGATGTCGGATCCAAAAGGAAACCAAGTGGGTAGATTCCACTAAGCATTCAATTATCTGCACGGGCCCATTAGCTATAAACAGGGCATTAGAGAAGCTTGCACTTGCTAGGAAAACACTCTACCACTTGAGCCACACTGTCAGCCCTTCTGTTTTTATTTTGCTTTTGAGGTAGGGTCACACTAACTTTGCCAAGGCTGTCCTCAGACTTGAGATTCTCCTGCCGCAGACTTCTGAATAGCTAGGATTATAGGTGTGAGCCACTGCATGCAGTTTCCAGGGTCTGTTTTGTTTGTTTGTTTTTTCTAGCCCCTAGTACCATGTAGGCAAGTGATAGGCTCTCAATAAATGCTTGTCGAATATAACTGTTGGGTCTCTCAGTCATGAAAGCCTATATTATTTGCCATAACTATGCTCTCGGCTTTGACTCTTATTGTGAAGTTCCCACAACTGTGCTTCTCAGACCCCAATAAGTCCTCACTATGTGCCAAGTTCTCTGCTTGATATCCTCTAGTCAGAATCTCGTTTAATCTTTACGTAAAACCCTAAGTTATAAGAGTTTTTACTATTCTCATTTTACAGATGAGACAACTGAAAGAGATTAGATTTATCTGAAGTTATCTAGATAAAACAACTGTAGAAGATGAGATCCAAATCTAGGTTTATCTTATTACAGAGACAGGGATCATGACATCTACCCTGTTGCTTTATGTTCCAGACCTGTTAGAAGAGAGGCTGGCATTAAGAGTCATTTATTTCACAGGCAGATTCCGTATTTCCTATGTTTGGAATCAGTTCCCACCATACTTGACTCTTCTCCCCAGATTTGGTGGGATGACTAAGCTGCTGTCACTCAGAGGGCCATGAACTCAAAGCAAGTGTTTTAACCAGTGCTTGGGTTGAGTCTGCACTGATGTTGGGATGGTCAAGGGCTAAATCAGCATTTGTTGGGTGGGAACTTCAGTGCTAACTGAATTAGAGCTGCCAGTATCTTTAGAAGAGATGGAAGTATAACAGAGCTATAGCTTTTCCCATATCTCCAAGGAATTCTCCATTGCCTTGGACACCAAGGTTTCTAATTGTGAGTACCTACTACTCTTTGCCTGAGGGCTTTCTCTGGCCCTTAAAGCCAACTCATCTTAGAGAGAGAGACCAGAGTGTTGCAGTATTAATACCCAGGAGCCTTCAATCAACATCTGACAACAGTTCATGGATAAATACCCTAGCTTGCTTGCTTTCTAACTTTCATATGCTTAAGAACCTAGGAGTGTTGTATGAAAATTAGGTCAGAGATAAGGCTCAGAATTTGTGTTTTCAACAAGTTTCTAAATGATGCTAAACCTCAAACAACACTTTAAGTTTCAAGATCTTATCTCCCTTGCCTCCCATTTGGGATAAATATGAAGGGGTACTGTACACTAATTTTTACATTCCTTATCAGGACTGAGATCTAATTGTTCATAAATATAACCTGTTTAATAGTAAATGCCTTATTTTTTCCTTCTGTTTCTTTTCTTACTTACCCAATTTGCTACTCATGTTCTTTGACATCAGCCAGATAAACTATTTGCATTCTCAAGCTTGTCTCAATATTTTTTTTTTGGTAGAGCCCTACCTAAGTAGACGACTCCACCAGCTTCTAAAATGGACAGACCCAATAAGATAGCAGGAATAACCACAATGCTCAGAACTTTGGCTAACATGAAGTCACCCTCACAGATCTGTTTCAGAAGTATCAGTTGACATGATGAGATAGCCAGAATTTTGCCTATATTGATCTTAAAGTGCTTGCAGGTGAGGACATAGCTGGCATTCTTCCCTTGAAGAATTGCTGGGACCCTTGTTTGAGAGAAAGATACTGTTTTCCTGCTCTATAAACCCCTATAGACTCCAAAGTAGATATGAACCAAGGTTCCCAAGTATTCTGGGGTAATATTTTCTTGGGGGGGTGGAGAGAGAGAGAGAGAGAGAGAGAGAGAGAGAAGGAGAGAGAAAAGAAGAAGAAGAAGAAGAAGAAAGAAGAAGAAGAGAGGAGTATGGAAGGAGGAAGGGGAGGGGAAAGGGAGGGGAGGGGAAAAGGAGGGGAGGGGAAAGAGGAAAGGAGAAGAGGGGAGAGGGGAGGAGGGGAGAAGAAAGGGGAGAGGAGAAAATCAACACACTCTGGAGGATTCATCACAGACAGGTTTAGGGATTGGTTAGTCACTTGCATGCTTTCACTCTGAATTCCTACTCCCAACTGTAGTTGCTTTTGGTTTCTTTTCTACCAGCTGCTGAAATTCTTTCTGGTTCTCATTAGCCCCAAATTTAATCATGACACCTTCTGGTTCCCCCTCCATAGCATTACTCGCATAATGCCGTTTAGTATGTTATACCTTTCCTGAGGATGTAGGCTAAAAGATGAAGAAGAATCACATAAAAGAATCATTCACAATCAGAATCATAGTCACTAAGGATTGACACCTGTTTCTATTGCCAGGCTTTCCATCCTGGTGGCTTGTTTTCCTGTTGGCATCTAGGACTCATTTCATTTTCTCATCTCATTTTTACTTCTGTTTTGAGTTCAGTCCCCTTTCTACCAGAGCTTCCCTGTATGATTGCACAGGCAGCATACTGTACAATACCAGGGGGAACAAATGATATAGACTGTGGTGGGAATACCATACCCCAGAGGAGTTCTAGTTAACTCAGAGGCTCTGCTTTCTCTCAAACCCAGAAGACTCAGTCTCCAT
Source organism: Castor canadensis (assembly GCF_047511655.1). Taxonomy (NCBI): domain Eukaryota; kingdom Metazoa; phylum Chordata; class Mammalia; order Rodentia; family Castoridae; genus Castor; species Castor canadensis. The sequence goes on along the minus strand of NC_133390.1, from coordinate 142,667,093 downwards.
ACACATGAAAACAGGGTAAGTAAAAATTTCTGTTTTTATTTATTTATTTTATGGCACTGGGGTTTAGAACTCAGGGTCTCATATTTGCTAGTCAGATACTCTACTACTTGAGCCACTCTACCAGCCCTTTTTTTGTGTTGGGTATTTTCAAGATAAGGCCTCAGGAACTATTTGCTGGGGCTGGCCTCAATTCTCCTGATTTCTGCTTCCCAATTTGCCAGGATTACAGGTGTGAGCCACTGGCACCTGGCTAAATGTTCTGTTTTATTACTATAGAAAATTCATTTTATTTCAATTTTTATTTTTCGGATATGCCCCCAGAATCCTACCTTAACAGAATCAAAAGTCTCATTAAAGTATTTTTTCCCCAAACAAAAGAGTGGGTTACTTGCTATGAGGAATCCTATCTTCTAAGATCAAATTGCATCCATCTTTAAAAATGTCCTGCTCCTTCTATTTAGTCAGGTGAAGGATGACACAGGTGCTATCTAGGCTTTAATCAAACATAACATCATGAGGCTCTCTGTCTCAGCTGTAACCCTGGGCTTTCAAGGAATTCCAGTTCCCCACAGGCCCTTCTGGGGTCAGTGTTTAATCTTGAAGTTTTCCTGCTTCAACACAGGCTTTAAAAGTCCTTCATTTGAAGATGTCATGTCATGTTAACCTTAATGGAAGCAGTTCTTCATACCCCTTCTTTCCCCAAGATAGGCTGGTTTCCTTTGCCAGCGACTCCTAGAAGTGACAGAAGAGTTTGAGATCTAAGCCACTGTCAACCATTAGGAGAAGTTGCAGCACTCGGGTGAAAAGGTTGAATTCCAGAAACCATAATGCACATTCATGCTAACAGTGGGAGTTGGAAACACAGGGAAAAGAGCCAAGGCAGAATTCTAAGAGGAACCTTAATAAGCTGCCAGCTCTGGGACCTTTTGGCTATTTGCTTAACTTACTGTCTTCTATCTATAAAATAGGAGTGATAATCCCTCTGTTATAGGGCTATTAAAAAGATGAAATAAGCTAATGTCTGTAAAGTTCTTAGCACAAGGTTTGAGAAGCAATATGTTCTCAAAAATAAAACAAGACACCAAACCCCTGGGTCTGTGCTTCTGAGGGACCTGGTAGCCTTTTCCAAGTAACATGAATCTCATCTAGCAGAGGAAAAGTCTAATGAAGGAGAAAAGAAACCAACATGGTCATGCATAACACACCCTTCTTGTCAGAACAGTGACCCTAGGCTGTAATTGTCAAAGACTAAGGTGACATCTTCCTCTGCAGCTCATAGGAGACTTGAAACCTATGGCAGAGTGCATGCCTGCAGAAGGTGACATTACCACAAATGTAGTCATAGTCTGCTTCTTCTACTTTTTGTGGAAGCCAGATCTGCCTTTGTTGTCCTGTATCATCTCAATAATGAAATAAAGCAAAATAAATTTGGCCCTCAACAATAAATCATATGTAATTGTAATTTAAGTTGTATTTAGAACTTATCATTGAGAGTATCTTGGAAAACATTTATTTATCTTGAAGGCTGTCATTCTTTTATCCAATTGGTTTTTGTACCCAATTCACTCTTTAGTCTGTCCAATAATGTATACTATAGCTCACACTGTCTTTTTTCTTTCATATTTAATATTATTTTCATAGGGTCTTCTTCCACTCCAAAAGTAGATATTTATAATGAAGATGCTGTGTGTATGTGAGCCACTGCTCTGAAAGATCTTTTAGCTTTGTTGTCATCAATATTTTGTTTGGCCATTAACCAGCACTTTTGTGTCTTAGGTATAAATTAAGATTTTGGATAGTATTTTCCTTTGTCTTCACAAATGGAGGGAGCAAAACCTCAAAGAAGATTAAGTGGGCAAATACATGAATGCCATTTAGCACGTGGTTAACTGGAGCGAGCTTTCTCTCACTCCGCTCTGTTACTACTGAACTTAACTGGGCTAACTGGGGGTGACAGGAGATGCAACGAGGACAAACGATAGACAAACATGCATAAAGCTGGGGCCAGAAACGCACAACAGCCTCATTACTTCTTTTCTCTATTATTCTCTTCATTTATTTTGCTTTTCTCTTATTCTTTAAGGCCTTACTCCTTTACAGTTCTTTAAAACCTTGCTTCTAAAGTCTTCTTTTCTGTTAAGTCTCTTTCCTTAGACTTGCACTATCTCATGGTCTCTCTTTAGCTCAGACTTGCAAACAATAGCAGCCGCATCTAAAAACTGCATTAGCGTAACTCTTAAAGTCTCGGTTTGTAAACTTGCACTGTCCCATGTTCCCTTTAGTTTTTCTTTACGTTAGCTTTTCTAAAGCCTATGTATAAAGTTCTTTGTGCAGAAAGCTGCTCTGGTGGAGACACACCAACCAGCAGCAGCAGTGGCAGCCAATCAAAATCCTCCATCAAAAAGCCTTGGGGACTCCTTCAGGTAGTCTTTTATATCTAGTGGTAAACAAGGAGGTGGAGCAAGGGCCTGACATTGTAACAAGAAAAACCAGGGTTCCTACTTCTCTGAATTTAAACAAATTAGGAAAAGCAGCTGTGCTGTATCTTGCCTTGCTCTCTTCTGTGGCTAGGGCCATGCCAAACTCAGCCTGTCATTGAGCACAACTGTGCTTATGTCAAAGTCTCACAGTAAACTGTTCACTAAATGATTGTTATAAATTTCTAGCATTATCATAGCTATTTCATAGTGCTAACATGCTTCCTCAGTATTGTAAACATTTACCACTGAAAGAAAAAAACATATTGCGAATATTATATATTATAGGTGTAGATTTTCTTTAGCACCTAAAAATCGAATGGCATTTAGTTTGTGTATAATAAACTCTTGTTGAATGAATCAATGAATATTTGGTCTTTTAAAATTATTACCAGAATAGGGCTGGTGGAGTGGCTCAGGTGGTAGAACACCTGCTTAGTAAGCCTAAAATTATCACAAGAAAAAAACACAAAAGAAATATTATTAGGTAGAGCTTGTAAATCAGAGTAAATTTTTTTACACCAGCTTTTGACACAAATGACTGAACTATTGATTACAACTTAGTTTTGTAAAATGTTAGAAATTTTGTTACTAATGATTTTAATCTTTATCAATCTTTTAAATTTTACAGTTGGATATAACTTTTAACATTCCCCCCCAAATATTTGCCTGTTATACTCTGCATGGACATTTATACCTCACTTTTTAAGCAACCTTGGCTCATTGTGTGACCACCAATGCCATACTGGGGTGTTAATACAGTTTGGATTTGCTGAGAGAAAGGCTGCTTTGTACAACAGCCACTCCCCTGATTTTCACTTGGAATTCATCCAATTATTGACACTACTTAGTTTGTAAAATTTCCTGGATTCAGAGGAGAAAGGAGCTAGCTGAACTGAAGCCCTGATATTCAGGACACATTTACATTCAGAGGGAAACAGTGTCTGTTGAACTGTGTAACAGATATCTATGTAGGAAACTCAAACAGGGTCCAAAGAGCAAATAATTGTGGTGATTAAACTGATAAGCTGGTGACACAGGGAAGAAAGTATAAATTGAAGTTTGAGCAACAGGTGTAAGACACATCGTCTTTCATTTCCTGGTATTCTTAGGAAAGTAATAAGATAGCTTAATTACATGATAAAAACACTCAAAGTCCAGCTGGAGCTCTGTAGTTCCTATCTGTTGCTTTCTCTTCTCTTATTCGAGGTGTTAAGATCTTTAGATTGTTAGGGTTTAACTGTCTGTTGTCTTGTATCTTTCAGCTTTCAAACCAAAGTACTGTTAACATAAAATGAAACCAAACCTAACTCCATATTCTGCTCTACATTTTCTCCATGGTGCAAGTTGATGATTGACTTAAACTGTTTATGTTTAGGGCTTTGCATTTACAAAGCAGGCACTCTACCACTACTCAAATTACTTTTAAGTCATGATAAGCTAAACTGTGTATGTATTTTAATTACATATAATCAATAGTGTCTTCACAAATATATATATTGTATTTATTAATATGTATGTTATTTATTTGCTTAAATTTCAAGAATCTTATGAAAATAAGGAATGGAACCAAGCATATGGAAAAGAGTTTTTCTATAAACAGAAAGTTGAATCATATAAAAACTTAACTTTAGTGTTGTAGAAATTACCCTTTTGTAAGTATATGTCTTCCACTCCTCTCTTCCTTTTAAAAATAGGGAGTGGGGTAAAAGCTGATTTGGCAGTCTTAGGCTTTCCTGAGGTAGCTTCTTGGCAGTACTCAGTTGGAGTCTCATGTAGTTGCCCAGTTGGTTATGGAGAAGATGAGGCCCATTCCCTTGGTTTGAGCTCTCATAGGTAAGATTCCAGGACAAGATGCTACATCCATCCATTGAGGAGTCTCAATCACTTGTTAGATTGGCTTCAGAGACTTTTGGCATGAGAACTTTAATTTTTTGTTATTTGAGCTCATGCACACATACTCTCATATAGGTATATACTTGTATATGGCACATACTTACTTATATCTATGTATATGTAGACTTAGGTACATAGATAGATAGTTTGGTCTTTTGGCTTCCTTTTCTTCCTAGGCTTTACACTTGTTTTATTTATTTTTTCTCTTATACTTAGTTCCCTATTTTAGCTTATGACATTAAATATTTGCATTTTATATTGTAGCAAGCTGCTTTTAAGGAAATGTTCTATATTGATTCAATACAAAAATATAAGCCAGCATATATAAGAATCTGAGGAGATAGGTTGAAAACTGCCTTAAGATTGGATGTAATAGGAGGACAAAATGTTTTTAAAGAAAATTAAATAGATTTATCATTTTATTTCCCACAGACCATCAGTCAGACAAAAAATGACAGGAAAGTCACTCTTTACCCAATCACCTATTCCAAACTCTCAATAGAGACCAGAAGTTGCATATCCTATTACCAGTGCTTCCTGATATCATTTCTCTCTATTCATTACTTTTTTCATTGGCTACACATCGGGGAAGTGGCTACCTGAGAGAGCTGTCTGTTTGAAAATGGGTTCATTTCAACTAGAAAAAAAGTATCTGGACATCTTAGTATAGGTTGTTAGACAAAATATTTTCATGGAAAACCTGAAAGTCTGAACTTTGTATGAGTTTCCCACAGTACAGAAAGAAGATGGAGTCTTTGACTGAACCTGACCTGTATTTTAGCTGAGACTGAATTCAATAAGAGTCCAGTTTGGAGTCCTCCTTAAAGACTTGTCCATCATAGTCAAGACCAGGGTTCAGAGTTTCTCAAAAAGGTTTTTTTTCTTTTATTCATATATGCATACAATGTTTGGGTCATTTCTCCCCCCTTCCCCCTGCCCCCTCTCTTACCCCCCACCCCCTTCTTCTCCCCCCTACCCCCTTGCTACCAGGTCAAAAAGATTTTATACTATTAAAAATACATTGTATGGTAGCACTTACATTTAGTCCTTGATAAAAATGATGTATTTGAGATATGATGGATTTTAGAAATTATATCAGCAGCCTCTAGTTAGTGTTCTTTTACTTGTTTTGTTATAAATTAGGAGTTTGCAATTTTAACATATAATTTTTTTTTAGGTCAGCTAAAACTTGAATCAGCCTGTTAATGATAAGCAAACTGGAAATGAAGATTCTCTCTTAAGTTACTCATATATTTTTCTTAAAATTATAATTTGTATTCTGTGGTAAACAATACATCTGTCTCATTTACATCTGGAATTCAGAGACAACTAAGATACTTCTTTGGAAATATGTGTTGGACTCTCAGTAAGGAAAATGGTATTGTTAGTTCATAGCATAGGCATTATTTTAAAGTAAACTAATGATGAATGCCTAGGCTTTTAAATATAAACATGTGATATGAGGTCCAGTTGGCTGTCTTCATTCTAGCTGGTGAGGATTTGAGGTGAGGGTGGACCAATTTCACGACACAAATATCCATCTGTATATTTGACTAAGATCTTAGAGTCTTCCAGTTAAAATAATCTTTGGGGATCATCTAGTTCAACTCCCTTAATTTGCAGTTGAAGGGTTCTTTGGGAGAAGTTACTACAAAACTATTATGTTAATAATTGCAATTTTCTTATTTAGTTCATTGTCAGGCAAATTTTCCTTAGGAATTGAGTTGTTCTACAAATAATTGACCCCCAAAATTGACAAATTTTATATTCTTACTTTATTTGTTAGCATCCATCACATTCAGGAAATAATTTTCCATAGCAGTGCTCTAACTATAACATTTGGAACCTGTTTTTATTGAGGAGAACAATTGGAATTCTTTCAGAAGAGCAGAAATATTTGCATTTGCTGTTATAAAAAAGCACAGTGTAATCTTGTGTGCAGTGAGATGTAGTAAGGCCCACCTTCCATTTTGATTCACCATTTATTTGAACCCCTTTTCCTTCCTTCCCTTTGTCTCTTTCTTCCCTTCCTTGCCTGCTTAGTTTTGAAAAAGAATTCTTATCCTGTATGACTTATTTCACATTTAAAATAGAGGTAATAGAGGCAGTGGTGACTCAAAACTGTAATTCCAGCTACTTGGGAAGCAGAGATCAGGAGGATCATGGACAGAGACTGGCCTAGGCAAAAAAGCATTTGAAAAATAACTAAAAGCAAAAAGGGCTGGGAATGTTGCTTAAGTGGTAGTGCACTTGGCTTCTAAAAGCAGGGCAAAGCCCTTAGTTCAAACCTTATTACCCCTGCCCCCACCTCCCAAAAGTAATATCATTCTACTTTTAAGGGATTAGGCCCAGACGTTCTCTTAATTTTCTTACAACTTGATGACCTAGATGTCTTCAATTTTCATGTCTAAGTTCTTAGGACCTTTTTATATTTTTGAATATATTTACTATGACTCTTGTAAAGTTGTATTACGATACTTCAAGTTAAGTCAGTTGAATTGATTTCTAGAAACATTATCTTTCAACATCCCCCAAACTACCTGGCAATTGCTAGAAAAAGTTGGACTAAGACATGTCATTATTAGGGAAATATTTCATTTTTAAAAATCTGGATTAACCATTTCTCCCTAAGGATGTGAATGAATATAGACCTATCCTTATTGTAGAAGATTTAAAAATTTACTTCTATTTTTAATTATATAATAAGGTATATTCTTGGTATAAACTTTGCAAAATATAAAACAGTCTAAAGAAAAATAAAATACTTATAATCAACATCTGAAGATGGCTTTGTCATATACTAGCATATATATTTTTGGTCTTCTATCATTATCTTTTTTCATTTAGAATTATACTTTATTTGTTTTTCTGTATTTTGTTCCATTGAATCAATACTGCATAGGTATTTTGTCTTGTCATTTAATATTCTTCTAAAAATTTATTTAGTTTCATGTGGATATACCATTGTTTACTCAACCAGTTATGACTATTGGCCATTTGTATTGTTCTCAAATTTTGCTATGAGAATTAATATTGTGATGTACATTTTTATGTGTGAGTCTATGATAATTTTTTTGGTATAAATACTAAATGTGGAATTAGTTGGTCATATTGGATTTTCATTTTTCAAAGCCTTGAAGATACTATGCCAAATGTTTCTCTAGATATTTTATATTTGTTTCCATGTAGCACATTTACTTATGTACTCATTTTTATGAGCTAATCTGTATATCATTTTTAAAATGTTAGATTCATGGAAACTCTAAATTTTCTGTGTAACTTACAGGTTTTTAATGTATATTTTAAAATTTAGAATTTTCAAAAGCAAAGCAGATAAAATCCTTTTATTGTGAGATAAGTACAGATTCACTTGCGGTTGTAAATAATAATGCAGAGAAAATGTATATTCTTTACTCTCCAGTTTCCTCTAATGACAACATATTGTGTAGTTGTACAATAATATCACAATTAGGAAACCAACATCTTTTATTGTAGCAAAATACACATTAACAATTAAGTGACCATCACCACTGTTTTCAGAACTTTCTATCATCCTATATTAAACTCTGAATCCATGGTTCCCAGGGGAGCCTCTATTACATTCCCTATGAATTTGCCTTTTCCAGGTGCTTTGTATTCACAGAATCATACAATGTTTGTCCTTTTGTGATTGACTTATTTCACTTAGCATAATCTTCATCCATGGTCTGGGTTATATATGATTTGTTCCTTTTGTTGTTGTTGAGTTATAAGAATTTTTAAAAATAGATTTTGGATATTTATTCCATATATTATGAATGATTTGCAAATATTTTCCCCCATCCTGTAGTTGTCTTTTCTAATCTTTTGAAAGTATCCTTTGATATATTCCTTTAAATATTCTCCTGAATTGGTTTGCTAATATTTTGTTGAGGACTTTAACATCAATATTGACAAAGAATATTGGGGTGAATTCAACTATGTATATTGTAAGAACTTTTATAAATGTCACAATGTGCCCCCAGCACAACAGTAATTTAAAAAAAAAATCAAGATAAAATGGTATCTACTATATCTTTGATGTATGACCTAAACAGAAACCAAGTAAATGCAAATTTAAAAAAAGAATATTGATCTGTAGTTTTCTTGTAGTGTCTTTGTTTTTATTGATGCTAGCTTCATGAAACAAGTTATAAAGTGTTATTTTCTCTTCCATTTTGAGAAGATTTAAGAAGAAGTTTTTCTTTCTTTTTTTTTTTTTCTTTAGCATTGTCTGGGTTTGACTTCAGGTTGTTGAGCTTGGTAGGAAAGTGCCATACTACTTGAACCACACTTCTAGTCTTTACTTGCTTTTAGTTTATTTTTCTAATAGGGTCTCATGCTTTTTGCCCTGGGCTGGTCTTGGACCATGATCCTCCTCATACTTCTGCCTCCTGACAACCTGGAATTACAGATATGCCTCATCATGTGTAGCTTGTTCTTTGAGATGGGGTTTCGCTATTTTTTCCCCAGGCTTGCCTTGCATTGTGATCTTCCTACCTCTGCCTCCTGTGTTGCTGGGTTTACATGAGGGGAAGGATTGGTTTCAATTCTTTTCTTAATGTTTAGTAGAAGTCACCATCTGGTTCTATGCTTCTCTTTGCTGAGTGGATGATTCAATCACTTTATTAGCTCTAGGTCTGTCCAGATTTTCTATGTTCTCATTATTCATTTATGGTAGGCAGTGGGTTTGTATGAAGTTGTCTATTTCATCTAGTTTATCCAATTTGTTAGAATACAAATGTTCATAGTATTCTAATTTTTTTTCAAAATCACTGGCATTCGTTTTGCTGAATCCTGTAAGTTTTGATACGTTGTGCTTTCGTTTTCACTCATGACCCAAATCCAATGAAGTCTCCAAATCACCAGTGTGCTAGTTTAAATTACCAGCTGTTATGAGGTACTTAACTTGAATTATGTAAGTCTCAAATAAATAGCGCAAGATTTATCTAGTAGATCATCTCAGAGGAGCTAAAATATTCAATGAAAGTTTGAGTAGGGAATATATTTTAAAAAATCAAAAGACCATAGATTTATCACATTGAATTTCTTGCTCCTTTACAGACTAGGCATTGAATTCACTTTGCTTCTATTCAGGTCTCAATCAGCTATGGATACACAAACCATACGATTCATATAAATACATGACATAATTCTCCTAATGTATATCTCATGTCTATTTTGGGTAACTTAAGGAACAATAGTACTTCAAAATCCTTTTTATTATTTCCTGACGAGAAAATGAAGTCAAAGGAAATCACTTTCACCCAATACCAGAAGATTGTTTTGATATTTCGCTTCATGTCTCTCAGTGGCATGTTTATATTTCTTGAGTTCTCAATATTCTTCATTCTCTATTGACATTCCATTTGTTTTATATTCATTTATTCACTTGTGTGTACATTGTTTGGGTTTTTTCTCCCCCCTGCACCCCACCCCCACTCTCTCCCCCTGACCCCCCTCACTTTCAGGCAGAACCTGTTCTGCCCTTATCTCTAATTTTGTTGAAGAGAAGACATAAGCAGAAATAAGGAAGACAAAGCGTTTTTGCTAGTTGAGATAAGGATAGCTGTACAAAGAGATTCCTAGCATTGCTTCCATGTACAAATGTGTTACAACCCATGTTGATTCATCTCTAACTGATTTTTACACTGGCTCCTGATCCCCTTCTCGTGTTGACCTCTATCGCTTTAAGGTTTCTGTATTAGTTCCTCTACAGTGGGGATATCAAACACTTTCATGTTTTGGGTTTTCTATCTATTCCCATACTTCCCATATGTGCTCTCCCCTTGTCATGTGACCCAAGTCCAACAACATTGCTGTATTTGGCCTACATCTAATGTCCACATATGATAGAGAACATACGATTTTTGGTCTTTTGAGCCTGGCTAACCTCGCTCAGAATGATGTTCTCCAGTTCTATACATTTACCTGCAAATGATAAGATTTCATTCTTCTTCATGGCTGCATAAAATTCCATTGTGTATAAATACCACATTTTCTTGATCCATTTGTCAGTAGTGGGGTATCTTGGCTGTTTCCATAACTTGGTTATTGTGAATAGTGCTTTACCCAGGTGAAGGCACCTGGGTGTGCATTTGCCTTTTGAGTAACCTGAGTCACATTCCTTTGGTATATCCCCAGGAGTGGGATTGCTGGATCATATGGCAGATCTATGTTTAGATTTTTAAGAAGCCTCTAAATTTTTTTCCAGAGTAGTTGCACTAGCTTGCATTCCCACCAGCAGTGTAGAAGGGTTCCTTTTTCCCCACATCCTCGCCAACACCTATTGTTGGTGGTGTTTTTGATAATGGTTATTCTAACAGGGGTGAGGTGGAATCTTAGTGTGGTTTTGATACGCATTTCCTTTATGGCTAGAGATGGTGAGTGTTTTTCATGTGTTTTTGGACATTTTAATTTCTTCTTTTGAGAAAGTTCTGTTTAGTTCAGTTGCCCATTACTTTATTGGTTCATTGATTTTAGGAGAGTTTAGTTTCTTAAGTTCCCTGACTATACTGGTTATCAGTTCTTTGTCTGATGTGTAGCTGGCAAATATTTTCTCCTACTCTGTGGGTGGTCTCTTCAGTTTAGAGACCATTTCTTTTCTTGTGCAGAAACTTTTTAATTTTATGAAGTCCCATTTGTCCATTCTTTCTCTTAGTTGCTGGGCTGCTAGGGTTCAATTGAGGAAGTCCTTGCCTATACCTATTACTTCCAGAGTATTCCCTGCTCTTTTCTGTACTAACTTCAGAGTTCTGAGTCTTGTAGTAAGGTCCTTGATCCATTGTGAGTTGATACTGGTGATCCATTATGAGTTGATACTGGTATAGGGTGATAAACATGGATCTAGTTTCAGTTTCTTGCAGAGGATAGCCACTTTTCCCAGCAACATCTGTTGAAGAGGCTGTCTTTTCTCCATTGTATATTTTTGGCAGCTTTGTCAAAAATAAGGTGGGTATAGTTGTGTGGGTTCACATCTGGGTCCTCTATTTTGTTCCACTGGTCTTCATGTCTGATTTTGTACCAGTACCATGCTGTTTTTATTGCTATTGCTTTGTAATATAGTTTGAAGTTGGGTATTGTGATACCTCCAGCATTGCTCTTTTTGCTGAGTATTGCCTTGGCTATTCACAGTCTCTTTTATTTCCAAATGAACGTTAGGGTAGATTTTTCAATCTCTTTAATGAATGTCATTGGAATTTTGATGGGAATTGCATTAAACATGTAGATTGCTTTTGGTAGTATAGCCATTTTTACTATGTTGATTCTACTAATCCATGAGCATGGGAGATCTTTCCATCTTCTGTAGTCCTCCTCAATCTCTTTCTAAAGGAATTTCTAATTCTCCTTGTAGAGGTCATTCACATCCTTTGTTAAGTTTACTCCTAGGTATTTGATTTTTTTTGAGGCTATTGTAAATGGAGTTGTTTCCATATATTCCTTCTCAATTTGTTCATTGTTGTATAGAAAAGATAATGATTTTTGTAAGTTAATTTTGTATCCTGCCACCTTGCTATAGCTATTTATGGTGTAAAGGAATTTTTGGGTAGAGTTTTTTGGGTCTTTAAGATATAGGATCATGTCATCTGCAAATACGGATATTTTGACAGTTTCTTTACCTATTTGTATTCCTTTTATTTCTTCTTCTTGCCTAATTGCTCTTCCTAGAAATTCCAGTACTATGTTGAATAGGAGTGGGGATAGTGGGCAGCCTTGTCTTGTTCCTGATTTTAGGGGAAATGGTTTCAGTTTTTCACCATTACATATGATGTTGGCTGTAGGTTTGTCATATATAGCCTTTACAATGTTGAGGTACGTTTCTTCTATTCCTAGTTTTCTTAGAGCTTTTATTATGAAGTGGTGTTGGATCTTGTCAAAGACTTTTTCTGCATCTATTGAGATGCAAGTGGTTTTTGTCTTTGCTTCTATTAATGTGCTGTATTACATTTATAGATTTGTGTATGTTGAACCACCCCTGCATCCCTGGTTTGAAGCCACTTGGTCATGGTGAATGATCTTTCTGATGTGTTATTGGATTTGGTTTGCCATTATTTTATTGAGGATTTTTGCCTTGATGTTCATTAAGCAGACTGACCTATAGTTCTCCTTTTTGGATGTGTCTTTGTCTGGTTTTGGGATGAGTATAATACTGGCTTCATAAAATGAGTTAGGGAGTGTTCCTTCCCTTTCTATTTTGTGGAACAGTTTAAGGAGGGTTGATATTAGTTCTTCTTTAAATGTCTGATAGAATTCAGCAGAGAATCCATCAGTTCCTTTTTTGGGAGACTCTTGATTGCTGCTTCAATTTCATTTTGTGTTATAGATCTATTCAGGTGATTAAAATACTCTTGGTTCAATTTTGGATGGTCATAAGTATCTAGAAATCTGTCCATTTCTTCAAAATTTTCAAATTTAGTAGAATATAGGTTCTCAAAGTAGTCTCTGATGATTTTCTGGGTTTCCATGGTGTTTGTTGTTATCTCCCCTTTTGCATTTCTGATTTTACTGATTTGGGTTTTTTCTCTCCTCATTTTAGTCAGGTTTGCCATGGGTCTGTCAATCTTATTTATTTATTTTTTCAAAGAACCAGCTTTTTGTTTCATTGATTCTTTGTATGCTTTTTTGTTGTTTCTATTTCATTGATTTCAGCCCTTATTATTATTATTATTTCTTTCCTTCTGCTTGTTTTGGGATTTGGTTGTTCTTATTTTTCTAGGAGTTTGAGATGCAGCATTAGGTCATTTATTTGAGATCTTTCTGACCCTTTAGTATATGCACTTATGGCTATCAAATTTCCTCTTAGGACTGCATTTGCTGTGTCCCATAGGTTCTGGTAGGTCATGTTTTCATTTTCATTAACTTCCAGGAACCTTTTAATTTCCTCTTTTATTTCATCAATGACCCATTGATCATTGAGCAATGTGTTGTTCAGCTTCCAATCATTTGCATGTGTTTTGCTATTGTTTTTGTTGTTGATTTCTAGTTTAACTGCATTGTGATCAGATAGAATGCATGGGATTATTTCTGTTTTCTTATATTTGCTGAGGCTTGCTTTGTGCCCTAAGATATGATCAATTTTGGAAAAGGTTCCATGAGCTGCTAGGAAGAATATATAGTGTGCAGAAGTTGGATGAAATATTCTATAGACATCAGCTAGGTCCATTAGATCTATTGTGTATTTAGTTCTCAAATTTTTTATGAGTTTTTATTTGGATGACCTATCTATTGGTGATAAGGGGGTATTAAAATCTCCCACTACCACTGTGGTGGCTGACAGTCAGTGGCCTGGTGGGTTGGCGGGCCGGCGAGCAGTGGCAGTGTGGGGGTGGTGGCCCACCTGTTCTTTCAGTGTATGGTATGAATAAGCCATCCACAAGTTATATGGACTCAGCGTGCTGAAGTTTCAGCTCTCCCTAGTGCTTTACCTCAGCCAAGTGTGTATCTTCAGTGTCTCAGCAAGGTCCCTGATTCACAGAGCTCAGGTAGTCTGCATGTGTGTCCCAGTTGCCATTTTGGATCCTCATTGACATCCCATTTTGAAAAGAGAATTTATTTATGTTTATTGTCTCTCCTCATAGAACTCACTAAACACAGGGCCTTTTGAATCGTACAGATTTCCTATATAGTTATTTCAAAATTATGATATAAAAACATGACCTAGCTGTATTCAATGCTTATATTACTATAACTAAGGAAAAGCTATTCAAAACCAAGCATATAGTAACTCTCTCTCTCTCTCTCTCTCTGTCTCTCCTGCTCTGTATATATATATACATGTAGCTATACATATGTAATTTTTTTCCTTTCCTGTGCAGCCTTTATTTTCCCTGGAGCTTTCCAAGTTTTTTTCCAGAGTAGTTGCACCAGCTTGCATTCCCACCAGCAGTGGATTAGGGTTCCTTTTTTCCCCACATCCTCGCCAATACTTGTTGTTGGTGATGTTTTGGATGATGGCTATTCTGTCAGGGGTGAGGTGGAATCTTAGTGAGGTTTTGATTTGCATTACCTTTATGGCCAGAGATGGTGAACATTTTTTCATGTGTTTTTTGGCCATTTGAATTTCTTCTTTTGAAAAAGTTCTGTTTAGTTCAGTTGCCCATTTCTTAATTGGTTCATTGATTTTAGGAGAGTTTAGTTTCTTAAGTTCCCTGTATATTCTTGTTATCAGTCCCTTGTTGATATATAGCTGGCAAATATTTTCTCCCACTCTGTGGGTAGTCTTTTCAGTTTAGAGACCATTTCTTTTGTTGTGCAGAAGCTTTTTAATTTTACAAAGTCCCATTTATTCATCCTTTCTCTTAGTTGCTGCGCTACTGGGGTTCTATTGAGGAAGACTTTGCCTATACCTATTTGTTCCAGAGTGTTTCCTGCTCCTTCCTCTAGTAACTTCAGAGTTTCAGGTCTGATATTTAGGTCCTTGATCCATTTTGAGTTGATACTAGTACAGGGTGATAGACATGGATCTAGTTTCAATTTCTTGCAGATGGGTAACCACTTTTCCCAGCAACATTTCTTGAAGAGACTGTGTTCTCCATCATATGTTTTTCACAACTTTGTCAAAAATGAGGTGGGTATAGTTGTGTGGATTCATATCTGGGTCCTCTATTCTGTTACACTGGTCTTCATGTCTGTTTTTGTGCCAGTACCATGTACCTCATGTTTACTCAGGAGAAATTTCTGAATTATGCCACTGACTTTTTTAAGCTCTTGTTTATCCTTGTAGAATTTACATGCAAAAATTGATGTCAGATCTACTTAGTTGGTCATTTTTTTTATATTTCATATTTTGTCTTTAAAATTTTCTTAACTCTATCTTCCAAACTTCTATCTTTTCATTTCTGGTATTTTTTATTTTTTTCATTTCTAAGAGTTACTCTTTTTATCTCCTGAATCTTTTGATTTCTCTTTATTTTGTTTTTATGTCATGGTTACAAATCTTTTCTATCTCTCTGTTATTAAACCTAGACTTTTGAGAGTTTTATCCTACTCCATATCTTGCTTTAAAGTTACTATCCGTTCTATTAGACTGCTTAAGTTTTAAATCCTTCCTATTAGTGGCTTTCCTCTGATATTTTGTAATATTCATGTATGTACTGACATATAAAGGTGAGGGACAAAGGAGCTAGATGCAAAGTTTTGCACAGAAGTTTGTCCATGGACTTTTGCAGTAAGATAACCCCTCTGGGGTATTTAGTTAGGGAAACTTCAGAGTCAGCATCTTCGAAGTTTCCACATGAGCTCATCAGCTGTCCCAGGGAAGGCTCCTCCACCCTCCTTCCTACAGATGGAAAACCTAGATTGAGGGAGGAAGAATGGGTGGTTGCAACATTCATGGTGCTTTCATTTGCTTAACCTGCTTTCACTGTGTTTTCTACTGTTAACTGAGCAGAGTCCTTTTGTTTTACTCTCTAGCCATGAAAAGGGATGTTTGATTAACTGTGCCAGGTCCAGGGATGAAATCTGGTGTCCTACTGCTTCTTGGAATAGATTTTAAGCAAAACCTTATTTGGTCTTATTTCTTCACCCTTATCTCTGAGGTATCTGGTATCACCAATTCTTTAGCTTTTCAGATTTTTGCAATATAAATTTGGTTGACCCTTATTTTTTTACTTACCACCACCATGAACTCAATCATTGCCCCTTATTTTCTTCCAACTACTTTCCTTTTTTTCCCCCTCTTTAGTACTGGGGATTAAACCCTGGGCCTTGCTCTTGCTATACAAGTGCTCTACTATTTGAGCTATGTTCCAAGCCCTTTTGGTATTTTTTTAATTTGTTTTTGTGGTAGGGTCTTTCTTACTTTTTCTGGTGCAAGCCTCAAACTTCTGACTTCCTGCCTTCACCTGGTAAGTATCTAGGATTATAGATGTGCACTGCTGTGCCTGACGACCTTTCCTCTTCTTACCAACCAATCTTTTGTAATAAATTGATTTTATTCATTTCTCTCCTTCTCTACTTTCCATGCATTCCAGTCTGGAATCAGTGTCCCTCAGCTTTTGCTAAAGACACTTCTGTATTGATGAATCCAACAGAGGTTTTGATTCTTGAATTATTTGATGTCTCTGAAGATTTGTCTCAGTTATATACACTCACCCTCTGGCTTGTCTATGACTTCTGAAAGCTCTTTTTTAAATTTCTATATCTTCTACTTTTTCATGATTCTTTCTTTTAGGTGATACCATTCAAGACCAGTAATATCAATATATCACATGCATAGTATATACAACTATTATATATATATATATATATATATATATATATATATATATATATATATATATATAATATAATATATGCCTCTATATATCAGATATATGTATGTGTGTGGTTATGTATGTGCATACACAGTTATATATACTTAATACATGACAAATCATCCTGTTATCTAGTTTGGACACAATGCTTTGGAAAAGGTTGATGATTTCTCTTTTATTGTATGAAGATGTAGACCCCATACTCAGAAAGATGAGTGGTGTTCCTTTGATCTTCTCCATATCAAATGGCAAAGTGGGAATTGAAGCACTGACTCCTTGTAGCTTTAGAAAAAATAATTCTTCAGTCCTAGTCTGATAATATTGAAATACCACAGGGCTGAATTAGAAGATTTTGGCATATTATATAATGTTCTCTTTGTAATGGAAATGGCTAATAGTATTATGCAAATATCCTATAATATTAGATAAAGGTAACAATTCTTTTTTCTTATTTATGTAGCCTTATCATAATTTCTACCATAATGATGAATAATCCATCAATTTATTTAAAATGTTAATGAAATAATGATATCATGTGATGTAGCTTAGTCTATAATCTCAAATGTAATTCAGTAGACAATATTAAATAGCAGTTTTCTAAACTGGCAGAATTCAATTTTTAATGGGCTGAAATACAGATAAAAAGAACTGCCAGGACAGATTAATAGAGTTATAATACCTGATCCTTTCGGACTAGACTGCATTCCCTTGTAGATATATGCCTATTTAAGTCTTGGCATTCTAATTTTATATATGACAGTAGTGCTATTAACATAAAACATATGTGACATGATTAATACTGTCCACTGGATAACTAGCTCTCTCTCATAGTTAGGCAGAATCTCTAAGTCTAGTATTTAAGAGAATTGCCTCAAATTTTATATTTTAGAATAGTAAGGAAAAAATTAATGACTGGTCATGGTGGCTCACTCCTGTCATCTCAGACACTCAGGAGATAGAGATCAGGAGGATCCTAGTTTGAGGTCAATGTGTGTGTGTGGCAGGGGATGTTAGTGAGACCTCATCTTAACCAACAAGCCAGGCATGGTGGTTCACATCTGTGGTTCCAACTACATAGGAAGCCAGAGGTAGGAGAATCACAGTCTGAGGCTGGTCCTGGGCAAAAACATGACATTCCATCTGAAAAATAACTAAAGCAAAAAAGGGCTATTAGGGTGGCTCAAGGGGTGAAGTACCTGCCTAGACGGTCCAAGACCCTAAGTTCAAACCCCAGTGCTACAAAAACAAAAAAATTAAAGTTCACCAGTTGTTTTAGAAAATGAAAAGTATGTCTGTTGCTATCTTTACATATTGGTGCTGAATTTCATCTTCCTGATAATAATTTTATACTGCTCATTCATTTTTATTCAGATGAATTTGGTTTATAATGAGAGTGATTTCTGTGGCCTCTTAAATGTCTATGGTGCTTGGTTGTTTTTTCTTGTTCATGGTCTTATGACACATAAATTTTATACTGACAAAATTAAACACAAAGTTTATGCTCAGAAGCATACAGTGTGATACTACATTTAATATTTCCACAGTAATAAAGTAGTGATCCCATGCAGAGAGATCAGGTAATCATGAAATACTTGAAATTCTGGAGATAAGGAAGCTTCAAGGAAGAGTGATTTTGAACTGCTGGTATAGGTGGGCTTTGGCCCTCTGGTGGACTGTCCTCATCTGAGCACTATTCCAGCTGTGGACAGTTAGTTCCTAGCATGCTGATGGCTTCCCAAATCAGAAACCATCACCTTTCTGCCTTAGTGTTTTTTTGGATTTTTTTCTGGACAATATTGCAGTTTCTATAGGGGAATGTAGAGGAGATAAGAGCCCCATGGGCAACCCTCAGTCAGTGGGAGATGGATGAATGACTCAGCCTCCCCAACTGCCTCTGGGAGTGGGGGGTCCTTAACAGCATTGTGTTTTAATTGCTCATAGTGGAAACCTCCTGCCCATTCATACAGGTATTATTGCATTTTGTCTGACTATCTCTTTCTTTTGGTAGTGGTACTGAGGTTTCAACTCAGGGCTAGGCAGGCACTCTACCACTTGGGCCATCCTCTCTCTCATCACTGTCCTTTTTTGCTTTAATTCTTTTTCAAGTAAGGTTTTATGTTTTTGTCTGGAGCTGGCTTGAATAGCAATCATCCTTTTTATGCCTCCCGTGTAGCTGGAATTATAAGTATGCACTACCACATCTGGCTTTTTGCATTGTTGATGAGATGGGTGGTCTCACTAATTTCTTGCCCAGATTGGCCTTGAACCATCATCTTCCCAATCTCTATCTCCCAAGGATCATTGTATCCAGCCTAGATTTTCTCCTTTCTAATTTTCCTCTCTTATATTTCTTAGAGCACTTCCCAAGTAACTGTTTCCTCCCAACTCCTTTCCTCAGTGTCTGCTTCTGATGGAACTCACACTAAAACAGTTTAGTAGAGATGGAGAAAGAATGAAAAGGCTTTGTTGGTTAAGTTCAGCCTCAGTCAGTGGCTCAGTTAAACTGGTATGTCATGTTTATGGTTCTGGGGCAATAAATCAGTTACATCACAAGAAGCTTATTGGAAGAGTAAGGATTTGGATCTTTACTTAGACACTACAGATTTTCTAGAGGCTTAGTAAAGGGAGATGACAGCATCAGAGCTCTGCTTCCAGCTGTTTTTTTGTTTTGTTTTGTTTTGTTTTTTAATTTCATGACTGCTCATCGAGCCCAGGGCCTTGTGTGTTCTAAGCATGCACTCCATCCCTGAACTATGCTCTCAGTTCCAGAGCTCTTCTTTCAAATAGTAACCAGCAGTAGTTCTTAAGAGCTTAAAGGTGGAAGAGACTGGAAGTGTGGAGAGCACCTGGGAGTCCATTCTCTGGTCTAGCTGAGGAAGTAACCCAAGGCAAATGGAGAGGAAGGATAATAACTGACACATGTGACAACTGGTTTGATGAGGGTTATCAGGGGAGGGAAAAACAGTGCATATATTTGTAGCCTGGATTGCAGACTGGGAGCATGCAATACTTTCTTCACAACAGAAAATGTCAGAGGAGGAACATGTTTAAGTGAGGTTAAATGAATTCAGTTTTCTTCTGTGACAGAATTTATCAGTTGCCTCTATAATAATTCAGTGTTCATTCATCCATTCTTCCTAATTTTCTTTTTTTGGTTGTACTGCAGATTAAACTCAGAACCTTGCACTTGCTAGGCAAGTACTCCACCACTTGAGCCATGCCCACAGCCTTTTTGTTTTAGTTGAAGCTATGTAAGAGAGAGAGGCTCATCTGAAGCTGTGCCCTTTAGCTTTGCCCCTATTCTCACTGCCTGTAATCTGAACACATGGGGGTCCAGCAGCAATCTTGGACTCTGAGGTGACTCTGAGAGTGGAAGCCAGTCTTGGGTGGAATTTCTCATAACTAGGGAACATATCAGACCCAAATTATTTGCCTTCTTTCATGATTTTGTATAAAAGAAAAATAAGCATCACTTGCTCTGAGCCACTGGCTTTTGGATTTACTTTTGTAGACAGGTATAGCTAATGCTTGCTGATGGCAGAGAGCATATTAATCTAAATTAAGAGTGGAATATCCAGGTGAAATATTCAATAGGCAGTTGAAAATAAAAATGAATAAATAGATAAATTAAACAAATAATAGCAGTTAGCATTTAATTATTATATTCTAGTTCCTAATTTTACATGCAAAGAGGTCTAGAGAGGCTTAACAGTTTACAGATGAAATACAGCTAGTATGTGGCTGAGCTGGTACTGGAGCCCAGATTTGTCTGTCTAACTATTATGCTGGGGTGTGGGACAGAACTTAGAAGAAAGCTCAACAATTAACTTTTAAGGGAGGATGAATGTAGGGAATTCTTTAAAATTACTGAGAACACAGAACTATTTATTTATTTGCCTATATATTTTGAAAAATTAAGTTTTATTGTTTTTAGGTAATATGCACATTGTGCATAAAAGCCACAGACTCATAAGTAAAATCATGTCAATAAAGAACTTCAGGCCAGTGCTGGTGGCTCATGCCTATAATCCCAGCTACTTGGGAGGCTGAGATCAGGAAGATTGTCGTTCGAGGCTGGCTTGGGCAAATAGTTCACTAGATCCCATCTCCAAAATAGCCACAGCAAAACAGACTGGAAGTGTGGCTTAAGTACAGCACCTGCTTTGCAAGTGTGAAGCCCTGAGTTCAACCCCCAGTCCCACTAAAAAAAAAGCAGAAAGAAATTCAGTTATTGATATAAATTAAAGTAAATGATGAATTACTTTAATGGAACTTTATTAGCAACTTTTATTACCTTTTTGAGTTGTTTTATTAGGAATTTTATCAGGCTGAAACAAATGGATAGGCCTCGAGTAATTCTGAAGTTGGAAAATAGCTTAGTTTTTCAGTCCAATGTCCTGCTTCTCAAGAGGAGGAGCTGAGACATGAAGCAGCTGAATGGCAAGTGACCCACATTTGCACATCAGTGTTAGGGACAGAGCCAGAATCATACTGCTGTGTTTTGATTCATCATCAAGTTTCCTATGTGGCAGGCTGGGTAAGACTCCACTGTAGATCCTGATCCCAGACCCGAAGTAGTTAAGTGTCACATTTAGAATCCTAACTACAGTAGAGAGGGTAAGTTGGGCCAAAATCCAAGCCTGGTAGATATCTATTGCAAGAGAAAATTACTAGTCCCAATTCTCCTCTTTAAGAAATTTAGAGTATGGTTTTATGTGATTATTTGGCCAAAGAACATGGCATCATCAAATTTAAACTCCTCGTTAGAGCATGCAAGGGCTGTGTGATGAGCTCTCCAGCTGCTGTCTGCACTTTACTTTGCTATAGCCATGCTCTTCCTGGAAACTGTCATCAAGCCTGTGGTATCTCACTTGCAGTTCCCTCTGCTTCAAATACCTACCTTTTTTATATGCAAAGCTTACTTCATTATTCTCTTTCCATATAGCTCATGTCATTTCTCAGGATGTATTACTGCCTGATTTGTTTAAGCAGAATTGATTGTTTAATTTCATTAGCATTGGTTAATCTGTTTGCCTTTGCTAGTTTTATGAGGGTAGATACTTCATAAAAGTCATATTCTGTAATACAGGCTGTGATTTCAAAACCCCTTCAATACTGTGAGTTTTGCTTTTCTTAAAAACCATTATGGAATTACTGTAACTCAGGAGGGTTTACTGTATTGAAAGCCAGATGCTAAAAACCGTTCATTTGAAGCACTTTCTGTATGAGGCCTTTTCTGAGTCTTCTATCAGTAGCCAGTGTGAGCTCCCTTAGCTATTACAAATTTCTGAAATATTTTTGCAGTTTTGAGCTTAAACTAGGCACATAGCCACCATTTACTTTTGGTAGTAAATGATGATTTAGTTGTCAGAGGTGATGTATTTTACTTATTGTTAATAAGGTGCAAATTGAAAGAATTGCCTTCATTGTCCCGCTATTCTTTTCAACATAGAAATATTGAACATTTTATACATCCAAATTTATAGAAATATAATATAGCTATGAACATACTAGTGATAACAACACTGGAAACTAACTTTTGGTGAACCTTTGCTATGTGTTTGTACTAGCGCAAGCCCTTTACATGTGTTGTTTTTAAGAGCATCATCGTCAGTGGGTAGCGAAACCTTTCTACTTAGAGGACAATAAGACATTTATGTCCTTAAACAGATGAGGTATTGCACAGTTCTGCCTGTCTTTGAGGAAATTGTCATTTTATGGTCTTAATGAGGGAGATGAAATAAGCGCAATAAATAGTAGTAAATGCAGAAACACAGTGAAACAGACATAAAACACATCTGTAACAAAGCCCCAGGTGACTGAAACATAACCTATGCATAAGCAGCAATGAAAATGTAGTAAGAATGTCTTGAGATGGCTTCTTTCAAAACAATCTTGTTAAGTGAATAGACTCAAGACTTTTTATTTTTCTTGACAAGTATTTAATTTTCAACTGGGTTAAAAAGTACAGAAAGTAAAGAGAAAATTATTTGGCTTTCTTAAATCAAAATTTATGTAAAATTTGTAAAATGAAAACCAAATGATTTGGGAAGAGGACCAAAGTGCTTTAAGACAGAGAGAATTGGAGAATAATCAGAATCATAAAATTCAGTCTTCACCAGAAAGAAAGTTGGTCATTCTTAACTAAGCAAAGCAGCCATCTTCATTTGTTGAGTTTCCTGAAGAGCTAAAAGACTACCCATAAAACAGAAAATGTTAGTAACTAGCATGTAGCAGCAATGTAATGAAATTGAAAGGAAAACAGTCAGTTTGCCTGAATATGCTCCATCAAGACAGTTAATATTCTGCAAGAGTTTCTGGTGAATTGATTTGGTTGTATGTGGCTTGACAGAGCAACATTTTTTGCAATCTGGGAAACTAATTCCCAGAGGATTTAAAATAGAGAAACTCATCATGTAGCTTTTCTTTTTTCAATTTAGCTTTGTCTATGAAAATGGCTTGCATACATAGTTAATGTTGTAGTAATATAACAGAAAATAAACAGTTTGTTTTAACTATTGCTATATATCACTGATGACACATGCATCTAGAAGTTATAGGCACTTTATGGACTTTCTAAATATTTAAAGTATCATGAATGGCAGATCTTAGTTTTAGTAATTTTGTTTTTATTACCAATAAGTTACAGATAACAGCAGATGAATGAGCACAAAAGTAATATTGTGATTGACTTAGCTGAAAGATATGTAACTTTTAAGTCCTCAAATTCCATAATGTTCTTTATTTGTAAAGAAAAAGAAAAACATGGTGATGGCATACCTTGTGAAATAAATGCAGCAAGTTATCAAATCAAATGAAGCAAACCAAAACTATTTCAAATCTTCTTTCTGTTTGTGTTTTAAGCCTTTCTACCATTTTTTTAACTCAGTTCAATTTTTGGAAAAGATTCACTGATCCCTCTTGCCACCATTGTTCCTGCTCCCAGGATTGGGTCTTTCGGTTAGACACTTTTACCTCTACTTTCCATACCCCAAAATTGTTGGTTTAGTCTCTCATCTGGCCTTTATTATAAATGCTAGAAGGTGGGATGTCGGTCTTGTTAATAATCCCAAGTGAATCAAGTACCTTGCTTTATCAGTTCCTCAGTGTTCCATTTTCTGATAGATCATCCTAGCAGAAAACAAACACATTATTATTTTCTCTTTTTTTTCATAATCTCTCTGTTGAATCTAGAGTCCCCCAATCCTATCTTCCTTACAACTTTTCAGCAAAACTGCTTGAAATGGTTGACCATACTTATCTAATTTTTCTCCTTTCATTTCCTCTTCAATCCATTGTAATAAACCATCACTCTACTGAAAATGCTGTTATCAAAGTCACCAATGAGTGCAAATGGTTAATTCCCATTTGCCAATCTATATGTGTCAATTAAACCAGTTTTAACATGGCAACCACATATATCTGACTTTTTCCACAGAAGATCTGTTGGTAAAAGTTTGCTTCCTAGGGTTGTCATAAAAATGTACCATAAATTCAATTGCCTAAATCAATGGAAGTTTCTCTACCATAGCTGTGGAGGCCAGAAGGTTGAACTTAAGATGCTCCGGGTAGCACTTCCTTAAAATGTTCCAAGGACGAATAAATGTTCCAATTTCTAACTTTGGTGGTTTAGGCATTCCTTGCCTGTGGCAGCATAATTCCAGTCTCTGCCTCCATCAAAATATGGCTGCTTCTCTGTTTAGATTCTTCCTCCTCCTTTTACTTCCTTTTTTGTCGTTGGTGTCTAAACTCAGGGCGTGGTGCTTTCTAGGTAAGCACACTACCACTTCTTGAGCCACACCTCCACCTGTTTTTGTCTTTTAGTTTAATTTTCAGTAGGGTCTTGTGCTTTTGCCTGAGCTGACCTTGGACCGCATCCTACTGCTTCCACCTCCTACATAGCTGGGATTACGTGCATTTACCACTATACCCACGCTTTCTGTCTTTTATAAGGACAGTTGTCATTTGACTTAGGGCTCTCCAAAATAATTCAGGATAGTGTCATCTCAACATCTTTACATCTGCAAAGATTCTTTTTTTCTAATTAAGCACACCTTCAACATTCCAGAGATTAGGCTATGGACATATCTTTTGAAGGACCCTGTTCAGTCCATTCTGTTAATGATTCCAGAGTCTAGTGCTTTTTCTTTTCATAGTAGAGGTATACCATAATATTCTAATCACTATGCCATTTTAATAAATAGCATATTTTCATTGAATAGGCAGTTCTTAAGTACATCCTATACATCAGGCACCATTCTAAAACCTGGAGAGAGAATGGTAAGCGAATTCCTACTCTCACGGAGTTACATTCTCCTTGCAGGAAAAAGCAAATTATCCTTTGGTCCAAGTATATTACTTAAAGTAAAAGGCATTGATTAGTATAGCTTCTAAACTCATAGAAATAATTTTAAAATTAAGCTGATAAATATCAGCTTTTTTAAAAGCTACAAGATACAGAATACAAAACACCATTTTCTAGTTCATTTATTGCCAGACTATCTGGCATATATCTGCTTCATATCTGGCAATGAAGCAAAAGAAAAAAGAAAACAAAGTAACGCAAGTCTGGCTAAATTTATATTTAATTTTTTGCCATACACATGTGTTATTGTAAATCTCCAGATTATATAAGAAAGCAATATCATGATGAACCTGATTTCCTTCATTAATGTTGCATTTATGCCACAGTATTAGTCTAATTAAAATAAATATGAGCTATGTACCATATATATCATGAGACCAATTTTAAACTAACTTCTGTTTCTTTGTTAAACCTCTCCTGTTTTCAACTTTTTCTTTTTTATTAGTGTATATTATTGTACAATATAATGGGTTTCATAGAGACATTTTCATAAATGTAAATAACATACTTTGATCATATCCACCCTACTGTCTTTTGTTCCTCCTCCCCTCTCTTTGTTGTCCCTTCTTCTTCTGAAAAATTCACTCTTCTAATTTCATGGCTTTTAAAAAATAGTGCTTTCCTACTCTAAAGCACTTAGTTAGGCCCTTTTGTCTTCTGACTGTAAAGTAGGTAAACATGTGATTGTTCTTATTAACGCTCTATGACTAGGAATGCCACTGCCACTAACCTCTTATTAACCCTTACCCTGTGTGTGACAGTGTAAATTTCTACTTATACTTCCTACAGAATAGTGGATTCTTTAACAGGAAAGGCCATATCTTTTCAGTCTTTGTTTTCTGGCACTTAATGCAGTGTGTGATATGTAGTGGATACTTAAAAGGTGTCTTAAATATAGTCAACTGTCAGCTTGGCACATTGTTAGGATCACGACTGTTTGGATGCTGACTGACCTACCTATATTATCAGGCTGTCTGGGATTGAATTCTACTTTGCCAATTTAAGTTAGTGCCATTGAGCGTGAAAAACAAAGAAAAATAATGGTTGTATTATTTACCTATCTTAAGCAACAAACTTAGTGCATACCTAAATCTTAGTAATAAGTCTTAATCAATAATGCTTGGCATTTCTCTTTAGCATTTTTGTTTTAAACATGTATCCTGACAATGCAGTCGATTTTCACTCATGCAAATATATTTTAATTGAAATATGTAGAAGTTTCAATTTGGCAGAACCTGAGGTTTAAAATTATAGACAACTTAATTATTAGAAAGCATAAATAAAAGTTCAAAATTTGAATGCCATTAGCTATGAAATTTTAGTGACATGACCTAGAAGAGTTAGTTACATAAAGAATACAATTTTATAGAGAAAAGTAAGTGATGGTGTTTTCTAAGCTTACTACTGTTTTTCACAAGCTATTGTCTTTGAATAGATGTCATCCTTAACTTTTCTCATCTTTTATACCTCATATCTGGCAATTTAGTATGTTTTAAAAGGTTTTCTCATTAACTATTTCTTGTATGCATCTGTTTTAGTCAATTCATCAATTTTCTCTTTACTTCGTCACTAGGAAATTTGAAGTCACAGAATTTAAACAATGAGTAAAAATAGTACTTTTGTAAATGAGTCTTGCATTTATATTCCTATACTCAAAATATGTATCTGTATACATTTTTTTGAGATAAGGTTTTACTGACTAGTATAGGCTGGCCTTAGACTTGCAATCCTTCTGCCTCAGGCTCCCAAGTGCTAGGATTACAGGGGTGAACCACCATGCCTGGCTCAAAATATATTTTTAATGAGTACATAACTCTGGAAATTTAGCCCTTTTCCTTTTAAAAGATATTCCATTAAAATTTTCTCATTGTTATTGAAAAACTAAGTTTTTAAATATATTTTGAGTATAGGCCAAAAAAGTATGTATTTCTAGGAACATTAAGAGAATATATGTATACATACAGCAGTATTATATGACATATTATATAACATATACATGTATTGTTCCTCGAAATATATAAATATTGGTTCTTTACATTATTTAATGAGAGGGAGGGTTTTTGTTTCAGTTTGAAAAGGCAGCACGAACAAGTTGTAAAGGTATGAAGTCATTGTATTTTTACTTTGGTAAGGAGTATTAATAAAGTAGGAAATGAGTCTGGGGTCAGGTCTGAGAGGTTCTGTTCTTAACATTCCAAAGAAGTGACAATAATGCCACATCCCATTGGTCATCTCTGAGAAGACTGTAGACTTTCTACACTCAGGGATTTGAACTTCATTCTATAGACAAAAGAGAGATAACGAAGATAGTACAGGTGCTAGAAGATGGGGTTTGATGTGAACTTCCTGGACCTGGCTCCCAGTTTTTTTCTGTGCCTGAGTTTCATTGTTGATGGTGATAGTAATGATTCCTATTTTATAGAGGGTCATGAGGATTAAATGAGGTTATATAGCTTATATATTTAGAACATTACCTGGCTAATATTAATTGCTCAATAGAAATGAGCTATTATAAATTGTGAGCAGAGAAGTCATGTGATCAAGTTTGTGTAAAGGAAAGTACTTGATCTATGTGAGATAGAAAAGAGAATGAAAAGTTTGCGGAAGAGCTGTGATAAATAAGTGCCTTGCACTTGTGCTATTTTTCTTCAGAGTTTCTCTGGGTACCATGTTGTGACAAAGGGAAAGGCCATTGCTAAAGTCATGCCAGATGTTTCTGAGCCCAAGGGAGACATTGGTAGCACGGGACCCCCAGGTCTTTCTTGGGCAGCTAGCGAGGCCATAGCATGGATAGAGGACCACATCCAGAGTTCACAGGAAGGCTGCCTCTATTCCATAAGGTTATTTGTTGCAGGTTAGAAAAAAAGTTCTTCTCTCTTTTGGAGATAACTCTGTAACATGTGGCTTGGTGAGCAGAGTCCAGCACTTGCCCTACTGACCAGACACCTTTCAGCAGGGCACAACCTGAACAACTAACTGCATTTCTGTGCTGGCCAGAGAACACTTGTGATCAGGTAGATTCTGCCTACCCAGAAAATATGTGTATGATTTATGTTTTTTTAATTTAAAGCGCACCTTTTGAATTTAGAGCAGTCTTAAGATTTTCTTTGATAAATAGAACGTGATAGAAGTAACTTTATGTAACTTCTAACACTAGACCTTAAGAAACCTTTCAGTTTTTATTTTTGCCTTCTTGGAATTCAGCTCTGGTATCACTATGTAAAGAAGCCTAGGGTTGCCTACTGGAGGCCGAGAAGCCAAGTGAAAGAGAATTGAAGTGTCCTAGCTGACAGCCAGCACTTCTTAGCAACTGCATCTTTGTGTGTGATCCTAACAAGATAGAGCAACTGCCTAGCCACTGAATTGCTTGTCCATATGATCTTGAGAAATAATAAATGCATTTTGTGTAAGACACTAATTTTGGAGATGTTTTGTCACACAGTAGTAGATAACTAATACACCCTGGTAGATTAAAAGACAAGAAACAGAGGTAATTCTTAAACTAAGGTTCATTTCTACCACCTGTATTCTCTCAACTCCTGCTGTAATTTCCAATGATAAAGCATTGAACCAGAGCATCTGCCTTTCATGCATGGAGATTCTGCACTATATAGATCAGCTTGGTCTGAAAGAGCCAAATAAAAAGACTACAGCGATTTCCAGGATAGTTTCTGATATTCATATGCCCTAGAAATGTCTATAGGCTTATTGCCTTTCTTGTTACTGCATGCCTTATACAGATTGCAATAAAAGATTCAGAAATATTAAAAACAGAGTTGGTCAATTCCCTAGCTAGTTCTGGTAACCACTACCACTGAGTATCCTGTTATAATGTTGATAGTTTTATATATATATATATATACTATATATTAAAATATATAAATATATATTTTTAAAGAGTGACTTCTAAAAACACTAGATAAACTGAAAACTTACATGAGGCACTAGAAAGTATAGTAAAAATCTGAAAGATTGAGAGGAATTAGGAATGGGTGAGATACCATATAAAAGTGGAAATATAAATAAATGAGAAGTTTAATCTTTGTATTTTGGTCAATTTTACTATCTTACAATTTTATAAATATATTTTTATGTTCCAAAAAATTTTCTTAATTTTAAAAATACAGAACACAAGTAGTAATTTTGATACCTAATTGAAAAATATGGAGACATATATGGAATTATTAAAGATTCTTTCTCTTCTCCACCCTACAACTTTTTCCTTCTTTCCTCACTCCTCCCCTTTTCTTCCTACTCTTCTTTCTTTCTTGATAGAGTGGCCTCGAACTCATGATCCTCTTGCCTCAGCCTCTCAAGTGGTGGGACCTCCATGCTTGACTCTTTTTTTTTTCCCCTTTAACCTAAAGTCTGCTAAAAAGGGAGAGAACAGTGAATGCCCAATTCATTCACATTAGATCCCTGCTGGAATTTCCACTCTAATCCCTGATGCTCTTGTTTTGATAGACAGAAGATTGGCCCTACCAGTCTACTCCATGTATCTTATGACTCCAGCCTGGTCTTGTTTGGTTTTTGAGGCTAAAGTGTCACCCAGGTCCACAATACCCATCCCCTCCCAAGAAATGAATGAAGAGTAAAAAATGAATAGTGGGGTGGAGTAAAGAAGGATCGAGATTCGTATGTGACATATATGGAAATGTCACAATGAATCCCATTATTTTGCACAGTTAATATAAATACAGGGAAAAAGCAAAAAGAGCTACATGGAACATGGTGATATTGTCATTTCTACTGAAAACTCCACATTTGGATACTTGGGCCCCTCAAATTTACAGGTCTTTCTTTCTAAAGATGAAGGGGAAAGGATGAAAGGACTGGGCAGAAGCTGAGATGAGAATGGATAAAGTCCCCCCTGAAAGATTAAATGAAGAGTATGTGACTTAGGCTCATTCTATGTCACTATATCAAGATGGGTAGGCTTTGGGAGAAAAGTCAAGTCAGTTCAGTTAAACTTTAGAGCTTATTGTGTCATGGTTTTGCTTGAGTGGCACTGAGTTGCATTGAATCTGAATCATGACACTGCTACCTGCTAGGTAGGTAAGTTGGTCAAGTTACTGAATTTCTAAGCCTCAGTTTCTTACCTGTACCATGGGAATAACCATAGAACCTGCCTTATATGTTTACTATCAGGGTTGAATAAAACAATATTTTAAACTTTTTAGCACAGTATCTAGCACATAGTGCCCACAAGATGGTATCTACTACCGTGGCACAAATCTTTTGTTTAGATAATGAGACAGGCTAAACTTTATTTCATTTAAAAAATGCAATTGAAGCTCCAGCTAGCCAAATTTCACTGCTTTCTCTAAAACATTCAATATGATTAATATGATTATAATTAGTATCAATGTTATTCCCAAAATGTGTAATAGCTGGAAAACAGGGCAATGTTATTAGGGAATGTAGTAAAATAAAAGCATTAAAAAGGGAGTACTAATGTTAGAGAGATACTTTTGTGGGCAGAGTTGTATAGAATGAGTGCATTCTTCTGTGTTTTGAGTTGCCAGGTCCTTCACATTGCTAAATCAAATTGTTCCCTTTTAATGCTCATATAACGTGGCTTTGATGTGCATTTGATCCAGTGATCCCTTCTGTTCTTGAAACATTTTTCTAGGCCACCACACTTGCCTGGCTTCCCTTCTCTTTTTCTATCTACTCTTTGTCAGTTCCTTCTGGTTCCTCCTTATCTTCCCAGTCTCTGAATACTGAAGTATCCTAAGGAAGAATCTTTGAGTCTCTCTCTGTCTGCCTCTCTTGCTCTCTGTATCTCTGTCTGTATTTCTGTCTGTGTCTCTGTCTCTTTCTCTCTGTACTGGAGTTTGAACTCAGGACCTTGTGCTTGCTAGACAAATGCTCTGTCACTTGAGCACACCTCCAGCCCTTTTTCCTTTAGGTTATTTTTCAGATTTTGTCTCACTTTTTGTCTGAGCCTGCCAGGGACTGTGATCCTCCTAACTATGCTTCCATAGGTTGGGATTAATTAATTAATCTGTGCTCCACCACACCTGGTTTATTTGTTGGTGTGGAATCTTTCTAACTTTTTGCCTGGGCTAGCCTGGAACTACAATTCTGATCTGTGCCTCCCCAGCAGCTTGGATTATAGATATATACCACTACACCTGACCTGTAATCTCTTTTCCAGCTACCTATATTTCCTAGATGATCTCACCAGTTCAATATAGTCTATGTGTAGAAGAACCTAAATTTATATCTTTAGTATATCTCTCTCTTCTTGTTTCTAGATCCATACAGCAAATGGCATTTTGAATTTTCACTTGAATGTCCAGCTCTACATGTCCAGAATCAGCCTCTGTCATCAACCCCATCTTGGTGTCATTCCTGATTCATGTCTTTCTCTCACATGTAATATGATATAGTTTCTCAGCTAACCTTATCGTTTCTGCAATCTATCTGTGCATGCATGCATAAATACATATATGTGAGTTGCCTAAAGATGGGCGTACATTTTGAGAAACTTGTAGGTAGGCAATTTGTTGCTGTGAAAAACATCATAAAGTGTATTTACACATACCTAGATGATATAGTCTACTACACATCTGGGGTGTGGCATAACCTATTCCTCTAAGACTACAAACCTATATAGTATATTGCTGAACTGATTACTATAGGCAATTTTAGCAAAGGCAATTGTGTATCTAAGGATATCTGAATACAGAACAGGTTCAGTAAAAATAATAGGTGGGAGGAATTTTCCAGCCCCCTTATAATCTCATAAGGATCACTGTCACATAAGCAGTCTGTCACTGATCGGAAGCATCATTATGTGACATATGGCTTCTACCGATCTATCTGGTGAGATTTTGCTGTCACTTATCACCACCTCCACAATCACCATCAATAAGTCTGGTTCAAGACATCATCATTTCTCTTGTAGACTGCATCTCTTTGCTTCTACCCCTGCCTCCTTATAATTTGTTCCCAATGTAGCAACCTATGTGGTCTTAATAAAATTTGAGTTAGATCATGCCATTTCTCTTTTGAAAACTCTTTAATGGTTTCTATCTCACTCAGAAAGAAAGCCCAAACCCTGAGTAATCTGCCTCCTCATTACCTTTCTGACCTAATTTCTTGCCACTTTCTTTCTGACTCATACTGCCCCAGCCACACCAGTCTCCTTTCTTTGCACCAAAATCTGATGTAAACTGCAGGAGGGTAGAGATTTTTATCACTTTTATTTTCTCTTTCTCTTTACATATATCCAGCATCTAGAGCAGTACCTGGCCTGAAGTAAGTACTTATTAAATAAGTCCTAAATATATGGTAGATAATTTCTGAAAATTTTGATGGTTTTCCACAAAGGCCATTATAGAAGGCATTACTACATACATTAATCTTTAAAGTCTGAGATAATGATGTGTTTTTCCCATGATAATTTTATTTCGTTTATTTTTCCTGTTTCAAAATTATTGACCTTTGCCTGAGTCTTATTTTCCTGGGTCTTCTCATCCCCAGGTTCATTCACCTCCCCAGAACTTGATTCCTCTTACCTATAATGCAATATAATGTAATTCTCTTTCCCTGATCTGGACTAGGTCTGGACAAATTTTATGCATGCCCTAGAAAAAAGGAATAGAAAAATCAAACTTTCCTATTTCCCTTTTTTATTAGAGTACTTTGAAACTTGATTTAAAAATCATCAGGAAAATTTTAAGGGCAAAACTTAAAATATGCTTTGTATAAGGTAAACCAGTTGATCGAACAGATGATGTCCATGATTTGGGCAGCTTATCACAATAGAAAATCTTCCCCCAGCACACTCACATGAAGTCCAAAATGCAAATTTCTGATCACTAGGTTTCTAGTGGCTCTTACTATTGTGTAAACGTGTCGCCATAAGAATTTTCAGTGGAAGACAGAAAGAATATAGAGAGTTATTGAGAAGTGTTTTATAGGACATGTCTGTGAATATGCATACACTCATATTCCATTGTCTAGAATTCAGTCATACCTAAGTGCTGGAAAGGATGAGGAATGGGATTCATTCCCTTGTGTGCCTGGGAAGAGGCAGAAATGTTTTGTGATGACTAAGTCAGAGTCTTTGTCATACTTTATATTGCCTTTCTTTCTCTCTTTTGCTCCTTATACATATACTTGTGATATTTTAAATTCTCTTCTTGCTTAGTGTTGTGTAGAATAATAATAATACTAAGCCTTTCTGCTATTCATTAATTATATTATTAATTCTTACAAACCTTAAGGTACATGTTAATACCAATTATTTTGTACAATTAATATACACTAAAATAATAATGAAATATATTACATTTTAGATGAGGAAAATTAAAGCACAGAAAAGTTAATGTCTCTAATTAATGTTACTTGCGGGTAAATGTTGAAAGCAAGATTTGAACCAGAGTGTCTGACTCTGAGTACAACTTACTAGCCAGAATGCTGTATTGCCTCCCATGTTTTGAAGAGGTAGAAAATTGTCTCCATATAATATTGCTTCTCAAGAAGTCAAGATGAACCTGGAGGGAAGAATTGCTACCCAATGATAATATTAGAAGCTTCAGTTCACTCAGTGACTCCATCCCAACACTGACATCCATACACTTAACCATAATGATCCAGTGTCTTCCAGTTTCATATCCCTACACCCCAATAAAGTGACAACGTGGGGCTAAAGAATGAGGTATATTCTTTTACCCTATTTGTGGAAGAATCCTCTCAGAGCATTTCATTGTGGGTACTTGTTATTATTCTTACTTCCCTAATTGAAAAATATTTCACAAAGCAATACATCAAATGAAATAGTAATTATAATTAAATTTTTTGCAAAAAAGAGGCACAAAAGTAGTATAAACATTCTATACACTGGTACAATATCACCTGCTAAAGATATTTATTCTGGGGAAGACAAGGCCTATAAATTATATTCTGATACAACAGATAGTTTTATCTTAGCTACCAAAATGCAGCTGATATCAGATACCAATGACTTATAAGATATCAAGGTGCAGATTTTCAAAGAAAATATTTAACTTCAGGATGCCATCACCCTCTAAGGGTATTAAAAATGTCAGGTTGTTAGGGATAAAAGGATTTTTGTGAGGACAATTTCTTTGGAAAATAGCATATGCTGTTTTTGCCATCTGTCATTCCCTAGTGAGGGATAGGGATGTGTGTGTGTGTGTGTGATGCACCTACCCACAATGACTTCCCTCACACTCAGTTTATAGGGAGGAGCTCCAAAGTAGACCACCCTGAGAGTCTGGGATTTCCCACTGGACTTGGGAGCACATTTAGCTATGTCTGATGCTCACCTGAGGTATCTGAAAGTAAATCTGTCTAAAATGGCCAAATAGACACTCTAAATAGAGGGCTGTGTCCGGATACTCCATTCTGATGGGCCAAAACTTTATGACTCTTGGAGACTAGATGTAGAACCCAAAGAAGGAGAAAAACTGTCCTTATCAATTCTGACTCCTGCTTGAGAGGACTGCCTGAGTGGGCAAAGGATGTCCAGCAGAATCTCTGAGCGATGGATCACCAGGAAACCAGGGGCTGGGGGAGGGGGAGAGGTGAGGGTGTGGGTGGAATAACCCACTGAAGGGATAGAATGAATCATCTGTGTCATCTCTGGAGGCAGAGAGGTGATTTATTGTAGTTTGTAGTAGGGGAATAGGGAAGCAACCTAGCCTGCCTCCTAAGTACTTCATCTTTGAGTGAAGATGAAATTGCAGCTTAATGTTTACTCTGGAACTTTTATGTACTAAATTGTGACTGTGTTCTGCAACCGTATTTTTTGTTACCTAAGAATGTCTAGAGATATCATGGGCTTGCTAGAGTTTTTATCCATTGGTAAGGGAAAAACTCTCTCTTCCCAGTAGGAGAGTGGGAGACAAATGTAAAGTTGATTTTGGAGTATATACCATGATTTACATTCATGATTATATCTCATCATACAGTACACTGATTATGCTCATAAGAAAAATATTGCTTTTCAGTAACTGGATTTTCTAATATCACTAATTCTTAACTCAATAGTGATATTTACATTTTTTCTTCATTTTAGAAAGTAATAGTAATTTAATTCACTCATTGATATTTACTATGTACCTTAAATCTCAAACAATTTGAGAATTATTTATAAATATATAAATAAAGCACAACACTTAGACTGTGTTTTCAATGGAGCATTAGGTAACTTGACATTCTAGTTGAAGAAGTTAAAGAGAGCATAGGCAGTTTTAGATCTCTCTGTGGCAATGTGGTTGTCTTAACTGAGTAGGTTTTTCCCTGTCCCCTCTACCCCCTGTTCAGGTGAATCCTTAGAAAAAGAAAACATATCTTCAGTGTGTGTTAAAAGCTTTACAGATTGATTTTTCTTCCTTCATCTCAGTTGAAAAAGTTGCTCTAAGCCAGAGAAGTGAATAGATGGCTCTCTGCAGATTGGCTTGGCATTGTTTGTAGGACCGTCCTTGGATCATGCCATGTGGTGGATCAATCAACAGATTTTTTTTTTTAGCATCCACTAAATTTTTAGTGCTGTGCTTGGCACCACAGGATTTGGAAATCAGTTGAAATAAAGCCAACATATTTTTATTGTGTATGTCTCATGTCAGGCATTGTACTAGACCCTGAGAAAATTAACCTGAATGGTTAAACCAAGACTTGTATTCTGGTTGTAAAATACATGTAACAAATACTCTGTCTTGTAAGATTAATTTCAGTTGTGAAATATAAGCAAAGCTGTGTGATCATAATGATGAGGAAATGATTTATTCTAACTGAATTAAAAATAATAATTGCTATCATTTATTGATAACACAAGATGGTCCAGGTACTCTTTGAGCCATCCCTGAGTTATATTACAAGGCCCCTTAGAATGGTTTTTATATTCTCATTTTACTGACTTGACGTTTAAAGAACTTAAGCAGCTTGTTCAGATAACACAGTTGGTAGTTGTCTGAATCAACAACTAGAATCCAGGTCTGTTTGATGTCAAAGCCTGTATTCCCATTACCTATAGTACAATATCTAAATTTCTGAGGAATTATTCCACATAAGCAGACGTAGTATAAGCCAAAGCATAGATTCAAGAAGGAGTTCTCATAGATAAGCTATAGCTTGTAACTGATGTAGATAGGAAGTCTTGGAAAGACTGGAGGCCTATTGTGGGAGATCTTGAATTTCATACTAAGAGATTGGGCTTTAGCCTAGGTAGATAATGTATAACTATGAAAAAATTATTTCAAATGTATTCTTTTTTTTCATGACAGTGTTAAAAACTAATTTAAATGTAGCCTAAATCACCCTACAACTCAGTCCAGTGCGATGACTGTGTTTGTTTGCTTTTGTAAATGTAATTATAATATAAATATAAGCATGTTGGTGCTAAGAAGTACTCATTGGGTTTCATGTGTAATAACACAGCTTCAGGAAGAGAATGTCAAATGATGCTAGACTGCACACAGTGGAGAAATAAAGTGTTCATATTAATGAGGCTAGAGAAAAAGGTAAGAGACCCTTATTACCTCACAGCTCTCTGTACACTAGATACACTAAGCTTAGGGACTTGTACTAGATTCACATCTTTAGGGGGAATAATTAATAGAAGGAAAAATACATTGGAATAATGTTAATTTGGACTTTATTGATTATTTTTTAGTTTTGGTATTTAGTTTATTACTTTGGTTTCATTACATAACTGCATAGATGTTACAGGCCTCAGGTGTTTATACCATTTTAAGTCAGTATGTATTTAAATAGAATATAATACATGATTATACTTAAGGCTAACCCTGGGGACTCAGGAACATTTTATTATCTTAAGTTTGAAAAATAATTGATGAGCAATTTTTATTGAGAAGTGTTAACATAGTATATAAAGAAAAAAGAGATGAGGTGGGATGAAATTTTAAACAAGATAAGAGTAAAAACAGAGACACAGAAATCAGAATAAAGAGATGATATGATTAAAACATGAGCCTGGAAAATGAGGCTGGAAAAATAAAAATCTCTCATTTTATACACATTGTCATATGAAAGTACACACGTTGTCATATGAAAGGTAGGGACTCTTCAGGAGGATAATGAAAATGTGACTTAATTTGCGGTAGCTCTAAGACATACCTTAGGAAAAGGATTGGGGTGAAGAAGTTTATTTGGTAAGTGATTCCAGGCCACCCCGGGAGTGAAGTAAGACAGTGAAGAGGAGGGTTATACCAAGCAAGTTACCTCAGTGGGTTACTAAAGCCTATTTCCCTGGGGAACTCTGGGAGTAAATGCAAAACACAGGCCTCAGGGCTATCTCGTTAATGGACAGAGAAGCTAAGATATTTGAACACGTACTTCTACTACACTTTGGTTGAGAGATTTTCCTGGAGCACATCAGTTCTGTAGCACTGACCTGCTGCATGGCAGGCAAACAGGGTCTGGAAGCCAAAGAAAGCCTTCAGGCAAAGCAAGGCAGGCACTGGCAGTGAGAAGGAGGGCTGTGTGCAAGGAAGTGGAAAGGCCAAAGGGCCATGAGAGGACCGTCTATGGCATTTACTATGTGATCTTTTTAAGACTGCTAGTTTTGTGGACGAAAGAGACTGTCACTTCAGAGTACCCATCCTATTCCTGGAATTATGCTGGATATTTTCACACTGGATTCTTAAAAAATTCTACAATGTAAAGTTTCCCTTCATATTTTATTGGGGACAAAACTCATCAGAAAAGTTTAGTAGCTAAATGACATTGAAATTATAATTGGGAGCCAGATTTTGAATCCATGAATTTCTGACCCAGAAGGTTCTGATCTTTCTACTTACTAACAAAATGAGGGAAATAGAAGGGGAGTTCAGGAATTTGGTGGATAGAAGGTAACAATGAATTTAGACAATGTTCTATTTTTCATTTATTCTCTGTTTATTAAAATTTAACTTTTTTTCTTATTCTAATTGAAAATGACCAGTAATATTCTCATCTGACAGGTGTTGAATAACAAGGTTCTTGTTTCCTTGAGTGACACAGAAAAATCTTTGGTATCATAGGATAATATTCTTAAAGGTATGTTGTGTTTCTGATGGGTAATCTTAAGTTTTTGATACAATCAGTAGTAATAATGACAATATCACCCTATTTTGTTCTCATAAGATGTTTCATTACACAAAATTAATTTAATAAGTTAATTTCAGTGAATTCTTACAATACTTCTGTGATACCAGTAAGTGCAGTACTATTATTAACTTATAGGTAAGGAAGCAAAGGTTCAGGTAAGTATCTTCTCTGAAGTGACCTGGTTCCTTTTTAATGAGATTGGATCTAGAATTGTGCTATCTCAAGATTTAATTATGGAATGCACACACAACTCCCTTTACAGGGATGAAAAAGTAAATTTTTGATAATGGAAATCTTATTAAAATAACTCTATTATAAATTGTCAACTGAATCCAAATAAGGATTTTTCACATTTAGATTTGTCTGAAGGTAATGAATGCTCTGCCCATTTTTGCCTTCTAAATGATAAGATTTGCTTTTATAATGTACTTCTTACATCTGGAAGTATACTTCTCATGGTGGTCATAAATTTTTTGATCTGATGGCATCTCCCCTACTATGGTGCTGCAGTCTTCTGTAAATGTGTACTGGTTGGTATAATTTCTCAACTATTGATTTCAATTACCTTGTCTAGGTCCTTAGGACAAGAAATAAGAAATACGATACCTAATTCTGAACCAAGGGATTTTAAAGGAAAATGTATTCAACTGTGGATCGAGGTTTTTTTCTTTTGTCCTGTTCTTTCATAAAAGTCACGTCTATCTGCATTCATAGATGTCAGTTCCGATGGTGTTACTGCAATCTCATGAACATTAAGACTGCCAAGACCTGCATGCGACTTGTACTTTTCAGCCCTGAGGATGCTTGTAGTTTGTCAGCAGTTTGGGGCTATGGTTCCTCTCTGATGCATGTACCTACTTAGCCCCATGGGTTTAGGGTCCTTGTTTTGAAATGGTGCCATCTATCTTTGATCACTGCTGTCATCTCCTAATAACCTGCAGCTTCAGGCTGTTTAGCTGTGTCACTTTAGAGTGGTTTTTTCCTGCTTACCTTGCATGCAGTTGTTCCAGTTCATCTCATCTCACTTTACAAGCAGTTGCTTAGGAATTCTGTTGTAATCTATCTATCTCTACATTCCTAACCCCACAAAACTGAGGTATAAGCAACATGCTTCACTGATAGGAAGTTGATCAAATGCTTTGAAGTATATACAGGCATTGATATGCTAAAAGTCAGGGACACGGCACCCTTCATTCTACCCCTTCATCTTATATTATTTTAAGAGGTAGAATGCATCCTATTCCCTGTTCTAAGTGGAAATTTTAGAACTCAGTAAAAGTTTAAAAGAAACTACCAGCAGACTCAGTGCCTAAAGAATGCCACTGTTAACAGTTTATTCCATGTAATTAAAAACATATTTATGGTTAAAATATTTAAGGATTCATATTTTTTTCTTTCATTTAACAGGATATAGTTGGTATTTCTTAATATATATAATTAGCATATATATATTTAATGTTTATATACTATTTAGAAAGGATTTTAATATCTTAATTTACTCAACCAAAGATGTTATATATTAATATTTTAGTGTATATCACTAAATTGTCTATCTAATTTGTCATAAAAATTTATATTCTTATTAGTAATGTATAATAGTGCCTATTTCACCAAATCCAGCTTATCCATAGCTATTCTAATTGAAACCATTGTTTCTGGTGATTTTTCTGAAGAAGAAATTCTATCTTCTTATTTTAAATTGCATTTATTGGACTTCCGGTAAGGAAAAACAAGTGTTATATGTTTTTAAAACTCTTTATCCCTTCTTGTAAATTTTCTGTTTATAGTCTTTGTCCATTAATTTATTAATTTCTCAACAGTTTTCTTATCGATAAGTTTGAGTGATTTTCAGAGTAAATATATTCTTATTTTACCATAGTAATTGCATGTTTTCCAGTTCCGTTTTTAGCATTCATAAACTTTATATGTAATCAGATATATTGATTCTTTTTCCTTGTGTTTTGTTTTTTGTGTATTGTTTCCTAGTGAAGAATGTATTCAGCTG
This sequence comes from Castor canadensis, assembly GCF_047511655.1. NCBI lineage: Eukaryota > Metazoa > Chordata > Mammalia > Rodentia > Castoridae > Castor > Castor canadensis. Next base: position 142,626,992 of record NC_133390.1, on the reverse strand, counting down.
TAAGTAACAGAAATCCTGATTAACAGTGACTTGCACAAGAGAGGGGTTTGTTTTTCTCACATAAGCAGAAGTCAGGTAGGGGGTTGTAAAAGCAGTGAACTTAGATTCTCAGTAATATTTCAGAACAAGGTTCTTTTTCTCTTTCTGCCCTGCCATCTTAGATTATTATCAGAATCTTTTTTGTTTTATTTTGCATATAAGCAACTTCTTCATTCTCTGAAGCTAGGCTCAGAGAAGTTAAATGATTCATTCCTGAGACTCAGCTTCTGGCTTCCTTTTTCTCAGCCTCCACATTTCTTCTGTACTTGCCATCACTTGATTATCTTGTTGTATATCACAGATTGGACCCTGTTAATGGCATATAATAAATATACAAATATGATTTAGCTCTGTTGATACTTCTTCAAGATTTACCTAGGCAACATTATGTATTGACAATTAAGATCTTAGTTATTCAATTATCTTACAATGCATAGGTTAAAATAACATGAGTACAATTCAATTGTCTTCTAAATTAAAAATCTTATTTATTTTCATGGCAATTTTACAGATGCAGCAGAACTTTTTGAAAGAGCCCACACTTTTTAGACCATGCTGCAGCTTTATATTTTATATACTAAACTTATTTTAGATATTTTTATTTTATATTAAAATCTAACTTATGAGCAGGTGATCCAGAAACCTACTGGAGAAAAAGTTCGGAAAGGCTGACTTTGATGAGCAATAGAAAGAAATCATGTCATCAGTTTTTGTAGGCCTTTCATGGGGAAATCTAAACCAACATGCATGTGGACTATATTTGTACAAAGTGCTCAGCCTGACCTGTAGCAACTGAGCTTACAAGTTAGGAAGACAAGAGCAAAGGATGATATTTTAATCTGTAAAAGATGTAAATGATAGTTGAAAGCAGCTATGAATTAGGGCATGTCTCTTTTCTAAGTAAATAGAATACACTATATTTTCTTATCTTCAGTCATTTTTAATCAATATCATGATTTTACCATAACTCTACACTATAGATATTGTTTAATATTTTAGATAAAAATTACTGCATCATTTTTCTTTAATATGGTTTAAATTGATTTAAATTAAAACTTTGATCATCTGCTTTTAACAGTTACCTTCTTAATAATACCCATGAACTCATGAGTTTGATCTTCTAACTATATACTTTTAAAGCTATATTTATTTTTAACACATTAAAATAAGCACAAATCTAATGGAATAAAGAATAGTCCCCATGTATTTTAAAAGTCACCTTATGTCTCAATCTTTGGGAAACACTAGTTTAAACAACCAATTACTATTGAGATTAGGCAAGGAAAAATAGAAAACATTTGCAGTGACGCTATTAAAATATGTAAACTAAGGAATCCTCTTGCTCTCCTAAGGCCATAGTCAAAATTAGGACTCACAGGTATTATGTGCCAGGCAATAGCATATTAATAAGGATTTCTTTGCTGATCATAGATATTATATATAATTTAGCTTTTAAAAACAGCCTTCAGATAACAGCCTTTCATGAGTGTTGAAAGACTTTAGTTTCATTCTTAATCTTTCAATGGTAAATCCCAGGAGTGAATAAGGTTACACACTTCACTTTTATAATCATTTTTGCTCAATCTACTAAAATTAGGAATGCATTAATATAAGCATAGCCCATTTTCTTCTAGGCTGCTTTATAATTTGTTCAGAATAATTACAGATCTTGCTAAAAGCAATTCACTTACTTCAAAAAGAGCTCATCATTCATGATTAAAAACACATAAGTTTAAAGAAGTAGCTTTAGCTAATTTTGAAGAATCATTGAAATATTTTGGGAATTGTCCTTCTTAACCAAATATAACAAAATTTAGAATTCTGTTTACAAATTGACATTTTCTAGACTTATTTATTAGCTCATATAATCTGGACTATAGATCAAAGAGAAACATTTAAAAATGTTAATTTTTAATAGAAGTCTTTCTCTAAAAAAGCATTATTCCAGAGCTTCTTAAACAAGTGATATTGAACCTAATGCACATTGTCTTTAAGACTAAGGATTTGTGCATTTCCATTAGCATACTATACTGTCATATAATTCTGTGATTTTCACTTCTTCAAGTTTGATTTCTGTTAGCTTTATTTTGCAGCTATTATGCTTGTCACTCTAACAAGTCTCTGCCTTAAGTGTCCTTCTTCCATTTGGCTGCTCTGTTTCTATGACCTCAGAATTAGATAATAGAATTTTAAAAATGTTTCATTTATAGCATCAGAGGGTGAAGACACACGGGCCCTTTCTCCTTACTTCTAGTTCAATGTAGTGTTGTGAATGGTTTTAACTGTGAGAAGATTGAAGCTTAAAGTGAGTGAATTATTTTCTGTTTTGCTAATTTTGATTCCAAATAATGATAATTCTTTAAAAGTACTTTCCAACAACACCGGAATTAAAAGTGTAAGGGTACATCCATACACCAGGTTGGATTTGTCTTAGACCACCTAGTTTACCTATGTTTTCCATCTTAGAAACTGGTGCAGTAAAGACATTTGGTAAAATAGTTACAACATTTTTTAAATGTACCTTTGGACTTCCTAGGACATAGCAAAGAAGTAATACTAATTCTACTATTTAGAGACACTCCTCACCTTAGTTGCATGCAGATGCTTGCAAAAGTGCACATCTCAACTCTCTCCCACAGAGCAATAGCATCTGTTACAATTTCAACCATTCCCGTGGGGATAAAAATTTTGTCTAATGAGATGTGCATTACCATATGCAAAGGAGACCTTCTAAGGTACCTTTTGGGAGGTATGAGTTGGGAAACTGCCATCTATCAGTGGTGCTCATAGCAGGGGCACATAGCATCTTATTAATAAGAGAGGAAGAAACACTAGAGTTATGTATATCATACTTTAAAATCAGGGATAAATAAAAACTTTTAATATCCAGAACTCATCAGAAATGGTGAGGTATCTTAAATGAAGAGTGTCAATTCCATTATTCAAAGGTGTTGACAGAAATTCTTTCCTTACTGAATTAACTTTCCAATTATTTTTACATATCTTTGCAACATATTATGATTTATGTGCCACAAGATGCCAGTGCCTTTTAATTTTATTCAATTAAGACTTTAAAACATTTGTATCCTTAGAATACTTTTAATTAGATGAGTAATAACCAAAAAAAGTTTGGAATTACATGGAGGCCCACAAGTTTTCTATTGACCAAGTACTTAAAAATGTCATTTGAGTTACATAGAAATGTGAAAAGAAGGGTTCTGACTTGGCTGATTTTTTTACTTTCTGAGCAGTAACTGTCAGAAAGCATAATTTTGAAAAACCTGAAAGACACTGTACTTAATCTGTCCTAAATAAAGTAAAGTCAGTGTTTTAGTAATGAATGAAAAGTGCATGCTTTTCTAAAGGAACCCACAGAGAGCTTTCCGAAAGGGCCATTTGGAAATGCTCTCATCATTTTGCTTTGCTATATAGTTTTTTCTTAAGGATTTTTGAATCCTTGGCTAACTTACGTACTTTATAAATAATCCAAGTTAATATTGGAAAAATGTTAAAAAATATACTTTTATGATTATCTGGAGATTATATATACATTTAACCCAAATCCATCCCCCCATTACATATTTTAATAATTATTGACTTATTACCAAAAGAAAGTGTCTAAATTCTCTTATCTCTGAGTATACTGCCAGATGAAACATTTGTAGGGCTATCTTTTTCCTTTAGATGTATGTTTCTAAATCTAAGGCTTTTACTATGAATTCCTTTGTTTTGTTTTGTTTTTGATGATACTGGGGTTTGAACTCAGGGCCTCATGCTTGCTAGGCAGGCACCTGAGCCATTCCACCAGACTGAATTTATTTGAAATGATAACTTAAAGGCTCAATCAGAGGATTTAGATTTATTAGCTTTGCAATACAAGGAGATTTCTGAAAAATTACATCATCGGAAAAAAGGCAAATAACGATCTTTTTCTAGATTTTAGAAAGGTTAATTCTGACTAGCTATCTATGTATGTATAGACATATACATACATACAGAAGAACTGATTTCTAAAGGAAAAAATTGATATATATTTTTAAAAATTTATCTCATATATGTGTGAGCATCTGCAATGTATTTATATATAAATAAATGTATATAAATATAACATATAACAGCTATGTGTGTATGTCTATATCTGCTTATCTATCTATTATGCCTATAAGATGTCCTTTTTAGTAGAAGTCAGTTTTTTAGTTTTAAAATTTTCTCCTTTAAAACTAAACTTAGAAGGCCACATAATTTTACCAATTCTCATTCTTTACATTAGTTTTTTTTTGTTATATGTTCTAAATATTAAGCTCAATATCACTGTTGGGAATTATTTCATGGGTCTATTTCTGATGGATTTTGATACTGTGAATCACAGTATTGTGAGCCTTTCCTTATTTAAATACTGGGATGGTGGCTTATAAGTGAGATTTAATGGGCTTCAGTTACGTTAAAGACTTTCTGGGGCATTATTGACATTTAGAATGATCTTTCTAGGTAGTATCTGAGCTGCTCTGGTTAATAGATGACACTGTTATCATGACTTGTGGTACAGCATTCTAAGTTGTAAAATAATGATTCGTGTTGATTTTACTTATTTTTGTTCCATTTCTTTACTAATTCAAGTGTACAAACATTAAAACATCATGGTAATTGAAAATATCACTTAGGAGCATCTTCTGACATTCCCAGTTATCTGAAAAAGGAACCTACCTACTTTAAGGAAGAAGTGATTGAAGGGAAAAACATGAAAGGTCTCTTCTAAAAATGAGTAATTTACTAATCTTGAAAATATATACAAAAGTAACACCAGGGATTTAAAGACAATTAGTCATACATGTTTGCTTTGGGAAAACTTAGGAAATAAGTGAAATAAAACCTGTATTTCCTTTTGCTTGCCACGGTGCTCAGCCTCATTTAAATTAAATTGGGTTGGCAAGAGAGACAACTGTTGGTCCATGTTTGGTTATTAAAACCATTTTCTTAAGTACCAGCTCAAAAAATCTTAATTAATCTTCAGGAGAATTTCAACAACCCTTAAATTTCTTTTGAATGAAGTTCTTTATAATTCTCATTTATTTTAATACTAAGATTTTCCTCTGTATAATCTAGTAACTGGTACTTAGAAAAAGCATTCTGTTTAATCCTCAAGGAATATTATAGCTTTTTTTAATACAGATTGCCACATTCACATTTTTTGCTTGATTTTTATTTAATTCTATTTACAGTGCATTTTAAAAACACTAATTTGTTCATTACTGTTTTATTTAGTCACTAAACATTTATATAATGTTTACTGTAAAGTAGGTTTTGTTTTTGATACTTAAGAAAATAACTTCTAACATATGGTGAGCACCTTAAATGTGCTGTTGAGTGCCCTAACTAGTTATCGTTTCTTAAACTTCATAATCCTATGTTGGGATATAACTCATTTACTGATGGAAGAACTAGATAAAAAAGAAGCAAGTCATAATGCCTGTGATTGAGGTATGGACAAGAATAAAGTTGAATATTTATTTCAACTCAAAGTAATTTTTCTTAATAGAAGGATGAAAAGATAGACCAAATTAGACTGTGTGTTCCTTTTTAGTCAATCCACTCTGTTTTTTTCTCTCATTAACATATTAAACTATGTGTTCCTCATTGGATCTGTCCACTGGGCCAGGGGCAGAATCATTATCAATTGATTGTGAGTTAAATTAGATCATGGTGATTGCATAATTGAGACCATCAGCCTCACTGGTACACAGAGGAAAAAGAAGGTATTGACAAGCAATGAGAATTAAAGTCAGAATAGTCCTTCACTGGCTTCTCATATGTAGAGTGTTGGAAAGTGGGAAAAGGATTACAAGGACTATCAGTTTGGCTGCTGGAAGAGCCTGGAAGGTAGTATTAATGAATTGGAACAAGGATTCAAATGAACAGGACAGGAGGCACAATTTTGAGATGAAGCAAGTAGCAAGATTCCAGGGAGTTTATCTGAAACATAGAAAAGTTGTGATAAATTAGATTGGCTTGTGATAACTCCCTATGCAGTAGGAACAATGAGGTTACCAAACATTATCTAAGAAAATAAACCATCTGTGATATCATTTCAGCAAGTCTGTAGCCAGCATAACCCTGTTCATTGAGTAATGGGCACAGTCATTACATATAGAGATTTTGAAGTTATAGGATAAGGATTTACCTAGGAAATATCGGGCTCTTGATTTTTACGCTATTCAGGTCTGTATGAATAGTTCTATATGCAAGTATTTGCTTTTTTGCTTGCTTCCTTCACACAAATTTTTATATGTCTACTTTTTTTGTTTAGAAAAAAGTGTTTGCAGAATTTTTTTTACAACATCCTTCCCTTTGCTCCGATATTGACTCCATAATCTGGTATCACTCTCATTACTATTAAATGTACTAATTTTATTTAGAGGTTAAAGATTTAACTTAAAGTTTGAATTATTAGCATTTTAATTTGAAAAAAAATTAATGCTAATGAAGGTTCAAACTAGACTAATATAATAAAAATGTTGAAGGAAACTTTTCTTGTTGCCCTGGAATTAGAAACTAAAGCTTAGAATAAAACTAAAGGAGAGAAAACATCTGATATCCCATGTTCTAAAGAGAGCTTCCGACAACTTTTGATCAGACACTCATTCCACTTAATTTAACTGTTGGGTTCCCTAGAAAACTGACTCTGAGAAAGACATTAGCACAGAATATTTATTTGGATTATACTTAGAATAAAAATGTGTGGAGGAATTGGGAAGGAGGCAAAACCTGGGTAGTGGGAGAACCTGGCTTGTGTTGTAGTCTCAACAAAGCACTCATTTGCACATATAGAAAATTCAGATGGCTCTTCAGAGTTGTCTTGAGTTGGGGCCAGGACCAGGCCTTTAGATCCTCATAAACATCAATATTGGGCAGTGGGTCAAGATCTTATATCTCCAAGTTATTAGATGTGACCCACCCAGGACAGAGACATCTCTTTACAGATGAGATGGTTCCTGGAGAGGTCACTAGCTAAGGACTATAGCTGTCATTCAAATTGGTGTTCCTAATAGATAAAATTCTGTTTTTCTGTAGATGCTTTCAAGATTGTATTCTTTGGGCCAGGTGTGTTGGTACTTGCCTGTAATTCCACATACTTGAGAGGATTGGAAGAATTGTGGTTTGAGGTCAGCCCAAGGAAAAAGTTATTGACAAATAAACTGAGCATGGTGGTCAACACCTGTAATCCTAGCTACTGAGAGGCATACTTAGGAGGATCACCTAGGCAAAAATGTGAGACCCTATCTGAAAAATAACTAAAGAAATAAAGGCATGGGTTGTGGCTCAAGGAGTAGAGCACCTGCCTAGCAAGCACAAGAGCTGAGTTCAAATACCAATACCATCAAAAGAAGATTTTTTCTCTTTGTTTTTAGTCTTCTCACATTTGATTATGGTGTGTCTTAGCATGGATTTCCTTGGATTTATCTTATTTGAGATTTACTTCATCAATCTGTTTATATCTTTTATCAAATTTGTGATATTGTCAGCTGTTATTCCTGCAATATTAAATACTTTTTTTCATAGACCTCAAATCCATTGATTCTGGAAAGCCATAAGCAAATTCTTTTATTGACTATTGCTGCTTTAACTCTATTTCTGATACTTGCTATCTCAGAGCAACTTAGAATGTAACTATTTTTAGAAAGTACTACTTAGTTATGAGATTTATTTAATAATAATAATTTTTTAAAAGCCACAATAGTCAGTAATCAGCTTCTCACCAATGATAATACATTTGCCTGAGATTAATATCAGTGCTTTTCAATGCAGCAGAGTAAAACTAATCTCTCTTATAGAATCCACAGCTGGCCTGATGGAACTATAATAACAAAAGTAATTGGTATTTTTTGATATCCATAAGATGCAAATTATGTTTTCTCTCCTGTGTACAGAACAAAGAGAGTCTTTGTTAATAAATGATTAAATTCAATATTAATAAAGTTATATTTTTCCATGGTCCAGACAAGATAATTTGATACTTATAGTTGGCATAAGCATAATAATGTATTAATCATAGTTTTAACAATGTAAAATTTCAATATATACTAATAGAAAGCCATCACAATTTGAAATAAAATTGTTAGATTTATGAAACCTCATAAAGAAAAAACTATGGTTATGGTTTTTGTTATCTCACTAAAGAAAAGTTTTATTACTTACTACCCCTAAATTCAAGGATGAGGAGTGCTAATGATAGAAAACTCAGAATACATTTACTTACCATACATTTCTTTTCATTTTGCATATTTCACTATAAGCACATGACGGTAATACACATACATTTCATAAAGCTAGAAGAAAGGATTTTGGAAGTTCTTATCATGAAGAAATGGTAAATGTTTGAGAAGTTAGATATCTTTAACCTGATTTAAACATTATATGATAATACCTGCATGGAAACATTGCATTACCCCATTAATAGGTACAATTTTTATGTAGCAGTTAAAAGTAAATTTTAAAAAGTAAAACAATGTCTTCATTTAACCAGTTTGCATTTACTTGGTGAAAGCAGAACTTTAATGTACTACCTATTATCATTTTGATAAATTTAAACTTAGTTCAATCTTAGGTATTGTTAACTAAGGAATTTAATTCCCTATTGATAGCAATGTATTCAATGTTCACATTACTTAAAATAATAATGAGAATTTTCATCTTTTTAAGTGTCATCTTTGGCTAATGTTATCAGAATACTCAATATTTCAAAGATTTTTTTTCAATGTAGGTAATTTCAGATTTAGGATGTCTAAATTGCTGATTATTTTAATAATACTAAAAAAGTAAATGACATGGGAAAATATGGCTAAAAATGCTTAAACTTTTATAATTTTAAGTTGTATGATACATGTAAATGGTGTTTATTCTGGTCACTTTAATTAGATAAAAACATTATTAATGCTACCTTCAGCATTGGCATTATTTGAATATATTACTTTTCACAGATATTTTGAAATAATTTGGGAGAAAGGAAATAGTTCATTAAAGAATAATTTAGCATACTAGAAAGAATATTGGCTTGTGATTACAGACCTTAAACATTGGATTGAATACTTTCTTACCAACCCATGACCTTAGGCGAACAAGTTTAACTTCACAATAGCCTCAGTTTCCTCATTAATTAAAAGAAAAGCAAAATTCATAATCTACAAGATTGTTTGGAGGATGAAAGATACCATATGAATGAAGTCTTTTTTTGTTTGTCTGGTTTTTGTTGTTTTGTTATGTTTTGGTTTTAGCCCAGGAGAGCCTCAAACTTGTAATCATCCTATCTTTGCCTCCCAAACACTATCATTACCAGGGTGCAGCAATATGTCCAGCTCTCAGATCAACTCTTAAAAATTTTTTAGTAAGTAATAGATGCTAAGAAAATGATGTAGTTGTATATTCCTTTTTAGTTGTCATCATGGGCATATTTTTTACCTTGATAAGCTTACTAATGTGTATGTCAGCTTTTTCACAGTCTTGGTGACTCAGAGCATGACCTTCTGATAGAAATGAAATTAAAAAAAGCTCATTTTAAATTTTCCATACATTGGCCATATCAAAAGCCAAATTTTTTGTAAATAATTAGATCATAACTGCTTAATGATACCAGTGTTACGTTAGGGTTATTGAGCCAGGATGAAGAGTCAGGTTAGAGCCTCTATGGCCCAGCGCACTTTAACAAACTGGAAGAAGAATACTGTTGAAAAATGATATGTTTAGACTGAAAAAAGAAAAAACAATAGAAACATATTCTATTGAATTTAATTTAGTGTAAATAGAGTTAGCGCTGCTAGAAAATATCTTTATATACTACAGTAGTTAAAAATATTCAGAAAAAAGCAGAAACATGAATTATATGAATTCTGTTCTAATCCTTAGTTGGCCGTTTTTTTGTGACGTTGGTGATTGTGGAACTTGGCTCCTCTTATGACAAATGCTTAAGGGGGAGTAACAGTTCGTGGATTGAAATACTGGCTTCAAGTTTTAATCCTGTATATGTTACTCAATCTTTCTGTTTTTCAATTTTCTCATCTATAAAATAGAAATCATAAACAATATTTATCTTATTGGCTTCTTGTGAGGACTAAACAACTCAATATGCCTGTCATCTAATAAAAACTCAAAAAATGTAAGCTATTTTTATTTTGGTTAAGATTTAGGGTATAAACATAAGTTTGAGTAGTGATCTGGCAATTACTCTTAATCATTGCATTTCATCTTTCTTTAGCCTTGCACTGCACTTGCTGTATAAAAGCAGTATTGTCTTGCAGACTGTCCTGTACATATGAAGACGCTTAAGTCAGAACTCTATGGGAACAAGATATTGAGCCTTGGAATCCTTTTTGAGCTGAAGCATTCTGACATTGTTTTAATAAGTTAGTATCTTCTGAAATTCTTCAACCTTACGCTCCTGAAGCAGAGTTTAAATGCACAATGAATTTAATTAGAAGGTAGTGGAAACTTTCTTGCACTGATCTTTTCTAGCCAAGTTTTTAGTTTGATTTGAAATTCAAGTATAGTTTGTATCTAGTAAACATGAGAAAGTACCTAAGGAAGCTCACAGTTACTTGAGATGGCTTTATTATTTTTGCCTTAAAAACAGGCCATATTAAAATTTGTATTTTTGAAGTCAGCCAGAAATTCAGACTGCATGTCTTTTCAAATATAATTGAAAACTTTTTACTGAGGTGTTTATATTTAAATCAGAAGCAGCCCAATGAGCTGAAACTTTAACCATGTGCCAAAATATTTTGACTTCAGATCAACTATTGACAGACATAAAACAACACTAATGTTTTAGGTGTTCCTAAAGGTATACTTATTCATGCCAAATTTTGGCTAATTTTGACTAGTTCTAAGATACACATTTTAATATGCAAGTTTTAATACTGCATAGACTCTTTTCCACATAAATGCTTTGGAGAATTTATTCTATAAACAAGAAATACCACCATGTAGACACACACAGTTCTTTTTACAGTATTGTCCATATATAATGGCAAAACTGAAAATGACAAAAATGGCCATTAATATAGGAGTGGTTTCACTCAAACTTTGAGGTATTATAGTGTATTATCTATTTTTTTCTTAGTTAGAACCATAGTCTGTTGATAAATGAGAAAATTATCTTATTTATGCATAGCAGTTTTATTTTCATAACAATTCTCAGAAGCCTCAAATATATGTATCTATTTATATGAGCATGGGGATGGGAATGGTAGATAAGAGGAGTTGGGTGTGTTTAATATACTTACTCTTTTTACCTAGCTTATGTGGATGAGTATACTTCTTTCACATATTATAATGTAATTATATGTTATGTTTTAATATATTAATATACTTTAAAATTTAATTAACAAAACAGTCTTATATTGATTATTCCACAAGTGGAAGCTTAAGAATAGAAAGCACCCTGGCAATGATCTGAAGTAAGAGAGCCTGTGAAGGGATGTGGTGTAGGCTAGCCACCAGTACTGCCCAGTCTGTATAAACCATGCATGGTCAAGCAAAGTCCTAACAGGAAGCAGATGAACCAATCAAATTAGGATAATTGAAGGGGAGACTTATTTACAAAAGGAATAAGTACAAGCTTTGAAGCTAAATGTGAATTAAGAGAGCATCAAGAATTTTTTAGGAACTAAAGGCAGCCCACAGCACAGCTGTCACCATCCAAGATTCAAAGAGATGAGCATAGGTAATTATCAGAACCCAGAAAGAGAGAAAGTTATGAAACTAAATGACTGATTAGAACAATAACCATCGTTTAAGGTACATAGTACACTCAAGGTAAGCTTACAGGTAGTGAACCAGGGAAATATAAACCTTGAACTCATTATCTCTCTCATCTTATTCCAGGTTTTCTCACTGACTGAACTCAACAAGGGCCAGAGAATAACAGAGGGTGTACTGGTGCCAACTGTATAGGTCAGCAGAATTGGGGTAGAGATCATGGAGAAATATAGAGAATGGTTCTCTATATACAGTAGCTATCTGGAATAAAATAGCCAAAATTCTTTTTGAACTAAATAAAAATAGGCCAGAAGAAGAAAAAACACCTAGTTATAATTTGCCAAATATTGATACTCAATCTCTTTATGGGCATATAGAATTTTTTTTATTCACCTATGCCCAAAGACAGAACTTTAAAAAGTAGTTTGAAAATGACCGTGCTCCTCACTCTTCTCTCTGCCTAAGTCCTAGAATCTTCCCCAAACTCCAATAAGGGCATAGAACAGGACTACTCAGAGTATGGGTACAGGAATATAGTTCTCCAAAGAGAGTACCTAATCCCCACAAAGTGCTAGACTTTTTTTTTTTTTGGCTTAATCTGAATGCATTTAATAATGTGTGTGAGGTGGGTTGTATTAACTTTGAGCATGATTGCTGGAAGTGGCACTGAAATCGAAGTCATGGTATGCAGAGCTGACCTTTGCTAAGCCTAGCATGTGCCAGATGCCAAGAATGCAGTCACATAGATTATCACTCTTACCCCTCTCCCAGGTACAATGACCATTAGTTTTCCAAACTTGTCATTAGTGAACAGAGGCTCTAAGAGATTGAATAATCAACTGGACTTTTAAGGAAGTTTCTCAAGGTCAGTGATGCACTCTAGGTTTAGATCTAAATCTGCTTGTCTACATTCTAGCACAGCCTCACTTGGGTGCAATATTGTGAAGGAGTCATCCATTATTATAGTTTTCTCACATGTTCAAAAATCTTTCTCTCTCTCTCTCTCTCTCTCTCTCCACACCCCCCCCCATCACCTTGTCTTCCATTCATGCTTTATCATGTATTTAGCAAATATTTATTCAGTACCTACTCTGAATCCTGCATGGTACTGTTGATAGCAATGAATGTGCCTGCCTTTCATGGATTTTACAGCTTATTAATTGTTCTCAAGGGAGCTATCTTATGCATTTCCACTAGCCTCACATCCTTTTTCTTTGAAGTTCTTTGTGTCTCAATCTTCCTATTTACTATAATTGAGAACTATTCTTTTGGCTTATTTGTTTAAATCATAGTGTAATCTAAAATAAATCTTAAGAAAATCTCACTCAATGTTGAGAGGAATGAAGATTCTGTAACATTATAAGAAAGATGAAACAAGGGGACGATGTAAAACAGGCTTGTTTTTAAGGTAGTGGCTGGCTTTATTGAAATAAATTAGTCAGCCTTCCCAAGAAGTGTGTACATAGGAGTGCATGTTCAGGCTTGTGTTTTAATCAGGCTAAAACTGTATCCTATTCCCTCAGATAAGCATGTCTTCCATTTTTCAAATTGAAAATTGGTTTGTATTCAAAATCTTTCTTGTTGAAGACAAGTTAAAACTGCTGTTCAAGTTTCTTGTATCATTACAACGACAAAGCTGATACACATTTGAACCTGTTTTTCCCCTATTTAGACATGTTTGTTCACTCTTTGGAAAGCCCCCAGATTGGGTTACTCAAGTAATCACAGTTTTGTAACTGAGCCAGTATTATCATTATCAAAATTACAATTGATCCAGAGTATACTGTCATGAAGGATGACACTGCTATATGGAAGCACGTGCTGATTTTTCTGATTTTGTGTTAGCTGCATTGCATTATGGAGCTTTAGGAACTGCCTGCCAGTGGTTTACCTTTTATAATTAACTTAGGTGAGCTTCAGTAGAGTGACATTCAGTACATTCCATGCATGCTGCATTCTGTAACCATCTTTGGGTGTGCTTTCTGGGTGTGATACCCATACACACACACGTATTTATAAGTTAAGAAGGTATTACTAAAAATTCAAATTAACACTATTATATAATAGATTCTAGAATCTCCTGTGTCTGGTCCTATACAAGGTAGTTAACATCTTTGATCCTCTTTAATCTTTCACTTTTATAAAATGAAGGGATTGGGCCAAATAAATATTCCTAGGTGTCACTGAGTGCACACAATCAGCCTGGGAGTCCAAGTTGGCAAAAAGAGGCAGCTCTAGGTCCTCCTTGTACGTCAATGGAGTAATTCTGTTTTGATTTATTTTGTTGATAATTCCAAGTAACTCTTCCAATTCCTGATGCCTTTTCACCTATTTATCAACAGTAGGGGTCATTGTGTTCTATTTTGGACTTCATGGTGAGTTACAGCTCCTACAAACCACACAGATCCCAGAATAATCAATGGTTCCTTTGAATTCTGCTGTAAGTATGCAGTATAAAGTATTAATCAGGTGTTTATGTCTGAAACATTTAAGCCTATTCTTAATTTTCTCTCTTTGTCAGTTTCAAAGCAGGAAATTATACTGTTGCCTCAAACCTTTGGCTTTCTATTGGTTTTGTTTAGAAGGTGTAAATCTAGTAACGCCTTAACAAAGAGCTGTTGCCACACTGATGGCTGTATTTGTCTGTGCTGATTGTATTACCACAGCAGTCAGTTGAGATGGTTGTTCCCTACCTAAAGTGGCTCTAGAGCCATGCACTTGATGGTGTTTTAATCTTAAGCTTGTTAGTACTTCTTACTTTGAGTTTCAAAGCACAGGGAATATAATGTTTTCTAAAGGATGATATCTCAGCTTTTGTGTCTTTTGGGATAACATGAATGAAATTGGTGTTTTCAGTAGAACTCCTGAGAAAGTTGTTGTCAGTGATAATTTTGACAGCCTTGTGTTCTATTGTAATAAGAAAGCAGAATAATTAAAAGAAGCTAGGTGGTCAGGATTCTGTTAGGATGAAAACAAGTATAATTTCCTTTATAATGATAAAAAGCAAACAAAAGCCATGCATAAATAGTTTTGATCAATGTCTAAAAACTGATCTCCCAGACTGTTGTTTGTTTGACAAGATAGTCTTAAGTGAGGTGGAAATGAAGTGAGAAAACAAATAATTACTGTAGTGAAACTAGAAATTAGTTGGCAAATAGAGTAAAAATTTATTTCAAATCTTTTTCAGGCCAGTTTGGTGCCTAGATTTCATACCTCTCCCTGCTTTGGATTATTTCATGACTAGATTATTTCAGACTCATAAACTGCAAAAACTGTTAGGAATGATGTTAAGAATAAAGCCGGTAGATCTTAGGTTAGCAGTTTTTTTTTTTTTAAAGATTATGAATGAGTTTCATTCATCTATTTTGCATCAAAATTGTCAATCCTGAGAGAAGTCATCTGATCCCACTCTAATCATGACCAACATTGTTAATCAATCACGGAGCTCTTTTCTACTGTGTATAGATTTTGCCTCAGACTCTCACATTAGTGTTACAATCTCTTCTAGTTAATTAATCAGAATAGTTTGAAACTTGTTTGCCGTTCCTAATTGATTTTGTATTTTCTGATGGAAGAAGATAGAGATAGTTAAAGATGTCTTACCCAAACCACAAAGCTATTTAGTACCTGAGGTAGAATTAAAATACGGGTCTTACGGCTATCAGTTCAATATTCTTTCCATTATTTTGGGTATAGACTAGAAAGAATTTTGAGATATTAGAAGGAAAGGTGCTTCAGGTATCTGATACATTGCAGCTTTGTCTTGCATTATTAATATTATTATAACTTGTATTCTGTTTAGGAACTTCAAATAATATATGATTATTATAGATGATAATTTTATTTTTCATGAGTTGATCCATAAAGTTAATTTTCTTTTGCTGTATTTTATTTTTTATTTAAAAGATTGGATAATATTACTCTAAAGAGATGTGTATACACACAGGATCATTTAAGAGAACTTTTTTAGAAAGAAGGTAGTATACTATTTTGTTTGTATTTTAAGAAAGTCATAATATATACTATCAACTGTCATGGTTGTTTTTCATTTAGGCTATTTATCCCAAGAAAGGGCTTCCTATGATGTATTAATTTTTTTAGTTTAATATATTACATATGAGTATTTGTGCCTATAGAAATTTGATAACTTTGATTTTTTTGAAATTTGCATTTAAATGAAAGAAAACATTTTCATGAACTTTAAAATGTTAATAACTTATTTAGCATATTAGATATAAATTCTCCATAGTTACCACTATAAAATTAGCTTCAGACAATACTTTTTTCCATTTCATGTTTAATGTTTTCCCTTTTTTAAACAGTGAAACTGTCCATCTTATTGATTGACATTATTTTGCATTGAGGGAAAGGTACAAAATACAGATTCATTAAGTTATGATGGCTCATTTAGTTTTGCATTCACTCAATATTTGAAACAATTATAATTTTCCTCTTTCCTTTGGTAATTTTAGGGAAATGTGAATTCAAATAGTGTTGGTTAGTAAGCATGCTTAGAGAAGAAATTTTAAAATCTTAATTTAGGAGCAGTGCCATCATGCTCATAGATCCCAAGTTTTCTTTGCTCCTTTCCCCCCGTCTCCTTTCTCTATGAAATTCCAGGACAAACAGAAAGCATGTTCACCATTCCTGCTGGAAAGAAATTTAAGTAGAATGTCAGTAGTTCATAGATCTTAATCACATTGAATTTTTAAAAATAGTCACTGGTTTCATAGAATACATAGGGCCACACACTTCAGTAAATTGGTACCTCTATGTCAAAAAAGAGTTGGATAGGGGGCTGGCAGAGTGGCTGAAGTGGCAAGAGCACCTGCCTAGCAAGCGTGAGGCCTTGAATGCAAACTCCAGTACCACCAAAAAAAGAGTTGGATAAACATGCCAATTATCTCACTATCAGAAAACTTGTATTGAGAGCTTATTAGATGCAGACCGAACTTATACTTTGTCTACAAGGAACTTACTAATTAGATAAAACTCAGTTTGTTAGATATAATTAAGAAGAAACAAAATGACTTAACTTTAGAAATGCAGAAGTAATTTTCTTTTCCTTAAAATGGAAAAAGTATTAGTACCCCTGACCAATAAGTGTTGGGTAACCAGCAAAGTAGTATTAGAAGTCGGAATAAAAATTCACTTTGCTTATTTTTGTCATTCTTACTGAACTATGTTGGCATTTATGTTACAGATAGCATTATCTAGATAGAAACACACATGTGATATAAACTGACTTGATAGCTGGCCAGGATTGGAATTCTACTTCCTATACCTACTCCCACTCATCCACATCCATTGGACAAAAGCCTAGTTAAACAGATGGGCCTTAGGTTTTGCTCTCAAAACAGACAACTTTACCTTTATTGAGAAAAACATGCATGAAAATAGAATATCTTGTATTGTTGTGCTCCTGGGCACGATACATTGAGTGAAGAGTTACTATTTATTATTGGTGTTGCTTATTGCTGGAAGTACATTTTTTCTTATGAATGAATACATGAAAATTGTAAGACAACAGATGGCGTCTCAGGGACATGGAAAACCCATAGATAGGAAAGTAGTTCTCAGTCAAATATGAAAATAAAAAATCAGCAGGTGTGTGAAATGCCATGTGGTTTTATAAATGCATGAGCTAAAATTTTAGAAAATGTTTGGATTAGCCAAGAGACATGGATTAATTATGAAATTTCCCTCGTCAACCAAGGAGTATGAGAAAAGTTAGAATTCTCACTATCTGTCCTCAGGCTTCTGCAAGGACTTACCTCTTCAGTAGTTATAAAACTTGATGTTAAATTCTGGCTAAATACTATGTATTTTTTCATTACGATGTCAGAAGTGAGTTTTGTTTCTGATTGATTAATGGCATTGCTATTCTGTCCACATTTGTGAAGAAAGCACTGAGGAGAAGGCAACAGCAGTACTTAGCTCTGTACTTTGAAGATCACATGAGACTAAATTTGGTGCTGTAATATTGACATATTGAAAAGACCTTCAAGGGCATTTGTTCTGCGTGAATTTTTATGATATTCTCATAGTGTTGCAATAATCAGCATGCTATCACATATTTAACTTAATAGAACTATGAAAATGGGCATTTGTTCTTTAAATGATCCGTTATTTATTGATTGAATCACTAGCACTGATATTTATTCCTCTTACATTATGGTAATGCATGATCTATGGAAAGCACAGAAATTTGAGTAAAAGACCTTTACTCATCTTTACTAAGAAGGTTGACTTAACCTTTTGTTAATTCAGTTTTTGTCACAAAAAAGAGGTTTTTTTTTAAATTACCATCTACTTTCTTAATACTGCTACAAGATATTTTTAAGTGGCATAAAATAATGTCCATAATATATGAGAATTCTATGGAATAAACCTCAATGCAGTGTATATTGAATTCCATTTTTCTGTCTATGATTTAGATTAACATGGGTATAATGTTGCCTAATGCTGCATCAAAAATCTGCAATGGAACTTTTAGAAAATTTGACTTCTTGAATGAAATCCAAATAGAATTTTCTTATCTTTGTTTGACTTCTATACCTATGTGGGCTGAATTAATATATAAATAAGTAAGAAATTTCCTGGCATTATTTAACACTTATTTTTCCCCAGATAAAAGTCAATACAGAAAGTAGTAATTCTGCTACCATTTGAGTTATTCTTAGTGTAAAATGTCTTGAGATAGTTTTGTTTGATGGTGTTTTAATTTAATTTAAATCACCATTATATTTTCTAGTTACATTGTTCTTTGAAATCACCAGTATTGCCTAAATAACATTTATTCATTCTCTACTTGATAAAATGCAAAACTTGGAAGATTAATTTAGATGCAGATCTAAATTAAAATTAAAGAATAAAAGGATCTAAACATGTACTTAATTTTGTTAGAAGGAAATACATTATAAAATAGTCATTTGAAGAGAAAAAAATGTAAAAATAATGACATCTTTAAATATCCATACCATCATAAAATAATGATAAAGGCTATTTTTACATGGAAGTAATATTTTGTGTATATGTATTTGTATAAGACACATGATCATCTCTAGCTTTTTCTTAAACTGTTCTTCCATATTATATTTTGTGTATCTAATTCACTGTCTTTTCTTTTAAACAGCAAATGCCAGTCTTCTTGGAGGAGGAGGTGGTAAGTCCTAAACATGATTTAATTTAAAATACATTTTTAGTATACCAATCACAAAATGTTTAGGAAGCTCTGTGACACTTTAAAGTAAGCTAATTTTGCCTTAGTTATCAACTACAGCAATAATAATATTTTAGAAAATAGTTGATGATAGAATTGTTTTTAGTTTGTGTAAATATTATTTTAAGTGACTTAAAATGAGGAATACTGTTTTTCTTCTCAGTCTCTGTATTTCTACCTTTGGCTTAAGGTGCAAGAGCTATGATCTATTAACAACACTTATAGATGACAGAATTACTTCTATGAATTCTAAAAACAATGCATTTGAAGGCTGTGGTTTCTTATTTCACTATAATGACTTTCTTTAGCTTTTAAGGACTTCTTAACCTGAGAACTTAATATATCAGACACTTATTTTTAAGAACAAAAAAATTATTATTGACACTTTTTAAAACATGATTGGTTAGAGGAGAAAGAGAAAGTGATCAAAGTGGGAAGGAGAGATTCCTATACTGTGAATCTTTTAAATACTAAAATCTTGTAACTAATTTTACTTTTATTTCTAGGTTAGGAAGATGAATGTTTTGTGATTCCATTATATGTAATATAGTAAGGGAGAAAATATAATAATAAAAGGACCCATACTAAAATAGGGTCCTTTTCATATAAGATACATATGGACATAAATAGGTTCTCTCTCCCTCTCCTTCCTTGTCTGCTCTCATTTTCTCTTTTAATGTGCAGGGCTGAAATACGTAGAACACACAAAGCCTTAAGCTTTCAAAAACTTTACTGGCCTTAAAGAGTTTTCAATGTCATTTTTATTTGGAAATTAGAATTTTTGTCATATATAATCAGTTGATTTTTCAGTAGACTTTTGGAAGTATAAATAATAGAAAACACAGTTTAAACCAGAAAATACTCTTCATATTAGCAAATGTTGATTCATGTTATATAGTAGAGTATTATGGAAAAGTATGGGATTTGACGTTGGAATTATTGTGTAAACACCATGACAGAGCTACTTAATACCTCCAGGCCTCCCTGTGAAAGTGGGAGTAATACTAACTATCTAAAATGTTTATTATGAAGATTTTACAAAAATGTCTGCTATGTAATGGAACAGTCAGGGATTAATAAGTGTCCCTTTCTTTTCTTCTCCCTTAAATTATTTTAACAAAATATAAATCTGTAGGATTTTTCATTGCCTGTCTTATTTTTGGGGGGAGGGGTGGAATTAGAAGGGAAAATTTTCCTTAGGAATTGGATTTAAAATAATTTTTCCCCTCTGAGTCTTTTATAATCCATGAAGAAAACATCATTAAAGTAAATTGCCCATAGTGCTGATTTTCTTATAAGACATATTGGTATTTTAAGAAAATACTGCTAATAGCATAAAGGAAAGTTAAAATTGAGTATACATAAACACATTAATCAAGTTAGAACAACAAATTAGGTACTTCATTTATTGCTTTTGATTTTTTTCTAAAAAGTGACTTGACTAATTATATTAGTTAAAATCACTTTAGCTTCTTGAAATGAAAAAAAAATTGTAACTTCAAGGAGATTGTCCCATGTAAAAGCAGTCTAGATATAGACGGAGGTGGTTACGTGATAACCCCATGGTGTCACAGGGACTACCACACTTGCTTTTCCATGGCTCCCTCCTGTTGTATGGCCTCCATACCTTTGGACGCTATGCAGACTACTGGTGCTATTGCCATCATAAATGTAGTGCAGGCTAGGAGGACTAGGAAAGGCAGATGCTGAAAAAAGGTGAGCTCCAAGATGAGTTCATTTCTCTGGAATCCCATATCATCCTTGAACTTGACCAAGTATGCATTCCTGTCATATAGTCTTTGATTGAAAAAAGCAACATGCTCATAAAAAAAAAAAATCAGTGTTCTGTTTCCTAAGGAGGAAAGGGTGAGTGAAGAAGGTTCAGGCTAGTAATGAACCTCATGCATTTGCCATAGTGATGACTTTTATATTGTCAAGCTGGTTTATGAACACGCATGCATGTGTGACTTATATACATAGAACTGACTCTCGTGACTGGACTTATCTTTCCCATGGGACCTCTGTCCTTTGTGAAGAGACATTCTGGGCTTTTAGCAATGGTAAGATGTTCAGAAATAGGCCAACTTAGTTTTCTATTTACCTGAAGTATGTAATTTATTATTCCTCTAGATGGTTGATTTAGCTAAAGTTACCATAATTTCTAATTTCTGAATTCTAAAATGAGCAACTCAGCACCATCATAAAGGTAAATTATAACTATTTTAAATGGTTGTAACTTCTTTCATTAAATAGGTCATTGAGAATTTTAAAATCATTTATGTACTTCTGGAGATGTCAAGATTGCTTCATAATACAAGTTTGATTTTTTTGAAAGCTGAATTTGAAGACTAAATTTAAGGAATATTTTTAATATTTTTAGCCTTCTTTGCATTGATTTCCTTTTTCTTTTTTCTTCATTTTTTTTTTTTTGGTGCCATTCTGGTTTGAACTCAGGGCCTTGCACTTATTAGGTAAGCATTCTACCTTTTGAGCCACACCCTCAGCCCTTTTTGCTGAAGTTTATTTTTCAGGTAGGGTCTTGTGCTTTTTGCCCAAGGTTGGCCCTGGATTGCAATCTTCCATATCGGGGAGCTCTGCCTCCCCCATAGCTGGAATTACAGGCATGTTCCATCATGAATGACTTGTAGTTGAGATAGGGTATCTCTAACTTTTTTGCCCTGGGCTGGCCTTGAACTACAATCCTTCTGTTTCCATCTTTTGTAGCTGGGTTACAGGTATGTACCACCATGCTCAGTCATCTGCATTGATTTTTAACCTTCTGATTCCATGAAAAATCTTTTAAATCCTCCCAGTGATATTTATGAAGTAATAGCTGAAAATTATCCATTAAGGAATAGTTAAATTCATGTAGTTCTTTTGGATTTAATCAATAATTCATTTTATTGAATTGGGTTAATATTCCTTTAAAAGCTCTAAGGTGAATAATTCTTTCATATAATTTGATCAATAAAATTTGACATCACCTACAAGAATAATAATGGAACCTTAAGTGCCATTTTCAGTTCCTAAGGAGGGCTTCCCCATATCCTATACATGTAGTGGTTGGTGGTGAAATTTAGACAGAACTCTTATATACAAAACTGTGCTAAACATAAAACCTTAGCATTTTGGCTTTCTCTTTTGAGAGCTAATATTCCAGAAGATGTCTCATAAAGGGAAATTTTTTTTAAATGGTCTCATCCCATCCTCTCAGTTCTGATTTTAAAGAAGGAGAATGACTTTCCCTTGGTGTGGATTTTCATCTTTGAACTAGGGATCAATCTGTCATGAACTTAGTGTTGCAGGGTACAAGTCACAGTAATAACATACATGGTATGGTCATAGTCACTCAGTCATTTCAGGTGAAATGCCAGAAAAACTGATGATTTCTCTGCATTTCCTAGGTATGTTAAGGCAAAGGCAGATATATACTCATTTTTAAGTGAGTATGTGGCTGGTATATAATAACTGAATTCTACTTTTCAGGGAGCATTTACATTAATTTTTAAAAAGTAGTCCAATGACTTTTTATAAGCTTTGTTTTTAATCACCAACACTATCTTGCATTGCTGTATAGCACATTCAAAATAATTTTTAAACTTGTAACTCCTGTCTTCTCATGTAGTCTTTGTTAGTCAGGATGGGTTAGGTAATGGTATAATAATAAGTAAATCTTAAAGTCACAATGACATAATCAAGTAAGGTTCATTTCTTGCCCATATTTTAGTGTGAGTAGGATTGATGGCTCCCCTAATCAGTGTGTCCTACAGGTGGTGATGGACAGACCTAGGTTGTTTTCATATCTTGTAGCTCTAACATATAACGTGAGGCTGCTAAGGGTGTCAAAGAACATGAAGAGAGAGCTGGAGGATCTCGTGGTATATATTTATAGATGAGTTATGGGAATGATTTATGCCACTTCTGCTTATTCTGGTGATCAGAATTTAGACAAGCGACCCTTCCCACATCTAATTACAAGGCAGTCTGGGGACAATGGAGTCTATAAGAGTTCTCAAGAAGAGGAAGTGGTATGGTAAATCCGTGGCATTGTCTTTGCCACAATGCTCACATTAGACCAGTGTTATTACTTGTTAGTATTAGTAGTATTTTAGTGGTTGAGGGAAATAAGACTTATTGGGTTACTTCCTTGAAGTTACAGGGGCAAAATTTAAATGAGAAGCCAGGATTCTTAACTTGCACCCAGGGTTCTTTGCATTTGCTCTGTGATTTTTTTCTACACTTGGGCTCTTCAGGTTTGCTATTTCTACACGTGGGACAGGTAACTGTGATTATACCAGGAAAATGAATGAGAGGACTGGAAAACGTGCAGTTGGACTGGGGCTTTTTCTCACAAGTATCCAGCTGTATTGTTAACTTGAAAGTGTGCACAACAGCGTTGCCTTCTGGTCCCTTTGGACTGCTGCCCGGTTCATATACCTTTCCTTGTGTATTTGAGGTTCTCGCTTAGAAAGTGCTTCATTTAAAACACATGTTCACCCATCTGTAATAAGGATATCCTACATGCACAAAATCCTATGATGCTATTAGTTCCAAAAGGTAGTACTTTTGGAACATATAATAAAAAAGAAATCATTGAAGTAAGCCTTCAATTATATAAAGAAGCACAATTAGGGGGGAAAAACAGAATTAAAGATTCCTCAAGTCCTTTCAGATCACTAGAGAGTAGAAAAGAACAAAATTTGCCACCTCTTTCTTTTCAATAGTATCTTTTCTCTTTCATTTATGCAATAATTAACATAAAACCAGAACCTGCTGATTTAACTCAAACAGGACATTGTTTATGGGATTTCCTTCCTCCTCCAGTCTGCCAAAGCACCTGAGGCTTTAAATGTTAGACATTTTAAGTGACAGTTCTTGGCAGAGTGCAAATTAATGTTGGCTTTGTATGCATAATTATGTATGACTGCCAATTTAATCATGTATACATATATAATAAACACCCATCTATATGAGACATACATATTTGTATCCATACTGTAATTCTATACCTTATTCCTGAGGTGAGGTTATTGTGTGGCAGACTAATTTTAAAAACTCTCAGTGTAAGCAAGTACTGCTAAATGAAAAATACTCAGCCCCAGATGGAACACAGGGAAAGCCTTTTGTCTAACATGGCCCGCAATATGTGCTGTCCCCACCTCAGAAGGCATCCTACTCTACTTACGTCCCTTAAAACGGGACGCAAAGATGAACAAGGTTCAGTGGCCTTACGTTCCTGGCCACTCATCTGAACTCTCAGCAGTTTTACTTGTGGAGAGACTTCTTAATGCTTGTTATTAGTATCCATTTATACATCTAAATGATTTATGTGTGATACCAAAATGCATGCTTGAAAAGGAGCCATCCCACAGATACTCAGGGTTTATCTCCATCCACCCAACATTGTTTTCTCTACACAGACACACTTGTGTGCACATGTTTATCATCCATTCCCTCAACAGATATCACCTGAATAACTACTGTGTGTTAGTATCGATTATTGATTTGGCAATAAGTGCAACCTTTTTCCTGTGGGCAGTATGGTCGCTATTCACCTGAATTATCAGAGTAATTATAATTTCCCACATTCTCTCAGATATTCCAAGGTTTCTCCTGACATGGTTGTTCAGAATTAAAATAATAACATAAATAGAATGGGCATCGGGTGCCTTCTTTAACAGGCAGAACAGTGAGTTGGACATGGTGGTGTTTGCCTGTAATCCCAGCTGGTCAAGAGTGGAGATTGGGAGGATCACGAATTGAGGGAAGCCTGGGGAAAAGTTTATATAGTCAAAAATCTCATAATTTTCTTTAAATAATTTTTAAAATTTTTAGGTTTAAAAAATATATATATATATGTATAGTTCAATATATATATTGAACTCAGGGCTTCATGTTTGCTAGGCAGGCATTCTACTACTTGAACCACTCAGCCAGCCCATTCCATCTTTTCAGATGTGGGAATTCCTTGATAAAAAATCTGGACTTTGTAAGTTCTCGCACTGTATTGCCTAGATAAATGGGACCTAAATGCTTGGAAGTAGAGATTCATATCTAAAAACAAATAATTTAAATTTAGGAAGCACTGTAACAGGTGCCAGGACATGTATGTATGTATGTATGTATGTGTGTATGTATGTATGTGTATGTATAACACATACATATATACATATATTCCTAATTATATAATAGCTATAGTATAATGCTTGTATAATGTGCATTAAAAACATAATCTTTTCAAAACTATAAAAAGATATACTTATTCAAATATCTATTCTCTATCCACAAAGAGCCTCTGAATATGAACTGAAAAGCACACAGCAGTAAACAAAAGTTCCAGTAAATTACTGTAGGTAAAATCTGTTGTGTCCTGGAATCACTAGATGATATCTATATCATTGGATGTAGATATTGGATGTATCTTTACAGTAATACAAGAGGGGAATTTCTTTGGGAGTCACTTTTATAAGCTTCTCAACTTTGGAATTGTTGAGAATCCTATTCCATTTTTAGAGCTGCCTTCATTTAACCCCTCTCCCCTGCCCACAGATACATAGTAGGGAATAGCAGCAAATTAATCTGGCTAGTTCTCAACAACAACAAATCCAATGAGACTTCAGGGGACCCACTCACAAGGCATTGTGGATCACAGAGCGATCCCTTTGTTTTCCATAGTCCTGTATTGCTACAGCTTTGCCTTTAGCCAAAAAATAATTTTTTTTTGGTGAGTTAAGACAAATTCATTATTTATTTATTAGGGTCCACCTCTGAAAATATAATTATAATAATACCCAACTACTTTTCTGGGGTTGAATAACTAATTGCTCATTGTAAAATGTTTTCCAAAAACAAAGTGTTAGATAAATGGTTATTACTGTTATTATAATTATCATTATGGTGTAAACCTGAAAGATGAAAGGTGCCGGATAATTGCATGATATGGTGATTCTATATCCAAATAAAGGGGAATAACTGGAAATGTTGGATAACTGGAATTGATGGATAATTGTGTGTGGTTCTAGGAGAGTTTCTTTTACAGGAAGATAATATAGATAATTGTGTGTTAATTATCCCCAAATAAACCCGAGGATTTTACATACCGATATGGACAGAAGATTATTCTAACACTGGTTCATTTCATTTGTGTTGTGGGGTAAGAGGAGTGTTCATTTGAACTATTTAAATGCCCAGAGTAAAAACAAATTATATTATAGAATATGGGGGATTTCATTTTTATGCAACATCACCAGGCCAGGAGAAGGACTGCATTAAGCTCTTTTACTTAAGGTAAATGAAGAACAAAGAGAAAGATCAGCAT
The DNA here is from genome assembly GCF_047511655.1 of Castor canadensis. Classification (NCBI taxonomy): domain Eukaryota; kingdom Metazoa; phylum Chordata; class Mammalia; order Rodentia; family Castoridae; genus Castor; species Castor canadensis. The sequence goes on along the minus strand of NC_133390.1, from coordinate 142,600,665 downwards.
TTCCCTGTTCAGGCAATTACTTGGTACTAGAGAGAAACAGGAGTCCCATAGAACGGAATTGATGGTCCACAGATTGTTTGCCTCACAAACAATCAGGCCTGAAAGAGAAAGAGGCAAGGAGAAACCCAGCAGAAACTTTATTGAGTACACTAGACAGGAACTGTGCTGCAACTTGGAGGGTGGAAGGCAAGAACAGTTACCTTCATAGGGCACTTGATCCTGAGTCCATATGGCAGTAAGGGAGACCTGGGAAACAGTTTGTAACCTATTGAGGTCAGTATCTGGACCCCAGGTCAAAGAGGGTGACTGAGGTCAAATTCCAGTTCAGGAAGTTTAGGTTTTTTGAGTACCTGAGTCTGGAATTAGGTTTTAGGAGCAGGGATGAGAGGAACTTATCCATGAAGAACATCAGGGACTCAGTTGTGAACCACTGGGAAGGAATAGTAGGAGGTCTGAGAAATATACAATATTGGGGAAGTTGAACAAGAAATGACATGTTAATATCTTACAGCTGAAAGACTGCATCTGCTTCTGTTACCAGGTTGTTATATATATATAGATAGATAGATAGATGGATAGACAGATAGATAGATATTCTTTCTCTCAGAAATAGCTGCAAGGAGTGCAAAGCCCTCATTAGGCTTTGCCACCAACTCTGGAGCTTCCTGAAGATTGAGCACACCCAACACCTGTACTTATAAATGCAGTATGATGTCCATGCCTACAGGGTCAGCTTTTCAGGATATAGACCAAAAAGATTTTCACAAAACTCCAGTTTTCATTTCTACTATAATTAGAAAAAACATGATTCCCTAGACATATATATTAAGCAAAGAATAATTCTATTTATCTATTATATAAAAATCTCTCCTTTACCATTAGATAATCTTCATTTAGTAATCTAACTGGAACCTCTGCATGCCTTTGACAAATTGGGACTACTGCCCTCCTTGCTGTGTCAGTGAATTTTCTTCCCTTCCAGATTATAGGCTCCACATTGCACATTGCATCTGTTTTGTTCACTTACTATATTCTAAGACACTGCAAAATATCTGACATATAATAAGCACCTATCAACTAACAATTAAATGGATGATTAAATGAATGATAATAACTAAGCTTGGTGTAATGAGGGCTCTGTTCCAGGCATTGTGCCTGAAACATCTAGCTTAATTCTATTAGTATTCTTAGTAGATGTGTATTAACATTATTCTCATTTTATAGATGAAAGACCAAAAGCTGAGTGAGGTTAAGATAAATAAAATATTAGGCAGATCCAATATTTTAGGTGAAATTCTCCAACTCCATATGTCCACTGCAGCTATTGCACTGTAAACCCAATCTCCCACTCACACAATTTGTTAGCAGAGAATGGAAGCCTATCTTATTCAAAGTATTTGTGTAAAATGACTGTCTAGTCATTAGCTAAGAACAAAGCTATGATGAAATTGGGATACCACTTGGGAAGCCAGGATTAAAAATAAGATTTCTGAAACCCAGACAGAGACATCTGAGACTTCTCATCTTGGAGGAATCATATTTCACAAAGTTTAAAGCAAGAAACCCATAAAACCTCCAGCAAAACAACCTTCAGAGGCAAAATAACTGGGTTCCACAATTGCTATAATGTGCATCCAATTTTTTTAAGGACTTGCAAAGAAATAGGAATCTGTAAATATTACTTAAGGGGGAAATGAGTCAAAAAGTAGAATTGTGGTTACCAAAAATGGATATGAAGACAGAAGGAATAAAGTTATTATTTAACAGGTACAGAGTTTCAGTTGGGAAGATGAAAAATACTGGAGCTGGATGGTGGTAATCGTTATTCCAAAGTATGAATGTACTTAATATCAAAATAGTAAAATTTGACTGATGCACTTATATCTATTTAACACAATAAAAAAACAGTCAAAATTGTCACAGAGTATTCTCAGTATTGGATTAAGCAGAAAAAAGAGTTCTGAGTATTTTTATTGTTATTAAAATATATTCAAGGAACTAAAGGAGTATATTTAAAGACAACATATGATAATGAATCAATGAATGCACATTGTCAATATGAGATAGAAATTATAACATTCTGAAGTTGAAGAGTACAATGTCATAAGAAAGATAAATAGATAGAAACGATCTACCCTGATGATCAGGCAGAAAAAAGATTGAAGAAAAATGAACAGAGTCTCAAAGAGCTACAGGACAAAAGTGAGCATACTAACATGTTTGTAATAGGAGTCCCAGAGTACAGAAAAGAATGAGATTAAGTATATGAAGTGATAAAAGCAAAGTGCTCTAAAAATTGATTCAAAACATTAATTTGTACATCTAAGAAATTTTAAGAAAGATGCGTGATCTAGTAAAGCAGTGTTTTTTTGGGAGGGTGGTGATGGTATTGTGGTTTGAACCCAGGACCCTGAGTGCTCTACCACTTGAGCCATGCCTCCAGTCCTTTTTTCTTTAGTTATTTTTCAGATAGGGTCTCACTTTTTGCCTGGGGAGGCCTCAGAGAGTGATGACTCAGTAACTTTTGCCTGGTCTGGCCTAGGACTGCAATCCTCTTGATCTCTACCTCCTGAGGGCAGTGGGTTTTTTCTCTCTCTTTCTGTCTCTCTCTCTGTTCATTAAAGCTATCACATTGTTTATTCAGTGCATACATTTAAAATTTGGATAACAAAATCATTATCTATAACATGTATCTATATCTATATAATGTATATCCAAAATTATTCAGCAGGGCAGGGAGCAAATTTTAATGTGCTAATTATATATTTGATATTTTCCAGCATGTGGTTATAGAAGGATGACTAGAACACAGTTCTTACCCATTAGAAGTGCACAATACGTTAGAGAACATGCCTCCACAAGAGCATAACCATATGATAACAATAATCATGCTGTGCACAGGACCCAGACTACTTAGATTTACTGCCAGGTTTTGCTCATACCAGCTGTTGATGTTGGGCAAGTTATTTTGCTTTCCTTAGCCTCAGTCCTTCATTTCTAATGAGGTTAAAAATGTATGCTAATGAAAAATCCCAGAGCTTAAATGAAAAGGGAAAAAATATTTCCTACTTCTCAGGTTTATATGAAGATTAAATGAGCTAATATAAACTAAAAGCTTAGAATAGTTTCTTGCACATTATAAATACTGACAACTATTATTCACTATTATTATTTAATAGTAATATGGTGATTTTTGGATTCTGCAATAAGTTAGACTTTTGTTTTGAAGAACTCCTGACAATTATTTACATATATATATATGTAAATACATATTTAGTCCATATACTTTAATATAGTGAGGTAAAAGTAAGATGTTTGGATATTCTGATATAAAAACTGCAATTTTTACTTCAATCTGATTATCTATAGTCCCTTTAAAAACTCTTTCCTGGCTAAAATATTTTAGCTATTTGGAAACATGAGGAACAATTCATTTATAGTTTAAAAATTATTTTAGACTATTTTAGGGTATAGGCTGATTCCTTTAGAAAGTCTTAAGCTTTCTAGCATTTTCATATGGTACTTAAGTTGTATAGATTTATGGCAGCTGTTTGAACTTTTTTGAGGCTTGCATTTGGTCAGGATATGTGGTCAGATTAAAAGTAGTTTTTCATTAGTTCTAAATTTGATGCCAATAGAAAACTGTATGGAAAAGAAAAATGTTCAGAATATATTGTGTGATTCCTTAGTCAATAAAAATATTTGGGGATTAGTAAAAAGAGAAACATGAAAATTTAGATGCTTGTATCACAAGCTACCAAGTTGAGAAGAGGAAATGTATTTATCTTTGTGTCTTTACCTCACCTCCGTATGGAATTTGAGATAGAAATATTACCATTTTAAATCCTTCTCTCTGAATATTGTAGTGTCGTTAAATGAGAATGATTTGGATCACTTACAAGATTATGATGGAAGTGATGGAATGATGTAATGACTAGGGAACAAGTTTTGTCCTGTCTCAGAACTCATAATTGGATTGTGTTTATGGAATAAGATGAAGAGGAGACATAAAAGAGGAATAGCTGCTTCATCTTCATCACATTCTCCAGACTGTCAGAGTGTATTTTCAGGAGGGCACAGTCTGGTCTCCTTATTCCATAAATAAGGGTCTTCCTAAAGTCTTTGCCTGAAGTGAAACTATTTTTTAAAATTCTTTTCTAGTCACCAGGTATTTATTTTAATATGAAGAAGCTTTGAAGTTTTAAAGGTTGTTTTTAATAACCTGATGTTACAGGATAAGTATTGGGAAAAGGTAGATGCATGTTAAAACTGTGTGGTTCCAGAACTGCAGTTTGAAAAACGTGTTTCTTTTGTAAGATAGAAGGTAATTTAAACTTTTGTATGACTGTTGTGTTCCTAACTGTTCTTTAAGGTGTTTGACACTACAGAATGAAAGATCTCCAGGTCTCAACTATTTATTAGTGAACTGCCTTTTCTTAGAGCTGATGACGCGTTTGGTTATTGAGGAAGTCTGTTTGGATAGTGACACAGGTAAGGCTTGATGGGAGTGAGAGTAAGATTAAGGCTTTTTTTTTTTGAGTAAGGACAAGTATAATAAAATATATTTGTACATAGCCTTATTGAAAAGATGGCTCCTGGCCCAACTAATATTTATGATCTTACTGGATTTTTTTTTTTTAGTGTGAAAATGGCTTTTGATGCCTCCATTAAAGATAATCTGAAATACTTCTTTTCCAGTGAATAAATTCTAAATATATTTCACGTCATAAAATTTAACTAATTAACTTCAAACCATATTTAGAATGTTTAAACACTATGTTTGTTGAGTTTGATTTTTGAAAAAGGACAAGTCCAGTGACTTCAATTGCTTTTAAAATTTTTGTACTATTTCTCCAAATATACCATACAAGTTCTGACAGTAAGGAAAAATGTTGTGTATATTATTTCATGTTTGATTTAGTTATCTCCTCTGGGATACAAAACTCTTAACAATTATGAGACACAGTAAAATTTCATTCTATGTAGTGCTTTTCATGGTACTGTTAACCTAACTTTTTCTGTATCACTAGACTACACAATGCAGTAAATAATTAATTTCTTTCAACTTTTTATTATTTAAAGTATAGTACAGTGTGGAGGAGGAAAATGAGGATTTTAGTTGGATTTGAAATAAGATGGAGAGCTACTGAGACAGAAAGATACAGAAAGTCTTCTCTAGCTGCCAGGGATTCCTGGGGAGTTCTGGAGTAAGAAAGACTGCGAAGACAGAAGTGAAATTAAAAGATATAGGTAGTGGCAAGGTTATTCGTGAGGGCCCATCATCTCTGAAACTAGCTAGATCAGATAGGCAGGGATTTCTTTTTCAAAAGTAATATATATTTAAAAAAATTAAATGTAAGGGGAATTTCCAGACAGTTTTAGAAATTCATAACAAGCAAGTTCTCCTTTGTTTTCCAGTCTATGTGGAAGCATTCCACAGCTGTCATTTGAAGAGAAAGAGTACTGAATTCTTAGAGTGGGGAGTTCCCACTCCAGGGAATAAGGTGAAGTGTGTAGATGGATAGTAGCACTCCAGAAGTAGGAGGTGGGAAGAATTGAAGAGTATAGGAGGCATTAGGACCATGTAAGACTACATGGATGAAAGAAGTACTGCTTAGGAAAAAGTGGAGGGAGGGAAAAGTAAAATCACTTAAGAATAATTCTAACTGCTTACTCATTTATAAATGAATGGAGGCTTATGAATTAAGCCTTGCTTCCCCAAAGCTAGCAAATAGCTCAGAAGTCATGTTTCCTGGTGGATAAAGCAGTAGGAAAATACTCCAGTCACTTGGGTCTGTTCTTCTGTCTTTCTGGAGCATACATGTACATGACCCTAGAGGAAATGCTCATCTGAAATCCAGTTTGTCCTCCCATGCCTCGAATTTATATAGGAGCTGGAGGTGAACGATCAAAGCCGAAAAGGGGGGAGTCTTTGAAAGGGAAACGCCTTTCCTAATTCATGTTTACTTTAGATTTTTTTCTGTCTTGGTTTCATGGCAAAACTATGCATGAAACAAGAGCCCTAAATCAGTGTGCCATCTGCATACCTGACATCACACACAAATAAAAGCAGATGATAGGATTTCACCTAAGGTCTGATTATGCCCAGGGAGACTTCACAGACTCTAAAAGCCTGCTTTTATCTTACACATCGAAAGGCCATTCAAACTTTCATGGCTCTGCCAACTTGGCAAGAAAGAGTTGGCAAACTTCCCATGCTGGGTTTCTTTTAGTTTGAAGGTTTTGAAGTGGGTCTGAGTCTAGAGAGTGAGACTGTGATAAATGCTGTGTGGAGTCCTTGTGAGTGAGGTCTCTTATTTGTTGACTGTAAGCTTTTCATCATCTGACATGAATGAAAAACATCATTCCTTCATGAGGGTATTCCATTATTTTCTGTTTCTTTAAAGTTATCTTAGAGAATCCTCAGTTACCATATGAAACCATAAATTCTCTGAGCAAATGCATGTTTTGACAGAACTTTAAAGATACATGGCAAAAGTTTAAACAGTTCCTAATTGATGGAATTTAAATGCTGCATATAGTAATTAAACAGTAATGTTAAAAAATCCCTAAAGCACCCCTTGCATGTTTTCTTTTTCAATTTTTCTCAAACTCTTTTTTAAGACACAAAACTCATGAATTACATGAATTAGGTGAGGGAAATACAACTGTGTTAAATTTCCTGCAAGCTTGACACACTGGCAAAGAATACTAAAGTTTATATCTAATTATAGGTGGGGCTCATTTGACCACACGGCTTTTTTAAGATGAAATTCCCACGTGGAGTAAAGAAGCAAGGCTAAATGATCATTGTAGGAGTAAGAGTACATTACAACTTCTTTAAATAATAGACATTTGATCTTATTTGATTTGAAATGCTTTAATTGTTTCTATATGAATGAAATAATATTAAAACAAGGCATTTTATTTTATTTTTATTTTTTGTGCTAGGTGGGGGTACATTGTGGCATTTACAAAGGTTCTTACAATGTTTAATGGGCTTTTCTATATTGTGCATCTCAAGTAATCACTATCTCCTTTAATGTTTGAGTTACTATTATATTTTTCTGGTTCTTATATCATGAGATGCTTTTAAATTCCTTCTCTTCTTTTTTCTTAAAAAAAAAAAAGAAAAAGAAAAGCACTTCCCAAAATTTTATGCTATTTTTATTTTAATTTTTATGACATTCTTATCCAGAGCCTATCCATATAGCTCAAGTATTACTGCCTTCCTACTTTTTATATTCTTTAAGAGATTTTTCTCACTGGCCTTGTCTCATAAAATGACTTCTTACTCTTTTGTCACTTCCTGGATCAAAAATATCTTTTTTTGTCTCATGATATTGTGAAAAACCGTGGGGATTATACACAGAGAAAGAGAGATGAGAGAGATTCAACTACGGGGTACAAATTCAAAGCAACTGAAATCACTAAGAGATATCGGCACTCTCATGTTCATGCCAATATTATTCACAATAGCCAAAGTATGGAAGCAATCTAAGTGTACATTAACAAATAAATGAATAAAGAAAATGTGCTATATATACACAATAGAATACTGTTAAAAAGAAGGAAATCCCAGCATTTGTGACATGGATTGACCTGGGGAACATTATGTTCAATGTAATAAGCCAGACCTTGAAGCACAAATATTATATGATCTAATTTATTTGTGGAATATAATTAGTCAATCTCATCAAAACAGAGGATAGAAAAATAGTTATCAGAGACTAAAGGGGAGGTGTGAGATGTTGATCAAAGAGTACAAAGTTCCAGTTTTACTAGAATTGTAAGTTTTAACTATTGCATGACCTTGGGACCACAGTTAATAATAATGCACTATGTATTTCGAAATGGCAAAAAGAAGACCCTTTTCACCAAGATGACATTGAAAATGAAGAAGAAAGCTCCTGTTTTTCACAGAGCCAAGGACTTTTAATACAAATGCTGAAAGGTAGCCACAACCACAAAAGAAGGTCTATATATCACCCACTTTCTGGTTGTCCAAGACACTGAAGCTCTGGAGGCAGCCCAAATATATTTGGAAGAGTAGCCCTCAAAGAACCAAACTTGACTATATTCTACCATCGACTTGCCTCTGACCACAGGGTCTGCTGTGAAGAAGCTAGATAACAAGAGCAGCAAACTGTTCTTTGTGGATGTCAAGGTCAATAAACAATAGATCTATAGTCTGTGAAGTTCAATGGCATTGATGTGACCAAGATCTATAACTGATCTCACCTGATGGAGAGAATAAGGCATATGTCCATCTGGTTCCTGATTATTATGCTTTGTATATTGCCAACAAAATTGGGATAATCTAAACTCAATCCAGCTGGATAATTCTAAATGTCTTTTCACCACAAAAGTATTGCTAATAGATTATTAATGTTCCAAACACACAAAGTTGGTGAAATAATAAATATGTTGATTGGCTTGATTATTTTTTCTACAAAGTATGCATAGATCAAATATCATGTATAATTATATAAATACATATATAATTATTGTCAAATAAGAAATTGAATGCCAATTTTATAAATAAACATTTGGATATTTTGCTTTGCTTAAGAGATATTGCTCACCTCAGAGTCCTAAATGTTTTCAGATTTCTAATGCCATTATTTTACCTTTAGATGTTCAATTTAAAATGTAATTTTATTTTGTCTAATAAGAGATAGGAGTGTAGCTTTATTTTTTTCCACATAGAAACCAACAGTCACCATAAAACACTGACATTGTTACTCTATTTTTAAATTCTTGCTTTATGATGTCTTTTCCATGATTCTAAAGCTTTGGGTAAGAAGATATTATATATCAGTTGTGAAATTCTTACATATTTTATAGTTTATACTGCTTTTCTGACTAGGATTTATTTTTTCCACATCCAGTAATAATTAGTTATTATTGCTATAGCTAACCACTATTGACATTTTTGTATGTTTACTTGAATTCAATAACATTAAGTTGTCTTATTAAGTCATTTCCTGAATTTGAAATAATGGCTCTTTTTTCTTCCTAATATTTTTACCAATCCCATCACTTTGGGATTCTTATTTCATTAGCTAGATCTTCAAACGTAATTTTAAAATAATAAGGGTAAAGGACTGTGTCTATTTTCTTCTTTATGTTAATGGAAATGGCTTTAGTGTTGCACTGTATTTGATATTTATTATTGGATTTTGGTAAAAAGTCCTTAAGATGAATTCTCCTATCCCTATGTTAAGTAGAGTATTTTTGTTTTTAAAGAAGGCTGCAGAATATTACCAAGTGGCTTTTAGGTGTTTATTGATATAAGTATACTTTTTTTTTATTTATTAGAGGAGGTTATGATATTCTGGAATCCCAGAGAGAACAAGTCAAGAGAAAAGAGTGGTACTTCTATGTAAAAATTATAAAGTCTGGTTCCTGCCCTTTTGAAACATTCAGCAACTAAGAGATAAGACTAATATGTTCCTATCAGCACTTCATAAGATATAATTCATAAGAAAGTTGGCAGTTAAGAAGGAAGAGCAGATATGAATGAGGTCTGGATTTCACAGGAGAGGCTTCTAGAAGAATTATAATCCATAACACTGGGACAATATAGGACAGGTTTCTTCATGAAATTATGAAGCAGAGAAAAGATTAAAGAACTGAATATTGTACATGAAATGTGGTTAAAATTATTCAGCACCTGAAAATGAAAATGATGGTAACATTATAACAACAATGCAGAATATAATTTGGTTTTCTTTACTAGAGATAGACAAAAGAAATAACTAAATTATAAATAAGTATAATGAAAAAATGTTAGCAAGATAAGTGGTTAGTTTCTGGATTGTTTTACTCCCCAAATAGTTCCCTGCAGTTTTAGAAACTTTCTCATTCTTCTGCTTAAAGGAAGAGATGAGAGACCTTTCTTAGAGCCAAAATTCATTGATTTTTATGGAATATATTCAAGGAAATAAATAACAGTTCTGATGCTCAGTGATTTGTTTACTCCTGAAAACATAGGTTTTCAAAACTGAAGGGAATGAGGAGATCAGAATTTGAAAATAGGTTTTTAGAACCTAGAACACCATAAAAGTACGCAAACTAGATATTTCTTTTAACAGATGATGGATTGTAAAGTCAATTTATATATACTGTCTTCTTTTAAAGCCAAGAAATAACAGTAGAAAAGAAGGAAAATAAACAGAAACTGTTCATTTATCATGATTTGCCATTCCTGAATTCTTTACTTTGATTCTTTTCTTAGATGTTTGAACTTTTATTTTTAAGTGGATTTGTTTGATCCCCCTACCCTGCTATGCCACCAAGAAAAGCTCAAGATACTAACTGTTGGAGATCTCTCTTGCTCTTTCTTCAGCTTTTTTTCCCAGTCTTTGTTTATTGGAATTAGCATATTATAGTCTACACACATCTCCACATACTAATCTCTCACTCCTTGTACCCACTCCTCAGTCTTCCCTGGTTATTTACACATTCTTTATGACTCAGCTAAAATGCTACCTTTTTTGTGTAACTTTTTCTTGCCTTCCACTGGAGAGCTGACTATTCCCCCCCTTTTTTTTTCATACCCATTGTGCTTTTATCATTCACCTATAATATATGCTTTTGCTTCATTTCATCCTATTTTGGTTAGGAACCCATTGTGATCAGTTCTTCTTCTACTCACCCCTTCCTCTAGAAGCTCCTTTCTTTGGTGAGGTCATTAACACACCCCCCGACACACACACTATAGATTTTACTGTACATTTCTTGGAAAGACAATTAGCATCATATACTACAAAACACACATTTAATAAAAAATGGATTAGATAACTCCATTTTTCCCCAAGCAGAATATCTGATATTTTTTTATTTCTTTTAGTGTTGTGTTTTCCATATATTTTCTAAAATGTGCCTTTCATTATCCCAGGCAAGTTAGTTGCCACTCTTAGTTTGCATAAATTACTCACCAGAGGAAAAGCTTCTATTGTTTATAAAGCTTACCTCTTAGGGAGGCCCTCCTCCCAGACTATAGGTTGCTTATCAAATTCTTCACTTCTTGAAAATCCACCTCTCTTTTCATGGGGCCAGTGAATGGGAATAGATGGTTAAGCTAAATATGAGCTATTATTAGCTAATGTTTATTATATTATTAATATTAATATTATTATATTAATAATATGTTATTAATATAATATTATTATATTATTAATATAACGATATATTAATTATATATTAATATATAAATTATATATTATTATGATTAATAATATAATAATATTATATTATTAGCTAAATATTAGCTAATAATAGCTAATATTTATAGTTTATTGTGTGCCAGGCACTATACTATGTACTTTATGTGCACGTTTAAAGTAAGATTCTCTTTACATTCTTGTATCTAGGTTTGTCTTCTAGAAGACTGTGAACATTTCTTCAATGATGACTCTATATCATTTCTCTTGTAGTCTTCATATCTAGCAACATGCTGGCAATAGTAAGCACTTCATAAATGCTTATTAGATGAATAAAGAGTGTGTGTATGAATGCAATACAATTGGTGATGAGAAGACTCAGCCTCTTCACAGTACCTTTAGTCATAGTCTTATGTTTGTTTTTTTGTTTTCACCTCACCATGGTTCTCTTATGCTAATTCATCCTGTGGTCAGTACAAGGCTGATTGTCACTAGACTATTCATGGATATTTCTAGTTCTTGTATTCTGACAGCTAATTATTCCATGGAAAATTTCTTAATCAGTTTTCTCTGTTTATTTTGAAATGGCTTCTACTTTCTGACACAGCTCTTTTCATAGTAAGAAGCAATGTGGTAGGATTATGTGGCTAGCCAGTAGCCTGCCCTGCCAACATAAACATGTCAGGGATTTTAATCTGTGCTTGGTGAGTTTCTAGGGATTTAATGAAGACCCCTCAGAGCTACCACAATGAGAGGGCAGGCAGGGCTCCTGCTCCCTATTCCAGTTCTAACCAGAGTCGTTCTGCATCTCTCTGTTATGTTTTCAACTTTTGGGTGAAATGCTATTAAATATAATGTGTTTCAAAATCACTGGTTTTTAAAAATAGAAAAATCTACAGTTCAAGCTCCTAGTATTGTTTCTGAAATAGCAATATAACTGCTCATCACTCATATAATATGCCCTTTATATTAGAAGACTAGGGCAGTATAGTCTATTGCTGAAAAAAAATAACACAGCAAAGAAAAAGTACCTTCAACCCTCAAAATCAAACAAAAACTAAACAATAAATCTCCTAGGTTAGACCATCGTAGGTGTGTTTCTAGGATGGAGAGGACTGAAGCCATCTTTACAGAGACCATCTTGGGGTAAACACCTCTCCACTGCTGGACTCACCCCTTCTGTCCTCTGTAGGTACCTGAGGCCTCTGGTTGTTTCTTCATGGACCTTGCTCTTTTTTGTTTGTGACCTCTTAATTCATTTTCTATTCAACAAGACTTGTAATTCTTAAAATTTAAAAAACTGCTTTTTGTCTCTAGCCTATTTTTTTTGTCTTTATGGTGTTTGACCCAGCTTGCTGGTCATTAGTTTCTTCATACAAAATTAAGACTTTCTGGTCTATTCTGTAGATCAAGGCAATAAGAAATTTCACAGTCATGGATCTAGTCTCAGCAGTAGGCATTGGACTGGGGGTTCCCAACTCTAGAATATAAGCTCACTGAAATCAGATGTTTCTAATGGTTGTTCTGATCATAGATCACTACTTCCTAGAGAAGTGTGGAAGTTATAGGTACTCAGTAAATATTTTTGAATGAATAAATGAACTACCTATTCCACATTCTGCCAAGATTGAATGTCTTCTTGTTTCCTCTAACTTTTCTTTTTATTAATTATGCTTAAAAGATTTCTCTACTTTGAGTAGCATTGAGAAGATCTTCCTGTTTTCCTATTTGCACAGACACTCTTCTTTTTGTGAAAGTATAGCTACAACTTCTTCCATTCTTCCCCGCTAGCAGAACACTTGGAGAGGCCTTTCAACAGATGACTTACTTTCTCCTCCAGTCACTAGCAGGCAGAGAGGCCTGGTGCACCCATGTATTCTCTACCCAAAGGGGAATTATGGAAGTGTGAGGTTCCTCCCTGGCTTGCCCAGTTCTTCCAGGCACAGTTGATTTGAGGGAAAATATTATACAGTTCTATGAGGACAGTCATCATTTGCTACCCATTTATAAAATACTTCCCATCCCTACTCTGACCAGAGTGTTTAATCTCCATTCTGAATTTATGTTTTTCTATTTTCCTATTGCCAATGATAGCACCTGCAGGTTCAGAATCAGAAACCTCCAGTTTATGTCCCCATAATGGTACTATGTGGTATGTTCTTCTGTAGATTTTAGGTATACACAGTCTCCATTATAAAGAAAACAAGGCACTCCACCTCCTCCAAACACTTTCTCAGCTCCAAACACTTTCTCAGCTCCTCTTTTCCCAGGGTGATTGGGATCCTGTTGGGGCTCACTGAGAGTTCCTAGGCTTAAACCACTTATGGCATTCATTTCAGTGTGTATTCTCCACAGGTACCAAACATAGTGGTCTCCAGTTACACTTTGTACAAAATTGGAAACATTAGTCCATGTCAGATGTCATATATGTCATATCCTAAAAATTTACTAGCTTATATGTTTTGGGAACCCTGAAGTATTGAAAGATCTAATTCTGGATCTTTATATCTTGATACCACACGAGTATTTGGTGTCTATATGTGCTTTTGGCAGAAGAGTTCAGAGCTTGGACTTAAAGATATCTGTTTGATTCCTCAAATTGCCCTCAGCTCATTCTTTGCTTGGCAAATGTCTGAAAGTAGGACCTGGATGATGTGGACATTGTTCTTCATAAAATGTAGATGAAATCATGAGACTTAAAAAACAAACAAACAAAAATATCTCAGGTAGAGATGTGATCTTGACATCCCAGTTTAGAATTCTCAGTTTACTCTTTTATTAAAACTGCTTTAAACTGGTCATACTGGTAATATTATTAGTATTACCCCTTGGAGATATATATATACACACATATATGTGTGTGTGTTTAAATAGATGTTTGTATTCTTATCTGCCAGTATATTTACCATATATATGTATACAAAAATATGAGTTCCTCGAGATTATAGAGAAATTTGGGAATATAATCTGTCTATATTTATGTACTCTTTTTTGCTAGTTATCATTTGAATAGATTAAGTTACAATATGTTAAAAAGTTAACAATATTAATGATAGGAGCATTAATATTTATTAAGCACCATTATGTAGCAAGCACTGAAATAGTTACTAAGTTTTCATTATTCCCCATATCTCACTGTGGTGCAAGTATTATTTGCATATTACAGATGAGGAAAGTGAGGCACAGGGAGGTAAAGTTAGGTGTGTAAGGCTATACAATGAATAAATGACAAACCTAAGTTTCATTCCCTGGCTTGTCCAACTCTAAATCTGACATCATTCTATAATACCAGGTAGCAGCTTTTGCCTGGCCATGTTTTACCATGTGTTACCATACTGGTGTATCTATTTAAATTATGAGTATTTTAGAGAGGTGCTGAACCCTATTCTGGATTTTTATGGCATTTATGTATGTTCATTAAGGCAGTTGAATGCTAAAGCACTTAAAAATAATATCTTAAAATCATTTGTATTTCCAAATACTGGTAAATTAGTATGCCAAATAAATGATATGTATTCACATTGATTTGAAGTTTTCTGTATGTTCTCCCCTTCCTCCAACTGACTTCCCATTTAATGGAACTGACCAGTATCAGTTAGTTCTCCAAAATATGAATACAACCAATAGATCCATGTTAGTGACTGAGCTAAATTTATCCCTTTTCTGAGCATGCTCCTTGAGGTGGGAAAGGTTTGGGGGAATGCATTTACCACAATATTGATTTCTAAGTATAGAGATGTGAGTAAGGCTGACGTAAGAATGCTGATTAAAACAGCAGAACCGCTTTGTCATGAGAGCCATAATCAAATATCTTGCATACTTTAGGGTATAGTAAACTTAGAATACAATAAAGGTGAAGTGAAAGTCACCAGAATGACTCCTACATCAGTATTTTTCATGTCTATCCCAAGGCAGTTATGACTCTTACAGAACTTAAGTTGCATAGAAAGTATGTTTTTATACTATCTCTAGGTCTGACTCCTTTTCACATCTTTAAAAAAATTTCTCAGTTAAAATTGGATGAGTAGAAATGACATAAGACTTTGTTATTTCAAAAAATCTATCTGTGTTTGGGATCATACTGACTCTGAAGATCCAGTATTGTCTTCTAGAATTTCTTTTACATTCTATCTATTCATACTTGTTTTTCCTTAAAGACAAAGAAAAGAAATACATTAGTAAGTCAAAGGAGTCATCTTGCCTAGATGGTTCAAATTCAGTTTATTTAGAATTTCTCTCCATAGTCAGAAGCCTTCAAATGTGATTTATATTTCTTTTTTTCAGATTGCTGGAGTTCAACGCTTCATAGACATCTACAATACCCTTTATATCCATTAGTTCTCCAGAATATGCTTATAACAAACTTCCAATTACCTAGAAATTTTAAGAAAAGAAACACAGGTTTCTAACAGACAACCCACAAATAAAATATACATCAGTGGGGTACTCTGATCTTATAGGAAAATATTCTAGCATACTATTTCTATGGAAAGATTGTGCTGGGGACAAGGAAATCACACTTGCATTGTGGAATCATGAATTTCCGTAGTTTCATTTTCTGTATTTTTCATTAAAGTAGCAAAACAGGAATACATGTTTAGAAAACAATTTCTTAATGATCTGTTAGACACATCCCAGAATGTCTAACAGTTTTTACATGTGGTTCAATTGAGCCTGTGAGATTTGATGATGCACTATTCTGAATTAAACAAATGCCTCTAAATTTAGTATTATTTTCCACATCCATTTGGGGGACAGTTATTCCAATAATTATGATTTGGAAAATGGGGCTGATTAAATATGCTCTTCAGGAAGGCTGAGTAAAGCAAAAGCAGCCTCAATGGCCAAAAAAGGGCTTGGTCCAGGGAAAGGGGACAAGGCATCCCTAAGTCTTGCCTTTCTCAATTCTGTCCTTTATAGCCATTAGTATAAGATAAAATAAAATCTTATATAATCTCACTTAATCTTTTTTTAATTTTTAAAAATTATTTTATTAGCATATAATAGTTGTATAGGGGGATACATTGTGCTATTTACATATGTGCTTACAGTATTTTAGTTAGATTTAATGACCTCCATCTTTCTAATTCTTTCCTCCTCCCCCTTGCTTAGAACAATTTCAAAAGGTTTTATTCTTCTATTTTCATATATAAATACAAAATGCATCCACCATATTCACCCTCATTCCCCCTTTCCTTGTGCCCACCCCCTTCCCACTGGTACCCACCCCCAGAAAAGACCTATTTTTCCCTTCTGCCCTTCATTATTTTTAAGTGTATATTGATAGTCCAAGGGGATTTCATCTTGGTACTTCAGGCTTGTATCTATCATGTTTAAATCTAATTAACTCTCCCCCATTACTTACTCATTCTCTATCACTGTGCCTCCCTAATATTCAATAATTTATAGTGCATTATATTCATATATAGGTGGATTGTTTTAATATTTTTCATTCTCTAACATTTTCTTTACCTCTCCCACCTCCCTTAGTCCCCTCAGAGGGACTCACTAATGCAATTATAAAAGTAATTTATATTTGAGATTATACTATATGCTCATATTGTCTTTATCCTTCCTTTCAATTCTTCAGCTTAATTTATTGTGGCACTTTCCCCACTTTCATTAGAAATTTTTTGAACCTTAATTTTAAATAATTGCATAATAATATCCCATTACATGGGTGCATTATAATTTACTGGCTCTATGCAATTGGCCATTTAGGGTTTTTTTTTTCTATCATACATAATATTGTAGAGGACATCTTTGTATGTGCATCCTTATCTGAGCATCTAATAATTTACTTGAAACCTAATCAACTCTTTAAAAAGTCTTACTAATTTACAACTGGTTGATTTAATGCTTCAATAAAGGATAAGGGCTTAAGGTATGACCCAAGCACCTCTTAGTGTCCCAGATTGCACAGTGAGCTCTTGTTAGGCCTCCAGGTCAAGAGTCATGTCTTGAAAGACTCTGCTGCAATCTGGTGTCACTATTAATCGTGGGCCTCTTCACACTGTTTCTACAGTGAAAGGTATGCCTACACATTGAGCTCAGAACTAGGACTGAGGTGAAACGGGGAGGAGAAATGAAATAGGCCTGGGACTTGCTTGTTCTTATTTTTCTAGGAGTTTGAGATGTATCATTAGGTCATTGATTTGGGATCTTTCAGTCTTTTTAATATATGCACTCATAGCTATAAACTTTCCTCTCAGGACTGCCTTAGCTGTGTCCCATAGGTTCCGGTAGGTTGTATTTTCATTTCATTGACTTCCAGGAACTTTTTAACTTCCTCTTTTATTTCATCGATAATCCATTGTTCATTAAGTAATGAGTTATTTAGTTTCCAGCTGTTTGCATGTTTTTTGTCTTTCCTTTTGTTGTTGAGTTCTACTTTTACTGCATTATGATCAGATAGTATGCATGGTATATTTTCTATTTTCTTATATTTGCTGAGACTTGCTTTGTGCCCTAGGATATGATCTATTTTGGAGAAGGTTCCATGGGCTGCTGAGAAGAGTGTATATTGTGTAGAAGTTGGATGAAATGTTCTGTAGACATCTACTAGGTTCATTTGATCTATGGTATATTTTAGATCTTGGATTTCTTTCTTGATTTTTTGTTTGGATGACCTATCTATTGATGATAGTGGCATGTTAAGGTCTCCCACAACCACTGTGTTGGAGTTAATATATACTTTTAGGTCCTTCAGGGTATGTTTGATGAAATTGGGTGTGTTGACATTGGTGCATATAGGTTAATAATTGTTATTTCCTTTTGGTCTATTTCCCCTTTTATTAGTGTGGAGTGTCCTTTATCTCATTTGATCAATGTAGTTTTGAAGTCTACTTTGTCAGAGATAAGTATTGCCTGTTTTCTGGGGCCATTGGCTTGTTAAATTTTCTTCCAGCCCTTCATCCTAAGCCTATGCTTATGTCTATCAATGAAATGGGTCTCCTGTAAGCAACAAATTGTTGGATCTTATTTTTTAATCCAGTTTGTCAAACGGTGCCTTTTGATGGGGGAATTAAGTCCATTAACATTAAGTGTTAGCTGTATCAGGTATGTGGTGATTCCTGTTATTTAGTTGTCTTAGTTGTTTGAGGGTTTGATTGTGTGTAGCTAAATCGATGTTACTCTCTACTTTCTTGCTTTTTCTTTTCCTGTAGTTTGGTACTGATAGTTTTGCCGGGTAGAGTGTCCTAGGGTTGAAGTTATTTTCATTCAGTGCCCAGAAGACCTCACCCCAAATTCTTCTTGCTTTTAATGTTTCTGTTGAGAAGTCTTTTGTGATTTTAATGAGTTTACCTTTTATGTTATTTGTTTTTTCTCTCTTACAGCCTTCAATATTCTTTCTCAAGTCTTGTATTTGTTGTTTTAATGATAATATGCTGTGGGGTAGTCCTATTTTGGTTGTCTGTTTGGTGTTTTGGAGGCCTCTTGCACCTGTATGGGCATAGATTTCTCTACATTTGGGAACTTTTCTGTAATTATTTTGTTGAATATATTATGCATTCCCTTTGCTTGCACCTCTTCTCCTTAATCAATGCCCATGATTCTCAGGTTTGGTCTTTTAATGGAGTCAGTGAGTTCTTGCATTTTCTTTTCACAGGTCTTGAGTTGTTTAACTAATAGTTCTTTGGTTTTTCCTTTAATTATCATTTCATCTTCAAGTTCTGAGATTCTGTCTTTTGCTTGTTCTATTCTGCTGGATTGGCCTTCCATTTTGTTTTGCAGTTCTGTTTTGTTCTATTTACTGAGGTTTTCCATATTCTGAGTCACTTCCTCTTTAATACTGTCTATTTTTGTCCTGAGTTCATTTATCTCTTTATTTATCTTGTTCTTTGTTTCACTTTGGTCTTTATACAGTGCTTCTATAGTTTCTTTTATTTGTTCTTGTGCTTTCTCAAATTCTCTATTTTTGTTGTCTTGGAATTTCTTGAGTGTCTCCTGTACATTTTGGTTGACCATATCCAGTATCATCTCTATAAAATTCTCATTGAGTACTTGCAGGATTTCTTCTTTCAGAGTGTTCTTGTGGGCTTCATTGGGTTTTTTGGCATAGTTTATATTCATTTTGTTGGAGTCTGGATCTCAGTATCTGTTTTCTTCATTTCCTTCTGGTTCCTGTACTGGTTTTTCTCTTTTTTCCATCTTCCTGTCATTGCCCTTGCTATTGTTACTATCCCTGTACTGTGTGTTATTCAACATTGTGTAGGTTGTAATAGTAACAATAGTGATATGTAGAATGGAAAGGTGAGAGGAGAGGGAAGGTAAAGAAGGTAAAGAAAAAGGGAATTACAAACCAACAAACAATTGAAAAAACAAACAAACAATAACAAAAAAAAAACAGTGCCAAAGAAATAAACAGGGAGAGATAGTGTACTAATCAATGGTAAGCTAAACAGGCATTAGATAGACAGAGAGAGGATAATGATAATAATAAAAACAAAAACAAAAAACAACAACAAGAAAACACACAAGTTCAAATGCAATAAAGTTTCAGTCTTAATAATTTTGGTGTTAGTCCTTCAGCCTCTAGTCCTGAAGACTTCTCATTGTCTATGAAGTAGTTCTGTCATTTTCTCATCAAAGAGGAAAAAAACAATAAAACAAAAAAACAGCAAAAGTAAATATCCCAAGTTCAAATGCAATACAGTTTCAGTTAGTCCTTCAGCATCTGGTGGTGTTGTCTCATCAAAGGAAGAGAAAAAGAAAAAGAAAGAGAGTCTGGAGACAGCTTGTGAATGTCTATCTGAGGTTGTGGCTCACCTGCCTTCTACTGTCAGCCATCTGCTGCTGCAGGCTTTGTTTATTTAGAGTTCTCCTGGATGCATGTCCCTTTTGTTTTCTCCAGTATACAGCCCTACCTGCCTTTTGCAATTGCCGTCCTTTTTTTTTTTTTTTAAATTACAGTTCTCATGGAGAAGTGCCCCTCACCCCCTCTTCCCAGTGGAGCTTTCCTCATGACAGCCACTGTTACAAGCTTTCCCCTCTCCAAAGTTGCTGGGTGGGGCCGCCACTCCTGCCTTCTCTGGCTGGCTTGTTTATTTCCAGTTCACCTGAGGTATTGTCCCTCCCCCACTCTCCATAGCTTGGGGGCCCCCCGCCGTCTTTGCTACATGTCTCTCTCTTTTTTTTTTCAGCTGCTTGTTTATTTTTCAGTTTGTTTTTTCCTCTTTTTTTTCCCCCTGGGTGGGGATCAGTCTGTCCAGGGGGCTATTCTGATCTGACCCAGGGTTGTCTGTGGGAGTACTGCATGCCGCTTAGCTCACCTGGTGGTCTGCTTCTGCCAGGCAGGATAGGAGCTGCATCTGGCAGCGCGGGAGCCCTCCTGGTTTCTCTGTTTAATGTGGAGAGGGGATGCTATGCGTGGGCTGGGGGTGTGGAAGTGTTGGAGTTTTGCCTCTTCTTCGTGGTTTTTCCTGAAGGGTATATCTCCAGCGTCTCTCCAAGATTTTACTTTAGGAAGCATGCTTTCTGCTTCCTCCCTCTAGTTGCCATCTTGGAATCCTCATTTAATCTTAATATAAGATGAAAACATGACCTTTAATAAGTCCCACTGCCCTAAGAATGAAGTCTATACTTTTTTAACATAAGGTTTGTGATCTAGCCCTGCCTATCTTTATAGCATCTTTGTTCACCTCTCTGTCTGAGACTTGAAGTCACCTGAAGTGCTAGTATTCCCTCCCCAATACCCTGTTCTTTCTTACCCTTTGCTTTTGTTAAGATGACTCTTCTCCCTGAGACATCTTTTTTTATCTCAACCATTGTCAACTTGTGGATTATTTCAAGGGTCAGAATAGTGTCCAGAAAACAGGCATTGAGCATTGCTTAAATTGGACTACTCCAACAGTAATGAAGTAAGGAATACTTAGAGAATGATATGTCAGATTTTTGGTGAATACTATATGTGAACTATCTAATTTTACCTTTCTACCAACTCTATGAAATAGGTATAAAAGTATAGGTTTTGTATAATAATAATTTGAACTCAGATTAAGTAATAGGTTTTCCATATCCTTCCCTCCCCTACCTGTCTTCCCATGCCTGCATATGTAACTTGATTAGTTGTAACTAATTATATTCATTTTGTTCCCATTTTTGTGCCTTCTCAGAAAAATGCATGGGATATAGTTGTGGCTAAGAGAGTAATAGAGGAACTACTACCTATTTTGCCCTTACCTAGAGAGATGAAATACTCTATGTAAGAACATTTTGTAGACTCAAAAAGTATTTATGTTAGTTAGAGGCTGCAAGTAAGAAAAAAACCCAAAGTTTAAAAAATGAGACTTATTATCTCACAAAATAAGAAGTTCAGAGATAAGGTTATTCCAGGTTTAGTTAATTAATTTGTTCAAAGATATTGAAGATTCAATTCTTGCATATTTCCATGCTGCCACTCTTGGTATGTTGACTTTCAACTTCAGGCTTTTCACTTCATGCATATGGTGTGGCTACAACTCCAAGACCACCTCATTACACAGCATTTAAAGTCCTTTATGAAGAGTAAGATAATCCTTGGAAGCATCCCATTGGATTTACTGTTCCATACATAAGCTAGAACTTCATCTCTTGCCCATTCATGAATAGCAAGTGAAAATGGGAATTAAATGAACATAATTGCTAAAATACTAATCGAGGTTTACTCTGTGGGTCTATGGAAGGATTGATCTTCCAAGAAGTACAGTCATTCAGCACTTGAATATAATTAGAACACTGGTAATGGAGGAAGGGCTAGGGGATGCCTTTTTACTAACTAGCAGTGCCTACCACAGAATTAGTTATTTTAGTGCATCCATATAATGCACTAAATGCATATAATGGTTTAAGAAAGATTCATTTCTCGGGTAAATTTTAAGCAAAGAGTCTTTTATTTTTTGAAGGATAATAATATTTCTTGTTCACTTGTTTAGGCTGTGTTGCCTCCAAAACTGAGCCTAAGTCAAATATTTCCATGCAAATAGCTTATTTATAAGGTAGAGGAGAGGGGAAGCAATAGAATGATACAGGGAAAGGAAGGCGGCATGTACAGGATACATTGTCGAACCAATTACAGTTTGGAGATAGAAAATTAATACCATAGGGAAATGGTACAAAATGATACACAAGTTATCCCCATGACTAGTAAGGGAGGTGGGTATTTGAATCCCAAACTTTTGTCAGTCATAGATTGAATGATTCAGAGGAGTGTCTTGATGTCCTCACGGTCCTTGTGATATGACTTTTTGCAGCTTGAAGGATGCTCTCAGGTAAAGAGATACAGGTGCTGGAAATGAGAAATCCTAAGGCACTTATGGGGCCTAAGGGATATGAGAACCATATAGGTTATGTCCATAAAGGGCATTCCTCCAAGCCTCTAAAATAGTATATGGAGCAGAAATACAACAGAGCCTGCTAAAAGTTTGGGAATTGTCTTATCCAAAAATGGAGGAAGGCACTTCAATATTTTTAACTTAATCTTAAATGGTGTAATTTCTAAAGTTATTTGATTTGTATGTATATTATACTAAGTTATCTCCCTATATACTACTTATATTCAAATATTCTGTTGAATGAAAACTGATTGTAATAGCTACTAAAACCAGATGATCTCATCTTCAGGATTTGTTTTTAATTCTTATTTAAAGTGGTTTAAAGGTTAAAATCTTACATTTAAAATATTAGCTCTAATTGTTAGTGGAGTACATTTTGATGTTAGAGTTGGCTTAACTGCTGGTATACTTTTACCTTTTAAGATTATTAAGAGCACTGAAATATAACTTATCTTTAATTTTTAAGTGTGTGTTTAATTTTCTCACTTATGCCTTTTATGACCAAATCATTATTAATTATCAAATGTATAAGAGAATCATTGTTTGAATCAGCAGGTTATGCTTCATTTAACTCCTATAAGTATCACATTCTAGAAAAATGAACTCATGTAGCCCAGTAGCCAAAGGTGTTTGCTAACATAATAGTCACCATGTATACTTGCCTAACAAAGTATTTTCTCCACTAGCCTTTTTGTTGTTTTCTCTTTTTATTTTCCCAAGAATGCAAATCAATTAGCTAAAGCTCTATGAAATGCTCTTGAAATAATTTTATTTTCCACTTGTATGGGAACAGAGAAAGTTGAAGAACTTGTTAAAAATTTAAGCAGGTGTATGTAGTGGATTGAATGGTGGACCTCATAAGCTATGTCTACGTCCTCATGGCTAGAACCTGTGAATGTGAACTTATTTGGAGGAAGGGTCTTTGCAAATGTAAATTACCTCAAGATCATTTGAAATTTCAGGTGGACATAAAATCAGAGATAAATTTAAAACCCAAGGACACACAGGAAAAGGTCAGGGGATGTTTGAAACTTAGGGACACTTTAGGGGAGGAGACAATATGGATATGGAGACAGAGATCAGAGCTATGCATCCCACAGCCCAGCAGTGCTTGGAGTGACTAGAAGCTGGAATAGGCAAGGAAACAGTTTTCCTTATTACATTCTAAGGCACACAGCCCTACTGGCATATTGTTTTTGGACGTCTAGCCTCCAGAACTCTGAAAAAATTAATTTCTATCATTTTAAGCTATGAAGTTTGTGATAATTGGTTGTAAAAGCTAGAGGAAATAAAACATAGTAGGGCTTTTTTTAAAGTTATTAGTAGGAATAATAATAATGGAGGCAATACTTTTTTTGCCTATCATTTGAAGGTTTAACAAATGCTCTCATCGATGATTATCAGAGCTGAATGGGAAGCAGAATGACTCTTAGACAGTAAATGCCTTGTCCTAACTCTGGGTGTTAGTGCTGCAGGAGCTCATAGAAAGAGCCACAAACTCAAGGAGGCCACTGCTTTGAGGGAAAGATAGAAGGCTGTCTTCAAGGCTCTAAGGAGCAACAAGTCCTAATGGAAAGTTATGTCTCTCCACTCCTTATTTCCTCCTTTAACGTTGACTTTACAAAAGCTATGCTTCTGTTTCCTCAGTAAAAGTTTCTCTCAGCACTCTCCATTTACTGTGCAGACACTTGACATGAATTTTTGTTGTTTTCTTTACCATATGGTGATTCCATTTTTGCTCACTATAGACACATTCATTTCTTTCTTTTTTTGCGGGGGTTGGGTGGGTGGTACTAGGGTTTGAACTCAGGGCTTCACACTTGCTCAGCAGGTACTCTACCACTTGAGCCAGCCTTGTGTTGTGTTTGGTATTTTCAAGATAGGGTCTTGCAAACTATTTGCCTTGGCTGGCCTTGAACTGTGATCCTTGTGATCTCTGCCTCCTGAGTAGCTGGGGTTACAGGCGTGAACCACTGGCATCCGGTGACACATTCATTTTTTTATGGAATGTACTTTCACTTAGTACCTTTGAAGGCTGTAATCCTTGCTTTATGCTAAAGGACAGTAGTAGTATAATGATTTTAAGGTACATGATTCTAAGAAGCAAACCTTTAACATTTTGTGCACCAAGCAATTCTGGTATAACTAGTTTTCTTTAGTGTGAAAATTAAAAACAAGATTTGTGCGATATTAAAAAACATTACTTGAATGTGTTATGTAAGTGCGTACTGTGTGATTGAGACCATTTAAGTCATTTGATATTTGAACAAAGTGATTTTCATTAGCAGGCTTTTTCCCACTAATGTCTTTCCTTTTTGAAGATGAATGCTTTAGATGTAGTTGTCTTGTATATCTGTTGCTCAAATATATGCCACTGGTATTTTCTTAGAGTGTTAGTCAGTTAATTTCCATCTACATTTATTGCTGCTTAGAAAAGTGAATTATTGATGTGAACAAAGTTTCAGGTCTGGTGAATGAATTCAAATTAGACCTTTATAGCAAATTACTGACATGTGTGCTAAGATTCTGGTGTCATGCTTCAGTCCTATATGAAGGGCTGGTGAAGTCATATTTAATATTATTAAACAAAATTTATAGTAGGTTACTGTTTCAGGTTGAGTTTCTACACTAGGCCTGACAGACCAGAGTAACTCAGAATGAAATCATCCTTGTTAGGTGCCACATAACCAAACTGAACTTTAAAATGGGCCCATTTTCCAAATGAAACAACAACAAAAAAGAATCAAACAAGAAAAAATAGGATATTCATGCAACCAATCAGAAGGGTCTAGTCTACCTGTGCATAGTATGCATGAGTCTTACCATAGTATGGAATTCCCTTCTACTCCAACCTTGTAAGCAAAGTAACTTTGAAAGGACCTTTTTTTGTTCCTTATCTCTGCTTTATTCAGCCCTTTTTTGCCTATAAGGCTAACAACCACCATATTCAGCTCGTGGAACTCCCACTGTTTTATAGATGGGTTGCTGGCCAATTAACAAAACCTAATTCTGTATTTAAGACTCAATTTGTTAAAATTTTGTTTTTTTGGCAGTTTATAAGAAGCTTGCATTCACATGACTTATGCTAATAATATCTTTTAGATCATTTCTTGATTATTAATATTTGCCACAAATTTATGGTAAGTAAATGACTGCTAGTTTTGACTTTATAGTGGAGTAGATATCTAAGCCTCAGAATCATCTGATCTTGGAAAATAAAATGAATGGAAATAGGAGAAAAATAAAGTTTCATCATCCAGGGTTCCTAAGCATCTGTTCATATTATAAATTCTCCTTTTTGTCTTTAACCATCAGTAGCATATAGTTTAACCTTCTCATATCTTCTTACATACCTCTTTTACTGAAATATTCACTTTCTTTGCAAATATTGTGATTTTAGAAGCTCTAGTGAGGTCATATTTTGCGTTATTCATGATTAAAGTAAAGAATTTCACTGAATCTTTTTACTTATGACTGAACCTCCATTTTGGGAGATATATTTTAACTTTTCAACAGTTACATGCTGTGTCTTAAAGCAATCACACCTATGTTCAACTCCTTAAATTTTCTGTGTATCAGTTTGATGGTCAGTCAGTCTCCTTTGCTGTTAGTTCTTCCTC
The DNA here is from genome assembly GCF_047511655.1 of Castor canadensis. Taxonomy (NCBI): domain Eukaryota; kingdom Metazoa; phylum Chordata; class Mammalia; order Rodentia; family Castoridae; genus Castor; species Castor canadensis. Next base: position 142,574,565 of record NC_133390.1, on the reverse strand, counting down.
TGTACAAGAGACACTCTTGTTACAACACTTTCCACATATTTTCAGGAAATACTTGTTGAAAAAGCAGGACATTAAAAAAAAAACTAAATTATCAATTACATTTGTCTTTTTTGAGAATGGCATAGAGATCCAGCTCAGAAAACCTAAAGCACGGGACAGTGCTGTCAGATAAGAGCATTGCTTAATTCTGAAGAATAATTTTATTCTCTTCAAATGGAGTGGTGAGCAAAGAGGTACTAGATGGTAAAGACCAGATGGAGAATTAGGACAGCTTTCCAGGACTTATTGTGTTTGAATTTTATTTTTTTACTTAAATTTTATTTTAAATAATAAATTTTATAAATGGTAGATATATAGATGCTCAAATATGAATACGTAATATGGTCTAACTTTTGTTTTATCCATTCTCCTACATTTTCTCCATTGATATAAAATTTAAATATAAAAGAAACAATTTTCTCTACTTAATAATGGGTGTTTTGTTATGACTAGACCAATAAATAATTTTGATCAGAATGTCACCAAATACAGATGTATTTTAGAAGGATATGGGGTTGCTTTATGTTTATTCTTTCATTATTGAATATCTATTTTGCTTTCACAGTTTAAAATAAATTAAAACAATTCCTTCATTGTGAAGGGACCCAAAGTTAATTGGTGGGAGGAAGAGAGGGAGAGTTTTGAACAGAAAAATAAAATGAAGTTACTAAATAAAACTACAGCATATGCTTTGTTGTCCATAAAGACAGAATTAGGGTCAATGTATGAAAGATGCAAAGAGTGAGGTGTTGACATTCTAGCATAAAAAATGTTATAATAACCAAGGCCAGAGGAAAATTGAAATGAACACCTATTGTGAGCTGGTTAAGAACTTCTTAATTAGAAATATTTAAGCAGAGTAGACTATTTTATCTAAGAGAACTACTACATCAGTTTGGAGGGTTGAAGGAACCTCTAAGATCCTTTCAAAATTTACAATTAGGTCATTTTGTTTTTCCTCCTATTAGGCATCTTTATGGGAGTTGTGTTTATATCGAATAAGAAGTTGTGCCAAAGACTTGGGCATTGCTTTGGTTAGGTGAGTTGACTGGGAAGCTGTGCTTTAATAACCACCAAAGTCTTAAGAAGATAATAAGGAAGAAGCAGCAAGGCAGAGTTATCACTAAGATTTCCCCAGCATCCTTTCTTAGCTGCTGTGATTTTAGCAAAACCTGAATTTTCCATGTGGTAGTAAAATGTTTTGTGTCAATAGAATCAAGCATAGGGAACTGTTTCATTCTATTAAATCCTAAGAAGTTATTCTACAATTGAATTTTTGAAAGATTTCATTAATTCTTCAAGTGAATCTTTATATACTAAAAGCATTAAAGTTAGTACTAATGTACTTCATTTTGTTTTACTTATTTGAACCTATGCAATCAATATAATGAAACTAGCCCTCTTGGTTATTGTAGGGAAATACATCATAGTTTGCCAAAATCAAAGCCAAGGCATAACAATATTTAGAAGTAAAATCTTTTCAACCAATTATCGTTGGGAGAAATTGTCTCAAAGAAGGGTCACAAAGAACTTTCCCATCAAAATGTATATATGCAACTCAGACTTTGGTATTGCCATTTAATATAAAATAATTCTCTAATACAGCTGTCATTTCATAAAAATGAATTCTCTTTAATATTAGTAGAATTTGACTAGCCAATGCTTTTAGTCTTTCATGTTTTAAGGGGAGGATTCTGGTTGGTAATGGACAGTTTATAACATGAACAGAAAAGAACTGAACTTAGTTTTGTATTGTACTAGGCAAAAAGAAAAGAATTTTACATGAGAATTGGGACTGTAGAAAACATGTGAAATAGCTTAAAACTATTTTACTTTTATAAGGAAAGTTCATCTTTATAAATAAATATTTAAATGAGTAACTGCAAGCTCTTTTTAGCAGCAAAATAATAATAGATTTATTTTGAACTTTGAACAAAAACTAAATTAATGGGCTCAAATTCTACTAGTAATCTTGGTGTGTGCATGTGTGTGTGCATGTGTATGCACATGTAGGAATTGTTACGTTACTTTTATTTGTTCCTCTTTTGATTGAAGGAAGATATTGTTGGAGAACAGACCTATTTGTAAAAACTTATTGGGAACATCCAAATTGGCAAAAAAATTTGGTGCCCATCTGCAGTAAATCAAGATGTACATCTGACTAGGTTGGGGCTTCATGCCAGGGCCTGTCTCAACATGTTCAGTTTTTAACTGAATTCTGTCAAAATTCTGAGTCAGATAATAATAATTAATGTCACAGACATTTTGTGCATCTTTCTTGTTGAAGTATCTATTGTGTGACTATAATACTAGTCATAAAGGGCCACAGTATTCTTGGCCATGATATTAGCTCAGAGTTTTCTTGAAGCATAAGTCTTCTTCCTCTACCCTGGTGTTAGCTACTTTTGCATAGTTGTGACCAAATACCAGATAGAAAAACTTAGAAGGAGAAAAGATTTATTTTAGCCCATGTTTTCAGAGATTTCAGTCCATAGTTCTAGACTGTGTTGATTCTGAGCCTTCAGTGAAATGGAACATTATGGCAGCAGAAGCATGTGGCACCTCATTTGCCAGATAGGAAGCAGAAAGAGAGACAGGAAGAGTCCAGGGCAGGATATACCATTCAAAGAAATGCCAACAGTGACCTACTTCCTCCAGATGTCACCTTCCACAGTTTCTACTACCTCACAGTAGCCTATTCAAATTTTGCATCTATTGATGAATTAAACCATTGGTTAGGTCAGAGCCTTTGTGATCTAATTGTCTGGAAATATCCTCACAGACACAACAGAGGTGTGCTTTAGTAATCTCCTAGGCATGTCTCAATCCAATTAAGATGACAATCAACATTGACTATCATAATTCCCTTTCTCTATTTCCTATTCATTCTCATCCTACTTGGGGATTGATCATCAGGATAGCATTTGGAAATGATACTCTCCTGTGCAAGAAAATATACATAAGTGTTGCCTTGGTTGGGGAGATTATATGATGTTGTAGTTTGGTTTCTTCTAAAAGCAAAACTTGAGATAATGACTCAGATGTGAAAGTTTATTTAAGGAAATAGGTATGAGGGAAAGGAAAGTGAGACGGCCCCTTCAATCCCCACCCCCACCAAGAAAGTATTTTTTAAAGAGTAAATTAAGGGTAAGGATATCCGAAGTGAAGGGATCTTGTGTAAAATGGCCTTAGAGTTATCCTCACCCAGTAACAAGGAAGCTTGGTATTATCTTCAGATAAATTTGTAGATGTTAATTTGACAGCATGGTCTGTAGATAGACAATTCTCATAATTAGCTCATTTTGGACAATCTTCCTCAGGATGTAGACAATTGGAAATATAGTCATTTCAGAAATATGATAAAGCTCCTTACCAAGTCTCTATTGCTAATTTCTTTGCTTGTTCTTAGGGAGAATTTTGTAAGTAGTCTATGAATCTCAAAGTTTCATCTGATCAGTTTATAAAATAGCAATGGGAGAAGTAGTAATTGTATGTTTTATTGAATACTTGCCGCATTTTCAACCACTTTTTTATATGAATATCTATAATAACCACATGAAGGGGATACTATTAGTATCCCATGCAACAAATAATGAAAGAAACTGAGGTAGAGAAAACTTACTTATTCAAAGTCTAAACCTTGATAGGGTGTGAACTTACTGTTTGTGTTCCTAGTACACTGGAGCAAACCCACTATTTTCTCATGGTGCTCAATCTAGCCTCTGTAAGGAGACACCCAGAACATCAGTGGTCCTCATTCCTTAAGGTTTGTGAATCAGAGACTGGAGCAGTGGGTGAAAGGTGACAACTTATTTGTCACAAGTCTTATTCTTCCTCTCTACAGTTCATTCTTCATGACATATCTAAAATTATATTTCTAAATGCACAGCTAAGATCACATTACCACCATTCCCTAAAACTTTCTAATACAGAATCTCACTTTGAGCAAAATCCATACTCAGTCTACTCAGCTAACTACTAGCCTGCCTTTGCCTGTCTCCTGGTCCTCACCTCCCACCTCTCTAACTACAACTCTCTCAACTCCAACTACATTGGCTTTCTTTCTGTGCCAGGCATATCCCAAGCTGTTACCTATCTCATGATGTGATTGTTTCTCACTTGCTACTCTCCGAATCCTTACCTTGCTGGCTCGTGTTGCCATTTGGATGTCCGTCAGTAGCTCTCTCTTCACTGAGGCCTTTGCAGACATACCGTCTCCCTCAACCCAGCCACCTTTCCCGCTTATTTCCCTTATCTGTTTTCTTCATAGTACATCTGGCAGTATGAAAAATTTATCTCATTTATCTTTGAGTGTACATGTTTATCTTTTTCCCTGCTCCCTTCAATCCACTCTCCAACAGTAAGTTCCACAAGCATCAGTACTGTGTGTGTTTTGTTTCGTTGCTCTAGCCCTAGTACTTAGGACATCCTGGAACATAATAGTACTCAGTAAATATTTGATGTATGACTGGCTAACTAATGAATAAAGCAATAAATGAATGAGTGAACAATTGACGAGAAATTTAATCACATTATCTTAGACAAAAATTGACAATATTGAAATCAAGGCATTTCTCTGGCCAGCTCATGTGACTATGCAATATTATTTCAGATTCATTGTATATAATATTTTGAGCCAAAATATTTTTTACTCTCATAGCTCTCACCTTTTTCTTTTATTTAGGGGAAAGAGAAGGTATGACAGTTGTTTGTAGAGGAAAGTACCCGTGTACAGATTGACACCTCTTTTAACTTTATTGACCAAGTTTAGAAAATAAGACACTTTAGAAATATCCTCTTCTGCCACCCTCCCTTGAATTCCGCTTTCCATGGGGGAGTAGGGGAAGTAGCAGGGAGTGAGGGCCACTAGTAGAACAGAAAGTGTTAGAGAATATAAAAGTGATTGGTTCCCATTGTTCAGGGAAAGAAGACAGTGAGCAGTAGGCACTCTGAAAAATTAGAGTCATTTTTGCACACGCTATATCAGCACTCGTGCCACTAAGATATTTTATGAAATGCTTCATAACTTCTACCATAGCCTCACTGAGAAGATATGAATACATCAAATTTTGCTATACTATAAAGATTTAAAAATACAAGCTAAGTAGCACAAGAATTAGAGAGCTCAAAGGGTCTTTAAAATATAAATGAATGAGAAATGAAGTCATTTTTGAGAAAAATCACTGCATTATCCTAAGGTCAGATAAAAATAAAGAAGAAAAAATAGATGTCATTGTATTAGATTCAGAATACCATTCATTACAATTTCTGACATCCCTGAAAGGGGACTGGTCATTTCAATGGATAAGATAAAGTGTATATATTTTTATTGATTGAAAGAATTAAAGGAGTTAAATATTTTATTAAATGCAATATTCATTCAGTGTTATCCTGAAACAAATTCAATACTTCACTTTAAAAAAGTACAAGTGGACTTGTACTTTTAAACTAACTAACATCCAGTCATCAAAAGAGTACTGCAAAATGATAGCCAACTTTATAGCAGAAATTAGATAACATCTCAGAAAAAACTCATTTAAAATAGAAGATAATTAAAACTGATAAACAAGAGAATATCAAGCTGCCTTTTTCTCTTCTATAATCTTAATAAATATGAAATTCTATTCTCATGTATTCATTTACAAAATATTCCACGTTCATAGCCATGTCTCAGTAGCAATCCACTACAAAATTTGTGCAAGGAAGTTATCCTTTCTATTTTAGCCATTTTTGGAATAGACAATAATTGTGACATCAATTGATCACCTATAATTAATCTGTACCCCATGTCATCTAGTATATTTATAAGCACAAATATATTCAACATGACTTACTGTGTCAGAAATAATGAGGTATAAAGTGTACTCTTCTTAACCTATATTCTACATATGATTCAATTACAAGAGAAGGCAAACATTTTCATGAACCTCATGCACTGCGGTGGAAGCAAGACTTACCTTTTCAGGTATATGTAATTTAATAGCATTATTTAAATCAATATTTGAAAACTACTAAAGGGGATCATGATTCAAAAGTTGATTTAATTTATGCTGTACCACTATGCTTTGCATTGAAAAAACAATTCTATGACATTAATCTATCAGTCTTAGGATAAATCAAATCTTAATTTTCATGTTTCCCCAATCTACATGATGAAGCTGCACAAAGAGAAATACTGACAGCATTCTACTGCTTGTGTGGAGCCCTTACATAGCAGAAACTATGCATTTAAATCTGATAATAGCTGCACAGGGTGAAAGGAAAAAATCGTGTTCTCCTCTAACTTCAGTATCTTCTACCAACAGGTAAGGGACAGTAAATATGAACAGTTCAAAGCACAATGCAATTAGTTAGTCCACATGAGAGTGGGTTGATTTAAAGCAAAACAATGCTTTATTATCATTTACTCAATCCCTTCTGCACATAGTTATTTCCCTTCTGTTTCTCTGCCAGGTTTTAATACAGCCAGTGAAGCCTTCACCAGAGCTGAGCAGATGCTTGTCAATTTCCCAAACCAGTTGTTAAATAAACCTATTTTATTTATAAAGAACCCAGCATCAGGTAATTTGTTATAGCCACATAAAATTAACTAAAACAGAAGGGAAAAGACAGCTATTAAATTAGAGATGGATCTGAACTAATCAAATTCCTAGGGTTATTGGTGTAATTGATATGAAAAATGGCTATGTGTGTGCGTCAGGTGATTATGTGTTAATAAAATGGCATAAAACAAAGAATTGTCAACACTGCTGCATTTGAATTATTTTAAAAATGGAGTTTTCAAGGGCAAAGATCACATTTTATTTCTTTTTGTATATCTTTAGCACCTGACACAGTGAGTGACATAAGACAAACTAATAAACACTGAGTGAATGAAGGACTAAATTCTACTTCATTACCACAGACTAAAAAGATTAAAATTTAACTCACATTCTATCTTGAAAATATCTGTAAAAATAATAATTGCACGAGCTAAAAGAAATCACATACAAAATTACTAAACAATCATTTTGATCAATTTGAAGGCAGGGCAGTAAGCACCTTAAAATGCTTTATGTAAATATATTACATATTTACAAATATGACAGGTAACAAGTTTACAAAATGATAATTTTAATTTAAAAGGAAATATATATATGTTAATTGTCCTAAAGTCTAATTTTTTTTCTTTTTGATTATTTTATCATGATACAATAGAATGTCAATACTTAAAAGATACCAAAGAACGTATGAAGAAGCCATCTTCTTAAGGAATTTTGCCTGGCTCCTTAAAATATGACTCTAGCTCATTCTATAATTTATTGAATATTTGATACCACTAGTAAAGCAAGAGTGGGTTTTTTTCCTCTAATACGGGTGAGAACGGTGTGTATGGCAATTGCTGCTATGCACTTCCCACCATTCTTGCTGGCAGAGACCATTTCTAGGCTGTTGGCCCAACTTCCAATACCCCTATCAATCTGCCTAGGGCTTTCTCAAGCTACTAGAGTCAGCTTTGCTTGTGGGCATAGAATGCCACAACTGCTGGAAAGTTAGTGTCTTCCAGCTCTCTCTTTCCTTGGGTGGGATAACTCTCAGGCATGTGTTTATAATATTCCCCAGAGACCCCCAGTAAAAACAACTCCCAGTTCCACATTAGCTTGCTTATTACTCTCTATGTGACCTCATCCATTCCTTGCCATTTTTCCTCTACTCCCCTGTTTGTGTTTCCCAGAATCATTTCCCAAATGAACAACTTGCATTCCAATCTGTGGCTTGGCTTTTGCATCTAATGAAACCCAAACTAAGAATATTTTATAGTTTCATCAAATGACTAAACTTAAAGATAAAAAATGAGAGAAAATTCATGATATGGTAGAAATATCACATACCAGTATTCTGAGTATAATCTGAGTTTATCACTGGAATTTACAAGTAGAGGAACTATTATGTGGTAACCATCTACTGAAGAAACAGAGAGAAAAATACTTTTATATTTTGATTCTAAAAACATAGTTTTTAATTTCTCACTCTGAAGAAATTGACAGTTGATGGGAAAATCTAACGGAAATGTGAAGATAGTCTACAAATGTGGCCCCCACAAATTCCTGCTGATGTCTTCCATGGGTGCCTGTGCATTGTGACTTTGCCACTCCTCTCATCAAGAGATGGTGTCTATTTCTTGTCACTTTATGTATAGGTTGCCCTTGTTTCCTTTGAACAACAATATCCCATGGATATGATATCTATCTATTTAATCTATTCCTAAGGAGCACTGGGAGCTTCCACTGCCCCTTTTGAGCCTAGCCAAAATGATTTGAGCTCAGGCTAGATTGAAGAATGACTAGAGCCACACAGATGAGACTATGGAGGAACATGAGCCTCAAACAAGTTCTCAGCTCAAGAAAATTACATGAGTGACCTCAGCTACACCATCAAGGAGAATGCCCCAGCTGATGGCAGCCAACCCACAGAATCATGAGAAATCATGAATTGGGTGGTGTGTTAAGTGATAATAGATAACTGAAACAGCAAGCATTACAGTGCATCTTGATAAGTCTACTAAAGTAAAGTGCTAAGTACAAAGGAGGAGACAGAAAAGATAGAAATGGAGTGAGCACCTACTATAAGATAACACTGTGCAGGGACTAATCAGAGAGGTATTCAATGTGGTTGCTGCTAATAAACACATATTCTTGTTGGAAATAATGCCTATTCTTTGTAATAATTAGAGAAATCCCTATTATGAGCAATATGACTGTGACTCTATGGACAATAAAAGTTGAAAGAAAAAAAAAGATGTAAATGTAGGTGGGTTAAGGATTCATGTTTAGAACAAAAGAAGGAAAAGCTACCCAGGTAATGGGAATGGTAAAAAGGCAGGAGGCTAAGTGGGGCAGGGGAGAAAGGAAGAAGGTGGATCACAAGTTGTGATCTCTATTTTCTCACTCCTAAAACATGCTCCCCCTAAATGCCTGATGAATATTAGCTCTTCTTTCCTGAACTGATCAAAATATTTTGAAACCCGCTTATGAAGGGTAGCAAAACATCACTCATATGCTAATCACCATTGAAAAGTGGATTTGCAAAATGCTTGCTTCTTTCTTTTCCTCCATAATTCTTCCTTCTTTTTAGGTAAAGCACATACTACTCAGCAATATGTCTTTTGCTATAACTAGGTCATATCTACTCAAATAGCTCTGCTTAATACTTAATATTATTAATATAAGAAAGGTAATAGCAACTATTTCATATTGCCATCTGAAGCAGATTTTTAGTCTATCTAAGAGAGTCTCATAATTTCTATTATTATGGATGGACAGCATTTTATGCTTTGAAAGTTAATAGGAAATTAATGTAATTAATGGGCTTATTCAAATATATTATTAATATGTTCACTCCCTTAAATATTTGTGCCAATTCTTCATAATAAAAAAAATAAACTTATAGATTTAAAAGGAACACTGGACAGAGTTTGCCTTATCTCTTTGATTCTATAAGTAACCAGTCAGTATAATACTATGCTTGTTAGGTATCTAGAGCATGGCTAAAATAATCTATGTGTAGATGTATGCAGATATTGCTATATCCATACATGTAAATAATACTTTATGGTTATGTTGCTTCTGAGATTTATTAAATAAGACACTTTCAGTGCTTCCCAGAAAGGTGGCTTGTCTGTCACTTATATACCTTCAAATTAATACTGTTTTTCTAACAACTACCACAATTTCTCAGAAATGAACTTTAATAAACAAAACATTTAGTTGTTGTTAAAGCACTATCTTAATGTTCACAAACATTATTATAAACAAAACAAAATGCAGAAAGCAGATCTTGGAAGAAGGTGAAGAAAGTTGTGGTAGTAATTGTACAAATGGGCCAGAAGGAGAAGGGTCTAAGTTGCACTATGACTGTGGAAGTATTTTATAGATTATATTTCATAAGTATGATTTGACTATGAAGATTAGAGATGATTCACAGGTAGATAGCTTACAGGGCTATTTCGCCCTCGGGCATACTTGGCAAGTGCTCTTACCATTGAGCTATATTCCTAGCTCCTGCAGACAGTTTTGACAGAGACAATGTTGATTATTCTTATTTTTTTGTTAGAAAAGCCCATATTATTAATTCTAAAAATCCAAAATGATCATTCTGAGTGCAGATTTTGCAAAGAAAATTCCTTGTCCACGTAATAACTTTCTCCCTCTAGTCTTCTTTTCTGTCAGAGGTTGGCATTGTCACCTGATTTTGTAGATAGATTTTCCATCATTCCCCTCTTCTACCTGCCCCTGTATCCCCCAGAACTTCTGAAGTGAAGAAGCTGCCTCCACTTTTGGGGCTGGTTGTTGTCTAATAATGTCTAATCATCCAGTCACAGGTTGGCTCCCTCACAACTTTTTTTGTGAATTTGTAATGAATAAGCTTTGAGTGAAGTCAAAATCCAAAGAGCCTAATGCAATGTACTGGGGATCCATGAAGAGAGAGGGTCCTTTGAGTCAGAGCATGGGCTTTCAGTTTCTCAGGAAGGAAATCAAATACTTCCTCTTGTCCCAGGTCAGATACCAAGTAGTTCTATACTTCCAGCAGGACTATTGATGATTCTTAAGTACTTGGTAATAAAGTACTTGAAGATAAAGTATTATGGTGCTAATGATATTGGAAAGCTAGGACGATAAGAAAGGTTGAGGTCAAAAGGGAATTGAAAATTTAAGACTTCAAAGTTAAAACATTTGCAATGATTCCTGAGGCAAAGGAGAGACTAGCAAAATGAAGGAAGAAATGCTTCCTTAAAAAGGTTAGTTATGTCTATTCTACCAGGAAGTAGGAGGTAGGGGAAGGTGGCACAAACAATGTATATACATGCAAGTAAATATAAAAACAATAAAATGAAAGGAGAAAAAAAAGTTATGTCTAATTTCTCTAGTGAACAATCTTTTAAAAAAGTGACAAGATGCATTGAGCCACAAAATCTCTATTTTGGATAATCCTTGTGAACTAAAAAATAATAAATAAAATAGGTTTATTTAACAACTGGTTTGGGAAATTGACAAGCATCTGCTCAGCTCTGGTGAAGGCTTCACTGGCTGTATTAAAACCTGGCAGAGAAACAGAAGGGAAATAACTATGTGCAGAAGGGATTGAGTAAATGATAATAAAGCATTGTTTTGCTTTAAATCAACCCACTCTCATGTGGACTAACTAATTGCATTGTGCTTTGAACTGTTCATATTTACTGTCCCTTACCTGTTGGTAGAAGATACTGAAGTTAGAGGAGAACACGATTTTTTCCTTTCACCCTGTGCAGCTATTATCAGATTTAAATGCATAGTTTCTGCTATGTAAGGGCTCCACACAAGCAGTAGAATGCTGTCAGTATTTCTCTTTGTGCAGCTTCATCATGTAGATTGGGGAAACATGAAAATTAAGATTTGATTTATCCTAAGACTGATAGATTAATGTCATAGAATTGTTTTTTCAATGCAAAGCATAGTGGTACAGCATAAATTAAATCAACTTTTGAATCATGATCCCCTTTAGTAGTTTTCAAATATTGATTTAAATAATGCTATTAAATTACATATACCTGAAAAGGTAAGTCTTGCTTCCACCGCAGTGCATGAGGTTCATGAAAATGTTTGCCTTCTCTTGTAATTGAATCATATGTAGAATATAGGTTAAGAAGAGTACACTTTATACCTCATTATTTCTGACACAGTAAGTCATGTTGAATATATTTGTGCTTATAAATATACTAGATGACATGGGGTACAGATTAATTATAGGTGATCAATTGATGTCACAATTATTGTCTATTCCAAAAATGGCTAAAATAGAAAGGATAACTTCCTTGCACAAATTTTGTAGTGGATTGCTACTGAGACATGGCTATGAACGTGGAATATTTTGTAAATGAATACATGAGAATAGAATTTCATATTTATTAAGATTATAGAAGAGAAAAAGGCAGCTTGATATTCTCTTGTTTATCAGTTTTAATTATCTTCTATTTTAAATGAGTTTTTTCTGAGATGTTATCTAATTTCTGCTATAAAGTTGGCTATCATTTTGCAGTACTCTTTTGATGACTGGATGTTAGTTAGTTTAAAAGTACAAGTCCACTTGTACTTTTTTAAAGTGAAGTATTGAATTTGTTTCAGGATAACACTGAATGAATATTGCATTTAATAAAATATTTAACTCCTTTAATTCTTTCAATCAATAAAAATATATACACTTTATCTTATCCATTGAAATGACCAGTCCCCTTTCAGGGATGTCAGAAATTGTAATGAATGGTATTCTGAATCTAATACAATGACATCTATTTTTTCTTCTTTATTTTATCTGACCTTAGGATAATGCAGTGATTTTTCTCAAAAATGACTTCATTTCTCATTCATTTATATTTTAAAGACCCTTTGAGCTCTCTAATTCTTGTGCTACTTAGCTTGTATTTTTAAATCTTTATAGTATAGCAAAATTTGATGTATTCATATCTTCTCAGTGAGGCTATGGTAGATAAGGTCATGGAGAAGGCACCTCTTCTTCAGGAAAGTAACAAATGACTACCACCTGTCCCCAAATATGAAAAGCGAAGTTCACATTGAAAAAGTGACTTTTGATATAGGACAAAGGATTTCAAACTTTGTGAGGCTTCAGCATCTGTAAGGAGACTTCTGAGAAATAACTACTCCAAATGTACTGAACCAGAATTTAAAATCCTAGGGCATGGGCAGGGGATAATGTCCATCAAAGTTGGCATTACATTTTATCAGAACCTTGCCTGATTATCTTCAGTAGGAAATCAGAAAACTTCTTTCCTTCTAACCTTAATTCCTCCATTATCCAAGATATTTTAATGTTTTGATACATGATTTCCTATCCTTGCAGAGTTCAAGTGACTTTTTTTCAAATGTTAAAATTCTTGACCCTCTATGATGCCAAGTCAGTTGTCCATATAATTCAACTCTCTTGATTATGCTGTTTCTCCAGGTCTTGTACGGCTGTTTTGCTCTTGCTGAAGCCCTCTTTTGCTAACTTAATATCTGCTACCTACTATTAGTTTGGGTTTCTAATATTTTTCACCATAGCCCTATGCCAGTGTGTTCCTCTATCCCTTGGGCCAGTATTTCTCTTGTCACAAAGGTTGCCTATGAAATATACACAATTTATAGCTCACCCTGGAAGACACCAAGATTCTCAGAACTTTCATTTCCTTGTCCCTAAATGAGGTCAGTAATGGTTGCTGACCCTTCCCTTGACTCTGAAGAGTGTGGTCAGGTTAGATGAGAAAATGCTTGTTGTAGGTGGAGTAATGTGCTGCTATAAATCCATATGTTATAGACAAGGAAACTGAGTCTCTAGGATGTTAAATTACTTAACCAAAGTGGAACCAAGATTTTAATTTAAGCTTGTTCCACCAGAAACCATTTTCCTTTCGTTCCCACAAAGGAGGCACCAAATACAGGACTGGGAAATAATGTGGATATCTTCTATGATTTACATAGGGCTCTGGCTACATGGTGCTCTGGCTTACTACATGAGTGCAAAGGCCCACCCCCAAAAAAACTCTGTGTGCTCTACATCCCTTTATTAGGACATTTTTCTCACATATGATTATCCAGTATGAGTATATGATGAGTTAGGGCTGTGGGTGGAAGTTGCTGCAATTAGTTTTGCCTCAGGTAGAATGCTGACATCAGGTGTAATGAGACTAAAATCTTCTACTCAGCTGTTGCTTGAAATACTCTGTTGTGTTCTCATCCAACTGCTTTAACTAATTGAAGTGACTTAACCATATAATTATTTTCAAATGTTTACAATTACTTTCAGATAAACATAAATGATTGCTTGCCTGCATCCAAATAGTGCAAGGAATAATTTGGTTGAACCCTTCTAAAACATTTTGGTGGAAATATCAGAGTGTATTTGTGGAATTCAAGGGATACAAATGGGTATTGTTTAATACAAAATGAAATGAAATGAAATATTATTTTCAGTTCCACCAGAATGGAGTAGCCCCATTGCTCCCAGGTCTTTGTCCTTATAATTAAAATCCCTAGATACAATGAACAAAAGAAGTCTCTGAAAGACAAAGAATGTGAGCTGCCCAGGGCCTCAGGATTTGAGGAGCTGCACAGTAGGGAGTACCTTGAATTTTCTTATTGCTTCTCATATATTCTGAACTGGGTGCTACAGAAGTGTCTGACCCAGAATTGCCAACAGGCACAGAATTTAAAAAGTTACAAGAAGGTCCTATTTCCTTTAGCCAAATGAGAAGGAAAAGGGTGGCATGACAAAAGAAAAAAAATTGGTAGCATCCTCTAAACATCATTGGAAAACCACAGCATAGCTTCTCCTTGTTCCTTTCCACAGGACAGAGCAGGAACTTGATCCCACTCCATATGTTGATGTTATTAGACTTTGATAAATTATACATGCATATAGTATTATCTAGAGCAACAAAAAAGAAAACTGCAAAAAACAATGTGCTTCAAAAAACCAAAAATAAATTAAGGTAAAAACTTTAAAAATGATCACATAACCTAAAGGAAAGTAAGAAAAAAGAAATAGGAAATAAAAAGAAAATAAGTTTATAAAATGGCAGACATTAGTCCTAACATGTCAATAAATTACTTTAAGTGTAGATGGTCTCTGGAAATGCAAGGGACCAGAATATTTGAAAAAAAATGTTGAAAAAGAACAAATGTGGAACACTAATACTTTCCAATATTAAAGCCTACTACAACATAAGAGTAAAACCTACTAGAACATAATAGTAACTAAATGTGTGGTATACAGATCAATGGAATATAATTGAGAGTCCAGAAATAAACAATGAAATCAATGGTCAACTGATTTGTGATAATTCCAATACAATCCAAGGATGTATGTGTGTGTGTGTGTGTGTGTGTGTAGAATATAGTAGTTTCAACAAATGGTACTAGAACAACTGAATATACACATGCAAAAGAATGAAATTAGATCCAGTCTTTATAACCTATGCAAAAAACTAAGTTTAAATAGATCTATAAACTCTTAGAATCTATAAGATTCATGACCTTGCATGTGGGAATGAACTGTTAGACATGTTACCCAAAATACAAGGTACAAATACACGGGACTTCATCAAAATTAGAATTTTTGAGAGATTCCAAGATGGCAGCTAGAGGGAGGAAGCAGAAAGCGTGCCTCCTATAGTGAAATCTTGGAAAGACACTGGAGACAAACTTTGCAGGCAAAACCACTGAAAAGAGGCAAAACTTTTACCCCTCCACACCTCCAGCCAGTGCAGAGGATCTCCACTTCACATTAAATGGAGAAATCAGGAGGGCCCCCGGGCCGCCAGCCTCCCACACCCAGAAGGCTTGGGAAGACGTGGACAAGGTGAGCTTAAGGGTACCACGGGACTCCCACAGACAATGCTGGGCCAGATCAGCATAGCTCCCTGGACAGACTGACCTCCACCCAAGGAAAAAAGAGAAACTGAGTAATAAGCAATAAGAACAATAAAGATGCAGGAAAGAGGGTGGGGCACACTGAGCGCTGAAGATTGGGGAAGGGAATCCTTCCTGGGACGGTAAATAAACAAGCCACGTGGGCCAGACAGGCTCTGGCGGGAGCAGGGGCGTGTGCCCATCAACCAGGGGCAGTAAAGCTTGTGTGAGTGGTGGAGAGAGGAAAAGTCCACAGGAGAGGAGGGAAGACCCACTTCCCACGTGAGCTATAAACAAACATAGCAGCTGGCAGGAGCAGCATCACCGCCCAGTAATCACGAGCGGGAGGAAAACTCCAGAAGAGATGGGGGAGGACCCACTTCCCACGTGGACTGTACACAAACACGCAGGCCTGAGAAAGCAGGTGCAGTGTCATCTCCCCCAGTGTCCTTGGAAAGGGGAAAGCTTGTAGCAGAGGCTCGCACACAGGAGAACTCTGAGTAAACAAAGCCTGTGGGGCCAGGTGAGTGCTAAGCTCACCCATGAGATCTGCATAAATAACGCCTCAAGCAACAGCAGGCTGACAGCAGTGAGCAGGCAAGCCACAACCGGACATACCATTCACTGAACTGTCTCCAGATTCTTTTTTTTTTTCTCTCTCCCTACCTTTGATGAGAAAACAACTGAACTACACCTGCATGCTGAAAAACTTACTAAAACTGTATGGCATTTGAACTTGGGACACTTTGTGAGTTTTTTTGTTTTTTATTTTTATTTTTTTTGTGCAGTTTTGTTCTACTTTATGCATCCCCTTTGATGAGACAACTACAGAACAACATCTGAGGCAACATCTCCAGGATTGGAGAATGACATGGACACCAAAATTATTAAGACTAAAACTTCATTCCATTTGAACTTGGAGTTTTTCTTTATTTTTTTTATTTTCTATTTTGCATTTTGTTTTATTTTATTTATATATATATATTACATTCATTTACTTATGTATTTTTATTCTTATCTTTTTTCTTTTTATTTTTTTATTTTCAATCTTCTCATTGTCTGTCTAAGGCCTGCTCAGCTTACTGTCAATTAGTACACTAACACTCCCTGTTTATACCTTTGAAACTTTGTTTGATTCCTTGATTTGTTTTTCCTACCTGTCTATTTGTTTTTCCCTTTTATTTAACTTCTTGCTTTCCATCTCCTCTCACCATTCCATTCTAAATATTACCATTGTTATTATTACAAGCTAGAAAATACTTAATTGCACACAGTACAGGGACAGTAACAACACCAAGGACAATGATGGGAAGACAGAAAAAAAAGGGAAACCAGTTTCCCCACAGCAAAAAATTAGTACAGAAACTAGAGGGAAATGAAGAAAACAGATACTCAGATCCACACTCCAACAAAATGAAGATAAACTATGCCAAAGAACCCAATGAAGCCCACAAGAATAATTTAAAAGAAGACATACTACAACTACTCAATGAGAATTTTATAGAGATGATACTGGATACGGTCAACCAAAATGTACAAGAGACACTCAAGAAATTCCAAGACAACAAAAATAGAGAATTTAAGAAAGCAAAAGAAGAAATAAAGGAAACCATAGAAGCACTATATCAACACCAAAGTAAAATAGAGAACATGATTAATAAACAGATAAATGAACTCAGGACAAAAATAGACAACATCAAAGAGGAAACCACCCAGGATCTGGAAAACCTCAGAAAAAAGAACGAAAGAGAACTGCAAAACAAAACGGAAGGCCAATCCAGCAGAATAGAACAAACAGAAGACAGAATCTCAGAACTTGAAGATGAAATGGTAATTAAAGGAAAAACCAAAGAATGATTAATTAAACAACTCAAGACCTATGAAAAGAAAATGCAAGAACTCACTGACTCCATCAAAAGACCAAACTTGAGAATCATGGGCATCGAAGAAGGAGAAGAGGTGCAAGTGAAGGGAATGCGTAATATATTCAACAAAATAATAATGGAAAATTTCCCAAATCTAGAGAAAGATATTCCCATAGAGATGCAAGAGGCCTCCAGGACACCAAACAGACCAGATCAAAATAGAACTACCCCACAACATATCATCATTAAAACAACAAGTTCAGAAACTAGGGAAACAATATTGAAGGCTGTAAGAGAGAAAAAACAAGTAACATACATAGGTAAACCCATCAAAATCACAGCAGACTTCTCAACAGAAACATTAAAAGCAAGAAGAGCTTGGGGTGAGATCTTCTGGGCACTGAATGAAAATAACTTCAACCCTAGGATACTCTACCAAGCAAAACGATCATTCAAAATAGATAGAGCAATAAAAGTCTTCCATGATAAGCAGAAACTAAAACGATATGTGACCACAAAGCCACCACTACAAAAGATTCTTCAAGGGATTCTGCACACAGAAAGTGAAACCCAACTTAACCATGAAAAGACAGGCAGCACCAAACCACAAGAAAAGAAAAAGCAACAAAGTAGAGAGTAACCTCAACTTAGGTACACACAATCAAACCTTCAAACAACTAAGACAACTAAATGACAGGAATCACCATATACCTATCAGTACTAACACTTAATGTTAATGGACTTAATTCACCCATCAGAAGGCACAGCTTGATGAAATGGATTAAAAAGGAAGATCCAACAATTTGTTGCTTACAGGAGACCCATCTCACCACCAGAAATAAGCATAGGCTTAGAATGAAAGGCTGGAAGAAGATTTACCAAGCCAATGGCCCCCGAAAACAGGCAGGAGTACCAATACTTATCTCTGACAAAGTAGACTTCAAAACTACATTGATCAAATGAGATAAAGAAGGACATTCCATACTAATAAAAGGGGAACTAGGCCAAAAGGAAATAATAATCATCAATCTGTATGCACCCAATGTCAACGCACCCAATTTCATCAGACATACCTTGAAAGACCTAAAAGCATATATTAACACCAACACAGTAGTCATGGGAGACTTTAACACCCCATTATAATCAACAGATAGGTCATCCAAACAAAAATCAATAAAGATATCCAAGATCTAAAATATACAATAGATCAAATGGACCTACTTGATGTCTACAGAACATTTCATCCAACTTCTACACAATATACATTCTTCTCAGCAGCCCATGGAGCCTTCTCCAAAATAGATCATATGCTAGGGCACAAAGCAAGCCTCAGCAAATATAAGAAAATAGAAATTATACCGTGCATACTATCTGATCACAATGCAGTAAAAGTAGAACTCAACAACAAAAATAAGGACAAAAAACATGCAAACAGCTGGAAACTAAATAACCTACTACTTAATGAACAATGGATTATCAATGAAATAAAAGAGGAAATTAAAAAGTTTCTGGAAGTCAATGAAAATGAAAACACAACCTACCAGAACCTATGGGACACAGCAAAAGCAGTCCTGAGAGGAAAGTTTATAGTCATGAGTACATATATTAAAAAGACTGAAAAATCCCAAATCAATGACGTAATGATACATCGCAAACTCCTAGAAAAACAAGAACAGCAAATCCCAAAGCAAATAGAAGGAGAGAAGTAATAAAAATAAGAGCTGAAATCAACGAAATAGAAACCAAAAAAACCATACAAAGAATTAATGAAACAAAAAGTTGGTTCTTTGAAAAAATAAACAAGATCAATAGACCCCTGGCAAACCTGACTAAAATGAGGAGAGAAAAAACCCCCATTAGTAGAATCAGGAATGCAAAAGGGGAGATAACAACAAACACCACGGAAGTCCAGGAACTCATCAGAGACTACTTTGAGAACCTATATTCAAATAAATTTGAAAATCTTGGAGAAATGGACAGATTTCTAGACACATATGATCATCCAAAACTGAACCAAGAGCAAATTAATCACCTGAATAGATCTATAACACAAAATGAAATTGAAGCAGCAATCAAGAGTCTCCCCAAAAAGAAAAGTCCAGGCCCTGATGGATTCTCTGCTGAATTCTATAAGACCTTTAAAGAAGTCATACCAATCCTCCTTAAACTGTTCCATGAAATAGAAAGGAAAGGAAAACTGCCAAACACATTTTATGAAGCCAGTATTACACTTATCCCAAAACCAGGCAAAGACACCTCCAAAAAGGAGAATTGTAGGCCAATCTCCTTAATGAACACTGATGCAAAAATCCTCAACAAAATAATGGCAAACCAAATTCAACAACACATCGAAAAGATTATTCACCACGACCAAGTAGGCTTCATCCCAGGAATGCAGGGGTGGTTCAACATACGAAAATCAAGAAATGTAATAAACCATATTAACAGAAGCAAAGACAAAAACCACTTGATCATCTCAATAGATGCAGAAAAAGCCTTTGATAAGATCCAACACCATTTCATGATAAAAGCTCTAAGAAAACTAGGAATACAAGGAAAATACCTGAACAGTATAAAAGTATATATGACAAACCTACAGCCAGCATTATACTAAACGGAGAAAAACTGAAACCATTCCTTCTAAAATCAGGATCCAGACAAGGATGCCCACTATCTTCACTCCTATTCAACACAGTACTGGAATTCCTAGCCAGAGCAATTAGGCAAGAAGGAATAAAAGGAATACAAATAGGTAAAGAAACTGTCAAAATATCCCTATTTGCAGATGACATGATCCTATACCTTAAAGACCAAAAAAACTCTACTCAGAAGCTTCTAGACATCATCAATACCTACAACAAGGTAGCAGGATGTAAAATCAACATAGAAAAATCATTAGCATTACTATACACTAAACAATGAGGAAACTGAAAAAGAATGTATGAAAACAATTCCATTTACAATAGCCTCAAACAAAATCAAATACCTAGGTATAAACCTAACAAAAGATGTGAAAGACCTCTACAAGGAAAACTATAAACTTTTGAAGAAAGAGATTGAGGAAGACCATAGAAAGTGGAGAGATCTCCCATGCTCATGGATTGGTAGAATCAACATAGTAAAAATGGCTGTACTCCCAGAAGTAATCTACATGTTTAATGCAATTCCCATCAAAATTCCAATGACATTCATTAAAGAGATTGAAAAATCTACCGTTAAATTTATATGGGAACACAAGAGGCCAAAATAGCCAAGGCAATATTCAGTCAAAAGAACAATGCTGGAGGTGTCACGATACCTGACTTCAAATTATATTACAAAGCAATAATGATAAAAACAGCATGGTACTGGCACAAAAACAGACATGAAGACCAGTGGAACAGAATAGAGGACCCAGATATGAAGCCACACAACTATAATCAACTTGTCTTTGACAAAGGAGCTAAAAACCTATGATGGATTAAAAAACAGCCTCTTCAACAAAAACTGCTGGGAAAACTTGTTAGCCATCTGCAAAAAACTGAAACTAGATCCATGTATATCACCCTATACCAAGATTAACTCAAAATGGATCAAGGATCTTAATATCAGACCACAAACTCTAAAGTTGATACAGGAAAGAGTAGGAACTACTCTGGAGTTAGTACGTATAGGTAAGAACTTTCTCAAGGAAACCCCAGCAGCACAGCAACTAAGAGATAGCATAGATAAATGGGATCTCATAAAACTAAAAAGCTTCTGTTCATCAAAAGAAATGGTCTCTAAACTAAAGAGAACACCCACAGAGTGGGAGAAACTCTTTGCCAGCTACACATCAGACAAAGGACTGATAACCAGAATATATAGGGAACTTAAAAACTAAATTCTCCCAAAACTAATGAACCAATAAAGAAATGGGCAAGTGAACTAAACAGAAGTTTCTCAAAAGAAGAAATTCAAATGGCCAAAAAACACATGAAAAAATGCTTACCATCTCTAGCCATAAAGGAAATGCAAATTAAAACCACACTAAGATTCCAGCTCACCCCTGTTAGAATAGCCATCATTACCAACACCACCAACAACAGGTGTTGTTGAGGATGCGGGGAAAAAGGAACCCTCTTACACTGCTGGTGGGAATGTAAACTAGTGCAACCACTCTGGAAAAAAATTTGGAGGCTACTTAAAAAGGTAGACATTGATCTACCATTTGATCCAGCAATACCACTCTTCGGGATATACCCAAAAGACTGTGACACAGGTTACTCCAGAGGCATCTGCACACCCATGTTTATTGTGGCACTATTCACAATAGCCAAGTTATGGAAACATCCAAGATGCCCCACCACTGACGAGTGGATTAAGAAAATGTGGTGTCTATACACAATGGAATTTTATGCAGCCATGGAGAAGAACGAAATATTATCATTTGCTGGTAAAAGGATGGAATTGGAGAAAATCATTCTGAGTGAGGTTAGCCTGGCTCAATAGACCAAAAACCGTATGTTCTCCCTCATATGAGCACATTAGATCAAGGGCAAACACAAGGGGACTGGACTTTGAGCACATGATAAATGGGAGAGCACACAAGAGAGGGTAAGGATAGGTAAGTCACCTAAAAAATTAGCTAGCATTTGTTGCCCTTAATGCAGAGAAACTAAAGCAGATACCTTAAAAGCAACTGAGGCCAATAGAAAAAGGGGACCAGCAACTAGAGAAAAGGTTAGATCAAAAAAATTAACATAGAAGGCAACACACACACACAGGAAATTAATGTGAGTCAACTCCCTGTTTGGCTATCCTTATCTTAACCAGCAAAAGCACTTGTTCCTTCCTATTGTTGTTTATAATTCTCTCTTCAACAAAATTAGAGATAAGGGCAAAATAGTTTCTGCTGGGTACTGAGGGGGTGGGGAGGAGAGGGAGGGGGTGGTGTGGGTGGTAAGGGAGGTGGTGGGGGCAGGAGAGAGAAATGACCCAAGCCTTGTATGCACATATGCATAATAAAACAATAAAAAAATGTGGTATACCAAAAGAAGAAGGAAGCCAAAAAAAAAAAAAAGAGATTCTATTATAGCAGCACAAATAGTATTAAGACAATGAGATGTATACCCTATTTCCATTTATATAGATTAAAAATATATCTGCACAAAACAAAAATATGCATTTCAAAAGAATTCATGCCGAGAATGTTTGATGAGGGGAGGGAAAAGAGACTGGCTTCTGAGATGAAAGGGAAGAAAAAGTAAAGGGAACAACTCAAAAAAAAAAAAATTAGAATTTTTGTGCTTCAAAGTAGGCCAAAAAGATTTGAAAAAACAACTAAGAGAATGGGAGAAAATGCTTGCAAATCATTATCTTGTAAGGTATTTGTATACATAATATATACAGTCTTATAATTTAATAATTAAAAGAATAATTTTTTAATGTTCAAGGGAACTGAATAGATATTTCTCCAAATAATTAATTCATATGTCTAATAGGGACATTAAAAGATACTGAATCATTGTCTGCTATGGGAATGCAAATCAAAACCACAGTGACACATTACTTTCTCCACTAGAATAGCAATTATGGAAAAGACAGATAATAACAAGTATTGATGAGGATAAGAAGAAACTGAAATCCATGTACATTGCTGGTAAGAACTTAAAGTGGTATAGGTACTTTGGATAACTGTGTAGTAGTTTCTCAAATTTCTAAATGTAGAATTACTATAAGAATTAAATGCTTTTATTCCTGGTATATGTCTAAGAGATATGAAAACATATGTTCACATGAAGGTTCTGTATGGCTATAAATAGCAGTATTAGTCATATTAGTCTTCAAATGGAAACAACAAAGAATAAATGACTATAACACTGATAAAAAATAATTCGTCTAAAAAGGAATGATTTGCTGAAACATGCTATGACATGATGAAATTTGAAAATCTTATGCTGTGTAAAAAAGCTAGTCACTAAAGACTACATATTGTATGATTTCATTTGTATGAAATGTCTAGTATAGACAAATCTGGAGGTAGTCATTGACTCACTGGTTGCCTAGGGATGACAAGGAGCAGAGGGTTTGGGGGAAAAATAAGGAGTGAATACTAATGGATATGTGTTTCTAGGAAACTATGAATATACACAAAAATCAATTATGGTAATGACTTAACAAGCCTGTGAATATACAAAACCCATTTAATTGTGTACTTTAAATGGGCCAGGTGTGTGGTTTGTGAATCAATAAAGCAACTAAAATGTAAATTTTCTAACATACCAATTAAAGATTCTGATATAATAAGTAAAAAGTATGATCTAAGAGTAGGGTATTTGTAAGAAATTCACTTCAAACACAGCATAAATAGGTTGGAAGTAGAAGGATGGAAGTGATATACCATGCAAGCACAAATTTTAAGAAAAAAATGTTATTATATTAATATCAAGTAAAATAGACCTCAGAGCAAAGGAGATTATTAAAGACAAAGAGATATATTATATAATTCATTATATGCAAAGACCAGTACATCAAGAGGACAGAACTATTATAAATGTGATATGCCTATTGAAAAACAGAGTCTAAAAATACATAAAGCAAAATGAAATATTATACTTTAGCTTGTTTTGAAACTCCTATTGCATCTATAATAATGGACTTTAATTATATCATAAAGTAAAATCTTTATATTAAGTCTAAATCATCAAAGAACAGCCTTTTGCACTCAAAATACAAAATGCAATACTGTATTAGCTATTGACATACATGTGTCTATTTATAACATAGACAAAATCTTTGATTCTATAACCACAGAACTTAGGGAGTAGTGATTATTTTTCATGACATGGATTCATAAATGTTGAATCAATTTAATTCTAAGTGTGTATACTTAAAGTATTATATTTATGTTCTGAAGCAGCATTGTTTTTTCTAATTGATATGACTGAGAAAGATCTCTATCCAAACAGATAGTACGAACTTTAGGAATAAAGGGAAAGTGCCATGTATTTGGGATCAATAAATGCCTATTAGAATATTTATCCAGTGGTGATGATTTTCCATTCTTTCTCAAACCACTGTAAATATTAAAGTTTTTACTTGGAATTTATCCTTTCCAAATGAAGAACCCAAACTAAGTGATCTGTTTTCCAGCTTGTTTTTTTCTAAACAAATCACACAATATATTGTGGGGAGCAGATTATGAGAAGCCTATGAGAACTTGACATAAACACAGTTATGTCCAATACTCTGCAGGCTGAGTTTGGCATGGCCCCAGCTGCAGAAGAGGGCAAGGGTAAAATATAGTACAGCTGCTTTTCCTAAGATGTTTACAATCAGAAAGTAGCAATCACAGGTTTCTCTTGTTACAGTGTCTCACCCCTCCCCCAGAACTGTTGCTCCACCTTCTTGTTTGCCACTGTATATAAAAGACTTGCTGAAGGAGGATGCAGTTGGTTGGCTGCTGGCTGCTGGCTGCTTACAAGGGGATTGGCTGCTTGGAAGATTGCCTGCTGCTGATGACACTGCTGGCTGCTGCTGCTGCTGTGGCTGCTGCTGTGGCTGCTGTTGTGTTTCTGCCAATCTAGTGACTGAGACTTTAGGAGTTATGCTAGAGATTCGAGGAAATATGGGATAGTGCAAGTCTGAGGACTGAGACTTTAAGAAAGATTAAAGAAAACATGGGACAGTGCAAGTCTAAGGACTGAGACTTTAAAGAATAGAAAAGAAGTAAGGTTTTAAAGAATAGAGAAAAGAAGCAAAGTAAAAGAAGAGAAGACAAATGAAAAAGAAGTTAAAGTGGCTGTTGTCTCCATCTGAGCACCCAGCACACCTGACCCCAGCTTTGTGCATATTTGTCTTCTATCTTTTATCCTTTCTGCATCTCCAGTCGCCCCCAGTTAGGTCAGTAGGACAAGAGCTCACATGGGTCATGAGAATATATGGATTTAATTTAGACAAATAATTTTACTATACATAAATAAATACTATCAGGAAATTTTCATACATTACCATTACAGTCCTATAAGAATAAGTAGTCATGAAAGTATGTTCAGCTATGGAAAAGGCTGAAGCTAGGATATCCTACATGGCTCCTTCCACCACCACAGCTTATATTCTCTTATCTAAATGTGGTTGATTAGCTGAGAAATTTTATTAACCTAGATTATATACTCAAATCACTGTAACTTCATTTTTCAGTTTCAAGCATTGTCTATTAATCCTTTTATATGCAAATATAGAACATCAGCACATTTAAACTTTTCTACTTGTTCTTTTTCTCCTTTCTGTTTTTAAACTTCCTATCTTTGAAATGTACAAAAGTTATACTAACTTGTGTATGTTTTTTAACTAAAATTCCCACATAGTTTTTCTTTTGTTACATATGTAAATGGTTTTAGGGTTGATCTCTAAACCTTTTACAATTAAATCTACTTTCTGTAAGTTGACTGGAATATTTTCTAATGATATGAAGCATATATGATTTCTAGATTGCCTTTAGGAAATATCAAAATTCTCAGAAGTTTTATTTATGCCATTAAAAGAAGATAGTAATGATGAATGGGTCATCAATGAAATAAAAGAGGAAATTAAAAGGTTCCTGGAAGTTAATGAAAATGAAAACATGACCTACCAGAACCTATGAGACACAGAAAAGGCAGTCCAAAGAGGAAAGTTTATAGCTATGAGTGCATATATTAAAAGGACAGAAAGATCTCAAATCAATGACCTAATACTACAGCTCAAACTCCTAGAAAAACAAGAACAAGCAAATCCCAAAACAAGCAGAAAGAAAGAAATAATTAAAATAAGGGCTGAAATCAATGAAATAGAAACAACAACAACAACAAAAAAATACAAAGAATCAATGAAACAAAAAGCTGGTTCTTTGAAAAAATAAATGAAATTGACAGACCCCTGGCAAACCTGACTAAAATTAGGAGGGGAAAAACTGAAATTAGTAAAATCAGAAATGCAAAAGGGGAGATAACAACAAACAGCATGGAAATCCAGGAAATCATCAGAGACTACTTTGAAAGCCTATACTCTAATAAATTTGAAAATCTTGAAGAAATGGACAGATTTCTAGAAACTTACAACCACCCTAAACTGAACCAAGTTGATATTAATCACCTGAATAGACCTATAACACAAAAAGAAATTGAAGCAGCAATCAAGAGTCTCCCAAAAAAGAAAAGTCCAGGACTTGATGGATTCTCTGCTGAATTCTATCAGACCTTTAAAGAAGAACTAATATCAACTCTCCTTATACTGTTCCAAAACCAGACAATAACACCTCCAAAAAGGAGAATTATAGGCCAATTTCCTTAATGAATATTGTTGCAAAAATCCTTAATAAAATAATGGCAAACCAAATCCAACAACACATCAGAAGTATCATACACCATGACCAAGTTGGCTTCATCCCAGAGATGCAGGGATGGTTCAACATATGCAAATCTATAAATGTAATACAGCACATCAATAGAAGCAAAGACAAAAACCACTTGATCATCTCAATAGATGCAGAAAAAGCTTTTGATAAGATCTAACAGCATTTCATGATAAAATCTCTAAGAAAACTAGGAATAGAAGGAATGTACTGCAACATTGTATAGGCTATTTATGACAAACCAACATCATACTTAATGGTGAAAAACTGAAACCATTTCCCCTAAAATCAGGAATGAGACAAGTGTAACCACTATCCCCACTCCTATTCAACATAGTACTAGAATTCCTAGCCAGAGCAATTAGGCAAGAAGAAGAAATAAAAGGAACACAAATAGGTAAAGAAACTGTCAAAATATCCTTATTTGCAGATGATATGATCCTATACCTTAAAGACCCAAAAAACTCTACCCAAAAACTCATAGACACCGTAAACAGCTACAGTAAGGTGGCAGGATACAAAATCAACCTACAAAAATCTTTAGCTTTTCTATATACCAAATGAACAAACTGAGAAGGAATATATGAAAATGATTCCATTCACAATAGCCTCAAAAAATCAAATAACTAGGAGTAAATTTAACAAAAAGATGAGAACAAACTCTACAAGGAGAACTACAAACTCCTGAAGAAAGAGATCGAGGAAAACTACAGAAGATGGAAAGATCTCCCGTGCTTATGGATCGGTAGACTCAACATAGTAAAAATGGCTATGCTACCTAAAGCAATCTACATTTCAACACAATTCCCAACAAAATCCCAATGACATTCATCACAGAGATTGAAAAATCTACCCTAAAGTTCATTTGGAAACACAAGATACTGCGAATAGCCAAGGCAATACTCAGCAAAAAAAAAAAAAGCAATGCTGGAGGTATCACAATACCTGACTTCAAACTATACTACAAACCAAGAGCAATAAAACAGCATGGTACTGGCACAAAAACAGACATGAAGACTAGTGGAACAGAATGGAAGGTCCAAATATGAATCCACACAACTATACCCACCTCATTTTTGACAAAGGTGCCAAAAACATACTATGGAGAAAAGACAGCCTTTTTAACAAATGTTGCTGGGAAAAGTGGTTATCCATCTGCAAGAAACTGAAACTAGATCCATGTCTATCTCCCTATACTAGTATTAACTCAAAATGGATCAAAGACCTTACTATCAGACCCAGAACTCTGAAGTTACTACAGGAAGGAGCAGGAAACACTCTGGAAGTAATAGGTATAGGCAAAGACTTCCTTAATCGAACCCCAGCAGCCCAGCAACTAAGAGAAAGAATGGACAAATGGGACTTCATAAAATTAGAAAGTTTCTGCACAACAAAAGAAATGGTCTCTAAACTGAAGAGACCACCCACAGAGTGGGAGAAAATATTTGCCAGCTATACATCAGACAAAGGACTGATAACCAGAATATTCTGGGAACTTAAGAAACTAAACTCTCCCAAAATCAATGAACCAATATAATAATGGGCAACTGAACTAAACAGAACTTTCTCAAGAGAAGAAATTCAAATGGCCAAAAAACACATGAAAAACTGCTCACCATCTCTAACTATAAAGGAAATGCAAATCAAAATCACACTAAGTCTTTCCTCTCCTCTCTTCAAGAAGGAAGTTGTTCCCAGTGATTTCAGCCCATGCATTAAACAGAAAACAATAATAAATGGTTTATGCCACATGAACAGAGAATCACAAGTTCGATTTTGGTACTTTTTGTTCCTCTTTGTATTCAGTTGTATAGGACTTCCAAATTCAGAATGAAAAGAAAGCTGTTCTGTATCAAACCATCTAAGCAATAAATGTTATATTTTTAAAAATGAAAAAAAAAAATCACACTAAGATTCCACCTCACCCCTGTTAGAATAGCCATCATCAAAAACACCACCAACAACATCTGTTCATGAGAATGTGGGAGACAAGTAACTCTAATCCACTGCTAGTGGGAATGCAAGCTGGTACAATCACTCTGGAAAAAAATTTGGAGACTTCTTAAAAATCTAAACATAGACCTGCCGTATGATCCAGCAATCCCACTCCTGGGGATATACCCAAAGGAATGCAACACAGGTTACTCCAGAGGCACCTGTATACCCCTGTTTATTCCAGCACTATTCACAATAGCCAAGTTATGGAAACAACCAAGATGCCCCACTATTGATGAATGGATCAAGAAAATGTAGTACTTGTACA
Organism: Castor canadensis; assembly: GCF_047511655.1. Lineage (NCBI taxonomy): Eukaryota > Metazoa > Chordata > Mammalia > Rodentia > Castoridae > Castor > Castor canadensis. The sequence goes on along the minus strand of NC_133390.1, from coordinate 142,545,627 downwards.
CATTGAAATTTTACTCAGCCATGAAGAAGGATGGAATCTTATCATTTGCAGGTAAATGGATGGAACTAGAGGACATCATTCTGAGCATGGTCAACCAAGCTCAGAAGATCCAAAATTGTATGTTCTCCCTTGTATTCAGACTTGAGATCTAGGGCAAATGCAACAATGTGGTTGGCCTGGGACCACATGACTCGGGGAGAGCACATATGGGTGATGTAGAAATAGGTAGAAAACCCAAAACATGAAAGCGTTTGATGTCCCCACTCCAGAGGAGCTAATACAGAAACCCTCTAGCAACAGAGGTTATCATGAGAAGGGGATCAGTAACCAAGGTAAAGATCAGTTGGAGATGAATCAACATGGGTCATAACATGTACATGAAAACAATGCTAGGAATATTTCTGTATAGCTATCCTCAACTCAACTAGCAAAAACACTTCGTCTTCCTTATTAGGCTTGTCTCTTTTCTTCAACAAAACTAGTGATAAAGGAAGTACAGGACCTGCCTGGAAGTGAGGGGGAAAGGGGGAAAGTATGGGGGAGGGGGGCAGGGGGAGAAATGACCCAAACAATGTATGTACCTGTGAATAAATGAATAATTAAAAAAATTACAGGATTAACAAAAAATAAAATCCAATTGCAGCAACCTTCCTTTAAAAATCACCTCTGATATTTACATGTAGACACTTTGTACACCAGTGAAAACTGAAGCCTTTCCCAACTTGTTAAACATGGTTTACTATTTTCACCACTTAACCTATGAAATGTGATTCCTCTGTTTTATTTTTTAAAGAAATCCCAACACATGTAGATGTTCAAATGTAGTACTTTCAGCTTGTATTTGTAAAGGGTGTGAAATGAGTAAAGATTTGACAAAAAAAAAAAATTATATTTCTGCCTTGAAAAAAAAAAAAAAAAAGAAGATAGTAATGGCTGTTACCCTTCTCTGCCTCCTGGTGTCCAGCAGTGCTCAAAAGACCACTGAAGGCTGAAGTCTGGAGCTTTTGCCCCCTCTTTATTCTCATTTCTCTCTTTTCTTTTCCTCCTGAATGTAAAAAATGTTTAAATAGCACATATATTTATACAATAGTATATAACTATTTAAGCTCTACTGTTTAGAACTTAGTAATTAATATTTTACAGTGCTTTTTGACTCCCCAAACATTTTTTGAGCAAGAGAGGACATGACTTTGTTGTCATACAGAAAAATTTTCAAAAGCAAATTGCTAGGATTTTGTTAAAAGAACTTAAATATGCTAAAACACAGTGACTTTGGTGGAGCTTCTGGGCAGAAACATTTATCAATCACACTTGAATTCTTGGGCATAGATATCTAAAACTAATGTACATATGGGCACATATATGTGTGCATAAACACATATACATAAACACACACACACAGATATACAGATTAAAAACAGGATAAAAACCCAACATCAAGAATATTCAGATATAGACTCCATTCAGGAGCTCCTGGCTGAGACAAATAGGACCTGATATAGGAAGTGCAGTGTATTTAGAAAGAGGAAATACTGAAAAATTTGTCACAACTTATTTCAGCAATTATTATCTTTTATCAATTTTTAACATTTTTTTGAGAATGCTGTCATGCCATATTTGCGTTTATTTAAAAAAATTGTCTAAAATAATGGATTTCATTGTAACAGTTTTGTACACAATGTACATTCATCATACTTATTCCCCTAGTCACCCTGTTGTCACCCCCCTCTTTCCTGCTGTACACCCTCCCCCCCAAATATTTCCTTTTTTTTTGTTCATATCATTTTTTAATACAGTTTCTGCATGTGTGAGAAAACATATTTCTTTCTGAGTCTGACTTATTTCACTTAACATGATGATCTCCAGTTCCATCCATTTTCCTGCAAATGACATAATTTTATTCTTTTTTTTTATGGTCAAATAGCACTCTGTAGCTTCATTTTCTTTGTCCATTCACCTGTTGGTTGGCACCTAGGCTGAATGTATAACTTGGTTATTCACTATCATGAATACTGTCACAATAAACATGGGTGTGCATGTATCTCTATTATATGCTGACTTTGATACCTTCAGCTATGTATAACCCAGCCATGACTCATGCAGTAGTCCTCTTCTTTTTGTTTTATATTCAGCATGGCTCATTTTTTTCAGAATTGCTTTAGTTATTTAGGGTCTTTTGTGCTTCAATATGACTTTTAGAATTTTTTTCTATTTCTGTGAAGAATGACACTAGCATTTTGATGGGGATTGCATTAAATCTGTACATTGCTTTTCTATAGTATAGTCATTTCTGTAATATTAATTATGCTGATCCATGAATATGGGAGATCCTTCTATCTTCAATTCTTTCTTTTTGTTTTAGATGTCATTCCCTCCCTAGTCAAGTTTATTCCTAGTTATTTTATTTTTTGAGGCTATCATAAATAGGATAGTTTTCCTGATTTCGTTCATAGTATCTTTTTTTGTATAGAAAAGCAACCGATTTTTGTATGTTGATTTTGTATCCTGTTACTTTGCTGAATGTGTTTATTAGCTCTAAGAATTTTCTGGTGGAGTATTCAGAGGCTTTTATGTATTGGATCACATTATCTGCAAATAAAGATAGTTTGACTTTTTCCTTTCCTATTTGTATACATTTTCTTTCTTTTTCTTGCCTTATTTCTCTGGCTAAGAATTCAAGCAGTATATTAAATAAGAATGGAGAGAGTAAGTACCTTTATCTCATTCCTGATTTTAGAAGAAATACTTTCAGTTTTCACCCATTTAGTACAATGTTGGCTATAGTTTAGTCGTATATAGCTATGGTAATGTTTGTTTCCTCTGTTCCTATCTTCTTCATGGCTTTTTATCATGAAGGGATATTGAACTTTGCCCAGGCTTTTTCTGAATCTATTGGGATGACCATGTACTTTTTGTCCTTTAATATATTTATGTGTATTATATTTAATATATTTATATGTATTATATTTAATATATTTATGTGTATTATATTTATTGATTTCCTGCATTCCTAGAATAAAACTAACATGATCATTGCCTATGATCTTTTTAATTGTTGTTCGATTTGGTTTGTAAAAATTTTATTGAGAATTTTCTGCATCTGTGGTCATTCAGGAAATTGGTTTATAGTTTTCTTGTTTAGTCTTCATGCAGTTTTAGGGTCAGGATAATATTGACTTCATAGAATACAACTGGCAGCATTCCTTCACTTTCTATTTCATGGAATAGTTTGAGGAACATTGGTAATAACTTTTCTTTAAAGTCTAGTAGAATTTAGTAGTGAATATATTCAGTACTGGGTTTTTCTTGTTGGGAGACTCTTTATTAATGTATGAATCTCATTACTTGTTATAAATATGTTTATGGTGTTTATATCATCTTGGTTCAATTTTAGTAGAGTGTATGAATCTAGAAATTTGTCCATTACTGTCATATTTTGTAAATTATTGAAATATAAGTTTTCAAAGTCTTTCCAAGTTATCCTCTGGATGTCACAGCTATCTTTTGTAGCATCCCCTTTTGATCTCTAATTTTATTATTTTGGGTCTTTCTTTCCAAGAGGTTATCATTCTTGTTTTTCAAAGAATCTGCTCTCTGTGCAAAGGTATTGTTCATTTAGTGTCTATTTCTTTCTGTCTACTAATTTTGAGTTTGGCTTGTTTTTCTAAGACCTTGGAGATATAGTAGTATTTATTTGAGACTTCCCTGATTTTTTAATGTACGCACTCATAGCTGTAAACTCTCCTCTCGTAAGTGCTTTTGTTACATCTGCAAGGTACTAGTAAGTTGTATTTTCATTTTCATTTGATTCTGGGAATTTTTAGATCTCCCTCTGATTTCTTCAATGCTTCACTGATCATTCTAAAGTGTACTGTTCAGTCTCCATGTGTTTGTATAGTTTCTTGTACTTTTGATTTCTAGTTCCACTTCATTAGAAACTGATAAGATGAAATAAATTATTTCATTCTTTGTAATTTTTTTCAAACTTACATTATGGCCTATATATGATCTATTTTGGAAAATTTCCCTGGGCCACTGATAACAATATGTATTTTACAGCTATTGGATAGCATATTCTGTAGATCCTGTTAAGTTCATTTGCTCTATGGTGCAAATGAGAATCCCTGAAATTTCTCTCATGATTTTTCACCTGTCTGATCTACCAATTGATGAGAGTGAGGCATTAAAATCACCCACTGTTATTGTATCTGGAACTATCTGTCCCTTTATGTCTAGTAGTATTTTGATGATTGCACCAACATTTGCTGCATGCATTTTTATAAATGTTGTATCTTCTCCATGGATTGTTTCCTTTATTGATAATGGAGTGACATTCTTTGTCTCTTCTGACTAATTCTGACCTGAAGTGTACATTTTCAAATATGATTAATATCCCTGCTAGCTTTTGGGTTCCATTTTATTGAGTCATCATTTTCTAGTCTTTCACTGTCAGTTTGTATGTGTTTTTTCAACTGATGTGTGTTTTTTGCAGGCAACAAAGAGTTGGATCTTGTTTTTTAAATCCAATTGGCCAGTCTGCATCTTTTAATTAGAGAGTTAAGACCTATTGCATTTATAGTATTTATTTGCTGATTCCTATAATTTTAATGGTTGTATCCTGATTGATTCAAATACTTTTGTTCTTTTTTTTTTCCCTTATTCATCTTAGGAGTTTATAGGTTACTATTTTGAATATGTTTGATTCTTTCCTAATTCTCATTTACTTAATGCTTTATGGTAATGTCAGTAATGACAGTATTGTCCAGATAGACTAATGCCTAGACCCTGAGAATCACATACTTCAGCATCTAGATGAAGGTATATGATGAACTTGTAATATCACATACACCCATGAACTATATTTCTATAGTTTATATAGAGATTATATGTGAGAAATTGTATACAATCCAAGGTAATGATATGATTTAGAATATTTTATTGAATTGATATTTATATGTGTAACCTGATTGGGAAGATTACCATTTCACATTGTTCTTTTCAAATGTCTGGACCTTTGAGAGAAATTAGTTTAGTTATAGATTTCCTTATTATTATGTACTGAAAACTACCACAAAGCTAAGTAAATATTTTGAAATAATTACTGAAAACCCTTTTTTAATGCTAATTATTTTATTCTCCTTGGCTTTTGAATTTAAAAAAAAACTATGTTGACCACTATATTAGATTTGGGGCTGGGGCTGGAAATGTTTTTATTTTCCATTCAGTATTCCTCTGAGGTGTTTCATTGTTTATTTGAGATGGCAAACTTTTAATTTGACTTTCTAATAAATAGCAGATAGCATAAGTATTGATGATATTATCATTATTATATCAGTATGCATACATTTCTGCTATGAATATTCTCTTGATGAGGAAAAAATACCACAGCATTTTGAACACATAAAATTCTTCATTTGGGTTTCTTGGAAATGATACATCAAAAACCTATCATGTAATAGGAATCATAATCTCTAATGTATGTTCTCTCTTTATACTTTAAACTGCACTCTTAACGTTACAAATAAAGAACAAACTTGAGCTGAGTGCCAGTGGCTCACACCTGTAATCCTAGATACTTGGGAGGCTGAGATCAGGAGATTTGCAGTTTGAGGCCAAAAACTTCATGAGACCCCCATAATAACCAGTGCTGAATAGTATTGCACATTTTGAGTAAATCATCCATTTATCCATTGAAAGGCACCTGGGTTGTTTATAGTTTTTGTTTCTTATAGTTTTGGGTGCAGTGGTACATGCCTATCACCCCAAGAAATGTATAAGACTGAGACAGGAGGATTGCAGTCCCAGGCCAGCTAGGACATAAACAGTTCATGAGATCCCACTTCAATGAAGAAAGCTGGGCCTAGTGCCACATATCTGTCATCCCAGCTATGGTGGGAAGTATAAAAATAGAAACATTACAGACTGGGCAAAAAAAAGAAGACCATATCTCCAAAATAATCAGAGCAAAAAGGCCAGGAAGCATGGCTCAAGTGGTGGAATGCTTACTTAGCTAGGGTTAATCCATGAGTTCAAACACCAGTGTTGTCAAAAAAATTAAATATTAAAAATAAACTTGGTAGGCAGTTTTACAAAGCATGCCAAACAATTGGCATGGGACATATACCAACAAACAAAGAAACACAAGTCTAAGTCAAAGGAGAAAATAAACTGCAGCATGAGATTTAATCCTTTCTAAATTTTTTAAGCAGTACTTAATAATTAGCAATTTACCAATTTACAGGAAACACATTTCTCTTTTGTCATCTGGATCTCCTGTATACAACTTCTGCCTCTGGATGAGGGAAGGACATAATGATTAGATAGATTTTTTGGCAGAGACCTCCTTTTGTAATGTCTTGGGGTTTGAGATGTAAAACCAATGGCCAAAATTTTGAAACATCTGCTCTTTTCATGATCCTCTTTACATGGAAAGAGATTAGGAAATGGAGCATCCTCAAGCATCACTTTGTTGCAGTGATAAACATTTTTCACTTTGTCTAAATATGCAAATGGAGTCAAATTAACTTCTTATTAGAAGCTATTACACCAAACATACAGACTGCTTTTTCTTTGACTTTGACATTTTATTATTTAACTTATTTATTTGTTATTTATACATCCACCTACTTCCAAAAAGGGGGTGAGTGATTTAACACTAAGAAGTCTTAGATATAATACATTCATAAATAATACATGATAGAGAATGGATGACTACACCACAGTACATCAGTCAGTTATAAAACTTGGGCCTATGTACTCTAAACTTGAGCCATGTTCTGATAGTTTGAAATTGATTTCTAACTACCTTTTGGAGGCATGAATCTCTTCTAGAAATAAAGACAAGTGAACATAGCATTAAGAATATCATCCTAGACCCTAAATTGGGTGACTTCAAAAGTGAGTAGGTCTACCTGACCACTTTTGTCTTGCTCTCTGGGCTTCTTGGCTTGTTTCCATCCTCTCTCACTCTTAGCATAGGAAATTTTAGAAGAAAGTCTCTTTCAAGATCCATTAGTTATCAAGATCTAGCTATCTCCTGGAGTATTGTACTAGATTCTGTTCTGATGCTCTCTTTTTCTTGCTGAGTGAAGCATGGGAAAAGTTGGTGTGGTTTACATTATTCTGACCATCTCTCTTCTGTGCTTTGTGAGAACCATGTCTGTCTTATTCCTCTTGGATCTGGTTTCTCTTCCATGTCAATATTGGCCTAGATTGAGTTATACCCTATTGTTACAACTTTCCTTGGTCAAGATTAGAGTAGGGACCTTCTCATTGTAGGAGGACAGAATTCAGCTTAATTCTGCCCTCACTTTCCAAGCAAGACTCAAACCATCATTGAAGCCATGTATCAGCCTCCTGAGAGCAGGGATTACAGATGTGCATTGCCATGCCTGATTTTATTATATAACTTCAATCATGGTTTGAGGCTTGCTTGGGCTACATAATGAGACCTTGTCATAAAACAAACAAATAAACAAAACTTATAGTATAGAGCACCACCAGACTATTGACACTGACAGTCAAGACACAGAATGCTTCAATCACACAAAAATCCCTCATGTTTTTATTTTATAACCATGCTTATCTCATCCCTAACCTTTTTGTCATTTCAAGATTGCTACAGTAATGGAATAAAACTATGTACCTTTGTGATTGGCTTTTTCTCCTGAGCATATTTCTGTGAAGATTTATCCAGGTTGTTGCATACATCAGTGCTGAATGGTATTGTACATTTTGAGTCAATCATCCATTCATCCATTGAAGGGTACCTGGGTTGTTTATAGTTTTTGGTTCTTATGAACAAAGCTTTATAAACGTTTATATATATATATATACTTTATGTCAACATAAGTCTTTTTTCTCTGGGTTAGGTGCCTAAGAGTACAATTCCTAGATTATATTGCAGTTGCATGATCACTTTTTATTTATTTTTTTTCCTTTTTCTTTTATTTTTCATATGTGCATACAAGGCTTGGTTCATTTCTCCCCCCTGCCCCCACCCCCTCCCTTACCACCCACTCTGCCCCCTCCCTCTCCCCCCCCAATACCCAGCAGAAACTATTTTGCCCTTATTTCTAATTTTGTAAGAAACTGCAGAAACTGAGAAAGATGACAGAGCATAAGCTTTCTTCACTGGACCCATAAATAAGAAGTCAGGGTTACAAAGGAGAGCTGATATTCAGAAGAGAGAAAGAGCATCAGGAACCAAGAAGGAAGGACAGGGTAGCTTAAAAGCATGGAGAAACAGCAAGTTGATAGAGTAAATTTGGAAATAGTCTGCAGTTCCAGCCCTGGTTTCACTTGGGAGAAGGAAAACTGAAGCCTCTGCTATAACCTAAGTTAGGCAGCTTTGGCCAGAGACTGGTAAACTTATCTGCAAAATAAGCCCACACTGCCCCAAGCAGTGAGGATTTGGTGCAACAGTAACTTCTCCTGTGTAACATGATAGCATTAGAGAAGAAACATATTTTTTCCTCTCCCTGTCTCTTAAAGAACTGTAATGGGGTGCCCTCTTGAGAGGAGGCCTATTATTTGAGTTTGAGCTACCCTTAGAGCTTAAAAACAAGGAATAACCATGGTTCAGGGTGTCCTGGGACACCCTGCCACAGTGTCTGAATGGGAGGAGATGGTCTCAAGAAGTGGTTGTGGAGGGGGAGAGGATCTGACATGGGCTTGCTGAATTTAAGCAACAGGGAGCTTCACTCAGTGAAGGATGGTCAGTGGCCCCACTCTCCCTGGTGAGGAGTAAGTTCCATCACTTGAGGATCATTGCAGAAACAGAGATATGAATGAGTGGTTGGCTGGTTGAGTGTTTGCTGGCAGGTGAGACTAAGAGCCCAGAGAACAGATCTTCAGAAACACATGAATTTCTAGTCTTTTTCTTCCCACAGACAGAGTAATTATTAGGCCGGGTCTGAAAGCATTGAAATTGGCCTCCAGGACCTTTCTGCTCACTTTGGGTATTTGCTGCCATGCCAGACTGGGAGCTCTAAACATAGATCCTGTGAGCCATGATTTCCTTAGCCTTTTCCAGCCCACAAGGTACTAAACTTCTGAAAGGGGTATGAAAGCAATAGAACAGCAGGCAGAACACTTGAGTCTCTCAGATCACCACCATGGAGAACTCAATGTTCTGTTTGCTCCCTACTGCTATCCAATGGGAACACCTCTAGGCTTAGACCCTTATTGTTACTAGGAGCATACACTGAGGCACCATTGGAGCTATTCATCTGTCCAGGTGACAGGTTTCAAAGCTCTTGAGCTATAACCCAGTGCAGTGGTGAGAAACTGTATCCCAGCCCCTCAAACTACACACCCTGAACATTGAGAGTACTGGAACTAAGAGACTACACATGAATAAAACCCCCCATCAATGACTTGCCTCAGAAACTCAAGAAAACAAGGCAGCATAATGCCTCCAAAAGAAAGCACCTTCACAAGAATGAACTCTAATGAATGTGAAGTGGATGGAATTCCAGGCAGAGGATTCAAAAGAATGGTTATAACAATGATCAAGGAAATTAAAGAGGACATGGATAGACACCTAAATGAATTCAAAGTGAATACAAGTATACAGCTGAATAAATTCAAAGAAAATAAGTAGCTGAAGGAAACAGGGAAGACAATGCAGGGCATGAATGAGGAATTCAATAAGGATCTAGAGATTCTGGAAAAAAATCAAATTGAAATTCTGGAAATGAAAATCTTAGCCAGTCAAATAAAAAAACTCAGGTGAAAGCCTAGTCAATCAGATTGATTGACTTGAAGATACAATATCAAGGCTTGAAGATGAAATAGATAAATTAGAATATTCAGATAAATAAAAAAAACAGAACATGCAAAATTTCTGGGGTGCTATTAAAAAACCAAACCTATGAATCAAGGACATAGAAGGAGATGTGATACAAGCTAAAGGCATAGAAACATAGTCAAAAAGTAATAGCAGAAAATTTCCCAAATCTTGATAGATATGGTCATCACATTACAAAGGCTTTTAGGATCCCAAACAGACAAGACAAGAAAAGAATCCCCCAATATCATATTATAGTTAAAATGTTTAAGTATACAGAACAAGGAAAGAACATTGAAAGGTGGAAGAGAGAAGCACACAACTGCAAAGCCATCAGAATAACAGCAATTTCTCAACAGAAATTCTTAAAAGCAAGGGAAATTTGAATGACAAATTTCAAACCCTGAAAGAAAATAACTGCTAATATAGATTACTATATCCAACAAAGATATCCTTCATAATTGTAGGAGAAATAACAACCTTACATGATATACAAGAAGAAAAAGAATTCATAACTAAACCAGCACTGCAGAAATGTATATATAGGAATACTACAAACAGAGAAGTGTAAACAAAACCATGAAAACACAGGGAATAATAAATCTCACTTGACAATTAGATAAACAAGGAGGATTAGGAAAAATCAAACTTTACAAAAACAACAAAATGACAAGAATTACTACATATCTTTCAATAATAACTCAGAATGTCAGTGGTCTCAATTCTCCAATCAAAAGACATAGACTGGTAGATTAGATTTAAAAACAAGACCCAATAACATCTTTACTACAAGAAATTCATCAGATTGGCAAAGAAAACAGGCTTAAAGTGAAGTGGTTTAAAAAGAAAAGAGATCTCAAGAAAATGGAGCTCAAAAGCAAAGAGGAGTAGATATCCTCATCTTTGGCAATGCAGACTTCAAGCTAAAATTAGAATAGATAAAGAAAAGAAGGCCATTCATACTGAGAAAGGGAACAATCTGTCAAGAAGCTATTACTACTATAAACATATACACACGAAGTATCAAAGTTCCCAACTTTATAGAACAAGCACTACTTGACCTAAAAGCACATATAGACCCAACATAATGATAGTGGTAACTTCAATATCCCTGTCTCACTGATAGATAGATCATCCAGACAACAAAAATCAAACAGGACACTTCAGAATAAATCTAACTATATATCAAATGTACTTAACAGACATCTACAGAATATTCAGCCCAACAGCTACACAATACTCATTCTTCTTGGAACCCACAGAACTAGTTCCAGCATAAATCATATTTTAGGACATAAAGTAAGTCTTAACAAGTATAAGAAAAATTAAAATAATGTCCTGTATTTATCTTATCACAATGGAATAAAACTAGTAATCAACAGCAAAAGAAACTAGAAAAATTCAACACCTGGAGAATGAACAAAATGCTTTCAAATGATTGGTGGGTCAATGAAGAGATAAGGGGGAAAATAAAATCATTCCTAGAATCAAATGGAAACAAAACTTACAGAATCTACAGAACACAGTAAAGGCAGGGCTATGAGGAAAGTTAAGGCTACAGAACATACATTAAAAAAAAAATCAAACAAATCTCAAGTAAAAACTTAATAATGTACCTCAAGCTCTTAGAAAAAACAATAAGCCAAACCCATAATCAGTACATGGAAGAAATAATAAAGATAGGGGTAGAAATCAGTGAAATGGAGATTAAAAGAAGAATAAAAAGAATCAAAAACCAGAATTGGTTCTCCAAAGAAAATGAACAAGATTGGCAAGCCCTTAGTCAAAGTAACAAAAAGAAAGTGGGAGAATACCCAAAATTAAAAAGGGATATCACTACAAATACCAATGAAATTCAGAGAATTATTCAGAAATATTTCAAAAACATATTCCAATAAACTGGTAAATATAGAAGAAATTGATTAATTTTATGATGTACATGAGCTACCAAAATTTAACCAAGAGGATGTAAACAATTTAAACACATCTATAACGAGCAAAGATACTAAAGCACTACTAAATTGTCTCCTATCAGAGAAAAGTCCAAGACTGGATGGATTCACTGCTGAATTCTACCAGACCTTTAAAAAAGAACTAATATTCCTCAAACTAAACAATTCTATATAATAATCCTATTTATATTCTATAAGAGAGACAAGAGAGGAATACTACAAAATTCATACTATGAAGTCAGTATTACCCTGATACCAAAACCCTTTAATACACTGAGGCTGTTTGATTGTGGTATTTCCATACATGCATATAATATAATTTGTTCATATTTACCCCTTATATTATTATTTCTTATTCTTCCTCTCTCTGCCCTCTCTTTTTTAATCTTTACTGAATTTTTTATTTTTTATTTTTTTAATATTTATTTTATTATTCATACATGCGTACAAGGCTTGGGTCATTTCTACTTCCTGCCCCCACCCCCTCCCTTACCACCCACACCACGCCCTCCCTCTCCACCCCACCCCCTCAATACCCTGCAGAAACTATTTTGCTATCTCTAATTTTGTTGAAGAGAAAATATAAGCAATAATAGGAAGGAACAAGTGTTTTTGCTGGTTGAGATAAGGATAGCCAAACAGGGAGTTGACTCACATTAATTTCCTCTGCGTGTGTGTTGCCTTCTACGTTAATTCTTTTTGATCTAACCTTTTCTCTAGTTGCTGGTCCCCTTTTTCTATTGGCCTCAGTTGCTTTTAAGGTATCTGCTTTAGTTTCTCTGCATTAAGGGCAACAAATGCTAGCTAATTTTCTAGGTGCCTTACCTATCCTCACCCTCTCTTGTGTGCTCTCCCATTTATCATGTGCTCAAAGTCCAGTCCCCTTGTGTTTGCCCTTAATCTAATGTCCTCATATGAGGGAGAACATACAATTTTTAGTCTTTTGGGCCAGGCTAACCTCACTCAGAATGATTTTCTCCAATTCCATCCACTTACCGGCGAATGATAACATTTCATTCTTCTTCATGGCTGCATAAAATTCCATTGTGTATAGATACCACATTTTCTTAATCCACTTGTCAGTGGTGGGGCATCTTGGATGTTTCCATAACTCGGCTATTGTGAATAGTGCCACAATAAACATGGGTGTGCAGATGCCTCTGGAGTAACGTGTGTCACAGTCTTTTGGGTATATCCCGAAGAGTGGTATTGCTGGATCAAATGGTAGATCAATGTTTAGTTTTAAGTAGCCTCCAAATTTTTTTCCAGAGTGGTTGCACTAGTTTACATTCCCACCAGCAGTGTAAGAGGGTTCCTTTTTCCCCGCATCCTCAACAACACCTGTTGTTGGTGGTGTTGGTAATGATGGCTATTCTAACAGGGGTGAGCTGGAATCTTAGTGTGGTTTTAATTTGCATTTCCTTTATGGCTAGAGATGGTAAGCATTTTTTCATGTGTTTTTTGGCCATTTGAATTTCTTCTTTTGAGAAAGTTCTGTTTAGTTCACTTGCCCATTTCTTTATTGGTTCATTAGTTTTGGGAGAATTTAGTTTTTTAAGTTCCCTATATATTCTGGTTATCAGTCTTTTGTCTGATGTGTAGCTGGCAAAGAGTTTCTCCCACTCTGTGGGTGTTCTCTTCAGTTTAGAGACCATTTCTTTTGATGAACAGAAGCTTTTTAGTTTTATGAGGTCCCATTTATCTATGCTATCTCTGAGTTGCTGTGCTGCTGGGGTTTCCTTGAGAAAGTTCTTACCTATACGTACTAACTCCAGAGTAGTTCCTACTCTTTCCTGTATCAACTTTAGAGTTTGTGGTCTGATATTACAATCCTTGATCCATTTTGAGTTAATCTTGGTATAGGGTGATATACATGGATCTAGTTTCAGTTTTTTGCAGACTGCTAACCACTTTTCCCAGCAGTTTTTGTTGAAGAGGCAGTCTTTTCTCCATCATATATTTTTAGCTTCTTTATCAAAGACAAGTTAGTTATAGTTGTGTGGCTTCATATCTGGGTCCTTTATTCTGTTCCACTGGTCTTCATGTCTGTTTTTGTGCCAGTACCATGCCGTTTTTATCGTTACTGCTTTGTAATATAATTTGAAGTCAGGTATCGTGACACCTCCATCATTGTTCTTTTGACTGAGTATTACCTTGGCTATTCGTGGCCTCTTGTGTTTCCATATAAATTTAACGGTAGATTTTTCAATCTCTTTCATGAATGTCATTGGAATTTTGATGGAAATTGCATTAAACATGTAGATTACTTTTAGGAGTATAGACATTTTTACTATGTTGATTCTACCAATCCATGAGCATGGGAGATCTCTCCACTTTCTATAGTCTTTCTCAATCTCTTTCTTCAAAAGTTTATAGTTTCCTTGTAGAGGTCATTCACATCTTTTGTTAGGTTTACACCTAGGTATTTGATTTTGTTTGAGGCTATTGTAAATGGAATTGTTTTCATACATTCTTTTTCAGTTTGCTCATTGTTAGTGTATAGAAGTGCTAATCATTTTTCTATGTTGATTTTATATCCTGCTACCTTGTTGTAGGTATTGATGATGTCTAGAAGCTTCTGAGTAGAGTTTTTTTGGGTCTTTAAGGTATAGGATCATGTCATCTGCAAATAGGAATATTTTGACAGTTTCTTTACCTATTTATATTCCTTTTATTCCTTCTTCTTGCCTAATTGCTCTGGCTAGGAATTCCAGTACTGTGTTGAATAGGAGTGGAGATAGTGGGCATCTGTGTCTGGTTCCTGATTTTAGAGGGAATGGTTTCAGTTTTTCTCCATTAAGTATAATGCTGGCTGTAGGTTTGTCATATATAGCTTTTATAATGTTGAGGTACTTTCCTTCTATTCCTAGTTTTCTTAGAGCTTTTATCATGAAATGGTGTTGGATCTTATCAAAGGCTTTTTCTGCATCTATTGAGATGATCAAGTGGTTTTTGTCTTTGCTTCTGTTAATGTGGTTTATTACATTTCTTGATTTTCGTATGTTGAACCACCCCTGCATCTCTGGGATGAAGCCTACTTGGTAGTGGTGAATAATCTTTTCGATGTGTTGTTGAATTTGGTTTGCCATTATTTTGTTGAGGATTTTTGCATCAATGTTCATTAAGGAGATTGGCCTACAATTCTCCTTTTTGGAGGTGTCTTTGCCTGGTTTTGGGATAAGTGTAATACTGGCTTCATAAAATGTATTTGGCAGTTTTCCTTCCCTTTCTATTTCATGGAACAGTTTAAGGAGGATTGGTATGAGTTCTTCTTTAAAGGTCTTATAGAATTCAGCAGAGAATCCATCAGGTCCTGGACTTTTCTTTTTGGGGAGACTCTTGATTGCTGCTTCAATTTCATTTTGTTATAGATCTATTCAGGTGATTAATTTGCTCTTGGTTCAGTTTTGGATGATCATATGTATCTAGAAATTTGTCCATTTCTTTAAGATTTTCAAATTTATTTGACTATAGGTTCTCAAAGTAGTCTCTGATGATTTCCTGGACTTCCATGGTGTTTGTTGTTATCTCTCCTTTTGCATTCCTGATTCTACTAATTTGGGTTTTTTTCTCTCCTCATTTTAGTCAGGTTTGCCAGGGGTCTATCAATCTTGTTTATTTTTTCTAAGAACCAACTTTTTGTCTCATTAAATCTTTGTATGGGTTTTTTGGTTTCTATTTTGTTGATTTCAGCTCTTATTTTTATTATTTCTCTCCTTCTATTTGTTTTGGGATTTGCTTGTTCTTGTTTTTCTAGGAGTTTGAGATGTATCATTAGGTCATTGATTTGGGATCTTTCAGTCTTTTTAATATATGCACTCATGACTATAAACTTTCCTCTCAGGACTGCCTTAGCTGTGTCCCATAGGTTCTGTAGGTTGTGTTTTCATTTTCATTGACTTCCAGGAACTTTTTAATTTCCTCTTTTATTTCATCTATGATCCACTGTTCATTATGTAGTGAGTTATTTAGTTTCCAGCTGTTTGCATGTCTTTTGTCTTTACTTTTGTTGTTGAGTTCTACTTTTACTGCATTGTGATCAGATAGTATGCACAGTATAATTTCTGTTTTGTTATATTTGCTGAGGTGCTTTTTGCCCTAGGATATGATCTATTTTGGAGAAGGTTCCTTCGGCTGCTGAGAAGAATGTATATTGTGTAGAAGTTGGATGAAATGTTCTGTAGACATCAAGTAGGTCCATTTGATCTATTGTATATTTAAGATCTTGGATATCTTTATTGATTTTTTTGTTTGGATGACCTATCTATTGATGATAATGGGGTGTTAAAGTCTCCCACGACCACTGTGTTGGTGTTAATATATGCTTTTAGGTTTTTCGAGTATGTCTGATGAAATTGGGTATGTTGACATTGGGTGCATACAGATTGATGATTATTATTTCCTTTTGGTCTATTTCCCCTTTTATTGGTATGGAATGTCCTTCTTTATCTCGTTTGATCAATGTAGGTTTGAAGTCTACTTTGTCAGGGATAAGTATTGGTACTCCTGCCTGTTTTCGGGGGCCATTGGCTTGGTAAATCTTCTTCCAGCCTTTCATCCTAAGCTTATGCTTATTTCTGTCAGTGAGATGGGTCTCCTGTAAGCAACAAATTGTTGGATCTTCCTTTTTAATCCATTTCATCAAGCAGTGCCTTCTGATGGGTGAATTAAGTCCATTAACATTAAGTGTTAGTACTGATAGGTATGTGGTGATTCCTGTCATTTAGTTGTCTTATTTGTTTGAAGGTTTGATTGTGTGTACCTAAGTTGAAGTTACTCTCTACTTTGTTGCTTTTTCTTTTCTTGTGGTTTGGTGCTGCCTGTCTTTTCATGGTTAAGTTGGGTTTCACTTTCTGTGTGCAGAATCCCTTCAAGAATCTTTTGTAGTGGTGGCTTTGTGGTCACATGTCATTTTAGTTTCTGCTTGTCATGGAAGACTTTTATTGCTCTATCTATTCTGAATGATCGTTTTGCTGGGTAGAGTATCCTAGGGTTGAAGTTATTTTCATTCAGTGCCCGGAAGATCTCACCCCAAGCTCTTCTTGCTTTTAATGTTTCTGTTGAGAAGTCTGCTGTGATTTTGATGGGTTTACCTTTGTATGTTACTTGTTTTTTCTCTCTTACAGCCTTCAATATTCTTTCCCTAGTTTCTGAACTTGTTGTTTTAATGATGATATGTCATGGGGTAGTTCTATTTTGATCTGGTCTGTTTGGTGTCCTGGAGGCCTCTTGCATCTCTATGGGAATATCTTTCTCTAGATTTGGGAAATTTTCCATTATTATTTTGTTGAATATATTACACATTCCCTTCACTTGCACCTCTTCTCCTTCTTCGATGCCCATGATTCTCAGGTTAGTCTTTTGATGGAGTCAGTGAGTTCTTGCATTTTATATTCACAGGTCTTGAGTTGTTTAATTAACCGTTCTTTGGTTTTTCCTTTAATTACCATTTCATCTTCAAGTTCTGAGATTCTGTCTTCTGTTTGTTCTATTCTGCTGGATTGGCCTTCCTTTTTTTTTTTTTTTTTTTTGCAGTTCTCTTTCGTTCTTTTTTCTGAGGTTTTCCAGATCCTGGGTGGTTTCCTCTTTGATGTTGTCTATTTTTGTCCTGAATTCATTTATCTGTTTTATTAATTGTGTTCTCTGTTTCACTTTGGTGTTTATACAGTGTTTCTATGGTTTCCTTTATTTCTTCTTTTGCTTTCTCAAATTCTCTATTTTTGTTGTCTTGGAATATCTTGAGTGTCTCCTGTACATTTTAGTTGACCATATCCAGTATCATCTCTATAAAATTCTCATTGAGTACCTGTAGCATGTCTTCTTTTAAATTATTCTTGTGGGGTTCATTGGGTTCTTTGGCATAGTTTATCTTCATTTTGTTGGAGTCTGGATCTGAGTTTCTGTTTTCTTCATTTCCCTCTGGTTCCTGTACTAATTTTTTGCTGTGGGCAAAGTGGTTTCCCTTTTTTTTCTGTCTTCCCATCATTGTCCTTGGTGTTGTTACTGTCCCTGTACTGTGTGCAATTAAGTATTTTCTAGCTTGTAATAATAACAATGGTAATATTTAGAATGGAAGGGTGAGCTGAGATGGAAAGCAAGAAGTTAAATAAAAGGGAAAAACAAATAGACAGGAAAAAACAAAACAAGGAATCAAACAAAGTTTCAAAGGTATAAACAGGGAGTGGTAGTGTACTAATTGAAAGTAAGCTGAACAGGCCTTAGAGAGACAGAGAGAAGATTGAAAATAAAAAATAAAAAGAATGAAGATAAGAATAAAAATAAAAAATAAGTAAATGAAAGTAATATATTTATAAAAATAAAATAAAACAAAATGAAAAATGGAAAATAAAAAAAAACCTCCAAGTTCAAATGGAATGAAGTTTTAGTCTTAATAACTTTGGTGTCCGTGTCAGTCTCCAATCCTGGAGATGTTGCCTCAGATGTTGTTCTGTAGTTGTTTCATCAAAGGGGATGCATAAAATAGAACAAAACTGCACACACAAAAATAAATAAAAAACAAAAAACCCCACAAAGTGTCCCAAGTTCAAATGCAATACAGTTTCAGTAAGTTTTTCAGCATGCAGGTGTAGTTCAGTTGTTTTCTCATCAAAGGTAGGGAGAGAGAAAAAAAAAAAGAGTCTGGAGACAGTTCAGTGAATGGTATCTGTGGCTGTGGCTTGCCTGCTCACTGCTGTCAGCCTGCTGTTGCTTGAGGCGTTATTTATGCAGATCTCATGGGTGAGCTTAGCACTCACCTGGCCCTGCAGCCTTTGTTTACTCAGATTTCTCCTGTGCTCAAGCCTCTGCTACAAGCTTTCCCCTTTCTATGCACACTGGGGTAGGTGACAGTGCATCAGCTTTCTTAGGCTTGCGTGTTTGTTTACAGTTTATGTGGGAAGTGGGTCTTCCCCCCTTTCCTGTGGAGTTTTCCTCCCACCGCCACTTTTATAAGCTTTCCCGCTTGTGATTACCTGGCAGTTCTGCTGCTCCTGCCAGCCGCCATGTTTGTTTATAGCTCACATGGGAAGTGGGTCTTCCCTCCTCTCCTGTAGAGTGTTCCTCCCTCCGCCACTCTCACAAGCTTTCCTGCTCCTGGTTGCTGGGCACATGTCCCCACTCCCGCCCGAGCCTGTCCGGCCCACCCGGCTTGTTTATTTACAGTCCCGGGAAGGATTCCCTTCCCCCACTGTCTGGCACTCAGTGTGCCCCACCCTCTTTCCCGCATGTCTTTATTGTTCTTATTGCTTATTACTCAGTTTCTCTTTTTTCCCCGAGTGGAGGTCGGTCTGTCCAGGGGGCTGTGCTGCTCTGGCCCAAGGT
This sequence comes from Castor canadensis, assembly GCF_047511655.1. Taxonomy (NCBI): domain Eukaryota; kingdom Metazoa; phylum Chordata; class Mammalia; order Rodentia; family Castoridae; genus Castor; species Castor canadensis. Next base: position 142,526,565 of record NC_133390.1, on the reverse strand, counting down.
TTTCTGTGGGAGTACTGCGGTACCACTAAGCTCACCTTGTCCGTGTCTTCCCAAGTCGTCTGGGCACGGGCAACTGGTGGCCCGGGGGCTGTCCTGATTTCTTTGTTTAACATGAAGTGGAGATGCTCTGCACCGGCTGGATGTGCGGAGGGGTTAAAGTTTTGCCTCTTTTCGTTGGTTTTGCCTGCAAGGAGTGTCTCCAGCGTCTCTCCAAGATTTCACTATAGGAGGCACGCTTTCTGCTTCCTCCCTCTAGCTCCCATCTTGGAATTTCCTTTCCTGAAATTTTTAGAAATAGGTTTCATTATGACAGTTTTATATGTGTATGCAGTGAACATTGATCATATTCTTCCCCCATGTCCTCTCTTTTCCCCTTCAAGCAACTTGCTTTTTTTGACACTAAATAGGCCTCTATTTATGTTCATGTCCATTTGTTTTCTTTAGATGCAGCTTCTGTATATGAAAAAAAAACATGCAGTTTTTGTACAATTAATATGTGCTAACAAAAATTGTGAAAAAACCCACAATCTTCAAACATCAATAACAAAAGAAAGCCAAGGTGGCTATTGCATTGTACATTTCTCTCTACTGGTAGTATATAAATGATTCCATTTATCTGAATCCTCCTCTACATTAGGTTTTATCACTATTTTTTTATTTTAGCCACTCTGATAAGTGCATTATGACATCACATTGTGGCTTTAATTTACATTTTCCTCAAGTTTAATCGTCTTTTCTTCTTTCTTTCTTTTTTTTCTTTTTGCCATCATTATTCCCTCTTCAGCGAATTGGCTCTTCATGTCCTCTGCCCTCTAAAGGAATTGTTTGGGATATTTTTAATGTTTTTTTTTTTTTCATTTCTAAACTTTGTATTTTGTTTTTCTTTAAAAGTTCTTCTTCTCTGGGACCTTCTAGTTTTGCATTTGTTTCCAGTATGTTTATAATTTCTCACTGAGGCATTTTTGTCATGTTTTAAAATCTTTGTCAGATAACTTTACCATATATGCCTTCTTGGTTTGGCAATTACTGATTGATATTTTCATTCAATTTGTTCTTACCATGATGACTGATGTTTTACTGAAACTTGGACATTTTGTATTTTGATTTGCAACTCTGGACCTTGTTTACCTTCTATTTCAACTGTATTCCTCTGACTCTGCTCTATGAGGGGAAGGTAGACACTGCCTTCTTACTGCCAGGAAGAAAGAGAAGTCTAGGTACCTCATTCAGCCTTTATTCACAACAGTGAATTGCCCCCCCCTTATGGGTGTTAATCTCCAGGTGGTGTCCATTGATATTGTATTTAGATGTGCCCTATTCAATTTGGGGTGTTATGACAAAACACCTTAGATGAATAATTCATAAACAACAGAAATTTACTGTTCACATGTATCCCTAAGACTTAGTGAGTAAGATCTTTCTCTCTTATTGTTGGAACCTTTTTTGGTTCTTTATCTACCCCCATCTCTGGACATAGCTCTTTAAATTAATTCCTTTCAGTTAAAACCTTTGAATTTCCTCAATTCTTCAAGGACTGTGATATCAATTTGGTGAAAAATAGATAAATAGAATAGCAAAAGTACACTCAGGCAAATATTTATAACTTGTGATAAATAGGGTTTACTTTTTCTAATACACAAAGAGCTCCTACAAAAACATGAAAAAAAATGACCAAATAGAAAATGGGCAAAAAGTATGAACAAGCTTGTTACAGAAGAGAAATCTCCACTGGCCAATAAACATGTAGAAATATGCTCTTGTGTTAGTAATTAGGGAAGTATAAATTAAAACAACAATGAGATAAATTTTTTAACCTGTCAGATGGGATCAAAATGCCCACTTAGAACGGAAGCATTCCCTTAGCTACTGATAGTTTAGCCAGTCAACAATTCTCAGTCTCCTCTCCAAAAATTTTTCTCAAAGACAAGTACATTGCCTGAGATTATGGACTCTCCCTAAGTACTGCCTGTAAGCAGTGACTCATGATGTGAAATATGAAGGTTTAACTTTCTTGCCTCCAGGCTGGACAACTCTAAAGGGGTACTTTCCAGGGAACTCAACCCACAGCCCAGAAATAATACTCAGCATGTGTGAGCCTGTAGGAGCATAGGAGTTCTGATAATGAGAATTGTTCTAATCTTTTTTTTGGAAAGCATTCTTGAATAATTGCTTAGAATAAAAAACATGTATAATTTAACAATCCTAATTTTCAGGCTCAAACTTTCAGAGTTAAAAAACATGAGAACATTAATACATAAAATTATAGTATAAGTGATGTGATACTGCAATTTTGTTGAGATAAATGAAAATAGCCCAAGTGTCCATCTATTTAGGAGTGACCCACTAAGAGAGGAATGACACATTTATGCTCTGAGTTACTATAGTGTATTAAAAACAATGAGATGCATCTATTATCTAGTGGTGTGCAAAGGTGTATAAATATCAATGATATAATGTATGAAAATAAAAGAAGAAAAGCAAGTTATTGATATATGTGGGTGTTTGTGTATGCATGTGTCCTGTTATAGCTTATTGAACATCAACAGATACCAGTGAAGATCAACAGATATCAGTGAAGAACATGTTTTATTGGCTTGTGCTTCAGCCAGAGCATGCTAGCATGGTCATGCTTGTTATTTGTGGTGATGATCATTTTGATCGGCAGGGTGTTTTTTCTGATTAGTCAGTGCCTGTTCTGTCCTCATTGTTAACATTTTAATTGCCTTGCCTGCCTCTAAAGCATGTTGTCAGCTGATGGGCAACTTTTGAAAGTCTCTAGTGAGCTACAGAAACCAAAGGAACCTGATGTGGTAATGCATGCCTGTAATTCCATCTCCTCAGGAGGCAAAGGCAGGAAGTTTGAGGCCAGTCCTGGCAAAAGTTAGTGAGACCCTATCTCAAAACAAAAACACAATGGCTAGGGGCATAGCTCAATTGGCAGAGAGCTTGCTTAGCAAGCACAACACCCTGCATTCAATCCCTAATAACAAACACACACACACACACACACAAAATAAATAAAGATTCAATAAAGCACTTTTGCATTAGTTTATGCCAGATATTTGGATGGAAAAGGAAGTATTCAATCTAGTTGTTATATTTGTATAACAAATATGAATGTTAGCATTATAATTAAAACCTCTAATTCTATCTACTAAGCTTTCCATTGACATTCTCTCTTCATTATGCATAATATATGTAAGCAGAGAATTTATACTAGGGTATAGGCTCCTAGGGTACTGGAACATGTACCAAATTCTAAAGTTTAGGTAGCACTATTGTAAAACATAATGTCTTAAGGAAAAGAGAGAGGTGACATTTTATTAAGGGCTCTGAGCTAGTCAGTGAAATAATAAGCATACTTTTTATGTTAGCTTCATGTGATGTATATTACTTTTCTTCTAAAGAAAACATAGCAGTGGATTGAAAGTATTCTGATGAGCTTTATGAATAAGTAGGTGATTGGTTAAGAAATAAATATATTCAGTTAGTTTGCTCATTTGTGTTTGATATGATCTGACACTGCAGAAGGGCTAAGGATCTCATTATTACTTCTTTACAAGAAGGGTTCCCCAATGCATGACATGGCAATTTGTCACCTTTGTTTGGATGGATTTCAGCAAAGCTTGCATCATTTAGCATTTGGTTCCTTTGGCAGTACCTTTTAGCATCGTTCTTATTGTTCCATTTGTGGGTCATTGCAAAGCATTCATGAAGATTTTGTGGTTTTGACATCAAGTGAGGCTGTTGTCTAATTTGTTGTAATTGCTTACCTTACTCTAGTAGTTTAATTTATCTCTGAATGTGTTCAGCAGATTAGAAGAAAGGTGTTTGTTCAAACATGAAATCTTTATAATTAGAAAAAAATTATATATGGGTTTGTGTTATATAAACCTTAGTGAACTTTCTCCCTGCCTAATTTAGTTAATCTTTAAATAACATTGATTTAGTTCTGTTGGGGTAGGAGACAGGGAAAGATAAAGCACTGAAAATATAGGCTTTTCTAAGAAGTAACATACATCTTTTAATGTTAGAGACTTTTTCTACTCTTAAATCTCTTCCTCAACAACTATTCCATTTTCTGCCTGAGGGAGTAGATTAGCTGTATGGTTCCTCATTCTCAAATTAACACCCTCCCTGTAAACTGTTATGGCCTCAGTCAGCTTTAAGGTTACCAAACCCCATGGAGTACACAAAATGTTCTCTTTCCAGTCCAATCTATCTTTGAAGGGCCAAGGAGAGGTATTCTGGCAGCATGTTAATCTGACATTCAGTTTTGCTTAAAAAAGAACATGAAATTCTCACTCAGGTATAATTCCCTTCAAACCAGCTATCCTTCCTTGTCCTTTGTCTACTTCAGTGTCTTTGAAATGGCTCATTACTGGGTAGTATTCCTGACACAATTCTATTTAGGAGTTAGATTTCCAACTAAATGTATGCTGCATATTTAGTAACAAAAGAGCATATAAGGAAAATGAAAAATAACACTAGAGTCTTGGAAAATATTGTTAGCTCATCTTCTATGAGTTAATTACATTTCTGCTCTTTAAAAAACTTTAATTTCACATTATGTTGCTTTCACAAATACATTAGTTTATAGTATAGATACTGAGTTGCTACTGAAAAATGAATTTTTGCTGGCTGATGTTTGCAGTCGGGAAGAAGATTAAAAAATGAAGGCTTTGTATCCCTCCATGTTTATACAGTCTCCTCCCAACTCAGTTTAATGATGCTTCAGTTGTCTACTGACAATAGTTTAACATTGTACCAAAATTTAGGCCTCCTCATTTTCTTTTTTTTTTTTTTTTTACTGAGTTTTAGGGAAGTTGAAATTATTTGTGAGTAGTAAAAATGACTATTATTGCCTGTGGTATTGTAATCAAAGTAAAATTGAATTAGACCATTTTATTCCAGGGCCAATGTAAATATCTTTTGTATGACTAAATTTATCAGAGCTGGATCACATGACAAGGGGAGAGCATATATGGGAGATACAGGAATAGGCAGAAAACCCAAAACATGAAAGCGTTTGATGTCCCCACTCCAGAGGAACTAATACAGAAACCTTAAAGCAACAGAGGTCAACATGAGATGGGGATCAGGAACCAGTGTAAAGATCAGTTAGAGATGAATTAACTTGGGTTGTAACACATTTGTATGTGAAAGCAGTGCTAGGAATCTCTCTGTATAGTTACCCTTAAGTAGCAAAAATGCTTTGTCTTCCTTATTATGCTTATATCTTTTCTTCAACAAAATTAGAGATAAGGGTTCTGCCTGGAAGCGAGAGGGGGGAGGTGGGCAGGGGGGAGAAATGACCTAAACAATGTACGCACATGTGAATAAATGAATAGTAATAATAATAATAATAAAGAACTTAGATCATAGATGCTAGGGGTCCTGTGAATATTACAGACTATGAAGAGTAGAACTGCAAAAAGAATTCAAATCCTAAATGCTATTCATATGGGAAACAGTTCAGAAACTAGTCACAGAAAATGTGAATAAAAACTACGGTAGTTGTTAAAAAGAAAAGATAGATAAAAGAATAAATTATGCCAAGCTTTGGAACAACTGGTTTTCTTCACTTGTGGTAGAAGGGCCACTACTTTAGAAAACCTGTTGGAAGTAGATATAAAGCTAAATATATATACACCCTCTGAATAGCAATGCCATTTCTAGGTCTACATCCAACAGAAATGAGTATAAATTCTCACCAAAGACATGTGCAAGAGCACAGAACAGTGGCATGCACTTATGTCAGCGCTGGGGAGGCAGAGGCAGGAAGATTGCACATTAGAGGCCAGCCTAAGCTACAACATGAGTTCAAAGCCAACCTTGGTTACATAGTGAGAACTTGTCTTAAAAAAGGAAGAAAACAATAACAAAAAACTAAAACAAGAATGTTCATAGCAGCACTTTCAGTAATAGTTCCAAAGAGAAAGTAGTCAAGAGTAGAACGGAGGAACTAATTCTGGTATGTTATGACAAGAGAATAATAGAGCAAAAAGGATTAGTTAGTATAAGTATATACAACATGAATTTCACAAGCTCAATGCTGTGTGAAGGAAACTGGATCAAGTTAGAATGGTGGTGAGCATTGTGGTGGGAGGAGGAATCATGACAAGAAGCACCAGGGGGCTTCTGAATTCCAGTAGCACTCTATTCCTTAATATGGGTGCTGATTACTAGTTTATGTTCACTTTGTATTTGTGCAATTTTTTGTGTCTATATTTACTCCAAATAAAAGCAGTTTGAAAGGAAGAATGAAGAAAATTCAGCTATAGAAATAAAGAAACATTGTGCATATATATGGAAATGTCTGATGAAACCCATTACTTTTTACAACTAATATGCTCTAATAAAAAAGATGCTTACTCATGAGTGTGGCCATCAGTAGTTTTCCAGGTTTAAAATGCCAGATACTATCAGGACATATGGACTTTAGAAATTTTTGCTTCCATCAGTGAAAGAAGATGCTATACAGACATGAAACAATAAAAGGAAATGAAGAGGATTGTTACATAAAAGTGTGGAGACATCAACCATAGGAAAAGATCAAAAAGTGATATATGTTTATGCTTATGAAAATCTGAGATCAAAATTTAAATTCTCTTAGTAGGCAAGGCTAATTATTTCAAGACTCCATGTCAGTTTGAGACACTGAGAAGCTGTGGTATCTCCAACTTTCTTGATCATTAGAATCACTTATGGAAAATTATCAGAAATATTTATTCCGCAGTCCTCCCTTCAGAGACTCTAGTTTAAACTGCTTGAGATGGAGCCAAGAACTGTTATTTTTAAAACACAAATTAGATGATTCCAATAGTTAGCCAAAAGGAGGGAAACAGAATATGATTTCTTCTCTCTTTTTTAATAGCTAAAAATAATGCAGCCTGTGTACTCCTATTTCTCTTTCATCCACCCCAATCTCCCTACAGATCCACAGTTCCGATTTGAAAAGTTTTTCTAAAATTTTGCTTTACACACACTTAAAAAAAAAAAAGATTTCTTGGCCTTATGTAAGGATTTTGAATTGTTATGTTTGAGAAGAGTCCTAGCCAGATATTTACATTTCCTCAGAAAGTGTTCAGATTTGGAAGCAGTTGGTCTCAGAAGTACATGGAGAATACACTAGCCAAACAGATATTTGGCTTAGAATTTCTGCTTTATGACTGGACTGATTATCTTTGCTTAGTTTTGATTAAGTCACTAATAATTATTAAGGTCATAGGACATGGGAGTGTGTTTCATTTCTTTCTTGGGGACATCGGTGAATGTACTGTAAGCCAATAAGCATTGGGGAAGTCCCAAAGTCCAGATTTTTAAGGTTTGTTTTTTTTTTTTAGAACTATTTTATTATAATCATGGTTAGGAATAAATCTAGACAATACTGTTTCCTTATATGTTAAAATCACTCTTAATTTTTTTAAAAAGTAGTCTAATTAACTAGTCATTAAAAGTTTATTAAGTGCCTTTTTGCATGCTTGGCTTTTGTAGTATCATTTGGTCCCTGTCGTTTCCTGGGCTCTAATTGAGAAGCAGAAAAGATTCAGGCTGAACATGCTGTGGGATCTTGTGCGTGTTTGGTGTTCCATTTACCAGAATTAGAGTACAGCTGCATGTTTGCCTGCTTAGTTCTTTGATAGGCATTCTGCTAAAATCAGAAGAGAGAGGAATTGTCAGAAGTGACTTTAGCTTACACTGTGGAATCAACAGTCCTTGCAAGCTGGAACTGTGGGCTCCTTCTACAGTTAAGAAAGACCACTTATTCAATCTCCTAGAGACTTTGCTTTCTGAACACCTTGTCTTTATGCATTTAGTATTTTCTGTTATTTCAGAAGAAGATACTGTCTTATTTTAACAATGCCTAGATATGTGGGAAGGAAAAGGAAGAACAAGACTGTTATTACTCTAGTGAAATGCTTAGTTACATGCAGATTAGAAGCGTTTGCTCATTCTGTTTTGCAGTAGATAGCATCTCAGACCTCCTGATATTACTTTGTTACTATCACTACATTCTATAGTTTTTTTCTTTTGGCAGTACTGAGGTTTGAACTGAGGGCCTTGCACTTGCTGGGCAGGCACTCCACCACTAAAGCCATGCCCAAAGCCTGGTTTTTGCTTTAGTTATTTTTCAGAGTTTTGTGTCTTTGCCCAGGTCCTGAGTCAGCTTCAGATTGCAATCTTTCTACCTATGTCTTCCTCCATAGGTGAGATTATAGGTGCATTCCACCACTCCCAGTTTATTTGTTGAAATGGGGTCTTGCTAACTTTTTTTTGGCCTAGGCTGCCCTCAAACTGCCATCCTCCCAATCTCCACCTCCCAAGAACTGGGATTATAGGAACGAGCTACTGTGCCTGGCCCTGTATTCTACAGTTCTTGCTGGTACTTGGAAGTACCTTAAAGAAGAAGTAGCACTAAGGTGATGTTTATTATTTCTATTTTTAAAATATATGCTAATAATTTCTGGTTTCTGTGTAAAGAAATAAAATGGGGTAAGTTTATCTTAGAGATATGCTGGTGTCTGTATTGGAAGGCATCTTGGCCTCTAATTTAAATACGCACAGCCTGGGATAATTGGGCCTTTCAAACACTGGTGGTGAGGGAGTAAATTGGTATTACCACTTTGGAAAGCAATTTAAAAGCTGAACAACATATACCTACGTTTTGATCCAGCAATAATGCTGCTTTAAAAATTGTGAAAAATATTCACCAGATGACTGAATAGGAATCTTTATAGCAGAGTTATTAGTAGTTGTTGCCTAATAAAACTACCCAATTGCCAATCAATAGTTGAAAAGTCAGGTAAATCATAAGAGAATGAACAATATCTAACTAGACATAATAATGTAGATGAATCTCACAGACCCAATATTGAGAGAAAGAAGTCATATATAAAAGAGTATGCCCTGCATGCATGAACAAATGCAAAGTTAATCTCTGCTGTTAGAAACCAGAATGGTGCTTATACTTGAGGGGCTTTACAGTGACCAGAAGCACACATGAAAGTGGGATTTGATGGAATTATAATGTTCTGTAATTTTTATGCTGACTAGAAGGATGTGTTCATTCAGTTCATAAAAATTCATGATACATTATACTTGTAAGTACTCATATATATCACTTATACATACATGATATTATAAATGATATATATTTCTTTAATAAAAAGTTCAAAGATATTTACAGCAGGAGTTTAATCTCAATTGGAATCAGTTTCCACTTTTTGTCAGTTCTGTTTTTGTCACCTGTTCTAGAAAATGGCAGCCTCAGAGCAAAGTCCAGAATAGGATCAGTGAAAACGGTATCACTTAGAAGTCATGACATTGTCTCTTTTTAGCCTAGTGTCTAGTGTATGATAGGGAGGTGTTATCACCAGATGGAATCACATGGTATCATTAGACAAGATTTGAATTCTAGCTCTGTCCTGGATAAAACTGTGAGTTCTTGGGCTTAGCCCCTCCAAGGCCTTACTTCCCTCACGTGATAAGTGGGTGTAATAATACCTGAGACTTTATGTGTCTACCGTGAGTGAGTCCCTATAATTACATCTTATTTTATATATTGCTTGTTTAAAATAATGCCAATTTGATGGGGGACAGATACTTCTGTCTTTCTCATTCACTGTAGTATGACAAGTACTTGGAACTGTGTTTGACAAGTAATCAGCAGTGAACAACATTTCTTAAGTAAATAAACTGCTAGAAGAAGAAGGCTGAAAGAATGGTGAAAATAGAAAATCTCTGTAATTCTAGCTGTTGCTCTTACTTCTGTCAGACTATTATTAAAAAGCAACAGAAACCTGGGTCTGGTGCTTTGCTTTACCACTCACTGTAATGCAGAACTAAGTTTAATGATAGGTATCTGTATAAATGAGTAAACATTAGTAGAGTATAATCAGGTGTAGCATATCGTGGCATTACTTATCATGCCCTTCTTAGAGTGAGGAACTTCATTTTTTATTCATTCCTACATTTATTAATTAAATAAGTAGTTGTTGAGTGCAAGCCAAATGTAAGAAATTATTTCTTACATAAGCACAGACATTAAATAGGAACTCATACAAATTGTTTTCTTTAATTCTCTGCTGTATCTTCATCTGCCTCTGAAGATATGAGTATCTGTCTGTCTATCTATCTATCTATATCTTTATCTTGTATGTTACAATACCTGTTGAGCAAAGTATGTTATGACAAATGGTTGGATTGGGCCTCAGAGAAAAAAAAGATATTTTTCCAGAAATGAAATGAACATATTTGTCAAAGTGAAGATTACTTTATTCAGTTTGCCCTTCAGGATGATAGAATTTGGGTCCTAGAGAGTATTTCCTGCTGTTCTTTTGAAAGTATTCCCTGCCTCACAACGGAGTAGTCTGTTAAAGAAAGTTACCAAACAACAATTCTGAACTACAATTAGGTCCTTACCCAATTTATCTGAAGAAATTGTGGCTGGTGGCTAAACACATCCAAAGCCTATCTTTGCCTTGATTTAGTGGTAAAAGCAAGATTGGGATGGGTTCCAGAAGAAAATTTCCAAGGACCGATGGAATTGCTTATTCCAGCCTCTGGAAATATGCATCCCGTATCTCCAGACTTAATGGAAAGTTCAGCACTGCTTCTATCAGAGCAGACATTCTGGGTATTTGAAGAAGTAGCTTTATCCCCCGAAGGGCTGACCTTCCAAGAAGAGCCTCATGCTTTCAAGATCAAGGTGCAATAAGGGATAATGATAACTAAAAATGACTCTATGTCTCTGAGACAGTACCATTTCATGGTGTAGTGATCAGATGCCAGGCCTGTGAGAACATTAAATATTCCTGGGGCTGTCTTCCTCTACTGGCTATGCTCTGCACCTAGATTATTTTCAGATTAAAAAGTTTAGTAAGAAAAGTGACATTTTACACTTTTGCAAAAACACTTTAATGTCAGGCTTAATAAAAGATGGCTGGATTCTCATGTCTATTTCTGCTTTAGATAATTATGATACCACACATCACATCATGCTTTGATTTGGATATAGCTTGTCTTTGAAGATTCATGTGTTGGAGGATTTGTCCTCAGTATGGTGGTGGACCTTTAATACGTGGAGTCTAGTGAGAGGGCCTTAAGTCATGCAGGCACTGCCCACTTAAGTAATTCATGTAGTTCTTATGGGACCCCTGGGTTAGTTCTCATGAAGTGAGTTGTTACGCAAGCCTGAGCTTGGCCCCTGAACCTCTCTTGGGCTTCCCATCTTATCATGTGATCTCTGACTCCCACATGAGCTCCTGCCATGATGCCATCTGTTATTAGGCCTGATCTTAGACTTTTAGCCTCCAAAACTATGAATTAAATAAGCCTCTTTATAGAATCACTGACAGCCAGGCATTTTTTTATAGTAATGAGAATGGACTGATATATATATATATATATAGCACTTCTGGAAAATTCTACTACACCCTCTCGAGAAAAGAGAGTTAAAAACTCAATATTTTAGTATTATTATTAAAAATAGTTTGACCCTATGGACTCCCTGAAAAAGTCCTAGGAATGCCCAAGAGCCCATGGACCACACATATGAGAAATGTCCGAAACTCACAATTCTATTTAGTCATTTGATCAAGTGAATTTTTATGGGTATTCATAGAATAATAACAATCACATTTGAAACAAAAATAATTTACTATTTTTGGTGTATATATATTTTACAAAAACATTTTTAATATTCATTATGAATACAGACAAAGTTTGTATTCCTTTTTAGTTAGATCTTCAGATCTTTATTTGGATGAGGGATGTATTAATTGTAAGTTTATTTTATTTTTATATCCATACTTTAATTTATTTCATTTTTAAATTTGACACATAAAATTGTATGTAATTATATGTAATTTTTAAATGGAAATTCTCTACAGAAGGCAGTAAACTTCATAATAAAGGCATATTATTGTATAAATTCAGGGCAATAAGTTTACTTAGAAATATTTATCTTTCTATTGAATGGTGCCTATAATGCTGCAGTTAAGTGTAGAACTTATTGAAAGAGAATTTCTTTTCTGTTAAAATGGCTATATAGATTAAGGTGCCTAAATTGGTAATTGTCTTTATTTTGGACATTAGAGAGTCTGGGGTATATGCATTTTGTGAGATGATGAACTTTTTCATCACATGTATCAGGAATATCTTCCAATTTTACTGATTTCCTCATTCAGGTTTCCCACCCCCACGATTGATATTTGTAAAAGAGAAGAAAGGATGTCATTACTTTTTCCTCGAAATTACGCAGAGAGGCTTATAGTGCTTGAGCAGAGACTTCCAAATGTGCAGATTTCAGGCCAGGTTTTGATGTCATTTGATAGCCAATAGCGACAAAGCTGCCTCTCTTCGTGCATGATTAAAGACAAAGAGAATGAGATGACATGAGCCACAAAGCCCTGCTGCCACCTGACAGATTTTTTCTCAGATTCAAGGAAGCCCTTATGAGAGGCCCTTTATGTGAGCCTGATTCCCTTGCCAGAGTCTATTTCAAATCTTTTTTTTTTTTTTCTTTATCTCTGCTACTGGATTGAAAATGTAACTGCCACTTTCAATATGGCACGGAGCTGCTAATGGCACCGTTGCTTTTGGGAGCCTGTTGATTAATTTAGACAATGCAAAATATGGAGATCCTAAGTCAGAAGCATGTGACAGAGCTTTGCCTTATTTGGAAATAATTAAAAGGCCTGGATCCAACGTAAATGTGACACTTCCCAGTGACATCTGGACTTTGTGTTTGCAAACACTGGGTGTAGGGGCTCTCAGAGGTCAAGAGAACATAAGGTCACTCCAATTTCCAAAACTTTTCATGTATTATAAAAACAGAGAAATAAACTGAATGTAATTCAGTCAAAAGGATTGGTAGTGGACAAAACAAAAACATACCTAGACTGTTCTCAAAATGATTATAGGATTTATTTGAACATCTTTAAGTAAAGTTTACTTCTTAAATCTTAAGAATATACACAGAGGTAGTCACAGTTTGAACTGTGTGCTAAGCATAAAGGTCTTTTGATCTAGTCAGTATTTTCCAGCTGTCTCTCTTCTCATGTGGAGATAAAAATCCTACTTTTCAAACTCTGTTAGAGCATGATTCTCAAATGATGGTCTCTTGAAGTAGTGATATTTCTTCATTAATAATGAGATGTTGCTTAAGGTAACATTTTTTAAAGCTAAGGGTACTAGATGGCCAAATCACGGAGGATATAAATATTAAGAAAGAGACTTCCAAATTCTAAAATAATATAGTTTAAGTATCATATTAATGAAATCTAAAAATATACAAGTAGTTTTTAATAATATGCTCAACCCTGAGAAAAAGCCTTTTTAATATCTTAATTTATATGCATCAATGAATAATTTTGAGAATTACTTTCCTGGAGTTGTAAAGCATTTATGTAATTCAAAACCATAACTTTTTAAACACTAAAAGTGATTAAAATAACTTCATTTCGATCTAAACCTTAGAATTACAGTTTTAGAACTTAGCTTTTAGAACTATATAAGGAAACGCAATCATTAAATTGGAAAGGAAACTAGAAGAAATGGGTTGCCAGTATAAGATGGGAACACTGTCTAAATGGCTGGATTGATTTCTCCAAGCAAGCTTGTTGTAGGCCTAGACCCAGAACATAAGATAGCTGAAGTACAACTGACATTTTATCTATTCTGTAGTATAGAAATACTTGCCAGCCTACTAAAATTTTACATATTCAGAAAATGGCATGGAGTTTTAAAGGCCTTTACAAGGGAGAATTATTTGTATCTTTTAAATTGTATGTGTGTGTGTGTGTGTGTGTGTGTGTGTGTGTGTAAATGTTTATGTCTTTTTACAAATATATGTTTAAAACTTCTGCAAATTTAAACACAGTATTTTAAAATTTTTATTAGCATAAAATAATTGTACAAGGGGATTTCATTTTGATATTTACAACTTGCATATAATGTACTTTGATCAAATTTACTTCACCTATGTTACTTATAACTACCCTACATTCTCCTCCACCCTATTTAACAGTTTTTGGTGGGTTTCAATATGCCATTTTCATACATGTATATTCACAACAACCTTTTTAGGGGGTTGACTGGAGTTTGAACTCAGGGCCTCTCACTTGCTAGGCATGTATTCTACCACTGAGTTACTCCACCATCCCTAAATACAATATTATAGAAATATTGTATTGGTGTTAACAAATGTTTTGAACTTGTATCCATAATTTGCCTTTACCCACCATAAAATTTTTAACAATCTGATAGTGGGTATTTAAAATTTGACTGTTTTGCTTCACACAATTTGTAATCTTGTGCTTTTTCACTTAATTGATAAAAATGTTTCTAATAAAAATTTAAAATTACTTTGGAAAATATGAAAATTATACTTTAGTCTTCTATTTAAGGTAAGGATTGATAATCCAGTGAGTTTTAACCAAATGACTGCCTCTCAAAGTATATTTTTTGTTAAAATATCATTTCTTCCTTAAAGAATCCCACTGAGATCAACATTTACTTGCCTTGAGCAAAAAGTAACTCAAGGACACTCATTTCTTCTTTTGAATTGTAATATTTTTGACAACAGTACATCTGATTATATAAGCTAAAACTAAAAATATTACAACTGACTATCAGATGGATTTAGTTATAAGCAGTTTATTTTTCAAGTGTGCAAGTATTATTTTTAAATAAGATAAGAAATTCCTTTCGGATGAAGGTAAATTCCTTGAAACCAAGGCTAGATATTTACCGTGTATGGATAATTTATTTTGCTGTAGCTTTGCAATTTTACAGAGAAAAGTGTGCAGTTCTAGTTTACATGACTTTTCAGCTGAATCTTCTAGGAATTCCCTTTCATCTCTTTTGTAAAACTTCTTGAGTTTGAGTGTTTCTCCTATGTTTCTAGGAAGTGCTTGTGAATTTTATGGGCTGAATTATTACTTTAAATGGTTGCTAGCTTAGAACCCTAACCTCTACATTTACCATTTTCATCTCCTTTTGATTCAGATATCTGGCTGTCCAAGTCTTTCCAGTTTTTCTTTGACAGGTGTAAATTACATTCTTTAATCAAATTGAAAATATATGTTTGATACTTAGTTTTAGTGTTTTGCAGGGAAAAACCATTTCAATATTTTATCAAAACACTTTTATCACATTTTATGTTTGATAGAAGTTTTGTTTTCTTGCAAAGATGTAACGCAATTATATTAATTTTTTTCTTTTTATATATGGTATATGAGGAGAAAAGCTCATTTTAACATATTGCAATCATCTCATATTTCAAAATCCACTTTGCATATCATTGCATACTTGAATTAATATAAATGCCTGATAAAGAGATGACAATTAATGTGCTCAACCTGTTAGGAGTAAGTAGTTGTATTGTTGACTTAAGCTTGTTGAATGAGATAGCTCAGAATGTTAAAGAGGCAGACCAGCAGGTTTCAGGTGATTAAAATAAAATCCCTCATCTTGGAAGAGCTTGAAGGAACATGATGCTATTTAAGTAGCATCTAATCAGGAAGAAAAATGCTTGGAAGTAAAAAGACTGGATGTTTCATGTCATTATTTGCAAAGCAACTGAACAAAAGGTTAGCAAGATAATTAAGTGCCTTGCTGCTAAGTGGAATTTTTCAAAGCAGGTTGATTAGAGATCTTTCTTTAAAAAAAAAAGAAAAAAGAAAAAAATTAAACTTCTAAATCCAGATAATCTCGTTGAAAAGGCTAACTCAGTTATATAAATAGAGACCAGCTTGTTAGAAAATTGACAGTACTGTATATTTAGTGACAGATGTCTACAATGATGAACTTTATTGCTCAGCAAAATCCTGATCATTCCTGAATAGTTTTAGCATTGAAGAGTATTTTTGTGTAGTTTTACATTTTTGAAATGAAAATCCATGCAGACTTAATATGTGCTGGCACTAAATGTATTATTGTATTGCTTTGGTTATTGCATATTTAAATTTACCTGGATAAAACAGAATCTGACCTTTTTTCCCTTTGCCTGAAAAAAGTAGCTAAATCAAGTATTATCATTATAAAATGTTATTTGCAACTATTAAGAAAAAATGTTGGATGTCATTTGTATGTCATCTGTATGTCTTGTATCTGCATTTAGTATTTCAAGACACTTCTGGTGATAACAGAAGGAAACTGGCATGCCCCAAACTGTGCTTTGTAAACACTCTGGCAAAGCCTGCCTTCTCTTAAGGGGGTGGTCAGGTTAAAGTACTGATTTAGCCATCAGTCATTTTAGCTGAAAGCAAAAACTAGGAAGTCATGACCTTAGGATCTACTTTTCTACTAAAGAAAGGATGCTTGAAGCTAACAAGTAGTGCCAAACACTCAGTAGACATATGTTCTTTTGTCTACTGTTTCAACATTTTAATGACCTCAAGCTTACTTAGTAATGCACACTTTAGAGGCAAACATCCAGTAGCAGACTGCTTCATTTATTATCAATGAATTTATTTATTCAGTCAGTCATTGCAGAGCTTTGTCTCCAAAGAACACATTTAAAACATTAAATTGATCCTCTGGTCATCTGGCAGACCATTGTGAGTATAAAACGAACAGTTACCAGTCTACCTATGAGCAGGTTGCAAAGACTGCTGTTGTGTCATATTGGAGACCTCTTTGGAAATATCAAACAAAATCACAGCCCAATTTCAGCTGCAGCATGTGATCAAAATGCTTGCATTAGAGAAAAAACTTGATTCCAGGCCCTCCTAATACTTAAAACGCTCTTTATTTTTAACTATTACTTTGTTGAAGCCAGTGTTCTGAACATGGGAGGCACAATAGAATCACCTAAGAAACATTTAAAAATCCTAGTGTTCTTACGACAGCCCAGACTGATCAAACTGGAATTTGATTCTGGAATTTGGAAATTTGTATTTTTAAGCTCTCTGTATAATTCCAATGTGTAGCTACAGTTGAGAATGACTGATTTAAACACTTGGTATTTCTTCACTCATTGTATTAATAGTTTTTCTTGACCTTACTGAAACAAATACCTTGTAATGCAATTTTCCCAACTCAGATTACTGGGATAGACTTTCTATTTAAACACCTTTTTGATGGAGTTGGACTTTGGAACATTATGTGTGCTTCCTTTTCTGTTGTGGTTCTTTTAATTACACTATTTTTTACTTATCACATATTATTTTATCAAAAGATAGGAAAAACTTCACTACAAAATCTTGACTGTTGGAAAAGACTCTTTTCCCATGTTAATCCATTTGTGGGTCCATTCTTGCATTTCTCACCCTCATCATCCTCTGTGTGTAGGTCCTCTTAAGTTTTCTTCCTGGTATCTTCCCAGCAGCTTGTCCTACTTCATGATCAGTGCCTACACTACACATTCTCTCTAGAGTATGAAGCAAATAGTTTATAGATTCAAACCACATGGTAACTGAGTACCATCTGCACAATATTAAATGAAATGGGTGAGATTTTGCAGAGAGAAAAATGATTCTGATTCAGTGTGAGGCAACTTGAATAACAGAAAGATAAACACCTTATACTGAGGGTCTCAGTGCAGGGTAATTGTAGCTTCTACTGACCAGAAAATTAATACAGTTAAGCATATTAATACAGTCGTATTGCTGTCTTTTCTCCTCTAACATTGAAACACATTTCCATTTCTTCAGTTGAGCAGCAGATGTTTGAAAACTTATAAATGATATCTTGACTATCATAATGACAAACTGCTATGACACTTGTGCAATAACAAGCACTTCACAGGAGTCCCAATTACAGAATCACACTTACTGTGTACTTGGGTATCAGGTGAATTGGTGTCAGAATCATCTGATCTCTTGACCTTTCCTCTCTGTTTTGGCTGCAGTTGGTGTGGAAGTTACCCTCATGGATAATGCAAGCCCATTTTCTAGGCTTACTTCCAGGCTCAGGAATTGAAGACCTGTGTGACTGTAGCAGATGGCTCTCGTGTCTTGTATCACATTCACTTGGCTTCTCTCTGACTTGAGAACCAGCTGCAGAGAACAGTTCTGTTCAAGCTCAGATTCACCTTAAGCTACCTCAAGCATGAGGATGTCTTTTAGTTTCTGTCCACATTCTTCTATGCTGGAGTTCTTCACCCATATACCAGTAGGGGCCAGAAGCATGGGAGGGCTAATGCTTCAAGTATGACCATCACTGGGGTAAAGAGCCCTGAATAAACTCTGCATCCTCTGATCATTTAGGTAAGCAATCCTGCGAGACATATGTACTCTTCTCAGGTCCCAATGGATTTAAACTCTGGTTGTTCACAGAGATAGCCTTGGCAACAGACCTTCATATTGGCCTCATCTTCCTTCTCTCATTCTTCTAACACTCTCAGATACCTCAGGCATCCAGAGATAACCTCCTAACTAAACTATCTATATCCAAGCCATTTTCTTGGGCTCTAATTTCAGGGGAATAAACTCAGTTATGTTAGATAAGTAATGTTATCTCTTAAGTCAATACTTATTTATGAAATGAGAATATTAAGATCTACCTTACAAGGTTGTTCAGAAGACTGGATGTAATTTATATAAAGCAATTATCCCTATTCATGGTATTTGATTTACTTTTAAAACACATAAGAGACAAATAAAACTGAATACCTCATTCTAATATGATTTCTATAGAGAAGGAAAGAGACAGTAGATAGAACTGACAGTTCTATATGCATAAATACTTGTCATTTTTTTTGCTTCTATAATCCTGAGGCAATTACCTTAAGGCATGGTTAGTCCTGCCAAGAACCAGCCTTTGCACTTGTGTTACCTGAGAGTGAGGTATCCTGCTGTTCTATGCCTTCTTCCCTTCTTTTGACAAATTCTTCTAGAAATTAAGGATTCGATTTCATTTTCTAGGTTCACTCACCTTAACTATGATCATTATATTTTATCTTACCCAGTGGTACTCTACTTCCATTAAGGGTTATCATATCTTGCAAGCTCAAGTGAGCCCAAATTTCCTATAAGCACCTCATTTACCCAGCATTGTTTTGTTTACAAATTAGCTCTTTCATATATAAGGCATAGTAAGATACTGACTCCTTTAAGTTATGGTCATGTTAGAAACATAAATAAAAAATGAACAATTTATGTTCAAGTAAATTGATGGCAACTTACTTAAGGCTACGATTAAAAAAAAATATCCTGGGAAGGTAAGAAGTAAGATCAAAGTGCAGTCAGATTCAGTTTCTGGTGAAGGTTCTCTTCCTGGTTTGCAGGCTGATTCATTTTCTGATGAGGGCTCTCTTCCTGGTTTGCAGATGGCCACTTTCTTTTTGTATCCTTGCATGGCAGAGGAGAAAAAAAAATACAGTTTTATTCTTCTTTTTATAAGACACTAATCACATCATTGAATCACTCATGAACAAATTGCTTTCTAAAGGCCTCATCTCCAAATGTCATCACATTAGTGCTTCAACATATAAAATTCCGGAGGACACAGCATTTGTTTCATACCAAGGAATGATGAATATTACAAAATTAGTACATTTTAAACTCTCTTTTATAGAACATACTGAGCCTAATTAAAAGTTTTTTATATGTTTCATACCAAAGAATGATAAATATTACAAAATTAGTGAATTTTAAGCCCTCTTTCATAAAACATACTGGGCCCAATTGAAAGTTTTTTATATGTACGACTTAATGTTATCATACCTAGTAGTCCAGTGATACCCTAGTTAATGAGAAGCCTGAACTAGAAGTTATTATCAGTTCTATATTAACTACTTAATAAATGCTTGCTGAATGAATTATTGAATGATCAAATGACCTCTTCCCTTAGGTTTCTTCCAACCCTAAAATTCTATGATTCTATGATTAAAAGATTCTTGTGGAATAAAATCTTTGAATAAAGTTGGCCTAAGTTCTTTCAGGTAGCTGAAGGTGCCAGCCTCCACGGTTGTAGACCAGTGTCATTATGGTTAAGGATCATAATATACTTTTCTATGGTGGTCCTCCTAGAGCAGCCTGGTTCTGACTAGCGTAAGAGAAGAGTTTGGCATGAAGTTAACATGCTTTAGCTAGAACTTTTACATTGAAATAACAATCTCATTGGGAGGGAATCTAGTAAGTTAGTCTTGGCAGAGGCTGCACAAAAAAGAATGTTGCCTTTTACTTTTGGGGGAAGGAATTAGGATTTATGAAAATTTTAAGGTGCTAACACCTTCCAGGTCTTACACTATAACATATACTCCATCTCCAAAGAATTGAAATTAATCCTTTTAGAATCACATATAAAGTATGAAAGTAGGTTCTCAATGAGAGTCTCATAGCAGGTATATACAAGTGCTTTAATGACAGGTCTTGTTTTAGATGAAGATTAGCTAACATTTTGGTTTATAATTCTATGCACACATCACTATGTCTTATATGTTTTAACTTTATCCCTTCACTCACAAAATATTTATAGTATGCATTTATTTAGTTAACTACTGCCAATTATCCAGGAACAAGACAGATATGGTTCCTGACCTCATGAAGCTTACAGAAAATATTAAATAAGTAAGATGCTTCTATGTCAGTAAGGGTACCATCTTAAAGAGGTTACCCATCATTCCATAGAAAAATCATTTTGGACAGAGCTTTTTTCAAATATAGGATATTGTTGGATTAAACTATTTATTTATTAGCGTTAAAATAACTTTAAAAATGCTGAGCCTTAGGTGTGTATTTAAGATAATCTTTCTATGCAGTTTCTTTAAATTGAACCAACTGATACTAAGTCCTTGTGAGAGCACCCATTTAAACAGTACTTAAGAGAACCCACAGAAAAATGATAGCTATGTGTTTGCATGAATAAAAGTCTTATGTTGAAAGCACAACCAGTACAATAAATTGGATAGGCTTGTGGTGACTTTATTTATGCTTCCTTTTTTTTTTCTAGGTTTACTTTATTTCTTTATACTTTGAGAACATAAGGAAAGACTTACAGGTTTGTTGCCAAGAGGGAAATGTGAAATTCAGAAGCAAGAATAATTAGACAGAGCATATATTTTCATTGTGCTAAGTGAAAGTGCTCTTAAGGCTTGTGATGAAGAGTAATGAGATGTGATTAGGGGTCTGTGTGTGTGTGTGTGTGTGTTAACTGGTCACACAGTTATTATTAAGTTATTAACTCAAACAATGTATGCTTGCATATTCTTTTTTTTCCAACATGTGTGAGAACAAACATCCCTGGCTGCAGGGGAATAACAAGCAGGTATAGTTAAGAAATGACCTTATTTTGATCAGAGGGAATGACAGCACAGCTGCTTGCATATTGCTTCAGTATATATATTCTTTATATTCTTCCTTAGAAACTTCTGGATAAGTTGATTTGATCAGCAACATCTTTCTTCAGGTTTCCTAATTCTTAGGTGCCATTTGAAGGGATGCAGGAAAAAAGTTGTGCTTAAGTATATGACACTAAGAAATGAACACATTGTGCTATAATAATGGAAAATTCACGTACGGGCATTCAAAGAATAAGAAATGACAACTAAGAACTCTGCAGATGGAATGCCAGTTTGATTTCTTTGTGGATAACTTGTTGGAAATGCAGGTGGTGACTTGATCAAACCACAAACATTTCAATTTTCTCAAAATAACCTTAGTTAACACAGTTTTGCTATGTAGACTTATTTTGCTTCACACCCCTACTGCAAAGGTTAATGGCTAAATGGTCCATCTTTTCCCCAATGTTTCGATATGCTACATTTGTTATAAACAGAATGTATAGTTTAGAAGTTTATGTTCTGTGCCACTGATATGTGTCCCCGTATCAATTTCTGGTTCCAAGTTAGTTTTAACTATAATAACCTCAATATTTGAAAGGCTGATACCCATTCATTTTTTTTCTCCTCAGAAATTTCCTAGGTTTCTTCATAATGGATTTTTCCCCATCAGATGAACCTAGAAATTATTTCAAGTTCTAAAAAGTATTCTTTGTTTTCATTGATTTTGTAATTTAATTTAGTGAGGCCTTATACGTTTTTTTAAATGGAGTTTTATTCACAAACAACACAGGTTTTCTCATTTACATGTGTCTCTTATTTATGTCTTTATAGCTCTTTAAAAACTGTAGGCATTGACTGGATATTCTTATATGTATTTCTAAGTATTTGCTGCTTTTTCTTTCTATTATGATTAAAATATTTGTTTCATTAAGTTTTTAGCTTAGCATATAGAGATATTATTGTATATTGAATATTAATAATGGTTTCATATCTACCTACTTAAGATTATTTTCATGTCAATTATGTCATCTATAATTAACCAGAGCTATTTCTCAATTTTGCAGTAATTGAATGAATTATTTCTTATGACATTGGTTACCAGTGACTTCAATTTTACACCGTATCACTAATAGTGTCATTCTTATATAAGTTCTGACATAAATGACAATGCTTCTAATATTTCATCAGTAAGAAGGCTGAAACTTTTTAAGAATTAGGAAGAAAATATTTTCAGGTGAAGAAGTATCTCTTTTTATTGCTAGATTATATAGAATTATCTTTCAAATTAGAAATAGATACTTTTAATAAAAATATGAATGCAGAATTGAATTCATGTATATATTCTTTTATATATTTATGAATTAAAGAATTTCATTAGCTTAATAAGTTGAATCATCTTTGTATTTTTTTAAAGATAAATTATACTTGGCCACAATACCTTAATCTTTAGGTATATTGGTATATTTTTGCATAATTTTCTAAAGGGAGGCATTATTTGCATATGATAAAAGTCACCATTTTAGTGTATAATTCTGTGAGTTTTGACAAGTGAATGCACTGATGTTTTTGCTACCCCATTCACATGTACTTGCTTTGATTTGCTAAAATTTATGATGTTAGTCTCTAATTCTGTATGGAAAATAGGACCATGGTTTTCTCTGTTATCTGCCTTTGGGACTGGAATCAGCTTACCTGAGCATTACAGAAGGAATTCAGAAGATTGCTATATAGTTATACATCCAAGAACAATAACTCAACGATTATCTGATTCTTAATTATTTTGTAGAATTTGCTGCTTCTTAGAAGTAGATCTTTGGCCAGCTTCAGTTTCTCCTCATGGATGTTTCATTCAGATTTTAAATCTCTCTGTGTCACTATTTATTTTCTATATTTTCCTTAAAAATTATCCATTCATTGACATTTTCAGAATCTCTGGCAAAAGTTTAATAATTATTAATACATGTTTTAATTCACTTTTGTCTTATAGCTTTGCATTCTTTACTTTGAAGGCCCTGAAAAAATATTTTTTTTAAAAAATGACAGTTTATTCTTATAATTAGCTACTCTTTGATTTTCTGTTTTATTTTTTGCTGGTCATATATTTCTCCTTTCTTTCTTTGGTAATTTCTCCTACTTTTAGTATATTTGTGAAATTGCTTTTCTAGAGCTTTGGTTATCCTCAGTGGTTTTACTCAAAAATGTATATACTCAAAAATTTTCATTTTCTAATAGATTTTTAAGGCTATACATTTTCTACAGTACTTTGTAAATGTTGTCAGATATGATTCTGTAACACTTCATAAAAATATTCTTGGATGTCACCTCACATCTTTTGATATGTGTGGTTCCTTTGGTTACTAATTTCTAGGTAATTCACAAGGCTATTTCCAGTTGTTTTTTAAGCAGCAATCATTTAGACATACTAAAATATTTTGAGTAATTATTTTGGAAAAGGGTTATATGCTTATTTTATTATTAGTTTTAATTTTGTTTCATTGCTTTAGAATATATTATGTTATTATATTATACTTTGTTCTGTTTTTACAGTTGAAAAATCTCCTTTGTGTCCTAATACATGATTTTTTAAATTGTATTGTTTTATTTATTTATTATTTAGTTATTTTTGAGACAAAGTCTCTCTTGTAGCCAGGTTGGCCTCAAACTTCTGATCCTCTTGCCTCCATCTCTTAAGTGCTGAGATTATAGGTGTATCCCTCCAGGTCTGGATCAGAATATATATCTTGATGAATGGAGTTCCTCCCCACCTTGGGCAAATAGTTTTATGGATATATGAGATTATGTCAATTTTAAAATAAATGAATCTTCTACTTAATTATTTTTATATAATTGAGTGACTGATTTCTGAGAGTTGTTCTAAAATTGCCAATTGTTATTGTGAAATGGTTAGTTTTACCTTCAGTTATTGAATTATCAGTTTTCATTAGAAATGTCATTTATACTAGCTTTTTCTTATATCTTATTTGCTATACTATTATATCATCTAATCTTAATCTTTCTCTGCCATTTAATTATGTATGTAGCTTTGACCATCACGAATCGCTATCTTTTAATAATAGAATTTAAATCATGCACATTAATTGTACTGACCAAAATGTTTATGTTATTTATGACATTATTTTTTGTTGTCTCTGTATTACTTTCTCCTCTCCCCTTACATTAGACGTAGCTATCTAGGTACCAGATTAAGCTGAAAGTCCAAGTAAAATCTATATTAAATTCAGAGTAAAAGTTCCAACAATGACGAGCTGGAAAATGGTACATCTGCATGCAGTTCGCTAAATGCTATATACTTCTGTATGGCATGAATTCTGCAGCACTTTATAAAAATATTGCTGTCCTGGTATACAAAGATGACCTTACTAACCTTTCCATCTGTGAAACATGTGCTTTGGGCTGCTTTTGATGTGTTGGTGAAGGTTTATATTGAGTTATGGAATACATTTGTGTGATAGCTTCTTGGGATTAGGAGCTAACATTGTGGCTATTGGATAATTTTTCCTTTCTGCAGCCCTACCTAGAATTATATTTTGATATTTAATAATCTATATTTATTACTTTAAAGCATTTTTTACTACAGTTAGGTGATCATAAATATATTATCCAAGCTGGTATACTTTTGATCATGAATAATTAGTACTCAGTAAGCAGGTAGGAACTGGGGCCATATGGTGAAAAATGGGACATAGAGTCACCAAGCATACTAATTAGAGAAAAGAGATTGCTCATGTAGCATGAATGGAACATTTTTCCTACCACCTCTTTACCCATAAGAATGTTTACTAGAGAGTGTGGTGGAATAGTCCACCTGGATTTGGGAGTTGAATGAGAGAAGAGGTTATGATTCTGTGACATTTTTAGATAGAACACATTCAACCATCCTACGCCATACATTTGACTTGCTTTCAGAATGTATCTGACAACAGACCCTTCCTGAAAAGAACATATGAGTCCAGATTTCTAAATTTTTCACATTATGCTAGTGATTTGACTTCACTCCCTCATTTTTATTCCTTTATCTCTTGTATGTATTGTGGTCAGATTTTTATTTCTCTCTTATTTATATATTTTAATAGTCATGTCATCTTGAATGGTCTTGTCTCCTCAGTTTTGCATTGGCTGAACCTTATTTTTAATAGTTTGATGTCATTGAACTTCTCTCATTATGTATGACAAATTTAGTGCATTTGATCTATTTTCTCCTTCAATGCCTTCTTCCCCCAAAGAACACAAGACTGTTAATAGAATTCTTTAGTCTGGGAATGTAAGAGGTTTCACTCAAATCACTATATATCATTTCTTTTTACTTTATTCCTTTCGATGTAGTTTCCTTTTTGTAAATTATGTAACTATATTGGCTCTTTACATTTTGTAGCACAAGAAACTTAAAATATTTTCACAGACGCCTGTATTTAAGGCTATTTCAGCTGCAACTGTGCTTATATTTGGCCACCTGTAGTTCCAAAGCAATACCTAAAACAGCAAAAACAAAGATGAACTGGACATCACTACCTTATGTCTGCAAAGAAGAACATTAACTTAACATAGTGTGATGTCTAGAAGAAAATATATATCCTCATAAAGTTTGAGGAGACCTTTTTTATGTGCTTTAAGCTTCAATGTAATGCCTTTATAAGACAGATTCTACAGACAGGAGCAACATTATCATCTCAGGCCAGATAGTGTTACAACACATTTTTGCAGCAGTAGTCAAAAAAATCTTTATTGAAAGCCAACCATATACCACTCTGTATGCTGGGAGTTCTAGAAAAATATAACATTATAAAGTAACCTGAGATACTGTAATTACCAAATGAACAAATACACATTTAAGTGTAAAATTATTTCTGAGAAGGGAGAACACAGTACTTGGTATGGAATTTAGAATCATTGGGTAGATAGGAAAAGAATACATGCTGAATAGAGAAAATGCACGTGAAATGATGTGGAAAGTAGCAATACAGATGTCATGATCAGACATGCATTTTTGTTTGTTGGGAATCACAATGAATAGATTTAGACAGGAAGGGCTCTATTGGCTTTGGGGTTCCTGAAGCTTGAGACCTCCTACCCCCATCTTCCCAAAAATTTATGTTGCACTATAGATAAAAGGTAGAAGGATTTTTGAATGATAAGGTGACATGAAGCTCTCTGTATTTTAGAGTGTTAATTATGACTTTGTGTGACTAGCTTGGGTTGGAAGAAGTAGCTCAAAAAGTCAAGAACAGTAGTTAATGATGTTATGTTTTTGGAACTTGGGAACATTTTTAATTGGCCTGCTAAAAGAAAGGAAAGTTATAGTATAAGGAATATAATGTATTCCTAAGTATTTCTATGTATTTTTGCTCCCCAACTTTGAGGTGGTCAGTTTTATGGGCCTGTATAGAGATCATTTGCTGGCTTTGGCTACAGAAAATCCATCTCAATGCTGATAGGATGCATTTTCTCTTGTCTAAGCAATGTAAAACAAAATTGTTCTTTTTTATTTGTATTTTCTATCTTTAATTATAATATTTTTCATGCTTTGATAAAATGTAAAGCTGGTATGCCATTCCTTCGATTCTGGTCTTGTGTGATCATAAAACAATACTGATATAGTTTAAGTTTTAGGCAAATGGAAATGATTATTATAATCAGTATTAGTCATTATGTTACTTATGAAAAAACCTTAGGTCTGCATTTTATTTTAGAGACATGCATTATTGTGCATCAGTGAGGGAAAAGTAGATATATTTTGGTATTATAAAAATTTTTTCCTACCATTCCAGTTGCTAAATATACCCATGATATCTTTTAGGAACCAATTGTTAAAACTGTTTTAAATTGATTAATGAAGTATATTTTTATTATAATCTTCATATACTCTTATTTTCTTTCGAGTAGAGGAAAATATTAACTATGTTTCCTTTAAAAGACAGATGTTTTAAGAGTATAGATTGTATATAATAATGAAATGTTTATGTGCAAGTAATGTCCTGATTTGTACTTTAATTGCTATTTATATGCAGTGTGAATTAAGAATAAAACAAGGTGAGGTGAAGGAGGCAAGAAGGATTGAGAAATATAATTAACAGACTCAGTCATTTTGGACTATAGCTGCTTTAATTAACAGCTTTGTGGTGGCAAAACAAATGCGCTTTGAGAAAGCTAAGAATAACTAAGATGGTGGAATCCTCTTTGGGGAAAAGTTGTTTCTTTTTTTGACATAAGAAAATCAAAGCATATAAAATATTTGTGTCAGAAAAAATTTGTGTGATAAATTTCAATGATTTTATATATTGTTAATAAATATATACATTTATTAATTTGAATAGATGCCAAGTGTATTGCTTTTATTAATCTTAACATTTTTCTTTGTACCATCCCAGAATTGTATGTGCATGAAATATTTTTAAAACATGATCATATTGAAATCATGTTGTTTTATAAATTGCCTATTTTCATATAATTAAGTATCATGAATTTATAATTATTAGCTTCTAAGAATGGGGTCTGATAGTCAGATGATTTTCATTTCAGTATTCACCCTTTTCTCCAACTAAAACAGTCTTGATGTGTAGTTCTTAACTCCAGGCATGATGACTAGGCAGGGGTAGAAAACAGGTTCTCAGAGAATAGGAGAGAATCTCAACCAGCTAAAGAGATACATGAAATGACAAAGTGCTATTGAAGACATGTCAATGGAGACAATAGGACTTCAAAGAAGAAAATAACTTTGCCTCCAAGGAATGGTAAGAACTGCAGAAACCTTCTGTTGACTTTTCCTCTATCCACTTTCCCCTGGATCTTTATCCCTACAGATTTTTCCTTATATTCTTCTGTTTCATATTCATTTATCTGTGGTCTTTTCTTACATTTTTCTCTCTCATTTGATTGGCATTGACAAACTACTTTCAAATGGAAAACTGAAAGCATAACTAGGATTTACAAGGCATTTATGGATTTATTAAAATATAGAAATGCTGTTTCAGTATAAAAACTAATATAAAACTTCCTAGTCCTTTGTCACAACCAAATATATATACTGAATTATATTAATTTTTGAAATGTTCCTTATCTGCTGACTGGAAATGTCCATCAGAAGTTAAGATAATCTAAAAATTCTTAAGGTAATATATTTTATTCTCCTTAAAATAGATTCACATGCAATATATATTTGTTGTGGTGAAGTTTAAAAATACAAATTAATAGGAAAGTTTAGCACTCAAATTTCACTATAATTATTTCACTATACATCTTTTCTGTCTTCCTTTTTTACCTATATGGATATATGCATAGAAATACTAATAAATACATATTCATAAAAATTATTCAAGTCATAAGTATTTTGCATCCAGTTTTGTTCACTCAACAACCTATTATGAAACATCCATTATGTTAGTAAATACACAGCCCTATCCTCATTTTTAATGATAGTATAGATTTGAACACTATGACTATTTCAAAATTTGCTTAACTAGTTCATATTTGATTTTGCTCCTAATTTTGGATATTATCAATAAGTACATTAGTAACATCCTTATCAATACATCTTTGCATATATGTTTAATTTTCCTCTCAGGATGAATTACTAGAAGTAGAATTTCTACGTCAAATTACACACTTTTTAAGGTTCTTACGACACTTTCTCAAATTGCTCTTCATTTTGTATATGCAGTTTTGCCTCTACACACACTGACTAGAATTAAAACACTGAGCTGTGAAAGGCACACACTTATATGTGTATATGTAATCTTTATTAAATAATTGAATTCTCTACCAAATATATGTATTGCTTTTTTCACATTATGTAGTTCTAATAATTATGAATATTCCTATACTTCACTTCAGGAAAGAGTTTCTATCTGTACTGTAAAGTGAAATTTCTCACCAAAATGCAAATTCTTCATTTGAATAGGTTTAAAATTGGTGGAAATTTTGGCTTTACATATGATATATGTACATATGAAATTTCTAACAAAATCTAGGAGTTTCATTTGATGTCCTCAATGAAAAAGGAACTAATGCAGAACTTTTAAAGCAACAGAGGCTAATAGGAGAAGGGGACCAGGAACAAGAGAAAAGATCAGTTTGAGAAGAATCAACGTAGATGTAACACATATGTACAGGAAATCAATGCGAGGAATCTCCCTGTACAGCTATCCTTATCTCAACTAGTAAAAACCCTTGGTCCTCCTTATTAATGTTTATACGCTCTCTTCAACAAAATTAGAGATAAGGGCAAAACAGTTTCTGCCTGGAAGTAAGAAGGTGGGCGGGGGAGAGGGAGGGGGTGGGGGGAAGGGAGGAGAAATGACCCAAACATTGTATGCACATATGAATAAAAGAAATTTAGAAAATTTTAAAAAATAATGGAAAAGAAGCTTTCCCTTGTATGAAATTTAAGGAGCTGATTTGTCCTAGCCATGTGTTAAATGACAGGTGATAAATTAAACAGGGTATTATTCCCATCTTGCCTTCTGTTTTGGAGTTGGAAGAGACTGGTTTGAAAGGGAATTTCCTTTCTTTAATGACACAATTCATTCATCTGTCTCGCTTTCTCTTCTGTGGTTTGCATACATTTTTGATCACAAGTAAAGGATTAAAATTTGAATCATGATCCCTAGTTATTTGTTTGACTATAAAATAAGTCATCTTTCCTCTCCTTTTACTGTTGTAATCAATCTCCTTTTTGCTCTTTGATTCAAGCTTTTGAATCACTCTCTTTCTCTTTCCCTGTTGCTAACATCTATGCTGAGTGGTTTTAGCACCCAGGTAGAATCTCAACCACTTGTCCTCCTGTCCAGTGTTTACTTTTTTCTGCATTCTACTATTGCTACTTCCGTTACCATACTCAGGCCTTGTTTGTATAACTATAAACTGCGTCAACTCTGAAATCTCATTTCCTACCATACCATTGTTTAACCCTTGTTTTAGTTTGGTTTTGATTTTTTGGCAGAACTGAGGTTTGAATTCAAGGCCTTGAAGTTGCTAGGCAGGCGCTCTATCTATCACTTGAGTCACTCCTCCAGTCCAAAGGAAGTCTTTTAAATTTATGATAAAAATGTCTGTAAAGGAAAATCCTACCATAAACTACACAAATGTGAATTCTCATACATTTCCATGATTATTTATATATTTCCTTCTCCTACATTGTTATCTATTCAGACAATGATCTCCTGAAATAATATTAATTAAACAAAGTGACAAAAATCTTATTCTCACAGAAGGAATCGACATGTATGACTTTATTAAAGCTATAACTGAGGCATGACTTACTTGAATGACTTTTTTTCTTCCAATTAGTTATCTTATTAAATTTATGATTATGGTCTGTGAAAAAAGGAGTTTTTATCTTCCTTCAGTACTTTTATCTAGCTATTCTATTTCACCAATGAAACTGCTGAAGTATTATGACTATATGTTCATTTTGATTGCTATACTTATACTTTTATAGGTACCAGAGAACAAAAAAATTGGAATCTGAAGGCCCAGTTTTTATTTCTTGATCTTACACCTGCTATCTTGTGACTTCAGACAAGTTGCACATCTTCTCTAGGGTTCAATTTTCCCACTGTATCATGGAGCTAATGATACCTACCTCATTGGATTGTTTGGAGAATCAAATGAAATATGTTTGTAAATGTAATTTGTAATCTGTAAAGCCCTATACAGGTGCAGCTGGTTACCACTTGAGCATTTCACATTCAGAATTACTTTCATTTTGTAAATTACTATGGTTTGAAAATTGGTGTTTGGTATCTTTTTAAGCATCACAATATTGAAGTTTTTATAATGAAATGTGTTTTCTTTTCAAAATATCTATTTTGAATCAGAAATATGGTTTGGAAACAATTTCTCCCATAGATATATTTTATTGACAAATACAAAAAGTACAAAGGCACTATATTTGGAGAACAGTTCTTACAGTCATATTCTTTCTTGTGAGACTTTAGTGATGAATTCTTGATGAAATAACATTATTATTGCTTTCATACAGTATTATTGTTTTCTTTACAGTATAAATAAATTACTGTGTAAACATTTGGATGAAACCGAATAATTCCTATGTGACAATGAAGGCAATTTGTTGTTCTTGGCTTCTCATGGCTTCACAGAACCATTCCTTAATCTTTTAATTTCAAAATACAAGTGTTTTTGAAGAAATACAGAAGGAAGAATGCCTAAAGAGTGAATTGACTTGGAAGTGTTTATTTAGTCCTCATAACATGTGCAAAATATCAAGAAACTGTCATCTTTAAATCTGGAATCATTTTAGAAGATCTACTTTGAAGATAAAGCTTCTACCACTAAGGAACTATAACTATCTTATTTCAAGGAAAATAGAAGCGGCTAGTTGAATGAAATGCAATCTGGTTCAATATTCATTAGCCTTAGGGATAATCACATTTAGGGGAAAAGTTATAATTAGCTCAGTTGTTACTTTTTACCCCATGTGTAGCAAAATCCAATTGTTTTTCCTTTCTTATTAAAGCACCCAATATCATTCCCAATTTGTAAATTTCAGATTCTGAAATTATAATAGGAAAATTATAGCATTCAATTATTAACACGAATGTAAATTCAAACTTGTACTCTGAAGCTATCTGTCAAATTTTTAATTTTATTAAATTATTTTATTAAACTACAGCTCTATGTCTATGATTAAAAATACAGTCTTCTTACAACAGGTCTCCAACATAAACAAATCTGTGATTCTGTACCTTTATTTGCTTTCTTACAGCCTCCAGTAGGGACTGGAGTTGGAAGTTTATTTTAATTAGAGCTTTAAAGTAATGAACATTGCAATCCAACATATGGACATTCCCAGAAGCATTTTTGCAAGCAGTATGTTCATCTGCAGACTCACTCAAGCCTCATGACTGTCTTAAAAATTCTTTCTGCTTAAGACTATTTTGCTTAAGATATGTGCAAGTTTCCCCCCATATTTCTAGTTTAAAATGTAAAACCGAAGTTTAGTCTCTACTTTCATTTATTTTTACATTCAGTTTTTCCAGAAATCTTTTTCTCCATTTTTTCATAAGTATTTAACTGTTGGGATTTCAAGTGAACTTTTAATGTGAATATTCCAGTTTTTCTGCTATCATTTAAGTTGAGTTGAACTAGGAATTTTAAGTCCTATAGTCTGTAATTTAAAAAAGTGGTAATGATAAAATAGAATATAATTTTGTTGTGGCAAAATGATTTTTATAACCAGTACTTATATTTAGTTTACATTTTGAATTTTTAATTCTCCATATTGGTTAAACCAACATTTACCTGGTGAAATTACATTTATTATTTGATTTACATGTTAAATAATTCACACTAGGAGTACAAATTTATTTGCTGTGAAGTTTTCCAGATCACCGAAGTGCATTCAAGATAATGTTGTAGGGAAAACAGTTTGAGGATTTTGAAAGCATTTATTTCCACTTCAGATTTCCTAATGCCCTATAATTTCATATCACCTATGTTCTCCATGGTGCTGTGACATATACCACAAATCTTGGTTTGAAGAATTATATATATCATTAGCTTGATAGAATAAGAATCAAAAAGTCTCCCATCCAAAAGAAAAAAAACATAAACTGAGGACCATGGCTTTACTTCTGATTTCTACCAAACATTTAATGAAGAACTAGTACAAATTCTTCTTAAAGTACTCCAAAAATTTGAAGGACAAAGAATTCTTCCAAACACATATTATAAGGCCAGCATTATTATGATATTAAAACCAGCCAAGAATACAACAAGAAAGAAGACTAGAGGCTAATATCCTTGATGAATATATATTCAAATATTCAAAAATCCGCAACAAAATACTAGCAAACTATTCAAACAGCACATTAAAAAATTATCCACTGTAAGTAGGATTCATCCCAGGGATACAAAGATGTTTTGATGTGTGAAAATAAATAAATGTGGTATATCACCATATGATCATAATAAATGCAGAAAAAGCAGTTGATACAATTGAATGTCCCTTCATTAAAAAACTACTGAAGAAATTAGGTATAAAAGAGTATACCTCATCACAGTAAAAGGCACATATACTAAGCCAACAGTTAACACTATACTAAATGAGACAATAATTGTATAAGCAGTCTGTCATTAAATGAAATGTCATGTTGCTGCATGTGACCAAATAGATATAAATGGGGATGTTTATACTGACTTATACATACTGACACAAAGGACATGCATTTGTGTTGAATTCCACAGAAAGTGTTTAGATATGTCAGAGTGAGGAGTTTACTATCTATACAGGTACAAGCATACACGAATAGTTATAAATCTAAGTGTAAAGTATAGTAATAAGGAGGTTTTTTTAAAAACTGTAGAAGGCAGAGATGAGGATAGTAGATAGCAAATGGCACTTGTGGTGTGCCTTATTAAAATACATGGCATAATAATGATGACTATCATCATCATAATAATAATAGAATGGCACTACCAAATAAATTAAATGCATGGTAGATACTATTAAATCACTGGAGAGAGAACTTCTCATGGGAGGCAGGAGAAAAATTATTAGGTAGTGTGGTGTAAGATTGGGACTTTGGTGCACAGAGAGAGTTCTGACATACATAAAAGGAGTAAAGGACATTCAGGCAATCAAAAAGCCATAAATGCGGGAACATGCTAGATATATTCTATAGCACCCTTGTTTAGCTACATATGAAGTGTATAGGAGGGAGAGAAGGCTGGAAAAATAGGTTGAGACCAGATTGTAAGGAGCCTGAAATGTTAAACTGAGCTGCTTGGGATCCCATCTCTAGGAAGATTCTTTCAGCAGTGATACATAGGATGGCTTAGAAGGTAGAGAGATTGGAAGTAGAACCATGTGCTACATATCAGGAGGCAATAATTGAATTCTAACAGTGAGGGGCAGATTTAATAAATCCATGAATGGGGCACACAATGACAGTAATAATAAGAGGGAGGGAACAGATACAAGAGGTACTGTGAATGAGGAATTGACAAGACTTGGCAATGTCTCACATGGGGAGGAAGACAGGGGAGGGTTTCAAAATGATCTGAGGATTTTAACCGATGTGATGAGAGGAGGGTGGCACTGTGATTGAGCTAGCTATTATTGCAGTACAAATATGTCTATGAGTTGAATTAAGGTGTAGAAAAGTCATAGAGGTTGACATTTGCAGCAGTCACTAGGAATTAAGAGGCTAGAGAATAGAGAACTCCACAATTGAGTGCATCACACTCCTGGATAATGCTGACATGACAGGAAATTTATATTTTCAGGAACAAATAATTAAAAAACTTAAAATGTCATAAGGTCATTATCATATATGAAATGTGCAGAAAACACTCATTGTGACTCTCAGATCTTTGTTAAATCACTGACTCTTTCAATGCCTTAATTTTGTCAGATATAAGATAGGAAAACAGCACCAATGTTATGTCCATTTCCCAAATTTGGGAATTGTCTTAAAGTTTGTTTTGGTCAGAAGTATGTAATATGGGCTTGGGTGTATATGTGTGTGTATTATTGTTATATTGAGATAACTCCAGAAAGAAAAAAAATGCATCTAATACTTTAGTGCATGATGAGAATACAAAAATGTATAAAATATTTAACTTTCTCTGGGCTCCTACTCTGAGTCAGGCACAAATTTAAATTCTTTTTAAGTGTTAAATGATTTAAACCTTGACACCTGTAATCCTCACCAATCAGGAGGCAGAGATCAGGGGATCACGGTTCCAAGCTAGCCTGGACAAATAGTTCACGAGACCTATCTCAAAAAAAAAAAAATCACAAAAAACAAAAAAGGGCTGGTGGAGTGGCTCAAGATGTAGGCCCGGAGTTCAAACCTCAGCACTGCAAAAAAGAAAAAAAAAGAAAAGAAAACATGTTGGAGATTCCAAGATGGCAACTAGAGGGAGGAAGCAGAAAGTGTGCTTCTTAAAGTAAAATCTTGGAGAGATGCTAGAGAAATGCCTTGCAGGAAAAACCACCAACAAGAGGTAAAACTCCAACACCACCACACCCCCACCCATGCATAGCATCCCCACTCCACGGTAAATGGAGAAACCAGGAGGGCTCCCACACTGCCAGATGCTACCTCCTACCAGCAGACTACCAGGTGAGCTAAGCAGCACACAGTACTCCCACAGACAACCCTGGGCCAGATCAGCATAGCCCCCTGGACAGACTGACCCCCACTCAAGGAAAAAAGAGAAAAAAAACCTGAATAAACAACAAAAACAACAAAAAGACTCATAGCAAACAGGGTGGGGTGCCCTGAGCACTGAAGGGGGGGAGGAGCAATCCCTCACAGAACTGTAAATAAACAAGCTGGCCAGAGAAGGCAGGAGTGGCTGGCCCCACCCAGCAGCCTTGGAGCAGGAAAGCTTGTAACAGTGTCATGAGGAGAGTTCCACTGGCGAGCAGGGAAGGGGAACTTTCCATGCAATCTGTAAATAAACAAGCTGGCCAGAGAAGGCGGGTGTAGTGCCATCTCCCCCTTGCAGAAGGGAAGACATGTAACAGTGACCATCGTGCACAAGAGAACCCTAAATAAACAAAGCCTGTGGGGCTAGGTGAGTGTTAAGCTCATTCCTGAGATCTGCATCAATAAAGCCTCCAGCAACAGCTGGCTGACAGCAGAGGGCAAGTGAGCCGCAGCCTCAGACATTCACAAAGAAGTCTCCAGACTCTTTTTTTTTTTCTTCTTTTCTATTCCTGTGATGAGACAATGAAGCTGAAGGATTTGATTCCATTTGAACTTGGGATTTTTGTTTTGTTTGGTTTTTGGTTTTGGTCTTTTGTTTGTTTTTCTGTTTATTTTTTGTTTTTTTTCCCCTTTGATGAGACAATGACCGAATTACTTCTGAGACACTATCTACAGGATTGGAGGCTGAGGGACCAACACGAAAATTATTATGACTAAAACTTTATTGCATTTGAACTTGGGGATTTTTTTTTTTAATCCTCTCTCTGTCTCTCTGTCTCTCTAATGCCTGTTTAGCTTACCATTGATTAGTACACTATCTCTCCCTGTTTATTTCTTTGGCACTGGTTTTTTTATTATTGTTTGTTTGTTTTTTAAATTGTTTGTTTGTTTTTCCCATTTTCTTTACCTTTACTTTCCCTCTCCTCTCACCCTTACATTCTAGATATCACCATTGTTATTACTACAAGCTAGACAATACTGAATTACACACAGTACAGGACAGTAACAATAGCAAGGGCAATAATGGGAAGATGGAAAAAAAGAGGGAAACCAGTTTCCCCACAATAATAAATTAGTACAGGAACCAGAGGGAAATGAAGAAAACAGATACTCAGATCCAGACTCCAACAAAATGAAGATAAACTATGCCAAAGAACCCAATGAAGCCCACAAGAACACTCTGAAAGAAGAAATTCTGGAAGTAATCAATGAGAATTTTATAGAGATGATAGTGGATATGGCCAACCAAAATGTACAGGAGACACTCAAGAAATTCCAAGACAACAAAAATAAAGAATTTGAGAAAGCACAAGAACAAATAAAAGAAACTATAGAAGCACTGTATAAACACCAAAGTGAAACAAAGAACAAGATAAATGAAGTGACAAGTGAACTCAGGATGAAAATAGACAATATTAAAGAGGAAGTGACTCAGGATATGGAAAACCTCAGAAAAAAGAATGAAACAGAAATGTAAAACAAAATGGAAGGCCAATCCAGCAGACTAGAGCAAGCTAAAGACAGAATCTCAGAACTCAAAGATGAAATGATAATTAAAGGAAAAACTGAAGAACTATTAGTTCAACAACTCAATACCTGTGAAAAGAAAAGGCAAGAACTTACAGACTCCATCAAAAGACAAAACCTGAGAATCCTGGGCATTGAAGAAGGAGAAGAGGTGCAAGCAAAGGGAATGCATAATATATTCAACAAAATAATTACAGAAAATTTCCCAAATCTAGAGAAATCTATGCCCATACAGGTGCAAGAGGCCTCCAGAACACCAAACAGACCTGACCAAAATAGAACCACCCCACAGCATATTATCATTAAAACAACAAGCACAGAGACTCAAGAAAGAATATTGAAGGCTGTAAGAGAGAAAAAAACAATAAAGTACAAAGGTAAACCCATCAAAATCACAGAAGACTTCTCATCAGAAACATTAAAAGCAAGAAGAGTTTGGGGTGAGGTCTTCCAGGCACTGAAAGAAAATAACTTCAACGCTAGGATACTGTACCCAGCAAAACTATCATTCAAAATAGATGGAGCAATAAAAGACTTCCATGATAAGCAGAAACTAAAACAATATGTGACCACAAAGCCACCACTACAAAAGATTCTTCAAGGGATTCTGCACATAGAAAGTGAAACCCAACATAACCATGAAAGGGCAGGCAGTACCAAACTACAGGAAAAGATAAAGCAAGAAAGTGGAGAGTAACATCGATTTAGGTACACACAATCAAACCTTCAAGCAACTCAGACAACTAAATGCCAGGAATCACCACATACCTTTCAATGCTAACACTTAATGTTAATGGACTTAATTCCCCAACCAAAAGGCACTGTTTGATGAACTGGATTAAAAAGAAAGACCCAACAATTTGTTGCTTACAGGAGACCCATCTCACCGACAGAAATAAGCATAGGCTTAGGATGAAAGGCTGGAAGAAGATTTACCAAGACAATGGCCCCCCAAAACAGGCAGGAGTAACAATACTTATCTCTGACAAAGTAGACTTCAAACCTACATGGATCAAATGAGATAAAGAAGGACATTGCACACTAATAAAAAAGGAAATAGACAAAAAGGAAATAATAATTATCAACCTATGTGCACCTGATGTCAACGCACCCAATTTTATCAAACATACCCTGAAGGACCTAAAGCATGTATTAACTCCAACACAGTGGTTGTGGGAGACTTTAACACCCCACTATCATCAATAGATAGGTCATCTAAACAAAAAATCAATAAAGAAATCCTGCTATAAAATATACCATAGATCATATGGACCTAGTTGATGGCTACATAACATTTCATCCAACTTCTACACAATATACATTCTTCTCAGCAGCCCACAGAACCATCACCAAAATAGATCATATCATAGGGCACAAAACAAGCCTCAGCAAATATAAAAAAGAGAAATTATGCCATGCATTCCATCTGATCACAATGCAATAAAACTAGAACTCAACAACAAAAAATAAAGATAAAAAACATGCAAACAGCTGGAAACTGAAGAACTCATTGCTTAATGAACAATAGGTCACTGATGAAATAAAGAGGAAGTTAAGATTCTTGGAAGTCAATGAAAATGAAAACACATCCTACCGGAACCTATGGGACACAGCAAATGAGGTCCTGAGAGGAAACTTTATAGCCATGAGTGCGTATATTAAAAAGACTGAAAGATCTCAAATCAATGACCTAATGATACATCTCAAACTCCTAGAAAAACAAGAACAAGCAAATCCCACAACAAGTAGGAGAGAAATAATAAAAATAAGAGCTGAAATCAATGAAATTGCAACCAAAAAACCATACAAAGAATTAATGAAACTTAATGTTGGTGCTTTGAAAAAATAAACAAGATTGATAGACCCCTGGCAAACCTGACCAAAATGAGGAGAGAAAAACCCCAAATTAGTAAAATCAGGAATGCAAAAGGGGAGATAACAACAAACACCATGGAAGTACAGGAAATTATCAGAGACTACTTTGAGAACCTATATTCTAATAAATTTGAAAATCTAGAAAAAATGGACAGATTTCTAGATACTTATGATCATCCAAAAC
The DNA here is from genome assembly GCF_047511655.1 of Castor canadensis. Lineage (NCBI taxonomy): Eukaryota > Metazoa > Chordata > Mammalia > Rodentia > Castoridae > Castor > Castor canadensis. Next base: position 142,487,552 of record NC_133390.1, on the reverse strand, counting down.
AGAACCCAGAGGACATTAATCACCTGAATAGATCTATAACACAAAATGAAATTGAAGCAGCAAGCAAGAGTCTCCCAAAAAAAGAAAAGTCCAGGACCTGATGGATTCTCTGCTGAATTCTATCAGACCTTTAAAGAAGAACTAATACCAACCCTCCTTAAACTGTTCCACGAAATAGAAAGGGAAGGAAAACTGCCTAACACATTTTATGAAGCCAGTATTACACTTATCCAAAAACCAGGCAAAGATAACTCCATAAAGGAGAACTATAGGCCAATCTCCTTAATGAACATTGATGCAAAAATCCTCAATAAAATAATGGCAAACCAAATTCAACAACACATCAAAAAGATTATTCACCACGACCAAGTAGGCTTCATCCCAGGAATGCAGGGGTGGTTCAACATATGAAAATCAATAAATGTAATAAACCACATTAACAGAAGCAAAGACAAAAACCACTTGATCATCTCAATAGATGCAGAAAAAGCCTTTGATAAGATCCAACACCATTTCATGATAAAAGCTCTAAGAAAACTAGGAATAGAAGGAAAGTACCTCAACATTATAAAAGCTATATATGACAAACCTACAGCCAGCATTATACTAAATGGGGAAAAACTAAAACCATTCCCTCTAAAATCAGGAACCAGACAAGGATGCCCACTATCTCCACTCCTATTCAACATAGTACTGGAATTCCTAGCCAGAGCAATTAGGCAAGAAGAAGGAATAAAAGGAATACAAATAGGTAAAGAAACTGTCAAAATATCCCTATTTGCAGTCAACATGATCCTCTACTCAGAAGCTTCTAGACATCATCAATAGCTACAACAAAGTAGCAGGATATAAAATCAACATAGAAAAATCATTAGCACTTCTATACACTAACAATGAGCAAACTGAAAAAGAATGTATGAAAACAATTCCATTTACAATAGCCTCAAAAAAAATCAAATACCTAGGTGTAAACCTAAGAAAAGATGTGAATGACCTCTATAAGGAAAACTATAAACTTCTGAAGAAAGAGATTGAGGAAGACTATAGAGAGTGGAGAGATCTCCTATGCTCATGGATTGGTAGAATCAACATAATAAAAATATCTATATTCCCAAAAGTAATCTACATGTTTAATGCAATTCCCATCAAAATTCCAATGACATTCATGAAAGAGATTGAAAAATCTACCGTTAAATTTATATGGAAACACAAGAGGCCACAAATAGCCAAGGTAATACTCAGTCAAAAGAACAATGCTGGAGGTGTCACGATACCTGACTCCAAATTATATTACAAAGCAGTAACGATAAAAACGGCATGGTACTGGCACAAAAACAGACATGAAGACCAGTGGAACAGAACAGAAGATGCAGATATGAAGCCACACAACTATAACCAACTTATCTTTGACAAAGGTGCTAAAAATATATGATGGAGGAAAGACTGCCTCTTCAACAAAAACTGCTGAGAAAAGTGGTTAGCCATTTGCAAAAAAACTGAAACTAGATCCATGTTTATCACCCTATACCAATACTAACTCAAAATGGATCAGGGATCTTAATATCAGACCCCAAACTCTAAAGTTGGTAGAGGAAAGAGTAGGAAATACCTTGGAACTAATAGGTATAGGCAAGAACTTTCTCAATGGAACCCCAGCAGCTCAGCAACTAAGAGATAGCATAGATAAATGGGACCTCATAAAACTAAAAAGCTTCTGTTCATCAAAAGAAATGGTCTCTAAACTGAAGAGAACACCCACAGAGTGGGAGAAAATATTTGCCAATTATACATCAGACAAAGGACTGATAACCAGAATATACAGGGAACTTAAAAAACTAAATTCTCCCAAAACTAATGAACCAATAAAGAAATGGGCATGTGAACTAAACAGAACTTTCTCAAAAGAAGAAATTCAAATGGCCAGAAAACACATGAAAAAATGCTCACCATCTCTAGCAATAAAGGAAATGCAAATTAAAACCACACTAAGATTCCACCTCACCCCTGTTAGAATAGCCATCATCAGCAACACCACCAACAACAGGTGTTGGCGAGGATGCGGGGAAAAAGGAACCCTCTTACACTGTTGGTGGGAATGTAGACTAGTACAACCACTCTGGAAAAAAATTTGGAGGCTACTTAAAAAGCTGGACATCGATCTACCATTTGATCCAGCAATACCACTCTTGGGGATATACCCAAAAGACTGTGACACAGGTTACTCCAGAGGCACCTGCACACCCATGTTTATTGCGGCACTATTCACAATAGCCAAGTTATGGAAACAGCCAAGATGCCCCAGCACTGACGAATGGATTAAGAAAATGTGGTATCTATACACAATGGAATTTTATGCAGCCATGAAGAAGAACGAAATGTTATCATTCGCTGGTAAATGGATGGAATTGGAGAACATCATTCTGAGTGAGGTTAGCCTGGCTCAAAAGACCAAAAATCGTATGTTCTCCCTCATATGTGGACATTAGATCAAGGGCAAACACAACAAGGGGATTGGACTATGAGCACATGATAAAAGCGACAGCACACAAGGGAGGGGTGAGGATAGGTAAGACACCTAAAAAACTAGCTAGCATTTGTTGCCCTTAATGCAGAGAAACTAAAGCAGATACCTTAAAGCAACTGAGGCCAATAGGAAAAGGGGACCAGGAACTAGAGAAAAGGTTAGATTAAAAAGAATTAACCTAGAAGGTAACACCCACGCACAGGAAATCAATGTGAGTCAATGCCCTGTATAGCTATCCTTATCTCAACCAGCAAAACCCCTTGTTCCTTCCTATTATTGCTTATACTCTCTCTACAACAAAATTAGAGATAAGGGCAAAATAGCTTCTGCTGGGTATTGAGGGGGGAGCGGGAGGGGGTGGAGTGGGTGGTAAGGGAGGGGGTGGGGGCAGGGGGGAGAAATAAACCAAGCCTTGTATGCACATATGAATAATAAAAGAAAAATGAAAAAAAAAAAAAAAAAACAAAGGAGACGTAATACCAAAGTGTAATGTGGTGTCCTGGTGAGAACCTGGAGCAGTAAAAGGACATAATGTAAAAACTAATGAAACCTGAATAAAAAAAAAAAAAAAAAAACTAAATTCTCCCAAAATTAATGACCCAATAAAGAAATGGACAAGTGAACTAAACAGAACTTTCTCAAAGGAAGAAATTTAAATGGTCAAAAAATACAAGAAAAAATGCTCATCATCTCTAGCAATAAAGGAAATTCAAATTAAAGCCACACGAAGATTCCACCTGACCCCTGTTAGAATAACCATCATTAGCAACACCACTAACAACAGGTGTTGGTGGGGATGCAGGGAAAAAGGAACTCTCTTACACTGCTGGTGGGAATGTAAACTAGTACAAACACTCTCAAAAAAAATTTGGAGGCTCCTTAAAAATCTAAACATAGATCTAATATATGATCCAGCAGTAGCACTCTTGGGGATATACCCAAAAGAATGCAACTCAGGTTACTCCCGAGGTACCTGCACACCCATGTTTATTGCAGCACTATTCACAATAGCCAAGCTATGGAAACAGCCAAGATGCCCCACTACTGATGAATGGATTAAGAAAATGTGGTAGTTATACACAATGGAATTTTATGCAGCCATGAAGAAGAATGAAATGTTATCGTTCACAGGTAAATGGATGGAACTGGAAAACATTATTCTGAGTGAGGTTAGCCAGGCCCAAAGACCAAAAATTGTATGTTCTCCCTCATATGTGGACATTAGATCAAGGGCAAGCATAACAAGGGGATTGAACTTTGATCACATGATAAAGCAAGAGCACACAAGGGCGGTATGAGGATAGGTAAGACAGCCAAAAAACTAGATAGCATTTTTTGCCCTCAACAAATTTGCAGAGAAACTAATGCAAATACTTTAAAGTGACAGAGGCCAATAGGAGAAGGGGATCAGGAACTAGAGAAAAGGTTAGTTTGAGAAGAATTAATTTAGAAGGTAACACTCATGTACAGGAAAGCAATGCGAGTCAACTCTCTGTATAGCTATCCTTATCTCAACTAGCAAAAACCCTTGGTCCTTCCTATTATTGCTTATACTCTCTCTTCAACAAAATTAGACACAAGGGCAAAATAGCTTCTGCCTGGAAGTGAGGGAGTGGGGGGAAGAGGAAGGGGATGTGGTGTTTAAGAGTGAGGGGGCCATATGCAGACATTAGATCAAGGGCAAACACAACAAGGGGATTGAACTTTGATCACAAGATAAAAGCGAGAGCCCACAAGAGAGATATGAGGATAGGTAAGACACCTAAAAAATTAGCTAGCATTTGTTGCCCTCAACACAGAGAAACTAAAGCAGATACCTTTAAAGCAATTGAGGCCAATAAGAGAAGGTGACCAGGAAGTAGAGAAAAGGTTAGATCAAAAAGAATTAACCTAGAAGGTAACACCCACGCACAGGAAATTAATGTGAGTCAACTCCCTGTATAGCTAACCTTATCTCAACCAGCAAAAACCCTTGTTCCTTCCTATTATTGCTTATACTCTCTCTTCAACAAAATTAGAGATAAGGGCAAAATAGTTTCTTCCAGGTATTAGGGGATGGGGCAGAGAGGGAGGGGGCCGGGTGGGTGGTAAGGGAGAGGGTTGGGGCGGGGGGGAATAATATAAAAAAATAAATTAAAAAAAAGAGGGAGGGGGCGAGGGGAAGGGGGGTGAGAAATGACCCAAAGATTGTACATATGAATAAAATTTTTAAAAATGATTTAATCCTTTAACTAACATGATAGCATTATATTATTCACTTTTACAGATATGGAAACCAAGGAAATGAGACATTTATAAAACTGGGATCTGAACCCAGGATTTGACTCCAGAGCCAAGAATCCTAAATGATTACTCCATGTTGACTCATGTTGAGTAAATGAGTAAACATCTGCTTCCAACCATGCTTTCTTTGACTATTGCCTTTAAATTAGTATGGTTCTTCCCTGTTAGCCTCCTCTCCATTTCTAAATCTCCTGTGGTCCTGGTGCACTGCCTTTGCTTCCACACAAAGCATTGTCTATTTCCTTGCTCTGACAATAAATACAGGGCTGCTGCCATGTATTGGCATGGGGAATAACATGGCATGGGAAGAGAGAATAGAGGCTTAAGTCCAAATGCTTAGTTCAGAAGGAACATTCTGACCTGCTGTGAGGTCTTGGGAGTTACTTACCAAACTGGACCTGGTTTTTCTTCTGTAAACACTGAGTTGTAGAAGGGTGAATGGCATAATATATGTTGAAATGCCTACAATGACTTGAACATCCATCACCAGGGCTGACTTATCCATTAGTCATGGTGTAGAGAATCTATAATACTTTTAGGGGCTTCAAAAGTACTTTAGTCCAAAGAGTATTTCTTTTAATTTCAAAAGGACACAATGAAATTTTAGGTTGAATAAAATATATAATATTTTCATATTTTCATATTTATATCAGTACAGTTGTAAAATGTAATTTTATTTGTGCTTTTTTTAGTGAAGAAAGGGGCACACACAGGCAAATGTGCCTCAGAACAATATCTTAACCAATGCTGTATCCCTGATAACTAGCAAAATGAATGGCATGTAGAAATTTATTCATAAAAGTTTGGTGAATTAAATTGATTTGCAATACTGACGTATTGCCAGCCATAGACTAATTGCTGTTTTGCAAATGTACTTTGTAACTAAGATCTCACCTAAAACTCTAGACAACTGAAACCAAAAATTGTCATCTATGCTGCAAATTACCTCCTTCTTATAAGCTTTGTAAACTTCTTAACACTATTCTTTATCAACCTAAGTATTCCTTAAGAATCAAAATGTTAAATAAATTAGTTTATCAGTACAACTTTCCTCCCCCACTGAATTAATTGAATTAACAAAGGACCTGTGAATATCACCAAGGCCTTTTGATATCATCATGTAGGCATTCCAGTATAATAAATGATTCTGTGTCCCAATGACCTAATGGGAATACCTTGTAAAGGCGAGAAATAAGCCTGAATTCCTCCATATTAAAGAGAGACCAGCATTACCTAATTGCATATATATCACTACTAGGGTTTAAACATCTAACTTTATGGATGGAGCAGAGCACACAATAAATTATTAGGAAATTGGTTGCTGATTAGTTTGCACATATAGTTTTTGTTTTGTTAAGAGATTGTGAAGCACCATTTTGTTTTTCATTTATTTCTACCTCTCCCATTCTCTGATTTATAACTTCTCAGCCTTGAAGAGTTTTTACATCTTAATAGACTGGTGTATAGAAAAATGAGGTACTAGAATGAGGGTGAGGAAATATTTGCAATTTGGACAATTGTGGATGATGGTATCAGTTATATCACAGAAGTTGAGGAATGGGCAGTTTTTGCTCTTTCTCAAATCTGGTAGTGCACAGTAACTTATAACAGGGTCGTCTCCTACTAGACAGTCTCCTGTTCTCAATATATCCTTGAAAGGGAATTGGCTGGCTTTAGCAGTGGAAAAACAATGTAGGCTCATGTATACAGAATGGAAATTCAGAATGTTAGCATAGTCTGATATTTGAAATCTCATGTTTATTAAGTTCTTCTAAAGGTGTTTAAATTCTTAATTATAAAGGAAGGGTGGTTGATAAGAAAAGGGAGTAATAATTACTACCTTGATGGGATGTTTTACTGGAGGATCTCATTTTAGTATAATGATGGTAGTATCTACTCTAGGCATGACATTTATGACATTTTTAAGTTCTTTAATAGGTATTATTTCTTCTGATGCTCACAACCTCACAATGACAACATTATTATCACCAGTATTTTATGGTTGAAGAAACTGAACTATGCGGACCTTACATGACTTATGCAATATCTCACAGTAGTATAAGGTAGTATTAGGATCAAATCTGGGCCTTCTTATTTAAAATCTCTATTTATGCCTTCCTTGTTTCTAAGGTCTTTAATTCAGTCAGATTTAACTGTACGCTGGCTTCCTGCCACAGAGGAAAGCCTATCAAAAACTACCTTTTCTAACCTTTCCCAGTCACCCTTCCCACAGATATGTTATTCACCTTCATTGGCCACTTGGACCTTAATTCATGTTCCTGCTTCCTCTGACTTGGATGTTATATATGACCTCTTCCATATTTTGTGTTTGGTCTGGAAATATTCATATGTTTTTTGTTTAGCAAATTAGCAACTCAAACAATTGCATAGCAGTATAACAGGAAGTTTTTTTTCTCCTTCCTTAAATTTTTTACTCCTGAATCAGAAATTCTGAAGCTTGCTAAATCTAAAGAACATATTCTATCTTCCACCTGCCCAACAGAGAACAAAGTTTAGTTGTTCTATTGGTTCCTACCATTGCTTCTGACTTCACATAGTGTTGCTATAGTAAATTTATCTTGCAAAGTTCTGTAGCTAGGATTTATTTATTGTTGCTTGGTTGCCATTGTATAGTGCTGTCAGCGTATAGGTGCCTTGTCAACTCACATGGATGCCCCATGTTAGATGCAATGATCTTAGCTCTTTTAGCTCACATTTTCAGATCTATTCCCAAAAGCATTACTATGTCCAAATGTAAACCTCCAGTTGATGTAAGGCAATTTTGTTTCAGTGCCTATTGTTCTTTCCTACAACAGGGCTTTGGTGGAGGTCATCCTGATATATCTTGGCAAGTCTCCTGAACATTTAATTTCAGAGAGAAGGGCTAGAATCATTCTTCGTAGGATAGAGGATGTTAGCAAATGCCACCTTTAGTCATATTCTAAACTCTGCACTTCTTCATTCATGGAAGAAGTTGCTCTCAGACTTCACCTTCACATGACTAAGAAGATACCTTTAGGAAGCCAGGAAAGTTGGTGTCTCTACCTGTACATACAAGAAGAATGAAATGATTTAAAAATGAATACCCAATGGGCATTTCATTTACTCACTGTTTGAATAGGCCTTCACTATACTTATGTTTGCATAATGCTATGTACAGTTGTACTTGTATTTGTGCTTTTTACAAGACCTATGCTGTAGCTATGTCAGTTTGTCTTCTTTATGGTAGAAAGTTTGAACCCTATAATGTTGGATTTGTCCCACATAGCTTGTGTGTATATTGGTTTCCAAGGTATGCTATATCAAAGTTCCACAAACTAGGCAGCTTAAACAACAAACTTTATTATCTCACAGTTTTGGAAAATCCTAAAATCTAGATGTTGGCAGAGTTGGTTTCCTCTGAGGGCCAAGAAGGAAAACTGTTCAATGCTGTTCCTTAGCTTTTGGTAGCCTATGACATACCTTCAACTGGTAGTGGTTTGCTGTCTGTATCTTCACATTGTCTTTCCTTTATACATGTCTGTCTATGTGTCCAAATGTCCTCTTTTAAAAAGGACATCAGCCATATTGGATTGGGACCTACTATAATGACCTTCTCTTAATTTGATCATCTTCAAAGACCCTGTTTCCAAATAAGGTCACATTCTTAGGTGCTGATAGTTAGGACTTTAAATATCATTTATGAATAGTAAAATTCAGTCCATAATAGGGTAAAATCCCATACTATAAGTTACATTTTCTGTCACTTACTGTAAGGTTTGTGCTATATTTTGAAGCCTCTTGAAATTTAATTTTTTTCCACTATTTAAACATTTGTTCAGAATTGTGCTTAATTGTTATTGATTTAATGCCTTCTGATTCTTCTACAGAAGTTAAGAATTCTTAACTAAGTCTTGATTCATTGCCTTCACATAATCAGTTTTCCAAGAATTACTTCAAAAAATTCTTGAAATATGTTTTATTTTTCATAAAAAATATGGTCAGGCTATTAAAGAAAAGCTAATATGAAAATAATACCTATTAGAGAATATGAAATATCACTATTTATAATTATATATAACATAATACATAATATATGCAATATAATTTATACAAATACATATGTGTGTATACCTACACACACACTTTTTGTTCAGTCTTGTCACCTAGGAATAATAGAATGAAAAATTTATTCACTGTTGTTTGGCTGTACTTGTAGATGTAAGTCAATTTTCAGCTCACCAGGAATTCCCCAAGTATAATTTTGAGGTTGTAAAATAGATGGGTGCAAGTTAATGTTTATAGAATGTGATGTTTCTTAAGTTTAAACAAATAAATTTAATGGTCATTATCTTTTTAGGTCCATTTGAGTAAAAATACTTCAGTTCAGTAGTTAGAGAAAATGGCCTTTGAAGTAAGAAAAGCAAACAGAGTTGAATCTGAATTCTGCCATTACTATGTGAATGACTTGGACAATAGTTTATTCTCTAAGCTTCAGTTTTCTCATGTCTAGAATTGAAACAGTAAAATAACATTACTCATAGGTCTTTTGGGAATATTGTTTAAGAATTTATATGTTGCATGCTTATAACAATTTCAAGAACTTTATGAGCAAACAATAAACATCTACTGTATTGTCACTACCAAATAAATTAATTAGTTTCATTAAAATATAATTACTATTTTTACCCCTTAAATTAAAACTCTGAGCCTAAAGAGTAGGAGTTGCTATGACTCTGTGCTTGAGGCAATGTTAGAAACATAGTAGGGAATAAATTGTACTTGTTTTATGTCAGAGATTATAACAATTGGCTATAATGGGCATGCTGTTTTCTTTAGGTTATTTCTATACCAATAATAATTCTAATTTAATAGACTCTACAGAGAAACTCCTAAGATTAAAAAATAGTGATATTTTGTCACTTGGCTATTGCTATTTGCCTTTTTCCGTCACATACCTTTTTCTATGTTTTTATTACCAAGACTTTTTATTGTTTCATTTGTTAGAGTAGCTTCATTTCATGATCCTATTTACTTTTATTTTCAAAAGCTAGTTTTAAAAATCTCATAAAAACAAAGCTCTTTTATACAAGTAACACATATTTATGTTGGAAGAAACAGATGAACATTCTTAGACAAAAATTCAAGGCACTCATCATCTCACACTCCTCCCAAATATCAGTGTTTGTATTTTGGGACAATACCTTTTAGTATCATGTCTGAGTGTCTGACTTTTGTACTCTTTCTTTCTGTAATGTTTTGTTTTCTGAGATAGGATCTTGCTACGTAGCTGAGGCTGATCTTAAACTTGCTGTGTAGCACAAGCTGGCCTCAAACTGGTAATCCTACTTCCTCTGCTTCCCAAGTGCTAGGATTACAGGCATGAACCACCACACAAGGCCGAATACACTGTATATATAATAATATATTTATATAATTATATAATATATGATATAATGTATCATAATATATAATAAATATTATATGTAAAATGATATATATTAAATAAATGATATATATATTAAATAAATGATAATATATTATATAAATATATATAATATATTATTATATAAATATATTATATATAATATAGTATTATATATATTATACATATTATTATATATTATCAATTTAATTTCATCTGAATCGACACTATTTTGTTTCAAAACTGCATAGGAAAGAGAACCCAGGCAGCAAGAAGATCAACTGGAGGCTCTATATCTATCTCCCAGTTCTGGGTCCCTTTCATGTCAGCACCCAATAAGATTGCTGAAATAGCATGAATTCTAAAAATTGAAATTATTTCATTATATATTATTGCCAACCATAGCAAAGCAAGCTTTGAGATACCTGTGCAGTGTTTCAACTTAGAGGGGTGGTAACCTATGTTCATTCCTCTGGGTTCTACTCCCTACTACACCCTCCAACTTTACTCCCATCTCCCTTCCAAAGTGGAGTTAATGATAATTTATTTCATTGGCATATATCTCTCCTCATTGTTCTATTACAGGTACAGGCTCAAAATTTTTTACTTGCAATTTTCTAATTTGGTTTTCAAAATTCAAAAAGCTCTAAGAATATTTTACCAACTACCATGAAGCTATTTATGTATATTAGTTATCATTTTCCTGAGACTATTAGTATGACTAACAATGTGTAAGTGTGAGTGATGATAGGACATTGTCTCAGAGTCCACTGGGGGTGTTTTGCAGCATGTAGTATATGCACTAGATCACCTTTGAAAATCCTAGGAAGTCCGCATTCTGAAAGATAGCTGCTTACAGGATCTTGAAGAGGAGGTGATGGCCTGTATTAGTGTGAGGAAGTAGACAAGGGCCATTGTAATAAGGAGGAGAGACCTCTGGGAGAACACTTTTGTCTCAACCACACTATCATTTTATGAATTCTAAATTATTCTGGCTCACATGTCTCATGTTAGTAATGAAGGTATAAACCTGCAGCCTTCTCCTTTTTATATCATTTATTTCTCATCATGTGTTGAAGACATATTTTGTGAATTCCTTGGCTTAATGCTTTCTGTTCTATGAAGAAACAGTGGAGTACTCCATTTCCACTTTTCCTTCCTCAAATAAGGTAGATTTCCTTTGTGATAACACTACACACCAATTAGGCTGAAATAATCCTTTGCTAGAGCTACTGTATGAGTAGAACCAATTTGTAATACAGTGAATCTAGAAATTCATGCTATAATTTCATCTTTGAGTTGAGAAGAATACCAAGAAAGAACAAAAGTTAACACTTGGAGACTATGGAAAGAGAAGAAAATAAAGCAGTAGCAGAAGACAAAAAAGACCAGGGAGATTTCTTTGTCCATAGTGGACAACTAGTTGAATTATTTTTAATTGTTGTTAAAGTTACCTGGAAAATATTTACCAATAATGTGTAATGTTTTCACTCTATACCCACTGTGATGACTCTGTGCTTTCATTTTCCCATTGGCACATTAATTTCACATTAATATTCTGTTGCTATTTATTGAATGAAAGGAACTGGGATGTGGAGGAAGATGTTTCTCCTTCCTAGCTGACCATACAATGCCAGATATAAAAATTTAGGCCCAAGCAAAGATTGGATATCGGAGTTCTTCCATCTTAGCACCATTTACCTTTTGAGCGAAATAATTCTTTTCTGTTGGTGGTTGGTCCGTGCATTGTAGAAAGTTAGGTACATCCCTGTTCTATACCAAGTAGATGCCAAGAGCCAATAGCATTCCCTTACCTCTCCAGTTATGACAAAAATATGTCCCCATGTCAGATTTTGTTTGGGAGCAAAATCACTCCCCTTCCTCTGTTGAAGAGATACCTCTTTTGTCCTCTGGAGGTTTCCACAGGTGCAGGAAGTACATTCATTGTGATAGCTTTGTAGCTAGAGGTAAAGATGATCCAGCATATTTTTCTGGATTTTACTTTATATATCATTCACTCACTCATTTTTTAAAACACTTTTATTAGCATATATTAGTTGTACAGGGGTTCATTGTGACTTTCCATAATATGCTTATAATGTACCTTGGTTAGGTTCATCCTTGCCATCATTCTCCCTCATCCTCCTCCACCTTACTTAAAATGATTTTGACAGGTTTCAATGTTCTATCTTCCTGTATGTTTATAAAGTACCTGGACCATATTCACCCTCACCATTTGCCCTCCCCTTCCTACTAATACCCTACCCCTAACAGAACTTATTTTACATTCCTGTCCTTCATTATTTAAGTGTATATTAATTGTTCAAATGGGGTTTGCCATGGTATTTCATCAGTTAATATATTGTACTTTCATCAGTCTAACCCATTTAACGGATTAACTGAAGATGTACCAGGACACTACTGGGTGCTGAAATAGCAGTGAATAAGATAGGAAGGTCCCTATTTTCATGAACTATGCCTTTTGGACAAATAGGGGAGAATGAGAAGTAATCAATACATCAATAAACAAGCACATGGATAATATAATTTCAAACAGTAGAAGGGGATCTAAGGAAAACCAAACAAGTAATTGAGTAATGTGATTGGAGGATAGGTGGGTGTCACGTCAGATGAGACATCAGAGATTTCCCTAAGGAGGAAGCAGTAGAGCTGAAAAAGGGCTGAGAGGTTTATTCCAGAAATGAGGGATAGAAAATGTAGCTACCCTCAAATAAGGATAAGTTCATTCTTTTCAGTGGCAATATGAAGGTCAGTATGGAAGGAACATAGATTTTAGGTAGGGAATACTCCATGAGACTTCTGGGTCAGGTAAAGTCTGTGTGCCGCAGAAATCAATTTGACTTTCTTCTTATTGTAATGGACAGCCAGTGGATGCTACTAAGCAGAGAAATTAACATATCCTCATTTGAGGTGTTTTAACTAGCATTGTGGGGACAAGAGTAAAAGCAGAGAAATACAGTAAGAGACTTTTGAAGAAGTAAGAGACTTTTGAAGAAGTGAGAGACATTGGGGGCCTAAACTAGAAATGTAGCATCAAAAACAGAGAGAAATTGAGGTCTTGAAATACATTGCAGAAACCAAATACTATGAATCTTCATTCTTTTCTTTGCAAAAATCAATTATGTACTTGAAGATTACATAAATGACCAATTCTTAGTAAACCATGTGTTCAGAGTTGTGGTTTCAGAGAAAGTAGAGAATTTATGTGAAAACAAACATCCCCATCGTACTTCAACCATACTTCACTTGCCTTGTGATCACTGACTCATGTAGATAACACAGCTGTCTAGGGATAAGAGCAATGAAATAGAGGAAGCTTTTTTTCTACAGTGGAGAGAATATCCCAAGAATTAGTGTTTTAGCACATGAAATTGACTAGCAAAAATCCTCAAGCACATAAACCATTTCAGTAAATGATTAAGACATTTCTTGTTTCCCTCGCCTCTTGCCTGCTTTTCTTTCTTTCTTTCTTTCTTTCTTTCTTTCTTTCTTTCTTTCTTTCTTTCTTTCTTTCTTTCTTTCTTTCTTTCTTTCTTTCTTTCTCTCTCTCTCTCTCTCTTTCTCTCTCTCTCTCTCTCTCCTTCCTTCTCTTTCTTTCTTCCCTTCCCCTTCCTTCCTTCCTTCATTCCTTTGTTCCTTCCTTCTTTCCTTCCTTCCTTCCTTCGTCTTTCCTTCCTTCCTTCCTTCCTCCTTCCTTCCTTCCTCTTTTCTTCCTTCCTTCCTTCCTCCTTCCTTCCTTCCTTCTTCCCTTCCTCCCTCCCTCCCTCCTTTCCTCATCCCCTCCCTCTCCTCTCTGCTCTTTCTCTCTCTCCCCCTCTCTCTCCCTCTCCCTCCATCCCTCTCTCTCTTTTCTTTCTTTCCTTTCCCTCATTTCTTAAGTTAGTCTAAAGCCCATATACACGGCAGGGTCTTACAACATCCCCAATCTTTAAATTTCAAGCAGCAATAAGCATTTTCTGTAACTGGACTAAAAGTTTGTGATCCCTGCTTCAAGTTGAAAAAAATCCAATTTTGCAATCAAATGAGCAACAACAATAAAACAAAACTACAAAGGTGAATCATTTATTTTGGAAGGGGGCTTATTGTAGGATGTCTTTGAATGAGCAATATTAAATGATTTCCAATATAATTTCAAAAACAGTTTTTACATGACACATCCGTTTCATCTAATATGGACCTTCTGTAGTACCTTGTGTCTAAATAGCTTAAGTTAGTGCACAGATAACTAGAATGGAGATTTTTCACTTCACTTTCCAAATAAGAACAATATATTTTCTCATTTTCCTTGATGAATAAAATATTTTTTGCCACTAGTTTTTCCTGCTCTTTGTTAACAACATGAGCACTTCTGGTAATTTTTCATTTCTACCTGGGGTTTCTTCTTTTCTCACTGATGAGTTTATTTCTCATGACAGCAAGATATTGGGATAAACTCACAAATAGTTGTTCTTTGAATGATGAGAAAAAAATATCTTTTATTTGTGAGTTCTACAGTGTTTACCTGTTATGGATCTTGTAATTGGGTTGAAATACATTTTCTTATTTCTATTATTTAATTTAAATATTTTAGAAATACAGAATGACAGATTTTAGTCAGTAAAACCTAGCAGTTGTTAGAAAGGTTTTTTAAGGTAGTGTATATGAAAACACCCATTTATAATTATAGTAACAATAATAATAAAAGTTGAATTTAGTTCAGATAAAAATGCCCTGAAAATGGTAAAAGTATCCAAATGAGAAGTGTTATTATTTGTGGTTATAAAGGTTTACTACATAATGCTATAGCTTGGGCTATAATCTAAGCGTTAAGTAATAAAGACAATCTATAGGTAGTTCTAAGAGCCTAATGTTAACAAGCATTTTTGGAAGCATATTTTAGAAGATTTTGGTGGAACTGCATTGCTTCTAGACTTACAATCTTGGGACACTTTCCTTCAGATTTTTTTTGTGGAATACAGCGTATGGTAGGTGTGGTGGTTAAAAATGGGCTCTGCAGTGCCAGGCTGCCTGGATTCAAATCCCATCCAAGTCATCTCTAAGAGCTCGACAAGATTTACAGCCATTTGTACTTGTGCTTTATTATCTGTAAAATGACAATAATAGTACTTACTTTTGAGCATTAAATGTACTAATATAAATAAAATATTAGAAGAATATCTGGCACATAGTAAAAAACAAATGTCAGCAATTATTATTTCTTGGACAAATCTGGATAAAAATTGAAGTTTACTGGTTATTTAGTTTGCTTTTTTTTTTTTTTTTTTGAGACAGGGTCTCCTGTGTACCCCAGGCTGGACTTGAATTTTCCATTCTCCTGTATCTACCTCCTGACAGCAGAGATTACAGGTGTACCCCACCACTCAGTTGCATTGGAATCATCTTCATTATGTGCAAAGATCAACAATTACCTGAGAACCTCTTTGAGGGAAGGGAGATCATAATTTGTCTAATTATTGCACCTCATAAAATTACATAATTTAAAATTAAGCATTTGGCCTTCAAAAGAGAAAAACAAGTTTTGAGTTTTTCTGCAGTGCTAGAAGAGTGGTTCAAGTGGTAGAGTGCCTGATTAGAAAGCATAAAGCCCTGAGTTCAAACCCCAACACTGCCAAAAAAAAAAAAAAAAACCTACAAAGGAAAAAAAAAAAAAAAGTTTTGAGTTTTTGCTTTAAGTCAGGACTTGGCTCAGTGTGGGACAGTAGTAGGCTCTCTGGAGAGCTGGGTCTACTCATGCTTTGTCCCTGCCCAAAGTTCCAATCCGTGACAATGAAGGGCATTGTGAATTCTTGGTAGATCTGTACAGTGTCATCTTAAATGTGGCCTTTAACCTTAGGAGGATTAGAAACTTAGAAGCTATAGTTTTGGCTGGAATATTGAGCTTTTTTCAAACACATGCTTCAGTTCATTTACCTGTGTAATATTTTCTCTGTTCTTAAGTCAGCAACTTTTGAAAATGTATGATTTTCATACATTTACATAGTACATTGATTACATAGCAGATTGTTCAGATACTCATCTAACATTTAAAACACAAACAATGTCATTTTTTTAAAAGGCAAGAGGCAAGTGATTATTACATGTGAAAGGAAGTAGAATGTGGTCTTTTTATTCTTGCCTGCCTTAGATTTTGAAATTTTAATAAAATCAGCATTTAAAAATACCAGGCTCTATTAAGAGCCATGTGTTGTTTACAGAGATTTTTAGGTACAAATTATTTAGCCAGATGTTTAAACACCAAGAAGAAGCAAGTTAAATACAATTAGCAGTCTTCATTTATCAACTACTTCTTAGCAGTAGGTCAAAAAAATTCAGACTTTTTTTTTTTTTTGGCTGTTGTATTTGTCATTGTCTTTTATGAAAATTCCAAACTTTATGAATGCTGCTACAGATATAGTCTTACATTATAATTTTCTACTAGCTAAATTATGCCAATTGATTATGGGCCTATCAGGACAGAGTAGAGGTGTGTGCAACAAGCACACACAAAGAAAAATAAGATTGCCTAACATTGCATCATTTCAACTACAGTTCAACTCAACTCTTAGAGTCATCTATGATATTGTGCTAGTGCAGAATGTAGGCATACTTTAATATGTTTGATATGCTATGAGATGGGACTCCTAAAATAATCATGCTGGGAGCTGCAAAGCTCTTAAAATACTTTTGATCATGGTGAATTTTAAATGATCTCTATAATCTTTTTTTAAAAGATTATATAAAATTACAGCAGGCTCTGGTTTGAGAAACTAAAGGAAAAAAACAACTAGTGCTTTAAAAAGTCATTTGTATATCCATATCTTTAGTTTTCTGTATTTCCCACTGTATTTTCAATTTTGTATCTTATTTGTTAAATGCATTTATAGGGTTGTTTTAAATATTTTGAGCTGTTATAAAGGTTCTGAGCTCTTAAATCTTTTTGAAGAAAAGTTTAAAATTTTTTATTTTTGTTAGTCTTATTGGAGACCTAGGGAATCATTACAAAATATTAATTTTTAGTCTAATTTTAATGGAGTATTAAACACAGTGCCATAGTGAAAATTATATTAAATAAGAGTCAGGAAGATATTTTAAATCCCTATTTTGACATGAAGGTTTGAACTTACTGCTGTTTTCGCTCATCTATCAGTTGAGGCATGTTTGTGATATGTGAATACATATGAGAAATACACACTTAGAGTCCAGGGAATAAGTTATGAACTACATGCCTTTCCTGAAACTATGCTACAAATTTAACAGAGATTCATGTACATGTTTTCTTGGGCTTTTATTTCCCTGTGATAGAGGGATTCATGGTGGGCAGGCAGATGTTTCTCTTTCTGTTGATGAAAGTTTATAAGAAGCAAGCAACACAAGTTAGCAGGAATGACTGGAAGGGATGAAAAGACCTTAAGAAGTATGGATGAAAGCAATATAGAGAGAAAAAGCAATATAGAGAGAAAAAGCATATATTTGCCAATCTGTCAACTACAGAGACAAGAAAAAGAATAGGGTAATAAGGAGACCAGGAAATACAGTGAAGAAAGGTTGCCCCAATGCTTTTCTCAGGTTTCTGAGGCTTCCAATTGTCCTCTTTCTTTGCTTGTTGTTTCTGAATGTAAAGGAGTTTAGACATAATTAATGAACTCTGTAGAACAATGGGAATTTTAAGAAACTATGAAGAGTATTTCATTCATATTATAGAATAATTATATAAGAATCCACTTTCAGTCATAAGTTGCAAAGCCCTAAATAAATATCAAGTTTATTTATCTAGTATATTTTCACCACATCCATCTACATATACTCATCATTGTTCTTAGCCTAGTTTAAAACATGAAGTAAACATTTCCTGCTTAGTCTAATATTTAAAGGCAAAGTACAATCCAAATGTCAAAGGCTGGTGTTGTCATTCTTTCTACAACAGAAGTCACCCAATCTTCAAGTGACCAAAAATGTACATACTTAAAATAAATTAGTTTACTTTTTACTCTGTCTCTGCAAGTGAGGCAATATAGTAGAGTGGTTAAGAACCATAAATCTCCATGGGTAAATTTGGAGATTGAGTTGAGGTTTGAATTATAACTCCTCACCTAACCAGCTGTGTGACCTTGGGCAAATTACTTCAGTCTTCTGTGCTTTAATTTCTTTGTCTCTGAAATGATGATAATTATAGTAATTTCCTCATAATGTTGTTATGAGAATTAAATTAGTTCATTTAGGCTGAGCACTTAGAACAGTATTTAGAACACAAACTCTTCATAATTCAGTGGTTTTTTTTTTTTAACTTTGGTGACACATTAGATTCACCTGAGGTCTTGGTGCCCACCTGCTGCACACCTCACAATTAAATCAGAATCTGCATGGGTGTGGTTGGCAGTGGGTGAGGGAGCATTAAGAGCTCCAGTGATTCTAATGGGTAGCCAGAGTTGGGGATCTCTGCCATAAATGTTGGCTGTAATTATCTACTGACTAAATTATAAACTTGCCAAGGGCAGGGAGTCTATTACAGCACCATCCCCCAGCCACTTTTCTGAGGCTTTGCTCTCCACAGTTTTAGTTATCCAAGTTAGTTTACCAAGGTCTGTAAATGTTAATGGGAAATTCTAAAAATAAAAATAACTCCTATGTTTTGAATTGCTGTTTTTAGTAGCATTATGAAATTTCTGTCTGTGTCACCTTGCCCTGGATGTGAATTATCTTATTGTTTAGAGAATCCACCCCGTATATGCTACCAATCATGTGACAGTTGAGAGAATGACAGAGAGAGAATATTCATAAAAATTGTATTACATTATCTTGTTATATTCTATTTTATTGTTAGCTTTTATTGTTAATCTCTTACTGTGTGTAGTTTTGTAAATTAAATTTCATCATAGGTGGGTATTGTATAGAAAAATATTGCTCATGTAGGATTTTGTACTCTGGTTTTTGGTAACTTAGGGATCTTGGTGTTTATACCATGGATAAGGGAAGATTGCTGCATTGACTCTTTATACCCTCCTCCCCAGTGCAGCTAGCTCAATGCCTTATTTGTAAATAATTCTCATTAAATACTATCAATTAAAGAAAACATGTTGATGATTTTTTAGATGTGTAAAAACCTTGCAGTACTGCAGAGGTGCTAATTTTCAACATTAATTATTCATTCCCTCATTTATTCATTTATATATGTTACACACCAGAGTCTTGATGTTAAACATTGCAGGCATATATGAATTGAAAATGCAGTCCCTGTTAGTGTATAATGTGGAACATAAATGTAAACATATATGACTTTAATAGCTGGAAAACTGGCCATGTTTAAATGTGGTGGTGCAATCTGGGTTCTCTAGGAAGCAGACTAACATGAAGCATACAGTGTGTTTGCTAGGGCATACTCTAGGGAGCAACATCTCTGTGTGGGTGGGGAAAAGAAAGGGTATGAAAGAAATGCAATTAATTGAGCAGTGAAAGAAGTTAAACTTTGGTGTATTCCCAGAGAAGATTTCAGCCAACCCTATGAGTAGCTCTGGGGCTGGGATTCTTCAGTTTTGTCCTAAATTGGACTGAGGGAAGACAGGTTTTTAGTCCTCCACATAGATTAAAACTTGGATGAAGCTGCTACTGGAAGGAGTGATGTTAGAAGATGCATGTTTCATTAGCTGAAGCAATCCCCAAATAGAACTTAAAACTCAGGGGAGTTTCTGACAATTCTCCCAGCAGATAGGAGTATATATCTTTCATTACTGAAGGAGAATTTGAGTGGGATATCACCCAATAAAAGATATTAACAACAACAAAAAGTTAGTTACCCTGGACTGTAAAAGAATGAGATCACCATTGTTTAATTGGAGGGAGAAGAGCCAATGTGAATTAGGGATCACTTTCTCAAGTGTATTCCATGGCAACTTAATGGTAGGTAAGATTTCAAGACTGATAGAGGTGCAGGGTATTGTAGATAGAGGAAACAAAAGAGGTAGAGATGAGGAGAATGAAGTCTAGATTTGTATGTATGCTCATGGGTCTAGCAGAGCAGGCTAGACAGTTTAGACCTAATTTTGTTGCCATCCAGGAGCAGGGAAGAAAGTGTTTCAATATGACTTAGAAAGATGAATCTAATAGCACTATAGAGAAATCGATGGAGACCAAACTTGGATTCTGGCAGATTAAGAAGCAAGCCAATGAAACCGTTACCAAGAGCCAACACCAGGAGGAACACCTGAGAAAGGCAGGATGGCAGAGGACCTAAAAGTGTTGGGGGGTAGCTGGGTGCCGGTGGTTTAGGATTGTAATCCTAGCTACTTGGGAGACTGAGATCAGGAGGATCATGGTCAAGGCCTGCCCAGGAAAAAGTTAACAAAATCATATCTCAACCAACCAATAACTGGGCACATGGCACATGCCTATCATCCCAGAAATGGCAGGAAGTATAAAAATAGGACGATTATGGTCTAGGCAAACCTGTGTAGAAATCCAGACCCTATCTCCAAAATAACCAAAGCAAAAAGGGCTGGAGATGTGGCTTGCTGCCTAGCAAATGCAAAGTCCTGAGTTGAAATCCCAATACTACAAAAAAAAAAAAAATTGCTGGGATATGGAGGCAGTGTATTTGTGGATCTCACAGGTTTTATAGTGAGCTAAGGTTTCTGCATATATCATGTGAGCTGTTTGGGCAGTAGATAGGAGAGTGCTATAGTGAAAAAAGCACGGAGAAGAGAGCCCATGAAGGGCAGTGGCTTTGATCCATTACTAGAAGAGGAAGAAATAACAGTGATCAAGGTCTTACATAGAGCTTTAGGAATTCATTCAGGTAGAATGCTCAGGTTGGTTTGAATTCTCCATCCTTGTGTTGCTTTCTGGAAAAGTGTCAGTTCATTCTGTCCTGGCCATCAGGAAAAGTACATCAGTGGTCAGAGCCCAGTCATGTTGGAGCACTGTTCTTCATACTTCTAAGCAAAACTATAAAATAACTAATGTTTGTCCTCAAAATGCCAGACATCAGTATTCTCACTTTGTGCCTGTAGAGTCCTTATCCTCCCTCCAACTTTCCTCTTTCCTGTCAAAATGGTCATTTATATCATAATGCTGATCTCTCCAATTACATGTCATCCACTCTTGAAGTATGTGAAGCTGTAGGATTAAATTCTAATTCTCTTTAAATGAATTTTGGTGAATAGTATTATTTTGAGCAAGCGTATTTTTGAGTCTTGAAAATGATGTTAAGTGTAAGGTCACCCTCAGTGATTTAATTTTGAGGGTAAGCATTTTCAGGATTTGAACAAAATAGAAAATTAAGTCATACTTATAGCTTCTTAACCTTGGAAGGAGGGCCTAGAATGATATAAACACTGCCTTTCAGAGGACTCAGCTGCCAGATAGGTATATGCCTTAATATTGTTATAATTTCTTTTTCTCCTGTCACAAAAATGAAATGAATGGACTGATCATACTGTAATTTGTCATTTTGAAAGAACTTTTCTTTTACTTCATCTTAATATCTAGGATTTCTCATTTAATAACAGCTTAAGTGAGCCCATTTCAAAATGAACTCTACTGTAACATCATTAGTTCCTAAGTAGTCACTTTGTGAAGTTTCAGAGGTATGCTCAATCTCTCTTTCAGTTCTAAAATCTTGGGAAAAAGTAATTGAGGTATAGACACTCAAGAGTCTCGATTTTATTGCTTTGCAAAGAAATTTCAATTTAGAGTTTATCTGGTTATGGTCACCAAATATTTCTCAAAGGAGGATAAATCAAGCTTGTTGGGAAGTTCCAGTCATATATCATCCAGTCCTATTACCTGAATTACCTTGTTTGACATTGTCAGTCAGAGAACTCTCCTGGCTATGATTGGAACTCAACCTTGATTTTGTTAGCATATCTTTCCCGCTCTCTGTCTCTCTCTTCCCAGACTCAACACAGTTTACCAAAATGATTTATAATTCATCCTAAGTCATTAATGTGTTTTTCCAAATGCCCATTCTTTCTTCTTTGTTGGTTAATGACTGCAAGAAACCTCTTGGAGTAATGACTCACTGTGATAACTTATCACCTGCCTCTCTCCTGTATCAGTGGTGAATTTATATTTGTTTAAGACTTTATTCTTCACTACATCTTTAAAAACAAATTCTGTCTTCTGAGTGGTGAATATGATTCTGTGGCTGATATATATGTGTGTGTGTGTGTGTGTGTGTGTGTGTGTGTGTGTGTGTGTGTGTGTGTGTGTATAGCTAAACCACTCTTTATTTATTAGCAAAGATAAATGTATGCCAATCCCCGTACCCCCTGGTAAGCATTAGGTTGCTTCAAAGATACTCATTTGTACATGTATTAGAAATTAAAAGATCATAACTCTTTTAAAAAATGAATTCTTCTAAAGAACTACTCAAGTACTTCTCCCGCTTTTTTTTTAAAACAGGGTGTCACTATTGCAGCTCAAACTGGCCTATAACTTGCAATCCTAACTACCTCAGCTTCCTGAGTACTCCCATTCACTTTTTATGTCTAATAAAATCAAACCAAGTCAACTTTCCTTGGTTAGTAACAAAGTCAATATGCTAAGAAAATTAAATTCTACCTACCACTGAAAGCTGGGCCCCTATAGGTAATGTTAGAGAAAGACTTCTCCAGATTTCTTCAGTGAAAGCCTCACAATAGGAACTGTGGATGCAACTCAGTTACAAGGCCCATGCCATGCATGTGCAAGGTCCTGGGTTCGATCCCCAGAACTGCAAAACAAACAAACAAGCAAATAACTAAAGCCTCACAATAATTTAGGGGAGAAAGGAATGCGTTGGTGGTTATTTGTACCAGTGACCAATTATATAGAACTAGACTACAGAGTCTTGCAGCCACAAAGGGAAGTTTCTTCAAGCTCTTTTTTAGGCAAAGAAAGATGTCATCCTCACAGAACAATAAAGCAACTAGTAACCTGAGTGATTAAATGATTATACAAGACCACTTGAATAGATCTGTAGTTCATGTCTCCTCAACGCTACACACCACAATGTATCCCAAGTACCTAAAATCATGCCCGGCATTTTGATTCAATGTCAAAATTCATTTATTGAATGAATGAACTAATGAGCAGAGAGAAGAGAAATGGGACATCCAAATAGCAGTTGCCTTCCTCTTTAGGCCATGTTCTTTCTGCCTCCACCTAGCATGACCTCACTTATTTTTGTTTGTTCATTTGTGTTGAGAGGCTGCTGGTAGACTGATCTAATATTTTAGTTCTGGGAAAAGACCTCTTGCCTTGTGATCTTCAGCACGTTACTTACCTCATTATGCTTCAGTTTTCCTGCAGCAGAGTTAAAAATCGGCATATCTGATAGGATGGCTGTGAGGACTGAATGAAACAAACTGTATGATGGACTTAATACCTAGTACATGCTAGCCCTCAATCTGTGTTAGCTGTTACTTTGGGGTGGAATAGGCAGCAATGTGCAGAGTACTCACTGGGTTCCTCACATGGAAGCAAGTCTGGAATTGGCGAGTGCTTTCTAAATAATGTGGGATTCATGTGGTTTTAGGGTAGGCCTTGAATACTCTCACTTTCAGATCTCTCTTCACATTCAATAATGACTTCTGTATCACTAAGTTTAACTGAAACCATGATGAAATATTGCAGCCAGTGTGAATATACTCCTATGGTAAAGAACTAAGCATCTGAACATGAGATGAAATGCCCAGAAATATTGTGGACTTTAGTGCCATTCAAATCTTACTACTGGCTCAGGCATTCATTAGTTGACTGTTCTGGAAAAATTACTCAAACTCTTAGAATGTTAATTTCTGAACTTGTAGATTTAATTTAGAAAACACATCTTGTATTTTAGATCAAATATGGGGACATATATGTATAAAGTACCAGGTGCACCATAGGGGAATAATGAATAATAATTTTTTTTAATTCTAATAAAACCCAGGATCCCAGGGACTGAGGAGCAACAATGACAACAAAAATGTACATTTCTATGTAAAGAAACCAGTTTTTCATTTGATACCTTCATCAGAAAGTAACAATGTGGTTTCTGGGTAACAAGTGCTGCAAAACTATTTTTTCTCAGCATCAATACCTTTGTTCTTGAAATTTTTAGTCTCTTTAACTCTTTGTTAAAATGATACCATGACTTCAGAGACATCTCAGATTCCCAAGCCTCACTCTTACTAAGTTGTTTTTAGGAGGTTTTCAGTGTGCGCATAGGAAGGAAGGTAGAAGAGGAAAAGAAGGAATGAGGTGAGAAGGAAGGTAGGAAGGAAGGAAGGAAGGAAGGAAGGAAGGAAGGAAGGAAGGAAGGAAGGAAGGAAGGAAGGAAGGAAGGAAGGAAAGAAAGAAAGAGAGAAGGAAGAATTGTACCCTAGCTCATGTCTCCTCTAGGATATGGGCCAATAGAGCCTCCATCATTTGAGAAGTTACTAGTGGCCATGAAAGGGGATGGAAAGATGACAAATTGTGCTCAGGCTCTTAACACATCTTTTTGGCTATAGGGCTTATATCTGACATGTGTTACTTTGAGACAGGGAGTAGATTGGAAGATGACTGGGCCAAATATTTGGTGAGGAGAGAAGTGAGCAGTCATTGTGATTCCTGTATAGTCTGGATCTCCTTTTCTGCGCATGTGACAGGGTTGCACTTCTCTAACCAAATAAATTAGCCATGATTGTATAATTTTCTTTGGCCACTGAAGCCTGAGTGAGGATATTGAATCACTTCCATGTTGTAGTTTCAAAATGTAGTATGAAATTTGGCATAGTCTTTCCTCCTGTCAGAGTGACCCAGATGCTCATGGCTCTGTCAGTCTGTGTCTGCATGAAGACAAAATGGAGCAGCACAATACATACCTAGTCTGTTCTAATGGGTTCTGATATGAAACAGAATAAATTTGCAAAAGTTAAAAAGTATTTTTCTTTTGTTCATCTAGATTTACATATCCTCAAACTTAATGGGTCTGTGGGAATTTTTGTTTTTTTTTTTTACCAGTGTAGGTCCAGTTACCTGGACCCCTCTGGTGCTGATGGTGCTGGTATTGTTGAGTTGTCATATTTGGGAGCAAGGAGGCTATATTAATTACAGCAAGGGTGAGGTTGGGCTGTCAACTTCTTTTCTACTACAGACAACTAATGATTCATCACAAATACATTTGTTCTAATGACAGGGTATTAGAGAGCACGTGATGCTCTTACTATACTTTTTCTTTTCCTGTTGTTAAATGAATTTATTATGTACTTGGATATTTTAAAGAGCAGATTCTGAATTTCTTAGCCTTGTTCTGTAGAAATAAATGAGGAAAGGTAACACTGGCAAGTGAGAACAATAGGTTTGTAGTTCGAGGACATTGTTGGTGGACCTTAAGAATTTCCACACTGTCTGCTAGTCCTGAAACTAAGACAGTAATGAACTCAGATGCAGATCCTGCTACTGATTTGTTATGTGACCTCAGGCAAGGCACTTAATCATATTGGATCTCAGTTTCCTCATCTTTAAAATGAGGATAATAGTACTGGCATAAGTCATGGGGTGTTGTGTGGATAAACTAATTAATGATTGTAAAATGCTTTGAAAGTGCAAAGCGTTGTATAATTGTTAGGTGCTGTTATTAAGAAGTATTATTAGTGTGTTGTGTTTAATTTTTATTAGTGCTTCTTTCTGCTTTGAAGTCAGCCTCCACGTGGACTGTGGGTTTGGGATAAGTTTACAGATGTGCTGCTCAAGTCCCTTTTTGCCTGGAGAAAAATCTTTGGTAGCTAGGGTAATCATCATTATGAAGAGTATCTCTTCAAGATAAAAAAAGATAGGAAATGATCTTCTTTTGAAAAAATGAAAATGGTTCTAACTTTAAAAGTATCAATCAATTCTTTAAAACCTCATATAGCCCTATGTTTCAGTAAAGTCTAACAATGTGCAAAATTTGAAACTTCAGGCGTTTTCTGCTTCAGCATGACATAAGAAATGTTCTTGCTCAGATAACTTTAAATCAGCTGAACCAGCTCTTTGTAATTTTCCCACAGTGTTTGCTTCAAGGATGAAAATAAGTGAGGTATCCTCCTGAGGAGATAAATTCTATCTTTGGCTGTGATTTGAATTTTCAAAAAGTTAAAACCCCAACCTAAATTAATTTTCATTTGTTTTGTACACTCTGTTGGGAAATATGCTTCTATGTACACAAAAACAAGCTATTCTTTTGGAGGTCATGTATACACGATATTTATAGATGACTACATGGTATAGCTAAACAATATTGGCTTTGAAGCTAAAAGACCACACAGTAAGAACTTGGAGGATTTCTTATTAGTTGTGTGTGCTTTTAACAAAATAATTTAACTCCATTTCTATATACAAGAGTATATGTGTGAAATAATTCTGGGATACCTAACAGGCCTCTGAAAAATGTTGAAGAAAATAAAATATTTGAAAAATATTTTACAAATACAGTAAGCTATTCACATTGGATCATAATATTTTTAACACATTGAATTATTTTAAATTAATTTATGAGTTAATGAGCCCTAAATATATTTTAAATATATGGATAATAAGGATATTAAAAATGCAAACAATTTCTGTGAATTGCTCTATACATGCCTTGTATCTCATGACATGAGGAGAATTAAGTCAATTTCCACTTTCTGAGAAGTGGGTTAGGTCAAGGATGTCATAAACTTGAGCAGGCAGCTTTGGTCATTTGCTTTGGTGCTTTCCTATTATTTTAAAATTCTTTGTGTGGACATGTACATATAAAGCATTATATTTTCAAAATCACCAAGAAGCAGAAGAGGTTTATTTGGTATGCAAAAGAATAAAACTTTTACCAAAGAAGTCTAATATTTAAATCCAAGTCACAAAAAAATTTTTAGAGTTTGAACAAATTGTCCTACCATAGAGGAGAAATATTTCAAGGAATGCCTGAGAGACCAGAAGAAGTCTTTAGAGACTGGCCTAGGATCAGAGGTCTCATAGACTGAGGCTTACCTTTGAGGCAACATTATTTTCTCCCTAATATGTCACCTTCTGTGATGGCCTAAACATATTAAAGAAGAACAGATTCCACAATCCCTTTATTTACTCTCCTAAGAAGTGACCAATATAACAGAGTTGTTCATTCCTCACAGGTACCAAAGGAAAGGACAATGACAGAGACCATAAGGTTCACTTCAGTATTTCTAGTCTTATTGGCATATTGTTCTGGTGAGGCACCCAGATCTCTCTTTCAGAATCGAGGCACAATTTTCCTACCTACTGGGAGTGTTGTCTGCTGATAAGTCAGAGCTAAGTGGCTGCACTTGTCTGCTATTGAAGGCAGCTTCCCCCTCCAAGGTCATACCTGTCTCCCTGAGGCTAAGTCACATAGATTAACTGGTCAACATAGGCAATACAAAATTACAGCTTCTAACTTTACTGGAGAAACATCTCTTATAGACTACCCCAACCCTAGATCTCCCTGTCAGATTGGCTTAATTCTATGTTACAACTGAATACCAGATTAATTTCTTTTCTCAACAAATTTCCAAGCCAGAAAAATATCAGAGATAATTCACATAATAAGGTGGCCAAGAAAGTTCTAGGTTTGCTATGAGTAGAAGTTCAAAGAGCCATAGGTCCTCCATGAACTGGGAGAGTATGTGTGGGTCTGGGTCTAGAGAGTGCTGGATCAAAGTATCTGCAACATAAAGTGGAATAAGGGATAGTTCCTCTACATGAGAAGACTTACCATGATTTATAATTTAACACCCTGGCAAGGGCTTTGGGAGAAAGCATTAACATATTGCTAAGGATGGCTCTTAGAAGCTTGGAAAAAGTTATTGCCAGCACTATAAAAATGCCAGAATTACTGTGGCAGACAGTAGATGAAGGAATCAAAGGCTTAGAGATGTTATCTTGGTACACAAAGGCTGGAAAATCAACCAGATGGCCATGTTCTGCAGGAGGACCTAGAGCCAACGAGATAAAAAAACATTAGTGAGCAGAGCACCGCCGTCCCTGAAAGGCCCAGTGGTGGCCATCCTCTATTGATCAAAGCTGACTGAAAATGTGTAATTATGAAACTGGATTCTCTGATTGCAAAGAGCATGGTGATAGGCATGAGTCTGGCCACTCCAGAAATTTTGGTGAATGAGAAAGTACTACAAGAAACTCAACCAAGCTTCAAATACATGTTTTGCAGCCATTGCTCTGGAAGGTCCATTCATTTCCATCCTTTTCAGGGATAAGAAACAGAGCACTTTGCATTCATGTGGATTAGAAAAAGTATAAATTTATGATCTTACTCCAGGATTATGTCCTCTCTCTTGCTCTCTTAATGGACCTGGGCTCTCCTGGACTCTGGGGTTAGCATATTCCACATTTAGCTAGGTTGATGTGCTATGTCTGTCCCTGGTCTGGGTGTAATTTAGTAATAATTCACAGTTTTAATATCTGACCAGTAGTTTTATATATTATATAGAAGACTCTTTGGTGGTAATAGCTATAAGCAGTGGGTGTTGGGGGAATTAACATTTGTAAGGCTAGATATAGAAATTTGGGGAGTTGTATAGGGTGGCACTAAAGAGGGAGGCAGGAAGTGGGATGGGTAAGTGGGGGAAGCAGTACAGGGTATGCGGTTTTTTTGTGGTTCTTAAGTGTGTTTGGGTGTATTTCTGTTGTCGTGGAGGGTGCTTGTATCAGGGATTGCAGGCGTAGGTTTGTGTAAAGTTGGTATAGTAGGTTGGTCAGCAGGTGATGAGTGTGAAGGAGGGAGGGGTAGTCTGGTGACAGGTTGGGGGAGAATAGGAGGGAAGGTGAGGGCAGGGGGAGAGAGTGGGTAAGAAAGGGAAGAAAGAGCTGTTGGGCAGGAGAGCAATGGATTTTAGCACAGGAGCAGGGAGGAGAGTGAGGGAGGTGAGAGTGGGTATGAGAAGATGATGATGGTAAAATTGATAGTATAGAAAGAAAAAAAGATAATAGGAATAGAAATAAAA
This sequence comes from Castor canadensis, assembly GCF_047511655.1. Lineage (NCBI taxonomy): Eukaryota > Metazoa > Chordata > Mammalia > Rodentia > Castoridae > Castor > Castor canadensis. The sequence goes on along the minus strand of NC_133390.1, from coordinate 142,458,406 downwards.
ATAGAAAACCCACAATAACAAAACAAACAAACAAATCAATAGGAAAAAAGAAAAAAGAAAAACACCATGTTCAGGAACAATAGAATCTCAGTCTTAATTTAAGTTCTGGAGTTACTCCTCCGACATCCAGTCCTGGTATTGGCATGTAAGCAGAAGCTCTGATGTGGTCTCATCAGGCGATTGGCTTGGGACTGGTATTTTGTTCTTCTGTCTACATGTTAAATTGAAATTGTGATGTGAGGTAGCTTTGCCAGATCATGCAGGGTGGTCAGAGAAATTGATTTCCTCAGCTGATAGCTATGTTACCTTTCAGCTGCAGCTGCTTGGTCAGCTCCTCCCCCAGTGAGGTATGGCACTTCACGTTTGAATGCTTCCCTCAGGTTCAGGAGATCAGCTCTGTAGTCCACTAGTTGCCCTGCTTTGGAGGTGGCTTTTCACTCTGCTTTTTTACTGGGATTTCCATGCTGGGGGTTTACTTCTTTGGCCCACCCCCTTTTTCTGGGGCAGAGATGGTTCGCTATTTGTTTTTCAGTTTTGTGGGGCAGTTTGGCTTTCGGTGTTGCTCACTGGCTCAGGAGATGAGCTCTGTGATCTGCTACCTGCCCTGCTTTGGGAAGTGGCTTATTGCCTGCTTGCTCTCCTCCTTCCTGCCTTTCCAGTGTTTGTTCACTGATAGTTCCTGCTGAGATTAGCTCCTTGCCTCTCCTCTTTTCTCCAGTGCACTTTCAGTGTTCCTGCCCCCTCTACTTTTGTGCTAGATTACAGTTCACTGTTATTCAGGGTTTGTTTGTTTGTTCTGGGGGGGGGGGTGGTGAGTCTGCCCAGAGGCTCTGCTGGTTTATTTTGGGGGAGCTGAGGGAATTCTGCATGACATGTGGCGCTCACCTGTTTGTTCTGTCGAATGTCTCACAGGCAGGTTTGGAGCTTGCTGTGGCAGCTGCAGTGGTGGTGATGGTGGCAGCCCTCCCTTACTGGCTGTGCAGTGAGTCGCAGCTGTTAGGTGCAATTCAAGGCTGATTTGTGGGTCAGTCTTTGAATTTTTTTCCTGCACCTAGTGTGATGGCGATTATTATTTTGGCTAGAGGCAGTCATAGTTACCCAGGTGGGGCTCCAGTTTCTCAGGGAGGTTTTGGAGTCATGGAGGTTAGGCTTTCTGCTTCCATACCCTAGTTGCCATCTTAGATCTCCCCCCATATTCCACATTTAGTAATACTGTTCCAACCTTTTACTAGAGATCATAATGTTTCAGCAGGGCTTATAATCGAAAGAAGCTAAGCAGAAATGTTCTGCCATGGTGAAAGCAGTCCTGCCACTGGAGTTATACAACTAGAAGATCTTATGGAAAACCCCAAAACAAAAATCACAAAACAGACCCCTAGGGTCATACTATTGGAAGCTAATGCTTACACACCTTTTGAAAAATAACTCTAGTGTGTTCTATTGGGTACTGGCTGTGCAGAGCATCTAACCATGAGACATCAAGTGACCAAGTGGTTAGTGCTGTCCTTAATGAGATGTATTATGTCTACCATAAGTCATAAGACTGGTGGGCTCCACAGCAATCCATTATAAAATGGAAGAGGTACATGTGGGATTAAGCACAAGCAAGGCTAGAAAGCATGGGCAAATAGTGAGTTCCCCATGTCAGTCTCCACAACTGCAACCACACTTTTTTCCTCTGTTCACACCAGTTAAGCTGTAAATTCCCTGCTCAGCTGATAAAGGAAGAAAAAGGACAAGCTTTGTTCATGAGTTGGTCAACCTAGTAGATGAGTGTTTCAGAAATGAGCTGCTGCTGCACTACTGTCCATTTCCAGGGTGTCTCTGTGTGATACGAATGTGAGGAAATCCTTCCAATAGTTAGGGTTCAGGGAATTCCATCTGTTTATCCTTTTGTGCAGTTCCATTTAAGAATATATATAAATTCATGGTAAATGGTAAGTAGGTTTGCTAGTTGGTCACAAACCTAGAAGGATTGAAAGATTAGGAATGAAGAAGTCTGGGACATGGCATAGATGGACCTATTAAGTGGACATAGAATGTGATGGTCTTTGCAGTATATATTAATATCAGTCAGAGGACATCCACCACAAAAAAAGCACTAAAACTAACAGAGAAAGAATGACTATTTTTTAATCAGTCATGCTCTGTTAGCCATTCCAGCACTGAAATGATGATTGTATGGTAGACATGTGAAAAGGATGAGGTCCATGAGTGGGCCATATAACATGCATTACCAAGATTTATCTGACCTACTGCTGTTGCTAAATATCTAACCTGACAGCAACAGAGACCACTGAACTGAGGTCCTTACACCATCAGGTTTGCTATGACATTATGTCTCAATGAGAAGAATCAGATATCTGGAGATAAATTAATATCATCACCCCATGGTGAGAAAAAAGGGACTCTTATTCACTGCAGGTGGGAATGTAAATTAGTACAGCCACTATGGAAATCAGTAAGGAGTTTCCTCAAGAAATTAAAAATAGAGCTACCATATGATCCAACTATGCCACTTCTGGGTATATACCCCGAAGAATTGGTCTATAGAGGTATCTATATAGTCATGCTAATTGCAACATTATTCACAAGGGCCAATTTATGGGATCAGCCTAGGTGCCTATCAATGGATGAATGGATAAAGAAAGTATAGTACAAATTTACAATGAAGTTTTACTTAGTGATTTAAGAAAAATGAAATTATGCCATTTGTTGGAAAGTGGGGGGAACATCAAGTTAAGTGAAATAAGCCAGTCCCAGAGACAAGTATTGCATATTTTCTCTCATTTGTGGAAGTTAGGGGGGAAATGAAACAAAACAAAATGAAAAGGGTTGATGTACTTTCTATATAAAATGAATGTAGAATTTTTAAACTTGTTGAAATCACCATAAGAAGGGAACTAAGGTAGAAAGTAGAAAATGAACCAATTTGGGTTATAATATGTATATACATAGAAATGTCACAATGAACCTCCCTGTGTAGCTATCTTATACAAATAAAAATGGAGAACAGGAAGGTAAAATAGGTCCTATCTTGGGTTTGGCACCAGTGGGGAGGGAGGATATAAGGAAAGGGTACAAGAGGGTGAATACGGTACAAATATGTATTCATGTATGAAATGAAAAAAGAGACCTGTTGAAACTATTCTAAGAATTGGGGGAGGGATAATAAAGGAGACTGATTGAGGGGGTAAATTCAACTATGATATATTGTAAGAACTTTGATAAATGTCACAATGTACCTCCAGTACAACAATAATAGAAAAAAGGAAAAAGAAAGAAAAAAAAAGTGGGCATTACTAGGGAGGTAAAAGAGAAAAGGAAAAGGGAGAGGTAGGAAGCAGATAAAAAGAGCAATAGAGGGAGAGAATATAATCAAAGTACATTATATGCATCTATGGATGAAACCTCTTACTATGTACAATTCAACATACACCAACTTAAAAACAAATGACATTATCTCCCTTCCCCCTGGAAAGAAAGAAGATTTATCTTCAATAGAATTGATGTGTACTCCAGGTAGCATCAGTATTTGAGGAGTTTAGACCAGCATATTAAATTACTAATGGTATAACATTGCTTTGATCAATGTACACACTTTATAGCATGGGCAGTTGTAGGAGTGGATAAATCTTCATGGGATCCTGTGGCACATCATACTTCCTAGAAGCTGACATTCTGACAAAGCCTTGTCATAGCATTTTTGAAGGTAAGGTGCTAGTTTAGGGATGACACCTATAAGAAGTCAGCTTTGAGAAGATACCTAGTTGGGATGAAGGATGAAGAGCCACTTCCTTGAAATCGGTATATATATGTGTGTGTGTGTATATATATATATATGTGTGTGTGTGTGTATATATATATATATGTGTGTGTGTGTATATATATATATATGTGTGTGTGTGTGTATATATGTATGTATATATGTATATGTATATACACACACACACACACACATATATATATACATATATATATATATTCTAAACCAATGACCATTTTGTAGTACTATATTCTGAATACTAAACTATATTGCTAAACTATATTGCTCCAGGAACCAAAGGAATAGAAATAGAAGTAGAAGTAGGAGTATCCTTGATTACCATCTTTTCTAGTAAAAAAAAATTTCCATTTAAGGAAATTTTTGCTTTTCATTTCCATTTATTTAGGCTCAGCTTGTCTAGCAGCCCTGATTCCAACCAGGGGAATACTTCCACCAGAAGATATGACAAGAGTTCCATCAAATTTAAAGGTGCAGCTGCTACCTTCTCACTTTAGTCTTCTTATGCCATGACATGAGAGATGAGGAATATAGTCACCTATACTGGCAGGAGTAATCAATCCTATCATTAAAAGGAAGTAAAGCCATTGCTGCACAATGGAAGAAAAATGTGTCTAGCATCCAGTTGATCCACTTGGGTCTCACTTAGTACTCCTCTACTAACCAAGTGGAAAAGTATGAGGTAAACATGGAGACCAGGGACTCAGATCTCTCACAAATGAGGGTCTGTTTTATCCCACCAGGGAAGAGCAGCGGTACTAGACAAAAATGAGAAGAGTCAAGAATGGATAGTGAAGAGATACAGTGAATATCATTTCTGTGGCTTTGAGGTCACATGCATTAGGAGTTATAGCTGGTCTCATTACATCCCTCTTGGAAATTTCTCTAGGAAAAGAGAGCACAATCCTAGAGAAGCTGTTTGTAGGTAGATTGTGAGTTATATGAAGTAAGTCGATTTGTGTGACCTTTGAGGTGAACTGAAATGGATGCTGTGTGTGTCATTCCCACATTCCCTGTAGAAATGAGACATTTGTCTCCTCAACTGCTGGAAATGTTAGCTGCTGATGATTCAGCGCTAACTCCCTCAGTGGAAATTGACTTCTCTTGATCTTTCTATGTTAGTCAATTTTCTGTCATTACTACAAAATACCTGTGGTAATTAACTTATAAAAAGTAAATGAAAATGAATAAATTCTCACTATTAGTATATCCCAAAACATTCCAAATTATTCTCTTTACATGCTGTGATTCTTAAGATCTATAGTCTTTATTCATTCTATTTGATTTGAAAATTAGAGTGCCTATGTATACTAGGTACTGTGCCAGGCATTCTGGATCAATGACAAATAACCCAAGATTTCTTACCTTTAAGAAATGTCAGATGGTTTAAAAGGAGAAATTAATACACAGTTAAAATACACTATGATTAATAGATTATAATGTGAGAGTCTAGAAGTGGGATATCCAATTTAGATTATTGAGCAAGGCAACATAGAAAATAATTTGCAGAATATTTTTAAAGACGTGTCTAATCTGACCCTTCAGCATAAGTAGAAATTATTTAGGTAGGTACAGAATATGTTCAAAGACTGGGAACAGTATGAGAGAAGAAAAGAGCACTTTTGGAGGTGAGAAAGCACTTCCTCACACTCATCCCAGTGGGTGTGCTAGAGATGAGTGTAAGGTATAGAAAGAGCTGTTGGTATCTCTCTATATCAGGCAAGAGAGTAATATGGTCAGATTTTTATTTTAGAACTATTATTCTAGTCTAGTGGAATCTAGAGAATAGATTTGAGAGGAGTTCAGTTCTTTGCAGCAGTCTAGCTAATAAATGATGCTTGACTAATGTAGGGAAAGGAAACATGAAGAAAATAAAATAATGAATTCCCAAGGCTAGAAGGAAGTTGAATTAATAAAAGTAACTAATGGATTAGATGTGGGAACTTAAAGAAGTTAAAGTTTCCTCCAGGTATCTATCTGGATTGGGGATAGAAATGCCATTCACTGAAATATATTTTGGGGTAAGGATAATGGTTGTACTAGTGATTGTGTTTGAATGTATAGGGAGGATGCAGAATGGGTGAAGTATGAGGACTTTGAATTTGATATTTATGTTGGGAAATTTTGAGGTATCCAAAAGTCAATTGGATGTGTGTCCCTGGGATTCAGAGACCACACTGTATAGACAGTACAAGCCACGGATGATCTTGTTCCAGGAGCAGATGTAGAGTGGGAAGAGAATATGGTTGAATACAATTCTAGCTCCAAAGACAGTGGCAAGAGCTGTCTGTGTTCAGCTCTCTGTAGGAACATTGAGTTACAAAATACTGTTTAGTATGGTCTCTTATCAAGGATAAATAAAACAAATTTCTTAACCTTTTCCCATCATTATAATTGGAAATTACTTTGGTTATTTGCAGAAGTTTTCTGTTTCCATTTCTTTTTAAAGACCAGAATTAGACACATTATATTTATTGTTATCTTTCACAGGATGAGGGTTAAGAAGACTTCCCACTCTGGCATTTGCATCAAGCCTCAGGAGAACAGGAGTAACACTTTCCACTTCCCAAAGCCAATGCCTGCATGTTACAGAGAACTGTAAATGAAAAACCAGTGCAGTCCATGAATAAAGCAACATAATAGAAGATGTTAATGTAATTGTTTCTGCATGCCAGGTCATTTGAGGAAGAAAGGCATTTAAATTATTTTTACCCATAGATGAATGTTTGTACTGCTCCATTAAATGAAGCAGATTTTAAACAATTGAAAATTCTATCAAATGCAATCCAAAATAAAACAGCATCTCTTCACTTGTTAGAATTAGCTGTTACACTTACTTTCTTGAAAATTAACCTTTATTTAAACATTAGAAGTAGCAGATGACAGATTTAATAATCCCAGACAAATTTAATACATTACAATCTTATAATCTTTATCAATTATCAGAGGGGGGGGGTGTTAATTATTCTTTAAAACTCGTTTTACCTGAAATAAATATGTAGTAAATGTGTGTAATGATTGTGAAGCAGTAGAAAGCTGGCTTTTCCAAGTCCTAAATAATTGATTTCTTGTTTTCTACCCAGCTCCCCGACTCCAAGTTTTTTGGGGTTTTTTTTTTCTTTTTTTTTTTATGGAGATTCAGGAAAGAGTCACATTATAATGATGTACTGTAAATTAACTTTGGAGTCTCAAATTTCCTCCTCTAGTCAAGCCCTTTTTCTGTCAAGCCTGAAGAACCCTAGTCTATGCTTGATTTCTGGTTCATTCTTAATATTTCAGATATTCAACTCTAAAACACTCAGATTAGTCCTCATTTTTCTGTCTCAAAGAGACACACATGCAAAGCCATTAAAGCATTAGGTGACTCTTATCAGCTCTTATTGTATACCAAGGTTTATATATACACACCCCGTTTTCTGATTCACTACTGTTCCTTGGATTGGTACTATTACTATCCCCTCTTGAAAGATGAGAAACAGGTATCATGGCTGGAAAATTGCAGGGCTGGCTCTTAAACTCACCCTCTTAACCAAGAGTGCAAGCTTTAAAAACGAGCTGAGATGCAGAATGTGACTAGAGATTTGGGAAAGAATGGAGAGGGAAAAAAGAACAGAAATTCTTCATAGCTGGCTGAGATTAAAAGAGCCAAAGAAAGAGCTAGAGGAGTGGCACAAATAGTAGATTACAGTACCAGGTTACCAAGCATGAGCTCTGGAGTTCCCACAAACAAAAAAAAAAATTTTGACGGCATCTACAATTTACAGTGTAAGAAAAATGTATTTCCTTCAGCTTAAACTTGTTGCACAGTGGAGGAAAATAAATTTAACTATCTAACCTTGTTTGAGGCCTCAAGCAGTAGGCCCAAGAGACTTCAAAATCAAAATAAAGTGAATAAAATTAAGAATTGTTTTCTAAAACTTCATATAACTCTTAGCAATGATTTAGGCCTTCCAAGCAACATAAATTGCATATGCAGATTACTTCTAATTATAATGCCTTTCCCTCTAGATTACTGAACTCTTATACAATAGGATTTTAATTGATTCATATCTGCCTGCATGCCTAGTATTTGAGTAGAAATACCATTGTCAAGAAAATAAATTCATTTAAGAATTTATGACCATTTCAAGAACATAGGCTAACAAACTTTACAGTGTTTTAAAAAATATTTATCTACCTACTATTGCATTTTGTCCAAACTCTGCTGAAGTGTATTTGGAACATCTTTTTGAGGAGATTTTTACAGATCTATAGTTGAATCTAATAATTTTAAAAGTTTCCCCCTTGTAAGTTTTTTCTTTTCACATTTTCACATTTAATAATATAATTCACCTAGAGTATCACATTTATGGGCTTTGGGTTTTCTGTTGTTCCAACAACTGTTATTTATCCATCTTCTACTCAGCCAGTTTGGAATTATCAATACATTTGCTTGTCTTTGCTGTTATTTGAATATCCTCTTCCAAACTCATGTTGCAATTTAATTACCTTTGCAACAGCATTAAAAGGTGGGATCTTAATGGCTGGGTATGGTGGTAGACAACTATAATCCCAGCTACTTGGAGATCAGGGGATTATAGTTTGAGGCCAGCTGGGCAAAAAAAACTGTGAGACTCCATCTGAAAAATAAATAAAGTAAAAGGGCTTGGGGTGTAGCCCATGGTGGTACAGGGCCTGCCTAGCAAGCTCAAGGCCCTGAGTTCAAACTCCAGTGTGTCATCCCCCTCTCCTCAAAATAAACAAGAGGTGGGGTCTTGAAGAGGCGATTAGTTCATGAGGGCTGCCTCATGAATGGATTAATGACTTTATGGAGAGAGTAGGTTCCTGATGAAAAGGATTAGTTCAACCTGATTTTCTCTCTAGCTCATGCTTGCCTGCTGGCTCTTCTGCCATATTATGGGGAGCAGGAAGGCCCTCACCAGCACTGTGATCTTAGGCTTCCCTGCTTCTAGAACCATGAGCCAAATAAATTTCTATTGTTTATAATTTGCTCAGTCTGTAGTATTCTGTGTAATGCTATAGCAGCAGAAAGCAAAAACAATCTTTTTAAACTTTTTATTGTTTTGTTAAGGAATATAAAGGATTGATAAATGATATTATGAGAGGCCATTGTTTTGGACTGAGCTTCTGCACTAGGCCCAGCCAAACCAGACTAAACCAGAGTTGAGTCACTGTGTTAAGTGCTTCTCATCAAACCAAACATTTAAATGGGTCACTTTTCAAAAACAAACAAAAAAGAAAACAGTAACAAAAAAATTCTAGTAGATTCACAGCAATCAACAAAATGTAGCCAGTATAACAAAGCCAGCATGATGAGAGAGTCTCCTCTGTTTTAATCCCATGAGGAAAGTAACTCAAATGGCCAATTCACTCTTTATTGTGTGTGTGTGTGGCGGGCGGGGGGTGGGGGGGTGGGGGTGGGTGATGCTGGGAATCAAACTCACATCCTAAGGTTCATAACTGTCAGCTAAGACCCTTTTTTTCATACAAGGTAACATTTGCACGTTCCACAGATATCTTAAGGGCCATCAGTTAGCATACTGTAATAATATTTATTTGTATTTTATATTTTTTCAAGTGGAATTGAAGACAATGTTGCAAGCTCTTTCACTGCAATAATACACGTTAGTGGTAAATTTAAAAATCCCCATTTCCTCAGCCAGTGTTTCATTAAAGGTACCTGCTACATACTACCTGGATATCCTACCTTCACATAATCTAAATTCAAATAAACATGGAAAACCAAATGCATCAACTTAAGAACTCCTCTTGGCTCCTCCTCACAGCAGAGCTAACACAATCCCAGTTATCATCTGATGCTTTCCCCATCTGCTTCCTTTTCTCCCCGATCCTGCCCTTAAAGGATCTTTCTCTTAAGTTTTCACACACTTAGAATAACACCAGACACATGAGTTCATTGAGACTACTTGTGTTTGTCAGCTTTTCATTACTGTAACAAATACCCAAGATAATCAACTTAAAACATGGAAAGCTCTATGCTGGCTTACAGTTTTGGAGGTTTTAGCCCACAGTTGGGTAAAACCATTGCTTTCTGGCTTATAATAGCAATGCAGCATATTTTGGTGTGTAAAAATTAACAGAGCAAACTATTTACCTCATGACCAGGATGTAAAAGGGAGAGGAAGTACCTAGTGTCTCATAGTCTTCAAGAGCCTGCCCCAATGATCTAAAACCTCCCAGTGAACTCCATCTCTTAAATGTTCCATCATCTTTCAATAGCATCATGGTATGGACAAAGCTTTTAACTCGTGGACCTTTGGGGGACATTCCAGATCCAAACCATAGCACTATTCAAGTCCTTTTTAACTTAAAGACTGGTTAGCTTAGTGGCTTCCTATCTGACTACACCATGACTAGTTTTCTCTTCTATCTTACACTCACTAGGTTAATATTTCTAACACACCACCTTGGCCATCTAATTTTCCTTCAGAGTTACATTTTTGGCTTCTTATTTTATAGGAAGTTAAGTGTAAACTTGGCAATATTCCTCAGCCTGGTTCTGATATATTTTTTCACCTTATTTCCAATACCTCCATACCTGAGCTTTGGCTCCAGGTAAACTTCTGTGCTCATAGTCCCAAACCACCCTCCAGTATGCCATTTTTTCCTATCTGCAAGATTTCTCTTCCTTCCCCTGCTTCCTGACATGCCTTTTTCCAACCTTGCCTTTCAAAAGTCTAGTCACTTTTCAGGACCTATCTGAAAGGAAGTCTGAAGTAAGTTTTTTTTTTAACTCACATTCTTCTTTTTGGAGGCTGGACACTGGGCAAGGGTCATGTCTTGTCTTTTGTTATGCTGCTTTATAGTACTTACCACAGCATAGGCATTAAAAATATTTCTCTAATGAATTTTTAAAGGTCAAAAATTGAAAAAACAATTGTCATTGTCACATTGACCCATATATTCCTCCTTTCCATATGCTACAAGTTATTGCCTGTCTTTTCTCAGTGCTTTCACTCAACTCCCCGTGGTCTAGGCTAGAGATTGCTTCACTAAACCCACTGGTTTGACGGAGTCAGTTTCATACTTGGAAAAACCATTAAAATGCTGTTTTCCATCTTTCCAAAATTATCAGTCATGCTGACCATCTTCACGGGAGATAAATCTCATTGATGTTAAATTCTCTGTTCTCAGAAAGAATATGCCATCAGAATAATGTTCAGAAATGAGAAATCTTCCTTTGCAACATAAACAAGGAAACAACTACTAATATAAAATTGTATATTGTGCTAGTAATTGAGTTGTATTTATTAATAGAATATGACAATTAACTTTCTGCTAGGTAGATTTATCATTTTAAAAAACACAAGACCTTATTTCAATCTTTTAATTTATTCTTTATTTTGAGCAATCTCTTACCCATGTGTATAGCTCCCTTATCATATCAGGGTCTTGATTTATGTTGAAGTCTTAAAGGATAATTATTAGACAAATGATAAATGATAAGCCTTGGTGTAAGCATCCTTTGAAAAACTAAGCAGATGATAGCAAAGCCGAAAGTATAAAATTGATTCTCATACAATAATGAAATAAAAATGTGAGAATGTGATGTCAAATAGCAATAGATGCTGTTTTCCAATTGATATGAGACAATTGTGACAGAATTTTAAGAGCATATTTATGAACCAAATTAGTCTAACATTCAGTGGAAAAAATGGAATTTGATTTATTTATGTTTTGCTTTACTGCATTCATTAATTTTTAAATACTGCCCAATTTTTTTCAATGTTTATTTATCTTCATGTTTACTTGATGTAATTCTATTGCTTATTACAATACACAGAGCTGTCATCTACAAAAATAAGAATTCTGTGAAAATGAATCATTTTAATGTGATAATGAATTGAACAAGAGTTTAACCTCCTTTTATTTCTTTCATGATAGAATTTGTTTCAGAAGTTCCCATTAAGAAAGAAATATTTGAAAATGACATTGATATAGGGGGTAGGTGATTTTTTTTCTCTGTCAGTTCATCTGTAAAATTGAAAGGAAATGAATCTCTAAATAGATATCTATTCATCCCTTTTACTGTTTTCAGAGAGGAGATAATTACCAAGTCCTGAAGCTCTGCATAGTTTTCCCCACTTCACCCCTCTCTTTCCCCACTCTACCTACAAAGGGAAGCCTAAAACGTTCTCAACTAGATGCCCTCCAGTCAATAACCCCAAATAAAATGTGAATATGCTTGTAACTTAGCTTGTTTAAAGGTAAGCAGTGTCTTTAGTAGATATTTGGATGGTAAGAGAGGATTGAAGAAAAAGTAAAGATGTCTGAGATATGAGTATTTTTCCAATGAAATTCCGTTAACCTGGTATTAACAAAGAGAAGATTCATTTGTATGTCTTTCCCTCCCTCTGACATTTTCATTATCTCTTTCTTTCTCCCTCCCTTCCTCCTTTCCTCTCTTCTGCTTTTCCTTTCTTTCTTTCACTGAGTAGCACTGCAACATTTAGAGTCACAGACTGACAAGGAGTCTTTCTTTTCTGAGGCTCCAGGGGATACACCTGTAATGTTGATACAAGCAAGACAAGAAGGATCCTGGAAGGTCAAGTGGGAACCCTGTAGAAGAGAGGAAATGATGCATAGATTTGGTTTTGATTCATCACAAGGTTGACTAGATGCCCAGGGTTCTTAGTTTTTATGTGGTCTGTACCTATACTCAAAATCTTATTTAAGAAAAAAAAATAGCAAAAAAATGTTCTAGAACTTTTTCAAAGTGTATCTACCATAAGTTTTTTTGTACCTATTAAGGTAAGAGACTGTGCCCTGAGTTAGATATAAAAAATTAATATACTTCCTATTCTATATGTGGAGAAGGCAAAAAGAAGCTAAATTAGAGATAAGATTGAAGGAACTCGGAGGAACAAGACATTGAGAGAGATGTAAAGCATCAGCTTAAATAGAGACACTGAATAAGAAAAAGAAATAAAAAATGAAGACTGGAATTCAAGATACGGAAAGTATTCCAAAATCCAAGGTGCAGAGTTGTGAGCTAAGATGGCTTTTCATAATTTACAAACAAAAGTTTTAACATAATATACCTATTGGAATAATGAAGGGCTGGAGAGGGCTGGCAGGAGGAAGGATGACATCAGAGTAGAGTGAGAGGAGAAAGAATACGATTTCCACTGATTATTTTTCCTACTGCCCTACCATAGTGGTTGGAAGGATTAGTTTGCCCTGACTTACGTATTTCTTAGAGTCAACTCTACTGGTATACTTTGGCTTCTTCAGCTTTAAGTAGAAAAAAATTTCCTGTTTTATAATGGATATTAGTCACCTTTTAAAAGTGATTTTCAAAGATTGGTAAGTCACCAAGATATAAAAGTTTCATACAAGTTGATATTCGTACCAGGATGGTTGATATATTGTCATTAAACTGGCTGATTGCGGGTAAGTTCTCACCTTGCTTAGTATCTCTATGTTCCCGAACACCAGGAAGGTCTAATTGTGCATGCTATGTAGTTTTACATGTGCAGACTCTTTCCTTCATTATAATCTGCCAATTCTCTTTTGCTCTAACTGCACTACAGAAATAATCATTGTCATTTTAGTGTCCAGGTGGTTACTGTCACATTACATCCATTTTTAGATGTTCTTCAAACCCACTGAAGTGATACGCAGTTTTCTGACAGTGTGAATTTTTTTTCAAGTTTTGTCTACTTGATGGAAGAGAAGTTTGCTGTCTTCTTTGACAGCTGGACAAAAAGAGATTGCAAACTCATTTATCTCTCAATATTCTCTGGCAAAATCACAAATAAGCAACATTTTAGGTGGTTGACTTCCAAAAAATGTTTCCTGTCAAGCTCCTGTCAGGATTTTGAAAGTCAGGGAACAACTTTTTCCATTTGTGATTTTCCACATTTCATTTGTGAAATCTAGATCATGGGTTTGTTTTGTTTTGGTTTTTGCTTTTTAGAGTTTTTTTTATTCTATAATCCAAAGTGAGAAGCAAGTTAATTCTATTTTGATACAGAATTCTATGATGGAAATTATTTTTACTAGTAGTTTAATTATTATATTTTCAATTTAGTTTATCTATCAGAAATCAATGACTTAATAACCTTTCATGGATCATTTTTAGGGTATGATGTGATTTTTAAAAGTATCAATGTATTTTATAATACAAATCTATTGTACATTAAAAGGGGTGGAAAAAGGAACATTGTTGCTGTTTTGCAAACCTTTCTAACCTTCTCATTTTTTTCCCTTAGTTCCTAAAACTGTTAGGAGGAAAAGAAATTGGGAAATAAATAAGACACTTCAGAATTTGTGTCACTAGAACCGTGAGAATGAAATGAAAGGTTAAAAAATTGTAATCCCAGCTATTTAGGAGGCCCTCTGGAGAATCACAATTAAAGATCAGCTTGGGCCAAAAGGTAGCAAGGCCCCATGGCAACAAACAAGCTAGCTGTGGTGGTAACATGCCTGCAATCCTACCTACAGGGAAGGTGTAGGTAGGAAGATCATGGCTGGCTGACTCTGGATAAAAAGCACAAGAACCTATCTGAAAAATAACTAAAGCAAAAGTGTCTCAAGAGGTAGATCACCTGCCTAGTAAGCATAGGTCCTGTGTTCAAACCCTAGTAGTGCCAAAAATAAAATTAAAATATCTGCAATTTTTTCTGCTGCATTCTTTTCTGCTTCAAGTTATAACTGTCAGTGGTTCTTGTTGGGCACTCCAGTTTAGGCCATTCTGGAGTTAGACCTCTGTAAGATGATCTATACAGAGAGAACTGAGAATAGTCACCGAGAGGATGGACTTCAAAATACTCTCTGGCTCCAAACTTGATCCTGCCAGGATTCCTATGATCTTAAACAAGTTTTTTACCCTCTCATTTACCCATAATTCACATCTGTGTAACGGGGATAAGAAAAAAAAATGTATTCTCCTTATTAGGTTATTGTAAGGATTAAATGAGTGAAGATATGTAAAGTTCTTGGTCTAGCAGCACACAGTAGGCATTGTATATGTGTGATGGATAAAGGAATACATATATTCTCATTTCCAACCCCACATTTTGATACAGACCCAATGGGCATTTTATCCAGTAATGGTATTCATAGTTCTGCCTCAGCAACAACATCCCCTTGGTTTCCAGACTGATGTAGAAGAATTAATAAGTATAAGCCACTTGCATTTTAGCAGAGCATAGGGTAACCCCTTCCTTTTGTCCTGTTATGAGTAAACGTAAATTTGTTTTTAATAAATATTTATCTCTGAAAGGAGATAACACATTATTAAGATCTAATTCATTCATTCAGTTTCCAATTTTATGTAACTCATCCAAGGGTATGTTCTGAAATGTTTCTTATTATTTTTCCAATTATACTAGAAGGTTTTGGTAGAGTTAATTCCTGCAGCTAGGGAAATTCCTATAATCAATAGTTTTTCTATGACTTGTGGCCTGACAAGGCTGTTTTAGTTCAAATTGTAAATAGTTCTCAACTCCCCCTCCCTTTCCTCTTATCCTACCTCCAGACTATCAGGCATTTCTTAATATTTTTGTTCTTGTACTTAACTTTAACTGTTTTGGAATTTAGGAGTTGCCTATGGACCTCTATTCAGAATATTTCAAATGGATATAATACATTTTTAAAAATTACTTAGGAAACCAGTTTTATGGAAACATAGCAATTTTTAAATATACTTCATAATAAATTTGTGAAATTGTAGTTTATGTGCTCTTATATTAGCACAGTAAATAAAAGAATTTACAGCAGGTCTAAAAATTATTATAATTCTGAAGTATCTGGGGCATAAATGATAATTGGAGATTTCTGCAGCAAATGGAAATGACAGAAAATATCTGTGATGTCCATTGTTGACAAGTCACAGGTTTTCCTGAGGCCATTTTGATTTGCTGTTTCTTTCACAAGTGAAGGGAATGGGAAGATTTAGTCAGAGATTAATGAAAATAAGGATTTTTTTCCATCGAAATTTGTGGATCCTATGTCCCTGAGGATGCAGTGATATGCGAATCTTATTTCCCTCACCTGAGGAGTTTAGAGTTTACTGTGAGAAATAAACCTGCCCCAAGGTGGCAGGGTCTCAGATTACCAAGAGTTGGGAGCTTTAGCACCCCTAAAACCTCCATCATCTCTCCAATTCACCCTCAGTTAAATTTATTATAAAGAAGAATAAAATGGTAGGTTAAATATTAGTAAAGTCATCTTTAGAAAACATTAATATTTTTATTTCTGCACAACAAAAGATCTAAATAAAACTTGAATGTTTGCTACAAAAACTCAACTTCACGCAGTTTTGCTGGCTTTGATTTCAAACTACCATTCTTGTCAACTGTCATTTTCCCCTCCACCTATTCTTCTTTGTAGAAGTACTGTAGTATGCAATGCTGTGAATTTGGTGGCTAAATGATGGGGTAACTGTTAGCAAGGTAGTTGTGACCCTGAGGCCTTAATATAATTCAAAACTCATGTAATTTCAGGCTAACATCTTGACATGTGTGTAGTGTTTTTGTTTACTTGTGCAATTAATTGTCCCTGAAATTTTGTGGCGATATCATAAAAAGTTTATGATTCTTTTAGTTCACTTGAAATTAAGACAGTTTTGATGAACTTTGGGAGCATTCACAGATTTAAGTTTTAAAACGAGATGTTAAATTATTTCACACAGGCTGGGGGCATGCTTAAGTGGTAGAGTGCCTGATAACCAAGTGTGAGGCTCTGAGTTCAATCCCCAGTACCACCAAAAAATTCCATAGCTTTAAAATTGTTTCATATGACTTTATGTTACACCACTTCATAATTTACTCTTCTTGAAAGGAAATGGAAAAGGAAAAGAAACATTAACTTAAAGGTGTTAATGGAGTAGTAGATTTTGCCAGTTTTTGCATGTTAGACAGTAATGCAGTCAGTTTACATGTCATTTGGCCTATGTGGACCTAAAAGTCACATGAATTGGTGCCTCTGGTGACTGTCCATAGTTCAAAGCTGTAGCAGCAGCTCATGCCACAGTGCCTGAAACCTGATTTCCTTTATGTATGTGGTGAATGAATGCATGGGTAAGCAAATGAATGGTTAGATTAATGTCTAGATGTGTGGGTAGGTGGGTGAAATTAAGACAAACCCATAGAAATACAAATGCTGATGAAAGTGTTATGAGAATCAAAAGCAAGAATGCATATGTACTGAGCAGAATGGCTTGTATACAATAAGTGTTAAATAAATCGTAACTTCAATGAACTATGAGAAACTATGAATAATCACAGTCATTTCTCAGTATCCATGGATTATTGGTTCTTGGACCACTATCTCCCCTTCCCCTAATACAAAAACCCAAGTCTCATATGAAATGTTACAGTATTTGCAACTGGTGTCTTCCCATGCATGTACTTTCAATGATCTCTAGCTGACCTATAGATTCTGATATAAAGTAAATGTTATGTAGATAGGTGGTTTACTACATCATTGAGAAAATAATAACAAAAAATCTGTACATGTTCTATATGAATGCTTTTGCGGGGCAGTACCTGGGGTTTGAAATTAGAGCCTTATACTTGAGCCATGCAGTCCTTTTTGCTTTAGTTTATTTTTCAGAAAGTCCTCATGCTTTTGTCTTGAGGGCCTTTGAGGGACTGAGAGTCTTCTACCTCTGCCTGCCATGTAACAGCTATTGTAGGCATGAACACCATGCCCAACTTGGTTTTTGAGATGGTCTTTCTACCTCCTCCCCTCCCCTTCAAGCTGGTCTTGAACCACATGTGATCTTCCCATCTCCACCTTCCATGTTGCTGGGATCACAATCATGAGCCACCACACCAGGCCCAAAATGTAATCTTTAAAAAATATTTTCAATCTGAGATTAGTCAAATCCACGGATGCTGATGGAGAACTGATTTTAACTCTTTTTTTTTGCTACCCATTAAAATTTCACTTGTGAGTCTAAGAAACGGCAGTGGGTTTGGATTGTAGTTTCATATTCTTTGTTTCTAGAAAGTGATGTTTCATCCTGAGGCAAGGGCTTTCTCTTCAAGACAAGAGCCTGGTGCAGCTGCTTAACACCTGTTAGTAACACTGTAAGGATGCACACACAGTAGTCTGCTATTTGAGAACTATGATCAATGAACATCCTGTGCTGATCTTCAAAAGCCCACTTCAGAGTTCTTTTGCTACGTTATTGTTGTTTAAATGCCTTTTGTTTTGGTTACTCATTAAAATAAAAATTTGTATATACCCTCAATAAATTTTCAAAAATTATTCTTAGAATTTAGCATTCCAGTGACATTTCATATTTACAAATGATTCTATGATGATTTCCATCCCCTGACCTTAAACAAATGTAGATTGATAAACCCATTATTACAATTTGCCAAACTCTTCTCATAAGTATCTGTAAGAGTCAGAGTTTCTTTTAAGTTACATTTTAAGTATAGCAAGTATGCAATGAATGAACTGTACCAGTGAAAATTTATGTGACAAAAAATGGATTCTGATCATAGTCAGAATCCATATGCAATATGATGTCATTTGGTTTTCCTTGCCTGATTTTTGGCTTGACAGGCCATATTCTATCACAGTTGTAGCCAAAGATCAAAAAACAATATTAACACAGATTTCCTTATGTAAGTATATAGTTGGTGACCCAAACCAAAAAAAACCAAAAAAACCAAATACAAACAGGATTGGGACGAATAGAAGCAAAACAATAGAATGGAGCACAAAAAGGGAAAAGGGCCAATAGGATGATCAAAGAGTACTGCACTCTGGTTATTTTAATTTTTATTGTGGTGCTAAAAAGTCCGTTCATGGTAGCAAGTGTTCTACCACTGAGTGACACTCCCAGCCTTCTGAATATATGATTTTGTATTCATGGATTGAGCAAAATTAAGTGAGACGCTAAAAATATTTTTGGAGAGATAATCATTGTTTTAGTGTTACTTTTTGTCAGTGATAAATAACTCTGTTTAAAGCAAAGTTCAACTTCTTGAAATTATTTTACCCTTCAATGCTATTTTTGTCATTATTAAAGTTCCTATACTCTAGGAATAAATATAAATGTAAATCACCTCGAAGAATAAAGTGTATTATTCTTTTTTTAAAATTTAGCAAGCATTAAATGTATTATCCACTGCTACAAAATATAAACATATAAACATGAGTCTCTTGAATTTTTCATTGTAGCTGAATGAACAAATAATATATGCTAGTCAGCCTTTTCATTTTCTGATACTTCTTTTCACCACTCACAAAATTTCGTATACTGTATACCTTTTTCTCCTCTATATCTGGCTTTAGAAACAAAATATTAGGACTATAAAATTAACTTCTAAAAGTGGTCGGGTCTGTAGCTAACATAATATGATGGATTAAATTTTTCTGATTTAGTTTGATAAGTACTCAATTTGTAATCTTTTAAAAACTATTTTATTTTACTAAGATCTAGATATAACTTTGACCCCCAAATTAAATAATTCAACTACAATAGTTCCACATTTAAGATTTCTGTAATATTGCCTTCATGAAACACTTTGATTTGTAGAAAAGAAATTTTAACAGTAAATTGTTTACTTGTGTCAGGGTGAAATACTTCCAGTATTGGTTGCATTTGAAGGATTGTTTTGAAAGTACTTGGTACTCAAGATGGTGTTAGATGGAACTGACAAAAGACACTAATAACAGAGAGATCACATTCTTTCTGTAATTTATTTTAATGCCATCATACAGGGAGTTGAAGGCAGATAAAACTTCTCCATTTACAGGGAGCAAATGTGTAGAAATGGATTGTCATAATTCCAGGTGAATAGATAATGCATACTCTCTGGCACATTTTTATTTGAAATCTCTTGAAAATATTCGTATTGTATATACTAAGTAAATATACAATCATAGCTTTAAGATCTCTAGCAATGTTAGTTTTCCCTTGATGAATTACAATACAATTTTCTAGCCTACTAATTTCACTAAGGAAGCTAATGAGTGGAGCAAAAGTCTAATCAGCTGCCAGTCAGAATTCCTTGAAGCACAGAGTGTCAAATATTGAAGCAATTTTTACAACTCATAAAAGCACTTATGTTCCAGATATGTCATAAAACCTGTGATAAAAATCTAACATTGATGAAGCAACCTTATTTCTTAAGTGTTTTTTGTCCCAAATAGTTTTCACATTTAACCAAATCTTTCATTACATTCAAATTTGTTAATCTAGTACTGTTATGCTGTCCCTTATAGTACCATTATATTATCCAGCTATCACAGGATAATTAACTATAGATAAATGTCAGTCACAGAAGTCAATGGATTCATCATAAAAAAATATGATGGTGGAATTTTTTCTTCCATAGGAAACAGTTGGTCTTTCAGATAATGTTAGAGTAGATTTTTGTTTTTATGCTAAAGAAACAATGAGGCAGCATGACTCGCTTTCATTCTTTGCATCATTTATGCTGTCATCAAGCCTTTATTCCTAACATAATAGTACATACTTCCATGGGAAGTAATCATATTTTAATCATTAATTTGTCATTTGTCATTACAGTACCAGAATGTAGTTACTCTCCTATGTTGCTTAAAAGCAATCTTTGAAGGTACTTGTAAATACATTTCTTCACCATGACATCTTCCTTCCTATTAAAGCACAGCCATTATGTGTATATGTTTATGCATTTCTTCATCTGTCTTCATACATATAAACATGTGTGGGTGTCTGGGGAGTTGTTGATATTTGAGAGGTGTGGAGTGTTGCCACACATCTGAGTATTTGCTGTTGACCACACCTCATGTGTGATCTTTATAAAGTAGTCAGCATTTTTCCTTCTAAAACACTTTTAAGAAGATCCTAGTTAAACTATTCTCTCCCACACTTGAGGGTTGTGGCTGTACCACCAGCAGCAGCTACTAATTCAGGAGGATTTCTCTGGCCTTTACTGAGTTCCCTGAAAAATCTATTTCTGTAAAAGAACATATTGCCTGATCCCCAGGGTTCTTGGACTCAGAACTCAAGGATTTACATTAAGTTAGCCAGTTTGTTTAATTATCTGAAGTTTTGTTTCAGTGGATGATGCTTTCTTCTTTACAGTATAGAGAAGTTAGAAATCTCAGATGAGTTATACTAGGAATGTTCTCAGCATACATGTGAAAATTTTCTCATTAACTTTGAAGTGGTATAATGATACAAGAGAAAATGGGATTTTCACTAAAAAATACTAACCAAGCAAAGCACCATTTATAAAATATGGGAAAATATATCAATGCACTACAAATGTGAAGTTGTCAAGTCTAATACTATCTCAGTCTTAGGATCTGTACCGCCATTGTTTCTTGGGTGAAGAATTAGAGAAGCAATGGAATAAGTTGCTACTGGATCTCTTGATTCCTTACAAGACACCCAGTGCCCTCATCTCTCAGTTTCATTTCTTAAGACACTCCAGCTAATAGAATGTCTCTCACAAATGACAAACATCATTGTTAACAGCGCAAATAAATATTCCTGCCACTCTAAACTGACCAGCAATTCTCCCAATGTGAGGGATATCATCCCTGTGGAACTTCTCATCCTTTGGGCAACATTGTCACTATTAATTTTTTTTTCTTTGCCTCCTGGATTTACTACTTTCAGGACAACCTCTGGGTTGCTCTTCTCTCAGGAGGGCAACACCATATTTTCCTTACTGAATCAGAAAAAAAGATGAATAGAGTTGATTTACTTCCTGTAGAAGAAGAAATATAAAAATTTTAAACCTGTTAAAATCATCCTAAGAAGGGGACTAAGGTAGAAAGAAAAAAAATAGAGGAGATGAATCAATTTGAGCTATAATACATATATATATATGTGTAGCTATCTTAAACAAACAAAACTGTCATTTTTTTTTCTTTTACAAAATTGAAGAACAGGAGTGCAGAACAGGTCCTGCCTGGGGTGGTTGGTACCAGTTGGAGGGAGGAGGAGATGGGGAAAGGGTGTGGGAGGGTGAATATGGTACAAATACTGTGTACACATATAGGTAAATGGAAAAGTGATACCTGTTGAAAGTATTCCAGGAAAGGGGGGAGAAGGGGATAAAAGGAGAATGGTGGAGGGGGTGAATTCAAGTGTCATATATTTGATACATTGTAAGAAGTTTTGTAAATGCCACAATGTACCCCCACCCAACACAAGAAAAAAAGAAAAAGAAAGACCATGTCTTTTCCTAACAAAATACCATGCATCCTGTCAAGGTAGGGAAGACATGTTTCAACTAAACTTAAGAACCTTCAGAAACAGCACCCAATTTTGTTTGTGTACCTCCATGGTGTCTCATATTATAATGTTTTAACACATGTTATTGGACGGTGGGTGTGGGTGACTGCTTAATGTAATAATATCTAATATTTATGTAACAGAGTAGCTAATATTAATGTAACATTAGAAATGAATACAAGTTGGGATTGGAACTCAAAATTACTGAGATAATGTGATATTCATTGGAAAAAATGAATCCTAAAGATCAGAATGTTTTCTCTATGTAGGGTGACTGATCCCATGCAGTAGAGTGGTTCACTACTTGACATAAATGCAAATATCAATATTTTGACATACATTCAAATATCAATATGTATTACAAATCAGGTACATTGGACCGTTTGTAAGTTACAAAATGGTTCATTATTGGACTCTTTGGTTGAAAGCACCCATATGACATTTTAAATATGACTTACTTTAAATATGATCTTTCTAAAATTGCCTTATTTAATTAAAACAAATTCTACAAAGTTATGATCAATGTAACAAATGAAATTAAGTAGTAAGTATCAAAATGTTTAGGTAACAGAAGCAATCAGCCTAATGTAGATCTTTTTGTTTCTCTCTTTTTGCTTAGTTAAACATTTATATCTCACACTCAGAGTATTATTTTTGGTTTTGGTTTGGTTTTTATAAAAATGGAGCCATACCAGACATATTATTCTCCAAGTAATTTTATTTACTTAAGAGTGCATTTATAGTTCTGATAAAGATCTAAAATTTTTTTAGTGGTTCTGGTGTTTGAACTCATGGCTTCACACTTGTTAGGCAGGTGTTCTACCACTTGAGCCACTCCACCAGTTCTTTTTGTGATGGATATTTTTGAAATAGGGTCTCTTGAACTATTTTGTTTTTAATAGCTGGATTCTATTCTGTAGTTTGACTGTACCATTATGCATTCCACCAAGAATATGAGTGTTAAATAAGATAATCTCATCTGTGTCAATTAATCTACTATTTGAGCTCTTATCTCTGATCTGAAAAATAGAGAAAGAAAAAGATAAAACCCTTAGTTTCTCCTCAAAATGTACATACAATGGGCCCATGAAGCAACCCTAGAAATCACTGTATTTTCTTGGGAGCATTCAGCAGAACTGGAAATATTCATGAACTTCAGAGGTCCTAGGCACTGTATTTCATACTCAAGACCCTCCATACCTAAGGCTTAAGGCCCCCACTTCTTTGCCAAGTTTTGTTAAAGAAATGTTCACAGTTCTTTTTTAGGACATGGAATAAATTAAAGGAATAGCCATTTCTGTTCCAATATCCAATACTCCTTTTTTCTGCCATGGGTTCACTTAGCTCTGCCATGAAGCATGGATTGTCTGGGAAGAGAGAAGAATTTTAGAGATTAGTGAAGCAGTACTTGTACAACTGAAGCCAAAGAGGACATAGACACTTTCCTCAGATATAGATCTGTACTACTATCTAAAAGGTTTATTCTCATCAGTAGGAATGTCTGCACAGTAGCAATTTACATCTTAAGAGACATCTTCATTGCATATACGTACTTTCATGGGAACTGAGCCATGGCCACAGCCCTGGTGGAAAGAATAAGCAAGGTCCAGACTCTGAAGTGCAGTTTCCTGAAGGGATCCAAGAACTTAGTCCAGTGAGCTCAGCTCTAGGGCAGGACTACAGTTCTCTTAAAGACATAGAATACTAACAAAGGGTTGTGGATGGAGTTTGGTCACAGGACTGACCACATATTCAGGAGCTAGAATCAAGCTCTATTTCTGTAAGTATAAAAGGCCCTGAAAGTTTGCTCTAGTGTGCAGAATGACAGGTTAGGATGCAGAAGCTAAAGTCAGTGCTCTCTTTTTATTTCAAACTTACATTTGGTACTTACCCAGACTTGGTCCTCACTGAGTCACAGACAGAATGGGGTGGACCTACTGGCTGAATATCTTCAATTCTTGCCTCTAGATTCAGGTGAGACACGCATAGACTGAGAACTTGCCATGAGTCTGCAGATTGAAGCCTCGAGTTGAGCCAATAACTTTCTTTTCAATCTACACACTCAGAATTGGGGCAGAAGGTGGAAGGTGAAATTTTATTTCCTCTTTACAGTATCTAGGTGTAACACTAGAATCATTCTTCTGTGATTCAAGTGGATTTGTTCCAGCTGATATATGCAAACAAAGCAAAACAAAAAACCTGTCTCCCCATGCTGGATGCTAGAATATTTAGTGAGTAAGACTTCCTACTTAGAAAAGAATGTGTTGGGTGTGTCTGGCTTACCAAGGAGTCTAAAGTATAGAAAGCCTAAATATCTTGTCATGCTAACACACCGGGTCTGACTTTTAGTTGTTGAAGTTGTTTGTCATTACTGACTTCCTATTTCTTTCAGATCTAATTGTTGATACCTGATTCTCTTGATATATTACTTTTTCCTAGACATGGGAAAACAGATTTAGTTATTGTATCCTCATCCCATCTCCCCATTTGAGCTCTTTTGAGCTATGAGAGAGATTAGCATTTGTGGCATAATTATCAATGTTTCTCAGCCACAGGGAGGTTGAAGTTCCACTATCAAAAATTAGTAATTATTATTTTATTTACAGATTCAAAAATCAAACAGAACTGACTTTTTTTTGCCTTTCAGTTGTCCATGTAGGCTAACAGCAAACAGCAAGAATTTCTTCTGTGGTCAGCTATCCCCAGTGGAGAGTAGCTCCTTTAATCTTTCTGTACTGCTTCTCCACCCAATGATGGATTTTGTTTTGGAGGCCAGATATAAATACATCCCATTATAAAAAGTGGTTCCCTCCTATACCTCACACTCACAACAAAGTGAAACTTTTAGTATAGTTGCCAGAAGCACTTTTGAATGAAACACTAAAATGAAAAGTGAAGTCATGTCATTTGGCCTATAAACATTCACAGTTAGAGAAAAAGAAACAATAACAGAGGCAAAAAAAAAAAAAAGCAGGCATAAGTAATACACAATCACTATTGCCAGACTGAGAGTTAAAAACTACATACATAGGTGGAAACAAGAAATAAGTAGAACAGGTAGTACAGGACAGAAACTTTCCACAGCCATTTCCTAGAAGCTGGGCCTATAGAATGTTAAGAGGGGTTATGTCCAAAACAGAGTTCTGTGATTGGATAAGCTTGGGAATTAGAATTAGTGAATAAATGTCATTAAATATTTTCTCCTTTTGCAGAGCTGCTCACTGTGCCAGTGTGCACTATAAATATCCAGCATCTCTAAATTTACATTGTCTGAAGATTCTGCTTCAAACAATGCTGCTAGAGGAGGATATTATGAAACGCCTGGAGAAAGGAGGCCAAAAAGGGATTCAGTGTGCCAAGAGCATTTGATTATAGGGAAGTATGAAGGGGAAATTGGTACCTCCACAGAACCATTAATAACTGGACCCTAATGTCAACATATATAAGAGACCAGAAGAAAAGAGGAAGGCAAGGGAACCAGAGGCAGGGCTGCATATCCTGGCTTTGACTGGAACATATTTTCCAAATCCTTGGTGATCAAAGCTGAAGTCTACTTAACTAAGGGTGTATGGGACTAAAAAATGATAGGGGAGAAGAGAGCACTTGGAAGAATGGAATAGACTGGAATTCCAGGTTGTTTGACTCCAAAACTCAGTCTTTAACCATATTTCCATATTGAAATAAAGTCAGGAAGTAATTGTAACATACACAATTCATTGTCAGGAAGTCCAAATGTGAGACAGCTACATTGCTATAGTCTTAACTCCTATATCAAAATATATGCCTCTGCAGATCAACCTGGCCTCATTTATCTCTTATTTCTGCCACAGCTGTGGGACCAGCTCCGTACGGGTTTAACTAGTTTCATGCAGATTCAACCCACCAGCACCTCACCAAAACACATTCCTCCTCTGGATTTGAGTGTTCATACTATTGATGCTTTCTGGGAACTTAGGCTGAAGCAGTGTCTCAGCTACTCAACAGGTTCAGTTTATTGCTTATTCACAGACTAATTGTGAATTCATAAACATTCCTATTTTGACAAGTCCCTCTAGAGTGTCCAGTAGGGACCTGGATATAGTATAAACAACTGCAATTTACAAAGCCCTGAAAACTATCTGGACAGATGTCAAGGCAGGGTGAATAGATATTCAACCAGGGTAGGTTATCTCATCAGAGTTTTTAAAATGTATGATTGCCTCATGTTTTATATTCCTATCATTTTTTTCTCCTTTAATTTTTTGAACAAAAGTTTAGATAGTTGACTATTGGGGATCCCCATAAAGAAATTTTTATCCTAATCTAAAATGATTAACCTATAAATTGTGACTTTCAGTGTTCGGGTTACAACAATAATTTTACATCTTTCAAAATTACAGTGGAAAGTAACTTTGCCATAATATTTTATCTCATTTGACAGCAACGTGACATTTCTTCATTTGATCTATAAAATAGCTACAGCATTTATAGATACCATGTACGTTGTTATTAATTTCAAACACATCACTTATTCTATTGGAATTCCAGTTTTTTGTTATCTAATTTCTCCTCATCTTTGATATTGGGAAAAGCAGTATTAGATTTTCTAATCTTGAATTTAACAATGAGATAGTAATTTAAAATAATAACTGCAAATATTGGAAGTTGAGAACAACCATATCAAATTTTTCCTACACATGACTGCTAATTTTTTTCCCATACTGGGGTTTGAACTCAGGGATTTGTGCTTGCTCTACCAGTTAAGTCAACCCTCTTTTTTCTTCTTGATTTAGTTATTTTCAGATAGGGTCTTGTGGGTTTTTTTGCATGGGGCTGGTCTCAAACCATACTACTTCTATCTATGGCTTCCTATATAGCTGGGTTGACAAATACCTGTCACCATGTCTGACCTGTTGGCTGATATAGGGTCTTGCTAACTTTTTGCCTGGGCTGAACTTGAATTGTGATCTTCCAGATCTCTGCCTCTAGAGTAGCTAGAATTATAAGTGTGGACCACTGTACCCTGCATGAACTTAATGACTTTTTAGCAAACAGATGGATTTTATGTACAACAGGATTATCTAGGCTAATTCAGACCTCCAGGTCAAAGGAATTCTAAAGCTGGAGATCTTTTGTTAAAATTACCATAAGATCACCTAAGTATATAACAAATGACTATGGTTCTTTTCTAAATGTTTGTATTTGGCAAGATCCTTATGGTTGCATATAACCTTCTATTAATTTCCTTCAGTCCTAATAGCTGTTTATTTTGCCACTGGAATGATTTTTTTTTGGGGGGGGTAGGCAGTACTTGGGGTTTGAACTCAGAACTTTGCATTGATAGGCAGGTACTCTATTGCTGAGCCAGGCCTGCAGCTCTTCCCACTGGAATGAAATGAGGACTTTAGCAATGTCGCTGTTTCACACCTGGGTTTCCTAACATAGTATAATGTTTCATTTCTTGCCTGCATTACAGTATAACAATATGGTTCAGACTAAGGATGGGAGTCAAATAATCTGGGATTTCCAGTTCTGCCTCATCATTTATTTGTCCTTTGTCAAGCTGCTTAATCTCTCTGAACCTCAGCTCATGAGATGGGAGGTCTTATGACTTAACATCATGAGATCACGGAAGTTTAAATGATGTAATGTATGGTAGCAAATTGTTAGGGTCTTCATTTGTGTTCGGATGCTCTTTACAAGAACACTTCCTTCCTCCTCATCGTCATTACTCCGAGTGCCAGAGCCTGACTGGCGAACTGGAAGTCTGTAGAAGCAATGCCTCCAGAAGCAGTCCTTTATTTGGAATGCCCCTGAGGCGTATTCTGCACATTCTGTGGAGTGTCCCAGCAGGAACTCCAGTTTCTAACAGAAGTCGCTTATTTGATAGCAATGCCTCTGTCCATTTCCAGTCTTGTGTCTCCTTCCTTCACTACTTTTCCTGGGATCTTCATTCATGAAGTTTTTAACCTCAAAACTTCAAAAGGGATATTTTATCCCTTTTTCAGGGAAATAAAATATGTCAAGTGAGAAGAGGCTGATATACTATCTTGCACATAATAATAATTGTTAATTCCTGAAGACATACTTAATTAGTATATAAAAAACAAGGAGTTTTAATTTTGAAAACCACCCTCATGACTGTCATATCTACAACTCTGTATTTCACTTTTTCTCTCACTGTTTTTTTTTTTTTTAATTATTCATTAAGTCACATGTGCATACATTGTTTGGGTCATTTCTCCCCCAGTCCCCCTCCCCCACCCTCTCCCCTCTTCCTCCTGTCACTTCCAGGCAGATTTTTTTTTTAAAGTGAGTCTTTGTAAGCTTGTTTTCTACTTAAATAATAGGACCATGTTCAACAGGGAAATTTGAACAGTGACTGCCTAATTAATTTTTCTAGGTTTAAAATAAAAACTTATGACAACTACTTTGGTCTGGAAGTTCTTCTGAAAAGTAATAAAAGCAAGATTTTAAGTGCATAGGTAAAAAAAATTTCATCAGTTTCTGATGTAGCACTGCAGAAAAGCAAGACCTCTCTATTTCTCCATCCGAATGCCATTTCCCCCTTTTAGTGAACACTGAACGTTGATAGTCTGTTATGATAAATTAACCATAATACCTTTGGAGGCCAAGTGTCTCAGAAAAAAGCAACAGTAACATCTTAGGCAAAATGGAAAGCATTAGATTCACACCTGTAACTCATTAATTTGGACCATGTGTTAGATTTCACAGAAAGCAATTACTAGGATAGATTGAGTTCTTTCACACACAGGGATTTTTTTAAAGTTCTAAGACTGTTGAATATTTTCTCTGGCCATAATTGCCTTTAGCAATATATAGTACTGGCGGGCATGGATCACTTCATTCTTTCTTTTGTTTTCTTTTTTTTTTTTGACACTAAGAAGGGTTAGCTATTTATTTTAATATTTAAAAACTTGGATGAAAAGAAGCCTCCATCAATTTTATCTTTTTATTCAAAAAGAATGTAGTGCTAGAGGCAGACATGGTAGCATGTATCTATAATCCCAGCACTCAGGAAGTTGAGGCAAGGAACTGCAAGTTTGACACAAGCTTGGGCTACAGGTTAATGATTCTGTTGAGAGAGAATGAGAGAGAGACAGAGAGAAAGAGAGAGAGAAGGAAGGAAGGGAGGAAGGAAGGAAGGAAGGAAGGAAGGAAGGAAGGAAGGAAGGAAGGAAGGAAGGAAGGAAGGAAGGAAATGCCCTGGCTACCTCTGTAATACAAAGTTTGTGTACAGGACAAATTAGATGCTGTGTCTATGTTTTCAGTGCAGACATGTTCATGTCTGGAATTTTGCTTCTATAGTAATTCTATTGTTAATTGTTGTCTGTT
The DNA here is from genome assembly GCF_047511655.1 of Castor canadensis. Lineage (NCBI taxonomy): Eukaryota > Metazoa > Chordata > Mammalia > Rodentia > Castoridae > Castor > Castor canadensis. Next base: position 142,429,067 of record NC_133390.1, on the reverse strand, counting down.
TATACACAAGTCTTTAGAAGATTCTTTTTTTTTTTTTTTCAGTGCTAGGGATGGAACCCAAGCATTGTACATGCTGGGCAAATACTTTACCCCAGCACTACTGATGAATGACTCAGTAATGATAAAATTACCTGCGGTTAGATCTGGGTGTTAAAAATTTATCTGACTCTTCTCCAGTGTAATATAAATTCCAAAAATGTATTATTGCTAAGCTATAAGAGAAGAGGAATTTTAGTTTAGATTATTTTTGCTTTGCCTGGAGTGTTTTTTTGTTTTGTTTTGTTTTTTGTGGTGCTAGAGATCCAATCCACAGCTTCATAAATGCTAGGAAAACTCTATCACTGAGCCCCATCCTTAGGTCTTGAGTTTGTTTTTTATCTTTCTACACATATTTTAAAATTCCTTTTTTTCTGTTTGTTTCTTTCCTAAAAGATGCTGCATTTCTATGCATTAACTCTCAGGGCTGTATGTAAAAGTGGCTATATCACTGATAGTTAAACATTATGATCAAATAGAAATTAACTCCTGAGATTAATCAGTAAAACTCCATGGTCCTGCTTTCAGTCAAAATTGTTGCTGTTGAACATTTTAGCTATAAGTAAATTGCTTTTCTGTAAAATGATAGAGGCTTCCCTAAATCCCAAAGCTCTATGATGTTTTTTCACTTGCCATTGTGGTTTATTACACATGGGCTGATTCTCACTCCCTGAAAATAGAGTTGAAGGAAGGAGATTAAGGGTCCCCTACCTACTTCTACAAATGAGGAAATTGAAGTCCAAAATGTTTGTAAAACTTTCTCAGAATCATATAACTAAGAGGCAAAGCTGCAAGGAGACTCTATTAAATCATTTCTCCTTAATTCATTTCTTCAAGGTGTCTCATGGCATTTCTGCAGAAGACTCAAGGTGTCCTTTATCATCTTGCCTGGTGTAGTAGGATCATGCAGTTGGTGGAATTTTAGAGCTACAGAGTATTTCAGAGATCTCTATGTCACTTAGAGGGAACTGAGTGTAGAGTTGAGATGACAAGGAAATTCACATGACCAAAACTTGTGCTCTTATTATAGTCATTCTAACTTTAAAAGGATAGAGATTGAACTTGTTTTCAAAGCACAATTTAAACTGTTTCCTCACCAAAGCTTAAAAGAGAACTCTCAACACCAGATTAAACAAATGTTAATTTCTGTCTGGCACTAATAGAAGAGTCCTTGTTCATTTAAAGATGTCTTTCTCTAAGATATAGATTGGCTGGTTTATCTGTATATCCCTGCTGAAATCGACCATACATGTTGGTTGAACAACAGCTAATATAAAAAAGAAAAAGCTGTTCATATTTTATTATAATGCCTTCAGCAGCCCTTCGCTGGCATTGTGATTAAAATGTGTGTCTCAGGATTGCCGCTGGGGAAATGGCCAGCCAGTAAATTTGGCTTTAGTTCAGAGACTGTTCCAGTTGATCTGAGAGGGGTCATTACCATAAGGGTTATATCATTGTCATCAATTTATTTTCCAGCACTCTGGTAGGGAATATTGAGATTTTCTTCTTTAAAATTGCTATGTTTGTTCTCTCCTGGGGGAGGGGAGAATATATTCTGTATGCTTTCTTTGTTCCCTAAGCCATAGGTAAGAATTCAAGATTTATGTGGGTATCTTTTCTACTTAATGAACCTTCCTCCCTTCTCACGTGACTGATACACACCCATCACATCTGTGTAACGCAACACTGTTGTTAGCATGCCCATGCACACAGACCCTCCACATCCTCACAATAGGAGGAATGTCTACTGTCCTTGCAGTATCACTACTTCATGCTATGCTTTATTTTCCAACACATTAGCCTTATGAATTCCTAAATTCATCTAATAAAGGGCATTTACATAATTTAGAATATATTGTTTCAAAATCATTTAAAAATAAAATCTAATAAGTCTCAATGCCTCATTCAGTGATTCAAGTTAGCTTCCATTTCTAAGTGCATTATTATTTATTCATTAATTGAAGCCCTTTAATTTTATATTCTGCTTCTGGCAATTGTGGCTTATTTGGTACTTGTTTCAGCCACTTTAGACAAGTAAATAAAAATCAGATGGAAAACCTCAGCAACAGCTGGAAATAAACCAGTAATTTCTGTTTGGGTTTGGCAAAATGAAGCATGTAGGGCTACACATGGAGAAATACCAGCCAGAACTGTAACACACTGTGAGAAAAGATTGCATATCTCTGGGGTTTTGGCCTTCTAATTACAAGGAGTTTTCTTTGTCCATGAAGACTGCCACCTGTGTGGTTGGGAGTAATGTAAAATAATTAAATCTTTATCGCAAGAGTAATAGTATACGTCTTTCTGGTTTAGCTGTGATAAGAAAAATCTTAAACCAGAAATACATAAAATGATGTAGAACAGTATGAAAAGGCTTCTTAAGAGGCTTATTCTTGTTGTTATTTTAAAATTTCCTTCATTAGTATTTGATTTAAATACATGATAATTCTAGGGAATTACCAGTATTTATCAGACCACCCAAAGAAGAATAAGACTGTGCCAAAAAGTAAATCCATTGGTTTGTAACAATGTGTTTCTGATTTCTAAGTCACACTCACTTAGGTAAGCAGATGTCTCCTAAAATGATTATGTGCTTTAATCTGGGCTTATTTCTTTTCTTTTCCAAAAGAGTATGGACCTATTTTTTTAATGACAGAAGACTGTAAGTACCTGATAATTTTAGTAATATATTTATAACAACTTGTGTTGCAGTTAGTTTCAGTCATCTTAATAATTTCTGGAATAAAACTAGGAATAGAAGAAGAAGAGATAAACATTTCTTTGTACTGTTTCTCCTTTCAACAGAGTCACTGTATTCTTAACACTAGGGATTGGAGCCTGTGTTTACTGCTGAATTTGTCTCTTGAGGAATGAGGTATAATCTAAACCCAGTACTATTTGTTTCTCTCTTTGATAAATGAGGACAATATCTTTTGCCTAGATTTTTCTAACATATAAATATATATTTTAAGAATGTCTTAAAATAGCAGTTCTCAAGTTTCTAAGAATAACCTTATGGGTTTGTCAAAAATCCAGATTACTGGATCTCGCCCCAGAGTTTTGAATGTAGTAAGTCTGGGATAGGCTCCACCATGTTCTCATTTCTGGCAAGTTCCTAGGATATGCAGTTACTGCAGGTTCCAGAGACCACACTTTAAGAACCAATGCCTTAAAACAACCAGCCCTCTGATAAGAGAATTGTAAGGAAATACCATAGTAAGACCACATAGTAAGAGACCTTATTGCTTGGGTCATGGGAATATCAATAATTATGTGCCTACACTTTTATCTATTCTCCATATTTTCTACAACTTATATATAGCACATACATAATCAGAAAAAGAAAATAACGAACATTTTTAGAAGATTTTTAGAACACTTGTTGAACTAGTCATTCAGTGATCTCTATGTACTTTTCTCACTAATGGGACCTTTTGCTCCATGTCTTCTGAAGTAGCTTTCACTCAGTAGCCACCAGACAATTGCTTGGTTCTTTTTATAGTGCAGTTCCGATTGTTTTAGGACTTGGTATAAAGAATGTTTGCTCTCAGGGAATTAGCAATCACTTAATTATGCCTTAAAAAATTCTCCCTAATTTTGTTTTCTTTCCACTGCTCCTCAGATTACAACCTCAATAGGTTCTGTGTAGATCTGAACACTTGCAGGAAAAAAGGTCTAGTGACCAAATACTGAGTACCATGTATGTTCAGAGATGAAGAAACTCTTGTTTTCCTTTGGGAATGTATTTATTCTGACAAATTTGCCTTACTCAGAACTCCTTAAAACAAATCAAAAGGAATAATTCATTTAATAAAATAAAAGATGCCATCCCTGTTTCAGTAATTTATTTTAATGTTTCTTTTCTAATATCCTTTTTACAGAAAAATTTGTTTTGTATTTTTACTTCAGATCTTTTTCAAAACCTAAAAATAACATCCTTAAAAAATTTAAATATCTTGGGTTCTTTTATTTATGATTCTTAGAAGCATATGAGGGTAGGGGGCTTGGTTAGAGAGAATAAGGTTATAACCTGTTCTGTCTGTTGAGACTGTGATTTTAATTACATTTAATACCAGTTCACTCTGAATGTTACTTGATCCACTCGTTGGCTTAAAAGCATATTGATAAATACAGCCATGGCTTAACCCCTTGCCCTTCAACTCTTCTAGAATTTCATTCAGACTTAAGTGAGTTTGCCACATTTAGTTGTTGTACTTTGTTACTGATGAGAAATATTGAGATCCCTGCATGATAGTGGAGCCCATGTTTTTTTCTACAGGAAAGTTCATATTCCAATAAAAAATAAATAACTTGTTGCAAAAAAGCTTTCAAGATGTTGGTTTATAGCTAAACTAACCTGAATGTATCCATGTTTCTCACATACAAGTTAATGGCTATTCTTCACAAATGTTTTAAAATGTTTCAATAACTATTCCAAAAGATACTTAATTTATCAAGTAATTATCAAAATACATGTATTATTTGACATTATGTAATATCATCTAGTTGAGATTAGAAGCACAACTTTAAATACGCATTTTAAAAACATATTTTCTTTGGAAACTAAGATACAATAGAAAATATCCATATAATTTATTAACAAAATTTGTGATTTTGAGCAATATAAGCAAACTGATCTCAGTCTCTTTAAAAACACATTTTTCTGCCTGGCATCAGTGGCTCACAGCTGTAATGCTAGTTACTTGGAAGGTTGAGATCTGGTGGATATTGGTTTGAAGTGAAGCTAGGGAAAAAATTCACATCTCAACGTAAAAAGCTTGGTGTGGTGATGTACACCTTTCATCACAGCTATGGTAGGAAGCATAAAATAGAAATACTGAAGTCCAGGCTGGCCTGGGCAAAAAGTGAGACCCCTATATCCAGAATAATCAGAGCAAAAGAGGGCTGGTCACTAGTTCAAATGGTAAAGTGCCTGCCAAGAAATTGTAAAGCCCTGAGTTCAAACCCTGGAACCACACACATATACACACACACACACATACACACACACAAATTCCTTCTTTGTTGTGTTTAATAATTTGCCTCCGAGTGACTGGGAGAGTGACAAATCTTGTAGCAAAGAAGTTTAAAAATCACATTGTAAAATATATGTAAAAGTGAGAAACAGTTATTTCAGTAAGAAAGACTCTTCATAAATCATTCAAGTCCATGTCAGCCTTACTTATGTTGGATTGGATTCTGGTCCAGAAAGCAAACAAGGACATGACTAGGACTTTGGTAAAATTCTAATAGGATGGTAGAATTTTACCAAAGTCAATTTTCTCCTGACTTAGAAGTCTGTAAGGTGGTTATGAGATTTATGATTTAGGGAAATAGACTGAAGTATTTGGGGATGATGAGGCATCAGGTCTTCACCTTGCTTTCAAACCATTCATAGAAAAGACCATCAATGAGGAAATAAGAGAGAGAGAGAGAGAGAGAGAGAGAGAGAGTGTGTGTGTGTGTGTGTGTGTGTGTGTGTGTGTACAAATGTTTCCCAAGTTTGTTTTGATCTTTCCTTGGGACAGCTAAATGTGCTACAATACTCTCTTATGATGTAGGGCAGTAACAATGAGCTGCAACTCCCAACAAGGCATGCAATTATAAGGGTAAGCAACTAACCATCTATGGTGTCCTGTGTTGCTAAGCTATCATGTTCAGTATGGTAGGTGTATTAAATGTCCTCATCCTAAGTCAAAGTGCATCTATCTTATCACATATATAAGGATGAGCATATATATATATGCTCATATATGTGGAAAAATAGTAACAATTGAGACATCTGGATGAAGAAGCCATGCATACAGTTATTTGTATATATTTACTTTGAAAATTTTCTATGTTTGAAATTATCTAAAAATAAATTATGTGTAAAGATCACATATGTTCTTATATGCAAATTGTTGCAGTGTTTCCCAGTCTTTATATCAGGGTATTTAATTTGATTCTGTACATAAGGACATTTAGTTTTAAAATTAAAAAATTTGAACAAACTCTTGGTTATTTAATATTGTGAGCAAATAATTTAATTTTGGCTTGGAATAGCAAAACGCCAGAAGAATTGTCCTTCCCATTACCACTTTGTGTTTTGTGACCATTAGCAGAAAGTACTGGTGGCTGCTACCAATGGATTGATTTTTTTATTTGCTATGACTCTTGGGGGTTTCTAGTTCTACAATACATATTATATTTTTAAGATCTAATAAGACACTATATTACATAAATCATTCTTATCTTCACTGTCAGGCAATATACTTTTAATTTCTAAATTCTCCTTGTCTAATTCTAAGGACTAGAATTAGATAATGGTTTCACAAAAATCCCAGTAAATGAAAAATCAAACATTGTATTTTCTCACATGTGCATCAAGTACCAGGGTTCTGGCTCATAAAACAGGAAAAGCACAGAAAGATACAACTAGAGTCCTTCCTGGTTCTTGTGTTACAGCCAAAATCCTGACATTCAGGCATACTTACTAGACCCATGTTTCAGTAAGCCCGTATGTGCTTTGAGTGGGCTGAAAAGAATGTGGAGTAATTTCACATGGCAGCTTTTTTTTAGAAGGCTTGGTGAAGAACATGGTGTCCTCCTTGCTTATAATAATAACCTTTTCTTTTTTTTCTTTTGGTTAAGCATTGGATAGCATTCAATAACATTGGAAGATTTACTGTGGAACTTATGTAAACTGTTATTGGTCTATTAGTTGAGGACAAAATTCCCATTACTACTCTAGCACCTTTAAGATGCATCATCCTGACTTGGTGCTAAGGCCACCTCTTATTCCTTCAGATTCTCCTCTAAACCAGTGCACTCCTGATATTAGATAAAATAATTAAACTACTGGTAATTACATCATTCACCATTTAATGAGCCTCTACCATGTGCTAAGTACCTTGCTTGCTTGATCTAAGCTAATTTTCAGAAACACCTTTAAAGATAAGAATTTTTTTGCATTTTACAAATATGGATATTGAGGTTCAAATGCAGCTTGCTTAGTACCAGAAACAGTAGTAATGGACAAGGAATTCACTCATTCTACCTGACTTTCAACCCTGTGTCTTTTTCATAAAACCTGCCTAGGGTCGGAGGGATGACAAATGGTTACTTGGCATGGCTAAGAGAAGTTGCATATTGACAGCATTAGGATTTCAACTACATGGCAGATTCTGCTGACTGCAATGGAATGGCTAAACCTAGGCAAATCTTCTGCTAGAAGGGTAAAGAATTTCATTAGATGTCTTAATTATTACAGCTGAATGTGAAATTTTGTTAAACCCTATACCTTTGTATTATTATCCACAATTCCTAGTGGTATCTGGCATACCGTAGGTGTCTAGGGAGTCTTTGTTAAATAAAGAGTAAATAAAAGAAGTAACAAAGGAGTAAATTATGAAGCAATATAATTTGACCTTAATGCCTAGAATTAACTAGTTGTTGAGGTATGGGAGAATTGTCAGTTAAGTCTTCAAGAGATATTTACTTTTTTTTTTCCTTCAGTATGGATGGAGAGGAATGAAGCAGAAAGTTTTATAAAACTTAGGAAATCTTTTTTGAAGGTGTTCTGCCTTGATATAATGAATTATATTTTAAAGCATACTTTAATAAAGGAATTATCGTATACAATTAGTAATTATCTTCTTTTTTCTTCACTATTTCCAGTTGGTTCTGTTTCTCTTCTTTTTTGGCAAGGTCTAGGCTCCACTGATATTACATCTGCTGATTTTATATCACTTAAGTTTTCTGGTTTTTCCTTTAAATTGTGTCAAGCCATTCTTACCTAATTTAATTATATTGCAATAATTTTCATACTCCTAAATTAGTAGATCAGATTTTTTTCCTTCAAGTCATCCTTCCTAGAATAATTAGCCTAGATATACTTATCCTTTGAATTTTGTTTTTCTACCACAGTGATAGATAGGTGATTGTATCAGATTGTATCAGATTGTAGAGGGCACTTTTGCCTCCACATTTAGAAACACTTCCATTTACATTCTCCCTGAACTATGAGGCATTGCGCTCTCCATTTGGTCTTAAAGCCACTATTTCCTTTAGCTTCTTAGTCATTAACTAGTTGTTCTTTTTCATCAGTTCTAGGGTTCATTTTCAGCAGAAACTTAAGATTGTCATACTATTTGCTAAAAGAGGAATAACCTTTCCATATGTCATGTTTTGAAAAATCTAGAGTCCTTTTCTATGTGGACCAAATTAAAGCAGGCCATGAACATAGTTCATGAGTCTAGATTTATGGACATCTTAGCTTTTCTGCTTCAGAGTTTGAGAGTTGGAAACCAATATGCTTTTCTATGGTTGATGAAGCAATGATGTTCCAAACTACATTCACATGAAGTTCTGGTTTCATAGAATTTACAACAGGATTAAACCTCTAAATAACAACTTTCTCCAGCTCTTTATGATGTATATAAATCTTTATTACTTAGAAAGGACATAACTATTACATACAAATAATCAGTAGTTTTCCTAACATCTGAAAACCTTCTTGCTAAGAAAGTTTACCAAAAATTGGGGGCTTTCTGTGTTCCTTCACCTGTGATTCCTAAGCAGTGGATTTCCTGTCCTCCCTGTTCTCCTTTACCTCTAAAGTACTGAGTTACTGTGAATATTTTAAATAATGTCCATTTCCAGACTTTGCTTCACTTCTAAACTTAGGAAGAGTTAAATGTTTTTAAAGTTACTTATTTTAAGTGAAGGACTCCTTGAATAAAAGTGATATAGCTAAGTCTGCAGAGTTTGCATGTATCTCATTTCACTTTTTGAGTTTTCTTTCTTAATATTTCAGTTCTTGGGTTTCATGTGATATAGGAGATACTAATTACTAAAGTGTTGTGCAGATGGCAGGGGGATGAAATGTTTTCTTAGTGGGCGCTTTAAAAGTCATAGCTGTAAAGGCAAGATTGCTCGTTTCATACTGTCAGGGATGGTGGGTTTAGTAGGTTCCCTGGAGCTTTTCATTACGTTATAACTCTCTGTGATGGTCAGTTTGGGGTCCACATTATGTCATCTGACTTTCAACTTGTTTGAACAGCTGTCAGGCTGCACAGGAATTAAACGCTACTGGATAGTTCTGTTGTTTTCCAATTGGGAAAATAGACATTGTTTCCCACTTGGGAAAACAACAATCCTGCCCGAATACTTCTGACAAGGTCCAGAAATGTGTTCTCCATAGCAAAACTGAATCAGGCTGATACCTGCAAGAATCTTTACCTGCTTAAAGTAGAGTAATGTGGCTGGAATGCCTTATCATAATGTAAATCTGTGTTGCTTTGCTCTACAACAACAGCGTGTCTATCTCTTGCCATCATTCATTCCCTGAGGTTGAAACTGTTATCACATCAACAGGGCTCCCTTCTCAGTTAGCTTGCATTGCTCATCAGCACTCCTGCAGAAAGCACAATGTCTCCTAAATGTTCTCCTCAGACCCTGTGTGTGGTATTTAAATGAAGGGAGCTCTGACATGTCTTGAAAGGAACTGAAGTATTGCATCTAGATTTGTCAATCCACTGATTAAAATTCTTGTCGAGTGTCACATTATGCACAGCTTCCTTATTTTGGCTGTAAATTTCATTGCATATTTTTCTAGGATGAGAAAGTTTGTAATTTTTATTTCATAAGCCTACATAATAAACACAGCTTTCTTCAAAACCATTTGAGGTATTGGATTGCATGCTCTGTGTTAAATATAGGGCTCTTTTGTGAGGGAAAGTGCACGTGGCTCGTTTTAATTTCTCCCACAAGCATTTTAGATGGGGCAAAATGGTTCCACTGGGGAAAAAGAAAAATAGACATCCATGAGATGCAGGATTATCCAAACCAGGGCTTCATCCTCTCTGTAATCTCTTTCCTATGAATTTGAAGAATGAACAAAACTTTCTTTATTGGCCTAGAGGAACCCACTTTCCTCTCTCCCATGCCACTGCCACTTGTTCTGGCCCTGTGCTTTTAATTTTTAATGGATCAGTATATGAATTGAAAGCTTATAAATAAGCCCCTTGCTAGCAGAAAACTTTATTCAGCATTGAGACAGCTGTCATTCTTGGGAAGAATCCCCAGGGTCTCAGAACCCTGGGGAACAAACATGTTTAGAGGGAGGTCTGTCTTGAGGAAGCCACAACACATGTACCTACCTGGTGATTGGACCTAGAATTGGAAGAAGGGGAGGCAAACTTGGAAGAAGGGGAGACTTGAAAGAAGGGGAGGCAAATGTCATGTCCCATTTACTACTGAAAATGTATTTTCCTTTGGTGGCAGACTTGCAGGAGTCTGGAGATGGGGGACTGTACTGACATTCAACTAACACAGGCCTGGGGAAGAGACATGGGGATTGAATGTCCACTGTAGGTTTGAGAATGCCAGGATAAATCCCATGGGTTCTACTTGGCAAATTGCTACTTTCTTTTCCTAAAGAAATCATTGAAAAAATCTTTTTTCTGAAAGAGAAACATTTCAACCTGTCAATTTGGAAATATTGTAAATGAGTGTATGGAAATGTATGAGTATGTGGAAATGCACCTTAGTGATTCTGGTGTTTTCATATCAGTGTAGGTCAAGTTGTTCTAGATGCTAAAATTTAATTTGATATATGGAGCTTTTTCTATTCTTTGAGAATTTTTAACTAATACAATTCCTTGAAAACTTGGAATTTTTAGGGCCAAAAACGTACAAGCACATATATTGAGTGTTCTTTTTACTAAAAAGAAATAGTAGAATTTCATCAGAATTATTAATTATTATACATTCCACCAAATAGATTTTTTTCTATAAAAATACAGAGTCAAGTTATGAAATATAGGATATAAGTAGACTTTTACTAAAAAATTAGTCTTGAATAACTGAAGCTCAACTTCTATTTAATCCAAAAAATGTCAAAGTGAGAGAATACTTATATTGCTTGGCAAAATGATGAAAATGTTTTCTGCCCTTGAATTTTTTCCTTCATATAAGACTATTCCTCAAAGTTCCTCTTAAAGGTAAATAATGGCTAAAGAGAAAGTCGGTGTTTGAATTGGGGCAATAAATGTCATCTTCACATGTGTTCTTTGGAGAAAAGGGCTATGTATTGTTCCTCTCCTCTTCAGCATTGCAAATACACTTAGTCATTAGTCCTTTTTAAACTAAGGGAAGCAGAATGGATGGCCAAAGGTTTATGAAAACAGATTCTCCTTTGTGTGTATTGTCAAAATGTTACTGTTTTGCAAATACATGTACACTGACAGGTTTTTATTATTTTCCATTAGCAATTTACATGAAAGTTCAGAGAGATTTTCTTTTGTCTTCTGAAGATTTTTTAGTCCTTCATCATCTCACCTAAAACCACTGGTATTTCCTAGAGCTAACAGGAGTCTGAGCCATATTACTTTTTTGTAGGAAGAAAATGAGGAGAAGAGATTCTATAACACGAATGAAGTTTAAAAGCTAAATTCCTTGAGGAAAGATTACCTTTCTCCATAGATTTCATTCTCTGATAAAACAAATGAGGTTGTCTTTGAGGCACCTGTTAATATTGACCTACATCATCCCTAGTTCTGAACTTGTATCCCCAGCCACTGGGAAGTTTCTGACAGAAGAGGAAGTATTAGGTTGGTTCATTTATTACTTCTTTGAAAGAGAAAGGTCTCTCCCCTGTGTTTCTGCTTGACCTGATCTTCTATTAAGAAGCCTTCCAGACACAAGGGCACTATCTGTGCCTTTAACCTAGGGAAAGCCACACAGAAGAAGCAGGTCTGTTATGACTGCGAATGCAGCTACTATTTCTTTTTACTTAAGGTCAAAATTTTCATTACTACTTAGACTCTATTAACAGCAGTCTTGAAGATTATGTTAAGGAATTATTCTTTCAAGGAATATAGTGTTAGGACCTGCCTTTTCTTATATCCCTGAAAAAGGTTCTTTCAATGAAGGAAAGAGGATGCTATTGAATAAAAATTGTGATTTTTTTCCTTCTTAAGTACATTTGCCATATTAAAAATAATAGAGGTATATTACCAAGCTTTTAAGGGATTCTTTCAGAATACCAAGGATGTCTTATTACACCATTTTCACCAGATAATATATCCTTTGCTTGGAAATTCCTGTCATGTCAGACAGCAAATTTACTTCCACTCAGACCATCAATAGGTAAATAGGATCCTCATTCACTCCCCTAGATCCTTCCACAGTACCACCTGCGTAAATCCACCCTGATTATTGATGAAGATGTCCCTCGCTGATGAGAGACAATGAGATGTAAGCAAGTTAAGGTCACTTACCTGCCAGACTGACACATTCTAGGCTTTTTCTACCTGCCATACCTTCTTTAGTAAGGTGGCCAATAGTACGCTGTCTCTCCAATTACCCATTCTGGTGTTTGCTTTACAGTTGTTTGTCAGTTCAGAATTTCTCAGTGATTAACACTTCTATAGTGTCAAAAGAGAAATTTCTCATCCAGAACTTCAAGGGGTATGTCTCAAATAAATTAAAATAGATGCCTACAACATTTAGAAATAGTATCGGGCTCCAAGTCACAGAAACCTCATCCCTATTCCCATCACAAATGGTGACTTACACGAAATATAAGCTAAGCTTCTTTTGAAAAAAAAAAATGCTTTCTCTCATCCAGGGCTAAAGTGACTTTTCCACAGATAATATCAGAGGTCCAGTCACTCCACTTTTCGCCCTACCACACTACAATGTACCCTTCATGTTCCTGCTCACTGGGTATCAGCTGAGGTCTTACCAGCATGTTTCTGCTTTATGCTGGAAGGTGTTGAAGTAGCAAATAAAATAATCACAATAATAACTAGTAAATGGATGATTGAGTAAAAATCTCTACTGTGTGAGTAAGCCCTCTGTAACGAACTTGCCTCAAAGTCCACCCAGAGGCAGCTACTTCTACCTAAATGGGTCACTCATCTTTAAAAGTCATGCTGATAAATATAGACTTTAAGTTGGACATGCTATCACCCCCATCAACAGAGAGCTTTGTTAGTAGAAAAAAAAAGAATTGATAGTGGGTAGACAACCAACAATGTATGTCTTAATGACATTTTCCTTGGTTGAAGATTTTTTTTAAAGGAGGAACCTGATTATATGAGAGGATATGCATGGGATAAGTCTTAATTTGCTTACCATGAAGTTAACATCAGCTAAATATGTCTTCATCATATTCTGGGCAGGATTTTCATCATCTTGACTTTCTCACCCTCAAATCTAACAATGAAATAGCATATGTTGCTTCACATTTTTCTAAGAAACCTTGGAGGTTATCCTAAATATTTCTGAGAATTTTTTCCTTCATTTGGGAATTCTAGTTCATTTATAAAAGAAGCATAAATTCCTGTTTCTTGGGTATCTACACATTAATTAGATCTTAGATTTTAGGAGAAAGATACATCTGCTTATAAAGATCAGTCGCTTAGTGTTTGGATCAGAAATAAAGAAGGCTAGGTACGTGATCCATAACTAAAAACTCCAGGTTCCTGAGCTAAGAAATGTGTAAATGTTTAGTCCATTACATTTACCATTTTTTCCAAGGATCAGAGCCCAAATCTCTTCTTCAAATTGACCAGGAGGATTGGGAGATTCATAGACGTTAATTTTTTAGTCAGCCCAAGGCAGTCTCAAATAGCTAAACCAAATTCCTCACATCTGTGTAGCTTCAAGATGTGAATCTCCTTGTCATTGTATTTTCTCACAGATATTTCTTCTCCTCCCTAAAGGGAACACTGATGCTATTCAGTACCCAGCACATAAATCTTTCATGCAGGCTATAGGTGACCTCTAAGGGAATCAGCTTTGCTCTATTGTTTTTCTTCCCCCAAGACTTTAGGATAATTATTTAAACTTATTCCCCTATGTCTTCACTTGAAATGGATTATTGCTTTGTATCTTTTTTGATGATAATGAAGAGGAGGAAGAGGATGTTGTGTAACAAAACACCTCCAAAGTTAGTGGCTTAAAACAACAACTATTTATTTAACTCACAATTCTTTGAGTTCATCATAGAGCTAGCTAGTTATTTTCCTCTTAGCTAGGCTCACTCTTGTGTCTGGTCAGTTGCCAGGAAAGCTGAGTGCTGTCTGGGCTAGGATGGTCCCAGCTGGGATAGCTTATCTCTCTTCCACATAGTCTCTGATCCGTCAGTAGGCTGGCCTGGGCTTGTTCACCTGGGAGCTGAGCAGGGTTTCAAGAGGGTAAGCAGAGGCGTGAAAAGCTCTTGAGGCTTAGGCCTGAAGCTGGTATTGAATCACTTTTGCCTTGTAGGCTTGGCCAAAACAGGTTACAAGATCAGCCTTGATTCAAAGTGTAGGAAGATTCTGTTAATGCAAATTGCTGCAGAGTCACATCGGTAAATGGATACAAAAAAGGAAATAGTTGCTTCAGTTTTTTAAAAAGATCTCCCACATTAAGATTCTTTGAGTACTTATCCAGGTACTATATAGACTAAGTACTATACAAATGTTATCTCTTTCAATTTTCATAAGAATCCTACAAAGTAGGTCCTAACATTATACCCATTATTATAGATGCAGACATTCTAAGAGACAGAGACTGGCAGTTTGATTATAGAGAACTTTTAATCACCTAATCTGTTAATTCTGAGTGTTTTCGAATTGTACATTAATCTCAGTACAAATGTTTTGAGTATTCACTTATATGTATGCATATGTATGCTTATAATTATGTATAAATACCACTATGAATCTATATGTTAAACATCTTTTATATAAAAGTTACGTAAGTAAAAGTTAGAATATGTTTTCCATCCTCTAGAAAGATATCTTGTGCCCTTCTTTAGATATTGGGCCCCAAAGACTGCCACATTACCAAGGCACTTCATGATTTCTGTATATAATTTTGAGTTAAGCAGTATTTAATCAAAATCCTACTTGATATTGGAGTTCAGTTCTGATTCCAGTTACTTTTGCCTGCTATAAATGCAAACTGCTAAGGACAGAGACTGTTTTATATATTTGATTGGGGCTTGTGGAGGAATCTGAGGAAATGGTTCTCATTAAAATTAAAGGGAATTTCTGATATGTAAGTATCATTACTCATGGCTTTATTGTCCAGTGGATACTTAAGTCTTTGACTAACTTCTCATGATTCCAGAGTTTTGTCAAAAAATCAAGGTAGTGTGGAGGAGTGACTCAAAATTTTCAACTGGCAGTGTGCATCTACCTTATCTGCAGAGATTATTATATGCAGCTCCTCAGGGTCTACTTCGAGAACAGACTGATTTTATAGATTTAGAGATTAGTCCAGGAAGGTGTACTTCTATCAGGTTGCCCAAAGGCATCTTCAGCAAAAACCTCAGAATCTGCATTGAGCACACCCTAAGAGTCATAAATGTGAATTCACTTATCAGATGAATGACCTTCCATAAGTCAAATATTCTTGTACTTGTTGAGTTTCTTCAGGTATACAGTGGAGAGAGTGATAAAGCCCAAGAGCACCTGGCTAAAGGCTTGTTATCTAATTAAAGATGTATTTTCCATTCTAAGGTATTCTATATTCTATAGATTACTTTTTTACTTTCAGTAAAAACATAGTCTGAGCCTTTCTCTGCTGTTCACTTGGTTCTGAAGGGAAGAGACAATGGTTGATACTTCTTCACACGAACCAATTAGGAAAGAGTAGGGATTAAGAATAAGTTCAGGAAAATATGGGCTCTGATCCCAGTTTATACATGATCTTGCATTAATTACTTTCACTTCTTTATTTGTTAAATGGTGATCCTAATAGATCCTAAGCTTAAACCTTTTTCTAATGAATACATGCAACAGTGTAGCCAACATTTATTGCCTACTCCTTACATGCCAGTGTTACAAAGTTCTTGTCAATTCACTCACAAATATCCTATGATTTTGAAGGAGGTCCTATGGGGGCCCCATTTTAAAGATGAGAAAATCAAAACATAGCAGTGAAACGGTACTTCCAAGTTACCTCGTACACCAGCAAGTGCACAGGAAATCCTCAAAAGATGTGATGCGATTATTACTTTTTTTATTGTTTGATTCCCTCACAGGATCTTGTAGAATGCTTTGCCCAAGGTCTTTGTTTAATAAATTAATTTGATTTGATTTCAAAAGAACCCTGTTTTATCCTCTTGGGTTTCTAAGATAAGTCTCTTATTTTCAGGATAATATGATTTGTGTGACTGCTTTTAGATGAAGTTACTGACTTTTATTTACAAAAGATTAAATGACTATGTGCAAATTTAAGAACTTCAAAATCCCCCTTACTAAAAACTGTTTAGAAAATTGTAGGACAAGCAAGAGACCACATTGGGCCAATTTCTAAAATAACTGACTTTTAACTAAATGGTGCTTTTAGTGTTTAACTCCCTCCCCTCCCCTCTTTTTTGGCTGTCTCTTAACATTCTCTTATCTACAGCAACTAATGAATTCTTGCTTAATGCTTTGTGGCTTGCTTTTTCTCTTCTGTTCTTAGAATCAACTTATTCATTTGTTTATAAAATGTTGGACTTTACCTGAGGAATTCCAAAGAGGAAGACTGCCATTTATGGGTAAAATAAAAGTGTTAGATTTTTTAAAAAAGACAAACAGAGACAATTTCCTGTACCATTTCTTTTGTCTTTATTTTAAGTATTTATACAGTGGGAGAAGACTGTCCTCTAATATCATTCTCAAACTCTATGCCCCAAGGTAATATTGACAAAAGTAGAAAACAATTCACCCAAGCACAATTGAAACCTATCTTTCTACTCCACCCTAAACAGTGTAATTCTTTAGGCTATAATCTATTGAAATCTAATGAAGATGCCCTGATTAATTGGATGTAGTCCTCTGAATTTGGCATTTGCCAGAACATTGTTGGAACAATGTCGAGGCGTACAGGCCCTTGCCTTAGTTAACCATCTGCCTATGAGCATTTAGATGGTGTTCTCAGGATGCTAACTGACAGACAGATGTGTCCGTGTAGCAGTAGTTTAGAAGTGTGGCTAGCATTCCCTCAACTCTGACAAAGAACAGTCCTTGAGGGACTTCAGTGTTCACTCCAATACTGCCTGAACATGCCATGGGCATTCTCTAGGAAGTCTTCAGCCCTAATCTGCTATTAGTCTCCTTTCAGTCACAACTATTTGAATTATTTGAATGTGTTGGCTTTTGTTTTTCATGGAGTCTTCAGATTCTAGCATGATTAACTAAGGACTTAATATAAACCTGAACTTAGCTAAGTTAAAAAAAAAAACTTGAATTTGTTGCATAAAAGTTCATAAAATGAAAATTACCATGTGTCATTTACAACCAAAGTGAATGTATTAGTCATGGCAAACTGCTCTCAGAAACATTCTGTAATCTCAGTGGCTTTACATAATAAAGGTTTATCCATGTTTGGGTCACAGTCTGTATGTGGTGGGGGGGTAGAGTGGATCTCTGCTCCACATTCATTTAGGGACTCAATATGTTCCATCTAGCTGCCACAGTCTCTTGGGGCTCTGGCTTCCTTTACTGAAGCCTCTGCTTTCAGCCTACAGACAATAGCAGATCATGTGCAGAAGAATTGTGTGTAGGATTTTTAGGGACTGGACATGTAAGAAAAATGATGTTTTCTATCAAAGTATTTGTTACCCTCTTAGATTACTTAAAAATTCCTCAGGCTGCCCTCTTAGGTGACTTGCATGTTAAAAGGGTCCTTGCTTCTTTTTTCTAATTCCAATATGACTCCATTGCCTGCCAAACTGTACGCCCTAACCCATCCCCCAAGCCTTTTAGCCAATTGGGAAAGACTGTGAACCTTTGACCTGGACAAATCCCAGGTAAGGGGCAGGTGCAACTCTGTCAGGGATATAAGGAGGAGCCACGGTCAGCCATTTTGTGCTTGCATGTTTGCTTAGCAGGAGTGAGCACATGCTTGCACCCTCTTGATCAAGAGAAAGTGCCTTATCAAGATTTTCTGTCTCTTGTGTGTCTGTTTTCAGCACTGGAGGGTTATTAATTCCAACAGACATTGTATCAGTGATATCACTTTTTCTCATACTCTTTAAGGAGGACTCAAGAACCCACTAAACCACAAGGATGGCTGGGAAATACTGTCTAGCTACATGCCCAGGAAGAAATCTACATGGGCTTTGGTGAACTCATGGTATTCTAGTAACATCCATCTTGAAGAATTCAATATATATATAAATTATTACATTTACTTATAGACCTTACTTGTCCTTTTTTTCACATAAGATGTGCTCCTTTGATATAATAATCATAATTTTATTGCTCTCTGGAAAATTGAGTCCAACTTTCTCTTTTAGACTCTTATTCTTAGAATTTTCTTCTTCTTCTTCTTCTTTCTTCTTCTTCTTCTTCTTCTTCTTCTTCTTCTTCTTCTTCTTCTTCTTCTTCTTCTTCTTCTTCTTCTTCTTCTTTCTTCTTTCTTCTTTCTTCTTTCTTCTTTCTTCCTCCTCCTCCTCCTCCTCCTCCTCCTCCTCCTTTCTTCTTCTTTCTTCTTTCTTCTTCTCTTTTTGTGGTACTGGGGGTTGAACAAAGGGCCTTCACCTTGAGCCACTCTGCCAGCCCTTTTTGTGATGGGTATTTTTGAGATAGGGCCTCTCGAACTATTTCTCCAGATTGGCTTTGAACTGCAACTCTCCTGATCTCTGCCTCCTCCTGAGTAGCTAAAATTACAGGCCCACTTGGTGGAATTTTCATTCTTTTCTTTTCTTTTTTGGTTGTAATTAGACATAGATACTCTATGTCAGCCTGAATGTTGACCATCAGTTCCTTCCCCAGTTCCCTGAGCTACTGTGTTATAATCCCACATATTTTTTATTGTTGTGTTGGGTCCCCACCCAACTTGTACTTGTGGCATTTACAAAGGTTCTTACAATGTATCAAATATATCACACTTAAATTCACCCCCTCTACCTCTCCCTTTTTCCTCCTCCCCTGATTCCTGGATTAGTTTCAAAAGGTATAATTTTTACATTTACATACATGTGTACACATTTTTGCACTATACTCACCCTCTTATCCCCTTTCTCCACCTCCTCCTCCTGCCCATTGGTACCAATTCCCTACTTTCCTCACCCCCACCCTAGCAGGACCTGTTCTGCCCTCCTGTTCTCTGATTTTATACTTGAAAAAAGATAGAAGATAAAAAGAAAAACCATGAAATTTTTGCTTATTTGAGATAAAGGTAGCTACACAGGGAGTTTCCTTATAATATTTACCATGTATATGTGTATTATAACCCCATTTGGTTTATCTCCTCTAATTTTCTTCATTCTACCTTAGTCCCTTTCTTATAGAGGTTTCAGCCAGTTTAAGATTTCTACATTCATTTTTGTATAGAGAGTGTATTAACCATATTCAAGTTCTTAGTTTCCTTCTTTTGTCCTACCCCTCTCACATGTGACTTCCCCTTAGTGTGACCAGTGCTTCACAATATTGCTGCATTTGTGTGAGGGAGAAAATGTGGCTTTTGACCTTCTGAACTTAAGGTGATGTTCTCCAGTTCAATCCATTTACCTGCAAATGACAAAATTTCATTCTTCTTGTGGCTGAGTAGAATTCCATTGTATATAATTGCCACATTTTCTTAATCCATTCGTCAGTAGTGGGGCATCTTGGCTGTTTCTATAACCTGGCTATTGTGAATAGTGCTGCAATAAACATGGGTGTGCAGGTGCCTTTGTTGTAATTTGACTCACATTCCTTTAGGTGTATCCTTAGGATTGGTATTGCTGGATCATGTGGAAGTTCTATTTTTAGTTTTTTAAGGAGTTGCCATACTATTTTCCATAGCAGTTATAGTAGCTTACATTCCCACCAGCAGTATATCTTGCCACTTTTAAGCCTGATGCCTGTTTAGCTTTATCCTTAGTCAAACTTAAACAGGTTTTCTAGTAGAATGCACCTGACCTGAGAGAAGTGTGTATGTTTTCTGATTGTAAAGCCTCTAATATAGGATCTCATCACCAGAGTTGTGACCACAACATTGTGGCTGCATATTCCACTTTACTATTTAATTTCTTATTATTTTGGATTTGAGTAGCCTGACCACTTCTTCAGTATTGTTTTTTTGTTTTTTTTTTAAAGCTACACTACTTGTCTTTCCAAATATAATTGAATGTAACCCCACAGTATGAAACAACTAGAAAGGGTGGGTTATTAAGATAGCCAGGGACATCTCTTCCCTAAGGGAGGAGAGACAGACCTTGCACACATAAGCCTTCTACTGTGATTATATATAAATCCATTTATACTGTGAATTAATTTATAAGTATAATTTACAAGTGTGCAAGCCTCAATTTTAGAACATAAAGACAAATTATTTTTTTCTGTAAAGATTATTGTAGTGTTTTATAGGAGAAAACATTTGAACCCCCAGAAGCTGAAAAATGAGAAAGACTTTGCAAGGCAGAAAAGACAGGGGAGAAAGTAGCTAGATGTTAGATATCCTGGGGATGGAGTACTTAGCAAATGACATCATGGTGTAGTGGGAGAATGGTGATGCCTTTTATGAAGGAGGATGTGTGGGCTGATATGAAGTTGAAGTGTAAGGTAGAAACACATTTGTGAAGGATCTAAGGTTCTATAATTTTGAATTGAGGGTTTTATAATGTAAGATAGTGGAAATAGCAAGCATTATTTTAGTAGGGAAATAATATGATTATATTTGTATTTTGGAAAAATAAGTCTAGCTGCAGAACTGATAACAAATTAGAGAATTTTAAACTCACGTATGAATTTGTACATGTAGGGATATTCTCTTTTTGTCTTTCAAATACATAACATTTGTAAATAAAATAATTGATACAATTGATACTGCCATTGTTTTTTTCATGAGCAGTTTTTTTCCAAAGAGAAAAATTACAGCTCTGAAATAATATGAGATCATGTTTTAATTTGTCAGACATATAGTGCATAGTTTTATCTTCTGGTGTTGACAGAGTAGCTTGTATCAGAATAACCTTCATTCTAATAGTAATTATAAATTCTTGATAAAATAGAAGCAACAATAAAAACTATTTATTTGCACTAGGAAGCAAAAGCAGTATGAAACAATAGATGATTCAACTTTTGAAAGAAGGAAACCACACTGGGTGAGTACACAGTTAAGAGGTTACATGGCTTTGACCTTGAGTGTCTTCCCTATTTCCATATGGCAAGTGGCTAATAGGACTCACACTGAAAATAATATTTTTATTGGCATGAGGAGTCAGGAATGACTTCAGTATTGTCAGACTGTCTAGAAATTGAAGAGGGGACCCCAGAAAGGAGTTGGGGGGAGGATTTAAAAATAAATACTTTTGAAATCTTTAATTGAGTCTTGAACTATGCATGTGTAGGGCAACACTTCAAGAAGTCTGGGACAAAAACAGAAGCTAGGAGGCTGAAAGAACTGAGCAGAGAATTAACCAGTTTCCTACTGCAGGTACATAGACTTTGGAATTTTAGCCTGTATCCTCACTAAAGTTAGAAGGACTTTGATAACACCTTGAGTTTTCCATTAAAAACTTTAGGATTCAAGAATATATCCTAGGACTAAGGGATTTCCCTCTAGGAATAGAGAAAAGCTGAAATAGACCTACCTTAACAAAACTTCCATCCTACTGATAATAATTTATCTGACTGATAGAAGAGGAAGAAAATAGAATATGAAGCTTCTACAATGTATTTCTCACAATTTATAATATGCTATCAATAATTATTTCACATGCAAAGGAAAGAAAAAAAATGTAATCCAGACCCAAGTGAAAAATGAGTCACTATAAACAGAACCACGGCTGACCTGGATATTGGAATTGACAGTTATAGACTGTAAAACCACCATGTGAAATCTGTTAAGGAATTTACATGACAAGATACATATAATGGGTGGGGAGATATGAAATTTCAGAAGTGATATTAAAATAGTAAGAAAAAAATCCAAACAAATTTCAAGAACTGAAAAAAATCTAAATTTAAGGTAAAAATTGAGTGTCATTAATAGCAGATTTAACACAGCTCAGTAATAAAAAGACAATAAAAATTAGCAAAAGGCATGAATGGGCATTTCCAAAAAGAAATAAACAAATGGCCAACAGACAACTAGCAAGATTCTTAACATCATTAATCATCAGGGAAATGTAAACTGAATATTCCTTTATAACTATTAGAAATGCTAAAATTAAAAATGCTGACAACACCAAAGGAATGCCAAAATTTTTACTTTCATATACTGCTTGAGGTATGTAGAAACGATATGCTAGCTTTTTGTAAAGTTAAATATATATATGTGTGTGTGTGTGTATATTAGTCATTTTTATCATCACTGTGAACCAATACCTGATATAAAAAACTTGAAGGAGGAAAGGTTTGTTTTCTTTCCAATTTCATCTCATGGTCACTCTGCTCTGTGTTTCTGGGCCCATGTTGAGGCAGAACATGATGGTGGGGTATCTTGTGGAGAAGGAGGCTGTTCACCTCATGACTGACAGAAAACAGAGAAAAAGAAATAGACTGGAGACCAAGCATAACTTTCAAAGGCATGCCTGTAGTGACCTACTTCCCGCAACTACGTCCCCCACCTAAACTTTCCAGAACTTCCAAAAATAGCCCACCAACTGGGGACCTAGGATTTCAACCTAGGACTGTGGAACTCTGCAATTTGGAGTAGTTCAACATAGAGCCTGTGGCAAATAGTTCATATTCAAATCAGAACAATTCAGTGTACCTACCCAGAAATTTTGTTCATAGGTATTTTTCCAAGGAAATGAAAACATAGCCACAAAGGACTTATTTAGCATGCAGATTTATTCATAATTAAAAACTGTAAATAACTCTATGCCCATTTACAGATGAATAAAGAAATTATGGTATATTCAACTGTGGAATATTACACAGAAATAAAAAAGGAATAAAATCCTAACACATGCAGCACAGATGAATTTCAAAATTATGCTAAATGAAAGACACCAGACTATCAAAACTGAAGTTAGAAGTCATACTATAGTTTAAATGGTTATTGAAATTAAAATAGAGTCTCCCTTTGGGTGGTGAGAAAGGAATTCAGGTGGAATTCAGATGGAATTCACTACTCAGGGAGATCCAAAGTGGTGACTGAGACACAGACGCAGATTGTATGAGCCCCGGGAATCAGGGACCTTGCTGAGATGCTGGAGACACACTTGGCTAAGGTAAAGCACCAGGGAGAACTGAAACTTCAGCACCCTAAACCCCTAGCCCATGGAAGGCTTCTCCATGTCACAATACACTGAAAGAAAAGGTGGGCTGCTGCCTGCCTGCTGGCCCACTGGGCCTCCACCACACAGGACAGCCAGGCTGCCACTCACCTACCTGCCTGCCTCCACACCAACTGCCTCCCCCCACAGGAGGGCTCCAGCATCACCAGATGCCATCTGCAAACCTGTCTAGGAGACACAGACAAACAGGACTGGAGATAAAGGAGTAACACCAGAAATATTGAGACTGAAATTCTACTGTTCCTGAACCAGGGATTTTTCTTTTCTTTTTTTTTGTTTCTTTTCTTTAAGTGTTTGTTTTCCTTGTTTCCTGTTTTATTGTCCACCATCTCTCCCTGTTGATTTCTTTGGTTCTCCATTTTTTTCTCTTTCTTTTTCTTCTTTTTTCTCCTTCTTTCTTGATTTTGTTAATTTTACTATTGTAAGTTAGCTAATACTAAATTACATATAGACCAGGAACAGAAACAGTACCAAGTGAAATGATGGGAAGATGAAAAAGGGATGGAAACCATTCTCCCACCGCAAAAAAAAAAAAAAAAGTACAGGATTCAGAGGGAAATGAAGAAAACAGATACCCAGATCCAGACTCCAACAAAACAAAGATAAACTATACCACAGAACACAAAGAAGCCCACAAGAACATTCTGAAAGAAGAAATTCTGCAAGTAAGCAATGAGAGTTTCACAGAGATGTTACTAGAAATGGTCAACCGAAACATACAGGAGGCACTCAAGAAATTCCAAGACAACAAAAATAAAGAATATGAGAAAATACAAAAATAAATAAATGAAATCATAGGAGCCCTAAATAAACACCAAAGTGAAACAGAGAACACCATAAATAGATAAGTGAATTAAGGATGAAAATTGACAATAATAAAGAGGAAGTGACCCATGATATGGAAAATCTCAGAAAAAAGAATGAAACAGAAATACAAAACAAAATGGAAGGCCACTCCAGCAGACTAGAACAAGAAGACAGAATCTCAGAACTCAAAGATGAAATGGTAATTAAAGGAAAAACTGAAGAACTATTAGTCAGACAACTCAAGACCTCTCAAAGGAATATGCAAGAACTCACCGACTCCATCAAAAGACCAAACCTGAGAATCATGGACATTGAAGAAGGAGAAGACATGCAAGCAAAAGGAATGTATTATATATTCAACAAAATAATAACAGAAAATTTCCCAAATCTAGAGAAAACTATGCTCACTTAGGTACAGGATGCCTCCAGGACACCAAACAGACTTGACCAAAATAGAACTACCCCACGACATATTATCATTAAAACAACAAGAACAGAGACTCAAGAAAGAATATTGAAGGCTATAAGATTGAAAATATAACATACAAAGGTACACCCATCAAAATCACAGCAGATTTCTCAACAGAAAACTTAAAATCAAGAAGAGCATGGAGTGAGGTCTTCTGGACACTGAATGAAAATAACTTCAACCCTAGGATACTCTGTCCAGCAAAACTATCATTCAAAATAGGTGGAGCAATAAAAGTCTTCCATGATAAACAGAAACTAAAACAATATATGACCAGTAAACCACCACTACAAAAGATTCTCCAAGGAATTCTGCACAAAGAAAGTGAAAGCAAACAACATCATGAAAGGGCAGGGAAAACCAAACCACAGGAGAAGAAAAGGCAAGAAAGTAGAGTAACATTGATTGAGCTGCACACAATCAAACCTTTAAACAACAAAGACAACTAAATGACAGGAATCACCACACACCAATCAATACTAACACTGAATGTTAACGGATTTAATTCCCCCATCAAAAGGCATTGTTTGGCAAACTGGATTAAAAAGGAAGATCCAACAATCTGCTGCCTACAGGAGACCCATTTCATTGACAAGCACTGAGGGGTGAAAGGCTGGAAGAAGATTTACCAAGCCAATGGTCCCTGAAAACAAAATAGACTTCAAACTTACATCGATCAAATGAGATAACAAAGGATACTTCATACTAATAAAAGGGGAAATATGCCAAAAGGAGATAACAATTATCAACCTATATGCACCCAACATCAATGCACCCAATTTCATCAAACATACTCTAGGACCTAAAAACATATATAGACTCCAACACAGTGGTAGTGGGAGCCTTTAATACCCCTCCACCACCAACAGATAGGTCATCCAAACAAAAAGATCAATAAGGAAATTCTAGAACTAAATCACACCATAGATCAAATGGACCTAGCTGATGTCTACAGAATATTTCATCCAACTTCTGCACAATATACATTATTCTCAGAAGATCATGGAACCTTCTCCAAAATTGAGCATATCTTACCTATCCTGTAATACACCTAAAAAATTAGCTAGTATTTGTTGCCCTCAATGCAGAGAAACTAAAGCAGATACCTTAAAAGCAACTGAGGCTAATAGGAGAAGGGGACCAGGAACTAGAGAAAAGGTTAGATCAAAAAGAATTAACCTAGAAGGTAACACACATGCACAGGAAATCAATGTGAGTCAACTCCCTGTATAGCTATCCTTATCTCAACTAGCAAAAACCCTTGTTCCTTCCTATTATTGCTTATACTCTCTCTTCAACAAAATTAGAGATAAGGGCAAAATAGTTTCTGCCGGGTAGCGAGGGGGTGGGGAGAGGGAGGGGGCGGAATGGGTGGTAAGAGAGGGAGTGGGGGCTGGGGGAGAAAAAGCATTGTATGCACATATGAATAATAAAAAAATAAAAATTAAAAAAAAAAAAGAAAAAGGAACAAAGGATAAAACAGAGAAAGGATAGTCTTCAACAAATGGTACTGCTAAAAAAAACAGAATCTAGAGACAGATCTTACATTATTAAAAAAAAATTGAGCATATCTTAGGACACAAAGCAAGCCTCAGCAAATATCAGAAAATAGAAATAATCCCATGCATTCTACCTGATCACATTGCATTAAAACTAGAAATCAACAGCAAAACACATGCAAATAATTGGAAGCTGAACAAGACATTGCTCAATGATCAATGAGTCATTGAAGAAATAAAAGAGGAAATTAAAAGGTTCCTGGAAGTTAATAAAAATGAAAACATGACCTACTGGAACCTATGGGACACAGCAAAGGCAGTCCTAGGAGGAAAGTTTACAGCCATGAGTATGCTATTTATACACAATGGAATTTTACTCAGCCGTGAAATCATCTGCAGGTAAATGCATGGAACTGAAGAACATGATTCTGAGTGAGGTTAGCCAGACTCAGAAGACCAAAAATCATCATATGTTCTCCCTCATATGTGGACTTTAGATCTAGGGTAAATGCAGCAATGTGGTTGAACTTGGATCACATGACAAGGGGAGAGCACACACAGGAGGTATGGGAATAGATAGAAAACCCAAAGCATGAAAGCATTTGATGTCCCCACTCCAGAGGAACTAATACAGAAACCTTAAAGCGACAGAGGTTAACATGAGAAGGGGATCAGGAACCAGTGTAAAGCTCAGTTAGAGATGAATCAACTTGGGTTGTAACACATTTGTACATGAAAGCAATGCTAGGAATCTTTCTGTATAGCTATCCTTAACTCAACTAGCAAAAATGCTTTGTCTTCCTTATTATGCCTATGTCTTCTCTTCAACAAAATTAGAGATAAGGGCAGAGCAGGTTCTGGGGGAGGGGGGAAGAACTTGGGAGAGGGGGGCAAGGGGGAGAAATGACCCAAACAATGTATGCACATGTGAATAAATGAATTAAAAAAAGAAAGAAAGAAAATTTCTTGGGTTGATGGAAATGTTTCGTATCTTTTTGGCATCATGGTGACATGACTATACACCTTTATTAAAATACTGCAAAATTCCATGTTTAGAGTCTCTGCATTTGGTTGTATGTACATTTTAAGTCATAAATACAATGAATGGAAATTTAAAAATGGAATATAGTGGTTGAATTTTTTACCTGCAAGAATTCAGTTGAGACTGCCTGCCTTTGAGACCTGAAGATAGTGAGTCATAATGGTTAAGTGCATCACTGCTACATCAGACAAATCTGGGATTTTGAATCATATCGACAGTTCTTTGTGGATGTAGGCAAGTTACTAATGTTTTCTAAACTCTCATCAAATCTGGTGATAAAATTAGTATCCATCTTACAAGGTTTTCCTTGGTATAATGCCTGGCACATAGGCTATTTCCTCCATTTCAGTTCTGGTCATTGTTCTTTACCTTTTTCTTTTTCTTTTTTCAGTGGCACTGCGGTTTGAACTCAGGGCCTCACACTTGCTAGGCATGTGCTCTACCACTTAAGCCACTTCACCAGGCCCTGGTCATTGCCCTAATGCAGGCAGGAATACTGCTGTAACCATGAAGATTTTAAGAATGGGGTATCTGCAAACTGCATTGCACTGCAATCTGAAAAATGCAAGACAATATTTGAGTGCATATGATTAAGTACACCAGCAAATTTCAGTTATCCATTTCAAACCAAGTAACTAATCATCTCTTTACTAGGAAAAACTGTTCACTTTTAAATACTTTCCATGAATCTCTTATAAAAAATTGAAACAAAGAAATTTGAACATAAATTATTTCCCTAACAGTTTTACCCTCTGTTTCCCATTCCACAATCACATAGTCAAGGTGTATATCTCTCCAGTACATGCATATATGTATATGTTCACATGCACAAGTGTATGTATGTAACTTTTTAAATAAAATTGTGACTATACAGAATCTTCTAAATTTGGCATTTTCACTTAGAAATCTTTTCATATTTAGGACTCTGTTTACCTGGAAAGTTGACCTTTTCTTTTTAATAGCTGCATATAATAATCTATGACATGGATAGACATATTTGATAAGCTCCTAGTTGATGAACACTCAAGTAATTTCAAGTGTTCATTATTACAGACAACTGCAACATTATTGAACATATGTCTTTTACATGTGTGTTGATAATTTCATAAAATAAATTCAAAAAGGCAAATTTTCTATTTGAAAGAGTTTGAGTAAAATTTTTCAATCTCTTTCTATAAGAGAAAAAGTGTGTTTTGAATGTAGGTGTGCATAGACAATGAGAGAAGGACCACCAGAATATTGGAGTTCTCTGGATAATAAATAATGGCTTTCATATTCTTGCTTTTCTATATTTCTCATGTTCTTATAAGAAAGAATTGTTTTAAAACATAAAAAAATTACATGTTAGAGTATTTAAGATGACATCAACACAGCACATAACATTGTATATAAATTATGCTGATGTTAGGTAACATCTTTATTGACACTGATTTATAAGGAAAGTGGAGCTTAGAGCATGGTGTGGCTGGTAAAAAGTAGAGTAAGGATCTCAACTAGGTCTGTGAAGCACTGCAGTATAAAGTGGTCTGGAGTGAATTCATTTTGATGTGAGAGTCTTTAAGATACAAGTTTATTCTCAAACTTTATAGATTCGCGAGTGGTGATGCGGGAAAGCCCAGATAAGCTTGTTTCTCTGCGAGACTTGTTCTGCCAAAAGTGATGCCACCATGTCAGTCTGTTTAACTGAAGCCAACTGAACAGTAAACAAGTCATACTTTTCTCAGTACCAATGTCCTGTCCAATATCCAGTTTCCTTTCAAAATACTAATGGTAATAATTGAGAGCATTGGTGTTATGGACTATGGAGGGGAGGGGAGGTCTTCAGACCTCTAAAATCCAGTCTGTTTTCACATTCTAGATTACTCCTACTCTTTCTTTCTGTATCTTTCCCTTGACTTTCTGTCTTGCATTTGTTTTCTGTCCAGGGGTCCTGTTCAGTAATAACCGAACACTTAAATTCTCAATTTAACTTATATGAATATGGTCTTTTAGCCCTCTACCTATCCACTCACCACCCCCCCACCCAATTCAGTCACAGAAAGGTTTAATTTCCAGTGAAAGCAGCTTTGTGATTTTCATCGTGATAGCTAGATATAAAGGGATCCAAATGAGAAGCCAAAAAGCTGATGGCTCATGAGATTGACCAAAGACATAAGTAAGAACTGCTGTAGCAGTTCCATTTTAGTCTATACCAAGCAAGTGAGCGGTGATCTTCTGGACGTTTGTTGCCACCTAATCTACCCTTTAGTGTCGTGTAGCACCCAATCAGATACCCTACAGAAGTACATCCTTTTTGCATCATGCTTTTGCTGGGAGAAGTTATACAGAAGTTTGGTTCTTATTTGGGCACCTTTTCTTTCACCATTTCACTCATGATGTGAGTGCAAATATTGCAGAGTACCCAACTTTCCTCCTGACCTCATCTAAAACTTATGGTGTGTTGCAGACAACACTTAACTGCTCAGAAGAGATAGCATTTTCTTCCCAAGCCTGTGCTCAGTGACATTGTGTTGGTGTGTAAAGTTGGATGGGGGTGGTATTTATACCAGAGGAACTGGAAAATGCTACATATCAGGGACTCCCCCACTCCAAGAGAACTCATTTAACATTTACCATCACACCACTTCTAACATTCTTCTACTTCTACTCACCACATAAATCCGAGAGAGAGAGAGAGAGAGAGAGAGAGAGACAGAGAGAGAGGGGGGGTGGAGAGAATGAATCACAAATTATTTCTGGGAGGAAAAAATTGAGTTTCTTTTCTCATTTCAAGTTTTACATTTATTCCCAAGAGGTCAAATACAGGCTAACTTTTTTTCTCTCTCCCCTAGTGGACGGCTGTATTCATAGAGCAGCAGGTCCCTGTTTGCTAGCTGAATGTCGTAACCTGAATGGCTGTGAGACTGGACATGCAAAAATCACATGTGGCTATGACCTGCCTGCAAAATGTGAGTACAACTTTTTTAATGGTGTTTCAAAATCACTTGCTGCTTGAAACACCTTGTTTTTTCCCTCATGTTCATAAATTGAAAAAGAACATGGTAATGCTGGTATTTAATTAAATGTGCTTGTATTCAGATGTGTGTGTATATATTTATTTATGTGATGTTTAACTGTAGGTGGTTTTTTTGTTCAGATCTTTAACAGGGTGTCTCTGAAACAGGGAAATAAATATATGAGCAAAATATACATTACAGTATTTAAATGCCATGACTGACAGCTTCTGGAAATGATGCCAGTTTCTTATTCCTTGTTCACGATTCTTGATTGTGGATGTGTTTAGAGCAAAGGAGATCAAAGTGATGTATTGTGTTTTCAGCTGCCATGTAAAGGCCGACTGGCAATTACAGCCAAGGCATCTGTCACACTTTGCTTTCAGGAAAAGCCAGTGGAATGTGGTTGTCAGTGTGAGAATGTATTTGCTCTTTGAATGTGGAATGGTCAAAATTTCCATTATATTTAAATAGAGAGAAGCATTGCATTTGATTGACCTTGTTGCCTAGTTGTTTAGCCAACTGGAGTGACATGGTATAGAGTAAAAATTCTAAAAGAGAAGCTGGTTAAAGGTGCAGCATTTTTAAACCACATAATCTTCAGGGACTGGGGATGGAGGCAGGGCTTTCAGTTTCATTGCACCATTAAGGTGTGCATTGACCTGGAAATTGAGACACCAATTTATTGATTATTCCATTCACCCACTTCTTACAATACTGTTCAGATCTGTGAACACATTTTATGTAAAAGTGACGCTTTTTAAAAATTTTTAACAGTAGAGAAAAAACTTAAAAACTATAACACAATTTGTACAATACAATTTGAATTCTGTATAGACAGGTTGTATAAGAATAAATTTCCTATGGATGTGTCTGAATGGAGACAGTATGTTTTAAAGGTTACTTTTAAAGTGTGTTAAAACGTGAGGATTTTTAATAAAGAGCAATATATTAAAATAGCATTTTTCTTTATAAACATTCTGTTGCTCAGAATCGGTTGCTAGTGAAATATATCAACTATATACTGATTAATTCTTACTTTAATGACTACTTATTTTTCTTTCTTTTTAGTGTTTTTAACTTTGTGTGAGAGTCCAGTGGCCCCTCACTCTTGCCTGGAGTATATACTTACGTCATATAATGCTCTGTGCATTCAATGGTGTTTACAGCCTTTCTCTTGCTGATCACAGAACTCATAACCTGTGTATTAAAGTTGATTTCCCTCACCAAGTTATATAGTTTACCAACATTGTTTTCTTTTTTCCATTCTAACACCATACTACTTTTGTGTTTTCAGTAACTTATACAACCCTAGGAAGCAACAGATTATTGACTATTTTCAGGCATGTGTCTGTCCTTAAACCAAATAATAAGCCAGGTTTACTATTGATTTACTGCTTTCTTTCTTACGTTAAAACCCAAATCAAAATTCTCACTCTAAACTTTCTGGACAGGGAAACGTAGACTCTCTAAATATGCTCAAATAAAATGATAGCTCTAGAGTATGAGTTGATGGTGTGATAATGTGCTTGCTGCTATTTGACATCTTCTGAGCAAGTTATTCTACTTTCTTTGAATGTCATTCCTCTTATTTCAGAGTTACTGAGAATTTACACAATACCAGGCACTAAGGTTAAAAAAAAAAATAGTACCTTAATACCTATGCTTGAGAAATTCCCATGTTCAAATTGTATCTTTGAGCTAAGGTATACTTTCATGGCCATCTTGAGGCAAGTGAATCTTTGTGTGACAATGACTCCAGACATGGAAAATCAGTCTATAGGACTTGGCACAGAATCCACGTGAGCTGAGAAACTGAAAATTTGATTCATACTCAAGTCACTGTATGTATAGCTCACAGGGGATGTTTAGTAAAAAATGAATAAATAAATAAATAAATAAGAAGGAGGATGTGGGAAGAGGGTATATATGGTGCAAATATTGTGTACACATGTATGAAATGGAAAAATGAGAACTGTTGAAACTAATCCAGGAGTGGAGTGAGGGAGGGACAAAGGAGAATGATGGAGGGGATGAATTAAACTATAATATATTATAAGAACTTTTGTAAATGCCACAATGTACCTCCAGCACAGTAACAACAGTAATAATAATAAAAAGAAGAGAATCCGACAGAATAGAAATTGGCCAACTAGCATGGAAGTGCTACCTCATAATAGTCACAAATTCGAACTATTTGTGAAAAGGTCTTTATATTTCTGTATATTTAAAAAGAAAATTGATTGACATTAAAAGCATAATGGAAAGGAATATGAAAATGAGTCAGAATAGCTTACATTTGAATGCTACTTTATGGTATTTCACAGTACTTCCACAAGTCCTATATTTTATTTATTTTTTTTCTAAAAGCAATGAGTGCTTTTATTAAATTTAGAGAAACTATCACCACAAATACATGACTTCTTCAGAAACAAGCCCTATATTTTAAATTATGTTTTATAAACATTGCATGTGTTCATTTTCCTTTTCCCTATCCCTGAGAGATGTTTTCTTTCTTATCAATTTGGTTCATCCATTTCAGAATCATTAACAATCCACAGATGTGCTTTTGTAGTGAGAGAATAAAAAGGAAGCTCATTACATACTGTTTGGGTCATTTTCTCCTACATATTTAACAATTCTATGACAGTTTGACAGCAGATACTAGTTCCTATCTGTCCTATGAGATAGCGGGTTTATCATTATAGGGGTACTAAAGCCAGTCATCCATCCACAAACGATAATATCTTCATGCATCAGCAATTTGCTTGCAAAATGCTATTGTCTGGGTTACAGACAAACTTGGCCGTTTTGGACTGGTTTTTGCTTCTATGCTTGATAAATTAATCTATTCATAAATGGTTGTATTTTAATTAATTACTTGTAGTCTTTATTGGTAGAATGATAAACCGCAGATATTTTGTTTATTCTTCATTGCTTAGGTATTTGAAATATCTTTTCTGACACAAAAACATCCAATCACTTTTTCCCAAAAGAAATGTTGAGTGACAAGAATATCAGCCAATATTTCATCGAAAGCTTTATTTAGTAAGTAAAGGACCATTTATGTAATTGAAGCTTTAAGGGTTTTTCACTTCTATGACATTAGATTCTTTGGGATTTGCAATGAAATTTCAATTTCCATAATTTTTAGAAGCTTTTTGACATGTGGGATGTTTCTATTCATTCTGTTATCTTTCCATCAGAATCATGCTTCATGGTGAGTGAAATTTGTCCAAGTTCTATTGTCAATGTATAGCTTCTTATCTCTTAAAATATGCACTGAATTAATGTGAATGAATGAAAGATCAAATGAATAAATTATTTTAGGACTTTTCACCTGGAAAATATCTTTTTAACTTTGGCCTCTACCTTTCATGCTTTTCATATTACAATCCATCTGTACAGGCCTGGCAAAGTTATCATACTTATGCTCAAAATCCTTATAAATGTCTACAAGACTTACTTGATGTGACCTTTTCTCTCTGACATCTCCTTCTGCTCTCTCCCTCACTCACATTGGATGCTTTGTGATCCTTAATGCCTTCACACTGGCATTTCCTCTGCCTAGAATTCTGTTCTTCTAGATACCTACATTCTCTTAACTACTTCAAACCCTTGTTTAAATGTACACTCAGGTGTCACCTTAGCCAACCTATTTATAATTGTTTCTCTGATTTATTTGTAACAGCTTATCTGTGGCATGGAACCTTCAAATGTACGATTATTTACTTATTTATTTTGTTTATTATCTATCTCCTCCTACTAGAAATAGAGACTTTAGGAGGGTATACTTTTCCTTTATTGCTTTCTCCATTATTTTTGTAAAAATGTCTTATGCATAATAGAAGCATTTATATTATGAAAGATATTTGTTGAAAGAATGAATGAAAACTAGTAGAATACTTTCAAAATCCCCCAATGTTATTTTAAAAACAGACTTGTTATCCTGATTATCTTTGGTGTTCCATGATTTTCTGTCAGATCTTGAACTACTTACAACCTTTTGTGTGATATGAATTGCTCAGTGTGTCTGAGGCATGGGATTTATATTTGTGGCTATCTAGAAAGCTCTTTCTTTGATCTTTTCTACCTCTCTTTCAGACTCAGCTCAGATATCACTTCTGCCACAAAACAAGTCTTATCACTTCAGCTGCAAGTGACTTCTTTTTTCTTTAAACTCTGGAATACTTTATGTCAACACACCAAGAACACTTTCTACATGCTACCATTTATTGTTATATATACAAACTTTCCACCTTTTTAGCAGAGTCCCTTGTATATAATTGGTACTAGAGAAATATCTATCAAGCAAATTGTTAAAAGTGACAAACTGGTTAGTAATTGGTGGTAGATAGGACGTAAAAGAGAAGTTATACTAATATTTCTAAGAAATGATGAAATTAGTATCAATTACCCATTATGTTTTTTAAATTATACTTTAACATATATCCAGTTCCAAAATTTCCTAAGAAATATACTCTTAATAGAGTATCTCCTAAAGGGGAGATATAAAAATAAAGACACCACATCAAAGTTTATTTTCATTGTAGTTCACATATCTATTTTATTTCTTTAGAATACATTAGGCTTTGGGGATAAATAATCACCAAGGATTAATGGAAAAGATGTGTATGTAAAATTCCTTGTATTTAATCTTTCCAAGGCATCAAAGAGTAATATTAGCATCTGACTCACAGTTTCTCATTAATCATTTGAAGGGAAACTAGAGTGAAAGACCATAGAATAATATGTTTGAATGAGTGGTATGAATCAGAGTCCTTATTCTATTCCCAGGTGCAATAATAATCAGATAATAGTAACTTAAAAGGTACTGTTGATAATAATTAGTACTTTTCTTGTGCCCTTCATCAAGAAATCATAGTACTTTGAAACACTAGCTCATCAGTCCTTTTGAAATTCCTATGAGGAAGTGACATGACAAGTAATGATAGTTTTTTTCTAGCATAAATTGAAATTCAGATACAGAAAGGATAAGTCTGTTGCTTGCTCCCCATATTAAACTAAATCAATACTTAAGGCATAGTGACAGCCTAGGATCCCTGGACTAGGGTGACAGTCAGTGGCAGGTATTACCTAGACCTGTTACCTGTTTCTGTAGATAAAGTTTTATTAGAACACAGCCATGCCTATTTGTTTACATATTTTATGGTTGGTTTCATGTAACCAAGTTGAGTGGTTGCTATATGTATTATATGGCCACAAAGCCTGAAACATGTTCTATCTGGGCCTTTATAGAAAAAGTTTGCCAATCCCTGGTCTAAAGCAATATTCATGGTTTATAAAGGAGGGAAGGTTAGATTCAAAGAGGTTAATATTTATTGAATTTTTTAAAGTACATGTTATTTACTGAAAACACAACTGACAAAAATAGCACTAAAATACCTGCCGTCTGTTTCTTGGGACAGTCCTTGCTTTTGTTGCCTTAAAAAAACCATCTCTTTGGAGGATGATCTGAATCTTTTCAAATCTTTCAAATAAGTAGCTGGCCTTGTAAAAAATTCTGGGAAAAAATGGTCATTTTTTTCTCAATAGGGCCAGAACTGGGAAGTGAGTAAGTCAAGTCTCTGAAGGGAGAATTAGCTTAAAACACTGGAGTATTAGGCAATAAATCTTTCTTCCTTATCTCCGCCACTGCGGTTAGCTAATGTACCTGCAGTCCTGAGGAAATTCAGTTTCTGGAGTAGGTAACTTATAAGATGGTTCTGGGTTAGTCCTCTGTGAAGAGTGACCTGATTTTGGCCATTCTCTCAGCAGGTGTCTGATTGTGAAAGCAGTGGAGTAGGCATGCTGCTAAGAGTGTAACTCTGCCAGGCTTTGATGAAGACCTGAGGGCTCTCATGAGCCCATTCCATAATTAAATGACTTATATTACTTAAAGAGAAAAATGGCTTTTGATGAACATAAAATCATCTTCCTTCCAGAAAGAGGAGGATGGGATTGTTCCTCCTAGAAATCAACTGTGATTGGTTCATTTTCTTTAAGTACTTTAGGAATTTAGTTTCTATTTAAATCCATTTCTCCATAATTACCACCTCCTTTGTGTATAGTAAGCAGTTTTATATTATCTTCTTAGTGATCCTCATTATGAATATGAAAATAAAAGGGACAGAAACATAAAACCCCGAGCAGTAGGTCTCAAAATGTGGTCCCTGGAGCAATAACACCAGCAGAAGTGCACTCTCACCTGGGAATTTGTTACAGGTGCAAATTTTCATGCCCTACCCCACAATGGCTGAATCAGAAACTCTGATGGACGCTCAAGTGTACGACCATCGTCTAGAGAGATGTGAGTGAATGAGGAACAATTCTTTGACCTCCACCTTTGGCTACACAACCTAGACATCATTTTGGGTTACAGACTAGGGCTTTCTTTAAAGAGAACTCTAACATGATCTTTTCATTTATAGCATTTTCACAGTTAGTGATAATGTCTATATTTGTTGACTTGTCTGTTTATTGCTTGTTTTCAAACAGAGAAACAGAGGAGTACAGAAGTCATATCAGTCTCATTCATCCCTGGGATCCTTAGCATCTGACATAGAACCCTGCACAAGAGCTGGCTCTTGATACATATTTACTGGAAGAATTAATAACAGTATTGCCTATGTCTCTTCCTATCCTTTGTTAGTAGGTGTCACTGTAGGAAACTAACCAAGAATCCATTCAAGGTAGGACTACCCTAGTCCAGAAATCTGCAGAGCTGATTCTGCTGCTGTATGCAGTGTCTGTTATATTATCACCGCACGCGCTCCTTGCTCAGATTCTAGCAGTACAGGAAATCACAAGGGAAAAATTTGTTTAACTGTCTACCTGCCACACATGCATCCCATACTTCATTGTTTTGATCTATTATGATAATGTAAATTTCATTCCCACATGCTTTTGTGATAAAATAACAAAACTATTTTAACAATAAATAATGTTTTTTAAAACAGCTACATTTTGAAAGTACTTATGTTGTTGTATTACTGGCTGAATGTAGAATAAGGCCTGTGCTTTGCTTGCATTATTTGCTGTCTTAGCTGGTCTTCAGAAAACATTGTCTATACCATCTTTTTTCTATATGATCAATAGGAAATAACAATGTAAATCAATTCTGGGTAATAATGTAAATGGGCTCTTGAAGGCAATTCCTGCTGTGAAATAAGTAGTTAGCGGCGACACTGGCATTAACCACAGTGGGGGTAATCAGCCTGTGGATGTGTTTAATCAGAGTTATCAGCTAAGATTAAAAAGAGAGCCACTGTTGTGCAGGGATAATCATTTTCAGGATTTAAAAGATGAAAACGTGAAGGTGTTCTCATAAATTAAAACCATCAGATGGCTTTGAGTAATTTAGGATGCTCAAGGTCAGGAACAACCAACCAGGAAAGGTTAATCTCAGGGCCACAGTAGTTAATGTGCATAGATAGTAGAATACATTTATTGAAATAAGTAGTGAGTGCTGAGTTAAACTCAGATTTTTCCTTGAGCTGTCACTAAAACATATGATTTGGTTTGAAAGTGGGCAATACAGAACAACTTGTAAATATATTAATTATCCCAGCAATTCATTTCAAGTGTTAAATGTTAGAACACTTTATAGCTTGATTAGAAATATTGTCAACCAAAACATTGGAACATGGAACCAAGCTCTGCACCATAGAATAAAAAGTTTACTGTATGCCCAGAACAGTAAATATCAAGGTACAAGATCTGAGGAGAAGTCCTGAATCTGGGATATATTAAATGTTTGCAATGTCCTTTAACAACCTCCAAGCATGAGTTTCCTCTTGTATGGTTATCTGGGGGTAGTGAGATCTATCTTAGCAGAGTCTGTTAAGGAATATACACAGAAGTCCTTTATAATAACGTAAGAAGTTATAGCGATATATGGTTCTAGTATTGGTTGTAAAATACTTAGCATACTTCATTTGTTTGTTCATCCCATGCAAATTGAGTGCTAGTCTAGAATGTAGAATGCATCTCTAGAAAATAGAAGACCAGAGTGAAGAAGACAGCCTTGGTCCCTGTCCTCTTAGACCTCAGGTTCTAGCTGAGAGAGGCAGCTAACGAACACATTTATGTAAAAATAAAGAATCTCAGAGAGTAGTAAGGGCTATGAGGAAAATAAAGCATAGCTGCAGAATGGAGAGTGGAGAAAAGGGGCTACTTTTTCTATGGCGGTCAGGGAAGTCCTCCCTATGATTGTGATACCTGAGCTGAGATCCATGCTGCTATCTGAAGAAAATAGTTGCAAGCAGAATGAAAGCACTTTACCATTGAGTTAAAAAAAAAAAATCGCCCTACTCAATGTGTAAAATAAGAATAGTTCATGAATTTTCTACTTTTTCTTCCTTCTTACAAACACTCTATTTTAGTTCTGATATGCACATATAATTTTTTTTCATTTTTCTTTTATTATTCATATGTGCATACAAGGCTTAGTTCATTTCTCCCCACTGCCCCCACCCCCTCCCTTACCACCCACTCCGCCCCCTCCCTTCCTCCCCCCTCAATACCCAGCAGAAACTATTTTGCCCTTATTTCTAATTTTGTTGTAGAGAGAGTATAAGCAATAATAGGAAGGAACAAGGGTTTTTGCTGGTTGAGATAAGGATAGCTATACAGGGCATTGACTCACATTGATTTCCTGTGCGTGGGTGTTACCTTCTAGGTTAATTCTTTTTGATCTAACCTTTTTTCTAGTACCTGTTCCCCTTTTCCTATTGGCCTCAGTTGCTTTAAGGTATCTGCTTTAGTTTCTCTGTGTTAAGGGCAACAAATGCTAGCTAGTTCTTTAGGTGTCTTACCTATCCTCACCCCTTCCTTGTGTGCTCTCGCTTTTATCATGTGCTCATAGTCCAATCCCCTTGTTGTGTTTGCCCTTGATCTAATGTCCACATATGAGGGAAAACATACGATTTTTGGTCTTTTGGGCCAGGCTAACCTCACTCAGAATGATGTTCTCCAATTCCATCCATTTACCAGCGAATGATAACATTTCATTCTTCTTCATGGCTGCATAAAATTCCATTGTGTATAGATACCACATTTTCTTGATCCATTCGTCAGTGCTGGGGCATTTTGGCAGTTTCCATAACTTGGCTATTGTGAATAGTGCCGCAATAAACATGGAGCACATATAATTTTGTTCTAGCTTTAGGAGATAATAAAAGTAGTGCCGTGGTTGATGTAGCTGACAGGAATTTTAATGACTCACCTAATCTAACCTCATAATTTGACAAATAAGAGACAGAACCAAGAGTAGAGCCTAGGTACCTTGTCTCATAGTATTGTGACTGTTCTGCTAAAATGTACTGTTTCATTTAGTCTCTTTGTTCATGCTAACCCTCTTATGAGAGTATCTGTCATGAGAATTAAATCATCTATTAGGTAAGATGATGATATATATGAACATTTGGAAAAATAATTTCTTCACATAGTACTTTATTATTGATAGGAATTTTGGTGATTTTCATGTAAATTAATTGTGAAAGTATAAGCTTTACTAGTGAGGTTTATAACAATAGCACATTAGAATTTTTGCGGTAGTGATTGGTGTCCAAGGAAATATGGAAGCTAAGGGTAGGAAGTAACACAAATCTTTTATTATCATTAAGACTCAGACAGTTGTTCCTGCCTTTTTTTAGTATCTTGACTTCAGAGAAAAGGGACACTTAAGAAGTCATTTTAAGAGATTTCAGATAGCAACCTTTTTGGCTTTAAAGATAAGTCCACAAATTCTTTGACATTTCTCCCCTGGAAAGGTAGAACATAATTCTCCTCCCCCAAGTATGTTCTAGATGTAGTGACTTGCTTCTAGTGAATAGAATATGAATAGTTACAGCAGTAAGAACTGCTTAATGAGATTAGGTTAGAAATGACTGTGGGTTCCATCTGGGGTGCTCTATTTTCCTCATTCTGTATTAGTATCCTGGGCTGCTATAACAAATTGCTACAATTAAAACAGAAGAAAGTTATTCTCTCTGGTTCTGGAGGCAGGAGATCCAAAACTAAAGTATCAGCATGGTCACACTCCTGAAGGCTCTCAGGGAAAATTCATCCTTGCCTCTTCTAGCTTCCGGTGGTTCCAGATATTTCTTGGCATATGACAACATAACTCCAACCTCTGCTCCCATCTTCACATGGCATCTTCCTTGTGTCTCTCTGTGTCTTCTGTTCTCTTATAAGGCCACTAATTATTGGTTTTAGGAACCACTCTAACCTAAGATTATCTCAAGATTTAGAGACCCTTAATTACATCTACAAAGACTCTTTTTTCCCCCCAAATAAGTTCACATTCATAGGTTCTGGGGCTTAGCACACTTACGTACCTTTTGCAATTCACCATTCAACCCACTATATACTCTCTCTGGGTGAAGCCAGTTTCCATGTCATGAGGCAGATTTGAGGGCAGAAAACCAGCTACCATGCTGTGAAGGAGTTCAAAAAAGCCTCTGGAGAGGCCTATATTGTATAGCAATGTGAGTGAGCCTGGAAGTGGACCTTCTGAAGTCAGCCAATAACCATTTAAGTGAGCTTGGAAGCACATCCTGTGGTCTCAATCAAGCTTTCTATGTCTGCAGACTGGCTGCAGCACCATGAAAGACCCTGAGTCAGAGCAAACCAGTCATGTCATTCCCACATTCCTGACCTGCAGAAACTAGGAGATAATGTTTGTTATGTTAGGTTTAGGGTTGTTTTTTATGCTGTGATAAGTAACTAATACAGCAACTATGGCCAAATATACAAGGCAGCGTAAAGAGTTCACTGGTAGAGTTGCTAATATGTATGACATTTTCTTAGTGCATGATGTTAACAGGCCTAACACAGAAGATAAAAATGAAATATAATTTGGGGTAATGTTACCTTTAGTCAGGGATGTTAAAATCAAGAAAGATAACCATATCCTTTTACCATACCTGTGTCATAGACAGTATAATATATGGGAAACTGTTTTGAATGCAAATGATCAAGAGAAAAGGAGAATGTCAAAGAGAATCCAAAGTTCAGCTTAGTAAAGAAGCATTAAAAGAAAACAAGTCAAAATAAGTATTACTTATTATCTGCTATTTCTTAAAGGTTTCTGGTCTCTACACTTGACACTCATATGCTTTTTACAGATAGGAATTGCTGTTTTCATTTGAGGGGAGGGGTTAATTGAGTTTCTATCCTGTGTTAATGCTACAAACTAAGTAAAGCAGAGGTAACCACCCATTGACATTTGT
This sequence comes from Castor canadensis, assembly GCF_047511655.1. NCBI lineage: Eukaryota > Metazoa > Chordata > Mammalia > Rodentia > Castoridae > Castor > Castor canadensis. Next base: position 142,387,787 of record NC_133390.1, on the reverse strand, counting down.
AGCAGTGCCCTTCTGAATCTGTTTGTTGTACCAGGTGGTATGTTTCCCAGTAGCCCCTTCATTTTTCAGAACTACCTAGAGTTTGCTCCGTTTCTAATCACATGCTATTTGTGAAATCCCTATAATTTCCTAAGGCCTTCTGAAGCCTTCCCTCTTCCTGCCTGTGACATTTTGAGGAAAGATTTATTCACCCTCTGTGTTTATTCTGCTTAGTGAAGATCATCAGAAAAAGCCTTAACTATATTTTTGCAAGTTCTCTTTCAGATTTTGACTACATTCTATTTGAATTCACTTATCCATTTGAAGATCTGTGTAGGGCAAAGGGCTACTCTGGAAATCCCTTCCCTTTATGGATCCTCAGGTTTGTTTTCTTACATCAAGGCACATGATGCTGAACTATTGTCTTTCCTTATATGGCTGGTTGACTTTCTTCATGCTTTAATGTTGCTCCTATACTTGATATAATATGTCATATATATATGACATATATATATATATATATATGTCATCTTTATATACTCCATTCCTATTATTCTGAATGCAGATTTCTTGCTGCACAATAATATGTTTTATGAATATGGAATTCAGGAATTTTGTTCAATTTTTGGAGCTGTTTGGGAAAGTAATCTGGGAGATTTGGAAATGACTTATTGCGATGGAGAGCCCTAAGATTCCCTGGACTATGTATTGGAAGATATACAATATGGAGGAGCAGGTAGAGGAAAGCTAATTGGTATGCTGGACAAGCTGATAGGACTGGTCCTTCCTCTTCCATATGTCCAGAATATTTCCTATCTATTGTTTTACAATTAGCAAAAATTATCTTGGCTATCTTCCTCCTAATAATATTGACTATATGCACATATGGGTGGATGAGAAGGATGAAAGACTGAGAAATCCAACATCAAAATGTATTTTTCAAGAATGATCAGGGTTCTGTGCATATAACTATTCATAGTTAGGAGATCAATCCATATAGCTATACACATTGGAGGAGGTAAAATTTAGGGAACTACATATCAAATACGAGTTAACTTTGTTGTCTGGCATAACAGTGGTTATCCATACATGAAATTAACTGGTTGTCATGGGCACCAAACCTGTTACTTCAAACACATTAATATCACACTACAAATAACATCCTATTGTGTGTGCTTATTTTGATATTAACTATCACACAGCTTTTTCTCCTCCTGTCTTATTATTTTCTCCTACCACTCCATTCAAAATATAGAATCATTATTTTAAAGCCTCTATGTGAGATGGTTCTATTTATTGTTCATCATGGTAAATTTGCAATGTTTTATTCATCGCTGTCCTTGAGGTTATACATTGGGAACAATGGAGCTTTTGGTAAGAATCTCACAATATTTTAAATCTAGAAAGAAATCTAGAAATAACTCTTTTAGCAACTGAAGCCAGTTTCTCCCATTAAGAGCTAGGCAAAGATTTTTATCCTGTGGTTTAAAACTATATATCTTATATCTGATAATCTCTTCGGTAGTAGGTAAGTGTTTGTTCTGCAAACACTGATTGTCTTCCTCATCTTTGTCATGTGCTTTGTTTATCTTTTGGAAAAGAATGGTGTGCAAAAGAGTCACACCCCTCCTGGAACGGAGTTCAGGTGAGTTGAACAAAAATGAATTAAGTGACTTGTTCAAGGTCACATAGACATTTAAGTGATGAAAACTTTCTAAGAATCTGGATCGTCGGATTCTCAGTCTGTGATTCTTTCCTCTTTTCTAGTTTATTTGGAGACTCTCATAGTGAAAATATCTGATGGTGTTGACTTTTAATGGATATCCTTCGTTTTTGGAATACTCTCTCCATTAACAGCCTTTAAGAACATGGACTTTGAAGCCTAATACTCTGGTCTCAAATCCAGTTTCTGGATTTGGGCAGGTTATTTAACTTCTTTGTACATCCATTTTGCCATGTAGCTATGGGGTTGAGAATTGCCTTGCCTCTCATAGGTGTTGAGGATTTAATGATTTAATGTCTTTGTAGCACTCAGAGCACTGCTGAGCACACATTGAATGCTCTACAATGTTAGTCATTCTTCAGTAAGCTTATTCTAACACTCTTATCTGAAATGTCACCTATCAGTCTGTATCCTCATTGCCTGCTTTAGTTGACATTACACCCTTTATCAGGGTCTGAGGCTATTTTATGTATTTATTGTTTTTTTTCATTGCTATTGAATGTTCGTATCCTCCACTAGGACATAATCTTCATAAAAGCAAGGACTTCATCCACTGTTGTATAGTCATATCCTAGAAAAATATTCAAAACCATTTGTGAATGAACTGATGTGTGTATGTAGACAATGTAATTATTTGCAGAGTTACTGAAAGAACTAACATAAAGGTACATTTAGTTTTCTGCTTTGTTCATTTGGTTCTTCAAATAACTGAGTAAATAATTATAAATAAGCCAGGAAAATAGCATTAATTCATGGGAAGGTCAAGCCCATATTTGATATATGGTTTAAACAACAAGAATGTTTTAGGTATGCTGCACATCTCCACATATCCTTCCTAGTTTTCAAAACTTTGTAATTTTAGCAGTAGTGTCAGGCTGAAATCAAGCAGAAAGGAAGGAATTTAAAGAACTTCAGTGACTTGGGAATGAATTCCTGACCAAGCCAATGGGTTGATAGTGAGATCCTTTCTGATTTATATACATGAAGCATATCTTCAAAGTGATTTCTAAGCTCAATTTATTGTTAACCTCCTTAAAATAAAGTGATCATCTTATGGGCTTGAAATGTGCTATGCCTGTCTTTCCTGATTGAGACTGCTGGCCCAAGTGCTTACAACTTACATGTTGTAAATGTGTTTAAAAGGGAAATATTGATGTGTATTTCCTCTGTATTCAAACTGTTCAGATTTTATGGGATATAATAAAGCTTTACAACTTGTTCTTCACAAATAGGTTAGTAGGGGCCTGTGAGCAGCATGAGAAATCTATTTATTATTTTGTGCCCGTGCAAGCTAGATCATCTCCCTTTTTTTGTTGCAGTTCTGGGGCTTGAGCTCAGGGCCTACACCTTGAGCCACTCCACCAGCTGTTTTTTGTGAAGGGGTTTTTCAAGATAGGGTCTTGCGAACTGTTTGCCCCGGCTAGCTTTGAACTGTGATCCTCCTGATGTCTGCCTTCTGAGTAGCTAGGATTACAGGCGTGAGCCACTGGCACCCAGCTCATCTCCCTTTTTATACACCACAGAGTTAATTGTAATTTGGGGCAAAAACGAAGCAACATGATAGTGATTAGGAAATATTAATTAAACAAAAATAGAATTTCCTTTTATTACAAAAAAGGCAATCAAACTCACAACTTCAAGTGTATTTGTGTAAAAGTATTCTTAAGAATATTTACTAATATGTATCCTATACCTACCTGAAAAATAATTTTTATAATTTCTATAAGTATGCAGTTTCACAAAAAAAGTGAAATCTGAAAGTTGTGGTTAATATCTCTTTATATTAAAACAATTGGATAAACATTCTTGAGAGATGAACTTTATCCATGAGTATGTGTGTGTGTGTGTGTGTGTGTGTGTGTGTGAGAGAGAGAGAGAGAGAGAGAGAGAGAGAGAGAGAGAGAGAGAGATTGGTGTTAGATAGCCAATTTTGCTATTGTGGTAGGGGGAAAAGATTCATAATGAATTCATTTATTCAATGCTATTCTATCTGTTTGTTGTATAAAATCCATTTAACAGGTGAACTAAATCCCTTATAGTAGTAAAATACATTTTCCTTTGTAAATGTTGATACTTTTTGATGCATGCTAATTTGAGCTCTGACAAGTCATAATCTCCATACCAAACATAAGCATTTAACTTTCAAGACAACACTGCTAGAGCTGTAGCTCACCAAAGCAATCTCTCCTTCCTCTCAGAGACAGGGCTTATCCTTGATGACATAGAGTCTATTGTTTTGAACCTCAGATTGGGCATTCTAATTAATAAAAATAGATTCTGTAGCATGGCAAAACTTTGAGACACCTGACATCTTCCTTCCTTCACAGAGAAAATCTGTGGTCATGAGGTCTATAACTTAAAAGATATATACCGAAGCATATATATTTTAAGATATGTAAAATATCAGTGGAAATCAATGTCCTTGGTTTTACCTTTATAATGGGCAAAACTAAAAGCACACAAATAATTTCTTTAGCCACAGAGAACTCAGATTTGTTTTTTGCTTTTTCTATTTTTGTATGTCATTAATATCTACATACATCCTTTAGATACTTTCTGCCTATGATTTTCTGATAATTCTGATAAATGGCTTACATCATTATTTGCTTTCTCTTATTTTCATTCCAACCTGATGAGTTCATTCTACCTTTGACTAAATCAAAGACTTTTTAATGTCTTCTATGTTCTCTATGTAAACCTTTGAATATCTGTACTTCTAAAAAATGTTGTGGGATCCTATTGATAATTCTATCTGTCAAGTTTGCCTTATAGGTGATGCCACTTGACTGAAAAGTCCTCTTAGCAGTCTAGTAATTAAGTCCTTCTAGCTGGGGTCCAGGAGAAACCCCTTGTGCTGAATTACACTGTACAGTAAATGACAGTATAATGAGGTTTTAACTTATTAGTTAAATGAATGAATAGGAACTTTGCTGTTGCAATTCATTAGTATTTTAGACTGAAGAGCAAGCCTTGGTGCTACAGATGAGACCATGCAATCTTCTCTTAAAATGATCATAACCATGTAGCAAGGGTATTCTCACTAAAAGGAGAAATACTCTTGGAAAGAAAGTCTAAGACACTCTGGCACTTCTGTTTGTCACTGAATGCTGTCTGTGTGTCAGACCCTATTCTACAGTTTTGTGCAATATTACCCCAGTATAATCTTCAGAACAGTTCTTCCTAGTGGGTACTGTTCCTGTTCCTATTAAACACAAGGGAAATTAGGCATAAGGAGGTATTTCCTGAGATATCACAGCTTGCAAGGGTAGAGTAAGGATTCAAACTCAGGTGGAACTGTGTTCTTGTTAAGATTTTATCTCATCTCTAGGTGTGAATGAGCTGATTTGCTTATTTATGAGTTCACTTCAGATGAGATCGGGCACATTCCGGGTGGTATGGCCATCGAAATGAGTTTACTTCACAGAAACTATTTCTCTTGTATTTCATGCCCCTTTTTAATGAAAGTTAATGATGCTACCTAGGAAGATTTATTTTTTTAACCTAAAAATGTTTAAACTCAGAAAAATATTGAGAAAAGCACGAGATCTTCATGTGTCTGCCACTGAAAATTTGAAATAACACTAACATTTTGGCTTTGTGACTCCACGGTATGTATTTTAATGGAAAGAACCACTCACTTCTGACCATGTTCTTTTCATTAGCTCCATTCCTTCCTTTCCCTCTTTCCATTGCCTGCCCCGATCAACATCTATGAAAAGTTGAATATAAATCTTCTAGAGTAGATTCTTACATTTTTTATCAAAGACATAGAAATCTGTATCCAGAATACATATACAATGTAGTGCACAGAAGTCTCCTTGCCTCCTGAGCTGTATGGTTTCTCTGCCTGTTCACTTGACCTTATATTTTTGAAACCACTCCACAATGATCTGTCTAGCTATAGTTCATTCTTAGATGCTGTATTTAGTTCTGTCTTCTGTATATAATATTTTATTTGTACATTTTCCTATTAACAGATGGTCAGGTTGTTTCCAATATTTTCCTATTATAAACAATGTTGAACATTTTGGGGTACAAATTGCCTCACATGAATGTACCTCCTTGAGTGAGATTGCTAGATGGGATGGGCTGTGTAATAAAATAGAGAAATAAACATTCAGAGTGGACTTTCTAGCTAATAAAAATAGGTTCTGTAGCACAGCAAAATTTTGAGATACATGACCTACCTTCTTCAGAAAAGGAAGATAAGATGAGATGGAGGATGTCAGGACTATGTTTGAGAACTAAAAAAACAAATCCAGCAATAATATTTACCATGATTATAAGATAATAATAAATTTTTTCCAGGCCCATACTTTATGAAGTCCTTGTAAGTAAATGTTAGTTATATGTTGGGTTTAATAAAGAGAACTTTGAGTTAAGAAGCAAGAGACCTTGGAGTTTCTCTCTACTGTGCTCTGCCCTAAACTAACTAGCTTTCTGCCATAAAACAACAGATTCTTGGTCTTAGGATATCCTTTATCTTTATTGAATATAAGGAATTTTTAGTAGTAGCTCTTTTCTTAAGATTTCTTTCAGTGCTAATCTACTTAAACTAGGATAAATTTTCCTGAATGATAACACACCTCCTAATCATTGAATGAAATGGTCTCCATTGCCCCCCAAAAAAACTGCTGCCTTGCTGCATCTGAAAATAGTGCCCATTCCTAATTCCAGGCATTTGGTCGTATTTGGCCTGACATATCGTTGCCTATTCCCTGCTATACAAATACCCTGGCTGTCTTGTTTTTTGATGAACCATGTGGCCCTCAGCTTCTCAAGGAAGACAGAACTCCAGTTACCTGCAGTGGTGCCTTCCTTCTCCTGGCTCACTTCTCCAGTTTTGCATTATTTCCCCAGTGGCCTTAGCTTCATGTGTCAGGGTCTATGACACATTCAAGTCTACCTATTCAAGTCTTGCCTGTTTGTTTACCTCTGCCCAGTTCCACAGGCTATGAAATTTCCTCCTTGCCCACTCAGGCACATAGAGCAGCTCTGAAAGCTTGCAGATTTTGTCATTTGAACCAATTAATATAAGGCTGTATTTAACTATATTCATGTTTTTATTTGTTTTTGACTTATTTTGACTTAAACAATAAACATCTGTTTCTCTCAGCCCTGGAAGTTGGAAAATTAATCAAGACCTGTCAGATTCAGCATTTTATGAGGGCCTGTTTCCTAGATGATCCTTCTTTCGCTGTACTCATATGACAAAAAGACAAAGGGGCCTCTCTTTTCCCTCTCTTTTAAAAATCAATTTTGTTATATATAAGGCATACAACATGATACAAAATACATATATATAATAAAATTGTGAAACAAATTAACATATCCATTTTCTCATATAATTACCATTTTATATTTTTTGTGGCAAGAACATCTAAAGTCTATTTATTTAGCAAGAATCCTGCTAAATGTTATTAATGATAGTTCTAATATTATTAATGATAGTTCTTAAATTGTACATTAAAAACCTAGATTCTTCATCCTACAAATCTGTTATTTCGTAGTCTCCCCTTGACCTACATCTCCCCATTCCCTGGCTATATTCATGTTCTTACCTTTTGTGTCCCCCACTCCTTCCAAGCACAAATTCTAAAAGATAGAAACATTTTTGGAGACACGGTCTCCCTATGTAGCCCCAAACTCCTAATCTTCCTGCCTCAGCCTCCTCGGTGCTAGGACTGAAACTCTTTTGTAATTATTTTTATTTTAGTACCCCTTAGTGCCTAGCATGGAACTAAAGTAGAATGTATACATGTAGTAAATGTCTACAGAAAGGACAATTAGTTCTTAATAAGTCTGAACCCTTGGGACTGGTTTTTGTGGATAGCAGCCACCTCTGTTCTTGGATTTTTTTCCTTAATTATCTTTTCATTAGGCGTGTAGCTCTTGTTGACCCCAAGGAGGTCTGAAAGTCAGGAGGTTACTCACTGAAACACCCATTTTGTTAAGGGAATGATATAAAGAAATACTTTGGTCAAACTTTTAGAATATTTCAGCCAAATTGGCAGAAATAATGGAGTAAAAACATGTTATGAAAAAGTTATTAGAAGCTTTAATTTTTAGCCATGACTTTAATTCTAAATTTATCCATTGTTTTGTTTAAAGTTATTGCCAAAATTTTATGAATTTAAAAGCATATTCGAACAGTGATTCTAAATGTTTTGCTTCGAGTATTTTTACCCCTTTATCCTCTTATGATACAGAATTCCTTCCCTACATTTCTCACTTCTCTCCTTCCTTTCCTTCCTCTCTACCCCTCTCCCTCCTTCATGTCCTTGGTTCCTTTCTCATAATCAGCCTGATTGAAATAAACATTTGAAATTGTGTGACTTTAAAATTATTTTATTTTTGTTAAGTATCTCTTATAGCTAAAAATTTGTAGAAGAATTCAAGGGAGTGAAACTGACAGTTTATGGTTTTGCTCAGTCAATGGATGTTTCCTCTGCATATGAACACTTTGACTACATTATTTACTTTGGAGGAAATGAGTCTTTTCCTGCCACCTTTCACTTCCAGCACTCACATCCAACACTCAGGCAGTGAGATATTCTATTAACCATTTTCTTTAACTTGTTCAATGAGTACTGACCTTGTAAAAAAATTTCTGAAAGAACTTATTTCCCAGATTCAGATATTTTCACACTGTATACAACCTGGTTAGGCAGACCAGTCTCTCTTTCTGCTCTGCTTTATTCTACCTCAATTGACTTCATCACTGATTATCTTTATTTGTTGGCAGAAACCAAGCAGGGACAAGAACTACTATTTCCAGAACTACTTTAAGTAGCACTTTAAAAAATCAAATTCATAGGAAGGGTGCAATAAGTATTTGATTTATAATTTCATCTTGTATGATGGGGGGAAAAGATAAGCAATGGGCCTTGTTGTCACATATGTAGAATTTTTAGCATAGTTATTGCTTAAATAAATGCTCATAGAAGAGTAGCTCAAGTTTCAGAATTTTACATGTTGGTACTAAGCCTTTCATCAGGGAAAATTTAAAAGTAGAGGTATTTTTAACATGATTCAATACAATTTATTTGATGAACTGAGTTTTGGCCCTTGTTTCTCTATCTTTTGCATATTCACTCTTTGTCATTTTGTGTTCTATTGTTTTGCCTATGTATAAAATTTATTATAATTTTATGTTATTGCTTTTCATTTTACTTCCTTTACCTACCCACTCATTATTTCTTAGTGCCAGTATTTTTACATCTTTCTGAATGAACAAGTACAATAAAGTTGGATCAACCTTTTTCCTAATTGGAATCCACTTTACGGCATCATATCTAGGTATACGATCACTTCTAAAAGTGGAGCTCCCTCGGCACCTCATCAAGGGTTCACAACCTCACTGCTGATCCCCACCCCCTCCCGACTCAGGATTCCTTACCCATGTCTTCCACTTGGAGAGATTCCTTACCAAGAGGGAGCATGCAATCATTTTATCTTTTCCTAAATTATCTACAAATTTAGTGCCAGGTTGTAAATTCAAATTGAGACTTGTTGGTACTAGAAGGATAAAGAGCGTTGCTCAGATTTCTCAGGAGTCAGTCATGAGAATATTTTCTAGACATTTTGTTCAGAATAGACAGCCATCTTTGATTTATTGGATTCTTTTGCTAAAGCATAATTACAACTCCCAGATAATCCTTTTAAAGTCAATTTTGGCTTTTTAATATTGAAGGAAAAGAGGAATAAATCATGTCTTCATCTTTGTTCTCTAGTTGTTTAGGAATCATTTTCAATGCTGTGGAAGAACTTAGGAATATGGGTTATATCTTAGGTTTTGCAAAAGCAGAGTATATGATTTATTAGCCATGTTTAAGAGATTCATTTTTCTTGAAGCATTGAAATGTTATTAAGCCCAAAGACTAGGTGATAGTTTTATATTGCCAACAACTTTAAAAAAATAATTAACCTCCCTGTAACAAATAGGTTCCACATTAATAATGAACGTTTTTTGTTTCCTTTTCAGAATTGATCTGATGTTTGTCTACAAGATCACTGAACTAAAAGGGGGCCATACCTTCAGCTCCACCCTCTGGCAGCTCTTTTCCCATTTTTCTTAACTCTTCCAACTTTCCCCCTGAAGTATTTCCAGTTGACTTACAGAACAGTTGCAATGTTCGCTTGTCCAAATCCCAAGCTTTCCCCAGAGAGCTGTTTTTGCTTTTTGTAGAGCACTTACAGTTTATCTCTGTAGGAGAATAGTTTCAAGTTTGGCACTTGGTCTATTTATTTTTCATTCTAATAGGAATCACTTTGGAGCTAGCTAAGCCACTGTTAGTTGGCTCCTTAAGTGCTGCCCAGACCTCTTCCATCTGTATGAATCAGTCACTTTTTCATGTCAGAGGTTTAATGAAACTAGAGAACAGAACTCTTTAAAATAACAATGATAATGAAAGACTCAAAGACATTCAGGCTAACTTCACATATATCTTTTCAAGGTTGTGTCAATTTTGCTAAAAAATTTGAGGGTTTTATTATTAAAAAAAATAAGGAATACAGAAGCAAAGAGAACTTTGTGCTACGATCTTTGTGAGGAGCCATATAGCAGAGCTTGCTTGTTTTCCTGTGACATAAAGTAGTACACATCTAAAAAATGATTAATAGATATTGAGAACTGGAACTGGCTGGCATTCTCTGTTGTGTTTCTTACATTTCTGATGCATGGTGAATCCCCCGCATACCTGTATTTCTTAAAGGAACAGTCATTGTTAGTATACGTACAGAACTTATATTAAATGGGACCTATCTTGTTTTGGTTATTTTGCCACACCTCAAGCATACAAGGGTTACAAATAAACATTATGTGATGCCTTCAGATTTTGCACTGATTCAAATAGATTTTAATGGGAAAGGCCAACCTTTCTTGTTTCTTAGGCATTCAGAGACTTTTTGTGATCTTGAATTGCCAGTATCTCCTAATCTCTCACCTTTTTTTTTTTTCTCTTGATTTGTAATCTTACTCAGTCAGACTGGTGGAAAGAGAATACAATAGAGGGATTAATGGCTCAGTTCAGAAATGTTTGCCTATTGGACTATAGGAAGGGAATTTGTTAGAAATTCTTACCCTTCCTGTTTACATTCAGCAGTATAACCAGTATATTGAACCCATTGTCAATAAAGCTTGTATTTTATCAATTGTAATTTCTTATTGTTAGTTGCTCATCAAATTAAGAAAGAAAGATAAAAGGAGACAAAAAGAAAAAGATAATAGATTTGAGAAGTCAATGTAGTCACAAAATGGGACTAAAGGAGGGATAAAACCAGGTGTGTATTTGTGATAGTGTGTGTCCGTGTGTGCATGTAGAAATGCATGCATTTACCTTGTGATGGAGGAGAAAATGCTTTTTTTTTTTGGTGGTACTGGGGTTTGAACTCAGGGCCTCATGCTTGCTAGGCAGGTGCTCTACCATTTGAGCCACTCCACCTCCACCAGCCCAGAAAACAATTTTTTGAATATCAGTATCAGGCAGCTTGCTAGATGCTTACTCAGGCTTGTATGATATCTTTACGTACAGTCTTGTGAGTAAGTACAACTATCCTCACTTTTCATAAGAGGACAGAATTGTAGAGAATGAGGGATTAAATCTCTTAATATAAGAATTGGGACAGGATTTAAATACAGGTTTGTTTGGGATTTTTATTACTCTAAAACCTTTTTTTTCTCATTGGTAAATTCACATTTATCACTAGAGATTCAGGTTTGACATTACTTTGGGAATTTTGCCACCAGATTTCCATTACTCTAAAAATTTTACAAGTCTGATTAAATAGGTTTTGTGGAGTTTTGCAGAATCTCTTCCAACTGACATGGATAAAGGTAAAGCATACCTCAGGGCAAATTTTAAGCATGCTTTTCACTGAAGACCTACTGTGAACAAAGCATGTGCAGGTGCTGAGAAAAGCACAAGAAATTCCTGATATGGCCTTTGCCAATAGTACTTTATGAACTAATGAGAAGAACCATACATATTTGAAAAGTTTAAAAAAAGACTGAAATACTATTCTCAATTAATAATTTGGCATAGTAAAGCAAGGCATGATTAAATGCTAATACAGTATGCATCCATGGTTTCACTTTCTTGTTTTTTGTTACCCACTGCTGTGGAATACTGCTTTCCAAAAATATTAAATGGAAAAGTATAGAAATAAACAATTCATAAGTTTTAAATAATTTTATTATAGAATATTATTATAATTGTTCCATTTTATTGTTAGCTACTGTTAATCTCTTACTGTGCCTAATTTAGAAGTTAAACTTTATTACAAGCATGTATGTACAGGAAAAACATAATATATAAAGAGTTCACTGCTATCTGCAGTTTCAGGTATTCATGAGAATTCTTGGAATGTGTCCTACATGGATCAAATGCATATTGAAAAACTTGAGAGACCTGTATTAGACTTCAGTGATCTGGAAATTCCTAATGAAGATAGGAAGGGATTTAAGCTAAATGGGAAGGATGGGCAGGATTTAGAAAATGAGGGCAGAAATGAGTGGTCTGAACCAAAGAGTGAAGAACAGCAGAACAGCAGGAGGTAAATGGTACCCAAATGGTTCAAAAGACACTAAGAAAAATAGGGGATGAGGAAACCACTTGGGACAGAGTTGAGCTTTGCACAGATATGAAGTACAGAAGTGATCTAAAGTAGGTTGGCATCAGGCTGTCAGGCAAAGGGCAGGGTAGACTGGGGTCTATTACTGTGGGGAATTGCAAATGGGCATAAGCTGACACAAAGTTGTCCTTTAAGAAGATTATTCAGGCAGAAGGGTGCAGGACATATGATAGATGTCTGCAAATATATGTCCATACTACTGTGAGGAAGACCAAGACCCTCCCATGTACACTTCTTACTATGACTGCTGTTCAGTCTACAGTAGTTCTTAACTCATCTACCCATGTCCACTTTTTCCTCCATTTACTCAGTTCTTTATAGTGCAGACAGAACGATTGTTACAAAATATAAACTGTCACTCCCTACAGAAGATCTCAACATGGTCTATCCAGAATTCCTGGTTTTGCCCCATCTCCTACCCGTTAACATGGCCTTCACAACCTGGCCCCACTTTCTCTTTTATCTCATCATCCACCTTGCTGACTCTTGAGCTCTACACATGTTGGCTTTTTATAACTTGCATCCCATCTGCTCTGGCCCTCCATGCTCCTTCCCACTGTAGAGCCTTTGCATATGCTGTTCTTTTCTTTAATGTTCATCCTTCCCTTCATTTCTTTTCAGCTGTTACTTATCCTTCCAGTTTAGCCTAATCTTATTTTAAGACCTTCTTGACCAGATCAAATCCCCCTATAGGAGGGTTTCATAGGTTCATTGTAGCCCTGTCTTTTGCAGCTTTTATTACATTTTCATTTCTATATTTATCAAACCGATTAATGTCAGTTTTCTCCTAGTGATCACAGGCTGATTTTGCTCTCCATTTAGCTCCAGAATATGGCATATACCTAGCCCATAGTAGACTCCCTATAAATATACAGTGAAAACAAAGTATGGTTTCTAAGTAACGTGAAAATGTCTATATCTAAAGGCTTCAGCTATTGAAAATGTCACTTATTTGTAAAGAAGATTGCATTTACAAACACAACTTTTTAAAATAAAATGGTACAAAGTTAGTGGAAAAATTATATTTCCAAATTATAGACTGATCATCTTAGTGTTAGGACTAAAGACATTTTTGAGTGAATGTGCACTTTTTAGTTGGCGTCTTATCCTTCCAACCTACATGTAGACAAGTAAAGCTAAGTAGATAAGTAAAGCTGCCACTGAAATTCAGAGAAGCTCTGGAGGTCTGTACTGCTCTCATTCAAACTGTCCCATCTTCTCAGTCATTGTCTAGCTTTCTGACCCCTGGGAGAACCAAACAGGGTAGGATTACTGGTGAGGCATGTGGTACGTGAACCAAAGAGAATTATTTTTGTTGTAGTTTTTAAGTTAAACATAAACAGTGGGTGAGAAATCAGGAAAATTATTCAACTTGGGAGCATGTAAAGACAATCCAACTGCCACTGCATTATTTAGGACCTTCTTGCCTCTGAAACAAAAATGGTAATTAACCAATCAGGAGGAAATATCTGTTTGAGAGAAAGGTAATTGAAAAACTTTCCTAAATCATCTGAACACCGAGAAATCTGTTGCATCTGATTTGCAACCTGTGCTATTGCTATGAAAACTCACTCTCATCACTCAGTTCTCTGAATGTGACATATTCATGCAATTATAATTCTTCCTGAAAGATGGACTCTATAATGATATGAGGGAGTTTTCTTCAGTCTGCCTAGTTATCCCAAAGGAATAAAGCTACCTAATGAAACCTTATTCTTCTTGGAATTATTTTTACATGTCCCTTCATGATTCAAATACACATTTTTTATGTTGAGGTGGCAATTGTTTGGGGACATGTTTCTGTGGTGTTTGCTAAATTAAAGCTCATCTTTTCAAGTCTAATCTTTATTTTGTGTTTCAATACTTTTCTAGCAAAATCAAAGAACTTGCTTCCTTACTCAGGCACTGTGGAGCAGACTGGTAGGATGATCACAGGGGAGTGAGCAGGCTTCAGTGGTTCTTAAAAAGCCTATTTCCATTTCCTTGGCAAAGGGGCCCCATCCTGTGCTCCCCACCACTTCTTAATTCTTTCTGCTATTGGTTCTGAGGGGCTGGCTTTGTGGAGAGGGATTATTTGTTTCTTTAAAATCCACCATGGATCTTTTCCCTCCCACCTTTTCCTCTTTCTTTTGTGGCCAGGAACAATGCCATGTCAGTGATTCAGTTTCTGACTTGCACAGAATCCATCCATGCTTGGAATAATGTAGTTAAATTTAATACTGCAACTTGAGGTGAGATAGAAGTGAAGATGGTTTAACACGTGAAGTGGGTAAAAAAATGTGTAATTGAAACAGTATGATGTTGATGAGGCATCTTGTGAGGCTGTCAGAGACATTATAATATGCAGATGAATGAGACTAGCTTCCTAGTTCTGCTGTATGCAAATGCTGTATTATTTTTGGTAGAGGAAAGGAGCCTGGCATATTAATTGGCTTTGTTTTTAGAGATGCAGGTGAAACCTTTTCATTTTACTTTCTGAAAAGAAATTTGCAATATGTCCTTAAACAATGTTTAATTTTGCATGCCAACTGACAAATTAAAAAAATGAAAACTCTTCATGTTTTTAAAATTTGAAAGAAAAAAATTATTTGAATCATTTAGCATTATAACTCCTGACTCTCAAACTCCTGATTTTATGTAAACTAAACTGTATATGAAACCTTTAGGTTTTAACACTGAATCAGAATCATTAAGTTTTTTCAAAAAGTAGTATAAAATTCAAAGTATAGACATATACACTGTGTTTACTTTCTATATTTGGAATTTTACAGTTGCTTGCATAATTGATGAGTTTGTTTCCTGGTGTAATCATCAGCAAGTTATACAGGATATGTCAATCTGTCTCTCTCTTCTGAGTACTCTGTGTGTGTATGTGTGTGTGTGTGTGTGGTAGGAGGAAATATAAATGAACTTTTAAATATCTCTTTCCTTTAAAAAACTGAAATGTTAGGTCTTAGAATGAAATTAATAATTTAAAAATCTTGTAAAGTCCTATACTTTACCTTTACTTTTTAATCTCTAAATTATTAGCCAACTGCTATATTGAATAGCTTTCATGTGGTTTTTGGTTAATTCCAAACAACCTTAAGGTATAGTTTTTCATTAACTGAGGAGTGGCTAACCTTTTGTAAGGAGAGGATTAACTTTTCATTTCCCTCAAGTCTTAAAATGATCAACAAAGGGGTAAGGGGGCAGCGATTTGGGGAGGTGGGGAAGGATTGGAGAGAGGTAGTAGATCTGACCCCTGGTTCAGGAGCTAATTTTCAGTTACTTGTCTGGGATCTTGGAAAGCCAATAGTATCTGGAAGGTGTCTTCATGGAAATGACCTTCTGGAAATAACTATCAGTTTAGCCTAAGCTAGCTGGTGCCAGGAAACAGGGTAGGAAGAAGTAAATTGTTATCCTTAAACAGAGTTCAAGATGATGCCTTTTGAGAAAACTATATAGACACATTTGTTTTTGAATCTATGCATCTATATGTTGCTATGATATGAGTGAGGACACAGCACAAGAGAAAACAATGTGGTGCATACTATTCAAACATTATTGTAAATCTGTGAAGCTGTAAGAGAGAAGCTGGTCAATGGGTAGGTGTCTGTTAGCTCCCTCCCTCTATCTAGTGGAACAGAATCCCTAGCACTCAAGTACAATCAGTTTCCAGAAATCCAACATAGCCATACTTTTGGGGGTGATGGAAAGAAGCAGATATATAGTCTTAGATACTGAGGCTAAGGATTCATGGGTCTAATTTCTTCATCAACAAAGATCACAGTTGCCTAGATGGAAAATCTTATTTAAGAATTTAAGCTTTTTCTCTGAAAGAAGCTATCTTCTATTGTAGCTATTTCCAGCTATACCATGGTACACTCTTTTTTTTTTATTGTTTAATTATTCATATGTGCATACAAGGCTTGTGTCATTTCTCCCCCCTGCCCACACCACCTCCCTTACCACCCACTCTGCCCCCTCCCTCTCTCCCCCACCCCCTCAATACCCAGCAGAAACTATTTTGCCCTTATTTCTAATTTTGTTGAAGAGAGAATATAAGCAATAATAGGAAGGAACAAGTGTTTTTGCTGGTTGGTATAAGGATAACCAAACAGGGAGTTGACTCACATTAATTTCCTGTGAGAGTGTGTTACCTTCTAGGTTAATTCTTTTTGATCTAACCTTTTCTCTAGTTCCTGGTCCCCTTTTCCTATTGGCCTCAGTTGCTTTTAAGGTATCTGCTTTAGTTTCTCTGCGTTAAGGGCAACAAATGCTAGCTAACTTTTTAGGTGTCTTACCTATCATCATCCCTCCCTTGTGTGCTCTCACTTTTATCATGTGCTCAAAGTCCAATCCCATTGTTGTGTTTGCCCTTGATCTAATGTCCGCATATGAGGGAGAACATACAATTTTTGGTCTTTTGGGCCAGGTTAACCTCACTCAGAATGATGTTCTCCAATTCCATCCATTTACCAGCAAATGATAACATTTCGTTCTTCTTCATGGCTATATAGATACCACATTTTCTTAATCCATTCGTCAGTGCTGGGGCATCTTGGCTGTTTCCATAACTTGGCTATTGTGAATAGTGCCGCAATGAACATGGGTGTGCAGGTGCCTCTGGAGTAACCTGTGTCACAGTCTTTTGGGTATATCCCCAAGAGTGGTATTGCTGGATCAAATGGTAGATCAATGTTTAGCTTTTTAAGTAGCCTCCAAATTTTTTTCCAGAGTGGTTGTACTAGTTTACATTCCCACCAACAGTGTAAGAGGGTTCCTTTTTCCACTCATCCTCGCCAACACCTGAAGTTGGTGGTGTTGCTAATGATGGCTATTCTAACAGGGGTGAGGTGGAATCTTAGCATGGTTTTAATTTGCATTTCCTTTATTGCTAGAGATGGTGAGCATTTTTTCATGTGTTTTTTGGCCATTTGAATTTCTTCTTTTGAGAAAGTTCTGTTTAGTTCACTTGCCCATTTCTTTATTGGTTCATTAGTTTTGGGAGAATTTAGTTTTTTAAGTTCCCTATATATTCTGGTTATCAGTCCTTTGATGTGTAGCTGGCAAATATTTTCTTCCACTCTGTGGGTGGTCTCTTCAGTTTAGAGACCATTTCTTTTGATGAACAGAAGCTTTTTAGTTTTATGAGGTCCCATTTATCTATGCTATCTCTTAGTTGCTGTGCTGCTGGGGTTTCGTTGAGAAAGTTCTTACCTATACCTACTAACTCCAGAGTAGTTCCTACTCTTTCTTGTATCAACTTTAGAGTTTGTGGTCTGATATTAAGCTCCTTGATCCATTTTGAGTTAATATTGGTATAGGGTGATATACATGGATCTAGTTTCAGTTTTTTGCAGACTGCTAACCAGTTTTCCCAGCAGTTTTTGTTGAAGAGGCTGCTATTTCTCCATTGTATATTTTTAGCTCCTTTGTCAAAGACAAGTTGGTTATAGTTGTGTGGCTTCATATCTAGGTCTTCTATTCTGTTCCACTGGTCTTCATGTCTGTTTTTGTGCCAGTACATGGTACACTCTTGAAAAGGATCCCTTAAAAATATATACAAATAAAGAGCAGAAATCTGTAAACAATAAAAAAAAGAATTGAAATGACTGGGGGAGGGTAAAAAAATTAAAGAAATAATTTAAATGATCAGAGAATCAGAGTAGCCTAAAATAGTTATGCTCAAATTTCTAAATAACAACAACAACAATAATAATAATTGCTAGAAAAAAATTTGTTTGGAAACTTTTCCAAAAATGATAAAATAATCATTTATGATAAACCACAGAAAAAGAAAGTTAGTTCTTACATAGGTTTCTTTAATCTATATCTATTCATTCTCCTTGCCCTGTTTTCTTTAACTAAAAAACATGAAGAGTACATGATAGCCTCTTGTTTAGATTGCTTATACATTTTATACTTTTAAAGTTTGTACATTTATTTCATGTTTGACTCTAAGTACTACATATTCCAGAAGAAAAATAAACAAGTAGATATTACTTAGAAATTGTGTTTTACATTCCTTTTAATTTGAGGTTTGTTTAGTGATTAAAGAACCACTGTTCTAAAGACAGTGACTCTGTCTCCTTAGGTATACAGTTTGTGGCCATGTTCCAGTAGAGCCTTGGACCCCGAGTTGGGGGAGAAAGGTGATAGAAAACAAATTCTGTTGTAAGAATCTTTGTAAATTCTACACTGTACCCCCACCCAGCACAACAATAATAAAATAAATCTAATTAAATTAAAATTTAAAAAGTTTTTTAAAAAAAGAAATTCTGTGGGTGGAAGAGGATATATGGGCAGCTCTGGTTTTCTCATGTCTGTAATTTGATCTTATATCTTCCTATAGAAAGACTTCTTTTCCTTCCTCTTCCCCTTCTCTTTCCCTTCCTCTTCTTCTTAATTTTTTTCCCTTCCTCTTCATTCTCTTCTTCCCCTTCTCCTTTCCTCTCCTTCTCCTCCTTTTCCTCTTCTTCTCCCTCCCCTCCCTCCTCTTTTTCTTGGAACAAGTTCTCACTGTGTAGCCCAGGATGGCATGGAATTTACAATCCTCCTGCCTCAGCCTCCCATGTACTGGCATTACAGGCAAACACCACCATGCCCTGGAAGAAAGACTTTTTTTATGGTCTGCTTTGCAGAAAACTTTTGTGGAAGGCAATTGCATATATTATGAAATAGAAAATATTGTCCTGGAAAAACCTGTCCATTATTGATACTTTTCCTTAAACATAGTGATCTATTTAAAATAAGAATAATAATTTGATATTTGTAATCTTAGTTCTCAGTAAAACCACAAAGTGCATATACTCTATCTACCCAATTGATCTTTAAAATAAATTGCAGGATTTTTTTGTTTTAATTTTTGTTAATGTGGTACTGGGATTTTGAACTCAAGACCTCATGCTTGCTAGGCAGATGCTCTACCACTGAGCCATGCCCCATCCCCATAAATTGCAATTTTAATCAATTCAATTAATATTTCATATGTAGGTATATATTAAGTAAACAAGTACTTTTTGCTAAAGGAAGTAGATAAACAAAAATCTCTATATTTCCTCTTTTTAAAGCTCTTGGCAGAGATGGCTTGGCAAAGGTTTCCAGAGAACCAGGGCACTAAACATTCATATGACTAATTTGATGTTTGGGTTGTTACAGCTGTCATATCATAGTCATTTCCTCCTAAAGAAGGCATTTCCTATAAGTTACTTAGCATTTTAGCCTAAAGGCACTAGATTTATGTTTTTAGGCTGATTCATCTCCCAGCTGCCATGCAACTTCCTTTAACCATATTTATAAATTTCTGGATGCATCTCTATACACACGTAATAAATTGATAAATATTAGATGAAAAACATGTTGAATAAATTGAAAGTTAAAACTCAAGGAGTTATTTACACTTAGACCAATCTAGATGTATTTAAAATAAGTAAATCTTACAGGGAGCATCTATCAAAGCAAGTACATTAATCCTGGCTTAAAGATAAGAAGTAATTTTTTATAATCTATTACTTTACTACCTAGATTACTGCAATAACCTGTGAGTGATCTCTCTATTATTTGTACTAAATGGGGCTTCCTGAATTATCTTCCTTCAGTAGATTTCTTCTGTATTCAAAATATTTTGATGGCTTTTTATGTCCTTAGAATTAAGTTGAAATTGCTAAGCCCGACATTCAAAACTCTCCTAAATTTAGATCAAATTTATCTTCTCAACTTTATGAATCATTATGCCACCAAAGACAATTTCAACCAAGCTAGAGAATTCTTTCTTACTTCCACGCCTGCCTTCAGCTACCCTAACCTTGAAATGGCCTCTGTAATTCTCCCCTTTAAGATCAGTGTGAGCCAGCCATATAGTGTATGCCCACACTCAAGACGCTGAGGCAGGAGGATCACGAGTTAGATGTCTGCCAATACTCTGTCTCAAAGACAAGAGTGAGGGAGAGGGAGAAGAAAAGGGAGAGGGAGAGAGAGAGAGAGAAGGAAGAGGACAGAGAAAAGGAGGGGGTAGGGAGGGAGAGAGAAGAAAGAGAGATGTGGTAGAAATAATACAGATATAGGTCTATAACAGAGAATTCTACTGGACTGTTCCCATTAAGAGCTATATAACATTGGATAAACCACTCCTCTCCCCTGGATTTAGTTCCTAACTGTAGTGTGCCAACTGGAGGATCAGTAGAATGTAAAGACTGATTTTCTCCTTAGGTGAGGAGGAATCTAACTGTACAAGTACAAATTCAAGCCTTTGATCATACTGTGTTCACTTTGGTCTTAAAAAAAAAGTCAAATCGTCAGGGCAGGGTAATATAGCTCACTCTCAGAGGGAGTAATTATAATGTCACAGGGCAACAAGTATAGATATAGGGATGGAGTGAAGAATTGGGACCAATAATGGAGTTCCAATGTAGTATTACTGGGAGATTAGTTCAGATAATGTAATTAAGGTTTTTAACATAGCATGTGGCACAAAGACTCCAAAGCCATTTAACTTTCTTTCTCAAACTGTCCAAACTCTCCTTCTTCCTTCAGTGTCAAAATAGATGTCATCTTCTCCCTGAAGTTAAAATTAATTACTTCTTCAGTGAATGCATTGCTGCTAATATTTTACTTAAGGCCTTTGTCTCTTCCCCTGTGTTTGTTTAATAATCATAAACAAATTATAGAACTCTTGTACCTAATAATCTATCACTGGACCTTCCTATGCCTTTCACATAGTAGGTATTCAGTAATATTTGTCAGACATAAATTTATAATAAGTTTTTATTTTCTTAAATTGAGATACATGTGGAACACCCTATATAATACCCAGAATCTTTGCATCAATTCTAAGATTTTTAAGTTCAAGAAGAACTTAGTTGTAGCTTTTGAATAGCTACATTGTTTTCCATACTTAGTGAATCAAGGAAAGCCAATAAAATTTTAAAATACAAACCTGAAACCATACAATAACAAGCTTACAAGTTAACTGGAAATGAAGTTGTGCACTATATGAGTATAATCTTTTACCTATACTCTTATGTTTTCTTGGAGCAAAGGTGAGCAAAGGTGATAGAAATACCTTTGGTATATAAGTGATAAATAATTTCTTGACAGGTATGTGAGGCAACCATGCAGAAATTACACTTGGGAAACTTTATGCCTCCTCACCTTTGTCACTTTCCCTAGTGTTTCTGTCAATCAGACTTTGCCGGGCAAGATCCTCCTGCATCTGAATCAAGTTGGTTTGTCGATGCCAGATCTTTACTTTCTAAGTAGCATTTTCTGCACAGCCATTCTTTGAGTGATAATGTCTGATTTTATCTTCTGCAGAGCAAAGGCAGGTAATATTTATATCAGATCAAATTACATTAATAAGAACCTGAGATCATAAGATATGATACTCACCTTATATCAATTTGACTGTGGTCTTTGACAATGGCCACCAAAGGTTTTTGGTGGATGTGTTGCCTTATAAGGCCATATTGTGGATTTGAACTGTCTCCCAAACACCTTCCCTTTTAATTCTCAAGGTTTGATCATTTTAAAAGTGTCCTAAACTCATAAGGAGCATGATTTAGTTTTATTAAGGTATTTCTTATATATCCTTTTGGTTATGATCTTTTGCAACTTTATTCATTGGAAATGTGGGCACTAGGAAACAGAAAAGAAGAGAAAACCTTGTTTAATGTGTCTTTTTGGCATTTTTAGTCACTGCATTGGAATATATAGAAAGGTTACAATTCTTTTACTGTTTTTATTATTTTCTAAATATGTTTACCTCCTCTTAATAAAGATTGATTTTTTTTTTTTTATTCTTAGGATTTCTTCTTTGACGTGATTACCCAAATGTTTCTTTAGAGCTTGGCTAGAATTGGTCATCCAGTATGTTAAAGTCTCAGTATAAAATATTTCAAAATAATTTTAGAGGATTTTGCATTAAATGCCTATTGTTTCCTGAGTAGTTTATCTGAGTTTCCACACATACATTTGCTATCACAGTTCTATGGTTTTTTGATGATATTATGCTTTCAAATATGTATGTATTCATATTTCTTGGGTCTGTGGGTCATTGTGGTCCTGACTCCAAATTATATACACTTGTGTTAAGTGCAGTTTCATTCAAATAAAGGAAACATCACATGACCACTCTTCTAGTGGTTTCCATGTGAAATGAATTTTGTTCTATTATAATCTGGGATCTTTTCATTTTCCTCTGAGAAATGGTCTAAAAATTGTATCTGGTTGCTTAAACTGTTGGATATCTCTTACTAGGTTGTATAAAAGATAAGAACTAAGATGGCCTTCCTTTCTTTTCTTCTAGGTATGTCCAAACAGCACAAAAAATTAAGTCTTATTTCTTAAGAACGGTGAATGTTTTTATAGGTTTCAGAATAATTCAAACATGCTGAGTTTTTTAAAGTAAAGAAACTGTATAAAATGGATGCACTAGGTTCTTGGACTATTATTATT
Organism: Castor canadensis; assembly: GCF_047511655.1. NCBI lineage: Eukaryota > Metazoa > Chordata > Mammalia > Rodentia > Castoridae > Castor > Castor canadensis. Next base: position 142,365,016 of record NC_133390.1, on the reverse strand, counting down.
TATTTCAAATTCATAATTTCTCTCTTTCTCTCTCTCTTTTTTTTTTTGTAGTACTAGGGCTTGAACTCAGGGCCTACACCTTGAGCCACTCCACCGGCCCTTTTTTATGAAGGGTTTTTTTGAGAGAGGGTCTCACTTATTTGCCCAGGCTGACTTTGAACCATGATCCTCCTGATCTCTGCCTCCTAAGTAGTTAGGATTACAAGCGTGTTACTATCCAATCATAGAGGAATTTTTGTGAGGTGGTTAAAATTATGAACTCTGTGGTCATAGTAATTCAATTTGAGTTTCAATTTTTGCTTCTCTTTGCATGAACAAATTATGTAACTCTATGGATCCGTTTCACCACTTTCAAAATAAGGATAATAATAGTACCCATTTTTTAAGTTCATTTTATTCAACACAATTTATTAAAGGCCTAACATGTCAATTTGTGTTTTAGGTGCTAGGTATGCTTCATAAGACAAAATTCCCCAACTCTTGACTTCTAATGAGATGGAGACATAATAAATAAATAAATAAGCATGAAAGAGCAGTGGCAACTACTGTGACTAAACAGTGCTGTGTACTATGTTAAGTTGGATTGTTTATAAATACCTTTCTAAAGAGGAAGAGACTGAGTAAGCTGAATAAGCTAAGAAGGCGGAAATCATAGAAAAATCTCAGAAAAGAACATTCAAAAAGGGTAAACAGATAAAGTAACAACTCTAGTGTCAGAATGAGTTTGCAATATTTATGAAAAAGGAAAACAAATACAAGGTGACTTGAGCATCATGGTCTAAGGAGAAAGTCATATAGACATTAGAGAAGAATAGGGTCCTGTAAGCCAGAAAAAGGAGTTCAGATTTTATTCTACATGTGATTGGGAACAACTGGAAACTTTAGAGTAAGTACCATAGCTTAATTAATATTTCTTAAATGTGACTTGGGATATTTTGTGGAGAATGGAATGCACAAAGAACACCTGGTTGGAGACTATGGCAATTACTCAGATGAAAAATGTTAGTGGTTTAGATAAGGTTATAGTTCTAGAGGTAGAGACAAATAAGAAGCTTTGTAGTATGGTTAGAGATAAAGTCCAAAAGATTTCCTACTGAATTGAATATGGGGACTGAATGGATGGGAGAAAGCAAGAATGAATTCTAGGTTGTTGGTTTGAACAACTATTAGTCAGTGACATCATTTCCTGAGATGGGCAAGATGGAGGAGAAATAGGTTTTGGAAAGGACATAAAGAGTTCTTCTTTGGCTTGTTAATATCTAAGTGAGAATGTTAAGCAGCACTTGAAAATACGATTCTGGAGTTAGGAGACCAGTCAGGGCTGAAAAGAGAAATTTCAGGGTCACTTGTTACATATGAGACCACCTAGGCAGAGGATGGAGATGCAAAAAAAGTTTCCTAGGATAAACTCTCATGCACCAACATTTAGAAATAAGGCAGAAGACAGCTCAGTAAAGTAGACTGTGAAGGCATGGACACTGAGGTTGAAGGAAAACCAGAATTTAAAACCTCAGCATGTTTGTACATAGTAGCTTCTCTATAAATGCTAGTGTTTTATTGGGTGTCCTTAGAAAACTGAGATGACCACAAAGTGCTATTATGGAAGCAGAAAATAAGACAGTGGAAGGGGAGGAAGCCAGAGAAAGATGTGTTATCAAGCAGGTTACCATTATGGAAAACTGGAGCTCAGTCCAGCTGGTGACTTCTGGGAAACAGTACTGAACACACCTTAGAGTTGCCCTACCCAACAAACCCCAATTGTCACTAGCTGGGGCTTCTCCCTGTGGTCCTAACCCATTGGCATATTTGGCCTGCTTTATATGGGCCAAGAAAACTCCCTCAGGGGTTGCAGACCCTAATGGGAAGAACTACAGATTTATGACATTAGATGTTACTATTTTGTTCCTTACTTAGTTGGCCCTAATCATTTTTATCTTTCTTTACTGAAGTAGCAAGGAATGAAAGACATTCCAAGTATTCTAGAGATGATTTACAATACACAGGAGAATGTGTGTAGGTTATATGCAAATACATCATGTTATATATGAGTCTTGAGCATCTGTAGATTTTGGTGTTTGTAGGAGTTCTGGAACCAATTCCCACAGACACTGATGGTGGCTGTATTATTATCTCTATTTTCCCACTGAGGCACTAAAGTTAAACTGGTCTAGTTGGAATCAGACCTTCAAACCCAGGCCTTCTGCCTCATGTCTATTCTCCCCAAATGACTATGTTACACAGCTTACTTGGCACTAATAGGCTATGAACTTGTCACTGGCCATGTGAATTTCTTTGACAAGTCACACAAATGATTTGTTTGATTTATAAAAAATCCAATTTAAAAACCATTTTACCAGAGGTTTAAAAAAAAAAAAAACACCTTACCACCAGCCATCTTATATATAATTGAAAAAATTTGGGTCTTTCTTGTATGATTTAAAGTGACTAACTTTTCATACATTCTGATAAAATAATTCATTAGCTGTGATTTTTGTTCTTTTGCAAATTCTTATGCCTTATTATTAGATTTTAAAACATGAAAGTCTGTTTCTAGCAGCAGCTTCTGACTCTTTCCCCTTCCAGTCCTATTTAGCTATCAGATACCATGATTACTTCTCCCACACTACTTCATATTGGTAACTATTTTAAATCCCACTGGAGGGGACTAAAAGGCTCTGGTGCAGTGCTTTCATATCCCATAAAATTGAGAACCAGAGGCGCTTAACTTACTACCCCCAGATTCTGTTTCTACTTATATCTACATTAAACTAGAGTCACAAATCCAATAATTATTCTCTTCTTTAAAATGTAAACCTCCTATGCCCCAAAAGTTAGTACCAAGTTTTGTACATATGAATGTCTAGTCTTTGTTGTATATGGGAAGACAATGAAATATTCTGATAATTTAAAATTACTTATGGTACATTACTGTATTTATAATCACTTACAGATGTAGTGGTTTATATTTTTTAGAGTGATAATTTATAAGTGAATAGAACTGTAAGCAAATGAATTAAACCAAAGACTTTATAATTTAAACATACTTCTGGGAAAGTACATTAAAGATCAACTGGCTTAAGTGCTTCCTACTTTAATTATCATTTTATTTTTCTGATATTGGCCCTGAAATATGCAATTTTCTACAGCATATATGATAGCTAAAGGTTAAAGATTGAGTACACAAGCCTCTATCTAATGTGTCCAGCCAGATTTCACTAGAAAAGTGTAGAAAATGTAAGAAACTATTTCATAATTAATGTCCATATCAAATTTAGTCAGAGTTGAGGCCCAGATAGCTTTGAAATAATTTAGAGGTTGGTACCAAGTTCTGTCAAGATTTTGGTTAAATGCAAGTATTTTGTAAAGTTATATTTATTTTCAAAAATTAGTCAATGTTTTATCCATGATTTTGAAACTACCTAGGTGAGGAACAAAATGCAAGGATGGACATGAAAAACAAATTGTTTGGTACATTATTATAAAGTTGTGTCATCTGTGATTACCCTACACATAATTTATATCTAAGCATAAAGTTAATTGCATAATTCATCTCTATTGAGTTTTCATCCAAGAAACAATGAAAGAAACATCATGGTACATAAAGTGACTTCTAAAAACCTGCAAAAAACATTTAAACTAAATTTTAACTCAGTCCTTTGGTTGTATTTAGAATCGCCACTTAGATGAATTTCTGATTTTTGTCTCCTTAGGATTTTCTAATGAAAATGAAACAACATTTTGATTAGGTTTGGTACCACATAATTGTTCTAACCTTAATATTGTTTAAAATAAATGGCACAAAATACTTGATAATTTATAAAATTTTACAGCCTTAAACTATTATTCTGATTTTAGGAAATTATTTGAATATCATGGGTCATTATAAATTAGAATAAATATATGCTCTAATAGTAGGATTTCCATATAAATGTAATATAGTGTATAGCTTAAGAACTTTCATTTCTGGTGATATGACTGAGTAGATATTTTAAATATTTCTATCACTCATTAAAAAGTGCTTAAAATAGTCTATCTAGTGTCTTTACTAATCATTTAAAATATGATTTAGCTGCATTGAGAATGAGGAAATCCTCTAGGGTTCAAGGACTGAAGAATCTGTGTATGTAGGGGAACATTGATCTCCTATATCCTAAGCAATTTTTAACATCTATGTGGGGGATGAGAACCAGAGCACTGGGCCCAGCAATGTGTGGATTCCTTGTCACCACCAGCTGACCATTTAATGGATTGGCACCACACATTTACATTACTAGCTGAAAACACTCAAGCTAAATGCTTAAAGTGCTCTCAGATGACTTACAGAAGCAAATGAAGGTCCTTATGAGAGGTACACACTCCCAAATCACAAATAATTTTGTGGATAAAGTTAAAATAGTTGTAAGCTCAGCATGCACAATCACTTAATGCACAAGGAAACCACCATGGTATAAGGTCAATAAAACAACAAAGAATCACATTACTGGATTCATCAGGTAAGAATGTAAATAAGCATTTGTATTTTAGTTACTGAAGTAAAGGTGAGTTGGAATGTTGTTAAGCGATTAGAAACTACCAAAATCAAATAGAAGATTAGAAATTAAAAATAACAAAAGAAGCACCACATGGGTTGAACAATTAAGAACTGGAAAACTGAAGATCTAAAGAATGCAACCTAAAAAGGTAAATAGGTAAAAAATATATATATTGGTGCCAGATTAAGAGATTAGTATGGTGAGTAGGTATTACGTCTAACTGGAATTCTGGAAGGAAAAAATAGAGATAAAAGAATTTTGAAAGGAGAAAATAGAGAAAAGAGAAGAGACTGACATGAAAGTATGATAGGTGAGAATTTTCTTCCAGAATTGATGAAAAGCATAAATCATAGATTCAGGATCAGTAACAAATTCCAAGCAGGAGAAAGAAAAAGGAAGTCACAGCTAGACACATTGAAGCCAAACCATACCACTCCAAAGACAAGAATAAAACCCTAAAAGAGCCACAGGAAAAGGACAAGTTACTGACATGAACAACCATCATTAGATGACAGTTCTCTTATTGACTCAGTGAAAGATGGAAAACTAGAACAAAAGCTTTAGAGTGCTGTGAATGATTATTGTCAAGCTATATTTGTAAACCCAGTGAAACAGTCTTGCAGGAATGAGAATGAAATAAAGATGGCTTTCAAGAAAATTAAAACCTTAGAAAAATTCACCACTAACAGATTCTTACTGGAAGAATTCCTAGATAATAGGACTTCAAGAAGAAAAACAACATTAGAAGGAAGGTCCAAGTGTAAAACGAAATGCTGTGAGAAGATACTAGTAATATGTAGGTAGAGCTAATGAAATACTGATTCTGTAAACCAGTAATATCATGTATTTGTGGGTACAACAAACACTCAACAAAAGTTGCATGTAAGCTGAGGAGAACGTGAAAAGAATTAAAATATTTTTAAAAAGATCTTATTCAGGAGAAAAAATTTAGATTAACTTTAAATATCATTAAATTAATTATACATGTTATATTTTCTAATATAAACACTAAAAGAATAGAAATCAACTGTATACAACCCAAACCAGTCACAGTCACACAAACACATTATTAGCACAGCAAAAGTAACATCTTCTGTAGTTTCAAGACCTATTGTCTCTCTCTCTCTCTCTCTTTTTTTTTTTTTTTGTGGTACTAGGGTTTGAACTTAGGGCCTACACCTTGAGCCACTCCACCAGCCCTTTTTTGTGATTTTTTTTTTTTTTTTGAGATAGTGTCTTGAGAACTATTTTTCCCAGGCTGGCTTGGAACCATGATCCTCCTGATCTCTGCCTCCTGAATAGCTAGGATTACAGGTGTGAACCACCAGCACAGGGCTCAGGACCTATTCTTTGTTCACCACCTTTTAGGACTTATTTGACTCCAATAAAAGAAAGCAAAATTAGCTATCGGCCCTGGTCATCCTAGTCATGAGTTTAATACTATGAAGATGACATTGAAAAATGGCAGCATAAAGAGATGAGGCCCATGCTGGCCCACCTGGGAGGAAAGACAGCAATACTGAGTTCATGGCAGACAGTTGTTGGTCCTGAAATTCTTTTCAGGGGTCCCTGATGTCAACACCTATTTTCATAAAAATAGTAAAGAGTTATTTGCATTTTTTTTCACTGACATTTTCTCAGAAGTGTATGGTGTTTTCCAGGGGCTTTCTAACAGGTGCTTTCTTAATATATTGAATGCAGAAGATCTGACAATTCAACTGTCTTATTTTTAAATAGGCATTAAATATATTTACTAAAGTTTAAACAATGCCATTCTTTCTACTAGATTTTGTTTTTGAAAATGTGGTTATCTTTCATAAACCATATGCCATTTATATTGGTCTATAATAGATTGCTATTTTCAAATGAATTAAATACATTTAAAATTTTGAGAATTTCTAGGACAAGAAAGGTAGATGTAACACACAGAAATAAAACTTTTAAGGTCTTCGATAATGTTTAATAATTAAAAGGAGGATCTGGGAACAAGAAGTTTGAAGTCACTTTTGTAATACAAAGCAAAAGGAATATTTATAGCCAAGACTTTGACTAGCTATGGAGTTCTTAGGCATTTTGAAGGGGACTGTGGCATGAATCATTTTGTAGCTTCCTACATAGCAACATCTGTTGAGAAAAGTAAAGTGTTTGTGTTTTGGGGGCAGATGTTGCTAGCATTTCTTGAACAAAATTTGAGCATTGTGTATTATCTGTAATGTTCAGTGAATTCTGTGATAACTCCACTTCTGATTGCTTTGCCTTGTCACTTTTCTTTGGCTGAGCACTGGGAAGGTCCCCCCTCCCCAAAAGTTGGGTGACCTGCTCACATTCTTCCACCTTCTGGTTCATTCACTTTTTCTTCCCTTCAATCCTTGATTAAATCTTCTTGGTCCCTAGGGGTTCTTATTTCTTATACAGCAAGTCATGCACTTTGTGCTCTTAAGGAATGAATTAATAAGCTTAACTCCCTCTTTGAAGAAGAGTTTGGAATGCTTTTCTGGAGGAAATTAATATTCAATTACCAAGGCTGTCATTTCACCAAATAGAAGAATAAAAGACAGAGTGTAGCCACACTTGAGAATAACTGAAATCGAATTTGGAGTTGTATTATACCGTAATGACTCAAGCTTCAGGGGGATTTTTTTGTCTACTTTCTTATGAAAATGAGTACACTTTTCTTGCTGTATATTTATAATACAACTATTTAACACACTACTGTGTAAGTACATGGACTGAGTGATTCTTCTTGCATTGGACTTTGAAGTTTTAGACATAACTTATTTACTACAAAATGAAGAGTGTTTATCTTTCCTTGGCACTAAATAAGTCTTTCAAAGGTCAATAAGTATAATCTTCCTCCAGATTGTATCCTTTATATTTTGTAATATTCCTGTGATATTTCAGTGGGACTAGCAGATGGGTACACAAGGGGTGGTCCAAGCCATTTCCCTCAGTCAAACATTATCTTGCACAGACTTTTCATCACAGAATATGGAGAACAATCTGTATTGATTACTTGCAAAATGAACATATTTTATAGTTAATAATAATGTAACTGTCAAAGAAAAACTATGGAAGAGGAGAGAATAAGAAGTTGATAATGTAACTGTGAACAAAGAAGAATCATGGCATAGAGAATGGTGTAAAGAGAATCAAGCCAAATTCATTAAGTATATTCATAAATAAGTCTAGGAAAAGTAAAAATCTGTGTTTGGGATCTGCATTTTACATTTGTTTTCCAGAAAAGTTGGAAAAAGCCATTGACTTGCAGAAATAACAAACTGTTTTGCATGGATTTTCTCATTTAATCATTATGATAACTCTATGAAAATCTCTTCTTTCCTTCCTTCCTTCCTTCCTTCCTTCCTTCCCTCCCTCTCTCCCTCCTTCCTTTCTACCCTTTTTTATTTTTATTTTTTCCTGTGCTGGGGATGATCAAAGTCAGGACCTTGCACATGCTAGGCAAGAGCTCTACTACTGAATTACATCCTCAAACTCTTTTTTTTCCCCCTTTACTTTGAGGATACTGAGGAACAGATAGTTTATGACCTGCATAGTCACATAAGAAGTGGTATATAAGAATGCTCAGAGTTAGTTTATTCTGTGTCACTCTATGCATTTGTGATAACAGTTGGGCTATAGGTTTTAAGCTATTTGCAAATGACTGATTTTCTCCACCTAACTTTCCATTTGTTTTGTCTTTATCACATGTTGTTTTTTTCATCTCTTGAACTGAGGTTGAAATTTAGGGATAAATGCAATTACTTTTTGGAAGTTTAGGAGAGTATTTTTATATAGTCAGTTTTCTGAAAGCTGTTTAGGCAAACATTTATAAAAGATAAAATAGTATAAGTACCATGAGGACTGGAGCTTATTTTCTGTTTTATCAGTGTCAAGAACAATCTTTGGTACACTTACTTCCTCAAGTCTACTGCTGCAAATTATAAAAGTAGTTTAAATAAGATAACTACTTAAACCATTTCCAAATATTTTTAAACACCAAAAAAATTCAATAAATGAAAAAAATAGTGTGCTAAAAATATTCACAGATAGCTTGAATACAGAGCCTGTTGTTGGAAAACAAAGGGAGAGTAGTAACAATTCAATAGAAATGTGAGAAAATGATAGAAATAGATAATTTCCTAAATAAATATAGTTAATAGGTATAGTAAGAGATTCGCATCACTAATTATTAAAAATATGCAAATGAAAGATGGGAGATACTATCTTGTCCCGTACAAAATTTGTAGAACATTTAAATCAAATTTTCAATACTAGAGCAGTTTGATAAAGTAGTTACATCTAGTGAGATATACACCATCACTCGTTCATGGTTGTTGAAATCTAAATTGGCATGACAATTTGAGAAAATAGTTCAGTAATATAAATCAATAGTTTCAGCAATCTTCTTGACCTCATAATTTTATTTCTAGAACTGTAGGCTTGAGAACTAAAATACAGTTGAATATTATACCACCATAAGTAAAACAATTAAAAATTTCATTAAGTTCTGACACAGAGATAACTTATGAAGTTATCTTCATAAGTAGAAAAAGCAAAATATGCCATGGTATATATGTAGGCTACCCTTTATGGAAAAAAAGGGTAAAATAATTATATGTGTTCATATTTACTTACACATTTATAGATTAAAAGACTTTATTTTTATGATAAGTGACTATATATTTTATAATAACAAAGTTACCTGTGGGGTAGGTGAGCTGGGAAGTGAATAAATATGATACAGTGTGAGAGCAAGATCTTTCCCATCTGTTCTTTATTTTCATCAAAACAATTTATAGGACAAATGTATTATCTACTCAAAAATTAAGTGTTAAAGCCTAGAGCAGGTGGCACATCTATAACCCTAGCTACTTGTAAGGCTGAGATCAGGAGGATTACATTTTGAGGCCAGCCTGTGCAAATTATTCACCAGACCCCATCTCCAAAAAAATAACCAGAACAAAAAGAACTGGAGATGTGACTCAAGCAGCAGCGCACTTGCTTTCCAGGTGTGAAGCCCTGAGTTCAAATCCCAGTCACATGCCCCCAAAAAATCAGTTATTAGATTTATGAAAGAATAAGATGTACAGAAATGCATGTTTTCAGACTGAAGGAAGAAAAATATGTATGTACATGCTTTTGTTTGTGAGATGTTTATCTTAATGATATTTAGATTGAAAGATAAGGATATATACAAATATTTATTGGCATATACATACATTGCAATATTTATACTGACTATTGGAAGCATCTCAAATACTGTGATACATCCAAGCAATGATGTACTAGCAACATTTAAATAATGTAAAGTAGTAAAGATATGAAAATTTATTAATAGTATATTAATGGAGGGATGGGTAAGAGAAACAAGTGTAGAATAAAGTAGTTTGCCTTATTCATAAAATAAAAACTTGGAAATTATTCATACAAGCTTACACACACACATGCAAAGAAAAAAATAGAAAGGTATTAGCTAATTGGTGATAATGCTCCATCGCAGGTAGTGGGATAATGGGTAAGTTTTGTATTATCTTTATTCACTAAAGATCTTCAAATATATGCTTTAATTATAAAAACAACAACAAAAAGAAAAACACTTCAGTATTATCAAAGGCTTTGAATGGGCCATATACTATATGAAGGATTTTGAGCACAATCTCTTGAACTCAAAATTTCACAAAGAAGGTGTTAAAAGCCATTTTACAGAAGGAAAATCTGAGGCTGAGAAAGATGGGGTAATTTACCAAATACTGCACTGCGCATCTGGTGGTAGATATAAAACTCAAGTTTAAGTCTTTCTGTATCCAGCCAGCACTGATTTCTTGAGTCACCCTACTGAATAATTCAACAAAACAGTGTTTGCAATTGGAAAACATCCTTCCCACTAGTTTCTTTTTAAGTGGCAAATCTTTGCCTTGGTTATCAGAACTTATGTTTTTGTGGGTGTGCTAATAATGCTCAAGCATTCCCTGATAGTAATTTAAATTAAACTATCTTGCATATATGAATTATTTCATGTTTTTTACAGTAGATAAAATATGTTAATTTGTGTAAATGGTCTTCTGGGTGCAGATGCTTATGCTGAAAGCAGGCTTATCTTAAAAGCTGCTTGTCTTTCATTTGAAGCTACTTTTATATGCATAGTTTATTTTTCTAATGCTGTCTCAATATAGGAATAATTTTAAGGAGGCATTTGTGGCTAAATGAAAGAAAAAGCAGCTCCCCTGGCTTTGGTAAATATTAATGAGCTCGTAGAAAATCTTGTTACTGAAGTGCGGCACTCTTGAGATTTTTCTGCCATCTTGCCCCTTTGTGGGCCTGCTCCTTTGTTGTGGATTAGCATACCGAGTTGTGTGAGCTATTGTGAGTTTCCATTCAGCTCCTTTGTATGTGCTGACAGAAGACTCACCTTGGTCTATTATCAGAAGAGTCTAGGCATCTTAATATATTGGATTTCAGCAAGAAAAAAGGCAAATCATTCAAAAATAATTAATCTGACTTATTCATTTCGAAGTTTCACCACAAAATGGACAATGTTCATTTCTGATCATGTATATATTGTCGTCATTAACAAAGTAAAATCCAGCTTTTGTTAATTTTCAAGTAAGAAGTTGCTCAGAATTTTACTTATTTATGTCAATATCAAATATGTAAAATTATTGTAGCACATGTACAATTTGATTTAAGCACTATTTAATTTTAGACCATGTATTGTGTTCACCTACCAAATATTTTTTTAAATTACTTTTACTTGATAGATAGTAACTTTTAAAATTATGCTGAGAAGATAACGTTGAAGTTATTATTACCTTGTTGATTATTCTCTAAAATCTGCATTGCTATGTGAGTCCTGAATTTACCCGTTTGCTGATTTTATTCTACTGTCTAAACCCTGAAATACAAAAACAAACAAAAAAAAGGGAATTACTTAATGAAAGAATGTAGAGATGATAAAAACTACCTGTAATGAATTTTGAAAAATTAAATATTAATTCTTTATTAGTTGTATGATGCTTGTAAAAGAATTCTTTGGCAAAGCAACATTTTCTTATCAAGAATGTGATCTGAGTCAAGTCACAAGGAATCATGAATTTACACTTTCTTTTTTAAATCAGAAAGAATAAAGGAGTCATTTGAAAACATTTTTAGGTAAAAATCATGCACCAAGTACTTATAAGAGTTATGACTAGTTGTTCACACATTTCTTCATCTACTTTCACAGAAGTTCAGTGTAACATGCATTTCTACTATAATAAAGATGAGATTTCAAGAATTTAGCAGAGTATTCAGAACCACAGGCACAGAGGTATCACGAATCCACTATCAGTCTCTACTTTGAAACCTTAAAGTTCGCTTGCAATGATTTGAAGAAAGGGCTTATATGCTTTTGCAAAACAGTTTTTGGAAGAACTTTTATCAGAGCCAATTTTAAGTTGATGTTGTTGCTGGGTAGTTTCCAGTTGTTTATAAATGATGAGAATCCTGTGAGAAGCCACTTTAATAATCTAAGAAATAAGGAAATAATTCTTGAAAATAATTTCCTTATCTGAGAAACAGAGCTGACTACTAAGAAAAGTTTTAATAACTTCAAAAACTATAGAAATTTAGAGTCATGGTCACATATGACCATTTCTCCAAGGTTGTTGTGTTAGCTTTCTGTCACTATAACAAAATGCCCAAGATAATCAATTTACAAAGAAAAAGGATTATTTTTGCTCACAGTTTTTAAGATTCCCATCCCTCATCAATTTAACCTATTGATTTTGGGCCTGTGTCAAGGCAAGCCATCATGGTGCAAGTACATGACAAAACAAAATCATTCACCTCATGGCCAGAAAGCCAAAATAAAATGGGAGAAAGAGGCTGGAATCCTACAATCCCCTGCGAGCACTCCTAAAGACTTCCTGTTAGACTTGATGGGAGCACAATCCTGGTAACCAAGTTTAACACATGGTCCTTTGGGGGACATTTAAGATCCAAATGATAGCAGTTGTATTTGTAGTGAGTTAGAAAATAGATCTAATGAAAGTCTGGAAAAGCAAATATGGTCAGATATAGCTTTGATTATTAACTGTGTTGAGTGAGAAACAGAAATTGAATAGTACTTAGTATAAACTGTCATCAATTCACTGCAAAGTCTACTCTATTCAGTTTAGCAATAGTATTAATATTTTAATTTTTTTAAAAGGATTAAAATCTTGTTTGAAATCTGAACCATGGACTAGATATCTTGCTTTTATATGCTAAAGTTCCTATCCAGGGGCAGTTATTTTAAGCAAAATACTGGGAAAAAGTGTTAGAATATTAAAACCATACCTTAAAATTCTAAAGCAATAGAAACTTTATTGAACAATCTTGACTTGGCCAGGTATGGTGACACATGGATTTATCCTAATATGTGGGAAGCAGTTGTACAGATAGGAGCACAGGCAGGAGTGAGTTTGAAGCCAGCCTGGGACAAAAAAAAAGCTTGATTTTTATTAATGAGGTCCATAATAAAACTCAGGAGATTTTTAAAAAATTTATTCCAAAAAATGTAAACACAGAAAAAATTTTAACATAGATAATCTCATTTGACATTTAAACATTTTATTTAAATGCACCTTCTCAATAATATACTATGGTAGTAAGAATAATGGCTCTTCTAAAGGTCCATATCTTAATCTCTGGAACCTGTGGATATTATCTCATATGTCCATAGGAATTATACAGATGTAATTAAAGTTGAGGACCTTGAGATACCGCCACTTTCCTTGATTATTTGGATGGGCCCAAGTGAATAATCATATGAGTTCTTAAAAACAGACCTCCTTTCTCTGCTATAATTACAGGGAGATGTGACTATGGAAGAAAGGTATAGAAAGATCCAATGATGCTGACTTTGATGATGAAGGAAGGAGGCCCCCCAGTCAAGACCTCTGGGCAGCCTCTCTTGGAAGCTAGGAAAGACTAGAAGATGGATTTTTCCCTAAAACCCAGCAAACATTTAGCTTTTAATGCAGTGAGATCTGTGTTGAACTTCTGATATACAACACACTGAGATAATAAAATTGTGTTAACTTGTTTCAGCAGAAGTAGAAAATTAATACACAGTGTAGTAGGCTGATGAATGTCCTTCCATATAGTCTACTTCCTAATCCCCAGAGCCTGTAACTTCTGCTTTTTGTGACAGAAAGGATTTCACAGGTGCAATGAAGTTAAGAACCTTGAGAAAATGGGATGGGATATTCTTGAATTCTCTCGGTAGAATTGGGTGTGTGCAGTGCAGGTTTTATAAGGGAGAGAGAGGAGTTGTCAGTGTCAGAGGAGTAGGCAGTATGATGGTGGGAGCAGGGACTGGAGTGATGCACTTGGAGATGGAAGAAGGGGCCAGCTGCCAGGGAACAGAGCAGCCATTATAAACTGAGAAGGTTAGGAAACAGATTCTCTTTTTGGAGCCTCCAGCAGGAGCCAGCCTACCTGACTTTGGACCAGTGAAACAGATTTGGGACTTTAGGAAGAGAATAAATATGTATAGTTTCAAGTGACTAAGTTTGTAAAAATTTGTTACAACAATAAGTAAGCATATTTAATACATAAAGTGAGGCTAGGTATAGTGGTATACATCTGTAATCCAGTACTTAGGAAGCTGAGACAGGAGGATCTTGAGTTCTAAGCCAGCCTGGGCTACTTATTGAGATCCTGTCTAAAAATCTCACAAAAAAGCAAAAAATATTTAGTGAAGTATATGTATGCAAGAGGCTGCATAAGCATAGGTAGATTTGTGATTCCTTAAACAAAAAAATATGTGAGTAAAATCATAAAATTTTTATTTTCAAATAATAGTCCATTTACCTCTTATTGCTTTTCAAAATTTATAAATAAAATTGTATGTTTTACCACACACATATTGTTTTGAAGTATATATATATATTTGAATAGATTCTGAATGAATGACCGAAGATACTTTTGCTAAATACCATCTGTATTTTTAGAGACCTATATGAGCATGGCAGAGGTGAGGGTATCTAGGAAACCACCCAACACATTTTAAATGAAGTGGAGTATTTTGCCAAGGGGTTCTCTTCAAAAGCAGTCTATGGCACCAAGGGCTTACCTTAGAACATTTCCCTAGGTTTATATATTTAACTGTGGGGCAGGTGGGGGTGGTCATAGAGCCTATTGGCCAAGGCAATAACTGTGGATATAAATTGAAATTATGGCTCCAATCCCTACTAGACTGCTAACTTTACCAAACAGCCCCAGTTTTCTCATCTCTAAAATGGAGCGTAATAGTTATACCTGCTCAAGGGGTTATATGAGAGTTTCCTGAGTCAATATATGATATTTAGAGAACTTCCTGGCCTGTTGGAAGAGCAGCTCAATAAAGGTCTTTTGTTGCATGTTCTAGAATATTTTACCCCAGCCAGGGTCTGCCTTGTTGTTGCTGTGCTGCTGACTTATATGGAAGATGTTTTACCTCATGGGGACTCTTGAGTCAGGTGGTTGAAATCAGAGCTTTGCGAAAAGGAAACTAAAGACCCATTTGCTTTTGGTGAAATTTACAACCAGAAAATTTCCTCAAAAAAATTGGAAACATGGAAGCTGTCCCTCTTAGTCTCTCAGAGAGCTGTATGCTAATTTCTAGGGCTCTGAAAGATCACAGTCTGAAGATGCCTTAACCAAATGACCTCTCACGATTCTCGTCGCTCTCAAATTATGGCTATTCCTTTTATATTAGGAAGATGCTATTTCTGTCCATGGAGTACAGCAAAGTTAATCGACTCCTTTAGGGATGGAAACAATGACTTTCCCCTTCACTATGAACTCCGTCAAGTGAATAACTTGAATAACTGTTCAGGTGACCCAGCTGCATTCAGCTTTTCTTCACCAGGAGTTTGCCTTTACATCTTGAGAGAGCAAATCCTGCAGCTGTCTTCTGCTATGACCATTCACGTCTGCAGACATATAAGAATTTAAAATGAAAGTGGGATTAATAATATTTGTTTTTAAAATAAATTTTAGCACCTCTTTAAAGGGTTAACTTTTTTGCCAAATAGTTTGAATAAAAAGGAAGATGATAAGTGAATCATAGTATCTAGGGTTGAAGAATTTACGTTTTGTAGGTCCTGATGTTTATTTTGGGAAAGAGGTATTTATGCATAGTCTAAAACACGTAAGAATATGACAGAAATTATATTGCCCTTCTATATTCCATTCTCCTACATTAGTGCTTAATTATTTGATAGATAACCGTATCACTTTTGTCCTCATGAAAAATAATGAATCAGTGTTCCTGGTGTTGAAACTAGCTTGACAACTTTTGAAAATGGATTTCAAACCTCAGAGACATCAATGTATTGACATCTATTTCCTGAAAGAATTAATGTATGTTTCAGAAAAAGGTCTAATTTATGTTGGGCATGGTGGCTTATGTCTATTATCTAGCACTTGGAAGACTGAGGCAGGAAGGTAGTGAGTTTGAAGCTAGGTTGGGCTACATAATGAATTTGAGGAAGCTAGCCTGGGCTATATAACAATACCCAGTCTCGATAAATAAATAAAAAAATAAAGTCTGATTTACTGACTAATGGTATCTTTTCATAGGAATTTCTTGGCTTTGTGGGATAGCCTTTCATCTTTCTGCTTTTTGGTTAATTCAATTGAATTTTCATATAATCTACATTGTTTCATTCTAATTGCAGTCAGTCCCTTATCTTACAAGTGATTCTGTTCCAAAAACTCACTTGTGAGTTGATTATTTGGAACTTAGAAGGTACTTTTCAATAGAAAACTAAGAGCTACAAATGTTGGGTATATTCCCAGAATAGCCTGCAAAAGCCAATTTAACCCTCAGATGACCAGGACTAGTGCTCCTATCCAGTTGATCAAGAAAAATAGCTGTACATGTGAAGGTAGCATGCTTTTTGTAGGGGAGCTCTAGAGCCCCTTCTCTAGCAAGCCTGTCCGTAGGAGTGAGGAATTTCCTGTCTTTATTCCTCCAACCTAAAAGGAATTAATGTGAGAACATAGCCCAGCCATCATCCAACAGCAGTGCCTTTCATCATGTGGGTTAGGGGTTGGTGTAGAAGTGTTCAAACCCAAGAGCAGGCATCATCTTATAGGGTTTAAACATGAAGATGGACACTGAGGAGCATGAAGAGTCAGAATTGTCATGAAAATGTGGTGAGACATTGGGATGAGGAGTAGAGAGAAAGGCTGCACTTCATGAGTTGGGAGAAGATGTGAAGAAAGAATAGCTTATAAGCCTTTGGCAAAGCCACTTCCTCCTTATAATCTCAAAGTTGGATGTAAATTCAAGTTCACCTAGGAAGATTTCCTCAGTAAAGAGCAGGCATTTAATTCACTAGAAACCTTTACGAGAAATAACCCAATTTATCTTTTTTTTTCTCCTGAGACCCTCTGTGAGGTGAAAGGAGGAAAACCAAGGGAGAATCTCAGTAGAGAAAGGGAGGGTTTTAGGGAGGAGTGACAGACTCTTTAGGCAGAGACTGAAAAGGATTTCAATCCTGGTTTACCTCTGCTCCCATCTCTGCTGGTATAATGGAACAGATTTTGAGGAACATGAGAAAAGGAGGTTCTGAGGCTCAAATGGGAAAGAAAGTGAACTCTAAGAAGAAAGAATATTAGTAAAAGGATCGTCCGTATTTCTCCTAGAATGAAATCCACATTAGTCACCAACACTATAACATGAGCTTCTTTTTTTGTTTTTTTAATTCATATGTACATACAATGTTTGGGTCATTTCTCCCTCCTTCCTCTCCGCCCCTTCCCTTAACCACCGCACCCCCTCCCTCTCCCCCCACCGCCTCGCTTCCAGGCAGAAACTATTTTGCCCTTATCTCTAATTTTGTTGTAGAGAGAGTATAAGCAATAATAGGAAGGAACAAGGGTTTTTGCTGGTTGAGATAAGGATAGCTATACAAGGAGTTGACTCACATTGATTTCCTGTGCGTGTGTGTTACCTTCTAGGTTAATTCTTCTTGATCTAACCTTTTCTCTAGTTCCTGGTCCCCTTCTCCTATTGGCCTCTGTTGCTTTAAAGTATCTGCATTAGTTTCTCTGTAACACGAGCTTCTTGGATCCAGCTTTACAGAGAGAATCTCTACAGAATTATTTCAGGAAAGAGAGCACTTCTTAAAAGTTTCTTTTGAAGAAGATGTATGACATTCTAAGGAGCAGTTGTTATCTTAGAAATGAGATTTTGTACCAGGTTTCCCACATACATAGGATTCTCATAGGAGGACCTTCAGTGAGACTCACTGTCCTCTTCTTTCTTGAGTGCTATTTCCTTTTTCTTTTTGGTGGTACCTAGGTTTGAACTCAGGGTCTTCTAGTTGGTAGAAAAGGGCTCTATCACTTGATCCATACCTCCAGCCCTTTTTGCTTTAGTTTATGTTTTAGATATGTTCTCATGGTTTTTGCCCAGGGTTGGCCTCAGACCATAATTTTCCTACCTCTATCTCTTACATACCTGGGATTAAAGTAATGTACCACCATGCTCAGCTTGTTTTTTGAGATATGGTTTTACTAACTTTTGCCCTGGTTGATTTCAAACAGTTGTCCTTCCATCTCTACCTCCTGAATAGCTAGGATTACATTAACATTAATAACATCTCTTTGTAGGTGGTCACCTTGAGTGTACACATTTAACTATTCAAAAACAAGTAGAGTGGAGAGGACATTTAGAAACTTTTACTCGAAATAAATTGACTTAAATATTTTGTTGCTTAGTATAAGGATGGACTCTAGCAAGTGTTTATATTAGCTCAAGAACTTTGTATACGTCTATGGTAAAATTGTATTAGTTATCTATGCAGTTTCAAACCAGTTAATGTTTTTTTGAATTGAATTAGCTTCAGAAATCGTAAGGTGGGGTTGCTGCCCTTGACTTGCTGTGGAGGGTAGACCATGGTTGTTAGGCAGCAAGCAGGAATGACCATTACAACATCTCTGCCCTCCATGCTCCATGACTATCCAGAGAAAGTAAGAACAAGTAATTACATCCTTAGAAACTGGAGGAATTGACCAAAACTGTTAGTGGTACAACATGGATGTTGACATTGATTCCAGCTACCCAGGACATTAACTTATACGGATTCATATTCCTCACAAAACAGCTATTTTAACACAAATCTCTTGGTTTCATTCATTTTTTTTCTTTGTGTTTTGTCTCCAAAGAACAACATTTGAAATAGTGACACAAACACCACTAAATGATTTCAGTGTTTTCTCAGAGCTACTTCATTTTACCTGGCGAGAAATTACACTGTAGCCAGCTTGTGCTATGTGAAAGTCTAGAATGCTACCATTTCAGTAACTCATGTATCACATACTATGTAATAAAAATGTGTCTAGCCTTCCACCTTCAGGTATTTAACATCAGAGCTTGAGTAATGAGCTCATAATTTCTCAATGCAAGATTTGATATGAATTATCCAGCTTAAATTCTCTTACACACTTAAGAGAAAGAAAAAAGAGGGAAGGAAGGGAAAGAAAAGGAAGAAAGGAAAGGGAAAAAGATGGGAGGGAGGAATGAAGGAAGGTACTGCTTGTAGGTGTAGATAACAAAAATCTTAGAAAGGCTATTATATACTAATTATAGAAAAGTGCAAAGATTAGTATATGGTGCTTCTTTGAAGTTCAAAGAATACCCCACAAACTATGAAAAATTAATAGAGTACTACTGCAAACTTTCAGTTAAAGTTAAAAATAAGAATCTCTAACTAAATGTGTAGTTTAGAAAGTATTAGCAAAGCTGGCAGCATGACTCAAGTGGTAGAGTACCTGCCTAGCAAGTAAGTACAAGATCTTGAGTACCACCAAAAGAAAAAAAAAAAAGAAGGAAAATGTTAGTAAAAATGTGATTGCTAAATTATTCTTTTCTCACTAATAATTTCATTATGGAAATATGAAAATCTTTTATTTAATCTTTTATAACTATGCACAAATAGGTTTTGAGCATTATTTGTGATGAGTAAGCATCAATTCTCTAACACAAAGTGGTATTTTGGGGTAAATTTTTGTTATTGAAAAAATAAAAGAATTTGAAAAATAAGAGATCTTTAAACTGAAAGCCCATGTTCACGCATAGCAGAATTATTCACAGTAGCCAAGAGGTAGGAGCAACCCAGATGTTTGTTCATGGATAAATAGATAAAAAAAGTGTGATATAAATATAACAAAATATTCAACTATAAAAAGGGAGGAGAAACTATAATAATGCTACAGCATGGATGAAGGTTGAGAAACATATGGTAAGTTAAAGAAGCCAGTCATAAGAAGACAAAACATATATGATTACACTTATATGTGGCATCAGAGAGATCAAATTCATGGAAATGGGGAGTAGAATGGCATTTTGCAGAGATTACAAAAGGGGGAAGAGGAAAGTTGTTTCATGGGTATACTTTCAGATTTGTAAGATAAAAACATTCTGAAGATCTGGTCACAACGATGTGAGTACACCTAGCATTACTGAATTGCACATTATAAATGGTTAAGATCATAAATTTTATGTTATGATTTTATCACAACTTAAAAACAATGCCTATAAGAAATTTGATATTCTGTTAGTCTGGGAAGTTTTCCATATATGTTTTCATTTAATTATATATGTTATAACAGTCCAAGTTTAGAATAAAAAACTATGAACTTTTTTCATATAAACCTATTTAGAATTCTATAAATAATTGGTTTATAAAGTAGCATAAAATTATAGACAGTTTGCACTGACTTTTTCAAAGTTAGTTAAAGCTGTGTTGATGTTAATCTGAACACTAAATCATATTTTATAAAAATATTAATTTTTTAATAATTTACTTTTACTAGAAAAGTAAAGCAAAACAATTTATTATCATTAGAAGCTGGGGTATTCTAACCAAATATCTTCTAATTAATAGAAATAATCAGTCTATAACAAAAGATAGTTAGCATTAAAATATTGTCATAAGATATTATTTTTAATGTTGTCTTTTAAAAATGTTTTATAAATAACCAAATAAGAAAGAATGAATTTGGTTGATAACAGCTTCATCAGCTTTTACTTATTTTTCTTCATTTTAATGTTACCATTTTTTTCTGAGTATTGTAAACTGTATTTTATGTGCAAAGTCAAGCTGAAGATTTGTTTTTTCTCCCTAGTCAGGCCTTTCATTAAAGAATAATAAGATCTTATCTTACTATAAATGGCCCTTAAGAGCATATTCCAATAAGCTGGAATCCTTCAAGACATGATATCACCATCCTCCCTACCTGGTGTCATCTGTTTTTGTAGAGTCCATTACCACTGAAATGAGATTATTCAGAAATGTTTAAATTTCTCCTCTGGGTCCCAGAGTCCTATATCTAACTATCAACATTAGATTTCTTCCAAGATATTTAAAGATACTTCAGATTCAACCTAAAACAAATTGTAATGGAAAGCTTTACTAGAATTTCCCCATTCTCATCCCAAACTGCGTCCGTGTTCCCTAGCTCAGTGAATTGTACTACATGCACTGAGTTTTTATAGGAGCGAAGAAATAAATAAACAAGAGTCATCTTTGGAACTACGCTTTCATCACGAAGCCCTGTTAATGTTATTGCCTAAATATGTCTGGAATCCATGCTGCTGCTATCACCATAGTTCTTCTGTAGTCTACTCTGCTTCACAATAGTCTCTCACTGGACCTGTAATAACTTTTGAACTTTATCCCTTCTTGTCCAGTTCTCTGCGTTAGGACCCAGATGATCTTGTTGAAAGCAAGTCTAATATTTATTTTCCTTTTTTTTTTGGCAGAACTGGAAATTGAAATCAGGGCCCTTGATTTGGTAGGTAAGAATTTTATCATCTGAGCAATGCCCCTAGTCCTTTTGTTTTTAGTTTGTTTTTCAGATAAGGTCTTGTGTTTTTGCTTAGCCTAGCCTCAGGCTATGATCCTTTCACCTTGACCTCCCAAGTAGGAGGGATTACAGTAAGAACCACAACACCTGGTAAAAAAGTGAAGCTCAGGTTGGTCTTAAACTCATCCTTCTGCCTCATCTACTTCACCTTGTTTATTAACAGTGTCTTGGCTTTGTTTTCTAAATACTTTAGTGGCTTCCTATTGAATGGATAGAGATAAAGTGTTTGACAAATTTATACATTTTTGTCCCTCTATTATCCTATGCCATGATTAATTACATTCCTTGCTGTTCTTCAAAAAGCAATCATAAGACAAGAATATTGTAAGTTGCTTATTTAGAATATAAGGCCAGGGAGTAGGAAACAGAAGGAAGAAAAAGTCATTATAAGTGTACATTATAAAATTTGTTTCTATAAGCAGTGGAGGCTGATTCTGTAGGACTTCTGGAAATTTTAGTGAGACCCGTCATTATATGCTTAAAGAATAGGAAGTTGGTTGCATGTTTTTGCTGCATCCCCATTGTTTGAGGGTTTCAATCATGTGTGTTCCCCTGTATTTCAGGGCTGTACTTGTGCACATCCTCTTTATCAGTGTCTAGTTAACTCCTACCTATTTTTCTAATCCCATTTCATTCCTGTGGTAGAGAACCCCTGTGTCTAAATGAAGCATGTTCTTCTACTGTTCCCAAAAAGATCACCTGACTCCACTATGCACCATGTCTCTCTGCTTTGCAGTGTGAATCATAGGAGCTTGCATTTTGCTGTGTGATTATGTTTCAACATCTTTCTACTCCAGGACTGCAAGCGTGACAAGACCAGGATTCATGCCTCCTCTTGCTCTTCATTGCTTTACTACCATACAACCTATAAGTTAGCATATAAAATATGTTCAGTATATTTTCAGTGAATGTATAAGTGTAGATATACGTATATATATGCAAATATATTTCTAAAGAGAAACTGGATTATTAGGACTTAAATAGGACATTATCAATATCAAAAATTTATTTTAATATAAAACTTCTTATTCTAGTTTTATGAGTTGCTTCCTTCTAGTACTTATGTAGTCAGAGTATACCAGAAGCACTCTGTTTAAAGACTGCTTGCCTTTAGGAAGCAATAGGAAGTTGTCAATATTCAATATCTGCTTTCTATATTATCATGTGATCCTATGTTAATTCAACAAACATGGAGATAATATGGTGCCCTTGGCAAACAGGATAGACATTGTGGAGGTGGACATCATGTCCACCTTCATAGAGACTGTAGTCGCTATAGAAATGTAATTATTTCTTTGACAACATCTATACAAACCTTAGAGTTTTTAAATTTTATGGAAGAGAAACCAGAGTAGTATGCTTATAATTCAGTCTCAGATCTCAGTGTCTGAGGTATCATTAATCGTGGTGAAAGGATTATTGAAAGGAGTAAGTAGATTCTGTGGTAGTTGTGTCTGTGTCAAGTAGTAGTGTTTACAGTCAGTTGCTCTTGTAGGATAGTGAATGTCTTCTAAGTGCAGAACTCTCTTTTTATCTGATTGTTGTCATTTATGTACAGGTCCTAAAACTAAAAATGACATGTAACCCAATAGATTAAAAACTTTGGGGCCCTAAAATAATTTTCCCCCACTCTCTGCCCCAGAGTAAACATTGTGGAAAAAATACTTTGTTGGGGTTATTATAGGTTTGAAACCAGAGAATACCTGCGATTCTAGGACCTATAAAAAATGTGAGGCATTTTTTGATTAAATGGTTTTTCTTAAGGAATGCCAAGGATATGGTAGACTACCAGGAACTTTAAGACCATAATTTTTGTTGAGCAAATACCCAACTTGAAGAAATTGCCTGGGTTTTATTTTTGTTTGTTTTTCACAGACAAATGTGCCATGAAGCTATTTTAAGGTCAGCTCCATGACCCCCAAAATGGCTTTTAATAAGCAAAAACAATGTCAACTTTGTTGTGAAAGGATCTTGACTTTCTTCTTGTCAGCCAACAGTTGCTTAGCAATTAAAGCAAGGCTCTGCCTGGTGGGGTGACAGTTCCAGGATTCATCTTTTGATCTGAATGTGAAATCATCCTTCAAAATTAGGGCATGTGGAGAAACCACAGCAATGTGTTCTAGAGTCAAAACTCTATCCAGTTTTGAGAGTTCACTTTCTCCTCTTGATTTTTCCGCTTGGGCCTTGGGCTATTTCAGATTATGTTACCTCAGCCATGTTATCACCACTCTAGCTTGGGACCATTTCTGATGAGGTCACTTCAGCTGTGTTCTCAATACTTCAGTTTTGGTCCATTTCTGATGAGGTCACCTCAGCTACATTATCACCATTTTTCCAAGAGGCATTTCACATGAGGTTATGTCTTTTGGATGAGGTCACCCCATTGTTCACATTTTTGACCTCATGTACTCAAGAATGCTAGATATGCTGTTTAAATTGTACATAAGTACTTAATGGCATCTCATATATGTGTTTTTCCATAATTGCTAAAATGACTTGAGACTTCCAACTTTCATAGGCATTGGCTAAATACAATTTTGATTAATAAAGTCTAGTAAATTCAGTGACTTTCTAGTCTTATCTAGCAGGAAAAGAAGACTTAGTTTTTGAGAGGATTACCTAGCTTGATTTTGAGAGGGCCAAAAATTAGTACAGAGTGTTTTACATGAACATTTTTGCTAAAGTGGGTAAATTAGAAAAATTCAAAACTGCTAATGGTATGAACAGTGTGATTTAATTATCCTTTATCCTTTTCTGCATTTTCTTTTGGGTGAAAAGATACTTTCAAAAACCTAAGGGGCTTTTGGGTTAGAATGTATGAAATTAAGAGGGAATAAATATTCCATTATAGGAAGAGCTTTGAAATATTCCAAATTGTACATTCTAAACACATTTGTTATATGCTACACTCAATTTAGTTAGTTTTTTGGTGAACTGAGATTCCTAAGTTATTTCAGAAATGCTTCAAATGATTTACCAGGATCTTGAGTCATTAAGGGAGGCTTAATTTCATTAATTCGTTCTGTTTCCTAAATGCACTGCCCTTATTCTTGCTACTCTCTTGTACTCTTGTGTTTTTTTTCTGTTTCTTAATAGTAAAGTCCAGAATCTTACTTAGACTTTCATGTCTCTGCATGATTTGGCTGCCCTAGTGACAAGAGTCATTGCCTGCCTCTTTCTCCATTCCTCATCAAACACTATGACTTCTATCAGTTCCTAAAATACATGAAGCTTTCTCTTACTCTTTTGCTATTTCCTTTTTCTAGATCACTTTTTACACACCTGACTCCTCCTTCTGGTCTGAGCTCCAAGCATATCCTTTCATCAAAGTGGCCTTGTCTGTTCACCAATCCAAATTCAACACCCCATCTTATTCTCCTCCCAACATCTGTTCACTGTCTTCATTGCATTTGATTTAGTCACAATTTTAAAAATGTGTTGGCCTGTACCACCAGGTTGTGAGCTTCATTATTGTAGGAAACTTTTCTATCCTGGTTATTCTTTACATGCTTGTTATTCATAATTTGTTTCACAAATAGTCACTTTCACTGTAAATTGGAATCTTGTTAAGCCCTTTTATGGTGTCAGACCGATTTCTCCATTCTTGATCTTTAGCCTGCATGTTCCACCTTTATTAAAGCATTTCTAATAAATGCATAAGAACAAAAACTTCAAAATTCTGGATCTTGTTAATATTTTACTATTTTATAAATTTTGCAAAAAATGACTATTTTTACTATTTTTAATTAGCATATATTAATATTACAAGGAATTTTCATTGTGATAATTCCGTAGATATATAGAGTATATTTTGAACAAGTATACCCCCTTTACTATATTCCCTTAACCCTTCTTTCTCCTCTTCCCCTTTAAAAACAGTGTTTGGTGAATTTCATTACACTATCTTTATATGTATACATATATTTCAATCTTCTTTTTCCACCCCAATGCCCTTTCCTTTTTTCTACCTCCCTTCAGCTGCCTATATCTCCAGACAGTCCTCCTTTTATACTCATATTCCATTATCATTATTCATCATTTTAATTGTGGCAAAAAGTATATGATATTTACTAATATATAATATTAATTATAGACAAAAATATATAATATTTGTCTTTTTGAGTTTGACTTATCTCTCTCAACATGATGATCTCAAGTTCTATACATTTTCTTGCCAATGACATAATTTCATTCTTCTTTATGGATGACTAATGCTCTATGGTATATATATATCATATTTCTTTTACCCATTCATTAGTTCTTGGATACCTAGTCTGATTCCAGACATTTCAAATTTAAATATCTGAAATAAAAGAAAGACTTTTTTATAGTTTGGTTTCCCTCTGTTATTATCCTTATCATTATGGAAATAAAGAAGTGATATAGGGCTGGATACAATGGTTCATGCCTATAATACCAGATCTTCAGAAGGAAATTGGGAGGATCATAGTTTGAGGTCATCCTGGGTAAAATGTTAGAAAAACTTTATCTCAAAAAACAAGCTAGATGTATGCCTGGAATCCCAACTGTGTGGGAGGTGTAGGTAGGAGAATCATGATCTGAGACAAGACAAGCAAAAGTGACCTTACCTGAAAAACAGCTAAAGAATAAAGGGCTAGGGGAATGGCTCAAGTGGTAGAATTCCTGCCTATTAAACATGAGAGCAAGGTCCTGAGTTCAAACCCCAGTATTGCCAAAAAAGAAAAAAAAAGGTAATACAAAGTTTTAGGGTAGTGGAAAATAAGTAATACAGTTAACATTTGAAAAATAAATCCTTTAAATTGAAATACATTAAAACCTTAATTTATTATTTTCCACTTCTCTACAGCAAACTGTGAAATAAACAAAAAAGCACTGTTAGATGAACGTGAAATTCAAAATTGTACTCTGAAATGTACATAGCATTTAGGAAAGTAAATTTCATTTAATTCAACAGACTACTAAGTATGATGTTACTTCCTGGTGTGGACGTCTTATCAGAGAAGATAAATCCAGTATGGCTCTTTAAAAGACTATATAAAAACTTTACTGATTTTAGATTTGTTAGGAGAGAAAAAATTAGCCTAGGGTATTTTAATTTTTAGTGCCTCCTTTTCTGTATATGTTTTGTTTTTTATTTACTCAGTAGATCACTGTTTCCTTGGATTTATGTAGCATTACCTGTTACTTCAGTATATATTTGTAGCATCATTATGCCTTTTAGGATAATATCAGCATTTACTATAGAAAGCAGAAGTAATCTGAATAGATTGTTCAATTGCAACTTTATATGCAGAATTCTTGCCAGAGCCTCAGTGATTATTAAAGGAAGCAGTACTGTACTTCCCAGTCCACACCGAGAAATAAGATCCAAGCATGTGAATTTGACAATGCTCAGTACATTCCAGAACATGAACTTGGCCTGAATATTTGTGGGAAATTTACTGAAGGATAATTAATCCATATTTTTAGAAAAGGCTCTAAAATTGATTCAGAAATCTCATTGGGAGGGTCTATTCCTTGGATAATGGTTTCATTGCCTCCTATGGAGTTGGGTTTCACCCAACCAGTAGTTAGGTTTTACAATCTTTCTGTAGAAAGGATTTGAGTTCCGGCACTCTAGAGCTCACCCCTGAGAGTACCCTGACAATATCACTGTAAATACTAAGTAGACCTTTAGGATTTCAGTATCAGAAATAGTTGTTCTCATCCTTAGATAAGTACCAGTAAAATAGTTTTTGCTTTTGAACACTGTGAAGCTAGCAGTCATTTTTTTTTTTTCTGGCTTCAACAACTCTGGGGGCCTTCTTTTTTAATTTTATTTATTTATTTTTCTTTTTTCATTTATTCATATGTGCATACACTGTTTGGGCCATTTCTCTCCCTGTCCCCTGCACTCTACCTCTCCCTCCCACCCCCTCGCTTCCCTTCCTGTTCTGCCCTTTTCTCCGATTTTGTTGAAGAATAGACATAAGCAAAAATAAGAAAGACTTAGGGTTTTTGCTAATTGAGATAAGGATAGCAATACAGAGATTCCTATCATTGCTTCCATGTACAAGGGTATTACAACCCAAATTGATTCATCTCTACCAAACCTCTTCACTACTTCCCAGTCACCTTCCATTTTGACCTCTGTCGTTTTAAGGTTACTGTATTAGCTTCTCTGCAGTGGGCACATCAAACACTTTCAAGTTTTGGGTTTCCTACCTTTCCCTATTCCTCCTGTTTGTATGTGACCTTAGTGTGTGACCCATGTCTAGTAATATTACTTCATTTATTTTAGATCAAAAATCCGCATATGAAGGAGAACATACAATTTTTGGCTTTCTGAGCTTGGCTTATTTCACTTAAGATGATGTTCTCCAGTTCCATCCATTTACTTGTGAATGATAAGATTTCATTCTTCTTCATGACTGAGTAAAACTCCATTGTGTATAAATACCACATTTTCTGAATCCATTGGTCAGTAGTGGGGCATCTTGGCTGTTTCCATAACTTGGCTATTGTGAATAGTGCCGCAATAAACATGGGTGTACAGGTGCCTCTAGAGTAACCTGAGTCACATTGCTTTCAGTATATCCATAGGAGTGGTATTGCTGGATCATATGGCAGATCTATGTTTAGTTTTTTAAGAAGCTTCCATGTTGTTTTCCAGAGTGGTTGCACTAGCTTGCATTCCCACCAGCAGTGTATGAAGGTTCCTTTTTCCACACATCCTCACCAACATTTGTTGTTGGTGGTGTTTTTGATAATAGCTATTCTAACAGGGGTGAGGTGGACTCTTAGTGTGGTTTTGATATGCATTTCCTTTATGGCCAGAGATGGTGAGCATTTTTTCATGTGTTTTTTGGCCATTTGAATTTCTTCTTTTGAGAAAGTTCTGTTTAGTTCAGTTGCCCATTTCTTTATTGGTTCATTGATTTTGGGGGAGTTTAATTTTTGAGATCTCTGTATATTCTGGTTATCAGTCCTTTGTCTGATGTGTAGCTGGCAAATATTTTCTCCTACTCTGTGGGTGATCTCTTCAGTTTAGAGACCATTACTTTTGTTGTGCAGAAGTTTTTAAATTTTATGTAGTCCTATTTGTCCATTCTTTCTCTTAGTTGATGAGCTAGGGTTCTATTGAGGAAGTACTTGCCTATACCTATTGCTTCCAGAGTATTCCCTGCTCATTCTGGTACTAATGTCAGAGTTTCAGGTCTGATATTGTGGTCCTTGATCCATTTTGAGTTGATATTAGTACAGGGTGATAAACATGGATCTAGTTTTAGTTTTCTGCAGGTAGATAGCCACTTTTCCCAACAACATTTGTTGAAGAGGCCATCTTTTCTCCATTGTATGTTTTTGGCGCCTTTGTCAAAAATAAGGTGGGCATAGCTCTGTGGATTCATAGCTGGGTCCTCTATTCTGTCACTGGTCTTCATATCTGTTTTTGTGCCAGTACCATGCTGTTTTTATTGCTATTGCTTTGTAATATAGTTTGAAGTAAGGTATTGTGATACCTCCAGCATTGCTCTTTTTGCTGAGTATTGCCTTGGCTATTCATGGTCTCTTGTGTTTCCAAATGAACTTTAGGGAAGATTTTTCATTCTCTGTGATGAATGTCATTGGGATTTTCATGGGAATTGTGTTGGACATGTAGATTGCTTTTGGTAGTGTAGCCATTTTTACTATGTTGATTCTACCAATCCATGAGCATGGGAGATCTTTCCACCTTCTGTAGTCTTCCTCAATCTCTTTCTTCAGGGGTTTGTAGTTCTCCTTGTAAAGGTCATTCACATCCTTTGTTAAGTTTACTCCTAGGTATTTGATTTTTTTTAGGCTATTGTAAATGGAATTGGTGGCCTTCTTTATAGTCACAGTAGGTAGTATTTCTACCTACTTTCTCCTTTGTCCATCTTACTTTCCTTCCCCTTTTTCTTGTTCATATTTAATTCCTTGCATCTTGCTTAATTATATGCTTTCTGTTAAGCTGACTTGGGTTAGCTTGATTTGATATAGGCTATTAATTTATTGATTACTATATAGATTTCTTGTCTCATTATAGTTTTTGAGTTATCAGCACAACAGGAGAATTTAAAAAGTATTTTTGGTATTCAAATAGACATCAAAACTAGTCTTTTGATAGGTCTTACACTCGTAATGTTTATGTAACTTATACTGAGTTAATTTTCTTAAACAGTTTCAGCCATGTAGGAAACTGCTGACTTTAAAGATAAAGTAGGAATATTTGATAGGACACCTAATCTAATACAAAATTTAGTAATTACCTTGGAATAAGTATCCTTAATATTTTGTTAGGTATTCCATGTCATCATTTGCTTAACAGTTTTATAATGTGCTTTGTATTCATATTCAGGCAGTTTCCAACATACAAAAAGTTTGTGCTACAAAGGTTTATTTATAAATTAGTCATTCAGAGTATAGAATTCATTTTCATAAACAATCAAGTTTCTAAATGGTGATTAGGGTCTTAGGTTAGCCTATAATATCTGTTTTGCCTGTAGTGTAAAAGGAATACTTATTAGCAGTGAGAAACTGCTAAAAATATGAATTTATATCTTGAAATAGAAATAAAGAACAAGAATTGCCTAAGACTAAGACAAAACTGTTAAATTAGAAGATTAGGATATAGACACTAAGGTTTATATAGACTGTAGAGAGAACTCTAGATATATTTCAAGGGAGGGATTTATTGTATTGTGTTATTTCACCCTGTGATATATGAGTTTTCCCTGCTTGTTGTGAATCTATCACTAATGGTAGGTACTCTGCTGCTTACCAACCAGGATTAAGTTCCCTTTTGACTTAAAAATTGAATGAATAACTTAAAAAGGAAGAATGCAAAGAGAATAAGAAAATTGATATTCCTGAGTTTAATGGATCAGAGCTGAGGCAGAGGACAATTTGATTAAGGGAAGTATTGTGGGTATGAGAGAGATTTTCTGAGATGGTTCTAAATGAGCCATAAAGTACTGAAATCGTAAGGGGTGTGCAGGGCTTTGATGTTGCACAGAACTCTTAAGGGGAAGATAAGGACTATAGATGAAGGGATATTGGGTAACACAGGTCCCTATATTGCCAGTAGAGTCGGGTGGGGTTGGGACAGGATGGGATCCTACACAGATGATAATTTCTTTATTTCAAGGTTTGACAAACTTGGTGTTTGCCATCTTGAACATAATTTTACTTTTAAAACTTCAGCTCTAATTTGCTGTGGGGATATCTGATACTACAGGCAAACAGAAATGATTCAAAGATTTATTATAAGCCTAAAGTAGTGAGCCTGGGACCAAGGACATAGTAAAGAATTAGTTAGTGTTAGTTCTTTTTATTTTCAGGTATTTAATTTAATTGTATATAATTTAATATAATCTTCATATTTGTTGCTTATTGTTGAAAATAGTCTTCTAAATCATGAGTTACATTTTAAAATAAAATTAGTGTGGTCCCCCTCAACTTTCTGCCCCAGTTCCATTTAGGGCCCCATTCCCTTATATCTGTCCTTCCAGGCTTATTGATTCTCTTTGTCCTTGGGTCTCCCTTCCTGTGCCTTATTCTCCTGCAAAATGAACATACTCCCTTTAATTGCTTCTGCCTCCTGTCAGTGTTTTATAACTATACTCCCCTCTTTACCAGCCACCAGCCCCAAGTTTGAATCTTCTCTTATTTTTATCACATTTTCACTAGCAATTTAAATCTCTACTGTTCAAAATTAAACACTGCTCCTTTAACTCTACTGAAACTGCTATTATTAAAGTGACCAAAGATCTCCTTTGTCCAGAATTTCAGTCTTTTCTCTGTTATTTTCTTGGAGAGTTGTTAGCTGCTCTCTTCCTCAAACTCTTCTCTATTGTTTCTCTCTTGAGATGTCTCTTGACCTCCTTTTGTCACAACTGGGTCTATTGAAATCCCACATGTTCATGTTCCATCTCAGATGCTTTCTTCTCCTTGGGACTTTTCCTGATTTTTTTCCAGCTTCCCTAAAGACCATTTTGTCTTCTCCTATTTGGGAAAGCTTGATTTCTTTCCTTTTTTTTTAATGTGGAACTATTTGCATACTCTTAAGATACCTATCCTTGTTCCTGAGGATGAGATTCTTGGGAGCAGGAAATAGGCCTTACATATCTGTGAAGGTCACTCAGCAAACCAAGTCAAAAAAACACATTTGCTGAAGCCTGGTTTTCTTTTCGGACAGACTCTATTGAAACACTCTCACTGCTATATATAATTAATGTTAGAGTCATGCTACCTGTATCTAAGGTAAGGCTGAAAAATTTCTCATAGATTTGCCAGCCTATGCTAGTAACCTGCTACATTTTGGGTGAACACTCAGAACTTTATACATTTATTTCAGTGCGTTTACGGCCCTTATATACAAAGTAGTTCTTACCTAAACTTATTTTTTATTCCCAGGGTCTTAATTATGAGACAGCAGTTTTAGCTCATTGATGTGCTAGAGTAGGTCTAAGAGTGCTGAATTCTGACATGTTCTATGGTACTTGGGTTCCTCTCCTGGGGTGCTTTTCCTCTGACTGCCTTTTTAAGGCCAGCAATCTGAAATTCAGTTTTCACTTGATAGAGATTTAGTTGATCTTATTTTGAAAATGTACTGGCTGCCCTTGAGTCTAAGGTAACCATTTGTAGTCCCCACACACAAACCTAGAGCTTCTTTGCAATTTACAAGCACTCAAGCTACTATTTATAAACAAAAGTTCAACAATGAAGACAAATCAAATACTTAGGTATTTGATCCAACCAGAGTCACTACCACATTAATTCAAATCTTTTTGCATAGTGGGTAGATTTATGGACATCCCTGAATATGCCTTTTGCTGGTGAATGTGACTTGAGGTCTGTTTTCTCCCCTTTCAAGGCCTGAGCAGTTTGCATGGCCTCCCACTGATGAGGCTGCTCCCTTCTTTGGCTGGGACCTTGATTAACTAACTCTACAAGGCTTCACTGAGAGATTGACAGTAACTTCCATGCCTGCCAGGGCCTTTTAACATGACCCTCCACTTAGTCCATCATGTAGCACATTAGGAGATTCCTTCCTCTTGAACTTATCTCCTCTCAAGTGTCTATACAAGCTTAGACGAGACTCCCCTAGAAGTGAGGTCATAATGTCTCTTCATAGCGTGACAGATTCTTTCTTCTTCCTCTTCTCTTTCAGAATAGATAAGAGTCAGTGGCACTGACTGAATTTGTAAGGTAGAAAAAAAATCACAACAAATCAAGAGCAAACAGAAACCCCACCTAGCTTGTCTTGTCTGTTGATCATAGGATTTTGCTTCCACTCCCTTGCTCATTACACACTTATTCCTTCAGTGTCTACTGAGGATAAGCTCTGCATTAGATGCTACAATGCCTGTATCGGTGTGGAACCTGGCCTTTTAAATGACAGGTAGACAAAGCACAGAACAGTGTCAGAGGTCCAATTACAACAGAAAGCAGGAAAGTAACAGCAAAGAGAAGGGAAGGTGAGCTTTACAGGGTGAGGTTAAGGTGAGACAGTGATCCTGGGAGTAGATGTTAAGGAACGAATAAAAGCACAAGGAAAAGGAAGTATATGAAATCTTTGTTCTATTCGTGCAGCTTTTTTGTTATTTCAAAATTAGTTCAAAATAAAAAGTTAACAAAAACTCACCAGGCCAATGGAGGTGAAGTTTGGAGAAAAGCATTCAAAGCATATGCATAAAACTCTGCCACACAGTTGGCATTGCTAAGAGCTTCAGGATCATAAGGGAGCAGGGTAAACAAATTTTTCTGTGTGTATTTAGCTATGTCTGGATAGATCTGGATTTCTAAGTGGGAGAATATGGAGAGTTTTAATTAAGGGAGTGGTGTCACGGGGTTCTTTTTTTTTTTTTTTAAGCAGTTTTCTGTGACTTTATGGGAAGTAGACTAATAGGGAAGAGGTAAGAGGTAGGGAAACAATGGTAAGATGCAGCGACCCAAGTTAGAGGCAATGGAAATCTGTTTCAAAGGTGGCAATACCCTTGAGAATAGATGGATAAACTTCAAAGGCACTGAGAAGATACAGTTAACAGGACATAGTCACTCATGGGACTTGGAGAATGAAGGGGAAAAGGAGTCAAGAATTTGGACTTATCTGGTGAGGTTGATTCAAGTTGATTCATAGAGCAGGGTGTCTGTGAGAAGGAAAAGGTCTAAAGGAAAGAGGAAGACAGTGACTTCTTTCCTGAACAGCCTGATTTTGCGACGCCTATCAAATATCGGAAAGAAGATGGTTAGTGGGTAGTTGAGTATATAAAATCCAGACTTGAGAAAAAGATGGGAGTGTTGTTTGAAGATACAGATTTGAAAACCATTAATATATTCAGAATTTCTTAACCTGGTGTCCTGTGATTAGGGTTGAGGGAGCTCACAAACCTCATATGCGTAAGTGTATTTTCTTAGGCTAAGACTCAGTCTTGAATATTGCAGTTGCCTCACCACACATGCATATTCCTCAGTTCCAATATCTGCCCTTATTTGTTCCTAAGAAGCTCATGTGTTTGGACTGCATAGCCCAACTCCCTGCCTTTTGAGTTATGCTGAGGCATTTAAAGGAGATGAAGGGAAAGGAGAAAAATTGGAGCATCTCTCCTCTTTCCCTTCTAGTTTTGGATCCCATTTCTGACAGCAGATGTATTCCTACAGGATTATGGAGTCCCCTCCTTCATGGAGCCCACACTCACAAACCTCTATGAACAATTTTCCTCCCTGTGCCTTCAGTCCCAGGTGGAAACTACTCCCTGCTCTTGGTACCTTGAAATATCTTTCTGGTTGCCTGAAACCTACCTATAGATCCAAAGGAGTCCCTTAATTATAGTCTCTATATTTTGAAGTACACTGTTTCTTGACAAATTTCTCACTATACATAGTTCATGCATCTTTTTTCAATCTCTAGTATTGTGGGAGAATAAACTCTGACAAGCCATGGAAATGGTGATCTCTCCCACAGAGTGTTGCTTCTGGACTACCCCCATTAAGGACTGGCAAGTTCTCAGTGTATCTGGATTTGTCCTCATTTACCCTACAACAGTTTCAATAATATTGGTGCCAAGAAGTGAATCATTACTCTACCTGTCAGGCGAAACTGGACCCAGCAAGTATTACATCAGATTCATAGGTCTCACCTTGAATATTGCTGAACTTAGAATGGGAAGAAAATATGAGGGTTCAGAATCTGTGTGATTATGTATGAACATGTCTAACACTACAAGGAAGGCTTGAATGTTCAGCTGATCGCTTCAATTGACCCTGAACAGTCTTATATTTTAGATATGTATGTTTATCTCTACTTTTTTTGTTGGTGGGGAGAGATCAGATTATATTTGATAGTCAAGGAATCCAGGAATGTCTCAGCAATGCCAAACTAACACTATATATCTTGGGAATGCTCCCAAGAGAGCTCTGTAGTAGTGACAGTGAAGTGAAAAAGTAATAAGTGTGTTGCTTTCTTATCTGAATCAGTTCCTACTGTTCCAGGAAAAACTTCAAAACTTAAGCAGTACCTCCTGATGTCTTCAAATTTAAGAAAAAAAAAACCAGTCCCTTTTATCCACAGTTGTACTTATCCATGGTTTCAACTAACTGAGATCAACAGGAAGAAGGTTGAATAAAGTGCAATGAAATATTTTGAGAGAGAAAAAGAGGTCACTTTTACATAACTTTTATTGTAGTATATTGTTTTATTTTAGTTAATTGTTCTATTTTAATATTAAGTTATTAGTGTTAATCTCTTACTGTGCCTTACTATGATTTTTAAATTTTATCATAAGCATATTGGGAAAACAGTATGGCTAAGAATGCATAATCTGCAAATCTAAAATCCAAAATACTTGAAATCCTAAACTTTTTGAGTGGCATCATGACACCTAAAAGGTTTCAACTTTTGGAGCATTTTAGATTGGGCATGTTCAATTAGTGAAGTCTGAAAATCCTTCCATTCTCAAACATTTTATATAAAGAACACTCAGTTTCTCTCTCTCTCTCTCTCTCTCTCTCTCTCTCTCTCTTTCTCCCTCTCTCTCTCTCTCTCTCTCTGTGTGTGTGTGTGTGTGTGTGTGTGTGTGTTTATGGCTCATTACCATCCATTGTTTCAGGTACCCACTGAGTGTATTGGAATGCATCTTGCACAGATAAATGGGACTACTGTACAAATCAAGTCAGTGAATGGATTTGTACATTGTAAGACCTAGTAATCCTATTCATTAGAAAATGTGATTTAATTCTTAGCTCATACTCTAACCAATCAGATTAAAACTTCTGTCTCTCTCTCTCTCTTCCTCCACAACTCCAACTTATTCCCTTCCTTTCTTCTTGAAAGATTGGGCAGAAATAGTCCTGGTATGAGGAGAGGGGTCAAAAGCTCCCTTTTGCCATATTAGGTTATTATTAATTATTATTATTAGTTATTAGTTATTATTATTCTCTCTCCATTCCTACCTACACACCTGATCAGCATACTTTTTCCTTTTTCACTTTTTTTGAAAAGTGAAGCATCAGATAACTTGTGAGACTTATATGACTATGTTGACAATGTTTCCAGCCTTATAGGTAGCCCAGTCAGTAATTCATCAGAAGTTGACAGAATTGCTTGTGATGGTGAGAATGAAATAATTCATTTTTTTTTCTTTTTGGGAGAATGAAGGAGTAAAATATTAAGTCAGAAGAGACTCTAAGGATCATTGTTTTTATTTTTTAAATCTACATTTAGCCTTAAAAACCTATATTCAAATACAATCTTAAAAATAAGTCATTATGAAAAATAAATCTTTTCTGGATGAAGTTAGTTGAAAGTTTGAGTCCATGAAGAATATCCATACCTCCTTGCCATAGTCACAATTATATGTGAGTTCCTAGGAACATTGAATGCTTCAATGTCCACTTTGAAACCTTTAATTTACTGTGCCATAGTATTAAATACAGTAAATAGCTGGAGAGCCTCACAGATCTAGGAGACAACCCCTCAAACCAAAACAGCACTTTGTTTTGTTTTACACTGAGTCTTTAAATCCATATTATATTCCAGATCACATATCTGACACCTACTTCAGTATTGTCTATATACTTCTGACTTATGTAAAGCTGATAATCTCAGAAAATATTTAAAATGATGTGGGGTGTGTGTACACTAAAGAATGTTATGATTGTGGGTTTTCCCCTCATGAACAGTCAGTCAATTCTGTACAAGGAGTGCTTATACTGTTAATCAATGAGTAACTCTGACCAGTACCCATGCTGTGCTTTCCTCATTTAGAAAAGCACCTCTAAGTTACTTATTCTGCATGATCTTTCTGTCTGCCATTGTTTCTGCTCTGGTACATGGTTTTGTTCTGTTTTTTGCTTATTTGTTTTTTAAATATCATTATTTGGCAGAAAGGAAGAATATAAGTCGTAATCCTGGGAGTACTGATAAACAGACACTTGGTAGTAAAGGGCAAGTTTTATGGCAGCTCCAGAAAGAAAAGGAAGGTGAAGTCCAGAAAGCAATTAGAGATTAGTGGAAATGTTTTGACATATAAGGGATACAAACCTCACTGCATTCTGGGAGGATTAACTAATAATGGTGTCGATAATACAATTTATTTGGAAACACAAGAGGCCACAAACAGCCAAGGTAATACTCAGTAAAAAGAACAACACTGGAGGTATCACAATACCTGACTTCAAACTATATTACAAAGCAATAACAATGAAAACAGCATGGTACTGGCACAGAAACAGACATGAAGACCAGTGGAACAGAATAGAGGACCCGGATATGAAGCCACACAATTATAACCAACTTATCTTTGACAAAGGCGCTAAAAATATATGATGGAGAAAAGACAGCCTCTTCAACAAAAACTGCTGGGAAAACTGGTTATCAGTCTGCCAAAAACTGAAACTAGATCCATGTTTATCACCGTATACCAATATTAATTCAAAATGGATCAAGGATCTTAATATCAGACCCCCAACTCTAAAGTTCGTACTGAGAAAGTAACTATTGCTGAGGCATGTCTGAAGGCCAGTAGATAGTGAGAAAAAGAAAAATGATTGCTTATATTTGATATTGAGGATACCTATTCAAAAAGACTATGTCCTAAGACCCTATGTAACATTAGTTCCACTATTTCAAGGAACTTAAACTAAAGGGTGTCTTTGTTTATGTCCAGAAAATGATACAATAATTGATACAAAGGAAAGCAAGATCTTTTTGTTTCCTTTTGTGTTGTCATATATTCAAAACAATTTTTATATCTATTAAAAGTGTGGATTTAAATAATTCAAATCATATTAGTTTAACTGAGTATAAATGATACTTAAATGTTCCAGTTAAGTAACTGTTGTAGTCAATAACTGTAACAAATACAATAGACATGGTCAAGAATTTTCCAAAATCAGAATTAGTATGAGGATTGACTTGTTTGTTGTTTTTTTAAAGGAAAAACACTAGCTAGAACCAATTGTGGGTAAAATAAAAGTGGAGAACGATCGAGAGGAACCTTAGAAATGCAAGTGAAGAAGTAATGTGCTAACACACCTTTAGCTTGTGGGCGTGGCAGATGAGAGATACTGAATGTCAGTTTGCCTAAAGACAATACTTATAAAAGGAGTAGATTTGATTCTGATTTCTCCATTTATTGATTTGCCCCTCAGGATACATTCAATCTTACTGAGCCTCAGTTTCTTCTTTGGGAAAATTGGAACAACCACACCTGTCTGGCTTACCTCCTGGGGTTCTTGTGATTACCCAAATGGATAGTTTATGTGAACATTTCCTTTATTGTAAAATGAAATTAGTTTTGATTTTCTGGTTCCTAAATGGAATCCTAAGACCTAGGAGAGCATTTGGTTGCATATCTTACTGAGTGAACAGCCATCAACATCAGAAAATTCCAGTAATAGTAACTTTTGAACCAATATCCCAAAAAGAGTACATTGAACTTACTTCTCAACAAAGCAGGAGTGAGCAGTTTCCTTTAGATTTTGAAAATTAAGAATAGAAAAGGAATGTTTGTGTTTGGGACCAGAAAACTCAGTTTAAGATGGAGTTCTTAATTTATTGATAATAATGAGGCCTTAGATGTCATTTTAAAAATGATCCCCTTCTAGAATTTGAAATGGTATCCTTAAGACCTAACTATTAATGAGCATACAAAAATAGATAAGTATTATGGTTGAGTATGAAATATTTCCATAAATTTGTATGGTGAATACTTGGTCTCTATCTGGTGAAAGTATTTTGGGAGGTAGTGGAAATGTTAGGAGGAGTTGCCTAGCAGGATGAAGTAAGTCACTGATCCCAATCCCTTCCTATCTCTGCTTCCTGTCTGCCATGAGGTAGACAACTTCCTCCTCCACACACTCCTGCTGTCATAGTGTGAATATTGGCTCACCTCAGGCCCAAAGTAATGGACTAGAACCTTTGATGCTACTTGCCAAAATAAACAATTTCTCCTGTTAAATTGTTTTCTCAGATATTTTGGTCACACCTATGGAAAGCTGACTAACACAATATGCTTCCCCCATCATAAAGCATTCCTCTCAGCCAGTCATCATGGTGTAATACCAGCACTTGGGAGGCTGAGGCTGGAAGATCCAAGTTCAAGGCAATATTAGGCTATAGAATGAAACCTTTTCTCATAAAAGAACAAAAGAGAAAAGGAAGAAGAAGAGAAGGAAATGGGGAAGGAAGGAAGGGGAAGGAAGAGGAAAGAAGGAAGAGGAAGGGAGGAAGGAAAGAAGGAAGAAAGGAAGGAAGGAAGGAAAGAAGGAAGGAAGGGAGGAAGGAAAAGCAAATAAGGAAAAAAGAAGGAAAGCAAGCCAACAAGCTTCCCTTTCAATGCAGTTGGAAAAGTCAAGAACTGACCCCAGTGTTTTCATTCTTCATGCACCATAAATACTAAATGGAATCAGTTGATTGCAAAGTCAGTTTTATTTAACTTTTTCAGTACAAGGAGGAGGTTCCTGTACAATACTTCCTGGTAGTGCTTCTTATTCCCTTACCCAGCTGTGATGTGGAATCTCTTCTGTCTTGGCAGAAAGAGAAATTTACACACCACTTATTTACTTTTGACAAAGCAGCTCCTATTTTAACACCTATTTGAAAGTGTAAAAACTTTCAAATTTTTTGTTGTTGGGGGAAGGGAATGAATTACTCATACATTTTCTTGGTTTAAACCAGAGCAACAATACATTGTTCTTTAAATATCTGTCAGCTTTCACTTTTAACTCTTTTAGTTCCTCTCTCTGTACTTCATTTGATCAAGTCATTCACTAAATTTGAATCTGTCAAAGTGGTTCTAAGCTCTATTTGACTTCTTAGCTTTAAAATAATATTTTTCCTCATTATTTTGGTGTAACCTTAGATGCATATTTGTTTTGAGGATACTTTCTAGAAACCTGTAGAGAACCATTGGAAACACTCAAGAAGCAGCACAAGTTATAGCAATGTTGGATTGCATCTGTGCATGTGACCTCAACCATATGCAAAATTATTCCCTACAAAACACACTCAGCATTGTTTGTAATAGAGAAGACCCAGAAACCAATTAAATGCCCTTATAAGGGTTACTTGAAGGAATTTTGTAAACCTCATAAGAATTTAGAATAATACCATAAAATTATATTTATTGACATGAAAATTAACTTCATAGAATCTTAAGTAAAAGAAAAGAATATTGCAAACAATATGAATAGTCAATCAGATTTGGGTATTAAAATATACAATATTTATGTAAGTTTCTTTTTGTCTGTTTGCTATTTTGTTCATTGAATTAATCCATAGTGAAAACATTTTACTAGGTCATGAAGCATAAGAAAAACTATTTAGAATAGGGGATGATAGGCTGGGTACTAGTGTCTCACACTTGTAATCCTTGCTACTTGGGAGACTGAGTTCAGGAGGATCATGGTTGGAGACCAGCCTGGGCAAATAGTCCACAAGACCCCATCTCCAAAATAACCAGAGCAAAATGGACTACAGGTGTGACTCAAGCTGCGGAGTGCCTGCATTGCAATTGTGAAGCCCTGAGTTCAAACCCCAGTCCCACCAAAAAAAAAGAAGAAGAAGAAGAAAAAGAAGAATAGTACTGTAAGAGAGAGAAGTGTAGTGGTGGTTGATGGTGAGTGGTTCATTTTAATTTTACAATTCTCTTTTCTGCTTTGTAAAAGAAAAATATAAGCTTTCAAATACAAGTATAAAAACTGTTCTGCATGTGTTTATACTGAGGTTTCAATAGCTTTTGTGGATTCATATTTTTGACTGATTAATCTGTATATTTTCACTCTATGTTTTCCATTTGCTTGAGAAATCAATATAGGTGATGTTCACTTCTATAACATTTTGTTATTAGGTATTCACAAAATAAGAGTCAAGTGTACTAGATGCTGATTATGTTGCAGACATCTAAATACTTCACATGTATTTTGTCACATAGTTCTCACAGTACCCCGTGATATTTTCTGTTTTATAAATGAAGAAACAGAAACCCAGGGATGGTAT
This sequence comes from Castor canadensis, assembly GCF_047511655.1. NCBI lineage: Eukaryota > Metazoa > Chordata > Mammalia > Rodentia > Castoridae > Castor > Castor canadensis. The sequence continues at coordinate 142,324,120 of NC_133390.1, read as the reverse complement.
ATCTTTGTTGGAAGTCATATAACCTATAGTAGATATGGGATATGAATTTTAGGCAGTGTGATTCATTTATAAATATATGCTACACTGTGTTTTAATATTTACCAAAGAAATTGTGAGGGCTAATTTCATTAGCTCTTGGGGTGATCAGATATTTTGCTAAACATCAATTCTGGGTATGTCTGTATGTTTCCAATGATATTATCATTTTAATTGATTATCTGAATAAACAGATTGGCTTTATTTCCCTGGAGAATTCTGACTAACAAAGTTTGGATTAATAAAAATACTCATTTATAAGGAAAGGAAAATTCAAACTCCATACTTGGTTATTGCTCATGGAAGTATAAAGTAGGTAATGTCTTTTTAAGAAGAAGAACAACAATTCCCAAAGGATCTTATTTTCATAAAAGACTTGTAAAGAACTTCATAAATCTCAATTTATAATTTCTCCTATTTCTGTTAATAAGTATATGACTTTTTGTATGAATGTCACAGTATACTATACCCTAAAGTAAACCTCCTTTGTGCTACTAATTAATTAATAACATTTGTTTCATTTGGAATGTTTATATATCCACCTGTATATATGTATGTATATATACATATATTATTTGTATAGTTCATAATGTAATTGCTTTTCCTTTTTGTATATAACCCATAAAATAATTAGAACTTGCAAACTTTCTGCTCTCAAAGGTTCCATTCATTATCACCTTATGTCTTCTTTCAGGAAAGACAGTTATCAAAAACATCTCAGGCTTAAGCTCTTACTCCTTAATATGAGAGTTCAAATACTAGGAAGAAAAATTTATGCTTATAGAAATCTTATGCATGAAAGTTTAAAGATTATCTGACATCCTAGAAAGAGTTGCTTGTATACTTTAATGTTTAGACTCTTTTTTAACAATCTTTGCACTGATTTGTCTTCACAGACTTAAAATGTATTTCCCCCTTTACTGTTTTACTTTTTATTTCTATGTCTTTTTACCCTGGTCTCTTTCCTTTCTCTTCCTTCTGTTTACTTTTTATTTGTTTTTCTTCTTTTTTATTATTTTTCTCCTTCCAATAGTTCTTTTTTTTTAACGTTACTAGTAGTATGGGTGAAGCTAGTGAAAGCAAAAAATCTGATTTTAAAGATATTTTTAAATAAATCAATAGTTTTCTTGATAGTGCGTGAATACTATTTTCTGAGAATAAGAAGAGAAGTTATGTCAGAATTCCTAAAATGACACAAAATAGAAATGTTGCTTTTTCAGTAACAATTGTATTCCAGCTACTGGTAATAGAAAGCTGACCCCCCCTAAAAAAAAAGACTTTAGGTAGCATTCTTTTCATAGTATAACATGTCCAAATTCAGGCATTCCTTTAACAATTCAATGAAGTTAGAGTCAAAATCAGTGGCATTCTCTTGGCTTCACCCACTTAGTGGTGGCAACATGGTTGTTATAGCTTCAGCCACCACGCAGACAATCCAGGTAGTATGAAAGAAAGCACATTTACCAGGGCAGCAAAATGGTCCTAGAAATCTTATGCAAATTTCTGTTTGTAGTTCATTACTACACCATGCTATAGGGCCAATTCGAGCTACATAGGTTGGGAAATATAGTTAGCTATTAAAATTGTCAATTGAATAAAAAACCAGGTTTCTCTTAATCAAAAAAATGAATATTAGTAAATGTATTAATTTGATATTTCTGTACTATAAATTATCCCCAAAACTAGTAGCTTGAAGCAACAAACATTTACCATCTGACAGTTTTATTTTTTTGTATTGCATAAAAGGCATCCTCCCATTTCTCTTTACTCCCCACCTCTTGGTAACCTTTAGATCTGTGTGCTGTACTTTCGTGAGTTTATTTTAGATTCCACCAGTACATGAATCATGCATTGTCTTTCTCCATATGGCTTGCTTCATTTAGCACAGTGTCCTTCATGTTCATATCCATCTTGTCACAGACTGCCTTTTCTTTTTGTGTGATGTCCCCAAACTCATTGCCCAGACCAGTATCAAGGAATCTTCCCCTATGTTTTCTTCTAGGATTTTGATGATTTCAGACCTTAAATTATATTTGTCAAATCAATTTTGAGTTAATTTTTGTATAAGATATAAGGATCCAATTTCTTTCTTTTGGATGTGGATGTCGTTTTGCCAACACCATTTGTTGAAGAGACATTTCCTTCATCATTATGTATTCTTAGAAATCTAGTCAAAGATTGGTAGAGGCCTTATCTCTGAGGCCTCTATTCTGTTCCATTGGTCTGTATGCCTGTTTTTATGCTAGTACCATACTGTTTGGATTAGCAATATTTGAAATCAGTGATGTGATCCCTCCAGCTTTGTTCTTATTTCTCAAAATTGCTCTGCCTAATTAGATTTTTCTGTGATTCTACACAAGTTTTAAGATTGCTTTTTCTATTTGTGAGAAAAATGCATTGGAATTTTGGTAGGGATTGCATTGAACCTATAGATGGCTTTGGGTATGCATATTTTAACACTATTAAGTCTATGAACACTGAATAGCTTCCCATTTATTTGTATTTTCTACAATTTATTTTATCAATGACTTACAATTTTCTGTGTAAAGATTTTTTTACCCCATTTATTTTATTTTTGTGTATTTTATTTTTCTCACAATTTCTCTGAATCAGGAGCTTAGAAGTGGCTTGGCTCAATATCTCTCTGGCTCAAAATATCTCATAAATTATAGTCAGAATGTCAACAGGAGTGAGCTGTAGGTATTTCAAAGTTTAACTGAGGCTGAAGGATACACTTCCATCATGGTTCACATACTGTTGTTAGGAGATCCTATTTTTTAATCACATGAGCCTTCATAGAGTATGTAGACAGTTACCAGTAGATAGGAGACTGTTCCGAGTAAAGTTTTAATTCAAGCAAAAATAAATCCTTTGTCACAATATGTGTCAAATTAGTGTGGTTTTCTAGACAAACTCACCAATGTGCTTGGCTCAAATATGAACATGTCTAGTGTATAGTTGAATTCATTGAGTAATAAGTCTAAAATTAAGTATAATGCCTATATGAATTTTCTATGGCTGCCATAATAAAGTACCATTAACTGTGTGGTTCAAAGGATAGAAAATTTATCTCACCTATATTAATGTATGCACAGATTGCAGTATGTTTATGTAATATAGCTGTACTTTTGTGTAAACATCTAATGTCTTTTCTTAATATATATCAGTGAGGTTCACCAAGTAATAAGAAGCCATATTTACTTTTTTCCAAATGAATCTCATTGAGACTAATAAATATGTTTTTTTATTGACTATATGTGTCATTTTCACAACATATTCTTGATGTACTGGTGTTTTTGTCCCAAAGTTATAAGTTTTGTTTATTTTTAGTTCATATTAGAAGAATAACCTTTAAAGACCTAGGAAGAGTATTAGTCGAAGGTTATAGGAAAAAGGATAGCATTAAAAAGGGCCAGCTCTTAAATGTATATATTTTATAGGAGTATAAACTTAGAATATCAAAAACTCTTAGGTTGTACTTACAAATAAATAATTTTTTTTTTCTCAACAGTGCTCTATAACCTTTTAGAAATTTGCCACCAGGGTGATAATATTTGCTAATAGTCTGCCAAAGCTCAAGATAGCTGCCTTTATTTGCCTCACTCAAGGTCTAATTATTTTTTCTGTTTTTGGGCAAGAAAACTATAATATAGGAAGTAAAATCCTTAAACACTCGTTAGTAAGAGAACAGTTTTTAGCTTCCCCAGCACAGCTTAGGCTGTGACTAATTTCTATATGAATGTCTCTTTCTTTGAGAGGTCATAGAAAATATAAAGGAAGACTATGTAACTCTTGTAACCTTTAAAAAAGAAGGAAGACAATGGATTAAAAGGCTATTATTACTTTTAGATTAATGGACTGTTAAGAATTTATTAACCCAAATGTGTCAAAGTGTTCTATAAATTAGCAGGATAATATTCAAGTCACATGTAATGAAAATTGTTGTTTGACTAAGTGGAATAGACATACATAGTGCTGAACAGGTTCCATACTTTTTGAATCCTCCGAGTTTAGACACTCAATTGTTTAGAACCCATCTTGCTGCTTTACAGAGTATTTATTATGCTGCCATTCACACTTAATTTTTTTCTGTGATTTTCACCAGTTTTAGAAAACTACCACCATGACCAAACTGTTCCCAAAGTAGGATTTGCTACTATAGCTATTAGAAGACTAAGAAATCATAAACACTGATTATATAAGAAGTATGTGTATGAACTTGTATGTAAATGATGCATTGTGTTGCTATCTAAAATGCTAAATTAAATTAATGTGTGTATGTGTATGTATTTACCACTTAAGAAAAAGCATACTACACAGCAAAGATTGAACTGATATTTTCTACATAATGCCATTTAATTGTATATTAAGTCTCCGATGCATGTACTTTTCACATGTATTAAATTAAAGTATGGGTTTAATATATAAATTAGTTGGGATTGAATTTAAGTCTATCTGTCTCTAAAAATCATTTATGTAAATATGTAGTAACCATATTCTTCCTGCCACTACAAAAGATCCATACCAATTTGATGATGTTTATTAAAAACAATTTTATATGATTTCATAAAGAAGGAAAAATGGAGGATATATCTCAGAGGTACGGGACTTGCCTAGTATGGACTTCTTTGGGAATTCTGAAAACATCTGTCTTCATATCAACCTTTGAAAATTCTAAGAATAAGCAATATATTGGATTACTTCTGTGATCACACTGATAACAATTCTAGTAGTCAAATCTGAGTCACAATGAGTCCCTGGAGTTCAACTAGTCTGGTAGCTTTGATGTTGGGCTCAGTGGAACTTAGCCACATGTGTATGGGATTGAGGAGAGCTGAATATTGCATGGCTTCTCAACATATTCTCCAGGTTGACTAAAAAGATGGAAGAACCTTAACCCACAGCAGAAAAATGAAGATGAGAATAACAAACTCTTGCCATGTCAAACACCATGGAGAGGTGATTTCCTGGAGCCAAAGAGTGAGGTCACATAGCCCATAGTCTGCATTTAGAGCCTGCAGATAACCAGTGTAAATGATGATTCATATCTTGGGCCTTCTATCAACATGAGATGAAGTTTAGCATGTTTGAAACTCAGTTTCCGCATCTGCAAAATAGACACTCCCCCACTAGGGATTTTCGTCAGAATTAATGGGATAATGTTAATAAAAGAAACTTCAACATTGTGACTGGCCTAAACTAGAGGCAATAATAATAATAATATCAACAACAATGATAATAGTAACAGTGCCCTTTGTAGCCCCAGGTGACAGAGATGGCCCACTGGTCCTTTAAAACTATGTCAGGTTAGTCATTAGAGTCTGTGCTTTGAATTTGTGATCACGCTGACATGATGAACCCTAACATTGGGATATTTTGCTTTGCTTTTTCTAAGGCTTTTTTTGCAGGTAAGAATACACTTTCATAATCTTTTTTCCTAATTAAAAAAAATCAAGTACAATACTTATAGGGGAATGTGCATACATCCAGCATGGAATTTGGTGAAATTTTACCAAGTGAACATTTTTTGTAGCCAGTAGCAATTGAGAAACAACATTCCCTCTAGTTACTCCACTCCTCAAGGAACTGTATTCTCACCTAATAGATTGGTTTTGCCTATTTTTAAAATTTAAATAGAGGCATATAGTTTGTACATATTTCAGTTCTTTGAGTCAATATTATGTCTATGAGAGTCACCCATGTTTTGCATGTATCAGGACTTAATTTTTTATTGATATTTAACATTCTATTGTGTGAATATACCATGGTTTATTCATTTTCTTATTAATAGACACTTGAGTAGTTTCAAGTTTGTAGTTTATTAAAATTTTACAAATACTCTTGAGCATGCCTTTTAACGTACAAAAGGATGCATTCTTGCAGGATATCTGCCTAGGTTTTATTTTACTAGGTCATAATATGAGTACATTTAATATCTTCTCAAAAGTGTGAGTATCAATTTATATTCCAAGTAGCAGCATAGTGATTATTTTGAATGACTAATGGTTATTTACTACAAACTATTCTTCCTTCACTGTAATTATTTTTAAAACATCCAACAGAGAAGAATGCATTTATAGTAAGTGATGGTCCTTGTAGGCACTAGTCTCCATAAAGATGACTGAAAACAGGACATGACCTGTGATATGTGTAAGAGGCTAGAGATCAATGAGATCTTGCATTTCTGATTTTGTTTCATGGGTTGATATATTTTGATGGTAGTCCTTAACAGCTGTGGATTTATTTTTCTACTGCTTTCTTGGAAACTGAAACGAGTATAAAAGCAGCCTGATTCATATAGACCGCACAAGTAAGAAGAGGCATATTAGATAACACAAATACAGGCTAGAGTGGCGCCAGGAACAAAGAAGAAAAAACTAACTTATTAGGTAACTAGTGGACCCAGGCATGAAATTTAGTAATATGCTATTTAAACATAAAAGGCTAAGAAAAACTTGTTTGAAATCGGAGAAGTGTCTGACAGCTAGTGTGAGGAATGTGTGAGTTTTCACACTGACATCTTCCTATACCAAGAGAAGTTTCAACTTATCAAGTGGCCTCCAATTTTAGTAAAGAGAAGAAAATGGGTTATAAATATGAGATCTTGTGTTAATTCAAACCATTCACATTTTGGAGAAAGTCATGCTAAAACTACAAACCAGCAGGAACAAGTAAAAATTTCAATAATGGATTGAACATCTACAAACCTGAGGTCTAGCACACTCCTTTCCCATTCTGTCCTAAAACCTTGCGGTTGTGTCTGTTGACCAGCATGTTTCACGTAGATGGGTCCCAGAGATGCTAAGTAAAATGTCCAAGTTCCAAAAGTTTGCAAATGGCAGAGCCATTTTCAAATGGAGGTTTATTTGACTCTTTCCTGCCTCATGTTACCAGAGAGGAATAAGAAGGAAGTATTATATTTGGCAGTAAATAGCAGGCAAAGTAAAAAAAAAATTCTAACAGACATTATAAATGCTCTTTAAATTTCTTCCATTCTACTCTCTTTGATAAGAGTTGCTGACTACCACTTGGTTCCTTTACCTTCTGCTGCCTTAGAAAGGCAAGCCATGCCTCATTTATTGTCCTCCCACCTCCATCTGTATCCATCTGTTTCCTTGTTTTAATTTTCTAACCCTTCCCCCTCCCACCTAGTGACCTTATCTGTAAAATGGGTCCTGAAGTTGTCCAAAGCTCTTTACTAGGACAACCTACTCAATCTAAGTCAAAGTGAATGCAAGAGGCTCTCAGACAGAAGGATAAAGTATGGAATTTATGGCAGTTAAGGGGTGAATTTAGTGCAGACGGGTCTTCCTATTCCCTATTGGAATCACATAAGAGTTTTCATTTTGCTTCTCTAAGGTACAGTTAAGATGATTTGGTCTGTGCTCCTTTGGCTTTCTCACTTAGCTTTACAGTGAAGCTGGAGACTAAAATAGATGTGAACTGGTAGTCCAAGTGAGGAAAGTTTTTCAATTCTTTGTAATATCTAGAATCAGTATTTGAATGATAGAGTTGAAGAGTACTTTCATGATCACATAGTCCCAGCACCTCGTACAATAATCGAAGCTCAAAAAGTCAAGTCCAAGAATGACACATTTAGAGAGGAGTAAAATAAAATCTCCCAATTCACAGTACCATCCTTTTTGATTTATTCATCTGTAATGTCACAGATGAATAAATTTTAGCAAAATGAAGCAAGCTAATTAAACAGGCTCTATTTCCACAATCAAAGCAGGCTCTATAACCACAATGCATAGGAGCTGACAAGGATTGGACAAGATTATGAGTGGGGGAAAAAAATGGTCATATTTGTTCTGCCAAAAGCCATCACTAGATGATGCAAGCTGCTTCTCGCAGTATGTCCATGGTCATTTCTCTTCCTAAATCAGATTTGTGGTCATCTCATTTGCTATTCTCAACAATAGTTTATGCTTTCCTTGTGTGTGAAATTTTAGGTTTTTTTTTTCCTCTCCTCATAAACACATTTTGTCTTTCAAGACATAATTGCAATGATTGTGTTTACCTTCATGTGCTTGTATACTCACATGCTAAGATCATATCTGCATTTCCTCTGATTGCTACTGAGCAGCTATGAAGGAATCTCCGGATTTTGGTTCTAGGGAAAGGCCCTTCTCTAGCCCAGTGTTCACATTAGGCATTTAGTCATCAGGTCACAAGAACCCTACTGCTCCTTCTTATTCAAAATGGAATTTAACTGGGAAGTACACCTTAACTCAGTTTTCTTATTGTTAAAGGTTTATATTGGTAAGCAATATGTTAAAAATAAAATCCTAGTTATCAAATTCTCCTTAACTGATGGAATTTTTAATAGATTAACTAATAGTAGGTTATAAAATACTTAATAATATTTATATTATCTGTATTATTTATAGCCTCATTTTATCTCCTCTAGATCTTTTATTTTAAATCTTTATAATATCTTAAATAATTGCCAGTCAATATTCATTAAATCATTATACTCTGCATTTACTTATATTGCTTATATTTCAATAAATTATGATAAAGAAAATGACATATGTAGTTTGCAGTTTATAATTTGGGCCAGGCCTGTGTTAAGCATTATATCTCATCAAGCCCTGCCTTTACCTTATAACTGGGTATCACTGTCACTTTATACAGATGAAGAAACTGGGGCTTAGAGAGGTTGAGTCATTGTCCCCATTTTGCACATAAAAAAGTGGTCAAATTAGGGTTCATGATCAAAACTGCCTGATATTAAAGTGCTCCTCAGAGTGAGAGCACATTATCTTCCTTTTGAAATGAACAGCCTTTCTTCTTTGTTCTATATTCACACAGACACTTTTATCCTCAGGAAAAAATAGAGGAAATTAAAAACACCATGATTCATAATGTAATTACCAGTGAATTAACAGATAGTGATGCAACAAAATTATAAGCACTCAGAGCAGCATGAAAGTAGGTTAGTCAATAGAAATCTATTCAGAAACTGACAATTGGCTATTTTCACAAAATGCAGCATCTTTATAAACATACGTTTTCAAGATAACTGAATTTTATTGATTCAAAACCAAAACATTTTAAAAAGTAACTTCTAATGGAAGTCTTTCTAAAATATTTTATAGGCATTTCTGTAAATTTAGTCAGATAACTCAAGGACAGCACTTAAAAAATCCAGAACTTTACAATGCAGTGGAATACCTCTGGGCTGTTTGTTTTCAGCTTTCTTCTCTTGATGTCATTTCTCTTGTTTTTGAATCTGTTTCCTTTAGTTCTCTTCTATCTAGTGTGCTGTGGAGTAAGAAAACATATAATTCAAAATTAAAAGAAACCTATGTATAGAGTGAATGGAATTCTTAGTGGGGAAATTGAACATCAGTTACAGTGTTTGGGGGCACCAGAGAAGTTTTATAATTTTTGAAGTACTATTGATTTATTTAAACACTGTCTTGCTTACAACACATAAATGCATATGTAATAAAATGATGGTAGATAAATCAAATAATAAAAACTCAGGAGTAGAAATGTGTAAATAAGAACTAATCCCAAAAAGGCAGACTTATTTTTTTGTTGTTGTTATCATAGAGATGGATGTATAATAGTCCTGAAAGGATATTTCATACGAAGCTTCATATACCTTTTTGTCGAGAAAGAATTCTTAAGTCCAGGGCTGTATTGTAGTGGGCTAAAAGTTCATAGCAATTGAGGGTGATGACACTTTCATATTGTTCATTCTTGAATCCTCTCTAAATCTTGATGATCTTTGCGAATAGCATAGAATTGCAAGAAGGCAGTGTGCCTGCTATAGCTGAACTCTACAATTGCTGCTCTTTGCTCAGGAATATCTTGTAGTTTTTCAATTTAAGAAAGGAATGTGAACTAATTTGACTAAATAATGATTTTGTCCTAACTATTGCTTGCCAACACCTCTTATTCCATCACATGTAATATATTGTCTCTCTGATCAGCATAACTAATTCTCCTAATAGTTCTGCTTTTTCCTTTGCTTACTATACTGATATGTGGTTTGAAAGACAAGCCTTGGATAGGACAGTCATGAGTTAATGACCAGCCTGGGCTATGAGACCCTGTATCAAACTCATTCCCTAACCCCAAAAAAGGAAAGCCTTGGAGACTCATAGTAACAATAGTATTTTAATGAGGCTCTGGTGTGAACTTTGTGTTTTTATACCCTTATCTTAATACTGAATTGAAATTACCTGCACAAGTTGTATTCAGTTGGCTTTCCACAGAAGTGGACCCTGAGATTTTAGGATTTGAGGGCAGGGAGTTTATTAGAGAGCTGTTCCCAAGTAGGAGAAATAGGAAATGAGACAAGAAAAGGCAGATGTTAAAGGTATAGAATCAAGTAATTTACCCAGTGGGCAACAGGAGGATACTTCAATAACCCACATAGGATACCCCCTTACACTTAACTGACCAGTTATGATTTGGAACTGAAATGTCTTCTAAAAGCTCATGTGTTGAAGGTTGGGTCCCCAACGCAGCAGTGTTCAAAGGTGACTAGATCATGGAGGCTCTAATCTTATCAGTAGACCAACCAATTGATAGAGTCATAGGTGAATGGACTGTTGAGAGGTGGTAAGAAGTAGGTGGGGTCTAGTTGGAAAAACACATCACTTTTTGGCTTTGTGGCTTAAGTGGTAAGAGTGCCTTCCTAGCAAGTGTTCAGGCCCTGAGTTCAAAACCCAGTGCTGCCAAAAATAAAAAAACTTTATGCTCCTCCACTTTGAGGAGCGTATTGAGTCCCCAATATCTCTCTTTTTTCTTCTTGGTCGCCATAAGATGAGTTTTGCTCTACCATGGGTTTTCTGCCATGATATTCTGTCTGACCACATCCCAGAAACAAGGGACCATGGACTGAAGCCTCTAAGGCCATGAGTCCAAATCAATCTTTCCTGCTTCAAGTAGACTTTCTCAGGTATTTTGTCACAGCAACAGAAAGCTGACTAACATACCTCCCAGGGAGAAAGGAAGGGAGCTATGTATGCACTAACTTGTTAGTCATCTCAGGTACCCATCTCCTTGGGCATTAATTCCCTAGCACTCTGTTCTCCCATGTGTTTGAGTGAAGCAGACTCTTGGGAAGTCAGACAAAGTACTTAGGCTAAATAAATGAATAAATAAAATTCAGGCGCTGGCACTCACGACTATGGGCACTGAAGTGCTAAAGGCAAGGGGGTGAGGTGGAGGTCCTGAAATGTCAGCTGCGGCATCTGATTAACCCAGTTAGTCCCATTGAGTGGTCTGGGTGATTTTGTTCCTCACCCCAACATGCAAGTAGTCACCAGTATTTGCCAAACTTGCTTCTCCTTTCTTTGCTATCTTTTCTGTCTTCTAGTCCTGCTTTCTTGCCTCTTAACACATCTCAAGAGTAATTACCTCTTAGCTTTTGCTTAGTCGGAGATTGAGTTGTTTCACTAGAATGTGTTTCCTCTACTTTATTCCTATTACAGTCCTTCTCCAAGGTCCTCTTTCTTCAAGATGCTTCACACATCCTTCTGTGGAGTTTGTGGCACTTAATTTTAGTCTCATTTATCACTTCTCATTATCTGCTTTTTTATTAAAATTGTGTTAATAGGCATCTCTCTTTCTCACTAGATTGTGAACTCCCAAAGCGTAGGGGTTAGTGTTCAGTTGCTACAGCACCCACTACAATGTTTCACATAGAGCGGGCATTTGGTAAATGCTTGTTGAATTAAATTGAATAATTAAAATCCAAAGTAGGTTGGAAAGGATGCTGTTTTGAGGGGCCATTGGATTTGGTTACCTGGATAGGAAAAACACACACTTGATTTTTCTAACAGCTTGCACTCAAGCTGTCATTAAAATTAAAGTCCTTTATTATACACTTTCATTGTTGCTGAAATAATACTCCCTGTGCCTTGGAGCAGTAGATGTAACAGCCTCTCTTAGTTATAATTTTGTGACATCAGGCATCAAGCAGTTGGGAAATTGCAAGTGCTGGTAATATAACTTTACATATAGTATATCATTATAAATGAGAAAACAGGGCCTGGGGCATCGATGCTCTGTAATATACTTTTCTGAAAAGAAAAATTCAGTGGAATGACAGTAGATTTCTGTAAAAAGCCTTTTGAACTTAAGAAAAGACAATACCCATTTAGTTATCCTTTAATAATTTCAGTTAAATTCTGCATGACAACATGCTAAAATGAAACAAATTATTTCCCTCTCTCACTGCCTGTCTCTCATACACACACATGCATGCACGCACACATACACACAATTTGGAGAGATTGTTTTAGGAAGGTGCACTGTTACTGCTCACTGCTCCAGGAGTTAAGGGTCTGGGCTGAGCAAATTATTCTGTTTTACTTGAAACATTGGCTATTTTCTCCCAAACAATTCCTATGTTTGCACACTTTTATAAGCTTAATCTAATTTAAATGGGCAGGGAAAAATAGCCTTTAAGTGGAATGAGACCAAAAGAAATGCCCCCACTGTGTGTGTTTAAATTAAATCATATTTCAAGGCAAGAGGAGCCGTACATTGCTCTCCTGGGACTTGGGGTGAAGGCAGAGGGCAGTGGGTAAACTTTTCTGGAAGACTTCTTCAAATCCACTTTGTCTCTTTTGTGCCCACCCCTCTAACACCCCACTGCAGACAATGCTACACATACACACTGCATCAGTAGGCTGTAGTAAAAAAAAAATACCCCCAAATACTATAACTTCAACAAACATGGAATTATTTTCATTGATTGCTATGTTTTTGTTTTTCTTTATTATTTTTTTGAGATAGGGTCTTGCTGTATAACCCAAACTGGGCTCAAACTCATGAACTCACAATCCTCTTGTCTAAGCCTTTCCAGTGCTGGGATTATAGGTATGATTCACTAAGCCTGCCTGCTGTGCTGCCTCATGTTCATAGATAATTGCTATAGCTCCATCTGTCACTTCTGTGTTCAAGGCAGAAAGAAGAAGGAGAAAAGGAAAAAGAGTGAAGGTTAAAAAAACAAAACAATGTTCCCTTAATTGATTAGCATCCTTTGAAGAGCCTTCCTGGAAAACCCCACTCAATTACTTTCTCTTATATCTTATTGTCCACCCCTATCAGAAAGGCAGAGTTAGAAATGCATCTTAATGCCTGGGTTATTGTGTAGGTTTTTCTTTCTTAAGAAAGAAGAGGAGAATGGTATTGGATAGGCAAAACACACAAAAAATATATGACATTGCTTCTCTTAGATGTTTTCATAGATTGAGCATAGTGACGGCTAAGTACCTAAAAAGTCTATGTGAATTTCCAATTTTCTTGTTGATACAATTTGGTTCCCTCAGAAGAAGAGTGAGATAACACTAAGAAAGTACGTTGACATTTTCTAAAATACTGAAATCTTATTTTGAGATAACTTACATGGTTTCAACATCTGGAATAATAAGCACTGGGTATTTATACCAGACTGTAAGTCAGGACAGCACAAATCCTTTCTTAACAGGACTTACATCCTTACCTCTTAATAGTCCTAACTATTTCTTCTCTGAGGGAGAGGCTGGCCTGGAAGGATGCAAGTTGTCATTCTTTTTTTTTTTTTTTTTCTGGCCAAAGTTGCCTCTTTGCTCATTCTTAGCTTTCAAAACAAGTTGAGTTGAATCACTTTTAAACTCTTAGGGGTTCATTATCAGAGCAAGAAGAAAAAACAAAGAGAGAGAGATTTGAGTTGTCTTTAGTGAAAATGGAGACCAGGAAGCCTAAGGTTGAACTCTGTGTTAGTGTAGATGAAAGCTCAAGTAAATCACGGGACTGAAGGGGCTTGGGTCACTGCCAGGCAAAGCCTACCTTGAAGAGGAATGCTCATGGGTTTTGGTTAAGATGATCATTTTCTCTGTCAGATTTTCAAGTGTAGAATTTCCCATTTCACTTTTTTGTAAGGGTTGTGAATTCTCAGCTTCCTGATTCTGCTCTTTCTGTCCTCTCAAACCTTCTTTTATATAATAGAAAAGAGGCAATAGTACAATGTTGCAGCTAAGGTAGGAGAGGAGATGTGATATACCTGTAGGGCCCTTAGGAAAGCCCTGGTTGGGATGTTCATGATTATAGGGAATTTCTAAGGAGGTAAAGGATGTAGGCTTATGTTTACATGGATCATTTGCTTTAGTATCTTTCCAAGCCATAAGCTATACACATATTGATCATCACAGCTACCAAGTATATTTGATATGTCATCTCTAGAATGCTATAAATGGCATAAATCATTTGACTCAATATTAAATGCCTATTAAAGAGACAGTCCTTATGTTTTAATAATTTGAAACCTCTTTATCAATCTCCTCTCAAATACCTTTTAACATTTCCAATGATTATTTTGGAAAGCCTTTCTCATTGAATATACAGTAAAAGGTAAAAACTTTAAGCATTTATACTAAATGCTGACTTAACCTCAAAGGGCCGTAGAAAAGAACATGTATCATTGGTAAAGAACATGCAGCATTTTTTTCCTCCAAGGGAAAGTTCAAAGTTGACAGTGAGTTCATTTGAAGACTTTATAATAATATGAAGTCAAATCAAAGGTAAGTTGACAGGATAAGCAAGGAAAGACTTACCAAGGAGTCTTGGCCCTTATCCTCTATCCATGATCTCACCTGAAACAAAATCCTCACTCTGTTTTATCTCTCTAAGTATCCAGGAGATTTAAGTAGTAACTGATGCCATCTGTAGCGCGAGTACTATAGACATAACCCCCACCCTGTTTCCCTTCTCACACTGGGGAGGCCGTGTTCCCCTATTGAGACATCTTCTGTTGGGCATATCCTGTTCCATTTCACACAATGGTTCATGTGAGCAAAATGGGCAGGATTATTACTCTTGCAGTGCTTGGAGAGAATATATGGTCTTTTAAAAATATATAATATTTTCCCTAAATAATATTTCCATGGATGATACAGGGTTTATTCTATAGCATTCTTGTCCCATATCAATGGAGGCACTTGCTAGCAAGCAATTCAGCAAGTTTCTAAGATCTCCTTACTGTATTTTGGCTTTTTCATTCACTCTATAAAATTATTTATCTAGCAGTGTTTTTCGGTACATTTTGTTTATCCCATTGTCTGACAGCCAAGTCCAAGAATCAGAAAGTATGTATTGTCTAAATATTGAAGCACCATGCAGCATAATAAATAAAACAAATTTTCACTAATGTAGAAAGATATTCCAGTTTGTGTTGTACCAAAGAATGGGTTAGGTTTTTAAAGTCTATAATATCATCCCTCTTTATGGAGGATAAGTAGGTAGATAGATGGATGGATGAATAGACACATTAGGGTGACTTGCTGGGAAATAACAGGATTTGCAAAAACTTTTCACAGCAGATTTCTTTCCTAAGAAGAACTATTAGGGAAGAGAGGATTCTACTTAATCACTTTCATATACTGTTTGATTTTTTTAAAAAAATTATCAGTATTTATTAATTGGTGAGATATTTTGGTGTCATCTTTTTCTTCCTTATACTTTTCTGTATTAAAATTTTCAGATCAGTATTATCTTTTAAAGATATTCTTGGTGTATTTTCTTCTTTTTGTTAAAGATTCTATTTTAAAATTCATATAAACTAGAAAAATTAAAGCCTGTATTAAAAGCTATATTGCATTAAGTTCTCAAATATAGTAATTCAGCTAGAAAAAAATTAAATGCAACTAAACTTTGCCTTATGCATATGATATGCCCAAACTAAATTTTAATAAAAGCATCCCTGTTTTTCATTATGTAAATAAGAGTGCTATGAAAAATAAAAGAGAAAGAAGTAAGATAATTTCTTAGCCTCTTCTTAAATTCAGAACATCTACCCAAAAGACCAAAAACATGATCTTTGGAAAGACTCCTCTTCATCCTGTGGATTAAACAGGTACTGCAAATTCTTATGCAAACTTAAAAATCACTACCTTTCATTTACATTAGGAATACACCTGTATCTGTCTTCCTTACGCTGCATAAATATGATGAGAAATCAAAAGTAAAGTACTCAAAATTGAAAGGTATGGATTTGAAATAAAAACTAAAAACCATATAAAATAAAATTTAGATTGCATTTTACTAGAAGAAAGCAGAAATATTAAAATTGTTAAGTATGCTAAAATGTACTTTTTTATCCTGTTATATTTGAACAAACCAAAACAATATATCTAATGTATAAATAATAAAGCCAATCTTTCCCCCTTTATTTTCATTGGTTACCTTTTTCTCCTTCTTATATGCTATGTGTACACTACACTTGTTATTTAGAAATAAAAACTTCATGCAAAATTATTTTATTTAGCTTTATGGATTACAAATAAGTCACAGATGTGTGCTACATAGATAACAGGTGATAATTTTGTTCATAAGGAACAAACATTTTCCAGCCCTGTGGAATTTTTATTACTTTAGGCCAAGGTCCATTCCAAGGCTGAGAACAAAGTAGTGCATTTTCTATGTAGGTTTCTATGTAGGTATAAATTGGAAGGAGTTGCCGAGAAAGATGATATGTAATGTTTCTGAGATACTTCCATAAATAATTGTAACCAAGCTTCCCTTGTGAACTGCAATTGAAGTTGTTCTGCTTGTTTCTTTTTTTTTAAAAGGACACACCATTTCACATACTAGGACTAGTCGAATGGCTTTCACCAAGTCAGGGACATGTTTGTAGCACTTAAGAGATTAAGTTTCTGTGAATAGCATGAGTTTACACATTTACCAGATATAGAACATACCTTACTCACATAATTAAAAGTAGGCCTGGAAGACTAAAATTTAAAGCAGTAACTGTTTAATGATCCATGGATTTTCACAGTGATAATTCAGTTTTCAGAATGAATTTGAAAATAGAGATTAGATAATAGATATTCAACATTATATCCCCCACCCTCTGATTGACAGCTGCCCAAAGAGGTTAAATCTCTCCTGTGGATTTCCTTATTTGACTTCCAGGTTGCACCTCTGTGCAAGCCCTGGGGGTGCTAGAGAAAGAATGAGAAAAAGAGAGATCTAAGTGCTTGAGGCAGGAAGGACACAAAAGTGCCTGCTCTAGAATGCGTACTCTCTTAAAAGAGCTGCAAAACTTCACATGTGGCTATGTGCATATACACTTATATGTACATTTATAGATACGTGAATATGTATACAATTAACATAGCTATGATAAAAGCAAATTAATCCTACATTGTAGAATTTAGTTCAATTGAATAAATGAGAGAAGACATTACAGCAAATTGAATCATCCATCAAGACATCTGGGTATAATTTGAACTTCAGTGTACGCTGAAAGACTGAAGATAAACATTTGTGCTCCAACAATGCCTATGTCTGTACAGTGCTTCATGATTTAGGAAGTACTTTCATGAGCAAAAAACACTTTTGAATCCTTACAAAATGTGAGGTTTGCAAAGAGTTATTATTCCAGTTTTCCAGTTGAGAACACTAAGACCCAGGATGGAATGGGAACATAAAAAACACAGTTATTGGTGTCAGAAGACCTGGTTACTACACCTAGTTTTACCTGTGGTGTTATCTGGATATGTACTGGGTCTCAGTCTATTCATGTGGAACAGGAAGGAATTGACAAAATGACTAAAGTTTTGAGTATTCTGAAATATTGAGCTGGGACATGAAAAACAGGCTGGTGACATGCTTCCGTTATTTCTACTGTCCTCTCAGGTTGCATAGGACCCTCTTGACTGTCCATAAATTTGATATATATTATATTAAATAAATCCATATGTATAACTTTAAACTAAAATTGACATAATAATCAAAGCCCTTCAAAAAGCATATAAAGAATGTATAAATACTAATGCATCGATATTTTATTTTTTACTTAGTAAATAATTCAAGTTATACTACTCTCAATTCAAGTTAGACTATTCTCTAATTCTGAAAATGTAATGATAATTGTGTTAGTCAAACTTTTGTTGCTGTGACAAAATATCTGACATAAAAAACTAAAGGAGGAAGATGTGTTTTGGCTCATGGTTACAGAGGTTTCAGTCTATCGTAGTAGAGACGGCAGGGTGAAGCAGCTCAAATCATGGCAGCCAGGAAACAGCAAAAAAGAATTATCAGGAAGGGACAAGGGTAAGCCATGTCCCCCTAAAGACATGTGCCCAGTGACCACCATCCTCCAACCATTACATTGTTCTACCACCTCCCAAACGGCTATTCAAATTTCGAATCCAGCAATAGTTTATACCATTCATTAGGTCAGAGCTCTTAGGATCCTATCACTTTCTAAAAGCCTATTAGTTAACAACCAAGCTTCCAATACATGAGCCAGTGGGGGACATTTCATATTCAACCATCATAGTAACCATTTATAGTATTCTTCTGGTATTAAGTTTATAAAATCTTTTGATATTACTACAAAAATTCTACCTTCCTCAACAATATTTTCATCTGATCGTTATATAATGTTTACAATTATAGGATTTCCTTTTTCATGACATATGCATCATATTAAGTATCACATACTTTTGAGAGATTTAATTTAGGGAATTGCTTGTTATCATGGAACTATAGTGTTTCTCTTCACATGCAATTCATTAGAATATTGGATTAGCACTGAATCATTTTGCACTAGTTGTGGATATAAGACAATTGGATTAGTTCTGAACTGGTCTATGTTAATTGTAGACACACACATATATTTTAATACAGAACGTGTTATTTTCCCCCTATATCTATTTCTTTCTTCTACTGGGCCATAATAAATCTAGCCTCACATTCCATGGTCCATGCTAGGTTATTTCTGTTCTTAAAGATATGATTACATTCATTATTTGGACCATTTCTGGTTAGGAATAGTCTTCAAAGCTGTTTTTCTGGGTATGAAATATCTTTTGGTGATCTGCCAAAATCCTCTTGTTCACACGAGGAAACTTTTCTATCAAAATAAAGAGTCAAACACATAAACAATTTTTTTGTCAACTGGTATCACAACCCCGTTAAAGTCATTAGGGCCAAAAACCTGTACCTCAAAACACACTGATAAATCCAGCTTTTTTTTTTTTCATGTTAATTTTTTTTCTTTCATTTTTCTTTTATTATTCATATGTGCATACAAGGCTTGGTTCATTTCTCCCCCCTGCCCCCACCCCCTCCCTTACCACCCACTCTGCCCCCTCCCTCTCCCCCACCCCAATACCCAGCAGAAACTATTTTGCCCTTATTTCTAATTTTGTTGTAGAGAGAGTATAAGCAATAATAGGAAGGAACAAGGGTTTTTGCTGGTTGAGATAAGGATAGCTATACAGGGCATTGACTCACATTGATTTCCTGTGCATGGGTGTTACCTTCTAGGTTAATTCTTTTTGATCTAACCTTGATGAGGACCTAGACTGTCATCTTGAACACTAATAATCCCATCCCTTGAGTTGCATTGCCATCCTAGATTTATTGTCATATTGGAAATTCCAAGCTGACTCATTTTATTTTTTCTTCCTCAACTTTGTCCTAATTAGTCAATGAATTCCTTATTTACTTGAATAATGTAATCACTGAGTTGTAACAATAAAGCTCTGTTATAGTTGGAACAGAAATATTAACAATTTTATTTACAATTACCTCAACATCATAAAGCTACCAAATAAACTTATTTTGGTTTTGAAAAAGAAAAGTTTGTTTATAAAGTCATCCACTCAACAAACATTTGCTGAGCATCTATTTGTACATGGTCTCCTCTTATTTGTAGGAAGCACTACAGAAGCAAGTGGAAATATCCTGGTCTAATGGAGAATGAGGACCCTAGAGTCCTAAAGACTTGGGTTGAAACTTTTGCTTAGTCATTTGTCAGCTGTATGATCTTTGGTTTATCTTCTATTTATAGGTATGTATGTGTGTATAAAGTGGGAACAATAACTATTGTGTTAGGTTATAGCATGAATTAGAAATTAAACATTTTGACTGGGGGCATGGCTCAAGTGGTAGAGTGCTTGCCTAGTTAAGCTCAAGGCCCTGAGTTCAAACCCTAGGACTGTCAAAAAGATGCTGAACACTTTGTCTCATACAGTACTCAATAAAAGTATGGTAACTAAATAAATAATGGTTATCAGCATCATGGTAGTATTAACAAGACCTAGCTTGTATCCTTAAGGAAGTTTACATATTGTTGGTATATGAGATGCTTAATGTTAAAAAGTTCCAACTTTTTTTATTAAATATACTGATGCATTATTTTGTCACCACAATGTATTTTCTGGCTTATTTCTCCTTTTAGATCACTAAAGACCACATTCTCTGTCTTGTTTTGTGTTATCATGTCCCATCAGAAATTGGGACTCCTTAGTAGTTTTTCATCTGGAAAAAGCTAATACAGGAAATTGATTATACATCTGTTGGAAAGGTAAAAAGCAAACTGTGAGCTGACAGCAATCCTAAGGATGGGGTAACAAATTGAAGAAGTTAGGTTTATCAAATCCTAGGACCACAAAGAAAGGACTCTATAAAACTTAAACTTAGATTCCTGTTTATCAGCTGATGCTGATAACTCACAAGCTTCAGGAATTTTCCTGTATTGCTGCCCTCCTCCAACTGGTACAGAAACCTTTGGTACTGGGAATGCCAAAAAGTAGGAAATAGAAATGGAGGCAAACCACTGCTGCAGGGATGAAGAACTATGGTTGGTGACATACAGAAGGAGGAGCCACTTTTTTCTTCCCTTATTCTGTTGCCAATTTCCTCTTAGTGCCCCATAGGCAGAGCCTAACAAGTAGCTGGCTGTTAAGGGATGTGACTTCACAGCTCCAGAAATCACAGAGCAGGGGTATAGAAGGATGGGGCTGGACCCGAGAGATAATGGCTTGGCAGATTACACCAGGCCTGTTAGCAGAGCAACCTCATGCCTTGATTTATGGGAAAGAAATCTGCCCCTCAAAGACTTGATAGTTCACTGGTCCTTTGGTTTACTCTAATACGATATGTTCACTTTTGAAAAGATCCAATTCCACATAAATGTTTAAATGGTGACATATACACAAATTTTCAGACTTAAAAGTCATTTGAAAAGAATTGATAAGACTTTTCCTACTTATTACAATATCATCAAATATCTACTTAATAGAGGAGTTAGTTATCCCTTTAAAATTCTTAAAAGGCAAATCTTTATATATTTCTGTTGATATCAACAGTGAAAGTATAAAAATTTTCTAAATAGTTTCTCATTTACTCCAAAGTATATTAATATGAACTTATTAAATTGTGTTGCAAAATAACCATTACCAGGAAATTTTTAATGAGTTAACGTTCATTAAATGCTCAAAGTTATCCAGGAAACGTAAAATAAGAGCTAGTTACTTGCTTATGTAGCTTGAAATGAAGTAGCTAGAAGGTGACATCAACTCTGTAAAAAGATGTGGAAAATGAATTTTGGCAAAGTATGTATAAGTTTGCATATTTTGAATAAAGTTTTATGTTAAATTTTATATTTTCTTCTAATATTAAAAGGTCTGTTATTTTTGTTCATTTGACAAATGGTAGATATTTGACAAAAAGGTAGATATTTTTATTCATTTGACAAATATTTACTGGGGTCTCATAAATCCCAGGCACTGAGGAATCAGAGTGAACAGGACTACGTAGTTCCACCATGGGGGAGCACATATTCTAGGGGAGACAGAGACGATGATAATGAACAAATGACACAGAAAAAAATATGTGGAAGTGCTATAAAGCAAAACAAAAGCTTAGTTATTTTTAGATTGTTTAGTCATGTGAATCTTTTTGAAAAGATGCTATTTGTGATGAAATCTAATAGAATAAAAGAAAGGAGGTGGCCATGTTAAAGGCATTTGAAGCAGAAGAACCCACAAAGCCAACATCTCTTAAGTAGATACCATCCATTTTTAAGGTACCATCATAGAAGGTTCCATAGTTAATGCACAGTGAGAGAAGAAAATAATGAGTTTGAATGGATAGGAGGTCCTAGACCATGAAGGATCTAGTAGGGCACATTAAACAGTTAGGCTTTTATTGTAACAAAAATGGCACCAGAAGTTGTTTCAAATATGGGAACCATGTAAACTACATTGTAACTTTTAAGGTCACTCTGGCAACTATATAGGAAGTTCAAGTTGAAGCAGAGACAACAAGAAGAAGAAAGCCAGGATCTAGGCAAGAGATGATGTTGATGGTTTAAAGTACACTTTGGAAGTCAATCTTCAAGGCCTTAGCCAATGATGGATATGAGAGTTGGAGGGGAAGGGGAGTAAAAATCAAAGATGCTTTCTGTGGGTTAGATTAAACCACTAAGTAGATGTTTATGTCACTATGGATCTGGTGGAAATAGAAGAATGACTACTTGGAAGGGAGGAAGAAAAGTGAATATTAATTTTAGATGATAGCATGTTTGATAAATCTATGAGATATTTATCTGTGAATATCAAATAGGCAGTTGAATATCTAAGTTTGGAAATCAAGACCAATTATAGAAATTAATAATTTATTTTTGCTAAAGTTTAAAAAAATCATCACATGGAATATAAAGTCATGGACCAGGATAGATAGGATCACTTAGGGAATATGTGTGTGTGTGTGTGTGTGTGTGTGTGTGTGTGTGTGTATTAAAGAGAAACTCTGACATTTACAAGACTGGGGTGGTAGTAGGATTAACCAAATGCAGATGGGAGGTAGGGAGAATAGCAGGAGTTGAGCTTTATGAAAGGCAAGAGAGAGGGGTATGGAAAAAAGGAGCAAACTGTTCCTTGTAGGAGACAAGTGAGCTTGCAGAGAAGTTCAAACAGACCAGGAGACAGAAGTACCCACTGGATTTGGCCAATTGGAAGTTTACATTGACCTTGACATGAACAGTTTCCTATCATATAAGGTTTTATGAGCCTATCTATATTCAAGTTTTTATGAGCCTCAGGTGGTTGATAGGAAGGAATAATAATCAGTACAAATTTTGTCAAGTCTGAGGAAGAACTGTCTGCTGATGTTTCATATTTTCAGTTAGGGGATAATATTTGATATAAGTGGCTCTGAAAGGTTTTCTGCCTCCTCTGTGATTGGAATCCATAACTGGAAATTGATCCAGCATGGGAACAACAATGCTATCCTCCTATTTAATCTTTTTCTCTGTACAGCACTCACTGAAAATGATGGCCAAGATCATTTTAGTGTAATCTGGCGAGGGAAACTAGTAGTAACAAGTGCAGGAAAAGCAAACACTGTTTTACTGAATAAGCAGGCCAGAATTTTAGAGTATGGTTCTTTATTTGACCAGTTTCATCTTTATTCAATGTCAATATAAATTACTTGAACTAAAAAGTGACGTAAAGTTTACTCATTCAGGGACACTAAGAGCAGAAATCCTAATGTCTGTGGATGCTATTGAATTACTTCCTTATTGGAGGGCAATCTAAATTTGTCTGCAGTTATTTTAGTTGATAAGAGCACATTTTTCCTTAACTGTGCCCTACTTTCCCTAGCTTTAGCAAAAGCCACTGCTGTCCTACTACACACTGGGAATGCTGAATCTAAGTGCAGAAATAAGCCCTTTATATTATCACATGCAAATACACAATTCTGCTTTACCATGTGGAGCCACAATAATGCAGGTATCTTTAATGTATACCTTTATGTAAAATTCTAATGAATTTATCAATTATTATTTACTTCAAATCCAGTTTTAAGTTTTCCAAAGGGACATCTGTGTTAATCAGCTTTCTGTTGCTGTAATAAAATACTGGAGACAAACAACTTTAAAGAGAAAAGTTTTGTTTTGGCTCATAATTTCAGAGGCTTCATTGCATGGTCACATGGCCCTATTATTTTGGGCCTGTGGTGAGGTGGTACATTATGTTGGCAAGAGTACATGATGAAGGAGAACGCTCACTTCATGACATCCAGAAAGCAAAGGGAGAGAGAGGACAGGGCCAAGTTTGCAATATTTCCTTCAACAGCCAATGACCTAACTTCCTCCAATGAGGTCCCACCTCCTAAAGGTTCAACCACCTCCCAATAGTGCCAGACTAATGACCAAGCCTTTAGTACATGGCCTTTGAGGGAAACATTTAAGATCCAAAGTATAACAATATCCTAGTGTTGCCTTGTCCCCTAAACCCCAGGCATATGCCTTACAAATTTGTCTCAAGTTCCATGTAGACTACACTCTTCTCAACATTTTCAGATTCAACATATCTGGAACAAACTCATGATTTTTCTTTCTTTCTTTTTTTTTAAATTATTGTTGTATAGGAGGTATATTGTGATATTTATAAAAGTTCTTACAATATGTAATAAATAGTTGAATTTACCCTCTCTCTAATTCTCCTTTATCCCCCCTGCCCATTTCTGGAATACTTTCAACAGGTATCTTTTTTTTTTCATTTACATACATGTGTACACAATATTGGTACCATATTCACCCTTCTACACCTGCTCCCCACATCCCTCCCCCCCCACTGGTACCAATCCCCAGGAAAGACCTGTTCTGCCTTCCTGTTCTTTGTTTTTTTGTAAAAACAAAATGACGTTTTTCTTTGTTTAAGATAGCTATGCAGGAGTTTCCTTGTGACTAGTCCAGGTATATATGTATTATAACCCGAATTGGTTCATCGCCTCTATTTTTCTCCTTTCTACTTTAGTTGCCTTCTTATGGTGTTTTCAACAGTTTTAAAAATTCTATATTCATTCTTATATAGCAAGTACGTCAACTATATTCACCTTCTTAACTTCCTTCTTTTGCCATCCCTCTCTCACAGGTGACAGCCCTTTAGTGTGACCTGTTTTGCACAATATTGCTGTGTTCATATTAGGTCCATATTCCACATACAAACTCATGATTTTTCTGTATAAAGACTCCTTCTCTTCCATTATTCCTTATCACATGGCATGGTACCATTGAGGATGTAAAGCCAAAATCTTGATTTTGGAATGAGGAATTCATAAACAGCCCATTGCCATGATCTATCCATTTAACCACTTGCATCTATTTCTCCCCAAATTTATTTGTCCTGTTGTTTTCCCAGCTCAAACTACTATCAACACTCACCTAAACTATTACAATACCCTTTTATGTTTCTCTGTACATTTATTGTAACCCACTCTCCAGACCACAGGCAGAATTCTGTTTTTAAAAATGCAGACCTGAGCATATCATTCATCTCTTTAATCCCTTTCAATGACCTGCCATCGTGATGGAGATGTTTACTGAAATCCTTAACACAGTCTACCCAGCTTGCACAATCTGGTTCCTGGCTCATCTTATAACAGTCTGCTCCCACTCCTGCTTCCAGGCATACTGACTTTTTTTTTTTTTTTCCCCTTTCTTTCTTGAATATATCAAGCCCCTTAACCCCTTCACCCTTAAATCTGTTATGCTTACTATCTCATTCTGATATTCTTCCTTCCCCTTCTTTCTTACCTACTTAATGCTTGTTTGTGTTTATGATTCTTGCTCAGATGGTACTTCTTCATGAAGCCATCCCCAGACTCCAAGATCAGTCTCCTGATCTTGTAGCAGTCTCCTTTGTAGCAGGACTGGCTAACTTTTCTTCACAGCATGTATAGCTGTAGATGTTCATCCACAGGCTGCGGTTAAGTGAGGTGAAGGATGTTTGATTAGCATCTGTATCCAGCTGTAGACTATGAGGTCATGGATCATGCCTACTTTTGTTCACCGTGTGTTTCTAGCACTACCACTTACTGTCAGTAGTAAAAGAGCACTCCACAGGCATTTGCTGATGAATGAATGAATCATCTTGAGATAACTGTATAAAAAATATAAGGCTGACTGTGAATGTTATTACCAAGTCTGGAGAAAATTATTAAAGTTTATTCCTACTGAGTTAATAGTAGTATGTAAAAGTCAGTAGATTTTAAGATTAAAGCTGATTTTCTATCTACTTAGTACATATAGATTGGCACATAATTAATGATATCCGACAATAGGGCTCTATGAAAAAGTAATTATTTTGAATATAGAATTTTTAAACTTGTTGAAACCACCATAAGAAGGGAACTAAGATAAAAAGAAGAAAAACAGAGGAGATGAACCAATTCAGGTTGTAATACATATATATGGAAATGTCACAAGGAAACTATCTTAACTATCTTTAACTATCTTAAATAAACAAAATGTGGCTATCCAAAACAAACAAAAATGTCATTTTTTTTTCTTTTACAAAATCAGAGAACAGGAGGGCAGAACAGATCCTGCGGGGTGTGGGGGGAGCGGTACCCGTGGGAAGGGTAGGAGGTAGGGAAAGGGTGGGATGGTGAATATGGTACAAATACTGTGTACACATGTATGTAAATGGAAAAATGATACCTGTTGAAAACTATTCAAGGAATGAGGGGAGGGAGGATTAAGGCGAATTGATGGGAAGGGGCGAATTCAAATATGAAATATTTGATATATTTTATGAACTTTTGTAAATGCCACAATGTACCCCCACGCAACATAACAATAAAAAGTAATTATTTTCAGATATGTTCTACAGTATTTATTGTTTTTGTTCATAATTATAATTACTAGCATTAGTATCTGAAAAACACACTCAAACCTTATTTCATTTACTTGAAATGAATTTGGTATAAAATATATTGGAAGTATTGCTCTAGATACAGATTTGGGGTGAACTGAACTTTACTATAAATATACTGAACAGGCGTAGTCTAATAATTTTCCCCTGTGTTCTTAAGCTTTCAAATTTTCTATAATTCCTCAGTTTAGGTTACTCACTAATTTTGCAGCCTACTTCTAATTTATTTTTTCTGTTTGTAGCTAAAATCTCTGTTAGAGTATTCTTCATTTTTATCATATGGGTGTTTGTCACTTACGTAATTAATCATAGGAAGGCTTCTTTTTTTAATCTCATTGCTGGATTTTATAAATTCTACCTTAATAGTGTGTTAGTGTAAGAGTAGCTACTACTCATATTTCATTGGTACTTACTACATTATAAGCATGCCATAAAAATTGATCATGCTAATACAAGTGCAATTTATAATTTAGGAATTACACTGATTTTTTTTTCCTGATAAATACTATAATTTCTTTTAAGAATTGTCTGTATTAGTTTGATATATAATTACAGCCACACAAATGAGGAAAAATATCTATTTAACCTTCTGCTTTAATAACTTGAAATAATGACACCTTTGTAAGTATGCTGTTTGTACTCCAAGTTAACTTTTAATTGTGATATTAATTAAATCTATCTGCTAAAACTGTCATTTTTTATATTTTCTATTATTCAAAAATATGATAATATATTCATTGAGGTAGATTTTTCCAGAGTACAGTTTAACAGTATTGACATATAAAAGTTATATATATTTAATAACCTGTACAATAACCTGTACAATTCAACCTATATTGACATATAGGTTAAGGTACAGTACACATTAATATCTTTCAATGTATCATTTATTATAATATTTCCTCTTTTAGAATTTACCTAAAAGAAATTATTAGAGAAGGGACCCTTTGTGCAAATAGAAAAAAAGATCATAAAAATATAGTTATTTAACAGTACTTTATCCTATAAAGAAATCTCATTTGTATAAATACACTTCTGATGAAATTTTCATTTTGAAAAAATTAAGTCATTTTTTTCTTGTATCCCAGATCAACTTGATGAAGCCCTTACTTATTAACATTTTAACTTGGGAAATCCTGGCATAATTTTAATATTAAAATAATAAGAAGTGATTGTAACTTTGATTGTCATTGTGACCCTTTAAACAGTAGCTAAAGCATACCAATTGGTTAGTTTATGCAAATTTTAATGAGTTTTCTTTCAGGAAATTGCTTAAAATTATGTTACAAAGTTTTTTCCACTCAACTTTAATGTTAGCATGGAGGATGTCGCGTGCTGCATGACAAGGGCATTATGAAATAGGGTAACATCTTCAGACAGAGGAAAAAACAGGCACGGTGGCACCTCCAGTATGTTTAGTTTAAAATAAGAATTTAAATGTCTTCGTGTGTTTCCAGCTTCTGGGGCAGGCTGGCTCCTTCGTTAGGTATATTAGGTTGCAGTATGGAGCACCAGGACACTCCCACTTAGCTGCACTTTCGTGTGAAGTCTTACTTGGGGCTCTGTTTGTTGATACATTTGCAACAAAAAGCCACTAATTTACAGGGCCAGGGGGTTAATGGAAGAAGTACTCTCTTCTTCCTATTATCTTGCAACATTTTGCTGAGCCTGAGGAAAGTTAACACTTTTCTCCCCCAATTTCTCTTGGCAGTTTTAAAAATGGTGACTTCATGTTTCTGTGACTAAATAAAAGATTAAACTCCAACATGGAAAGCTTTAAAATTGTACTTAGTCAAGGTGACGTCATGATGGAAGATATTCCATCATGACCACCTTTGCCGAGGTCACTGATTGGCATCCAGTAACAAACGCTAGGAGGGAGGTGCCGTAATGATTTCTTGATTACCATCTCTTAAGATTTTCCTTTTTGCTTCCATTTTAGGCAAATTAGTCATCTTGCACAAGAAGGTAAAGAAATTTCATAAAACTTAAAAGAGAGCCTCAGAACAGAAGAAATTCTGCATCTAAAACAGAGAATTTACTCAGATTAGTATCCCCTCCCCGCCCCCCACCCCAATTCTAGGCAATTCTTAAAGATCGAATGCAAAAAATTTATCCTTGAGTTGCAGAAATTTTTGTTTTGGTGGTACTGGGGTTTTAAACTCGGGGCCTCATACTTGCTAGCCAGGCACTCTACCAATTGAGCCAGTCTTCCAGCCTGAGCTGCAGAAATTCTTATTAAAACTATGTTGATTTTAGACCAAGTTGTAGACGGAATTTGCCTGTATTTTATAGGTGGAAAGCATTGCCCAGCTAAAGTTATTTTTGACATTTTTCTTTGAAAACAATATATTGCATAACCTAACAGTTGCAATGTAAGGTGTCTGATGAAGTTATGTTGTGCTGTGCAATTTTAGTGTTGCTGAAAGATCTCCTCTTATATATACAGGTTCCACTGGGAACTTTTCCCTGAAATTTCAAATTGTTAGGGGGTTCTCCAGATCAATTAAAATGAGAACTTTCAGGATGTAATAAGAATACTGTTGAGTACTTTAAGAAACTTGTCTACTCCTTTCTCTCTGTACCTTTACAATTTCACTTATCGTTTAGTTATATCACTTCAGAGTTGCCTTGAAATAAAATAATCCCAGCCTATTTGATTGTAATGCTGTGCCAACAAGCACAGGTTGTGGTGGCTTGATTTGACACAGCTTGGGTGGTGGGTTTGACTAATTTTACTAATTAAATCTGCTACAACAGTTAACGCATGTGGACACATATGGTTATGGTCCCCCGTTTCACCCGTAATTTAGCTTGACAACACATATGTGAGTTTTCTCTTTACTCACTGTTTATATAAAGGGAAGTTTTAGCCTATAATTTTCTAATTCTCCTGAAACTCTAACCTCAAAAGAATAGAAGGGGGTAAATGTAATCAAATTTCTGCTTAAAATAATTTCAAAAATGAAGAAACTGATGGAAAATTTTTCCTTAATGGGAGTCCTTTTTTTCTCTTTTAGAATGACTTGGGTGTTGTTGATAAGCTTTGATAAATCATTTTTCCTATGACTTCCTGCAGTGAAAGCATTCCACTTTACCAGGCTGGTTCTTTCCCCAAAGAAGCTACTCTATTTCTATACTACATAGCCCAAGGCCTTGGCCCATTTAGTCCTTTGGTCTTTATAATCATTGGAACACTTGGTGCATTTAATATCTATAATGCTTAAGGTGCAAACTTTATGTGTTCATTTGTGCAGGCTTCTACATTCGTAAACTTGCTAAAAATTTCAAAGTCAACATTTTTCTCTGGACACTTTTAAAAACCCTTTCTATAAACTGTTCACTTTACATATTCTCACACCAGGAGTTTTCATACAGTTATAGCTACAATGACAATATATATTGACCATTTGCCTAAGGCATATTTTAAGAAATATCTCCCATCAGAAAACCTAGCATATTTAGTGCTCCCAGGGGAGAGTTTCATGATGCTCACTGATAATCCAGTCAACTGTACAGACTGCTACTGTATGTTGGCCATGGTTTTGGCTCATCTATGATAATAAGGGGATTTAATTTCATGTCTAACCATCATCCTACTATTCTAAAGAAAAGTAAAAGTACTTTCTAGCAGAAACTAAATGTGGACAACTGATTAACCCAGTACATTGCTGTTCTTTCATTTTATAGCCACCAGTCTTATTTTTCTGTTTTTCCTTGGACTTCCCAAAAGATAAAATCTTAGCAACCTTTCTCTTAAGTTTCATCCACCGAGGCTATAGTGGATCAGTATCAGTGGCCTTGAGGACTTTAACATAATTGTGTTTAGAAATATCAGGAGCAGTGCAGAATTCATTATATATGTCTCTATGAAATTACAGTGCTAATGAATGGTTAACAGGCCTCTGGGGCTAGCATCAACCATGATGTCATATGCTGAACTGAGTGGCATGTCCCTGAGTTTCCTTTTAATCCATAACCATGTTAGCGCTTATGACACAAACTGTGTCTAACCATAGAAGACTGGAACCTAGTTCTTTAGCAGGAGAATTCTGAAGTAAGAACTGGAGTGAGAAAACTTGGACATGATTTTCACATGCTGCTAGATATAATTGCAGTAATAGAATTTCCCATTTATAGTTAACACTTTCCTTGAAGGAAGCCTTTAAAGATCTGGGGTACCTTGTAACCATTATTAAGATTCCCTTCTGCTATATAATTTCAGAAGGAAGTTCAGAAACAAAAATGCCACTAAAACCATCACTTTCCCTAACACATGCTATTAAGACGGTGACACAGCCACTCATACCCAAGTATTTATTTTAATTTGGACTCATATCTATTATATATTTTGCATGTAAATATAAGTGGAAATTTTAACGACAGTATTTTCAAAATAAAAATACATAATACATATATCCTTTAAAAATTAAATAATAACAAAGTAATAATTGTTCTATCTGACATTCTTCTAAATTTGTGTTACAAATGAGTATCTCTGTGTCTCTCACTGTCTCTATCTCTGTTTCTTTAGCTTTTTTCTTACTATACACACACCTACATCCACAAACACACTTCTGAGGATGTCAAAATAAATAACTTGTTTTACATGTTACTTATTACATGTTGTTTTGTTAGTATCTGCACAAACATTTTTTGCTTAGAATTTCTCACTTTTAATGATAATATTAGAGGTTTTTTTTTTTTTAAATCACTAGTGTTCTTCAATTGATTTTTTTTTTTTTTGAAAGTACTGGTGTATGAAACCAGGACTCATGCTTGCCAGGCAGGTACCATGCTTCCGGCCCTTTTTGCTTTAGATTCTTTTTTCAGATAGAGTCTCTTGCTCCACCCTCAGACCATGATCCTCATACCCATAGCCTCCACGTAGCTGGAATGACAAGCATGAGCCACCATGCCTGACAATTGAATTTTTTCTAATCATCTTTCATTAGCTGCTTAATGTCAATGGATTTCATTCTTAGACCCTGAGTTAAAATGAATTTTTGCATATGCTCAATATGGCTTTTCCCGCTGCAGTGATGTTTCCCATCACCCATACACATTTCATTTAAGACAAAATAGCGGCTTCAACAGAAAACAAGTGCAGTCTCTCTGCTGTAAGCTGTAATTGAGGTTATGGTACAGCATATTGCCTGTGGCAGAATCTATTACCAAGAAATGGAGCCCAGGATTTGAAGCTGGCTGCAATGTAAGCAAAATGAATTAATTCTTAGCAGAACAGAATTGAAAGAAAATACAGGGATTCCTAAAGTGAAATATATTGGCATTCTTCAAAAGAGGACACAATAAGGAACCTCTTGATGAATCACCCAGTCCTTCCAACCCTTCTGGCCTTTTGGAATTCTTATGCTTAGATTGAGATTGACTATTCATAAATTAAGTTACACTTTATTCAGAATCCATAAAAATATTTTACAGTATGTTTTATTCTTCCCTAATTTTACATTCACATAGCTTAATGTCTGGTTCTTACTTTTACTTGGACAGGCCAATAGTTAAATAAAGATTGAACTAAATTAGTTTCAATATTATTTAATAAAAGTCACATTTTTATTAAAATCAAAAAATGCTCAAAGAAGGCAAAAATGGAGCTTTTTTTGAGTTGTGATCATTTGCAACTTCATAACATAAACTGTAGCAACTTTATAATATAGTACATAAAGTTTGTTGGTAATTATTTAGTAAAACTAAAAATCTTCATAACAGCAAAATATCTAGTTTATTTATATTTCTTTCCTTTATCAATGTTTTTATTAGGAATTGTGGAATTGTTTCTGTTTTTCAGGTAAATTCACCAGTCTTTGGATTAGGTCCCAACAGTGGCTTACATTTCATTAATCAGAAATAAGGAAATATAGTGAAAAGTAAGAGATAATTTAGTTCAATTGTATTTTAATTATTTTTCTTTAGCCTTACAAAGGAGAAATTATATAGAATATGGACAATAGATTATAAACATGGATGTACTTACATGTCTAATATAGATAAATTCATTAATATTTTTGGATAATTCTCCTATCAATAAAACCACATGCTCCCCAAATTTCCCCCCCTCTCTCTCCCTCCTCCTTCTGCTATTCCATTTTTAAGTTAATGTAATTCTGTTTATGCTGTTTAATAATGCCCTGGCCTCTTCTATGAATTATATCATAATTATTATTTAACCTATCACAGTTGAGAGTGGTATTATTCAATCCTTACTTGCATGTCTAGGCACTTCTGATTAATAATGCCACTGGGATATGCAGTGTATAAAAATCATACAACAAATTTTAAGGGTCAAATCCAATAAATACAAGAAGGTGTAGCTTTCTGTTTCATTAAAATTTCATTCAATTTACTAATACTGATATTTCAATCTTAAATCCTCATCCTTTGACAATAAAACCTCTTGGAAATTTTGTTTGAATTTTTTTCTAGGAATAAGTTTTGTACTTCAGAAGAGGGAAAGACAGTTCTATATGCATTAGGCACTATAATCAAAGTAGTCTTTTTTTGGTCCCAATAAATATTGCCCACTTGAATGATCATATTAGTCATTCTTGCTAAAAGCTTTTTGTAAGCAAACTCATAAAAATTTTGTGAAGTTTGGGTATGGTAAATAATTAGCCAGAAGTAAGATAACTAGGATGTAACAGAGCTAGGCTTCAAATGAGGCTTCTGATTTTAAACTCCAAACTTTACCATTCTGCTATGATGCCACCCACAGTAGATGATAAAGCCCACCAGTTTTCACAGTTTTTAAATTTTTCAGTTTTTTGAGTGCCATACATCTAACAAGCATCACTTTCTGAGCATTTCCTTTTCTTCTTTCTTGAGGTTTAAGACATAATGGGTTAATCCGGAAAAAAGTGTGCTCTATGAACTTATTACTATCCTGTTCACAAAAGTAAGACTTTCAAGCTGTCTGCTTGTTTAGGTTTTCATGGATACTCAGATCCTGGGACCGACTCTCTGTTTGTCTCCTTGGACACCATAATTTGACATCTCATGTTTCAGTTCTCTTGTCGCTAAAGTAGGGTCATTGTGAGGATTCAATTATAAGTAGTGCTTGGTCTATAGTAAGTACTTAATAAAAGATAGCTGTTGTGTGAACCTGTAATTCTAACACTTGGAGGCTGAGGCTGGAGGATGACAAGTTTGAGGCTAGTCTGGACTACATATTGACACCCTGTCTCAAAAATTAAAAAACAAAAAAATTCTGCCAAAGATAGCTGTTGTTATTAACAACAAAACTCAGATAGAAGTTTTGTTTCTGAAGAGCATCTAGCTTGCCTTTGGGTAGAAATGGTCATGAAGATGACAATGATTCATGCAGAATGATAGGCTATAATCTCCTTTTTCTTTCTTTTATCTTTCTACATCCCTATAGAAGTAAGAAAACCAAGGTGCATTATTATTCTCACACACCGTTCAAAACTTCTGACACCAGATGTGTGTAAGCTTCTGTCCACACATCAAGCAATTTGCTAGCAGACACCAACAAGGAGTCCTGTAATTTAACTCAATTTTGATACTATCTACCTGGAATTACAGTCAGATCTCATAGGTTAAGGGCTCAATCCCACAAAACTGTCTTCTAATGCCTTCCTTCAAATGCCAATCTCAAGCCCAGGATGTGATCTTTGCTTCTGATCAACTGACACTAAATTGAGTTTTCCACAATCCCCTCCAAAGGTATGATTAAAGTCCTGGAGTGGCTCGCTAAATTCAGAGAAAGGCTTTGCTTACATTTTCCCATTTACTCTAAAGGATATTTTAAAGAATGCAAATGAACAACAAGATGGAAGAAAAGCATAGGGTAAGTATGTTGAAAGGTGTGTGAAGCTTCCATGTCCTTTTGGAATGCACCATCGTCCAGGAACCTGCATGTGCTCAGTGTCTGAAAACTCAACTGATTTCTGTCCCTTTTCAGTCTTTAGGGAGGCTCTATTGCATAGACATAAAGGAATATATGATTGGTGACCAACTCAATCATTGGTCCTTCTCCTTCCCCAAAGGATGGAAAGTGGGGCTGAAAACCTCAACCTTCTAATCATGTCTTGACCTTTCTGGTGAACAGCTCCCATCTTTATTCTATCTAGGTGCCATCAGTCATCTCATCAGCAAATAAAGACACTCAAGAGATTCCAAGTGTTGTAGGAGCTATTTGCCAGGAAACATACGAAGACCAGATATGTATTTCTTATTATAAATGACAATATAAAAATCCCCAACAGCAGCAACTTTGTAGCACCCCATTTGGTACATGACCTTTGAGCATCAGAGTGGAGAGGCTGAAAGAGAAGCCCAGAAAGAGAGCATGGGCACAGAACATGTTTATTCCAGGTGAGTGTGATATGATTTTGCCATCTCACTACTACCCATTTTGGAATGTGAGTTCTCATCCCTGGTGGCTTCCAGACGGTACATATAAGAAAGAATAAGAGATAACAGCCTTCTAGCTTTTCATTGCCTGACCCTGTAAATGCTTACATTTAAAAAAAAATAAAATTGACATTATAACCTTATGGAAATCAGTTACGAAGGACAATTAGCAGGTATTTTATCTAGTAATAAAGCATTCTATGGGTCAACAGATGCATGCATAATAAAATCATTTTGTCACCCTTGCTTTTAAAATTTTGGTTAAAAGGAGACAGATAATTGGAGAAGTAATTATAGAACATGGCACCGAGTATGATGATAAAGGCAGAAAACCACTGCTAAGAGAGCTCAGAAGAGGGAGTTATCACTCCAGGAGGCTTAGAAAAATCACAGAAGGGGCATACATCAACCTTTTCTTGATTGAAGAGTGAACGAATAGTATAACAGAAGTTTCTGTAATGCCACATTAAATGCTGTGTCCTGAGAATATGACCTGAGATTTGGCACATATAAGAATAGGTTCAATGGAGTAGTTAAGACAAAAATTCATATTTTGTAGCGCACTATACCTTCAAGGTGGGAAAGCTATATGGCTCTTATATGCGCCTAAAAATTGAGTAATTTTTTAAAATGTAAGCTGCATGTTGTTATTTCCTAGAAAGGTGTAATTTGCTGAGGTAAACTGTATCTAGGTCAAGCTTCTGCATGATAGCTTATTTCAAAATATATAATACGATATAGATTTTAAGGGGAATTAGCAGTGAATCTTTTGGAGAGAAAAAAAATCTCCTGCAATCGTAAGTATATGCTTTTTGATATGGATTTTGCATGTCTGCATTTATAAATAGGTTTCACTACTAAATTCTTACGTTTCCAAATAGCATTGAAGTTTTCATAGATTTAATATTTACCATAACAGAATATATCACTGCATCTGTTCCCTTAAATCACTTATGTGTATGTTTATGTGTGTTAACATAACATATATGTGTGTCTTTCAACATCTGAATTCCTCTAGAGTAGTAGTATGTAAAATTGCTATGCCATTTTTACAGGTGCTGTTCAGTTTTTTAATTTATTGCTAAATACTAGTATAATTACTCTTCATATAAGATTCACTCACTAATATGACACAGCATTCAATCACATGTTAGCACTTGTAACATAAAAATGTCTAACATAATAGCATTTATTTAACATTTACTATATGCCAAAGAGTACTGTCAACTCTTTTGACATGTGACTTATTTAATTCTTATGATTAATGATCAGATTTCCAAACTTTTAAGAGTGCCAAATATAGAGTTGGTAATTTTCTTTACAGGTTAGCATTTTCATATTTTAGTTAACTCTTATGTCTAATTGTTGTACTTAAAGTAGGTCATTTAACTGCTGATTTTGCTCTCAAATACCAACAGGCCTTCTTGGTACTATTAGACTTTACATCCCATTTTTTTCTCCTTCCTACTGTAGTACCCACATCAGAAAGGATAGAGTAGAAAATAGAGTGAACAAAAAATTGTCTGTGTTTACTGTTTCTTCAAGAACTCTGGCAATGAAAGTACAGAAAAATAAGATGATCAGTTTATAGGAGAAAAAGAATGAAAGGAGGGCTTAGCAAAAGTGAAAAAATAGATGAGGGATTTAAGATGGAGAAGAAAGAAGCATGTCTGGTGTTCCTGGAGATGGAATACAGAGAAACCCATAATTCCTGTTTGTCTTTATTTTCTCTATTTGTCAAACATCTGCGTGTTCTTTTTTGATTTTATAACAAAGAAAATTTTATTTAAGAAGTCAATAGTTCATCACATTTTGGGGATGAGTTAGACAACGGGACTTAATATAAGGCAAAGGTCCTGATTAAAAGTACCAACAGTAAAAGTTAAATTACAGAAGACCTGTGAAAACTTTTAGGAGCTTTGTTTGTACAAAATGCTGTAAAGCTATATTTTTTTCATCTGTGTACATACATACATTAAATACATAAATAAATAATTCTTCAATTCTTAACAAAGAAAAACCACTCTCCTATTTTTACCAATATGTTGTTATAGTTCTGTAAACTGTACTTTTAAAGATACAGTTAAGTGTTCCTTTTTTCACCTAACAGTAATATTAGGAATGGAAAATTATGATCTAATTCAGCAAAGAGAGGGATTGAAGTACTTTTCATTATTGACTACCTTCAGGCAAAATAGTTGAACAAATTGGGTAATGGAACTAACTTATATTATATGAGGTGCCGGCCTTAAAGCTATCATTATATTACATCTTCTGATGAAACACAATTGCATTTTAGTTATGTAAACTGACAAAAATAAATAATTGGTAGTATGCAAAGTGAAAGATACATACTAGTTATATGGAATAAAAAGAAAACTACTGACCTAAATGAAATATTATTAAACACTTGAAACATATACACTAGCTTTTTATAAGAACATGTCTAACTGAATCCTTACCACTGAGCAGTATGATTTCCAAAGTGATAATCAAGACAACTTGGCTGATCACAAATCTTTTAATTTTAAACTGCCGATTTACAGTTTTTCCTTTCATCCTCTTGTTTTGAAGGTTTGATGTAGGAGTGCTAATTAATGTTAGAATTCTTAACTGATATAGTTGTTGCCAAGCAAACAGAACTGTCAGAGCATTTCATTTTGAACCTGCACTTTTTTTTGAGTCATATCACATTTGAAACCATGCTTGAAGAGAACATTTCGTGGCAGGGAGCCAATGCTGTCATTAAGAACACGTCGCCCATGACTGACTCACTGGTTTATTTCTGCAGTGTTGATTACTCCTCTGGCTCATACATGTCTAGTGTTGAAAGTACATGTAAAGGAGTATACTCTAAGTTGTCTTATCATTATGAGAATGCAGAACTGAGAAAATTA
Source organism: Castor canadensis (assembly GCF_047511655.1). Lineage (NCBI taxonomy): Eukaryota > Metazoa > Chordata > Mammalia > Rodentia > Castoridae > Castor > Castor canadensis. The sequence goes on along the minus strand of NC_133390.1, from coordinate 142,286,328 downwards.
TAAGCCATGGAAATTAATAGAAAGTTTATTTAGAACCAAATATTTCTAAATAAAGGCTTACTGACTTCCTTGGGCTATCATAGCTATACTACAGCATTGTAGCTAGTTACCACCATAGTTAACTTCTGCATGCTTCATATATGTATTTTGTCTTCATTTGATTTCCCTGTAAGCAGTCCCTGTGTCAAGGATCCCTGTATAAATAGTTCATATGGGAGGTTTAGAAAATATTGATAGAGGAGTGAGAAATTGGACTGGAAAGCAGAAACAATTTGTGGGATAATTCTTGGAAATTGTTTAAAGCTGTGTGTTGGAGATATCCAGGGGGTTAGCCAGGTAGGATATTTATACCCAGCTCCCATGTCAATGGATGAATGCCACAGGGTTTGAAGATGATGTGATTTCCCTGACACATACAGCCTGCCATGCAAAAGGGCAAAGCAGTAGTCCAAGCTTCAGAGAAAGCTCTCAGACAAGAGAGAGTTATCAGCCATCAGTTGGAGCATACTGAAGCAGTAACAGCTGGGAGCTCTAGGTGGGCCACCAAAGGCATCTGCCATGCCTTCTGTGTGTCTGTGTCCACCCAGTGAGTTATTTTTATTTTATTCCCATCTCTGTAAAGATAGAGGGATTATTTTTAATTGTATATTCATTTTTCACTATTTACACATGTTTATTGATCTCCTCTGCTAGGGACCACTATTCTAGGCATGGAGACAGACACCAGGGAATAAAATGATATATCACAATCAATGAGGCCTTCACAATCAGAATAGAGGAGGTGAGGAGTCATGGAAGTCCTTGAAGTGTGAAGAAGGTTGAATCATTTATTCTATCTATGAGAAAGTACAGAATTCTACTACCTTTAGGAATGGCTTTGGCCTTTTGTCCAGTATCAAGTGTCTCTGTCTTAGATCCCCCAGTATTTGTGTATCTACCCCCAAAGATGCATGTGAATAGAAAAGGAGGAGATATAATATATTATTTTTGCATTCAGAAAATTTTAGTAACTGTGTCCTCTGGCTGAAACATTCAAATTGTTGATGATTTAGGAATGGGAGGGTTCTGGCCAGATTGACTTAGAGGAAAGGTAGGGACGCTGTCTGCCAAAATTCAAGTTTATATAAAGCATGCCTACTAGCATTTACCATGCAAATAAAAATGGCCAAGAATTTAGACATTTTTTAAAGAGTCCACATTGGAAATGTTTTTTTTAAAGTATACTACTTAAGGATATGTACTTATTAATCCAGAATTAGAGGCACAACAGTAGTAATGTTAGTGAAGTATAAAATTATCCACATAGTACTGATATTTAGACAGTGTTTTCATTACTCTTCTTTGGATTTCTTCAGAGAGATAATAAAAGTACCTGCAAAAATAGAAATAATAGCTGAGTTACTGTTTTATTGAATGCCAGTATGTGTCACCAAACATACCTTATCTCTAAAAACCCAACAACTGTTCTGCAAGGCAGATTTTCATCTTCATTTTACATTAATGAAACTACAGTTCAGAGAGGTTAATTAACCTGTCTAAAACATCACAAAACTAATTTAGCCAAGATTGAACCGCGGTATCTTGGATTCTGAGGTGTGGCTGCAAAATGATTTTAAAAAAAAAAAGGACAAAGTACAACATAAGGAAATCCAAGCTACATTCACTAAATGTTTTCTAAAAAATCCACTGTGGGCCAGCCACTCTGGTACTGTACCTAACACCATGAACAGTATAGACAAAACCCCCACCCTTTTATAAGCTTCCCATCGGGTCGGAGGGGTAGCTAACCTAGGAAATAAATTGGTATATAGCAGGTGTTAAGTATTATGATGGGAAACTTAGGTATTAGAGAGTTGGAAGCTGGAGGACTTCACTGATTTCAGGGATCAGGAAAGAATTTTCTGAGGAAGTAAATTTTAAGCTGTAAGTTGAAGGATGACCAGGCCAAAGGTATTGTGGAATAAGAGAAGAAGAGTATTTCTGGCACAGAGGAGAGTGTATCTGAAGGCCCAGAGCCTTAATTCTACCAATAAAAATATGATAGGGTTGGGCATTTGAGTTCATAAGAGCAAGTAGAGATATTAGAAGTTGGAGAGGAGTTCCTGTGAGTTATGCTGTGGGAATTTTGATGCCATTCCCATCCTCAGGCCACAGAAAGCCCATGAAGGAGGTGACACAGTGATCTGCATTCTGTAAAGATCCTTCTGACTGGGGCCTGGCAGACAGATTGAAGAGGAATAAACCCAGGTCCAAAAGAAGCTGCATCCAGTAACTTTGATGATCAAGGCAGTGTGTTACTAGTGAGGGTGGAAGGAAGTAGAGTTCTTTGAAGGATATTAGGAACTGAGGAAGAGAAGTCTTGGGTGAGTTTGCAGTGAAAGAAGGAAAGAACAATAGCATGGTTTGTGTTTTGGATTGCACAGTAGGGTAAGTGGCAGTGGAACTGCTTCTGAAAGCCTTTAAGAAGACTGCTCTTTTGGACTGGAGGCATGGCTCAAGAGGTAGAGTGCCTGCTTTGCAAGTACGAAGCCCTGAGTTCAAACTCCAGTCCCACCAAAAATAAATAAATAAATAAAAAGGAAGACTGCTCTTCTGTTTGCCAAAAACCTGGAGAACCCTACCCTCTGATGCTAGAAAGAAATACTGATGCATATGTAACTGTTTTGGGATGTAAAGTGGGGGGATTAGGAATAATTTTTTTCATATTTTCTTGACTTACTTTTATAATGAAAAAGAATTTTGAAAATAAAGATTCAGCTACTGTGTATCTTCAACTGAATATGTGGCTCAATGTTACAAAGTCAGGAAAGTTGGGCCCAAGTCATAACTGCTTAAATTAAAGAAACAACAATTTTATCACCAGTGTAACTAAGTGAACTTTCCTAGAATATCTTAAATTAACTTCTCATCCAAGTAATATGAATCCAGACACAGTGTCTATTTTCATATTGTATTGTCATTAACTACTTTGTTGCAACAGTTACCCTTGGGTATACTGTAGAAATGGATTTCTGTGTTTTTTTTTTTTTTTTTTTAAGGATTTAGGGTATTATGCCTGAGTGAATTGATTCATAGGGATTTTAGTTATTCACTGTGTGCTGCTGTGTTTTTGTTCTCCATTTGGTTAAGCTTTATGCCTCTCTCTATAGCATTTGCATGGTGATCACATGATGCTTGGGTATTTAGGTGTCAGTTTTTCATTTTGCCCGGACAGTGTGAGGTGCATGGAAAGCCTCTGGAACTGTAAACTCTAATTTCCCAATCATGAATAGTTAGGAAACCAGAGTTTTGTGTTTTCATTAACATAGGTCCCTACATGCCAGCTCAGCTTACTACCTGCTAAGCCTCCTAGGTCTGTTAGAAAATGTGCATTGGCAGTTTTCCAGTCTCACTAAGACTCATAAATAAATGCCTTTCATATGAAATGTATTTGGTTTGGCATATTGACACCGGAATACATTATTCTTTTAGCAGTTGAACAAATTAAAATGATGGCTCCATTTTTTCAATATAATAAAGTGAGCATAATTGGGTTAATATCTTAATCTGGCAGTCAGGAATTAGACTGTACCTGCGGTCACACAATTTCATTAGAGGGGAATTTACATGTTTTGTTTCCCTATTCTCTTGATGATGTTCCTACACTTCAGTTACTAGGGAAGAGATTGGTCAGACAGAGGGATTGAAATAACCTGGACAGCTTATTTAAAAAAAGAAAGGTCCTGATATCTGAATCCTATCTCCTCAAAATCTTGATTTAATTGGTCTTGGGTGTAGCCTTGGCACTTGGACTTTTTTAAAGCTCCCAGGTGATTCTAATGTGCAGCCAAAGTTTGAGAGCCAACGTTCCCATCTTGGGTGCCAGAAAGAATGTTCCTCTAAGGAACATTCTTGCTGACTGTCCCTGTTTTTCTTTTCTCTTTTGTTTTGCCTAAGTCTGGCTCACAACTCAGAATGTGGATCTCTCTTAGGAGAATAAGGGAGCTTCCGAAGATTAAGAAGATTGAGAGGAGGAAGGTTCAGATGGCTCTGCTTTATACTTGGATGACCATAGATAGGGTTGTTTAGCAGAATACTCGAGACCACTGTAATGTAGCAGAATCAGTTCATCTAAGAGTCCGTCTGGCACTTCCCTGTTTGCCCTGGCACACTGGGGAGTAAAGCCTACCAGTGAATACGTACATTTCCCAGACATCTGTCTAATAAGGATTGTGTCATTGCATAGGTGGTGTCTTGGACTTGGCCTTTTACTGAAAGTATATTGGTTTTATTTTGTCCTTAAAATGGATTTTAATAGCATCAGTTTAGATCTCAAATATTTGTTCATTTAATGTTTATTAATCCATAAAGCATGTATTTGGCATCTCATATCTTTAAATATAATGGCAAAAATGACATACATCAAAATATACCCTGAAGACATGAGTACCATAGAAGTTTTAGAAGCTCATTTTCTACCATTTTTCATGAAATGAGAGTTCTTATTTCTTTAAAACTTGAGAGAGTTTTGCTGGGGATGTAATATCACTTATCCTTAAATGGTTTTACATAATTGTACATGTATTAACATTTTGGTTTAAATGGTAACATTCTAGATATTGAAACCCCATTAGACATCTTTCTTTTAAGATAGAGAACATTTCAAAAAGATTATCATTATCAGCTCAGGGATTTGAGGATGTGGTTCAAGTGGGAGAGTACTTATCTAGCAAGCACAAGTTCCTGAGTTCAAAACCCAGTACTGCCAAAAAAGACAAAAATGATTAGCACCTCAGAAGGTGATCTCAAGGTTTAATAAGACATCTCTAATTAAAAATATAGAATGGAAGGAGTATAGACATTTTCTCACTCAAAAATAATTTCATTTGTCAGTAATATTTATATTCAGGTAGTTAATTTTAGTGTATCTGAGCCTTTTAAGATGGTAGATATAATTCACATAATATTCTACTTAATGGTAGACTGTCATTTACAATAGGCTCTTACTCTTTCTTCAAGCTACTGGTTTTGGCAACCCATTTATTGAGCTTGAGACACTGTCAGGAGCTATGACTTGACATTATAAGACTGAGAGATGTCAAAGTCCTTTCTGAGTTGGTACTCTCAATAATTATTATGAAAACAATTGACCTTTGGCTATTCCCTAGTAGGTACTACTTTCATTTAACTGAGCCATCTGAATATTTCACCACAAAATTATTTCATTCACTTAATTTGCGATCTCAGTATGAAGCTAACTCATTATAATCATAAAAATAGATAATAACCTCATTGCAGTTTTCCTCTGAAAAATAAAACATGCACTCTTATGGAGTTATTTATTTATTTATTTTGTGGGTACTGGGGTTTGAACTTAGGTTCTTTGACTTGCTAGGCAGGTACTCTACCACTTGAGCCACACCCCTCAGTCCTCCTATGTAGTTTTTGATGGTTATTATGCATCTGTGTGTGCATTAATTCCATTGTGCTCATCTCCTATCCACATCATTGGTGAATGGTGAGTTAATTCCAAGTTGGGTTTCATTGTACAGAATCTGTGCATTTTAATAATTTCAAACATTTGTGCTGTGATTCTGTTATACTTAAACAAATTTACTGAGTTTATCGACAATGTATAACTTTGTCTTTAGCTGAATTTCCTCAAAATGTGCTTAGATGGTATAACCAAAACATTTAAAGAAAATACAATGGTGATGGATGATTTCTCCTGCTTTCCACGTTCATCAGTTGTAGCAGCATGATTTCATGACTATGATGTCATTTACTTTTAAATAAGCAAATTTTAAAATATGCAATTTTAGCACAAAGTTATAGGCTCTCCCTGGATTTTAGGTTGTATGTATTGATTTTCCAGCAGCAAACTTCTCCCTATTTATAACTTGTTCATCTTCATAAAGACTTTGTTTTCTATCTGTTGTCTCAGTGACTTTGGAGGCAGAGTTAAGAGGATCACTGTCTGAGGGCAGCCTGGACAAAAGTGTAAGACCCTATTTAAAAAACAAAGTAGAAAAGGACTAGGGCATGGTTCAAATGATAGAACATTTGCCTAACAAACACCACCAAAAAAAAAGAAGTTTTCCATTTACATCAAATTTAAATCAAACCCTTCTTTTTTCATGCATAGCCATACTTAGTTCACTTGTATTTGTTAGGGGTAAGTTTATCTTCAAATAACAGAAATCCTAAAATAACTGTGGCTTACCCAAAGTAGGAGGTAATTACCTATCTTCATGTAAAACAGTTGCAGATGTAAGGAGTCCAGTGCTGGAATAGTGGCTCAACTGTCATCAGGGACCTCTTTCCATGATGGTCTTGAGCATATAGCTGCTAAGTCAGTGCTGGCTGTTAAGTGGCAGTTTCACTTGTCTTCATGTGATCTTTCCACATGACTAGATTGGGCTTCTCACAGAATGGCAGCTGAGGAATCATCCTAAGGATAAGCATTCTAAGAAGACAAGTCCCAATGTGCAAGTACTTATCAGACTTCTGTTAATGCTTCATTGGCCAAAGCTAGTCCCATGACAAAAGCCAGAGTCCAAAGGAGAAAGTCTTATCATGGATGTAAAAATGCCAGGAGGTATGATTCCTTGGGTTCAAAGTAGTTAGCTGCCACAATAAGTTTTAAGAAGGAAATATATAAATACTATTTATTGAGCTACTGCCATGTATCAATCATGGCATTTAATTAAAAAATTGCTCTGCAAAGAAGGGATCATTTGTTTCATTTTCCAAATAAGAAAAACGAGGTTCCACATGTTTTAAATGTTGTGTAGGAGGTCACATAAACTCCTAAATGGTGAGGCCCTGTATCTCAGCCCAGCTCTGAAAGTCTTTCTACCTTGCATGGCCTCTGCTGCCTTCTTAACCATTGGTGCATTGTAACTGCTGCAGACACACCTGCTCTATGTGCTTTTACTCTTAAAGCACAATAAAAGGTTGCTGTCTTATATGTTTTGTTTTGAATTGTGGACAAAAGGAAGAGATTCCTGGATATTTGAATTAACCAAGTACAGCACCCTTGCCTCAGAGATGTGTAGAATTGAAAGCCATCAAAAAGAAGCTCTAGCAATGGAGCAAGATAAGGAAACTGCTCTTTTGTGCTCCTCTCCATTGCTGGCTCATGCTTCTTTGCAAAACTGACCAGCCTTTCAAAGTCTCTTCTAGAAAGCTGTCCTTATTGGTACTTTTCTTCTGGAACAAAACCTTGTAACAAGGGCATTATAAATATGTTAATTTCTAATGCTTTCTAATTGGCATACTTGACAAGGGGTATGCCCTTGTCAAAATAAGCATGGGTCATACACATGACCATGAAATTCCATTCTTTATATTTTAAGTAGCATCAAGATTGTTCTTTTTCTTCTCTGCTTGACAGATTAGTTTTTCTCTTTAAAATGCGAGAAGTTGGTTACTTATCAAAGCATTTGATTAATTAGGTAGACCTGTCAGGCCAAACAGAAATAGCTAAGACTTTTAAATCTCTTAATATGAGCCAATTTTCACAATAACCTGTTTCATTCATGGCCTTTGCATTTTCAATTCTTGCTCATTAGTGACCTGGTATTTGGGCTTGTCTGAAAGGAGAGCATCCCATGTGTTAAACAGGACTCATTATGGATTATAGGTTTTCGAACAGAGATGCCTCTGCACAAAAGACTGCCCTCCAGTTTTCCTCTGAATCACTAATTGAACCTTCGCCTTGTTTTTACAAGCAAAGGCTAAGCTTCAATAAGGAGACAGGCTTTTATAATGTCACAGTTTGGGTCGTACTGAAGAGCTGGTGACCTATCATTATCAATACAGATGTGGAACTAAAGTAGATCATGTGTTTGGTTTTGCTGGAGACAATAAAAGAAATGGCTGCTTTTAAAACCAGTAAAACACTGAACTTGATGGAAGAAGAAATTCATTGAATGTATCACCCTGCAATACCTCACTTCTCTGAGTGATAAAATTCAACCACCAAACACTCAGAAATAAACAGCAAATAGTTAAAAAAGAAATGAAACACAAGCCTGAACATACAATACCTCTGCATTGACTTCTACAAAATAGATTTCTGATAGTCCACAAGAAATACATGTATTACTATATCTCTGAGGCTTTACAGTCATCCTCGTATATCATGGTAATGTCCTTAATGGATTTTTTTTTGAATTTGCCTTAGTTAAAATACCCTTCTATTTTACTGTGTATTTTCAATTTGTTTCAAAATGCTATTGTATTACATGCTGTGATTCTTTTCCTCTCTTCCTTTTTTCTTTTCTTTTCTTACAGAATTTACTGTTTATTTCCAAATTACTCCAGACCCTAATAGTCTATTTTGCTTTTGGCAGAATTCGTATATCTACTGAATTGCATTCTGTTTTGTTGAATTTCCTTTGAAGAGTATCTCTCCAATGGCTTCTTTTGGTGGCAAAACATTAAACCACTTCTTTAGGGCCTTCAGGTTGCATTTGTAACATGTGCGTACAATCAACCTTGTAATAAACCAAGTGTTCTAATTAATTCACTGTACCCTCCAGTTTAAATATTTATGAATGTGACTAGTTGAAATGCTGATACACAAGTTCCTACTGGTCTTAAAGAAGAAATTATTTTCCTGGTAGCGTTATCAGTTTTAAGAATTCAGATTTCATACATTTGAGGTTAGTGAATTCAGCAGACAACCTAAATGCAACATCATGTTAATGGAGTCCTGGAAGCTGCTGGCATTAAAATGAGTAAATTAAGGAGTCAACACTGCTTATTTAGGCACATTAGGATAAAATAGTATGAGAGCCTGGACTTAACAAAAATCAATTCAGCATGTAGAGTGCACATCCATCAGGCCTTTGTTATGATGTCAGGGGGAGCAGTAACCCTGTTTTATTTTATGAAGAATTCTACATTAGCATCCTCACGTCCTTGGATGACTGTGACATTTGCTGTTATGGAACTACTTTGAGGCAGTTGTAGAGCCCCCAAGGGCTACTCTAACTACATTAAAAAATTAAGTTTGCATCAAATGACTTATTGAACTCTTTATTGGTATCTTTAGTATTTGGTTGTCAATCTACACAGTAGTCTTCTTCAACAGCAACTGCATTAAATAGAAAGTTGTAACAGTTACATTGATGATTGGAGCAAATTTTTTTCTCTATCCAGCCCCCATGAACAGCAATAATAGTAACAAATGCAGCTTGAGTTAAAAGTATGTTCCAGGTACAACATAGATTCTTTATTCACATAATACCTGCTTCTATTTCACAATAACGTCTAGGTACATATTATTCCCTCTGAGACATTGAGCTTGTCCTTTGTCTCTTACCTAACATCACAAATCAAAGCCCACGCCATTGACTACCATTTTATGAAAGTTTAAATTTTCTTTTGATCTAGGTGTCTTTTAACACCCTAATAGACTCAAAAGATTGTGTTTTACAGATAATGTAACTCTTGACTTCACTTTTATTTTATGTATTTTCTTCTTGCCAGAATAAAGAGTTGACGGGACATACTTATTTCTGTGTTCTGTCTTCAAAACCATCTACCTTCATTATTGAAGATGTTGGAGGTTAGATATTTAATTTTTCAAGCATAATTATTGATTAATATTTTAGTAAATATTTGGCATTTATTAATAGTAGTTCAAAAATATGTAACCATTTAATTTCTTTAAATACTATATAGCATCTAATACACATCCATGTAAAGTATAGTCCCTCTTTATCTGTGGGAGATACATTCCAAGAGCCCCAGCTGATGTTTGAAATGGCAAGCAGTACAAAACTACCACACCATATGAGTGTGTGTATATATATATATATATATATATATATACGTATATATATGTATGTATATATACTCATATGTATATATATACACATATATATATACATACATATATATATGAATATATATATATTTCCTATATGTACATAAATTATTGCCTTTTGTATCTTAACTAAGCACTTACCATGAACTTTGTCCATATCTTTTGCAGTTTGAAGTATAACAGGAAGATTAGTGCTCATTTTCCTTCTTCACAATTACACAGATAAATGATCTATTCTTACTATACATCTTAGCAACTTTAGCATGTTTTTTTCTTTCCTTATGAAATCAAGAACTTTCACATTTTCCTTAAAGGAAACATGCTACACCTTCTCTTTGGCATATTCAACTGTTAATAACCCTACTCTTGCACTTTGGGGCAGTTACAGCTTAAATCTAAAATGTCCCCAGAGGCGCATGTGTTGAAGGCTTAGTCCCCAACTGGTGGTAGTGGAAACCTTAAGAGTTGGGGCCTAGGTGGAGAAAGTAGGTTACCGGTGTGTGCCTTTGAGGGGTACACCAGGTGCCTAGTCCCTTTCTCTCCCTCTGATTCCTGATTGCTATGAAATGAGCACCCTGCCATACCCACCCATAGCCATGATGTTTCTGTCTCACCTCAGGCCCAAAACAATGGAGCCAGCCAACCAGGCTCTAAACCTCTGAAACTAAAAGCCCAAATAAATCTTTCCTCTTTTTAAATTGTTTCTCTCAGGTTATTGTCATAACAATGAAAAGCTAACTGACACAGAAAATAATAAATCCTGTTTTATAATTTATATGTATGTATGAAATCTAGTGGTTCTGTTCCTTTACAGAACACTGACTAATGCAGGGGTCATTATTGTAAAACTGAAATGAGGGTTTCTTGAATGTAAGCAGGACAGTCAATCTGATAACCAAGGCAGCCATTAAGTGACTAGCAGGCTGGTAGCGTACATGGCATAGATAAATAGACAAAGTGAGGGCTCACATCTCAAGGGGGTAGAGCAGTGGGGCATGAGGTTTTATCACCTTACTCTGGATGATTTACAATTTAAAACTTATGAGTTGTTCATTTTCATAATTTCCCATTTCATATTTTTTGGACTGCTGTCAACTGAAACCAAGGAAAGTGAAACCATGGATGGGGGAGGGGAACACTACTGCACTACTGTATGTGCAAGAAACACCACACTCTATCCATGTTGTCATCATAACCCAATTTATGTGTTCCTCCTTTTAATATTTTATATGCTGAAACTCAGGCTTGCTGATTACTGAAATTTAGGCATATTAGGAAAGTAGAATGAAGAAAATGAAGATAATGCAGCATGTGACCACTTAAGGTAATCCCTACTAATAGTTGACGCCACTTCAGAATTTTTATATACATTTTTCTGCATATAGGTATAAATACTTCATGTGTTTTATGTATGTATTTTACAGCTAGTTCACACAAGTAATTTTGAGCCAATCCATTCCTAGGATAACCATAATTTATGTAATTAACAACCTTCTGTTGGAGTTTAAGTTGATTGCGAACTATTGTGACTATAAATAAGATTTTGTTGACCATTCCTGTATATGCAACTTCCATGAAAGGAGGTGAAAGGTCATGCATGTTAAATATTCATCCGTGTTACCAAAATATTTTCTAGAACTATACCTATGTATGAAGTTGCCTGATTCTCACTTTACCTTCAGTATTAAAACTAGCACAGCATAGTCATTCATTTCTTTAGTCCTTCAAAACCATGCATCAGGTACTGAGAAGGGCCCAAGGTACAGCAGGGATTGGATCTACAGTAGCAGATGTCCCTGCTACTTACTGTGCGATGGGTGAAGTTAAGTGTGAAATAAATAATTATACAAACACCTTCCTAATGGAGCTTATCTTGTAAAGGAAACATTAAGTTGTTGAACCTGATCTAGCATAGGGAGCCAGGAAAGGTCTCCTTGAAGAAGTGATATTTGACACTTGAAAGAGGTGGGTGTGGGTGATTTTGATATGTACTGTGTTACATTATGCTGACAACCATTAAATATTACATTCCTGCTGGGGGATTCTGTGCATGCTCTGGCACATTCTAAATCAGTTTTTTAAACTCTATTTTATTTTTGAAATACAAAATGGTCTACAAAGTCTCCACTCCTATTGACCACAATGACTACAGTTAACATCTGATGGGTCCAGAACTATTTTTAAAGGAAAAGTGGTCTGAATATTCAAGACGTGATTTTATCTTGCAGTGCATTCAGGTAGCACAATGCCATTCATTTTCCATCTAGAACTAGGTGAAGTTCTAATTGCTACTGTATAAAGTTCTAATTGTACTGTATCTTTTAGGGTCTTGAGGAAAACTGAGGGGGCTGTGGAGCAGCAGCACGTTTAGAATGTAAATTGCAATACACCGTGGTCAGACCTCTCCTTAAACGTATTTTACCCATCATTCTGCCACCATTAAATCACTAAGAAGATCTGTCTGCCCAAATTGATAGGAATGAATGAAAATACTTGGTTTTTGAATGAAATTTGTGAACAATATTATTGTCTGAATTAACTAAAAATCTTTGTTACTGTTAATTCAATTGTTTCTTTAGTTATTTTCCTATATACAAAATACCCTTAGTTCTTTAAGCATTTAAAAATGAGCCCCTTGTTGTATAAAATTCTGCAACTAATATTATCCTAAATTAAAGTACAGTTGATGAACTAGTAGTTTATCCTTCATAGACTGATGCAGAATATCTCATGAGGTAATAGGAGTTTCATGTTAGATTAAGCAAGCATGCTTGTATATGAGTCCCAAATTGCTGCAGCTATTTAGTTCTTTCATCCAAAGAAAAAGTGACCTATAACATTGTTGATGCAAATATCACTATTTAAGATGCAATGAGTTTCTAGTTTTCTCTTTTCTCTGTGAAATGTATGCTTCGTTGACCAGGATTCAGTGAAACCTCTCATTAGGGCACCACGGTTCATTAGGGCTTAAAGAGGCATCACTGAAATTTGAATTGGCCATGCTGTGATTGCCTGGTCTCTCTGAGTGGTAATTGAGTAACATTATGTTGTGTGCTTTACCTCTGCAGTGATTTTTAGAATCTTAAAAAAAAATTAATGATTTAGTTTTGTGTGATATAAAACATTGGCAAGCTTCTTAGAGATGGTAACTTCCCACTTATGAATGGAGACTTTAAAAATCAGATTGTTTTAAAAACATTCAAAAAGCAAATTTAAATATGATGCTGAATTTGTTTTTTACTTATTAGAAAGAGTGTGTTAGTGTGATGTTTATTTCTATTCATTTTCTCAAACTGGATGAAATATTAGCATTGCACAAAACATTAGAAAAATCAATAAATAATCTAGATATTGATTTACTGAATGCTCAATATGCAGGTTGAAAAAAATAATACTCAAAATATAGCCATTCAGTTAAAAGTGAACTGAAATAGGATGAAGTTACTAACAGACAGGGAATTACCAGGCAGGTGCATATCACAGTCAGATCCACAAGAGAATAAACAATTTATACTAAAACACTTGAGAAATAATAATTTACCATAATTGGACTAGCCAAAAATACTTATTTTATACAAACCCAAAAGATCAGCCTGTCTGCCCTTTACTGACTAGAAAGATGCTCTCATAAGAAGTAAATTTATCCTTTAAAAATATTCCTTTGGATTGGAGGTGTAGTTCAGTGGTTGAATGCCTTCCTAGTATGCACAAGGCCCTGGATTTGATCCCCAGCATCACAAAACAAACAAACAAAAATATTCTTTCAAAAGTAATTTGGGGGCTATATAATCCACCTGGTTCAAATTGGTGTTTATTCTTAAATATACACTGTTAAATCCAGTGTTGGTTATTTTGTCTGCATGGAGGTGGTTGCAAGCATGCTTCACTGAGGTAACCTGCATGGCTTTATGGAGGAAGCCTTGATTTGCTCATCTAAGTTTCCCTCTATGTTATACTTTGACATTGGGAGGAACGGGCATTGCTGTTATCTCACCACCTACCATATAGCCCAGTACATGGTATGAGTTCAGTAAATCTTTCTAGGATAAGTTAATCACTCTGGATTCCAACCTTTTGCCAAGGTGCTGACACAAGTATATCTATACTGAGTTTTGTGAGTAAGTGAATGCATGCATACATAGGTGAATTTGCCATTTGTTTGAGAAAATTTCCAATTTTATTGACATGACTGCTTAGAGGCATAATCACAGTAATATATTCTTTTGAAATATCAATATAAGATTTCCTTTTCAAAAGGATATCCTTTTGGAATATCAATATAAGGTTTTCTTTTTGTCACTTAGTCCCCAGCCCTTCTATCTATCCCATTCCTACCCCTGATTTATAAAGAGAGAGAGAATCAGTATCAGGTAGTTTGCTAATATGTGTAGTCAAGTTGTTTTGCATTTGTTGTCTTTCTAGTGTTAAGTACTGTGGTACAAGTATCAGTTTCACATTTGATTATTTTATTCTTGAAGATGCATCTGACTGTGTTGGACCACTTCAAGGCCTGCATTGCAAACAAAACAAGAAGTCAAGCAGCTGTTTACCCTACTTTTCACACCCCTGGCTTCATTCCTTTGCTAGCTTGGTAACTACTTGGTCTTTTCTGAATTGATCATGTGGAGGTGGGAACAGTACAATGTCAGAAGCCAACCACTCAGTCCAAAATATTGTTATTTTGTAACTAAGGATGGGTGAATGAAGAGTGGGAAGGAGGGAGATATGGAACCTTGGAGAGAGTTATGAAAATGGGAATTTGAGGAAGCAACTCTATGTCTTTTCTTCTGATAAATTCCTTCATTGCTGCCTCCCCAGGAGGTCCTCAGGAAACACCCACATTTGCTTTGAAGGGCATTTGAAGTTGGAATTCCACTTCTGTTGCAATGCTGGTCTCAAAGGGACCCAATACAGTCAGGATACATCCCAAGAGATGTTACAGTGTTTATCTAATTCTTGTCTGCATCATAGTTCATCATAGCATTCTTTTAACTGAAGTGTCAAAAATGAGATGTTACCTCTCTTAGTTTGAGATGCTATCTTTCTCAGAGCACAGCCTGAGATAAGGAGTTGGGTGCAAGTATTTTTTGGTTTTTTTGGGGGGGAGAGCAGGTAGTCCCAGGAGTAGAAATGAAGAAACAGGGAATGAGCTAGGAAATGAGGTCAATCCCAATAAAGCATGTGTGGTTGAATGGGTTATCACTATGGTCAACTGAGGCAGAATCCTGCTGAGGACCCTCTGAAGAACCATGTAGAAAACAGCCTCCTATGTGTCCTTTAAGTAGAAGGTTTGTTTGTGATGATGGATGTGTTCTGTGTTGATACTGTCTATTATAATAGCCACATGTAGCCTCTCAGTACTTCAAATGTGGCTCATGTGGCTGAGGAATTAAATTTTAATTTGGGTTAATTTAAGTATAAGTAGCCATGTATGGCTAATGACTGCTGGATTGGACAGAACAGCTCTAAATGGCCAGAGGCTTAGACATTTACCCTGTCCTCCCATCTAATAGGTCAGGGCTCAGAGGGTGATGGGTAAGAATTCCCTCATTCTTCCAATCTGCACTCTGAGGCGAGCTAAGATAGCTGTTATGGCTTGGGAGAAATCCCTGAAAAAGAAAAATTGAAAGAAACAAAGCTCTAGAGAGAGACACTGCCTTGCCATGAGGAAACTGTCCCCTTAGGTTCAGAGGAAATCAC
This sequence comes from Castor canadensis, assembly GCF_047511655.1. Classification (NCBI taxonomy): domain Eukaryota; kingdom Metazoa; phylum Chordata; class Mammalia; order Rodentia; family Castoridae; genus Castor; species Castor canadensis. The sequence continues at coordinate 142,270,811 of NC_133390.1, read as the reverse complement.
AGGCAGGCTGAGGCAGTATATGTGAGGCACAAAATGCCTCGTTCACCTGCAGTCCAAGATGTGGAAAACAATATGACAGCTTTGGTGCACTCAAATCTATTTGTGATGATTCTGAAGTATCAAAGTGCTCGTCATAAGAAATTGAATCCTGGCAATAATTCTGAAGTTCTAAGTTAATGCTTTGAAACTTTTATTGTTTTCTCAACAGCTTTTTTTTCCTCTAGAAAAAGTTTAATCACCTTATTTTACTCCAAGTTAGGCACTAGGACAAACTAGTTGACTTATTCGTAAATAATGTTTTACTGTTTTTGATTATTATGTTTTGAAATGCAAATAAAATGCTATCTGCTTTACATTTTTATTTTCATAGAAGTGTGTTTGAATTAGTTTCAACTGTAATAAAGATTATTTTGAGTTACTTGTCACTAACAAATGCCACAGCTTTTTAAATTGCATAAACTAAATAAAAATAGTATAAGAATAAACATGGTGAATCTAGTGATACAAACTGTCAAAAATGGTAAGGCTCCATTTTCTTAAAGTTGTATTTAAACTATTCTATGAATATTTAAATTTTCAAAAATTTTCTTAAAAAATCTCTGCATATTCCTAAAGATATCCGTCAAGCTCTAAAATTGTAGGATATACACAGTATAAATGAAACTAAATAACATTAAGGTGTTACACACCTTAGATATTGAATCTGAGAATTACTCTTACTTTTTGCATTTCTATGAAATGACTGTTTAAAGGCTAGGAATAAAGCCAAAATTTGCATTTAAATGGAGATATTTTAAGAAGAAATGCTGCTTTGTGAACTTTACCCTTGCCACTGGTGTAGTTTTTTTTGTTTGTTTTTTGTGGACCCTCCTTGAAAAATAACTGAAACAAAAAAGACTGGGATGTAGCTCTGGTTGGTAGAGCTCTTGCTTAGTGAGTGCGAGGCCCTGAGTTTAAACCCCAGTGTTGCCAATAACAAAAAACGTGTTTTAAATTATTCCTGGGGATTACTTTGATAAAAGTACATGTTATGGATGTATGGAAATATCATAACAAGACCCCTTTGTACAATTAATTATAGTAAAAAAGTAAATTATTCCTCCCTGTGTATTGAGTAGTTATGAGCTCGTGAGACTACATATAAATGTATGTTTAAGTTAATGAATGATAAGAGAGATTGATTTATCAAAGCTGCCTCTTCCCTTACTATGGTATAATAAAATAAGATAGTTCATTATTTAATTTAGTTTTGCTGTGGTGTGCATGTAAACCCCTCCATGATAACCCATCTACCTCAATTATGTCAGTTCCTTGGTATGCTGTTTCCCTGCTGCCACTTTTTAATTATTACCTAGGCTTTGGACACATAGTGGGAAAGTCAGCTTTAGAAACCCCGATTATTCTATTTGGAGAGGCTTAATTATTCTAGTATGAGATCAAATGGACACATGATAATATATGTGTAAAGCAAGAGTTCTACTCATTATTGAAAGAACATGTGAAGTGATTTGACATCCAGTTCGTACTGAGTGCTAGACTCCAAGTCAAGCAGTTGATAAGTTCTAACACAAACTAATTGAAGTACTCTCTTTATAGGAAAGACGGCATTTGATAGCTGTCACTTGGGCTCAGCTGTCAGGAAACTGATATTAAAGTCAGGACATCTAATCCTTGGTTTACTAGGGAATAAGATCCAGAAATCCAGATTTTAACAAGTCTTAGTAAAGGGGAGGGAAATAATAGAGGGAAAAAGACAGGCACATAGTCCTGTGGAATTGACTTGGGTGTAATAACCTGATTGTAGGCATCTGAGGTGGGCAGAGTCACTCTTGAATCACTGAGTCAATTGTTGCCAGTCCAGACACTGAACCAGAGCAGTTTCTACTATCATCGCTCTGGGAGAGAGCATTATGTCATTCTCTTAGAAACTGCACTTTAAAAAGCCATTGGCCACTCCAATTATGCTTTTTGTCTTTATTACAGGTTTCTTAGTAAATACCAGACACTGTGCTAGGCCCCATCACTCATATTATCTTGGTATTGATTAGCACTAAGTACTGTTTGCTTGGTTACCCTATCCTAAACAAGTCATTCAAACATGTTAAGAAAATAGCACGTTAATATGTCAATAACAACCTGAAATGAAATGTTTTAAATTCCTATTTTTGCCAACCAGGTTTAAATCCCCAAATGGAGACATTTGTAGCAGAATTTCCTAAAGATTAGATATGTGTAGGTATAACCAAAAAATCAAATAAACAAAAACTCCAAGCCAGTAATCACACAGAAAAAGATTGAAGGATCTCCACCCTAAAATATTTGGGAAATAATTGGTTAATCAGAGTTTAACAAGCTATTTCATTTTTACTACCATTTGCCTCTGAGTCTCTTAGTCTGTGATATCCAAGAAGGACTAAACAATGTGAGTTTCCCAAAAATCATTTGACCTGGAAATAGTTTATAATGAAGTAGTTTGCGTGATGAGTGTCCTACAGCAGAAATCTGTTAAAATCCTAATGCCCCAGTTTTATCCATCACTAAGAGAAGCTAACCTCAGGAAAACTCAGGGAGTGAGGCTACATTTGTTCCTGCTGGTTGTACTTCAAAAAATGACAAAGGCAAGTGGAATCCACACAGAGCTCCAAATAGAATCCAGGTTAATGAGGGGTTCTGCATGTGAATATTGTCTCTGAATTCCCAGATCAGGGATTCTCTGATCTGAGATGGCACAGACTCTAAAGGTATATATTTGAAATGTATAAAATTACAAGTGTTACCCATTGATTGTTCTTACTATTCAAATTCTAGAACACAGAAATGACTAAAGTCTTCCTTTGCAAGTATCTTAAAGATTAATTTATAGGTAAGTGGTATGTACACGTTTACTAATAGGAAATCAAACTTTTAAAACTAAATCCTAACTCTGTGGTGGTGGAGAATGAAACAGAATGGCCAGCTAAATGGATCCGTTTGGTAGAAGCATGAACAGTATTTGAACATTTTGCTGCTCCAAGAAAATGTTTGAACATAGAATAATTGATAGAAAGTGTTAAATGATCAAGAATATTTGGTGAAAGAATGAATAGAATTGGTTATGAAGAAAACACTTGTGTGTTAGAGAGGTCATGAAAGTATTTAGAAAAGGTAAAGAAAATAGAAAGTTTCTGATTAATTAGAAAGCTGTGATGGATTAGTCTATAAATTAAAAATAGATGAATGTTTCTTTTCCTTTCAATCATGAGCCTGTTTTTTACCCTGAGAATTTTGATTCCTAAAGACTAAAGTGGAGGTTATTTATTTTATATGCATAATATCTAAAAAATAGAAATAAGTTTATAAAATGAACTCTGTCTTTCTAGGGACCATAGAACAAGCTATGGGTATATTTCTTCATAAAAACACAGGCTTATCATTACAACACCTTTGATTGTCTGCCAGGTAGGAAATTGTTTAATTTAAAAAAAAAATGCTTGCTGCAGCAATGAGAATAAATCAGATGTGCTTAGGAGTCCCCAGCAAGAATAATCATATTTGGATGTATCCCTGAAAATAATTACAACTCTTCAATAATATATTATTCATGTTATTAAACAATTGGAGTATGAATAGATGTGAATAAAATATGTAATAAATACATGATAATGTGTTTCTTCTAAGTAATTGCATTTCTTTATAAATTTCTGGCCTTGAAACTAGCTGCTTCTTGAAATCTCCTGCCTTTGTATTACACAAGATCAAGTGTCTACATAAGATACTACTCAAGGTTACTTGAGGTAAGAGTGACCACATTTAGTAGAATTGACCATCTAACTCAATAAAATAATCATTTTCATCAATCTTTTCCTAGTAGGTAGCAAAACCATATTTTGGTATGACAAATTCTCATGTTTTACATAGGAAACAAATATAATTTGCTTTACCTATACTATGCCCAACCAGGAAATTTAATTTGATTAGTGTTTTGCATATAGTAAAATTTTATTTCTGTCTGGAAATGTAGGTCTCCATGGTATGGAGGAAGTCTGACTAAGGTTTATTGTTTGTTTCTTTCCATGAAAGAGTCTATAAGGACCACATAGAGTGGAATATTCTGCTGAGGAGAAAATCAAACATTATAGAAACAGCCAAAAAAATTTTTTTTAATTTATTTTTTATCATTCATATGTGCATACAATGCTTGGGTCATTTCTCCCCCCTGCCCCCACCCCCTCCCTTACCACCCACTCCACCCCCTCCCTCTTCCCACCACCCCCTTGATACCCGGCAGAAACTATTTTGCCCTTATCTCTAATTTTGTTGAAGAGAAAGTATAAGCAATAATAGGAAGGAACAAGGGTTTTTCTAGTTGAGATAAGGATAGCTATACAGGGAGTTGACTCACATTAATTTCCTGTGTATGTGTGCTACCTTCTAGGTTAATTCTTTTTGAACTAACCTTTTCTCTAATTCCTGGTCCCCATCTCCTGTTGGCCTCAGTTGCTTATAAGGTATCTGCTTTAGTTTCTCTGCGTTGAGGGCAACAAATGCTATCTAATTTTTTAGGTGTCTTACCTATCCTCATATCTCCCTTATGTGCTCTCACTTTTGTCTTGTGATCAAAGTTCAATCCCCTTCTTTTGTTTGCCCTTGATCTAATGTCTGCATATGAGGAAGAACATAGACTTTTGGTCTTTTGGGCCAGGCTAACCTCACTCAGAATGATGTTCTCAAATTCCATCCATTTACCTGCGAATGATAACATTTCATTCTTCTTCATGGCTGCATAAAATTCCATTGTGTATAGATACCACATTTTCTTGATCCATTCGTGGGGCATCTTGACTGTTTCCATAACTTGGCTATTGTAAATAGTGCTGCAATAAACGTGGGTGTGCAGGTGCCTCTGGAGTAACCTGTGTTACAGTCTTTTGGGTATATCCCCAAGAGTGGTATTGCTGGATCAAATGATAGATCAATGTTTAGCTTTTTAAGTAAACTCCAAATTTTTTTCCAGAGTGGTTGTACTAGTTTACATTCCCACCAGCAGTGTAAGAGGGTTCCTTTTTCCCCTGCATCCTTGCCAACAAGTGTTTGTGGTGGTATTGCTAATGATGGCTATTCTAACAGGGGTGAGGCGGAATCTTAGTGTGGTTTTAATTTGCATTTCCTTTATTGCTAGAGATGGTGAGCATTTTTTCATGGTTTTTTTTGGCCATTTGAATTTCTTCTTTTGAGAAAGTTCTGTTTAGTTCACTTGCCCATTTCTTTATTGGTTCATTAGTTTTGGGAGAATTTAGTTTTTTAAGTTCCCTATATATTCTGGTTATCAGTCTGTTGTCTGATGTGTAGCTGGCAAATATTTTCTCCCACTCTGTGGGTGTTCTCTTCAGTTTAGAGACCATTTCTTTTCATGAACAGAAGCTTTTTAGTTTTATGAGGTCCCATTTATCTATGCTATCTCTTAGTTGCTGTGCTGCTGGGGTTTTGTTGAGAAAGTTCTTACCTATACCTACTAACTCCAGAGTATTTCCTACTCTTTCCTGTATCAACTTTAGATTTTGTGGTCTGATATTAAGATCCTTGATCAATTTTGAGTTAATATTGGTATAGGGTGATATACATGGATCTAGTTTCAGTTTTTTGTGGACTGCTAACCAGTTTTCCCAGCAGTTTTTGTTGAAGAGGCTGTCTTTTTTCCATCGTATATTTTTAGCTCCTTTGTCAAAGACAAGTTGGTTATAGTTGTGTGACTTCATATCTGGGTCCTCTATTCTGTTCCACTGGTCTTCATGTCTGTTTTTGTGCCAGTACCATGCTGTTTTTATTGTTATTGCTTTGTAATATAGTTTGAAGTCAGGTATCATGATACCTCCAGCATTGTTCTTTTGACTGAGTATTGCCTTGGCTATTTGTGGCCTCTTGTGTTTCCATATAAATTTAACAGTAGATTTTTCAATCTCTTTAATGAATGTCATTGGGATTTTGATGGGAATTGCATTAAACATGTAGATTACTTTTGGGAGTATAGACATTTTTACTATGTTGATTCTACCAATCCATGAGCATGGGAGGTCTCTCCACTTTTGATAGTCTTCCTCAATCTCTTTCTTCAGAAGTGTATAGTTTTCTTTGTAGAGTTCGTTCACATCTTTTGTTAGGTTTACACCTAGGTATTTGATTTTTTTGAGGCTACTGAAAATGGAATATTTTTCATGTATTCTTTTTCAGCTTGTTCATTATTAGTGTATAGAAATGCTAATGGTTTTTCTATGTTGATTTATATCCTGCTCCCTTGCTATAGTATTGATGGTGTCTAAGAGCTTCTGAGTAGAGTTTTTTGGGTCTTTAAGGTATAGGATCAAGTCATCTGCAAATAGTGATATTTTGACAGTTTCTTTACCTATTTGTATTCCTTTTATTCCTTCTTCTTGGCTAATTGCTCTGGCTAGGAATTCCAGTGCTATGTTGAATAGGATTGGAAATAGTGGGCATCGTTGTCTAAAAATCCCTGATTTTAGAGGAAATGGTTTCAGTTTTTCTCCATAAAGTATAATGCTGGCTGTAGATTTGTCATATATAGCTTTTATAATGTTGAGGTACTTTCCTTCTATTCCTAGTTTTCTTAGAGCTTTTATCATGAAATGGTGTTGGATCTTATCAAAGGCTTTTTCTGCATCTATTGAGATGATCAAGTGGTTTTTGTCTTTGCTTCTGTTAATGTGGTTTATTACATTTATTGATTTTCGTATGTTGAACTACCCCTGCATCCCTGGGATGAAGCCTACTTGGTCGTGGTGAATAATCTTTTTTGATTTGTTGTTGAATTCTGTTTGCCATTATTTTGTTGAGGATTTTTGCATCAATGTTCATTAAGGAGATTGGCCTATAGTTCTCCTTTTTGGAGGTGTCTTTGCCTGGTTTTGGGATAAGTGTAATACTGGTTTCATAAAATGTGTTTGGCAGTTTTCCTTCCCTTTCTATTTCGTGAAACAGTTTAAGGAGGGTTGGTATCAGTTCTTCTTTAAAGGTCTGGTAGAATTCAGCAGAGAATCCATCAGGTCCTGGACTTTTCTTTTTGGGGAGACTCTTGATTGCTGCTTCAATTTCATTTTGTGTTATAGGTCTATTCAGGTGATTAATTTCCTCTTGGTTCAGTTTTGGATGATCATATGTATCTAGAAATCTGTCCATTTCTTTAAGATTTTCAAATTTAATTGAATATAGGTTCTTGAAGTAGTCTCTGATGATTTCCTGGACTTCCATGGTGTTTATTGTTATCTCCCCTTTTGCATTCCTGATTCTACTAATTTGGGTTTTTTCTCTCCTCATTTTAGTCAGGTTTGCCAGGGGTCTATCGATCTTGTTCATTTTTTCAAAGAACCAACTTTTTGTTTCATTAATTTTTGTATGGTTTTTTTGGTTTCTATTTTGTTGATTTCAGCTCTTATTTTTATTATTTCTCTCCTTCTATTTGTTTTGGGATTTGCTTGTTTTTGTTTTCTAGGAGTTTGAGTTGTATCATTAGGTCATTGATTTGGGATCTTTCAGTCTTTTTAATATATGCACTCGTGGCTATAAATTTTCCTCTCAGGACTGCCTTTGCTGTGTCCCATAAGTTCCAGTAGGTTGTGTTTTCATTTTCATTGACTTCCGGGAACTTTTTAATTTCCTCTTTTATTTCATCAATGACCCATTGTTCATTAAGTAATGAGTTATTCAGTTTCCAGCTGTTTGCATGTTTTTTGTCTTTACTTTTGTTGTTGAGTTCTAGTTTTATTGCATTGTGATCAGATAGTATGCACAGCATAATTTCTCTTTTCTTATATTTGCTGAGGCTTGCTTTGTGCTCTAGGATATGATCTATTTTGATGATGGTTCCATGGGCTGCTGAGAAGAATGTAGATTGTGTAGAAGTTGGATGAAATGTTCTGTAGACATCAACTAGGTCCATATGATCTATGGTATGTTTTATAGCAGGATTTCTTTATTGATTTTTTGTTTGGATGACCTATCTATTAATGATAATGGGGTGTTAAAGTCTCCCACAACCACTGTGTTGGAGTTAATGTATGCTTTTAGGTCTTTCAGGTATGTTTGATGAAATTGGGTGTATTGACATTGGGTGCATACAGGTTGATGATTGTTATTTCCTTTTGGTCTATTTCCCCTTTTATTAGTATGGAATGTCCTTCTTTATCTCGTTTGATCAATGTAGGTTTGAAGTCTACTTTTTCAGAGATAAGTATTGGTACTCCTGCCTGTATTCAGGGGCCATTGGCTTGGTAAATCTTCTTCCAGCCTTTCTTCCTAAGCCTATGCTTATTTCTGTCAGTGAGATGGTTCTCCTGTAAGCAATAAATTGTTGGATCTTCCTTTTTAATCCATTTCGTCAAGCGGTGCCTTTTGATGGGTGAATTAAGTCTGTTAACATTAAGTATTAGTACTGATAGGTATGTGGTGATTCCTATCATTTAGTTGTTTTAGTTGTTTGAAGGTTTGATTGTGTGTCCCTAAGTTGAGGTTACTGTCTACTTTCTTGCTTTTTCTTTTCCTGTGGTTTGGTGCTGCCTGTCTTTTCATGGTTAAGTTGGGTTTCACTTTCTGTGTGCAGAATCCCTTGAAGAATCTTTTGTAGTGGTGGCTTTGTGGTCACATATTGTTTTAGTTTCTGCTTATCATGGAAGACTTTTATTACTCCATCTATTTTGAATGATAGTTTTGCTGGGTAGAGTATCCTGGGGTTGAAGTTATTTTCATTCAATGCCTGGAAGATCTCACCCCATGCTCTTCTTGCTTTTAATGTTTCTGTTAAGAAGTCTGCTGTGATTTTGATGGGTTTACCTTTGTATGTTATTTGTTTTTTCTCTCTTACAGCCTTCAATATTCTTTCCCTAGTTTCTGAACTTGTTGTTTTAATGATGATATGTTGTGGGGTAGTTCTATTTTGATCTGGTCTGTTTGGTGTTCTGGAGGCCTCTTGCATCTGTATGGGAATATCTTTCTCTAGATTTGGGAAATTTTCTGTTATTATTTTGTTGAATATATTACGCATTCCCTTTGCTTGCACCTCTTCTCCTTCTTCATGCCCATGATTCTCAAGTTTGGTCTTTTGATGGAGTCAGTGAGTTCTTGCATTTTCTTTTCACAGGTCTTGAGTTGTTTTATTAATAGTTCTTCAGTTTTTCCTTTAATTGCCATTTCATCGAGTTCTGAGATTCTGTCTTCTCTTTGTTCTATTCTGCTGGATTGTTCTTCTGTTTTGTTTTGCAATTCTGTTTTGTTCTTTTTTCTGAGGTTTTCCATATCTGGGGTTGTTTCCTCTTTAATGTTGTCTATTTTTATCCTGAGTTCATTTATATCTTTATTAATCGTGTCCTCTGTTTCACTTTTGTGTTTATACAGTGCTTCTATGGTTTCCTTTATTTCTTCTTTTGCTTTTTCAAATTCTGTATTTTTGTTGTCTTGGAATTTCTTGAGTGTCTCCTGTACTTTTTGGTTGACCATATCCAGTATCATCTCTATAAAATTCTCACTGAGTACCTGTAGTATTTCTTCTTTTAGATTATTTTTGTGGGCTTCATTGGGTTCTTTGGCATAGTTTATCTTCATTTTGTTGGAGTCTGGATCTGAGTATCTGTTTTCTTTATTTCCCTCTGGTTCCTGTACTAAATTTTTGCTGTGGGGAAACTGGTTTCCCTGTTTTTTCTGTCTTCCCGTCATTGCCCTTGGTGTTGTTATTGTCCCTGTACTGTGTGCAATTAAGTATTTTCTGGCTTGTAATAATAGCACTAGTGATATTTAGAATGGAAGGGTGAGAGGGGATGGAAAGCAAAGAAGTTAAAGGAAAAGGGAAAAACAAATAAACAAGTAGAAAAAAAAACAAAAAAAGGAACAAACAAAAAAAGTTTCAAAGATATAAACAGGGAGAGACAGTGTACTAATCAACCATAAGCTGAAAAGGCATTAGACAGAGAGAGGATTGAAAATAAAAAATAAAAAGAATAAAGATAAGAATACAAATTAAAAATAAGTAAACAAAAGAAAAAATATATATATATAAATTTAAAAAAATCTCCAAGTTCAAATGCAATGAAGTTTTGGTCTTAATAATTTTAGTGCTCATCCCTCAGCCTCCAGTCCTGGAGATGGTGCCTCAGATGTTCTATAGCTGTCTCATCAAAGGGGAAAAATAAAATAGAAGAAAACCGCACAAAACAAAACAAAAAAACCCCACAAAGTGTCCCAAGTTCAAATGCAATACAGTTTCAGTAAGTTTTTCTGCATGCAGGTGTAGTTCGGTTGTTTTCTCATCAAAGGTAGGGAGAGAGAAAAAAAAGAGTCTAGAGATAGTTCTGTGAATTGCTATCTGTGGCTGTAGCTTGCTTGCCCACTGCTGTCAGCATGCTGTTGCTGGAGGTGTTATTTATGCAGATCTCTGGGGTGAGCTTAGCACTCACCTGGCCCCGCAGGCTTTGTTTACTCAGAGTTCTCCTGTGCGTGAGCCACTGCTACAAGCTTTCCCCTTTCCAAGCATACTGGGGAGGTGACACTGCACCTGCTTTCTCAGGCCTGTGTGTTTATTCACAGTTCATGTGGGAAGTGGGTCTTCCCCCCTCTCCTGTGGAGTTTTCCTCCCACTGCCACTTTTACAAGCTTTCCTGCTCTGATTGCTGGGCTGTGCTGCTGCTCCTGCTGGCCAGCATGTTTGTTTACAGATCACCTGGGAAGTGGGTCTTCCCCCCTCTCCTTTGGAGTTTTCCTCCCTCTGCCACTCTCACAAGATTTCCCGCTCCTGGGCATGCGCTGCTGCTCCTGCCCTGTCTGGCCAGGCCCAGCTTTTTTATTTACAGTTCTGTGAGGGATTCCCCTCCTCCCCTCTTCAGCGCTCAGGGCGCCCCACCCTTTTTGCTACATGTCTTTATTGTTCTTATTGCTTATTACTCAGTTTCTCTTTTTTTTTCCTTGGGTGGGGGTCAGTCTATCCAGGGGGCTATGCTGATCTGGCCAGAGTTGTCTGTGGGAGTACCACAGTACCGCTAAGCTCACCTTGTGGTCTGTGTCTTCCCAAGCCATCTGGGTGCCGGCACTTGGCAGCCCGGGGGCCCTCCTGGTTTCTCTGTTCAATGTGAAGTGGAGATGCTCTGCGCAGGCTGGAGGTGTGGAGGGGTCAAAGCTTTGCCTCTTCTTGGTGGCCTTGCCTGCAAGGTGTGTCTCCAGCGTCTCTTTAAGATTTCACTTTAGGAGGCACAATTTCTGCTTCCTCCCTGTAGCCGCCATCATGGAATCTCCACCCTGTGTCCAAAAAATTTTTTAAAAAGTGAAGTAACCCCCCCGCCCCCAGAAAAAAATGAAAAGGACAAATTGTCTCCAAAACTGAAGGGAGGAAAAAAAGGAAAAGAAAAGGAAAACTGAAAAGTGGCAAGTCAGGAGTCTTGGGGCAAAATTAGTTAATGAAGGTAAAATAAGGAAAAATTCTCAACTTTATTTTCTTGTTGGTGTGATTTTGTTGTACAGCAGACAGTTTATTTGAAATATTTGCTTAAATGTGTATGTATGGGTGCATGTATATGTAATCTTTTTGCCATCTCTTTTGTCAGGAACCATTAAATTCAGTACCTGGAGAATGTTGTGAATCAGTTTCAATAAAATTAGGATATGTTAGAAACTCCTAATTAACTGTGTAAAATTCTTTTACAAGATCAGACAATGGTTCTACATTATATGTTATATTAAAAACTGAGAAGACGTCATTTACGAAATCTAATAAGGCAAAACATTATTATGTTCACATTGTGAGTCTGACTAATCTGAGTGTATTAACGGTGCCTTGTGGAATATGTTACATTGACTAATTTTTGTCCTCATTATTAATGTTCTGAAGCAACTGTAATACCTACAAGTAAACATCTATTCAAAATAACTTCATAAACATTTCCTAATCATCACAGACAGAATATTGTTTGCTTTGTTAATGTAGATTAAATAGCATAAATTTACTTTTATCTCCCTTAAAAAAACAAATTTTGAAGAGCAGATTCATAAATGGTAGAACTGTCACCCTTAATAAAGCTGTTTCACATCTTTGGAAAGCTTAAACATGATATACTGATGTGTGTTCACCGTCCCTTATGAGCATTAAGTGGTTTGTAAGATAAAAGCAAGAAACCAGAAGTGAGAAGGTTTCTATTACAAGCCTAGTCATATCATATAAAGGGATAGTGTGATTAAATCCCCACTCTCACCCTTCCTCCCTCCCTCTCACTCCCCAGAACTTCAACTGTCCTCAGTGACATACAACTGAACAGACGACATAAAATCACATTTTTCACAGGGATTTCAAATGTCTTTCTGGTCATGGTCTGGAAGTAATAGAAGCCATATGCTATGGGTCAGAAGGAAAGCCATCTTGAAACAGAAGAACCCATCTCTTGGCCTAATGACCTTGAGAAAGTTTTGTCATTTCGATGCATTTATCCTTGCATCAGTGTGGAGGTTGTCTGGATTACTTCTTCCTCCATATGACTCTAAATTGTGAAGGAGAGAGGCTCAAATTATCCATAGAGAAGATAGTATTAGTGATAAGCAAATGTCTATGTCAGTAGCAATAAAATTCTCCTCCAAGCACCTGTTAGGTGATTTGTTGTAGATTGAGTTGCATTTCCTTTTGTGATTTCGAACTCCATTTGACTTCCTAATACTCTAAAACACAAGTCTAATGGGATGAAAAATCACATGAAAGAATTTGATTTAAGCTGAGCACTCTGCAGACACTGGAAAAACCAGCTTTTGTCTTAAGTTACATGGCTTTTGGAATGCCAGCATAAAAGACAAAGCAACATGATCTTTGTAATGGCTACTGGCCCATCTCCAGTTGACATACAGAGAGAGTTATATGGATTGGGTCATTTGAGGTTTCTCATTTCCCATAAAATAATGTTTATCATGACCTGGTGGGAGTCAGAATTGATTCCTAAGTAATTTTTCCTCTAGTTTGCGAACATGTGCAGAAATTGACAGTGACCTAGCTACACTGGTCATTTAAAATGCTGCTAGTGGACACTCATCAGTTGGGCAAAATTTTGGTATAATCCATATTTAGAGGGGGAGATTTTTTGTGGTATTAAGAAAGTTTTTTCTCTACTGCTGGACTTTGATTATAGACATAAGCAGACTTTTATAAAATTTAGATCACATTTGATTGGAACTTCTCATACTACTACTGATGAATCTCCAAACTAACACATACCCTTTGTCCTCTCTTTTCTCACGTTGTAAAAGGAGTGACAATGTTTCTTCCCTTCCTCTTATTTCTTATGGATGCTCATTGCTCATTCTGTTACCTGCCTCCACAGGGCTTATGATTTGAGGAAAATGGTATGTGAAATGTCTCTTGCAATCATTTCAATCCAGACTCCAGAATGGGCAAATTGACTAATCTTTAATCTTATCCCTTGTTACTTTTTTAGGGTTATCTTCTATGTGTACTTGCTCATTTCTATCCAGAGAGTGTTGAGAAAACTATAATCAGTTCTCTTATCAGCCAGGACTACATTCATTACAACTAAAAGAATAAAAAAAGAAAGGTTGAGTTCAATTGGTCCCCAAAATATTGATGTTCTATCATTAGAAAGGTTTACAGGTTCTTTCAAAGGAAGGAACTCAAGAAACCTTTTTTTTTTGCTCTTAACTCTACCTTTTGCTCTTATCTGAAAGCTCATCACAGGATACTTCTATAATATTTTATCACGATTCTGATAGGTTTCAGGATGAAAAATGAAACATGGCTTAAAGGTGCAGGGCTAGTGTGACAACACTGTGCTTTGAAATAAGCCAAAGTGATTTGTCTTTAACAGATGTTCCATAATGATGTTTCACTCCCTTTACTGCATGAAATAAAATTTTGTGCTCTTATTTCCATGAATGCATTTAAGTTAAAACCAAGAATTGCTCTAAAGATTTCAAAATATTTAACAAGTATTATTTTAATGTTTAGTTTTCTCTATTACTTGTACTCTAAATATTTTCCTTTGACCAATATCAGGAGTATTTCCACTGAGATATTATTTCTGGGTATTGAAATAATTATGAAAATAGAGAATTTAGGCATAGTTAAATGACTGATGTTCTTTAGGATAATTTTATCAGATAAAATAATGAAGAAAAGAAATTACATAGGCATTCATTTGAGACTCCCTCTGATAATCACATCAGAAATTTTGATGGAGAAATTCCCTTATTAGTGTAGAGTGAATGAGATAATTACTTTGTAATTTGTTCTATTAGTAACTTTCCACTGATGTGAGGGCCATCTTCACTGTCACAAAAATGACAAAGAAATAATAGAACTATAAAATATTTCCCTTAGCTTTTAACACATTAGCTTAAAGTATTTGGAGACCACCTCAGATCACCTATTGAGTAGATGTTTTCAGGGAAAAAAAAAAGAATAAAGAAAGGAAGCCTTCAGCACATAAAATATATATGAATGACACTCTAATGCCATTTTCTTAGGTGATCAGATAGAAGTATCTTGATTGCTGCTCAATTGGATTTTAGCTTTAACATCCTTCATCAAGGCAGTTATTGCAGTGCAATGTTGTAAATGAAAGTTAAAATGACATGATTATAAGTAAACTTGAGTTTTGTCTTATTACCTGTCATTTATAAGCTAGTAAAGCACCATGAAAGAAATTGTATCTTCTAGGTAAAGAAATGATCTATAATTTTGGTATTACTTACACTGAGGTTTTTTTTTTTTCTTTTTTTAAAAGACTTTTCTTAGATGGAGTTTTATAAAACAGAGGCCATGTCTTCCTTTCCCTCTCCCCCTCCCCCTGCAACTGACATTATTAAGACATTTTATTGATTTTTTTGTAAGTACTTTTCCTGTAATCTCCCCAGAGCAGTAGTCTTTAGCTTTATATATTTCACGGAAACATTCACATTTAGAGGTATTTTCTTAAAATTGAGGCCTGTCTTTATTAAAAATTATTTATAGTGATATTCTTTTCTGCTCTGTTTATAGTACAGCTAGGAAAGTGTAAATGTTATTATTATGCTTTTTAATGCTTTATTACTGAAGCAGATATAATAGTTTTAAAGAGAATGCTGATGGATAGGTTTTTAGAATCAAAGCCGATATTTGTGTGCAATTAAAATAGAAAATGACATTCTACAATTATAGACATTTTTTGATGCCCTTTGAGTCTCCACATTGATCTTTAGCTCTAGAATTAGTTTATTTTGGATCAAATTTTTTTTTTCACTCAGATACAGAAAATCATTATTACTAGAAATGTCCTCTATACTACTCTGGAATCTTAGACGTGAAAAGGTGTGAAACCTTTTCTCTCCATCATAAGGGTCATGACTGACATCCCCATAACAAAAGACAGGTTAGCATGAGAGAAGCAGAGCAAATTTATTCATTCAATCAAAGTTTTACATGACACAGGAAGTTACAGAAATGAAAACACACAGGCCCAAGGAAAACTATCAATTTTACACTTATGTTTGATGAACAA
This sequence comes from Castor canadensis, assembly GCF_047511655.1. NCBI lineage: Eukaryota > Metazoa > Chordata > Mammalia > Rodentia > Castoridae > Castor > Castor canadensis. The sequence goes on along the minus strand of NC_133390.1, from coordinate 142,255,308 downwards.
TAAACTGCTTTGTAGAAATGTGGTTGGAGAAAAGATTGTGATCTAAATGGTAATAGACTAATGGGGGAAATCCATCAAGGAGTGTCTTTCAGATTCTTCTTGATCTGTCTGTGTAGCATTCCTTCCTCTCAGGCAATACAGCAGGTTCCCTTCTGGAATGAGAGTCTTAGGATCTACTATCAGATAAGGTAGGTCAGAGAATTTCTTTATGGCTACTTCCTTGGTGGAAAACTAAGAAGCAAGAGACAAGAGAGTAGAAGAAGATCAAAGAGAGACCCATGGCTCTTCCAGTGTCAAAGTTTTATCCTTTGAGGTATTTTCTGAGCCCAAACAGAGTCCAGGATTCGGTCACAGCAAGAGTCATCTCCAGGAGACCTGTCTGCAGTTAAATTTGGGCCCCATCCCTTGTTTTCACAGGAATGCAGTCATATGGTGGTTTTCCATAATATGCAAAGGCCAGAGTATGCTGCTCTCTTTCTCTTAAACTGTACAATCAATACAAACTCTGGCTTTTGTCATTTTATACCATAACTACCAATGTGGCCTTGTCTCCATCTTCAATAACAGTCTTAGTTCCCCTTCTACCATCCTCAACTCTAATCCTCTGGCTTAATTTTCTAAACCACCATCTGATCATCTCATTTTATGTTCATAGACTGTTCTTGCTTCTTTACCACCTGCAGAATATAAAATATAAACTCTTTGTGTTAAGATTGGGACTGGGAAAGAAAACGATTATCTAATGTTAATGGACTTTAAAGAAAATACTGAAATTTCTCTATACATTTATTTTTCTCACCCTTCTAAATTTGGATATTTACATAAATTTTATAGTATTCATATTTTCCCACTATAGTCCCACAGGGGTGTATGGTGTAATTGATGAGTAATTATATGGGGTATGCTCAAAATGTATTATACCAAGAGAAGTCTCACATAAAAATTATAGATCAGTGATGTGCATTAATTCTTCTTTCTTTTTTTTCCACTTGGTAGGCAAGGCAGCCTAAATCTGTCCTGTTATTAGACCTAGAACTAAGCTAGACATGTTATCTTACTATGCTATAGCAATTTATATTTGTTTGCCATTTCCTTCCTGCCAAGGCAACTGATAAGTACTGTTTATTCATTGTTCAGCTCCTTTCTTTCTGACTTTTCTTTGGAGAGAAATTCTTCTCTTAAACATGACCAAGTCCATTTCTTATGTTTGGCCCAGACTGGTTCTTGTTCGCCTACCCTCATTAAGTTCTTTGCCCACATACCTTTACTTATTACATACATTCTTGTTTATACATGTTCTTTTTCATTCTGTGGTTGTTTGTCTTGTAGTCTTAGCTTATGGCACTATGTTTTGATGCTTTTAACCTGTCAAAAAATTTTAAATCCCCAACATCCCCTTGATCACTTGATGCTATTGCTACTGCTGTCACCGCCATTGCTACCATCACCAAGCTATTCTTCCCTCACCAATTCACTTTACCCCTTTTCTACTACCTCTGTCACATAGACATTACAGTACCAATTCTGAAATTATCCTAACTTTCTGCTTCATGGTTCAATCATATTGATTATGAGTAACTCTTGAAATCAGGGCTAAAATGGTATTCTTTGACATAGTCTGATGTTTTTAGCACTCTATACTCTCTTTATACTAGAGTAATTTATTTTTCTCCAAAATCTCAGTAGTCTGGGCAGCAAAGAACTGGCTCAGAAAAATTGAGAACATCTCCCCAGAACTCTAACTCTCCTGTGACTGCCTCCTACCTAGGTACTACTTCCTGTTTTTTTAAAAATTTGTGACATTTATAAAGTGCTTACAATATATCTTAGTTAAATTCATCCCCATCATCATTCTCCTCTATTTCCCCTTCCCCTCTTCTTAGAATAGTTTCAAATGGTCTCATTTTTCATTTTTCATACATGAGTCCATAATATTTCTACCATATTCACCCTCCTTCATCTTTTCCTTATATCCTCCCCATCCCAGTAGTACCACCCCCTGGAAAGAATCCATTTTACTTTCCTGTCCTCAACATTGAAAAAAGACATTTTGTTCATTTAAGATAGCTATTCAGTTTCATTATGACATTTCCACTTTTCTCCTTTTTTGTTTTAAACTGAGATACTTTTGCACAAAGAGGGCATGACTTTCTCAAGGAAAAAATATAAAGCAACTGTCCCCCACAAACTGGTCCTTGAGATTATTATAAATTAACACAAGATGGTTAACTGTCAAAAGAAAGAGAATATTCCTTCTGGAATTTATCAGAAGCAGAAGAGCCTTCCCTACACAGTCTTTGTGAATGACATCTGTATTCAAGTTCTTTATGTTTTGGCCTTGTCTGTCTTCTTGAAATTATCTCCCTTTTCTGCCTTTTAATACTCCAGTCACACTGAACTATTTTCAGTTCCCTAGACAGAGCTTACCTCTTACCTTTGTCCACATCCAAAATGTTTTCCCAGCCACAATCCACCTGCTGAACTCCTATCCATCCTTGAAAACCTCACTCACACAACAGAAGTGGACATTTAACAGCATCTGGTAACCGCTCTCACCAAAAGAAACCTTTTTCTCTCTCATATGATGCCTTGTGGCATTTATTTTGTAGCATTTTCATTAGAACCTTGTTACATCCTGACTTTACAGTTATTTGTGCATAATTTTTAAAAATCACTTTTATAACATTCAACCTACTAGTTTGTAAATTCTTTGAGAATGTGGTTCTAAGTCAAATTTATCTCTGTATATTCCTAACAGCCTAGTTACAGCGATATTAATATATTGGAGGTACAACTTTATTTCTAGAAGGGATAATATCACTGAATGAAATGTTTCACAATGATGTGTTCTTTTGATGGAATTTTTAACCTAACATCACTGAGAAGTCCTCAGTCAGCAAAGAGGTAGTAGTGCACCATTCTCATGCCCTTTGAGGTGTATGTTTACTCAGTGTCCACCCTCTTAGGAGCAGATACTTCATATAAAAAGAAAACCTGTAGTTTGATTACATGCTTAGCCAAGAAATTTCTTTCACAGTTCTAAGGAAAATCTCCAGCAAACCCAATTACTCTCCCAGCAATGCACTTCAAAGGAGAGAAGAATGCATTTCTTGTACAGAATTCCTGTATATGTTTGATCATTAGTCAGGGCAAGTAGTTTGGCTTAAGGCTATTTACTCAGCAGGAATAAAAACTACAGCACTGCTTCAACCAAGAAGAGTGTCCCGTACCTTCCCCAAGCAGAATTTAATTTGCTCTGTCAGAGAAGGTGCAGAGGCTTGCTATGGAGATGTGTCATGGTCAGTAGATTTGGCTGGCTTTAGGCTATTAAAAAGGCCCCTTTCCCCCAAATGGTATTTTCAGGAAACAGAGACACTTGGTACCGAGCAATTGACTGAGACTCTGAGAATTTCTCAGCAGTGCTTACCATTGAAACAGTTTTTGTTTTCTTGAGTGTAGGCCAAACTCTTGGGTGTTTTTAAAAAAACTATACATGTATATAAGCATTCTATAGTTGATATTTCTTTGATCAAGGAAGGGCAACAAAATATTTTTTGATGTGGTTTAAAATATAATTGTGATTTTATTAGATTTCTAATTATAAATATCTGATAGACAAAATCAAATTAAGAAAAAATGCCACTAAAAATGTCAACATTTAAAAAAACAAAATATAATGACAGAGACTTCACACTTTCCAGAAGAAAATTTGCTTATTGTCTTTCAATATGTACTTTTCAGCACTTTAACTTTTAGGTTTAATTTCATTATAAAAATGTGTGTTACTATTTAGCATATTCTTCAGATAAAATAATTAAAAATAATAATTCAAATGTACCATCCTTGATATTCTTATTTCAGGATTTTGGAAAATAATGTGCTTAATTTCTAGAAAAAATTAAAGACACTGTTGTGCAACCATAGATGCTGTAGACATCGTGTAATTTTTCACCATGAATATTGTTGAAATGAATAACTATATTTTCACTTTTAAATTAAAAAAAAAAACTTCTGAAAAGCATTTGTGAATCTTTCAATCATTATTGGTTACTTAAAAAGTAGTAAAATTACTTCTGTAACATTAATTTTGAAAAGTTAATTCCCATATTCTAATGGGAGTATAATGAGTTTTTCTCATAGTGAACTCTAATGAGTTTATGAGCATGCTGCCATATTTATGGTAGAGGCTATGCAAATTGGGCTGATGTTTATTTATGCATGCATTTCATTTGGGAATATATTTAGAGACCATAAGCTTGCTGGAGAATTTGTTACAAGAAAGAAGACGTATGAAGAAGTTGCTTGTCCCACGAGTGGAATTAAGGTAAAATTAATAAGGAATTGAAGTTATCTTTGATCATTTTTTATTCCATTTTTATTCACTTTGAGGAAGTGTTGTCTTTTTTTTTTTTTGATGTTCAGCAGAGCAATATAATGCAATACACAGAAGCATAATGCTGAATTTTCATAATAATGTTTGTGATGCAAATGAGGTGCACTTCAAAAAGTAGGTTGATTAGCATTTCTTGGTAAGATGACAGTCCCCTCTTTTAAAAAAATTTTTGTTCATTAGTTTTATCAGTGGATTACATATCTCGATTTCAAATTTGAAGTGCATAGTTTTTGCTTATGATTATAATGTGAATTTAAATAGTTTTAGATTGTGCATTTAAAACAATTCTTCTGTCACTGAATTACACTCTGAATTAATGAGCTGTTTGCCACCTCAGAGCCCTTTGCTTTGAAATTCAGTCCAGTTTAAAGTGAACTCCAACCATTTCAGGCCAGCAACTCACAGAAGGTTGCATGATTAATGAGCCCAGGGCCCCCATGGCTCTCTTAGAAGCATATATCACTAAATTCACTTCTCAGAGAATATTATTCTTTTGCAATAAGAAGATGGGGAGCTAAATGTGGAAAATGGCACTTAAACAAATGATTTGATAATTGCTGATAAGGAGTGTTCTTTTATCCCACTAGGTGCATACAAGACTGGAGCTTTTACCTTTTCTAACTGAAGTTAAATTAAAATTGATGGATATTTTATTAAGGCTACTAATGTAGTTGAAATAACATCTTGTTGTGCACTTCTTTATTTTCATTCCACTTGTAAACTTATGCCTTGGAACATCTTATGCCTTGGAACATGGATGATTTGAAGTGCTATGACAGTATATAAACAGCCTAATAAAGTATGAAGCATTCTGAGAATTGTTCATAAAGATATGCAAATGGACTTTGAAATAAGAAAACACAAATCAATAGAGGTGGCACAGGGGCAATTTAACTATCTCTCAGGGAATATTAGCGCTTGACAAGTTTCACTCCAGGGGAAATGCACATATATTGACTTCCTTCAGGTGAAAAATGATTCAGCAGGCAGCTAGGATTAAATATTTGAGTTTTGTTTGCCACTGTTTTATCAAGAGTGCTTTAACTAAAGTGTTTAATTAGCACCCTTATGCTATTTCAGGAGTTACTTAGTCCTATACCTGATGGAAAAAAGATAAGACAATCCAGGACATCCCAAACTGATGTGTGAATTTTAGAATATTCTGGTCTTAGATACAGCTAAAACCTCTTAATAATCCAAAATGTTGAAGAGCTTACCTGCACAGCAGAATGTGTTATCTTACTGGGAGCTGGTTCTAACCACAGGTAATGATATTTTATTAGTCAGAATGGAAGACAATGGACTGGAAAATTTAAAATTTAAAGGTGTTGATATGAGAGACCTCAAGGTTGGAAAAGGTAGTAAAGGATTTAAAGGCAACCATACTTCATTGAAACACAGTGTTTTTGAAAGTGATGAAATAGTTAAGGAGAGGAAAAGTTTTGTTCAAATTTTGCAATTTCTAATTTTTTTTTACAATATTAAATTTACAATATTAATATTTTTAGCAATGACATTTGATTCTTGAGTGAAGGGCTGTGTGGTGTCATGCAAAGCCTTGTGCCGTTGGAAGACAAGGTTTTGCATTACTTAACAAAAACTATCTAGGAAAAGAAATGGTTGGATCCTTAGAAGTAATAGAAATATACAAAAATGTGAGTTATAATTTAGGGAAAAATTTGGAAACGATGGCTTCCTTTATTGATAAATTTTTTTAAGTACTATGTAGCTGACTGTTATGGAACTTCTTGAACATTTTTATTTCATTCTCCATAGAAAGCCACCAATATTGGAGATCAGAAACCAAATAACAGATTAACCTTCCTGTTGAATTTGTAGCCCCCAAGGAGATGAAATTACTCTTGTTGCTAATGAACTTTGGTACCCAGCACAGAATTACAATGGAATGTAAGGACAGTTTCAAGAACATCAGGGTTATTTTACCAAATTCAATTTACTCTCTCTTTCCCCCATTTATAGCTCAGCTTAATAAAGTTGGTAGATGGTTTCCATGGAGGGACAAAATTATATCTTTGGATAAACTATTCTAGAGTTAATTTGATTCAAAAACCATTTATTCAGAGTTTTACATGTGAAGCATAATGTCTTAGGAGTTTTATGGATACTAAGATCAATGTGACAAAAATGATTGCTTTTAATTAAGTTGGCCTAAGGGTCACATACACACAAAAATATACAATGTTAGAAAGTGAATTGTGGCAAGTGTTATCATGTAGACGTAAATTAAAAAGATGTGCTCTTTATACAAGGTCTTCTTTGCCCTTCATACTAACTCTGTTTGAAGATACTATTGTTATTCCCATTTTACCATATACAGTGTTACAAGGCAACACAGTTGGAAAATAAAGCTAAGAATTCATTCCAAGCCACTTAATACCAACCATCCCACAATGCTTTCTTAACTGTTAGGCAGGGACTATAAGAAAGCATTTCATAGAGAAGGTGGTGTGAAAATGGGCCTTGGAAGATAAGCATCATCTCAAAACATGGGCAAGTAAAGAGGAGCATCAGAGAGTCATGAACATGAGTCAAAAATTAAAGCTTTGAGGATGGATGGGACTTTAGTAGGGAGAACAGAGCTTGAGAAGAGCATCTGAAAGTGAGCTGTGCAAAACAACTCCATGCAGAACAGAGGCAGGGCTGAAAAGGAGATGAGGAGCCAACAAAAGACAAAGGAAAGGAGCAGTCCAACCACTGTGCAGTCATCTGGGAGAGTGCAGTGTCTAAGAAACCACGGTACAACAGTCCATATAATCAAGGACAGGGGCTGGGGTTAGGGGAGCATCACCATAGTCAGGTGAAAGATATGCAGAGTATAAAAAGACTTTGAGAATTTTCTTGACTTGAGAGTCACTGTTATCTGTAAGTGGTAGTGGTGATTAGACATAGAGGAGAGAAAAAGAATTGCAACAGGCCCAGAGGAAGAAAAGGTGAAAGGTGAGACATAAAGTAGATCACTCTTTCACGGGGTTTGGCAGGGGAGGAAAGAGGGACTGGTAACTTAATCACTTTGGCACACTCACAAGGCTAGGTAGGATCCTTGTTTTGGGATGCCTGTGCTATCGTTTGATAGGAGAACATGTTCCAAAGGTAGCTATGTGATGATGCACTTGCTCTGTGGAAACCAGCTTGGGATTACACTTCAGTTCTGTGTCACAAGACCTTTGTACGCTCATGACACTTTATTCCTGATTGGCGTATAGGCTTAGGGAGCAATGGGAAATCATATTCACCCACTTCTTAGCAAATTTTTTTGCAGACTTTGCTTTTATTCTTTAGCATTCACAATGTCCTAGGTTGGAAAGCTACCTGTGTCCTCACATTGGCTAAATTTAATTCTATTCTGTTACATTCAACAGATTTATCCCTAGGTATTCTGTGTGAAGCCCTGCTATAGATCAGTCTGCAACATCACAAGAGGTTCTTTTTTTCTCAAAGAACACAATCTCTTTGGAAAGCAAGAAACAAAGCTAGCAGTTACTTATGATAAGTGAATTACAGTGGAGGAAAGGATAGCAGGTTTTTGTGAGACCATCTAGTCCAACCTGGGGTATCTCGTCGGCTTCTGGAAAAATGCCAGGTGGTGTTAAATACTGTAGATTCTTGAGGATAATCCAGCAAAACTATCATACAAAATAGATGGAGCAATAAAAGTCTTCCATGATAATTAGAAACTAAAACAATATATATGACCATGAAACCACCACTACAAAAGATTCTCCAAGGAATTCTGCACACAGAAAATGAAAGCAAACAAAAACATTAGAGGACAGGCAGTATCAAACTACAGGAGAAGAAAAGACAAGGAACAGAGAGCAACATTGATTCAGCTGCACACAATCAAATACTTAAACAACAAAAACAACTAAATGACAGGAATCACCACATATCTGTTAATATTGACATATTAACACTGAATGTCAGTGGACTCATCTCCCCCATCAAAAGACATCATTTGGCAAACTATTAAAAAGAAAGATCCAACAATCTGTTGTTTACAGGAGACCCATCTCATTGACAGAAACAAACATTGGCTTAGGGTGAAAGGCTGGAAGAAGATTTACCAAGCCAGTGGCCCCCAAAAACATGCAGAAGTAGCAATACTTATCTCAAAGTAGATTTCAAACTTACATTGATCAAACAAGATAAAGAAGGACACTCCACAGTAATAAAAGGAGAACTACATAAAACCCAACATCAGTGCACCCAATTTCATCAAACATACTCTAAAGGACTTAAAAGCACATGTAGACTCCAAGACAGTGGTAGTGGGAGATAATACCCCCCATCACCAATAGATAGGTCATTCAAAAAAAAATAAAGAAATTCTAGATCTAAATCACACCATTGATCAAATGGATCTAGCTGATGCCTACAGAATCCACACAATATACACTCTTCTTAGCATCCCATGGAACTTTCTTCAAAACTGATCATATCTTAGGGCACAAAGCAAGCCTCAGCAAATATAAAAAAATAGAAATAATACTGTGCATTCTATCTGATCACAATTCATTAAAACTAGAACTCAACAACAAAAACAACAGCAGAAAATATGCAAACAATTGGAATCTGAACAACACATTGGTCAATGATCAGTGGGTCATCGATGAAATAAAAGAGAAAATTAGAAGGTTCCTGGAAGTTAATGAAAATGAAAACATGACCTGCCAGAACATATGGGACACAGCAAAGGCAATCCTAAGGGGAAAGTTTATAGCCATGAGTGCATATACTAAAAGAACAGAAAGACTGCAAATTAATGACCTAATGCTATATCTTAAACTCCTAGAAAAACAAGAACAAGCAAAACCCAAAACAAGCAGAAGGAAATAATAAAAATAAGGGCCCAAATTAATGAAATAGAGACAAAAAAACCCCAAAAAACAAAAAATAAAGAATCAACAATACAAAAAGCTAGTTCTTTGAAAAAGTAAACAAGATTGACAGAATCCTGGCAAATCTGACTAAAATGAGGAGAGAAAAAGTCCTAATCAGTAAAATCAGAAATGCAAACAGGGAGATAACAACAAACACATGGAATCCAGGGAATCATCAGAGACTACTTTGAGAACCTATATTCTAATAAATTTGAAAATCTTGAAGATATGGACAAATTTCTAGATACTTATGACAATCCAAAATTGACCAAGAGGATATTAAGTACCTAAATAGATTTATAACACAAAATGAAATTGAAACAGCAATAAAGAGTCTCCCCAAAAGAGAAAAGTCCAGGACCTGATGGATTCTCTGCTGAATTCTATAAGACCTTTAAAGAAGAACTAATACCAACTCTCCTTAAACTTTTCCATGAAATAGAAAGGAAAGGAAAACTGCATAACTTATTCTATGAAGCCAGTATTACACTCATCCCAAAACCAGACAAAGACACATCCAAAAAGGAGAACTATAGGCCAATCTCCTTAATGAACATTGATGCAAAAATCATCAATAAATAATGGCAAACCAAATCCAACAACATATCAGAAAGATCATTCACCACCGCCAAGTTGGCTTCATACCAGGGATACAGGGGTGGTGCAACATACACAAATCTATAAGTGCAATACAGCACATTAATAGAATCAAAGATAAAAACCACTTGATCATCTCAATAGACACAGAAAAAGCCTTCGACAAGATCCAACACCACTTCATGATAAAACATCTGAGAAAACTAGGAACAGAAGGAATGTACCTCAACATTATAAAGGCTATATACAACAAACTTATAGCCAACATCATACTTAATGGGAGAAAAACTGAAACTATTTCCCCTAAAATCAGGAACTCCTATTCAACATAGTGCTGGAATTCCTAGCCAGAGCAATAAGGCAAGAAGAACAAATAAAAGTAATACAAATAGGTAAAGAAACTGTTATTTCAACTAGTAAAAATGCTGTGTTTTTCTTATTATTGCTTATTGCTACTCTTCAACAGAACTGGAGAAAAGTGCAGAACAGATTCTGCCTGGAAGCGAAAGGGGAAAGGGAGAGATGGTGGGAGTGGGAGGCAGGGGGAAGAAATGACCAAACAATGTATGCACATGTGAATAAAAGTAATACTAGCAAAAGGAAACTGACAAAATATCAATATTTTCAGATGACATGATCCTATACCTCAAAGACCCCCAAAACTCCTAAACACCATGAATAGCTACAGCAAGGTGGTAGGATTCAAAATCAACTTAACAAAAATCATTAGCTTTTCTATACACTAACAATGAACAAATTGAGAAAGAATATATGAAACAATTCCACTTACAATAGCCTCAAAAAAAAAAAAATCAAATACCAAGGAGTAAACTTAACAAAGGATGTGAATGACCTCTACAAGGAGAGTTACAAATGTCTGAAAAAAGAAATAAAGGAAGACTTCAGAAGGTGGAAAGATCTCCCATGCTCATGGATTGGTAGAATCAACATAGTAAAAATGGCCATACTACCAAAAGCAATCTACATATTCAACACAATTCCCATCAAAATCCCAATGACATTCATCACAGAGATTGAAAAATCTTCCCTAAAGTTCATTTGGAAACACAAGAGACTACAAATAGCCAAGGCAATACTCAGCAAAAAGAGCAATGCTGGAGGTATCACAATACCCGACTTCAAACTATAATACAAAGCAATAGCACTAGAAACAGCATGGTACTGGCACAAAAACAGATATGAAGACCAGTGGAACAGAATAGAGGACCCAGATATGAATCCACAGAGCTGTGCCCACCTTATTTTTGACAAAGGTGCCAGAAATATACATTGGAGGAAAGACAGCCTCTTCATCAAATGTTGCTGGGAAAAGTAGTTATCTGTCTGCAAGAAACTGAAACTAGATCCATGTTTATCACCCTGTACTAGCATAAACTCAAAATGGATCAAGGACCTTAATATGAGACCCCAAACTCTGAAGCTAGTACAGAAAAGAGCAGGGAATACTCTGGAAGCAATAGGTATAAGCAAGGACTTCCTCAATAGAACCCCAGCAGCTCAGCAACTAAGAGAAAGGATAGACAAATGGGACTACATGAAATTAAAAACTTCTGTACAACAATAGAAATGGTTTCTAAACTGAAGAGACCACCCACAAAGTGGGAGAAAATATTTGCCAGCTATACATCAAAGGACTGATAACCAGAATATACAGGGAGCTCAAATAACTAAACTCCCCCGAAATCAATGAACCAATAAAGAAATGGGCAACTGAACTAAACAGAACTTTTTCAAAAGATGAAATTCAAATGGCCAAAAAACACATGGAAAAATGCTCACTGTCTCTGGCCATAAAGGAAATGCAAATCAAAACCACACTAAGAGTCCACCTCACCCCTGTTAGAATAGCTGTTATCAAAAACACCACCACCAACAAATGTTGGTGAGGATGTGTGGAAAAAGGAACCCTCATATACTGCTGGTGGGAATGCAAGCTATTACACCACTTTGGAAAATAATATGGAAGCGTCTTAAAAAACTAAACATAGATCTGCCATATGATCCAGCAATCCCTCTCTTAGGGATATACCCAAAGGAATGCAACTCAGGTTATTCCAGAGGCACCTGCACACCCGTATTTATTGCAGCGCTATTTACAATAGCCAAGTTTTGGAAACAGCCAAGATGACCCACTACTGACAAATGGATTAAGAAATTGTGATGTTTATACACAGTGGAATTTTACTCAGCCATGAAGAAGAATGAAATCTTATCATTTACAAGTAAATGGATGGAACTGTAGAAAACCATCTTAAACAAAGTTAGCCAGACTCAGAAAACCAAAAATCGTATGTTCTCCCTCATATGCAGACTTAGATCTAAAACAAAACAACAAAAAAAGGAAAACCCAGAATCCAAAAATGGCAAAAAATGTCTGTTCTGTATATGTTGTTTTTTATATATCTTATGTAGTTTGTTATTAATCAATCTGTGTTAATAAGATGGATATTAATACACTAAGCATTTGAGATTAAAACATGAAGTTTTTTTAAAAAAAATCCAGGCAGATTAGAAAAACCCTAAGAAAAGACTTAAAAATATGAACTAGCATGCTTGTTTAGTTAACCATAGGAGGTGAAGGTAGAGCCTTTGAGGTAAGGAAATGTGAGTTGCTGTGCTTAGGATGTGGGAGGGGGTGTTACCTGGTCATAGAAATAGTTACATGGCATATCTGGCTCTTAGACCTAATCTATAGAGCATGGATAGCTACTATAGTGTTTTAATAGGAAATAACTTTGTTTTAAATTATTTACCAACACTGTTCTGACTGTTCTGACTGTTTGAAGTGTGTGAGTGTGTGTGTGTGTGTGTGTGTGTGTGTGTGTGTAGGGATGGGCTGAGCAGAGAGGCCAGTTTGGAATATAAGTCAACAATCCAAGTAAGAAATCATGACCTACATTGATGCAAAAATCCTCAGCGATAATGGCAACCCAAATCTAACAATGTACAGGAAAGATCATACACATGACCAAGTCGGCCTCATCCCAGGGATACAAGGGATGGTACAACATATGCAAATCATTAAATGTAATACAGCACATTAACAGAAGCAAAGACAAAAAACACTTGATCATCTTGATAGACTCAGCAAAAGTTTTTGATAAGATTCAACACCATTTCATGAAAAAAGCTCTGGTGAAACTAGGAATAGAAGGGATATACCTCAACAAAATAAAGGCTTTCTATGCAAACCAACATCACACTTAGGAAAAACTGAAACCGTTTCCCCTAATGTCAGGAATGAGACAAGAGTGCCCACTCTCCCCACTCCTATTCAACATAGTCTTACAATTCCTAGCCAGAGCAATAAGGCAGAAAGACAAAATAAAAGGAATACAAACACATAAAGAAGTGATCAAACTATCCCTATTCCCAATGACATGATTTTATACCTAAAAGACCCAAAAAACTCCACTCCCAAACTTTTATACACCATAAACAACTTCAGCAAAATAACAGGATATAAAATCAACTTACAAAAATCCATAAAAAACAATGAACAGATTGAGAAAGAATATATGAAAACAATTCCATTTACAATAGCCTCAAAAAAGTCAAATGCCTGGGAATAAACTTAACAAAGGATGTGAATGACCTCTATGTGGAGAGCTACAAACCACTGAAGAAAGAAATAGAGGAAGACTACAGAAGGTGGAGAGATCCCCCATGGTCATGGATTGATAGAACTAACATAGTAAAAATAGCTATTCTACCAAAAGCAATCTACAAGTTTAATGCAATTCCCATCAAAATCTCAATGACATTCATCACGGAGATTGAAAAATCCACCCTAAAGTTCATTTAGAAACACAAAAGACTGCGAATAGCCAAGGTAACATTCAGCAAAAAGAGCAATGCTGGACATACACAATACCTGACTTCAATTTACTATAGAGCTATAGCAATAAAAGCGGAGTGATACTGGCACAAACACAGATATGAAGACCAGTGGAACAGAATAGCAGACCCAGATATGAATCTATGCAGCTATGCCCACCTAATTTTTGACAAAGGTGCTGAAAATATACGATGGAGAAAAGACAACCTCTTCAACAAATGTTTCTGGGAAAAGTGGATATCTGCCTACAGAAAACTGAAACTAGATCCATGGCTGTCACCCTATACTAGTATCAGCTCAAAGTGGATTACGGACCTTCATATCAGATCTGAAACCTTGAAGCTAATACAGGAAAGAGCAGGGAATACACTGGAAGCAATAAGCATAAGCAAGGACTTCCTCAGTGGACCTCAAGCAACTCAGCAACTAAGAGAAAGAATTCTTCAATTTAGAGACCATTTCTTTTGTCATGCAGGAGCTTTCTAATCTAATGTAGTCCCATTTGTCAATTCTTTCTCTTAGTTGGATTCTGTCTTAGTTGATTAGAAGTATTATGGTTCACCAAGTAACATCTTCCTGACTGAATTGTGAAATTGGTGGATGATTTAAAAATAGGGTCGAGTCTGAAGGGAGAAGACAGAGCTCTGTAGAGTCAATACAAGGGGCAAAAACAACTGAAAGAAAGAAATAAAGAGAAATGGATAGGGTCAGCAATTATTTGCTGTTGTGACCCATGTCTTAGGTCACCTTTTGGTTTCAGTTTTCCAGAAATACTTTTCCCTCCTTTTTTCATTACTGGTCTCTTAAGAAATGTACACATTCTTTAGGTAGAAGTACCATGGTTGGCATGAGGAGAGCTTCTGAGGACTGAGTTCTTAGAAGTGCTGTGGAGGTGGTCAAGTATTTGCTTGTAAAAGTTTATTAGACATCTAGAAAGGGCAATTTAGGTAAAATTTGGAGGGAAGACTGGAGGTGGGAGAAATAACAAGAATTTAATAAACAATGAGGCAATGTAAAATGAACCATTGTGAGTAAGTTTAATTCAGTGGATTCCTCTTCTAGTAATTTTCAATTAGATTCAGGGTATACTCTGTGTCTCTTGAGGCAGGTAGGCAGTTTGTTTGACTGGAATCCTTGAGAAATAAGATCAGAATTAGGGGCTTAATATTTCTATATATCATTCAGTTTTAACCTATAATATGACCACAAAACACTTTAAAACTTCATCATTCTTACTTTTGTCTTTGATTTCAGGCAGGCACAAATGAGAGAATACAGATGGCTTTCCAGAATACCTATCTTCACCTGGAGACTACTGTAGTTAGACATGAAGGACAGCCTTTTGCTCAAAATGAATAGCCTGTTCCACCATTAGAAAAACAGAAATGAGCCAGGCACTGGTGGTGCACGCCTGTGATCCAAACTACTTGGGAGGCTGGGATCAAGAGAATTGTAGTTTGAGGCCAGCTCAGGTAAAAAGTTTGCAAAACCCCATCTCAACCAATAGCTGGGTGTTGTGTTATGCACCTGTCATCCAAGCTACATCATTATGAGATTGGGAAAATCATAGCTCCAGGCTATCCTAGGTAAAAATAGTTTTGTGAGACCTCATTCTCAACAGAAAAAAGCAGGACATGGTGTTATGGGCATATCATCCCAGCTACTGTGGGAAGCCTAAAGTAGGAGGATGGCAGTCCAGGCTGGCCTGGACAAAGAGCAAAACCCTATCTATAAAATAACCAGGGAAAAAAGGATGGGAAGCATGGCTTAAGTCTTAGAGTACCTGCTTAGCAAGGGTGATACCCTTGTTTAAACCTCAGTACCACCAATAAATAAATAAATAATGCCAGAAACAGCAGTGAGAAAATCAGTAATTGGCATCTACCCAATACCCGTTCTTAAATTTGGTTTATAAAAAAGGGGACCTGGAAGCCCTCTTCACTCATAGCTTTTTTAATGATAGTTATTCAATAACTCTATTGCTGTGCTTAATCAATGACTCACAGAATACTGGTGGTTGATAGACCTGGACTTAATGCATAGATGTCTTTCTCAGAGTGGCTGGATGGGCTGCCTGCTTTGACTTGCCTATTCTACCTCTTGATGCAATGGAAATGAAAAGTTTATATTTTACACTACAAATATTATTTTTTTAAAAAAACCCTCAAGTTTGTCATTTAATAATAAAACATTTGTATCTAAAATCAAGAAAGAATTCAGATTTTGTGGGGACTGAAAATTGTACATTTGGGGTGAGCACTCTTTACAAAAAAGAAACTTACAGATTACAAGCAGGTATAGAGTGGTTATTTAAACTCATTCTTTCCTCTAAGGCTATGGAATTTTAAAACATTAGTAATAGTTGAGAAAAGTTTCTCTCCATTTCATTACTCTATTGATGATGACCATATATCTTTAGAATCATGGTTACATTTGGGGAGGCTTCTTTCACAATGAGCTACAAACTTTTTGGTATTTCAAACTTTTTAGTGTGGGGGCTAATCTTAAAGACCCTTGAAATTGATTATATTCATTTACTAGCTTGTTACTATAATTGTTTCTCATTTCTGCAATTCAAAAAAATGACCATATGAACACATTGCTAAGATTCTATCCAAGCCCTCAAAAAGGGTCCTTGTCATGTCAGAGGTCTTAAAGCTTAAGCTCCACTGATTCATGCTAAATCACCTCTGATGTTACAGTATTATAATTTTCCACTGGATCTTTCCAAGCAATATTTTATTCAGCAGTCCAATAGAGACCAGTGTAACCTTTCATACTTATATACAATTGAAGTATAAGTCAGACTTCCAATGTTCCTTACAAGTTCTTATTTTAATGAAGCATAGCCAATCCTCATCTCTTGTTTTGATTGGCATACAATGACTCATTATAAGACTGTTATGTTAATATCTTTGTATCTATTATTACAGTCTTTAATTGATCCTGGGTAGCTGAAAAAGAGACTAAATTCTCACATAAGAACATGAAAATATTTTTTAAAAGTTGCTGTCTTTTGTAGTCCAGGGACTAGATTATTGTTGTCATCTAAAATATTAAGTAATCTTAACAGGCACTATGTACAGTTAAATAAAAACATACAAGTATAAATAATCATCTTTCAAAGAACAACCTTAACATTTTTAAATGTTGTTGTATCTAAGTCTTAAAATGAAGCTTGTTATTTAAGAAAGATTTTAGACGAGATATATGGATCCCATTGCACTATATATGGATCTCTGTTAAGTTAGTTAAGATCCATTTTATTGCATTAAACATACTTAGTTTTATGAAAGCTGCCTGGACTTCTCCCTTTTCTATGTTCCCTACCCACTCTATGTATACAATCCAGCAACCTAATCATGTTGCCTTTGATAAAATTTAATTTGGATTTTTCCCTCGTAAATACTGTCTGGTGGCAGTTAAATAGAATTTAATTTAAAAAATATTCACCAGATTCAATTATCTGATTTAACTTGGTAAAATTTGGCATGAAGTCTAGACACTGTAAGATCTACCTATACTTGTCTTGGATAAAGGTTTAGTAAAATAGAGGCCAGTTTTCAACAAAGGGGAGAAAAGGGAAAATTCTGTTGTAAAAACCATCTGTATATATAGTTAGAATTCTAAATGCGTGAAACATGTGTTAAATTTGTACCCACCATAAAAATTGAGTTGTTTCTTGTTTTTCTGTTCTATTACAACCATAAAATGAAAATGTGAGTAAGTTGACAATCTATTTGTTAAATGGCAATTTAGATTGACAAGCTATTTTCCAAGATTTGATTTCTGGTCCAGCATTTGTAAATGTTTAATGTGGATAAGAGTAACCCAGGGATTGTATGAAAATACAAATTGTGATTCTTCAAGTCTGGGGCAGAGCCCGAGATTCTATATTTCTCATAAGGTCCTATTCATTGCCCATGCTATTGGTTTCAGGATTGTCCCTTGAGTAGCAAGGTCCTAGACCTTGAAGGAAAGACTATTGGTTGGGGAAGTGGTCAGCACCATCATCCCATAACTGTACTGATAATAGTACATATTTCATCCCTTATCCAATGCAGAGTGCATTCTCATGTTTTCATTACTTCATTTTGATTTTCATGTCATATAATGTCATGTGCTTTATCTCAAGTTGGTTGCCACCATTTGAAAAGCCAATTACACTTGGAAAGTATTTATTACAGAATCTTAACCCATTCAGTCCAACATGAACAAAGCATAGCCAGCTTTATCTTTCCTGAATATATTTTCATTCAATATCCATTCAGCCGACCATCTCTTCTAATCCTTCTAACATTTCCCTCTCCAATCCTACAAACCATTGTCCTTATTGTGTTTGTGTTTTTTCCACACAAATGTGGTCTTATTGTCCTCTACATTGGCTGGTTTTATTTTTGAATCCAAATCTTGCCCATACAGTACCCTGACAAAGAATGCTTCCACTTATATCTCCTGCTCTTTGTGAAGTCCTTCTGATCTTGTACTCATAGGTTCTGAATGGCCCGATCACTCATTATCTGATAGAGTTGAACAGGTTATCAGAGCTGTTGGAATTGTATTTTTAATATGCAGTTTTAGTAGTGCATATTAATTTTGTAAATGGGTTACATTATGTTGTTTCACACATGCATATATTGTACACTAATCAAATTAACCACATCTATTGTTTTCTCTTTTCCCCTTCCCCGTTTTTCAACACCTTTCAGTGAGTTGCCTTGTACCACCTTCATACAAAGACCCAATGCATTTTGACATTGTTCCTTTCCCCCATATTATTCTCTTTTCTTCTCTCCCCTCTCTGTGCTCTCCCCCAACAGCGCCTCAATTACAGTCTTGTTTTTGTATATATGTATGTATATATATATATATATATATATATATATATATATATATATACCTATATGTATTTTTTAGATCTAGATTCCACATATAAGGAAGAACATGCAACCTTTGTCATTTTGAACCTGGCTTACTTTAATATGATTTTCTCCAGTTCCGTCCATTATATTGCAAGCACCATAATTTCATTCTTCTTTATGACTGAATAATAATTCACTGTGTATATATACTACATTTTCTTTATCCATTCAACAGTCGAAGGGCATCTAAACTGTTTCCAAAGCTTGGCTATTGTGGACAGTGCTGCAATAAACATGGATGTGCAGGTGTCTCTATTGCATACTGACTTATATTCCTTTGTATACATACCCAAGAGGAGAATTCCTGAGTCTATTTTTAGTTTTATAAGGAACTGACTTACTGCTTTTCATAGTGACTGTACTAATTTACATTCCCACCAACAGTGTACAAGGGTTTCTTTTTCCCTTGCAGCCTCACCAACATTTGTTGTTTGAATTTTTGATGACAGCCATTCTTCTGACTGGGGTGAGATGAAATTTCAATGTCATTTTGAACAGGGATGTTGAACATTTCTTCATGTATTTATTGGCCATTTTTTCTTCTGAGAATTGTTTGTTCACTTTATTTGCCCATTTATTAACTGGGTTATTGATTCTTTCAGAGGTTAGTTTTTGAGCTCCTTCTCTATTCTACTTATTAATCTTTTTTCAGATATATAGCTGGCAAAGATTTTTTTCCCATTTTCCAGGCTATCTATGGAATTGTATTGATGTATACTGGGAGATGTTTTTCAGCTTCTTTGTGTTGCTTTTTAAAGTACCCTGATACTGGTGCTTGCTTCTTTTAGACTATGTTATCAAGTAAATTTCTATCATTGAATTTCTGAGGTGTGACAATGGAACTTTGCCTTAGCACACATGCGCAGATGTAACACCACAAGTTATAAATAGTCTTAATTTGTAAAGCTTTGAATTAAAAGTCACAAAGTTAATAGCTAATTAATGTCTAAAGTGAAATTTTTGATTTAGAGAAAAGGAGGCAGTTATACAATTAAATACTAATCTAAAGAAATTTTCACATCAGGTCAATAAAATTAAATATTAATAATAACAATTAGTACTTCCCTGGAGTTATTTAGTCAATAGTGAAATGTTTTAATAATTGTCTCACTTGCAAGATATTTGTTAAAGAGTCACATGATGCATTTTTATTACTTTTTCCTGGGACTTAGAGATTTGGCACATGTAACAAGATGATAAATATGCCCAAAAGGTACAGCTGGGACCCAAAGCAGAGGTCTGAATGGAATTCTGAACAAAGATAAGGCAAGGTGACAGTGACTTACTGGACTCTTGGCCAGCAAATTTCTTGGGTTGTTTTGCCTAACAACTACCCCGAAGCGAGTTTTTGTGGTGCTACAAAAATCTCAAGACATCCTGTGACTTTCTGGCAGGAAAAAAAAAAAAAAGTGGGAAAAATGCTATCTGGATCCAAATTATGTGTTTAGTTATGTAGGAGAACAGGCAGGTAGTCCTTGCAATCTTAAGATGTTACAGTTTGGGGGAGTGTAAGAGTACCTTTTGATAGCCAAACTGAAGAATTTTATTTTCCAAATACCTAGAGGACTTGGCGCCAGCATGTTTTGCTGTTCAGATGGGTCTGTTAGTCAGTGTGAATTGATTAAGGACCAGAGGCTCATTGCATTCTTCTAGGCAGAAAGATTTTGGCATAGTACTCTGGAGCCAATGCTACTTTGAAGTCTCACAGCTTAGTGACAGTGTGGCCTTAGACATGTTTTTAAGTCTATCTGAGCCTCAGCTTACTTATCTGTAAAATGGTGATATCCACGACAAAGAGTGTTGTGATGACTAGATGAATAAGGTGAAAATTTTGATTTAGAGAGTTTAAAAATTTAGTATTATTGCCATGTATTTTAAATCCCCTGTGTAGCTACATTTATCACAATCAAGCAAAAATGTCATTTTTTTTCTTTTTCCTTTTTCTTCTACAAAATCAGACAATAGGAGGGCCTGAATAGGTTCTGCCCAGGATTGGGTTTGGTACCAGTGGGAGGGGGTAGGGGAGAGGTGGTGGGGAAAGGGAGTAGGAGGGTGAATATGTGCAAAAACTGTGTACATGATTATGTAAATGAAAAAATGATACCTGTTGAAACTATTTCAGGAATGGGGAGAGGGGGAATAAAGGAGAATGGTGGAGGAGGTGAATTCAAGTACAATATATTTGATACATTGTAAGAACTCTTATAAATGGCACAATGTACCCCCACCCACCATAACAATAAAAATTTTAGTATTAATTTAAGGGAATATTCGTTGTTTGAGCAATAGGATTAAGTAATTAATACCTCCATGTAGTACTATTTAAATGAGCTTCTGTGCCTAGCAAATAGGAAGCATGGTATAAATGTTAACTGGTATAATCATGATTATTGCCATGGACTAACACTATATCTTTAGATATGATTTAATTACTATAAAGTGCTTGAAATATTACCTGTGCATGCTCAGTAAATGCCAGTTGTTGTTATTGTTGGAGTTATTATCATCAGATCAGCTGACCTGTGGAGTATCCATCCTAGAGAATATTCCAGATGATAAAGACATTAAGTACTTGCTGAATATTTATCTTATATCATCTAGAGCAACTATTAACATATTGAGTGGTAATTTTCTGAGAATTTTTTCTTTTCTAAACCACTGATAACTTTATTTCTGCTGTTGATGTATTTTCATGGCCTATGACTTTTCTACCATTTTCAATCCTATTTAGAAAATGCTAGGGTCTTCTGTTTTTTCCAACGCACTGTCTAAACTGCCCATTACTTTTTACTTAGCTCTATCTAAATATTATCTATGGAGCTGAGTGTGGTTGTGTACACCTGTAATCCCAACACTAGAGAGTCAGAGGCAGGAGGATCATGAGTTTGAGGTGAGCCTAGAGCTACACAATGAGATCCTAAGTCAAAACAAAATAACCTATAGGACTGATCCATGTTAGCTCTTTGATGATGGTTTGAGGCTTGCACTAATAGTCATTCTCAGTTCTCTGAAGTACTAAATAGGAGAAAATATAGTAGGGTATTAAATCAGGAAAGGGGTCTTTGGGGTTACTTTTTCCAGCACCTTGATTTTATGCAGAAGGAGGCATGACTTGCAAATGATCACTCTGTAGGACACAGGCAAAACCAAGACAACTGTCCTGAAAGGCATGTACTAAAATATATGTTGAATCAGTATACATAAAACATATCCATTAATTTTGCATTATTTTAAGAATAAAAATTAAATCTCAGGGTATAGCACAGTAGTGGAGTGCTGGTCTAGCATATGCAAGGCCTCAGGTTCCATCCCAAACACTGAAAAAAATTACATAAGGTCCTTCAAAAAAACTCTCATAACAGGAGGGGGGAATATGTGATAGAACCTAAAAAAAAGAAAAAAAGAAATCTAATATTGGCTAGTTGTCTCCTACATTGTACAGGCTACTTTCTCGTTTCTTACAATGACTTCAAATAAACATAGGATCTGTGCAATGATCACTTTTAATTTTGAAGGGGGAAAAAACAAAAATCTATGCAAAAGAATTTATACAAAAGCTGAATCTGAATCAATGTCTTCCTTCTTTCTCTTTTTTTCTTCCTTCTTCCCTTCTTTTCTTACTCTTTCCCTCCCTCCTTGCCTCTCTCCTCCCTCCTTCTCTGGATAAGTACCACAGTCCATGTGATAACTGTATTCTCACTCCTCAGTCTTTCTTGGTGGAGTGAGTAGGACAATTAGTAAAAAACATGGGGTGGATCAATTTATGGTGAGAATTGAGAGTGAGAACTCTTTCCAAGCCTGTGGCCCAAAGCATTGCTGTAGCTCCCTTCCTGCTGGATTGTGTTCTCTGTGATCCAAGACTCCTCAGGTCTCTGTTTGCCTAATTGCAACTTGTGCCCTCTAGTTTGCACTGTTCCCTTTGATGCTTTTTAGTAAGTCCTCTCAACACAGCAGGACAAAATGAGAAGGTAAGCAATCACTTCACATGAAAGAGGGCAGCAAAACCCAGGTGGGGATTCCTGCTGAGACACTCCCTTCCAAGGCTGTGACCACACAGCATAAGAAAACATTGTGACTAGTGCCAGCAACTGAAATTTCCAGCCTTCTTAACCTGTAAGCCAAAGCATCCATTCCACTCTCTAAAATAAATTCAGCGTGGCTATTTTTTTTAAAAAGAAAAATCTTGCCCCAGATTTCTCTTTTGGGTATCTAAGGGCCAAATTAATTTATCTCTATCTCTAACTGTACCCTCATTCCAGAGTTCTCCTCATCCTCCTCCTTCTTCCTTCTTCTTCTTCCTACTAATTATTTTTGCTTTAGCTCATGTTTGTAAGTTCACTAGTTCACTATTTCTATTCTCTTATGAAAAAAGAAGCTTAACAAAGACCATGGTACCATGGTAGAAAATATAATTTACCCCCAGATGGTTCAAATAAAGAGGACTTAATTAAATGAGTAGTTGAAGAAGTGGGGGGAACATTGAGGAAACTGATGCAGATGTGAGTCACCCAGAGACTACCAAGTGGTGGAAGTGGTTACCACACTGCTCGTCCTAAAGGGGCAGCAGGAAGGCAGACTTACTGGAACCAGCAAGAAAGCTAGTGCCATGGAGGACTGGGCACCCAGCAGAACTGTTGTTCTCTCTTTTCTACTTATTGGAATTGCCATACTAACATGGTAAACATGGTTCCACTCCTAGAGATTGTAATTGTTCATTTTTGGTGGCCGTACGGACTTTAAAGAACCGCCCCAGTAGTTATAATGTAGAACCAAGTAAAACACAGTCACAGGAGGACATGATCAGTGCCTGAGCTATAGTGCCAGAGCTAGGAGCACACAGGGAAGAAATGCCCTGAGCTTTCTATCCTACCCTGACATCCTGCATCTGCTTCCAGTCAGAAGGCAGATGGTAGACTGGGCATAATAGGTCATACCTGTAATCCCAGCTGTTCAGGAGGCAGAGATGAGGAAGAACACAATTTGAGGCCAAGCCTGGGGAAAAATGGGAGAGCCTACATGAAATATAACCTAAAAAGCAAAAATGGTATGAAGTGTGGCTCAAGTGGTAGACCATGTGCCTAGCAAGCATGAGGCCCTGAGTTCAAGTCCTAGTACTACCAAAACAAACAAAAACGGCCAAATTGTGAGGAGGCTGGGGTAGTACATTCTAGGAGGTTTAGCCCCCAATAGCCATGTACTGGTGGAAATAAGAGAATAATCTGTCAGAGTCTACAATGAAACTACAAAATACCTCTGCTTCCTTGTCCTCTCCAAACCTCTAAAGGCAGAAGTAAGAAGAGACTCACTTTCTTCATTAAGATGGGTCTGTTTTGTGGTCAAACAGGGTGTTGTTCTTGTGGAGTGAGCTCCTAAAGTGCCAATACCATCTGATATTTCTTCATGGTATTTCTCCTTGGTTTTTTTGTCTCTCCTACTGCTGAACCAGAAGGTTCTCAAGGTCTAGAGGGATGTGTATATGCAACCATGACCTGAATGTTACCATGGCCTTGGAATGCAGACTTACAAAGTGAGATGGGACATCAGTGACCATATTTTTTAGAGAGAATTGAGACCCAAGCAATGAGTCTCACCTAGGCTAGATGTTGCCATTTTTCTACGATAGATGACACAATTCTAGTGGGCACAGACTTGTAGAAGAGAACATCAGAGTTGGCACACCCACATTAATGAGCGATTTTGAGCAATGAGTGCATAGTCCCCTGTGAGAACCAAATCTTGATGTAAATAACAGAGCATAACTGCTGATGTATGTGCCATTTTTTTCCCTTTCACACAGAAGATGGGCAGTTAGCAAATATTTAGATCCACCTTGAATTAAACAACTCTGATATTCCTGATTACAAAGAGTGGCCCTAAAAGTTACTCTTTTCTGCTGATTAATGTTTAGACCTAAAATCCCAGCTTGCTTTAAAAAAAAATAATACATTAAGTTTTCTAGACCTGGGCTGCTAGTATCAAGCTAAGTCATATAATTTCCCTATGAGAATGTTTAATTACAAGAACTGTTAAGACTATATAGGAGTTAATTGATGTGTTCACTTCATGTTGAATTTCATTGTGACTCCATAGTCACATTATGTCAGAGCTTCTAACTTTGATATTGCTCATATGGATCTAGGCACAAATAGCTGGTAACTATTATGGTGGTCTTCCTATGTCCTTCCGCTGCAATGCTCTGTCTCACAGGAGAGCAGACCTCTGCAGGCTGCATTTCCCCAGTCTTTCATGTCTAGCTGCTAACTGGGTTGAGTCAATGCAAGACATTAACAGGAGGTAAGAAGGCAGGAGGAAGAAAAGGCCAGGAGAGAATTTCTTTTCCCTTTCCTTTCTGCTCTAGCAACATCTCTGCCTCCATTTTGTTATTCCCTGCCAAGGAATAACTTCCTTGTATGTCCAGGGTCCTTGTGCTTTGGTGACACGCTTCTCTGTGTCTTTAGGTGGTTTCCTGTCTTTGGCAATCCCTTGGTTATCTTGTTGTTATTTGTTTGGGTTTTTGTCTCTTCTATGCTCGTGAAACCAATTTCTTGTATTAAATTACCATCACTTAAGTTATGCACTGGTTTGTGTTCTTCTGGTCAGATTCTGACAGATAAAATTTCTTTTTAAATGCCTAAAGTTTCTTATAGTTTTTCTAGTGGAATACAAGTTACAAGCAAGTTCTTAAGTTAAGTGTTTAATTTATCATTGCAACCAATGTATGTTTCAAATCTTGTCTGAATGTTCATTATTATTTTGTGTATATGTCGGGAAGGAGGGAGTACTGGGGATTGAACCTAGGCCCTCTTACATGTGAGGCAAGCACTTTTCCACTTGAGCCATGTCCCCAGTCTTTTTGCTTTGTTTGTTTGTTTATTTTTTGGTGGTAGTAGGGTTTGAACTCAGGGCTTCATGCTTGTGAGGCAGGTGCACTACTACTTGAGCCACACCTCTAGTCCAGTCCTTTTGTTTTGAATTTTGTTTTTGAGATAGGGTCTCACTAACTTTACCCTGGCTGGCCTTGAACTTGAGATCCTCCTGTCTCCACCTCCCAAAGAGCTAAGATTAAGGAGTGTATTACCTTGCCTAGATTAACAGTCATTATTTTAAAACTTAATTACTACTACTATGATAATGATAAATGTACCCTCAAATGTATTACATACAAAATTTGGATTTAGATTCATGTGTCATATGTTCTCAAGTCAACTTTGTTTTTAATGCTCACTTTAGATAAGTTTCTTTTGCCAGCTCTCTTTAATTAAATATTATCTTATAATGATAAAGCAAGCCCAGATCTAGCATTGATTTACATGACACTGCTTTTTCTTAAAACACTAAATGATTGTAGTAAGTTCTCAAAAAGATGCGCTTGCAGGGTTTGTTCTCTAAGAATTTAGAAAGTGGCCATAGATTTTCCTTTTAAAGTTCAACCTTTCTTAACACATATATAGAGATCAAGTTTCAAAACTAACTCTATAATGCCTAATTCATCTTTGATGTAGTTTGTTTAATCTTTCTGTAGAATTCTGGCCAAACTAGGGTCAAAAAAACACTATATATTGAATGAATGAATGAATACAAGAATTTAAAAAAATTCTCTTATAGACATGCATGTTGTGCTATTATATCTCACTATTTTTTTCTCTCAGTTATTTTTAAATGGACTCACAGTTAAGCAAGAAAAGGTTAAGCTAGTCTTCTATAAGGTGAATTTAGCATGATATGTCTTGGTTTGAAATACATGTGAATTGAGTACTGTAACAGCCGTCAGAGCAAAACTCAGATGTTGACTGTAAAGATTAATGAGCCACCTTTCCTTAATTGATAGCACCCAAAGTGCACTCCCTTCAGCCTTTTGTCTGTCAGTTGGCAGAGGATCCAGCAGGTAGACACACTCCGTTGCTTACAGAAATTAAAAAACAGGTAATTTAATCTCTCCAGTGCAGTAGGGATGGTGATTTTTTTAAAATTGCAGTTGAAACAACAGAACAATTTCAGGGTGAATAGATCTTTGTGGTGATTCACAATTTAGTAGAGGACATGACCAAATTTATTAAATTGACCTGTGCATAAAAATTGTCCAAGAGAACAATTAATCTGTAATGCTACCATTTTATTCTTTCAAGAACAATATACTCTCCACTCTTATTACATATTTGCCTATTTATTGTATAAAGGTTGTAGATAAAAAGTGAACTTTTCAGAGTTTGTGATATTCACTTACATGAAAAACCATTTTAATTTCTGAATGTGGGTGGAAAGGCATGCCTATGTTTATCCAGAGACTAAGCAGTTTTACACATAAAATGTATGCTGGGTAAATATAAATTTACTTTAGGTTAAGGTGTTAATACAACCTTGTCAAGAAGAGCAAATCTGAAAAGTAGTTAAATCAAAGCTGTTTATAAAGAATACAATTATCATCTCTCAAACCATATCATCTTTGTCTATGAATAATTTTTCCCCCTGCCTATAATTTCAGAGCTCTGTGATGTGGAAGCTGTCAGTGTTAGGTAATTGAGAGCAATCTTATTCTAGTTATTGTGTGCATTCTTTAAGGACCATGTTTAGGTGGTCCTATTTGATGCATTTATAAAAAGTCTTGTTCTACTCATAAATAAATACTGAATTCCTAAAGAACTCTAGTGAATCAAGACACAATTTTGACAGCTGCTTTATAAATAATAGGAATGAATGTGTGATATTATTTTCTTGGAGTGTAGGAAACCTTTTTATTTGTGTCTGATCTGTACAGGGACACACCCACTGTAGATTTTGAGCCATGGTGCTGGCAGTCAGGATTGACTGGTAAACTGATACATTTTTTTCTCTGTTAAAGAACTCAAAAGAGGCCTAGTGACATACCCTTTGAAGTGTAAATGTTTCCGATTAATCTGTCCTTCCTAGTACATCTGAACACACTTTTCACATTGTAAGTGAGTTTTAAGCCTATGAAGGAAACTGTATTCTAACAAATGAGATTTTTAGGCACAGGAAGTTTGCTCCAGGCAGTGGGATTTCTATTTCTGCATGGATCTCTCATTCAACAGGTTACTCCACACCTTGATTAGCCTTCTACTTACATCTGCTATGTTGAATTCTTTTGTGCATTTATTCATTATTGTTTCCAGAGGTAATTATATTTTTGAAAAATTATATAAGTGTATTATGGATGTCTCAAAATCCTCTGGGATTTTGCCGCTGTCATTTTCCTCAAATAAAAGGCTAAATACATTTTGCAAGATCCAGCATCATACTTAGCATTTGCAAAGTGTCTGAAAAGTGATGTTACAGTGACAGGTCTCGCTCCAAATCCCTGCATACTGGCTTACCTTCCATGGTTGCTGGCCATTTTAAAACACCCTAAAGGCCACTCAGAATTGATTTTTTCTTAAGATTAAATGATGGCGAGAGAGATGAAGTGAAGGATTTATTGTTGTTATTCAAGTAGAAAGCTGGAAACATTGAACTTGAATGTAAAAGCACTGTTCCTAGAAATGAATTAGTCATTTTTTGCCACAAGGACATTATCACTGATATTAGCCCTTTTATTCTGTCCCATCTCTTTCCCACATTGCCTACTCAAGCTCCCTTCTTTTAGCTACTACAATAATAAACTCATTGTACTTTTATTTTGCAGACTTGAGCTCTCAACCCATTCTCCAGCCTAGAATCTGGGACCCAAGTTTATATATCTGAAAAGAATCATGATTTTCTTCAAAATGCAAGAATTCCCACTTTTATGCATCCTAAGAACGATTAGAAAATTTGAAATTGCTGTTTTCTTTTCAACAAATTGTACATTACATTCTCACAGTTTGTCCTATGCTCACCAGAGTAAGCACCATGGTTCCAGGCTGTGTGAGGGTAGTGTTGAGTTGTAGAAGTACCATGGAGTATTATACTAGATGTATTGTCATTTTGGCCTAAAGGAGCAAAAGATGACCAGGTGCCTTTCTTTCTTTATGATCTCCTCCATAGTTCTTGATGAAACACTATCTTCAAAACCATACATGGGCCCTTCTAACCTTGGGATTCTGTGCAGCGGCATAGGTCACAAGTTACACACCCATGAAGCCAGTCCTCTGTTAATGGTTATGGTTAAAAGTGAGGTTTTTGTTTGTTTGTTTGTTTTGCTTCCTTTTTAGTGGTCTTGAGGCCTGAATCCAGGGCCTCACACATGCTTAGGTAAGGACTCTACCATGGAGCTATATCCCCAACCCAGTGATTAGATTTTATTGAAACAAACTTCTAACCTGAAATCTATTTACTGCCAGTTTTTAGGGGGAGGGGGGTGGGTAGTGAGGCAAGTAAGATAAAATGAATGGTGAATAAAGGATTAACTGTCTTGACAAGAACGTTCCATTGTATCTTCAGATGAAAATGGAAACTTCCATGTAGAGAGATGAAAATTCCTCTAGGCATTTTATTTCATTTTAATTTTCTTTTTTTTTTGGTGGCACTGGGATTTGAACTCAGGGCCTCATGCTTGCTAGGCAGGTGCTTTTACCACTTGAGTAACTCTGCCAGTCATTTTTTGTGATGGGGTTTTCTCAAGATAAAGTCTCATGAATTATTTACTCAGGGCTGGCTTTGAACTGCTATCCTCCTGATCTCTGCTTCCTGAGTAGCTAGGATTACAGGTGTAATCCTAAATGCCAGCTCCTCCAGGCACTTTAAGCTGGGAGAGATTTCATACTTCAAATGAGGTGTTTCTAGAACTGTTGGGAGTTTTGAAGGACTACAGTTCACCTGGAGAGCCAACATTCAGAGACTCTGGGAGGTACAGGAACCTCAGAAAATTACTGGTGATAGCCCAGCTAGCTGTGGTACTTTAGAGAATGATTTTCACCAAACCTTGCCTGTCACTGCAGAAGAACAACAAGTTTGCTGGCAGCCTCTCTTCCTCCTTCTGTACCTGATATCAGTCTTCTTGTTGGTGGAATTTAAAATGGTAAGAATCTTTTAAGGGCATCTGACTGCCACTTCTGGTATAGGAGCAAATTCTTTCTCAGCAAGGGAGAACATTTGAGGAAATTAGATTTTGCTTTGTTGGAAAAGTAGTATCTAATATTTATATAAATATCTAAAGTATAGAGATTAGCCATTATTAATGTAAGTGCTACATACTAAAGGAGATAAACACTAAAACCTCAATAGATAAATAAAGTGAAATTCTTTTTCTTACGCACATGAAATCAAAATAGTAGTTAAAGAGAAGGGGGACTGCATCACCATTCAGGAACCAAGACGGATGAAGGCTCTGCCATCTTCAACTTATGGCTTCCACGGTTGTGAGCGCTTATTTCTAGCTTAAACAAACAAAGAAGCAAAAACATTTCAAGTAGTCAAAACAACATTTTCAATTCTATTAGTAATTTATTTGACTAGTGCTTTTATTTTTATATATGCTTATTTGGCCAAAGAGAAAATGCCATCTAATTATGTTATTAACCTGTAGAAATTTAATTTGGTTTTCAAGACTAGATTCAATCTGTTTTTCCAGATTCAAATTCTACTCTTCCATTCCAAAAGTCCACCTGACAAGGACAGGTTCTATTATGTAGCTATCCCATGGTTTCTCACCTCCAGCTCTTTGCCTCAAAAAATCATCCTCCCACTTGGATCTTCTATTCTTTCTGTTGACCATGCCCTACTTTCATCAAATGATCTTTCCTAACTGCTTACTACACACTTCAACC
Organism: Castor canadensis; assembly: GCF_047511655.1. Taxonomy (NCBI): domain Eukaryota; kingdom Metazoa; phylum Chordata; class Mammalia; order Rodentia; family Castoridae; genus Castor; species Castor canadensis. The sequence continues at coordinate 142,224,934 of NC_133390.1, read as the reverse complement.
AGATGTATTTCTCTCTTTCTGATTTTTACTTAACATTATTTAGTACTTCTATAGTTTTCATCTTATTTGTCCCTGTTAGATACTGACAAGTAGACTGTGAGCTCCATATTTTTATCTTTTTAACTTATATAACATAAAAGGTTGCACACAGTGAATGCCCGGCAAATATTTATTGAATAAATTAATAAGTATATGAAGTTTCATTTTCTGCATTCACTAACAAGCCATCCTGTTCAATATTTAAATATACAGAAAAAGAATGAGTTGCTCATTAACTAAATTTAACATGTGTCAATACACCTGAATCCTAATTAGTATGACCTTTGCGCTAATATAGGAAAAATTTTCTTTCAAGACAATCTTAATTCGACCTCTCTTTTAGAATGTTCAGATTGGTTCGCTCATGTTGACATTAACCAATTTTGAAATTCAGATATAATGTATACACATATAGTTTTTTTTCCAATTAAATTATGGAAAAGGAAAAAAATGAAGAGTCTAGAGGAGTGAAATACTGTAATAATGTAGCTATACCTGATTGAGAAAAGAGCAGAAATAAGCCTACTTTCATGGAGAAATGACTCAGCACTGTTAGAGAACATGATAAGGTTACATTATTCTTTCATCACAAACTGTCAGGTTAATTGTGGTAAGTGCAGAATAAAGCTGGTTCAGAAGACAATTGTTCATTTTGCTTCTCTGTTTTTACTTTTTCCAGCAAGTTATGCATTAAAAGAGAGTAGAAGTCTGCTTCTTGTCATGAAATGTGATAATGAAAAACAGATTATGAAAACGTTTTTAAATACACCTGGATTTACAAATGGACAGAGGTTCTCAAAAGTCATTTTTAAGTTGCCTCAAAGCCACAAAGTCTGTTGATATGTTTCCTAATTTTTTTTTTTTAATTTCAGTAGAAACCAAACTTGTCAAAATCCAACCTCAGGCTCTTTTTGGCCTGATGAGAGCAAAGCATGTATTAGATGATGAATATGCAAAGAAATCATGGATTTCTGTGAATTATACCATGCCCAGCTCTGACTTGAGGCACAGGATCAATTTATTTTCATCAGTTCTGTGACAGGACTTGAGGAAGAAGCTCTGTGTCTGGAAACACTGGGTCTCTTCTCACTATCATATGAAAAGATATGTATGTCTTATGTCAACCCCAGTTTGGGGGTGGAAGGGCATAGAAGCCAGACTGGTGGCTTTTATTGCCAGTAGCCTCTGATCACCTGACATGTTAGAAAGTTATTTTTGTCTTCTGTTTTTGTGTGACAATTCTAGGAGTAGTGTTTGTTTTCCTACTCTTCACATTTTTTCTTCCATGGAGATGTAAGTGCCGCAAAGTTAACGTGAGGATGAGAGAGATCACTGAACACTGATTTGAATATAAAATCTATGGGCTTTTGAAAGGGAAACTTTCAGGAGTGCATATAATAAATCCCTGGGTATCTTAAGAGAGATGAACTGTACCTAATTGCATCTGACATGACTAAAGCACACAGAACTCTCTGAAGAGTGTAAGGGCAGATTTCCCAAATTCTCTGTTCAGCACTATCAAGGGTTCAAAATAGTTTATGCATTTAGCTAATCAACAGTTATGTGGCAAAACCTGCTCCAACCTCCTTCTAATAGCCAGTGTTGAGAAGCCAAAATTGCAAGGTTATATAATTAAAGCGTTTAAAGGCAAACTGAAAAGAACTGATGGAACCATCCAACTCATGGCTTGGAATTCCATGAACTATTTTGTCTGAAATTGTCCTCAAATAACAAAAACAACTCCCAGGATAATAGGGATGAGTTTTCTGGGCTAGAGTGTCCTCCCATTAGTGGGAGCCATTGCCATCCAGTGTGGGCAGCTGCAAATATGCTATGCTTACCTCCCTGCCTGTGTGGTCCTGGGGGTCTGGAGAGCTGCGTGACTCCTCAGGACCTTTGTCACAAGCTTCTATAATGCCTGTGTCACCTGCACATCCATGTTTATTGCAGCACTATTCACAATAGCCAAGTTATGGAAACAGCCAAGATGCCCCAGCACTGACGAATGGATTAAGAAAATGTGGTATCTATACACAATGGAATTTTATGCAGCCATGAAGAAGAACGAAATGTTATCATTCGCTGGTAAATGGATGGAATTGGAGAACATCATTCTGAGTGAGGTTAGCCTGGCTCAAAAGACCAAAAATCGTATGTTCTCCCTCATATGTGGACATTAGATCAAGGGCAAACACAACAAGGGGATTGGACTATGAGCACATGATAAAAGCGAGAGCACACAAGGGAGGGGTGAGGATAGGTAAGACACCTAAAAAACTAGCTAGCATTTGTTGCCCTTAATGCAGAGAAACTAAAGCAGATACCTTAAAGCAACTGAGGCCAATAGGAAAAGGGGACCAGGAACTAGAGAAAAGGTTAGATTAAAAAGAATTAACCTAGAAGGTAACACCCATGCACAGGAAATCAATGTGAGTCAATGCCCTGTATAGCTATCCTTATCTCAACCAGCAAAACCTCTTGTTCCTTCCTATTATTGCTTATACTCTCTCTACAACAAAATTAGAGATAAGGGCAAAATAGTTTCTGCTGGGTATTGAGGGGGGGAGCGGGAGGGGGTGGATTGGGTGGTAAGGGAGGGGGTGGGGGCAGGGGGGAGAAATAAACCAAGCCTTGTTTGCACATATGAATAATAAAAGAAAAAAGAAAAAAAAAAAAAAACCAAAAAAAAAAAAAATAATGCCTGTGTGAGTTCTTGTAACAAAATCCAGGTGGAACACACATTGTTTTTAACAAGTCCCTATCATAAAAGAGAAGATGTTATAATGGAGCCAGCCACTCTGGGTGCTTTTTGCAAATTCCCTTCTTCTCATGGGCTTGACCATACTAAGTCCCGAGCTGTAAACTCTGCCATCTCTGTGGTCTTAATATTCAGAAACTCAGGTGGGATGAGCCTTGCTCTCTAGATCTAAGAGGCAACAGTAAAAACTGGTCAGTCTTCTCACTGAACATGCATTTACCTCCCTGTACCTCAGTCTACTCATCTACAGTGTGAATCTCACTGTTCTTATATCACAGGGTTAATGAAGTAATCTTTCAATTCCCAATCCTAGCGCACACACACACACACACACACCCTCACATACACAGCCTTTTCAGGAAAAATCAGGGGCAATTCGTACACTAGTCAGGTTAGGAATCAGGCAGTGAGAAGATGGGTTATACTTTGACTTGGTTTCTGTACTGAAGGCTTTGGAATTGGCTGAAGCTTACCCATGCTATGGAATGACATTATTAGTAGAGTGGCCTGCTTCTTGAGTTTGAGAGCTGTGGGACACACTTTAGCAGTTTTACTTAGACCCCTGTTACACCTTTTCCTGGAGCCAGGACCCTATAAATCTAAGCCAACCAAGGGACCAAAGGAAGCTCTAGGAACTCTAATCCAGTTGAAGTCCCTGTTTCTTAGATTAGCCTTGCCACTGGCTTCTCTTCTCCTATATTCTAAGGAATAGATTTACACTTGTATAATGTTTATAATGTGTCCTGCTTACATGTGTCAACTAATTTAATCCTCATAACAATTCTAGAAGGTGCTTATTCTTATGTATGTTTATAAAAGAGAGAATTAAGGCATGGAGACTTTAAGTAGCATGCCCATAGCTCTGCAGGGCTCTATCATTCATTAAATGTCAAGGTGAGAATTCAAGCTCAGACAGTCTTGCTCCTGATTCCACAAATTCAGAGATTATGCCATACTGCTATGTGGCTTTTGACTTTCCTGAATTTAGTTCAATCACAAAAACATGGCAGGCACTCTAAATATTTGACAGGTGAACACATGAATGAATGATACTTCCATAACTACCCCAGCTCCTGAGCTGCCATCAATCCTTTCTTTCACTTTCTATTGTCATAGTCTTTAGGATTTCTTACCTCCTCATTTTACTAGATATCTCTTTATCTATATATGTGTCATACCCCAACTAGGATATGAAAGATACTTTCCTGAATGAAAGAACTGTGTTGTATTCTTGTTGTATAACTGCCACAAGAATAGCTGAACAATTAGTTATGACACACAAAACCCCTAGGATAACTTTATATGCAGATTGGAAATTTGGGTTTTCGAGATAGGTAAGATTTAGTCCCCTTTCCAATTCATCTTTTCTCTTTGCTCCTTCCTACAAAACATTCTTTGGTTAAAACATGATTAAGATTATCCTAAAGAAGCAGAAAACTGTTCAGTTTTTTTTTTTTTGGAGGTACTGGGGTTTGAACTCAGGGCCTACACCTTGAGCCATGCCACCAGTCCTTTTTTGTGAAGAGTTTTTTCAAGATAGGGTCTTGTGAACTGGCTGGTTTCAAACTGAGATCCTCCTGATCTCTACCTCCTGAGAAGCTGGGATTATAGTCACGAGCCACCAGCACCTAACTCTGTTCAGATTCTTAAGATGGATAGATCAGAATGTTTGGGCAATGATTCTGGCTTTACAATATCAGGTTACAACAAGTATATTGCATTGTGCTATCTCCATTTTCTTAAGAAAAAGTAGCTTTCAATTCCTCTTTGAGGATAAAGTGTTCTTGGACCTATATTGAAGTCAGGCTCAAGTGTGTTGACCTTATGCAATAGGTATAGGAAACAATAGCATCAATCATAATGTTACAGAAGACACCAAAATGTCTCCCCAATAGTCCATAAAAGTGGTGGGAATGGCTATTTTTGGTGTGTGGAATTGATTTGTCTGCCTAAAACAGAGGCTGTACCAGATTCTGAGTCATAGTAGTGGCAATACTGCTTCTCTTTCCTTTGAACCACTTAGTATTCATTGACCTAACACATTATAAATACCACAAGAGTTAGACTCTATTATGTGTTGTGCAGAAAAATGTACAGCAACCTGTTTACTAAAAAGACTAATTAAATCTATGGAATGCTGTTAATTAATAGCATGAATGGATAAGTCTAAGTTAGCTTTAGGAAAAAACAGAGACATATCTAACTTTCTTAAGCTTCAAGGCATGTATGTAATATGAACATTATGTCTACAATGAGAGTGTTTTTTTCTTCCTTTTCAGTGAAGAGGGTAATTAGGATGATAATAGGAATAATACTTGGGCTTTAGGGCCTTTGACTGAAGTTTACCAAGGTGGTTTCTGGCTCTGTAGTAAGCTTGTCAGACTGATGTCACCTTTAGAAGTCACTGAGTTTTTCATGCCTTCTTCCCTCTGGGTTTCCTCTTTCTCTAATAAAACTACTTTAATCTCTTCCACATTCCAGCCCTGAATACAAACACTTAAAAATGAATTGTCTATACCTGATTAACTTTTAAAAAGTCGTTCAAATAAAAGCAAAGAGTTGTTTGCTCTCTTTTCCCACCTGGCTGCATCTGTTGCATACATGTACTTGCCCCTGACATGAGCTCTGATACTGATCTGGAGCTTTATTGATCTCCAACTTAATATAGGGATGGTGTCTACCAATAACTGAGGCAGTTCCAGAGGCACTCACTTAATCTTCTTTCATTCACTTACAAAATGAAAAGAATGTCTACACTAGAGTAACTATTAAATGAATCCATAATAACCTTACCCCAAGCTGAACTTTGGAATCTGATGAATACATTTTTAAGCATGTTTCTGGTTTGGTTATATTAATTTGGGATTGGATTTCCTCCAGTGATTCAAACAAAATGAAAGCATGATCTTAAAGTATTTAATACATTCTGTTCCCTCCCTTGTTAATTTGGATCAGAATTAAGTCCCTCCAACATCATCCAAAGTATCAGTGTACCACATTCTAAAGGGCATTCTGCTTTCCTGGGACACCTTACTGAGCATGAATAATTAGTGGGCCACAATTGTTTCACCTTTTGTGGTTCTACCAAGAAAACCCACGACAAGACAATTTTTCTCTCTTTCATTATATCTTTCCTGTTTTTCTGGTTCTCAACAGTTGTTTAGCAAACACCCTAACCATTCTTAACTTAAAGCAATAGTAATGATTTATTTTTCTCATAAACTTGCAACTTGGGCAGGGATCAACAAGAAAGGCATGTTTCTACTCCATGTAGATATGCACGTGGTGGCTTACCTGGGTTCACTTCCAAGATGTCTCACTATCATGGTTGGTTCTGGCTGGTGTTTGAGAAGGCAACTGGGTCCTTTGTCTGGGGTCATTGGTTCCTCGGTTCCAAGATACCAAAACTGGAAGCTGTCATTGTCTTCCAATCTGGGACAGTATCATTTTTGCCATGTTTGGTTGGGCAAAGAAGTTACAAATGATACTGAAATTTAAAAGGAGGAGAATAGGGCTCTACTTCTTTGTTTTTTGTTAACACATGGTCTTACTTTGTAGCCCAGACAAGCCTGGAACTTGCTATATAGCCCAGTCTGGTCTCCAATTCATGATCCTACTCACTCAACCTTCTGAGTACCAGAATCACAGTCATGAACCACCACGCTTGGCTCAGGACTCTACTTCTTACTAGGAGGAGTGTTAAAGAATTTGACCATCTTTATACTATTCCCTTCTTTGTTGCTATCCAGTAGCTCAAGCAAGAACTTGGACTTCACCTTTGACCTTTTCTTTTTTCTTACTTTTCCTCCTCTAAATGACCCAATGTAGAAATACATATAATATTATCTTTGCCCACAGTTTTTATGTAGTTTAATCATATATCATTTATATCACATATGTAAATATCAATTACTAAGTCTTGTTAATTGGCTTCAGAATCTTTCCATTTATTCCATCATCATTTGTCTAGTATATATGACCACCCTCATCTGATTCCTAACTGGTCTTTCTGCCTCCAGCCTTATAGTCCCCTCTAATATGGTCATGGTGATTTTGTTTTTAACTACAAATTATGTCATTATCCTGATTAAAATTCTCCAAAGGTTCCCCATTGCTATTAAGGTAAATTTATTTGCATGGCTCAAAAGGCCTTGCACTGTTTTGTCCCTGACTTTTCCTCCAGTTGCACCTTTTTATCTCTTGCTAAACCTTTGGATCTCATGCTTCAGCTTTACCAAAGTCTTGATGTTCTACAAATCCAGTTGCTTCCTGTTACCTCTGGCAATTTGTGCAGGTTGCTGTCTTTCTTTGAGGTGCTCTTTCCTCTCCCCTTTTCTTCTCACTGTGTCCCATTTCCTTGCTAGGATAATGTCTAGATATTTACAGATTTCATGTTAGTTTTCAATTGCTACTTCCTCTGGAAAACATTTTATGATATTTCATTCATTTACTTATTCACAAAATATAACTGATAGCAAATGGTATGCGAGGCCCTGGAATACTACAGTGAGCAAAATAAACAAAAAAAACTTTTGTCATGGAATTTTCATTTCTGGTTGGAAAAGTCAGGCAATAAACAAGAAAATAAATCAAATATATAGTATGTTAGGTAGGCATAAGATAAGTAGAAAGAAATGAAATAGGGTGGTCAATATTAAATACTGAAGGTTGGGGATGTTGAAGTTTTGGCACAGTGCTCAGGAAGGAAGATATCATCTGAGTCAACTTAAATAAAGTGACAGAACTAGCTATGAGGCTGTCTGGGGAAAGAATATTCCTGACAGACAAAACAAGCAGATACAGATGCTCTGAGATAGGCAAGGGTTGCTGTGTTTAAGAACTAAAGACTTGTATCAGCTTTGTATTATAATTACTAGAAGGAAGTGGAGGATTGAAACAAGCAGATAATCTAGGGAAAGATCTTTTTTAGACACAGGAATCAACTAAAGCAAGGAATCTGAGGTGATCTCTAAAGGCCAAAAACCACTGGACATTATTGGTCATGAAGTCAAATAAAGATAGGGAAGATGAGTTTAGCCAAAAGAGGAAGCTATTTAGAGTCAGAGAAAAGGATGTAGATAGATTATTTAGGGCCTCATAGGCTATTGTATGACATTTGAGTTTAACTCTATGTGAATTGGGAAACCATTATAGTTTCTTGAGAAAAGGAGTGCTATAATTTACTTTAAGTTCCTAAAAGATTAATCTGGCTAGTATTTTAGCCAGAATTACCTATTTGGGAAAGACAACATGGTTTAGTAAGGAAAGTATAAACTCCTGCAAATAATCCAGAAGAGCAATGTGGTTGGCTTGATCAGGGTGGCAGGTAGTAGAAATGGTAACGGAGTTCAAATTTTGTGTATATTCTGAAGCTTGAGTCAACAAAGAGGAGCTGAAGGTGACTCTAAGGGTTTTGACCTAAACAACTGGAAGAATGGAATTGCTACCAGCCAATAAAAAAATGGCAATAGCTATAGACACAGGTTTGGGGGGAAGATCAGGAATTTGAGTTTGGTCATGTCAAGTTTGAGAAGACTACTGGACATTCAACTGGAGGACATACAAGTCAGGAGAGAGGTCTAGGCAGGAGATAGAACTTAAGAGTTGTTGGCAGCAAGTAGGTGGCATTTAAATTCAGAATAGATATAAACACCAAGGGAATGAACATAGTTAGGAAAGAGGATGGAGGCCTGAGCCCTGGGCTATTCTACCACCAAGAAGTTAAGGAGATGTGAAGGAATCAGATAAAGAGGCTAAGAAAAAAGGACCAATGATGTAAAAGGAGAACCAAGACAGGATGGGTAACTTGGCAAAGAAAGTACTTTGAGGAAGTAGTGATCATGGTATCAGGCTGTGTTGAAGGATAAAGAAAGCTGATGACTGACAACAGCTATGAACTTCAGCAACATTGAGGTCATGGGTGGACTGCTGGAAGCTATTTGGCATGAAGAGGATAACATCCTAATTGGACAGATGAGAGTTTTCTCTTGTACGTAGCTTGTCTTTTGTGCCATTATACTATGTTAAAAATCTGTATGCAGATATTTGTTGACAGTATAATTTTAATGAATCCCCTTGAGAAGTATTGGAAGATTCTTAAGGTTTAATCTGGATCTATCATCCCAAAACTAGCATGGATTTTAATTATCCTCAGATTTCATTCATGAATGAATCAGACAGAAGAACAAAGATTTTAGAAAACCATTGACTCAAGCCATTAAATTATATTTTTATAAACTTTATATGAAGAAAAAGTGTAAGTAACTTGTTCTATTATATCTTGATAATTTAAAGTTATTTACATGTTCTTCTCAAAGGATATCCATGGTTTTCTTTATTTGTTGTATGTGCTTGGCTTGCCTAATAAGATAATAAACTCTTTGAAGAAAAGAGTTTTTTATTTTTTATAGTGTATTTTATGTCCAACCTTATCCTTCATATAGGAGGCATGAAATAAATATTTGTTGGCTTAATTTTCCTTTTTTCTTTTTATCACTTCCAATGCATAAAGAGTATATCCTATCATGTGATTGAACTGTCATCTATTTTGCTATTCTCTTAGATCAAATGTTTATATTTTTTTCTCTTTTCCATTTTACACCAAACTAAAATACAGAGATATGTACTCTGTATTATCTTTCTGCACATTCATCAGCAAAATAATAATGTCAGATACTGACATATATACAAAATTTTATTTTTTATTTTTATTCATTTATTCACATGTGCATACATTGTTTGAGTCATTTCTCCCCCCTACCCCTTACCCCTTTCCTCTGCCCCATACCCCGCCGCCCTTGCTTCCAGGCAGAATCTGTTCTGCCCTTATCTCTAATTTTGTTAAAGAGAAAACATAAGCAATAATAAGAAAGAAAAAGCATTTTGCTACTTAAGATGAGGATAGCTATACAGAGAGATTCCTAGCATTGCTTCCATGTACAAATGTGTTACGACCCAAGTTGATTCATCTCTAACTAACCTTTACACTAGTTCCTGTTCCCCTTCTCATACTGACCTCTGTCGCTTTAAGGTTTTTGTATTAATTCCTCTGTACTGGGGACATCAAACACTTTCATGTTTTGGGTTTCCTACCTATCCCCATAACTCCTGTATGTGCTCTCCCCTTGTCACGTGACCCAAATCCAACAACATTGCAGCATTTTCCCTAGAGCTAAAGTCCGCGTATGAGGGAGAGCATACAATTTTTTGGTCTACTGAGCTAGGCTAACCTCGCTCAGAATGATGTTCTCCAGTTCCATCCATTTACTTGCAAATGATAAGATTTCATTCTTCTTCATGGCTGAGTAAAATTCCATTATGTATTGGAATTTTCTTAATCCATTCATCAGTAGTAGGGCTTCTTTGTTGTTTCCATAATTTGGCTATTGTGAATAGTGCTGCAATAAACATGGGTTTGCAGGTGCCTTTGGAGTAGACTCTGTTGCATTCCTTTGGGTATATCCCCAGGACTGGGATTCCTGGATCATATGGAAGATTTATGTTTAGATTTTTAAGAAGCCTCCAAATTTTTTTCCAGAGTGGTTCTACTAGCTTGCATTCCCACCAGCAGTGTATGAGGGTTCCTTTTTCCCCACATCCTCACCAACACCTGTTGTTGGTGGTGTTTTTGATGATGGCTATTCTAACAGGGGTGAGGTGGAATCTTAGTGTGGTTTTGATTTGCATTTCCTTTATGGCTAGAGATGATGAGCATTTTTTCATGTGTTATTTGGCCATTTGAATTTCTTCTTTTGAGAAAGTTCTGTTTAGTTCAGTTGCCCATTTCTTTATTGGTTCATTGACTTTGGGAGAGTAGTTTTTTGAGTTCCCTGTATATTCTGGTTATCAATCTTTTGTCTGATGTATAGCTGGCAAATACTTTCTCCCACTCTGTGGGTGGTCTCTTCAGTTTAGAGACCATTTCTTTTGTTGTGCCAAAGCTTTTTAGTTTCGTGAAGTCCCATTTGTCCATACTTTCTCTTAGTTGCTGAGCTGCTGGGATTCTAGTGAGGATGTCCTTGCCTATATTTGTTACTTCCAGAGTGTTTCCTGCTCCTAACTTCAGAGTTTCCGGTCTGATATTAAGGTCCTTGATCCATTTTGAGTTGATAATAGTACAGGGCGATAAACATGGATCTAGTTTCAGTTTTTTGCAGACAGATAACTACTTTTCCCAACAACATTTGTTGAAGAGGCTGTCTTTTCTCCAATGTATATTTTTAGCGCCTTTGTCAAAAATAAGTTGGGCATAGTTGTGTGGATACATATCTGGGTCCTCTGTTCTATTCCACTGGTATTCATGTCTGTTTTTGTGCCAGTACCATGCTGTTTTTATTGCTAGTGCTTTGTAATATAGTTTGAAGCCAGGTATTGTGATACCTCCAGCATTGCTCTTTTTGCTGAGTATTGCCTTGGCTGTTCACAGTCTCTTGTGTTTCCAAATGAACTTTAAGATAGATTTTTCAATCTCTGTGATGAAAGTCATTGGGATTTTGATTGGAATTGCATTAAACATGTAGATTGCTTTTTGGTAGTATAGCCATTTTTACTATGTTGTTTGTACCGATCCACGGGAGAACTCTCCACCTTCTGTAGTCATCCTCAATCTCTTTCTTCAAGGGTTTGTAATTCTCCTTGCAGAGGTCATTCATATCCCTTGTTAAATTTACTCCTAGGTATTTATTTATTTATTTTGAAGCTATTGTAAATGGAATTGTTTCCATATATTCTTTCTCAGTTTGTTTGTTATTGGTGTATAGAAAAACTAAAGATTTCTGTAAGTTGATTTTGTATCCTGCTACTTTGTTGAAGCTGTTTATGGTGTCTAGGAGTTTTTGGATAGAGTTTTTGTGGTCTTTAAGGTATAGGATCATATCATCTGCAAATAAGGATATTTTGACAGTTTCTTTACCTATTTGTATTTCTTTTATTTCTTCTTCTTGCCTAATTGCTCTGGCTAGGAATTCCAGTACTATGTTGAGTAGGAGTGGGGATAGTGGGCTCTCCCTTGTCTCGTTCCTGACTTTTGGGGAAATGGTTTCAGTTTTTCACCATTAAGTATGATGTTGGCTGTAGGTTTGTCATATATAGCTTTTATAATGTTGAGGTAATTTCCTTCTGTTCCTAGGTTTCTCAAAGCTTTTATTATGAAGTGGTGTTGGATCTTGTCGAAGGCTTTTTCTGCGTTTATTGACATGATCAAGTGGTTTTTGTCTTTGCTTCTATTAATGTGCTGTATTACATTTATAGATTTGTGTATGTTGAACCACCCCTGCATCCCTGGGATGAAGCTGATTTGGTCGTGGTGAATGATGTTTCTGATATGTTATTGGATTCAGCTTGCCATTATTTTATTGAGGATTTTTGCATCAATGTTCATTAGGGAAATTGGTCTGTAGTTCTCCTTTTTGGAGGTGTCTTTGTCTGGTTTTGAGATGAGTGTAATACTGGCTTCATAAAATGAGCTAGGCAGTATTCCTTCCCTTTCTATTTCATGGCACAGTTTAAGGAGGGTTGGTATTATTTCTTCTTTAAAGGTCTGATAGAATTCACCAGAGAATCCATCAGGTCCTGGACTTTTCTTTTTGGGGAGACTCTTGATTGCTGCTTCAATTTCATTTTGTGTTATAGATCTATTCAGGTGATTAATGTCCTCTTGGTTCAGTTTTGGATGATCATAAGTATCTAGAAATCTGTCCATTTCTTCAAGATTTTCAAATTTATTAGAATATAGATTCTCAAAGTAGTCTCTGATGATTTCCTGGACTTCCATGGTGTTTGTTGTTAGTAGTATTAAGTCACATTGTCATGCTACAGATTGCTAGAAATTTTCCATTTGTGAAACTATATCCATCAGCCAACTTCCTTTTATCCTTTCCCTCAGCCTCTACTAGTATACTTTTTGTTTCTATACATTTTGTTACTTTAGATACCTTATGTGAATGAAATGATATGATAGATATCTTATTGCAACTGGTTGTTTCATTTAATAGAATGTCGTCGAGATACATCCATGTTATAGCAACAGAATTTCCTTCTTTTTAAAGGCTGAATAATATATATATATATATATATATGCCATATTTATTTATCCATTCTTCTGTCAATGAACATTTGGATGGTTTCATCTCTTAGCTATTGTCAATATTGCAGTGATCATGGAAGAGTAAATATGTCTTTGAGATCCTATTTTCAAATCTTTAGGTATAAAACCAGAAGTAGAATTTCTGGATCATGTGGTAATTCTATCTTTAGTTTTCCATAGTAACTACACCATTTTATGTTCCCAAAAAGAAGGCACAAGTGTTCCAATTTATCCACATCTCTACCAACACTAATTATTTTCTGTTATATACATAAAGCTTTGAAAACTTTTATTTTTTAGTCAGACATTAGTGGCTAATACCTGTAATCCTAGGTGCTTGGGAGGATCTAGGTTTGAGGCCATCCTGGGCCTCATGAGACCCCCATCTCAATCAATAGCTAGGCACAGTGGCACTTGTCTCTCATTCCTTGCTATGCAAGTGGCTGAGACTGAGAATATCATTGTTTCATGTCAGCCCTGGCAAAAAAGTTTAAGAGACCCCCATCTCAAAAGACAAAAGGTGGGGCACAGTGGCCTTCACCTGTCATTCCAACAATAACGGGAAGCTTAAAAGAGAAGAATCATGGCCCAGGCCTGTTTAGGCAAAAAGTGAGACACTGTCACAAAAATAACCAGAGAAAAAAGGTCTGGAGGCATGGTTCAAGGAGTAGAATGTCTGCATCACATGTGTGAAGACCTGAGTTCAAAGAAAACTCTTATTTGTCAGGATATTTGCATATGAAATCAATATACCATATATTTTTAATATTACATATTTTGTATTTGCTTATGTGGTAGGTAAAAATAATTTGTATTTATTTCACTACTAATATAATTTAACATTTCTTGAACATGCCAACTGGCCAATTATATTTTTCTTTTGTGAATTATAAAATTCTGTTGAATATCTTGATCTTTTCTTTTCAATTTCTGTTAGGTATTCTGCACCTTTCTTATTGATTTATGAGAGTTATTAATATATGAGATATTATCCTTTTATCTCATATTTCTTACAAACATTTTTAGGTTTAATACACATTTTAATTTTGATTTTTTAATTATGATTTTTGGTTTTATATTACTCATACATTCAAAATTATACTAATTTTAATTCACATTTATCTCTACTTTCATATGAAGAAAAGTTATTTTTATAAAACCATCAATTCAATATTTATTACCTTTCTCCTAGTGTTAATATTTTTATCAAATTCCAGTGAATTGGGAGTTAATAATATTGTATCTAAATTAACTTCCTCAAACAATCTTTTTATTTGAAAAGTATTGTACTCTGTTTTCAAATAGCAATAACATTATAGCAAAACAGAACTCATTACCAAGGATTAATTCATAGTAACATTTTGCCATATTAATTTTAGCTCTTATATGTGTATAATGTTATTGATAGTTTATTTCTTATATCTTCTCACCTATCCAGAAATCCATTCTCCTCACTCATTCTAGGATTCTGTTATCAACATTTGGTGTGTAGTTTTCTATCCAAATTTTTATGCTTTTACTACATCTGTACATAGTTTTAGATGTAACATTGTATTTTCTGGTATGTTCAAATTCATCTAAGTAACATTTGGTTATATCTCTCTGCAACTTGCTTATCCCACACAATTTGTTCTCCAGATATATCCATGGTCACACTTAAAAATCTATATCATTGTTTTTAACCACTGAATTACTATTATGATGTAAGAATATGCAGTAATGTGTTTATCCATTCTCCTATTGATTGGTACTATGTGTTGTTCATTCATTTTTTTTCTCCTGGAAACAACTGTGCAAGGAGAAATTACATATATGTCTCCTTCTATACATGTGTCAGTTTTGCTAATCAGGTCTACACCTAAATGTGAACTGTCAATAATCTCATTTTCATTTTTTCTTGAAAATACCAAATGACTCTCCAAAGTGCTTTGAGAAATTTAACTGATATCTCTAGCCCTCAGTTACTTTGTTTAGATAATTTGGGAAGTGATAACTATTTCCCTAGGCTGTTGTGAGGATTAAATGTGCCAATGCATGTAGCATCTATAAAAGCAACATGGATAAAACCAAAGGTTGTTATGTGAAGTAAAATAAGCCAGGAGTAGGGAAACACTGTATGATCTCACTTACATGTAGAATCTAAAAAATCAAAGTCACAGAAACAGAATGGAATTGGAGAACATCATTCTGAGTGAGGTTAGCCTGGCCCAAAAGACCAAAAATCATATGTTCTTCCTCATATGCGGACATTAGATCAAGGGCAAACACAACAAAGGGATTGAACTTTGATCACAAGATAAAAGCGAGAGCCCACAAGAGAGATATGAGGATAGATAAGACACCCAAAAAACTAGCTAGCATTTGTTGCCCTCAACGCAGAGAAACTAAAGCAGATACCTTAAAGCAACTGAGGCCAATAGGAGAAGGGGACCCGGAACTAGAGAACAGGTTAGATCAAAAAGAATTAACCTAGAAGGTAACACACATGCACAGGAATTTAATGTGAGTCAACTCCCTGTATAGCTATCCTTATCTCAACTAGCAAAAACCCTTGTTCCTTCCTATTATTGCTTATACTCTCTCTTCAACAAAATTAGAAATAAGGGCAAAATAGTTTCTGCCGGGTATCGAGGGGGTGGGGGGGGAAAGGCAGGGGGCGGAGTGGGTGATAAGGGATAAGGGAGGAGGTGGGACAGGGGGGAGAAGTGACCCAAGCATTGTATGCACATATGAATAATAAAAAAATAAAAATTAAAAAAATAAATAAATAAAGGAAAGGATGGACAAATAGTACTTCATAAAACTATAAAGCTTCTGCACAACAAAAGAAATGATCTCTAAACTGAAGAGACACAAAGTGGGAGAAAATATTTGCCAGCTATAAATCAGACAAAGGACTAATAACCAGAATATATAGGGAACTTAAGAAAGTAAACTCTCCCAAAGTCAATGAACCAATAAAGAAATGGGCAACTGAACTAAACAGAACTTTCTCAAAAGAAGAAATTCAAATGACCAAAAACACACGAAAAAAATGTTCACCATCTCTAGCCATAAAAGAAATGCAAATCAAAAACCACACTAAGATTCCACCTCACCCCTGTTAGAATAGCCATGATCAAAAATACCACCAACAACAGGTGTTGGTGAGGATGTGGGGACAAAGGAACCCTTGTACACTGCTGGTGGGAATGCAAGCTAGTGCAACCACTCTGGAAAAAAACTTGGATGCTTCTTAAAAATCTGAACATAGACCTACAGCAATCCCACTCCTGAGGATATACCCAAAGGAATGTGACACAGTCTATTCCAAAGGCACCTGCACACCATGTTTATTGCAGCACTATTCACAATAGCCAAGTTATGGAAATAACCAAGACGCCCCACTACTGACGAATGGATCAAGAAAGTGTGGTATTTATACACAATGGAATTTTACTCAGCCATGAGGAAAAATGAAATCTTATCATTTGCAAGTAAATGGATGGAACTGGAGAACATCATTCTGAGCGAGGTTAGCCAGGCTCAGAAGACCAAAAATCATATGTTCTCCCTCATATGCAGACTTTACATCTAGGGCAAATGCAGCAATGTTGTTGGACTTGGGTCACATGACAAGGGGAGAGCACATATCAAAGGTATGGGGATAGGTAGTAAACCCAAAACATGAAAGCATTTGATGTTCCCACTGCAGAGGAACTAATACAGAAACCTTAAAGTGACAGAGGTCAACACAAGAAGGGGATCAGGAACCAGTGTAAAGACCAGTTAGAGATAAATCAATTTGGGTTGTAACACATTTGTACGTGGAAGCAATGCTAGGAATCTCTCTGTATAGCTATCCTTAACTCAACTAGCAAAATCACTTTGTCTTCCTTACTATGCTTATATTTTCTCTTCAACAAAATTATAAGGGCAGAACAGGTTCTGCCTGAAAGTGAGGGATGTCAGGGGGAGAGAGTGGGGGCAGTGGGCAGGAGAGAGAAATGACCAAACAATGAATGCACATATGAATAAATGAATAAAAACATTAAAATTCAGCCCCCCCCCCAAAAAAAAGAGAATGTAGAATGGAGGTTGCAATGGAGCATCAGAATAATGGAGTGATATTGGTCAAAAAGTAAAGAAAACTTTAGGAAAAAAAGAGAGTACCTGGTAAAGAAGAATCACCCAATAACTGATGATTGTATTATATGCTGGGTCTGTGGGGGGTTTTCTGGATAGGATTAACTAAGGGGAAAGACCTGCCTTGAATGTAGGTAATACTGTCCCATAGGCTAGAGAACTGGATGGAATAAAATGTGGAAAAGGAGAAAGCCAACTACTGCAAGCATCCTTTCTATTTCTTGGCCACCATGATATAAGTTGCTCTTCTTCACTATGTCTTGCCCACCTTGAAGGACTGAAACTTCTGAAATTGTGAACCAAAATAAATCTTTCCTTCTTTAAGTTGTTTTCCTCAGGTATTTGTTATGGTGACAAAAATTGTGAATGACAGACCCTCCAAAAATTTCATACAGATGATATTCAGTAGAAGTAAACATCCATGCAGTAATGGATGAGGAAATGAAATTTAAGGGGAGCTTGGAGTTGTGGGCCAGAGACAAAAGGGATCATGAAGCAAATAACAATACATGAATACGTACGGGATCAGTCTTATTGATTTCTGAATAGTGTTTACCTTTGGGAAAGGAAAAGTGGAGTCATGGTGGGAAGGTAGCTATGTTACCAGAATCTTCAATATTTTATTAGTTAACATTTTCAAAATGAAAAATCTAAAGAAAATAGAAAAAAGCCCACCATCTGTTAAGGGTAGGTAGTGGGTATCTTATTGCTTTTGGTTAGGCTCCTTTCAATTTGAGATATTTTGCAACTGAAAAAACAAAAAGAAAGCTAGAAATCTTAGGGAAATAACCTTGGAAGGTAAAGGAGAAAAGTTTAGAATACTTTAAATATTAGCTAATTCCAAATAAATTTAAGCTTGGAACTCACTATTTACCTTATGTTTTTTTTCTCTTTAATATAAGAAATTGAAAAGATTTAAGTCAATTTGACCAATAACATTTAGAGAGAAGAACATATTTGCTATTAATTTTTAAAAGGAGCTATTTGTTTTGAAATATTTGTCTTAAATTTGTTTTATCGTTTCTTTTTTTTAAAAAAAAAAGAATTCCTTTTCCTCCAAATTCTCAATGAGCCCTGTTTAGCAGCCTAGTTACCGTTCAGAAAGACTGGTCTATTTCTTCTCCTGTTTGTATATTTCTTTGCACCAGTTCATGAACTCAGATCCTTTCTCTTTAATACTTTGCTTTTGAGCAACTTATTCTGATATTCTTATTACCTGAAAGAACAGGGCTTTAGAAAATTTTCCTTATATGGATTCTAGTTGGATAAGTTTCCACAGGAAAAAACTTACATCAAGCATTGATCTACTTGAGTAAAGTGATTCTACCAGTTATATGGCATTTGGTGCTTCCTGTGAATTGATGCAAACTTCATCAAAGAAAATGACAGATGGCATATGGCTGCAGGCAGAGTGCCAGTCGACATGATGAATCCTACCATATTCTAGTCCAGGATAAACAATGTTTGTAATCACCTTGAAAAAAAGCTGCTGCATTAATTTTTCTACAGAAACCATGTAATTATAAACATGTAGCAAGTTTCTTGTTAGCTAAAAATAATAAAATTAAAAGTAGCAATAGATAGGTACTTGGTTTGGGTTTATACCCATGTATAACTTAATGAGATTTTATGGTCCTAAATTGACCTGAGATCTCTACTTGAACAATGTTACAATAGACCAAGCATAGAGCCCTAGGTTTGTGTACTCTTCTTGAGTTGTTTGGAATATTAGTTTAAGAATTAAAAGGGTTAGAGATGCAAAAACTGATTATCAGATTTTTCTTAGTGTGACAAGATAGGTGGGTCTATGAGACAGACACTTGCTATGGACTGACTGCAGACAGGTTTCAATCATAGACTCATGTTTTATTGCATTCCTTTTGAAGGTGGAAGTATAAGAAAATTGAATTTTAAGGAGATAATTACAGTCCTATCAAATTCTGAGGTTAACTTCATTTTTCATTGTTGAAGAAGTTAAAAAAAATCCTCAATTGGTTTTTATAATAATGTGTTTTTCTAGCCAATTTTATATGCAGAACTTGATCCTATATATGTGTACATATGTTTACTTAATAGTCCCCAAATATAATTCAGGTATATCAAGAATTAAAATGATTTTACAAATTCTCATAGAAAAAAGAACTAGATCTTAATTTCAGTACAAGGAATTTATATAGTTAATTTTAGTTAGTAATTCATATCAGGCTTCCTTTCAAACAACAGAAATTGCCTCTGGCTAATTTAAATAGATGAATGAAATTAGAGAATAGTTAATGAATGGGAAGAAAG
Organism: Castor canadensis; assembly: GCF_047511655.1. NCBI lineage: Eukaryota > Metazoa > Chordata > Mammalia > Rodentia > Castoridae > Castor > Castor canadensis. The sequence goes on along the minus strand of NC_133390.1, from coordinate 142,205,639 downwards.
GCAGAAAAACTAAATAGGAATTGGGTTCCATAATGTTTTAATCTGTTCATCCTGCTATAACAGAATACCATGGACTTGGTGGTTTGTAAACAACAGAAATTCATTTCTTATAGTTTTGGAGGTAGAAAGTCCAAGATCAGGATGCTAGCAGACTCAATGTCTGATTAGATTCTCTTCCTCATAGTTGACTATTATCTCATTGTACTCTTCACAAAGAGAAAGGAGGAAAAAGTTCTCTCAGTCTTTTTTCAAACGGCATTAATCCCATTTATAAGAGGCCCACCCATATGACCTAATCACTTCTTAGAGGTCCTGCTCCTAATGCCGTCACCTTGGGGGTTAGACTTCATTTGAATTTGGGAGCTGGGGAAGAAGGACACAGACATATAGACCATAGCATTAACAGGACAAGAAGACACATAGGCAATCACATTCCACTTCATAGTGTAGATAGAGCACCCACTGTGGGTCCCACCTCCATTGGGTACTTTAGTTATACTGGGATTTACATGTTGCCAAAGATAATTTCTCAATGGTTTTCACATTTTTTATGTCATTCTCCAGACCTTCAAGTTTCTAAGTGGGAGCTTTTGACTGACTGAGTTTAGGCCACTTGCTAATTCTCTAGCTGCCTGATCCATTGGTATCCTAATGAGAGGGGAGGCCTTTTTACCAGAGCCCACACAGGGAAGGATTCCTACCAAGTAGGAACTACTTCCATGGTTGGACTTCTAGAGAACAAGGACCAGACAGGAAGCAACTAAGTTTCATGAAATGAAAATCCCTCTTTAAGTCATGACTTTTCTCTATTTTTTTCTGTTTTTGATTACCATAAATATATAAAGAAAATGAAGCCATTGTTAATATTTGTATCCCCAAACTTATTGTATGATTGACCTTCTATCTCATGATTCTTACACTTCTGTAACAAAAGCACAATTCTGTTTTTAAGCTGTACATCATCCTCTATTTCTTGCACCTACTTCTGATATTTTCTAGTTTAGAAGGAATAAAATGCTCCTGTATCTCAGCCCATATTTTGAAATGGGCATTATTTTCCCCTGCTTATTTTTCCATGATTTTCCAGTAAATGAATATTTACTTAAAACTTCTATATTAGTTTTCCAGGGTTGCCATGTCAAAGTACCAGGGACTGTGTGATTTAAACAGCTGAAATAAATCAACTTACAGTTCTGAAGGCTAGAAGCTTGAGATCAAGATGAAGGCATTGGATTGGCTCCTTCTGAGGGCTGTGAGAAAGAATCTGTTCCACACCTGTTACCTATCTTCTGATGGGTTGCTAAAAATCTTTCACATTCAATCATTTCTGGAAGCATCCTCCTGATCACTGCCTTCAACATCATATGGTGTTCTGACTGTGTATGCATTTGTGTCCAAACTCCTCCTGCCTTTTTTTTTTTGATGGGGGGGTGGTACTGGTGTTGGACTCAGGACTTTGCACTTGTTAAGCAGGCACTCTACCACTTCAGCCATGGCTCCAGCCCCCAAATCTCCCTTTGATATAATGCCACTGGTCATATTGAATTGGCATCTACCCTAATAATTCATTAAACTGATAAAAACTGATTATATCTGCAAAGGTCATATGTCCAAATAAGGTCACTTTCTGAGGTATTGACGGTTAGTTAGAATTTCAACATACCTTTCTTTGGTGGGGGAGACATAATTCAATCTAAAACTTTTTAAGAGGCTCCCCCTTCAACGTGAGTTATTTGAAATATTGAGCCCTTTCTAGAAGAAACAAAAACAATGACAAAACCAAACTTTAAAACCAAGGAATATATGAGTGGCCAGACTTGGTCGACCATCAGCATTGTATACACAGCTAAATTTCAGAGTTACAATGGAAAAAATAATTTCTTTGAGGAATTAGTTGATATCTTTGTGCAGGCTGAAGAAATTTCCTTCTGTTCCTAAAAATATTTCTTACTGAATATTTTTTTTCCATGAAAGGCACTGGATTTTATCTCTTTTTCTGCATTTGTTGAAATGTTCATGTGTTTTTTGTACTTTATGACCTATATTTAGTCAATTAATATGATGTTACACTGATTACTTTTCAATTAATACTGAACCAATCTTTAATCCTAGACTAAGTAGGATATTTCTAGGCTAAGTAAGATAAGTCATACTTACTCATAATTATAATTTTTATGAGATGCTTTATATGATTTGCTAGGAAATTGTTAAGGATTTTTACAACTGTGTTTTTATGGAATATTGGTGTACAGTTTTCTTATGAGGTCTTTGTCTAGTTTTATCATTAAGATAGTGCTGTTCTCATAGAATGAGCTGTGACATGTTTCTTCTCAGTTAGTGGAAGAGTGTGAAGGACTGGTGATTATTATTTTTCAAATGTGTACTAGAATTTACCAGTAAGCCAACTAGGCATGGGCCTTTCTTTGTGGGAACTATATTGATTATTAATTCAATCTCATTGCTTGTTATAGTCCCATTAAGATTTTCTATTTCTTGAGTTACTTCAGAAGTTTGTCTTTCTAGGATTTTTTTAAATTTCATCTTGGTTATCTAATTTGTTGGTGTACAACTGGTCAGAGTATCTTTCAAAACCCTTCATGTTCCTATAGGGTCAGAAGTAAATGCAACCTCCAATTTAATCATTTTAGGAATAGAATGTTTAAATCAAGTTTTCCTAGAGAAGCCACAAATATACTTACATGTTTGTTTTGACTTTTTGAAACTTGTGGTTATGAGTTAAGTTTTAAATAAAGAGAAATATCTTTTTACTTTTCATTTTTTTCTAAATAACGTCTGCAAGCCAAAGTTAGCAGGCAGGTAGTGGATAGTAGGTCAGCCACTTTGTTCCTTGCCTTACCAATGCAAAGGGATAACATTTCAAAGTGAACAGAGAGTCAACACATGGATTTCCTGTGGTATTCTTTAAACAAAATAATATTTGTCCTCCCCATGCCACAAGGGTTAAAAAATGACCCTTTTCAGAGAGCTTAGAGTTAAATTAGTACTGTAAGTCTGTCTGAAGAGTAATGAGAGTCAGTCTGTGGTCAGGGTGGCTAAAGGCCCAGTGTCCAAGAGGAAAAATAGGGTGATCAGGACATGCTGAGAAAGACTGAAAAACTTGGACCCTTGCAGCCATAAGGGCACAGTAGCAACTGTAAGGAGAATATGAGCTCAAAAACCTGTCAAAACCAAAGCTGAACTTTGAAGGAAAAATCTGAGAAGAACTCAAGGAAGAGCATGGGCCAACATGAGGGAAATAGAACACAGTATATAAATGGAAGTTCAAAGGCTGAAGAGGATAAAGAGACATGAAAGATAAATGCAGAGGGTACCCTGAGGAAAATACCAATAAAATGAAGAAAGATTAGAGGTCACTTTTTGCTCTTCTGTCAATGAAACCCACATAGTAAAAGAAGTATACTGAGTAAAGGGGAGGACCCCTGAAGTTTTCCTACATGATTTATTTGTAGACAGAAGTAGACAGCAAATAAACACATCAAAAATGAGAAAAAAGCTGACATGTCATAGCTTAACTTTGCTACAGAATTTTTTTCACTCCTAATGAGAATTGACTGGTAATAACATAGAATTATGCTTGAAATTAATTTAAACACATACTTGGATTTGTTTATAGTTTATAAACAAAAGATAAAAACATGAAGGAACATGAGTGAAAAGTTTATAATTTTCCCCCACACTCTCTTGTTCAGGAAATAATTTAAAAAGGTATACTAAACTACAAGAAACAGAAACAAAACCCTGGAAGCCCAGAAAGAAGGGAAATAGGGATTTAGGTGAATAATAGGAAGTTTCTGCCTGGTATACATCATTGCTGGACTTGTGTGGGGCTGTGATACCATGTTTACCTCTACCAAAGAATTTCTATGTTCTGGGTTCTGATTAGGCTCCTGAGCTACAACAGTATTTTGTAGACCTAGCAAAAATGGAATGCTATTAGATAAATTTTGCTGAGGCCTAGATTTCTTAATTTTACTTGTATTCTAATCTCTGTGGTTTTATGACTCATTCATATAAAATTTTTGTATCTTATTATATAATTGGATTATACATTTATTTTACTCAGATAAAGAACTTCTGATAAGAGAATAAATACAGAACCAGGTGGGGTAGTGCATTCCTGGAATTCTAGCACTCTGGAGACTGAGAATCATAAGTTCAAGACCAGCTCAGGTTACATGGCTAGAAGGAGAGAGACAGAGTAAATATTTTTTCTGTGACAAGTTACTGTGCCTTGTTAGAATACTATATTCCAAATAAAGTTAAAATATATATATTCATGTATATGTATGTGCATACATATGTAAATTAGTGTATAGGTGTCTTTTTACCAGTGTACATAACTACAGTAATTTCTGTGGAGCAGTTAAAGTACAATAAAAAAATCGACCTCATAATTTTTTGCTGTATCACGGACTTTGGGATCATCTGTTTTCTAATTTTGACAATACCATTTAATATCTGGATGAACATAAAGTAAGAACATAAAGTAACTTACTTAATCTCTTAAGCCTAAACTAATTTGTGTGTACAGTAGGAATAGCTATTTAGCAAACTGGGTTGTTGCAAATAATAAAATAAGATTGTATATGTAAAGTACTTCACATAGAATCTGGCACACTGTAAGAACCCAATGGTATATATTATGCATATTACATAGTCCTGCATTGCAGGAAGCTTGGTGTGACTTTTTAGGAATGCCATAACATGAAAACAAATAAATGCAGACAGACACAAAAGTAGACAGGAAGCAAACTGGCTGCTAAGATTGAGTATCTTCAAATAGTCATTCATTTATTCTTTTAGTAAACATTGATAAATTAACAATATGTATACTCTGAGCTATGGTATACACAAAAATTACTAAGATCATTTCATGATTGTAAGAACTCAGGTGGTCACAATGCAAAGTGACATTTGCATAGGAGAAATACCACAGAGTGATATATGACTTTAAAATAAGGAAAACCATTTCTTGGAAAGGAGATATATGAAAACAATGTTTTAGAAATTTAAAACTCCCTGAGTCTTAAACAGGCTCTTAAACACAGAATTTTAAGAAGTATATAAAAGAATGAGAGGCATTTAGAAGGAATAATATGAGCAGGAAAGGAGAAAATGAACAGGATATTTCAGGCAGAATTGAGAGATAAGCAGAGTCCTATGAGGTCAACATGGGAAAGCCCAAGCATTGAAATTATACTGAAGAGTAAGACTTTATTCTGTAAAGAAAGAGTTAGAAAAGACAAAGTAAGAAATAAAGACGAAGAAGAAGGAAAGAATTTTGAGCAGCATGATGAACTCTATGACCTTTGATATTTTACTTGACTTTTCCACCATCTATCCAGCAAATGAATGAAACTAATATTCCTCCCTGGCCTAACACTGGAGGAGTCTCCTCTGAATTTTACACACCCTAGAATCACCATTGTTCCATATCCCTGTACTTTTTCTTTGTTAGACCCTTTCACTGCTCTTTACCCAATACTGTTGTCATATCCTTCATGCAGTTTGCTTCTGTGCTGGGATCAGGAGTTATATCTCACTTATTACCAAGGCATCCTCCTGCCCAGATCTCCACCTCCTGAACTACCCCATCAGCGATGTCTAGATTCTTTTCTGGACCTCTTCCAGACCATGATGTGGACATGGGCATCTGAATCACTCTTGCAGCTTGTCCATGTTATTGCTTCACTATTTGTTTGTTGTTTTTCTTTGTGCTGAGTACTTGTGCTGTTCTAATACACACACACACACACACACACACACACACACACACACACACACACATATATAAAGAGAGAGAGAGAGAACTGAAATATCATCAAAGAGAAACAAATAAGCAAGGATCACCTAGGGAGAAGTGATACATTTTTAGGAAAAAAAATAGTTTATTGCCATGTGTAAAATATAATTAGAAAAGTTAGTGACTGAGCGAAAGGCCCGTACCTCTTCTTCTGCCAGTCAGCTTAAATTCTATTGATATTCTGGATATTGTTCATCTTAGTTTTCCCGACTTTTAGTATTAATTTAGCCATTAAGTTTCAACATCAAATTTCCTTCCTAAAATTGAAATACAAATAAAAAATTAAGATGGACCCAAAATGGCAACTAAGACACAGACACAGACTACATAAGGTCTGTGAATCAGGGACCTTACTGAGACACTGGAGACATGGTTGGCTGAGGTGAAGCACCAGGGAGAGCTGAAACTTCAGCACCCTGAACCCCTAGCCCATGGAAGGCTTCTCCACACCACAAGACACTGAAAGAGCAGGCAGGCTGCCAGGCCCACACTGCCACAGTCTGCTGGCCTGCCAGGCTGCCTCCCCACAGAACAGCTGGGACACTGTTCCACCTGCCTGCCACCGCCTGCCAGCACACAGGCCACCACCCACCACAGGGGAGCTCCACCACCACCAGACATCAGCTCCAAACCTGCCTAGGAGATGCAGACAAACAGGACTGGATGCAAAAAGAGTAACACCAGAACTACTAAGACTGAAAATCTACTGTTCCTGAACCAGGAATTTTTTTTTTCTCTTTTCTTTAAGTGTTTGTTTGTCTTGTTCACTGTCTGATTGTCCACCATATCTCCCTGGTGATTTCTTTGGTTCTCCTTTTTTTTTCTCTTCACCTTCTTTTTCTTTTTCATTTTTCTCCTTCTTTCTTGGTTTTGTTAGTTTTGCTATTGTAAGTTAGCTAATTCTAAATTACACATAGACCAGGGACAGAAATGGACCAAGTGGAATAATAGGAAGATGAAAAAAGGATGGAAACCATTCTCCTCCCCAAAATAAATTAGTACAGGATTCAGAGGGAAATGAAGAAAACAGATACCCAGATCTAGACTCCAACAAAACAAAGATAAACTGTACCAAGAAACCCAATGAAGCCCACAAGAACAACCCGAAAAAAGAAATCCTGCAAGTAATCAATGAGAATTTCATAGAGATGATACTAGATGTGGCCAACCAAAACGTACAGGAGGCACTCAAGAAATTCCAAGACAACAAAAATAAAGAATATGAGAAAACACAAAAACAAATAAACAAAATAATAGGAGCCCTAAATAAACACCAAAGTGAAACAGGGAACACCATAAATAGAGAGATAAACAAATTAAGGATGAAAATTTACAATATTAAACATGAAGTGACCCATGATATGGAAAACCTCAGAAAAAAGAATGAAACAGAAATACAAAACAAAATGGAAGGCCACTCCAGCAGACTACAAGAAGAAGAAGACAGAATCTCAGAACTCAAAGAGGAAATGGTAATTAAAGGAAAAACTGAAGAACTATTAGTCAGACAACTCAAGACCTGTGAAAGGAATATGCAAGAACTCACCGACTCCATCAAAAGACCAAACCTGAGAATCATGGACATTGAAGAAGGAGAATACATGCAAGCAAAAGGAATGCATTATATATTCAACAAAATAATAACAGAACATTTCCCAAATCTAGAGAAAACTATGCCCACTCAGGTACAGGATGCCTCCAGGACACCAAACAGATGACCAAAATAGAACTACCCCACTACATATTATCATTATAACAACAAGCACAGAGAACAGAGAAAGAATATTGAAGGCTGTAAGAGAGAAAAAACAAATAACATACAAAGGTAAATCCATCAAAATCACAGCAGATTTCTCAACGGAAACCTTAAAATCAACAAGAGTATGGAGTGAGGTTTTCCGGTCATTAAATGAAAATAACTTCAACCCTAGGATACTCTACCCAGCAAAACTATCATTCAAAATAGATGGAGCAATAAAAGTCTTCCATGATCAGCAGAAACTAAAATAATATATGACCACCAAGCCACCACTACAAAAGATTCTCCAAGGAATTCAGCATGTTATTCCCAACATAACTACGGAAGGGCAGGCAATACCAAACCACAGGAGAAGAAAAGGCAAGAAACTAAAGAGTAACACTGATTCAGCTGCACATAATCAAACTCTTAATCAACAAAGACAACTAAATGACAGGAATCACCACATACCTATCAGTACTAACACTGAATGTTAATGGATTTAATTCCCCAATCAAAAGACACCAATTGGCAAACTGGATTAAAAGGAAGATCCAACAATCTGCTACCTACAGGAGACCCACCTCATCAACAGAAATAAGCACTGGCTGAGAGTTAAAGGCTGGAAGAAGATTTACCAAGCCAATGGCCCCCGAAAACAGGCAGGGGTAGGAATACTTGTCTCGGACAAAGTAGACTTCAAACTTACATTGATCAAACGAGATAAAGAAGGACACTCCATACTAATAAAAGGGGAAACACACCAAAAGGAAATAACAATTATCAACTTATATGTACCCTACATCAATGCACCCAATTTCATCAAACATATTCTGAAGGACCTGAAAACATATATAGACTCCAACACAGTGGTAGTGGGAGAATTTAATACACCCCTATCACCAACAGATAGGTCATCCAAACAAAAAAATCAAAAAGAAATTCTAGAACTAAGTCATACCATAAATCAAATAGACCTAGCTGATGTCTACAGAATATTTCATCCAACTTTTGCACAATATACGTTATCTCAGCAGCTTATGGAATCTACTCCAAAACTGATCATATCTTAGGGCACAAAGCAAGCAGATATTACTCTCATCCCAAAACCAGACAAAGACACCTCCAAAAAGGAGAACTATTGGCCAATTTCCTTAACAAACATCGATGCAAAAATCCTCAGTAAAATAATGTCAAACTGAATCGTGGTGTCATCTACCACAACAAAGTCAATTTCATCCCAGGGATGCAGGGATAGTTCAACATATGCAAATATATAAATGTAATAGAGCACATTAATAGAAACAAAGACAAACACCACTTGATCATCTCAATAGGAGCAGAAAAAGCCTTCAACAAGATCTAACACCACTTTTTGATAAAAGCTCTAAGAAAACTAGGAATAGAAGGAATGTACCTCAACATTATAAAGGCTATATATGACAAACCTACAGCCAACATCATACTTCACAGTGAAAAACTGAAACCATTTCCCCTAAAATCAGGAACAAGACAAGGGTGTCAACTATCCCTACTCCTATTCAACATAGTACTGGAATTCCTAGCCAGAGCAATTAAGCAAGAAGAAGAAATAAAAGGAACACAAATAAGTAAACTGTCAAAGTATCCCAATTTATAGATGATATGATCCTATATCTGAAAGATCCCAATAACTCTACCCAAAAGCTCCTAGAAACCATAAACAGCTTCAGCAAGGTGGCAGGATACAACATCAACTTACAAAACTCTTTAGCTTTTCTGTGCACCTACCACAAACAAACTGAGAAAGAATATATGGAAACAATTCCATTTATAATAGCCTCAAAAAAAATCAAATACCTAGGTGTAAACTTAACAAAGGATGTGAATGATCTCTACAAGGAGAACTACAAACCCCTGAAGAAAGAAATAGAGGAATACTACAAAAGATGGAAAGATCTCCCATGCTCATGGATTGGTAGAATCAACATAGTAAAAATGGGTATACTCCCAAAAGTAATCTACATGTTTAATGCAATTTTCATCAAAATTCCAATGACTTTCATCACAGAGATTGAAAAATCTACCCTAAAGTTTATTTGGAAACACAAGAGACTGCAAATAGCCAAGGCAATACTCAGCAAAAAGAGCAATGCTGGAGGTATCACAATACCCGACTTCAAACTATAATACAAAGCAATAGCACTAGAAACAGCATGGTACTGGCACAAAACAGACATGAAGACCAGCGGAACAGAATAGAGGACTCAGATATGAATCCACACAGCTATGCCCACCTTATTTTTGACAAAGGTGCCAGAAACATATGATGGAGAATAGGCAGCCTCTTCTGCACAACAAAAGAAATGGTCTCTAAACTGAAGAGACCACCCACAGAGTGGGAGAAAATATTTGCCAGCTATACATCAGACAAAGGACGGCTAACCAGAATATACAGGGAACTTAAGAAACTAAACTCGCCCAAAGTCAATGAACCAATAAAGAAATGGGCAACTAAACTAAACAGAACTTTCTCAAAAGAAGAAATTCAAATGGCTAAAAAAACGCATGAAAAACTGCTCACCATCTCTAGCCACAAAGGAAATGGAAATCAAAACCACACTAAGATTCCACCTCACCCCTGTTAGAATAACCATCACCAAAAACACCACCACCAACATATGTTGGCAAGAATGTGGGGAAAAAGGAACCCTCATACACTGCTGTTGGGAATGCAAGCTAGTGCAACCACTCTGGAAAAAAATTTGGAGGTTTCTTAAAAATCTAAACATAGACCTGCCTTATGATCCAGCAATCCCAGTCCTGGGGATATACCCAAAGGAATACAACAGAGTGTACTTAAAGGCACCTGCACACCCATGTTTATTGCAGTGCTATTGATAATTGCCAAGTTATGGAAACAACCAAAATGCCCCACTACTGATGAGTGGATCAAGAAAATGTGGTATTTATACACAATGGAATTTTACTCAGCTATGAAGAAGAATGAAATCTTATCATTCACAAGTAAATGGATGGAACTGGAGAACATAATTCTGAGCAAGGTTAGCCAGGCTCAGTAGACCGAAAATCGTGTGTTCTCCCTCATATGCGGACTTTAGATCTAAGGCAAATGCAGCAGCAATGTTGTTGGACTTGGGTCACATGCTAAAGGGAGAGCACATACAGGAGGTATAGGAATAGGTAGAAAACCCAAAACATGAAAGTGTTTGATGTCCCCACTGAAGATGAACTAATACAGAAACCTTAAAGCGACAGAGGTCAGTATGAGAAGGGGATCAGGAACTAGTGAAAAGGTCAGTTAGAGATGAATCAACTTGGGTTGTAACACATTTGTACATAGAAGCAATGCTAAGAATCTTTCTGTATAGCTACCCTTAACTCAACTAGCAAAAATGCTATTTCTTTCTTATTATGCTTATGTCTTGTCTTCAACAAAATTAGAGATAAGGTCAGAACAGATTCTGTCTGGAAGCCAAGGGGCTGGGGGGAAGAGGGTTGGGGTGGGGGGCAGGGGGGAGAAATGATCTAAACAATGTATGCACATGTGAATAAATGAATGAAAAAGGAAACAAAATTAAAAATTAAGAAAAAAAAGTATAATTAGAGGGAGAAATCCACCCTCCCATCGATAGAGTTGTAAGGATAGTTAAATCTGCATTTTGCTGAAGTCAGCAGTAGTTATGACCTAATTTTATAGAGTACTAATAGTTTGCTTCTTTTTTTGGTGAACAGGGTTTAGGGAATGCATCAACCAGACAACTAAGAAAATTAGATTTTTATTGGGGGAATAAATATCTAGTATGTCAAAATACAAATCAGTAATGCTGTTTGGAAACCAACATCAGGACTTCTATTGACTAAAAGAGCTATGTGGTTTTTTTTCCAGTATCCTGTATTTCTTATTTCATATGTATTTTCAGGACTTGAAACTGCTTCATTGATTGAAGCAATCTTTAAACTTCTCACTCCCTCTTTGTCTTGTGATAGACTATAGTATTTGTTAACTAATTCTGTGAAATTTGAGGGGTACTGTGGAGAAGAAATAAAGTCCGGATTGTACTATTGAGAAATCTATGGAAAGGGCAGCTGGATGTAAATACTGACTTATAAGCAGAATGGTAAATTCCAGAACAGAGCCCAGACCATGGGATTCAGGGGATAGTGATCAGTCTGCTTAAGATGTTCATAGGGGATCTACTGAGAAAGCAACTCACAAACTAGGGCTTGAAAGATACATTAGCATCTGCTGAATTAAGCATGGAACAAGAATAACTCAGGTCTGTGGAATAAAACATACAAAAACAAAGAGGGAAGCTGAGTATGGTACAAAATTAAGTATGCCTTGAGAATGGGTGTTGGGTGACAGAGTAGAAACAGGAGAGACTGGCAGGGACTAGATGATAAAGGACTTTACTAGCCAATGAATTTGGACCTCCACTGATGATTCTCAGTGGTTCATTTATCTGTTTCTTTGTTTTGCTTTTTATCCATTATTTGGGGGAGGGCACGTCCCACTTTAGGCATTTACAGAAAGAAAGTTCATGTCCTTCTCTCAAGAAAAACATGCACCTATGGTCACTTTTGTATACAAACAAATCTACAAACTTGCAACCCAAGTTACAAACCATTGCTAAAGGTCATTGAAAATCATTGACAGCTATTAAGCAGGGCAGTGACATGATCAAAAGTTTATCACAGAGTGGATCCATGCAGGAATGCAAAGAATGCATAAAAGGGATATCACTAGCACAAGGAAAAATAAAGACTTGTTACAATATTTTAGCCAAGAGATGAAGGTCTGAAATAAGGTGACAATAAATCTTTGTTTTCCTGAAACTAGATCCATGTATATCACTCTATACCAAGATTAACTCAAAATGGATCAAGGATCTTAATATCAGACCCCAAACTCTTAAGTTGATACAGGAAAGAGTAGGAAATACTCTGGAGTTAGTAGGTATAGGTAAGAACTTTCTCAATGAAACCCCAGCAGCACAGCAACTAAGAGATAGCATAGATAAATGGGACCTCATAAAGCTAAAAAGCGTCTGTTCATGAAAAGAAATGGTCTCTAAACTGAAGAGAACACCCACAGAGTGGGAGAAAATATTTGCCAGCTACACATCAGACAAAGGACTGATAACCAGAATATATAGGGAACTTAAAACACTAAATTCTCCCAAAACTAATGAACCAATAAAGAAATGGGCAAGTGAACTAAACAGAACTTTCTCAAAAGAAGAAATTCAAATGGCCAAAAAAAAACACATGAAAAAATGCTCACCATCTCTAGCAATAAAGGAAATGCAAATTAAAACCACACTAAGATTCCGCCTCACCCCTGTTAGAATAGCCATCATCAGCAACACCACCAACAACAGGTGTTGGCGAGGATGTGGGGAAAAAGGAACCCTCTTACACTGTTGGTGGGAATGTAGATTAGTACAACCACTCTGGAAAAAAATTTGGAGGCTACTTAAAAAGCTAGACATCGATCTACCATTTGATCCAGCAATACCACTCTTGGGGATATACCCAAAAGACTGTGACACAGGTTACTCCAGAGGCACCTGCACACCCATGTTTATTGCGGCACTATTCACAATAGCCAAGTTATGGAAACAGCCAAGATGCCCCAGCACTGACGAATGGATTAAGAAAATGTGGTATCTATACACAATGGAATTTTATGCAGCCATGAAGAAGAACGAAATGTTATCATTCGCTGGTAAATGGATGGAATTGGAGAACATCATTCTGAGTGAGGTTAGCCTGGCCCAAAAGACCAAAAATTGTATGTTCTCCCTCATATGTGGACGTTAGATCAAGGGCAAACACAACAATGGGATTAGACTATGAGCACATGATAAAAGCAAGAGCACATAAGGGAGGGGTGAGGATAGGTAAGACACCTAAAAAACTAGCTAGCATTTATTGCCCTTAATGCAGAGAACCTAGAGCAGATACCTTAAAGCAACTGAGGCCAATAGGAAAAGGGGAATAGGTACTAGAGAAAAGGTTAGATCAAAAAGAATTAACCTAGAAGGTAACACCCACGCACAGGAAATCAATGTGAGTCAATGCCCTGTATAGCTATCCTTATCTCAACCAGCAAAAACCCTTGTTCCTTCCTATTATTGCTTATACTCTCTCTACAACAAAATTAGAAATAAGGGCAAAATAGTTTCTGCTGGGTATTGAGGGTGGTGGAGAGGGAGGGGGCAGAGTGGGTGGTAAGGGAGGGGGTGGGGGCAGGGGGGAGAAATGAACCAAGCCCTGTATGCACATATGAATAATAAAAGAAAAAGGAAAAAAAAATCTTTGTTTTCAAGATGGCTTGTGTTTCACATGATTCAGTCTCTCTATTGAGGATACAACACTATAGGAGGCAAGTGTGTAAATGGTGGTTATTTATTGAAGCAGTGATTTCAGATGTAAGCACAGCTTCAAAATGAAGGATGAAGAATTCAGGGGAAATGAGTTTGACATGCCTATAAGTTCTACCACTGCAGGTATGTGTCAGCAGGTCAAAAAGAGGTATCAGAGTCAAAGATTTTTTTTTAAATCTGGATGATTACATAGAGGTGGGAGATTTAATACAGGGAGGGAATGAGATCTGATCAGTAAAAGAGCAGTTTTTGAGAATAGTTGGAAGTGTCAGGCTGGACATTTGGTGGGGGGCTTATTCCCTGTCTCAGGGATTTAAGTCTTATCTCTCTTGCTAACTACTGCTGTCTGTTGGAACCAGGTCTCTGAAAGCTCTAGCCATTGAAAGAACAAAATTTCTTCTTAACTGCAAAATCCTGCTCAGGGATTTGAATCTGGTTAAGAGAAAGAATGGAGAAGACAGGAAATTTTAAGAGTCCTTCTGATGGGCGTTATTAAGTCACAAACTCGACATTCCTAAAGCTAATAGATCTATATTCTATTTTAAGATAAAACTGAGGTTTTATCTTAAAAATATCTTTACCTGATTAGAAGCCTGACACTGACATTGATTGGCACTTTTTAACTAATCTTTCTGACCCTAAGTTTCTCCATCTTTAAAATGGGAGTAGATATGTCTACTTCAAAGAGACAAGCATAAGGAATAAGGTAACATTTATGAACCACCTGTGATGGTTTCTATATGAAATATCCACCCCCAAAGGCTCCTGTGTTGAAGGTTTGGTCCCTGTCTGGTGAATCCATTCATTGAGATGTGATTTAATCATGAGGGTGCTAACTTCATCAGTGGATTAATCACTGTTGATGAGTTCATACTGAATTGGCTATTAGGGGGTAGAGCCCAGTTGGAGGAAGTATGTCCCTGCAGGCATGTCTTTAAAGGGTCTGTCTTGCCACCAGCCCCTTGCTATCTCTTTCCGTCTAGTCCCTGGGCACCATAAGGTGAGCAACTTTGTTCTATCACACACTCTTGTTGCCATGTTTTGCTTCACCACAATCCCATAGTAATTGAGCAAGCTGACCATGAACTGAAACCTCTGAAACTATACACCAAAATAATCTTTCTTCCTTTTAAGTTGCTCTCTCAGGTATTTGTCATAAGGACACACCACCTACACTGTTCCTTTCCAGAGGAGTTGGATAAGCATTTAAAGCTACTTCCTTAATTTTCCTAAGATACCTTCCAGTTTTATCTAGTCACCGAATCATCTATTCTAATTCTCAAACCTCCAATTACTTTTATCTATGTGAAAAGATGGGAATTTGAAAAATCTTCACTTTAGGACTATGTTTTGTGTTCAGCTAAATTTTTTTCTTCTTTTTTGAACACAGGGCTTCACATGTACAAAGTAGGCACTCTTCTAGTTGAGCCACACCTCCAGTCCATTTTGCTGGGTTATTTTGGAGATGGGGGATGTCTCACAAATTATTTGCCTAGGGTGGTCTTGACCCAAGATCTTCTGGATCTCAGCCTCTTAAGTAGCCAGGGTTACAGGAATTATCCACTATTGCTTGGCAATTGTTTCTTCTTAAATGATATGTGGCAAAAGAGTGAAATGTGAGATTGTATTGTAGAATGTTCTGTCTTTTAGTCAAGCATCATGGCATGGCTATAGTCCAGCTCTCCAGAAGTTGAGGTAGGAGGCTCACTAGAGCCCAGAAGTTTTAGACAAGCCTGGGCAACATAGCAAGACCTCCATCTCAAAAAAAAAAAAGAAAGGAAAGTAATTGTAGTTTCTTGGATTAACTGCCTTACTCTACTGCCAGTACAGAGCTGGCTCAAATGTAGATTCTTGGGGCATGCATTATTTTCTCGATAACCTGTGGAATTCCAGCCAGATAAAGCTAATGAGAATCACTTAGCCTCATCAAAGTTCCACTGATCTCTTTTCTGTGCTTCAGATATTAAATGAAACTCTCTTTAGAGAATGTTCAAGTAGGAAAGGGAGACCTCAGAGGTCACTTAATCGAACTACTTCATTTTATAGGCCACAAACTATTCATTTTAAGTTCGGTGTGTTGTAGAACTGAAGATCACATTTCCCCTCTATCCTTATATTATAGGTGAAAGAATCTCAGCTATGCACTTCTCACTTGCATATTAATATAGAACCCAGACTGCAGGGAGAATTGGAAACTTGATGTGGGGAAGGAAGATTGGGAAGCAGAATTACGGTGTGTTCTATGGTACTGCAGCTCCTCTAGGGAGCTGTAATTAATGTGCGTAAGGAAAACACTGCAAGGAAACTAATTTAAAGAACATACTGAAACAATTTTCCTCCTGGATTTTCAAAATAAAGAGAAAAAAAAAGAAAGAAAGAAATCACCACCAGTCTTGGGGTAAGCAGGAAGAATTCCTGCAGAAAGGAAATTTGTTGAGAGACCAAGAAGGAGTTGGTAACAATAGCTGGTTAGAATGTGAAGCCTCTTTTGAACTTAGGCTTCCTTCACCATTTGTTGGAGCTCTGGGGTCCCTGGTCCATTCATTAAACGTTTCACATGCGTGTCACTCTAATTATGGGTCTGACTTTAGTTACAGCCCACTGACTGTTCTTTCTTTGCATCTGGTAACCGGTTTTTTAACCAATTGATAGCCTACTAGATTTTCTTCTTCTCCCTCCTCCTCATCCTTTTTTTATCCTAAGCTTGTTAGGTAACTCACGAGTTTAGAATTCCTTGTGATTGCATGCCACTTGATGTGGATTCTTCACAAAGCAAAGTCTTTCCAACTTCTTACCTACCACACAAAATAATAATTTCATTTTATATTGAATCCAGTACATACATACTTATGCAATTGAAAATTAAATTTTCATGAAAAAATATATCATGTATGGTAATAAGGTTTGAGAGTTTTGCTTCTCTTTAACTCCATTTCATTTATTTGGGGAGAAGAAAAAGCAGATCAAGACTCATTGAAGAGGAACATTTGATCCTCAGTTTCAGTCACAATGAATGTGTTTCACAAGATGAGGGCTTCCAACCATTTGTAAGAAATCTGTGTAATCAACCCCAGACCTACTGAAACAGAGTCCACTTTGGCAGCTTGTAGGAATGCATACTTTAATCAACCCTCCAGTGTAGTTTTAAGGTTCCAAACCATTCCTAGGACTGGAGGCATAGCTCATTGACAGAGCACTTGCATAGCATGAGTTGAGTTTGTACCCCAACAGTGCATAAAGAGAAACAAAACAAAAAAAATCAGACCGTAATACATTAACATTGTCTCCTCACTGGAAAGTATTTCCTTTTTCAGTTGATTTTTTGACCTTTATGTGAGTGAGTTCATCCATAATTCTGGCAAAACTCTGATCTCTGAATCCCTCCTTCTTCTGGCTGATCAAGAATTATACATTAGTTCCATCTAGTCATATCTTATTATATGCCAGGTGGTGTTCCAAGTGTATTATGTGGATTACACCTCACAGCAATATCTTGTTTGTGGTACTGTTAGCCTGTTTCACAGATGGGGAAACTGAAGCGTGGGAAAGTTAAATTTTTCTTCTGAAATTACACAGCAACCAAATGACAGAACTGGGATTCAAATCTTGGCATTCTGACTCCAGAGCCCATAATCTTATCCGACAACTTCTCTAATTCTTCATTTAGTGTGGAATGGGAGTAGCGAATTGGCTATATCTGCCATTGAGTGAATTCACTAATCTACGACGTGCTACTTGAAGATAAATTAGAGGATTTTGTCCCATCTCTTACTGAATATCCTGCCCTTTGTTCTGGGGATCATATAACTACTTTCGTAGCACTTGTCCCTCAGTCTTAAGGAGAAAGGAGAGCAGCAGCTTTCTGCTGTTATCTTTGGCTTTGACTCATCGTCTGTCATTAGGCCACCTTTGCTTCTATCACCTCAGTAACCAATTATCTATAATTTTCAAACCTACAATATAATTCAAATATTTTAAATATAGCAAACTCAATACTCAGTGATTATTTTATCATATAACAAACGCTCTTACATATTATTAAATTCATTATAGCTAAATATTCAAATGATTCTGACAATACAAAGGGATAATTTAAAGTATAATTTTAGAACTAAATGGCCTTCCAAAGTCATTACAAAAGAAACTTTGCTAAGTTTCCTGTTAGACATGCCAGCTAGTCTTTAAGGGAATTTTCTAACATTTCTTCCCTACTTATGGCAAGGCAAGAGGAGATCAGTAAGGAAGGAATCAATTCTGAAGGGTAACTTCAGAGTACATAGCCTTGAATTTAAATTGTGACTGTTGGGCAAGTGAAGAAAAAGGAGGATGGGCTTCTAGTTAGAAGGATCAACCTATGTGAACACCAAAAGGCATAAAAGATGATGTTATCTTCAGGAACTAGTGCTAAATGGATGGTAGGCTAATGAAAAACGGACTGAACTGCGTAGAGGTTATTGACAAGCTGGAAGCTTGCTCTTCTCTAACCCACACTCAGTTGGCTATGGAAGTGTCTTAAAAGTATCTCATGAGGGCTGAGTATCCATGCTGCCACAGTAACAAAGTAGCCCTAGCTCAACCTTAGGTCCTCAGATGGCTTGAGTCTACAGTTGACACATAAAGTATCTAGAAATAGTCAGCAGGGTGGGAACCCAAATCTTCCCTCTCTTTAGTTAGGAAATAAATATAAAAGTGAGAATTGTCACTCTGTAAAAACAAATGGTGTGTGTGTGCGTGTGTGTGTGTGTGTGCGTGTGTGTGTGTTAGTGTATGCATGCACATGAGACAGAATGATTCACCTTTCATTCAAAACTCTTAGAAACTTAGATGGAAGTGCTATAATTGTTTTTATTCCTAGTCTTTCACTTTCAGTGCTGGGATTTTGAACTCAAAGACTTGCACTTGCTAGGCAAGCACTCTATCACTTGTGCAAGCCTCCAGGTCTTTTTGCTTTAGCTATGTTTCAGATAGGGTCTCATGTTTTTGCCCAGCCTGGCCTCAGATGTGATCTTCCTTCTATGCCTCCTGCATAGTTGGGATTACAAACATGGACCACCATGCCCACCTTGTTCTTTAAGATAAGGACTCACTTTTTGCCTGGGTTGGCTCTGAACTGTGTTCCTCCTATCTCTGTCTCCCAAGTAGCTAGGATCAGAGGTGTGAGCCATTTTGCCTGGCCTCTTCTTCCTATTTTTTGCCTGCCATATTTCTTACTTGTCCTTGAACCAACAGGGTCTTAGTTACTATGGTTATTATAATGTTTAAAGAAATACCACTTATGTCTGGAGAGTTCTCTATATCTCAGAAGTTTCCAAAAATCCCTATTTATTATTTTTATTTTTTCTGAACATATAGAAAAATCTCATGTGAAGCTCTTCTATGTGCTTTTCTACCTACCCCACTCCCACCTTTATCAGACTGTAATTTATAGTGCTTCTCATATTTACTTGAAATTTTAATTATTTGGAATATTAATAATATATCTCAATCATGTTCACCTTAATAAAACATTTTACAGTCTGTATCATAGGCTAGCTTGGAAGATTCATCCAGCTGCCAAAACTTAAGTACAATTTATTTTCAGGCTTCCTTGGGCTATAGTTCCAGACAGCTGTAAGTGGTACTAGAATAATTTCTTTTTGTTTGGCTGCAAATACCTCATACTCTAAGCAATTTACAGCTTTCCTCATATAAGAGATCTTTCTGAAAGGAAATTCCCCAAGCCCAGCCCTTCTGGGTATCTTTGCTTCAGCTCCAAAGCACCTACTCTTTGTAGTTAAAATATGGAGAGCTGTTGTATTTTCAGTTCCCTTGCTTAGCAAAAACCTAGGGAATTTGCTGTTATAGCTCATCTCAGTTGGAGTGTTTCATTCCTGACACAGACTTGAGAAGAACATCATGAAAGGACACATTATTCAAGATTGTTCTAGTAAGCAATAGAGAGGCAAACTGCTCATGGTCCAGACCCAAGGGAATTTCTCTCCAAATCTTTAGTGTGAGGTGCTAACATGTATTGAAGCATGTTTAGACCAATGTTTGCAACATTCAAAACATAGGATAGAACTCCAGACTTTGGTAGTCAAATAAAGTGACCTTGCTGTGAGCAAGTTGAATAAAGATCTGTATAAAGGGTGTGAGGATAAGAGAAATAAGGCACTGTCCAAGAATGAAGACTTTACCTTCACAGATTATTCTACTACAATGTAAGTCCCCTCAGAAACCATAAAAGGGCAATTAGACACCCAGCCACACATTTCAATATTGGAAGAGTTTCCAACTGACTATATGCTTGAGAGCTATAGAAATTTTATTTTGTAATAATTTACCTATAAAAATAAAAGGATGTCTACTTCTCCATATGCTATTTGGGGTTTTCTTTAGAGATCTTCTCTTTTTTTAGCAGTCTTTTTTCTTCTTTATTGTTGTGCTGGGAGAGGGTACATTGTGGCATTTACAAAGGTTCCTACTATGTGTCACCTATATCATACTTGAATTCACCCCCCTCCACCACTTCCCTTTATTCCCCCTCAGCCAATTCATGGGACATTTTCAACAGGTATCATTTTTGCATTGCATGCATGTGTACACAATTTTTGCAACATATTCACTCTTTACCACCTCTTCCCTCCAACTGGTGCCACCACTCCTCCCTGGGCAGAACCTGTTCCTCCCTCCCATTATCTGATTTTGCAGAAGAGAAAAGAGAAAAAGAAAAACTAGTTTCTCTTCAGTTGGTGGCATAAGCTGTTAGACTTCTCCATACTGTCAGATTAATCTAAAAATTAATTCTTCTAATGCACGCCATATTTCATGTTGTATTGAAGTTTTTTTCACATTCTGGAGAAAACAAAAGGGGTTTTTTTCTTTTCAAATTTATGTGTACATGTGGGAAAGAAATATAAGGATATTATCCACTCAGAGGACCAAATTTAAAATGGCAATAGATATGATTGATTTTGTATAAAATCCTATCTTATTTTATGTAAAATGGCAATAAGTCATCCATGAAAGGATTAAAATTAAAATGTTTTTCTTAACTCTCTTTCTATGCTTACTTAAAGGCCTTGAAGAAATGAGACTACTTGTTGCAGAAAATCTTCTGCATACAAACATGTGTGCATTTTGTGTGCAGTTTGTAAATTTAGCTCTAGGAAAGTATAACAATAAAGTGGAATTGAATTCAGCGATGGCCCTTAAGAGATTTGAGTAAAGTATATATATGGAAACGTAAGACATGTCAGTGAAATCAGTACAGACTGTAATGGCATTTCTGGTGTCTTCAAAAGACTGCCACCAAACGAAGCAGACTGTGTCAAAATGGAAACCCCAAATAAGAGAAGTGAGGGAAGAAGTTTGAGGAACAGAAACTCTTTGGGGCAGATGATTTGAATGTCTTCCAAAGCCTTCTAGAAGCACTAAGCTCAAGCTCAGCCCTTTATCTTTGACAAATACCACACCATGTATCTGCTTGTTATTTTGTGGTCCTGTTGCTCCTGTCAGCTTGTTAAATGGAACTCTGGCTTCAATCGGGAGATGATAATGTAGTAATCTCTGTGCTCTGCTTGTCTCGGCATCCAGAGGAGTTGCTGTGCCCGACTGTGTGAGGCCGTCCAGTGCCAAGGGTAACCGCTGGCAGCTGGGCTGATAGAAAACAGTCTGCACCAACAGATTGAAAATGTTCTTTTCAGATCTTTAGATTGGAACTTGAGCTTTACTTTTAAAAGTTTTATGTACACAGCATGATTCACAAAATAAATTTCTAAACCAATTGCTTCAGGAGCCTCCGAGCCGTGACTTTAAGGTAGCTGAGAGTCATCACTCTTGCTGAAATGCAAAGGAGCAGCCTCAAAATTGTTGTCCATCAAAGAGAGGCTGGGTAAAGCCCCCAGTGTGTGACAGTTTGCAGACCTATGGTAAATAAATCTCATATATAAATTCAAACTTCATTCTAACTAATCAGAAGTACCCTTTTTAATAGAATTGTTTCTTCCCACAGAGAAATTTTTGAAACAAAAATGTGAGATTCAGTTTTTATCTGTTGAGGTTCCTTGTCCTGCAGGACCCACTTTATCCTCGCAGCAGAAAGTAAAGATGAGCAACCAAAGACGGCTTTATAAAATGGCTTTATTCCCCAATGGGCCAGAGTTCCTCTCTCCTTGCTAGGTGGGGAGCTGAACTGAGCAATCAGAACTTTCTAATTAAGGTACCCTTACAATGCTGAGCTAATAAAATTAAAGGTGTTTAATACCCACAAAGCTTCCGAAACGCTGTAGGATGGGGGTGAGATATGGATGAGATTGAAGGGATGGAACATTTATAGTTTAAAAATATGACCTTTGGAGAAAATTTGGGGTTCTACCAATTACTAAGAATGTGACCTATGCTAGGTATTTGGACTTCTGGTCCTCTGCTCACTCTTTTTAAAGCAGAAATGATTACATCTACCTCATGGAGTTGTTGGGAACATAAAACAAGATAACTTTAGGGCTAAAGTTTACTTGTGTTTGCAACTGTGAAAATGGTTTAAGAAATAAAATAGGTAGAAGGATATATGAGTGAATAAATGGTAGGTATGTCATAAAACAAATACAGTGAAATGTTAACAATTATGAAATAGAGATGGTGGGTACATGAGCATTTGCTATATATAGTTCTTTCAGCATTTCTGTGTTTGAAAACACATCTTGTTAAAAATGAAGAAGACATTTAGAAGGGCATTGCTTTCCAATGTAGGTATAATTCCTGTGCTCACTACTTCCAGGTAAGATCCATATAGGCACATGGCCATACTCAGCCTCAAGGAAGTCTGGGAAAATGTTTTTTTCACAGACCATTGTGAGCTGAGGTTAGATTTAGGGATTTTGTTTCTAGGAAAGAAGAGAGATATTGGAGGAAAGTAGGAATCTGAATTAGTCACCCAAATGTAATTATTTCCTGGCACATCCAAAGTACTATATAACAAATGATGGACATTACTATTAATAAAGGAAAGAGACAGTCTTTACAATCCTATCTCAGTAAGCAGGGCCCAAAGTATGTCCTAATCTTCCCTGAGTTACTCAGTGTGCTTATTTCTTCCATCCCTGTTCAGCTGGTTTTGCATTTCTATGACAGTATTTTACTCCACCCTTCATTGTGTGTCCTTGATTCTCTCCAGAACCCCTCCCTGTGGAGCCTGAGGTTAGCTTTTGTATGACATGGGGGTCTCTATTCGTCCATGTATTTAAGCTCAAAATGTTTCCTTATGGCAGAATTTTCTTAAAAGTCTCCAATATTGTTAAATCCTTGAAAGCATTGCTATATAAAGACAGCTGATTGTTCCATTATGGGGCCCATATGAAGGAGTTCTGTTGTTTATGATTCTGTATCATTGCCTCCTTGGTGGGCATTTCCTATGAAGAAATGCAGAGAGTCCTCTATAACAGAGCAGGCAGTTGGCCTTTGATTTCCATCCAGGGAACTCCCTCCACTGCATTGTGTGAGAACTGGATTATGGAAAGGAATCAGGAACCCTAAGGAAGACCAATACAATGGGCAGAGGAAAAGGAACCTCTCAAACATACTGAGTGAGACAAAAACCAAAAAAGAGAATGGGAAGCTCATGGTGGAGAAGAACCGGAATAAGGTTATATCTAGAAAGTCCAAAGTAGAAAAATAAATTTAGGAAAGAGTGGTATTTAATGCCATTCTATAGCCAAAGAAAATAAGGTCTGACCATTGTCCTTTGTTCATTGGCAATTTTAACAAAGAACCATTGCAGGGGGCCAGTGATGGCAGAAGTCAAACTTCAGTGGGCTGAAGATGACAGAAAGGTATGGGAGAGAATAGCAACTGTGAACATGTTTAGGAGTGAAGGAGAGGAGAGGGTCATTGGGTAGTGGGGTCTACAGGTTTTTGTGAGCGAAAAGAACTGACTGTGGTCAAATACTGATCTGAAGGAATCAAAAAGGGATAGAAGTCAATGATACAAAAGAGAGAGGGGATAACTATAAGAAGAAGGTTGTGAGAAAGTAAGACAGGAGAAATCCAGAGGAAGATTGGCCTTGGGCAGGAAGAGTCCTCTTATATTGTACCCGGAGGGCAGGGTATGCCGTAGTGTGACATTATTATGTTATAATTATATTATTGTAGAGTAACTTTATTACCCTTCCTTGTTTACTGTGCTTCTCTAAAGTCAGTCTGCAATCATATGCCATTAGGTCTTTTTGTGACACTGTTGTTTTTTCTGGAGTTGGTTAGCAAATTACAAACACTGTCTTATAACAACTCCTGCCAAACAATGTCTCCTGTATCCCATACTTACCCATTTCTGAAACTTAGTTCAAGTTCTAACTTTTATTTCTATTAGCCTTCGATCATGTTTCCAATTTGTCAGGATCTTTTTATATTTTAATTGAACGCACAACATATCACTGATGTGTTTCAACCTTGTGCCATCCACATATTAAAATATCAGCTGTATGTCTTCATCCAAAGAACTGTCTTTAACTTTATTTTAGTTTTATTTCATCAAACGCTCTGCCCTCCTTCCCCATAGAGACCTAAGGGAAGAAGAATTAGATTGAATGCTTTGATGATAACTGATAAAGCCTTTCGTCCTGAGGAATCCTCCCAAATTGGATTAAATGGATTCATTTGTGGGTTTCAGTGTTTATGTTTCAGGAAGGCAGGGATGTGAAAACTCTCACTCTCTCTGTGTTCATTCTCACAAATAGATGGATACTGTCACTTTTCAAGGCTTGTCCATCTGGAATGCATCACAAACACATTGCTGGGAAAGTAAAAGTTCCAGAAAGAGCCTCATTTTTCCCTGGAACTGTGAAATTGAGTGGCCTAGTTTCTCCCACATTGTTGTAAATTCACAGGAGTGTAATATAAGCTACATTTTTAACCATTTGGGATAGCTTATGATTGAATAATGCTTCCTGCCAGACATGTTTTTCTTTTATTTGTCACTTACTTTTCTCTGTAATTTCAGCAATGGCAATTGCTGATTATGGAAATGACTCCAATTGTTCAGCCTCTCATAACCACATTTGGTTACCAAAAGCAATCTATCTGTTACTTTTAAAACCTGCTAAACAAGAAAGCAGCTTATTCTTGCCTCCTTCCAAGCAACCAAGAACATGGCCCTTTGCTTCTTGCATTGCTGTAGGACCATGAGCGCCTGCCTGCCTTGAATCAAAATCTGCTTGTTCCTAACCACTGCCTTTGCAAATCAGTAATTTGATTCAGTGGGTTTAATTTAAAGCAGGCACTAACATTCTTTAGACTATTTGTCCATCTTCCAGAAAATCAAGGAGGGCAACAAAAACAAACAAACCCTAGCCCTAAGTTAAACCAGATAGGGAGGAAGGAATTTCAAGGAGCAAGAAATAAAAAATTTAAAGTCAAGAGAAATAAATAGAAAATATTTTGAGGCTCCACCTGTCCAGGTCCCATTAGCCCTTCCTTTACCTTCCTTTCCTAGAGGAAATCAAAGCTTCTCCCAAGAGCAAATATTTGTAGTCAGCTTCTAAACTTCCACAGAGGTTGGTGAATACAGCTCCTCCCATTCTGCCTCCTCCCTCACATAGGTGAGTGTACCTGGAGTCCCAGCTGGCAGACATTGCCTAGTGATTTTGCTGCATCTCCTACAGCCAGCAAACCCACAAAACCTTCTCTTTGCTTAAATAACATAGACAAATTAATTCCCTTTTGCCTTAACCTCAGCCTGGCTCCCCACAGCAACTACCAGTATTGGGATAGAAGAAGAAGTTGGCAGCTTTCCTAGAAAACCAAATAGTTTTTCTTTTTTTTGCGACAGAGCTCAACTTTCTCTTGCCCCAGGCTTAAAAATACAAGTCCAGTCTTTAATTTAGCTTTCCTTTTGTGAGTAACCAGGGCTCACCAAGATAATAGTAGGTTAGTGTAAGTCATTACGAAGGTTTTCCAAATCTGAAGCAGAGGTATTCCAGGGTATATCTGTGTTTATCTAATATTTCCTAAATGTGGGTTGACCAGAGAACACTGTTTAACCAGATATGTTTAGTGTTTATTAATTATTTCTTATTTTAATTTCATTAAATTCTCAGATTTTAAGTTTGATCTCTTAGCCCTCTGATTTATTTCTTTCTATTTTTTTTTTCTTTTTAGAATAACTCATTGAAGAAAGAACTTTTTCTAGATATTGTAGTTAGAATATCTGAGGTATTCATGGTTTATGTATGTGTAGCTGAATATTTACTAATTTACCCACTTACCTCCTTGTATACATCTTAAGCATGTTAATACAGTTATATATAGTGAATTTAATACGCCTGCCTTTTTTTTCTAATTCTTGAATTTTTTGTGGAACGAAGCTGCAGCGTAATAAATGCAATTAATAAAAAGAGGGGTTATGTGTAGCCAGAATATGGGGAAATCGCTTTGTTCTTTTACGATTGGACATTTTATAGGCATTCCTCCACCTCCACTCTTGTACTTTGGGAGAGTGACTTGTTCTTTGTGTTTAACAATAATAATTTAACTTTAAAGGAGCCTCAACTCAAGAAATTACGGCCAAAGCCCCACATATGTGCTGCAAGCTTGGTGAGCAATAACATGACATAGGGAATACAATTTTTAAAGAGTGTAGCGAATCTTCCCTTTACCATAACTTATTTTCAAATAAGACATGGAACTGTTTTTCCTCGGTATCAGTGAATCAACCCTGCGCTGTGATATGCATTCCTAGTCTATTTGATCTGTGTTTTGGGTATTTAAAGAGCATGTTGGCATTAGGGGCAAGGTAGTTATTTCCCATGACATTTAAAAAATCCATTTCTGTATTACATATTCCAATCTCATGAAAATTGGATCTACTCTATTCAGATTTGGCATCCAACGCTTGTTGGCCATGATGTGTGATATAATTTTAAGCTGCTCATGTACATTTTAGGAGGAGATTGATTTACACCAGTCTTTACCTGAGATGAGCACAATTTAATCTTATTCCTATTGATCCCAGAAACATTTAAGATTGGTTTTGAAAATTCTCAAGAACAGAGGACTTTGGATACATTCAAATCATTTTGCTAAGCATTATTGGCATGTATATAAAAGCATGAAACTGTTAACGCTTACCCTTTTTTGCCTCGGCATCTTTGTTAGTCACTGCATACCTACAGGCTAATTCCTGCTCCAGATGCTATGATGTCTGCCCAGCTGTTAGAATATATGCTATTTACACATAACAACATAAATAGCATATCCAGAACATTTTGCAGGCTGGGACTTTGCCATTAAGTCTAAGATATATTTAGTGTCAAGGATAATTCTTTGGTAAATTGTAACCAGGAGGGAGTTGAGAGAATGACAACAGGAACAGCAAAGTGCCTCATAAAATAGTCAAATGAAGAAATTATTTACCCGAGCATTTCCATATAAGCACATACTGTGCAGTACAAATTGAATTTCCTGTGAGTGTAGAATCATTGTGTGCAGTTTTAAGGATGTCTAATAATGCATCTACTTTATTTAAGAGGACCAAATTGCATCGGATTCTTTAGCAAGGCTCTTTTAGCATATGAAAGAATAGATATTTTAATTGTTTCAGATTGCAATGTAGCTTTGCACTTAGGAGCAGCAAGGTTTCAGATTTTAGCAATGTCTATGACTATCTTGTGACAATAGACAAATCTCCCAGTCTTTCCTAATCTTGTACTTCTTCTGGTTTTTCAGCTTCCAATACTGGGACACTGCATTTTTAACTGTTTTTGTGTTTTGACAAAAAAAAAATGTTTTATACAAGGTCTAGGGATATTCACTCTTCAACTTTTCCTCAATATCTCTTAAGCCTCCTAAGGTGATTAGAGAGATATATACATGGTTTCTTAGCTACCCCTCATTTAGGTGAGCACTATTAAGCAGAACTTCCAAAATGCAAGTCAAAGAATATTGTACAACTCAGTAAATCAGTTTTCATAGTTAAAATTATTTTGTCTCCCTTTATATACTTCTGGATTCAGCTAAAATATGCTTCAGGGCACAAAGTTGTTTCATTAACTTTTTTTGGAAATCAACCTTGTAGAGGTTCTCAATGTCTATTGAATCGTCATTCATTTCAGACACCAGATAGACCACTGGTACCTAGAGGGGACCTGGCAAATGTTCATGTGCAATGACTGGAACTAATTTTTATCAGTGTGGATGGTACCAGACTAGGAAAATTACCCATCTGGGCCAGGTAATCTGTCTTTCTGGAAAATCACTAAACTACATTCCTAATACCAGAGACACTAAGATAAGTTTCTTTTATTGAATAATTTACTCATTCAGTAAGGATTTGAAAAGCCTGGGGGTATTTTGAGCATATGGTTTAGGGACATTAGTTTAAAACATGTATTATGAACAGAATTTTGATGCAATCTAAGTAAACTAGCTTAATTCCTAAGTGCTACAAATATAGACGGAATATTTCTACAAGAAAGCAGGACATTTCTACAAAAGCTACGCTTTTGAGATAGACTTAGAGGCTGTAGATTAAAACTTTTCTTCACCATTGCCCTATAGTACTGTTGCATCCATTTTCAATTGCCATGGTCAGTTCTCTCTTGACAGCTGATTGCTCCTCTCACATGACACATGGCACAATTTCTTCACTTAGACTCCTACTTCATTGTTTGTTCCTTTCCAAACACGTTTGCTGGTTCCCACTTGTATCATTGCCCTACATTGAAGATCTGCAGGGTTCCAACCTTGAGAAATTTCTGCTAGCATTAATATTTGGTGATCTTAGTTAGACTGAAGGCTTCGATAGGTTGATAAATCACACATTTGTCTCTCCCACCAGATATTTCCTCTGAACTTTAGTCTTGTACATTCAACAGTCTACTCAATATCTCTACTTGAGTATCTAATAAGCATTTAAAATTTATCATCTCCATTTCAAAATTAGTAAGAGCAGGTTTCATATGGTCTAACCACAAAGAAATGTGAAACATGTAGATTATGGGTATATTAATTATTTTCATTTAATGATTTCACAATGTATACATGTATCATAATACCACATTGTACCCCATAAACATTCAACTATTATTTGCCAATTAAAAATAAAATTTTGAAAATAAAAATAAATAAATAAATAAATAAATAAATAAAATTTATCATCTCCAGAACCGAATGTCTTATTTCACACTGCACTCAAAAGAAGGCACACATACCTTTCCCTCCACTTCTTTGCATCTTAGTTCATGGTAATTCCATCCTTCCATCTAAGGCAAAGTCCTTGAAGTCCTCATTCACTTCCCTCTTTATTTTTCTCTCAGAAAATCTCATCAGTGCTACCTTCACAATATTTGACCATCTCTCACTCAGTTCCCACACTTGTCATTGTCCACTTGTTATTGTTCATCACTTACTTAGCCTTCTGGTGTAGGTTCCTAGTTTTAATTTTATCCCTGCTTCATCCTTGCCCTCCTGCAGGTTATTCCCAATATTTTTAATTTCTGGCAATACTGTATTTGGGTTTGAACTCAAGACACTGTGCTTGCTCGGCAGGTGCTATATCACTTGAGCCATGCCCCCAGCTCTTTATTACTTTAGTTATTTTTCAGATAGGGTCTCTATTTGTGCTTTGTACCCAGGCTAACCTCAGACCAAGATACTCCTACCTATGCCTCCCAGGTAACTGGGATTACAGACATGTGCCACCACAACTGACTTATTTGTTGAGATAGGATACCACTAACTTTTTGCCCAGGCTGGCCTTGAACAGTCTTTGCCTCCTGAGTATCTATAATTACAGGTGTACACCACCATGTTTGGCTGGAGTAATTCTTTTAAAAAAACTAAGCAAGATCATGCAACTTCTCTTCTTCCAACCTTCTAATGACTCTCCAATCTCATTAAAGCAAAATTGAGTCTTCAGGTAGTCCACAAGGTCTTACCTCCTCTCCTGCTGTTCTCCCATCACCCACTCTACTCCAGCTTCGTAAGTCTTGTTACTCTTCCCTCACCTCTTCCTCCCTTGAAGAAACTTCTTCAGGATTTTACTTCAATATCACCTTTGTAAGGATGGCCTTCCATGACCACACTATTTAAAATAGCAGAAGTAGGCCTTCCATATTTCTCTACTTTGTTTTCTCCAGACATTATTGCCATCTATCATACCATATATCTTAGTCAGCTTGGCTTGCTATAACAAAAATACCATAGGCCACATAGTTTAAACAGCAGATATTTATTTCTAACAGTTCTGAAAGTTGAATATCTGATGTTAGGTACCAACACAGTTGGGTTCAGTAAGGTTCCTCTTCCTATTTTCAGGCGGCTGCCTTCTCACTATGTCCTCATATGGTAGAAAGAGACAGCTCTAGCCTCTTCTCTTGGTATAATGACACTAATGTCATCTATGGGAGTGTGCTGTCTTTACCTCACCTACACCTAATTGCTTACCAAATGTCCAACTGCTATTGGCATCCCATTGGGGAATTAGAGTTTTAACATAGGAATGTTAGGAAGACACAAACATATAGACCATTACACCACATACTGCTTTTAGTTACTTATTATCTGTCTCTCCCACTGGAAAGTGTGCTTCATGAGTGCAAGGGTTTTGAGATATTCTGTACTATATATTTTAGACAATTTTTTTGGTGGTACTGGAGTTTGAACTCAGGGCCTCACATTTGTATATCCTTTAGAATATAGCAATGTTATTTGAATTAATGAATGAATTACCATGATAAATGATGTTCTCCTTAAGATTGATAAGATAACAGTACATTTTTGAGTAATTCCTTTTTTTTCATCTTCATTTCATTTAGAGGTATGAATCACACAAAGAATCAAGCAGAAAATAATCTGAAGAGTCAAAGCCTAGGAGGGAGGGTTATAATGGTATCTGGCAGAGATAACATCTAGAAATCATGGCAGGATAGGCAATGAGTTCCAATTTGTTGTAGAATACCTTAAGTTTCTTCAGGACTTGAAAGTAACTCAAAGCTCCCCAGGAAGGTATAGTATCTGAGAATTACCTTTAACTCTGGGGTGAGTTCAAACAATGTGCTTTCTCTTTTCTTCCCTACTTACACCAGCATTGTATTTTGTTGAAATAGTCAAGATGGGTGGGCCTGCAGCACCACTCTTAATTATAAGCCATCTGCTTCAGGGTCTCTTGAGTGGAAAGGGAAAGAGAAGAAACTCCACAAATGTTAAAAATTCTTTATCTTATTTTGTTCTGCAATTTTCCATCAATGCTTGGTCTGAAAAGAGATGACTGCTGGCCATTAAAAAATTAATTTTCAGCTTATGAGTAATCATCTTTGGGTCTTTCAGATCAAATATATTGTAGATCATGATGAGCTGGTTATCTTATATATTGTATCTTTTTTTAACTGTCATAAAATTGTTTTAAATTAGATAGAAGCTACTTTCAATTTCCCCAAAATTGGTTATTAGCCAAAATCATTCTTTAAAAAAATGTAAGGATATAAAAAAACATAAAAACTCTGCTAGATGGAAGTATAAATGTCCCAGATATATACAAAATCCAAGCAATATCAATGGAAGTAAGAACGATGTGCTCATGAACTAGGAAAGAACAAATGACAACATTCATCTAAGATCTGTTATGGGGACAAGAAGATTAAACAATAACCCTATATATGTAGGACTTCAATAGAAATCATTGAATAAGGGGGGTGGGAGCTTCTCTATCAAGTGTCCTGATGGTGATGTCTGTTTATTATATTCAGCCGACACTAACACCTGAACTGAAATCTGAGGCCTAATCTCTGATCTGAAGAGACACACATGAAAACAACAGTGCTATTGTATTTTCTATCTCTGACACTACATTCTCTCTGTCATAAGTTACTATGTCTAAAATAGGTATAACACATGGGAAACGCAGAAAGCAAAGCTACAAGTCTAGTAAACTCTCAGTGTGATATGTATTTCCAATGCCTCGCCTCCTCAGCTTGCGGTATTTGAAGGT
This sequence comes from Castor canadensis, assembly GCF_047511655.1. Taxonomy (NCBI): domain Eukaryota; kingdom Metazoa; phylum Chordata; class Mammalia; order Rodentia; family Castoridae; genus Castor; species Castor canadensis. Next base: position 142,173,726 of record NC_133390.1, on the reverse strand, counting down.
TGGGTTAAACATCTCTCCTTCAGTATATAATTTGCTCGCACCGATTTTCTTTCTATTCACTTCTAATGAGGCAGGTGATTACCACTCAGCAATGCTTGGCTTTGAGGCCATCTTTAGAGAGAATCTGTTTCTACATTTTGTATTCACCAGGAGATGATCTCTTTGAGTTTGTTGTTGTTGTTGGGGAAGGGTGTTTGTTTCTTTTTTACTCTGTTACCTCAAGCCCAACTAAAAAATAGGTAACTGTTGACTCCGGTGGAACTTATGCCCATTTCCAAATGCTATCTATATATTTTTAGATCTTTTGTGCTATAATTGGTGTGCTATTGTGGTAACAAGTCCAGGAAAAAGAAAACACTCTACTTCCCCAGACTGAGCTTGGGAAATCACTGGTCTCACATAGATGTTATAAGCAGTGTTTACTTACCCACTGCACTTGAACACCAGGATGCCATTCTGCAATGCAAAATCCAAGATATTTGAAGTCATGATTTAATCATCAAAGTGCCAGATTTTAAAAGACCGTTATAAATTCCTGCCTTTTGTCAGAATATAGTGATTACTGTAGGTGATATTGGAACGTTGTTTTTTTAACCATGTTTGTTAATTGTGAAGTATCCGAGGCAGATTTTTCAAAAATTGGAGGCAGAATGTTTGAGTGTTTAAGATGTCTGGAAAATTATGTAAAAAAGTCAAACCGTCAAATCCAGTTATAGTCATGCCAGAGAAGCTAGTTGGATGAATAGGAGTGAGAGTAGAGCATCGTAGGAGGCTGAAATCAGAGCCAATGCAGAGAGTTGGGCATGATTTCAGTTGTTCCAATTGACATTAAGTTTTCCTTTCTGAGGTGAAAAAAAAAAAAAAAAGCCACAGCTTGCTATATCATGTATTTGTGTGTATGTAGGTTAGAAAAAGGGAAAAGAAAAGACAAAGGCAATGGCTAATTATAAAAGTTTACTTGAAACATTCTGGATGCTTCAGGAAATAAAATTAGCTAGCTTCACAGCCTTACCAGATTGATGATAATTACATTGAGATTTCTGTGATTCCAGTGAATGTAGGTTTTAACAAAATAAACACATTTATTGTCATTCCGCTGTTTATATTATCATGGAAGAAAAACTGCTAGTGTTAAATTTCTTAGATAGTCACTCAACCTAAATTTATAATCTCAGTACAATCTTGCCTTCTTTGACCCATTTAAAACTTTCTGAAGATATACTAAAGACGAGTCCTATTGGTAAGAGATTAGGTCTATAGCAAAAGACCTAATCAATCAAGCATGGTCTCAGAAGAAAACAAATAGCACATTCAAATTAGAAAAATTCCCATTCTTAGAAAGATTCTCTATTCTGTTGAAAATGTTCCTTATTCATTAACTCAACCTCTTCCTAGAAAGATTCTGAAAATGCATGACTCCAACATCGTAAGTGACTTGAGATTTTTTGGCACAGGGTTCCAGCCTCTTAAGGTCTTTTTAAGTTCTGATTTCATCATGCAACACAAAGGTCCTCAAATTTAGTAGCCCCACCTCAAAATTCTCTGGAAAAATAGTTAGAGTACTGATTTTGCAGGCCTTCCCCAGAGGTATAGTCAGTCTGAAGCAAGTCCCAGAAATCTGTTTTTTGTTGTTTTCAATTTCCCAGGCAATTCTAATGTAGTCAATCAAAACACAGGCACCTGGAATCCCTTGATATAACACTTTCAGCATAATGCATGTGCTAGACACCTTGTTAGAGTTTATCTTTGTTCAGGAATTAAGGGATTTCTCACCAGGGCCAGATTTGTGAAAGTGGAGCAGAATATTAGAGTTGCCCAGGGAGCTTTCCTAACCTCACTGCCTCACCCTGGCTAGCCAGGCCTCCCTCTGAAATCCACTTACTATGACAGAGAATTGCTATTCTTGAAGGGAGCATGTTGACACCCTTCAATCGCCCGGTGCAGAAAATGTGATCAGACTCTTAAATTCCATCAGTAACCCTTTTTTTTACACATGATTGTTGAGCTTATTTTGCATTAATTTTATAATATGTATTTCTACATGTTGTGTTAACAATAATTGCATCTCTGTAAATATTTTACTGAATTTGAATTACAATCATCAAACCTACTCATCTACCCATCCTTATTTCCTCTCTTCCACAAGTATTAATTGTTCTGTGAGCTAAGAATGTTCTAGGTTTTAGGGATGTCGTAGCGATCAAAATAGTTGAGGTCTCTGCCCTTTTTGCACTTGCATTCCAGATGGGGAACAGACATTAAACAGGTATGTAAATAGATTTTCAAAAAGAGTATTTTCAATATAGATATGTGCTATGAAGAAAATAAGTGAAGGGATGTGATGAATTGTAAGGAATGGGTAAGCTGGGGCTACATCGGGGAGGGCTTCTCAAAGGATGACAGAGGGTTGAAAACTGAAGGTCAAGAAGGAACCAGCCTTGCACAGATATGGGGGAAGAGCATTCCAGGCAGAGGAAACAGCAAGTGTAAATTCCTGGGATAGGAAAGAAACTTTAGTCTTCACATAAGACATTGAAGGCATCTCACAGTGACTTGTCTTTACTGAGTTTCTGCTGGCCATCAAAGAATTATTTCCCTTTATTTAAATTCTCATAAATCTTCAGCAATCTGTGGAAAATGTTTCTACTTCCCACAAGCTTTTAGTCAGTCCATCTTTAAATGTTCCTGTGCTAGATTAGAATAAAATAAATGAGTGAAAACTCCTGATACTCTAAGTCCCTCCTGTAAATATTTGTACCTTATTCCTCTAGGGGATGATCTATGTTACATGGAAGTTGAAGTTTTTATAATTTCAAGTTCCCTCTTCAAAAAACAAGAATACAAAATCACAAATAAAAAATTGCAATTGCCCCTCCCATGCAAGTAAAGGACACAGAAGCATCAGAATTTTTGGCTTCACAGTCCTCACCTTTCTGTAGTTGGAAGAGTAAGAGTGACCTGGGTCAGAACTCAGAACTAGAAGGTAGGAGACTGATTTTGCAGATAGGAGAACCAGCAGATCCCAAGGCTGTGAGGGGCAGTGCACCTCATAAACAGTGAGAAAGCTAGTTCTTCTGTGAATAGCCAGGAAACCCACCCTCTTCTACATCCTCTCTGGTGATGAAGACAGGGAGAAGACAATCAGGTTGATTTAACCATACAGTTATCATAGCATCCAGTTAGTTACAGTCAGGAGAAAATAAAATAAGAGAAAAGTAGCTGGCTATTTAGTACTTTATAAAGAAACTGCTAAAGGAAGCTATAAGCAAGTACACATGCCAGGTTAAGTAAAAAATAGGAAACAACACAATGTGGGAAGTAAGTAAACAGAGGTAGAGGTAGAGGAGGTGGATAGTAACTGAGACAGTGGAGCAGGCTGAGAAGTGTAGAGATTGTGTTGGTGCGTGCAGAGCAAGAGAACAGTCACATGGGGGTGCAAGTAGCAAAGATGGAAGGACTGAGTATTGTGGTCAGGTAGTGGGTGGAGGCAGTAGAAAATGTGGTAGGGGTGGGTATGCAGAGTTTGGTTTCATTTGAGACTCTGAAAATCCATTCTTCCTGCCCTGTAAAAAATGCCTCATTTCATATGAGTTCTGATTCTCAGGAAGATATTCTCATGGGTAAAGAGGAGTCAAATAATTCTATCTCACATTGTCAAAACAAAGACTTAACTTAATCAAAATCAAAATCAAAACTTCTGCCCACACTGTGGTCCAGTTTGAGGCAGGGAAACCATTACAGAGTTTTGACATTTGGCTTCTAAGCAATAATAATGAGCACCATCCTCCAGTCCCCGCCCGCATCCCATGCTGGGGATCAAACCCAGGACCTAGCTCACGTGAGGCAAGCACTCTACGCCTGAGCTATATCACCAGCCCAGTAAGGAGCTTTTTAATTAGCACCAACATCCTGATTTTCTGTGGGCACTCTAACAATGTGTTGCTCTTTCTTACTCTTAAAGTCTACCAGATGGTCACCCATCATTAAATAGTTAATATCAATCATGTTTGCTTTTCATTTGTTGCCCTCAATGCAGAGAAACTAAAGTAGATACCTTAAAAGCAACTGAGGCCAATAGGAGAAGGGGACCAGGAACTAGAGAAAAGGTTAGATCAAAAAGAATTAACCTAGAAGGTAACACCCACGCACAGGAAATCAATGTGAGTCAACTCCCTGTATAGCTATCCTTATCTCAACCAGCAAAAACCCTTGTTCCTTCCTATTATTGCTTGTACTCTCTCTACAACAAAATTAGAGATAAGGGCAAAATAGTTTCTGCCGGGTATTGAGGGGGTGGGGGGAGAGGGAGGGGATGGAGTGGGTGGTAAGGGAGGGGGTGGGTCGGGGGGAGAAATGACCCAAGCATTGTATGCACATATGAATAATAAAACAATTTTTAAAAAATCATGTTTGCTTTTAAAAAATGTCATCGTATACATTAAATGTTATATATGACTTCAAAGGGCTTGTTTTAAATGTCAGTTTGGTAAGACTTACATATAGTTCCAAAACAAAATAATCACCTTCCTTCCTCCTTCCTTCCTCTTCTCCTCCCTCTGTTCCCCCTCCTCTTCCATTACCTCTTCTTTTTCTTCCTCCCTTTTTTGTTAAATCTTCTTCAGATATTTGACAGATACGATCTTGATAAAGTCCAAACCAAACATAATTTGTGGTCAGGAAGACATTTCTTTTTAGAAAATCTTCTTCCTTTCATAATATAGAACAAATCAGAAAGCTACATAGCCATGGTATGGGTTAGCATTGGTGACAATTTTATGAATATGAATGTTGAATGTGGCGTGTGAACTGGAAATCATCACAAGCCCTTGCATGTAATTTTAAAAAGATACACCATTTGCTCAGGGTTGACTTTTGACTGAATGTCATATTTTAGATTTATGCATATGAGACTATGATTTCAGAAAGAACAAAAACCTATTTTGTATTTACCTCAGAATGCTCAAACTTCTAGCTATATCTTTCTACAATACCTTCTACCAGATTATTTTAATAGATGAAATAATTTGCAAGGACAGCCATTTCCTTGCCTGGATACTATCCAGTATAGAGGTTTTCTACATGCTAATTAATTCTAACCTTGACTACTCTACCTGCTGTTTCAAAGGTTGGCAGCTTGTATTCATCACCTGAATGACAGCTGTTTCTAACCACTTTTCCCTGAAAAGACATAAAGAAATTAAATAAACCTTTTGCATGCTAATCACTGACATTCTGAAGTGACAGTTGAAAAGTGAAGTGTGTGTCTAAGACAGACTTGAAAGATTTTGTCTACATCAACCAATCGTTAGATTTTGACTAGATACTTGTAAAGTATAGAGGGAAAGGATGGCAGGCAGCTGCTGAGACAGTAGTATCATAAGTAAGGATGAATCATTGAAAGAGACTTTAGATAAATTAAATGTCCACATTTAAGAAATTGAGCAATATACCCTTTTATGCAAGTTGAAATACAGATTTTTTTTACCCTTTGGCTTTTTCTCCAAGTCAATAACAAATAGCAAAATCAAGTGTCTTTTTTTCTTTTAAGAAGACATTTTTTCCTTTACAATTTATTCAATTTATTTAACTATCTCATAATAATGGCTGATATCATATTGTTTCCCAGTCACAGAGCTATCCTTTGTCCAAATGGATTTCATTTCTACTATAATATCAATTTCTGCTCTTTACAGTAATGCCTGGGGTTAAGAGGATTTGACTGATTCCTCCATAGCACAATAAAGTATATATGAAGAATGTCTTCTAGTACAATAAACATGCACACAGCACAGTTTTGGAAAGGATGATTTAACCTTCATGGAGGACGAGCATTTAGATACAAATAGTAGGTTAAGTTCTTTGATTTGCTCAAAGGCATCTACCCCTGCAAGTTTTCTTCTGCATGTTACTGACGTTCTATAAGGCTCCTGAAAGTATTGTTCAGTCAGAAGTAATATATTCCTCAGTAGTATATGCCTCATTTATTTAAGTTGCTTTTTCTTAGCATTTAAAGTTTGTTGTCATTTAGTAATTTTACTATCATATGATAAAGTTAACCTCTTTTGGTGCCTAGTTCTATAAGCTATATAGACTAGTATATTATCATCTTAATCAGAATGTAAGGTAATTTTATCATCCCCCACAAACACTCTTACACTATCCCTTGATAGTCAAAGTGTTCTCTTAAACCCTAACCTCTTGGAAAGTGTTTCCTTGATATTAAAGTATTAAAAAAGGAGGAGGTGAAGAGAAGGAAAATAAGGAGAGGTGGAAGAGGAAGAAGAAGAATGGGGAGGGGAGAGGAGAGAGAAAAAGAAGGCAGAAAGAATTGGGGAAACAACCAGGTAAGTGTTCATTGAACTTTATCAAGGATGTTTTGTGTTGCCGGTGAAGGTATCTTTAGTATCTTCAGTACACTGTTTTCACCATTATCTTTTTTTTTTTTACATGAGAAGATGAAATTGTTAAGTGATCTCTGCAGTCATCTTCCAATTGGAGGTTTATGTACTAGTCCCTTGAGGGCAGAACTGTCCCACTGACACTTGCTAATCTATACTGCCAATGCTAGGATTGTTGTCAACTTGGCATCATTCCCACCTCTATGAATTGCAGTGAAGAGGAGAAAAGAACACATACTCTAGAATTCTCTATCCTATAAGGTTTTGATTCCAGATTGCCCATGAGAGGGGAGTGGGGTGAGAACTTGGAGACAAAAGGGGAAAAGTGTTTTACAGCCAGATATATGGTCAGATGTGGGATTCCTAGGCAACTAACTTTGAGTATGCATCAGAAACACCTGGAGGGCTTGTTAAAACACAGTTTGCTGCGCCCCACCTGCATGGCTATGATTCAGGCATTCTGGGTCAGGGCCCAAGAATTTGCATTTCTAAGTTCCCAGTTATTGCTGATGCTGATGGGCCTGGGACCACACTTTCAGAACAAAAGACCTATACATTTGAATTCCAGACTATTCTTACTGGAAGCCACAAAGATTGCAGCATGGTCATGGAACAGAATGAAAGATCAGAAGAAGGATTAATTCCTTCAGCCTTGGGTAATGCTTCTATAACCAAGATCCCTGTGGCCCACCAGATCAGTGCTGGTCTGGTGTCTAATTTATCAAGGTACAACAAAATAGGAAGTCTTGTATTTGCTTACCTCTGTCAGATATTTGAAAGAATCTATATAGATAATATCCAACATTTCCCCAAAAATTTGCTTCTTGTTTTTCACTTCCTGATCCTTCAAGGAGCAACTTACTCCCCTTTCCAGAGCAACTTTTCTCATTCCTCCTCCTCGTCACCATAAGATTGTCCTCAGCTGCCTCATACTAGCCTAACTTTGGCACAGAGCAAATATTACATATCCTGTGCTCCCCACCATGTTGAATGGCCCCCCCCCCCACCAAGCCCTTTGAGGAAGGTTGATTTTATTTTGCTCTGGCTACTTTTCAGGAGGAAATCCTTTTCCTTGGATTTTTTCAAAGGGGATTGGGATAGAGTAAACAGACAATGTGCAAATATTTTAAGGGAACCAAATATTTTCCTTTCCTCAAACTTAACTGCAACTGTTGCTTTTGCCTTGGTGGCACATTATTCTGATCAACTTCTTAATTAGTTGTGGACCCTGTTCAAATACCATTTGCTTATTTTGGCTTCAGACATGTATGTCATCAATTGTTCATTGTTTTGTGACAGACCACCAATAACTAATTTACATACAACATCTCCTTTCATCTTTCCAGTGAGTCTGTGATGTGAGAATGGTGTGGCAAAGGTATACTTCACAGTTGTAAATGTGTCCAGGAACTCAACTAGAAACACTGACCACTCTGGTTTCTTACTGGTACCCTCTGTCCGTGAATCCTGTGGCACTGCAATCTGTTAGAATCAGGCTCCCTGGGCACAAGGCAAAGCAGACTTAGTCATTCAGAGGTAGGAGAAAGGGCAGCATAGTGGGCAGAGAAAAGACAAAGAAAAGCTAGCATCTAGGAAATTGGAGACTAAGGTTTGCCCAATGTAGAACTTTCACTAAGCAGCAGACGTAGGATTTGAACCCAGGATAATTTGACACAAACTATAGACACACCAGGGGAACATGTCATCCTTTCAAGAGCCTAAAAAATGGTTGACATTATTGTAAAACATTATTGTGTGTAAAATCAATATGTCCTTTTATAATATGAGTAAATGGATTTATCCAGGTGTATCCATTCTGAGATACTCTGAAATGGAAGGGTCAATAGTTATGTGTAGAAAAATTTCACTCAAGTAGCTGCTCAGTAATGAAAAACCCCATCAGAAGTGAGATTTAGGGCTTTGACTTTTCTCTGCCCTGGCCATACACTTAACCGTGGTCATAATTGTTGACTTCAGTTCCAGTAAGATTTTATTTATCTTCATGGAATAAAAACTCAACTATGCTTAAAAAAGAAATTGACTTTTCAGAAACAATTTTGGTATGTCTAAGTTTCAAACTTTAACTCAAAATTTAAACAGAGACAAGGCACATTATTGTTTAGGAAGAAATTCATTTTTAAAGGTGCTATTTTAGCTATTGCAAAGCATGCTCTTTCTGAAGAACTTCTCCCTTTCAAGGGTGGAGTTTTAATACTGAGTTTCCTATAAATGTTTAAATGTGACTTGCAGGTCAAAAGTCACAGTTTAAGTGGAGTTTTAGGAAATAGTTTATGACTTTAGGTCCATATCTGTTGCAACTGAAACACAAGCCAACAGTGAATAAAAAGTAATGCTGATGTTTAGGCAAGCTGACTGCCTAGGGAATTGGTCTCCTGTCAAATAATATTGTCTTACTTGTGGTAGCAGACATAACTGACTCATTCGTTTATTTGTTAATTTTTTTCTCTGCATACATTTGAGTGTAACGATCGTTTTACTTCAAATGTCTGTACATTAATTTTATACTTTGGCGTGAGACTTCCTTAACAGGTATCATTGTTGAGTGCTTGTTGTGATCAGCACTTAACATATATTATCTCTGAGTTTTCCAGCAACCCTGCTATACTTTCATTGTTATTCCCATTTTACCCTTGTTTAACAAAAGCTCATAAAAACCAAGCAACTTGATGAAGTCCAGTGTTAGTCCAGTGGAGCTGTGATTTCACCTCAAGTGCACATAAGGACAATTTATTTTCTGTGTTTGCACATAATACCCCATCCTGAGCACTTCTTGCGCTTGTCTATACAATCACCTCAGCTAGCATTTGGTAGTCAGAAACATACTGACTGATTCCCAGTATCTTGACTTCTGAAAATTTTAATTTTTGAAAACGTGTGGCCAAAGTCAGAGCCAAGGTCTCATTAGAGTAGCAGACTCTTAGGATATGAGACATACTGTCTGAGTTCTGTCATTCTTGGCTCCTAAGTTGGCTCACCCTGGGGTTTTCAGACTAACACTATCTTAGATAATGGTTATTCATGAGGAACCACATTTTAATCCTCTGGTACAAGCTAGATGATTCTTCTATTAATTCTCTTCTATTGTGGATCACGACAAGGGACTAACTGGATCAGGATCTCAGGACATAGCAAAACAAGCAAAAACAAAACAGCTGAATCCAAGATTCAAAAGACTTGGCAGAACTTAAACACAAGGAATATGGAATCTTTCGTCAAAGTAAAAATGATCCCTCTACTGATCTGGTTCTGCTAGTGAGCCTGCAAGCCAGCAAGACCTGGGGACATAGGCAAGACTATATTAGGTGTTATACTGGTCAACATGTTTTATTAAGTTCATTTGTTCCGAGAGAGATACCTGCTCAGTGCACAGGAACTAACTTCAGGGGTGAACCTTGGTTCCATGCTTCACCCCTAGACTGCCTTTGGATTTCATGGTCTCCAGTAAATGAATGCTAGTAAATGCTAGCAATTTGTGGAGTGTTTTCTTCTGACAGACATTCCCTCAGCCTTTGGGATTTTGTAAGGACTCTTTTAAGGGCAATGTTTGAGTGGAAAACTTGAAGCCAGGAGGATTTGCTGTTTTGGGGCACAGTCCTTCAACCTGGAAGTCACTGAAAAGCTAAGGATGACTTCCTGGTTTAGAGGGTCTGTTTTTTTTATAAAAACTCAGCAGAGGACTAGAATTTATAACTAGAAGGATGATATATTTCAAGTGAATCTATCCAGCATCAAGCTTAATATGTAGAGAAACTGTGCAGTCCACTGACTACAACAATCAACAGAGTTATCCACATATAATATATATAGTATATATATATATATATATATATATATATATAATATATACACACACACACACAATATATATATATATATTGTATGTGTGGTACACATGTCAGTGGTAGTCAACAGGGTAATGAGTTCCAAGGATGTGAATTAGAGGGTAGAGGGTTAGTGCCTTGACTTAACTGCAGTAATGCGCATGAATAAGCCAAAACTGGGGCATGTTTGTTATGTAGGAAGTTCAGGAGTAGCTATCAGACCCTATAGACAAAGATGTTGAATTTCAGGAGCAAAAATTCCAGCCATTGTAGGACTTGGGTGTAAAGTAGATAATTGGCCATGCATGTAAAACAAGGAACCCTGTTATGAGTAAACGGGATTTATGGCAAGACTTGTGGTTTGTTCAACGATAGTGACTCTTTCATCTCAAGTACCTTCTTTGATCAATTAATAATGGCTACTTCGAGCACTGTGTTGAGAAGGATTCTGAAACTGTGTATCAGCTCAGCATTGGGCTTGATTAATAATGTCCATCATAGGCATGAGACAAGAGAGGAGTGGCAGCATGTGTTACACATATCTGTCATTCCTGATTAAGTTTGGGAGCCACTGATACAGGACTCTGAGGGCATCATTGATCCTAGAGCCTGGGAAAAGCAAGCACAAATAATATGAGTGAAGTAAACCAAGCAACGCACTTCATTGCAGCTGTTTCAAGCCATTTCCATAATGTTTAGGTTCATAAAATTATGATGACTTTCTGCGCTCAAAAGTTAACCTTTGGCTTTCCTGAAAAGAAGGAAGTCATTTGATATGAGTCACCCTCAAATACCCCTTCCCAGCCTTCATTGCTCAATGTCTCTTATCTACCCTCATCTTTCCTTCTGTGTTTTGTCCACAGCAGTGGATAAACATTCTCCCTCCCCTTCAGAGTGGCCTTTCCATTCATTTCTCCAGATCTCTTACTCAAATTTAAAATAGCTGAAGTGGAGAAAAGATTTGCTTCGAAATGCATTCTAGATTTCAGAGGCCTCTCCCACACCATCCTGTTCTCCCTTGTGATTGTAACTTAACAAGGGGGCACAATTTTCACAAATTACTATTTTTCTTTATTTCAAATTAATTTTACTCTGTCATCAAGCTATTAGATTACAGCCCTAATTCTAACTAATTGTGCATGGAATTTGCATGATTTTGTTAAATACAGACAAAAGAAAATGGAAATTCAGCTTCCTGGTTCCCACCACTTGCTGAGAATTTCTCACTTAGGTCTGATTCTGTTTGATTACGTTAGTTGGAGTTCATGGTCAAGTACAAAAAACTCTTGGTGTAATGTTGCCATCCGATAGTTCGAAGGACATATAGCTTAGATTTGTTACTAAAATTGTGTCCTGATATATTTGAAGTATTAACGATCTTTGCTCTGAAATAGGTCTTGAATATTATATTTCCAGTTTATTTGAAGTTGAGAGTTTAGGTTGTGACTATGTTTTCTGAACTTGCTCTCTTCCCAAATTAACCTTATATGGGATAGTAGCTGATCCTAGTACTGTCTGTCTTCAAAAGCAATCTACATATTAGTACTGATTAAAAGGTTTTCTTACTTACATGTATCATTTTTACTGGCTAAGTGTTATAGTATTTGCTAGCTCTATCTCCAAAAGTCATTGGTGGAAGTACATTTTTTTTCATGTCATATTTGTATATATTGGTTGTGGTGGTTGTTTGAGACAGAATCTCACTGGGCAGCCCAGACCAGCTTGAAACTCATGATTATCCTGCCTCTTCCTCTCGAGTGCTGGGTTTGCAGGTGTCCTCTACCACACATCACTCTGTATTAGTCCTTATCCTGTGAGCAAAAAATATCAACATAGCACCAAAAAATGATATTTTTTTAACAAATTCTAAGTCTTAACAGAAAGCCAAATATAAGATTCATTTTCTAAAACCTTCCTTTTTGAAGAATGTGACTTTCTGCTAAAAGAAAATAATAGAAAGTACTCATTACATATTTCTTTAAGACAGAAAAGGTAAAAGCTCTTTTGGTATTTTTTGTTGTTGTTGTTGTTGCTTTTGATATGGAGAAAGAAAGAACAGAGCCAAATGTTACTTTTTTTTTTCCAGAAGGAGGAAATAATTGAATATGCTGCTTGCAAGAAAGTACAATATGGAATAGTATGTGGCAAAATTGTAATGAAAAGCAAGCTTCTTAATTAACATCCAATATTTAGAAAAAAGAAAGGTTGGCCATTTTATTTTATTTATTTATTTATTTTTATTTTATTTTATTTATATGTGCATACAATGTTTGGGTCATTTCTCCCCACTTCCCCACGTCTCCTCCGTTACCCACCCCCTCCCCCTCCCTCTCCCTCCCTCTCTCTCCCTCTCCCTCTCCCTCCCACCTCCTCACTACCAGGCAGAAACTATTATTTTAAATGAGCTGGTGAAATACAGATAAATTGAACGTCTGAGTTAAGAGTTTATTAGGTTCACTGGCCATTTTTAGGACAGCTTCGACCATTCCATAAAGTGTAGAGAGTCTCTGTCTCCCCAAAAGTTACACTGTCAAAGAGCAAGCTACATTCAATATTTAATAAAATTATAAAAGAAAAAGGCAGAGCCCTTTGACTCATCAGATGCGAAGTTGTAGAGTTGTAGTGTCTTATCACACAGAATTCTTTCAAGAAAATAGCTAGCAAAGCTAGAACATAGGGAGTTCTGAGGACAGCACCCTTCTTTGATGATATCTAAAGGAATAATTGTTACTTTTGGTTTTCCAAATTGCAAATTAGGGAACTAGAAAAGTATTTGCTGTTAGTTCATTGACCTTGCCTATCAGCCAGTCAAAGGCAGAAATAATTGTCTACCGTGTATCTGGTACTAGAATGGAGAACTGGTCAAAATAGCCCTTAGGCTAAGTGTTTGTGAGAAGAATGGGTATTTCTTTAGAATGCATTACACTGGTGTTTCTTTAATTTGATTTTTAACCTGTTTGGTTTCTATCTCTTATAGGGGAAGATTTACAAATGATTAAGACCTCAGAGTTCTAATGTGACAATTGAGATTTTTTTTCCCTTGTGTTGTTACACATGACACCTTAAGTATAGGTTAATGTTAAAACATATCTATAATAATTATATAATAATAATTATAAGGTTAAAACATATCTATAATAATAAAAACATCTATAATAATAAATGTGTTAAAACATATCTGTAATAATTATATTGATCAGTAAAAATCAAGCTTTCTAAATTAAAGTCTATGTAATATTCTTCTTGATCTCTTGGGTTTAAATTCACACACTGATTAGTTTTTGCTATCTCTGGATATCAAATGGAACTTAAAGACACAAAATGCATTTAAATACCACACTTATTGAATCTAACTGTGAGTTCTTGAAGAAACTAATTGTGCTAAAACAGAAAAAGATCAGGACTTACAGTCAGCTGTGTGAACTTGAACATCATAAAACTTCCCTGCACTTTAGTTTCCTAATCTATAAATGGAAGCAGAACTGTATGAATTTCCATTTACTTTGCCCTTTTCTCCCACTTCACGTTTAAGGTCCCAGGGTCTACTCACTCTAGTGCCCTATCCTTCACACTGGTTAGTTTTATTGTGTGTTTTGATGGGACTATTTAGGGTACATTTATGGCATAGCCAAGGTGTGTGATATTCATTTCTTTCTAGGCCTGTGTGGCTGCAAAGCCTTAAGAAAGCATGTGAGTCATGCCATCATATACACCTGTGTTTCCTCTCCCCTCATTACTGTCCTGAAATCTCAATCTCTCTATTTGGGGTTTAGTACTTTCTTTATTTTCTTTTGACAGTACTGGCGTTTGAATTCCAGGCCTCACGCTTGCTAGGCAGATGCTCTACTGCTTGAGTCACACACCTTTTGCTTTAGCTGTTTTAAAAACAGCATTTATACCTGGACCAGCCTGGACTGCAGTTTTACTTTACACTTCCTACATAGCTGGGATGATAGGCACCCACCACAGCACTCAGACTTTATTGATTGACATGGGGGTCTTGTGAACTTTCTTGCTTTGGCTGACCTCGAATGGCAATCTTCATTATCTCTGCCTCTCAAATAGCTATGATTACAGGCATGAACCTACAAAGCTGACCTCAGGTTTAATACTTTTTATCTTAGAGAGTTTCTAACTCTGAGACCCCTAATTGTAATGGATTATTATTTCTCTTAAATTTTTATCAATGCCTTTGTATGGGGCTGGAGTAGGCCCCAAAACTAGCTTAGCTTTTGAAGAACCAAAGGAAGGAGGAGAAAGAGGAGCAGGATGATGTTTGGGATAGATAAAAGAAAGGACTTAGAAGTAAAAAGATCCATAGCCATTTGTTTCACAGATCTACCTGGAAATTTAATGATACAATTGACTACATGTAGGGATCTTAAAATTCTTTTAAAATCTGTTTCTGAAAAGAAAAAAAAAAAGCCTACTGTTCAGCTTAAATAGAGCTTTCAGCTATTTTTAGTAATTTGGTAATTTATATGTATTTTTTATATTTAGACTAACTCTCATTATTTTTACCTAGTACTAAAATTGAAAATCTAGGTTAGTGTTTACTTGCACAAGTTAGTGTATAGAGTAGGAAGGAGAAGAAAGCCTTGCTTTTTTGCCCTATAACCTAGTGCTTACCTCTGAAGTTGATTTAACATGGCAGGTGGTGACAAACTGCTGCTTATGACAACTCTTGGAGTGTAATCTCACTACTCAATGACAAATGCTTCTGACAAACGGAAACCTGGTATTATTCTAAAACAGAAAAGAATGAATACAATTGAGATATGGGATAATAAAAATGGCTTCTCTAAACATGTCAAATAAATTAGACCCCTAAGGAGGGACCATATTACAAGTGGCAAAGATAAAATAGAGTGGATTTTTTCCCTTAGAATTGTTTTTGTTGTTGTCAGTTGTCAGAGTAAATTAATATTCTTGGAAGCAGTCCTATTACCATGCCACCTCGTGCTGTTGTTTTTCTTAATAGTTTGAACTGTTAGTGCTAATTGAAAAACTATCTGGGAAAGTTAATTGGGGGTGACACTGGTTATTTGTGCCTGAGGACATAACTACATTGATTGTAGATTATAGGTCAAATAATGGGCTTTTTGAGTTTTAGCTAGGTTCATGAGTTGTTTTTAAATCACAAATCATAAAATTTTATCATGAGGCAATTGTTGGAAGGCAAGGGTAACTTCAGATTTAATTTGGGGGCAGTTGGAAATATTGGCACTGTGTGGCTGGGCAGTTGGTGTGCTTGCCTTATGGCACAGTAAATGAAAAGTGAAATTACGTGAGAATCGGTACGTTTCTGTAACTGCTTCATCAGTCAGCCAAGTGACATCTTCAGGATTTTTGCTGCCTGGACCATTGTTTACTTAGTATTTTTCCCCTAATCTAATTTAATTTGTTCTTTGGTTTTAGTAATCTTTCATAAGTAATAATACTTATGAATTCAGGTTTGATGTTAGGTTATATTTTCTCACTATACAACACATAATCATGGGAAATTTTTTAATTAAAATTTTAGAAGTGTAAAAAATATGCTGTGCCACTTGAAAATACACCCAAATTTTGGGATATACTTATATGATCAATACATATGCCACTGATTTTCCTAACAGCTTAGTTTGTTTTTCATAGTTTCAGAAACATTGATTTTTCCCTCCAGTTGTTGAAATTGGAAATGCCTTTGGGTATGTACAATACTGAAAAGGAGATGAAAAGAAAACACATATTTTATGTAATTATTTCTTGACCCAATCTGGAATTATAGTAGTGAATTCTATGAACACTTTGTGACACTGTGGCAAAATGATGAGAGGCAGTGGGAACAGAACCAGCTGCTCCACCAAAACCCATTGCATAGGTGGTGAAAGAGCAGCTCTGATCAATTGATAGTGACTGCCAGGTACTGGTGTGGAGAATCTGAGACTTAGTTTAGGTTCAGCAGGAAGGGGTAAAACAACTGATAGAAATGCTTGCCTTAGGCTAGAAAGAGGCAGGAGTAGCAAGTATGCTAGAAGTTAACCATTGCTCTATTGGAGGACAGCACCATTGAGGCTCACTTGTCTATTTATGGTTTTGCATTGAAATAGACTTCCTTTGGACCATCAGATTTTTCACCTACTTATTCCCTTATTTGTTATTTTTACTTTGATTAGTGCATGATTTCATTACAGTATACATCTAACATTAGTTATAATACAAGTTTTAATTTCTTATTCGCTTTTCTCTGACCATATTCTCTAACATTCATTCTTGTCTACTGCTCATATTTCCAAGGCTTAGTCAGCTTTTAAACCAAATTCTATAAAGTGGCTTGGGGACTAACTAAACCTCTCTTGATTTTCTTTTATTGAAGCTGAAGTTGGATTCAGCCACTTATTTTCACATATTGCTAATGTGTATTTATTACCTTTTATATATCCAAACTCTCAGCAGACTCGGAATCCAGAGAATACAAGAATGCACATTATTTAAATGTACATTTTTGTGTGCAATGACATCAGAAATATGATGTGGTGCCTTAACAATAAGGGTAAATGTCTTTTAAGAGTAGGAGGTTCTTGGCATTGACTTAGGATAGCTTCCAGAGAGGTCCAGATTTTCAAACACACAAATAAGATGGAAGAGATATGGAAGTTTTCTTCTCCCCAACTGCCTTCAATTTCCTTTCTCCTGTCCTGCCTCTAGAGATGGGTGAGAAGACAAAGGGTTGAGCTGGCAGACTCTACTGTACTCTAAACTGGGAAAGCAAGGTTTGCATTAAGACAAGTCCTGGCATTCCCCTTCAGACTCAGTTCTGTATGAGGGCCAATAGCACCCCCGCCATACACACACACACCATTGGCACTGCATCCACCCATACAGCCTTTGAAAAACCTACTGATTATCCAGATTCTACTCTTGTCCAGACTCTGCCCCTCAGATACCCCAAAACAATAGGAAATCTACCTAGAAAAATCTCAATCTTTTCCATTAGGGCATTTCTCCTATTTTTCATCTTCCTTCTAAACAACAGTTGTTCTCACATTTAAGTGTACATCAGAATTACCTACAGGGCTTATTAAAACACAGATTGCTGGGCCCCACCCTCTGATTTCAGATTAGGTAGGCCTGGGGTGGGACCTGAGCATTTGCATTTCTAACAAATTCCCAGGTTGTTGACACTGCTAATGTGAGGACCACACCTAAGAGCCATTGCAAAATGTTGCCCTTTTTCCTATCAAACCTCACCCAGCTGAGGCTGAATTTACGTAGGCGTTGGGCTAGTTATCCTCCTGCTGATCTTTGCGTATCCAAATGCTGCTTGCAACATGAACAAAGCTCCCAAGGTGGCAAGTATATTGGAGTTTTCGGCAGTGATCTGCAAGTGTTTCTTCATTGTTTTCACCATGCCTGACATTTCCTCCCTTCCATCTAGCCCCTCCTTTCTACCACCCTGATTTCTTCTTCTTCCTCCCACTTCTCAAATATGAGCAAATCCACAAACAAAATCCCAGCATACACACCCAAGAATGCAAGGGGACAAAATACCTTGAATTGCAATGCCAGAGAGATAGATACACATCTCCGGGAACCTCATTCACATAAGAAACAATGTGAACCATACTCCCTAGAGTTGTGCAATGTGTGACCTGGTTGGATAGTATTGTTTGACAACACATAGCAGCCAGAATCCTCTTTGTAAGTACTGTTGCATTTCCCTGGTTGGATTGACAAGATGGATATCTAACGGGCTGGTGAGAATCAACAAATAAGTGAGAGAGTCTAGCCCCATGTCTGGCCTCTAAAATGCCAGACTTGGAGAAAATCTGTTTGTAATAACTGATTTGCCAAAAGGGGTAGCCTTAGGCCTTAACCAGTCTAGACACTGTGACAGCCCCACCTTCAGTGGGAAGGACTCAGAAAACACTGCCTCATCTGGTTACTCATGGGAAACCTTCCTGGCCCCACCCCGGGGAGTGTTTCTTGTCAGATTTCCTTCCCAAGGAGACTGAGAGCAAGAGAATCCCAGCAGAGAGCAAAAGACAAGAGTTTATTCCATGCTTTCCTCATAGTTCCTGATTCAGATTAAGTCAACCAGCTTAATTTATACGTTAATCTGTCTAATCTCTCCATAGCCCTCTGGGGTTTCTCTCCACCCTGACTGACTGGGAAACCATTCTCTTCCTTACCTAATTCTTACTTTTCATTATTCAACAAATGCTGAAATGAGCATCAGAGAATCCGCCACTGCTTTGAATGCTTTGTCATATCACTGGGAGAGAGAAAGTAGCAAATATAGAAATACATATATGTAATACACATTTATATAATATACATAATATGTATAGATACACATATATATTATATATATACCTTATATATTATATATATGTGTATATATATATATATATATATATCCATATGTATTTCCCCAAAAGGAGGATAGGAGGATAGAATACTCTCGCAGACTTGCCAGGGATAGATCAGTGCTTTGTATCTTTCTTTGAAATGTAGTGATCGTACTTTCTACTAAAGCCTGGTCAGCTTTGTTAGCACATCTGGGCTTTAGCTGATAATGACAAACAGGGCTTTTTTTTTTAATATGAAGAATTAATTTTCTGCAATCTATCTACCATATTGTGTGCCGTTTTCATAGACTTTTATGAGAAAGGTAAATTCTTAGCCTTACTCCCACTATGACACTTAAAAAGTCCTCTTATTATCTTCCCTCTGCTAAAGAATTCAGGCAGAAAACAAGTTTCTGTTTTTTTGTTTTTTTTTTAGTTCCAGGAGTAGAATGCCACATATAATGTAGAAAAGTATCTTATAGATGGGGCTTTAGTCCCTTAAAGAGGGACTTCTATGATAACACTTATAAATTATTTTAGTGACCTTTCTTCATCAATACAGACTGACTGAAGACTTGGGGCTCTGGCAAGAATGAGCAGATAATAACATATATGTCTCCACTCACATTTCTGCCCACTTGATTCCTTTTCTGAGAGGGCAGAGTAGAAGAGTGCTAGTCTTGCTAAAAATTGCTGAGTTCTATTTCACGCTAATAACACCTGGCATCTTTATGTGCTAAGGATAAATTAAGCACTCTGTGAAAACAGAGTAGACATGGGTTTCACCATGATGTAGCTTATTCTACACTCATTATATATAGAGAAATCTGTATTTGCAATTGTGTGAGTGTGTGTGTGTAGGTGTGCAGGCAGCCTTTCAAAAAATATTAATAGCTTTAGCCATTGTGCGATTTTAGGTAAAGGCAGCAGCTTTTGATGTATTCTGATGAGTTGCTAATTTAGATACTGAGACTATTAGAGGTGAAATGGCCCTTAAAAACCACTTAGTCCAAAAATCTCATGGTGCAGGCTGAAGAAATTGAGAACTAGAATGATTACTTTGAGGAATTATAAATTATGTCCTATAAATTTGGTCAGAATCAAAACTAGAACAAAGCAATTCGATACTTAATCCAGGATACCTTCTACCACACCATGTGGTCCTTCAAGTAGTAAGTAAACTATTCAAATGCATTAATATTTGTGTCATTTTACAAATTTCTGAGCTACTGTTTTTGAATTTAAATAGTTCTAGATGCATATTTTTCATATATGTATATATATATTTCATTTTTATTTATTTACTTATTTATTTTTGTGCTACTGGAGTTTCAATTCAGGGCTTGGTACTTGCAAGGCAGAGGTGGTCTACCACTTGAGCCACATCTTTTGTTCTTTTTGCTCTGGTTGCTTTGGAGATAGAGTCTCACTTTTTGCCTAGGTTGGTCTGGTCCTCAATCCTCCTATTTTGTGCTTCTGATAGTAGTGAGGATGATGGGTGTATACACCATACTCAACTTATTTCCCTTGAGATGGGGTCTTGCAAACTTATTTGCTGGGCTGGTCTAGAACTGTGATCCTCCAAGCTTAACCTCCCACTTGGTGTGGGATGACAGATGCATACTATCATGCCCTGCTGAGATGGGGTTTTGTGAACTTTTGCCCAGGTCAGGCCTTGAACAATGCCATGATCCTCCTGATTGCAGCCTCCCAAGTAGCTAAGGTAATAAGCATGGACCACTGACACCTGGCTTCCTTCTTTCATATTTTAAAAACATTTTTGAACTTATAGAAAAATTGTAAAAATAATTCAAAAGTGTTTTCTTAATATATCTCTCACACCCATGCCTCCTAATGCTAGTATCTTAGAAAGCCACAAAGACAATTGAACAAGCAATCAACAATTGTACAATCTCATTAGCTAAACATAAGACCTTATTTGAATTCTGACAATTTTTAAACTAATGTGCTTTATTTGTTCCAGATCTTACTTAGATTTCACACCAGTTTGTTGTTTCTTTTTAGTCTCCTCCAATCTATATCTTGCTTTGTCTTTTATGATCTTGATAATTTTAAAGAGTACTAGGAAGTATTCTGTGTAATGATACTCAATTTGGCTTTATCTGACACTTTTTAATGTCTGGGGTAAGGTTATGAAGAGCTCTGAAATTGGAACACATTTTATACTGATGGTATATTTCAGCTTACTGAGCAGTAAGTTTTTTCTTTCTTTCTTAGTGGTACAATAAATAATGATACATCTTATCCATCTGATCCGTGGTAATCAAAAATCAGTGAAATGTGGTGTGTGTGTGTGTGTGTGTGTGTGTGTGTGTGTGTGTGTAAATATCATCTGTCTATTTAATCTGTAATTTCTGTGTTTAATTTGGTGCTATATTATTTTTGTTGAATAGTTGTTTATTTATTAAGTAAAAGACTTGCATATCTGTAATCCACGTATTTGGGAGACTGAGGCAGGAAGACTGAGAATTCAAGGCCATTCTGGGCAACAAAATGAGACCCTGACTCAAAAAAAAAAAAAAAACCAATAATCACAAAAACAAAATAAAATCCTTATAAGGGTAGAAGAGAAAGTAGGTACTACAGTTAGAAAATAATTCAAGTGATTAAGAAAGTACTATGATTAAAATCTTATGCTGGGGCAAGGAGAGGAGCACAGAATATTATTCTAAATAACTGTGAAATCATTTGTTCCATGTGACAACTAGAAATAGTTACAGTCTTTCTCCATAGGCTGCTACCAACTTCCATAAAGTGCTGAAATACTTTCTAAGTAAAGTTCCATGCAACAATGGGAGAAAACACTATACCATGCATGGGAATATTAAGCAAAAACAAATCTATAAAATGGATGCTTCTTTTTCTCCCTCTTCTCTTTCTTCCTCCTTTTTTTCCTTCTCTTCCTTCATTGCTTCTTCCTCCTTATCTTTCTCCTCCTCTTCTGTTTTTTTTTGTTTGTTTGTTTCTACTTGCATCTCTTCTTTATCCATTTCTTCTTCTTCTGGCCTCCTGTTTTCCTTCTCTCTCCTCCCCAGTAGTCTTTCTCCTATCATTTCTTTTTTTCCTTCTCTCCATATTGTCATCTACTAAAGGGATACTCATTCAATCTACATAGCTGGCCATAAAAATGCTAACTGAAGTTGGGAAGGAAAACTTTATAAAGAAACTCAAGAAGCTCTGTTACCCAAAGCATTTAGTTTTACTTGATTGGAACATATGCAGTGATAAAAGCATATTAGGTAATGATTAGCACGTTGGTCCAATATGCAACTTCCATCTGAACTTAATAGATAGTGTAGGAATCAGACAACTGCAAAGTCATAGCTAATACTTATCCAGAAATTGGAAATCTATGCCACCCATAATTTTTTCCCAACTAAAGTGAGCTCAGAGCACAATGCAGCGGCTGTCTGGGCTCCTAGTAAATGAATTTGGAATATGCAGGTAGAATTATTGAGTACTAGTACACCAGCATCCACATTTCACTTTGAGGGTGTGTATCAGCTGAGAAAATCTGATTGCTCATATGGGCTGAGGGTTGCTACAGCCTTTCCTGCAGCTGTCAGCAGTGCCCTGCTCTGCCCTTGACTTGTACCTCCTCACAATAATTGCATTACTCAGGGGAAGGAGACCTGGGAGAGTGAAATGACTCATTACTCTATTAGGCAACAGGACACTTGGGTTTTGACTCAAGCTGCACAGAAAGCTATCATCCTGGCTTCTGTGGCACCTTGGAAGCACCAAAATCTGAGATTTAAAGTTGTGAATTCAGTTTTGACATGAAAAAATGCCACTTGTGTTGTGCTGACACAGACATACTGATTATATAACAGCTTCCAACACATTCCCTGCTGCTGGTGGGTTTTGACTGACATTTTATGGGCCTTATTATGCTTGAAAATAACACTAAAAATGCCATGACAAGCTCAAGATGGAAATATGAACACAGGATCCTCTCCCTGCTGAACTAGAAAATGCTTTCTGTAATTTTTCTTGGAAGAAGGTGGAAAAAATAAAAGATATTCACATGACTCATAATGATATCACTCTCCTGTTTCCTGCAGGGGTTGAGGAACCCCAAATCTTTGAGCAATTTAGCATGGTCTAGCTTGAACTGTTCTTTGGTATTCTTACAACTCACATATACATGCTGACTTCTGAAGTACAGAAGGAAATGCAGAACACATCTTTGGTTCAATAAATACTATGCTTGCATCAGGATTTAGACTTTTTTTTTTGGTTATTCTCTTGTAGTGGAAATTCATCATTTTAACAATATAGAGATAGACATGTTGCAGAAATTCACATTCCATAAATAAACTTAAGGTGATGTTTTTCTTCTGTATACAACAATTTTTCAAAGTAGAATAGAGCTTCAAAAATGTTAATGAGACGTTTACATGTTACATTTGTTTTAATTGAATTGTTGGCTTGCCTCAAATAAATTAGAATAGCAAACACTTGGTATTAGAATTTCAACCCCTCCATGTTCTTTCAGATTTTATATGACTAAAATTTATCAATTAGACTGCATCCCCACCAGCATCCCTGGATTCTGAATACTGTCTGCCTTGTTATATAATTAGTAGTAATAATAGGAACACAATGGAAATAATAGCTAGACTTACTGAGTTTTTTTTTTAACTTGCAAAAGGCTTCCACAGCACTCTGCTATTCGTTAGTGTTATTTTAAAAAACCATGCCTAATTCAAAATAGGAAGGTGGCAGGTTTAGTGTCACTTTTCTCCCAAGGTGAATGCCCCCTGTACCTCTGAAGAGGTGAAAGCAGTATGAAGGAAATAAATATAGAATGAGGAGTTACCTTTGTGAAGCCCTTCGAAGGAAAGGAGCTGTGAGGATTGTGTTTTGTTTTGTTAAGTATTAAGGGATAGGGGTAGAAACTGTACAATTGAGGCAGAAAGATCATTTTTCTAGAAGCACATGTTAAGTGTTGGCAAAGCTTACGCTGTTTTTGATAAACCTGTTTTCATGTAGAAATTGCTATAAATGAGCAGCAGATGTTAGCTTTTAAGGGTCCTACTTTTGATTGGTCATCAAGATAAGCTTGCATGAGGTTATTATTGTTAAGAAGCAGCTGGTGTCAATTTAAGTGAATGATGTTTTATCCTCTTCTGTCTTGACCAGTCTGAGAATAACAACATCAATAGTTGAAGTTATAGATTCAATATTCACCATAATATCCTGAAACTTGTTACTTATGGAAATATATCAGTAACTTAACAACACAATGCAAAATGCCATTTTTCACAGTTATGCTCTTTTTCTGTCTCGTAAAGTGATCTTACTAGATCCATATTCTAATTGTTTCCAGCTTTGGAATATTCTAAAAACTTGATTATAGAGGCGATAAATTTCATCTAATATAAAATGGTGCATACCCAGAGCTTAAAAGCATCTCATTTTGTCTGAATAATACACAGAAACTGGAATTATGGATTTTGCTACCCTATATAGAAAGGCTTAACAACCAAAATATGAGAGGAAATCATGGTGAGGTTGAAAAAATGACCTCTTCTCAGACAATGTTTATGTGAATGATCCTTTATAGTTTTCATTCCCCATTATTAATAACTTGAGAAAAGTAATGAGTATTTATTATTTATCAGGAAAAATATGATGAAGCAAAATCCTAGACATCTTTCTTATGTGGAGCTGTGGTTTTAAACGCCATATGCATCAAAGCTGCTACTGATGGCATTATATTAGAAGCTGTCTTTTGACAGTAGATTATACTTTTCTTTGTCTCTTTTTATTTCTGTTATGTCATGCATAGTGCACTAATATTAAGCATATATACTTGTGAAACCACCTCCAATTAAGATACAGAACATTCCCAACATCCCAGGACAGTCTTTCATCACCCTTCTTATTTCATTCTCTGGATTATTCCAAAGTCTATCACCACCCATTAGTTTTGCCTGTTCTTGAATTTCATGTAAGTGGATTCATACTATATGTTCTAGTTTCAGAAAAAACCCAGTCTCAGTGTATGAAAACTGTCTGACAATGGTGGAGCAGGCAAGAGATTAAAGACATGGAGGCAGACAGACCCAGGATTGTGCAAAGCATAGTTTATTAGGGATTTAGATACAAAAATTGGTCTTAGGTAGCAACAAGAAAGGAGGATCCTTGTTCTCCAAAAAAAGAGTTTATATGTAACCTGGAGAAAGGTGGGCCATGGCCAACTGTAATGTACTGGACCTTCTCAAAAACTGTTAACATGTCAGTTTGGGCTAGCACAGCATATTCAGGTGGCTGTCGTAACAACTTCGTTTGTCCTATAGGATTTGGCATGCATACCAGGGTCACCTGGTGATTACAATGAAGATGACTATAGTAACATCAAGCAGATTCCTACTATTCTATTGAATACCTGGACTTTTTTTCTCAGGAAAACAAATTTAATTCATTCATATTTTTTCACACACAAGTAATTCATTCTTTTTATTATGGTGTAGTATCCCATTTTATGCATATACCAATATTTATTCATTCATTGTTCTGTTCATGGGCATTTGATTTTTTTCTATTCATAATTTAACTATTATGAACAAAGTTGAAAAGAGCATTTTTGAACCTGTCTTCTGGGGAGTAATTCATTCACTTCTCTTGGATATATGGACTCTTAGACTTAAATACTGGGTCATAAAATTGCTTTCTGGTACTGGCATTCAATGTGGTTTTAATTTGCATTTGCTTGAAAAGAATGACAATGAATACTTTTTCATATTCTTATCAAACATTTGGATGTCTTTGCAAATGCTTCTTAAGTCTTTTACTTACTTTAAAATCAGATTGCTTGCTTATTTTTTCTGATTTGTTATAGTTATTTTTACGCTTTGGGTGTGAGACCATAGTCTAATATGGAATTTGAATATCATCTTTGGGTCTGTCTTGGTACTTCATTTTCTTTTATCATTTTAATTTTTTTTGTGTGTGTGTGTTACCTTGAGACAGGTTCTTGCTATGTATCCCAGACTGACCTGAAATTCTCTGTCCAGGCTGACCTCAAATTCATGATCCTCCTGTCTCAGCCTACCAAGGGTGGGGACTTTTTACAGGCATGTGCCACTACACCTGGCACCACTTCACTCTCTTAATGTTAACTTTCTTTGAAAAGAAATTCTTTATAAATTAGACTTAAAATAGGATTTTCATTTTAATATTTCATGATTGTTGTGACCTGCTTAGGAAACCTGTGCCTATTCCATTTGTTATTTTCACTGGGATTTGAACTCAGGGCCTACACCTTGAGCCACTCCACCAGCCATTTTTTTGTGATGGGTTTTTTTCCAGGTCAGATCTCACAAAGTATTTGCCTGGGTTGGCTTTGAGTCATGGTCCTCTTGATTAGCTTCCTGAATAGCTAGGATTATAGGCATGAGCCATGAGCACCCAACCATTTGTTATTTTGTTATTCAAAGATTTTTCTTCTATACTTGTGCTTTTGAGCTTCCTGTGAGAAACATTTGCCTATTCTATTTCTTGTCTTTTTAAGGAAAATCTTAATGGTACTGGGATTTAAACTCAGGGCCCCACACTTGCTAGGCAGGTAGTCTACCACTTGAGCCACTTGGCCAACCCTTTTTTATGTTTCAAGATAGGGTCTCCAAAGTAATTGCTTGGAGCTGGCCTCAAACTGAGATCCTCCTGATCTCTGCCTCCTGAGTAGCTAGGATTACAGATGTTAGCCACTGGTGCCTGACCTAAGCAAGATATTTTGAACTAAACTTTGCTTTCCTAATGATTTAGGGTCCTCATTATTAATAATAATTATTATTGTCAAAAAGGCTAAACAACCTGCCCTCCAGGATTATAGTAAGGATTAGAATGATATGTGTGACAATTTTTGATATATGGAAGCTGTTGTAATTATTTGTACTGTTGTGTTGTGTGTGACAGTTCCAGTTTTATTAAGAGGATAGGATTGTTACTTTTATGCTAGGTGTCAGTGGTTAACTCTAAGTTTTAAGTTGCTATATCTCGATCATAGGCTGGCTAGGAAAGGTGTTTGCTATGTATGATTGCAAATATAAACTTTCTTTGTGGATAAAATATTTAAATTTATATTTAAAGTAAAAGATGTATTAGTTAATAATAATAACACTTATTTCCAAATGACACAATTTCTTTCCAAAGGTATCTCTCGTCTATTTTAAGCATATTAACCTAGTAAAATTAAGTAGATGATACTCCCTTGAAATGTGTGTATCATTATCCAGCTCTTATGCCAGAATATACTACAGTTCTCAACTTTATGTCATCTCTTCTCAATTTGTCATTCAGTATCCTAGGCTGATAATGTGTGTTTTCCAACAGTTCTTGGTCCTGAATGTTTATTAGCATCACCCGGAGAGACTGTAGAAAATCATGACATCCAGGCTCCATCTTAAGGGATTCTCTACAGGGTTCTACTGTGCAACCTGGATGGTAATTCTCCTTGTTGTTGGCATAGGGTGGTGTAACACAAACTTCCTCATGGATTAGAATCATGGAAAGGATTGTTAATATGCTGATGATTGCTGAGTTCCAGCCCCAGGGTTTCTGATTCAGTAAGTCTGGATGGGCCCAAGATGGTTGTACTAGAAAGTTTTCAGAAGATGCTGTAATGTTGGCTGGGGACTGTAGCTTGAAAAACTCTGGATTAGGTATTCATCACCATTCCTGCCATGTGACTAACCCATTAATCATTCTTATCTAACCACTTCTCAGATCTGCTACTTTTAGCCGTGGTGTTCAAATTCTGATTTTTTTTTCCCTGTACTAAACTCTATTTCCTGAGAGAGAACTTGAGGATTGACGATGTATTACTTGACTGTTTTTCAAAACAATAGAGATTTTCTTCAATGTGAACTGTGAAATAACTTTTGCTAGGAAGTTTGTGATGCCAAAGAGTGAAAATGTGTCAAAGGAGAGGGATTTGAGAATGAAGCCTTGAAGCAAGTAAAGATCACCTTAGAACTATTCATTCAACTGTAAAATCAGGTTACAAAATTGCAACATGTATCTGCGATTAAAATAATAAAATCTCACAGGAACAGAAACTGTGTCCAAACATCAAGGTATTGATAGTTGGCAGTGTGGGTACTTGGAGTTCCCAAAGATTTAATGGCCTTCTTTTCATTTCCTATATGGTTTTTTTTTTTTGTCTTCTGGGTTTATTTTACATAATATAATATTTGTACTTATTTTACATACAATTTTTTATTAGGTAAAGAAAACTAGATGATTATCAGTTTGAAGAGATTTGTATTTTTTTTTCAGTGAGGGTGTGGAGGGGAGAGGGAGGGGGTGGAGTGGGTGGTAAGGGAGGGAGCAGGGGGGAGAAATGATCATTTCCTATATGTTATAATTATTTTTCCATCACAAACTCTTAATTATTTAAAAGCAATTTAAAATATTAATGTAAAAAGAAGCATTCAGCTCAGTGTGGTGATGCACAGCTATAATCTCAGCAATCCAGAGGCTGAGGCAGGAGAATCCAGAGTTTGAGGCCATAGCTAGACCCTGTATTAAAAACAAAAAAAGAAAGAAAAGCATTCATTCAGCAGAAATTGGTGAAATTACCTTTGCCTATAACCATGTCAAGAATAACGGGTCTCAGAAGGAAAATGAGACATTCTGAAAATACAGAAACTTACATACCTTTGAGTCAACAGGAAATCCCAGTTTATATTTCTATGGAATTTAGCAAAATATTGTGTCTTGTTGTAGTATTAAGAAAAATATATAATGATCATTGCCTGTGTGGGATAATTGCTTTAGCTGTTAGTGACTTTTTTGTTTTTTCCTAAAGAAAACTTAAAAGGATTTAGTCTATTAAAAGTGGCTTTTAACTTGAAGCTACACCTTTTATTTTTGAAGTTTTAAAGAGTTTTATTCATATATATTAAATTCAGCTGGATAAAGATGAGTTTCTTTCAACTTGGGTGATGGGCCCACCAAGAATAAAATGATGCTTTATTCATTGGAAACACAGAAATGTTTTAAACATAAATGAATGATGATTCAGTTAGTACCTATTAATGTCCAGGTCTCCAAAAGGTAGGAGGAGCCCATTAATGAACTAAATCCACTCAGTTGTTGACATGTGATCCTTTTCTTCTTCCTCTTTCATCACTCTCATCAACAACAACATAATTATCATTGTGTCACTATGTACCTAAGTCATTAAGAGATTCTAAACTCAGCCTACAGTGCTAAATCAATGTTAAGTGAATATTAACCTTGAAAATTCCTTCATGCTTACATTTCTCAGTAAAGACAACCAAGCTTTCAGGTAAAGTGACTGGTTTGAATTCACAGCCATGCTATGTGAGAAATCAGTGTCTTTAAATATTCTAGATCACTGTCAGTGAGATACCTATGAAGGGTGCATGGTGTTGCAGTACCAATATTTTTAAAGTAAAACAGTTAATCCATACCTCTTAGTCCATTCAAACAGTGTCAGGCTCCAATTCACATTAATACCTAAAATGCCCATAAAGTTCCTGAATTACACACTCTATTATTATGCCTCCCTCTGTTCCAGATATTTATTGCTATCTAATAAGTTACCTAAGATCCTAGGGGCTTAAAATGATTTATCATTGTCTCACAGTTCTGTGGGTTGTACTCAGGAGGACAGTTGTCACTTGGGGTCTCAAATGCAATTTTAAGTTAGATGGCTGCTGGAGACATCTGAAGACACAACTGTACTTGCCTGGCACACATGATATTATTTTCTTTCCTACCTTTTTTTTTTGGCAGTACTACGGTTTTTGAACTCAGGTGCGCACTCTTGCTAGGCAAGTGTTCTACCACCTGAGCCACATCCCCAGTCTACAAAATGATATTTTCAGTTACACATCTGTACTAGAACAGCTGTCTTCACACAGTCTCTTCATATGAGTTTCTTCATGTGAGCTTCCTCACGGCATTTTATAATACAACTTTTTACATGTCTTCTGGTTTTGCCTAGTGTACACATTCCAAGAGGCAGGAAGCAGAAATTGGTAGGCCAGTTAAGGGGTAGGTCAAACTGTCATAATGTCCCTTCCACTGAGTTCTGTTAGTAAAAGCTGCCACCCAGATTCAAGAGGGTAGAGAAATGGACTTCCCATGATAGGGGGAAGTGGGAGCAGGATCTCACTGAAGAAGAGCAAATAGGCTGGGCCATATTGTTACAGCCTTCTTTGGGAAATTGAGTCTGCCACACCCTTCATTCCTCTTTGCCTTTTCTCACTTCCCTAGACATAGGGTTGAATCTGTGTAAGGTAAATGCACACTACCTCCTATATACTTAGTGCTTTATATATATATTTTACATAGCAAGTAAATTTTTCCTTATATAGTACTGAAGGTCTAGTGCCCAGAAAGAAGCAGAATTCTTTTGTTTGATGGTTCAAAATGTCCTATATGAAGTTTAAGTTGGTTGAGTAACTACAACTTCAAAATGATCAAGACTATGCTGTTGAAACATTCTCTGAGATCTACTTCAGGGTGCTACATCAGAAGAGTTTGGACTCATTTAGTAGGAGTGCTCACAATTCTTTTCTTGTCTGTACACATGAACAGAATTCTAGAGGTGTCAGTGCTTCATCAGTTTGAGTGGATTCTCTTTGACCCAGCTGATAAGGGAAGACATAAATCCTTGCTACTCAGGTGAGCTTCACTGAGTAGTGTGTCATCTAAAACTTCAACAGGCAGATGCTTGCTGGTATCCCTGTTCACTGAGATAAACTGATATGGAAGTTACTGGAATAATTAAGCAATATTTTGTACCGTATTTGTTAGCACAAAGCAAATTTATGTACCTTTCTTTTTTATTCATCTTAATATTCTATTGAACTGTGTTATTTTCATCCCCTGTATACAGTTGAAGAAATGAGATTCAGAAATGTATCCAAAATCATGCAGGTAATTAAGGGCACATGATTTAGTCAGGTCTCTGAAGTTCCATTATGCTGCATTGACACACAGAACAAATATCCTCAGGACTAACTAGAGTGCTTTAAGAGGTCAGTATTTACTTTTTTATGGAGTGGCAGAGAAAGGGTTATGCTTTACTCTGTTTCTGTTTAGATGGCAGTCATCTGATGATGGAAATTCTGCAGGAAGAGAAATTCAGGGAAAGGTTTTTCAGAGACAAATTATTTGGGTATAGTGTGAGCTAGCTTAGATCAGAGGAATTATTTGATGCCACTCTTTATTTTCCTGATATTTAAAATGGTCATGTAGTTTTCCCAAAAAGAATATGCTTTTATTCCTTATTTAAGAAATAGATACAACTTTAAAAAACACTGTAAATTTTAAACTGACACTATTGTACATATTTATAGGGTAAAGTGTGATATTTCAATACATGAATACAATGTCTAATGATAAGATCAGGGTGATTGGCATATCCATCACCTCAGACATTTATCATTTCTTTTTGTTGGGAACATTCATAATCCTTATATGACCTATTTTGAATTAATTGCTCTCAACCATAGTTATTCTACTTTTCTATAGAACATTAGAAGTATTCTACCTATCCAGCTGTACCCCTGTTCCTGTTAATCATTTTTTACCCATCCCCTTCCTTCCCCTGTACCCCTCCAAGATTCTGGCAAACACTGTTTTCCCAACTTCCACGAGATCCACATATAAATGAAATGTAGTATTTATAGAAAGACTAACTTTGAATGATTACCAGACTTACAGAGGAATTGTGAAAATTAGTTATTTTTACTTATCATAAAAGAAGGGCATTAAAAACACTGTTTCATTTACCAAATACTTATTGTAATGTAATATAGTAGCAGATATTCCAGTAGTAACATGTGTGAAAAGTACATATCTTCCCTCAAGGAACTTAAATTTAGTAGGCATGAAAAGAGTAGTTACAGTTAAAATTGAACAGAAAGTAATAGTTAACCTATATGAAGTAAGATAACACAGAATGAGATTTTTCAGAAAGGAAGAGTTCAATTCATAGAATCTTGTTTCTGCTGCAACAAATTTCCAAAAATTAGTGGTTTAACACAACACAGACTTCCTTTTGGTCCTGGAGGTTGCAAGTCCAAAGTCAGTTTATTTGGGCTAAGGTAAAATGTGGGCAGGTCTGGTTCCTTCTAGAATCTTTGAAAGGAAATATGTTTCCTTTTTTTTTTTTTTTAAAGTGGTTGCCTATGCTCTTTAGTGTGTGACTCTTTCTTCCATCTTCAACACACTTTGCTCCAATCTCTGACTGTGACTCTTCCTAGAGCCTCTTCAAGAGTTACATGGGGACCACTTTGACAGTGCAGGATACTCTCCCAAAGTCAAGGTCCTCAGCTTAATCACCTCTGCAAATGTTGCTTTTGCCATATAAGGTAACATTCATAAGATCTGGGGATGAGGACCTGGACATATATATTTGGGGGCATTTTCAGGCTACTGCAATTGGTTTTTAGATAATATTGTAAAAGGATGGGGAAGATGATTTAGCCTAGAAGTTAAGGATATGACTTTTATTACTTGGAATAAGATCTTATTACTTCCACTTCTAGGCTCCATGGTCCTGTGTCAGTTTCAGAAGCATTTTGTGCTTCTATTCTCTCATCTGTAAAATGGGGTTGGTAGCATTCTGCATGCTTTGTTTGGGGTAATTTTTAGGTGTAAGAGTTTTGGTATTTTATGGGCTGGGAATGGGACTCAAGTGATAGAGAGCCTGTCTAGCGAGTGAGTTCAAAGTCCACTACTACAAAAATAAATAAAGAAAAGAAAAAAAAACTTTGAAATTAAAAAGAAAAAAAAAAGACCTAAATACACTGACAAACACAATTAGCCTGGGATGATCTGAAGGCCAACAAGCTAGAATGGTGGTCATAGTGGCTATAACCTTGGACAATCACATATCTTTTATGCCTAGGTTTTCTCAGAAAGAAAACATGGTTATGATGATATACATGTCATAGAGTATTTCAGGAATTAAAGGAGATCATGAATGTAAAGACTTGCCTGTTCCTAGCTCATGTTGTAGCAGGGAGGAGGATCAGAAGAAAACAGTCTAGGCCTGAGTCCGGAGAAAGTAGCAGGGAGGTAGGGATAGCACAGCAGAGATAAAACCTGAGAAATCTGATCATGAGGAAGGTCATGTAGCACCACAGAGGAGAAAGTCACATAGCACTAGGGTAAAGTAGCCAATAAAATTAAATATAACCATATATGGATCAGACCTTGCTTTACAAGGTGAGACCCCTTTGTTCTGGGGCTTAGCCTTTGGACATGAGTCCGCTGACCCTATGCTGGCAAAATAAAACGTTGCTTCCTGTTAATTGCCTCAAGAGTCTATATCTCAGCTAGCAAACTCCAGCAACAATGTAAGAAACAATGTGTAAGAATGGGGATTATATGATGGTGGTAGTGAAGATCAAAGCAGAAGTAAGAAGTAAGAAAAGGAGAGGTCATTAATATAGCCAAACTGGCAAGGCAAATCTGAAGAGAGAGAGAAAAAAATGAGAGAGAGAGAAGAAAACATGAGAACATTATTCAATTTAGGGTTTAGAATATGGTTAATGGTCAGTTCTGTATTCTCTTGAATTTCTTTCCTAATAACACAAATATAATGATATTTTAGGAAACAAACACTATTTGAAAATTTCAAAAAAAAATTTTTTTGAGACAGTATCTCACTATGTAGCTCGGACTGGCTTCAAATTTATAATCCTACTGACTCAGCCTCCCAAACGCTGGGATTTCAAGCATGTGCCACCATGCCCATCTAAATGCTTTGTTTTATTTGGAAAAAACATTCAGAGCCCATTTCTGCCCATTGTCATATTTAAGCTTCAGTTTCTTCCTCAATATATGCTTAGAAGTAAACATGATATTGAACCAGTATTCTATGCTCTGGTTAAATAAAAATAGTTGAGCTACAAGTAGATCCCGGTAGACTTGAGTTTTTTCCTCAAGCTGCCATCATTTTAGAGAAGAAGCCAAGATCAACTAATTAAACGAGAAGCTAATTTACATATTTGCCTTTGTTGGGCTTTTTCCTATGCCACAGAAATAAAAGTGAGATAAAACCATGTATAATATCTATCCATTTTGTTCAAAATTGTTTTGTATTAAAAGATAAGTGTTTTGAAATTTCCACTGAAGTGGCCTCAAGTGTACCTATCATGGAAGTAGTCCCCCTCTTTTTGAGTTGTTTAATTCACTGAGATATTTAGTGTTATCAGAAACCCCTAAGGAGTCACAAAACATTACTTATACAGTCAATGGCCAGTGTAATTAAACCTTTTAACCTTGTTAGCTTTCCCAGTTCACTACTATCAGTCACTGGGTTTAGTACATATTTGTTGATCATTAGCCACCAACTATCATGGGAACCTGAAAAGGTCATTTCAAGTCCTAGACTTTAATTTTTTTTCTCCATGAATGGAGGAAGGAGGACATGGGATCCACAGGGCATATTTTACTTCCCAAACCCAATGTCATAGTTTCTACTATGTTTAAAAATCTTGTTAACATTTGAGAAGCAATGAGCAAAAGGGACAAAGTTTCCAGCTCTATCACAATCTTTTCCCACTACTAGTATAGAAACTGCCCAACTTACCCCTGGTTTGAGAACGATGGCACCATTATTATTTCAATGAACACAGGATTAGGAGAAAATTTGTGAAATTTTTATTTCTAACTATTTCTCAGGGATTGATAGAGAATAAATATGCATTGTGGTAAATATTGGATTCTACTGAGTTTTGTATTTCCATTGTGTGTTGAAATGTAAGTTGACATAAAAGAACTAATAAAAAAGTCTTTACAGTTTCACTGGTGGTTGATAGCAGGAAGAAAAGAAATAATCTCTCAAAATGAACAATAATGTTTTGTTAAATGATTTACAAAGAAATTTTTTAAATTGCTTGTTCAGAGAAGTCTACCTCTCCATGCTTTGAGCTTCCTGGAAAAAGAATATTTTTGATAAGTTATGTGAATTGTGTTTCAACATAAATGTCAGTGATCAGAAGGGGTTTTTTTTTTGTACAACTGACAGTATGGGAGGTCAGCTAGTTTGATGAATCATTTTGCTTAATGAGGAAACTTAAGTAGTAGTTTCCATTCTTTGTTCTCACATTGAAAATTCTTCAAAGAGAAGCTATTCATGGTGATAAAAGAGAATAATATGAACTTTGGAACTAGGCAAAACTGAATCATTAAATTAACTGTGTGGCACTGATGTAGTCTCAAAATCCTCTGAGCCTCACTTCCCAATCTGCAAAATAGGCATGATAATACCTTTTTTGCCAGACTAGTATGTTGATGAGATAATCCATCTACTGTAGTTCTTGGTCTTTGCCACTTAATAATAATAGTAGTAATAATAATAATAATAATAATAGTAATAATAATGGCTAACTATTAAATGCTTACCATATGCTGGGCACCCTTGCAAGCACTTTGTGTAGATTCCAATACAAATTTTCATGACAACTCTCTGGACAGATGCAATTATTATTGTCTTTTATAAATCAAGAACAGAGGCATAGTAAGATTATATAATTGGCCAAGATCAATAACTAATTAAGCATGAAGACTGGGATTCAAGTTCTTCTGGTATGTTGCTTTAGTGACCATATTTGTGATCCTTATTCTGCACCTGAGTACTAAGTGGCTGCAACTTTCATTGCTCATGATGCTGAGCCTACTTAGGAATTCAGACTTCTTCCTTATTGTCTCACTCAAGATAATCAAGGCTTCAACAAATCTATTCTACCTCCTAATAACCTTCCTTTTATATAACTTATTTTATCTCAAGCCACTGTCTTCTTGTTCCTCTAGGCTAGGACAAAAGCTTCTCACCTGGCCCCTTTCAGCCCCTTAGCCTCTTCTCACCTACAGAGGGCAGCCAGAGATCCTTCAAAAACAGAAGCCTGTGGTGTGTGTGTCCCACTGACCTTAAAAAACTGAGGTAGTTTTCCATTTCCCATAGGTCTTAGTTAAGACAAGGATCCTGCCAGGGCTTGCAAGGTGCTGCACTGAAGTGACTTTGCTAATGTCTTCATCCATGTCAGAAGGGCTCTTCCTTCACTTCCTGCTCCAGCCACACCGTTAGAAACATGAGATTCCTCATTCTAGTTTTCTCAAGTGTGATTCCCACCGCTGGAATGCTCTTCCTCCTTCATCCCTCAGCCTGGGTAATTTCCATTTTTTTTTTTTAATTTCAACTCAAATCTTGCTCCCTTGCAGAACTTTTACTGCAATTCTAATGATATGTGTATGTACACATACACATGTGTGCGTAAGTGTGTATTTTAAATAGGAGTCCTTGACTGTAAATACTCTGAAAGGTAATTCAGTGGTGGTAATGAGCACTTGTCAGGGAGCTGTGACTTCAGAAATGGGGAATAGATCAAGGTGTCTGGCTTGTGGAACTAAGCCTGGTTAGTGAGGCACAACCCTAGCCTAGGGGTTGATTGAAGGGATGGGGCAGAATTCCTTCCTGCTATCAAAGACTGGGTAGAAGTTAGCTACTGCTTACATGGGCTAGAAACTGGAATACCTACGTACAATGGTCCTATCCTCTGATAAGGCTTCTTTTTTCCTTTAGGGAACATGATTTTGACTTTCCCTTTTGGGCTTTACAGCTGCCTTAGAAGTTAGTTTTGATTTCTCAAGGATTGTAACATTGGAGTTTGAAGGCTAGGAGGGTACAAGGGCCTTTTACCACAGGCCCCAGATGGCAATGAATTAGCAGTTGATGAATTAGTGGAAAAGGATGGATTGTGTGTGTGTGTGTGTGTGAATTGTAATCAGAGGCTACTTTAATGAGAAAAAGAACAGTTGGCATTATATTTAGATTAAATAATCTACTAGATGGGCAGGGGTGGCCAAGTTGTCAGGCAGCATACAACAAATAATATTAAGTAATTAGCATAGGTCTTATATATCTGAAAGAAATTGGAAACTACAAGGAAGGGAGAAGGAAATTTTGGATTGGAGAAAAATATCTACAATCTGAATAATGAGTCAAGAAAATGAGAAAGAAGCCCTGAAGTAAGAGATTTGTGGGAATTGTGTCAGGGATGGGGACAGGTTTGGGGAATATCTGGTCTGATAGGAATAAATATAGTGGAAGAAAATCAAATTCTGTGTTTGAACTCCACTTCCCTTTGTCTATTCCTTCCTCCAAGTGTTTTGGTTTAATCAGATTGTGTCTCTATCAAAACCTGGTAAGAATGAGAAAGAAATGACAGTTCAAGTTTCTAAGATCTTTTCATTGTCTATGGGAGTTGTCTAGTGGTTGGGGGGTTCCAGATGTTCCTCTGTTTTTGGTTAAAGTGTATAAGATTAGGACGCTGCCCCAGGTGCAGCAAAAGAACTACAAAGAGTAGGAAGATAATAAAGAGTGACTTATTAGGAAAGCAAAAGTGTACCTTGAGGCCTAAGGGGCTGGCTGAGAGAGAGTCAACCACCTACACAGGGACAGTACACTTCAAGGGGTGAGGTGGACAGTTGAATAAGGGCCAAATGCATAGAGGCTGTGGGGGATGGGGTTTTATCTAATAGAGTAGGTTTACTGAATGGCATGGCCCTCCCCTTATGGCCCTCACCGGGTGGCTTGGTCACTGAGCAGAGGTGCCCGGGTGTGGGAGGACCTGTGCCTATGCATTTGTTTTGTCTTTCCCATTTATTCTTCTTTGCCTTCCAGGTTTAACCTTGAAATGGGGAGTGGATTCCTTAAGGATATGGGGTCATTGTGAGCCCAGTGTATGGCCTTCTAGGACTTTAGAATGGAATCTGGTAGCACAGGACATTTCCCATTCCTACTCATGGTTACCTATCTGCCTGAGATAACATTAGTAAGTCACTTTTAAATGAGACAACTTACCTCACCTGGCCCTTCTGAATCACCAGACTCTTTGCCTAGAACTACATTCTTCGCCATGATACCCTTTTCAATTCCCTATAGATGTTTTCACTTCTGGGGTGTAGAGGAAAGACATTTACTAATAACTGACTGTTTTTTCTAGTGGAGTGATCATGTGTCTCTGTCCATTGCCTCCCTTTGACTCAAGCATGAGGGTATGCATAGGAAGCTCTCTCTGCATCCACTTGACAAGCCTTTTCGGAACCAGCCAGAGGACTGCTTATCAGGGCTGTTCAGAAAGTCTCCCCTTCCAAAGGAAACTTGTCAAGGCTCAGCTGTTGGCAAGATGGATTAACAAGTCCTCCTAGCTGATGGAGTAGCTTTTGCTGATTTAATGAGGGTAGTTTGAAATCTTAGCTCTTCCCTTAGTTGTTTTTTTTCTTTTAAGGGTGATAAATGATTATAGTTTTTGCTAATCTAAGAAATGGCAAGTATTAAGCACCCAAAGATTGTAGTAAAGTATTTAGGAGTGGTCACTCTGGCTTGATCTTAGTCTGACATCTGAAACATTTGGATTTTATCTTGACAAGGAAGTTGTCCTCACTGAAGACAGACCTCATAGTTGGCATAGAAATAGCTGTTGGGCTATTCTTGGGTCATTTGAAGGCATGGCACCTGGCCCAGTCAGAATGGCTGGTCTCTCCTGGTTTGTTTGTTTAAATAAAGATTAAGTAGAAATTCTTTTTGGGTCTTGATTTCAGGAAGAAATAAAGGAGTGACTGCAATTTTATCTTAAAAGGAGAATTTCCTTTCCTTAGTCATCTCTTTATGGCCCTCATTAAAGTTAATGAATGAGCTAGTGCATGACAAGAGTGGATGCAATCTAGCTCACCTGAGGTTCCCTGTGGTTATACATTTTTATGGGGAATGACCTTTAGTTCCTTTAGATGCATTGTTAGGCAGTCTCCTAATTACAGCCTTTATCTTCCCAAAACACTCAAATCACATGTTAGCCAGATAACTGGGATGCCTTTCTAAGTGCAACCACTCTTAGGTCACTTTAGCAGAAGAGGGTAAAGTGTAGGTAAATAAGAGGAGGCATTTCACAAATGATTTTTCACCTTAGGTGTTTATGAAAAGGCTCCAAGAAACTTGGAAAGCAGCAAAAGCGGTTTAAAAAAATCTTATTCTTAGTTTCAAAACATAAACCTAAAGAGTTTAAAAGTTGAGCTGTTGTAATATATAGGATGGTTAAGGCTCATCCTGGCAAAGTTGCTTCTGATTGATGTTCCAGGTTCACTTCCTGCCTCAACACCTCTTCAGACTCTTTAGGAGACCCTGAAACTAAATCCTTGTTCAGAAGCAAAAAAGTTGTATGGCCTGCAAATATATAATGTATGATTTGACAGTGAGTTTATTTTAGGACCCTAAGGTCATTTAGGTGGTATGGCTATATTAGGTGTATTCTGAACTGAGTTTTTTGTTTGTTTTGACACACTTGCCCAGAAGTCCAGTATAAAAATAAAGGTGAGTATCCTGAAGTTCAAATAGTTAAATATTTCATTCTCCTGAAACTGCTACTTCCCAGAGTTTGGGAATTGTCTTATGGCCCATTTAAAAGCCATAAGAAAAAGTTACTTCATTTTCTTTTCAAGTCCCACCTCATTTTTAACTCTAGTCATAGTAGTATTTCTAGCTGTTAAAGGCAAGTACTTTTGACTTACACATCTAACAAGTAATTCCTGATAATTTGTTTAATCTTCTAGAGCCTTGGCTTTCTAATTTCTAAACTGGAATGATAGTAAAAGCTGCTT
Source organism: Castor canadensis (assembly GCF_047511655.1). NCBI lineage: Eukaryota > Metazoa > Chordata > Mammalia > Rodentia > Castoridae > Castor > Castor canadensis. The sequence goes on along the minus strand of NC_133390.1, from coordinate 142,134,480 downwards.
CCTAGGGTTCCTTTAAGAATTAAAGGTAAAGACATTAATATATTCCTTGGTAACCAGGAAGCATTGTGTTACTATTATTATCAGGATTGTTGCTATAATTGTTATTAAACAATTTGTTCACATATTTTTTTCCATTAGGCCTGGCTCTGAATTCCAGACTGCTCTGCAAGATCAAATCTATGTTTAATGTACGATGATTTTTTTAAAGTCACTATTCCAGAGGTTATAAAGAATAAATTACAAGATGTGAAAGTATTTCCAAAACTACATAGGACAGAGAAGATACTGTTGAATGTATGCCAGGCTCTAAAATGACTATTTCTAAAGAAGAGAATGCTGTGGACTAGGTTATATTATAAGAGAACAACAACAAAAAAAGTTTACTCTCTAGATACATTTCATCATTTTTGCACAATTTCCGGGTTTCACCACATCGTCAATTATGTATTGAATATATATGTTATGAATGATATGTACTAGATTCTCCATGGGATGCCAAGTTACTTAAGGCTTCGAAATGGTTTTTATTAAGATTCTTTCCTAGGATATATGGCGAAATCTCATGAACAGAAGTTTCAGAAATCAATTCACTGCAGTCTGGAGTTGGAAGAGAAAGATGGTTTCCTCCTCAGGCTCAACATAATGTTAACATAATGTCTTAGACAAAGACAGGTAGAAAATGAAAGCAAGGGTGCCAAACTTTTCTCCTGCTTCTAGTTAATTCATAGGTGGAAGTAAAGTCGGTGCTTTTCAGCAAAAGCAGCTTTTATGGCTACCTAGGTTGACTCCAGGTCATGGCTGTTTTGAATAGTGCTGCAATAAATATGGAAGGTGAAGATACCTCTTCATACTGATTTCCTTTTCTTTGAATGTATACCCAGTAGTAGGATTGCTGGATCATCTAGCAGTTCTAATTTTTTTTTTTTAGGAACCTCTATACTATTTTCCATAATAGATGTAATAATTTACATTTCCACCAATAGTTTATGAGAGTTCCTCTTTCTCTGCATTCTTGTGAGAATTGCTAATTTTTTTCTTTTTGTAACAGTCTTCTTATCTGTGGTGAGAATGATATCTCACAGTGACTTTGATTTTCATTTCCCTAACAATTAGTGATACTAAACATTTTCATATGCTTATTGGCCATTTATATATCTTCCTTTGAGAAATGTCTGTTCAGATCATTTGCCCATTTAAAATGGGGCTATTTATTTATTTTTTGATATTGAATTATTTTAGTTCCTTACGTATTCTGAACATTAACCTCTTGTAAATATTTTAAGAATTGAAAAGTATTCTGGGTGAAGGAAACTCTTTTTTGTGTAGATTTGAATCTGGCTAGAGGAGAAGATGGGGAAAGGTTGATCAGTGGATACTCAGTTGTAGTTAGATGGAGTAAGAATGCATGCTATTGCATGGGGGGGTGACTATCCATAGCAACTGTGTACTGTATATCTCAAAAAGCTAGAAGAAAGGATTTTTGAGTGGTTTTGCCATAAAGAAGTAATACATCTTTGAAGCAATAGCTATGTATAACCTGATTATATAATGTATAGATGTATGGGAAAATCACATGCTACCCCATTAATATATACAAATTTGTATCTTTATGTATCAGTTAAAAATAAATTTAAGAAATAAAACAAAATTGAGTTACCATCCCCCAATAAGAATATGGATAAGATGTAATTTTTTTCCTACAGACTAAAAAATATTAAAAAGATTTATATTAACTATTGTTGAGAATAAATGAATGAGAAATGAATTTTCACTTGGGATCTTAAGGAGCTATGCTTGGGTCAGTTTTGAACAAAACAACTGGTAAGGTTTAGGTGAAGCAGAAAGTTCTGGTGGTCAGTTCACTGACTGTTATCTGGTCTTCTATTTCACATGAGGTTGTGAATTCTGTGCTTCAGAGAGGAGGCACTGGATGGCATTGAAAGGGTTTTGGTAATGTAATCAGTCTATATTTACTAAGTGGGAGATAAACAACACATGAAAAAGGTTCCATTTAGATCTTGGAAAGAGCATGGCTCGACTAGTGCTACAGAAGGGGGAACATGATTTGAGTCAGTTAAAAACCTAAGGGTGGTTGTTTTGGAAATTCCAGATTCGTCATCTCTGAATATAGGGGCTCATCTTTACCAGGACCTGGGATCTTTGTTTAAATAAAGCCACATATGGTCATTTTTGCAAAAGCTAAGAAAAATGAGAACTATGATTCTTATTCTTAACATATAAAGTGATTTTAATATTCCAGAACTCTAATTAGCAGCCTTGGGCTCGGTGCGGGTTTTGTTGTTGTTGTGGTTTTGTTTGTTTGTTTGTTTTTGTGAGGCAGGCCTCAAACTCTCAATCTTCCTGATTCCTAGTACTGGGAATAGAGGCATGTGCCACCATGCTGTCTTTTAAGACTGCCCACATTAATTTGATTGGTTACTCAAGAGAAAGGTCATAGAACTAAAAGATGGCTAAAATGAAAATACAAACAGCACTAGTTTGGTATGTTGTACATGTCTATAATCTCAGCACTGGGGAGGCTAAGGAAGAACGTTTAGAGTTCAAGGCCATCCTGAGCTACATAGTGAGACCCTATCTCAAAACAAAACATCACAGGAAAAACAACAGCTAAATTTTATTCCAAGAAGGAGCAGGATTCATATCTTTCTGTGAGACTATCCTTTCTTCCACATTTATTTAGTTTCTATGTGAAATTCCTAAGGCTGCAGTAAACAAGTTTTTTGCCCTATGTACAGTATTTTGGGCCTGCTGTTGCTCTTGATGGCTTACTGAGGAAGGGAAATTGGTACAACACCGTATGTTTCCTAGTCCTTAACCTTTAACTGATATCAGTGCAAATGGCAAGGTAAAACAATAACCACAAGTGTTCCTCCTTTCTCCCAACCATCCCACCATTTCCCAGATGCTTGGTCACTTCCTATACATGGACAGAAGTCCTTTCTACTGGGAGTTCCATGATAACAACAACCTTGGTGTCATCTTTTTTCGAAGTCTGACTACACATTAAACACAAATACTGAGTTCTTGGGTTAGATTCCAGTTAAGTGTCACTGTGAGGAAACACTTCAGCCTCTGTACTAAGTTCCTAAAGCCTTTATTTTCATCAGGCTTCCTTAAAATTTATAGACTTTAGGAATCTATTTTATGTGCTTTGCAAAGGAGCAAATGGGGCTTAAACAGACAATGTTTTCAATAATGCTTACCTCAAAAGATATGACCCAGTTACCTTCTTTCCAGCCTTCAATGTATTAAGTTCTTATTTATGCTTTTCCTTCTTCAAAAACGGATCTGATAGAGACTCCACATCAAATTCTCCTTCAAAATAAATTTAACTTCTTTGAATGAAGATTTAGGTAAATCTATAAATCATAAAGACAAAGGGAAAGTATTTTAGTTGACATGGACCAGAGTCCATTGTAACTGAATAGAGTCTTATGTATTAAACATTCATGATTCCTGTAACATTGGGCATATGGGGACTGGTGGAGAAGGTAGAAATAATTGTTAACACATATATGGACTCATAAGTTGTAGTAAGAGCTGTATGAGTCATTTCTTTTGAATGGCTACAGCTTATTAAGGCTATATGGTAAACAAAACAACTCTTTTCATTTGGGTTAAGTGACTTTAGGTCACTTTTGTTAAGTAAAATCTCTTAAAATATGAATTTCTGACATACTACATTCTTTATAGCAAGATTACAGTATTGCATTAGAATTGGTTCAGTGTTCTTGATCACAAAATAAATAAGACAATGGTGTCTTTGTCTGGAGAATTTAGGTGTTTTAATGCATCTGTCTGGAAGCTAGCTAAAATGCATATTGTTCTTACATTTTAATTAGAAGTGAGTAGACTGGATTGTCTAACTCCAAAACTCAATAGCTTTGATGTATTTTTTGCAGATGGTTCAAATTACCATCAAAACTTTGTTATCATTGATAATATAGTAATCCAGTAGGTTGACATAAGGGTTGACTAGTTGACTGTTGCCATATAATTAATCCAAAGTAATGTGATATAGCCTTTAAAGATGTAAGAGGATTTAAGCAAATTGTTTTGTCTCACCATTTCCAGGGATTAGATATGATGGAAAAGACTTTAAAAACATGAAATGATTTAATAGCCTTTTCATAAGTAAGCTATAATACCCTTAATGCAATCTATACTATAAACCAGAAAACTTTTTAATTTTACACATGTATGCAGTTTATAAATTCAATACCTAAATGTATATAACTAAATAGTTATAAGTAGTGGTTCACACACATGTTTGCAAGATGTAAGAAATGAAAAGAAATGTTAATCACTGGCAAATTATGAAGTTTCTTTCTTTGAAATTTTTTGAAGATCAGATTAAAAAAAAAACTCTGCCTATGATGTTTTAGAGATATTACTGCTTGAAAGCAAGAATCTGAAATGAAAGTACATGATGGTGGCTTTCAAGGCTCTAATCCTGTGTTCCCACTAAAAATATCTTTTGGGTGGGCATGACATTAACCATGCTATCTTACAAATGCAGTAACTATTTAATAATCTTCCATTGTATTCTGGAAAATAGACTTTGTATTTTCTCTCTCTCTCTCTCTCTCTCTCTGTTTTCCTCTGTCCTCTTCCCCTTGCCCTTTCTGGTACTTTGCCAGAAGCTGTCTGCTTCTTTCCTAGAGTCCGATAATTGAAGGCAATTTTTTAGAAGATGGTTTCAATTATCTAAAGCCAGTGGAATGTTTAACTGCCCCTTGCTATTGGTGAGCTTGTTTACATTGGGATTTCAGATGAATTCAGATTACATGCAACCAGATGTTATCTGCTATGGTAATTGTGTGTGTGTGTGTGTGTGTGTGTGTGTGTGTGTGTGTGTGTGTGTAAATGAAAATGGTATGAGGGAGGAGACTTTGCTACCATATTTAGGTCAACTGCCCTTAAATTTCATGGCCATTTGCCCCTGGGGTAAACTTTTGGGGTAGACTTTACATCATAATTAGTAACATTCAACTGTGAGAATAGATGTTCTATGTGCAATAAATAAGATCTCATTTCCCTTATGTCTTTATAATAAATGATACTGATCAGAAAAAGTTACATCTTACAAAAATATTTTGTCATGTATCCTAGTCAGAGATAACAAAATTACAAACTAAAAAGTTTATTCATGTTCCTATTGTGCCTAAACGTCACAGATTTACTGTCATGTTTCTCAGATAATAGAAAATAAATGTTGTGATACTTAACAAAAAAGTCTAAAGCAATAAAAGTCACCTGTGCAGCAACAATAAATGCCCTAGTCTATAGACCATTGAAGATTTATTTCCTTAACTGACAGCTGAAGTGAGGGCTTAGTAAGATATATTATTTGTAAAGGTCAAACTTCAAAATCTGAAAGAAAAGCCAAATATACAAATCTTAGCTTAGAAAGCAGATACATTAAGGTATAATTAATCTTTATGGAAGAGTTATTTGCCTCAACCAGTTATCCAGCATACACTTAAGAGGCTTCTTCAAAAGTAAGTTGTCTTTCAATGTGATTAAAATATGATTTAATCTTGAAAGTTTAATTGCATATAAATTTTCAGAAAAATAAAACCTTTTCATTTTGAGCCATCAAGAAGGTAACAGGTATGATTGTTCTTACCACAGGGAGTGTAAGATAATCCAAGAGTTGTTTTAGGCGTTAAATAAGAGAATATAATATACACAAACATGAATACCTATAAGCAAATACATATAAGTACACAAATATATGCTATATACCTATTGTTATATACATGCATACAATACCTTTTTTTTAACAACTTAGATATATAGCATCTACCATACTCCCTGAACATAGTTGGCACTCAATTGAATGAAAAAAAGAATAAATGAAAGTCTTCCAGACCTTCTGCAAGCAGAAGGGATGCCTTAGTGTGATGGTCTCCAAGGGAGGTAGCCACTCAAAATTATAGCCATGGAGGAAAGGTGGATTACAGGAGGGAAAGCATTTTTGATCTCTCTTTCCACCACCTATTCTGCTATGGCCCTTTATTATACCACGAGGCAGTTAATAAGGGAGCAAGTTGAAAGAGTGTGTAGGTGTCATGTTCACTCAGCAAAAAGTAAAACAGAGAAGTGTGGAGTGGTTATAGGAGTAACAGAGAAAAGCCAGCACACCAATATCTCCCATTGAACTACCCAGGGCTGTTCTGCAATTTGAATTTGATGTAAAAATGCCATCTAGAAATGTGAGAAGAAAATGAAAAGTCTGGTAAATGCTTTTGATTACAAAATCTTTTGCAGCTCCCTGCCTGTAATCCCAGCTTTTAGAGAGGTGGAAGCATGAGGATTGCTAGTCCGAGGTGAGTCAGGGCAAAGTTAGCGAGACCCTATCTGAAAAACAAAATAAAAACCAAAGGGCTGGGGTACACTTCAAGTGATAAATGGCTTGCTTCATAAATGTGAAACCCTGAGTTCAAACTCTAATTTCTAGTACTGCGAGGAAAAAAAAAAAAAAAAGGAATAGTGGGGTTCTGAACAGAGAAGTTTAGATAGATAGCAGGTAAAAAAGTCTCAACACCAGTAGAAAATGACAGTTTGGGAAAGGGAAGGACCCAGAAATCCTTAGAATTATAGCTGGCAGTGAGTAAATGTTCCTTTGATAAACTACCAAGTCATCTCTAAAGGTGCTTCTGGCCAAGGGCAGTCCACTCAACACTCAATTACTCAGGCACTGGGCAGTCAATTTTCTCCATCCTTTTGAGCACCACAGCCTGAGGGATTGGAGGTGAGTAGCCCAGGACTCTACTCTGTCATATTTGTTGTTTACTTTTGGTTAAGAGATAGTGTCTGTCCAGATTTCCTCTAAAATGTTCAGGGCCAAATGGCTGAGTCCCAGACCCAGACTAGGAATTCAACTGTGGCATTTTAAAATGTGTTATTATTATTATTATTTTGCCACTGGCTTAAAGTTGCAGTATGGTTTGTCCTTTGTCATTTTTGTTTTGTTTTCTCTTTCTTTTTTTAGTTTGACTAAATCAATTTGAAAACAAATGCTTAAAAAACTAAACTGTGACTTTTCTAGTGGGATTTTTTTTTTGTGTGAAATGATGACAATTTCTTAAACATATTACCTTAATGGTTTGTTTTCATATTATCATCATTGAGTGTTTCACTATCCTCCAGCATTTAGTCAACTCCATTGTATACTCAGCCTGTTACACATAAGATGGGATAGAACCTAGGTCTGATGTAGGTGCAAACTCAGATGCCTTCAGAGACCAAGAAGATAGCCTTAATGAGCAAAGTGGTCATGGTGTAAGAAGGTGCCATGGACCCTGATGATTTGCATCAGTATCCTGAAGACAATAGGGAGCACTATTAAACTGGAACTTTCTAGATTGGACAGGTTCTGCTCCATTCCAGCAGATTATAACCAGGCAAGAATTTGGGTCCACTACTGTTTCACCTTTCAAGAGAAACCTGAAATATCTCTCTTTTAAAAATATGAAATCTTTCAATTTCAAAACTAATCCAATTATAAAATAGCACCCGTACACGTGCACACAGCAGTGCTAACACTATGAGCCAAACAAGATGTTTCAAAAGGCGGTGGATAGCACGGACCTATGAACTTCAGCTTTCCAAAGTCTTTAGGGAAAATAGGACACCTGATTGAGATAAAAGGAATATGAAACACCACCAAGTGCTACATGCATTTATCCCTTTACTCATTCATAAAATAGCACTTACTGAGCACCTTCTAACCTTCATGCTCTTGCATATTTGTATTGCTGCAAAGATGAATAAAAACCAATTTTATCGTCAAGCAGCCCCTGACATGGGAGAAGAATCAAATCATTAGATTTGTTGTTAATAAAATTATTAGAATGTAATAGTAACAGGGTCATTTAGGTGTGGCAGAATTTCAGAGAACAGAGGCTTTGAGGCATTTTTCTTAAGGCTATAGGAAATAATTGGGAAAAACAAGTGAATGCATTGTTCTTCTTTCTAGAAAGACTAAATGACATTCAAAGAATCCTTAACTTCCTCCTTACTCCCCATTTTATAACCTGGGGAAAAATGGCCTGAAAGGAAGTTTTGAGAATATAGAAATCAAATCAAACTATGTATCCCAGATATCTTTAACTAGATCACAAGAAACAGAAAAAATAAAAGTATCAAGCAGTCAACTTGTAAAGCAAGAACTGTCATAGAAGCATTAGATCGACTAAAGAGCTCTTATTAACTAACAGTTTCAACACCCTTTTAAAACATACAGTATTTTTTAATTACACTAATAAGTAGGGTTGTTTCTTTTAAATGAGTATACTATCAGATAACTATCTATCTATATACATACACACAATCAAGCACATATTATTTTATTTCTTTTGCCACTAAAGGCAATCTTACTTTTTCTGGGAATTAATTAATTCTAACAGCCACTGTTTTTTTTTCCCACCTGCAAACTATGTTGCAGCCACAAAGAAGACACTTAAATGAATAAAGTGTTTTCAATTCTAGAACTCTTTGGTTGTGATAACAATAGAAACTAAATGTGCTAGGAATGCCAAGTGAATTACTATTCATACTGTTTATTGTTACAGTAATTTATTCACCAATGTAGGCATTAAAGGTCTCAAAACTCAAATTCTGTGAGTATCCTTATAAGCATTCATTCTGGTTTATAAAACTTTGTAGACTTGCAAAAGAGATTGTTTGATTTCTATATCTTCAAAACTTCCCTTCAGGCAGTTTTTCCCAAAATTATAATATGGGGGGGGGTAAGGAGGAAGTTAAGGATTGCTCTTTGAATGTTATTTGGTCTTTCTAGGTGAAAGAATAATGTATCATTTGTGATAAAAATCTAGATATATGAATGATGGAATGAAGTATTAGTTGCACTAATGAGATGGGAAGCTCCAAACACCTCTTGGCTGTTTTGTTAAATAAAATCATCACCTTCAAACATAAAAACAACTGTTGAAGAAGCTTCTGTCAAAAATAAGCCCTTTAGTATTTTATGGTAGGTGTTATTGACAGAATAGAAGAAACTGGAATTTCCTATAGCTGATGTTGGCTTTAAAGAACACAATTTTAACATGTCTTTCATCATTTTAATAATATGGTAATGATTAAATTCACCTGCAAAAGCCCAAGGCATCATTTCATGGGAACTTTCAAGTGTCTTGTGTTCAGACTTGTTCAAGTGGGAGTTCATGAATGCAAGAACAGTAAACTCCAGCTTATCTAACATAACCAAGGAATGGTATGTTCTATTTAATCAAATATTCTTGTTGGAGAGCTGTTGCACATACCATACATTTTAATTTTCAAGGAGAAATTTTGGTTAGCACTAAAACTGTACTCAGTACCTAGAGCTAGCTTTGATGCAACAATGGAAGTTCACCTACTTTATCTCCTACCATGTGATTCTTCTAAGCTTTGGCAATGGACCTTTGCTCATGGACCCCTCCTATGGTGGTTCTCAAACTATGGAGCCCTTAGACAGTTTCTTAATTTTTCTTCACCTTAGTCAAGTCAACTCATCAAACTTTTATTCCTTTAGTGCTCTTGTAAGTATGGCTGACTCCTTGTTGTACCAGTTTGAGCTTTAATATTTCAGGTGATTGTTGTTTAACATTAACTTCCCTGAATAATAGTTTAATAGTTGATTTAAAGAGCTTCACTTTTGCCTCTTATGGCTTCTTTAGAACAAATGACCTTGAGTCATGTAACTACATGTTTTGTAATTCAGAGACCTTGTGTATCATCTCTTTCCTAAATTGTTCCATTTTTATAAACACAATAGTTGCATTATTGTATTTATAATAGTTGTCTATTGTATTTTGAGTATATAGTAGGTACTTCACAAAAGTGATCCCAGTCCTCATTAAAAACACACGAATTATGTGGTAGATACATGCAATGGACTTATATTCAGCCTTACAAAAAAAAATCTCTCCATTTGGTAACAATGTGGATGGACCTGGAGGTCATTATGCTAAGTGGAGTTAAGCCAGAAAGATAAATACTATGTGATCTCATTTATATGTGAAATCTAAAAAAGCGAAACTCAGGAAAAAGGGTGGGGAAAATAACTTGCGATTGTAAGATGAAGTTATAGAGAACTAATGTTCAACATGGTGACCATAGGTAATAGTAAAGTATTTTTTGCACACTTGAAATTGGCTAAGAGAGAACATCTTATTTATTCTCTGCACAAAAAGGTAACTGTCTGAAGTGATGGATATGTTGATTAGTTTGACTATAGTAATCATTTCAAAACTTTGCCTATAAAACACATACTTGCTCCTCATTCTGTTCTGCTTTTCCACTTCTCTTTGACAGTATCATTATTAGCTATCAGGTTTTTGTTACCTGCCTGGGTAGAAAAGCTATGGGAAAAGCACAGTCAGCTGATGCTCAGCTGATTTCCCACCTGCCCTCTCTAATCCAAAGAGGAGAAAGCTATGGGACTTTGGGTTAACATAAAAAGGTGACTGCACACTTTAGTTGAGAGCATGCTTTCCAAAATCCCTCTCTCCAGAGAAAGGAGTCCCTCTTCATCTCCCCCTTTTACCAGCACTGGGTCCTTTCAATGTAACTCAGCACTGGCATCATGGAACAATATAGCTGGAGGCTGTTTCTTCACTCTTAATTGTTTCATTTTCTTGCAGAAACTTTTTTATTTGATACAATTCCATTTGTTATTTCTTGCTATTATTTCCCAAGTTATTGTTGACCAATTCAGAAAAGTCACTGCCTATGCCTGTATTTGAAGCATTTCTCAGGTATTTTCCTCTAGTAGTTTAAAAGATTCAGGTCTTAAATTAGGGTATTTGATACATTTTGAAATGTTTTTAGTACATGGTAAGAGACAGGAATCTAGTTTCTATCTTCTATATGTGGATATCTAGTTTTCCCAGAACCACTTGTTAAAGATGATGTTGTTTCTCTGTTTTTGGCACCTTTAGAAGAATCAAATGGCAATATCTGTGTGAGTTTATTGCTGGGCTCTCCATTCTGTTTCATTGGCGCATGTGTCTGCTTTTGTGCCTGTACCGTGCAGGTTTGGTTACTATGGCTCTTTAGTATAATTTGAGCCAAGTATTGTGATACCTCCAGTATTACTCTTCTTACTCAGGATTGCTTTTATTATTCAGGGTCTTTTGGGCTTCCACATGTACTATTTTTTTTTCTATTTCTGTGAAGAACATCATTGTAATTTTGGTGGGGATTGCATCGATTCTACAAATCACTTTCAGTTACATGGCCATTTCACAATAATAATTCTGCTAATCCATGAATATGAGAAATCTTTCCATCTTTCAGTGTCTTTTTAAATTTCTTCAGTGTTTTATAGTTTTGATTGTAGAGGTCTTTCACCTCCATAATTAATTTTACTACTGGTTATTTTATTCTTATTGAGGCTATTGTGAATGGAATTGTATTCTTTTTTTCTTTCTCAGTGGGTTTGTTACTGGTGTATAAAACAAAGTACTGATTTTTATATGTTGATTTTGTATCTTGCTACTTTGTCAAATTCATTTATAAGGTTTAAATTCTTTTGGTTTAGGGTCTTCTAAGTATAGGATTGTATCACCTGTAAATAGGGATAATTTGACTTCTTCCTTTCTGATTGATATCAGAAAGTATAGGATTGTATCACCTGTAAATAGGGATAATTTGAACTTCTTCCTTTCTGATTGATAGCTTTCTCTTACCTTATTGCTCTGGTTAAAATTTCAATTTCTACATTGAATAGAAGTGGTAAGAGTGGGTGTATTTGTCTTGTTCAATTTTTAGAAGAAATTGTTTCAATTCTCCTCCATTCAGTATTAGGTTGGCTACGGATTCATCATATATAGCTGTCTACCTAGTTTCTTCAGGGCTTTTATCATGAAGGAATATTGAATTTTGTCAAATGGTTTTTCAACACCTATTGAAATAGTCATGTTATTTTTGTCCTTGATTCTATTTAAGTACCATATTACATTCTTTTGATTTGTATATATTGAACCAACCTTGAATCCCTACAATGAAACAAACTTGATAATGGTATGTGATTGTTTTAATGTTTTGTTGAATTTGGCTTGCAAGTTTTCTCTTGAAGATATTAGTGTATATTATTGGTACAAAGAGAATTTATTATGATAAATGCATGCAATATACTCTGATCAAATTCATCCCCTCTATGTCTTCCCCTTAGGCCTCCTCCCCCTTGTTAAGACAATTTTCACAGGTTTCATAGTTCTATTTTCATACATTGGCATAAAGTACTTTGTTGAAGATTTTTGTGTCCATCAATGATATTGATCAATAGTTTTGTTTTTAGATTATGTCTTTCTCCTACTTTGGCATCATGGTAACACTGGCATCATGGAACAAGTTGGAACTGTTTCTTCCCTTTCTGTTTCATGGAATAGTTTGAAGAGTACTTCTGTTAATAGAATTCAGCAGTGAATCTCTCTGGTCCTGAGATTTTCTTTGTTAGGACACTTTTTTTTTTATTACTGCATCAATCCCATTACTTGTTATTGATCTGTTTTTCAGTTTTTTATGCCTTCTTGGTTCAATATTGGTAGGCCATATGTGTCTAGAACTTTATCTAATTATTCTAAATTTTCCCATTTATTGGAGTACAAGTTTTTAAAACATTCCCTTATTATGCTTGGGATTTCAGTAGAATCTGTTATTCCTCTTTTCATCTCTAGTTCTATTAATTTATGCCTTCTCTTTCTTTTGGTTAGTTTAGGAAAGGGTTTCTTGGTCTTGTTTATCTTTCCAAAGAATAAAATCTATGTTTTCTGGGTGTTTTGTATTGTTCTTTCAAACTCTATTTCATTACTTTCAATTATGGTCTTTGTAATTTCTTTCCTTCTACTGGTTTGAATTTGGCTTGTTATTGTTTTACTAAAGCATTGAGATGCATGTCATTAGGTTATTTGAGACCTAATGATTTTTCTGTTTTTTCAATGTAGGTACTTACAGCTATAAACTTCCCTGTTAGAACTGTATTTGCTGTATCCACAGATTGTGATACGTTCTGTTTCCATTTTTCATTTGATTCTTTGAATTTTAAATTTACCCCTGAATCCTGATTTCTTCAATGATACAATGATCATTCAATAGTGTATTGGTCAGTTGAAGGTTTGACTCAAGCGATAGAGTACCTGCCTAGCAAGCATGAAGCTCTGAGTTCAAACCCCAGTAACACCAAATAAATAAATAAAAAGAATGAGTATTTCCCTTCATAAGAGTAGGAATCTTCAAGCTCCAGTACAGAAAAAAAAAATTTGCATAGTTTCTATAGCTTCTCTTGCTGTTGATTTCTGTTTTCATTCCATAATGATCTGATATGAAATCATTTCTCACAGGAGAAATGATTTCAGTGTTTTTGTATTCATTAAAACTTACTTTATTGCTTAAAATATGATCTATTTGGAGAAAGTTGCATGAGCTGCTGGATACAATGTGTATTCTGCAATTGTTAGATGGAATATTTTATAGATGCCCAGTAAATCTATTTGATTTATAGTATATAGTCTAATGCTGAAATTTATCTGTTGGATATTTGTCTGAATGATCTATTATTAAAGTGAGGTAATAAAGTCATCCACTATTACTTTATTAGGATCTGTCCCTTTATGTATGGTAGTGTTTGTTTTATGAAACTGGGTATACTAATGTGCAGTGCACATATATTTATAATGTCACTTTCTTGATATATTATTCCTTTTACCAATATGTAGTGACCTTCTTTGTATCTTCTGACCAATTTTGTCTTGTTGGCTATGAGTGTATCTTCTCCTCACTGCTTATGGATTTCATTTGTTCACTTTCAGTCTGTGTGACTCTTATCAGTGAGGTATATTTCTGGCAGGCAGCCAAGAGTTAGATCTTGGTTTTTAAGAAAGACCATGTTTTATTTTAAGCTATGTACTAATTCCTATCATTTTGTTCTTTATCTAACATTCAGTTCTTTACTAAATCTCATTTGATTATTTACTCTTCTACTGAGATTTGTTTTTTCCTGTGTTCTTGTGGTTGTGTTTACCATTTACCTTCCTCTTCTCTATGTAGGACTACTTTTATGCATCTCCTGTAATGCTGAATTAATGTCATGAGGTCCTTTGAGCTTATCTCGGAATTTTTTTTTTTTGAGACATGGTCTTGCTATGTAACCTAGATTGGCCTCAAGATCCTGAGTGCTACATTTACTAGGTTTACAGGTGTGCTCCAGAACACTCAGGTCTTGGAGGTCTTTATCTTTCCTTTAATTTGGAAGGATAACTTTGCTGGATATAGTAGTCTAGGTTGATATTTATTTTCTTTCAGTGTTTCAAATACATCATTTAATTATCTGTTCTTGCCTTTAGAGTTTCTGTTGAGAAATATGCTGCTATTCTGATATATTTGCCTTTATAAGTGAGTTGGTGCTTCTCACAGCTTTCAGTATTCATTCTTTGTTCTGTATCTTTGACATTTTAACTATAATATGTCCTGGGGAGGTTCTTTTTTGTCATGTCTTTTTTTGTATGTTGGGTACTAGAGATTGAACTCAGATCTTCTCAAATGCTAGGCAAGCACTCTACCATTTGAGTCACACTCCAGCCCTATTGTTTGTATTTTGTTTTGATTCAGAGTCTTTTTACCTTTGTCCAGGCTGGCCTTGAACATACAATTTTCTTCTGCCTCCTAAGTAGCTGAGATTTTAAGTGTATACCACCACAGCAGGCTTGTATTCATGTCTCTTTGGGGGTTCTACATGCATCTGGCACCTGGATGTCCATATCTTTCCCGAGGTTTGAGGAATTTTCTGCTGTTATTTTAGAGCAGAAAATTTCTGTCTTTAGTTTTTACGTTGGCATTTTCTTCTATACCTAACATATGTAAGTTTGTTCTTTTAATTGTGTCCTAGAAGTTTTGAGGGCTGTGATTGTAATTTATTTTTCTCTATTACTGTTTGAATGTTTAAATTCTTCCACCTTGTCTTCAGACCGTTAAATGTTTTCTTCTGTTTGATCTAGTCTATTGATGAGGATTTACAATAATTTTTTTTATTTGACTTACTGAGCTTTTCATTTTTAAGAGTTCTGTTTGTTTTTTTTTCTTTTTATATGGACTGCTTCACAAATTTCCATGTCATTCTTGCATAGGGGCCATGCTACTTTTCTCTGTATCATTTCAATTTTACTATATGTGCTGCCAAAGTGAGCACCTATTTGTTTTCTCAAAGTCTATCTCTTTATTGAAGTTGCCATTCATATCTTGCATTATCTCCCTTAACTCATTTGTTTGTTTTTCTGTATTTTCTTAGAATTCATAGATCTTTTAAAAAAAAATCATTCCTTTGAATTTTTTATCCAGCCTTTCAATTACTTCGGTATCTTTGGAGTCAGTTGCTAGAGGATTATGAATTTTGGGGGAATTATGTTGCCTTACTTTTTCATATTTCTTATATTCTGATGTTGAGATTAATGTATCTGTTGGGATGGATATCTCTTCTAAATTATGTGGGAGCCATTTGAGGAAAAAATCCTTCCCTTGATGATGTGTCCTGAGATATTGGATTGTGATAAAGTTTCAAATACATTTAAAACTATTTAATAGTATAGTTTCCCTGCTGTGTCTTTGGTGGAGATTATTGTATTTTGACACAGTGTACTCTGTTGTAACCCAAGGGTCCTGCTTTCCCTGAATGTCTCAGAAGAGTAGTTACTTTTAGTAGAGTATGCAGATGTGTTGTAGACAGCAGTGCATATGGAGTATAAACTCTGTAATTATTCCTCAAGTGTTCTCAAGAATGTACATACTGAAGTGGTATGAGTGTGACCTATGTTGCAATCCCTTGTAGGCACAATGTCCACAGTCTTTTTGTTGCTTCTCTCTGTTGTTACTGTAGGAATAGATGACCAGAAGCAGGTATTCAAAACTTCCTCCCCCACAGAACTGCCTACTTTCAACCTGGTTGTTAGCTTGAGGTTTTTAATCTTCCCTACTCTTTGAATGAAAGTATTTATTGGAGTTCAAACAGAATGGGTCGTGTGTGGAGCAAGGTGTGATGAGTCTTTGGTAGACTAGGGGTGTACTTCAGTGGCAGATCACCTACACAGTATACTCTAAATGTCATGCTAAATATACTATGTAGAAAGGGGAAAACAACAGTAACAAGATATAGAAATATATCTTTTTATATAGAACAAGATGTAGAAATAGAGTTACAACCATGTTCTAACTATAGCATCCACGATTATAACAAAAACAATAGGACTGATAAAGGTAAAAATAATATACACAAGAACTTTTAAAAGATAACTTTTAATGCTGGATGCTGATGGTGCAAACCTGTAATCCTAGCAACTCAGGGGGCAGAGATCATGAGAATTGCAGTTCAAGGCTAATCTAGGTAAAAAGCAAGACTGTATCTCAAAAATACTCAACATGGCCAAGCAATAGTGGCTCATGCCTGTAATCCTAGCTCCTTGGGAGGCTGAGATTGGGAGGATTACAGTTTGAGGCCAGTCTGGACAAATAGTTTGAGAGACTTATCTCCAAAACAACTAAGGAAAAATGGATTGGATTGTGGTTCAAGTAGTAGAGTACCTTCTTTGTTAGCACCTGCTTTGTAAGTATAAAGCCCCGAGTTCAAGCCACAGTCCCCCCCCACACACAAAAATCACAACACAAAAAAAGACTTGTGGAGTGGCTCAACTGGTAGAGTGTTGCCTACAAGTGAGAGGCTTTGAATTCAAACCCCAGTACTGCCCAAAATTTTTTTTGAGATGATTTTTTTTTTAAATAAAGAAAAATAATTAAGAGAGAAGAAAATGGGGGATGGAAAAATGAAAGAATTAGAATATTGAAAATGTGAAAAGGAAGAAAACAGGAGAAAATGGAGACCATAATCACAAAAAAAAAAAAAAAAAGAAAGAAAGAAAGAGAAAAAAATAATTTAACTCTTAGGAGAGAAAGAGTTACAACAACAAAAAAATTAACAAAAGTAACCCAAAAGAGAATCATAAAAAGAAAGTTGTTAATTAAAAAGAAAAGTATTGTCTCCACTGGGGTGGGTGTGACAACAAGCATCAATATTCACTACCTCTGCCAATCTTCATTTCTCTCTATGTCTTCTTGTGTTATGTGACACCTGAAGAGAACACAGGCTCAATGGGAAGAGTTTTGGACTGGAGCTGGTTGGAATAACTTTGTTTTCCTAATCACTAGTATGAGATAGCATCGAACCTAAGCTGGAGTTTATCTGGGACAGATTTAGCACTGAGCTTTGCTCCACCTCTGGCTCTCAGGTGCCTCCATGAAACCCACATGCAGGGTGGGGTAGCAAACTGTCCTAGGTAGAGCAGGTACAACAGGTCCCATGCTTTCTACCACACATGACTATATGGCTTTTCCAGGCCCAATATCTGCATGCAATCACAGTTTTGGGAGACATTTGTATGTCTCCCAAACTCTTTAGCTGGTCATAGGAACCATATGTCTTAAAGGGAAAGCAAGCTTCACTCTGCTCCTGTCTTTGATCCAAGTCCTACTGCATATATATTTCTTTCTTCAGTGGTATTTTGCGGGGGTCACACTGGGCTATAAGGTAGATACTCACAAGGACAGCATAGCAATACTTTCTGTGAGTTCCAAGGAAAAGGAAAATATAGGGACCATTTCCCAAAGTAGCAACCTTGGGCACAGCCTTTTCAAAATGGTTCCAAGGTACAGCGCATGGCTTTTACATTGAAAAAAGGAGAGCTATTCTCAAGCATCAGCTCACAATATAGCTCCAAGATTAGCAAAGGTCAGCCTGCCTTTCTGTTCTGCATCTCTTTCTGGGCCAGTGTTCTCCCACTATGTCTCTCTTTTATCCTTCTATTTCTTCTCCTTCTGCCATACTTGCCAGGCCACTGTAGGTTCAGCATTGATGTGTTCTTTGTTAAAATAACTAGAATCTCTGGGTCAGTCCAAGTCTCTGTCCAATCTTAACTTCAGTTTATCCTTTCAGTCAATCACCTTGCTGAGAAACTGTTTTCTGGGTGCTTTGACTCCTACCTGGAAAGTGCTGCTTGTTTCTAATACACCATCTTGGATCCTCTTCTAATACACCATCTTGATGTATGCCTTGAGGACACACCAGTATAGGTAACTGTATTATCAGGTAGAAGTAATTTAATTTAAGAGCTAAAAGTTACTTGGTGCTGAAAAGGAGGACCACTTCTTTCATGTAGTGGGAAAAGTAGGCATCAACCACAGGCATGTAGCTTAGTAAAATGTACTTAAGTGAGTAGTGTATCATGACTGAAGTCAGTTTATTTATTTAGTTGTTTTTGGGTGCTGGGGATTGAATCCAGGGCCTTGCACATGCTAAGCCTGTGCTGTTTCTGAGCTATACATATGGCAGCCCCTGTTCATTTATATTTTTTATTTTTATTTAATTTATGTATTTATCTACATCTATGTATGTATGTATATTTTTATTTATTTTGAAGTACTGGGGTTTGAACTGAGGGCCTACACCTTGAGCCACTCCACCAAGTCTTTTAACAATTTTTTTGAGATAGGGTCTCATAAACTATTTGCCCAGGCTGGCTTCAAATGGAGATCCTCCTTGTCTCTGCCTCTGGAGTAGCCAGGATCACAGGCATGAGCCACTGGCATCTGGCTATTTGTATTTTTAATAAGCATGCTCACTGTCACTTTTAAGGGACTATGTGATAACCCATTTACTTTTTGAAAAGCTTATGAGTTTTGAATCATGGCTAGATGCACTTTCCCTTTGTTTTTCCTTTTCCATTTGGTGGAAGAGGAGTTGGAAATTTGAGTAGTGAAAACCTAATTTGGCTAGGAAATGTAGTAGCTCTGTGAAACTGGCTGTCTTCAGGCAGGGAAACAGGACAACATGTGGGGTTCAGTGGGTTGGATTTTGGTGAAATAATGATTGTATTTGAAGCATTTGAATTTTGAGTGCACAATCTGGTTGCACAGCCAAGCAAAAATCAGGGGCTTTCTTCAAGAAAAAGCCAGCATTAATATCCCTCCTCTCTGAATCCTGGTCTATTCATTATGGGTGTTGGCCCTGGTCACTGGGGATAGCCTGGGTCAGGCTGATCTTGGGTCTCTGGATACTTTACTAAGATAAGTTTAAAAATACACCTCTTAAGTTGATCATTCCCCAAAGAAGCCAAAAATATGTAAGGTTCTTGGCAAAAATCTGTCATCATGACATTATGTAAGATTTATAAAACTCTCCTAAAGATTGCGTTGGGATTACAGAAGCTCCTCAGGTGCTTTCTGGTCCCACTGATCAGCTTCTCACACTAATAAGGAGACAAGTGAAGGAAAACCATCATCACCCTAGGTGTGTGTCTTCTCACACTTGCCATTCTGGACTCAGATGAGAGAGGTCTAATTATAAGAATTATTCATTATTATCCCAAATTTCTATAGAGAATACTTTCTGTCCTTCTGGGCAAAACTATAGCATGAGCTTAAATATCCCTCTTGGGTTTTTATTATAATCAGACCACATTTTTCCCTGATTTTAAGGCATTAAGCTCTTGAAATGGACGATAAACTGAAGAAATCTCTTTCCCACTTTAATTTTTTTCCATAATTTTTTCCACCTTTAGGGCCACAGGGATATCTCCTTTCCTCCCTGTTTTTCTTTCACTGAAAAAAGTGTTTCTGCTAAATTATGAATTGTTTCCTGAAAATTTATCTCCTGACTTCCAACCAAATGTTAATTTAGAAGCAAGTGTCTATTTCTTGTTATTGGCAAGCTTATGTTTCCTTTGTTGTTTTAACCTCAACTTTACAAAAACACTACACTTGATGCTTTTATTCCAAGATTGGAGAGTTCAAACTTTTATAAATTTTGAAGCAACCTACTCCTCTAAAGAAATTCAGCACTGTTGAGGGGTAGGCTATAATGATGGTCAGAGTGGCAAAGGTAAAAGTAAAAGAAGAAAAAAAAATACAGTGTGAGCTTTGAATTCCTTGTCAGACAAAATAAAAAGCATTATCTATGTCTTCACGACCTTAAGTAGGACCTCATTTTTGACATGAGACCAGCACCATGCCACCATTTTAGAGCTCACACAGCCTTCTAAGACCCTCCTTGAAATGTCTACTAAACCACCTTTATCTCTTCTGCCACAGCAAAGATATACAGTATTAGAAAGCACTGAAATAGTTTTATACTTTCCTGTAGTGGAAGCACGAATTATATTTCCAAGAATACTAGACTTCTATTCTAGTAGGAGCCCCTCAAACAAATGTATGGAAATGTATAGTTCATTTAATTTTATGGTTATAGATAAATGCAGCCAGATGAAACAAATAACTTGAATAGTGATTAGCATTGTCTCTTTTTGTCTACATAAGACCTGAGGACAGAATGTTTATTTATACTTTTCTTTTGCTGCTGTGGATTAAACCAAGGACCTCATGCATGCTATATACACACTCTATTATTACTACAGTATACCCCTAACCCCTATTTTGGTATTTTGTTTTGGCTTTCTTTTTTTTCAGAAAGAGGGTCTTACTATGCAGCCCAGCCTGGCCTCAAACTTGGTATTAGTCCAGGCTGGCCTTAAGCTTGTAATCCCTCTGCTTTTGTCAACTAAGTGCTGGGATTACAGATATGAACTGCCACACCTGGCTTAGCATTTCTTAAAACTATGTTTGTTCCAGTAGTCCATGAAATATCTGTTAATTAATATACCCATTATATTTATTTATTCATGTTATCTTAACAACACAAAGAAAAATACAACAATAACAATAAACCAGCAAGTAAACCTACAGTGCTGATTTTCTAAACAGACTTTACTGAATCTGGTGTCTTGTCTGCCAATGCCTCCTGCATCAGGAATAGTCAGAAATGGTCACATCTGGAAGCATGATGAGTTGGAAACATCTTTTGTAGATGTGTCTCTCTCATGTGTTTCCTCTGAAGTCATTGAGTGACTTCACTTATTTTCAAGTGGTGTCCTCAAAGCAAAATGAGGACTACAACGACCAAACATAAAGTGAAAAAGAAGCAATGGTGTTTGACGCAAGCGACAGGTAGTTCCTTGTGCGGTAGACAAATCCGAAATGGATTAATGTTTAAGGCAGGCCCTTTCACCTGTACTCCCTCATGAGGATTGACAAAGCACTGTGTGTGGCTTGTCCCTAGACCTTCTGATTCTTCTGCCACCTTTGAGTTGACACCACTTTCTGATCTCAGACAGTGTCATTTGGGGTCAGTAGTTGTGCCATTCAGTGAAATCTTGCAATAGATTTTACTGTGCAGGGAAGAAGAGAGGGAGAGAGGGAAAGACAGAGGAGGGAGAGAGAATCTATTTTGCTGAATGTCATCTATGTCTTTCTAGTTGGTATTTTTAGGTTGTAGTGATTTACTATGTTGTTATAAATCCTGTCTTTGTTATCTAGTCAGTGTATATTATATGCTCATACCTATAAGGCTCAGGGATGGTAATTAAACACAGTGCTCTTTGTGTCCCCAAGTTCTCTTTGCTATTTTCTCTGGACAAGTCTTATGAAAGCACTTGGGAAGTGTATAGCTGTGTTCTTCCAGGAGGGGGCAGATCTTACTATTCATTGAATCAGTGCTTGGGCCATGAACTCTCTTATGAGTTATTCTTCCATAAAAGAAATTTTCTTCATAGTTACATTACCCCAAAATTTATCCAGTCTTTTTTTTTTTTTTTTTGGTGGTGGTGGTACTGGGTTTGAATTCAGGGCCTTATGCTTGCTAGGCAGGTGCTTTACCACTTTAGTCACTCCACTGGCCCTAAATGTGGCATACATGCCTAATGGATTATTAGTCAGTTATTATTATTTTGTTTTGCAAAATCTTCTTTGGAAACTCTTCATTTCATCCTCAGCTATTTAGTTGGTGTTGAACTGACCATCCTTCGCTGCAGTGAGATCCTAATGTGTTTAAATTAATCATGATTTATCATGTGTTGGATGTAATGTTTGGTTCAGTGTTGCTCATGTTTCTCTTGTTTTTGTTTGTTTGTTGGTGGGTTGGATTTTTTTGTTTGGTGAGATGGGATCTTACTAGGTAGCCCAGGCTGATCTGGAACTTGCAATCCTTCTACCTCAGTCCTCCAAATGCTGGGATTGCAGGTGTGTACCACCACACCTGGCTTGGACTGTGTTTTCAACAAGCGAACCTCAATGATTTTTGTGGACTTTCCATACTGTGGTCTTTACTTCTGGTTATAAATGAAAAAGTATAGAACTGTGTATGCTTTTGGCACTCATATTGTGAGCCAAAGAATACTAACAATAACAGATAACAGATAAAGCAGAGGCAGAGAGGGGAGATAGAAAAGAAATAGGGTCTTTTGATTATTATGGATAGAGCATCTTAAGCTTGGATATTTCAATTATATGAGATAGCAAATTTCTTTTCTTATTTAAATCAACATGTATTGGATTTTTCTTACTTGCCAAATGAACCCAAAAGCTACATACTGACTTGATTGAATTTCAAAGTATTTTATCATTAATTCCTAATTGGGAGATGGTAACTAAAATAAAGAAAATACTAACTATGACACAAAATCATGAATAATGAAAATTTGGCAACATCCATATTAATTGAAAAGTAAGACCACTGAAGTTGTGTCTTGGATCAAACAGATTTCTCCCTTTCTCTGAACTAAGAGACAATAGTCTACACTATGGCTGTTTGTTTTAATTTAAGGAATGTCTGTGAGTAAATGAATATCCAGGCCCCAAGTCACACAAAACAGCTCATTCAAGTAAATTATCTCAAAGAAAACAACAACAACAAGAACAAAAAAGT
Source organism: Castor canadensis (assembly GCF_047511655.1). NCBI lineage: Eukaryota > Metazoa > Chordata > Mammalia > Rodentia > Castoridae > Castor > Castor canadensis. The sequence goes on along the minus strand of NC_133390.1, from coordinate 142,111,652 downwards.
ACCTCTGACATAATTTGGGGGACCAAGCATGAAAATAAGAGGGTGCCCAGGAAGCCACACAGCCCCTATGTCAACAGCCCAGTAGTTCTAAAAGCATTTGGAGCTGGTAGGAAAAGTAAGCCTTTTTAATTTGTTATAGCCAGAACTAAAATCTCTTTACCCCGTTGATTTTTCTTTTCCCTTCTGAATAGAAAAGCAGAGTTAGCTCTGTCATATTGAGCCAGTCAGTAATGGGCTCTGCCAGGCGTGGAGGAGATAAAAGCCACCACCTGCCTTGCCTCAGCTCCCCCTACCCTGTTTCCTGGTCTCCAGTTGTCTGCACAGCTGCGACAGCCGGTCATTGTTCCACTCCAGAGCTGCCTGGGAGCTTAGGCATCCCAGCCTCAGCAGTACAATTGCAGTATGAATGCAGCTCCTGGGTGGGTTTCCCTGTGTACCTTGGCCATGACCTTTGGAGGCTGTATGTGTGCATGTCTGAGCAGAGTCTAAGCAGACATGGCTTATGTGCATGCTGTGTGCCAGTGCCCAGGAGGAGCATACACTCCAGAGAGGGAAAACAAAAGAGGAAAAAAGTAGGAATATTATCTGGTGGATGCATTTTAGCTACCTGTATACAGGTAGTTACACCTTACTCTCAGAGTAGGAATTCCACCCTTTTGGGGGGCAGTACTGAAGTTTATACTCAGGGCCTTGTGCTTATAAGATAGGCACTCTATTACATGACCCATGTCCCTCATCCTTTTGTGCTTTAGCTTTTTTTTTTTTTTTTTGGTGGGTTTGGGGTTTGAACTCAGGAATTCACACTTACAAAGCAGGTGCTCTATTGTTTGAGCCACACCTCCGATCCATTTTGCTCTGGTTATTTTGGAGATAGGGTCTTGTCAACTATTTTCCTGGTCTGGCCTTGAACTATAATTCTCCCAATCTCAACCTCCCAAGTGGCTAGGATTTCAGGAGTGAGCAACTGACGCCTAGTGCCTTAGCTATTTTTTTGGAATAGAGTTTCTTGTTTATGACAGGACCAACCTGGACTTCTCTGATCCTCCTGTTTATGCTTCCCGTGTACTTGGGATGACAGGTGTGCACCACCATGCCCACCCAATGTTTTATTGGCTGAGATGGTGATCAAACCCTAGGACTTGAATAAACCAGGCACGTGCTCTACCACTGAGCTGTACCCCAATCCTACACAGATTTAGTTCTGATAAGTGGGAAGTTTCTTTCTAGTTTGAATTTATAAAGAGGAATATTTAGAAAAAAAGCCAAAAGAGCATTTTATGACCAGTGCATCCTTGTTTATTGGCAGTAGTAGATGTTGTGATGAGTAACTCAGATCCTCCTTTTAGAATAATTGACTTATTCCTCTAGTTGCTGCTAATGAGTCTGTTAGACAGTTCTTGCTCTGCGCCTTCTTTGGTTAATGATTACCTCTGTTAAGGAGAGCTATCTTGCCCATGGTCATTCCATCTTTCTGGGATGGCCCATATCCAATGTCTGGTCCATCTTTAAAGTAGGAACATAAATGCCTGTCCTTTTTGCCACCATTCAGAACAGCTCTAGAAGGTGAGACCATTTTTAGAGCTCCTTACAAGGTCCACAGAGATATCCCTTGAGGCTATAGTGCAACTATGTGTTCATCCACCCCTCCCTTCTATAAATGTGGATCCCAAGAGCCCTCCTTAGTAAAGCTTCTGCATGGAATTTGCTCTCCTGGCATCCAACTTACAGCACCAAGCTACCTAACCTGTCTTTCTTCCTATAAGCAAAATTGAGTGACTGAGCTGAAGAATGGTCACTCTGAGTACAGTGATGACAATAAAGTGAAGCATGACTTAAGAAGATAATACAAAGCATCACATTCCTTTTGATGCTAGCTCAGAATCCAAGGACTAATGAAAATCATAGTCATGCTCTGGCATTTTAGGACATACAATATCCAATTTGACTATTCAGCAGATTGACCAGTTGTTTTGATTTCAGGCAGTTACAATCTGAATGTCATACTTCTGCCATGAACATCAAATACCTTTTAAAGGCATTTGATATTAAAACTACTATCTAGTCTTTTTTTCCTTCCTCTGGCTATTTGATGCAAGGCATATTTTAAAGAAAGTTTATTATATTTACCTTCATAATGGCATAACTCTTACCAAGTTTAAAATTAAAATGCTATCACAAGTGGCATTTCTCATCTGATTTGAAATATTCAGCACGGTAAGAATTCTCAGGAAATTAAAATATTGCCTTTAAAGCACAGCTTTTATAGGGATGAGAAGGAAATTGCTGCACACTATCATTTGTCCAACTATCAAGATTTTTTATAGTCTATAAAATATTTGCCAGCATTTTCCCCATGTGAAATCTATTATGCACAATGATTAAAAACAAACATGTGCACTTTATGTTGAGATGCTTTTAATAATTTGAAGCCAGAGTAAATGATCACTAAGGCTCAGAGTTAATAACAGGCTGAAAGGATACCTTTAAAATCATGGCAGTAGTCTTGTACTAAGCCAATAGTTCACATGCTTCTTCCCTTAGTGACTCACTAAAATAATAGCTACACCCTATAAACAGATAATCTTCCAATTATACTCAAGTATACTCATGTAAACTCATCTGTGAGTTTACATGTTCAATATGTATTCACATAATTCATATTGTTTCTAAATATCACTTTACATAAATCATTATAATAAACAAAACTCTAAGCTATCTAAGTGCAGATAATCCATTATAGATTTATCAACTCCAAAGCCTAATTCTATCATAAAAATTAATTTTGTATATTTTATAAAATGTAGGAAGTTTATATAGCACATATACTTCTTTGATTATATTTCAGCATTCACAAATGCAGTACTCATTGTGCTCTGTAATAATGTTGTGTAACTTTTGTCCCTTCAAAAGCAAGACCAGAAATGGGCATGTTGCTCAACGGTAGAGCGCTTGCCTAGCATATGTGAGGCCCTGGGTTCATCTCTAGCATAAAAAAAAAAAAAAAGCAAGACCAGCTCCTATTCATTTTTAAGTCACAGTAGATAGCACCATATGTCATATTGAGCTGCTCCCTGAGTCTTTTTTAGAACAAATAGGGATGTCCTAAAAATCTTAGTGTAGTTTTAATAACTTCTCAATTATGAATATTATAAATTTATATAAATATTTAATTGCAAAACTTCTTTTATTTTTAACATTTGAATTATTATAGCAATTTTTCATTTCAATTTATTTTTGTTTCATTCATCATTTTCCTTTTTTCAGAGGAACTGCAACCAAAAATTTAAATTACAAATTCATTATTTAAGAGTCATACAATGCTAAATAAATAAGAAGCTTAGCTAATTGAACTTTCAAATTACATTTTTATAAGTTTGTATCTTTTGTACTTCTAATGTTAGCAATGCTTAAAACTGAACTAAGACTTTTGAGTATCCCAGGTATCTAGTTGTTAATTGTTTTTCTTTTCTTTTTTTCTTTTTTATTAGCATATAATAGTTGTACAGGAGGATGCATTGTGAGATGTACATGTACTTACAATATATCTTAATTAGATTTATCCCTTCCATAAATCTCCCTCCTTTCCCCCTCCCTCTCTTCTTAGAACATTTTCAATAAGTTTCATTCTTCTATTTTCATATGTGAATACAAAACACATCTACCATGTTCACCCTCATTCACCCTTTCCTTATTTTCTTGTTGCTGTTTTGGTAGGGCCCACATCATACAATTAAAAACATGTAAGATATAATTTCCTTGCCAGTTCACATGTCATACACACTAATTGTGAAAGTCTATGTATTTATTCCTTCATAGTTGGAAGAAGTTTAGGTGGGTTAAGATTGCCAAAAGAGACCTAACATAATTGTTAAGTTCTAGGTATTTCCAAGTTTTTAAACAGAGATCCAGGAACTGACATTCGTGAAACAAGTCAGTCCTTCATTGAACCAGTTCTGTTCTGCTGATAAATTTCTCATTAGAAGTATAGCAGGAATTAAAACAAAATGCTTATAGGAAACATGTACATTAGCACCAAGATGGCCATTTGTGCATGTAACTCTCCTCTTGGGTGTCCTTGAATAGTCTTATGTTGTGCTGAAGGTTGTCAAGATCATAAACCAGACATAAAGAGCTTTAAGCACAAGGTTTAGCAAACAGAAGCTGTTTGGAACCATGCCCTAATTTGGCAGAAACAAACCCTGACTCAGCCTTTTCATTTTTCCTCTCTGAGTACATTGCATTCTCTGTCTTGTCCAAGGTATGTATCTTTCTGGAAAGACCTCAGAGATGAAGTAAATTCTTTATGTCTGCAGGAACTAAAGGTCACAGACTTGTTTCTTGAGAACATAAACATTTCATTTCCTGGGTGTTAGTGAAAATCTTTATTAAATACTTCCTGAGGATATGTAGCATATTATGGCAGTTATGGGGAAAATGCTGAAAATAAAATCACATGTCATTAAGACTCTTGGAAAATTTGAACTCTGTTACTGGCCTGAAACTTACTATTTTCATAATAGGGTTATACTTTATTTACAAATGAATGTTCACAGAACAATCATTTCCCATTATTCTGTAGGTCTCCCCTTCATCCCACAAGCTGGTTGCCATATGTTAGTCTTGGCATTTTGATGTAAAAGGGATTGGAGGAATCCACAAGCTTGTCAGGTGCTATAGTTTGGATGTAGTTTGTCCCCTAAAGGCTCATGTTCTGGAAGCTTGGTCTCAGTGTGGCAATGTTGAGGTGGAGATGCCTTTAAAGGTGGGGCCCCATGCAAGATAATTAGGTCATTGCAATCCCTGCCTTCCCAAAGGGATTAACATTGGTCTCTTGGAATTGGGTCCTGCAAAAATTGTCTATTATAAAAAGAATAAAGCTGACTCTTTAACATCTCCTGGCCTCCTGTCTCACCATGTGATCTCTTCCACATGTGCTTCTGTCATTGTGATGCCATCCACCATGATGCTCTCACCAGAGGCCAAACCCATGGGTCCTTCTAATGTTGAACTTATAGCCCATGGCCATTGAGATATCCCCCAGAATGAAAAAAAAAAGTTGAGATGCTAAAAGGATTGGGAATTTTCACTTGTCCAATCCCTGATAAGTTGCAGATTTTTTTTATTTGTTAGCTATTTTCCACTACAATACAACTGATGGAGAAAGGAAGCAAAGAGATGGTAACAAACAGAAATAAGTAAGGAGTTCCATAGTTGGAAAAACCTAGAAAAATTCAATGGTTCCACTCATGGTCTTCTATTTCCAGATTCTTTGGAAATAAGGAGAATCTTTCCTTTTTAAATTACCCGGAGTGGACTTCTGCAAGAATTTTCATGCTTTAATTCCCCAGATCATACTATAAATATACACTTAGATAAGCTTATATGAAAAGAAAAAAATGAGAAGAACAGCAAAAAATAAAAACCACCTGAATGTTCTAGAATAAGATCAAACATTTATAACATTTATGAAAAGGTCTCAGGAGAAATTCATTATTGTGTTCTCTCAGTTTTCCCAAGTCCTCATCTGAAAGTCTTTCTTTAGGGAAGTCTTAACAAAATTTTCATGTAGAATATATCTAAGGTGAAGAACTGTAGACAAATTGCTTAGGACTCTAATACAGAGGAAAGTTTGGAAGTTGTGTCTCAATTAAGTTTCTTTAAAATCAATCTGAAAAATTCATGCAAAATTTAAACATTTATCTATGTTATGATCATATTTGTTTCCTGTATCCAATGTTATATATTACATAACATTCATAACATTTTCTAGAATGTTATGTATTACATAACATTCTAAAACTTGGCCAGGTGTGTTAACTTGCACATCTAATCCTAATCACGTGGAAGCCAAAGATAGGAGAGTCATGGGTCATGTCCAGAGTGGGCAAAAATTTTACACCCTATCTCAAAGAATAAGCCAGATATGGTAGTGTACTCTTATGATCCAAGCTATGCAGCAGAAATAAGTAGGCATGCTACAGTCTGAGGCCAGCTCAGGCAAGAAACACTAGACCCTCTCTGAAAAATAACTAAAGCAAAAGGTCTGAGAATGTGGCTTAAGTGGTAGAGTGCCTGCCCAGCAAGCACAAGACTCTAAGGTCAAGACCTAGTACTGCCATAAAAATGAAAAGAATGAAGAAAAACTACAGAGGCAGTATAAAGATTAGAAGTTAGCATAAGATTAGAAGGTCACCAAGTTGACAAAAAGTAGGGATGTATAGATAGAACTCTGGGCATTTTCAGGACAGTCAACTACTCTTATGACATTGAGATGGTGGATATCTGACATTAGGCATTTGACAAGACTTACAGAACAGAATAAAACAAAGAGTGAACATGCCAATATTGATTTGCCAATTACAATGAATGTACCACATCAATGCAAGATGGATAATAATAAACTAAGGAAAAGGGGTACATGAGAATTCAGTATACTTTCTAGTCACTTTTTCTATTAACCCCAAACTACTATAAAAAATAAAATCTGTTCATTTTAAAGAAACATATGTAATATATATTCATAAATCTACTGTATTTATAAACAAGGAAAGTTAACAGGATAACTGTTGCATTGTGTGATCTATTCTAAATGATTCCAATGTTTGTGTACTATTCTATTTATCACTAAAGAATCAGGTTGAATTTGAAGAACCTTGTCTATTATGGGACCGTTATTAAGTGCATATTGCTGTATACCACATTGGTTTTATGTATGATTGCATAAACATGGCAAATATTTTACCTAATTAACCTATAATTGAAGAATTTTTACTAATGTAGGCGACTACACATTAAATGTCAATCTGTAGTCTAAAGTATTTAGGATTCAACAGCAGAAAAGCTCCACTTTCAGACATTCCCCCCCAGTGTCCCCATACATTTTTTGATGTTTCTGTTGGTGATAGTAGACTATGATCTTCTATCATTAGAGTAGGATAGGTCTTATTTTGTGGAAATCCATTTGAAAGAGACTATTTGAAGGATAACAGTATATTCAGTGTCTGAACATGACTTACAAATCTTGTATTCATGTGACAGCCTTATTCACATTTAATCTCTAAATAAGACATCAACAGCAGAATTTCAGAGCATTCCTGCAGACATTAATAGTATTTTCTAAAGAAAGACAAGAAAATCTTGTTTTCCCCAGTGACCAGAAGGCAGCACTTGTTTTTTTTTTTTTTTTTCTTTTTTAAGACAAGGTCTTGCTATGTAGCCAAGGTTGACCTAGAGTTGGTGATCTTCCTGCCTTAGCCTTCTGAGTCTGGGATTACAGATATGTGCTATCATAATTGGTCGCTTTTATCAGGACCTAGGGAGGGTAGGCACTGACCACATGCTTAGGTCAGGCTTCAGTATCCTCAGGTATACTAAGGTCTTAGGAAGCTGTCATTTGCTTGAAAAGATCACAGAGGGTTAAAAGGTATACTGAAGGAAGAGCTCTAGGATGGAATCCCAGCGAACACTTCTGAAATTGGAAATTCAAGTTCATTTAAATACTTCTGAACTCTAAATGGATATTCACATCCCCAGGAAAGGAAATAAGAAGGAGGAAATTATAATGTATTCTAAGAATGATCTATAAATATAAATTTATTTGGGTTATTTGATTATATACCTAGTTTTTAAGTGACCTATAGGGTTTCATGTGGTGATAACAAATACATTAAACACCATAATGGAAAACATTTGTTAAAATATATGCAGAAAAGTTTTATGATAGTCTACATTGCATTTGTATTTATATTCTGAATATAAAATTTTAGTGTTCGAAAACTCATATTTTTCTCTAAATAAACGAATGATACAAAGTTAACCTCTTCATAAGCTTTCATTCATTTTTTCTGTGGCTTCCAGAAATTATAGCTGACATTAAAAATTTTCTATCCTATTTCATAAGACTCGGAACAGAATGTTGAACCAGTTTTAATAAATTTAGTGCTGCAGATACTTTGATGAAAAACTGTTTCCACTGACCAAGAGCTTTATTTTCCCTCAACGGAAAGGAACCTTCTATTTAAGGTACCAATCTCAAAAGACAGAATTTGTGGGGAGTTTTTATTTCTCCCCACAAGGACAGCATACATGTTTGAACTCCCACTCTTCATCAGAAGATTTCTCATCATTAGATAAATGGAAAACACTCAGAACATGATACTCTGAGTTTTCAAGAATGCAATTCCCTAATATTGGGCTTTTTCACATAGACACTTGGAACTTTCAAGAAAAAATATGATTGCATGAAGTAAAGAGTATTTTTGTGTTTTTTCACAATAGGAGTATCATTATCACAATGAAACATTCTCCATATTAGTCTCAATTAGAGAATTTGATAAATTTTATAATTCTTACTGAATACTGGTTCATTTTTGTTCTTTATGAGCGTGAGATGTGGTGAGTTATATGTGTATAAACTCTAAGGAAACAATTATTGTTTGTACCTACCAAATAAGAAAATTGAAACGCAGAGAGAAGTGTGTATATTTGTAAATGTATGTATGTATGCATGTATGTGTTTAATTTGTGTTGGAGAAAGGACAGCTTATATTTACATCATGTTGGTAAAAGTTATTTCCTCTTGATATTTCAGGAGGAAAATTCATATAAATTTATTAAAAATATATGTGTATATCCTGTGCTTCTAGAGCTATGTTAAAAAGATCATTTTTACAAATCTTTTTGTCAGTGGGAATTAACCTAATGTATTGACAAGGCTGTTTTCTATATTGTATCTTTGGTTAAATTACACAAAAGTTTCTTGAGTTATAGTAGTATGGGCTGGCCAGAAGAAATAACTGTTGTACAAATTTTAAAAAGTATCATATTTCCCTTCCTCGGAGCTGGGAAGTGGCGTATAGTTCAGAAAACAGTCAGGCACACAGTCTGTCCAGAAAAATATTGACTTTATGCCATTTCATTTTGTATTTAGTCCAGGTAATTTTGTGCAACGCATATCCAGTTAAACTATGGTGCAACTGTCTGTTGTGTTATTTTTGCATGGCTCTGTTTGTATGTTCCTCTGTAATAAGACATTAAGTCTCATAAGAAAGGGGTGCAACTTAACTACTAATATCTAGCTGACAAAGGATTTATAGCTCCAAAGTTTAATTGGGCTAGACTTGTATTTTCCAATCAGTCTTCCGAGGGGGAAATAATTGGTGCTCTGAAAACACAAGCTTCCTTGGTCTCTTTCTCTGAATGTGCATTAGCATATTAAAGGTTCTTGAAAATCCAGTGGTAAATAAACCCATTTACCATTGTTTAAGGTTAAACAAAGTTCTTTAAAGAGACAAAATTCTCTTCTTTTCTAATACCCATCCAAACCCTTCTGCTTTCCACCAATTTGGAGAGTCTATGAATAGCATAAATACCATTCCCTCAGAATGCAGGGATTTTTAGCTATTCTCTTATCATAGATTCCCACACCAATTAAAAATATTTACACTAGCATTATGTTGCTGAATGAAGCCAGATTTAATTGAGACCCACAAAGACTTTTCCTTGAGAACAATTTTATGTGTTCGTAAATGATTTAATTTTTTATTGCCTTCACCTATTCAATGGTCATGAGTAGACTCATCACTGACTCATTTGACTCTCTTAATCAATAGCTCATTTGCTGCCATTCATATTTGACTCTGAGTATTTATTTATTTATGTATTTATTTTACTATCATTATTTTAAAATAGGCCCAGGGAATTCTGCCAATTGCTGCAGGAGTTTTGGAGGTATCAATCAAAGAAAATGATGTAGGACAATTGCATAAAGCCTGACCAATCAGTAGAACATGCCAATGTAAGTTCAGAGCCAAGCTCATCAGCTTGCTACTTTTGGAGACAGGTTGTCCTACACAGAAGTGGATATTTAAGTGGGCAGTGGGCTCAGCCTGCGGCATGAACAGCCAGTGATAATATTCTCCTACAAGCTCGTCTTTACATGATAATAACAAAACTTAATTAAAAATTACTGGTATGTTCTCAACTTGTTTCCGAAGCAGAAAGCTCAAATACCAGATTGTCTGGTTCAAAATTGAACACCTGGCAACCCTAATGATTTGGTTTGTACAGTGATTTATATTGTCTGGCAGATTCAGAAATGTGGGGGAGGGTGAGAAAAGGGGTGGAGGAAGCCCAAGAAGATTCAGGAAAAAAAGAACTTTTCTTTCATTAGTATGTTTTTGATTGGCTTAAAAATGTTTCTCAGGAAATGTTTTCATGTGTTATTCCATTTTGGAACTAGTTTGTCAATCTGTTTATTTTCTTCACCTTAAATGCTAGTTTTCGTAGGTTTACTGAGCCCTTAAACTTTTGGTGGCTTTTGTTATTTGTTCAGTGCAATCAAGTCCAGAACATTGCACGTGCTAGACAAACACACTGCCACTAAAATACATCCTCATCCCTTGGTTTTTCAGACATAGTCTTACTATGTAGCGAAGGCTGGCCTTGAACATGTGATCCTCTCATCTTAGCATCCTTAGTGCTGAGATTACATGTGCATGCCACCGTGCCTGGTGATTTTGGCATTCTTGACTTAGGATTCTGTCTGAGCTTTGAGAAAAATTCACTGCCTTTTAATGACTGTAACAATATGAGTGTGGGGTCTGGTTGCAAATGCCCATTTGAATCATAGCTCTTTCATTTCTCTGCTGTGTGAATAAGACAAAAGACCTCTTCTTCCTTCATATAATCAGACAAAAAAGCAGTGATCATAATACCTATTTTTAAACTTTTTGTTGTGAGACTACATAGGCATACCATTGATATTTGTGGGTTCCAAGGCAGGAGTACAAATGGAAGCTTGTGTACTCTATCTGATTATGAATTACCCAAACAAACTAATGAATAAATTGTTCTTTCTACCAACCTTGACAGATATATTGTTAAAAATCTACAGGTCTAGGCTAAAATTTGGAAATTTCAGGTTCCTTAGAGTTTCATGCTGGAAAATAGAGGCTTGGGGAGAAATGGAGCTTAGTTCCTACAGCTTAGCTCTAGGCTCACCCAACTCAACACCAAATCTTTTTCACATTTCATTCCACCCAGTCCAGATATCCAAGATACATCCTCATCCACAGCAAAGGGAAGGCTAAAGCAACCCCTCACTCAGGTGTAGGGGTGGACTGCCCTGAGGAAAGACCAGTGGAAAATATCTGGGAAGGCCCAGAAGTTAGCTTCTAGGTATTTTGACACTGAATTTGCAGAAGCTGAGAACCCAGAATGTAGTCCAATGGGTTGAATGTGGATAGGAAAGTCACTTTGACCAAGATGTTCCTTACCACAGACAGAAGAACATAGAGAAGGTTCAGAGATGAATCTTCTAAAACATAAGGCACAGGGTAGAAACACTCTTCCCTTTAGTGAAGAACAATCCTGGTCAAAATTAGTGACTTAAACAAAGTTCAAGCAAAACAAGGTCTGGCAAATTACAATATTTGATAAATGTTCTTTTATTATTAGGTACCTTACCATTGAGTACTATACAGAATGAATAGAAAATGATCACTCCTTTTAAATAGAGATTGATCACTCCTTTTAAAAATTTTTGTAGTATTTACAAATTATGCATCTCTCTGGCACAGCAATCAGCCACACTGTTGATGAACTTTCATTCCTGAACTTTCATTCCAATTCAGAAGATACTGTCTGTATTTCCATCTCTTACTATCATTTCTTAGCTAGCTGCTCTGCTTTTTCATTCCCTACTCCTTCTGCTGGGCCAAGTCTCATGGTACACAAAGTTGGGAAGACAAAGAAAAAATATGTTGAAGTCCTACACTGTTCCTCTTGCCTTTTATCTGGTTTATCCCTTGTCCATTTTGTCTACTTATAACCCTGTTATTTGGTTTTTCTCTTCATACACTTGAGCTAGAAACTTGGAAAGGGGTTCTAGTTGTAAACTGAAAGGAGGTGGTCTTCATGTATATAATGGGGTTGACAGCGGTGTGCTTCTGATTAAATGACTTAAGATAAGCTAAGCACATCCACTATAACTCTCTGACTTGTGAAGTCTGTAGCTTTAGAATCATCATTCATCATTTTCGTCTTCCAAGACACTAATGGAAATTAAAATAAACAAACCTGTCCACATTAAAAAGGGAAAAGATCCTCTAGAGTGACAAGTTTCACACAAATTGCAATACAAATAAAATATCCCATGTGTTTTTAAACAGGTTATCCATTAAGGGTTCAGCAGATACGCGGGAGTATTGTAGTTAAAAAGGTGGATAAGAGTGTTGTTTAACCAACGTTACATTAATGAACGAGAGTTCAAACTGCAAATGATAGTCTAACAACATCATTTTATATTTGTGAAGATTAAACAAGACTCATGTTGCCCCTGTTTGGAGGTTTGCAAACTAAATCTGGCACAAAATGTACAGGAAGATAAACCAGAGAGGAACAGAGTCTGTCACAGTGATTGATGGCACTGGTGTTCACCCAACAGTGTTTGAAAATGTAGATATCCTTAAATAAATGATACCGTGTGAGCCATGCCAGCCTAGGGAATTAAGAAGACATTATTGAATTTTGCAGAAACAACATAAAGCACTGCTACCAGATTTGGTGGTTGGAATTCTGTATAGTTTCCCTGAGACCTCACAATGTAAATGACCTAGAAGAATGTGTGGTATCATTTTTAGTAATTAGGTTTCCAAGGTATTACAAGGTGAGGCAAATCACTCTCCATGCTGTTCCTAGAGGTGAATTTTAAGACTGCAAAATCAGCAGTATCACTTTCTGGAACACTTTAGCAATCCTCCCCCTCAACTTTCTTTTCTCCTCACTTCTTTGTTTATTTGAAGAGAGACTCAACTGTAGCTGATAAAATACGGAAAGGGGAGGTTAAGGTAAAATACAAAATTTGGAAGCAATTTATTAGCAAGAAAGCATCCTTAAATGGATATAAATTGTGAAACACTTTTTGTCAAAATCAGCAAGTTATATTATAGCATTTGATTTGTTTGTTCATGTATATTTTGAGGCTGTTAAAAAACAGATACATACATTCACAGAACATAATGAAAATAGGATTATGTTCCACATGATATTTTATAGTATGTTTTTTTACTTAGCGTAAATTAGTAATATATTTTGATCACGATAAAATAACTTTCATAATATCTTTAGCAGTTTTGAAGAATGCTCTGTATTTATTTTAATTCACTGTTAGATATTTACCCAGGTCCTCTCTCATTCTGAGACCACTGAGACCACACCATATCAGCCAGATCGTGTGTATATCCCAAATTATTTAATTAGGACAAATGTCTTGATGCAGAATTGCTAGATTAGTGTGTCAGTAAATTTTGTGTCTTTGATATGTATTGTATTCATGCTATCAATATCCCAAAAGCTCATTTTCTCACTGTTTTGCCACCACTGAATATTATCATTTTAAAATGATGACAATTTGGTAGACAAAAATTGACATCACATTATGATTTAAATTAGAATTTATTTGATAGTTTGTGAAGTTGAGGATCATATCAACTTATCTGACATTTCATTACTCCCTAAAAGAACTGTGCAATCTAACTTGCATTTATATTCACATTGATTTATGGGCTTTTTATATATTAAAGTTATTAATAACTCATTCTCATACATGTGGCAAACATTTTATTTCCAGTTTTCTGTTAATTTTGTTAATTTTTTTCAAAGACTTGTAGAAATGACACTTTGTTGTAGAAGTTTTTATGTTTTTATTTATCTGTAGTGCTATGGTTTGTAAGCTATTTACTGACCCAATTTTAATTTAATATGGTTTCATTTTTTTGCATTTGTTATCTTTGGTTACTTTAGTATTTATTTTGGTGTACCTCATGATAGAAGAAACTTTATTTCTTCCTCAAAATTATTAGCTAATTTTATCAACATCATTTATAGATTCTGATTATGCATACACATACATGACAAGAAGTTCTAATTCTTATTCTGATCTATATTCTGTTCTTTTATTTTGTTATTCCTGCAACATTACCAAATGATTTAGTTATCTGATTTTCCCAAAGAAGCTTAACATCACTCTGTAAAGTCCTCTTCAGCCAGGTGTGGTGGCACTTGCCTGTAACCCCAGTCCTCAGGAGGTAGAGGCAGAAGGACCTTATGTTTGAAGCCAGCCTGAATTATACAATGAGACCCCGTCTCAAAATTCAAGGGCTGGGAATGTAGCTCAGTGGTATAACACTTATTTAGCATGCACAAGGCCCCGAGGCCAATCCCTGGCATGAAAGTTGTCTTCCCTAGAAAAAAAAGAAAAGATACTGGAATTAAGTCCATGAAAGTAGGAGAGTTGACTTCACTACTTTTCTTACTCAGTAAATGGCTTTGTTGCTCTTCAAATCTTTTTCTCTGTGTGTTTGTCCTTCTGTCATTTGTAGATATTTTAGTTTTCTTCATATGTGTTTTGCATGTTAAAAAAAATAGTCCTAGGTTTTTGTAACTTTAATTGTATTGTAAATGGAATTATTTTCTCATGATGTAGGAAAATTACTCTGTTTTTAAAATACAATGAAATTTGCAATCAAACTTGGGCATGTAATAAGAAACCTTACTTTTTATTTTCTTTAAATAAAATTTATTTCTAAGAAGTATCCTGACATCTTCCCTTTCCCCACTCTTTGGCATTGTCAAGAAAAGTCTTTATGGAACTTCCTGTTTCTTAGGTTCATTGAGCCTCTTAGATGTTACATAGAACATGGGCAAAGTGTTCTTCCATCATGGAAGCTTCTGAGATATAAATTATAATCAATAATTACAGGACACTATAATGACTTTTGTTTACATTGTTAATTCTCAAAGTGTTGCCCTTAGATCAACAGCATCAACATTGCTTGGTAACTTGTTATAAAGGCAAATTATTGCTTTCCACTCCAGACTACTGAATCAGACACTGAGGTGGGAGCCAGCAATCTGTATTCTAATGAAACCTTCTGGTGATTTCCATACATACTAAAGTTTGAGAACTACTGTTCTGTATTGTAACTAGGCTCCTGTATGGCACAAGTTTTCTTGGTTTTCCAAAAATCTTTAGGTAACTTCCTATCACCAGAATTTAGGGATAAGGTTATCTAAACAATATACAAAAACCAGTGTTTAACTGCACAAAAAATCATCCTCACTTTTTGTACCCAAGTAGTGTCTTTGGAAAAACACACCTTTTATTGACAAGTAATTCTAGAAATTCATTTAACACTAACTATAAAAAAGTTTGTACATTTAGAAAGATAAAGCTCTTCTTTTTATAGGGATTAATTATGAAGACAATGAGTCTTTATTTAGTCTTTTATAATTATATAAACCTTATAATTTTTTGAAAGTAATTTTTACAAAAATAAGATTATTACATAAATCTTATAATTAATCTTTTTATATGTCTAATTATGAAGATCAAAGTCTCTTGCTTACTTATGTGTGGTTTATCCTCTGATGCTTTGTGATCTTCCACTGCATTACAATGCTAGATATATGTCTATATATATATATAGACATATAGCTGGCATTTGAACTCAGGGTCTTGAGCTTGCTAGCAGGCACTCTACTACTTGTGTCACACCCCTACCCCTTTATATGTTTGACTCTAAATCAATTGCCATTTTGGTAAAGGAACTTGTTTTTAGGTGCTCAGTCCCTAAAATGGACATGAGGGAAATGGATGATTCCAGTGAAATGAGTGACAGACCTTCAAAAGTCATACTTTCCTCATATTTTTCTTCAAATACTTCTAGGAAAGAAATACAGGTGACAAATTAATACAGAGTTTGCTCCTTTGATAAGGAGAAGTTATTCATCTGAACAGGTATCAGTATTTACAGACTTACCTGAACCTTTTGGATACAACTTTAGGATGATACTTCTACTAAGACAGTCATAGGTAGAAGCCCTGTGATGGTCTCTATATGTATGAAGATATCTTATGTTATACTTAGTTTGAGGAGGGCAAAAGATATACTGATACTATCAAATGAGTGATTCAAGTGACATAAAGTCTAGAAACAAGATGATATGGAACAGAGCTTCATTAATCACCACATGCATGGGATTCAATTACACAAATATGCAGACAAATAACACTAAGTGTTAATTAAACATGTCAACTAATAATTAATGGTCATGTAAAGGCAAGCCACTTCAGGGGAATAATGTAATATCTTCCCTCACCTGTCACAAGGTGAGACCCCTATAACAAAAGACCAATTGACAAGAGAAAAGCAAAGCAAAATTATCTGACAAAGTTTTATGTAGCATGAGCGCCTATAGAAAGGAAGACCTAAGACCCAGGAAAAACTGTGTGTTTTTATGCTTAGAGCTCAATGAAGAGTGTGGCCAGTAATAAAATGTTGTGATTGGACAAAAAGGGAGTGATCCAATGGTAATATACCTGGGTGGAGGGGAACTAGCAAGGCTTGTTTTTTCAGATTCTTCTTGGCTTCTCTGTAGTAT
The DNA here is from genome assembly GCF_047511655.1 of Castor canadensis. Lineage (NCBI taxonomy): Eukaryota > Metazoa > Chordata > Mammalia > Rodentia > Castoridae > Castor > Castor canadensis. Next base: position 142,095,209 of record NC_133390.1, on the reverse strand, counting down.
CCCTTCCTTCTAAGTTCGGTGCAGGACATCTGGTCACAAAAGGTTTTATTAACGGGAGGTAAGTCAGAGAATGACATTTTGTAGATTTTATGACTTGCTTTGGTAGAAAGAATTTTAGTTCCTAGGACAGGCCTAAACGCAACAATAGGAAAGTGAGTGAGAGAAAGTCTTAAAGCCTTGATTCTGAGGCCCTTCCAGTCTTCCTCAGTTCAAAATGTAGCCATTTCTTGGCATATATGAGGGTTTAGTTCCAGTACCCCTCAACTCTCACAATTACTAAAACCTGTGGATGCTCACGTGCCTTATATAAAATGGCATGATACATACATATTACCTATAAACATCTTCCTATATACTTTAAATAATTTCTACATGCCTTATAATACATAATACATTATAAAACCTATATGAATAGTTGCCATACTAAATTGTTTAGGGAATAATGATAAGAAAAATGATTTATAATTTTCTGTACAGACACAGATCTATTTTTTTCAACTATTTTCAATCTGAAGTTAGTTGAGTTCATGGATGAAGGGTGCATGGATATAATGAGCCATGGACCAATGTTCTCTACTTAGCAGTATCTTTTTCTGAATTCTGAACCACTTAACAAACCAGGATGACAGGTTTCAGGAGATGTGAAAGAGGAAAGTCTGGGAGAAGGGTATGACAGATAACTAAGTAGAAAGCTACTGTACAGCATGTTAAGTGTAAAAGAATGAAGCAATGAATGAGTAATTAACTGGAGGCAGGAGATACTTACGTATAGCATTCTATGTCAGCGTTTACTTCTATCGTCCCTTTTATCATTTTTCAAAAGTGGACATAATTTTTCCAATGTAACAATATCATTTACCAGAGTCTGGCTGTTGTGATTTTGTAGATACTATCAAAGTTTCAGAGAGATAGATATCTCAGAGTCTTTGCTGGTACTATTTAGTGACATTTATTATCCCAAGGTTTCTGCAAGTGTCTTTTTAAATGTAAACATTATTGGTATATGGGGAGAAATGCAAGTTTGTTTGCTGGGAGCTATGCTGAGGTGTGATGCTCTCATTACTTACAAGTGCCCTAATGCAGCTTTTCTCAATAGTGTATTCGGTCAAGTCTATTGATTCTCCCTACTTTCCAAACTTAATTCCCATTATAGTTGCAAAGTTTTAATCTGTCACTGTTCCCCACCCTGTATCCCAATGGTTGTTAGCTAGGGGATTTGTAGAAATATATTTCTACTTGTGGGAATGCACTGAAGTAAGCTACTGAGGTGATGAATTAGGACAAGGTTAGGCAGTATTTAGATTTATCCTTGACCATTAATTACTGCTTCTTCTATCTTTTCTGATTACCAATTCTCCATATGTTGTTTTCTTGTATGGATTTAAAGTAGCATTTTCTCTGACCTTATCAGCATATTGGCCAGAAGAAAGCTTTATATAAGGTCATTTTCTTTGTCACTGACCATCATCTTTGGTATCCTTCATGTTTTTTGGTTGAACTATTTGTTGTGGCAGTCTGTAATAGTTGTAATATATTTAAGTGATTCTGGAGTCTTGGCTTTTAACACTCTCATCCAATTATGAGTTTCAGGCCTTGAACTGAACCATGTGTTTATGGCTGTTACTCAGTTCCTCGGTTAGAGATCAGATTTGCAGTAATAATGATTCACTGTAGGTAAAATCTTTCATTTAAAAAAAAAAATCTTTTGGAATTCAATGTTTGGTGAAATGTCTTGCTTGCAATTCCTTTAATTTACTGAAATGACTTGTCATCTGCATTTTTGATATTATGATTGGCTTTTTTATTTGAGATTTGTTATAGAGTTAGTTTATTGAGCTATGTGGTTTTAAAAATTAGAAACTGATAGGTGGTGATCTGCACTTGGGGGAAAAAAAAAACCCAAGAAGTGGGAGGATTCTATAATGCTACATCCAGGAGGGACATGAAAATTTTTGTTTAAAATCAGCTTCTAGTCAATGGAGGGCAGCATCTCTTGGATAGAACAATATTCTCAATAATATTACCATACATTTAATATTGAGCAATATTTCAAATGCCTACTTTGGCTTCATTCCCAATTTCAGAAAAACACCTAGTCCTAGGTTTTAAAGGATAATCTCATGTCTAGTCTAGATATGATGTACATTTTTCTTTATTTTTTTAAGATTTGTTACTGCATCATTTTTTTCCGTTGAGTACTTAATTTATCTATCCTTGTTTCTTCTAGTTTTAATGTTGAAATGCTCCATTGCATTGTTCAATAATACAGTATTTTATAATTTAACGAAAGAGATTGTGATATTATATCATGTTTATTTGGCTTTAACCAAGGTTCCTAGTGCATAACTTTCCTTAAAATAGACCACAGAAACTAGAATTTTTCTTATTCTAAGACCATAGAAACCCTAATCTTTACTGTCTTTAGTTGGTTGTAACGGAGTTCTCTGACATACCTTGTTGAAGAGTAGGTTGTAAGACCCTCTTCATTTCACAGAGTTCCTGCCCCATATCCTGAAGGAAGAAATGCTGCTGAGAAAGGTCAAGACGAATCTGAATAGATAAACTTTGCTGAGTTTCCCCAACCCACTCTATTAACAATCATGCCTTTGCAATGAAGTCTCCATAAAAACCTAAAAGATTTTTGGATTCAGATAGCTGAACATGTGGAGGTTCCTGGAAGATGACACACATGGAGAGGACACAGAAGCTCCACACCTCTTATCACATACCTCACCCTATGCACCTCTTCATCTGTGTCCCTTCTAATATCCTTTATAAAAGTGAGTATATGTGTTTCTTTGAGTTCAGTTAGCACTCTTGCAAATTAACTGAACCTGAGGAGGGTGTTATGGGAATCCTGATTTATAGCTGGTCTGCCAGGAAGAAGCAGATAATATAACACTGGGTTTGTGACTGGCATATAAAGGAAAGAGTGGGACAGTCTTAGAGACTGAGCCTTCAACCAGTTCTAATCAGAATTAAAGTGGATTATAGGACACTCTGCTAGTGTCCACTGCAGAATGAATTGCTTGCTTGCTAGTAGGGAGAAATCTCCGTAACTTTGGAGGCAACAGAAGTCTTCTGCCTTGACTGTGGTGTGAGATTAGATTAAACAACAACTTTGTTTTTCCTGACAGAGATCATTCTAGCACCATAGGCTGAAACAGGTCTTCAAAATGTGGAAAAACATATAGGGTACTGAGGCATATTATATATGCCATGCAGGAAGCTAGAAAACTAAAAGCCATGTGAGGACAAGAGTTTTGGTGAGAAGATTTTAGAAAAGTTTAGAAACCCAGATCATGAGTAATAAACATGTGGTTCCTGATCTCAGACTCCACTGGCAAAAGAAAAATAAAAAATCAAGAAAGTGCTCTGTATAATTTACCATGACAAATGGAGAGTGAAATTCTGTAGGTTATTTTCATAACCTATCTTCCCATGTATTTGCTGACTGCTGAAAAAGAAGAGAAAGTGCAAAAGAAAGGCATAAATTCCAACAGTCTCTAAAATATGCAACAAAAGCTGGAAAATGTCTAACCTTATTCTGTAAAATACAAAACTGAATCTATGTGGAATAGTCAGCAATATAAAAGTAATGATAATTTTCTTCTCCATGTAATGCTCATTCATTTCCACTATGCCTCCACCTTGCCACCTATTAAATTCTACAATTAAAGGGGAACTCTGTATTCAGGAAGGGCCTGACATCTTTTCCTCACATTTTTTTTTGGATGAGACCTTTGAGACCTAGCAGAGAAGAAACATCTTATTCTAGGTTCTAGAGTGAGTTTTGGCCAACCCAGAGCCAGAACTGGAATGATTTCAGTAGAATTGACTTTTACCCACTGATCCTTGCCTCAGGATTGTGGTTGTGGATGAACCAGGAAGGTCTAAACTCCTGGAATCCCATCAACAGTAGCTCAGCAAGGCCGTAGTTTGCATAGAACAGAAGCAGGAAATCCCAGTGACCAACTCTGCTTATATCCCTCCAACCAGATAGAGAAACTGGCAAGCAGGAAGCCTGGATCATGCCTTAGAAAATGAGAACGAAAACTTACTAAAAGAAGCTAGGGAACATAGATGAACAATGAAAACTTTATGTTTCTGTCATAATTTTTCCTTTTTGGATCCTGATTCTGTTGATAAGGCACAAGACTTCCAGTTTAATTGTTTGGTCATTATTTTCTCCTTCCCTGGATTTTTTCTACCTTTCCTGGAACACCATGTGGAGTCAGGTATGGGGTAAATTGGATCCACTGTTCCTTGGTCCTAAGTCTTCCTTGATGTGTTCTTTATTCCAGCCTATGTGGTCCCTCAGTTCTAACAAAACTCCCTGCTGATTTGGTGCCTTACTTAGGGCACAATAAGCTTTTTAAGGATTCCATTCACTGAGGATCAAGATATATTCTGAATATGGTTCACAGGTACATTTTATTTAGTCCACAAAGTTTTAAGAATCTAGAAGTTTTACTTGAATGATCTGCTTTTCTGCTTTCTCTGAAAAAATTGGAAACATAGTAACCCTGTGCCTGAATTATCACATGGGAGCTGCCATGTGATAAAGGGTACCGCCTCCTTTAGATAGCACATGGACTCCCCAGTTTGCATGTTTCCCTCCTTAGCCATGGCTTTGTAATTGGCCCTTCATCTATTGAGTTTCCTGAACTTCACCTCCGTGCTGCATCCCCACCTGCTCTCTCTGGGGCTTGTCTCTTCCTGAGTGGCTCCTTTTGGAAGATTGGCACAGGCCGATCTATTCCTGCACTGACAAATCTTTCTTCACTTATTACCTCTTTTCTTTCTCCTTCCTCCCAAATAAAAAAAGAGGCTTTTATGGACTAGGGATGATAGAGAGGTGCTCTGTTTCCACCATTACGTTTTTAACACTTTGTGTCCCTGATTCTGGCTCCTATTTTAGATGCCAATTATACAGCCAGGCCTCCTGTTCTTTTGACCAACCCCTGATAAGGATTACCATGACACCATCCTTGGATTTGATAATTTAGTAAAATCATTCCTGAACACTTGAGGAGACTTTACTTATTTTATTTATTATTAAAAAGAATTTTAAAATTCTTTTAAAAGAATTATTTATTATTTAAAGTTTATTTTTATAAAGACTAGAACTGAGATTCAGGCAAGGGGAAGAGAAGCATAGGACAATGCATGTGGGAAGATCATAAAGCTTCCATTTTCTAGGTGTGCCAACCTCTCTGCACTCATCAACCAGAAACTCTCTGAACTCTTATTTAGGGTTTTATGGTTTAAATAGGCATGACTGACTTAATCATTGGACTCTCAACTCAGTCTCTAGCCTCTCTCCTCTTAGAGGTAGGAAGTAGGTTGTAAGTTCCAATCTTCTAAAGACAGTTGAGTTCATTGGTAACCAGTCCTCATCCTGAAGGCACCCAATCTCATATCTAGGGAATCAAAGCTGCCTCATTAGGATAGCCCTAGTGTGGTTCAAGCCAAGGGGCTTCTTGTGAGTAACAAAGGGATTCTTACTCCTATCACTCTGGAAAGCACAAAGGTTTTAAGAGCTCTGTGCTAGGAACCAGAGACAAAATGCATGTTTCTTAGTCTATCACAATATCACACTTTTGAAACTAAAAATACCATAATCAATATTATTCCTGTTTTCTGCCTTTACACAGGCCTACACTTAGTCACTAAGTACATCTGTGCTGGATGTCTTCAGTTTTTCCTCCAGACCCATTCTCTTCTTCCTTCTTTTTCTTCTTGCCCAAAGAGGCTGATTTAAATGGACCATTTCTATGGGCTTCCCTGTCCTCTTGTAATCTATTGGGTTCAATCAATGGGCAGTTTTAACTCCTACATTATTTTTTTGCACACAAGGAATCCCCAGTGTACCAATTTCTAAGAGAACCTAATAGTATTAAGGCTGATATATAACAGAAAAGAACTAAGGGTTATCTAAGGTCTCCAACAACTGAGGAAGACTTATCAGGAACAATTTTATCATGGCCTTCACCATGACCTGGGTGCAGAAGACCTTAATTGGTACATACAGTTCCACTTAAGTTGAATTTTTAATGCTGTTCTAAACCATGTCTGTGGTTAGGGCCTCAGCTTGGGAATCCCAAACATCCTGTAAAACAGGACACCTTTCCAAACTCTATAAGAGTGCCCTGACCTTGTCTGTCTCTCTCTTCAAGTTCACTCAGCTATAATACTGAATGGTGTCATCCTTACTAGAGGATTTGTAGGGATGAGGCACAAAGAATTTGCCAACACATATTTAATACCCAGGAAAGAACGTTTACAGGTATTTCTACATGCTGTTCAGAATACATTAGGTTCAGCATGTCAGAAGAAGGAATTGTGAAGCCTGGCCTTCCTTGATTTACCTTTCCTAATTCACACCCCATATTCTGATTCATAAATCATGTATGTATAGTGTTGATATGTGTGAACCACAGTGTCATATCTAAGTAGAGGAAGATCAGTATTAATTACAGGTTTGTTTTTCATAAAAGTATTTTAAACCAGCTGGTTCACTCTGATGGTCTCTTGATTATTTATCTTCAGATCAGCTTTTTTTTTCTTTCTATCTGCTTTCTGATAATGCAGTACACTCTAAAAATATCTACCAAAATAGCTGTGAAAAATGGCTTTGTTATAACTGGAGGAACTTCATTATATTGAAGTACCTTTTAAAAATATGAAAAATGGCCATCAGAGCAGAAGAATAGCATTTCTAGGGGAATTTTGTTGCTCCTCCTCTCCATCTGACCTCTTCCTTTTGTTAGTTTTGTTAATGGTCAACTCCTAAACAGCAGCACATTGTATAAGTCCAGCTCTATCCCTTTCTCAGTGTCCTTTCCTTTGGAGATCATCTTTAGTTTCAAGACTTCAATTACTCACTTGGATGAATTATACATTTAAACACCTTTCACTTTATCACTTCAGTTCTATCAGGCTTTAAGTTTTCTCAAACTCTTCCTAGAACATGATAAATACTAATAAAGCAAAAATCCCACAAAGAGGTTCAAATGAACTGACATGTAATGACAACATATTTATGAGTATCTAAAAAAGTAGCTCTGATCCTTTCCATATGGATGACTTCCAAAGGTATAACTATTACCTCATGCTGTCTTCGGAGTATGAGTCCTACAAAGAGAATTGTCCCCCAAACCTGTTTCAAGCATGTATTTGTCTAGCACCTCAGATTCAACACGACCAAGATCAAAACCAATGAGAACTTCCTTTTGCAGGTAGTGAAAACCAAAATCCCTTTAGACTGTTTCTGTCTATGATACATTAACTCCTAGTGGACAAATGCCACGTTTGAGAATGCGTATGTATGCCTAGGTATGAGTACGTGCACATTCATGTATGTGTTGGAAAAGAAGTTAGTCATTTTTGCATTAACTGTCTTATTTTTGCCTCTGGCTGTCTACATCCAGAAAGTTTCCAAATTACGGGTCCTTCCTTTGAAATGAGTCTTAAAGTCACCCTTCTCCATTCCAATTGTATTTTCTTTCTTATTCCAAGCCACTGTCCTCTCACTTCTAGACTATCACAATACCTGCTCATTTGGTAACCTTATCTCCTCTTTTCCTAGATAGGTTGTAAATGACTTCATTACAGGTATTATACCTCATTGCCTTCTGTTCCTTGACATAGAATATGCCTCCATTCTGAAAAAGACTTTGTTAATTTTGGTCCTGCTACTCTTTTACTTATATATTTTTATTAGCATATATTAGTTGTACAAAGGGGTTTGATTGTGATATTTCTATATGTACATATAATGTACTTTGATTGATTTTACCAACTCTGTTACTCTTTATCTTCCCCCTTTTAAAAATAATTTTAACAGGTTTAATTATTCTATTTTCATACATGCTTATAAAGTACTTCAATCATATTCATTCCTCTTCACTCTCGTTACATTTTGTCAGTTACATTCATCTGATTAACAGCTGCTCTGACTTTCCCTACCGTAGAACATCTTTCTGTATGTCTCTGATAACTCATTGCTTTAGTAGGTTGCCCTTGGCTGAAAAGTACACTGTTTATCAATGGGTTTTATTCATGATTATCTGGCAGTCCAGGCATGATATTTAATGTAATTGATGTCTCCTATTTACTAATGGACATTACATCATCATTATTTAGAAAATTTGCTACTCAATTGACATCTGATTAAGGATATGTGATTGAGGTTAAGAGCCTGTGAATGTTCGGAGAACACTTGCTTATAGTGTATACAAGCAGTGTGCTATGCTATCTACAGACTGCAGCTGGCTTTCCCTTCTGTTAATATTCTGTACTTGATGTGGCTAAGTGAGCATTGATATGCTCAACCTCACTCTTTCTTCCTACCTACTGAAGGACAAAATATTTACTTGGTACAATAATCTGCTGAAATGTGAGTAAAAAAAGGAAAGCAAGACAAATTTTATGGAGTTAGATAAGATAAATTCATATGATACACACATATTTTCCCTCACTTTTATCAGGGTAGTTTTAAGTGAAAATATTATATTAAATACAACTATTATATCTACATAGATATAATAATTTATTTTGAGGGAACTTGAGTTAGAGGTTTTGTTGTTATGTTTACTAATTAATTATTGTGGTGTCCCTATACCCTTTAATTCTAGATACATGGTAAGACTGCATTTACTAGGGCTCTTGTAAATGGATAGAGTGCTGTATATGACCAGTTCTTGGCCAAGTTGTAAGAAGTGGCTAAAGCTTTCATTATAATGCAAGGTTTGTCTTTTGTCACAGTGACCAGCAACGATGTTGGCAGTGGCTGCTATGTCAGCCTAGGTCCCAGACTAAGTACAATATGAAACAGAATTGTAACCAACCATTTCTGGACATGTGACATAAGGAAGAAAAATACCTTTGTGGTTTGAAGTCATTGAGATGTAAGGGGAAAGAACTTTCTTTCTAACGGCATCAACTTGTACTGAACTGAAGTCCTCTGTTAGCAACATCAGTTTTATTCCATCATTGAAAATGATTTTTCAAAGATAAGTCAGAAATTTATACATTTATATGTGTGTTTTTTTCAAGTCGGAAACTAAATCAGAACCACCCCCCCCCTTTTAATGCATTAGCCAAATTAAATTAGTTTTTGGTGGTGGTGGTGGTGTAACCAGATATAGTCAAGGGATAGTTTGCTATCTTCACTTTAAATAAAAAATACAATAGAGGCACAGTTTAACATACTTTAAAGAAAATAACTAGAAATTATGGCTTTATCTGCTTGATCTAAGTGTGATCTGTATCATGGAAACTTTCTTGCCCTCAATTATATCTTTTTTATACCCACACAGCCCGCTTCAGTTAGCAGAAATCCTTGAAAACAACATTTTAGGATAATTTTATTTCTACTCAGTCTCATGATCCAAAGCACTCAAAATTATATAAGAAGAGCCTTTGATGACTATCTTTGACTTGTCATTACTCCCTTTTTCTGTATCTGAAACCGAAATGGACTTTTGCATGTTTGTAGGGTAGCAACTTGGAGTTCATTTACCATTGACTAAAAAGCATTCAATACAGCACATCACACTGATTTAAAAGCAAATATTTTATTAAAGAATAATGAAAAGTATATAACTTATCTGCATATTTTTCTCTTATTTGATAACTCAATGTAAATTTTGATCAATTTAATAAAAATATAAAATACTTATGTATCATAATTGACATACAGTTCTAACATTTTGACCACTTGAACCTCATTGTTCATTCTTTTCTTAAAAGTGTTCTAAAATTAATTACAAATTTCATGCTTTTTAAGTAGCAAAATACTAGCTGTATGGAGTATTTTGAAGCTTAGTTTGCTTTAATTAGTAAAACTAATTATATACCTCAAAGGAATGGAAGATGTTTGCAAAAAACAAAATTTATTCATGTCATAAAGTTGAATACATATTTATTTATAAATTATAATGAAGATGACTCTTAGCCGACTCAAAGTGTGGTCAAGATTTGGAAGTTATTATTTCATGGGAGGATTCCATTATGAACAAAGAGTTTTTGTTTCATTTGGTTATATGTGATGAGAAAATCCTTCATTTTTTGATATGTCTGAATATCTCCTTCTCTCCAAACTTGGTAATTTTCAAGAGTCTAATAATAACTGAAATCCATTTTTAAAAACCTGCCAAGAGAACCCACTTTTCTGTCTGATTGAACTAATGTAACTATTAGATTTAATCTGTTTAGTTGGAAAAAAATAGTTTGTGACCGCAAATGGCTGTCTGTGTTAATTACATTCAGATGACTAGAGTAGTTTTTAGAACTTTTTGATATAATTTTTTTCTTAGCTTGGCTAAATTTTTCCTAATCTGCATCAGTCAGTGTCCACAGACAGAGAAGTTCTATAGAACCAGGAGCTGTTAGAGTGTTTTTATCAAGACAAATTGTATACACAGTCTCACACACACACACACACACACACACACACACATACATATCCTAGGACTGGGAACTGGAAAGTCTGAAATTCACAGGCAGGTGGGACAGGCTAGAAATTGGAAGCACTCACAGGTGGAACATCTTCATTTTTAGGGAAACCTCAGTTTCACTCTTAAAGCCATTCAACTGATTGGGCAAGGCCCACGAAGATTATCAAGGAAAATCTCCTTTGCTTGAAGTCAACTTGTTGTAGATGTTTAATTACATCACAGCAACATATCAATTACTGTTTAATTGAATAATGGAGCACTACCACCTACCCAAATTGACACATACAACTAACCACTGTACCATCCTTCTTGCCATCTCTGAGGAACCTTCTTGAATTGCAATAGTTTCTTCTCTGTGCCCATTTAGTGCCTGCTATAGACATCTATGTTCAAACTTGCAACATTACATTAAACCAAGGTGATTATGTCTGCCATCTTCCTCAAACTGTGTGTGCTCACTCTTAAATTCTCAGGAAGTTATTTTTCCTCTGTGTTTCTGGTGTGACAGGTTATATCTGTTAGGTGCTCAACAGAATAGCACTCCTTCACTGTATCACATAAAATCCTTTATCAAACTACTGAGAGATATTGGATCACATTTGCCTCTATACTTACTCATTACTTTTGAAAAAGACACAAACTTAAAATTTCAAGGGAGTGGTAATATAATTAGAGTAAAACATTAAGGGTGAGGACTTCTGATTTTTAATCCTAATTTTAGGATTATTAGGTCCCCCATCAATCTTGGGTCTTGGTTTTCTCATCTGAAAAGCATGAGGGTTGAATGAGATTATTATTTCTGGTTCATAAGTGGCCTAACAGTACATGAGAAAACTGAGCACATGGTCCCTCCTTCTCAAAACCCATTGATATGACAGTAATATGGTACTGTCATATCAATGAGAATAAAAATACCTGGGAGGCAGGCATGAGCTGGGAGGATAATGAGACTGGAGTTACAAACAGAATTCTTGATTAAGAAGAATGAATAGAATATTTTAATAGATAACACTGATTTGAATAAGCTTCAGCCCAGAGTATATATAGGAGGAGTTTGGGTCAAATGTCTAATTTTAAAATTGTCAGCTTCAAAAACCAGGAGTGGGTAGATGGACAGAAAGCAAAACACTTACAGTGTGCTTAACAGCTACAAAACAGCATCGCCCCTCCCCCCTTTTTCCTGTGTGTGTAGAATAACTGAAGTCTGATGTTTATGTCTAGGCAAAAATGAAAACACTCTTCTTTCAAGAAAGTAGAGCAATTGAATGAATTGAAGGGCTTCTAACATGAATGCAAGCAGTTTAGAGTAAACCCCGCCTCATAATGGCATTGGTGGGAAAGCTTAGTCCTACTTCTCACTATGGTGAGGTGGAATTTTCCAGTTTACTTGCCTTGCCCAAGTACTCAGAGTGCCTAGTGGGATCCTCCTTAACTAGGCAGTGACTTCCTTGAGTACATTATTATCATGTCCCTTGCAGTTTATGTGGCCACATGACTAGGTACTTTCCAGTAGCATGGAGACGAAAGTGATGCACACAGATGCTGGATGATGCTTTTGAAGAAAGCACATGTAGTTCTCCTTCTACTTTCACTACTTGGTTTAACATTACATAATTTTAAATGGTCCTACCTATGTAAATTTTTACCATTTTAAATATGTTTTAAATTGAGGAATAACTTGAGGAAGACTAAATTGTGGTTATAAGATACAATATATATTATAGTAAAGCTAAAAAGATTTATTAAGTGGAGGGCCAAATACTATTGGTAGCTAATGCAACAGCAAAGGGAGGTTTAACTACATAGTTAAAATATGCAATCATAATGGAGAAGAATAATCATGTCACTTTCACGTGTCAAGAAAAAAAATAGAAGTGAAATGGGAATAGTTAAAATTAGTTGCTTTTTAAACTTTTTAAATGAGACCCTAGAAAAATTAAAAAGTAGAATCTGAAGTTCGTTGCAGAGAGTTATGTGGTTACATGAACCACCCAAAGAGAAATCACTAGAGATGGTTTCTTCTGGAGAAGGGAATGAGATTGAGTGTATGGTATATGAGTGGGAGATTTGTTTATTTCATTTTATGCACTATCATAATTTTTTGAAAAAAAAAGTACCAGCCTGATATATCAGTAGTATAGTCAGAGCCAAGCTCTAAAACAATACTATGCTAGTTTTATTAATGTTAATTTTCCACACATAATAGGATATATTTTCATGTCACCTTTCAATCTGATTTCCTCTATTTTATTTCAGGGTATAGACTGTTTTCCTTAGGTGTTTTCTTTTTGAGAGAATATTTATCAGAAAAATAAGTGTGAACATTTCTCCTTGGTTGTTAGAAAGTTCTGAAGCCCATCACTATAGTCACCAGAATAATTAAGAAATCAGACATATTTTGGCTTCTTCTGGTCAAATGAGCAAGTCAAGCTGCACCTCAAGGTTGGCCGATTTCTTATGGTCTTAAATGGCCTTCTACTCAGGAGGCCTCTCCAGCTTATAACTAGTAGCTCTTTCCCAATCCACACAATAATCAGGACACTATATGTATGTTTACATAACTTATATCCTGGGGCATAAATGACCTCACCTAGGCCATGACCTTCACAGTAGAGATAGGTTTGCGTAGAAAGTAGGTGTCAGTGTATGAACAGGACAGTTTCTTGTTCATTAACTGCCATTCCCTCCCAACTTATCAGCTATTCCTCTCCCCCTATGGACTTTCATCCATGTAACCTGAGTGCTGATGAACAGCAGGAATCATGGGAGAGAGTGGGCATAATCTGAAAGCTCTTCCTGTTCCCCCTCACTGCCCTTTTAGCTTCATTCAGTGGAGATAGTTCTTTCTGTGATTTGTCCCATGACTCTTCTGCTGACTCTTAGATAATAAAATATCTTAACATCACTTGATAGGATAATCACAGTCTCAATTCAGAGTATCCAATATCAAGACATGTATCAAAACTCTGAATTTGATTTAAAGTTTACTGTTCTTTCTTTACCTCATCAAGGGCCATCTGTGGTAGGAGAGGGGCATAATTTTTCTATTTTCCATCTGACCCATTTTTTTCTCTTCCATTTTTTTTTGAAAACTGAAACTGATTTTATAAGAGAGGAAGGATTGGTTTGGCAGGGAAAAGAATATAGAAAAGTTCCTTGACAACTGGCTTCCTCTGTCCCTTCTTATTCTTCTGACTTGGGTGGTTGTATTTCATTTTAACAGCCATTTATTTTCTTTCCAGGAGGGCTTCCAAATAAAATATAGTACTCCCAATTAAATTTAAATATGAGTTAAACAATGAGTATGGTATTAGCATAAGCATGTCCTAAATATTGTTTGGGCATATTTATACTGAAAATGTTTTATGGGACTTATTTATACTGAAAATTTATTTGGTTTTTAGCTGATATTTAAATTTAACTGAGTATCCTATATTTCTTCTCAATAAAGCTTACAACTATGGGTAAAAGGCTTTTGGGGGCCAATCAAAAATGGATATTTTATAATGCTATGCTCTCATACTGTAAGCTTATCTGTTTTTTAAGAAAAGGTAACTATCTGTCCAAAACTGCAACTCAAATGTTAAGGATTTAGTGCATTAAAAAATTGTGCTAGCACCCACATGTGATAATGCTGATGTATTGTTGCTGTATTTTGGTTGTACTGAGGGTTGAACTCAGGGTCTTGTTCTTGCTAGTCAGGCACTCTACCACTTGAGTGATAGTGTTTTAAGTTGACTAGAATATAACTGGTATAACTGGTGGTTGTAAGGGTGTAACATTTTCTGCATTTCAGTCTATCTAAAAAAAAAACTTGCAGAAAATAGAAGCTCATTTGATGACTCCTAAGACTCTACTATGTAATTTCTCTAAATTTTAACTGTAGTGTTTGCTAATCTTTCATTATTATATCTGTGCAGTATTACATACAATGAAAGGAATCCTGGATATATATCATGAATAAGTGAATCCCAGAATTATGTATTTTGAAATAGGCTTTAAATATTTATTAACAGGGGTTTTAGAGAAAAGTGTCATTTCCATTATGGGGGCAGTTAAAGTTTGTTTCTTTCTGAACCTTCAAAGAGGCAGCTGTGCCTCTGTTTCTATTCCCAATAGGCTTGTTCTGAACAAAGTCAATAAGTCAGTTTGACTCATTATTCCTCAAAGATTGAAAGCTGGGTATTTTTACTCAACAGATAGGAATTTCATGTGACTTTTCAAGGTCACACAGAAAATTTGCCACAGAGAACAGAATGTCTTTAGAAAAACAGTTTTAAAGATATTTGCCTCCAATATTACTTTCCTAGCTGGGCAATTTCATGTAACCAAGAAGGAAAGTAGATGTAGCTAAGTAATTTATTTTCAATAAATTAAAATAAAGGCTCCCTAGAGCCAGTGGTATGTTACTTTGAGTCAGAGAAGAAGATAACACAAGAAATATTAAAACTGTTTCCTATCTATTACACATTAGAATCAAATAATAACATGACTGCTGCTCTCACCCAAATAACAGTACAAAATATTGTAGTGCAAAATATGAAGAAAAAGACGGATACATGCACATCCCAAATTCCATGTGATGCTATTCATGTCTTATCACTGTGAGCGAAGTAGCTAGATTGTTGTCCTTAGTTCAGTTACAGGAGTTCCCCTTAGCCTTGTGACCTTAAGTGAGTGCCTGAAAATTAAGACTGTACCAAACCCTATATATACTCTGGTTTTTTTTTCTGATACATACCTCTCTTTAATGAAGTTTATAAATTAGGCATAGTAAGAGACTAACAACTATAGCTAATAATAATATAGAATAATTATAACAACACACTGAAGTAAAATTGCCAGCATCCCTTCTCTTGGACTGCTTGAACACAAGCTTTCCTTCACCACAGAAATCTGATGACAGAGATGGGTAGTAAGTGTCTAAGTTGGTGGGTAGCATCTACAGTGTGAATACTCTAAACAAAAAGATATTCATGTGGGAGGATGAGAGACAGCACAATATTTCATCATGGTAATTGGAATAGCACACAATTTTACATATAAATTGTTTATTTCTGGAGTTTTCCATTTAATATTTTCAGAACACTGTGGGCCATAGTAACTGAAACCCTAGAAAAGCAAAACCACAGATAAGGAGGACTTCTGTACATAGTATTCAGTTTACTTGTGCTCTGTACTATTTCAACTTGGTTCAGCTGAAATTGATTTCTAAAATTCCCCTTCCCAGTGTGAGTCTGTTTAGAGGTGACTAAAAGAGGAATTTAAAATATAGAAGTGAAGCATCAGCCATTACTCTTTGAAGGTTATCATCAATTGATTTGACGACAGTCTGGAAACACAGCTCATCTTCACTCTTCTTTACTCTGTGTCTTCCTTGCTCTTTTTCCCACCTTTCCCTGCATGACCAAGCATGCCCAAAGCCCATGATCGGAGTCCTGAATGCAGACTCACAGAGGCACCAACCAGAGAAAGGCAAGCTTTCCTCTCCAGTTGTCTTCCTTTCACGGTTGTCTTGTGATGGACCTCTGTACCTGGCTTCTCAGTTTGACTAGACAGTGTCTTCCCCAATCTTCCAAATGTCCCCTCATGCCTTCATTCCAGCACCTCTCACAATTGTATAAAGTCTAATAATTCCAAAATCCCTTTTCCTGTACCTGTATTTCCTGAAGCCCAGATTAGTTGAGCATCAAAGTTCCTTTCTAGAACCAGCCCACCATCAAATTAGCTCACCCTGCCTTACACAATAAATGGTGCTTTTACTGAAGGTAAACTTGAAAGGTTGATGTGTTCACATTTGAACATAACAACCAAATGTACACTGACTGTATACCCATGAGTAATGGGAACTTCTTGAGAATAACAATCTCAGCTAAGAGGGAACTTCATACATAATGAAGTCAGCTCACAAAACTTGACCTCATTAAAATGCTATGATTTTAACTTGTGTGGGGGTGTTGCTCCTAAAACTGAGAAGCAGGCACCCTGTATGGGTGAAAGCTCAGAAAAATTAATCCAATAAATGTCAAAATGGTATGAAATTGCTGACGGAAGGGCAACTGAATATTTTTAAAGCATGTAGTTTAAAAGCCCCTGACACTTGTGATAGCATACACTTGGGTGTCTGCATTGTTTCCTTCTTGGGACCACTTGAATAAACTTTGGAGACAATCCCTCATTCTCAGCAGGCAGGATACTGTCGTGTACTACCAACTCTCTTGGCACTCACCTATAAATGCTACTTCCTAGAATAGCTGTGACTCCCCCTCAGGGCTTTTGTCAGGCAGTGGGAACTTTTCACCCACACACAAGCAAAACAGAAATGCTTGAGGAGAGATAATGCCCCTGGAAGCATCACTCAATGGCAGCAAGAAGTCAGTGGATACCTATCTCAACTTTCTCCTCACCTGTCAGGTGGGATAACATTCCACGCTAATGTCTCAGAGCTCATGGGTGGAACTGAGCTCTGGTTATTCTCAATGGTAAAGTGCTTGACAATCCACCTGTTTTTTGCTACCTGCCTTCCCTGTCTCACTTCCTCACTCTCCTGCTGGCATTTCCTGGGGTTTTTCCTAGTAAATCATTTGTATGTGAGTCCTTGTCTCCTGATATGCCTCTGAAAGGTTTAAACCAAGAATTTGTCCTTTGCTCTTAATCTGGGATGGTTATTTCTCGACCTTTGGTCATGTTAGGGGTTTGTTTATGATGTTTAAATTTGTTAAATGATGTTAAGGAGAAAGGGAAAAGGCTTTGTAGGTAAAGCAAGAATGTCTACTTATAAAGTGTACTTAGATATTAAATTAGTATTTTCAGTGGAAGCCTCGAAATGAATTTCAGGTCACAGAGAATGATATGTGACCTTAAACAGTCCAAAGAGAGGGCCTTAGACAAGATTTCCTAGGGAACTAGATATATGCTCTGTAGGGAGAGAGATACAGTAGACTGCTGGCTGCCTCTGGTCTAAGAAAAGTGAAGAAGTAGAGAGCAGACAGCTTGCTGTCCTGAAGGCAGAGCAAAGACAGGTATTGCAGTCTTGGGTTTGCCTAGCATCCTAGTGGTAACTTGATAATATAGCTTGTATTGATTGACACAGATTGAGAACATTTCTAGTGGAATGGAGGTTGGCCTCGTGCATGAGAGAGAGAGAGAGAGACAGTGAGTATTCTCTTAGGTACTAAAGATAGGATTATCTAAAGGGGTAAATGGCTTTAGGAGAAAGCAGTGGTGTGAACAGCATAATCTCTAGGTATTTGAGAAGTAGGATTGATGGATTTAGCAAACAAAAATATGAAATATCCAATTAAAATTGAACTTCAGCTAAACAAGAATTTTTCAAGTATTAATATATCCTGTGTACTAATTGGGATGTCTTTACATTTTAAAAGTATTCATTATTTAACTGGAGTTCAAATTTAGCTGGACATCTCATATTTTATCTGGCAATCCTGCTTCTAAGTCACCCCCACATCCCAAGAGGACTAGAAGTAAGGTTACTGTGAAAATGAAATACTTGGTGTGATACTGATAAAAACAAAAAATTTTAGAGTTAAAGGTGAAGGGTTTGTTATGCTTTCACACTGAGCTAAAATGTTAATGAAAATTTAATGTTTCACCTAATTTTCCTCTTAACTAATTCATCTATTGAACATGTATTTACCGAGTGCCTACTGTATGGCAGGTATAGTTCTAAGCACTGGGCACACAGCCATGAAGTAAGCAGAACAAATCCTCAGCCTCACAGAAGTTTAATTCCAGTGATGTCTGAATTTGGCAAGCGAACAGAACTTGAGGACAAGGGAGTCTGCAAAGCTTTGGGGAAGTGACCGTACCTGCCTTTGCCCTTGCAACTCTTCCAACCTACCCTAGAATATTCAGTATGTCTAGGGACTCCATCAAGAACTAAATCTCCCATGTCAACACCACTGTTCCAACTCACCATGAACTGCTTGCAGATGGGATTTGAGCACAACTTGAACCAAGAGTGATCAGTGGGATCTGGTGGCATTGATATCCCCCAGTAACTGCAGAGGATTGGTTCTAGTACCTACGCAGATAACCACATCCACAGATGCTCAAATGCCTCATATAATATGACAGAGTGTTTCATATAGCCTTCACAAGCCTCCCATCATATCTAGATTAGTTATAACACTTAATTCAATAAAAATGCTATGTAATTTGGCATTACACTGCTGTTACACAATTTAACATTTCCTACCATATGCTCAGATGCAATTTTTTGTTTTTGAGTATTTTTGTTCCATGGTTGAATCCCTGGATGCAGAACCTGAAGATGTGGAAGACTGAGCATATATAATTTTTCATTCCATACTCCACTTTTACAGGGATTTGAAGCAGCATGACTCATGCATTTATCTGCTTCACTCTTTCACTTGTTTGCTTCTTTCAGTCAAAAAAAAAAAAGAGAGCAAGAAAGAAATAAGTAAGGCATGATGGTGGAAGCTGATCACTAATAGGGCTAGGATTCTGGATGCAGTAGAATGAAGTAAGTAAAAAGCCAACAAAATCAAAGTCCACCAATTTTGGTAATATTCTTAGGAAAGATGTTTAAAAAAAGAAAACTTAAAAGGAAAAGGAAATGCTTCGATTCCTGCTCTCAGAATTTAATTATAATTTTGCTTCCTCCTTCTCTAAGCCTTTCTGCCCCTTCTGTGAGGGACACAAAATGAAAACAAATATAGATATTGAATTACAACCACTTACAGACAGCAAGTGTATTAAAAAATGCAACCTTTCATGGACAAATATATGAGATTTAACATAGGTAGGCTGGGCAAATCAGTGTCTGTTTGTGCTGGCTGATTGCCCCCTTTTGACTTCACTTTCATATTTTAAATGAAGTATCTTTGGGAAAGTTATATTTTCAGTGTTTTATTCTATAAGGAAAATATTCGAATAGTTTATATAAATATTCAGAGAAATATAATTGACAAGGAAGATGTCCCCATCAGTCTTGGGAATGTAGGAGTGTGTGTATGGTCCACACACATTGCATGTTTATCTACAATGCTGCACTCATACAAAATACTACCTGAAAAGTTGATAATTTGGTGTTTCCTACATATGCTAACTATTTCTCTTTGCTCTTTTTTCCCCTTTTATCCCATTAGTAGTAGTATTCATTTATTTCTCAAGGGGAAAATTAAAGTGCTATACTATATGCAAAGTAGAAGAAATGAAATATATTGCCAACAGATTAGAGCTACTTCATAATGTGTAACCTATAGCCATGATTTTGTTTCCAATTGGAAATAATATTTGTAGTCCTTAGATCATCTTTTAGTCTAAATTTTATTTTACTTTAAGTGAGAAACCTGGGGCTCAAAGAAACAAAAGCCCCTTCTTGAAGTTTGTAGAGCTGATTAGTAATAGTTTCTCAGGTCAGTGTCTGAGTCAGGCTAGCTTGCTGCCTCCTTTTAGATGGTGATCTGTATGTTAGAGCCTGTGTATAGAGAACACAAGGGAACTAACCAGAGTTGGCACCCTAATCCCATTTTTTAAAATAGGAGCTAGGACAAAGACCTACTACTCTAATCCTCCTCTCTAGAAAGACAGGCACCAGCAATGTTTGGGGTGATTTTTGGAGGCAAGGTAAGGAGTTGTGAGGCCACCCTAGAAACCACTGGAACCACAGTTAGTACCTACTCTGATGCTGACCACTCTTATAGTTCATAATCTTTGAGTCTCTAGAGTAGAACTTTTGCTTGTTAAATAAGCCCTACCCACTTATATTCTAGGTCTATTGTCTTTGCTTTTCAAACTTCTCACGTTGAAGTTCTTGCTCATTCTTATAATGCAGTCTCCCTGTAATTACCAATGGGTTTCATTCTTTGGTTGATTATTCACTCAGATAAATGGCTTCCCAACTTTCATTTGTACTGGTAACAGTCTTTTCCTAAACATTTTAGTGTTTACTGGTTTTTGAATAGCCTCTCCATACATAGCAATCGCATTTAACTTCCAACGAAGGCTAATGCAATGATCTATTTAGATGTGCATCTAAGTTCTGTGCTCATTATACATGCTGCTGTTTTCACAAGATCCCAAGCCTTATAGACTCCACTATACTTTACAAAATAGCACACTTGGCCTTCATATGACATGTACTTAAGTTCAAGTTTTACCATTATTCAAGTGTTGATGTGGCAGAAAAAATCTGAATTAAGCCTGCATAATGCCTTTATTTCAGAGGCAATGAGAGTACAGACTTAAACAGCCAAATCACACAGCCACTCTTATTGCATAAAGCTAACTGTGCAGACTATATGAATAACAATGTGTGATATTTAATGGCTGCAGTTCAGAGTACTTAATAAAAGGAGAAAAGTAAAAGATTTGTCTGTTTTCATCAGCATTTCTATGCACAAGGATGGATCTTGACAAAATCTTGAAGGGTTGTTAATTTGATTTTAGGCAGAGCCATTGTCTCAGCATGTCTGGACCACCCCTTCAGATTTCATAATGAGAAAATGACACAATATCTGCATCCATTTCTCTGTCAGTCATCTAGTGGTATGATTACATTATTTTCTTTATCAAGAAGTACCATTACTTTTGTCTCCACTGAGTTACATCAGGGTGATTTTCTTTTGTAATATTAGAGAAAATATTACACTTTTGTTTCCTCTCATTTAAGCATACTAAATATCATTATATTATTAATATAGTATATTCAGTCTTTGAATGTTGTACATTCTTTTAAATCAATTTTACTGGATAGTTGCATTATGCTCTGAAATAAGCAATATATTCAAGAGAAGAAAGTATTAAGTTACTCTTTTGTAGTAGTTAGCTGTTCCTGTATGACAAAAAAAATATATCACAAAGACATATTGGCTTTTTAAAATGGTACTATGATTTGAACTCAGGGCTCTTCTGTGCTTGCTAGGAAGGTGCTCTACTGCTTGAGCCAGGTCTCCAGCCCTTTTTGCTTTGTTGTTTTGGAGATAGGGCCTTGCTTTTTGCCCAGGCAGGTCTGGACCACAATCCTATTTTAGGCTTCCCAGTATTTCTGAGATGACAGGCACTTGGTCACAGTGCCCAGCTTTTTTCTGTTGAGATGGGATTTCATGAACTTTATGCCTGGGCTGGCCTTGAACTGCCATCCTCTCAGTCTGCCACTAGCTGAGAGTACAGATGTGAGTCCTTGGCACCTGGCTTGTATTGTCATATTTAATAAGCATTACTTTTCACCCATACATCTGTAGTACTCTTCTGGTGGCTCTGCTTTAGGCCTGGAGATCGAGGTAAAGGCTGCTCCACATTCTGGGTCCTGAGGCTGCCCAGGTCAGTGTTCTCACTTCAAGGTTTGGAAGCTCCCAGAGGGGAAAGTGAGAACAAAAGATGATTCGTAAGATCTTGGCTTGGGACTGACACAGTGTCAAATCAATTCATACCACAAGGAGCAGCAGCCGTAGGAAAAGTACTTTTCTTATGACCATTCATTCAGCTTTAGAAATCAATGAACTCTTGCTGTGATTTGAATATGATTTGTCCCTCAAAAGTTCCTGTGCTGGAAGCTCAGTTCTCAGGGTGCAGGTAGTAAGTTGGGTGAAACTTAAGGCCTAGTAGAAGACAGTTAGGTCATGGGGTCTCTCCACCATCATAAAGGATTAATGCAATGTCATAGGAGTGTGGGTCAGGGTTCATGTAGTTGAGTTCATTTTCGTAAGAGTGAGTTGTTTTAAAGTTAGGCCACCCTAAAATGTTGCTCCTTCTACATGTGACAGTTCACGTTCTGCTTCTCCTCTATGTTGTGACAAGGCAACACTTGGGGGATATTGTTTGGATCCTCCAGACACTAGAATTTTGAATGAACTAATCCTTTTTTTTTTAAATGATTTTATTAGCATATAATAGTTGTACAGGAGGGATACATGGTGATATTCATGTTTTCTTTATTCACTCAAATACATGTCTTAGAAATCTATGAATGTTTACTATCTCTATAGATTTCAGAAGCCTATAAATCTTTTACAAAAACCATTATGTAAATTTAAGATATGGATACTATAATCAACAAAGTACCACTTGAGCTACACCTCCAGTCCATTTTTCTCTGGTAATTTTTGGAGATGGGGGCCTCTCAAACTATTTTCCTGGGCTGGCCTTGAACCACTATCCTCCTGATCTCAGCCTCCCAATAAGCTAGGATTATATGCATGAGCCACTAATACCTGGCGAACTAACCCTTTTTAAGTTTTGAGTTTCCTGACCTCAGGTATTTTGTTAAAACCACACAAAATGGACTAAGACAACTGTAGAATCTCTAATTTAAATCTAAGTTTTAAATTTATTAGATGTTATTTAAAATAATTTTATTATAGTAAATTTTTTAAAAAAGATACAGTGAAACACCTCCCATTGTACAATTAATATGGACTAATAAAAAGGGCATTATAATATGTAACAAAATAGCAAGTTTTGCAGGTTGTTGTAATTTTATCCTATTTCCTATTTTATGAGTCAGAAAAATACTTTGATGTGTAGAGAATATTCATTCAGAATTTCATCAAGCAATACAGTTAATTTGTTAATGCTTTATGAAATTGAAAGTTGTTCAAATTCAGTTAAATTAATAAAATTATATTGATATTTTAAGATTTTAATGACAAATATATTAAAGTATAATTTCTCTATTACTGGTCATTACCTGTAGGATTTTAATAGTAATGATTTTTGAAATTGTTATTAAAAGTTTTTTTAGATAACTACATTGTTCACACTTTTAAATAAGAATATACTGATTTATTAATTTATCCATTGGTAATGAAGATTGTATGAGGCTAGGTGATAGTTATGTATGAGAAACCTAGATTTATTAATTCTCTTTCAACAAAGTGTTTTTACTTTTTATACAAAGTGGTTTTTAAAAATACATTTTACCTAATGAGAAGACAGAAAGAACACTTGCCCAGAACTTACAGTTAACAAATAATAGATGTAGCCCATCTTACTGTCATAGATGAAACAATAGATGAACTCACACTCTTCCCATGCACCACACCATTATCATGGCTGATGTAGTTGTAAGAAGCTCCATTTTGTTGCATTTTTGTAGCTAATCTATTAATATTAATTTTCATTTCAAAAGTTAACATTTAACTTTCCATCTTCTCTGGATAGCTATGTCTCTGCCATATAGAAGATTAAGATCATAATTTCTTTCATGTTTCTGATAATATCATCTAATTCTTTCATATTCTTTCTGGAGATTACATATGGTCCCGAATAACTGTTGTTTGAGCAACTGCTAAAGTATATCCCATAACTACTTGTTATTGATTTCAACATATACTGTATATAATTTTAATATGCTCTTAGTAGTAACTATTGGCAATGATTTTGAGCCATTAATGTGCACAGAACAAGTTCAGTAAAGTGTGTAAACAAAGCAGTGGGAAGTCTCCCCAATTTCAATGTAGTAAACTTAAGGTTTCCTTCCTTCCTTTCTTTTTTTGAAGAGAACAGCTTTTATTAAATTTATAAATAGGAAACATTAATGATTAGTAGGCCACCAACTTAATGTTGTGTGATACAACTTGTAAAGCACAGTCAAGAATACTGTTTTTGAAAAAAATGACTATTTTGAATCATGAATCTTAAAGTGAGTAAGAAATGTGAATACCCAATAGACAATGAAATTTAAATTCAAACACTGTGGAAGTTTTGTACAGTTGCTGATGGATTACCCACAGCTGACATGCTTTTACTTGATCAGAAGATAAAAAGAAGAGAAATTGTTTAGGCCATTTGTATGTTATTAAAGTGAGTTGGAATTCAAGAAGACATCTGATTCCACTATATCAGCCAAGAAAATCTAAAAAGCAGATGGCATTTTAAACCAAAGGAGAGTCCTCTGAAGGAGTTTAAGACATGTAATTTATCTGAATGTGTGTTGCCTTCATTTGTGATTTCTTAGAGAATTGGTGCTGTCATATTCATGGCCTTCCTTCTTTAGTACAGCACCTAGAATACAGTAAGTGCTCAATAAATGTCTTAAGAGAGAAAAGAGAAGAAAATTTTGCAATGTTATTCAAAACCTTGTGGAAAATATTTACCCAGGTTTGTTTCTCTCCCTCTCTCTCTCTCTCTCTCTCTCGTATTTATTTATTTATTGTTAAAACAGGGTCTTCCTATGTAGCCCAGACTGGCCTGGAACTCAGGATCCTACTTGCCTTAGTCTCCTGAGTGCTGGGATTATAAACATATGTGACCATGCCCTCTGTGCAAATGTTTTATACTCAGTTCTTCCTTTCTGTCTCTATGTGTTTGTATTATTGTTCATAGTGTTGATATTTTTGTGGATTCAATTTGCATTGCATTTAATTTAAACAAATGTATTGTTTTCAGGCATTAAGATAAAAATACTGCCTCATAGAAAAACAGTGAAACAGTGCTATAAATTAAAATTAACACCTTAGAAAGAAAATTAAGTAGATTTCAGGGCTTGTTATTCTCAAGTAAATTCTGTGCTTCAAGTTTTAAATTCCAGAATTCATAACATAGTTTTAGCTCCATAAAATATGGTTGTGGTTTGACTATATTACTGAAACAAATTTTTATATGCATTTGATTCCATTTCTTTTGTTATTATGATTCTCATTCTTAGTTATTATGTGGTAGTTGTTTATTCTCATCTGTATTTAAAATGTTTTTAAGGGAAAATGCATTTTGCAAATGAAAAATTACTTAAGATTACTCAAAAAGAATAATTTTAAACAAAGAAATATTTTCCTCATAAATTAGTTGCTCAAATTATTAACATAATAATATGCTAACATTTCCATACATGTAAAAGGGAATGAAATGTATTTTTTGAAGAGTATTTGTATATTTTACTAAAGAGACTAAGAATACTTAGTTTTTCTATAGTTATTCATTTATTAAGAAATAATCACCCAGGCTGGAAACATGACTCAAAGGGTAGAGTGCCTGGCTAACAAGCACAAGGGCCTGAGTTCAAATGCTATTACTCAAAAAAAAAAAAGAAAAGAACAGGAAGAAATAAAGCCAGGCATAGTGACACATGCCTATACTCTTGAGGCTGAGGCAGGAGGATCTCTAGATGTAGGTAGATGAGAGGATCCTTTCTCAAATAAATAAATGAATTATTTTGATAGCATATTGGAAGAAAATCTATAATATATTTCATAAATCCTTGAGATTAACCTGATATTTAACAAAAATATTTGTGTTGGAGACATGGAATAATTCATTTTTCACTGAATACATAATGAAGATCAATCATTGATGATGGCAAGATAGGAAGACTTCACCTTTGGTTGTTGTGATGAGTAAAACACTTCGTAATGATTCTTATGGGTGGAAACAATATTTTATTGACTCTGGCATCTTGGGCTTTTTCTCAGGTATGGGCTTATGGACAAACAGTTTCTCTATCACAGAATGTGGTGTGGATGGTTATTGTCCTATTATTTTTCTCTTTCCTTCAACCCTCAGTGTAGGAGCTTTTAGCAACATTCCTGGTTTGAGATTGGCCATCCAAGCATATAATCTGTGATCTTGGAAAAGTGTATGTCATTTTACCTGGCAGTTTTATTCAAGATTAAACATTTAATTTTGAATATCCCCTCTCCCAAACAATAAACCCTTTACCATGGCTTGAATGTGTTCCCCCAAAACTCATGTATTAGAAATTTGATCACCAGTGTAGTCATATTGGAATGCTGGGTCTAATGGGAAGGGTTTGGGTCATTAGTCACGATCCTCATGAATAGGTTAATGTTGTTAGCATGGGAGTGGGTTTATCATCGTGGTAGACAGTTTCAGCCCTCTTGTGCTCTCTCTCTCTCTCTCTTTGCTTTTCCACCATGGGTTGATGCAAGTAAGAAGTTCCTCTAGATGCCTTAAAAATAAAGTTCTGTTCATTATAAATTACCCAGTCTGTGGTATTGTATAATGACAGCACGAAATGGACTAAGATGGAGGACTAATGAAGGAGATGTGACAATAAAGATTGTTTAAATAATAATCGTTTAGATTGTAAATGTAGATTGCATTTACAGACTCTTCAAGACTGTAATTATGTCTCCCACTACTACCAAAATTATTGGTATAAGAAAATAAAAATTATAAAAGATTCCACTCGTACTCCTCAAACTTTATAGCCTGTGATTATAAATTGAGGTAATATATTAAAATGAGAAACTCTTATTTACTATTTTATAAACCCACAGACTTGTAAATTATTTCAGATTTTGAATTCTTTTAACACATGCATGTGTTAAAAAGTACCACATTTCTTCTCAATTTCTTGACTTGAAAAACATTTCAGAAAAATTCCTTCAGGATGGTGGACAAAAACAAAGAAGCATATCTTGCCTTGTATTTAGTCAAGTGAAACACGCTATTTTTTTTTGTTGTTTTGAGAAAGGGTCTTGTTTATGTAGCCCAGGCTGGCCTTGAACTTGCAATCCTTCTGGCTCTGCCTTCCAAGTGGCATTACTCCATCTTGCATTTAAGTTTCTTATACTGTTGTGTTCAGCTCTGGCTTTGTTCAGTTCATTCAGTGGAAATGATGTGAAGGCCTTAGCACCAGTTCTTCATGAAGATGTTTGTAAGGCAAATAATAGTTTAAAGAGGAATTTGATTCACAGAAATAGACAATAAAAATAGATAAGAAACTTCTTCCTAACAGTGTTTATGTCCCTTGTTAAAGAGATATTGTCATATAAACTTGTTTCCTGTCCAGTTCTGTTTCATAGAAAAAATGATGTACTTTTAGAATTTGATTTAGAAAATTTACCAGGAAAGATGTAAGTGGTATGTCCAGACTTTCTAGTCCATTAAAATATAACTTGAATCTTTGTTTTACCATGAAAATGCAATGAATCATCCAAATCCAGTGCATTCCAGTGACTGAAATTCATTTCAATTATACATATACTATGATATTGTGAAATATATGCTTGTTCCTTCCCTTAGTTTACTGTCATAAATCCTTGGACTCTCCCAAGTTATGAGTATCTTTTGGTATGCCAATGAGTTGTCTGGTTGCCTGCAGTCTCTTAAGTACCTTCAGGATGGAGCTTGTCATAAGAAAGAACAATGCATGATTAGGATGTTTCATCTCTAGCTTCTAACTTTGAGGAGGAGAGAGGGGGTGAAGTTGAGTTGATTGCCAATGGATAGTGATTAAATCAATCAGACCTACTTAATGAATCTTCTATGAATCCCCAAAAGGACAGGGTTTGAAGCACTCCCAGATAGTCACAAATGTGGGGGTTCCTGCAGAAGTGAGCTTGGAGAGGGTATGGATGTCCATATCCCTTGCCATGTATCTTACGCTATCCATCTCTTTATCAGTATCCTTTGTAAAGTCCTTTACAATAAACTATTAAGCCTGTTTCCCCAAATTCTGTGAGCCACTCTAGCAAACTAATTGAATCTGATTAGGTGGTCATGAAATCCTAATTTACAGCTAGTTTGTCGGAAGCACAGGTAATTAGCATCTCAAAAGGGGGAAGTCTTATTGGACTGAGCCCTAGACTCATGGGATTTGACACTGTCTCTAGGTAGATCATATCAGAATTGAGTTGAGTTAGAGGATACTCTGCTGGTACCCACAGTAGAATATGATTGCTTGGATGATGTGTCAGGAGCATTCTGTGTCACATGCTGTACAGAGAATAGGAAGAACGTGCTTTTTTTCCCCTCTACATTCTTATACATATTTATTGACAGCAGACATTTGCATGGAATGTTAGGTACTATAAGCAATACAAACATCCATAAGAGAACATCTATTCACTTAAGGATCTTATTATCTAGCAGAAGAAATGTGACTATAAATACTTAGAAAGTTAAATGGCAATATTTAAATATTTAAAGTCAGGGGAATTTGAGTTCATCCTTGATGGTGAGGAGATGGAAGAATTTCTTGAGAGTCTGAAACAAAAAAAAAAACAAAATCAGTTTTAACTAGATAGCAGATGGATAGGTATTGCTAAAGCAAGTATAACAACAGCTAATTCAAGTCTCTAGACAAGTTCACTGCAGAATTCTTTCAGCTTTTCTATATGTTTAAAAATGTTTGTAATAAAATGGTGAAAAAACTACAGTGTACAAGAAGACAGCAATAAACTCTTCTGATGGGCATTTAATTTTTATTCAGATGTGGTTTAAAATAAAACATGAAAGGTCAGTTCTGAAAATTATATTTTATTCATCCTATCCTTTATTTGATCAGCATACTAAAGGCACTTAATGTTAGAGAATAAATTACATTGTGTACCCATCAGCAATAGCAGAATTTCCAACAAATTGACTTAACCATAAATAAAGATATTATTCAGAACAAGTAAACAAAGGTAGGAACAACTTTAGGTTATTTATTTCAATTCCTCAAAAATTCTCTCTTGGGTTTCAGTATCTCATCTGGTGTTTAAAGACTGATGTCCTCCATCCTGCCCCTACAGATTATGGAAAAACCAACTGTCAGCACTCTCCTAGTTACCCCAACTAAACTTGGTGGAGTTTTAGCCATCTTTTGTCTCAAATTCACTCAAATTTGATCTGCTCTGAACTGTACTCTGGTAAAAGGGTGGCGGAATAGACTCATCATAGCAGAGAGAAGAACATGGTGACCACTGCCACAAGGCAAATCCTCCAGGAAGGAAGAGGGGGAAGGCAGTTATTTGTAAAAAGCACATATAAGATAGTACATTTAGGAAGATTTGTAAGCAGACTACATGGTCAAAAATAGAATTACGTTATGAATTAGTTTTTTTCCATGATTATAAAAGCAATGCATGTTCCGTATGAAAAGTATAAAAAAATTAAACAAAATTATAATTATTTATAACCTTATCCCTTATAAATAATCAAGGTTTGTATTTTGACACTTCCTTCCATTCTTTCTGTGTGCATGTGCATACATATACATGGACTATACACTTGTTACAACACTAACTATACAATTTTGTGTTCTGTTTGTTTTCTGCTGTTTGACTATTTTCTTACAGAAGGCTTTCAATTAGTATAGAATTAGGTCAAAGTAAATGAATATTCCTAATTCTCAATACATACTCTCCTATCAATCTTTTCTTAACTTTAAGCCTGTATTGTGTGATGATTCAATGGATTGTAAGTATTTCTGCTGTTATTACAAAACGTCTACCTTTTGACAGCAGCAACTTGTTTCTTCACTCTTCCGTTCCAGTGGGTTGGGATACAGCTACAAAATCATTTGTTCTTCTTCAACATTTTGCTGCATTTCTTCTTTAGGATTTTTAAATTAAAAACAGAGGTAGGTACATCTGATCTACTATTTCTGCTTTCTAAATCTATATAAATTTAGGATGTAAGTGTGTGCACTTTCATATATAGAGCTCCATATAGGAATGAATGAATAAAGGAATGAATGGGTAAATCAATGAATAAAATAAATGGGACTACAGTATCTGTTAGTTCAGGATAAAAATTTTTTGTGTGCTTATTAAGTCCATAAAATTTGCAAATTACTGCATAAAAGTGCTTTATAGGTTTTGGCATTTTAATGATGTTTACAGTGGTTTAGAAAAGACAAAGGATTTCAGTCCTATGGCAGTTAGCCAGAATAGAGAGCAATTGTGCATACGATTACACTATTAAGTTATTAAAGGTAGTTAGAAATTTATACAAAACAGACTTTGAATTGTTTCAAACTCCATTTTGCTGTAAAGGTTAACAAAGGACAAATCACATTCTTCAACTTCCTTTTTCATTTTTAATTCACCTTCGTTTCCCACTTGGCCCCATTATTTTCTTGTTAAGTAAACAAGAGTTATGAATTTTCTTTGTAATTTAATAGTGTGAGCTCCATGTTCCACAGGTAAGTGATCTTATGATTCAAGTTTATGACATTAGAGGGAGAAGCTCAGTATATCCAAGAATAAGTGAGTCAGGGAAAAAAAAAAGTTGTTTCATTTCTAGAACCATATTTTTAGTCCCAGGATCTAATACTGTAGGAGATAATATATGTGAAAGCTTCTTGAAGGTGTAAAGCACTATATAAATGTAAAGGATTAGTATTAGTACTGTGGTAAGTCATTTTTTTGAAGGTTGGTGTATGCCATTTATATTTTTTAAGTAGATGAATAGAAGAAAAATATGTTTTACTCTAAGAATGGAGGATTTCTTTTTCCAGAGTGGTTGAAGCACTTTTCCTGGTTTGATGTGATTAATCCCTATGCCATCCTGGTGAGGGATATTGAGGGCTTGCATTGCATTTTTATAGGTCTTGCCTACATTAAGTTTCAGATATATAGATGTCATTTCTTACTGGAGCAGCTGACAAGTCTTTTCTTTAATTATTCTTTTTATCACTGAATTTCAGATAGACTCACCAGAGGGACCCTAGCAGAGAGCTCTCTGCAGCAGTGGCTCTTGTTAGGACATTTGGAAGTGCTGATAAGGCTTCTGAAGTCTTTCCTTTCCCTTTGTGGGGCAGGAGGGAGGATTTCTCGGAAAAACTCAGAGGGCTCCATGAAGGCAAGGAGTGCCTGGAAAACTACTCTCCAAGCCCTTCTTCTCCAACTTTCACTGTGTGTTTATATGCTTTGGTTTTATTTGAGAAAACTAATTATGGAACATTCCACCACTCTCCATAAAATGTGAACTTGGGGAGTTTATCAGGTTCTGGGGAATGGTAATAAAAGGATCAATCCAAGAGGTGGAGCAGAAAAGAGCCAGAAAACTTGAAGTCTGCCAGCTGGAAAAAAGCTAAAGTGGATGAAGGGTCCTGGAAAAAGAATAGAAGCTATATTAAGGTTCCTAGTTTTCATTTTGTGTTTTTGCTCATTGGGATGTCCATAGTCCTCTAGTTGGAGTTCCAAGGTACCCTTTAGCCTTATAATTTAAAAAATATTGCTAACCTACCCAATTTTTCTCAGTGTGCACATAGAGTGGAGGCATGAAAGAGCAGGTACTATTATTTCAATATCAGGTACATGTGGGAACTCAGGCCTAGCAAGATTGACTACTTAAGATGATAAAAGGAATAATAGGTGATATATGCTCCTATTTCATTGTTTTCTCTACAAAATTTTATTTGATCAAGCGATATTTGATAAATGTATAAACAATCTACTTTTAAAAAGTGGCACAACATTCCAGGTCATGCAAGCTCTCCCTTAACTGTTTTAGAAATTATCAAGATCCATTGGGAGCATCTGAGGCCTCTTGTGTCACAAGTGATCATGCCTGCGAACATACCCTTTCTGCACTTTCTTGTTGCGAATGAAGCCCAAATGTTCCAGAAGGATCTGCTCTCCTTGCAACCTCCTCTCCTGGGTCTGTTCTTGTCTCCCACACAGATCCTACAGAAAAAGAGGAGTTTCTTTGCATCTAAATGATCTTTTTCTCTACTGAAAAGAAAAATAAGTCAGTTCCTTGGAAACATGTTCATTTATATATCATCAGATTGTACCAATTGTACCACCTAGAGGTAACCTATTTTCCTCCTGGTTACTTCCTCTTAATTACATGAAATCTTAGCATCAATTTTTTCACTATGACTGCTGTCTTAATTCTTGGTGACCTCGCAAATGACTGAAGGTACCTGACCTGGGCTTCCTTGATCTTCTTTCTTTCAATGCTGTATTCATCCCCAGTCACTTGCTTCATGACTCTACTTTTTTTGATTTTTGTCATTGCACTAACTGTACAAGCTCCCACTCTTAGAGCAATCCACTGTTTGACTACCACTTATTGTCTCTGTAAGAAGTAGATTTGGATTTCCCAAACCATTAAAGGTATTGTTCCTTCATAGATCTCCACACTTAAGCCTACCACTGTTCACCATTCATTTTCCTCTTAATGTTTATACTTGCCTGGCATGGAGTTCACAAGCTACTATGGTGATCTCTCTACTGCTCACACTCTCAACACCATTTACTCCCTTAGTCAGAATCATCTACTGCCATTTAAGTCCTCCTTTCTGCCTACTCTTCATCAATTTCCAGGCAATGACTAGGGAAAAGCTCACAAACACACTATGATCTCAAGAGGGTACCTATCTGATAGTCTCTTCATATTTCCCCAGTGTGTCAATCCTTGTCATCAATACACGTGCTTTATACCTTCCTCAAGCATTAACCTCAACCTCAATTGACTTACTCCCAATTTTTCCCTGAGAAAATAGAAACCATCACAAGATGCTCCATCTTGAAACTGCTAAATATACCAACCAACCTATTTTTTACCTATGGATCAGTGGCCTTCTCTCATTTAGTGAGTTTGTGCCTCATGCAACTTTTTTCTTTTCTCTTGATTCTGATATTTCCCAT
This sequence comes from Castor canadensis, assembly GCF_047511655.1. Lineage (NCBI taxonomy): Eukaryota > Metazoa > Chordata > Mammalia > Rodentia > Castoridae > Castor > Castor canadensis. The sequence goes on along the minus strand of NC_133390.1, from coordinate 142,062,436 downwards.
CATAAAAACAACACAGACAAAAAAGTCCTCACTCTCCTGTCCTTTATTCAGTTACTGCTCTAGGTCTATAGAGTAAAACTTCTCCAAAGTCTTGTTTGTCATCTGTCTACTTCTCACAACCATTCTAGTCCACTAAAGAAGACACATGTTAAAGTCACCATCTTGCTAAATCCATCAGTTCTCTGACTTTATCTTAGTACACATTGTAGTAGCACTTACGTAATAGTCATGTTTTCCTTTTGGAAACAATTTTTGGGCATCCTTCACTCTTGTTTTCTCCTGCTTCGTTAGCTGCTACAGCTTATTATAATAATTATTTAAAATGGTTATTTTCATTAATCTGGTAGTTTGGAGCAATTTTTAAAATTTTTTATTTCATTTCATTGTTTTTACATTTACTAGGCAGAACCTGTTCCACCCTCTTGTTCTTCAATTTCAGAGCAAAAACCTTTGGGTAAACACTTGATTTCTCTCAATCTCTCTCTCTCTCTCCCTCCCTTCATACCTTATTCTCTCTTTTTCTCTCCCCCTCTCTCTTATATGTTTATTCTCCCCATACACTCTCTATTAGCAAATCTTGTTGGCATCCCTTTTGAATATAACCTTTTAAACTGTTCCTTACTTATTCCACTAGAAGGTAAACTCCTTGAAGTCAGGAACTTTGTCTTCCTCCTGTTCTCCAGGATTTAGAACAAAAGTTGGCAAACTATGACCACTAGCTAAATTGAGACTTCTCTGAATAGCTTTTGCATTTTAAAATGGTTGAATATTTTTTAAAATAGTTTTATGATAAATGAAAATTATATGAAGTGCAATTTTCCATATCCATAAGTGAAGTTTTGTTAGGACACAGCCATGCTCATTCATTTACATGTTTTCTATAGATTTTTTAAAATTGTAAACATTTGAGTTGTTTTGAGAGAGAATTTTATGTACTCAAAGCTGAAAACATTTACTAGCTAGTCTGTTAGAGAAAAAAGTTTGCTAACCTCTGTCCTAGATTAATATCCTATTATACTACCTAATTTTGGCTTCTTATTATTTCCAATAAAAACCTCAGAACTGCATCTGGTAGCCCCAAATCACATGACTATTTTTTAATCAACTCCTGATCAAGAACTCTTTTGATTGGATAGGCCTGGATTCTACCCATCCCTGAAGCTAGGGAATGGAGAAAGTTTAACTCTCTTTCAATCATATAGACTGAACATAAGAAGGGGATGTTTCCCAAGGATGCTTGAGATACTATAATCAAAAAAGAGAGTAAAATCTTTGGTAGGAAAATCAAGCAGTTGTAATATACTTCTTTTTTCAAAGATGGCTTATTTCCAAACCCTGTGTTTTAGCCCTCCTGAGAATTGAAACTTTTTGTTGGTAAGTCACATTTGCTAGGATATAAATACTTGATAATACAAATAATGTGTGTCTTAGGGAAGATATATTCTTTTTTTTTTTCAGTACTGAGGTTTGAACTTAGGGCCTACACTTTGAACCACTCTACCAGTCCTTTTTTGTGAAGAACTTTTTTTTTGGTGAAGTTTTTTTTTGCCTGGGCTAGCTTTGAACCACAATCTTCTTCATCTCTGTCTCCTGAGTAGCTACAATTACAGGTGTGAGCCACTAGTGCCCTGCTTTTTTTTTCCAATCCATCCATGGTCAGTATCTCTCTATCTATATCTAATCTATATCTATATCTATATCTATATCTGTATATCAATATCTATATCTAGCTATCTATGATCATGTATGCATATATTGTCAGTTGTGTTGGGATGGACATAACCTGGGAAGTGAGAAAATGGATGTCCTCCCTAAGGAGGTGTGAACTACCTGGTAGATGTCCAGGGCAAGAGCCAGGCCTCAGGCAACAATAAGGCAAGATCTCTGGGGGTTGTCCCTCATTACTGCTCTTTTGCTTTATCTGAGAATCAAGAAACACCCAGCTAGAGTGGGAGATCTTCTGCTGCAAGTACTTCATAATTTATTAGGCAAATCATGGCATTTCAACATATCACAATTTATGGAGAAGAACAGATTAATGATTGATGAGCAAACTATATGCCTGAATCTCCCCTGTACAAATGAAAGCCATTGGAAATCACTTAAAAACACAACAGAGAAACTTCCATGTGGTCAGATTTATGTTCTAGAAAAGTCATTGGTGGCAATTTGGAGAGTCTATTGAGTGTGTGTGGGGGATATGAGGAATAGAGGAATGATAGAACTCAGTGTGGGTATTGATAATTATTCTAACTCAGTAACTTTTTACTTTTCTATCCTTGAAGTCATGAAGAAATCCTTGGTTCAGTGAAATGTTTCTTTATCATAGTGTCATATTGTAGGAGGTTTTTTGAAATGAGCTGAAGATAGAGCTATTTTGGAAATCCTAGCAACATGCTCTGCAAGATGGAAACTGCATTTCCTTATTGATCATTGCAATTTAAAAATTAGTTTGGGAATTGGACTTCAGTAACCTTGTGATTCACCCTTTACAAATTACCAAAGATTAAAGTTTTGAGTTGTTCTTTGCCAGCATTTCCTCCTTTGAACAACAATACTTTATTCATAATTCTGACATTTCTTTTCTGTTCACATCCTCTCATTGAGAATTCTCCTTGTTAGGGAAATTATATACAATAGAAATTATTTTTTGTGTGACTAAAAAAAGTTAAATGCTAAAGGTAAAAATATAAACTTTTGTGGTTATAAGACTATTTAATTCATTGTAGATATAAAATCATGTTATTTCTGATATCTTGTCTCATTATTCCATAATCCTGAAGTTTTGCTCACTCTGAGATACCATATCATATATATTTTCTAGCATGAAGTCTAGCTCACATAAAGCCTCAGTGGGCGGTGATGTAATTTTTAAAATGTTACTAATTAAAAACTTTTTAAAATAGCCTCTAGTTCTACCAATTGACTTTGCTAAGGGTTTCTTTTTTATTATAAATTTTTATTAGAATATATTCATTATGTGGGGAGATTCATAGTGACAATTCCAGTTAAGCTTGTATTGTGCATTGGTTAGATCACCCCCATCCTCTCTCCCTCTCAACCCCCTTCCCACCCCACTTGAAGCAATTGCAAGAAGTTTTCTTGTTCTGTTTCATATAAGTATATGGAGTTCATAAACCATATACTCTCATGTTAATCTTCTTCATTCCCCCTCCCTCTCCCACTAGTCCACCCCCACACATTGCATCTATTTTATAGCCCTGTCATTCATTATTAATATTTAAGTTGATGTTCAAAGGGGTTTCTCTATGTATTCCTGCTGTGGGTATACTTCATTTTGGTCTGTTCAGCTCTTCCATTACTCTCCCTCACCCTTTTACCTCCCCCCCTTTACAATAGCTTTCAATACACATCCTTATACCCTCTACCTTCACAGATATTATGTTTTATGATATTACTGAAGCTCTATTGTTCTCTTTTCCTTTCCCTCTTTCTCTGAGTTCCATGGAGTAGTTCCACTATTATTAACATGTTCTACATATGACTTTGTGTATGATCATGCTTGTTTTTGTGTATATGTTTATCTTTTGGATCTATCTTCTACATATGAGACAAAACATTTGGGCTTTATCTTTCTGAGCCTGGCTTACTTCACTTAACATGATGTCCTCCAATTGTATCCATTTACCTTCAAACCACATCTTATTATTCCTATGCCTGAGTAAAACTCCATTTTATATATATATATACCATAATTTCTTGATCCATTTATCAGTTGTAGGGCATCTGGGTTGTTTCCATGCTATAGGTTTCTGACGAAGGTCATGGCCAGTGGTCATACAGAATGAAATGCCTCTTAAGGCAACAGCAGCAATTGTTCAGCAAACACTGAAGAGTTTAAGGACTAGGTCTTTGGACATTGTTCAATAAGAATTTGATGTTTTAAAAAATTCTTTCTCATTGTAACCTACCTTAGTACCTAGCATTATATAGTGTTATCTATCTATCTATCTCTCTATCTATCTATCTATCCATCTATCTGTCTGTCTATCTCCCTCTTTCTCCCCCCTCTCTACACATGCACAACTAATTTTATGGAAAAAGAGAAGTTTAATTCTTTTGGAAGAACTTGGTGTCATTACTCCCACATAAAGAAAAAAAGAAATGGTAGCTACTGTAGTAATTTAAAGGTCTATTATATTAAAAAGGAGCAAATAAGACTCCCTTTGTTATAACCACTGTAAAGAAATTACAAAGAGGCTGGTCAACTTTTTTTAGATCCACAACTAACTTTCTCAAGCTCACCCAGGCAAACAGTAGGTGGATTGCTGTCAAAAGTTAGTGAAATCCTTGCCCATCAAGGCATTAAAGTCAGAGATCTCCATGACCATCTGGTAGATATGCTATTGCAGAGATTCCTAGACTCTGCAATGTAGGAGGAGAAATGAGACTCTTGTTCTTGTTAGGCAGAATCTTCACAAGGAAGATTTGTTTGAATTATTTTTAATGATAATATGATTGTTAAAACTCTAATAAAAATCAGGAGAGGAAGCATATTGAAATCAAGACTGAAGCATATATAGAAAGCAATGAAAGAGTAACCTAAATGTTTTTGCTCCAGTTGTTATCAACCAATGGTTCAAGGCTTTCATCTCTTTTACTAGGTTATCTTGGTAGTAGGCTGTTCTTTGCCTTTCTAGAAAGCTATTCTTGAACAGTTTGAAGATATCTTCCAAGCCTGAAATCTCCAAGTATAACTCAAAGTTTATTTAGGGAAGCAAAACCACTGTGGGTTTTATGGAATAAGGAATTGATTATAAAACTAAGGGCTTACAAATTTAGGGTATAACTAGGCAAATAAGCATCCAAGAGAGTTGCAGTATGAGAGAAAATCAGTAAACAGCCTTTCTTACATGTGTATGTATGTGATGTATGTAGCCACATCAGAGCTTTCAAAGGACTAGGAGAAGCCAGGCAAGCCCAGCTGTAGAATTGAATTACAAAGGGAGCTGATGATTATTGCATGCCATTGCCTTTGTGTTTGGTGGTTGGAGCTGTACTTGTTGATGGCTTGGGCCAGCAGTTGGGAAAGATGGGCTATAAATGCAGCAGGGGATAATAAGAACAAGCTGTATACCAGCATTTCTATGTCTCTCATCTCATCTAACCATGACAACCTTCTGGGAGTAAGCACTACTCCTACATGTCCACTATCCAAGTCTGATTAATCTCTGGGTTGCCTGACTCATGCTCAGAATCATACAAGGAAGGGAATTCTGCAAAATGCAGGTCCAGCTTAGCCAATCTAACACACACTGTATTTTCTTCTTTAACTAAAACCAACCATTCTGTATTTTCTCCTTTAAATAAAGGACTATTCAGCAGTGTCACTAATTTTCAGCAAATGTAATTCATCCCAGTAATAAATTATACTTTTTTCAGAGTTACGTTTGCTATAACATGCATAGAAAGTCTTTATCTTATCAACTGTCAATTTGCACTCTTACATTCTTTCTTTGCCTGTGTCTTCTGATAGGAATTATATTCAGTTTTTCTGTTCATTTATGGCAGCAGGAGTATACTTTTCAAAAAATTTTCTTAGAATATTCAAGGTTGGCATATAAAATGTAGATGTTTGGTAGTAGAGAAATAGTGTATAGCAAAATAAAATGCCATGTTTAATAAGGGCATGTGTGCTAGGCAATGGTTTTTATGCTGTTTCTGTTAAAGTAAAACACACATCATGAGCAGCTAAAGGAGAAGTCTTACTGTATGTTTATAGGATTCATAGCCACCCAAAGTACTAAATTTATTCATATTTATCCTTTAATTATTCAAGCACAGACCACCAGATTTATTTTTTATTTTTATTTTTTTAACTTCTCTTGAGGAATCCGTATTTATTTAATATTATATTAAATTATAATATGGAGTGACAGTACAAAGGTGTTCTAATTCATTTCTAATAAAGGACATGTTTCCTTAACTAACAGTATCTTTACTTACAAAAAGTATAACTAAACAAGTGGGCTTTTTACCTTTACAGTGGTGTCCCATTAGTATTTTGACTTTATTGTTTACTACTGAAAGAGATTGAATTATACAAGATACATTAAAATGTCATATTTTAAAATGAGCAATGATAGATTTATTTATTATTTCTCTTTCAAATTTAAGATTATCACAAAAATATTTCATAGTGCTTACTGTAAGTGAATATCAATTTTTGTCACAAGATTGAGTAATGTTTGAAGTGAAGAAAAAGGAATCTTATACACTGTTGGTGCAAATGTAACTTAGTAAAACCACTTTTGAAAGCAGTATGGAGTCTCCTCATAAACTAAAAACAGAACTATCATATGATCTAGAGATACCACTCCTTGCATATAACCAAAGAAATGTAAATCAGGATACAATAACGACACTTGCACACTCATGTTTATTGCAGCATTATTCACAGTAGCTGATCTGTGGAAACAGTCCAGATGCCCTGCAAGTGATGAATGTACTAAGAAAATGTTTATGTACACAATGCAGTAATATTCAGCCATAAACAAAAATGAAATTTTGTCGTTTGCAGATAAATGGCTAGAACTGGAGAACAACATCTTAAGTGAAGTTAGCTAGGTTCAGAAAGACAAAGGTCACATGTTTTCTCTCACATATGGAAGATAGACTCAAATACACATACAAACATTATCATTTGTACATATATATGAGAGCATGTTTCCAATAGAAATCTTGTTAGAAGAGAATAGAGGAGGAGATAAGAAGAGATCTGTAGTGAATAATATTGATATACTTTGTACCTGTGTAGGAACAAGACACAATGAAATGCACTGAAAACTGCTTAGCAATATGAGGTAGGAGGAAAAGTATAAAGGAGAGTAATGGAGGAGATTAGACTGATTAAGATGTAATATATTTACTAGTAACACAACAAGAAAAAACACCACTGAACAATGGGCAGAGACTTAAACAATGAAGGACAGAAATGCAGAACAGGTCATGTTAAGCAGAGGGTGCTAGTGGGAGGGGGAGGGAAAATGAAGAGGGTAAAGGAGGGTGAGTATGGTTGATGTATTTTCTACACATGTTTGAATACGGAACATTGAAAGTTGTCAAAGTCATTTTAAGACGGGGAGGGAGAAAAGGGAGAACGATGAGTGGGGTGAATCAAACTGGGGTACAGTACTGGTCCTGGGCCTCTGAATCACAAAAATTATGATTAATCTATTTGTAGATTGTGTCATTAATCTATGTGTAGCAGTTACCTCAGATGACTTTATTTTGCAAAAAAATAATTTGATAATTATTGGTTTGTAGCAGCCTGCCTACCACCATCCTGACCATCATAATCACCATTCTATTAGAATCTTTTCTATAATGCTGATTCTTAAAACTGACTATAGATTCTTTTGAATTTTGAAAGAAATCATTAGAAAATCTGTAGTTGATGTAGAATGTTGAAAATATGTGGAAGATTATAGATTAAGGATTCCACTTTGCTTGAGACAACTTCTTCATACTTGGCTTCCCCTCATTCGCCAATTTTTTTATTCATTTATTCATATGTACATACATTGTTTGGGCAATTTCTCCCCCTCTCCCCCTGCCTTCTCCCCCTGCCCACCACCCATCGCTTCAAGGCAGAACCTGTTCTGCCCTTATCTCTAATTTTGTTGAAGAGAGAGTATAAGCAATAATAAGAAAGATAAAGTGGTTTTGCTAGTTGAGATAAGGATAGCTACACTGAGATATTCCTATCATTGCTTCCATGTACAAATGCCTTACAACCCAAGCTGATTCATCTATACCTGACCTTTTCACTAGTTCCTGATCCCCTTCTCATATTGACCTCTGTCGCTTTAAAGTTTCTGTATTAGTTCCTCTGCAGTGGGGACATCAAACACTTTCATGTTTTGGATTTTCTACCTATTCCCATACCTCCCTTATGTGCTCTCCTCTTAGCATGTGACCCAAGTCTAACAACATTGCTGTATATGAGGGAGAACATACGGTTTTTGGTCTTCTGAGCCTAGCTAAACTTGTTCAGAATGATGTTCTCCAGTTCCATCCATTTACTTGCAAATGATAAGATTTCATTCTTCTTCATGGCTGAGTAAAATTCCACTGTGTATAAATACCACATTTTCTTAATCCATTCATCAGTAGTGGGACATCTTGGCTGTTTCCATAACTTGGTGATTGTCAATAGTGCTGCAATAAACATGAGTGTGCAAGTGCCTCTGGAGTAATCTGTGTTGCATTCCTTTGGGTATATCCCCAGGAGTGGGATTGCTAGATCATATGGCAGATCTATATTAAGATTTTTAAGAAGCTGCCATATTTTTTTCCAGAGTGGTTGCACTGGCTTGCATTCCCACCAGCAGTGTACAAGGGTTCCTTTTTCCCCACATCCTCACCAACACCTGTTGGTGGTGGTGTTTTTGATGGCTATTCTAACAGGGGTGAAGTGGAATCTTAGTGTGGTTTTGATTTGCATTTCCTTTATGGCTAGAGATGGTGAGCATTTTTTCATGTGTTTTTTGGCCATTTGAATTTCTTCTTTTGAGAAAGTTCTGTTTAGTGCAGTTGCCCATTTCTTTATTGGTTCATTGATTTTAGGAGAGTTTAGTTTTTTGAGTTCCCTGTATATTCTGGTTATCAGTTCTTTGATGTATAGCTGGCAAATATTTTCTCTCACTCTGTGGGTGGTCTCTTTAATTTAGAGACCATTTCTTTTGTTGTGCAGAAGCTTTTTAGTTTTATGAAGTCTCATTTGTCCATACTTTCTTTTAGTTGCTGAACTACTGGGGTTCTAGTGAGGAAATCCTTGTCTATACCAATTACTTCCAGAATGTTTCCTGCTCTTTCCTGTACCAACTTCAGAGTTTCAGATCTGATGTTAAGGTCCTTGATCCATTTTGAGCTGATACTAGTATAGGGTGATAAACATGGGTCTAGTTTCAGATTTTTGCAGACAGATAACCACTTTCCCCAACAACATTTGTTGAACAGGCTATCTTTTCTCCATCGTATATTTTTAGCACCTTTGTCAAAAATAAATTGGGCATAGTTGTGTGGATTCATATCCGGGTCCTTAATTCTGTTCCAGTGGTCTTCACATCTGTTTTTGTGCCAGTATCATGCTGTTTTTATTTCTATTGCTTTGCAATACAGTTTGAAGTTGGGTATTGTGATAGCTCCAGGATTGTTCTTTTTACTGAGTATTGCCTTGGCTATTCACGGTCTCTTGTGTTTCCAAATGAATTTTAGGATAGATTTTTCAATCTCTGTGATGAAAGTCATTGGGATTTTGATGGGAATTGCAGTAAAAATGTAGATTGCTTTTGGTAGTATAACCAGTAGTCTTCCTTGATCTCTTCCTTTAGAGGTTTGTAGTTCTCCTTCTGGAGGTCATTCAATCCTTTGTTAAGTTTGCTCCTAGGTATTTGAATTTTTTTGTGGCTATTATAAATCGAATTGTTTCCATATATTCTTTCTCAGTTTGTTCATTATTGGTGTATAGAGAAGCTAATGATTTTTGTAAGTTGATTTTGTATCCTACCACCCTGCTGTAGCTGTTTATGGTGTCTAGGAATTTTTAGGTAGAGTTTTTTGGATCTTTCAGGTATAGGATCATATCATCTGCAAATTGGGATATTTCGACACTTTCTTTACATATTTGTATTCCTTTTATTTCTTCTTCTTGCCTAATTGCTCTGGCTAGGAATTCCAGTACTATGTTGTTATAGGAGTGGAGATAGTGGGCATCCTTGTCTTGTTCCTGATTTTAGGGGAAATGGTTTCAGTTTTTCACCATTAAGTATGATGTTGGCTGTAGGTTTGTCATGTATAGTTTTTATAATGTTGAGGTACTTTCCTTCTATTCCAAGATTTCTTAGAGCTTTTATCATGAAATGGTGTTGGATCTTATCAAAGGCTTTTTCTACATCTATTGAGATGATCAAGTGATTTTTGTCTTTGCTTCTGTTAATGTGCTGTATTACATTTATAGATTTGTGTATGTTGAACCACCCCTGCATCCCTGGGATGAAGCTGACTTAGACCACCAGATTTAAAACCCACATGTATTCTATCTTTCCTCTGGTTTTGTCCATGTGACCTCAAACCTGAAATGAGATTGGAAAATAAAAGGCATTAATTCAAATCAGTGACACTTAATGACACTCATATTAGTGGTTTGATTAGGTTTGTCAATAATTTGCTGTCTTTTTAAGGTATAACATTTGATCATTTTCCTTTTTACAAGTTTCATTATAAACTTGAACATTTAAATATATACACAAATAGCTCCTTATGTTGATTTAAAAGATCTTAGAATTTAATGTTAAGTTTAAATACACATTTAAAAAGGTGTTTTGGGTTTAAAATTACTCAAGTTTGGAGAGAGATAATCCCTTGTGTCTAGGTTAAGAGAGAGTTTCTGAGTGCTGGTGGAGTGGCTCAAGTGGTGAGGCCCTGAGTTCAAACTCAAGTACTGACAAAAAGAAAAAAAGAGTTTCTAAGACAATTTTAAATAAATGTGAAGCCTGAAGAAACAGACTTCAGTATTCAAAATACCACATCCATCTAGGAAAGGCATAGAAGATTACATTTTTTGTTTCCTATCACTTGTTCCCTTCTTCCATGTGAGGGCATTGTATTAATCTGTTTTTTAATTTTTATTACTACAGTAAAATATCTGAGGCTGCGTAACTTGTACAGAAAAGAGGTTTATTTAACTCACACTTTTGGAGGCTGAAAGTTCAATATTGAGCAACCACATTGATTCAACCAGTGGTGAAGTCCCTGTTCTCCTAATTACATCATGACAGAACACATCATAGAGGAAGCCACTGTCAGAGGGAGAGATTACATGATGACACAGGAAGCCATAAAGAGATTCAGGAGTCAGGCTCACTCTGTTGTAACTGCTCTCCTATACAGAGTAACAGGGGTCCCACACAAACTATATTAATCTCTTCTGAGGGCAAGCACCCCCATTTCTATAACACCTCTCAATATCACTACACTAAGGAGATTCCATTAACCCTTGGGGAATACACTTAAACCATGTCCAAACTATAGCAAGGATATGTATGTATGTATATACATATATATACACATATATACATATATATGTATGCATACATACATAATCTCCCCATCCATTGCCATATGACTTGCTGTGTTGCTGTGTAAAAACCTTACAAACAACCTTTGCTACATCACTTACTTTGGCCAATGGAATGTGAACAGGCATGATGAATACTGCATCCAAGCAGAAATCTTAAGAAGCATAGAAGTTTCCCACAAGAATTCTTGCTTTTCTTCTTAGCCATGAGATCATTATATCCCTACACTATTTTTATTTTATAAAGCACTGAATTTTGGAATTTGTTTGTTACCACAGCAAAAACAGATTAATCCAGAAGAAGGGAAGAGAAAAGTGTGCCAAACTGGTAGTCATGACTATTTCTATAGGGTTGGATTATAGATTGCTATGGATTTTCTGACCTTTTTCTCCTGTTTTCTCTGTTATCTCATATGTAATTATATAAACATACTTTCAGTCCTTCCTTAGGAATAGAACTTTGAATTATCTTTGAGACAAAATTAAATTTGAACCTGTTCCTGAACAAGGGTGTCTGTGCCATCGAGGGCAAACTTGGAATACCATATTTAAAAATAAAAAAAAATCATTACCCTTCAAATTGATCTAAAGATTGAATGCTATACCTGTCAAAATCCTGCTGGCTTTGTAGAAATTTACAAGCTAATCTTAAAATTCATAAGGAAATTCAAGGGACACAGAGTAACCAAGACAATGTAGAACAAAGTTATAGAATATACTTCCTGATCTCAAACTTGCAGTAATTAAGATAGTGTGTTATTAGCATGAGAACAGAAATATAGGTCAATTGAATAGAATTGAGAGACTCCAAGTAAACCCTCATACTTATGGTCAATGCTTTCCAACATGAGTTCTAAAAAAATTTATTAGGGTAAGAATAGTCTTATCAACAAAAGTTCTGGGGGATAATTGAGTATTCATAAGAAAAGAATGAAGTTCTCACATCATACACAAGAATCAACTCAAAATGGATTAAATACCCAAATGTAAGAGTGAAAACCATAAAACTAGATTAGAAGAAAACATAATGTCAAATTTATGACCTTGGATTAAAGCAATGGTATCATAAATATGAAATAAAAGTATATGCAATAAAAGAGAAATAAGTAAATAAATTGAACTTTATCAAAATTAAAAACTTTTCTGCTTCAAAGTATACAATCAACAGAGTGAAAAGTTGGTTCACAGAGTTGGAACAATTATATACAAACAATATGCTTGATAGGGACTTATATCTAGAATAGACTCTTACAACTCAATAACAAAAAAGATAATTAAATTTATCTCATGGAGAGGACATGAAAGATAACATAGAGGGAACTGGTATGTTTTTGTGAATATGTGCATTTAAGATACTAAATGTGGTAGCAGATCCTTAATGAATTTAAACATATTTACTCTTTTTTTCATTGTAATGATTAAATTTTAATGATTACATGATGTAACACCTGAAAAATATTTGGCACAATTCTTGCTACATCATAAATAAAAATAAATGCTATTCATTATTAAATTATAAACATATTTACTCTTAAAGTTGAAATAAATGAATGACCAATTCTTTCCCCCAAAACCTCTTATGTGTGCTACAGATTATAGTTTGCTTGTATTAGTACTGGTTGTTTCATTTTAGTGGTATGTAATATTCTTTTAGCTAATTCCTGGTTCAAATGTATCATCACTTTTCAATGCATTAAATCTTGCAAAATCCACACTAACATGATTCAAAACAAACTCCTATGTATTGAGTGAAAAATATATTCAGAACATTATATTGGATTCTTCAGGACCCAGAAGTGAATAACACACACAACCCCACACACAAATGTGATTTTCCCTTTAAGGAATGCATACTTTGCAACATCTAGTTCTGAGACCATTAGCATCAACATCACATCTAACGTAACAAGTAAATTCTCAAGACACATCCACCCAGATACTTACTGTGTTTTGGTTCACAGAGAAGGAGAATCCTTAAAAATCTGTCCCTTAACAAGTCCTCCAGATGATTCTGATGCATATTAACATTTGAGAACTACTGGTATAGGAGACTATCAATAAGAAAATTATCAAAGTAGCATACTGCAAGGCAGAATATGCTAAATGTCCTGAAATTTGTACAAAGTACTACCTATAGTAGCTTAGTTGTAAATTATAACTTGTTTGAAAAAATTAATATGCCATATTTACATATCTTTTGCCAAGTTTAATGAAAAGCATTTTGTTTGGAATAAAATTCCTTTCCATCTCTCTTATAGAAGAGTGGTGATTATTAACTCTTTTGGGAAGAAAGAGGGTATCAGAATTACCTAAGGGACTTTATCAAGTGAACTGAGTCTCCCCTTCCCCTGACCCCTAACTCCTAGTGATAATGATGGTTTTAGATGATAATAATGTATACCCTTAAATATTCAGAATGTTACTTTGACCAGGTTACATTTGGATATAAACTTATCCAGACCTTTTTTTTTTTTTTGGTGCAATACTGGGGATTGAACCCAGGGCTTTTGTACTTGCTAGGTAAATGCTCTACAACTTGACCTATGATCACAGCCCTTTTGTTTTTATTTTGTTTTTGAGAGAGAGTCTTGCTAGTTTTGTCTGGACTGACCTTGAATTCATCATCTTCTAGCTTCTACCTCACAAGTAGCTGGAATTACAGCCATGTGTTGCTACCACTTCCTGCTCAGTCTTCATGATTCTTATTCACACTTTTGCCTATAGATTAGCCTGTGCGCTAAAATCTGGTTGTTCCTATGAGTCTTTAGTTTACACCAAGCAAGTATAATATCTTGTACTGCTATGAAGGGGGTAAAATAGAGGGAAGTGAGAGTGAAGTTTTACTTCTTACTGTGCCACATATCAGTTGATACCTTTGAGCAAGTTGCTTAACACTTCTGATAAGATTCAATTTCATCAGCCATAATATTGGCTTTATAATACTAGTCTACTTCATAGGTTATTGACAGAGCTAATGTATGGTATATGGTACATAGTAAGCCTTTTAAGACTAGCAGTTCTTGTTCCTCTATTTCTTTTCTAGAGATTTCCTTCTTCTGACTTTGGATTTCAATAATATTGAAAATATTTCTAAAGACATCATTACTCTTTGATAGTATAATTATAAAGGAAGTTGATCAGCAGATCTTAACTTATTCGTCTTTCTATCTTTTTTCTGTTATCCTTTAGTTACATGCAGGCAGATATTTATATATTGAGAATATAAATTAGTCTATCCATGATGCCATGACAAAATATCACAGACTGGTATTACACTAATTTATAATCAATAGAAGTTTGCTTGTCACTGTGCCAGCAGGTTTGGTGTCTGGTAAGGACACAGTCTCTTTTTGCTTACAAGATGGTTTCTTGTTGCTATATCCTCCAGAGCGTACAAACCCTAAGTCCTCACAAAGCAGAATGAATGGATAAGCCAAATTGGTCTAAGCTAGTTTCCTCCATCTTGTTCATAAGGCACTTTATGGAGGGAGAGCCATTATGAATTAATCAGTTCCCATAAGATCCCATGTCTTAATATCATCACAATGGGGATTACAGTTCAACATGAATTTTGGAAGGGAAACATTTAAGCTATAGCAGAATGTATATCTATTGGCACTATTTAAGTTAATATTGACATATTTTTAAATGCCTCAAACAACTAAGGAAATATTGAGAAAAGAACATGACTGGGGAAGGCAACAATTTGCCTTACTGAGAATAAATGTAGGATATTGTCTAGGTAATACACAGAGGAATAAATCCAAAATGGCCAAGAAATATAAAAATATACTCAAACTTTCTTTCATACAGGCATATGTAAGTAAATACAACATTAAAGTTATATTTTTATCCTATAGCTTAGGAAAAATAAAAATATTTATTTTATCCAGTGATAGGCAGGGTATAGGGAAATGGGCATTGTTAATACTTTTTTTTTGAAGAAATATGAATTGTTTCTAAAATTTTCAAAGTAATCAGAAATTATTTAATGAAATGAAACAATGCTTGTGTCCATCAGCTTCTTGGAGAATTTACTTACAGCCTACAAAATTAGGCTGTAATATATAAGGATTGAGATAAAAAGGATCCTCTTTTGGGTCTCGTATATAAAGACAATAACCTGGTATAATTTGAATATATTTCAGTAAGATAATGGCACCGCCATCCTAAGGTTTATGATAAAACTGTTCAGAGCAATGAGTTAGATCATTATCTGTTGACTTGGAAGAATACTCATTTAAAATATATATCTAATACATATATATTAATATAAATATTAAATATATACAGAATATATGTATGTAGGTATGTTTCTATTTTGTATTTTTTTTATAAATAGGGTAAATTATTAAGAAATACATTACTTTACATTTGTAAAAAACATTAAACCCTGGATATGTGTATGTGTGTATCTATGAACAAGGAGGAAAATATAAGAGGATACAAATAAAAAATGAACCTCACTTATATTGGTGCACTGGCCCTGGAGAACGGTGATGAAATAATTAACTTTTTATTAACATCTTTGATTTTACAATGTCATAATAAGTGATATAATAACCTTGGGACTCATTACCTCAGTAACTTTGTACCATAATAAAAACAAGGCTTAAGTCATGTGCAACTTCTATTTACACACATAGCACAGTTCTGGAAGGGCTCATGCCAAAGTGCCAATTCTGAAACATCTTGGGAAGACAGAGGGATTAGGGAAGAAGGGTCAAGGACAGCTTTGGATTTATCTTATACATATTTCTATCTTTATTCATATGTATTGTTTTCAGTAAGTGTTTACTCATGTACTCCTTGTGTGAGATCAAAATAAGTGAATTATTTTAGTCAGTAATCCCAGCCCTTGGGAGGCAAGGCAGAAGGATCGAAAGTTTGAAGCCATCCTAGGCTACATAGTGAAACCCTGTCTCAAAAACAAAGAACAAAAAGTAAAGATACATCATTAAATAACTATTCACACAGTTGAAATAGCAGCATGAATTGTTTTTACTTTCTTTCTTTGGAGTAGACAATGGTTACTGTCATAAACATTAATAAGCACCATACTTGTAATTTAGTTGAGGTAGCTAATCATGTAAATTTAGTAAGATGCGGTGCCTTCCACAGACCTATCATTTTATGAATATTGACTTAGACTGGTCCCAACTAGAAACTGCAAGGTGTAATCCCCTGAATCTTGTCAAATCAAGCTATATTATCCCGTATTGATCCTATCAACTTTAACTCTAGTTAAATATCATCCAGATTTTTAGCTATAGCAATGAATGGATAAGAAGGTGTCTTTATTCCCATTTAGGCAGAAGAAAGGTTTTAAAGGGGAAAATGAGTAATTGATGAGTGCCTTGCCAAGTATAATTAAGAAAATTAAACAGAACTGTTTGTACCAAGTTCTGGAAAGAAAATCTGCTGAAGGCTGAGATTTGACCTTGGTGTAGCTAATCCTATAAACTCAGCATGGCATGCTTTCTTTTTGTCTGATTCTAATTATTGGAATAGTCTATAATATATCATATATAGAATAATGCATTTTATGCTCATGGCCCCACGCAAAGGGTTTCCTTTGGCCTCTCTCCTTCCAACATTATTTGGGACCTTGGTATCAACTCCTTTACCCTACCTTCTCTGCCTTTGACACCTGCTGTGCTAAAGGGCCTGCATTCTTCTCAGCTGTTCACCAACTTCTTTTATTCCACAGTCTGCTAGTAACTTCTCATTTTTTCAAAGGCATTGGTAGATTTAGAAAAGCTTTAAGGGCTCAAGTAAAGAAGGCTTACTGCTAAATTTCACAAACAAGATGAGAAACAAGATGTATGTTGGTCCTGGGAAATTCTTGCCCTAAGGATATTGGAGTTTCCTTGATATGAACTGCAAATAGTTGAAAATTTTCATAGCCATATGAAATAGCAGTGTCAACTACCTGTGATAGGCCCACTGGGAATCAACTATCAGAGGAATAGTTGAGATGTTGTATGCCAAAGCCTTTGAGAGAAAAAAATTCACATATGGTCTGATCTTTTAAACTGGTGATGAAAACTAGGAGAGAATCAGGAGATGGTACTTGTGTATAAATTCTCCATGATAAACACTGACCTGATATCGGAGTAGTATATGATAGACATATGTACAATTTCACTTCAGATAGGCAAATCTGCCTATGTATGAAAAGCAATTTTAAAAAACATAATTAGTTTAAAGTTCTAATTGTCTTTTGTGACTTTTACAATGGGGCAACACCTCATTCTATAAAATAGGATCAGTGTTCCAAACATCTGAGGAGGTTTGCTTTGCAGACCAAAAAGAATTGAAAGAGGTAGGAATGGGGGTGGGGGGGAAGTAGATTGGTTGTCTCAAAATTGCTTTCCTTGTAAGGTTAAAACAGGGAGGACTTATTAAGTGGACACAAGTTGACTCAAATCTCCTGGTTTTTGTTTTTTTTAAACTGACCCATTTCAAAGTTCAGTTTGATTACATGGTGCCTAGCATAAGAGAATCCAAGATAGTTGGGTTTGATCTGACTAGGCTTAGTGCAAGAAGTACAATGATTTACCATAAACCTTATAGCAGGAATGAGTTGTTCACTAGTGATGGTGATAGATTTAGGGTTAAGAAATAGATTTAGGGTTAGTATTCTTAACCCTAAATTCTAACCCTTAGCTCCTTTCTGTGACACACTAGTTGCAAGCTATCCCCTTGCATTCATGATATTCTTGTTTAATATGTTATCTTTCCCAAAGATAATTTTTTTTAGAAAGAAAAACTTTTTTATTTTTGGCAACACTGAGATTTGAACTAGGGGCTTCATGCTTGCTAGGCAGATGCTCTACCACTTGAGCCACTCCACCTTCCTAAAGATCAATTTTTTTATATTCAAGAAACTAGCCCAACATACTGAAATATTGTTTGTGCAGAGCCCTGTGTTTTCATCTACCTCCCTCACTGTTTGCAAGAGCAAAAGGTACACTCCAAATCTAATTGCTTGTAATCGGCCTATTTATGAGTCACATAACTACGGCTCACACACATTTACCGATAGCTATAATTTTAAGAATTAAATCCCTCTGGCGGAAGAAGACAAGAGGCAGAATTATATCCATAGATGGGGCTGAAAGAGCTTTTCAGTGTTTGGTGATGACTGGGAAAATTCAGGAAAGCTATGGGTGCCCTTGGGAATTCAAAGAAATAATTTAGTCTCACTGAGACAGTGAATTTTGGAGGCAAAAGATCACTGGAAACTAGGGATGCAAAGCCTATTGAAGTAGACTGTGATCATAGGAGATTTTTTTTTTTTGTCCTCTACCTATATACCTTTGGACCTTACTATTGTCATATTAGTGACTGGCTTTCCCATTCTATCATGTGCGATTTCTTGACTTAAGGATTTCTCTGACCACCGTGGTTGGTTTAGAGTTAGCATAGCAATCCAGAAACAAACTGTAATTGCTGATTCCCCCTTCTTACTACTCCCACTCCACCCCAACTACAGCATCCTTAAACATATGGGTGTAAATGCTTCAACTCCTTCCCTCCTTGGGAAAGATAACACTGGATCCCAGAGACACCAAGTACAATAAAGCTGCAGTTGTCTATAATATAAATGCTTGTTAACACACCCTGAATTGTTTGACTTCCCTTTCCTGTCACATTGCCTGCCTGATTTAGCTTGAGTTTCTGTCGCCCAAAATCTAACTGCACATCTTTGTCCCAAATCCTGCAATGTGAGAACCCAAACTAAGACAGGAATGTGAATAGAAAATGAAGAGCCAATAACCTGAAAAAAAAAAAAAAACTAAAAAAAAATGCTATCAGACTAAGGAAAGTTAAGATAAAGATTAAAAAAAAGAAAAGATTTTCTTTCCCTTAACTAAATTTCTCTAAAAAGAGTGTAGGAAACATTGTTATTTAACAGTTTTCTGGGTTAATACTTTTTGAAGGAAAGAAAAACATAATGGACATTTTAGAAAAGCAGCTCCTGAAAACATAATGCTTTAAATCAAACCACATTTTTAGCTGCAATAATGGGAATCCATGTCACTAAGAGACTCATTGCTGCTTCTCTGTGGTTTTCTACTGCACTACAGTAGTTCTTTTTGAAATTAGGTGGTCTTTTCCAAAAAGCAGTTATGTGTGTGTTGAAATAATGAAAAAGCTGCTGAAATACAATATGCATTTTTTAATCTAGTAATAAAGAAAGTAATATGGCTGAATAATGCCTAGCCAGATTAGCTTTGACACTGCATTTGCTTTGTGTCCAACTTTATCTGGCAATGCATTATTCACTAGTACTATACACCGGGCTTTATTAAGTCCTGATCAAATGCATTTTATCATAAGTGTCAATTCAGTGCTTCACCATTGTATTTATGTATTTTTAAATACTGAGTTCTTTGTAAGTGATTGATAAATACTTAAGCTGGGAACAAATATCATATTTCTAAGACTTCGGAATGAAGTCATTGTGTAGGCATGGGGTGGTTTTATATTTACAATAAAATTATCTGAAAACAAATTATATTGCTGTTTCTTTTCTCCCCCTAATAAGCTTAAATATAAAAATGTTCATTTAATTTTTTTCTTCACCGATACACAAACTGAGCAGGTATGTTTTGGTTATCCATTGAAGGTATTTGATACATTTGTAGAACTATAGATGTAGATTACAACTTTTGATAGTAGGTTTTTATTTAATCAATCTTAGAACAAATAAGACTAAGACTTCAAGTGATGTATGTTAAAGATTTATGTAGGGACTGGTAAGGAATTGCATGCAATTACACACATTTTTAAGTCTAATTAATTAATAATTAGCTCTATATTTTTGTAAATACAAACTGGCCTTGTAAAGCCTCTTAGGTTTCCTTCATTTACTATGAAAGAAATAATTAAAAAAATATTATTAAACTGAATTAAGGTCATAAACTTATTCTTCTGATAATATGGGAAACTTTCAGTTTAAACAATATTGCCAAAATCCAACTTCAAGTTGTTTTAATAATCTGGTTCTTTTCTCAGAACAATAGCTGTAGATTTATAGAAATTTTCACATTGGGAGAAAAAATATATATTATAATTCTATAGTACAGTCTATAGAATTGTCTTGGAGGGATCTACTTCATAAGTAAACATATCTTTAAGATTAACAAAATCGATATTTTTGTATTAAAAATATTAACATGAATACAGAGCTTTAAATGAGTTTAAGCTGGACTACCCTCTCTCTCTGAGGAATTATGAAGTGTAACAGGAGTGTTAACAGCATTAGGTTCAACACATTCTAATGGCATTAGCCTCTAAATAAATGACTACTTGGATTCAGTTTGATATAATGAAGCTTAGATGATTTAATATATAATTTGTGCTTACATGTGAGATACTAAGTACAAACTAGAAGCTTCTTTTACATAATAAACCATATTCCACCCTGGCACATAAATAATATTCATTTATAAACACAAAAGGAAAATAAAATCCCACTAATTTCACCAAATAACCATCACATCAAAGATTATTGATTTTACTTTTTTGTGATTGAACTTTAAAAAGTGGTAACTTATTAAGAGAAAGGGTCTTTGGTATATGTGGACATCTTAATAGGAGGTTATGTACTCTTACTGGATTCTTACAGGATGGGTTCAGAGGTACCGTGACTACTTCTTAATGATATCATCTGAAATCCCATATGATTGGTAGACGTGGGTGCTTTTCCTTGTCCTTTAAAAAGTCTGTGCCAAGTGTGATAGTACACCCCTATAATCCCAGCTATTCTGTAGGCAGAGACAGGAAGATTGCAGGTTAAAACTGGACCAGGCAAAGTTAGCAGGAACCTGCCTCAGAAGCAAAAAATACAAACAAAAGGCGCTCACTGGTGCTTGACTAGCATGCGTGAACTTTGGGCTCAATCTCCAAAATAAGAAAAATAAAAACTCTTCCATGTTTTACTTTTCCTCATTTCTTGCTTTCTTACAGTTCTTCCTAATGATTTATTATTTCCACTTTATCAGTGCAGTGGGCTTTTTTGCTTGTTTAGTTTTTCTCCTTCACTATTTTTTTTCTTTGATCTGTTTTTGATCAGACAGCCACTCAGCTCATAGATAAGGCTTGTTAATTATGAAAACTTGCAATAACTTTTAAGGTTTGTTTTGATAGATTAATAAACATGTTTAAACTTTTGAGATTATTATTTAGTCGTTGTAAAAAGATGCTTCAATATCTTTGAAGAATGCTAGATTTAAAAATTCAGCTTCTTTCTGAAAGAAAGCTTTACTTTCCTAATCTCTGAACCTTTAAGATTGTAGTGTGAGTTATAAACTTCTAGGGGAGGAGACAGAATAGATTATTTCTCCATCTATATTTGCCCATGGAACTCCTTTTTGTACTGGGGTTAAGGAGCAACAGGAAATTTACATGGTATTCAGTGTGCATTAGACACTGGTCCAGTGCTTTACATTATAAGAAGAAGTTATTTCTTTTAACAGATGCAGAAATTGAGGACAGAAGCTACTCTTACATAAAGGCTTCTTTGCCTTCTCTCAACAGTCATCAAAAGCTTAAATCCAGGTACTTACTACTTGGGCTTCTTTAAGAACATTCATTCCTGAGGGCATAGCTCAGTCATAGAGCACTTGCCTAGCATGTACAAGGCCCTCAGTTTAATACCTAGCACTTGAAAAAATGAAATAAAAAAGCATCCAATCACAGATTTGTCAAGTACAGTCAACTGCTCAAATCTGTTTGTTGAACATTTAGTTACTAGTTAGTATTGTATAGGTCAAAATGAATTTTCATTAGCTCTTGATACAGACACAGCTATGCCAAATCAATCACTTTCTCTGTACTTTAACTCATACGGGAGGTTGCCAGGAGCAGAAGCTTACAGATTCCTCTCTCCCTGAGTGCTAGAAAGTCTAATTTGATTTCCAGCTTTCAACCCCTCCTCAAAGAACAATCACTAGTCTCCCTGGAGCATCCTGGAGATATTAAGCAGTAGAGAAGGTGTCTGTGTTCTCTTTCCCAAATGGATTTTGTACATGCAATTCATAAGTGACCAATAAGAATTTATTGTATAAGTTCATTTTTCTCTTGGGATCCAATAACTATTTAACAATATTAACCACAATTCTCTGGCTAATTTCTTAAAGTATTCATTTGCTTTTGAGAAACTCAAATGTATGCCAAAAATCACCTTGATTTGGAGACTGTATTCCAAACTTTACATCGATGTGGAAAAACGATATACAAAATTTGGTTTTGCCATTGCCCAAAGTGTGGTATCGTGAATCGTCATGTTTTTCCTGTATGTCATAAAGCATATATGATAATAGAAAAAGATAAGTATCTTCATATAACATGTAGTACTTGTACAAACAGCTGTCAGCTATTTTGTGAGAATATTGCCAAAATATAACATTTGTCTTGGCATTTAGTTTCATTTTTTTGATGTGTTTCTTCCACTTTATTGCCATTAATATAGCATAACAAATGTCTTTCAGATGTGAAAAATCAATTATTTCCAAAATGTCCCAGTAGTTGTTAACACAGATTAATGCAAGGTGCAAGGAGAGTGTTGTCCAAATAAAATGTCATAATTGAGCAATACAATTCACTAGAGGAATAAGATTGAGTTGATCTCAGTATCTTTGTTTGAAATGGAGGAAAAATCAACTTATGCAGCAAAAGTGAAATATATAGTCATGTTTTGTTGAAAGTTCAGGTTAGTGCTTTGATGGTATTGTTTTCAATGAAGTGTCAGCTGCCATGGTAAGTTAGAGAAAGACCAAAACTGTTTATACTTGATTTCTGTCTACAAACACATAGGTGATTCCTAAGGTAAGCTCAGGAATGGACATTTCAGTACCAAGAAGAAATCTTTGTGGGAGAGTGTGAATTATGAAAATTTACACACTGGCATTTGGCAATTGTTACACTAGAAGTTGTGACATATTATTTTCTAAAATTTTGAACTCCAAGGTTTCTTAATACTTGAGAAACAGCTACCAAATGAATTCAAACATCATTTGTGCAGTAGAACCAGAATGATTCTGGGACATAGGCATGGAGAGGAGTGCATCTGGTTCATGGCCCAGTGGAATCACAGAAGTCCAATACTTAGGAGGAAACAATAGTAAACATTTATTTTAATTGTCTGATCCTTCCATTTTGAAATTCATAATGGCTTTTGAACATGAGGCCCCATATTTTCATTTTATAATAGGTCCTATAAATTTTGTAGTGGGTCTTGAGTGAAGCTATAAAGGAAGGATGGGACTCCTTGATGTTTCCAAGCCTTTTTACTTTGAAGGTGGTTCTTTAAATTCTCTCTTCCCAATTGTGTTCCTTTTATTTCTCTATCTCTTTTGTTCTATGTTTCATTCTGATCTGGAAGACTGACCCTTTAGGATTCTAAGTCCTCTGAAAAATCCAAAGTATCCTCCAGGTTTGACCTCAGACTGCTCCAGGCATATTTAATCCCTTTTTGGATATCTATGCCATGACTCACCTTTGCATGTAGTTATTCACTCTTTGAAGTCTAACACTATGTTGGGCTCCATGCTTAGGGCTCTGCATATAGCTTGTGGTAGATAAAGAAATCTGATTCTTGGTGTACTAGTTTAAGTTTAGATTAACAATTAAGCCAATGTTCAAATTAAGGGAAATACAATGGCAGTAGAACAGGACCCATTGGAACACAGAGGAGCTGTGCCTAAGGAGGTGATATCTAAACAGAGATCTGAGATCTATGTGTGGGTAGAAATGTTTTTCACTTGGAAGAGGAAGCAGAGTGTTCTAGAGAGGGAACACCATGACCCTAAGCATGACCCTAAGAAGTGAAAGGCTGCCATCTTCAGGAGAATTTCTCCTATAGAGAATTACACTGACTGGAATACTTAAAACTGTGTGACATCCATGGATACATTGAAGATTCCAATTTGGTGCTTAGAAGCCAAGAATATAGACTAGAGGAAAAAATGTTATATAAATTGACAATATTACATGCTGTTATGGACTGTTGTATGTTTTCATATTTTGAAGCTGTAACTGCCAATGTGATTATATTTCCAGTTGGGGCCTTAGAGAAGTAACAGTAGGTATAGATGGGTTACCAGGCTAGTAGTCCCATGATGGCATTAGTGCTCTTGTAAGAAGAGGAAAAGAGAAAGAGTTATCTCTCCCTTTACCATATCTACCAAGCAAAGGCTATGTGAGCACACAATGACAAGGTGACTTTATAGCCAAGTAGGCAGGCCTTACCAAGAACTGAATCTGATGGCAACTTGATCTTGTACTTCCTGTCTTCAGAATCATAAAGAATAAGTACTTGTCATTAAATCATTCAGTCTATGGTTTTTTGTTATAGTACCCAGACAGAGTAACACATATGCTATTATTTAATGGTGCCTCCAATTCATGATCCTCCTGTTTCAGCATCCTGAGTGCTTTTGATTACACCATGTCCAGCCTTCCAGCATTCTTTTTAGGAGGACTCAAACTCCATGTCATTCATAAGATGTCCAACAGGAGAAAAACCCTATCCAATTAAGCACAGCTGACAGACCACATAGCATAATTGGCTAGCCGAGAATACCACACATGCAGAAAGTTATCCTTGTGAGTGCAAATCCATCATTCAATGGATGGCTTTCTAAAAGTTCACTTGAAGAAGAGAGAAGTAAGTGTTGGGTAGGTTTTCATGCCTTTGCTTTGTAGATATGTCACTGTTACAAGTAATAAAAGCAAACCCCCTCCAAAGAGTTGATCTACCTGGAAACTTCTACAGATCAGAGTCCTGTGGTAGTAAATGCTGATTAATTATTTGGGATGGTGTGAACTCCAGAATTATTGCTGACATATCTAGTCCCACTTAAAATATAGATAGGAAGCCATAAAATGGGAACTGACTTTCCCTCAGTCCTCTGACAATGCTATTTGATTACATCCTTTGAGGGAGAAGAAAAAAAGCAGAAAAAAAGACCTACAAAAAAAGATTCTCCACAGGTAACATGAGAAAAAAGTAACCTATTACCTTGCTTTGCCCATATCAGATTTTTCTTTTCCCTTTAAAATGTGAGGGTTTGATGTCTGAGATATTGCTATTACTTTTTGCATTGTAAATGAACTGATAGAACATATTTTCTGATAGTAATCTTTTACCTGTGCATGCATGTATTGTAAATTGATAAAAGTGATTGAATTAAAAATGTGCACAGTGTTCTAAAAGAGATAGTGAAGTGGATGCATTTGGGTTTTTTGCTCTATTTTTACAACTTATAGTCTGCATGCTTGGAGACTGAGACCTTTCCTTTGCCTTGTGGAAATAAGGTATTTTACCTGCTGAAATGATTCCATCACCTTTATGAATCCAGACAAAGTTTAGTTTATTCAGGTGCAGGCTCTTCCTTTTTCATTTTTTGTTTTATTTATTGACTTCTTTTGTATTGCTGAGGATAAAATCCAGGGCCTCATGCTAGGTAAGTGCTCTACGACTGAGCTATACCATTAACCTCTTTCTATTTTTTATTTATTTGAAGTCGTGGAGGTCAACATGCTATTATAGAATGCAAGGCCACATTCCTCTCCATTTTTAATGTGAAACAGTATAAAAATTATAGCTTATGTGATTCATGTAAAATAAGTAAATAAATGTTCTGGAGTAATTGATGGCAATGAAACATTTTGCTTCACAGTGAAATTTAAGTTGTAGTGGTTGGAAGCTATTTATATACATAGCATCATCAAGGAATCCCCAACTCTGCAGATTTTTAAGTATAAGGCTATTTTTTTCATTCCATTCATATTTAAATATATTTTAGAATATGAATGATTAACTTGGAGTTCTAGCTTTGAGCAGAGTAATTTATAACCTTTAAATATATAGATTTTCTAGGTCTAGTCAACATTGTATTAAGATATCAATTATTTAATGTAAGTTCTTTCCAATATTTGCTTTTTTCCTGCTAAAACCACTTCATTTATTTATTCAATTATTTTCTCATTCAAGGAACTTGTGTTTATTAACAGTTGAGTCAGTTAGGATGTTTCCCAGTAAACAATAAAGAGTCTCACTAAAAATAGCAAAACAACAAAGGTTGGAAACATAAACAAAAAGCCTAAGTCATAAAGTAAATCATGAACAAAATGAAAAGTTAAGCCACAAAAAGGCAGAAAGTATTTGCAATGCATGAACAGGTGTTTACATTGAAAATGCAGAAAGAGCAAACCGAAAAAAATCAATAAAAGAGACAAGCAATAGGAAAACAGATGAAGAACAGGTCTAGATAAATAATAAAAGAAATAACCTGAAAACTCCTAAGCACAGGAAAACTGTTCAGCCTCATCAATAAGAAAAGAAATGTGAATCAAGGGCAAAAGATATCAGTTCACCTAAAAATCCTAGCTCTACAAAATAATGGCAAAGGTGAATGTAAAGGTGTTTTCATTCCATTGGGGAGAGATTCATTAGTGTAAAGGTTTAGAATATAGTTTGATAATGTCTGAAAATTTAAAGACATCAATATTTTAAGAAAGAAATTCCCTTCAAGATATATACTACCGTATCTCTCATTACTTTCAACTTTGGGGTCTGACATGTTAGTCATGAAAGCAACTTTTAGTTGAGTTAGAATATAAACATTTAGAAAGTATCACAGTGTATTCTGTATTGTAAAAATAATAATGGTTTTGTAAAATGTTCTTCTAGAAATATGTACGTGAATATGCACTACTTAAAAATGTTTCAGTTTTTTGAGGATCACAGTCAAACATACTTGAACACTACTGTAGACCAACCTTCACATATGTGAAAAGGGAGATTTCCTTGTTCATAATAACAGGAATGGAAGCAAACCAAATGTAGTAGAAGAAGACTATTGTGTTTGAGCAGGTGTGGTAGTGCATGTCTCTAATGCCAGACTCAGGAGGTAGAGACAGGATAATTGTGAGTTCCAGGCCAGCCTGGGCTACATAGCTAAGCCCTGTCTTAAATCCTCACCCTCTCCCCGCAAAAAACTCCAAAAAGCCTTTTGTGTTTGAATAACCAAGTGTTTGTGAATTCAGTAGGCCATCAGAGTGGCTTAACTTCTTTCCAAAATTGCGTAGAAGAGTCTGAGTACTTTTGGACCTCAGTAGTCATTTGCCTACATTGATTCCAGTGGGTGCTTTCCTTACCTGTAGTATTGGGCTTTTTATTTTCCTGCTAATATGCTCTAATTTCGTACAATTGTAGCCTCCACCTTGAATATGGGATTTAGCCCATTAACCTTATATAGCATAATTGCTTTAAAAAGCAATTCCAGTAAATAGATATTAGCCATTAAAATAACTTCTTGTGAGTAAATAGAGTCATTTAAAGCTACATTTTGATTTCTACATCTGAAAACGAATAGTTTGTTTTTAAAGAGTCCTAAACAAAGATGTATCTACACTGTTCCCTTTCTTCTATGTGTACCAACATAGCATCTATTTATCTGCAAACAAAGTATTGGTAAAACGTAAACTGTTAAAGTAAATAGAAGACATCAACAAGTATTTGTGTTATATAAGTTTTTAAAGATTCCAGTGACAGGAAACAGAACTCAATCTAGAAAGGGAATTTATTTCTACCTAACTGGAAGTTGTAGGTGCAGCTGTATCTAAAGGGACTCAAAAGCTATATCCAGAGCATGGTTTTTCTCTGTACCTCAGATTCTCCTGCTTGTCTTCAGTCCATTTGTGTGAATGGTCATTCTCTCATGGTGGAAGCAAGATTACTGTGGCAACTCTAGCCTTAGGTCTCTCAGGTTCAAATCCTACTTCCATCATTCTGAGTAAAGTCCCATTACTTATCATTGCCTCTGCTTGTGTGATTCCTGAAATAGCTTTTCTAGCAAGGGGAATAGTGTCCATCCAGTGAGGAAGGGATTGAATCCACTATATCCCACACATGTGACCTAACAGTAGGGAAAGGGTAGTTTCCATAGGATATTGAGGTGCTGATTTCAAAATGAAGGGGGGAATAAAGGTTTAGGAGTTTGGGAATATTTTTGCTCATTGTACTGTTAAAGCCCTAACAATGACAGAAGCAGAAATAATGCCATAATGGATATCTAATCATCAAGAAAATCTTATTCTCCTCAAGTCAGTACATAATTCAGCAAGCTTCTTGATAGTTTGCTTCTAAACTTCTAGACCTAGAGACAACCTCAAACTCAACAAGGACAGAAAGGTATTTGCCTATTCAGTACGTACCATCTCATTAATTACTCACAAATAATTTAGTTCCATTTTTAAAGTAAGGAAACAGCCTTAGGCAGGTTTAGGAACATAAGCTAAGTTTTTACAACAATAGACCTTTTGCTGATATTTGAACCCAAGTCTTTCTGTGGATAAATCCCATAATTTTACCTTTTAAAGCAGGCAGCTACCTTGCCAAACACATCTCTTAATGTTAATGCCTTCATTGGGTCAAGTCATTGGATTTATTATTTTCTTTCCAGAATTTGAATTTTGTGCCTTAAACCTACTAGCATCTACTTTCATATACAAACTTCACATATGTGTTATGTAAACTTTAGCCTTTAAAAAAGCCTCAACAAGAGAATTATTAGTTTCTCAATATGCTTTTTGGGTCTTCAAATAGATAGTGAATCTCTGGTCTATGTAAGGGAACAAGAGTGATATGAAATGAGTAAGCAACATATACTGGGATGATTTTGTTTTAACAATAAGAAGAGTCATACCATGTTTTGCTTTCTTGGCATGCTATTGCAGTCCAATCCAGAAGTACCCTCAGAAGAAATTATGAATGGTGGAGTTCAGCAAGGATTGTCAGTCTAACAACCCTTCTTTGAGAGCCTCTTCTTGCCTGAAGCAGCCTGGTGATGGCTCCAGCCATCACACCAGATTGTGGTTCTTGAGTTTCATTTGCTTGCATGTCTTCTGGATTGTGTTGCCCTTGAGAGAACTCATCTTGCTCCCTTGACATCTGCATCTCTGTCACAAAGCACACCCACATACATGCTAGATGCTCAGTAAATACCTTGTGAAATAAATTGACATATTACAGTGAGTGAATATTTGATTTAGTAATAGCCTTGAACATTTAATCATTGATGAAATTTATATGAAATGTATTATGTTTTAGAAAGTATATGTATTAAATATCACATGATACATACATACACATATGTATATCACCTAATATACTCTTTCCATTTATATAACATATGATGTCACATATTTGTAAACAAACTCATATACATGAATATATGTAGATTGTTTTATGAATGGAAACATTTAAAGTTTTTTGAGTTTTGTTTTTAAATAAATGTTACAGCCTGAAACCTTTCCTGGGGTTTGTATTCTCATACTGGCATTTCATGAAACCATAAAATATGAACAATTTACCTCCCGACCTCTACACTCTTAACCTACTCTCTGCTTTATGACATTAAAAACAAACACACATATGAAATGAATTATGTTTAAACATTTGGATATTTTCTTAGCAAGTCATAAAAAAGATGTAATTCTAGTTTTCAAAAAGTAATTTAGTTTTAGAAAGCAGAACTTACATGTTACCAGTTGGTAGCTGAAAAAAACCCTTCCATTTGTTGTTGAGCTCTTTTAATTTAGCTAAAAGTGGGTTTGCAAGAGGATATCAGAAAAGCCTCAAGAGTTGTGGATCTTTAATTTCCATTTTCCAAACCTTACAATAACATATCATTCTTTATGAGTCATGGTTTCTTAAACATGCAGCATATCTTTCTCAT
This sequence comes from Castor canadensis, assembly GCF_047511655.1. Classification (NCBI taxonomy): domain Eukaryota; kingdom Metazoa; phylum Chordata; class Mammalia; order Rodentia; family Castoridae; genus Castor; species Castor canadensis. The sequence goes on along the minus strand of NC_133390.1, from coordinate 142,032,580 downwards.
CACTTTTTTGAAACTGAAAATGAGATCATGACAAAGAGTCAAATTGTCTATACTCCATCTATACTAAATCTCTATCTGATTTAATGCTTTCTGGGACTGTTGTTTCTAACTCTCTCTGATTTATGACACTTTTACTCTATTGAAAGAGATAATTGGAACTGCCTATGTTTTTACTTCCTCGTTTCCATTTTCTGTTTTGATGAAACAATAGACTAAAATAACCTCATTGTTTTACTATTTACAATAGTTTTTTTTAAATATCATAGAATGTGGGGTTTTTGCTGGTTGCAATAGCAAGAGAACTACAGATGAGCAAATAGAGGCCAATAGGCAATGTCTAAAGTTGTGTAACTCGTGTCCAGATGCAGCTTGAGAGAATTCAGAGTTAACAAATTCTATGGGTTCTTCAAAAAAAGTAAGCTCTTTTTACCAGTGACTTATCAGAAGGCATTAGAGAATAGTGGTTAAAACAAAACTAATGCTTTGCTATTGTTCTTATATCCCTTATGATTTGGCAAACATTAATAGAAAAAGAAAGAGTGCCTGATACTCAGTCAAAAGAACAATGCAGGAGGTATCACAATACCTGACTTCAAACTATATTACAAAGCAATAACAATAAAAACAGCATGGTACTGGCACAAAAACAGACATGAAGACCAGTGGAACAGAACAGAGGACCCAGATATGAAGCCACACAACTATAACCAAGTTGTCTTTGACAAAGGAGCTAAAAATATACGATGGAGAAATAGCAGCCTCTTCAACAAAAACTGCTGGGAAAACTGGTTAGCAGTCTGCAAAAAACTGAAACTACAAAGCAAAGACAAAAACCACTTGATCATCTCAATAGATGCAGAAAAAGCCTTTGATAAGATCCAACATCATTTCATGATAAAAGCTCTAAGAAAACTAGGAATAGAAGGAAAGTTCCTCAACATTATAAAAGCTATATATGACAAACCTACAGCCAGCATTATACTTAACGGAGAAAAATTAAAACTGTTCCCTCTAAAATCAGGAACCAGACAAGGATGCCCACTATCTCCACTCCTATTCAACATAGTACTGGAATTCCTAGCCAGAGCAATTAGGCAAGAAGAAGGAATAAAAGGAATACAAATAGGTAAAGAAACTGTCAAAATATCCCTATTTGCAGACGACATGATCCTATACCTTAAAGACCCAAAAAACTCTACTCAGAAGCTTCTAGACATCATCAATGGCTATAGCAAAGTAGCAGGATATAAAATCAACATAGAAAAATCATTAGCATTTCTATACACTAACAATGAGCAAACGGAAAAAGAATGTATGAAAACAATTCCATTTACAATAGCCTCAAAAAAAATCAAATACCTAGGTGTAAACCTAACAAAAGATGTGAAAGACCTCTACAAGGAAAACTATACACTTCTGAAGAAAGAGATTGAGGAAGACTATAGAAAGTGGAGAGATCTCCCATGCTCATGGATTGGTAGAATCAACATAGTAAAAATGTCGATACTCCCCAAAGTAATCTACATGTTTAATGCAATTCCCATCAAAATTCCAATGACATTCATTAAAGAGATTGAAAAATCTACTGTGAAATTTATATGGAAACACAAGAGGCCACGAATAGCCAAGGCAATACTCAGTCAAAAGAACAATGCAGGAGGTATCACAATACCTGACTTCAAACTATATTACAAAGCAATAACAATAAAAACAGCATGGTACTGGCACAAAAACAGACATGAAGACCAGTGGAACAGAATAGAGGATCCAGATATGAAGCCACACAACTATGAGCAACTTATCTTTGACAAAGGAGCTAAAAATATACGATGGAGAAATAGCAGCCTCTTCAACAAAAACTGCTGGGAAAACTGGTTAGCAGTCTGCAAAAAACTGAAACTAGATCCATGTATATCACCCTATACCAAGATTAACTCAAAATGGATCAAGGATCTTAATATCAGACCCCAAACTCTTAAGTTGATACAAGAAAGAGTAGGAAATACTCTGGAGTTAGTAGGTATAGGTAAGAACTTTCTCAATGAAACCCCAGCAGCACAGCAACTAAGAGATAGCATAGATAAATGGGACCTCATAAAGCTAAAAAGCTTCTGTTCATCAAAAGAAATGGTCTCTAAACTGAAGAGAACACCCACAGAGTGGGAGAAAATATTTGCCAATTATACATCAGACAAAGGACTGATAACCAGAATATACAGGGAACTTAAAAAACTAAATTCTCCCAAAACTAATGAACCAATAAAGAAATGGGCATGTGAACTAAACAGAACTTTCTCAAAAGAAGAAATTCAAATGGCCAGAAAACACATGAAAAAATGCTCACCATCTCTAGCAATAAAGGAAATGCAAATTAAAACCACACTAAGATTCCACCTCACCCCTGTTAGAATAGCCATCATCAGCAACACCACCAACAACAGGTGTTGGCGAGGATGCGGGGAAAAGGAACCCTTTTACACTGTTGGTGGGAATGTAGACTAGTACAACCACTCTGGAAAAAAATTTGGAGGCTACTTAAAAAGATGGACATCAATCTACCATTTGATCCAGCAATACCACTCTTGGGGATATACCCAAAAGACTGTTACTCCAGAGGCACCTGCACATCCATGTTTATTGCGGCACTATTCACAATAGCCAAGTTATGGAAACAGCCAAGATGTCCCAGCACTGACGAATGGATTAAGAAAATGTGGTATCTATACACAATGGAATTTTATGCAGCCATGAAGAAGAACGAAATGTTATCATTCGCTGGTAAATGGATGGAATTGGAGAACATCATTCTGAGTGAGGTTAGCCTGGCCCAAAAGACCAAAAATCGTATGTTCTCCCTCATATGTGGACATTAGATCAAGGGCAAACACAACAAGTGGATTGGACTATGAGCACATGATAAAAGCGAGAGCACACAAGGGAGGGGTGAGGATAGGTAAGACACCTAAAAAACTAGCTAGCATTTGTTGCCCTTAATGCAGAGAAACTAAAGCAGATACCTTAAAGCAACTGAGGCCAATAGGAAAAGGGGACCAGGAACTAGAGAAAAGGTTAGATCAAAAAGAATTAACCTAGAAGGTAACACCCACGCACAGGAAATCAATGTGAGTCAATGCCCTGTATAGCTATCCTTATCTCAACCAGCAAAACCCCTTGTTCCTTCCTATTATTGCTTATACTCTCTCTACAACAAAATTAGAGATAAGGGCAAAATAGTTTCTGCTGGGTATTGAGGGGGGGAGCGGGAGGGGGTGGAGTGGGTGGTAAGGGAGGGGGTGGGGGCAGGGGGGAGAAATGAACCAAGCCTTGTATGCACATATGAATAATAAAAGAAAAATGAAAAAAAAAAAAAACTGAAACTACATCCATGTATATCACCCTATACCAAGATTAACTCAAAATGGATCAAGGATCTTAATATCAGACCCCAAACTCTTAAGTTGATACAAGAAAGAGTAGGAAATACTCTGGAGTTAGTAGGTATAGGTAAGAACTTTCTCAATGAAACCCCAGCAGCACAGCAACTAAGAGATAGCATAGATAAATGGGACCTCATAAAGCTAAAAAGCTTCTGTTCATCAAAAGAAATGGTCTCTAAACTGAAGAGAACACCCACAGAGTGGGAGAAAATATTTGCCAACTATACATCAGACAAAGGACTGATAACCAGAATATACAGGGAACTTAAAAAATTAAATTCTCCCAAAACTAATGAACCAATAAAGAAATGGGCATGTGAACTAAACAGAACTTTCTCAAAAGAAGAAATTCAAATGGCCAGAAAACACATGGAAAAATGCTCACCATCTCTAGCAATAAAGGAAATGCAAATTAAAACCACGCTAAGATTCCACCTCACCCCTGTTAGACTAGCCATCATCAGCAACACCACCAACAACAGGTGTTAGTGAGGATGCGGGGAAAAAGGAACCCTCTTACACTGTTGGTGGGAATGTAGACTGGTACAACCACTCTGGAAAAAAATTTGGAGGCTACTTAAAAAGCTGGACATCGATCTACCATTTGATCCAGCAATACCACTCTTGGGGATATACCCAAAAGACTGTCACTCCAGAGGCACCTGCACACCCATGTTTATTGCGGCACTATTCACAATAGCCAAGTTATGGAAACAGCCAAGATGCCCCAGCACTGACGAATGGATTAAGAAAATGTGGTATCTATACACAATGGAATTTTATGTAGCCATGAAGAAGAACGAAATGTTATCATTCGCTGGTAAATGGATGGAATTGGAGAACATCATTCTGAGTGAGGTTAGCCTGGCCCAAAAGACCAAAAATCGTATGTTCTCCCTCATATGTGGACATTAGATCAAGGGCAAACACAACAAGTGGATTGGACTATGAGCACATGATAAAAGCGAGAGCACACAAGGGAGGGGTGAGGATAGGTAAGACACCTAAAAAACTAGCTAGCATTTGTTGCCCTTAACGCAGAGAAACTAAAGCAGATACCTTAAAAGCAACTGAGGCCAATAGGAAAAGGGGAACAGGTACTAGAGAAAAGATGAGATCAAAAAGAATTAACCTAGAAGGTAACACCCACGCACAGGAAATCAATGTGAATCAATGCCCTGTATAGCTATCCTTATCTCAACCAGCAAAAACCCTTGTTCCTTCCTATTATGGCTTATACTCTCTCTACAACAAAATTAGAAATAAGGGCAAAATAGTTTCTGCTGGGTATTGAGGCGGGGGGAGAGGGAGGGAGTGGAGTGGGTGGTAAGGGAGGGGGTAGGGGCAGGGGGGAGAAATGAAACAAGCCTTGTATGCACATATGAATAATAAAAGAAAAATGAAAAAAAAAAAAAGAAAGCGTGCCTGTATGGAATTTAATAACTTGTGGAAGCATGATGGTAGGTAACATGTCTTAGTGCTTCAATTTTGGCTGTTGACAAATGTTTAAATATTCTGTGAATTTTCCTTCCTCCTTTCCTTCCTTCCTCCCTCCCTCCTAGCTGGCTTCAAACCTGTGATTCTACTACCTCAGCCTCCCAGGTGCTATGATAACAGGCTTGTGCCACCAAACCTGAAAATTCTGTGCATTTTCTATGCACATGCCACTGTCTAAAGTTCATATAGGTGGCTTCGTTCTGTATCTAGTGAGAGATGCACTGGCCATGCATCACTTCGCTTCTAGCTTCCCAGATATTACTAGAATCCATTGTTTCTCCATTTTTACTTCAGTACTCTAATTCAGAGCTTCATCATTTTTCACCAGTTTTACCATATCATCCTATTATATATCTTTTCTTTTAATGAGTATAGTAAATGTATAACCTGTAAATTTAACCAATATAATTTTTATTAGTCTATGCTAAATGTACAAAGGGGTTTCACTGTGATATTGACAATGTGCATATAATGAACTTTGATCAAATTCACCCCATTTATTTTACTCTGTCTTAACTCCCATCCTTAACAGTTTTTGGTGTGCTTCATTATATTATTTTCATACATATTGATAGTATAATTCTACAATATTCATTCCCACTTCTTTCTTCCACCCACTGAAAACCAGTACAATTTTTGTGAAGCACACACTTCAAAATTATATAATCCCCATATAAAATCCTTGAATAGCATCTTAAAGTCTTCAGAAAAGCATGCTAGTACCACCATGATTTGGCTGGTTTCTACCTCCTCCATATCCTTTAAGATGGGTTACACAAAGGAGGAAACCAAGTGTGGAGGATGTGAAAAAATTAGCCCAGATTACACAGCTAATGACTGACAGAACCCAAACCCCTCCCAGACTTTTCTGTTCTACTCTCCAGGTCTGAAAGTGATTATATTGATCAAGGTCAGTCTGTGAGCCAGATTTATCACACTGCTCATTTGCCAATAAAGTTTTATTGGCATATAACCACACCCAATTGTTTACATATTATTTATGGGTGCTTTATCCTTGAACAGAGAGTTGAATAGTTGTGACAGAGACCATCTGGCCCACAAAGCCTACTATATTTACTACCTTGCCCTTCACAGTAAAAGTTTGCTGTCCCCTAACATAAATCATACTTGGATTCAAAAACAGCAAAAATGATGAATTCCAGGATATTCACAGTGAGGACTTTGTGATCAGAGGTTTCTACCACTTTTGTGGAGGTGGATAAAATGCTACTTTAACAACTAAAAGAATCACTCAAGTAATAAGAACTGAATCTACTAGGTGATTTAATTATCTAGATATCTATTGGAAGAACAGTTTGACAGAAGGCAGATTTTGTAATCAGTTTTAAAGGGTTACTGACAGTGCCCTTTAATGTAGAAAAGGTGGAAGCTAAAGGGATGGCAGGCCTCTTTTACTTGAATGTGCCCAAGAAAGAACAGACAATTGCAAACAAAATGGGATATGTCATTTGTAGAGGCAAAGACTGTAAAATAAATGGCAGAATTCACAATGCTAAGGTAGGGGATTAGGAAAAGCAGCTGAACAAAGAAAATGAATTTAAAGAAAGAAAACTTTGGTACAAAATACCGTGATCCTAAAATGACTGGATATTTGCATAAATACGTGAACAATTGCTTGCTGAACACATACACACAAGAAAGTTTGCAGTTGACCTACTTGGAGGGAAAAATTAGAATACTAAATCGTTCAGAAAAATTGACCAGTTATTTAAATAAAATATGCTCAAATTCCAAAATGAATTTAGTATGAATAATATTTTTCGCTAAAGCAAACTTGTCTTATTCTTTGAGGGACATTTTACATTTGGTAGACTGGAGAGCAGAGCAGGATGTACAAGTTCTGATGATATGTTGGCTGAGAGCTGAAAGGAACTGTCTAGAATATTCCAGGCACATGATTGTTAAGTCTTTGATTTGTATGTTGTTCTCCTTCTAAAGAACCAAGTATGGAAAAATGAAAAATGATATTCTAGTGGCCTGAGAGAGTAAATGAAACTTCCAAATGGTATCACTTAATTTTCTTCTAGGGAATGACATGTGAGCCCTGTGCTCATTTTGCTGGTGCCTTGTGCACTACTGTCCAAAGAGGCCAGAAAAGACTCTGTGGAGATCTGTGGATTATTTTGCATGAAGGAATAATATAGATAGTTTCTTTCTTGGTTCTTCCATTTATAGTTTAATTAGCAGGCCTGTTAGGTGGCCTGTACTGGAGGTGGGAATACCAAAATGAATAAAGTCTTGTTTGGGAGAGAAGAGACAAAAATGCATTACTGCAGACTAGGCATGGTGGTGCACATATGTAATCCCAGCTACTTGGGAGGTAGAAGTAGGAGGATGGAAGTTCAGGCCAGCCCTAGCAAATTAGTACAGAGACCCCATCCGAAAAAGCAAACTAAGAACAAGAGGACTGTGCTGTGACTCAAGGGATAGAGCACTTACCAACTTGTGGTCCTGAGTTTGAACTCTAGTGCTGCTAATTGCCATTAAATTTTATGAATTACTTCTTTTTTTTTTTTTTGCCTTTCTAAATATTTTTATTTTATTTTATTTTTTATTATTCATATGTGCATACAAGGCTTGGGTCATTTCTCCCCCTGCCCCTACCCCATCCCTTACCACCCACTCCGCCCCCTCCCTCTCCCCCCAACCCCCTCAATATCCAGCAGAAACTATTTTGCCCTTATTTCTAATTTTGTTGTAGAGAGAGTATAAGCCATAATAGGAAGGAACAAGGGTTTTTGCTGGTTGAGATAAGGATAGCTATACAGGGAGTTGACTCACATTAATTTCCTGTGTGTGTGTGTTACCTTCTAGGTTAATTCTTTTTGATCTCACCTTTTCTCTAGTTCCTGGTCCCCTTTTCCTATTGGCCTCAGTTGCTTTTAAGGTATCTGCTTTAGTTTCTCTGCATTAAGGGCAACAAATGCTAGCTAGTTTTTTAGATGTCTCACCTATTCTTACCCCTCCCTTGTGTGCTCTTGCTTTTATCATGTGCTCAAAGTCCAATCCCATTGTTGTGTTTGCCCTTGATCTAATATCCCCATATGAGGGAGAATATACGATTTTTGGTCTTTTGGGCCAGGCTAACCTCACTCAGAATGATGTTCTCCAATTCCATCCATTTACCAGCGAATGATAACATTTTGTTCTTCATGGCTGCATAAAATTCCATTGTGTATAGATACCACATTTTCTTAATCTATTCGTTGGTGGTGGGGCATCTTGGCTGTTTCCATAACTTGGCTATTGTAAATAGTGCTGCAATAAACATGGGTGTGCAGGTGCCTCTGGAGTAACCTGTGTCACAGTCTTTTGGGTATATCCCCAAGAGTGGTATTGCTGGATCAAATGGTAGATCGATGTCCAGCTTTTTAAGTAGCCTCCAAATTTTTTTCCAGAGTGGTTGTACTAGTTTACATTCCCACCAACAGTGTAAGAGGGTTCCTTTTTCCCCGCATCCTCACCAACACCTGTTGTTGGTGGTGTTACTAATGATGGCTATTCTAACAGGGGTGAGGTGGAATCTTAGTGTGGTCAAGGATCTTAATATCAGACCACAAACTCTAAAGTTGATACAGGAAAAAGTAGGAAAGACTCTGGAGTTAGTAGGTATAGGTAAGAACTTCCTCAATGAAACCTCAGCAGCACAGCAACTAAGAGATAGCATAGATAAATGGGACCTCATAAAGCTAAAAAGCTTCTGTTCATCAAAAGAAATGGTCTCTAAACTGAAGAGAACACCCACAGAGTGGGAGAAAATATTTGCCAAGTATACATCAGAGAAAGGACTGATAACCAGAATATACAGGGAACTTAAAAAACTAAATTCTCCCAAAACTAATGAACCAATAAAGAAATGGGCAAGTGAACTAAACAGAACTTTCTCAAAAGAAGAAATTCAAATGGCCAAAAAACACATGAAAAAATGCTCACCATCTCTAGCAATAAAGGAAATGCAAATTAAAACCACACTAAGATTCCACCTCACCCCTGTTAGAATACCCATCATTAGCAACACCATCAACAACAGGTGTTGGTGAGGATGCGGGGGGAAAAAGGAACCCTCTTACACTGTTGGTGGGAATGTAAACTAGTATAACCACTCTGGAAAAAAATTTGGAGGCTACTTAAAAAGCTGGACATCGATCTACCATTTGATCCAGCAATACCGCTCTTGGGGATATACCCAAAAGACTGTGACACAGGTTACTCCAGAGGCACCTGCACACCCATGTTTATTGCGGCACTATTCACAATAGCCAAGTTATGAATTACTTCTAATATGTAAGTCAACACCCAGGTCACAAGCTGGTTGAAGAGGGAGTGAACATGAAGTAGAAAAGCAGAAGTAAGTGTACAGAATTAGGCAAAGACCCAAAATTTGTATAAACAGATTCCATTGTCCTCAAAGTTGTCTTTGAATGGTTGTTGTTTTTTTTAATAAAAAATCGTTTCATAAGTTAGTTATATGCCAAAGGCACATACCTGATGACTACTAACTACTACAGAGTTAGTCTGTTGAATACTAAGACAGTAGGAGTTGAGACTAAAGAAGTTAAGTGGGCATTGTATGTGAGTATCGCTTCAGGTTTTATTTAAAAAATTTTTAGTTTACTGATTTTCTGGTACTGGGGTTTGAACTCAGGGCCTCACACTTGTTAGGCAAGCACTCTACTATTTGAGCCAAGTCTCCAGCCCCAGGTTTTATTTTAGAAAGGACAACTTATACAATTTTAGCAATTGTAGGCAAAGAGCATATCACTGGCAAAAAAAAAAAAAAAGGCCAGCACCTATAGAAAATCCCTAGTGGGGAGGTACCTAGCTATAGCAGTCTTTGAACTATTGGATGCCTTTGCTCTTGAGGAACTTCCACTCAGCGCCTGCCTAATTTGACCTGTTCAAAACTCAAGGAATAGGTCATTGATATTCATTCTCAGTATTTATTTATTATTTTATAGTACTTGAATTCAGGATCTTACTCCTAAGTCACATCTCCAACCTTCATTATCTAAATCTTGCACAGGTCAAAGGAGAGGATAAACCACAACTCACAGTCTATAAGGCCAAGATTGGACCACATTGGAACATGATGCATAACTATTGCTTCATTGCTTTCTGAATGAAATCTGTCACCAGTGTAAGATCTAGGATATGACTGAAAGGCTTTTTTTCTGCCTTAGTCTGTCTGTTGTAAGAGGTAAGCTGGTAGGATTTCTCTTACCTAATGACAAAATTATACCTTCTTAATCACTCTACAGTTACTGTTAAGAGGCCTCAGAAGTATAAAAGTAGTGAAATGGCCTTAGACATAAAGTGTTGAAAGAGTTAAGAGAATAAAATAGTCCCCTGAATAGACCTACTAGAAGTGCTTTACATATTATGGAATTCTGATGAAGGCTGGGTGAATGGGAAAGTTTAAATAATGCATTTGAAAATATTTGGGAATAATAACACACAAAATTTATGATTGAGTGTAATTTATATTTTTTAAGGGACTTCCACTGAACAGGCATCCTAGATGCTGGAGCTGCGTATGGGCTTAGACAAAGCACCCAATCATGTGGAACTTACCATTGAGCAAGCTCTTATTTATTGGCTTGATGGTATTTCCAAATTTCAGATTTTAGTTTTTCATTTCTCTGTGGTGAAGACTGGCCCCCTTTCAGCTCATTTAAGTTCTGTGGAAACAAAGTAGTAAGATCATAAAACTCAAAAGTGGCAAAATCCAGACCCGAACTCAGTACACTTGACTTTAAACACTGTGTTGTTTTTTAAAAAGTATTTTTTTTTGTGTGTATGTATGTTATATATATATATATGTGTGTGTGTGTGTGTGTGTGACATATATAGATATGTCTTGATCCACATAAAAAAGTTGACCATATTACAATTTTACCTGTGTGATTCTGTGGTATGAAATACATTCATATTATTGTGGAAGCATCACCACCATTCATCCAATTGCTGGAAATTTTTGTTGTGACAAACTGAAATGCTGTACCCACTAAACAATAGTGTCCTGTATTAATCAGTTTCCCATTATTGTAATGAAATACTTGAGATAATTGACTTGTAAAGAGAAAAGTTTTATTTTGTCTTACAGTTTGGGAGATTTCAGTCCAAGATCCATGAGCCCTGAGTATGTGGTGAGGCAGCACATACTAGTGGAAATTCATACATGACAGAGCAGATTGCTCACCTCATAAGCCAGGTAAGAAAACAGAGAAAAAGGAAGAGACAGGGATCCATAATATCCTTCAAAGACCTAGGGAGCCTCACAAGGTCTTACCTCATTATGTTTCCACCACCTCCTAATACTACAAACCTGGGGAACAACCCTTCAACACATGAGCCTTTGGGGAACATTTAAGGTTCAGACTATGCTATTTTGCCTCGGAACTCCAAATATTCATGTCCATCTCACAGTACAAAATGCTTGTATTCCATCAACCAGATTTCCCAAACTCTTAACCATTCAAGCATTGCTTATAAGTTCAAGTCCAAATTCTCTTTCAAGACTCAAGGCAAACTCAACTCTGAGTCTGTGTAAAAATCAAACAGAAAGTTAATTCTTCTAAGACCCAGTGTGGAACACATACAGAGTAAACATTCCTATTCCATAAGGGAAGAACAGGAAAATAGTAAGGAGGACTCATCCCAAAGCAGGACCAAAACTGAGCATGGCAAACATTAAATCCTAAGGGTTCATGTCTGGCATCCAGGGAAAAACATGGTGAGAGGTGGACTCCCAAGGGCTTGGGAGGCTCCATTCCTATCGTTTTTCTGGTTGCAGCCCACATGGGCACTCTGTCAGGCAGGTTGTGTTCAATCTACCCCTTCCCGCAGTACATACTGCACATTCCTGTCACCCAGCAAAGCTATCATTCAAAATAGATGGAGCAATAAAAGTCTTCCATGATAAGCAGAAACTAAAACAATATGTGACCACAAAGCCACCATTACAAAAGATTCTGCAAGGGATCCTGCACACAGAAAGTGACACCCAACTTAACCATGAAAAGGCAGGCAGCACCAAACCACAGGATAAGAAAAAGCAAGACAGTAGAGAGTAACATCAAGTTAGGTACACACACTCAAACCTTCAAACAACTAAGATAACTAAATGGCAGGAATCACCACATACCTATCAGTACTAACACTTAATGTTAATGGACTTAATTCACCCATCAAAAGACACCGTTTGACAAAATGGATTAAAAAAGAAGATCCAACAATTTGTTGCTTACAGGAGACTCATCTCACCTGTACCCTCTTGAGGTCTCCTTTGAAGCTTAACCTTAACTCCCACAGTTCTACATAACTTCCTGTTGGATACTGCTTGGAGTGGCTTTGACTGCATCATATTACCTGGTCTCCAACTCTTCGTTTCTGTATACCTGCATTTTCTGTATATCGGCATCATATAGACAATGGTCTGCTGCCAGTGTGAGCTATACCTGGGCTGGCCTGAATCACAGCTGTAGTATCTTGTGACTATTTTGTCAGTTGAACATGGGAAAATAAATCCCTAGGTGGTTTGGGGTATTCAAGGCACCTCTGTGCTCTTTTCTGAAAAAATTCTATCCTATAAAATCTTTGAAATAAAAAATTAACTCCTCTATATTTCTGTGCCTATGATGGCTGAAGACTTACAGATTTCTGAAATGCCCTCAAGGTACCTCTCCTTGTCTTGGGGTGAAAAGCAGTGGGGTTCTTTTTATCATTAGGAGCAACCTGTGTTCCTTATATGCACCCTACATGAGTGTCTTTTCTGGCCAAACTGCAAATTTTCCAAATCTTTCTGTTCTGCTCCTCTTTGCTCCTGATTCTTACTGTAAATTTGGCTAAAAGCAGCCAATAAGGCCTATACCACAGCTGGAATGCTGCACTGTCTTGAAATCTCCTCCATCATCTTTAATCATCATCTTTAAGCTTGTCCTCCCCAAAAGTATTAGAGTATGAACCAAATGCAGCCATATACCTACCTGCAACCTTATCAACATAGACCTTACTCAAATTTCTATTGACATTCTGCTCTTCTGCGATCGCACCTGAACAGTCCATTAAGTTCTGCTTATACCAATTTAAGCTTTTCCTAGTTTGATCCTCTAAAATCTTCCAAATTTCTCCTGAAAATCAGTTCCAAAGGATCCTTCATACAACCAGGTAGGTAGTAACAGCAAAGACTGCCCTGTTCCTCAGTACTAATCTTCTGCATTAGTCAGCTTTTCAGCACTACAATGATGTACCTGATATAACTAATTCATAAACAAAAAGAAAAGGTTTATTTTGGCACACAGCTTTGGAAGTTCCAGCCCATGATCAATTGACTGCATTGTTTTGGTTCTGAGGTGAGGCAGTACATCATGGCAGGAAATTGTGACAGAAAAAAGTTGTTCATCTTATGGGCAGGTAGAAAATAGACACAGGAAGAAACCAGGGGTCCCACATTCTCCCTCAAGGGCATACTCTCAATATTCTAAGGACTTCCCACTAGGCCTCAACTCCTAACGATCCCACTGCTTCCCAGTAGGGCCAAGCATTAACACCTGGCCCTTTGGGAGGCATTCAAGATCCAGAATATACTACTTCCCTTCTCCTTTCCTCCAGCTCCATGAAACCACCATTCTACTGTCTGTATGAATTTATTCACTTTAGATATATTATATAAGTGGAATCAGACAGTATTTGTCTGGAAAGTTGTAGCATGTGTCAGAATTTCCTTCCTTTTTAACACTAAATAATATTCCACAGTGTGTGTCTGTCTGTCTCACATTTTGTTTATCCATTCGTTTGTCAATGGATACTTCAGTTGTTTGTACCTTTTGACTATTAGAATAATGCTGCTATAAAACATGGGGGTACAAATATCTGTTTGAGTCCCCTCCAGTTCTTTTAAGTATTTGCCCACAAGTGAAATTGCTAAATCAAATGTTAATTCTATTTTTGGTTTTTAAAAACAGTTTTAAGGAACTGCCATACACTTTTCTTTGGAGGCTATGCCACTTTACATTCCTGTGCTCTTTGACTACATCCAAGTTACATTGGAATGGTGAGTGAGAGGGGAAATAGGAGAATTATTGTCCCCACATCATATGCAGCAGGTTAGATGCTTCCTTTATGTATCAATTCAACCCAAATTTATGTCATATGGATTGTGATATTTCACAAATAACATGCTTCCCTTGCTGCTTGAAAAGCATGTTGAATAAAAGGTGCATGTTTAACTTTTCAGTATACTTTAAATATGATGAAATGTCAGTGTTTCTAAGGCGTCAAAATAAATGACATAATGTCAGCATTCAGAATCTCAACTGTTTGTGTAAGATCAGCTGCTTTGAGAAACTAAAGCAGATACCTTAAAAGCAACTGAGGCCAATAGGAAAAGGGGACCAGGAACTAGAGAAAAGGTTAGATCAAAAAGAATTAACCTAGAAGGTAACACACACGCACAGGAAATCAATGTGAGTCAACTCCCTGTGTAGCTATCCTTATCTCAACTAGCAAAAACCCTTGTTTCTTCCTATTATTGCTTATACTCTCTCTACAACAAAATTAGAAATAAGGGCAAAATAGTTTCTGCTGGGTATTTTTTTTTCATTTTTCTTTTATTATTCATATGTGCATACAAGGCTTGGTTCATTTCTCCCCCCCGCCCCCACCCCCTCCCTTACCACCCGGAGGGGGCGGAGTGGGTGGTAAGGGAGGGGGTGGGGGCAGGGGGGAGAAATGACCCAAGCCTTGTATGCACATATGAATAATAATAAAAAAAAAAGATCAGCTGCTTTTATTTCCTGCCATGCCCAACCTGCCGTGTTTAATGATGGGATAGGATCATTATGAGTCATGTGTCTATTCTGCCCCAGGCTCAGGAAACCACATCATCACTGTGTATTTTGCTTGTGTCTGCCATTCAAAGATTCACTGACAATTGAACGGAAAATATGTGGATAGGTACAGAGTTTCTTAGTCTTGAGATCTCTATCTGTACATGTGTACAACCTGGTCATTTAGTTCTTTTCATGGGATAGGATATTTCCAAGTGATCATATTTGGAGATCTTTCCTTTTGCTTCAGGTCTGGCAGTGTAATTCCTAAAGAAGCACAGAAATGGCATGACTACAAAGAGCAGTAAAGCTGATGCCTGTTCTTTCAGGCCTCCCACAAGACACAAGTCAGTGGTAACCTTTGTCCAAAGAGTCACGAAGTTGTGACTTTTGGAGTAGACAAGGCTTTTCAAATGAGTGAACATGAATCTTTTGCAAGATTATAGTTAGTTTATCTGTCCTGTATCAGAACTCATCTCTTTCATGGTGAGGCATGAAATTTGGAAGGCATACCCCAAGGTGACCTAGAATGAGCCAGGCCCTTGTGTTCTCCCCTTCTCTTGAGTGCAGGCATTATGACTTGCTACTAGACAATAGAATATGGCAAAGGTATTGTAATACTTACTCCTTTGATTTGGGTTGTAATACATAAGGCTCACTTATCTGATTCAAGGAGGGATTCTTCTGCTGGCCTTGAAGCTGCTATGAGAGGTGGTGTTAGAGAGATGCATGGCCAGGAAATGACAGTTTCAGGAGGTGAGAGTATTCCTTGGATGACAGCTAGCCAACACAAGGATATCAGCCAGTCCCACAACCACAAAGAATCACATTCTGACAATTCTGACAACTTGGAAGAGGACTCTATGCTCTAGGAAGGAACACATCTTGGAGGACAATTTGATTATAACCTGTTGATGTATTGAGTAAAGGACCAAGTTAAGCCATGCTCAGATTCCTGACTGGTGGGAAGCAGGACATATAAATATGGTTTTCTCAGTTTCTGTTTTTGTAGTCATTTATCATCTACCAATAGAAAACTAATACAATCAGACATACTCTTATTGTTACCTTCCCTTTCCCCGCTTGTTCCTTTCATGTTTATATCATTTTTCTACCCATTTTGTACTTCTGTATATTCTACCTAACAGGGTTATCAGTCAAGATGCTCTGTTTTCCCCCAGCCAAACAAGAGACATATGACCCAAACTAGGCCAATTAGATTCCCCAGGAATCTCATTTTGAGAAGAACAAAAATCTGAAATGTGTATAGTTGATATATTCCACCAGGTTTGCCTTGAAACTCTTGTTACCAGTTCTAGATAATTCCTACTTCCTGGCTTTGCCATTTATGTTCTGTAATTTCCTTTTGCTTTTTTTAGAGCTCAACTAGATTCTTCAAATAAGTTCATCTTCTGCTTAAATTAAGCAGAGTCTACTTTTCTTGGTATAGTTAGAGGATTCAAGTTGATACAGATTTGTGTCATAAGCTCCCTTGACTTTCCTTGTCTCTCTGGGTTATAGTATGGTTTTCTTTCTGAAAGACATTTCT
The DNA here is from genome assembly GCF_047511655.1 of Castor canadensis. Classification (NCBI taxonomy): domain Eukaryota; kingdom Metazoa; phylum Chordata; class Mammalia; order Rodentia; family Castoridae; genus Castor; species Castor canadensis. The sequence continues at coordinate 142,016,249 of NC_133390.1, read as the reverse complement.
CATCACTAATTCCTCCTGATATTGTTTCCAAAGCACCAAGGGTTTCAAGGAGCATTCTGATCACTAAAATGATAAGATCTTGCAATCAGAAGACTAGAAATGATAAATGAAAATTGTCAAATTATTGTCTTAATTTTAGGCAAGGACATATTTTTGGTAGGTCTCATGGAAAAGATACTTATAAAGAATATGTCACAAGATGTGTATTGTGTGTAGAGATGAAAACATAACTTTTTAAAAACTTGGACAAAAAAGGGTACAGAATGGCTCCCAGCAGTTGGCTTTCTAATTTCTTAGAAAGATCAGCTGGGAGCATAGGTTTTCTTGATCTTCAAAGTTGAATGTATAAAGATGCCTATTTCCTGGCCTAAAACATCAAAGACCAAGGAAGAATCTTGAAGGAAATGAAAGCTCTGGAATAGAATTAAAAGTAAGAATTGAAAAATAGAGAGAACTGTAATTCCACTAATGGAATTGTGATTTTTGACTCACATCTCAAAATACAGATCCTCCTTCATGGTAAAAGTCTTTATGAAAAATGCTGTGAGGTTTTTCCTCTTTTGTATTTATTCATGATGTATAAAAATCCAGATTACATTCTTTACAAAGAAGGATATAAATAAGTTAAAATGAGGCTGTTAATGTTTTTCTTGCAATGTTTATGACACCAAAACACCTATGTTAAGACATTTTTTTCTTGCTTTAATTTGTTGAATTGGAACTGAGGGATTTTTTTCACTATTGTCCTAAAACTGCCCTCACAATTCCTCTGCTAAAGCTTTGTTGAGATTTCAGAAAGTATAAACAGCACCCAACTTTGTTCAAGTTGGGAACAAGATTTAGATGGAGTTTGTCTATGAGAGAGAAGAATCATGGTAAACAGAAGGATGTAGAGAAGAAATAGAAATAAAAAGCAGCACCTGAAGAGTAGATTTTATGAAACTTTAGTGGGTTTAGCATTGCTGTGGAGCCAGTTTTAGTTGTATTATAAAGTTCTATATTGTCAATTTTCCTATTACAAAAACATAGTTGAAGTTTTGTTTTAGAATTGCTAGAAGAAATGAGCTGATGTTTTTATAATATTTCCTTTGAAACATAAAACCGAACATGGTCCTTTACAAGATTTCCTTCTCTTTCACACACGTTCTAGGGTAGATTAAAATGAAATCAATCTTAGAGCTCAGTAAATGTCAAGATTTTAAATGTGCAATCATTGAATTTGCTGTCAGATTGTTTCTTCTTGGAAAAATTAGTTATCTCTCCTATTTCATTTCCCAGTAGAGACTTGATTGAGTTTTGAGTATGTGAGGTGTGCTGCAACTGTGACCCCAACCATCACTAACTAGATGAGTTCTCATCTTTCAATATGTTCCAAGACTGTCAAGAATTTTATAATTAACCATGTGTAGAAATAAAGTCATAATGAAGTATAGTGCTTGGTAGTGTCTGCAGAAGCCCATTATCCTTTGACTGTCTTTAGCAGTCTGTCCCAAGATGCAAACAAAGTCATTAGAAACTGGCATTTACATCCTAGCAAACTATTTTCATAAATTGTGTTATGAATGAAATATTAAGGGTCCAAAATGTACAGGAGTAGATTGCTTTTAGTTTAGAATGTTATATACATCTTTTTTCAATGTTTGAACATTAACTTGAATATCATCAAATAGTTTGACACCATCCTCCCTTATGAATTGTCTATATAGAACCAATATACCTAACTCCACTGTCAAATGACAGTCTTTGTGCTTAGAGATCTGAAATTGTTTTTTTCTCTTTGTTAGAAATGACCTTTATTTTTTTTTCTTTTATTATTCATATGTGCATACAAGGCTTGGGTCATTTCTCCCCTCTGCCCCCACCCCCTCCCTTACCACCCACTCTGCCCCCTCCCTCTCCACCCCACCCCCTCAATACCCAGCAGAAACTATTTTGCCCTTATTTCTAATTTTGTTGTAGAGAGAGTATAAGCAATAATAGGAAGGAACAAGGGTTTTTGCTGGTTGAGATAAGGATAGCTATACAGGGCATTGACTCACATTGATTTCCTGTGCGTGGGTGTTACCTTCTAGGTTAATTCTTTTTGATCTAACCTTTTCTCTAGTTCCTGGTCCCCTTTTCCTATTGGCCTCAGTTGTTTTTAAGGTATCTGCTTTAGTTTCTCTGTGTTAAGGGCAACAAATGCTACCTAATTTTTTAGGTGTCTTACCTATCCTCACCCCTCCCTTGTATGCTCTCGCTTTTACATGTGCTCAAAGTCCAATCCCATTGTTGTGTTTGCCCTTGATCTAATGTCCACATATGAGGGAGAACATACGATTTTTGGTCTTTTGGGCCAGGCTAACCTCACTCAGAATGATGTTCTCCAATTCCATCCATTTACCAGTGAATGATAACATTTCGTTCTTCTTCATGGCTGCATAAAATTCCATTGTGTATAGATAACACATTTTCTTAATCTATTCGTTGGTGGTGGGGGCATCTTGGCTGTTTCCATAACTTGGCTATTGTGAATAGTGCCGCAATAAACATGGATGTGCAGGTGCCTCTGGAGTAACCTGTGTCATAGTCTTTTGGGTATATCCCCAAGAGTGGTATTGCTGGATCAAATGGTAGATCGATGTCCAGTTTTTTAAGTAGCCTCCAAATTTTTTTCCAGAGTGGTTGTACTAGTTTACATTCCCACCAACAGTGTAAGAGGGTTCCTTTTTCCCCCGCATCCTCACCAACACCTGTTGTTGGTGGTGTTGCTAATGATGGGTATTCTAACAGGGGTGAGGTGGAATCTTAGTGTGGTTTTAATTTGCATTTCCTTTATTGCTAGAGATGGTGAGCATTTTTTCATGTGTTTTTTGGCCATTTGAATTTCTTCTTTTGAGAAAGTTCTGTTTAGTTCACTTGCCCATTTCTTTATTGGTTCATTAGTTTTGGGGGAATTTAGTTTTTTAAGTTTCCTATATATTCTGGTTATCAGTCCTTTGATGTATAGTTGGCAAATATTTTCTCCCACTCTGTGGGTGTTCTCTTCAGTTTAGAGACCATTTCTTTTGATGAACAGAAGCTTTTTAGCTTTATGAGGTCCCATTTATCTATGCTATCTCTTAGTTGCTGTGCTGCTGGGGTTTCATTGAGAAAGTTCTTACCTATACCTACTAACTCCAGAGTATTTCCTACTCTTTCCTGTATCAACTTTAGAGTTTGGGGTCTGATATTAAGATCCTTGATCTATTTTGAGTTAATCTTGGTATAGGGTGATATACATGGATGTAGTTTCAGTTTTTTGCAGACTGCTAACCAGTTTTCCCAGCAGTTTTTGTTGAAGAGGCTGCTATTTCTCCATCGTATATTTTTAGCTCCTTTGTCAAAGACAACTTGGTTATAGTTGTGTGGCTTCATATCTGGGTCCTCTGTTCTGTTCCACTGGTCTTCATGTCTGTTTTTGTGCCAGTACCATGCTGTTTTTATTGTTATTGCTTTGTAATATAGTTCAAAGTCAGGTATTGTGATACCTCCTGCATTGTTCTTTTGACTGAGTATTGCCTTGGCTATTTGTGGCCTCTTGTGTTTCCATATAAATTTAACGGTAGATTTTTCAATCTCTTTAATGAATGTCATTGGAATTTTTATGGGAATTGCATTAAACATGTAGATTACTTTTGGGAGTATCGACATTTTTACTATGTTGATTCTACCAATCCATGAGCATGGGAGATCTCTTCACTTTCTATAGTCTTCCTCAAGCTCTTTCTTCAGAAGTTTATAGTTTTCCTTGTAGAGGTCTTTCACATCTTTTGTTAGGTTTACACCTAGGTATTTGATTTTTTTTGAGGCTATTGTAAATGGAATTGTTTTCATACCTTCTTTTTCAGTTTGCTCATTGTTAGTGTATAGAAATGCTAATGAATTTTCTATGTTGATTTTATATCCTGCTACCTTGCTATAGCTATTGATGATGTCTAGAAGCTTCTGAGTAGAGTTTTTTGGGTCTTTAAGGTATAGGATCATGTCGTCTGCAAATAGGGATATTTTGACAGTTTCTTTACCTATTTGTATTCCTTTTATTCCTTCTTCTTGCCTAATTGCTCTAGCTAGGAATTCCAGTACTATGTTTAATAGGAGTGGAGATAGTGGGCATCCTTGTCTGTTTCCTGATTTTAGAGGGAATGGTTTCAGTTTTTCTCCATTAAGTATAATGCTGGCTGTAGATTTGTCATATATAGCTTCTATAATGTTGAAGTACTTTCCTTCTATTCCTAGTTTTCTTAGAGCTTTTATCATGAAATGATGTTGGATCTTATCAAAGGCTTTTTCTGCATCTATTGAGATGATCAAGTGGTTTTTGTCTTTGCTTCTGTTAATGTGGTTTATTACGTTTATTGATTTTCGTATGTTGAACCACCTCTGCATCCCTGGGATGAAGCCTACTTGGTCGTGGTGAATAATCTTTTTGATGTGTTGCTGAATTCGATTTGCCATTATTTTGTTGAGGATTTTTGCGTCAATGTTCATTAAGGAGTTCGGCCTATAGTTCTCCTTTTTGGAGGTGTCTTTGCCTCATTTTGGGATAAGTGTAATACTGGCTTCATAAAATGTGTTTGGCAGTTTTCCTTCCCTTTCTATTTCATGGAACAGTTTAAGGAGGGTTGGTATCAGTTCTTTAAAGGTCTGATAGAATTCAGCAGAGAATCCATCAGGTCTTGGACTTTTCTTTTTGGGGAGACTCTTGATTGCTGCTTCAATTTCATTTTGTGTTATAGGTCTATTCAGGTGATTAATTTCCTCTTGGTTCAGTTTTGGATGATCATATGTATCTAGAAATCTGTCCATTTCTTTAAGATTTTCAAATTTAATTGAATATAGGTTCTCAAAGTAGTCTCTGATGATTTCTTGGACTTCCATGGTGTTTATTGTTATCTCCCCTTTTCCATTCCTGATTCTACTAATTTGGGTTTTTTCTCTCCTCATTTTAGTCAGGTTTGCCGGGGGTCTATCGATCTTGTTTATTTTTTCAAAGAACCAACTTTTTGTTTCATTAATTCTTTTTATGGTTTTTTTGTTTTCTATTTCATTGATTTCAGCTCTTATTTTTATTATTTCTCTCCTTCTATTTGTTTTGGGATTTGCTTGTTCTTGTTTTTCTAGGAGTTTGAGATGTATCATTAGGTCATTGATTTGGGATCTTTCAGTATTTTTAATATATGCACTCATGGCTATAAACTTTCCTCTCAGGACTGCCTTAGCTGTGTCCCATAGGTTCTGGTAGGTTGTGTTTTCATTTTCATTAACTTCCAGGAACTTTTTAATTTCCTCTTTTATTTCATCGATGATCCATTCTTCACTAAGTAATGAGTTATTTAGTTTCCAGCTGTTTGTAGTTTTTTGTCTTTACTTTTGTTGTTGAGTTCTACTTTTACTGCATTGTGATCAGATAGTATGCACAGTATAATTTCTATTTTCTTATATTTGCTGAGACTTGCTTTGTGCCCTAGGATATGATCTATTTTGGAGAAGGTTCCATGGGCAGCTGAGAAGAATGTATATTGTGTACAAGTTGGATGAAATGCTCTGTAGACATCTACTAGGTCCATTTGATCTATTGCATATTTTAGATCTTGGATTTCTTTATTGATTTTTTGTTTGGATGACCTATGTATTGATGATAATGAGGTGTTAAAGTCTCCCACAACCACTGTGTTGGCGTTTATATTTGCTTTTAGGTCTTTCAGGGTATGTTTCATGAAATTGGGTGCATTGACATTGGGTGCATACAGATTGATGATTATTATTTCCTTTTGGTCTATTTCCCCTTTTATTAGTATGGAATGTCCTTCTTTATCTCATTTGATCAATGTAGGTTTGAAGTCTACTTTGTCAGAGATAAGTATTGCTACTCCTGCCTGTTTTTGGGGGCCATTATCTTGGTAAATCTTCTTCCAGCCTTTCATCCTAAGCCTATGCTTATTTCTGTCGGTGAGATGGGTCTCCTGTAAACAACAAATTGTTGGATCTTCCTTTTTAATCCATTTCGTCAAGCTGTGCCTTTTGATGGGTGAATTAAGTCCATTAACATTAAGCGTTAGTACTGATAGGTATGTGGTGATTCCTGTCATAGAAATGACCTTTAAAATGAAACATTGGTGAAGAGTCCATCAATTATTTTTTTCTAATAAAACTCTAATGTAGACTCTAAAGGCACTGTAAAGAGAATGCCTTTTAGTTTTTTTGTGGTAATCTCACTCAACAATACTCCTACCAAACCTCTATATCTCTTAGAAATTGATAGATGCCATTTTATAGTGTACCAAAATTGAAGATATACTAATATGGTCCCAACTATCTTTCTAGAATCACTTGTTAATTTAAACTCAATTTCTTTTTCTTTTTCTGGCAGCATTGGGGTTTGAACTCAGGACCTTCAGCTTGTAAAGCAGATGCTCTACCTCTTGAACCATACCTGTAGCCCTAAACTCAATTTCTTAAACCATGATGTACAACTAAAATTGATTTATAACTGAAACTATTACTGACTGGACTTGTTGGATGCACTCAACCTTTATGTGTCTAGCATTTCCAAAGCCAATGGGAATTTTTCTTGAAGCATTGTATCCTCAGCGCCAACGGAAATCAGTTCTGACAAAAATCTCAAACTACTCTTTCTCCCTTATAGAGTAGTACACAATCCTGAGTTTTGATTCAAAGTATGAAAGGTTTAAGACGTAGAGAAGTTCCATGATATTTGGAATGCACTAATGCTTTCTGGGATTTTATCTTGATCTTTTCTTAAAGATTGCTGACAAAACTTACTTTTTCTTCATTATTTTTTGGCCATACTAGTGATTGAACCTAGAACATCCAGCCCACAAGTACTTTACCAATTGAGCCGTATCTTCAGCCCTTTTGTTTTTATTTTGTTTCTGAGATAGAGTCTTGTTAACTTTTGCTGAGCTGGCCTCAACTTCACAATTCTCCTGTCTCTTCCTCCCAAGTAGCTGGGACTATAGTTGTATATGCCACTGTACCTGGCCTAATACTTATTTTTAAAAAAATATTTCCCCTGTGTTTAGCTCTGCTTGAACACTTTGTTGCAAATGCAGCCATTTGCAAAAGAATTTTTGGCATTGCCTTTTATTGGACAGGAGAAATTCATTATTAACTTGGATTACTTTTTTGGAGGTGAATGCATATATGTGAGAGAACATTTACATTTTCATTCTCAGCATGGAAGAATGTAAAAGAGGTTTGGTGTGGAGCATGTACGTATGTATATAAACTCTAACCCATGTGAAAGGTTGCCAATGTTTAAAATCCTTAGGAACTAGAGTAATTAATCTCTTCTGCTGTTTATGACGATCTCAAGACCTAGGAGTATCTCACCTCTTTGTACCATTTGGAAGCAATTACTGGCCCACAGAGACTTGTACATGAACAGAAGTGGTCTCTTGCCAGCCTATTTTGCAAGTTAGGTTTGTCTACTTTCATTATTCCCCACCCCTTTCTCTTTTATCTCATATATATTTTTTCGGCTAAAGGTTGTAATAGTCTTTGCCTCTTTGCCCTTATCTCTTCCTTCCTATTTTCAAAAACTCCATCTTCTTACACTAGTAAGACAACTTATGTAGTGTGTACATCTACACCCAGCTGCCTCCGCTGTTCTGCAGAGGTGCAAACAGTGCTGTGATCTTTAGACAGTAGTGTCAATAGACACAGTTGTGAGGGTAATACATCATCTTGAGGGACAAGATTGCAGGGATTTTATCTTGACTACAACACAAGTGCATGGTTAAAAAACACATTGTAGAGAAAAAAAAAAGAAAAAGAGATTAAAGGTTAAAGCTTCCAGCCAGTTTCTCCTGGAGAAGCATCTTAGAACCCATTCTACTAATTATGACCAAGTATTTGTAGTAGGTCTTCAGAGGAGGAGTAAAGATCCAAGAAAGGATGGCATGCTCTAATGTATTAGATAACTATAAGAAAATGACACACAGAGCTAAGTTAATATTCAAGAAACTGAAGTTTTTAAATAGTGGATGCGATGCATATGTTAATATATGTAAAATAATGGAAATTTCCAGTGACCTTCAGGTTTCCCACAGGTTGACAATGTGGTCCTTGGTGCCACAGAGGATGACCATAGCTATAGATTGCAATGATCATTTGGATTATATAGCATGACTTTATATTGAATGTGAATTTTATCTACTTAGCAGTCTGATCAGCTGCTCTTTTGCCAACAGTTTTGCTTGCACATATAAGTAAACAAGCGTATTTATCACCCCTGGGATCAGTAAGTGCTAATAAAGTTGCTGCTGCTGCATTTTAGATTTGTTTTGATGACAGACACATCCTAAATTAACCAGGAATGGTTTGGTTGTTTTAGAACCCAGCGAGAAAAGATATGAGCATTATTACAGTTGTCACCAATCAAGTTCAAAGGATGGTACATGCTATCTTTGTCATCAACAAACTCTAACTCTGTTTTAGATTGAATTTCTCAGGGAAGTGTGTGTGTGCTGTGTATATACAATTTACTTTTGTAGGACTTTTGATATCACTTTTTGATAAAATATGTTTTGAAATTTATTTCAGACTGCAGTGAGGAAAGCTTCCCAATTAATAAACATACAATGGGCTCCTCATTTTCATATCATATTTTTATATATTATTTTTATTTAAAATAACTTTTTCTCACAGTCATCTTTTTAAAAAAATTATTATCACATTATTGTTATACTCTGAATATAGTGGGACAATTACAAAAGTGTTTACAATATATCTTAACTAAATCCACATCCTCGTCATTCTCTTTATCTCCTACCCCCTACTTAGAATAGTTTCAGCAGGTCTTATTTTTCCATTTTCATATATGGATAGATAATATTTCCACTCCCTTCACCTTTCTCTTATATTTTCCCCCTTCCTCTCCCACTGGTACCAGCCCCCAGACAGGACCTGTTTTATCTTCCTACCTTTCATTTTTGAAAAAAAGAGACATTATTATTTGTTTTAAGATAGCTGTGCAAGGAGTTTCATAATGACGTTTTCTGAAACATATGTATTATATCCCTAATTGATTCATCCCCTCCATTTTTCTCCTTTCTACCTTAGTTCTCCTCATATGGTGATTCCAACAGGCTTAAATATTTTATATTTGTTCTTATATAGAAAGAACATAAAGCATATTCACTTTTTTTCCTACCTTCTTTTGCCCTCCCCCTCCCCTTAGTGTGACTTGTTTTTCATTCTTGTCCTTCATTGTTTAGGTGTCTATAGTTCAGTGGGATTTTTACCTTGGTATTATACCTGTATATGCATTATGCTTAGGTTGATGTAACCCCCTCCACCTTTTCCCCCTATCCTGTGTTGTTAGCAGTTTTTGGTGTTCTTTGTGTCTTGTGCCTACACAGATGTGATGTATTTCATTATTATTTGTTATCTTTCTTTCCTTCTTTTTCTTTTCTCTTAATCTCCTCTACTAGTCCCACTTTTGCATACATGTTCTGTGTATATTTGTATGTATATATAATATTGCTTATATTTGTATTGGGACTATATTCCACATATGAGAGTAAGCATACAGCCTTTGGCTTTCTGAACCTGTCTAACTTCACTTAAGATGATGTTCTCCAATAAGGGCAAAATAGTTTCTGCTGGGTATTGAGGGGGTGCGGGGGAGGGAGGGGGCAGAGTGGGTGGTAAGGGAGGGGGTGGGGGCAGGGGGGAGAAATGACCCAAGCTTTGTATGCACATATGAATAATAAAAAAAAGATGATGTTCTCCAGTTCTGTACATTTACCTGCAAACAATACAATTTCATTCTTTGGTATGGCTGAATAAAATTGCATTGTATATAAATACCACATTTTCTTAACCCATTCATCAGTAGAGGGGCAACTTGGCTATTTCCATAGCTTGACTATGAATAATGCTGCAATAAAACATGAGTGGCAGGTGCCTTTCTTGTAACCTAACTCACATTCCTTCAGTTGTATCCCTAGGAGTGATATTGCTGTATCATATAGTAGTTCTATTTTTAATTTTTTGAGGAGCCTTTATACTGTTTTCCATAGGAGGGTTCCATTCACCAACATTTGTTATTGTTTGTGTTCTAACAGGAGTGAGGTAGAATCTTAGTATGCTTTTGAGTTGCATTTCCTTTATGGCCAGAGATATTGAACATTTCTTCATGTTTTTATTTTTTTGGCAATTTGGACTTCTTCCTTTGAAAAAGCTCTATTCAGTTCATTTGCCCATTTCTTCATCATGTCACTGATTTTTGGGAGTTTAGTTTCCTAAGCTCCCTGTATATTCTGGCTATTATTCTCTTGTCAGATGTATCACACAATCATCTTGAATAATTTTGCCCGATATACAATATTTATCTAGGTCTGCTTTTCAAATACTCCCTTATTCAACTAGTTCCTCAAATGAGCTGAAATGGTGTCAACATTGCTCTATACACAGATAATATTTAAAATATTTGTTCCCTTCACATTACTTTTCAATTTGCCATTGTATGTTTTTTTTCCCACTCTTTGCTGATTATCTAGAAAGAAATTTGTATTCACTGACTTCCCCCACTCACTTATTAACTTTTTTAATTTTCCGTTTTTATTAGGATATATTCATTGTACAGGGGGAATTCTTTGTGACAAGTCCAAATCTTACCTCTTTTATAGTCTAATTTCCTCTTGAAGTAGTATAACTCCATTGGCTAGTTGGTGGCTTACTCCAGTGAACCTGTACAGAAGCACTATCTGAAAGTCAGGTCTGCTAACACTGATTCTTTTGGGAGATTTTCTGCCTCCCCTTTAGTCTCTTCTTTCCTAGTCTCAGTTATCTACATATTTTCTTCTTTTTCTCCTCCCCCCCTCTCCTTTGTTGGTACAGTTACTTTGTAAAGAAAAATAAAATACACCACTTAAAACTAAACCAGGTACATCATTTATGGTTTTTGGAAAGGATGTAATGCATGGAATAGGGATAGGTTGTGCTTACATTTAATTTTTTGAGGAAAATACCTTGATGTGCTATTTGTGTTGAATTTTTGCAACCCTTTGGAATCTATTATATGTCAATAGATTATTGAGTCTTCTTAAGTGTTTGGCATCTATTATCTTAAGTGTTTGGCAGCCCATTTGTCATTTATCTCCATTTTGTACTTGAAAATACTTGATGTGTTCATCCCATTGCAAAAGTCTTCTAGGTCATTTTGAAAGTCAAAACTGAGCTAAAAGTAATTGGCATTGCTGGAAAGCAAAAAAAAAAAAATGAGAATTCAGAAGAATGAAATTTCTGTAACTAGGATGATGACTTCAAACAATATTTATTACGTAATTAGGCTGGAATATTGCTACACTGGGTTGAATGCTGTCCCTGATGTTCTTTTCTCCTCACAGACAGGAAGAAATTAGCATGCAGGACAGAAAACTAAAACATAACCAATTGCTCATGCAGATAGTCTGAGATGCACTCTCAAATGTAACATTTTTTGTGTTTTTCAGTTTCTCATTGTTATTAATGTGCCTTTCCATACACATTAATGGCAGCTTAAAGATGAATATTTTCATTGTGCTAAAACAAATGAAAGGGGAAGAGGAAACTTAAGTCTCCTTGTAAGGCAGTTCTCTTCTTTTCCCTCAATATAATCTTCTTTGTGGGCCTGGCATTAAAATGCTTCAAAATGGTTATTGGTTCATGGACATTAGCTTCTGTAATACAGTTTTCTCTATCATCTGGATATACTGCTATGTGTTTTGAAGACTTTCCTCCATTATTGGTTTCCTCACTAGCAATGAGGGATGGATTGAGCTAACTTTGGGAATAAAGCCAGTTATTTTCTCTGCTTCAATACACAGAAAGTTATTTAGGAACATGACCAACTGTGGCAAATTTAAGAATGTCTGTTGCCTTGGCATTCTGAACTCTCTATTGGTAGGAAAAGTCAACAGAGAGGTGCTTCTACACTTACTTAAGATTATTTGGCTAAGTTGTATTTTAGGATAGAAATAAATGTTATTTTTTTAAATTTAAGGTATAATCTTTCTAGTCAAGCTTATCATATCAATGTTTTTCATTATTTTTTTCAGATTTTTCATCTTTTTGCATTATTGTAGAGCTTTATATACAATGTATTCTCCATGTTTCTCTCAAAGATAGCACCTTCTACCCATATCCCAAACTAAATAAGATTGAGCAATGGGCAGTCCTTACTTCATAAGGTTGAAACTCACAGTTTTCTGCTCTCAAACTCTGACCTACAAAGTGACACTTGGTAGCACAGACTGTAATGTGACCCAGCCAAATTATGCCCCACTTCTCAGGATTCTACTGAGTCCGGTTAGGAAATTTCATGTTCATGTAGAGTTCGTTCCTCTAAATAATTTAGGGTTGGAGCACAACCTAAATTGAGAACAAGTCAAATATGGATTTTTAAATTTAAATTGAAAGGAAATAAAATTAAAAATTTGTTTTTTCAGTAACAATAACTATATCGCAGGACCCAATGTTACATATGACCAAGTTTAGATGAGTGAGACTTGAGATATTTTCTGGAGGTGCTATCTGAAGAATTTCTCTTTTTCTGCTAGATATGGGTAAAAAGCTGCATCTCTTAGAAGCTTCCAATGATGATGGCATTGACCTTGGGGTCACGGAGAAAGCCAGCCTTAGGAAGAAGCAGACACTAAGAATAACAGAGTGACAAGAAGTAAGAAACCAGGTCTTGGTTGGCATTGTACAGTCGCCATGTTAACACTTGCCCAAAGCCTTCCCTATCTGTAGTTCTGCTCAGGCTAATCCAATTGCCTGGCTACTGAGCAATTAAAGTTTGGCTAGTCCAAACTGAGCTGCACTGTGAGTGTATAGTACACATTAGATTTTGGAAGTCTTAACATAAAAACCAGAAGTTAAAATATCTGATTAATCATCTTTGTATTGATTATGTGATTAAAGTATATATTAGGTTAAATAAACTATGCTAACTTCTTTTTACTTGTTATATTTATATTTTTAATGCAACTACTTTAACATTGAAATCACATATGGCTCACTGTATATTTCTATGGGACAATTTTAATCCAGACATGTAAGTTACTTTAACCAATAAACTTCTTTTATTGTTCAAGTCACTTTGAATCACATTTTCTGCTGCCCGCAACATAAGGATTTCTACTCAATTCTAAGCAAAGCATTTCTATTTAAATCTTACTTTGACCCATTTGTGCTGGTGACTGTGACACACATACAAATGCATGCATGGGTGCCACATACACCCGGAAAAAGTACTTTTCTATTTCTGTTAGCATCTGAGATGCTAACTCACTTTATGAATTTTACTGCGTGTCAGTTTTCAAATCTGAAATCAAATTTTTGGGAAGAAAAGATTTGCAACTTAGACGAGATCGGGCGCGTTCACGGTGGTATGGCGTAGACAAGATTTGCAACTTAGATGTTTTCCTTGGCTATGTTGATCATCACAGTGATTATTGTTGATTATTGTTGATTAACACAGTGAAATGTTGGCTCATTTTTACTTATACATGAACTGCTATTATGTTTTTTCTCATTTTAGACCTATGTTATTTGTCTGGAACTTTCCTTCCTCCCCCCCCATCCCTTCTCTCATGCCATTGTAATGATCATCTACTTAGTAGGACCACATTTCATGGCACTGGAGAGTGAAAAAGAACTATTCACAACATGCTAAACTTTAGTATGTTGGAGTTTAAGGCTTTATGATGCAGGAAAGAAAGTCATGACTAGGTTTGAACTTTTGAACTTTGAACTTTTATGCCTACACATTTAATTTCCTAAAAAGAAGGCCAATATAAAATTATGAGCTTTACAGTAGGAATAAAAGTCATTGTGTTATCAGTTTGTTAGAGGGGAAGACCTCTGTTTTCTATGAAATGCATATAGACTACATTGACATTAAAAATAAAATGAAAAACTGTGCACCTTATTAAATTACTTCCACAAATAGGAAAATATTAACAACAAGCTGACTGTATCTCCCCAATTACCAGTTTTATTTTATACAATTATTTTCAGTAAATTATTAGGATATAACTATTCTTATCTATTTCCGCAACATGATAATTTAAGTATAAATTCATAGTGTACTGTGTATTTTCATTTTTACACTCCTAGTTCTTTAGGACACTGATCATTATTAGAATCGTGGCCTTTCCCTCAACTTCAGTTGTTTGCTTTCCACCTACCTGGCTTTCTTTGTACTGAGATAGCTTGCTTCTTTCCAGGTGGTAAGTGTCCTACGGATATTTTGATTTCTTGTTTAGGGTGTAATGTTATGGTTAATCTTGGTCATCAACTTGATGGATTGAAAAATTCTTAGGAGATTAGTAGAGCGGATCTCTCGGTATATCTGTGAGGGCATTTCCAAAGAGGATTAACTAAGGGATGAATACTGACCCTGAATGTGGGTGGCACCATCCCATAGGATGGGACCCAGATGCAATAAAAGATAAAGCCCACAACCCAGAAAAATCTTCTCTCGCTATGTCTCTCTCTCTGTGTCTCTTTCTCACTCTCTCTTTGCTTTATGCATGCCATGATGTGATCTGCTTAGCTAGGTTGTTTATGTCAGGTATTCTCTCATAAATATTGGCAGAAATATGTGTCAGAAGTCTGACAAACAGAAAATTGGTACCAGAGAAGTTGGTCATTGCTATGACTATTTCTGATGTTGTGGTGGGAAAGCATTTGGAACTGGTTTGTGGGATGAATTTGGAAAAGTTTAAAGCTATGAAAGTCCTACAATGCATAAGTAGAGCTTAATGAGCAATTCTAATAGGAGTTGAGAAGACCAGAATGTCAATAGGAATGTGGACAATAAATACTGGGTTCTTGAAGTTTCAGATGTTAGTGAGGTCTCTATTGGAAATTGGACTAAAGGCCTTTAATGTTATATTCTGGCAGAGAACTTGGCTATATTTTGTCCTCATCCTAAGACTTTGTGGGAAGCTAAGCTTAAAGGAGACAAATTAATCTGGCAGAAGAAATTTTAAGGCAACCCACTGTTCAGGCCATGGCATGGTTATAGACATGTTTATTGATAGCTGCTTTTAGCCAACTTTACAGGCTTACAAGTTTACTGGAGCAAAAAAAAGCAGAACAGAGAAACTAGAAAAATCTAGTTTGATCAGAAAAGCCAGTGTAAATTTGGAGCTGTACAGAAAGCTACAGGACTTAGTATATGCCCTACTGGGTTTCAGTCTTACTTTTGTCTAATCCTTCCTTGGTATTCCCTACTCCTCCCTGTTGGAATGGGATGGTTTATTGTGTGTCATTGTATATTAGAAGTTTGTAACTTCCTTTTGATTTTATAGGGGCTAACAACTAAGAGTTCACCTTGAGCCTCAGAGGAGACTTTGAATTTGGACTTCTGGATGATGTTGGAATTATTGATACTATGGGGTCTCTTGGAGATAGGCTGAATACATTTTGCCTTGTGAAAGGAACATGAGCCTTTTAGGAGCAAGAGGTGGAATAATATGATTTATGGAGATATGTTTGCATGTCAATTTGATAAGGACTAGATTTGTGCTTCACCTTGATTGTCTACTTGACTTAATTGAGAAATGCTAGAAAATTAGTAAAGCACCTTTCACAGTGTGGCCATGAAGAAATTTCCAGAGGAAGATCCTCCCTGAAAATGGGCAGCACCATCCCATAAGCTGGAGGCCTGGCAGAATAAAATTGGAAAAAAGAGAACCTATATCATGGCCATTCTCCTTTTTGGCTTGCTGACCACCATCATGCAAACTGCTCTGCTTGGCCATATACTCCTAGCCATGATAGACTGAACCTCTGAAACCATAAGCTTAAATAAACCTTCCCTCCCTTAAGTTGTTAATATCAGGTATTCTGTCACAACAATGAAAAGTTTGACTATTGAGTATAAAAACAATAGCAGTATCATTTGAAAAAACACAAGTCCATTAGTTTTTGCTATTTATCCTAACTTTCAAGTAGAATTGCAATTAGCTAATCATTGGTTAGGGTACCATAAAAGCTGGCAGATAAAGAGACAATTCTTTGGTTGAAAGGAAATTATTTGCTTAAATCTTGTGGCTTTCAACCTACCACTATGATAAGCTTTTGTGAAATATTTGTAATTTTGACCTTGGAAAGCTATTAATTCAAAAAGTTGAGTTTAATTATATTGAATTTAGTCTCTGTATATTAAGCTACCATTGGTTTTATGACACTTTCATAAGTTCTTGTTTGGAAAAATCTCTCATTTTCCTTTGGCATCAGTATCAATGAATATGTTAAACAAATTAGTTCTTAAATCTTGTGCTTAAATTCTCCCTAAATAAATATCTTTCCCCAAATCATCCTAGGCAACTAGCAGCTTGCTAAATCAGCTATAGAATATATGTTTCTCTCTTCAAAGAACTGATAAAGATGAAGACTACAGAACTGAGTTGGACAATATGGGGAACCCACTTGTTCATTCATTCATTCATCCATAGATTCATTCATTCATTCATTAATCCATTCATCCAGTCAACATTTATCAATCACTTAATATAATGAATCTACATCACCAACAAGAAAGTTTGGGAGCATTCCTGCCAAGATGATGGGGTATATGTTTGTAATGTCATATTTCATATCCTAAATGGATATCCCAAATGGATTATTTTTAATACTCTATAAGATACAGACCCTTAATAGTAAGTAATAATTGTTTGCTTGATTTTTATTTTTTATTATGATGCAGTTTATATACAATATTTACCATTTCTAAGTATACAGTTCAGATTGGTCACAGTGGCTCAAGTCTATAATCTTATTTACCTGGGAGGCAGAGATGGGAAGGATCACAGTTCAAGGTGAGCCTAGGCAAAAAGTTTGTGAGACCCCATCTCAACCAATGGTTTGGCTCAGTGTTCTGTATCTGTCATTAAAAGTTACTTGGGAAAGCACAAATAGGATGATCATGGTCCAGACCAGTCTGAGCATAACACTAGACCCTATCTCAAAAATAACCAAAGGGCTGGTAGCATGGTTCAAATTGACACAGTGCCCATCTAGCAAGTATGAAGTCCTAACTTCCAGTTAACTGTATAACCAACTGTTATTGTTGATTATAACAATAACAATATTGATGTTATAACAATAACAGTTGGATAAGTTGGATATATGGCTCAGTGTTTTTAAAAAAAATTTTTTTAAATAGCTATGCAACCACGGGCACTATTGGAGTACAGAACATTTTATCACCTCCCAAAATAAGTCCCATATACATTAATAATCCTTCCCCATGACCTTTTCTCTTGTCTTCTGAAAATCTACTTTGTAAATCTATTGATTTGCCCATAGTGAAAATTTCATATAAATTCAATATGTGGCTTTTTGAGACTTTTTCTTTCACTTACTTTATGTTTTTCAGATTCATCCATGTTTTGGCATGTATCAAAAATTCATTATTTCATGGTTGAATAATATCTTGTTATATAAATATGCAACATTTTGTTTATACAATCATCAGTGGGTGGACCTTTGGGTTGTTGCAGTTGCTGTTTCTTTTTTATTTATTTATTTATTTTTGTGGATCTCAAATTTGAACTCAAGGATTTAAGCTTGCAAAGCAAGCACTTGTTTCAGCTTTTTCTGACTGTTGTAAATAGTTCTGTGAACATTTATGTACATGTTTTTGTATGAACACATCTCTTCAGTTTTCTTGGCTATAGACCTGGGAGTAGACTCGCTGGGTCACATAAGTAACTCTATGTTCAACATTTTAGGAACCACAAAATTGTTTTCCAAAGTAGCAGCATCATTAGCATTTTGACCAGCAATGTATAAGAATACAGTGTTTCCACATCTATGTCAACACTAGTATTTCAGTTGTTTTAAATTATAGTCATCCTAGTTGTTGTGAAATATTTTATTTCTTTTTCATTAAGAAACAGTGGACAATTCTCTTAAAAAGAATAATATAAACTCAGTAAAATATGTTATATGTAAACAAAAATTTTCATTTTAATAAAATTATTCAGCTTACAGATTGCATTAATTCATTTTTTATTTTTAATACTATTAACACTTATTAATTATATAAATTAATGGGCTTTCTTTCATGCATATATCATGCTTTGATCATATCCACCCTCCCTACTATTCACTGTAATTCATTCTTTTAATATTAAACACAAGTTGTTCTCTAAGGGTTCAAATAGAATGATAGATAACTGAAGTAACTGAAATTGTCTTTGAAACCACATACTATTATTTTCATTAAGATTCTTTGATTTAAATGTAGAAATATGAAGTACCACATAGACAAAAACCATTCCTGAAATAAGCTTGAAGAGTTACAAAGAATTACAAACTTTCAAAACAAAATGCATATAGTGGAGTCCTCATATGTCTTGCACCAACTGCACAAGTAGCACTCATGAATTAGCTAATAAAACAAAAGCAAAACATTTTAATGTTTCTAAGTTGAAGCTTAATAACTGCTACAATTTTTTAGAACTTAAATGAAAGACTTTGAGAAAGAGGAATTTTCTATTACTGATATTGTTTATAATTACAGCATATGTTCATAATAAAAATCAGACTGAAATTTGTTCATTTTCATTACTGTTTCTAAATTTTCTTTATATATTCAATCCCCTTATTTATATCTAGAACAACTACCCCTATTTCTTTTTATTCCTTTTGGCTTATTGCTATATATTAGTTCTGAAGACTTGGCTGTTTCAAAATAAAATACCTAGTATTCTCCATGGGAGACATCTTGACAATGAAGGGAAATAAAAAACTTTCCTAATTTGGTTTCCAGTTGGGAAATAATTCCTCAACCAAATATAACCCATTCTTTCACTGGAGTACCTTAGAAAGGATAATTGGTGCAGAAGAAAAAGAGGCTCAAGAGAATGCTCAGCTTATGTAGTATACAACCTCAGAGTCAACCAAAACTATTCCCAGTATAATGAAGAAAAACATTGTGCAAAACATGTTGTAGGAAGCAAACTGTATTTGTTATTTATTACTACATAACGAATTATTCTCAAAAGTTAGTTGCTTAAAGCAACAACAAACATTTATTATCCCACATGGTTTTTGGTATTCAGGAATCTGGGAGCATCCTAGTTGAGTGATTCTGGCTCAGAACTTCCCTCCTGGGATTGCAGTCAAGCTGTGGACAGGGGCAGGGCACCTGGAAAATCTGCTTCCAACTTACTTATGTGGTTGCCTGCAGGAGGCTTCAGTTTTTTTCCTCTTGGGTACCTCTGTAGGGCTGGTATCAATGTGGTAACTGGCTTCTTACGAAGTGAGTGATGAGGGAGAGAAAAAGAGAACAACCAACAAGCATCAAAGCTGCAGTGCCTTTATAATGTTTTTATCATGTTTCATTCTTGTGAGAGCCCCACTTGGATATTTCACAACATGGGGGAACTGTGTTTGTATCTCTGTATCCCTAATCATTGTGTTTTCTCTCTCCCTCTCCTGGTAAAAGTGCTAGAATTCAGTCAAGATGACTCCTCACTAATGACCTAATCTAATAAAAGGTGGCTCCATCTCTAAACATCATCATTGAATTAAGTTTAGTCTTGTTAATATCATTGATTTATGATTTGGGGGTTGAAACTCCTGCATGAGTTTGAAGGAAAAATCACATTCAAGCCATAACAATTACATAAAATTTATAAATAAAGGTAAGTCCAGGAAGGTTTATGTGCTAGTCAGCCTCCAAGATGATTCCTAATTATCCCCACTTTCTGGAGGTCACATGTTTATGTACTGCTCTTGCATAAGGTACTAGCATTGTTCTGCTTGACCAACAGAATGCGCCAAAAAATGATAGCAATTTCTCTTTCAAGGGTAGTTTTAAAAAGGGGCAAATTTTAGTTCCCCAAATACCTGAATTTCTTGAAACAAAAAGTGGGAACAATGGAGGCACAAAGGCTTACATATTTTTTGACATTGTTTTCATAGTAATTTTTGTTAAGTCTTAACATCTAATGGTTGGTACTTCAAAGAATTATTTCCTTCTGTCTTTGGAAAAGTTTCCTTTCCATATTTACCTGACTTGTAATGTCTGTGTTACACTAGAAATCAAGTAGAAAACTAAAGCTTATAATATTTTCATTGCTTAAAATATTAAATTGTGTTCTACTATTTCTATCCTTTAGTACTTCCTCTGGTAGGTCTTTGCTTCCCATCACATTATGATCAAGACACAGACTTATGATGTATGAGACATTGTATTTTATGCTGTGAGGTACGATCAAACTGCTTTCTTCATGTGTTATAGTTGTCCTATAAAGAAATTCTAGGGTGATTGCTAATGGGTTTAGGTTAAATGGAGAAATCATATACATTGTAATTTTCTTTTGAAAGTAATACTCTAAAGCAAAATTATATTTGAATTTGATTCAAAATAGTAATGATGCATTTGACTCCTAGTTTAATTTGAATCTTACCTCCTTTCCTTCTATTACTATAAATTCACCTACACATTCTTTTCATAGTCCTTTAAACTACATAGCATTTAAAAGATAGTTTCTATATGGGGTTTATAGATTTTTCATATACCTTTTGATTTCCATCTCACTGAAAAGTGCATAATCAGAAGATCACAAAATAGAATCACCACTATCATAAATATGCTTATGTTCATACTTCTTTCTTGTTGGTTTAGAGAGTTGGGAGTTTGGAATACTAGAGAATATATATTCTTTTTAAGTCTAATTTGTATACTAGTCTTTGTTTTTCATTATTATGTTTTGACATTTTTAAAGAAAGATACAGGCATCAGAATCAAAATTATATATTTATGTTTTCATAAGACATAAGACTTGTATTTAATGTATGAAGTAAAGAAAATGGAAATAGGTGAAGATATATTTCTATAAAATATATTTATAATTGATAGAAATACCCATTGACATAGATGGGTGTGGTGGTTTACATCTGTAATCTTAGAACTCAGGAAGCTAAGGCAAGAGGATGAAGTGTTCTAGACCACCCTGTGCTACATAATGAAGCCCTGTCTCAAAAAAAAAAAAAAAAGGAAACACCCAATTACTTTGTTTTGTTTTATTTTGGGTTTTTTTTTTTTTTGAGATTTGTTTTAGTTCCTAAAGAATTTGTTGTTGATTTTGGAATCTTTATAAATCATTGTACAGTATAAGTAATGGGAAGACTGGAATTTCCCTTTTTCCCTTCCCACTCACTGCAGTGACACACAGATTTGCATGGAATGCTGTATGTAGGAAAATGGATGAACCTGAAGATCACCACATTGAACAAATTAAGCCAAACTCAAAAAGACAAATATCATATTTTCCCTTATATCCAGAGTCTAGACCCAACAACAGCAACAACAATAATAATAGGACATGAATGTAAAAGGGACACTGTTTGGGAGAGGAACCCAGGGGAAGATGAGAGGATGAAATGAGATGATAATGGGGGGATATGATCAAAATACATAATATGTATGCATGAAAATAGCATATTAAAACCCACTAAAAACTGTTAAGAGAAAGGGAGGTGATAGGAAATATTAATAGAGGAGGTATATTAATGAAAGTTCATTATGTGTCATCACAATGAAACCCTTTTGTACAATTAATACATGCTAATAAAAATGATAAAAAAAGATTTACATGACTTGGTTCACATAACACAGTAAAAAGATTCCTGAAAAATTATATTCAACTGTCCTATTTCTATTTTAATTCAAGAAAAAATCTATTTCTGTTTTAAATGTACTGAAGAATAGACTGCCTACATGAATACATAGGTAATTTTTCTTGACTAACTATAGTTTAAAAATAAATTCAGGTATTGTCTATCATTCCAGATTGTTTTTATTTAGAGTGAACCTCCAAAGCAGGCTTTGCTGTGTGTGAACTCTGTGTTTCTTGCTATCCTTACTTACTTTGATTCGTTCTTTGCTTCATAACTTTAATTTAGGAAAAACAGTCTCTGTATTACAGAAGCCAGGATGGGCCTGGTGAAACAGGCACTAGACTTAAATGATCATTAGTGTTTTCCTCCTCTGTCCTTTGGTCGTATTTGTTCCGTTTCCATAGGTGACAGGGATAATGTGTGTAATCCAAGAGGACAGAGTTCACAGAGAGAATTAGTTCCTTTAATGTGAATAGAGGCAGAAGGCAGTGAAGAGTAAAGGTTCTTAGGAAAGATCCACCTATCTTCTGCTCTTGTCACCATATTCCTTAGTTCCCTATCTTCAGCTTCAGTTTCATTCCCATTTTTCTATGAAAATTAAATAACTTAGTTAAAATAAGTTATGCAGGATCCATTTTAAAATATTCAAAATAACACTTATCAAAGTCATCATAAGTATATTTTGGTAAGTTAAAAATTGTGAGCAAGATCTTCTGGTTTAAAATGACAAAGTGAAGCTGAATGTCAAGATATCTCCTCCAAGTCAAATTGTGTGGACTACAAAAAATTAAAAATCAGCTTTCTCCATCCATCCATCCATCCATCCATTCATCCAACCTTCCATCCACCCATTCCAAGGGAGAAAAAAATCTCCCAAGCATCAATAAGAAAAAAATACTAGTGTTCAGCAAAGGAAAAAGTCCTGAGTCCCAGAGTCTGCATATTTAGCTTTAGCAGTCTTCCACGTGCTTCTCACTTCTGTCCATATAAATAAGGGAGATACGGATAAAACACAATCATGAAAAACACTTCACTCCTATCTCAACTGTAGAAAAGCTAATGAAGCAACCTCAGAGAAGGGACCTGGAAATTTTCACCAATGTAGGCAGTAATAAATTCTGAAATTCTCCATCTTGTTGCCTCCCTGTAGGGATGCACGCATGCAGAGGATAAAACACAGAATGAAGAAAAACACTCAGACATACTTTAAGTGGTGATGCATACCTGTACCTAGTTCTTGACACCTTGAGGCAAGATTAGGAGTTCGAGGCCAGCTGGGCAACTCAAAACCAAAACAAAAAGCAAAAAACAAACAAAATCAGTCAGACAAAATTTTAATTATCAGAAAACAAAAGAGAAAATAAATTTACAAAGAGTTGGAATGAGTTGGGAAATAAATACAGGTTGAGTATTCCTTATCCAAAATGATTGGATCAGAAGTTTTTCTGATTTGTGATGTTTTGGAATTTTGGAATATTTGCTTATACATAATGGGATCTTGGGGATAGGACCCAAGTCTAAATATGTAATTTATTTATGTTTTATAATATACCCTATAAGCATAGCCTGAAGGTAATTTTGTACAATATTTTTGTGTGCTTGTGTCCTCACTGCAACCCTTCACATGAGATCAGGTGTGGAATTTTCCACTTATGGTATTAGGTTGGTGCTCACAAGATTTTGGGTTTGTAAAATTTTGGGTTTTGGGTTTTTGATTTTGGGCTGAGGGATGTTTAACCTGCATACTAGAATCTCTGGGTGATGTTGTCCATGGTGTGACCATTGCCTTAATGCCTTATCTCTACTGCATTTGAGGAAGAGAGAAGGTAATTGGTCTAAATAAACCTACTGAGGTACTCCAGGGGCTCTGGGCTGAGTAAAGAAGACTATCTGAAGTCATAGAATTGATTCTCAATACAGTGGAACAGACCTTAGCAAAAGATAATTAACAAAACTAGAGCGGAGATGGCAAAGCCCCAGAACACTAACCAAGATCCTCATTAAAGCCCCAACACCACCCCTTGCCATCTGGTCCCAGATAGAAGCAGACAAATGATTGTATTTAGCAGAGGGGAGAGTAAGGGTGGAGTAAGTGAGTCTCAGTTAAGTGAATCAAAGAGAATTGACCAACACTTTAATCACACAAATAAGAAGTCTAGATAATCCTGTTCAAGTTTATCACATGTGAGGTGGGGACTCATAGCATAGAAATTAAGAAAAAAATGTAGTGGATAAACAAGGAACCAAATCTGTAGAAGCAAAGACATACTATATTTCAAGAAAAAAAATGAGCATAAATCCCTGACACTAATATACACCTTTGTCAGATTGTTAAATTTCAAGTAAAAAGTAGAATATTGTAGGATTCACTCAGAAAAATGTGCAAGTCATATGACAAACTTGCCAAGAGAAATAAATTATTAATGATAAAACAGGAGATTGCTTGGACAAGCTATACCAAAAGGTGAGAAAAACATTGATAAACACACATAGAGGAAAAGTAAATATACATTTTGACAAGGTCTAAAATTATCATTAAAAGTATTGGGAGAAGATTGATAATGGAAGCATAAATTGTTCTATTCTTTTATTAGAAATTGAACCAGAAGTCTGTATAAAATAGAATGACTAAAAACAAGCTTAAAAGCTTTTAGATCACCACATAGGAAAAAATAATACACATAGAAATTTAAAAACAAAAGAAGCATTACAGTTGGAAAATATGAGAAGTTTATTTTTCTGTTTATATCCATGAATATAAATGATATGCTATTTGTTAAAATAATGGCATTTACACTATATATAAGCGAGAACAAGAGTCATATATTGCTACTACACGAAGAAAAGAAGTCCCACGTATATACTATGCACAAGAGATGATTAAAAAATGTTACTCAGATTAAAAGTAAAAGGTTAGAATATGGGGCAGCAATTAGATAACAAAAATAAAACTGAAATCATATTAATTTCATACTATTAAATTCAAACCAAAAGTTTAAGTGATATGAAGAAATTCACACATGATGAAGCTTGTAATTCACAAAATTGAACATAATAGCATAAATCTTAAATCATATGTCATATCAAAAGAATAAAATAAATAAAAAATATTCCCAGGTGTGGTGGTGCCTACATGTAATCTGAGCACTTGGGAGGCTGAGGCAGCAGGATAACAATTTTAAGGCCAGCCTGGGCGACATAGTAAGACTTTGTCTCATACAAAGAAACAAACAAAAAACATTAATTTAACAGAAACACAGGGGTGGTAAAAAGCAGTTAACTTATCTTGTCAACATCAAAAGGTTATGTACACAAAATATTAGTTGCAGTGGGTCTGAATTCAATCGCTGAGAAGTTTCTATGTTTATGTAGATGTAGAGGTAGGTAAGTAAATGGATGGATGGATGGATGGATGGATGAAACAATGAATGATGACTATTTCTGAAAAATAAATTTTTATTACAATGTCATTGGCTATATACAGAACTAGAACATATA
Organism: Castor canadensis; assembly: GCF_047511655.1. Classification (NCBI taxonomy): domain Eukaryota; kingdom Metazoa; phylum Chordata; class Mammalia; order Rodentia; family Castoridae; genus Castor; species Castor canadensis. The sequence continues at coordinate 141,991,076 of NC_133390.1, read as the reverse complement.
TTAGAATTAAGAAAATATCATTACAACCTAAAAAAGTAAAATAATGTGAAATACATCTCTGAGGAAAATGCAATAAAATTAGGAAGAACATAGCATCCCAGCCACCCTAAGAAACCAAATAATTCTTAAACCACAGAAGAAATCAAATGGAGGTGTTTTTGATGATGGCTATCCTAACAGGGGTGAGGTGGAATCTTAGTGTGGTTTTGATTTGCATTTCCTTTATGGCTAGAGATGGTGAGCATTTTTTCATGTGCTTTTTTGCCACATATTTGCAAATATTTTCTCCCACTCTGTGGGTGGTCTCTACAGTTTAGAGACCATTTTTTTTGTTGTTCAGAAGCTTTTTAATTTTATGAAGTCCCATTTGTCCATCATTTCTCTTAGTTGCTGGGCTGCTGGGGTTCTATTGAGGAAGTCCTTGCCTATACCTATTAGTTCCAGAGTGTTTCCTGCTCCTTCCTGTAGTAACTTCATAGTTTCAGGTCTGATATTTAGGTCTGTGATCCATTTTGAGTTGACACTAGTACAGGGTGATAGACATGGATCTAGTTTCAGTTTCTTGCAGGTGGATAATCATTTTTCCCAGCAACATTTGTTAAGAGGCTGTCTTTTCTCCATCGTATGTTTAAGGAACCCTAAGCCACTGCTGGTGGGAATGCAAGCTGGTACAACCACTCTGGAAAAAAATTTGGAGGCTTCTTAAAAATCTAAACATAGACCTGCCATATGATCCAGCAATCCCACTCCTGGGGATATACTCAAAGGAATGCCACACAGGTTACTCCAGAGGCATCTGCAGAGCTATTCACAATAGCCAAGTTATGAAAACAACCAAGAAATGCCCCACTATTGATGAATGGATCAAGAAAATGTGGTACTTGTACACAATGGAATTTTACTCAGCCATGAACAAGAATGAAATCTTATCATTTGCAGGTAAATGGATGGAACTAGAGAACATGAGGTCAGCCAAACTCAGAAGACCACAAATCATATGTTCTCCCTCAAACGCGGACTTTAGATCTAGGGCAAATGCAGCAATGTGGTTGGACTGGGATCACATGACAAAGGGAGAGCACATATGGGTGATATAGAAATAGGTAGAAAACCCAAAACATGAAAGCATTTGATGTCCCCACTCCAGAGGAGCTAATACAGAAACCTTAAAGCAACAGAGGTTATCATGAGAAGGGGATCAGGAACCAGGGTAAAGATCAGTTAGAGATGAATCAACATGGGTCATAACATGTGTACACAAAAGCAATGCTAGGAATATTTCTGTATAGCTATCCTCAACTCAACTACTTTGTCTTCCTTATTAGGCTTGTCTCTTTTCTTCAACAAAACTAGTGATAAAGGCAGAACAGGACCTGCCTGGAACTGAGGGGGGAAGGGAGAAAAGGGTGGGGGAAGAGCGGGGCGGGGGGGGGGGGAGAAATGACCCAAACAATGTATGCACATGTAAATAAGTGAGTAATAATAAAAAAAAGAAAACCAAAAGAAATCAAAAGGAAATTTGTAAAATAAATAGAATACAAATATTTGACAGAATTCAATCGTTTTGCTACTAAAATTCATCCAGAAAAGAAATATCTGAGAATATTCAGGGCAATTTTGTGACAGAAAAGTAATAGAGAAAGAACTAACTTCACTAGCTTTTAAAATATGTTATGAACTTGCAGTACTTAAAATAAATTGGTACTGGAGAAGAAAAAGAGACAGGGACCATAAATAGATGTGTATACTCATAACATTTAATTTTTGATAAAAATAATATTTTGAACACATTGAGACAAGACATTGTTCAATAAGTAGTGTGGAATAACTGGCTAATTGTTATGCTATCTTACTTTCTACCTCAAAATACAGTCCAGATGGAAGAAAGTATTAAACATAAAAAAGAGCCTATAATTTTTTTTAGAAATCATTGCTAAGTGTATTTATAATCTTGGTAGAGAGAAGTTTTCTGAAAAGAGTGTAAGTTTCAGAATTTATAAAGAAAAGATGAATATACTTCACAGCATAACAAATATCAGAAGACAAAAACTTTGAAAAAATGTGGGAAAAAAAAACAAGGATAAACTGGAGAAAAATATCCACAAAAGTCAAACCAGACTTTCCTTTCCTTCTTCCTCCCTCTCCTCCCCTCCCCATCTCCTCCTTCCTTTTTGTGGTGCTGGAGTTTCAAATCAGGGCCTATTGCTAGGTAAGGGCTCCATTACTTGAGCCATGCCCTCATGACCCTTTTTGCTTCAGCTATTTTTCAGATAGGGTGTTTCTTCTTTTCCCAGGACTAGCCTCAGATCACAATTCTCCTACTTAATCCTCCTGTGTAGCTGGTATTGCCTATGTGTACCATCATACTTGTTTGTTAAGATGGAGTCATGCTAACTTTTAGTCTGGGCTGTCTTCAAGCCACAATCCTACTGATCTCTATCTCCTGAGTTGCTGGGTTTACAGGTACGCCCTGCATGCCCAGTCCTAAAGTAACTTTTTCTAATTTTTAAACATCTCATATACAGAGACAAAGAAATCAATAGAATGTACAAAGGATATGAATAGTAAATTTATTTAAAAATGAATATTTTTATTATATAAATAATTGCTTAATCTCATTCAGAAGTAAAATAAAAAGATACATACAAATCACAAAATATCTAATATTTTATGCCAATGGAACTGACAATTAATTCTGAAAATACCCAGGGTGGGTGTATTTTTAAAGGACTGTCAATTTTTAGGACAGAAAAATGTCATTACCTATCTTGGAAGGTTTTAAATATTCATCAGAAATTTACATGTGTATAGTATTTGATAGTGATGTTATCTCTGATAGTAATTTACCCTATGGATATGCTCACAAGTCACCAGCTTGTTTGTATAACAATGTTTATAGTAGTTTTATTCATACATCCCATCCTCAACACGTGACTAAAAACAGAGCAAAGATTGGCCAGTATGGGACAGTTTATTTTATTTATTTATTTATTTTCCTTTTTCTTTTATTATTCATATGTGCATACAAGGCTTGGGTCATTTCTCCCCCCTGCCCCCACCCCCTCCCTTACCACCCACTCCACCCCCTCCCTCTCCCCCCCTCAATACCTCAATAACCAGCAGAAACTATTTTGCCCTTATTTCTAATTTTGTTGTAGAGAGAATATAAGCAATAATAGGAAGGAACAAGGGTTTTTGCTGGTTGAGATAAGGATAGCTATACAGGGAGTTGACTCACATTGATTTCCTGTGCGTGGGTGTTACCTTCTAGGTTAATTCTTTTTTTTTTTTTTTTCCATTTTCCTTTTATTATTCATATGTGCATACAAGGCTTGGTTCATTTCTCCCCCCTGCCCCCACCCCCTCCCTTACCACCCACTCCGTCCCCTCCCTCTCCCCCACCCTCAATACCCAGCAGAAACTATTTTGCCCTTATTTCTAATTTTGTTGTAGAGAGAGTATAAGCAATAATAGGAAGGAACAAGGGTTTTTGCTGGTTGAGATAAGGATAGCTATACAGGGCATTGACTCACATTGATTTCCTGTGCGTGGGTGTTACCTTCTAGGTTAATTCTTTTTGATCTAACCTTTTCTCTAGTACCTGTTCCCCTTTTCCTATTGGCCTCAGTTGCTTTTAAGGTATCTGCTTTAGTTTCTGTGCGTTAAGGGCAACAAATGCTAGCTAGTTTTTTAGGTGTCTTACCAATCCTCACCCCTTCCTTGTGTGCTCTCGCTTTTATCATGTGCTCATAGTCCAATCCCCTTGTTGTGTATGGGACAGTTTAAAAGGTATCATATAATAAAGAATTTCAAAAAATCTTTTAAACTAAACATTCTAATTGAAAGAGAAATAGCTCTAGTGTATATGATTATAATTTTAAAGGTCAGGAACATAAATGTGAAATATGAGACAATGTCCATATTTATACACATTTGTTACCTTAATGAACCTTTTGTAGAAGGAAACACAAACGGCAATAATGTTGAAAGAAATGGTGTTGGTTGAGTGAGGGAGAATTTTACACTTCATTTCATTCCCTCTGTGTTGTTTCAATGATCTGATCCTAACATCCATCCACTGAGGTTTTCTAATCAGTACTTATTTGTAGTTTTCTTCCATATACTTATTAAATATCAGTGATAACACTTTCAATCAGTGAGTGAAATATTTCTTCTAGGATTGACTAATCCTGTGCCTGTATATTGTGGTGTGACCTGAAAATTGAAGATCTCTGTCAGCATTAATATTTTTAGGGAGAGTTGTTGAATATGCATGTTCAGTACTAATGCACATAAAACTACTGAGTTCAGGCTGATTCTTTTTAAGTGTCTATTTTACTCCCACCAGAATTGAAATAGTTTCAATATATTTTGTTTTATAAATATTTAACTTATGTTTGCTGAAGTTGAAAAGGCAATATTCCACAAGGGTCCATTTTCCAAATGTAAGGCATGCATGAATGATTTTTTCATAGTTACAGTATTTATGAAATATTGAGAATTTATGCATGTGAAGTGTCTCATAATGGACTATTATAAATGTAAGCTATTCTGTTTTAGGTCTCCAGTGTAAAATTCAAAGAGTAGAAGCCATGTCAAATGAATATGCTGTGTTTCTTGGGCTATAGAGTCCATAATCTGTACAGAAATATTATTTGCTTAGTTAGATTGGTCTCAAAGACTTTTTAAAGAAATTGTTTAATTTTCCCTTAAGCAATTCAACCTTCAAAACAAATCCGCCTGGATTGTTGCCTTTGTTTTTTGCACCACATAGTGAGGATTGCTATAAGCATGGCATTCAATGTTTTAATTTTATGTGCACTGTATTATTAAAGTTGTAGTCAAGTTATTTAACATAATTTGCATAAAATCATGTTTCAGTGATAAAATTAATGTCTTGGGAATTATGAGTGAATTGGAATGAGTCATTCATTTCTTAATATAAAAGAGCTTTGTTTCCAGTTTCTACCACACTTGAACTTCATTTACTTGGATTATTTTCATTTATTTGTTTATGTGCATTTACTTAAATGCTAATAATTATTCAGTGATTTGAACAGGGGAGTGTTTTAGTTATGTCTTTAACCTTAGTCTAATCACAGAAGGAGTTGGCGCATGTCAGAGATTGTACTTTAAAAGCTCCTCTGCAGCTTGACAATGTTCTAGTGATTCCATTAGCAGCTATGTGATGGAGGTTTAATGTCTTTGCCATTTTGGGATCTGACAGGCTGAAACTTAGTATTCATTTTGGCCCCTCTGAATTTCATCTGTTCACCCATGCTTATAAAAGTGAAATGAAAAGTCAGCCCTTGTTTTTGCTCTTGCAGAAGCAATTGTAGATTTTATGAGGAAAACAATGAACATGTCACCCTGAATTTGGCAGCAGGGAAGAGCAGGGAGTATATAAATTGTCTTTTTGGGTGCCAACTGTTATGTACCAGAATTGTTTATATTAGTGAAATCCTCTGGTTGTAAGTTATGTAAATTGCATTTTTTTCCTAGACTGTGTTTTATGGTGGAGAAGGGATTGGGGAAAGTGTATTAAATCTGAAATGGTCTCATGTTTAAATACCACAATGTGGTAGACAATTAATCTTCCAAACAGATAGTGAACATATGTAACTGCTTTATCGCCATCAACATATGCCTCTCTATAATTGTCCTGGGTTATACCTTGGGATGAGCTAAAGTTAGAAGAGCTTTCTCAGCTCAAATATTTTTGTTTATATTTTTTGGAATTAAATCAGAATGCATTAGGGGGAAAATGGTCACATGGATTTGCCCAGTATTGGCACTCACAAAAGTGTGACCTCTGAAGTTAATAGCACTGTCTGCTCAGGACCTAGGAGAGCATGTGTTAGGTAAATTGGACTAAACAGCTGTGTCAATACACTTTGGCATATCTGAGACTGGGGAAATTTCTAAGGAGACTTGCAACAGTATATGACATGCAGCGTTTCTAGTTATCTGGTAAAGCGATACACAAGTGGCACCTAGTGACTGGATTGCAGCTGACCTTCTAGTTGCCAGGGATTTACTCCTGAGAGATTGTAATAAGTTTTGCACATAAAGCAATGGATACTTGCCTACCAAAAAGAAACAGTTTCTTGGCTCCTATTGCCATTGAAGTGGCAAACTCAATCATTTACCTTTTCCTTATTTAGTATGTAGCTAAGGGGAACAGTTGTCTAACAAGACATGGGTTGGAATGAGCATGGTCTACAATCTCATGTGTGCAAGAAGTAATTATCATTTTCTCTAAATTTAACTCATGTAGACCTCTGAATCTACAGAGATCATACATCTAGGTTTTCCTGGAACAGACCAGGGTTATGACTATTTTTCCAGTCCTTCCTCTTCTCTCTTAACAGTGTCCCAATCATGCTACCTGTATGCCACCATAACTTTTCCCTGATTCAGTTAAGGAAAAAAGACCTTGATACTTAATTGGAAAGGGCCATAAGAATCAAAGAAGTATATCTCTTAAAACAAAATATCCAAAGATTTCCTTTGCCCATTTCTAGTTCTGCAAGTGCATGTATAGCGTCATAACACATATAACAGAGATGGAAACTGATGGCTTGGGGAACAGAAAGCATATTTCTTGGATAATGTAGTGTTTTATTGGGGAGGACTTGATATACTTTGGGGAGGCTCATTAATTTTACAAGATCATTAGTTTACTTATTATTCAATCAATTTGACTCCTCTACACTTATACCTGTTGTAAAATTCTTTCTGTGACCACCTAGAATGTGGTCTGGACAGGAAATAGATAAGATCAAGGGAAGTAAGGTAAGCTGCTATGGAACAGAAATCTGTTATTTGGAGGAGTTAGAGAGTTTCCTCAGGTGCTTGATTTAGGAGGTTTTTAATACATCACACTCTCTTAAAACTAATACATGCTTCAACCATCCTCATTAATTATAAATCAGTTTTGAAAGCCCATATTAATAATAATTGCCTGCTTAGATCACATTTTGTGAAATAAGTTGTAGTTACAGTACTTACCACATTGGCCAAATTTGGGTCCATGTAAACCATTGAGTTTATATCCATCCACATCCTATTTTCACGCATACATACATAAGCTTACACACCACATAATCATGTTTCAGTCAACAATGGACCACATATATGATTGTAGTTCCACAAGATTATAATGGAACTGAAAATTCTAATCATCTAGCATCTTTACTATAACTATTATGTGTTTAGATGCACAAATATTTTGGGTGGCAATTGCTTGAAGTATTCAGTACACTAACATGCTGTACAGGTTTGTAGCCTAGGAGTAACAACCTATGCCACATATTCTGGATGTATAGTAGGTCACACCACATAAGTGAACGAAAGTGCACTTATTTTGCACAATGATGAAATTGACTAATGATGAATCTCTCAGATAATAACCTTCTCATAACTGACATATGACTGTACATTACTTACATAAGTGAATGCTTGTACTCATATGATTGTATGTCCGCACATAGATAATTAGAGTTATATAGAATTCTGACCTTTGAAATCAGGTGGCCCAGCTCTGTAACTTTCTGTCCTATCTTACATATAGCTTGCAGAATGTGCACCTGCTCTTTCCCTTCAATATGTAATTGATGCTTTCCTAATACCTGAGAATTTATTTGGATATCTACATTATGTCCCCCCCTTCTTTACTGGTTTCAGAGTAAACCAACTTCTTGATATTTTCTCAATTTTTCCAATGCCCTTAGAGCAATTTTCTTGAATCACCAGCCTGATACTTTCATGTTCATTTTCAGAAAGTATTGTTAGCTTTTCACTGTGCAAAGGGCTACTCTTATCTGATCATGTCATGGTTTCTTGTCTTCCTTTTGCACCTTTTCCAAGCCACCCAGACTCAGCTCAGACTTCCCAAGCCTTGTGTCTTTGTGTTTCTTCTTGTTTTTTTTAAGTTTTTACCTGAAATGAATCCATTTCCTGAGCCCTTACTGATCATTATAATCAATCCTGTGAACACACTGGATTATAATTGTTGCCTAGGACCGTGACTACCTCTGCACATACCTGTAGTACAGTGCTGATTATAAACTCCCAGAAGATGGAGAGCATGTCTTTTTTTCTTTGTGCCTCTCCTAGCATCTAACACAATATTTGGCAATTAGGAAGGGTAAATAAATATGGCTAAAACCAGGACAAAAATTAGTTCCAAACTAAAAGAATTGCTAAAACTTCAAAGATTCTTTTGAAGATCAATGTTTTTGATGATGACAAATGCCTACATGTCAACATTTCTCAAAGTGATGTCTAAAAATGACCAGAAATTGTCCTGTACATGTGTTACCTAATAACTTAAGAGATTAATGTATTTATATAAAGACATGAAATTTTTTAAATACAAGTGTAAACATGTTTTTTATAGGTATTTGTCTATGCATTAAGTCCTATTATGACTTTGAAGGCTACAAATGTGTTGCAAAGACTGCAGTTGTTCCTCTTGTCCCATCTCAACTAACCTTCAGTTAATGGTGCAGTTTCCCCTCAAATATATAATTTCTTATATTCTTCTAATTATTTATAACTGTTAATTCTCTCTCTCTGTCTTAAGTGGTATTGAGGGTTGAGCTCAGGGCCTTATACTCTATCACTTGAGTCTTTGCGTTGCTTATTTTTGAGATAGGGTTTCACTTTATGCCCAGGTGGCCTGGACTGCAATCCTATTTAAGCTTCCTGTCATAACTGAAATGACAGGCACTTGCCACTGAACCCAGCCATTGGTTGAGATGTGGTTTCATGAACTGAATTATATCCCCAAGGCTGTCCTCAAACCATGATCTTCCTGATCTACACCTCCTATGTAGCTGGGATTACAGGCTTGCTCTTTGCACCCTGACAATTTTCTCTTTTTATTGTTGGTGCTAAAATGGATCATACCCCTATACACAATAAACAGATCACCAGCTCAGATCATTCTTCTAAAGTATAAATGTTATGACAAGAGTAGTAATAGAAATATAACTTTGTTTAGTATAAAAAACAAGTGATGAGCAAGATTCCAATCAAATATAGAATATAATCTCTTTGTATTGGAGTAGTGTGATAATTTCATTCAAGAAGCCACAAAGAAGTGTTTGACAAGGAAGTAAAGTGTTAATTAACTTTAATATTTTACCCCTCATCCAATTATAATAAATGTGTCACAGTGACATGAAGCCTTTGAAACTTTTTTGCAGTTTTCAAACAAGACACAGTGACCTTTTTGTTGAACCAATTAAGTTTCTCTGGAAAGTAAAGTAATACTTACCCCATCAAAATTAATGTATTTTGTTGCAAAAGATGGGGAAATCACCAAGATCATAGAAGCATAATTCAACTTTGAACTCTCTGTTAAAAAAAAATCAGGTAAATGTCACAGTATGACGAAGATGGTTATAAAACCAGCCACAAGTTTAATGACAAATTTTATGTTCAGAGAGACAGTAAAATGAGCTTTTGGCAGCATTACTGAACCAAATGGACACCTCTGGAATATGTCTGCACTGTGGAAAAGCAATTACTGTCCTGGAACAGGCTAGCAGATAATTTACTATAGAACACAATACCTAAGTACAGGTTGTAAATCAACATTTAGTACATATGTGCTACATATATGAGGAAGAGATACACAGCTACTTGTACTACTTGTTACTGGACATCTAAACTCTAGGAATTGAGATTATTTTAACTTAGTTCATGCTATCTTGGATTCTGTGATGTAACCTAGGAAAGATACCTTGGGGTGAGGACTGATGGAGTACAGTCGTGTGTGCAAAAAGGAAACCCTCCCACTGCTATATCCACAGATGATATGTGATTTTCAGTACTGTGCTTCCTGATACTATTACCTGTTGAAGGAAGTAGCTAAACTATTGTAGTGATGGATATAAGTGTTTATAATTTGTTGCCTGGGTTTCCAGGGTAAAGTTCTACTTCTCAAAACTGAAGTTCACCAGCTGGCAGAGAGAAAAGTAATCACACATTTTTTACTATGAAAAAGTCATGCTTTCTCATGTGACACCAGTAATACAAAGAGAGACCATTTCTGTTTCATATCATTTTCAGGTGACATCCTCAGCAAATATATTCGGTGTTCTGAACAGTCTAAACATATCACTTCTGGGCAGAAACATTTTACTCCAAAGACCCTAAATATCTGAAAGAAACAACAAATATTTTCCACTGTTTCTGATGGTGGTGATTAGTTGTAAACTGAACTTTTCTAATACAGCATAACAAAGAAAAAGGAAAAATGAATTGTATATGAAACATCTTAAAGTGAACATCATGGTGACATTTAAATTGTGATTTAAAAATGTGCAAAAAACAGCTTGCTTGTGACTAACCTGAGACAATTTTTAATCTTTTATTTTATAGATAACTTTGTGTTTAACATGTTTAAAATTTAACTAAAATATAATTTTTGCATTTATGCCTATGTTTATTAGATGGATCTCAAGTGGTGAAAATCTGAATGAACACTTTCATTGATATTAAAGTATTGAGAGAAATCCCAATTTGTTTATAATAAATTTTTTCATACATAAACATGCTTAATAGTATAAAGCATGCTACAAATTAGAGCTTATCAGCAACAAAATAATTAAGTACACAGAATATACTTTATGATTTAAAACATTTAAAAATGATCTGTTCCTAGTCATCCTCAAATTTTCAGCTTTCAATTTATATAGCTTTGATACCTTTGGCAACTTGTAAAAATAATTTTTAGAGTGTCTCATAAATTGAGAATGTCTTCCACATAAACAACATTTTTTACTCTTTGTTTAATCTTCCCCTGTTCTCATGAAGAGTAAAATGCATTAATAATAAGGAATATAATTTTTTCTAGAAACCTTGTTAATTATTATAATCTTTGTACCAAAAAGGAATGTTTGTTTTGAGTGTTTGGATCCTCATATATTTATTTTTTGTAACCCTCAATTTGGTAGTGAAAATGAAAAATGAACCCACCTTTTTTGTTTTTGTTCCTAGTTTCTTAGGTCTACATATAGTAAGGAAATCAAATGAAGTTACTTACCATTGGAGTGATGTAATAAAAGGCAGAAACTATCAAGAGTAGCGCAATTAAGGCAAGATGTAATAAAATAAGGTCTCTTCTGTGGTCTCATATTTTATTAACTAAGACATTGTAATCAAAGAAATAAACTGAATCAAAGTAATTTTAACATTTCTGCATGTCTTTTCCTGATTCTTTCTTTGTATGATAAAGTTCATCTGTACATCTGACCTTTCTTTATTAAAAATAAATAGTTTCTGGGAGAGAATAAAGGAAAAGAAAAAAACATTTATCTTTTGTTTTGAAACCATAAAAGACCAAGATGAGGCATCCTGAGATACTGATTTTATTGTCTTTGAGACGACACAAAAAAGTGATCATAAGCTATCCTTTATAGTATAAATTTGTTTGTTTTTGTCATCATGGCTAATCATTCTGATTTGCAATCTTACTGTTTTAATCATTGAGACCCAGTTTTAAATGATTAACATCTTTGTTCCATGTATGGAGCAGTGCTGGTCCCTAATTTTTGAGAGCAGGATAACCCTCGATTGGCCTTATGTAAATAAATCACATCTTAATGCCCTTGAAATTGGAGCATCCCCCAGGAGAACAAGCTGTAAATCAGACTGGAAAGGCCGTTGCTCCAAATGCATCATCAAGATGAATCAGATGCCTTTATTTCAGAATTTTAATTCATGGTACTTTTCCCTTCTTTTCAACTAGTGCTGTCATCTTGAAATGACAGAGATTGAGTGCTAAATTGCTATTACATAGTTTTCCTTATTGCTTATCTATAGACTGGGATTGATTGAAAGTTCAGATTTTGGGAAGAATGTTTTTCATAGGAGATTTTAAAATATGGGGAAACACATTATTTCCACATGAAGAAAAGTGTGTGTGTGTGTGTGTGTGTGTGTGTGTGTGTGTGTGTATAAAATGGGTTTAACAGCTGGGCACCAGTAGCTCAAATCTGTAATCCTAGCCACTTGGGAGGCTGAGATTAGGAGGATCATGGTGTGAGACCAGCCTGGGAAAATAGTTTGTGAGACCCCCATCTCTAAAAATAAGCAGAGCAGAATGGACTGGAGGTGTGGCTCAAGTGGTAGAGTACCTACTTTGCAAGTGTGAGGGACTGGGTTCAAACCCCGATCACACCAAAAAAAAAAAAAAAAAGGAGGGGGTGGTTAGCATCTAATATCTTTCTTAACCAGAACCTTTATTTTATTACTAATGAATAAACATTATCATTTTAATGATTTTCTCATCTTTGATGTTTTTTCTAGCAATCTCTATGAAAAAATCATTAATGGCTTCCTATTTGCAATTTTAATGACTTTATCTTTAGTCCATTTTGCTAGCAGGTATAAAGAATGACACAATTAAATATATCTCTTTCTTAAAAAAAATCTTGTGCTATTTTCTTCAAGTTGCAGAGTTTGAAACAGTTCTTGAAACCCATGACCCCTGGCAACATAAGCCAAATCAGTATCTCAATCTGAATACTCCGAAAATGTGCCCACAGTATAGCCAATCCCCTCCCCCAATGACTATAACTACCTAGATAAAAATCTCATAATATAAACTTACAAATAAATGCCATACAACAATGTGATCGTTACTCATGACAGTGTCTGCCTCACAAGCATAATGTTGAATGAAGGCAGATATCAAAGAATATACTGAATCATTCCAATTATGTAAAAACTTAAAACATGCAGAAAAAAATTGGTGTGGTAATCAGAATTTTAAGATAGCAGTTTCCTTGACTAGGAACTGAAGCTTTGTCGGTAGTTCTCTTGCATTGATCATGACCTGTTTTTTTCCACGTAAGTTCTGGTTGTAGAAGGGTATTCCTTTTCATGGAAAGCTATGTAGCTGTACACTTATGTCTACTTTTCCTTGAGTGCACTATATTTTGACCAAAAGTTAAAGAGATTTACTCTTACTGGGAGCAATATCAATTATCAGAACTGTAATGGAACACTTGTGTTTATGGTTGTGTTTTTCAAAGCTGTTTTAGGCTTAGGTCATCACTGAGGCCAACTAGAATATGCTCTACTTGACTGCAAATAACTTGTTTCCCCTTTTGTTCTTACTTCTACCTCTGACCATGAAGAACCTGACTTTCACCTGGTTAGTTCAGAACTTTAAACCAGCAGCATTTACCAGTCCAAAGTAAATATCTTTAGGATATGAAAAAAAAAAGTAATACAGCCCCTCCCACACTCATGGACACTCCCTGCAACTGTTTTTTCTTTCCTCACCTTCACTTGCAGGTGTGACTAGGGGAAGAACTGGCAGGAGCTGTTCACAGAACTGCCGATGACTAATACATCACTCTATGAAGCTGAGCAGCTCGACTGGAGAGAGGCTGATGAGCAAAACAAGAAGTCCTATCAGCTTCCCAAATGAAACTCCTCTTCCTACTTTGTACAAATGAGTCCCATGACATTGTCACTTTGGAGACAGAGTACATTATACCACTTGTCTTAGCTCTGGCTTCTATAACAAAGTATCATAAACTGGGTGTCTTATAAACAATGGAAGTTTGAGATCAGAGTGCTAATATGGTTCGTTTCTAGTAAGAGCTCTCTTTTCAGCTAAAGATAATCTTCTCATTGTGTACTCACATGGTGAAAAGAGGGCAACCCAACTCTCTGGTATCCTTTGTATAAGAGCACTAATACATGAAATCTTTACCATCATGACTTAATCACTTCCCAGATGCCAAACTTGCAAATACCATCCCATTGGGGGTTAGAATTTCAAAATAGGACTTTTAGAAAAATTCAAACATTCGGCCCATCTCAGCCTTCTCTAAAAGAAAAGATCCTAGGGATTGAACCCAGGGCTCAGTAAGCAAGCACTGTACCTCTTGAGCCACGCCCCCCCAGCCCTTTCATTTCTAAATTTTGTTTTAGAGGTAGGGTCTCATTAACTTTGGCTGAGATGGCCTAGAACTAGGGATCCTTCTGTCTCTGCCTCTGAGTAGCTAGGATTATAGGCGTGTACCACCACACATGTCTAGAAAAGAGATTAGACAGGAAAAAAGCTTTCTGTTCTTAGCAATCTTAAAGTGAATGGTGTGCTTGAGTGAGTCAGAATTGTACAGTAGTGAAAGATATGAGGTCCATAACCAGTCCTCTGAGGTTCAGAATATGGCTCAAATCAAGGCTGAATGGTTTGAAAGTTTCTGTTTTTCAACTAAAAAAATTAAATAATGAAATAGCAATAATAATAGATAAATAGCAATAGGTAATAAGGATATAGTATTACCCACCTTGGTTTGGATGACAGAAGATAGATTAAGATCTCAAAAAATGGAAACTATTATTAGTGTATAGGGTAAATTCCTCTATCTGCAATAATAGATGTTACTTGATGAATATAATTTGTCAATTGAATTTGATATTCCATCTACCTCCTCCCACCTAACACAGAAAATTCTTCCATATTCCACATGTGGCTTGCTGTAACCTGATCCTGGCTTCCCCTCTCTCTGATTTCTCTCTTGCTTTACACTCTTGTGGTTTCAAGAGATTTGGAGCATCCCTAACACACTGATTCTCCATGACTTTGCTTAGCTTGCCTCCTGCCTGAACTGTACTCTGTTCCTCTTACCTGAAAATATCTTTTGTTCTTTCCTCACCATCATCTTCTTCAGGAACTTATTTATTCTTCCAACTGACCCTCGATGGAGACAGTTGAAACTCCCTGGGGCACCACAGTGCTGGACTGTGCTTTCTCTGCCTCTCCTGTCTCTCTCTCCACTAGACCAGGAGCTCCCTGAGGGTAAGAACAGTGACTTTATTACCAGGTGATCCTCAGTGTCTAAAACAATTCTTGGCATTAAGTTATTGAATGAATGAATCAATGAAAACATAAATAGCAATAAAATTAGACATCTAATTTTGCATTTGTAGAACTGCAATCTCCATATTATTCTCCAGCACCTCAATTTAAAACACAAGGACTAGTAAAAATAAGATTAAAAAAATCAATAACTTTGAGTTGGCTTTTAGCACTTCTCTGTTTTAATTTTGCAAACTTTTGCTTTGCTTTTGTGTTACCAGCAATGCCAGTCAACTCTACATCAGACATCCAGGCATGTGGGTTTTGAATCATGCATTTCTTACACCCAGGAGGTGAAGTATGTTTGGTATTTACAACTTAGACAAAATTTCCCAGTGGTGATGTTACTCACAGGTGAAAGAAGATCCAAATTGTTACCCTTATTTCTCCTCCAAATCTGCAGTTTTCTTATTTCTTATCTTTGCTTTGAGATCTGATTAAGGGATGATTGCAGAATATTAGGAAAGAGAAATTCTGGGTTGGCTCTGCTTTCCATAGAAAAAATTTCTTATGTTTTACTTTTTTTTTTTTTTTTTTGGCAGTACTGGAGTTTGAACTTGGGGCCTCACACTTGTTAGACAGGCACTCTACAATAGAGGTACTCCACTAGCTCTTTATATTTCTAAGATGGGCTAGCAGAGTAACTTTTCTAGTTCTTTACTCACCGTTCTACTTTACTTTGGTTGGAGTCATCAATGACTCAAAACAAACTTTCAAAAATGAAAGCATGTTGCTTTTTATTTTAGTAATGCAAACAGTAACTTTCTCAATGGCATATTCTTTATTTCATTTCAATTTTCTTCTTAGGAAAGATTGGTCCCCATTGATTTACACCCCCCCATTAACTCATAATTTGCATCACATATCCCCTTAAGGCACCCAAACTTAAGACACTCTGTAGTCTTAAGAGTCTACAGAGTCTGTAGGCTCTGATTGAGCCTACAGTGCATTGCACCTTCAGTCAATTACCCAAGTCTCCTTTCTACACATTGCTTCCCTAAGCCTGTCCTATACAGATAGAATTTCTAGAATAACCACTCTAACCTAAGTGTGTCATCTCATCTTCCTTCCTCTGTTTTTTAGGAGAAAGGAATAAAGAGTACCCAGGAGAGTCAAGGGAAGGTCAAGTGTCTTCATAGAAAAATTAGTAGTGTCTTTTTTTTTCCTTCTGCTTTCTTATGCTTTCCTCTTGGCAGATCCTCTGGAAACCTAGATTCAACTCAGAAGCAATATTAGCTAAGCTGTTTGTATAAATACTTTCTCCACCGACTTTTTTTTTTCCCCTGTTCCCTGGCAGCAAAAAGGGCCCCATGCCTCCTTTTAAATTAGAAAAGTAAAATAAAAAAGATTCATATTATTAAATCTGTTACCAAATTAACTTTATGCTAATGTAAATTTTATGTAATTGTTAAATTAGTCAAATATGTTCCAATTTCCTAGTTCACTAGTTGTCTTTATTTTCTCAAACTTGATGACTTAAACAGCAGACATTTATTGCTAACAGTTTTGAGGCTGGGAAATCCAAGGTTTTTTTTGCTGAGAGCCCTCATCCTGGTTTGTAGACAGCTGCCTTCGCATTGTGTGCTCATGTGGGCTTTCTTCAGAGGGAAAGAACATGTACCAGAGCTCTCTTTCTCTTTTTATAAGGGCACTAATCTCACTGTGAAGGTCCCACCCTCATGCTCTAGTTTAAACATAATTACCTCTGCAAGCCCTAGCTTTAAATACCATACTAGGGTTTTAATATATGAAGTAAGAGGGACACAAACTTTCAGCCCATAGAAAAGGCCATTTTGAATATGTAGTCCATGTGGGTTAACATTGGATGAATCTTTAGTTATGCAAGTGTGTTTTTTAATTTTTACAAATTTTTGGTAACCCTTAAAGTAAATTAGCTACATCCAAGCTTGTGTCCTGGCTGTCTGTGGACTGCATCACCTGGGCTACCTGAGCTAATTGTGAACACTGATAAATCCGGACATGGTACAAGAGCAAGGTCAGGGTGTCTATTATTGCAGATGATGCAGATACAGATGCAGGGTAGTAGTGTCCATAATCCTCTGCAGAAGCAATGTTTTCCCCCATGTATATTACTGTATCTTGATAACCACTTTCTTCCCTTGTACCTTCAGGTCTAGAGTTGGCAAAATCTCCCCGTCACTAGACACAACTAAGCACATTATCCCACACCTTGAGCTCCATTGAACTCAATTTCAGGTGCAGAATGAATGCAGATGTTTTATTTTGAATCATGAACTCAGGGCCTTGTGATTGCTATGCAGGTATTCTACCACTGGAGCCTCTCTGAAAGCCCTTTTAACCATTTTTTTTTCCATACTGGACTTTGAAGTCAGGGCTTTGCACTTACTAAGCAGGTGTGATACTGCTTGAGTCATATGTCTAGCCCTTTTAGCTCTAGTTATTTTGGAGATAGGGTGTTGCTTTTTGTGCAGGCTGGACTATTTTATGCTTCCTGCCATTGCTGGGATGACAGGCACATGTCACCACACTAAGCTTTTGAAATGGAGGTCTTGAAAAGTTCTTGCTAAGGCTGGCCTGGAACCATGATCTTTCCAATCTCAGCCTCTCAAGTAGCTTGGATTGCAACCATGAGCCATGAGCCACCAGTGCTTGGCTTTTTTTTTTTTTTTTTTTGAGATAGGGTCTCCCTTCATGTGCAGGCTGGCCTGGAACACAATCCTCCTATTTATGCTTTCCCACATAGCTGGGATGGCAGACACAAACCACTATGTCTAGCTATTGGTTGAAATGGGGAGGGGGGATTGCCTCATGAACTTTTTACTCAGGCTGGCCTTGAACCATCTCAGCCTCCCAGGTAGCTAGAATTACAGACTTGCACCCATGCTTCTATCCTCAAATATTTGGGTTTTAACTTGCATGTTTCTTTTCTAAAACTCTTTAAATAGGCATCTCTTCCTCTTTATTGAAAGTAATTCAAATTATAATAATTATGATTATAATAATACTAATTGAAGTAGTAATGATAATAGCAGTAATTGGCATATATATGGCTTGGCAAATGTTTTGCATATGTGTTTCTCATCTTATCTCCACAAAAGTTTTATATGATATTTAACTGTATTTTACCTGATTTCACAGAGGAGAAAACTGATTTCCACAGAGAGACTGTCTCTTCACAGCACCTCAAAGTTTTGGAAAAGACAGGATAAATTCAAATAGAGACTCTTAAGTACAAATCTTTTAACTCCTCCTCAGCAGAAGGGATGTGATAATGAAAATAGGGAGATTAGGAGGTCAATAAGATTGCCTTCAATTTTCTTTCATGTTAAGTTCATTTTAATAAATGTCTTAGTCATGGGTCATCTGTTTGCAAAGCAAATGGAAATCTCATACTCAGTTCCTGAAGTATTATTCATTTTCTTAATGGACAGTAGCAGGTTTCTCTGTTTACCACAATCTGTAATTCTGAAATCCTACAATAAGATCATTGACTTGTTGAATAGACTGCAAAGTAGGCACTAATGGAATATAAACTGATTCAAGAGCTTGGGCTTCTCACTTATAGGATGACAAGAAGTGGTGTATTTAATTCACATTTATCAGTAGGAATCCTGAACATGTTGACCACAGCTCTGTTCTTTTCTTTTTCTTTTATCTCTCTTTCTTGCTAATCTAATGTATTTTTCTCCCTCAAATGCAGAGGCCATTATCTGCAACACAATTCATTTCTATCCACAAAGCGAGAAAGAAATTTTCATTTTCTTTTACAATGTATGTATGTGTAGAGATTAAATACAATATTCAAATGGTACTTGAAATGTATAATTTTATTATTTTTGAATCCTTATTAATCATAGAATGTAATAAGAATTATTTTCTAGACTTTCCAACCTTCTTGTTTTTCCTTAAACAAAAATGACAAAGTCTTGGGAAAAATTTACTTTTGTTATATAATAAAATATAAATCTTTGGGGAAAAATCCTCTTGCGCTTTCTTCTGACTTAAGTTCATTCTTTGCCTTTCCTTCTCTCTTTCTTGTTAACCAGTTTGGCCAAACTTATGACTCTGGAAATTTTATAGAATTAAGAGTTCAGCTAAGACTCTTAGGATATTACATCTTGGGTTTTGAAAAATATGTAATTCCATGAGTTGACATACATGTATAGGGCTCAAAATATCCTCTTTGGAAGAGGATAAAATGAAGGATTGTTTTGTAATCCACTTTTTTTGAAAGATAAGAAGAAAAATATGGTTTGATTTATTTGGGGGGAAACCAAATAAAAGGAGAAAACAATCCTTTCTTTCACAAAGTCTAATTATTAAAGGAAATTGATTGGTTGTTTGGTTGATATGGGAGAGTGAATTTTATTTTTGCCATACAAGTCACTAGGTGGTCTTTTCCCCTCATCCTAAGGGAGTTTATATTCTAGGAGAGAAATGATCACACACACACACACACACAATGTGCAACATTAGTCAAGTATAGGCAAAGTACTGTTGGAAAGAAAAAGAGAATGATTCTAAATTTTAGCTGACCACACTGAGAAAGGTTGGCATTTGAATTAACTTTGCCAATAAAGTACTGAGGAAGGAGAATTATAAAAAGATGAAGTACATTAGCATAATAATGTAGATAGAAATTCTTAGAGTGCTTTCAGAGATTAAGAGGTCCAATGGCTTAATAGAAACAAAAGGTACATGAGACACACAGACAGGTAAGAGATAAATTAGAAAGGTAAGTGGAGACCAGGCATGGAAAGTTACTGGATACTCTAGTTCAAAACCTTTCAATGTTTTGCCAGGGTGTATAGAATCAAGTGGTTAGAATAATATGGGAAGAAAGAGACAATAAGGAGATTCTTATAATTGTCTAGGACAGCATTATATAAAGAAACCCCAAGCTTAGATATTGGCAGTGGAATGGGAGAGAGGATAAATGCTGAAGAGACTCTGGAAAGAGAAACAAAATATCAGAACTAAGTGATTTGATATGAGGGAGTAGAGGTTGTAGACAGTAATTCCAAAGTTTCCTTTGGTGATGAACCCACTGACAAAACTGAGTACAAAAGAAGGTTAGCGTATAGGATGGGAGACTGATGAAAGATCTGTATGTGAATTTACCTCTGTCTCTATTTCCACATTAATATAGACACAAAAACAATTGTATTCCTGTTAATGTAGTTGAGGGAAATGGAAAAGTTATAGAATCTATCTCTTGGGAATCTTATAAAGAGTAATTGCACTAACATATAAAAAGACCCTGAATATGGTAAATGCTGTAGAAATATTAGCTATGATCCATGTCTATAAACTATCTGTCTTTAACAATTTATATGAACTTATGCCACAAGATTATTTAACATCATTGGACATCAAATCACTATCGGATAAACTGAGTTAATGTTAGATAGCATCTAGTTTTCTAGTTGTTTAATCACATTTATTCAACAAATAAATATTAAATATCTACCATATGCTAGGTAGGCACTGAGTATCTGGTAGAGAACAAAACAGCACTAGGGAACTTTGGTTCTAGGGGGTGAGTAGGAAAGAAGGGGAAGAAGATATTAAATGAATATAAAATAATTACTATATCAGTACATAATTACTGTTCATTTTAGAAGCTAAGAAAATTAAAAGGAATCTCTGAGAGAATGCCAGGGAAACACCACTTGGAGGGCTGGGCAGAGATGAGTGTTGGTAATCAGTCTTTGGAGATGACTTTTGGCTTAAGTCAAGGGCCTAAGTCAAGAAGAGTGAACCTGCACATCCATGTTTATTGCGGCACTATTCACAATAGCCAAGTTATGGAAACAGCCAAGATGCCCCAGCACTGATGAATGGATTAAGAAAATGTGGTATCTATACACAATGGAATTTTATGCAGCCATGAAGAAGAACGAAATGTTATCATTCGCTGGTAAATGGATGGAATTGGAGAACATCATTCTGAGTGAGGTTAGCCTGGCTCAAAAGACCAAAAATCGTATGTTCTCCCTCATATGTGGACATTAGATCAAGGGCAAACACAACAAGGGGATTGGACTATGAGCACATGATAAAAGCGAGAGCACACAAGGGAGGGGTGAGGATAGGTAAGACACCTGAAAAACTAGCTAGCATTTGTTGCCCTTAATGCAGAGAAACTAAAGCAGATACCTTAAAGCAACTGAGGCCAATAGGAAAAGGGGACCAGGAACTAGAGAAAAGGTTAGATTAAAAAGAATTAACCTAGAAGGTAACACCCATGCACAGGAAATCAATGTGAGTCAATGCCCTGTATAGCTATCCTTATCTCAACCAGCAAAACCCCTTGTTCCTTCCTATTATTGCTTATACTCTCTTTACAACAAAATTAGAGATAAGGGCAAAATAGTTTCTGCTGGGTATTGAGGGGGGGAGTGGGAGGGGGTGGAGTGGGTGGTAAGGGAGGGGGTGGGGGCAGGGGGGAGAAATAAACCAAGCCTTGTATGCACATATGAATAATAAAAGAAAAATGAAAAAAAAAAAAAAAGAAGAGTGAGAAAAGATGGGAAATCCAGGGAGTTGCAGCAGCTTGGCCCGTAGGATTCATCCAAGGAATGGAAATAAAGCCAGTATATCTGCAAGGCAGTGAGTAAGAGAATGTCAGATCAGGTTGGGAACACAACCGTCAAATAGTGTCTAGTCATCCAAATTCAAGTTGTGGGTCTTGATTGACAAGAGCACTGAGAGACACTACATGTTTTTCAAATTTTTGTTTTTGAGAAAGAAAAATAATACTTTAATATTATAAACACAATTAAACGTATGTGTTTATCTATAGGCATGCATTTCATTACCAATTAGAGCCTTGGATTTTAATTTAATTTTGTTCACTCAGTATCAAAAATGCATTGGTCTTCAACATTTGAATTTAGTTCAGTTTTTAATTTTATGAGCCATTGAAAACATTCCTGCTTCAAAAAAGGCCTTAAGACAGTAATGGTGCTGAATGAGAGTTGATGAAGAGTGGAGCCTTCTGTCACTCAGTTCTGTCATCCCTTTTCTACCTGCTCTAAATAGACACAATCTAAGTGAAATCGTGTAATTGTTATTCAAATGCAACTTCAAAACAAGCCTATTATCTATCTCTAATTAGTTAGTATAGAAACTCTAGCATTCTAACTAAGAGAACTTAGTTGAGATGTGCAGCATGCCACCTGCTAGCCATTGTGGCTCACTTGAATGTCTCTCTTTTCCTAATTATTTAGCACACATCAACAGTAACTCACAGAGGTCTTCAACCTGCCTTGCCCACTGCTTCTGATGGAGGTGGCTAATCCCAGCCAGGTGTCATGTTAGCAGGAGATTCTCAATTATTAATAGATATCAGTGCTGGATATAATTAATTACATGGTTTTCAGCTTATTGAATTATGTCAAGCAACTGGGACGTTTTGAAGGATTGCCAATGGAATGCATGTAGGTTTATCTGCTCCTATTTGAGACCACTTTGGTTAGACTCAGACTTTGTTGGGAGGATTTTACAAACTTAGTGGCCATTCTCTAGTGGCCTTGGCTGCTTTCATGTCTGTTGACCCACTTTCTACTGCCAGCAACCTGAAAAAAAATTGCTGTTGTTATCACTGGAGTCCAAGAAAGGGCTATGATCAATAAAGCCTTTAACTCTGAGTATTTTTGATGCCTGAATTATTGATATATTTTGGTATTTGTTCAGAATGACAAAAGAAAAAAAACTGTTTCTTTCTAACAACACTTCTCACACCAAATGTGTGAGTTTTTCATACCATACAAATCTCCAATTCTCTGTAGACACTAACTACAATTTTGTTAAATTCTCACACTAACTACCCAGAGTTAGTTCAGACTGCACAGGTTAAGGGCTCAGTCCCACAAGATTATTCTGCTTCAAATATCAGACACAATTCTTGGGCCTTCCATACTTCAGATTGTCTTCAAATTGTGGGTTTTAACGACCCCTTCTTTGGTTTTGGTTATTTACTGTTACAACTCACAGATCTCAGGAAAATACTTTCTTGGTTTTTACTTATTTATTATAAGGGATACAGATAAATATCCAGATGAAGAAGTATATAGTGTACTCTCTGCAAGAGTCCCAAGTATAGGACTTCTGTCCTATAGAGTTGGGATATACTGCCCTCCCAGCATGTACATGCCTTCTCCTACCTAAAAGATCTCCAAACCCCATAGTTTAGAGTTTCATCATGTAAGGATGACCAATTATTAACCCAATTCCAGCCCCTGTCTCCTCCTCAACAAATGGGCTGGGAATGGGCTTGAAAATTCCAAGCTTTTTGCCAGGCATGGTAGTATACATCTGTAATCCCAGGACTTGGGAGGTTGAAGAAAGAGGATCATAGTTCAAGGCCAGCCTGGGT
This sequence comes from Castor canadensis, assembly GCF_047511655.1. Taxonomy (NCBI): domain Eukaryota; kingdom Metazoa; phylum Chordata; class Mammalia; order Rodentia; family Castoridae; genus Castor; species Castor canadensis. The sequence continues at coordinate 141,967,824 of NC_133390.1, read as the reverse complement.
TACATAGACAGTTCCGGGCCAGTTTAGCCTATACAGTAAGACCCTATCTCAAAAAAAAAAAAAAAAGAAAAGAAAAGAAAAAATGTTCCAAGCTTCTAATCAAAGTTGGGTCTTTATGATAACAAACACCTTCATTTTGAAGCTGTCTGGAATTCACCCAAAGTTGCCTTACTAGAACCAAAGATGTTCCTATTGATAAGAAAATGCCATGAATTTAGAAATTGTAAGAAACTTTTACTGATCCCATCAGGAAGGAGATCACTAGGGTTTAAGAGGTCTGTGTCAGGAACTAGGGTCAAAAAAACAAAACTTACAATGAAAGATTGTCCTAGCACCTGTGATATTCAGGAAATTACAAGAATTTTAGAAGCACCTTGTCAGGAACTGGGAGTAGAGACCAAATATGTACTTCTTATTATGCCGCAGATGGGAGACTTAGAATGTTATTTGACTTCCCTTTCTCATTGGGGCAGGGGGAGGGATTGTTAATATTCTACCTTAGCTTTCCTACTGCTACAAGTGACTCTTAAGAAACTATCTTTTCATATCTCCTTGCTGCAAAGAAAGATCTTCTAAAAATTCTTCCCAAATTTTGACCCCCAAATGATTGCTATGGAATTAACTGTTTATTACTTCTCATCCTGAAACTTATTCCTAATAAGATGGTGGAAGTTGTTTTGTTGTTGTTGCTGTTGTTGTGTTTTAGGAATGAGATATGAGAAAACTAGGGGTTTTAAGAGTACAGTGCATCAGGTGTTCAGATTTGTGTCCCTCAGCTCCATAGTCCTAAAAGCAGTGCTGCTTGGCAGACCTGTTACTACTGGGCCTGAAGACCTTCTTGCTAGATCTTCAGAGAGCAATGGAGCATCAACCATATCATCTGGAAAAGACAATTTGAGGCAAACAAGCCCATTAAGAGCATTAAAAAAAACCACTTTGTTATAACTTCAGGCAATTTTCCAAGTGTGATTTATTTGGAGAATAGAGTAAGTATACATTTTCTGAGGAAATACAAGTCATATTTGTCCTTTAACTCTACTCTTCTGTGGTATAGTACCATGTTCTTTATTGTCACAATTATAAGCCATTTATTTCCTTAATAAATTAATTAGTTCACAAACAGAAAAAAATAACATAATTCCATTTCCCTACCCCTCTAACTCTAGCCCCAATCACTTCATGCTTTTTGGTTTAAATAGAATCCATAGAACAACTGATTGAATCCATCATATTCCTTGATCTGATGCCATTTTTCAATATGCATTTGAAAGTTGGTCCATAGTTTGATGAATAAATAATTAGTTGCTGATTTTTGATCTGCAACAATTCTTAGAAGTAATTATTGAATTTTCTATGCTGAATTTGAATAGGGGAAAATTAATACTCTGTGCCCAGAATTTGTCTTTGTCAAACACATTTACTTTTTCTTATCAAAGAGATGGATAATTTACAGGAAGTGAACATTGATCAGGAAGTCAATGATTTGAAAGGATGGTGACCCCCCCATATATATATATGTGTGTGTGTGTATATACATATATATGTATGTATATACACACATATGTAAGTATATACACACAGCTACACAGTTGAACAAAGTGTAATAAATGTAAGGAGAAGAAACTCTCATTAGCTCTTTTTCAAAGGTGGCTGGTTTTGCCACCTTTTTGCCATATGAACTCAACATGTCAGTTACATCTCTGAGTCTCTCAGTTTCTGAATATATAAAGCAAGACTAGAAATGTATCCTAAATTAATTGAAGCATGGAGTAAATTACCTATATCTACAAACTCTTGCACATAGTATCTTCTCAGTAATACTAAGTTGCAAGGTTTTGACAATGGTATCAACAAGACTTAAATTGAAGTAATAATTTATTAACTACTGCCCAGGTTAAAAAGTAACATCTTCATGTGTTCCCTTAAAACTTAAACTAAGTGGAATCTCATAAGATTCCTATATACTGCCCCTTCTAAATGGATTATTAGCAAATATGAAAAAAAGCATATGGTTTGGCGTAGAAGTGAATCCAGTAAATTACTATTTTCTCTAAAAAGCTGCCATCTGGATGTTGGTTCAGCTGCATTATCTCACTAATTTACGTATCCTTCTCTCAGTAGATAAGTGTTTATTTAGAAAGCAGAAAATCCATCGTTTCTTCTAAAAATTCAGTTCAGAAAGCTTATCTCTGAAACCTGTCAGCTATATTTACTGCTGAAATGAAGTTTCCTCATCACTGTTTCATCAGAGCATAGAATAAACAGAGTGGTTTCTTGCATACAACTATAGGTAGGAATAGAGATTGACTATACAAAGGATATTTTTGAGGTAATGAAAATTTTCTAAAACAAGATTGCTTGCAAAGCTCTGTAAATTCATTAAAAAGCACTGGATTTTATTGATAGAGATTGAATATTTATATCACTCCTTAGTTCGTGCATTAAGAACCTAAGGTCCAATGTGATGGTATTAAGTCATGCCTTTGGGAGGTGATTAGGTCATAAGTGTTGAGTCTTCATGAATGAGATTAATGCCCTTATAAAAGAGAGCCCCATAAAAGAGACTAATTTTTTTCCCTGCAGTGTGAGAATATAAGGAGGCAGCTTCAAAGTGTGTCCTAAAAAAGGGCCCACACCAGAGCTCAATCATGTTGAACTTTCAGCCTCCACAAATGCAAGATACACACTCCTATTGTTAGTAAACTATGTGGTGTGTAGTACTTTGTTATAGCAACCTGGATTGACCAAGATACTTATATTTAAAATAATTTAAAGAGAAAAAACATAAGGCAAGAAAAATTCTATAAAATACAACAAACTATTAATGATTCTTTTAAAATTCAAAGGAATTAGAGATAAAAGAAAACTTCTTTAACTGGATTAAGGATATTTATTTACCCTTAAATAATGTATACTGTGGAAAATTTACTAGACTTTCCTTTAAAAATCAGAAAAAGAGTAGCTGCCAGGTCCATTTAACTTTATAATATGGGTTCTAGCCAGCACAGAATGTCAAGAAATATAAATGAAAATTCTACATATTGAAAAGGGGGACAAAAACTATAATCTTCTGATGAAATTATTGTGTACATAGAAAAATGAAAAGAAGCTACAGAAAAATTAATGGAATTATTACTAAGTTTGGCAAAGTTGTGAAGTTAAAACTCAAGAAATATGGAATTTCTATGTATCACTAAAAGAAATGTATAAAATGGACTTTAAAAATATAAGATGTAGAAGTAAACTTTAAGCCATTCCTGAATATAACCAAAACATGAGTTAGTCTCAGGAAACTACTTCTCCTAACAGTGTTCCTTTAGCCATCATAGATTTATCTGTTGATATGGAAACTCAAAGTCCTTGTTTAGCATTTGTTGGTAAATATTGGCAATTTAAGATAATCACATACCTTGGAAAGCAATGTTGAGTGGAGTAGCCTGGTCTCAGGGAACATCTTTCCCTTCCTTCTCCTCAATCTATTCAGGCATACATTCCAGAAGAGATCAGCAGGAAATTAGGAAGTTAGTCTTAAATTTTTTACCTTTAAAAACATATCTGAAAAAACTTTTTAAAACATTGTTCTTCAGAAGTCTCCTCTGCTCTTATTATGGCTGTACTTACATCATATTTTATTAAATTGCACATCTGAAGTCAGAACAGACCCTTTAGATATGAAATTATTCTCCTCTATCAATGGACTAGAAGTTCAACGTGTAAGCAATAGGATTCATTGCATTTCTCCTAATGACTTCATTTTCTTAGGTCCTTCCATACAAAGGAACAAGTTCCAAGAACCTGGTTTTTTTTAAATTATCAGCTGAGACACTGAAGTAAATAAGTCTAGTGGGAAATATTTCACACTGAAAAATAGTAGATTGTAACTTTCTTGAAAGCAGAGACATTTAATTTTTATAAAGACCACAATATCTCCAAAAGTGCATCTAGGCAAAATGTATGTAGAATGTGTAGAATTAGGTTTGAAATAGAAAAGGTCATTCCCCGATTCCCTTACGTCTTTCAACCCTAAAAAGCAAAAGAAAACTCTTTCTCCACATGAATAATAGAAAGCATGACTAGGTAAACCAGCATTTAAAAAGCCATAATCTGCTAAAACAACAACAACAAAAAGGCAGCATGAGTGTGGGGCAGGGAGTGTAATTATGCTAGCCCTCACTCAGGGTCTGCAAAAACTAAAGCAACATCTTTTTAATTCAGCAATAGGAAATGGAATGGTCTCTGGGCTAAAGAAAATGAGTCTGTGTGCAGTTTTGGCCCTGACCAGCTGTGCTTTATTTTCTCTGGGTCTTATACTTTCTCCTATGATTCTGCCTAGGATGAGCTTCCTATGCTGCTAAAAGTTTTCTAACACAGTCAGCTAATAGCCTTTCTTTGTCCACTTTGGTCATGTGTCTGTACAGGGTCTATGTATGTACATATATGTGTATATAGTTGTGCTGACATTAATTACTCATGTGTTCACATGAATCATTTCCAGCATTGAAAACTTGGGAGGCTAGAATTGAAACTCTGTTTAAATAGATACTTCTATACCAATGTTCATAGCAAAATTCACAAGGGTGAAAATATAGAAAAAAACCTGAAATGCCCATCAACAGATGAAAGGATAAGTAAAATGTGGTAGAAACATATAACTGAATATCATTTAGCCATAAAACAGAAAAAAATTATAACATGCTACAACTATGGTTGAACCTTGGAAATATGCTCAGTGAAGCAAAATTCAAAAGGACAAATATCGTATGATTCCACTTAAATGAGGTATCTTGAGTAGTCTAACTTGTAGACAGAGGGAAAAATGTGATTAATAGGTGATAAGGATTGGTACAGGGTTTCAGTATGGGAAGATGAAAGAGGTGTGGAGATGATAATAGTGATCATTATACAATAATAGTAGTATTCATGAAGTAAATTAACTGTACACTCAACATGGTTGAAATGGTAAATTTTGTTTCTTTTACCACAGTTAAAAAATAACCTCAGGAAGATAGAAAAGATGTTTGCATTCACACTAGAAAGAATTCTACTTTTGTTTTCCCAACTTCTTTAAGAATAGAAAACTTTGGTATGACCAGGTGGAAGAAGGAGAGTGGGGACCATTTCTTGAGTCACTCAAGTAAAAGGAAGAGAGGACTTTTCACTAAGCTGAAAGTAAGCACGGTACTTTCAGTTTCTATGTTTCTGCATCAGGAATGCTAGAGTTCATTGACACATCCATGTTCTTGGCCAGGAGGCCAACATTTTCCTTGAGATACATGCCAGCCACTGTGAGGGTACAAGACATTAACTCTGCAGAGAACTGAATTAATTAATACATCTTATGATGGCCCAGTCATCCAAGAGGGATTTAAGGAAAGGAATTGTCTAAGGAAAAGAAAGGACAAGTTATCTTTATGCAATAGGCACTGATATAGTCTTGGTTGTATGTTGTAGTAAAGCAAATCTGTCCGCTTAACCTCTATGAACCACTACAAGATAAAATATTGACAATAGATACAAAAAACCTGAAAGCTTTTTAATCATATGCAGTCACTTCCCTGAGAAGTCTGGCCCCTTAACCAAGGACATTAATGTATCAGTGAAGTTTGTTATTTATTGATGGCTTTCTTATTTTTCCATGTTGGTTTTGCTATCACTGTGTTTCAATTAAATTAATTATAACTCTCAATGTCATAACCTTTTTGTTGAAAAACTGGAGTTAAGATCAGTCCACATGCTCCTTAGTTTTGTACTTCCCTTGTCCAAAGTAAACAACATATAGAGTGTAGCCATGTTGCTTTACAAACCACATAATTAAAAGCAGTTTATATAAGTGAAAGTTCAGACAAGATTTGCTCATATAATTTATCCAAAACTCAACTATTCTATTGCTAATTGGTAAGCAAGTCAGTCTTTCCCAAATTTCTGAATTAAAGGTAAAGTTAAATTTCTTTTCTTTAATATAAAAGATATGGATCACTGAGTGTTCAATCAAGGAAGCAAAACCACATGAGTATTATGCACCAAGAGACTTTAATGGAATGAATCATATAATAGTTGGAGAAACTCAAGAGTAGAGATTCAAAGCTGTAGTAAGGAGATCAGACAAAACTCATTACCCAGTGAAGCACTGGGTAGTGAAGCACTGATGCCTACAAGGACAAATAGGAAATCAAGTAGGACCAGATTCTGGAGGGAAACAGCAGAAAGGAACTGTTGTGTCCATGCTTTAGTGTGGTTGGTGGTGCCTGTTAGTCAGCAGAACTGGCAGCCTGGGGGAAGTGGTGGCTATGGAGGGAGGAGAGTTGACCCTAGCCCTCTACTGCCTCTAGCCACGACTATGATAACCCAAAATGAACAGTTTTTCCTGCATCAGTTCAACTTCAGAGCTCCCACAGATTTCTACTTGCCAACTCCAACTAGTGCCATACAGAGAAGGGAATTCTGGGATACACAATTTCAACATAGCATGTTGGTTCTGTACCAGCTCCAAAAGAGCAGTGTCTCCCATTGTCACAAGGCAAGATATTTGGGTTAATGGATCATTTTCATCTTCCCTACAGAGAAATCAATCCCAAGTTGGTAAATGCCTACTGTTCCAGAACTGACATGGAGCTGAATCCCTAGCCCAACTAAGAGGAATATCTCAGAGCTTAGTTGATGCACTTGGCCTGGGTAGCAAGTTTATTGCTTATATGAGACCACTGAAGACATCAGAGACCCTAAGGAGGAGTCAAACAGACCCTGGAGAGGAGCCAGGGAAGGGAGAGCCAAGCAAACATCCTCTGGGGAGCCAAAGGTAGAGGAGGACCCTAAGCATGATGCTCCAACATCACTTGAGCTTGAGGTTTTTTTTCTAAGGGTAGTACTTAGGCTCTGGTCTAATTCTTTACCCTCATTTCTTCTGTTCTTCCTCCATGTGTCCTCTACCATCCTCCTTCCACCATTTCCTCATTCTCTCTCCCTTTGTCTTTACTTCCATCTGTCTCCCTTTCCCTTTGTCACCATTTTCACCTCTGGCTCCACCCCCCTCAACTCTCCTACTCCTGCTATCTCCTACTGACCTGCTATCTCCCCCTGCAACTCTACCCCTTCACTCCCCCCCACAGAACTCTCCTTCATTTTTTCCTCCATCTCTCCATAACCACCATACTCCTTCCTTCCCTTCATTATTTTGCTTATGATTCCCTGTAGTCACATTGACCTAAGAAATTTCAGTAGCTTTTTGTAGCATTAGGATCTTTACAAATCTCTTCTTATCTGAAAATTTGCAAAAAGATTTTACTTTCTTTAACCCTTCAACACCCCCTTTGTTTTTTCTTTCAATACTACCTCCTTATACTTCAGGTCTCAGTTACATCTCCAGAGAGGATTTCTCTGAAACTACCTCAAATGAAATATGTACTCTCCTTTCTATGCCATCATTCTCTATTACTGCATTTTAAAAATCCTTTAGGACACTAGCACAATTTAAAATGACATTTACTGTTTGTGGCTTGGTTTTTTGCACATACTGAACTATAAGTTCCCTGAGGGCTGGGTCAGTTCCCTTTATTCACTTACATATACCCAGCATCTGGCCCAGTACCTGGCAAATAGAAGATGCTTATTATATTCTTCCTCAATGAATAAATGAATAAGAAATGAATTAATGGATGCAGTCAGACAGAAATTGTTTCCAGAAATAAAATCTTAGATAAATCTATTTGTATTAATTTTTTTTCTTAAAAATGCCTAAATTAATTATAGTTTCACGTTTTAATTTTGGGATCAATTGTGGGAGACAGTGGAACACAGACAAGATAGTTGGTAAGAAGCTTTAGTGGGACTGGCATTGTCATAGTTATCAGGGGTCCCACATAAGTGCAAAAGTGGAGAGACAAACCAAAAAAACTTCTAAGTCTTAAAGTTTCATTGACTTTAATGGTAAAAAATAGTCTGCCATGGGTCAGTAAAAGAAGGCAAGAAATTTGGGGACAGGACAAAGCAAATTGGGAAAGGAATAGTGAGATTTAACAATGGAAGAAAATAAATTTCTCTCATAAAGCTCTCAAATCAGGGACTGGAGGGTGTGAATAAAGTGGTAGAGAGCCTGCCTAGCAAGTACAGGACCCTGAATTCAAACACCAATATAAAAAAAAAAACCCAAACCAAAAAACCTGTTAGATATTGTTGTTGTGATTCTCTTGAGTCAATAGAGCAAAAGTAAAATAAAAATTACAAAATGTGGGGAAGAACAACCTTATACACTGTTGGAGGGAATGCAAATTAGTACAACCAATATGGAAAGCAGTGTGGAGGGTTCTCAAAAACTAAAAATAGAACTGTGATATAATCCAGCAGCACCACTTCTGGGTTTTGTTAAGGAATGTTAACTCAGGATACAATAAAGACACTTGCACACTGATGTTTATTTAAGCATTATTCACAATAGCCAAGCTACAGAAATAGCTCAGATGTCCTACAACTGATGAACAGATTAAGAAAATGTGACATATACAAACAATGGAATATTATTCAGCCACAAAGCAGAATGACATTTTGTCATTTGCAGATAAATGGATAGAACTGAAGAGGATCATGTTAAGTGAAGTAAGCCAGGTTCAGAAAGACAAAGTTCGCTTATTTTCTCTTATATATGGAAGATAGATCCAAATATAAACATAAGCATTATTACATATACATATATAAATACAAAACATATTTCCAATCGTGGGACTATTAGAGGAGACTAGGGAGGAAGGAAAGAAAAAGAGAATGATTCGGAGTGAATAATATTGAAATACATCACATCTTCGTAAGAGCAAGACACAACAAAATGTATTGAAAGCTTAGGGAGAAGATGGTAAAGAAAAGTAATAGAGGAGGTTAGTCTGATTAAAATACAATACATTTACAGGTAAAATACCAAAGCAAAACCCCACTGAACAATGAACAGACATTTAAACAGTAAAGAACAGTGATGTAAAATAGGTCATGATAAGGGAATGATATTAATGGGAGGACAAGGGTAAATGAAAAGGGTAGAGGAGGATGAATATAGTTGAGGTACTTTTTATACATGTGTGAATAGAACACTGAAACTGTCGAAATCATTTTAAGAAGAAGGGAGAAGAGGGAGAATAATGGTGGGGATGAACCAAACCAGATTACAGTCTACCCATATGTGGAAATGTCACAACAAAACCCCCTGTATGGCTAATATTTACTAATAAAAACATTAACATTTTTTTGGATAGGCACTGTTATGTATGTAGCATACAGAAATTTCTAATAGTTTTTACTAATCCAAACAAGAAAATGCTTGAAAAATTCATGTGTGCTATGAATAAGATACTCCTAATATTTCAAGTAACAAGAAAAGTATTCAAAATGAACAGAAATTTTTAAAAAATCATTTAAAAAAATCCATGTGTCTGTAAAAATAAACTGAAGAATTGTGTGTGTGTGTCTGAATGTTTTTTATTTTACTTTATGCAGCATATAAAAGTTCAAATAAATCTATGAAAATTGAGTTAATCTTAGATTCAAAGGAGTCAGTCAGTACCATGCAACTTGAATTTATCAAATATCACAATTAGTCTTCTGCATTTATTTCAAAATAGTCTTTTGCAAGTTTAGACTATGGTTTCTTGAAAATATTTCTTGAAAAGTTTTCCTTGCATAAGAAAGTGAGAACTCACTGGTGCACGTTTGCCAAACAGACCTGTGTTGCTAAAGAAAGCGCTCCTGTGTGCAGCCAACTACAGCACATTCACCCTGAGATCAAAGTGATAGGTGTTTTGTCTGCTCCTAATTAGGGGTGGGCAATTTTCTAGCCTACTTTGGCAAGTCCAGGGAAAGTCTTATTGTAGAGAAAGAGGCAGTGATCCTGCATACGGATGCAAAGAACTTCTTCGCATCACTCTTGTCCCATGTAGCGCACAGAATCCATTCCATTAAGGAGAATTCTGGAAGCTGGCTGAATTTCAAGCTGTGTTTTAATTCAATTTTTTGGCAGACGGCCTTAAAGGGAAGTCAAAGGTCATAGCTCGATAATTGGGTATAAATACAGTCCGTGCAGTGGCTTCAGCTTCAGTCATGCAGAAACAATTCTGAGCTTGATGATATCACAGATGCATATTTTTAATTGAAACAATCATGAGAAGTCCTACCATAATCTGAGTATTACTCTGTTTTCTCCCTCATAAACCTAAGGTACCCATTAATGGTGTTCAATGAAATGTTGCATCATTGTTTTTAATCTTTCTTACCTACATGTCTCTTTAAGCATAAGATTTAGAATAAAATGTTTTGTCCTTTGTTTTAAAAATGTCTATTATCTCTAAACAACTAATCAGTATTAAAGCTTATTTTATAAATCCAGTCGTGAGTGAAGCATAATTTATCATTGCAAACTTACTTCAGTGTTCAGATGCAAATATATACAGACAAGACAATTTTCCTAATTCTGATTTTGCACTTAAGTGGTGTAATTTTTTCTGTATTAATATAAAATGAAAAATTATGCTCCTTGCATTTGCATGCATGTCACATTTCCAATAGTCTAAAATCTTTCAATATGTGCTCTTCCTATCCATTCTGCTTTTGCTTGAAACCTTTATAATTTAGAAGGATTTCAGATTGGTTAAGATGATAATCCACTACAGCATGTTTTTTTTTTGTTTGTTTTTTGTTTTTTTTTCATTTTTCTTTTATTATTCATATGTGCATACAAGGCTTGGTTCATTTCTCCCCCCTGCCCCCACCCCCTCCCTTACCACCCACTCCGCCCCCTCCCGCTCCCCCCCCCAATACCCAGCAGAAACTATTTTGCCCTTATCTCTAATTTTGTTGTAGAGAGAGTATAAGCAATAATAGGAAGGAACAAGGGATTTTGCTGGTTGAGATTACAGCATGTTTTTTAAAAAATTAAAATATGCAGAAATAAAAAGCACTCATTTGAAACTTTTAGAATGAAGATGGGAACTGTTAATAATCATTACAACATACAGATTTCTACTTCAAATATTTAATTCTTAAATGCTAAAGGTGGACTTAGTCATGTAGACTTATGTAATGGAACAGTTATGACACCTAGAATCACTCTGAGCTTCTCATTTTGGGGATGAAATAAAAATTTTAGAGAGAAAATTCAAACAAAGACATATATGATAAGGTGTGATATGAGTTTCCATTTTTTGTTTTTTTCCTACCATTTCCATTTTGAAGAAACCAGATTGTTCCTTTGCACTGGTCCAAGCTGACTTCTTGTCCCTCTCTTTCTGCCTTTTAGAGGATGGAATGGAGAGGTGAAGGTAAGGCTTGTCAATGTGTATTTGTTTTAAACCTCTGCACCCGGACTGTCCAAATTTCAAAACACAAATTTGCCAGTCTGAAGTAACATGTGTCAGAGCTGCTTCCAAGAACCTGTCTTTGAGTCATTCATCCCCACTGAATCTTAATTTATTTTGGATCATATCCTGACAGGAACTTTGGGACTGAATTTTTCATTTTTCTGTCTTCCCAGTCATCTGCCTCACTCCATGTTGAAGGTTCCACTAATGAATGTGACATTTGCTGGTAAATAAATATATCCACCTCTACATGGTATCTCCTTGTTCTAGAAAGGCAGAATGAACAGAATCAATAGCACAAGGAAAGATTTTTTTGCCCTTCTCTTGCTTGATTTTACTTCTGCAACTTGTTACATTTGATAAAGAAAATGAAAATAACAGCTGTCATGAAATAAATCAGAGTCATGTTTTTATTTGAGAAAATAGAAATTAAAGGTAAAATTTGGTCCTCTGAAATTTGCCCACCCTAGTCGCTCATCCTATTCTGTTATAATGAGAAAAATGGCTAGATATTTCTTGTACTGAACCATAAGAAAAAGAAGTGAGCTCTGATTTACATTTTGTATTAAGGTTGTGGGATTCCTGGTGGGGGCAGTAGTCAAAACTCATTCCAATATGAATTCCAGAAATGCAGTTCTGTCTAGTGAAAGAAAGATGTGAAAATGGTTGTATTGGTTTATATAACTTAAAAGCATAGGCTTTGATTGTGCCTTTAGGAAAGGCTTTATTCAGGCATGGAATGATGTCATCAGGTCTCAGGTTCTTTCTCTCCTTTCTTCTCTTGACATTGTGTTACTTTGTATGACCTGTTTCAAGCACGTACTGCTACACTGGTGCCAAAGATGTCTCCAATAATTTAGCCTAAAATAACTTTAATAATGGATAAGGTTTTTCTTTTCTTTTCTTTTTATTGTTGTGTGGGGTGGGGGCACATTGTGGCATTTACAAATGTTCTTATAATAGATCGAATATATCATACTTGAATTCACCCCCTCCATCATTCTCCTTTATCCCCTCCTCCCACCATTCCTGGAATAGTTGGATGTGATTTTTTTTTGTTTTTTTTTTTTCTTTTTCTTTGGTTTTGTTTTATTTTTTGAGACATGGTCTCTCTATGTCGACCAGGCTGGCCTTGGACTCACAATCCTTCTGCCTCAGCATCCCAAGTACTAGGATGATAAGCATGAACACCACACACAGCTATGGCTACCATTTTTGAGTTATTCTTAATACTTGGTATTCTTCTTTGTATTTATAGGTATTGTCATATTTCTTACAAACATTCTGTGAGGTTATGTCATTTATTCGAAATAGAAGACTCATATGGAATGGAACTGGATTTGACTAGATGATTGGCCTCCCCACACTGGCATATAGCCCTTACTCTCAAGGAAAAGATACCTTCTGTCTTCTAGCCTCCATAAAAATCCTGAAAATGGGTTGCAATATCTGTTTAAGTCCTTGCTCACCCTGTACCAATCTCTTATCCAAGTAGGTACAACTTGTGTCCTGTCCCTCTCCCCATGACAGAGTAAGCAAAACCACAGGTGTTCAGCCACAACAATTGGGGGAGGGTGAGTTCAGAAGGGAAAATGTGCAGGGGCAAAATAAAATGTTAAAAATGAACACTGTAGCAGGCAAAGCTGCCAATTTTCCAGAAAATTCCTAAGAATTGCAACATTCAATATAGAAAATACCTCCTAAAATTCCTAGAGGTTATTTTGAGCTCTTAACATAATCTGGGTTTAGCTATTTGAAATTTCATATAAAAGTAGTAGTTAGTTACCTGTGGTGAGTGTTGACTGGCAGGTGGCATGAGGGCACGTCTGTGAGACTGAAAATATTCAGTATCTTAATTAGGGTGGTAATTACCACCATGTAAGCATATGTAGAAAGTTATTAAATTATACATTTAAAGTACAACTCTACCAATGTAGAGATAATTCAAATTCTCTAGTAAATTACCATAGAGAACCCCTGGGTTGCCTAGAAACCAGCTGCTTAGAGTCATGGCCTTCTCCCTCCCTCCAGGAGGAGTGCCTGCACCTGAACCCATTTCCACAAATTACCAGATGCCAGAGGCTATTCCCAGCCATCAGTCCAGAAAAGGTGGCATCTGACTGCAGACTATCTTGTACCCAACTCCAGACTGTGTTTACCCTGCTTACAAGACAGTTATTGTGCATTGCACAGAAAGGGTTGAGGTCTATCTCCAAAAACAGCCTATGGTACATCCAGCTGGGCCAGGCCTCAGCACACCAGTTCATGGGATGTTGAGAGGATGGGAACCTTGTGCAATTGTATACCTTGCTACCTATGAAGCTCAGTCTGCTCTAAGTGATGTAACTTAGTGCTTGACACTGCCATTCTCTCACTGATGAACACCTGAGCTTTCTTGCATTTGGGTATTACTGGACAATTTAAAGATTCCTAAATTGAATCTGTATGTTTGCTTAATTTGCCATAATAAAATACCACAGGCCAGGTGGCTCAAACCATAGGAATTTATTTTCCCACAGTTTTGGAGGATAGATAACCAAGATGGTGTTGGCAGGTTTAGTTCCTTCTGAGGCATCTCTCCTTGGCTTGCAGATGGCCACCTTCTTGCTGATTCTTCACAGGATCATCCCTCTGTGCATGTGAACCCCTGGCATCTCTCTGTATCCACAATTCCTCTTCTTCTAAAGATACCAGTCATATTGGATTAGGACTCACCTAACCTAATGGCTTCATTTTAGCTAAATCACTTTTTAAAATGCCTTATTTCCAGATAAGTTTGCATTCAGAGGTTCTGGGTTAGGGTTTCAATATATGAATTTTAAAAGGGCCATAATTCAGTCCACAAGAGTCTAGTTTGCTAGAACCAAGAAACAATGACTGTTGAATTTCAGGAACCTGAAAATGCTCTCTGTTTTTCTTCCACTCATTCCTCAATCCAATTAAATAGAGTAGAAATTTAGATTGGGTATGCTTTGAGCTAATTATGGTGCTATGAATCCATACAAATTATGCATAGAATCTGGTATACCAGGGATAAGTAAAAAATTAACACCAGAAGATTTTAGAACACCAGAAATTCTATTTCCTTCACTTCTAGCTGTTCTCCTTAGAACTTCTAGATCCTCAAACATGCCATCCATGATTATGTCACTGGGTCCTTGCATATTTCCTTCCCTGGAATACTTTTCTCTCCATAGTTGGTTACCCAGCTTGTCTCTCCTCTAGAAGTTTTGTCTGATCCTCAATGTCTTTCTTGAGTAGAGACCCTGTCATTTTGCTTTATAACAATTTATTTACATGTGTCTTCTATACTAAACTACAAATATGTTTAGGGGATGAACTTTTGTGTTTTTATATCTACCCCATCATCCGCCTTAACAGGAAAGCTTACTGTCAATGTCTTATCCTAGCCTAGTCCACTATTTGTTCTCTAAGTGGGAGGAGCTTTAACAAGATCTTCCAGGACTATAGTGAGTGAGGGTAGGGGAATCATAATCTTAATATTGTTCTGCTCTGAGTAATATCTACAAAAAAACCATTACAGAGAAAGATTTTATCAAAGAAATTATTTGTGTTTTCTGCTGATCTTGTCAAGCTTTAAGTACTACTAAATCAGAGTTCATTTACATATTTGCTTATGTGTCTTAAATGACCACCTTGTAACAGTGTTATGTTATACTTTATCTAAATATGCTACAAACATTTAAAGGGTTAAAAGTGTCAATTTATATAAAATAATGAGCTAAAGCTCTCTTTTATCCAAGAGTGTTACATTTAAATCCTGACAGCCCCTGCCTCCCACAGGTCACCTACCTAGGTGTGGCCTTAAAGGGACAGACTCACTCCCTGAGTCATAAATGCATCAACCCAATCTTCCATTTCCCAACCCTCATACCATAAGACAGCTTACAGCTTTCCTGGCAGTTATAGGATTTTGCAGAATTTAGATCCCTAGGTATGTAGTCCCTGAACAGACAACTTTTTATGCTCCTCTTAATATTCCTATTTGGGTCTCAGATAATGTATGGCCACCCATTTCTCTTAGGAAAACTTGCCTCCAACAGACTCTGCTCCTCTGGCTGACTACCTGCCTTCTCAGGGAACTTCTCAGAGAGCATGCAAACCAGATCCTGCCCCACCCTATAACAATTTCTGTTAAGCCAGGGCATCTTGTTCTCCAAAAAGGATATTCTACCCTCTCCATTGGGACTTTGATGGACCAGCCCTCATCTGGTCATTCTCATGACACCCACTGCTGTCAAGCTCAATGGGTTCCCCCAATGGCTACACCTCTCAAGAAACAATTAGAAAATGGAGAAGGGAGTTGGAGGACTCTTGAAATTGTCTAGGGAAGAACATTTCACAGTGGTTCTCTTGACCAATGCCCATCCTAATGCCTATGTTTCTTGCTCTCCTATTCTTAAGCTTCCTCCTTAAGGAAGGCATACTACATGTCTGCTATTGCTAATCAAAAGTTTAACCAGTTGTACCTCCAGGGATACCAACCTCTCCAAAACGCCAGGATAGTTGGCTGATACCCACCATGTAGAGGTCGGAGGATTGGCCCAAGACTCTTTATGACCTGTGGCTACAAGGGACCTTCATCAACTTCAGGGAAGAGGAAATCTTTATTTTTGGAGCCTGGGTGTACGCCATCCTGAGGCTCAGCACCCCAACATTGTTTGCCAACTAACCCTCACTTCCCCTACGCCGCCCCTTGCCAGCTCAAAGAAGCCAGAGTGAACACAACGCCCCTCTTGCTTAACAAACAAAAAAGGGAGGAATGTTGGCAATAATGGCGCCAATAGGTTTCAGTTCTTACTGCACCCTTAAGCTCCTGTTTTCCAGGGTCACAGTCCTGCCTCAAGTCTAGCTTGAATCCTCCTTCTGCCCCAACCTCCAATCAGCATGAACCATAAGATCCTAAACAATCAGATCATGCTGAGTCCCGCTGAGGGGTATTTAAACCCCTGGCCCTCTCTCCCTCTCTCTTGGCTCTCTGCTCTCTCCCTCTTCCACCAGGCAATAAAGAATCTCTTGGCCAGAAAAAAAAAAAAAAAGAAATCTTGGGAAGCCCCTGCAGACTGATGCTCTGGAGAGTCCAACCAGATGGACTCATCACCCTGACAAATCAACTACACCAGACACACAAACATCCCTCAAAACTCCTTGGCTACCCAGGCAGAGAGGAAACTGAGCAAGTGTTGCTAAGCATTCAAGAGACTGACTAGCTCTCTTTCCAACTATCTGAAAGCTCAGTATATTCTCCCAAGGTTCAGCTGGTAATTGTTATCAGCTGTCCACCCAGACAATAAACATACCAATCTCCAGTGTTCCCTCTGAATATAAGGCAACCTTATCTCTACATGAAAAACCATTGTCTAATAATTGACCAATAGGGAGTAACTGTTTAAAAGCATTATATATGTTTTTGAGCATTTATTTATAAAATATTTGCCTACAAGAGTACATAAAATGATTATAAGAATTGTATGTACATGTGAATCTGATATTTTGAAAGACTTTAAAGTTAGTCTTCAAATTTCTGAGTCAATGATGGACTATATCAAGAGTTTGCTTATTAATGCTTATGATGAGTTTAAGAAAGAGTCTGTTAACAAAATTTAATATAATAAAGAAACAAGTTATATTAGTATTTTGTTTAAAACCCAGGACCAGATGTGGTGGTTTACACCTATAATTCCAGCTACTTAGGAGGTGGAGGAAGGGATAATGGAGGTTTGAGGCCAGCCTGGGTGAAAAGTTAGTAAGACTCCATTTCATCAAACAAGCCAGGAATCATAGCATATGTCCCTAATATCAGCTTTATACTCCCATGCATAAGTACAAGGGTCAACGTGCGGTTTGGCCCCAGTCTAAAAACATGAGACCCTACCTGAAATGTAACTAAAGCAAAAAAGGGCTGGAAATGTGACTCAGTAGTAGAGTGTCTGCCTAGCAGGTGCAAAGCCCTGAGTTCAAACCCCATTACCACTACAAAAACAGGAAAACAAAAAAGCAAACAAACAACAAACCCTATACCATCTAATAGAATGATGTATGCTCTCCTGGATGTATCTAGTTGTTAAATAAACATCTGCAAATGGACAGTGTCATAGTATTGCAGAATGTGATATTTTCCCCAGTTACATTCATCATGTTGTAAATGCAGTTCTATATCCTGATTTTATTTTTTCTGGGCCATATACATTTTTCATGCTACTACCTTGACCCTAAAATGATTATTTTCATATTTTTTTGTAGGACTGGGATTTGAACTCAGGGCTTTGTACTTACAAAGCAGACACTCTACTGCTTGAGCCACATCTCCAGTCCATTTTGATCTGGTTGTTTTGGAGCGAGGGTCACACTATTTAATCTGGGCTGGTCTTGAACTGCCATCCTCCTGATCTCAGCCTCCCAAGTGGCTAGGATTATAGGCGTGAGCCTCTGGCACCCAGGGACCCTAAAACAATTTTATATATGATAATTTTGTTGGTTTAATTAAGTTATTAATTTTCTTATTGTGCATCTGGACTGTTTTGTATGCAGTTTTATGTAATATAGCAATGAATGTATTCTTTCTAATAATGCCTATTAATTCACAGAATACATCTCAGAAGTTGGGTCTAAGGGTAGGACTGTGTTTATTATTTGGAATTGATATTGCCATAGTGCTTGTCTAAAATATTGAACTTCTGCCAAAAGCCAACAGCTCTGTGTTAGTGTAGTTGGTCCATCCTGTGGCTTAAATGTTAAGCAATGCATATTCCTTTTGTTCTTCCTGTTCATATAAACTGTGTTAGTTTCTTTCTAATTCTAAGACTGGCCACATTGATCATTTTTGTTGTTTTTACATGGCATACTTAGATTACTGTGGTTGGCATTCTGTGTTTTAGAACTTTCTCAGGATGCTTTATATATATATATATATATATATAAATTTATATATACAAATTTTCACATTTATGGCTCTGTGAAACATTCCCTTCTCATTGCCTTGTATTTTCATACATCTCACTCATGATGTCCAGCCCTTTGCCTTTGCCTGTATAATGATACCATGGTGATTCCTAGAGCACAATAATGAGAGATAAATGAACATCCTATTGGAAATGACAGTTCTCTTTGTTTCCAGTTAATTATGTCCTTGAAGATTATTTACCTCCCTTGAGGTTATGACTTCCTAAATCCAGTGAATACTCTGCTCAGGGTCAGGTTCATTTTCTCAAGAGTCAAATTATCTCTATAAAAAATAACATTACAAAACAGATGACAATATCAACCCCCTCTGGAGGCGAGTTCTGCTGTTGAATTGAGTGGAATTAAAAACCTTAAACTAGACATGCAGATTAGCGAAAGAATAGAGCCTAAAATAAAGTAGTCTAAATCAAACCTTGCATCTAATTTTTATTGATTTCACTGTTTTGCTTCAGATATCCCTCTGTCTTCCTAAGCTGTCTTCCCTGTTTAAAAAAAAAAAAAACAACCCTATGAATTCATTTAATGAGGGAGAAGAGAGTGGAAGGATGGGGAATAAAAAAAAATCAAATATTTTGTTGGAGTGATGAAGCTACCAGTCAGTGCAATGCTGACTCTAATCTCCAGTGTAAATGATTGTACAATATGCCTTGCATTTACAATCTAGTTGGCTGTGAAGAGAGATCATGGGAACCTGCATAACAATACAGGCCAGGAAGCCAGCTGAGCAAGGTCGCAAGCTACAGCACAGAGAACCTAAATTGATTTTTCTGGGGCAGAAGACCCTGAATCTAGGTTTCTGTAATCTTTGCTCATTAGACCATAATGAGGGAAGAATAATTTATGTCAATGAGCATAGAAATTTATCTTTTCTGGCAGTCAGAGCAAAGTAGCATTATTTATAACTTAGAGGCATGCAGGTGGGTTTCCCTAGGCATCTCTTTCCATCAATACTTGGCTTGCTGTGGGGGAAAACTAGAGACATCTGGGTTTGTGTCATATGGTTGATACTTTTATAAAGTTCATCCATTCACACAGCATCCATTTGCCTCTCATTCCGTCAGCCATTCAGTACCTGACATAGAGATGGATGTAAATCAGTGCTATATTTAGGACATCTTTACTATAAGAGTAGATTTTAAACATACTTATGCTTTCATTGGGTGACTTTTATGAATACATGCAGGCAAGTACCTATAAGTAATGGTATAAATTCAAATATCATTATGGCCTTCAGGGTCAATGCATCATTACTCTCAACTGGAAAATTTACTTGGTTTACTCTGTTGCAAAATTATAATTGTTTTCGTACAAAATGTCTTCTTCCCTCCCATTTTCATTCCCACCACTATCTATAAGGTGCTCTGTGAATTTCTTGCCTTGATTAAAACACATGGATGGCTAAAGTCTAAGGATATAAGAATACATTGATGTCACTTGTGATACATGAAAGGGAATGGAAAGTGAATGTGGAACATGTTTTCATCAGGAATCACAGTAATTCTATGTTTCCATTCTTCAGCAATTAAAATTGGGATCTATTTTACTATATTTCTTCCAGACAGTTTTTTTTATTATTCTTCCCTTGTGCTTGATAATTACCGCATACACTCACTCAAAATTACTCTTTCTCAGGTAATTAGAAAGAAATAAAGAGGTGAGACCATGAAATTACCTGGTCTCCATCATCATGGCTAGATAGACCTTATTTTTTTTAGCCCAAAAGAGTGGGCCACATCCAGGGTAACTGGTTTACTATTCCCAATCATATCCTAGCCAAACACCCTTGTTTTATCTCACTACAATTTTTTTAAGTGTCTATTTTCCCATTGAACTGATACTAACACTATCTAGAACAAGATGAGAATAATCAAGTAGACATGTGGTCAATGCATGGGTGTGAAACCTCAATCCCCAAAAGCTTAAAGGAAAGTTGGTGTGGTTCACTCGAGTGTCTGCGGGAAGAAAGGTGGATATGAGGCAAGGAATGGTGCGCTCTGTAAAAAATTAGAAAACCCAGGTCTTATCCAAAGGAATCAATTTCTACTGGGTCTGAATCATTCAGTTAGCAGCTTTTTTCAAGAGATAACCTCTCCTTCCCTCAATTAAAAAATCTACTGGCAATGAAGAAGTTAATTTCTTATACTACTGGGTAGACTAACACAACTAACACTTAGCAGCCCAAAGAATAATATTAACCCATGAGTTCACTATCTGTTCTTTATGATATTCAAACCAAAAAGAAGCTAAAGAAACCATTTTATCTAAAGGGAAAATGGATTGCTTCCCTTTCCCGTGGATTTGTGGATCTAACTCCTACCACTTCCTCCTGAAAGAATAACCGCCTTTATCAAATGTTCCCACCCCCATTTCCCAACTATCAACATTGTACCCAGTTGTATTTGACAGAATAGGATAGTTAATATAACAAATAACCTTACAACCTCAATGACTTAATACAACAAATGATTATCTCTCATTCACAAAAAGCCTAAGGTGAATATTCTTTAGGTATTTTATTTCCTTCCAATATATGGTTTTACCATATCAAGTCCTCCACTTCCAGATATGTGGACAAAAGAGGGAAAATAGAGGATAAATAAAGTGAGATGTTTCATGGTCAGGCTTGAAATTGGCCTTCATAGCTTTCATCCTCATTGGCTAACAGTTAGTCATCTGATCCCAAACAGATTCAGACAATATGGGATGCAAAGCCCTCCTGATTCCCCAGGAGAAAAGTATCATGCTAGTTTTAAAAAGTACCATACCAGTATACCAGGGTGAACTTAAAAACCTAATTGATCCATGAATACTCCCTGAGAGACAAGCTTGTTCATCCATCCAATTAACATATGTTTAAAATATACCTGCCAGTCATATAGAAACCCTAGAGACACAATGATAAGACAGCATTCATATCTTCAAGCAGCAAATGCTTTAGTAGGGAGGCAGACATTCAAACAACTGTATGATAATTGATGAGGCTTAAATAGACTACTTAATACAGTGGGAGCAGAGTTGACAAAGTGCTCTTTAACCATGTGGAGTTTGACACTTGGTGATTATATGCACACCTTATCTCATTACTGTACTGTAGGATTCTTGAGTTATAGATCATGCCTTATTCATCTTTGTAGATCCTCCCTACTACCTATCCTCTAGAAGTGTCCATAAACATTTGTCAAACTGATGAATGAATAAGTTTCTGATAAGAAGATGAATTGATGAATGAACAAGTTTCTGATATAAACATAGACTTCTGATTTGATGAGAATAAAACTAGCCTTCATCAGCTTACAATAATTTAAGCTTTTGGTTTGATAATATAATGTTCTTTCGAATTCTCTTTTTGTTGCAACAAAATTCTGTGGAGTTTCATTCCATGATGTCCAAATAGGTTATCTTCAAATAATTCAGAGTATTTAGATTTAAATTACAGTTTCCTGACTGTGTAACAAGTGTTGATTTCATTTAGGAAACATGCTGTATCATTTATCTGGGCTAAAGTGGATCAGATTTAGTTTCAAGGCAATTATGTCATATTCGTGGCTACTGTAGTCATTATTAGCTTAGGAGTTGTTTCAAGGAAGCCACTTTCAAATACCTACTACCTATTATTAAATTTACTATGCACTTTATTTATAAATGCAATAATTTAGATGTCCTGATAACAAAGTTAAAATTACCCAGGCCTGCCCTGCCTCCCTTTTATTATTGAATGTATTCAGTAGAGGCAAAAGAAATGTCAGGTTTTAAACTGTTTACCAGATGCCGTTCTCTTGTTTAGTTCAGAGTCAACAATCTGTTGTTTGCTAAATGAGTCTATTCTAACACCAATACCAGAAGGAAATGAATTTCCCACCATTTATCATTAATTTTCAAAGTAGTTATACAACTTCTGTTCGAGATTTTCAGGAGAAAAAGTTTAGGAATGTGGTATCATATATCACTCACTCATAAGAATTGATTCCTTGTTTGCCAGCCTGCAAATGAAATTTGAAACCTTTTATATGAGCAAAAGGCTGGGATATATGTGTGTATTTTTTTTCCAAATGAATAGAAAGCAAATATAAACTAAGGACAGTGGGGGCTTTGTCCAGAGACCTCCCTTTATCCTGATGCAATAAAAAATACTTTTTTTTTTTCCTGGAGCTGCTTTCAACTTTGTCTAGTCTGTGCCTTGGTGAAACATTGCTTCACTTTTGGGTGGGGAATCTGCTTTGAATGTGCGGCTCTCTGTGTAGAGTTGCCAGACATTTGCATTCACCGTTTTTCCCCTCTTCCATTGTATCTAATGTACTAGGCATTCAGCAAACACAGACCAGGGTCTGTGTTCTCTACACCTATATTCATGTGTTAAGCATTCAATTAGCACCAGCTTCTAGACAGCATTGTTCTCTGATGATCTAAACCCTTTCTTTTTTAGCTGAATATTTTAGACTATGAGCATATGTGGGTCTTTTCTTCTTAATTAAATCCTAGACTGTATTCTAGATTCTAAAATTCGCTATGTTCTTCTGGATTTAGGACAGTGATACACAGACCAAAAATGCCAAATAAGTATTTGCTAATGGTGGTATGCCCGCTTATATCATGGTATATGTGTGAATGCTTTAATAGGGATTATTAATTTGAAAATCTGGAGTCCAAAATTAGATTTCAGGGGCCTGTGAAATATAATAAAGAAAAAAGTGACATTCAATGACTAATGTAGACCCCAAACCACAAAAGCCAGAGCAGTGCTTGAAACATTGAACATCAATGGTAATTTCAGATATTTTCATACCATATTGTATTTGTTGTGAATATCTTAAAAATCCATCTTAAAATTATTCTACTTATTAAAGCTTCAACTAAATTGTGTCATTTTATGTGCTAATAATGATTCAACTATTAGCATTTCATAAATCACTAAAAATTTATGCCTGGGGATTGGAAGCATAACTTAAGTCGTAGAGCACAAGTCTAGCAAGTATGAGGCTCTGAGTTCAAACCACAATAACACCAAAAATAAATGTAAAAGTCTATACCTCTTTATTTTTGGAGCAGTATATTTAATATAAACAGTTTCTTTCATGGTTCTATGTATTGAAGAACATTCTATATTCTTTATATTCTACATATATTGTACATTTGAAAACATAGCATGAGACAGATCCATAGCTCCTCCAGGCTGCCAAGAAGCCAGTGGCAGGAATGAAGGTAGAAACCCTCTACTTTAGATGCAATTGGCACATAAACCAGTATCAGGAGGCTTTTCTGGAGTCCAGTGGACAGGATTTTGAATCCTGGCTTTTCATTTTACTGGCTGTGTATCTTTACATTGCCTCTTTGTGATGGCAAGCCATCTCTTCAGCTGTGAATCCTATGATGCTTGTTTTCAAACAGGTTAAAATATGCTTTATACCAAAGGCAATAAATTCATAAAACACTCAAACCCACACAAAAGCAAAATAAGCTCACAATATAAACTGGTTTTAAAGTGGTCTAGATAAATCCTTGACTGTTGTATCTATTATGGATCAACTAAAGTTTGTACAAGAGGCTTATAAGTGCAACCAATATTTGAAGTTATTGAACAATGAACGTGTCCTCACGACAAGGGCCATTTAAATGGACTCTGGAGCTCCTCACTAACAGTCAGCAGCTTGTACATGAACATTCAGCCCAGTGAAGGAGGAAATTAGCCATATTTTCCTTCAGTGCTTTTGATTAAACTCTGATGGTGCTTTCTAAAAAGAACATTATAAAATGGAATCTCTGGAGACAGACATGTTGTAATTATTATTACAAATACTTAGCATTTTTATTATCATCATTAATTACATTTCTCCTTTAAGGATTTATCATAATCTCTAAGCCTGTTAGGTGTTCATTTGTCTCATAATTATCCACCAGTAAGCAGTTTGTTCTATATTCCCAGAAATTGATTGTTCAATGTTTGGTTCATTTTTATATTCTTGTATCACAAAGGAGATTGAAAAAAAGTTCCCCCTGCCTTTCCTTCTGTTCGTTTTAATTTCCTTAGTTATCCTGGACCCAACTCTCAAATCTTTTCCCTCCACACTAATACAATGGATACTTTAAAAAACTTGATGTTAGGATTTTTATAAAACTCAACACATCCACCTAGGAAAAGTGTATGATAGGTACCTTTTTTGATGGAATATAAGGGCACATTTTTGCATTAAGCTATTCCTTTCTACTATAGATTGCTCTAGTCTTATTTGGTCTTAACTATCTAGGTTAGCTATCCTTGGTAAAACAGAATCTAGTACTTGCTCCACCTCTGTATCAAAGCTTACTTTCCCTTCTCTCATTTCATCCTCTTTCAATGCTGAAAATAAACCAGGGTTGAAAGGAATAGCAGGTCAAAATGGAAAACATCTACTTTGTGCTGAAAAAGCAACATAAAATTTCTATAAATGTCTGTGTGCAGATTTCTGTGTCTCCATGGATTTGAGCAGCATAGTTAGCCAATTGACCTATTATGAGTAATGGATTTTGATTAGGTTCAGTGTTTCTGGGCAGGGCTCTCTTTTTTCCATTTTGTTGTGTTGTTTCTTTTTTGTGCTGGCAGTTTCCATGCAGCCAGACTATTTTGTGGATGTTGCACTATGCACTTTGTGTGAAAACCCATATTCTTCTCTTCATACTTTTCAAATATGTGCTTTTCTGATTGTAAATCCAGGTCATAAGATGATGCCTCAAGCGCATTGTGAAACATTTATTACTCTGTGAGACTCAGGTGATGGGAACTCTCTGCAGTTGGTGTTTGATTCTTTAAATGAGCTATCATCTATGACAATGACCTTATTTATAAGACAGTGTTCCTAAGGGAATATGGGCTTTTTGACCTTGGAATGCACATGGCTAACCTATTGACAATTTGTAATTTTCTCCCTAAAATAGAAATAACTCATTCTTGCTCTTTTTAGAACTGCATTCAGCCTTGGGTAGTAAACTAAAATTCAGCTAAAGTTGTATAAACTCTTAAGGGGAATGAATTTTGCTGTTGTTGATTGGTAAATATCATAAGCATCAGTGCTATTTATCAAATATCTCTACCTTCCCATAATTTAGCCAAATAATAATATTTCACTTTCCTTATACCCCTTTAAAGTTCAGCATAGTCATTTGACTTGATCTGGTCAACGAAATGTGAGTAGAGGTGATATATTTCACTTCTGATGAAATCATGACACTATGTAATTTATCATGTTCATCTTCTTTATCAAACAATGAAAAATATAGTCAACTTAAAGCCTCTATCTGCCTTGCATCTCTGGGTGACTGCTATAAGCAAGAACTTTTTATGAACTTTGTTGAATATATAGCATGAGAGGAAAAACACACTTTTGTATTTAGCCTCTGAGAGTTCATGTTGTTATTATAGCATAATCTACCTCATACTGACCAATAAGATGTGTATGTGTGTTGGTGTATGAACATATGTCTGTATTCTTTTGAAATATTTCTCTGTTAGCTTATGACCCTACAAAGAAATAGTCACTGTTCTTTGTGACAACAGTAGTAGCCTTTGCCTTCTTTCATTTGTTAGCAGTAGAGCTCACCCCAGTGAGAAGAGGTGTTGCCTTAAATTCACCCCATGTCCTCCACCTAGAAAATACTCAAGAATTGTCATCTTCCAGGAACAAACATGAACCTCAAGGAAGCATGAATGATTAAAAGTGGCCTCCTGCCCTCCAGCTTTCTCCCCTAAGTTTAAGGATGAATGTGTTCAGTCAGCAAATATGCATTCAGTGTGTGTCCACCATTATTCTTGGTGCTGGTTAAACAGATAGAGCAAAGAATAAATCAGATGCCTATAGCTCATCCTAGGCCAGGTGAATCTAAGTCTTGAGGGACAGGACCCAGTTACTGTCATTTTTTTACAATCTTGAGGACATTCAACTCAAAGGAAAGAAAAGCTGGCTTTTCACTTTGGTTTTATCTTTCCTTACTTCCAATTCAAAGTCTAAGACTGGTCAGGCAGAATTACTTATGCCCACTTCCTTCTCTCCTGTTCTTCACAGCATTTTGTATAATAACCTTACAGAGATGACTGCATAAGTATATTTACAATTATTTCTACATATATCCATGTCCCCTTTCAGCCAGTTATTTCTTAAGGGTAGAAACTATGTCTTATTATTAATTTTACTTCCACAATCAACATAATGCTAAGCATATCACTGGTACATATGTGTGTGCATGTACATGTATATAGTTGCATCCATACACACATGTATATGTATACATATACACATATAAAAATAGAGAGAAGGAAGAAGATGAAGAAGAGGAGGAAGAGAAGAGAAAGAAAAAGGGAAGGAATTAGAAATTTGGCAGTCTAGTGTGAAAATTTTTACTTATAGCCTCATTTGTTTCCCCTGGGTTCACTTGTTTAATTCAGCAGATTTTATAATCATTATAAATGCCATTGCTAACTTCATTTTAAATAGACTTATAATTTCTAAATAACTCATTTAAAATAGCATATCCTTCCTTTTTTGATGCTTGCATGGCTGTACTATGATCAAGCTAGAATAACATTAGGACTCAGTAGATGAGAGAAAATATAGGAGAAATGTAGACATTTTCATTTGTGTTTGAGAAAGAACTTAAGTACTTACACCTTGAAGAGAAAATGAAGGATTCTCCCACCAAGTTCATTAGTCATGTAGTGTAATGAATGAGAAGGATGGAATTCAGGGGACCTGAGATCATTACAAGGGTATCACACCAGGGTACATTTTTTTTCTAACTGTTGAACCTCCTGGCCTAATCCTATTGAAAAGAGGAGATAAATTGTTGTGTTTTGAAGGTGCATTAACCTTAGGTTCATTTAATGAATTACCTCTCCCAATGCACTAACAGATACCCTGGGGCCCAAGATGAAAAATGGCCTTTCTTCTCACACAGAGGCTCAAATATGTACCACTTCCTTCTTTCTCTTTAACTTGTGTTGACTTTCATCTTCTAGTTATGTATATTTAAAATATAACTGTAATAGACTCTCAGTTTAAAAATAAAAATGAGAAATCTACTCCCTAACAAGGAAAGTGTGTGTTTCTTATTTCAAATAGATTTTCTTAACTAAATTTCTGCCTCATTTTCTCCTTTTGGCATCTTATTTTGCAAGCTACTTATATTTCACCATTTCACGATTCTCCCAGATTTCTGAAGAAAAGGAGGGGGATGGTTGATTTAAAAAAGTGGATGCTGTAAGGATGTGAGACATGTAGTCAAGAGGCCCAGCAGCTAAGCTCAGGGTTCACCTCACGTTCTTAAACCTGTCTGTAGAGACTACTACATTGGGCCTTCTTCCCCTTCCTCTTCTGTAGAATTCCCACCCCCCAGCATCATTTTATCATATACTCATTTATGAAATATTTACAAGTAATAATCAGTCTTTATTTGGGTTCCTCCAAAAGCAGAATCTGAGATTAAAACTTTGGGAACATTTTTTAAATGTAGGTTTTATTATTATTCAGGTATTGTGAGGCCAACAGATTAGA
The DNA here is from genome assembly GCF_047511655.1 of Castor canadensis. Taxonomy (NCBI): domain Eukaryota; kingdom Metazoa; phylum Chordata; class Mammalia; order Rodentia; family Castoridae; genus Castor; species Castor canadensis. The sequence goes on along the minus strand of NC_133390.1, from coordinate 141,939,989 downwards.
AGATGTCTGCCATTGAAATGACAGGTAGCTCATTACTCACTGTTCCCAAGCAGAGGGGCATCCAGGCTATGCAGGCTCACATAAGGAAACACTAAGATCAGTCAGGAGGAAGAAATATTTTTGTGAGCTATGAAAACAGAAAAAGGAGTATAAAAGAAGTAATATTTTCTTGTCCTAATGAGTCTTGCCTAGGGAGATAAAGTTCTGGCCTAGGGTCTATACAGGAAGCAAGAATATCTCCAATTTAAATATGAAATTTTACCTGATTTACACAGCATTTAAGTCATGTAATAGTTTACTCTTCCTTGTACTCCATTCCTCCTTCTTGTTCTTCCTTTTGTACACAATAGTTATATAGGGGGGATACATTGTGACATTTACATATGTGCTTACAATATATCTAAATTAGAGTCACCTCTTTCATCATTCTCCCTCATCCTCCTCCCTCATCTTAGAACAATTTCAGCAAATTTCATTGTTTTATTTTCATACACAAATACAAAATACATTCACCATATTCACACGCTTATGCTCTCATTTGTTCTTAAACTGTTCATTCTCCTTCTCGTTTTCCCTTCTCTTTCTCCCATCTTTTCTACTCCTCATTCCTTTCCTTCCCAGTTTCTAAGTCTTCCTCTTTATATCTCCTGCATTCACTTCTTCCTCCTTACCTGCTCCTTTTCTCTTCATAACTCTTGTTTGTACAGATAACCTAGATCATCTGGTTTGCCTTCTGACACTGCTAGAAAACCACAACCATCAAGATAGCAACTTTTGTGAATCACATTTTGATCCACATTCTTTTCATAACTTATGAGAACAAGAAAAACAAAGAAGATCTGTGCATTGAAATTGTACAATGGGAGCACTATGGCCCTTTAATAGACAAATGAACTAGAAAAAATAGAGAGTAAGGTTCACATGATCCTATCAGAACCAGCTCTACCAATCAGCGAGGCACACCTGGGCTTCCAGCTAAGAAGCCTCCAGTGCCAGGAGTCCTGCTAATCATCAGGAATCCCATTATCACTGAGCCATAAACTAAATTATTAGTGATGTACATCCTGGATTATTCTGTTCATTTCTCACTCCATACATCCAGACATTGACACTTAATTATGTTGTCGCACAGTAGATCAAGTTTTACAGCAGTAACAAAAGATTAAAACTGTTTTATATTGGGGACATTTAGAGGATAAACAGCAGAGGGTTATAGGAGAGAACTATAGTCAGCTCTGTGACCATCTGGGAGACAACAATACAGCACTATTAATATTTAAAAACCTTTTAGATTTTTATAGCTTGCAACATTCCTAACAAACTGGTCTTCAACTCCACAGTGAATTTTTGGTGTCAAAACACACTGCTACACTGTTTATGGGTTTTTATTAACAGGGACAGAGCTGTCATCTTTGTGCTGTCCTAGTGGCCTAGGTGAAAGTCAGTGATGTTAAAGACAGAGATCTGAGTTTTTAGTCATGCATAACAATAAGTTCACAGGACACCAGTGAACCCTGGGCCTGCCTGTTTGTTTAGCTACCTCTCGTTCTTTTCTCTTTTCTCCCATCTTCCTTTTTTTTCTTTATTTCCATGTCTTGTCATCTTATAGTTTTTCTAAGTCTACAGAAATATGTATTAGAGTATTATTAATGTAATAGAAGTTCTTCCAAAGCCTGTGTAAAATTAACTTGGTTGATAAAGCCATGTTATTTCTGCCCAGACAGTTCTTTCTGTTTGAACTGTACTATCAAACCAAGACAGGCTTCAGAGAAAAGAATGGTAGGTACTGTACAGTAGATAGAACTGGGAGATGAGTGGCCAGTAAATGACTGACATCACACATTGACTCTCACCCCTACCTGCTCATCTTCCAAATCCACTGCCACTCCTTTTTTTCTAATCTCACAGTAGGAGAGTAGATACCAAGGAGTGAGTCAGAAGCGTTATCAGTTAGTGGCAGAGTCACTGGATTAGGAATCAGTCATTGAATCTTTCTAGGCTTCAATTGTATAATGGTGTACATCAGGAACACTTGTAAGAAACCACAGATAAAAGACAGAAAATAATTTTGTCAATCATGAAGTGTTAAGCAAATGAAGCAACTTATTTGTGGTATAACTGAGGACCCTGATTACATAGTTTTATGCATTCTCACCTGATTCTTATTCATGTGCTACTGCTTTTAAATTTTAACTTTAAATAATAATTTCAGATTTATTTAAAAAATTATAAAAATAATACAGAAATTTCATGTACCCCATTCATATATTCCTTAACTGCTATATTTACAATGTATTTTTAATCATTTATCAGTAGTATTTACAACTATTAATTTTAGAATTATTTAAGATAACTTGCAGACATGGTGACTTTTACTTGTAAATATTTTGGAGAATTTTCCTTAAAACAATTTCATTATATAGTTACAGTACTATGTGATTAACATTGATAAAATTCTGTTCTATACTCCATAGATCTTAATATAACTAATTTTTCTGGTGATTTCCTTTGTAATGAAAAAAAAAAGACATTTTTACTCGATGACCCAGTACACATGTATGATTGCATTTAACTGTTATGTTTCCAGCCTCTTTCAAACTCTAACAGTTCCCCAGCCTTTCTTTGTGTTTCATGAACTTTGATATTTGTAAGAGTACAGGCTGGGCTAGGGTGGGTGTATGGGCTAGGGGTGTAGTTCAGTGGTATGGTGCTTGCCTCACAGGCATGAGGCTCTGGATTTGATCCCTACACCACACACACACACACACACACACATACACACACACACACCCACACACCACCAACACCACCCAACAACAACCACAACAACAGCACAGGAGAATTGTTTTATAAGATCTCTCTCAACTTTTGTGGTATTCAAAAGTAGGGTTTTTAAAATTTTTATTTTATGGGTTTTTTTTTTTTACATTTACTTTGATATATACACATTATTTGTGTACTTCCACCCCCGCCCTGCTTCCAGGTAGAACCTGTTCCATCCTCTTGTTCTCCAATTTTGTTGCAGAGATAATAAGAAACATAGTGTTTTTGCTAGTTTCAGATAAAGATAGCTATACAGAGAGATTCCTACAGTTGTTACTATGCTTATGTATATTACAACCCATATTGGTTTATCTCTACCAGACCTCTTCATTACTTCCTAGTCCCCTTCCCACAGTGGCCCCTACCAGTTTAAGATTACTGTATTCACCACTATACAGTGAGCATATCAACCACATTCAAGTTTTACGTTTCCTTCCCTTTCCCTGTTCTTCCCATACATGGTCTCCCCTTAGTGTGTAACCCAACTCCAATAATATTACTGCATTTGTTTCAGGTCTACATTCCACATATGAGGGAGAACATGTGATTTTAGGACTTCTTAGCCTGACTAACTTTGCTTAAGATGATGTTCTCCAGTTCCACCCATTTTCCTGCAAAAGACAAAAATTTCATTCTTCTTTGTGGCTGAGTAAAATTCCATTGTTTATAAATACCATATTTTCTTAATCCATTTGTCAGCAATGGGTCATCTTCGCTGTTTCCAAAGCTTGGCTATTGTGAATAATGCTGCAATAAACATGGGTGTACAGGTGCCTTTGTAATAACCTAAGTCATATTCCTTTGGGTATATTGCTAGGAGTCATATTAATGGATCACATGGCAGATTTATGTTTAGTTTTTAAAGAAGCCTCAATAGTGTTTTCCATAGCTTACATTTACACCAGCAGTGTATGAGGGTTCCTTTTTCTACATCCTCACCAACATTTGCTGTTGGTGGTATTCTTGATGATAGCTATTCTAAGAGGAGTGAAGTAGAATCTTAGTGTGGTTTTGATTTGCATTTCCTTTGTGGCCAGGAATGGTGAGCACATTTTCATGTGTTTTTTAGCCATTTGGACTTCTTCTTTTGAAAAAGTTCTGTTTAGTTCAGTTGCCTATTTCCTTATTGGTTCATTGATTTCGGGGGAGTTTAGTTTTTTGAGCTCCCTGTATATTCTGGCTATCAGTCCCTTATCTGATATAAAGCTAGCAAAGATTTTTCTCCCATTCTGTGGTAGTCTCTTAAATTTAGAGAGCATTTCTTTTGTTTTGCAGAAGTTTTTAAATTTCGTATAGTCCTATTTGTCAGTCCTTTCTCATAGTTGCTGGGCTGCTTGAGTTCTGCTGAGGAAGTCCTTACCTATATCTATTGCTTCCAGTGTATCCCCTGCTCTTTCCTGTACTGACCTCAAGGTCTTAGGTCTGATATTAAGGTCCTTAATACACTTTGAGTTGACACTAGTACAGAGTGACAAGCCTGGATCTAGTTTCAGTTTTCTGCAGTCAGATAACCACTTTTCCCAACAACAATTGTTGAGAGACTGTCTTTTCTCCATCATATGTTTTTGGTGCCTTTGTCAAAAATAAGGTAGGCAATAGCTACATGGATTCATATCTAGGTCCTCTGTTCTGTTCCACTGGTCTTCATATCTGTTTTTCTGCCAGTACCATGTTTTTTTTATTTCTATGGCTCTGTAGTACAGTTTGAAGTTGGGTATTTTGATACATACAGCATTGCTCTTTTTGCCTTGGCAACTTGTGTTTTTTTTGTTTTGAATTGACCTTTAGGATAGATTTTTAAATCTCTGTGATGAATGTCTTTGGGATTTTCATGGGAATTGCACTGAACATATAGATTGCTTTTGATAGTCTAGCCATTTTTACTATGTTGATTCTGCCAATCCATGAGCATGGGAGATCTTTCCACCTTCTGTAGTCTCTTTCTTCAATGGTTTGTAGTCCTCCTTGTACAGGTCATTCACATTCTTTGTTGAGTTTACTCCTTAATTCCATTGTAAATGGAATTGTTTCCATATATTCTTTCTCAATTTGTTCATTGTTGGTGTATAGAAAAGCTACTGATTTTGTATCCTGCTACTTTTCTGAAGCTGCTTATGGTGTCTAGGAGTTTTGGGGTAGAGTTTTTTGGGTATTTAAGGTATAAAATCATGTCATCTCTGAATAGGGATAGTTTGACTATTTCTTTACTATTTGTATTCCTTTATTTCTTCTTCTTGCCTTATTGCTCTATCTAGCAATTCCAAGATTGTGTTAAATAGGGGTGGGGAGAGTGGTCACCATTATCTTGTTCATGACTTTAGGGGAAATGGTTTAAGTTTTTCCCCATTAAGTATGATGTTGGCTATAGGTTTGTCAAATATTGCCTTTATAATGTTGAGGTACATTCCTTCTATTCCTAGTTTTCTTAGAGCTTTTATCATGACATAGTGTTGAATCTTATCAAAGGCTTTTAATGCATCTATTGAGATGATCAAGTGTTTTTTGTCTTTGCTTCTGTTAATGTGGTTTATTATGTTTATTGATTTTCTTATGTTGAACCACTCCTGCATTCCTGGGATGAAGCCAACTTGGTCATGGTGAATGATCTTCCTCATATGTTGTTGGATTTGGTTTTCCATTATTTTAGTGAGGATTTTGCATCAATCTTCATTAAGGAGATTGGCCTATAGTACTCCTGTTTGGATGTGTCCTTGTCTGATTTGGGATTAGTGTAATACTGGCTTCATAAAATGAGTTAGGCAGAGTTCCTTCAGTTTCTATTTTGTGGAGAGTTGGTATTAGCTCTTCTTTAAATGTGTGATAGAATTCAGTAGAGAATCCATCAGGTCCTGGACTTTTCTTTTTTGGGAGACTCTATTGCTGCTTCAATTTCATTTTGTGTTATAGATTTGTTTAGGTGGTTAAAATCCTCTTGGTTCAATTTTGGATGGTCATAAGTATCTAGAAATTTGTCCATTTCTTCAAGACTTTCAAATATATTGGAATATAGGTTCTCCAAGTAGTGTCTGATGATTCCCTGGATTTCCTTGGTGTTTGTTGTTATCTCCCCTTTTTCATTTCCGATTTTATTAATTTGGGTCTTTTCCTTCCTCATTTTAGTCAGATATTACAGGAATTTGCCAATCTTGTTTCTTTTTTCAAAGAACCAGCTTTTTGTTTTGTTGGTTCTTTGTATGGATTTTGGTCTCTATTTCATTAATTTTAGCACTTAATTTTATTATTTCTGTCCTTTTGCTTGTTTTGGGTTTGTTTGCTCTTTTTTTTTCTAGGTGTTTGAGATGAAGCATTAGGTCATTTATTTGAGATCTTTCTGTCCTTTTAATATATGCACTCATGTCTATAAACTTTCTTCTTAGGACTGCCTTTGCTCTTTCATAGGCTCTGATCGGTTGTGTTTTTATTTTCATTAAATTCCAGGAACCATTCAGTTTTCTCTTTTATTTCTTCTATGACCTGCTGAAGGTTGAGCAATGTGTTATTCAGCCTCCAGTTGTTTGTTTGTTTGTTTGTTTTCTGCTGTTGCTTTTGTTGTTGAGTTGTAGTTTTATTGCATTGGGATCAGATACTATGCAGGGGGTTATTTCTGTTTTCTTATGTTTGTTAAGGTTTGCTTTGTGCCCTAAGATGTGATCAATTTTGGAGAAAGTTTCATGGGCTTCTGAGAAAAATGTGTATTGTGCTGTTGTGTGTAATATTCTGTAGATGTCAGTTAAGTCCATTTGATCTATGGTGTCATATAGGTTTAGGATTTCTTTATTGATTTCTTTTGTCTGGATGACCTATCTATTGGTAATAAAGGAGTATTAAAATCTTCCACTACCACTGTGTTGGAGTCCATATGTGCTTTTAAGTATGTTTGATGAAATTGGGTGTATTGACATTGGGTGTACCCAATAGGTTGATAATTGCTATTTCCTTTTGATTTTTTGCCTCTTTTATTAGTATGAAGTGTCCTTCTTTGTCTCATTTGACTAATGTAAGTTTGAAGTCTACTTTGTCTGATATATGCATTGCTTCTCCTGCATGTTTTTGGGGGCCATTAGCTTGGTAAATCTTCTTCCAGTGTTTCACCCTAAGCCAGTATTTATTTCTGTCAATAAGATGGGTCTCTTATAAACAACAGATTGTCAGATCTTTATTTTTAATCCAGTTTACCAAATGGTGTCTTTTGGTGAGGGAGTTGAGTCCATTGACATTCAGTGTTAATATTGCTAGGTATGTGGTGATTACTACCATTTAGTTGTTTTTGTTGTTTAAGGATTTAATTGTGTGCAGCCAAATCGATACTACTCTCTGATTACTTTTCTTCTCCTGTGGTTTAATATTCCTGTCTTCTCATGGTTTTGTTTGATTTTACCTTCTCTGTGCAGAATTCCTTGTAGAATCTTCTGTAGTGGTGACTTGGTGGTCATGTATTATTTTAGTTTCTATTTATCATGAAAGACTTTTAATGTTTCATTAATGTTGAATGATAGTTTTGCTGTCCTAGGGCTGAAAATATACCTCACTCCATACCCTTCTTGCTTTTGAGGTTTCTGATGAGAAATCTGCTGTGATTTTGATTGTCTTCCTTTATACATTATTTGTTTTTTCTCTCTTATAACCTCCAGTATTCTTTCTCTGTTCTCTGTGCTTGTTGTTAATGATAATATGTCATGGAGAGGTTCTATTTTTGTCAAGTCTGTGTTCTGGAGGCTTCCTGTACCTGAATGGGCAAAACTTGCTTGAGATTTGGGAAATTTTCTGTTATTATTTTATTGACTATATTATGTTTCCCTTTGGTTTGCACTACTTCTCCTTCAATGCCCATGATTCTCAGGTCTGGTCTTTTGATGGAGTTGCTGAGTTCTTGCATATTCCTTTCATAGTTCTTGAGTTGTTCTTCTTTTTTTTTTCTTTAATTTCTATTTTATCTTTGAGCTCTGAGATTCTGCCTTCCACTTCATCTAGTCTGTTGGACTGACCTTCCACTGTGCTTTTTGTTTGACTAAAGTGACTTTTTATTTCTAGGATTTCTGTTTGATTCTCTTTCTGAGGTTTTCTATATCTTTGTTCAACTCCTTTTATATTTTGTCTGCTTTAATTCATGTATCTCTTTTTTATATTGTCTTTTGTTTCACTTTGGTGTTTGTTGAAGTCCCCTATGAGTTCATTTATTTGTTTCTGTGTCTTCTCATGTTCTTTATTTTTGATTTCTTAAAATTTCTTGAATGCATCTTATACTTTCTGGGTAACCATATCTAGTGTCTTCTCCATGAGTTTTTCAGTGATTTCTTCCATGGTTTTCTCTTTGAGGGATTTTTTGTGGATGTCACTGGGCTCATTAGTGACATTTATCATTGTTTTGTTGGGATCAGGAACTGGGTATCCATTTTCTTCATTTCCCACCAAATCATCTATTGAATTTTTTTTATTTTGAGGAATGTAGTTTCCATCTCTTCTTTTTCTCCCCACTGCTCCACTTGGTGATGTGCAACTATGTTCGTGATAGGCTAGTTGGTGGTTTTAATTGTCTGTTTACTTTCCCTTGATTTAATTTTTGTGTTGTGACTGACTTGGTTTTTAGCTAGGTTGATGTGCTATTTCTGCCCCTGGCCTGGAGGTATAAATTAGTAATAACAAATTCACAGGTTCAATGCCAAATCACTTGTTTACATACTGTATAGAAAACTCCTTGGTGATAGTATCTATAAACATTGGGAGTTGGGGGATTATGGTTATTAGGCTAGAGATAGAAACTTGGGTAATTAGTAAAGGTGGCACTAAAAGGGGAAGCAGAAAATAGGGTGGGTGGGTAGGTGGGGGAAGAGGTGTGGAGGCTGCTGGGTTTTGTGGCCCTTATGTGTGTTAGGGTGTATGTCCACTGTTGTAATGGAGGGTGCTTGCATCAGGGATTACAGGGGGCTGGGTGTGTGTACAATTAGTACAGTAGGCTAGTCAGCAGGTGGTGAATGTGTAGGAGGGAGGGGTAGTGTGGTGACAGGTTAGGAAATGACAGGAGGGGGAGGCAAAGATGGAAGAAAGAGTGGATGAGACAGGGCAGAAAGAGTAGTTGGGAGGGAGAACAATGAATTCTAGGCACAAGGAAAGGGGGGAAGTATAGGGGGAAATAATAGGGATAGGAAAATAGTGATGGTAAAGTTAATGATACAAAACAACAAAAACAAGCAAGCAAACAAACAAAAACACCAGGTACAGCAACAACAGAAAAAGTTCAGTGTGCTTGGTAAAAGTTCTGGAGTTATTCCTTTGGTGTTCAGTCCTGGTATTGGTGCTTGTTATTCTGGGTTTTGAGGAGAAGGGTGCTGCCCCCTCTTGTCAGACAGCTCTTTCTTTCTTTTTTTTTTCTCCACTTTCCTTGGTCTTATGGGCCATCTGTTACAAGTTGGAGCTCTGATATGGTCTAACCAGGTGACTGGCTTGTGAGTAGAATTTGGTTCCTTCTGTCCACAGGGCAGGTTGCAACTAGGGCCTGAGGTAACTCACTGCCAGTTCATGCAAAGTGTTCAGAGCTGTTGTTTTCACCATGAAGCAGGTGAGTTACCCTACAGCAACTCTGTCTGGTTGGTTCCTCCCCCAGCAAGGCGGGGCAATTCAGCTTTGAGTACTGACATCAGTCCCACTGGACCAGCTCAGTGATGCAGCACCAGCTCTGCTTTGGGAGGCTGGCTTGTTGCCCTACCCCTACTCTCAGCCTTTGTGCCTTGCATCACTTCTGCTTGGTGCTAGTTTGGCTCCTCTGGGAGGTTGCTTGTTTTTCCACCCTTGCTCTCAACTTTTCTTACTTTTCCCACCTTTGTTCACTGAGAGTTGGGCTCCTTGCCCCACCCCCATTCTCCAGGGCAGGTTCAGCATTCCACCCCACCCCTACTGTCAGTGTTTGTGCTTTTCAGTTTTGTTCAGTGAGGGGGATTCAATCTGCCCAAGGGCTGCATTGGATTATGTTCCCAGGGGTTGGTACGGGAGTCACGTGTGGTGCATGATGCTCACCTGTTCATTCTGAAGGTTTCCTCAAGCAGCTTTGGAACCAGCTGTCAGGAAGAAATTATGCACCACTTTTCTCAGTCCAGCAGGGTGTAGGGAGACTTTCCATGGGTTAGAGTTCTTAGATGTCACAGAGTTCAATTCTGATTGATGCTCTGTCTTCTGCTATTGAGAGAAAAAAAGAGAGAGAGAAATGGCCAGGGGGCTTTCTCCCAGGGCAGACACACCCTGCTGGCTGTTCCATGCTGGGATTTTCCCAGCTGTTAGTTGCAGTAAAAAGCTGTTTTAATGGTCAGTCCTTGAATTTTATGTGCACCTAATGTGATGTTGGTTATTATTTTGGCTAGTTGCAATCAGAATCACCCAAGTGTAGCTCCCATGTCTCAAGGTGGGAGCTCAGGAATTCTGATTCCCTACCCTAACCGCCACCTTGGATCCAGCCCAAAAGTAGTTTTTAAAAAGCTAAAAATGTGGCATACAAATATAGCATGAATGAATAGCAAATATTTTATTTAACTCATTAATGAGGGAACTAGAAGATGTTAAAACCAGTCTAAAGAGCATTTGAGAAGCTAGGATATACATATGGAAATTTCACAAGAGGTGGTAAAATAAAATTTCTGGGTTGGATACAAAACTGGAGAATGTCTTATAGGGTCAGAAACCATAATCTTTGAGATTATCTATTCTATTAAAGAGTAACAACTTGTGTCACTACTTGGACAAAAATCTATGTATTAATTTCTGCATTCTAAGAGTTGCAAAATATTTCACTCATTAGGGCATCAATCCCAGCACTGTTCTGCAAGAACACACTTTCACTGCTGGCCAATAATGTTCAGAGAGAAAAAAATGTGAAGGAATACAACATGAACCTTCCCTATAATCATTCCTCTACTTCTGCCTCCTGCCCCAAGATACCTGAGTCCTGTCAGTACCAGGGCTGCCACCACCAGAGAAAGAGAGGGGACACCTTTCTCACAGGTCTAAGCCAACTCTGCCTTACCAAGGATATATTTGTCACCTTGTTTTTGGAGTTACTGGGCTTTGATCTCTGAGCTTCATGCTTGCTAGGATGGTGCTCTACTGTTTAAGCCATGCCTCCATCCGTTTTTGCCCTGGTTATTTTGGAGATAGGGTCTCACTTTTTGCCCAGGTTGCTTAGGCCAAGATCCTCTATTCCTTCCTGCTGTCTCTAGAATTAAAGGTATATGCCACTACACCCAGCTTTTTCCCATTGAGATGGAGTTTCACAAACCTTTTTGCCTAGGCTAGTCTCGAACTATGATCCTCCTGATCTCAGCCTTTCAAATAGCTAGAATTACAGGCCTGAGCCATCTGTGCCCAACTCTATTTGCCACACTTTAAGGAATCTAAAAAGGCTAACTAAGTAGGTAGGCTTTAAAATTTGAAGCCTTTAGGACTCAGATATACAAAGTGCATATTTTTAGGAAGGGAGAGGACCACCCAGAGTGCTAATTCTTTCTAATAAGGTTTTTCAGTTGTGTCACTTCTCCTTGTTTCTGCTTTGGCAATCCTTTGTATACCTTGAGCGATCTCTCACTAAATACCTATACCTATGTCACCAAAACGAATTTTTTGAAGGTTTTTTTTCTGTGATTAACTCTTTTTGAAAATTTTTTTTACTGATCAAATCGTGACACTTAAAGGCAATCAATTCTAAGTGATTATGTTTACTAGAAAGCATGGGAGGAAAAGATAAAAATTTGTGATAAATTCACGGAGATAATTGCAGTTAAGATTTGACATTTGGCCTTTTTCCTATCTATTTATTTATTTAGAAGACAGTAAGGAATGATTTATTAGTTAAGTGGAATTACACTTTGAGGGTGACACAGTTTAGGTAAGGATTGACTGCATGGAAGCTATCAGGGTTTGGGTTTTATCCAGTAGGATGGGTTACTAGGTGATGTGATTCAAAGCCCTCCCTGTGATCCTCCCCAGATGATTTAGTCAGTGTGCAAAGGATGCCTCAGTGTGGGAAAGCATACACCTATGCATCTGATCCTCTTTGCCCTTCCCATTTGGTCCTCTTCACCTTCCTTGGTTTAATCTTGATATGGGGATTAGGCTTCAGAAGGAGGAGATAGAGCATTATCTTAGTCATTGGCCCCAGTGTGGATCATCTGGGATTTCAGAATTGAATCTTATAGCTTAGGGCATTTATTTACTCCTGATTATGCCTATCTATTTACCTATGGTAACATACCCCCTCAAGAGCTCAAGACCCAGAATTCTTTCAGGGTGTACACTTTGATATTATATTGATCTAGGTACTTCGTGCTAACAGGAGGCAATGGTATACTCAGGGTCCACAGTCTTGTTTTCTGTCAGGACATGGAAAGTTGATTAGGCTCAGAGACAGCTGCTGAGAATATAGCCATTGTTTTGTACCAGTAGGAGTATAGTTATCACAAAATGAAGCAACCATCACATCCAAGGCTGTAAAATAGTATTTTGTAGCCTGAAGTCCATTCTTAAACTGAATCTTGTCTATCCAGTAAGTGATGTCTCAAAACACTATTCAGGTGTATTGTTAAGAGTTGTTCTTTCATTTACTAAATCCAAGTCACAGCACCAAAATGTTACCAGTGGATGGGGTGTTCCAGATGTTCCTCAGTTCTTCAGTGCAATGCCTAAGATTAGGAGGCTGCCCTAGGTGTGGCAAAGGAACCATGAAGAGTGGAAAAGAGTAAAGAGAAATTTATTAAGACAGTAGAATTAGACCTGAGGGATGAGGCACAGACAGTTTTGGTAAGGACTCTACCTAACCAGGGACACTGTATACCTCAAGAGGTAAGGTGGGCCATTTAGGTAAGGACTGACTACCTTCTACTTTTTTCTACCAATTTAATTATGTTTGTACCATTAGAGTTTGTGTATACAATTGAATGTCTTCATGTTTTCAGTAAAACACTACATCATCAATATTATCCTGTGTAATTAAACTTTCCCACAATTACTATTTAATGATGATATAATAATCCTAAAGGTTAGTTTACAATAATTCATTTTACTGTTCCCTTTTTGTTGGCAGATCCCCAATTTTCTCTATTATGCATAATGTAGGGTGTGTACTTTTTAAAAGTGAATTCTACTATTTGAATTTCAAAATTGATTTCCACAAAGTAAATTTTCAGAAGTTTAGGACTCTGTTGGGAATAAGCAGAATATCTAAAACTTTAGAAATGTAATCCTACTAGTAAGTGCAAGTACTTGTCTTAACATGCCAAGTGGGCTTGTATTTCATGTTTTTTTTTACTTTCCTAAAAGTTGACTTAACTTTAATGTTATTCAGTAATGTTTTAGTTGCACCTTTACTCAAATGTTAATTTGCATCTGGACCTCACTTTTTTTTTCTGTGTACATCATCCATTTCTTTTTAGATAGTGGCAGCTGGACAGACATAGTTGCAAACTGCCCTGGGTACACCTGTACAAGTGTGACCTTAGTAGGGTTCCTAACCTTCTCTTCAAGTTAGTTTTCTCATTTGTAAAGTAGAGATATAGGAAAAACCTCATAGAACTGTTGTATTGAATAAATGAAAAAATGTAATCACAATATTTAGCATAATTCCTGTTATACAGTAAATATTCACTGAGTAACTTTGTTATAGTTCTCACTAATATTACAATTAACATTTTGTAATTGTCTATTGGAGAAATAGGGATTTTTTTTCTATTTACTTATATGAGCTTTTTATGGATTAAATACATTAATCCCTTGTCATATTTGTTCATAAATTTATTTTCCAGCTTGTTTATTGCCATTGTAATGTTTGCTGAATTGTTTTAATTATGCTTCTGTGTTTTGTCAGAATGAGGACCAAAGCTGTTATAATAGCATTTATTAGAAAAAGAAGTAATTTTATCTCTTTACATATCCTACAACCATGGGATCTATTGATTAACATCATTAACATCAAGGGACAAAAATATAAAAAGCTTGGAACACCAACTTTTCAATATTGAAGCACAAAGTTAAGTAGAAACATATAATTTCAGAAATGTAATCTGTAATGAAACCAGATCATATTGTAGCTGTTTTCTAATCTAAACATTAAACCAATTATTACTATAAATAACCAATATAAAAGGTGAACATATTTATCAAAAGCCTGCATCCAAATTTATCTTAGTCTCTGAAATATGGACTTCATAGTTTTAGTTATGATTCTGTTTCATTAGCATACTGGGTCACAAGCCTGCTGGTTTTAAAGAACAAACAGAACTAAAAAGTATTGTAGTTTCACAATACTATTAAATATTGTGGCATTTCCCTCTCTTACCTTCTTTCTCTCTTTCCTCTAGAATTCAATAGTGACTGATTTAAATGCTGAAACTTCACATTATATTTTCCTTGCAATAGATTCAATAAGCTTTTTTGGGACATACTGCCCAAAAATACTTTCATTTTTCCATCTGATTTTCCTTGCAATGTCTGACCTCTTCACCCAGGTAATACATTGTTTTGGTGGGTAAAGACAAGAAAAGATCAAACCATTGTTATTTACAGATTACAGGGTTTGTAAAAACCTTTTGAAAAGATGATCTTATTCACCAATGGTTGTATCATATTTAAACTTTTTGGATGGATAAGCAAAATATGCCACTCGGATAAGTATGATTAAAATGTGTGTAATTGACTTTATAAAATTGTCATATACCTTTGGCAGCCTTTATAACATGACACTAAGTGGTAAAGCCTTATTAAGTAAGGGGGTCAGTAGAAACCCAAGTTTGTGGTACTTGTTAGTACTTATTGTAGCTTACTTAAACTCAATATGCTAAAGAGTTATAAAAGGGTATAAAGCACAATCTTGATTTCTAGTACAGAGACTAAATCTATGAACTTTTACTGTATAATTCAGTTTTTATTTATGCCATAAGTTTGTTCAGAGCAGCATTTCTCAAATTTTAGCACTTAGGTAAATCTCCTGGAGATCTTGTCAAAAATGCAGATACATCAAAAACACCACCAACAACATGTGTGGGCAAGGATGTGGGGAAAAAGGAACCCTAATCCACTGCTAGTGGGAATGCAAGCTGGTACAACCACACTGGAAAAAGAATTGGAGACTTCTTAAAAATCTAAACATAGACCTGCCACATGATCCAGCAATACCATTCCTGGGGATATACTCAAAGGAATGCAACACAGGTTACTCCAGAGGCACCTGCACTCCCATGTTTATTGCAGCACTATTCACAATAGCCAAGTTTTGGAAACAACCAAGATGCCCCACTATTGATGAATGGATCAAGAAAATGTGGTACTTGTACACAATGGAATTTTACTCAGCCATGAACAAGAATGAAATTTTATCATTCGCAGGTAAATGGATGGAACTAGAGAACATCATTCTGAGTGAGGTCAGCTAAGCTCAGAAGACCACAAATCGTATGTTCTCCCTCATACGCAGACTTTAGATCTAGGGCAAATGCAGCAATGTGGTTGAACTGGGATCACATGACAAGGGGAGAGCACATATGGTGATATAGAAATAGGTAGAAAACCCAAAACATGAAAGCATTTGATGTCCCCACTGCAGAGGAGCTAATACAGAAACCTTAAAGCAACAGAGGTTATCATGAGAACGGGATCAGTAACTAAGGTAAAGATCAGTTAGAGATGAGTCAACATGGGTCATAACATGTGTACACAAAAGCAATGCTAGGAATATTTCTGTATAGCTATCCTTAACTCAACTAGCAAAAACACTTTGTCTTCCTTATTAGGCTTGTCTCTTTTCTTCAACAAAACTAGTGATAAAAGCAGAACAGGACCTGCCTGGAACTGAGAGGAGAAGAGGGGAGAGGGTGGGGAAGGGGGCACGGGGGAGAAATGACCCAAACAATGTATGCACATGTGAATAAATAAATAATAAAAAAAATAAAATTTTAAAAATGCAGATACTGAGGCAGTAGGTATGGGGAGGGCTGAGATTTCTGCATTTAGAGCCAGCTCAAAGGAGATGCCACTGCTGCTACTCCATGGTCCATACTTTGAGTAACAAGCATGGAGACAAATTACTTATTGGGAGTGTGTAAAGAGTTCTTTAGGGGGCTCATTAAACACAGATTCCTAGTCCTAGACCCAGAGATTCTGATGTAGCAGAAGTAGAGTGGGATCCCTACAAATTCTTACATGATGCTGATATTGCTCATCTATAACACAATTTGAGTAGCTCTGATTTAGCAGAACTCAACTCTCTCCATGTCTGACATGTCACATTTTTATTAAAAAGTTAACTATGGTGACCTAAAGTATGGCTTAGATTGTTTAGGAGGGAACTGTGTTCTCTGGCATAGGCCTCAGTTTCCTTACTTATGAAATAGGACAAATTATCACTGACTCATTCCAAGCTCCTCATATACCTAGCAATCAAGGGGGAGAGATTCCTATTTAATTTGACATAAATTTCAACGCTTTTGGCCATGTCTCTGAAAAAATGTTAGCAGGACTCATGATAAAAGTACAAATGGAAACCTCATGCCATGCACGTAAACATTTACAACTTATGCAGCAAGTCATAGACAATAAATATGAATAGTATACTTGAGAATAATATGTATTTTATTGCAATATATACCTCAACCACCATGTGTATGTATTACACATTCAAAATTAATTTGTGAACATTTCCCACAATTGTACTTTGATACATGAGGGAATGGCAGTGGAAACTTGCTTCTCAAAAAATAGCACTTATTTGAGAACCTATCACACTCATGCTATTTTAGAAGTCTTTGACAGTCAATGCATTAATTTTAATTAAGCACCTCTATTGCTAAATCCTCCCTTTTCTCTGACATGGTTCCCATCTCTGATGTCAGTGGCTGCACAGTCCACCACCCTTCATGATAATTCAAATGAAATTCCTTTAATTTTGGAATACAGAATAAAAAATGGGAAGAAGCATTTCCCTTAGGTCTGAAGGATGTCAATTATGAGATTACATGTTTAGGATTATGTATCACACTCTATCTTGCTGAACATTAGATCCAAATGACAAAAGCAAATTCTCATGTGTATTTGTGATTTGTGGCAACCTCTGAATTTCAGGACCTGGGGAAGGTAACACTTTTGCCTAAATCTATTTTGGTGAATATAAGAGAATGGACATGTAAGGTGAGTTTTACTCAAACATCATTTAAAGTGCTTAAATTAATAACTTATTCTTTTAAATGGTCTACAATATAAACATTATGCTGAAGTCTTATCACTTCAGCTATATAGAGAAAATCTTGTGTCAAGTCAAGCCTTAATCATCTGCCCTGTGATTCTATGAGTTAGCATGATGGGTGTGTGTATAGAATGTTTTTACATTGTTGTTGCTCAACTACTGTTTATGACATCCATACATGAGTTAGCCCTTATATGAGAGTTAAAAAGAGAGTCCTCCTTACACTTACTACCAAGTTAACAGAAAATCAGAGTCTCTTCAGGCAAACCTTCACATTTCTTGCTTTAGCTGCCTAGAAGCTCAGAAGTAAATTTAGCAAAAATGTGCAATGCCAAAGTCTCTATATATTTTTGTTTCTTTTATTTAGTTGCCTTCTTTGAATTCTGCTTTTAAATTCATACATTTTAAAATGGGATTTAAACAATCAGTTAACTCAGGGAGATATAGCAACAGATAAAAGAAAAACCCTACTTGAATGTTGTGTCTTATAGAGTTCCTACAACTCAAGAGAAAAATAATGTGCATGGTAGAACTTTGCAAACAATAAAAACTCTCATAAATTAAAGGTTTTATTTCTTACCCACTTCATGGTGCAAAAATGGCTCCTGGAGTTTCAGCCATCACCAGAGGTTATTTCATGTTTGTGCAAACAGAAAGAAAAAGGAAAAACAGAAGATTAAAATGGGATCATTTTAATTTTGTAGCTATTCTAGAAGTTCTACAAAGCACTTGGTCACATAACCACACCTGCTTTGAAATATATTATCTCATTCCTGGCAACAGCAAAGTCAGCTAAATATCAAGATTCTGTTACTTTGAAGGAAGTAAAGAGATAAAGATGAAGAGCTTCAATTCCTGCCACAAACTTTTCATTGGTGTTGGAATGAGGACTTTTAAATCTCTCACTATAGTAATGATGTACTTAATGTTTAAAATTATCATACAGTTTTAAAGTATCTGATGCTACACTGGATAGATCTTTATTCAAATTCATTCCATGTTTCAAACACTGAAATCTTACATCCCATATTAGCGTAATTTTCAGCAACAAAGTAAATGAAATTTTAAAAAATAGGATGCAGACAATGACATCCAGAATTGTTCATGTACAATTTGGCTTTGTTTGGGAATTGAATCAATGATTTATTTTCATAACTATTGATTTCCTTTCCTGGTTGTTTTATGAACTGATTGGAAAGGGCCATTGTGTTCAGTCTTTGTTTTGTTTCCATTTATCCTCTGAGTGCAACAGTGATTGTGGATATTTCCTTGACTAACTTTTCAGAACTAAATTGAGCTTCAGAAATACATTATGAAATTGACTGCATTTACAAACTGGCATTTGACATTTCTGTTTATAACCATGGTACCTTTTACCCAAGATCCAGGAAAGTTTTGACAAAAGCGAATTTCCATTAACTTCTGCGTTAAATGCCAGAGCCTATTATTTATATCTGAGATACACTAAATTAAGATAATTTAATCTTCTTGCCCAAGGTCAAGAGCATTAAAAGAGAATGTGTGCCATGAATAAGCAATGTTATAAGCAAAAACAATACACAGCAACTTTTCATCATTAACCAAAAAATTGTCAATTGAATAAGTATAATCTGTACTCACTGAACTTTAAAAAAATCTCATGTTGAATTAACAATCTCATATCTTCTAAGGATATACATATTTTATATTTACACTCAGCCAGTCATAGCTGTTTGTTGGTGCTGATGTGGGTTGTATATGAATGAATATGTTTGTGTGTACAGATGACTGTGGATGATATTAAATATTGTGATTCAGGAAAGCAAAATTAGAAATAGATTTAATGTCTATTTATCAGTCAACCAGGTAATCAGCAATCTACTTACTGCTTCTTGACCCAATAGTAGATTTTATGCTATTAATCATCACTTCAGAATAGGAGGGAAACTTCTGGAAGTTCTCATTGTCCAAGTTTCTCACCACCATCAGCCAAGCATCTTTCTCTCCTGTTTTTAACTTCGCAACTAGTTTTCACAATTTGTTGTCCTATAAAGTAATAAATGGCCCAAATTTCCAACACACTAATTAAAATTCCATTTCTCATGAATTCCTTAATCGAGTGCAAGTCATTATGTGCTTTGTTGATTCTTAAGTGCAAAGATAATTGCAATGGGCAGCATGAAAAGAGTTTGATTATTGCCTGTCGACTCTTGTGAATTCTAATAGGTCTAATTGCATAGCATCAATTCATCATCTCAGCATCACTTCTTTTTATTATTAGCTCTCCGAATTGTAATGTGCTCATAAAGAAGTGTTGTAGTATATCAGAGATGACATGGTACCTGGCCTATTAAAATTTTCAGCCCTTACCTTGTACAACTCTTGAAATTAAAAGTTTATTATAGAGTGCTCTTTTCCTGAAACTAATTTTAAAATGTTCTTGTATGATGAAATGAATACCGTCCAATAATCTACACATGAATTTTCCTTTGTAATAATTCTATTAAATGACTGCCAAGACCTTTTTTGCTCAGATTGTTCCTATAAATTAAGAACATAATGTGTTAGTTGGAAAACATTTATTAGACTTTTTAATGGGAATTCCTGGTGGCATTTGTTAGAAAGTTTCGATACTATAGAGGCTATTATAAAGGCAAGGGAAAGAAAGTTCTTTCACCAAATAATGATATGAAATCTCCCAGGCACCCCCAATTATAAGGCTAAATGGCCACCAGCAATTGAGGTGCTGAATACTCTATCATTTTACTTTGGAAATAGAACAGCCCTAGTACAAAGAAGGAACATAAACCTCTAATCAATCTACAGATAAAATAGTGTTCCATATGTGTACAGGTGTATGTTAATAATGACAGCTGCAAATCTGGGGACCTAAAGCCTCTGTCAAGCACTGTACTTTAGTCATTATTTCCAATAATCTTAAGGGTCCTTATGAACAAAGCTTTATTATGACAAATTTTCAGACCAGAGTCAAAATATTGCCCATGATCACCCGATAGTATATGTCAATGCTAGAATTTAAACATAGACTTGTGTAGCTTGTATACTATTTTCAACACACTCTATGGTATGATTTATCAAGAGAAAGGCATCACAATCAGCAATAGTGAATTTTGGAGGAAAAATTATCATACTCTTAAGATGGGACTCCAAGTCAACCCCAAAATCAAATTTCAGGTGTTTCTGTTTCCTTTAGGATAATATGATCAGAAGTAATTAAAATAGAGAATGAGTAAATTTCATAAGATAACTTTCTAGAAGTTAAACAAATTGAAAGAGAATGTCTTAGTTATCTATTGCTGTGTAACAAACTTTTCCAAAACTTGGAGTAAATCAACAACTATGTTTTAGGCTTGCAGATTCTCTGTGATGGAAATGACTTTTGTTCTTTACCATGTGTGAGTCCTTATTGAAAAATACTTGAATGAATGGGAACTGGGTCACAAATCTGGCATCTGAGTTGGGATGCTTTCCAAAAGGGGTCAGCTAGGATTGCCTATCAGAGTGCTTACCCATGTGCCTTTGACTTCTCACTGCATAGCACTGGATTCCTAGAGGGAGTGTTCAGACAGCAAATACAAGAGATCAAGACGGAAGCTGCAGAGTTTATCACCTTCTGTTGGAAGTCCCACAGCATCAATTCAACACATTTTGTTGGTTATAAGCAAGTTACTATAGCCATCTGAGGTTCGTTGGGAGGAGATTTATAATCTAGCTTCTGATGAAAGTGTGGTAAGGTCACATTGCAGAAGAGCCAGCAGGATGGGAAATATTGTTGTGGCCATCTTTGGATAATATAGCCTGCCATAGGGAATGAGTCAACTTCATGTTATTACTTGCTGGGCAGTAAAACCATTTGGAAGGAAACAGTCCCCCAGTAGGTATAAATTATTGTCTTAAACATATCTCTGAAGATTACTTTAATGAGAAGATACCTCTTTGCTTTGTGAGTTTGTATGATGAAAAGCAAGAATAAAACTTAATTCATTTTTATAGAGCAAATGTTTGGTTCTTTTCAAAAAGATCCTTCACAATATATAGTGTAGACATAAATATTTTATTAAACACATGGGTTGATTTCCAAATATAAAGAATTAAGAGAAAATATTCGTCCTAAACTTGCTATACCATATGAAATTTCTAATATACCCTACACTTTAATAGAGAAATAAATTACCACACAGAAATTCCTGTTTATTGTGTTCTACTTTGAAAATCATAGATTTGAATAGTGACTGATATGAAATTATTGCTAACTATATTGTCATAATTTTTAAAAATTAGATAGAATTTATACATAATGAAATGCAAAGACCTTAAGTTTAGATGGTCTCTAAATTACAATAGGTCAACTTGGGAGTTTTCAACTTTATAATGGTATGAAAACAATATACATTGAGAAAAACCATGCTTTGAATTTTGAATGTTGATTTTTTTCCCATGCTGATTATACATGGTATGATACTCGTTGATTATATTGGAGAGTAGCAGAAAGCCACAGCTACAAGTCAGCCATGTTCTCTGAGAAGACAAATGATACTGTCCAGGGTACTGTTGCTAAACTATGATGACCTGTTAGGTTAGCTGTGTTAGATGCATTTACACTGTGTACACTGTGGCATTTGCAAATGTTCCCACAATACATCAAATATATCATACTTTAAATCACCCCCTTCATCATTCTCCTTTATCTCACCCTCCCACCATTCCTGGACTAGTTTAAACAGGTATCATTCTTCCTTTTACATACATGTGTACACAGTATTTACATCATATTCACTCTCCCATACCCTTTCTGCTCCTCCTCTCCCTCCCACTGGTAGTAAGCTGCCCCTCCACTGTGGGCAGGACCTGTTCTATTCGGTAAATGAAAACAAACATGACATTTTTATTTGTTTAAGATAGCTACACAGGGAGTTTCCTTGTGACATTTCCATGTGTGTGTGTGTGTGTGTGTGTGTGTGTGTGTTAATTATAACCTGAATTGGTTCATCCCCTCTATTTTTCTTTTTTCTATATTCATTCTTGTATAGAGAGTACATCAACTATATTCACCTTCTAACCTTTCATCTTTTATACTCCTCCTCTCATATGTGACCTCCCCTTAGTGTGACCTGTTTTTCATAATACCTCTGTGTTTGTATTAGGTCGATATTTCACATATGAGAGAAAACAATGCCGCTTTTGACCTTCTGAATTAGGATAAGTTCACTTAAAGGTGATGTTCTCCAGTTCCATCCATTTATCTCCAAGCAACGAAATTTCATTCTGAATAAAATTCCGTTGTATATAAATACCACATTTTTTAAATCCATTCATCAGCAGTGGGGCATCTTGACTGTTTCCATACCTTAGATATTGTGAATAATGCTGCAATAAATATGCATGTTCAGGTGCCTTTATTGTAACCTCTTACATTCCTTCTGTTATATCCCTAATTGCTGGATCACATGGTAGTTTTATTTTTAGCTTTTTGAGGAGCCTTCATAATGTTATAGTATAGTATAGTACAGTGACAGTACTAATTTATATTCCTACCAGCAGGGTATGAGGGCTCCTTTTTTTCCCACATCTTTGCCAACACTTGTTGTTTGTTGTGTTTTTGATAGTAGTTATTTTAACAGGAGTGAGGTGGAATCTTAATGTGGTTTCGATTTTCATTTCCTTTATGGCCAGGGATGATGAGCATATCTCTTCATGTGTTTTTTTAGCTATTTGGACTTCTCCTTTGAAAACGCTCTGTTGGGTTCATTTGCCCATTTCTGGTTTAGTTTTTTGAGGTCTCTGTATCCTCATTATTAATCCCTTGTCAGATATATAGCTGGCAAAGATTTTTCTCCCACTCAATGAGCAGCCTCTTCAACTTAAAGACTATTTCTTCTGTTGTGCAGAAGGTTTTTAATTTCATATAGTCCTATTTGCCAGTCCTTTCTCTTGGTTACTGAGCCATTTGAGTTCTACTTAGGAAGTCATTGTCTATGCCTATTAATTCCAAAGTATTCCCTGCTCTTTCCTGCACTAGTTTCAAAGTTTCAGGTCTTATATTTAGGTTGTTAATCCACTTTGAGTTGCTACTTATACAGGGTGAAAGACGTGGATCTAGTTTAGTTTTCTGCATGCAGATATCCAGTTTTCCCAGCAACATTTGTTGAAGAGGCTGTCTTTTTTTCATCATATGTTTTGGGTGCCTTTGTCAAAAATCAGGTGGGCATAGCTGCGTGGATTCATAGCTGGATCTTCTATTGTATTCCACTCTTGTCTTCACATCTGTTTTTGTGCCAACACCATGCTGTTTTTCTTGCTATAACTCTATAGTTTAAAGTTGGGTATTATGGTACCACCAGCATTACTCTTTTTGTTCAGTATTGCCTTGGCTGTTAGCAGTCTTTTGTGCTTCCAGATGAACATTAAGGTTGATTTTCAATCTCTTTGAAATGTCAAATTTTGATGAGAATTGTAATGAAAATAGATTACTTCTGGTAATATAGCCATTTTCACAATATTGATTCTACTAATTCATTAGCATGAGAGATCTTTCCATCTTCTGTAGTCTTCTTCCATTTCTTTCCTCAATGATTTAGTTTTCCTTGTAGAGGTATTTCACATCTTTTGTTAAGTTTATTTCTCGTTATTTTATTTTTTGAGGCTATTGTAAATGAAATTATTTTCCTACATCCTTTATCATCCTGTTCATTGTTGGTATATAGAAAAGCAACTGATTTTTGTAAATTGATTTTTTATACTGCTATTTTGTTGAAGCTGTTTATGGTGTCTAGGAGTTTTTTGGTGGAGTTTTTCAGGTCTTTTAGGTATAAGATCATCTCATCTGCAAAATGGGATAGTTAGACGACTTCCTTTCCAATTGTATTCCTTTTATTTCTTCTTCCTGCCTTATCGCTCTGGCTAGGAATACCAAGAATATGTTTAATAAGAGTGGTGGCAGTGGACTTCCTTGCCTCTTTCCTGACTTAAGAGGAAATGGTTTCAGATTTTTCCCATTTAGTATGATGTTGTCTATAAGTTTTTCATTGATCACCTTTATTATATTGAGGTAGATTCCTTTTACTCCTAGTTTCATCAGAGCTTTTGTCATGAATGGATGTTGAATTTTGTGGAAGACTTTTTCTGCATTTATTGAGATGATCATGTGGTCTTTTTCTTTGCTTCTGTTAAAATTCTGTATTACATTTAATGATTTTTTAATGTTGAACCATCCCAACATCCCTGGGATGAAATTGACATGGTATATGATCTTTTGAAATGCTGTTGAATTTGGTTTGCCAGTATTTTATTGAGGATTTTAGAATCTGTATGTCCTTGTCTGGTTTGGGGATGAATGCAATACTGGCTTCATCGAATGAGTTTGGCAGTGTTCCTTCTCTTTCTATTTTATGGAAACAGTGTCGGTATTAGTTATTCTTTAAAGGTCTGGTAGAATTCAGCTGTGACTCCATCAGGTCCTGGACTTTTTTTGTGGGGGAGACTCTTTATTGCTTCTTTGATTTCATTGCTTGTTATAGATCTGTTTAAGGGGTCAATATCATCTTGGTTCAATTTTAGATGGTCATATGTGTCTAGAAAATTGTCCAGTTCTTCTAGTGTTTGAAATTTATTTGAATATAGCTTTTCAAGGTATTTCCTAATGATTCCCTTGATATTTGTTATTACTGACCCTTTTTTATTCTAATTTTATTAATTTGGGTCTTTTCTCTCCTCATTTTAGTCAGATTTGCCAGGGGTTTGACAATCTTATTCATTAGCTAAGAATCTTTGTTTTTGTTTCATTGATTCTTTTCATTTTTTTTTTCTTTTTTGTTCTCTATTTTGTTGATTTTGGCCATTATTATTATTATTATTATTTCTCTTCTGCTAGTGTTAGGTTTAGCTTGTTCTTGTTTTTCTAAGAGTTTGAGATGCAATATGTGTTGATTGCTGCCATTTAGTTGTTTTGCTTATGTAAAGGTTTGTGTGTGCACAACAAATTCTACACTACTCTCTGATTGCTTGTTTGCTTTTCTCTTGATGTTTAATAATTCCTATCCTTTTTATGGCTATGTCTTTTTCCCTCTTCTGTGTGTAGGATTCCTTTCAGAATCTTCTGGAGTGGTTGTTTAGTGGTCATGCATTGTTATAGTTTCTGTTTAACATGGAAGATTTTTATTCCTCCTTCAATTTTGAATGATAGCTTTGGTAAGTAGAGTATCCTTGAACTAAAATTGTTTTCACTCCATGCCCTTCTTGCTTTTAAGAATTATGTTGAGAAATCTGCTGTTATTTTCATGGGTTTACATTTATATACCACTTTAGTTTACTCTCTTACAGACTTCAATATTCTTTCCTTGTTCTCTAGGCTAATTGTTTTAGTAATCAAAGGAAGTCCTAAGAGGAAAGTTTATAACCATGAATGCATATATTAAAAGGACAGAAAGATCTCAAATAAATGACTTAATTCTACATCTCAAACTCCTAGAAAAACAAGAACAAGAAAAACACAAAACAAGCAGAGGGACAGAAATAATAAAAATAAGGGCCAAAATTAATGAAATAGATACCAAAATCCATACAAAGAATCAATGAAACAAAAAGCTGGTTCTTTGAAAAAATAAATAAGGTTGATAAACCCCTGGCAAATCTGACTGAAATGAGGAGGGAAAAGACCCAAATCAATGAAATCAGGAACAAAAAAGAGGAGATAACAACACCAAGGAAATTCAGGGAATTGTCAGAGACTACTTTGAGAACCTATATTCCAATAAATTTGAAAATCCTGAAGAAATGGACAAATTTCTGGATACTTATGACCATCCAAAACTGAAGCAAGAGGATATTAACCACCTAAACATCTATGACATGAAATGAAATTCAAGCAGCAATAATAAAGAGTCTCCCAAAAAAGAAAAGTCCAGGACCTGATAGAGTCTCTGCTGAATTCTATCAGACCTTTAAAGAAGAACTAATACCAACTCTCCTTAAATATTTCCATGAAATAGAAAGGGAAGGAGTACTGCCTAACTCATTTTATGAAGCCAGTATTACACTCATCCCAAAACCAGACAGACACATCCAAAAAGGAGAACTATAGGCCAATCTCTTTAATGAACATAGATACAAAATATTCTCAATAAAATAATGGCAAACTGAATCCAACAATATATCAGTAAGATCATTCACCATGACCAAGTCAGCTTCATCCCAGGGATGCAAGGGTGGTTTGACATATGCAAATCAATAAATGTAATACAGCACATTAATAGAAGCAAAGACAAAAGACACTTGATCATCTCAATAGATGCAGAAAAAGCCTTTGATAAGATTCAACACCACTTTATGATAAAAGTTCTAAGAAAACTAGATGTATCTCAACATTATAAAGGCAATATAATAAATATAAACCTATAGCCAACATCATACTTAATGGTGAAAAACTGAAACCATTTCCCATAAAATCAGGAATGAGACAAGGGGAGAGTGGTCTTCATACTCCTATTCAGCATAGTCCTGGAATTCCTAGCAAGAGCAATAAGGCAAGAAGAAATAACAAAAGGAATACAAATAGGTAAAGAAATTGTCAAAGTATCCCTATTTGCAGACAACATGATCCTATACCTGAAAGACCCAAAATACTCTACCCCAAAACTCCTAGACACCATAAATAGCTTCAGCAATGTAGCAGGATAAAAAATCAACTTACAAAAATTAGCCTTTCTATATACCAACAATGAACATATTGAGAAATAAATATAGGAAAACAATTCCATTTGCAATAGCCTCAAAAAAAAATCAAATACCTAGGAGTAAACTTAACAAAGGATGTGAATGACCTCTACAAGGAGAACTTACCTCTGAAGAAAGACATTGAGAAGACTACAGAAGGTGGAAAGATCTCCTATGCTCAGTAGTTGGTAGAATCAACATAGTAAAAATGTTTTACCCAAAGCAATCTACATGTTCAACTCAATTCCCATCAAAATCCCAATGACATTCATCACAGAGATTGAAAAATCTACACTAAAGTTCATTTGGAAACACAAAAGACCATGAGTAGCCAAGACAATACTCAGCAAAAAGAGCAATGCTGGAAGTATCACAATACCCGACTTCAAACTGTATTACAGAGCCATAGCAATAACAACAGCATGGTACTGGCACAAAAACAGATATGAAGACCAGTGAAACAGAATAGAGGACCTGGATATGAATCTATGTAGCTATGCCCACCTTATTTTTGGGAAAGTCTCCAAAAACATCTGATGGAGAATAGACAGTCTCTTTATCAAATGTTGCTGGGAAAAGTGGTTATCAACCTGAAGAAAACTGAAACTAGATCCATGTTTATCACCCTGTACTAGTATTAACTCAAAGTGGTTTAAGGACCTTAATATCTGACCCAAAATTCTGAAATTACTACAGGAAAGAGCAGAGAATACTCTGGAAGCAATAAATATAAGCAAAGAATTTCTCAATAGAACCCCAGCAGCTCAGCAACTAAGAGAAACGATGGGCACAAATGGACTATGTGAAATTATAAAGCTTTTTCACAACAGAAGAAATGGTCTCTAACCTGAAGAGATCACCCACAGAGTGGGAGAAAATATTCACTGGCTATACATTAGACAAAGGACTGATAATCAGAATATACAGTGAGCTTAAAACACTACACTCCCCCCAAATCAATGAACCAATAAAGAAGTGGGCAACAGAACTAAATAGAACTTTTTCAAAGAAAGAAATCCAAATGGCAAAAACACATGAAAAAAAATGCTCACCATCCCTGGCTACAAAGGAAATGGAAATCAAAACCACACTAAGAGTCCAGCTCACTCCTGCTAGAATAGCTATCATAAAAAACACCACCAGCAACAAATGTTGGCAAGAATGCAGGAGGGAGAGGGGAATGGAACCCTCATACACTGCTGGTGGGAATGCAAGCTAGTACAACCACTTTGGGAAACAATATGGAGGCTTCTTAAAAAGCTAAACATTGATCAGCCATATGATCCAGCAATACCACTCCTACAGATATACCCAAAATAGTACAACTGATGCTATTCCCAGGTACCTGCACACCCATGTTTATTGCAGCACTATTCACAATAGCCAAGTTATGAAAACAGCCAAGATGCCCCACTACTGATGAATGGATTAAGAAAATGTGGTATTTATACACAATGGAATTTTAGCTACAGAGAAGAATGAAATTTTGTCAGAGGCCAAAAATTGCATGTTCTCCCTCATATGCAGATTATAGACCTAAAACAAATGCAGTACTATTATTGGACATGTGTCACACACTAAGGGGAGAATGCATACTGGAGGAATAGGGAAAGGGAAGGAAACCTAAAACTTGAAAGTTGTTGATGAGCCCAGTGTAGAGGAGCAAATAAAGTAATCTTAAACTGGCAGAGGCCACTTATGGGAAGGTGACCAGGAAGTACTGTAGAGGTCTGGTAGAGATAAACCAATTTGGCTTGTAATACACAGGTGCATGAATCAATACTAGGAATCTCTCTGTACTCTGTATAGCTATCTTTTTCTCAAGCTAGCAAAAATGCTATTTCTAATTATCTTCCTTATTATCGCTTATGTTTTCTCTTCAACAAAATTGGAGAAGAGGGCAGAACAGCTTCTGCCAAGAAGAGGGGGAGTGACAGGAGGGAGAGATGGCCCAATGTATACACATATGGATATATGTATAAACAATTTTTAAAAAGCTAATTTTAGGGTCAGTGGTTGTATTTTATGTGCATCCTACATATTGGCATTATCTTAGTTGGCAAAAAAAAAAAAAAAAGCCAAATTATCTGATCCTTGCTACCACAAATCTGAAGTATTCTTCTGAAATCATTTTGCTCAGGGTCCTTCAGGTAGCACCATCTTGGAAAATCAGATGCATTTTCAATTTACACTATTTCCAACTTACCATGGGTTATTGGGATGTAACCCCATTATAAACAGGGGATCATCTGTATGTAAGTTAGTGAGTTTTGGCAATGAATATATGCCAAGGAAAATGTAGAATATTTCTATCACATCAGAAAGTGTTTCTATATTTTATTTGTTTGAAGTACTGTGGTTTGAACTCAGGATCTCATACTTGCTAGACAGTCACTCTACTACTTCAGCAATGCCCCCAGCCTTGTATTAAATTTTTTTTATTGCTTTTACTTATCTTATGCCCAATCTACTGAATCACCACCTCTCAAAGGCAAATGCTCTTCTGACTTCTATTACTGTGTATTAGTTTTATTTGTTTTCAAATGAATGCACTACTTTTCATCATCTTTTTATATTCATCATGAGGTCCATGACATTCATGAAAGTTGTCACATATATCAGTTCTTCTTTATTCTATCTCAGTCAGTAGTATTATCATTTGATGCACACCTAATTTATCCATTTCTCATATCTTTGCTGTTTCTGTTATTCTTCTTCCTTTCTTATGATCCTCAAATCCTTTCTTCTCTGTTTCAAGAACTTTCTTTAACCATTCTCATAGGCCTGCTGATGACAAATTCTCTTAATTTCCCTTTATCTGAGAATGTCTTTATTTTCCCCTTTATTCCTGAAGTATAATTTTACTGGATATAGGATTCTGGATTTGACAGTCATTTTCTTTCATCACTTGGAAAATATTTTGCCACTTCCTTTTTGCCTTCATGATGTCTGATAAGGAATCTGCTGTCATTTGAATTTTTTCCCCTATATGGATATAGATAAGTCTTCATTTTTCTCTTGCTGACTTCAAGAAATTGTTGAATTTCTGTTTTTGTTTAGAAGGTTGGTTTGTTTATTTATATTTGAGGTAATGTTTCTCTATGTTGTCCAGAGTGGCCTTAAACTATTCGACTTGAGCAATCTTCTTGCCATAGCCTCCGAAGTAGCTTAGAATATATGTAAACACAACTGGTCAGGCTTTATAACTGTTTAATGAAACATTTTTATAATTTTTTAAGAACTTAATTTTAACATATGTATTATCTCTGTGATGGGTGTGTTGATTGTATCTAAGTTAAAATTTTCCTGGAATTTCTTAGTATAGTGAGTATTTTCCCGTCATATCCTATATGTTTTGAGACTCCAGATCTATATAAATCTGTCTTTGCATGCCTCTGACACTGCATGACACCACAGGGAATGAGGGAATTGCTTCATATTACCAGGTTCCTCCTTGGGCACTCCAAGAAGAGAAGAGTATCTTGTTTCTTCAGGGCAGAGGTTGGATTTTAAACTCCCTGCTTGGCCTCGGATAATGCAATTCTGGTTGGGAGGGGAAGATTACCTCATTGCTACACCACAGTCAGCCTTTACCCATACAACAGTGGGGAGAACAGCTTGGGGTAAGTGAAATTTTCAGCTTCTGATGTGGTCTGCTCTGACACTACAGAGAGGAGAAGTCATCACCACCTGCAAGGGATGAGAGTTCTGTTTCCCTAGGCAGTCTCCCCTGATATCACACAGAGTAGGTAATGTCTCAGTGCAATGGATGTGTGTGTGTGTGTGTGTGTGTGTGTGTGTGTGTGTTAGAAATCTAGACTCCTCACTGACCTTTGCCAACAGGGGAAAAGATGGAACCTTGGTCTTGTCTGAGTATCTTGGAGTAGATCATCTATTATCTTTTTTATATAAAATTTTTATTAGGGTATATTCATCATACAGGGGGATTCATAGTGACAATTATGATTAGATTTATATTGTACATTATTTACATTGCACCATCACCTCTCCTCCTCAGCCATCTCCCCACCCCACTTAAAGCAATTGCAAGGGTTTTTTAGTTCTGTTTCATAAAGGTTTATGAAGTCCATCAACTATATACCATCACTTTAATCTCCTTCCTACCCCCTCTCCCTCCCACTAGTACCCCCCTACATGTGCTTATTTTATAGTCCTGATTTTCATTATTAATATTTAAGTCAATGTTCAAAGGGATGTCTTAATGTATACCAACTATGGGTGTGCTTTACTTTGGTCTGTTCAATCCCTTCAAATACTCTCCCTTTACCTCCCACACTCCGTTTTTCAAGTTTTCAATACACATCCTTATATCCTTTACCTTTACATCATATGGTATGCAACATTACTGATACTCTATCACTTTATTTTCCTTTCCCTCTTTCCCTGAGTTCCATCGAGTAGTTCCACTGTTACAAACATGTTCTATGTATGAGTTAGTATATGATCATGCTCGTTTTTGTGTATATGTTTATCTTTGGATCTATCTTCCACATATAGCGAAAACATGCATCTTTTGTGTTTCTGATCCTTGCTAACTTCATGTAGCATAATGTCCTCCAATTGCATCCATTTACCTTCAAACCCCATGTCATTATTCCTTGTGGCTAAGTAATACTCCATTGTATATATGTAATAAAATGTCATGATCCATTCATCTGTTGTAGGGCATCTGGGTTGTTTACAGAGTTTGCTATTATGAATAGTGCTGCAATGAACATTGGTGTACAGCTGTCTCTACTGTATCCTGTCTTAAATTCTTTTGGGTAGATACCCAGGAGTGGATCATATGGCAGTACTATCTCTAGTTTTTTGAGGAGTTCTATCACCATATTGCTTTCCATAGTGGTTGTACTAATTTGCATTCCCACCAGCAGTGTGTAAGGGTTGATGTTTCACTGCATCCTTGCCAGCATTTGTTGTTATTACCCTTGATTATGGCCACTCTAACTGGGGTGAGATGAAATATAAGTGTTGTTTTCATTTGTATCTCTTTTATTACCAGGGAAGTTGAATACTTCTTCATGTATTTACTAAATATTTGTACCTCTTCCTTTGAGAATTCCCAGTTTAATTCATGTGCCCATTTCTTCATTGGGGTGTTGATTCTTTGAGTTTCCTGTAGATTCTGGTTATTAGTCCCTTATCAGATGAGTAGCTGGCAAGGATTTTCTCCCATGCTGTGGGCTGTCTCTTGAGTCTGGTGACTGTTTCCTTTGCTGTGCAGAAGGACTTTAGTTTGATGCAGTTCCATTTGTTCATTGTTTCTCTTAGATGCTGCTTTGAGTTTTCTTTATGAAATCATTCCCTGTACCTATCTGTTCCAGTGTATTTCCTGCTGCTTCTTGGAGTTGTTTCAAAGTTTCAGGGCTTATATTAAGGTCTTTGATCCATTTTGAGTTGATTTTGGTACAAGGTGAAAGACAGGGATCTAGTTTCTAGTCTTCTATATGTGAATATCCAGGTTTCCCAGCAGCATTTGTTGAAGAGGCTGTCTTTTCTCTGTTGTGTGTTTTGGACTTCTTTGTCAAAGACCAGTTGGCTACAGATGTGTGGGTTTATGTCTGGATCTTTTATTCTGATCCATTGGTTTCCTGTCTGTTTTTGCCAATACCATGCTGTTATTGCTCTGTAGTATAGTTTGAAGTGGGATATTGTGATACCTCCAGCATTGGACATTTTGCTCATAATTGCTTTGGCTATTCAAGGTCTTTGTGTTTTCATACGTATTTCATGATTGTTTTTTCTAATTCTGCAGAATGTCATTGGAATTTTGGTAAGGATTGCATTGAACAAGTAGATTGCTTTTGGTACTATGGCCATTTTCCCAATGTTGATTCTACTGATCCACAAGCATGGAAGGTCTTTCCATCTTCTGATGTCTTCTATTTCTCTCTTTAGTGGTTTATAGTTTTCATTAAAATGGTTTTTGATTTATTTCATTAAATTTTTTCCACAATACTTTATTGGTTTTGAGGCTATTGTAAATGGGATTGTTTCCCTAAATTCTTTCTTAGTCTATATGTTGTTGGTATACAGAAAAGCTACTGATTTCTGTAGGTCAATTATGTATCCTGCTACTTTGCCAAAAGAGTTTATGATTTCAGGTAGTTTTTTGAGGTCTCTTTAGTATAGGATCATGTCATCTGTAAATAGGGATAGTTTGACTTCTTCTTCCTTATTTGAATGCTGTTTATTTCTTGCTTTTATCTTATTGCTCTGGCTAGGAATTTCAAAACTACATTGAATAGGAGTGGAGAAAGTAGACAGCCCTGTCTCATTCCTGACTTTAAGGGGAATGGTTTCAGTTGTTCTCCATTTAGTATGATGTTGGCTCTAGGTTTGTCATATATAGCCTTTATTATGTTGAGAAATATTCCTTCTGTTCCTAGTTTCTTCAGAGATTTTATCATGAAATGATGTTGGCTTTCTCAAAGGCTTTCTCTCATCTATTGATAGGATCATGTGATTTTTGTCCTTGCTTCTGTTTATATGCTATATTATGTTTATGGATTTACATATGTTAAACCATTCTTGCATCCCTGGAATGAAACAAAAGTGGTCATCGTGTATGATCTTTTTAACACGTTGTTGAATTCTGTTTGATAGTATTTTGTTGCATATCTTTGCATCTATATTCATTAAAGATATTAAAAATATTGGCCTATAATTCTATTTTCTGGTTACAACTTTGTTTGGCTTCAGAATGAGTGTAATACTGGCTTCATAGAATGAGTTTGATAGTGTTCCTTCTCTTTCTATTTCCTGGAAAAGTTTGAGGAGTATTGGTGTTTAAAGGTTTGGTAAAATTTGGCCATGAGTCCTTCAGGTCCTGGGCTTTTCTTTATAGGGAGGCTCTTTATTACTGCTTCAATTTCATTGTATGTAATAGGCCTATTTAGGTGCTTAATATTCTTGGTTCCATTTTGGTTGGTTATATGTGTCTAGGAATTTGTCCATTTCATGTAGATTTTCCAGTTTACTTGAGTATAAGCTTTCAAAGTACTCTCCACTTACTGTCTTTCTGTCTTGATAGGTTGCCCCTTTCCTGACTTTTTTGCTAGTGTGAATAGGTTATTCTTGGGTCTTCTAAATTTGGCCTGGTCTGGTCTTGTGGACCTTTCTGAGTTGCTAGCTGTTTTAAAAGCCAGTCTGGGTTATGTGAAGCAAAATACCAGAGAACTTATCACTGTGTTGTTCCCAAGGCCTTCTTTTCTTTGTACCTTTCAGTCTCTTATGTTTGTTTTATGTACATTGTCCAAGGTTTTCAATTATAATTAGCAGAAAGAATAGGGAGAAGTCTGTCTGTTCAATCTTGATATTGTGCTAGATATTCTTTGCATTTTTATGAATATGTTTAACACTAGGTCTTGGTGAGTGCTAAAGTTAAAGAGTGATGACAATCACCTCAGAATTAGAACAGCATCTGCCACATGGTAAGCACTCAATGAGGATTAGTTTATTCTCTTTATAGTCTCAGTTTCTCTAGAAGAACAGACTTTATAGAGCAGTTGTGCTGAGGCTTGAGGAGGGTAATAGTCTATCTCCTTACTCATTGTAAATTCAGGAACCTTCTCACAGGTAACTGCTCCTGCCTGTGAGTGCATGAGATGACTTCACATGCTTCACACAAAAAAAACCTCAGATTTTTACATATTGATGAAGGCAAACAAACCTAGGACCAAAATATACAGAACTCTGAAAAGTCTTTCTGGAAGGACATGGGACAGGATCTTCTTCATTTCCTAAAAGGATGGTAATTTTGTCTATAATTGTTTAATGTAACCTTTTCTCATTGCAACATGACTCTATTAATATAGAGTTTATTTATAAAACAAAAACTTGTTCTTTCTTGGCAGGCAAGTTTTTGTAATTCTATTCTTCATAAAAGCCCTGTGATCAGACAGCATAACCACATCTAAGGCCTTCAGAACTGCTGATGGACTTGTGTGTTTCTAAGCATCAGTGTAGTTCATCTCCTTCTCATTATTTTCATTTTGAGTGCATGGTCAATTGGCAGGCTTGCACTGAAATACCCAAATAGGCTTTGTGAAAAATGGAAGCAATTCTATTTTTAGGTAGTTCTGCGTGGTACGTAGTTCTCCTTACAATGTATTTACTTGAATTTTTGGTAGGAAAGGCATTCACAGAGGATCAGTCCAGTGGGATCCTAGTAGAAAAATGCTACCTGGTCCTTTTCAGTTATACTGTAAACACCTCCTGGACAGATTTCATGTGGGCAATAAATTCCATTTTCCTAGTCATATTTTATGGTATTGCTTTCCTTTTTTGGCATATTCTGGATGTAGTCAATATTAATTAATTATTTCATCTAATTTGGCAGCTATTTACCAAATATGCCTTGACTACTGTGTACCTTAATTTCCTGGCATGTCTCAATAACATTTCTTTATTTTTTTCTCTTAGTTTATTTTTGAGTGCATGTGTTTGTTTTAAGTTTATAATTTAGCAATTTGGATATATTCACACAGTTGTAGAACTATCACCATTGCTGCTTACTTCAAGAATTCTTTCATCTCTTTTTTTTAAATACCTGTTAATTATCTTTCTTTATTTCCCCACCCTTCCATTTTGGGACAACCACTAGTCTACTTTCTATATGTATAGAATTGCCTCTTCTGGACATGTGAGGTAATTATAATCATACCATAGGAGGACTTCTGTTTATTTTCTCTCACTTAGCCTACTGTTTTCATCTATGTCTTGGCATATACAATATTTCCTTCCTTTTTTGTGGAGGGAAATTCATTCTATGGATATATATTTTTATTTTCATTTATCAGTTGAAGGGCTTTTGGGCCAGTTCTACTAGCATAAATAAAGCAGCTGTGTATATTTGTGTATAGCACATATGTTGTTATTTCTCTTGGATAGATACCTAGCAGTATAATTGCTGAGTAATATAGTAACTCTACATCTAACATTTTGAGAAACTGCTTTCTATTATGTCATTTGTGTTCCCTCCACAACTAATGAATAAGGGTTCTAGTTTATCTACAGCCTCAATAGCAGTACTTATTATTGTCTGCCCTGTTGACAGACATCCTAATGAGTATGGAGCATCACCTCCTTGTGGTTGTAATTTGCATTTCCCTAATGACTATGGATGTTGAGCACTTTTTTGTGGATGTATTGGCTATTTGTATACCTTCATTCCAACCATTTATTAATACATTGTTTGACCTTCCTTAAATCTATTCAGTGTCAAATTACATGCCTAGCTTTTCTTCACTTTGGCCTGCTGGCTCTTTGGCTTGAGTTTGGAAGTATACTTTCTTTCAAACTCTTTTTCTTCTCATAATTAATGCTCACACACATCCTGATGTTATAATTTAAATTATTTCAATCAATCTCTCAATTAGTGTCATTAATGTTCTGTTGACATTTAATCCAGAATGAGCTCTTCCTACTGTAATATTTATCCAAAATGTGCTGATCTTAGTGGCTTTTTTTTATAAGAACCAAAGTAGAAATTGGAAAAGTTTTACTTTGGACAAGTTTTGCTTACATACATAAACATTTAAAACTGTGGATTATAATTAGTGTGTGCAACAACGCATAACAGGTCAAGGAAGCTCAGACAGGTAAACCAAAGAGCATAGCTGGGGATGCAGTTGATATGAGAACCCAGTGGACAAAATCAAGATCAGAATTTTGGGTGCCATGTAAACACTGAGATATTGGGTTATAGGTAGAATTTTGAAAAGAGAGCTAGAGCCAATCACAAGTAGTCTAGATTGGTAGTTTTCAGCATGTAACATCAGACCAGCAACATTGGCATTATTTGGGTATTTTCTAGAAATGAAAATTATTGGTCTCCACCTTCTTTCTGCCAGACTTACTGAGTCAGAACTCTGGGAGTATGACCCCAGATGATTTTGACTCCCATCAAGTTTGAGACTGCCCATCCATACTTCTCAGGATATGCAAAAGGAAAAGTTTGTTGGGGATGTAGCAGGAGTCTAGGATTAAGTGAAGGCGCACAATAAGTGTGTGGCTATAAACAAAAGGACACTAAGTGTATCTCATTTTGCATTACTACCATAGGATTTGGCTAAAGTCTGACGTAGATGTTTAATAACTTGTTGGAAGGGGGGTGGTATCAAGAATTAAGGAGAACTGATTACTTGGTGTAAGAAGACTTAAGGAAGGGTTAAATTCCCTAGAGAGCAACTCAGGTCCCTACTTAAAGGTCTTCAAATTGTTACCATTAGGATATTAAGAACTCTGGTTGTTAAAGGGCCATTGTATTTTCTTCCCTGGACTTAAGTAACCCATAGGAAATTTACCTCGTTTGACATGCATCAATTAAGTCTATTAGAAAAGGGGGCTGTTTTTTCCTATGTTGGTTATGGAAGCCCCTGAGCAAGGTCTAGAGAGTCTTCTCACCAAAGAGTCATCTCCAGGGGCCTGTTCCAGTCAGGAATTCTGACATAGATTGAATTCACTCTGCATGAAGGGAGATGGGTAGAAAATTAAGCCCATAAAGTGGAGAGAAGGCCAAGGATTTGACATGAGAGGAACTTGGGTGCAGTACTAAGTTACAGTGTAGGCTCATCTGATTCTAACCCTTATCCTTCAAGTGAAGGCATTCTTACATTATGAGCATGTCATAAGATGATTGACAGGAAAAGTAGGTGGTTTGTGTGAGGGGTGATACATAAGCTTTCACTGGGATGATGTTCAAAAGCCAAAATTATCAGAAGCTTAAGAAAACAATCAGTCACATCTAAGGAAGGAAACATTCTGTTTCCATCATAAGAGAATTCAAAGGATTATTTTCTAATAATGGGAAAAAAAAAAAAAAACCTTTCATTTTTCCTCTGGCCTCTATGCTTTCTCCAGTTCATTCTTCCTATCCCAAAGAAATATACATGATGCTCCCAAACCAGACCAAATATGGTTTCATTCTTCTTTCATCATAAGCAGGACAATGGTAACTTGAGCCATTTAGAGAACTGGCATTTCTCAGGCTCTCAGAACATAAGAACCAAGTGAGAACTCCAGAGTATTCCACGGCTGTAGTCCATGACCATATTCAATGACTAAATTCTTAGTCCAGAGAATATATTTAGAAAGAGATCATAATCATCTCTATGACATTCTATAAATTGATTGTATCTGTCTTCTTTATGACTGTTTTTCCCCCATTTAATAAGAGAATTAAAAGGCAAGAAATAGCAAAGCGTATTTGGTTTAATGCTATGGAAACTTTCATACTATAGTTATCAATAAAATAGTTTATGCCAATTCTGCTAGAAAGGTTAATTGTGTTGTTCTCTATTGTACAGTCATGTCAAATGTACTCTTGCAATTCACTTACTTTATATTAGAACTACTGGCATCATCCTAACTATTGGTCCTTTGGAGAAAAATAAACAGTAAAATTGTTAAAATTCTATCAAAATTGTTATTGATATTGTCTGCTGTGTATCCAAAAAGCCGCACAGCAAGGCAGTTTTGAAAAATAACTTGGCTTCTTGATTTGTTTCTGTTTTAGACTCTCTCTGGGCAGCTATGTTGTAACAAAGCATATAAGTCTACTGCTTAGAATAAAAATAAATATCCCTTTTAGTTTAAGCAGTTTAAATAGGATTTGTAATTAATGCATAATAATAGGTAGCTAAAAACAGCTTTTCAAAATTGAGTTATACTATTCTGGTGACCATTTAAATCCATGTTTATTTAAAGTTTGTAATATAAAAGTAGAACATAAAATGTCTGATTTGAAACAATGTTGTCATCAGTTCTAAAAGAAGCACTATGCAATAGCTAAATGATTGAATGATTATGTTCTGAGTCATGAAAATATTGAATATACTCCTTTTTCTCCTGTGAGTTTTTGTGTGTATATTTTCAAGTAGATAGCATTTTTTATCATGTTTGAAAACAAAATCATACTTTTCAACATTAAAACAATGTGAAGATCACAGCAATTTCTATAATTCAGTTGTTAGTGAAATAAGGAATACATTCCTTGCTAAAATATCTATTTGCATAATTCAGTGACCAATTACATTACTAAATTTTTACTTATTTGAGAAACTCTGCCAAGAGATTGATTATTTGTATTACAAATAAAAATCCTATAAGAATACATAAAAATTTTATAAGGCTATATATAAAAGTATCAGGAAAAAGTTTCAAATGTACATTAAGTGAATTAAAATCCACTAAGAGTTAGTTGTTACCAAGATTTGGCCTAGGCAACAAAAGGATTTATATCCACTAGAATTCTTGGTAGAGAAAAGCATTATATATAAAATACATATGAAGTTAGAAAAAAGATGCTTCAGTGAAAAGGAGAGAAAAAACAACTACGGGCTAACAATTTATGAAAATGAAGCAAGAATAAAAATTTTAGGTGGAAAAAGTGCATAACAGAAAGTAAACACCTTAGCTGGGTACAAGGGCACATGTTTGTAATCACAGTTACTTGAGAGGCATAGAGGGAGGAGGATCACAGCCTGAGGTCAGTCCTGGGTATAATTGACACCCTCTCAAAAAAAAAAAAAAAAAAAGAAAGAATGAAAGAAAGAAAGAAGGAAAAAGAAAAACATCAAAAGCAAAAATGGCAGAGGTTTACCTAATATAGTAGAAGAGAAATAAAAATACAGGTTACCTTTGAAGGTATAAACATCAACTTATCTTTTTCTCATAATAGAGGAAATGAAGCAAAATGTTCAAAATCCTCAGAGAAAAAATAATTTTGAAACTAGAATCAATATGTCATAGACTTCAGAAATGTGAATAAACTAAAAAAAAAAGAAAATGCAGTGACTCAGAAAATTCCCAGCCACAGATCATTTCTAAAAGAATTTCTCAAGAACATGTGACATCAACAAAAACAGTAACAAACTGAGTTTAAGAATGCTTTTACTACCAAGAAGTATTAGAAGCAAAGAAAATAGCAAAGTGTGAGTTCTGACACAATTGTTTAGTATGTATACCCAAGAATTGTGAGAGTGTAATGATGAAATACATAACGTACACATTGCTGTTCTACTTAGACAAATTGTGACTGCAGTTATGTGTAGGTTGCCAATGATAATCACCTCTCACATCCCAGGTACTGTGCTTGGTGCTATCGAACACACTAAATAGTTTGTTACTGGTAACAAACTTGACAAGTAGATATTATTCTATTTTTAAAGTTGAGAAAAAGTAATTTTCTTGAAGTTCACCCAGTTAGTGAGTGGGATATTAGGATATGCAGACTCATTTACTTGTTCTTTTTTAATATTATGCTGTCTAATTATAATTACACATTCTATGAACCATTTTTCTGATATTGATAGATACTAGTCTATAACATAATTATTTTCCTACTCAAACCTATTCTTTAACTGCATTAGTTTCTTTCATCATAATGTACTCTAGCCATATTATTATATTATCTCAACCATAACCCATTTCTAAATAAAAAGGGGAATACTTATTGATTGGCTCTATATAAGAGTGTATTATTAGAGAACAAATCAACAAATGTTATTTATTTATTTCCAGGTATTTCTTTCTTTTTAAAACCTGATATTCATTACTTAATATTCAAAGCTTCCCTGCAAACATTTCATTCTTGGCATCTGAATTACTGTGGAAAGGTCTTTTGGTTTTATCTGAGTGGTTTTACATTAATGGTTTCCACTAAATAATCTTGCATAGGCACATGTTGACCTCTTTGAATTAGTCTCATAATGAATCATACTTGAAAGGCTCAATGATATATTTTCTTCCCCTCAGTGATTCCATGTCAGGTCCAAAATAAGAAAAGAAATTGGAAAGTTAAAGAAAAAAAATCTGTCTTGACGCTGGAAAATGAGTTACCTTTGATAGTATGTTTATAAAAATCTTACCATTTTCTTATTCTTGTCCCTTTTCTGCATTTTACTTTTATAATGCACATAGATAGGCTCTCAGACGACCTTCCAAACACAACAGTAATTCATACCCCACTCACTGTTCTATTTGCCTGTTTCTAATTATCCTCTTGCTCTACCAGAGTCAGTTTCCTTAGAACCAGTATTGAAACACATCTCTCTCTTCTCCCACCCACCTAAAATTGCCATCAAAGTTTGCCAGCTTCCCTTTAAGATTCCGTCCCTGTTCACCCCTGCTACCCTGATTTAATATTGGCTTGTCTCGTCTAGTATTTTCCAACTCATTCATCAAAGAAGGAAACATGAGGCAGTAAAATCATGCAATTTCTTCAGGGAATTCATAATCCCAAAGGATTCTCTTTTGGCTTTGCTTCATGATGTCTTATAGAAGTCTAGTTGACAATGCTGTTTCTACTCTGCTC
This sequence comes from Castor canadensis, assembly GCF_047511655.1. Classification (NCBI taxonomy): domain Eukaryota; kingdom Metazoa; phylum Chordata; class Mammalia; order Rodentia; family Castoridae; genus Castor; species Castor canadensis. The sequence goes on along the minus strand of NC_133390.1, from coordinate 141,898,905 downwards.
TTCTCTACTAGAAGCAAATGACCTGATGGTAGTAATCTTAGACATTCTTCCTTGAATCCGTGGAAACTATGTAAGAAGTGTTCTTCATTCCCAAAAAGTTGGAGGGCAGAAATGCTCTGATAACCATCTTGCAGAAGAGGAAGCAGAAATTCCTCTAGACTCTGAAGACTAAGCATAAAACAATTGCATTTATTTAAAATTACTTTTAAAAATACCATAACCTTTATAAAAGCAAAATTAGAGAAAGACTTTTTAAAAATCTTTGCACAGATTTTAAAATTTTTACCATTTTCCTAAACTACCACAGAGTCAAACACAGATATGGATCTTAAGTGATAAAAGCAGGATTTTAAGTACTCAGTATATTAAGTTTCCTACATGAGACACGGGTGGTAAGTTCTAAATAGCTCTAATGTGTTCCCAAATCCTGAAAATTGCTGGCCCAAAACTATCATGAGTGACTATCTGTCTGGATATAAATTATAACAAATATTGTTATAGTATCATAGTCACCACTAACAGTAACTAGGAAATACCATTTCTTAACAAATCCAGTACATCTGAACCCTACAGAGTTCAAAGCAATCCCTGTCTCTTCAAACTTGAGAATCAGGTAAAGTAGTTCATAGTGTCCAGTTTTGCATTTGAAAAATATTCATATTTACCTATTAGATCTATACAGTGAGAAGCTGTAGTACAACAGTTCTTTAAAGAGTGAGCAGAAGAGTGAAAACAGCTGTAGTGCACAGTGATCTTACCAGCTCTGAAAGGTAGGTAAGAATTCAGACTTTCTCCAAGAGTCCCGTAACATAAATCAGCCCATTCTTGTTCCTGCTAGAACAAACACCTATTGTGAAAGTGCCTAATGAAATTGACTTAATTATTTAAATATTTTATGATTTTCACTCCACCCACACCTTGTTCAGATTGTTGAATTCATATAAATTGAATTCATGAATAACACAAGTTCACAGTACAGAAATTTCTACATATTCTTTCTGTTAGAAGCTTTGTCAATCTAATTCTTCAAGGATTCTCTCCTCACTTGTCTTTTCTAAATTAATGTATTCCTTAAGATGAGAGATAGCACCTCATGTGGAGCTATACACCATTAAAATGGAACCAAATGAGAGTACAGGTATAGATGTTTGCGACAGTCATAGTTCAGAGCTGTCCTGTGTATGGAACAATCATTATAGCCAATGTCACTGAAAAAAAAAGAAATGTGAGTGGTGATCTTATTAATTCTTTGAAAGATATGTAGAACATCTGTCATGCTTCACTTTGTGTAAAGCATGTAAGTATTGGTAAAAACCAATCTTTAAAACTGAGGAGATTTATTCTAATGAGCCATATGCAAATGAAGAAAATGACACATTTAGAAAATTTCCTTATTTAATTATCTTTTGCAAAACAAGACAAAGGATTCACCACACGTTTTTCTATTGGGAAGTCATTGGAAGGACTATCATAACTTTTGTTAAAGAGCACAATAGTGTTGGAGTCTGTTTTTATACTCATCTTTAGTGCAATTGTTAGGAAATCTCTGATTAGGTTTTGTTGAGTCTTTCTGTGAAAAAACAGCTAGCTGCTCAGTTCTATAAAACTTTGTGTTGAATGATCTGAACCAGTATAACTACATTCCATTGCTTGCCCAGTCTAGACTCTCAATTCTAACTCATTGTTTTCTCTAACCCAGTGCATCACCTCTGATTAGATTGATTATAATTGGACCAACTTTTATTTAATCATCCATGAATTCACTAATTATCCATTAAGCAACTGTTCCCATAGAGTTCTTGGCTTTGTGGGAGACACAGACACACATTTGTCATGTACCCTGCAGTGGAAGCATGGAGTCACCACAGGAAGATAGGAATCACAGAATAATAACATCTCAGATTAGAAAGAATCTCACAGCATATATAGTTATATTTGGTTGTCTCCACTGATGTGAAATGCCTTGTCTTTGCAGATAGAATGTCATATTATTGGAGACCTCATATTGATGGAGTCTTCTCAGAAATGTCAAAAAGTCACATTAATAATTGTCAAACATAAGTGATATTAGAAACCTAAACAGGAGAAATGAGTTCATAATTAGTTCATATAGCAGGGTTCATGGATCCCATTTTCAGAGAAGCTAAAATCTCCTTTGGTTTCTTAGAATGGGATTAATTTTCAGAGTGAAAAATAGAGTGAAATGGGGGAGGAGTGTATGTTTCCAAGTACTGGGAAAGTTTTGTAATCAGAAAAGCAAATGACCCACATGGTGATAATGAGCAGAACAATTGCCTTACAACCTTGGCACAGAGTGAATTCTCAACAGATATTTATTGAATAAAGGGCAGAATTAATGACCAAGTGAGTGATTGCAGAAGAATGCTTCTTGTCCAGGCTTGTGGTGGTGAGGAAGCTATAAATGAGGGCTAAGGACAGATAAGCACATGCAAACTCAACATTAGCCTGTCTGTCCTGACATTGACCAGTCAACCCCCCCACCCCCCGCACCCTCCTGCCCACTTCAATTCTAGCCTAGCTTCTGTGTTAAGAATTATCCTTGTAGTTGGGAGTAGCATTCATTCATTTTTACTCACAACATAGGATTTACAAAGTTTATTTTTTCCTTGAATTAAGATTCAAAGTACTGGGTTTGGATCTTTCTGAAGAGGCTAAGTTGCTGCCATCTCTTGACCAGAACAAAGACCTTATTATCATCTTCTGTGAAAAAGACACATTGTCTATTTGGACTACCACCTCCTCTCACCCCTACTATTGAAGCAGTAGAAATGCCATATGTTTGACTCATTTCCTTCTAGAATGTGTTCTCTTTGAGCTCATTCTAAAATGACACCAAATTTGGAATTTTGTAGCAATTTCTGCTTCCCACAGTCCCTCTGAGACCACTCTGTGCTGGAAACTGGAAATGACACTATTATAATGCTGATGCCCCCAATACCCTGTGGAATTTCAAAGACTTTATAAGTGGTTGACCATAGGATATCCCTTTTATATAAATCTCCATCTGTATTTTTAAAATGACTATGTGTAAGGGTCCAATTTGAAACAGGACCCTGTCCTGTCATCAAGGTCAATCTTTAAACAAGGTCATTCTTAAATAGATCTTTGGCAGGAGAGATCCTGCCAAAAAAAATTTTAAATGAGCTTTGCCTCTCCCTTTTAATATAGGTGATACTTGATAAGAATTAATCAAATAACAACTTTCCATTTGAGCTTAAAGCCTCATGGTTTTGAAGTCAATGAAGCATGATGCATATTGTCAGAACATGATACTCCAAATATTGCAATATTGTCAAATTCTTATATGATAATGGTACTAATTCTCAAACTGAGGTGGGTTTATGTATGCATTCAAGCTTTGTCAGTGCGCTCTATGTGCCTTTATCATCTGCATAATGCAAATATTGTTAAGCTCTCTTGCCCCTTCCTCTCCTGCCCCCTTATTGTTTAGCTGATGTGTACTTAATCTTAGAGACAGTCACCTATGGCATCAAGTAGTGTAAAAATAATAAACCAAAAACAATTTGTGTGTGGGGGGGGGTAGAGGCAACTCACAGAAAAAGGACACTACTTTACAAAATAACATTGTGAGTGCTACTTTACTCTAAACTCATGCAAAAAGCTAGATGACTATATTCTTTCTGGACATGGAAAGAAATACATTATGCAACTGAAGAAATGTATGAGAAAATAATCCAAACTTAGAAACATGCTGCAAGATGATAATTGAATGATATCTGTTAAGATTGAAAAGGAATATTAATGGGCAATTGATTGTTTTTTGAAATGTAATAAAAACAAGCTTTGAAAATGTGTACAAGAAAACATTAACCTATATGGAAAAAAAAAAGGTAGCATTTATTTTGTAATGCAATCAGGTGGTAATTCAATTTCCTGTTAACTGAACTTCAAGTATTCTCTTTCAGGTCATAGTTTGTTGGTGCTTATCATATAAATTGGTCAATAAGATTTACAAATAGTACCTTTAGTGCTTGGTTTTGTGGTTGTATCTCTGGAAAAGAAAATCAATTTAATTCCATGCTTTGGTTTTCTCTGTAAAATTCATGCAATTTGAAAGTGATTGACAGGGCACAGCATCATTATGCAGACTGTTAGATGGACCGATTATACTTATGAATACAGGAGTGGAGTGAATGAAAGCAACATGTAATTGATTCTACACTTGGTCTGACTGTTCATTAACAGTTTGAATGTAGCACAGTAGCTTTGCAAATGGAAAACGATGAGAGCCGCCTATACGTACACTCTCATTTGTTTTAGAATTCATTATGCTAATATTTTTCACAGAATGTTTTTGCTGCATTTATTTTGCCAAGGATGAGTCTGATTGAATCTATGTAAATAGTTCTACTGCATTCAATATTTATTTGGCATTCAAATCACATGTTTTTCAATTTACAATTTTTGAAATGAAGATGGGCTTTTCCCTTCACCCCCTTCAAAGAAAACATTCTACTCTACCTTTTCTATGCAGCACATATTAATTTCCCAGGATAAATAGGGGTGGAGAAGTGAAAGGTGGTGGCTATAGCTTCAAAACAAAAGAGCTGATTTATCGACTGATTGATTTCAGAAATAGATGAGCAAAAAACAGGTTTCATTTGTCTTGCCACACTAAAGACAGGTGAGTCACAAAAGGGCCTGCCATCTCATTTTCCATACTTCTTCAAGGAGCTTTATTTGAAATGCTGATTAGATGTACAAATTGCATTTCTGTTTTCTCAGTTTTCCTGAGAGATATAAGAAAGGGCTTCATGGCATGAAGGCTATGCTTTCCCTTTTTGAACGTCCAAGTGGACACTTAGGGAGGTAGGATCATTTATACTGCTCCCAGAGAGTTATGATGCTGATTCTTTAATGGCCATGCCTGACCTTTCCTTTTTCAACAACTTCTTGCCAGATTAAAAGACAAAAGAAGCAACAAAACTAGTGCTAAGTCAAGCATTTCTATCCAGGAACTACAATTACACAATAAGCTCCAAATGAGATAATGTTTACAATGAATAAATATATTAACATCATATTCCAGTCTTTGTCTAGCTCTGATTTTTATTAAATCATGTTTGACTTATTAAGGTAACAGGTCTAAGAACTCTTTACTGGCTATAGATTTAATTATATCAATCTTTCATACAGTTTCATATTTATCTGCTATCAGACTTTGTGAGAAACACTCTTACAAAATAAAGTTCATAAAAGTATCCTGCATTATGGCTGTTTTAAAAGATGTCCACAAATGCTTTGCTATTCATCCATTCAAGAGGCAGGGACTATGTCCTTCCACTTGAAACAAAGTGGACTTTTTGTGACATTTGCAGCCAATAGAATATTGTGGCTGTGAGTCTATGTGACTCCCAAGGCTGAGTTATAAAAGGTAACACTGCTGGTGTACTTGTTTTTTGGAGTCCTGAGCTGTCATTTAAGTAAAACTACTCTTAGGCTTTTGTGCTGTAAGGAAAAACCAAGCTAGCTTACACAGAGTCCCTGAGACTGTAAGGAGACAAAGATGCCTATCCAGCCTTTAGCTGCTCTCCACCACTGCTCCAACCCCAGCCACTGCTGACAATGACCATATGAGAGACCCTAAGCCAAACCTCCAGCAGAGTCCTTTTAGAATTTCTGATCCCAAAAGCATAAAAAATTACAAAATGGTAGTTATTATGTTAAGCCTCCATGTTTGGGAGTAATCAGTTGCACAACCACAGCTAACCAGACTCTGCATGTGTATATATATACAAGCAGTGGAATTCACGATAAGCATACCAACATTTACATATACAAATGCACATCATTTCCTTCAGCCAGTGGTCACATTGGTAGAAGGATATTCATAGTGATATTGCTATTGTGGTACTGTGTGATGTTGGTCACCTTATTCTGCCTGTCTGGGTTCCTTGAATGAGGAGGAGTACATTAAATTTTCCATATTTTTCTCTTTATCTCTAAAAACTCTTTGAAAATTATTCAAAGTTCTTTGGTTATTAAGATACTTTTGAGGTGTATGTTTTTTACTATATTGCTACCTTATGATATATAAGGCTCAATTTGCACACTAAAATTATAGTAAAACTTCAAAGATACTAGCCCTACAGGAGAAAACTGCTCCTTTGTCCACCATTATACCATACATTTATCTGAAAATAATACTTTCATATTGAGAGATTATTCAGAGTATCAAAATAAAAGAAGACTATACCCATGGAGTCATTCTTTTAAGTTCCTTGGGATTATTTCTATTTTTTCTTTAAGAGTATTTTCATATCTGTAGTGATGTAGGCTCAACTTTGAAATATACATTAACAATCTTTATATCTCATGTAGATATGGTAAATACATTCTATACCATACTCTTTCTTTTAATACTTTATTTAATTTTCAAATGGATAATATATTCATGTGGATTGTACATTAAAAATATAGCTAGAATATAGTGAAAAAGTCTCCTTTCCATATTGTTCCCCCATTGTATTAGTTTCCATCACTTCCCTTTTGATAATCACTGTTATTCATTGCCTGTTTGTCCTTCTATAGATGTTGTATGAATCTCCTAGCTAAAACAAGCATGTCTTCTTTCAGACCTCTGTGAAAGTTTTTTTATATTAAGGGTAGCATGCTAAACATACTTTTCTTCATCTTGTTGGTATTTGGTGATACATCTTGGATATTTTTCATATTCATAACAAAAACTTTCATTACTTATTTTACAGAAGTATAATATTTAATTGTATATTATTGTTGACTTAGTCCTCTATTGATAGACATGTAGGTTGTTCCCAATCTTTGTCCATTATACATAACATTGTCAGGAATAACATGTTTAAATATCCATTTGCATATAAGCAATCATGTTATCCACATGATACATTCCTAGAAATAGATCTACTGGATCAAAAGGATTCTATTTTTGTACTTTTGATAGGTGTGGTTAGATCACTGTCTCTGGGGGTCATACCAATTTATACTTCATTGTGTAAACATGTTTGTGAAAGTTGAACTATGACCAATGTTCATTTATCTAGAAAAGATTATAGCTCAATTTCAGAGAGGAATTTAGAGAAGGAAATGTGTTTGAGAGTTGCAAAGAATATTGTTCTTATTGAACTCTTTTGTTATGGTTTGAATATAAAATGTCACCCACAGGATCATGTATTGGGGGCTTGGTTACCAGCTGGTGGGCTTTTTGGAAATGATTGGATCTTAAGGGCTCTGACCAAACAAATGGATTGGGAGGTGGTGAAAAGTAAGAGGTGGGGCCTTTTTGGAGGAAGTGGATCACTGAGTGCATGCCCTGGAAAGATGTATTTTGTCCCCTGCTCCTTTCCTCGTACTGCATTCTGGCAGCCATGAGATGAGTTGCCTCCTGTCTCTATAACGTTTGCCACACTGCAAGTCCATAGCAATAGAGCAAATGAACCATGGAGTGAAACCTCTGAAATGGTGAACTAAAATAAATCTTTCCTCCTTTAAGTTACTCCCAAGTATTTGTGACAGCAACAAAAAGGAGATAATTAACTCATCCTCCTTTTAGCTTTGAAGGCCAGATCCCAAAGAGGAGAGTGACTTGGCCAAAGTCACAAAGCTGACTAGTGACAGATCTGGGACTTCTGATGTGCAATTATATCTTAAGACTCATAATCTAGTGTTCTTTATATGGTAGAGAAGAAATGATGACTATTGTTGTCTCTGCCTGTGTGCTGAGGATGGCTTGAAGGCTGCTGAGGCAGCATGTGTTGTTTCTATGGATAATAATAGCTATCTTTTCTTGAGTCTTGTCATGTACCAGGCATTGAATTTAACACTGCTATTTACATTATCTGTGCCAAAGGATTCAAAATCCATGTGCAAAATAAAGCATTGTCTGTAGATTTTGCATGCTATGTGTCATATGTCTGTCCACTATACAGATGCTATTTTGTTTAATAAATGTGAATTAATATAAATCATCATTGAAATTATAATAGACATTTGTCTCTAATGTACTAAATAGATTTTAACAATAGTATTGTGAAAGACTAGTCTATGATATTTTAGATATTAAAAAGAACTTTTAAGTGGACAGATACAATGGTACACGCCTGTAATCACAGTGACTCTGTAGGTTCATGGCCAGCCCAGGCACGTAGTGAAAACTGCACATCAACAAATAATGCTATGTGTCCCTATAATCCAAGCTCCATGGGAGGTATAAGTAGAAGGATCACAGTTGGAGGCTGACTGGGGAAAAAAATTTTAGGCCCAATTGGAAAACTAATTAATGCAAAAAAGGTCTGGGGGCATGGCTCAAGTGGTAGAGTGCCTGTCCCACATACAGCCAAAAAAAGAAAAAAAAAAGATTCCTTAGATTCAAAATTCTTCATTTTTAAGGTTTAAGGTTTTTGTTACTGACAAGATATCATACTGTACTCCAACTGTCTCCATTATAAGATAAAGTACTAAAGATGCCACACAGCACAGAAGAGATGACATGTGGCAGGTGATTTGTTTTACAGATAAGGAAACAAAGTCAGGGACCAATGAAACGAAGGCTTCCTCTAGGCCCTTGCTCACTCAGAGGTGGAGCTGGCATTAGAAGCAGGCCTCCTGACTGAATTTTATAACATTAAAAAAGGAATGTGGTGTGGAGTAGCTACACATAATACTTATTATGAACAATTAAAAATAATGGAAGAAATTTTCTTTTAAGTCTCAAAATGATTCACCTCCAGCTTTGTGGATCTGAGAGGACATCACATTGGTCGATAACACCACTTGATTTTGGATGCTGTAAATTTAATTTAGAGCATAAAATACAGAGATCAATATTTTGATATTGAGGAGGCTCATTTATTGGTTGTTTATCCTCAGACCTTTAAATGAAATGGAGAACTGAAGAAATACAGGATAATTCTTCATAAATTCCATTTAAGTTATGGAGACAGTGATAGCAAGAGAAAGGAATTTTATTATGCTACTAGTGCCTGCTTTTAAGGCTCCTCTCCACCACCCTCCTTTCCAGTAATGCGCTAAGCCTTCTCTTTACTTGGCTCAAGTAGACACATCTTTTACAATGCCAGATAAGAAACACTTATTCTTGATCTTCTCCATCCGCGAAACAGGGGGGCTGTGGTCAGTGGAGAAAAAGGAAAACACATACGCTTCAACTTCAGCAATGAGAATAATAGTGCCAAAACAGCTCTGGAATGACATTTCCCAAAGGTCAATTTTTTGGAACTTAGTCCTAAGAGGTACTCTGCAAAACACAGGTTTCAATAGTCAAATGTATTTGAGAAACAGAAAACTCTTTATTGTCACCTGGAGAAGTCCCATGCTAAGGCCACTGGTTTGTGTCCCAAATTTAATTGACCTTTAAACCCACATCAAGCTTCACTCACTATGAGAAATACTGCCTTATAGAATCCTATGTTGTTCCTCTCCAGCTTTTCCTTCATTTGTATTCATTAAAGGATTTGGAATAGCATAGCTGGGAACAACAAGTAGCCACAAAAGATAAAATAAAGTAAAGCAAAACACAATCTCCTTCTTCATATGTTCTAGCATTCATTTAAAAGTAGAAATCAACAACATATTCATATGAAAATTCATCACGGAGGGTATAGAACTGGTATTGCTTGAATTTATGCAGCTCTTGTTCTTTTATTACAAGAAATGATATCATCATGTGCTGTATTTTGTTAAGTACAAACTAATTTCTCTTTATCCCTCATTTCTATATTGTAGCAGTTCTCACTACAATGAAAACCAGGTTCACCTGTGAAATAACATCTGCATGAACTCAGTAAAGAAATTTTTCCTGCCTACTTTGATCACACGACATCACCTTTAACATTGTCTGGCAAGAGTTTAAACATTGTTTAAGAATTAATCATTGAAACCAGTGCTTTGAGGCTTTTCTCAAATATCAAATAGTAGTTTCAACATTTAGCATGCAACCAACAAAGTATTTTTTTCTTAGTGATTTATGTGTCTATTCAAATTTCATGTGCAATTCTAAACTGTACCATATTCTTATTTTTGTAATGTTCTCTTATTTTTGTCCTTGTTGTTAAAATTAAATGATATTGATGAGCCAAAGCAAATAATTTCATTTCACTGTAATATTCCAATAACATAAACCAAAATTTCTCTCTTTGATCAAAGTTGATTAGTTCTTGTAACATATATCAATGAAATGGCCTAATTATCCAATTCATATATAAAACTAGAAAGCAGGAGTTTCAAGGCATTTTAAGTAAGTTGGATTCAAATTTAGGTTCCTCTAATCTTTAGTGACTTTTAAAATGAGGATAATTTTATTCTGTTATGTTCCTAAATTAAAAAATTTATAAATGCAGGGACTAGGGTTATAACTCAGTGGTAAAGTATGTGCCTAGCATGCATGAAGTTCTGGGTTAAATTCTCAGTACCCCCTAAAAAAGTTCATATGTATGTAGAAATGTTTAAGATAGCACAATGGTTGGGTTTCATATTCACAATTAAAATATAAAATTTTGTTTTTGAAATATAAATAGAAGTCAGAAAGTCTAGATTACTTTGTGAGTTTTATAAAACATCATAATTGATGATTAACAAGCTATTAAAATGTGTGTGCTATTATTATTAGCCTATCTCATGTTTGTGAGGATTGGTAGGTTGAAATTTAAATTTGATAGGATATTGTTTTAATATTATTATGATGTTTTTCAGAAACTTGCCCCTCTTTATTATATACAGTGCCTGAACCGGTCTTATTCTACAAGGAAAGTTATGTCTAGCATTGGTTCTTCCTTTCCCATGTCAATTCAGATGCTCACTTAGTAGGCAATTATTTGTATTTATTTCCCACCAAGGATTTGTGTTTTGCCAGGGTGCCAATTATGTACGTCTTATGTATGATCTGTCTCACTTGGACCTGACCAATAATGATGAAACAACACACTGGTAGGGAATTCCTTTCCACAATTATTCTTCTTGGAAAGTTGCTTGCTTTGAAAGTTGTACTGTCTAAAATATTTTACCAAAGAAGCATTTGCATTATCAATATTTCTTAGCATGCCTGTCTCTAGTCTCCACCACAAATATCTAAAATTTTTGTTCCAACTATTTAAGATGTGAAAAACGATTTGTTTATCCTATTTTTTCTTCCTTTTGCATTTATAGATGTCATCCATACTGTAGGCCCAATAGCCAGAGGCCATATTAATGGTTCCCACAAGGAAGACCTTGCAGATTGCTACAAATCATCTCTCAAACTGCTGAAAGAAAATAACATCCGATCAGTTGTAAGTACTTTTATGTTCCTTATTTCTTATTCTGTTTTGGTATTTATGTTTTGGAAATCAATCTTATCTAAAAAGAGGTAGGAGATCATTTCCAAAATTCTGAAAACTAAGTTTAAGAATCTTAGTTATTTAACCTGTTTGTTATCACAACTCCACTCTTTAGTATGCTCTGAACACTCACCAAATTGTTCATGATATTTTAGGATTTGAAACTACAACAGCCCCAAACTGGAGTCATCTACTTTCTTCTCTCCATTTTGCCTTTAAAGAAAGTAAAGATATTGATAGTGGCCAAAAGATTTAAATAAGAATAGTGAGTGCTGAGTTTACTGTAATACTGTGCATTGATTATTCATCAGCACTGTGTTACGCAGGTTTAGTGCTCATTTTAATTTGTACTTGTGTGATTAGGCATGCACATAGATATATATGTGGCTTCAGAAATGACTCGCTTGGAGAAATTTACTCCGTGTGTCTTTTTATCTGAATGTTGTTATTCTTTTAGATTCATTTTACTCTTCTTAAACTAATACTCTATAGCCAAATATGCCACATCCTTTCAAAATTCCTTCAGGTTAGACAGAGAAAATTCAGAAAATGTGGATCTAATCCATTTCCTTAACAGTAGGCTCAGATGAAAGGAACTCTCTTCTAGAGGGACTTGGAGGTATTTGTCCAACTGCTTTTCTTTTGCATCATTTCTCCTTTTATTACATCTCAATTATACCAGGAAAATAGAACTATGAGAATAGATTGTAAACACCCAAGAGTAAGTTAATTTGACCAGAATCCCTTGTTACTGTTTTTTTTCCCCAGATTATAACCTTACTAAAATTGCAAGGTCAAATATAGTTAAACACGAGTTCTTAGCAGACTGACTAAATAAGCTTTGCCTGGGAGTTCACAAAAATGTTGGTTTTACTGTTTGTGAATAGAAACATTGAGAATCACACACATTTAGATAACCCTGGATGGTTGATCTACTTTTGGTGCATGACAAATTATAAAATGCCTTTATTAGCATAATATTGGTGACTTTCTTGAAATAAGAAAACTTTTCTCAAGTCAATTAAATAGCCATTTTTATCTTTGCATAATTATTAATACAGCTGGATATTTTATTTTATCTTTTGATTTTTCAAAATGTTTTGTTTGCAAAAGAATCAATGCACAAGACCTTATTCTGTCTTAGAGGAGAAAGTTGAAGTTCAAAAAGAATGGAGCAAAGTAAACTATGCAACCAGTTGGTTAAATGTGTTCTCTATAGGCTTATAAGGAAAATCAAAACGGGTGTGCACATTCAGAGAATAATTAAAATTTTGTCAATATGGCTTATCGATTTAAAAAGGCAAGGGGCTGAAGTGCCTAGAAAATGGATGTATATAGGAGTTTCCAACTTGGAAAATATAGATTTTTTTTTTTAGACCTAAAGAGAATTTGCTAATGAATTTACTAGCATCTCTAAAGATATGCCTTTAAATACCAAGAGCAAAATGAGGAGAAACCCATTTGAAATGATTTAGAAAGAGCACTCATTCTTTTAATAGGGAAAAGAAACATCCCTAACTATGATCATCTTAAATAATCATACCTGTTTATATGGTACTTGCTACTATTGGATAAAGAGTAAGAATTAGGGACTTAGTTTTTATCAAATGGTCTGCAGATAGGCTGAAGCAGTACTCTGGCCATTTTAACATTGAAATTAGGTCTAATTTATTGTGTTTGATGGTGATTTTGAAGGATTATTGTATGTTACTGGAATTAAATTAGCAGATGATGCTGAACTGCATTTATTCTAATGTTAGTAAATAAAAATGTAAATGGAAAATATCTGTGAAATGTCCAGCTAAATTATTGAGCATGTTCTTGCATGGTTGACTGGAATTGCCACAAAATGTCTTGTCCTTTATTCATAAAAGGAATCCTTTTTTTTTTCCTTTCTCTGAAGGAGAAAATGTGGCTTTCTATTTGATATGATGTATCATATTAGTGTTAAAGTCATAAAATTCTGATTATTTGGGGAAAATGTTAAGTGCTTAGAGAGGTGATGATTGAATACGTGTTTTATATAAAGGCTTGTACTTTGTGGACTTACTACAATAGATGCAGAGAGATGATTCTTGTGCTTAGCATGGCTATTAAGATGGAAGATAAATTCAACTTGAACTTAACTATTTATTTGTGTCAAAGAACATTTTTCTTAAACCTTTTGTCATAAAGTCTTTGTGTTTATTCTACCAGTTATCATGGAATAACCATGGACAAGAAATACCAAAATTAAGTAGCTTCAGTCTCCAGATTTAATGAATCAGCAAGTTGCTACTTTAATCTCAGGCCTGCCCAACTCATGAGGTCACTACAGGAATCAGTTGACATAAGGAATGTAGGATAACCAGAAAAATGTAATTCTGTATAAAACTACAGTTTTGGCAGTATTACTTTCTGTGTAAACTGTTTCCATACTTCATAACTTTGCAATTTAGAAAGCAGATATCATTCATACTTAGATTTATATTCTGAACATCAGACCTCTAGACACTTACTATGTCATTTCTCAATGCATTTAAACCAGAATAAATTAGTATAAAGCATAAACATCAGTTAGTATGTCATATTTATGTTAGAAATGAAAACTACTAATGTTCTTAATTATATCACTCTAATCATTAATAATGGAATTGTTAATATTATCAACTCATTTCTTCATTTACAGTAGCACACAGGATAGCATAGTTTTATTGCTCAGTAGATGTACTGAATTAAATTATGAAAATTATATTACTACCTGTAACTATCTGAAATTTGTAATCTAATTTTAAACTTATAAAAATCCCCTTACATTATACTTTTCCCACTATGTGTTGTTTGGCAGAAAAACAACAAAAATGAGTTAGGAGTGAATAGTTAAGTTGGGAGTAGCAGCTATCAGGCAATATGGTAAATACCATAAAGAGGATACATAACTTTATTGCTCTAGATTAGTGCAGTTATAGAGCAGGTACAAATAGCCTCAAAATGTCAGTGGTTTATGGCCAGTTCATCATCTTCTATCTGTAGGTTCTGAAACTTACAACCTCCTCAGTCATTCAACAGAGAACTTGCAAAATCATGTGTGAATTTTTTACTGCCTCTGCATAGAAGTGGTGAATATCATTTCTGATCTTATTTCATTGACCATAACTATTCACATAGCCCTTCCTACTTCAACAGGGCCAGGAAAATGTACAGGAATAAGTTAAATATTTGATTGGTACCACGTTTCTGTTGAAGCTAAACTGAAGACTTTAGCATCACAGAAGAGGGGTCCAAGATATCTGCTTTTCCTATAATTTCACCAAAGGTATAGATTGCGAAAAACAAATACTATAATCATTTATTTATTTAATAAATACTAATAAGATCTACTGTGTGCTATGACATTATTAAGTATCTTCAAAGACATAGAAGATATAGTGGTCATCTTCAAACAATTTCATCGTATTGATTATATGATTTCAGGGTATACTGCGATTCTTTCATTATTTTTAAACATTGTTCCATAGTTGCCTTAAATTTCATAATTAATGAGTAATTTATGATGGTCAGGCATTGTTCTTTCTATTCAATCTTCCTTTAAATGCAAATAGTCATGAGAACTGCAGATAGTTAATTTCCTAGTACTTTAATGCAAGGATTTATCAAATTACTTTTCACTTTGGTGAGATAAATTAAGAGAATGATACAAGTACTGAGTACCTCAGATTGGGGAAGGAGGAGAAGTACAAGAGAATCTGAAGGGAGGTTTCCAGAAATAGAACACAGAGTGTGATGTAAGTAAATTTATCTTACATCTCATTTTATTTATTTTTTAATTTTATTTTTTAATTATCATACATTAATAATATGAGGGGATTTTATTGTGATAATCCCATACATGTGTACAATATACCTCCTTGAACAACTTTACCCCTCTATTGTATGTTCATTCCCCATCTCTCTTCTCCCTCCTTTTGAAGCAGTGTTTGATGGGGTTCGTTATGCTATCTTCGTAAGTACATATGTTGTGTACCTCCATTCTCTTTACCCCTCAGTATCCTTTCCTTTTTCCCTCCTCACTTAAACAAACAGTTCCCTATATGCATTCATATCCCATTATTATTATTATCTTTATCATTTTAGATCTAGGTTCTGAAAATGAAAGAAAACATGAGATATTTGGCCTTTTGAGTTTGGCTTATCTCACAAGGAGACCATTTTAAAACAAGGAATAGGGAAATGTTATACTCACCTAAAAACATCCAGAAATAATGTAGTGTTTTGGGTGCTGTATTTGTTCTGGATAAAAATTTTCACTATGGAAAAAATTATTGTTTTAATAATTTAGTTTGGGAAATTTCCCTTATATTTATGTGTCTCTTCTATCTATTATTTATGATGGCTTTTCTTTCCATATAAATCCTCTTTTGCTTTAGGCTTTAAGAGAAAAAAATATAATAACTCTAATATTCATTTTACAATGACATTTCTTTCCATGGCTGATCATCTTATGTAACTATATCAGTATCAGGGAGTATTTAAATTTAGTATTTTAATCATGATTCTCTTTCTGTTCTTACCATAAAGAGTTTCAAATGAAAAAATTCTGACCAATTTTTCATGCTTTTTAGACTTAGTTTGTTAAAGTTTCTCATTCTTTCCAATTTAACTCCAAATAAAATTCAATAATTCCCCCCAACTTTGAGATTCCCAAAATTCAAATATATATGAATTGATTTTTGTTTTCATTTTTGACAACTTTGAGATTGTCAACCTAAACAACAATCAGAGAGAGATTCTCTAAAGATTAAGTTTATTTATAAATAATATGGTACCTGCAATATTATTATTCCTGCAATAGGAATATATGTGCGCTAGTAAACTATGAACAAATGCAAGGAAGTTGATACAAGTGTAAGTTTTTAAGAGCAAAATGAGGATTACATAAGAGATTTTGAGGCAATAATCCTTGGTCACAAACATTAATAATGGGGGTGACTCCAGTCTAAGCTTGAACAGATAATTGCTAGACTGAGGTCCTTGCAGAATATTTTTTATGTAGGCTGTGGTAGCCTATGTGTAATGTGATTTTGGTGGAATAGTTACTATTTTTGTACATTAAAGCTTACTTTATAACCTATCAAATTTATTCATTGAATTTTTGTTTGGGTTGACATAAATTACTTCATTTTTATTCTGACAGCTTTCATAGTATATTGGTGATAATTTTGGTAAAACCTCAGGAATGAGTGTAGCAATAAGGCAAAAAAGACAAATTCCTAATGAGTAAGTGCTGGTAGATGAAAATTAATGATATTACATGTATTATCACCAAATGTTGATATAGAGGAAGAAATAGATATGGCTTTCCATATTGTAATATCCTTATTCATTTTGTTTTTGAACACAGAAACATTTTATGAAGATTTTTAGAAGTCATTCCTGGTCTGTATTTCAATATCACTTAAATTCCTTTATTTCAATTTCTTCTACCAATAAGGTTCATTTTTAGGAACCTAATCCATGCCATTCCAAAAGGATCTCAGGAATTTCTCCTCTCAGCATCAGTTAAAAGGCATAGATTCATATTTTTCAATGTTATTAGGTATTTGTAAAACTACCTTACTGATGAAATACGGTATACTCAGTTTACATTCTTTGAGTGACAGCATGTAATAAGAAAATCAAAGTTTTACTCTTTAGATGTTTTATCTTTAAAGAAATTACCATAATCTGAATATGACAGATTTTACTTGGCTAAAAATTATCTTCCTGTGAAGCATAAGTAATAACTCATGTATGAACTTAGTGGCAGTGAGTAAATATGGGCAGACTAACATGTGGGTTTCTGTTACAATTGTGTTACTATAAACTTGATATCTCATGCTAGGTGATTTCTTGAATGGAAAAATTATAAATTTTCACTGGTATAAAGGAAGCAGTGTTAGTAGACATCTCTCAAACTAGATGATGCCCCCCCACCCCGTGAGTCACAGACATTGAGAAGTAATAGCATCTGATGCAAAAGGCCACAGGTCCACAACTGCATTTGTACCTCTAGGCATTACGGCAATAAGCAATTTTGGAATTCTGCATTTGTTTCACTCTACTGTAGGTTTTCATTTTAAGGCGTAGTCAAGTGAATCTTATTTTCTTATATAAGTTCTCTTCTGAGAGGGTTGCCATGGCAATGAGTTCACAGTCTGAAATTCTTAAATGTTGGTTTTATTTCATTATCTGAGTTTCCATTGCAGACCACATCAATCAATGCAGTACCCTATTCAACATGACTTTGGAACCTTAAAAAACTGACCCTTTAATTTGGTACCTCTACTTCTCTGCCTAACTTGATGTCAGCATTTCCCAGCCAGCTCTTCATCTCAAAGAACCCTTTTGTACAGAGCTGTGGGTTTGATCTTCCTTTCTAGTTTCTTTTTAGGCAACATCTAGTCTTGGTTCTTCACTGTCTCATTTGTAAAGGATGACATCAAAACTAGCATTTTTCCTAGATGGGTGTCTAACAGCTATGTGACTATTAATAAATAATAAGAACAAGAGCATTTTTGAATTTGGGTTTTGCTTTACAATTTACAACCATATATTCCTATACATCATCTCATTTGTTTTTTGAAGTCTCTAGCTTGCTGCCTGTGTTTCTTTGATTTGACCAAAAAGGGGAGGGAAAACTAAATCTAGACTTTTCCTTCTCCTTTTTTTCCTACACTCACACTTTATAAGATCTTCTGGTTGGGTATAGGAGTGTAGAATCTGTGTGTAATAGTATTGTCATAGACTATTATTATTGTCAGGAGTGACAAGTGACCAAAGCTAGGCAACAGGGATGAGGAGGAAGGAAAACATGCAATAATAGCAAATCTACACTCTATGTCTGAGAAACTGATAGTTATTCACCTAAACTGGTATTTTCAGATACTGCATAATTTATGTCTTCTGGTGGCCATACAGAAGGATCATTTTTTAATGGGAAGAAACCAATCATTTAGCCATGAAATGTTGTAATAACAATATCTAATATTCCTAAACTTTCACTCTGTGCTAGGCACCATGTTCTAATCATTCAACACTCAAAACTTGAGTTAGAAAGTGTAGCTTCTTCCATTGTACAGATGAAAAATGTGAACCAGAAAGATGATAAGGAAACAGCCTAAGGCTTTACATCATGTGAAAAATAGAGGTGGCATTTAAACTGAGGCTTTTTAAATCTAGTGGCTTAGCTACCACCCTCTTCCTGTGTGCTACTCTCCCTGTGTGCCCTGTCTAAACCAGTGACTCTCACTGAGGTAGTACTTCTTCTTAAAAAGTAGTTTGTCAGGGTGGTTTGGGAACTGACAACATCCAGGGGATGTCACTAGCATTTTGTGTGCAGGGATAAGGATGCTACAACATGTGGACTGGCCAAGCACATTAAAAACTGTCTCTTCTCTATCCAATGCTTTTATAATTTAACTTTTTAACATAAATTAATTGTACAAAGGGGTTTCATTATTATATTTATGATGTGCATAAAATGTGCTTTGATCAAATTTACCCCATGTGTATTACTCTTTTTAAACTCTCTTCCCTTCTCCCCCCCTCCTTTTTAACAGTGCTTTTTGGGTTTCATTGTGTTATTTTCATAATATATGTATTATACTTCTATCATACTTATCCCTCACCCTGGTCTTCCTCTCTTGTTCCCCTCCCAAACACACTGGCTCCTTACCATTAAACTTTTTTGTAATCATGTCATATTATTACTTTTTAGGTCTACATTCTGCATAATGTTTTGACAGCAGTCATGTAAGTGAAAATCTACATATACACAGTAGGATACATCAAAACCATGACTTTTTTCACCCTCAATAGATGCTGAATTGCCAAGAAAACTAAGGGAAGCTCATTCTTGGCTTACTTAGACTTTTAGCAAGAGCCTGAGAAAACCATATCACTGATGGCCTGGACACCTGAGGGAGCTGAGTCACCAATGCAATGTACCTGTGAGTCTGCATTTGTAGGTGTTTCTTTCACAGTGATTCTATGTAGGGAAGTAAATATCCAACTACATCATTTCATGTTCTACTGTAGCCATATGTGAGTCATTACATGTGGAAAACAAAATTTTGCTACAATCACTTTGCTTTTAATATCTCTCATATCACACTTCCGGCACTAGATTAATTCTTTAAATTTGATATGTTGTCTTAGCTTGAGTTCCCCTGGAAGCAGAGTCTGAGACAAGAGTTTCTGTACAAGTACTTTATTCAGGAGGCAATGACAGGGAGCACTGGCAGAAGAGAGGCAAGTGAGAAAGGAAAAGAAAATTTGTCAGGGGAGGACGGTATTATGAGCAACTTGCCATTGTTGGACAACTGAGACTCAGTTGCCTTCTGGGGCAGGCATTCACTTGACCAGTGAGCATCTGGCCAGGTATGGATGATATGTTGATACTTTCTGCTTCATATATATAGGTGATGTCTGGTATTTATAGCTGTAATTTCAATATAACAAGTAGGCTTTAGAAAATATTAGTTATAAAAAAGAGATTTGGGTCTAGTAAAAAAAATGGAGAAACATTAGTTTGCTAAACTTTACTAATAGGAAAAAAATTATAGTCAGTATGCTAAATACAGGTTGCCCAAAGATTTTTATTCTTAAACTCAGGCATATAATTTCTCTTATTCTTTAACTTTTGCATAGAATGATATAGATTTCGTAAGGATGGTAATTAATTAGCTAGCATATAAACTATAGAATGCATGGAATTATAAAAGTGAGTGTAATGCTGAGGTGATAAAGAAGTAGTATCACAATATGGTTTCACCTTGATTGAATTTTCTTCAAGATCTCATAACACTAAGCTTTGATTCATCATGTCAAGTCCAAAAGACTGGCTACTCAAGTTTTGATGTATAAAAAAATCTTTCCTTAATTACAAGGCACATTTTGGGGAAAGCAATTGATTAGGAGGTTACCTTTGATTTTATTACAATATAAGGATTCTTCCAAATCATGTCTTTCTTTAATGTTTTTGGAAATAAATTACCGTACATTTTCTCCAAAAACTTTCTTAGTAAGTTCTGACCATTTCATTCTGTGAGAGTGCACTTTTTGCTCTTCATCTCATTTACAGTAGAAAGAATTATTTTTAGTCACTTAGATGTTCTAAAAGTATAAGTCTACCAGCAAAGATCAAGAAAACAATATTTAACGTGAAATATAAGACATCTTATACTTGGTTGGATCTGGCAACTTAGTTGTTTTCAGTTCTTTTATCAAGCTAGGAAACATTCCTAGGAAAATTATTACCCATTTCTACAGCAGTTTCTTCAAGAGGAAATACTGGCCCAGCACAATGTCTAAGAAAGTATAGTACAGTGAAATTTGTATAGACACAGTAAACAGATTTGCAATGCAAGCTTTCATCTTGAGTGCTTTATTTTCTCCTGACCTGAGCAGCAGTTATTAGATCACTGCATCATGAGGAAATAGTCAATTCAAAACATGGACCAGAGAGTCCCAAGCCTGCCATTAGGTTTGAACAACTGAGCAATTTTGGCATATATCTAGAGGGTTAATAGTTTAGAGCAAAGGCAATGGCTTTAAATTGTACATTTTTCTTACAAATGTTCATATTTATTTTGGGGAGAGAGGAATTTCAATGTATAGAATCTAAGCCATTTGTAAACTGTTGAACTGTGAGACCAAAGGAGCAAAAACAAATAAAACCAATACAATTTTTTAAATAAAAATAAATCTGTCAGTGGCAAGAAAACTCTCTTGACTTGTTTATGTATAATTCAATGGAGTTGCAAAGAGGATTTTATTTTCTAATGGAAAGCATGTCAAAAATTGGTTATAAGCCACAACTTAGCTCCCTTTCTTTGTTTTATAAATACTCCAACACACATACTTCTAAAAATATATAAAAGGAAGAGTACTTGCTTGCCTTGGGTGTCTCATGGAAGTATTATGCTGTATTTAAAGTTATGGATTAAGTTCATTTTGGTCCATATGAGCTGAGTACTTTAGTGAAGTCTCACCATCTCTTCTGAACCTATGCTCTGGAATTTATCTTTCTTTAAAGATACTAGAAGGCAAGTCATTACAGAAGTTGCGATAGAAAAACTTATCAATCGATTATGAGTCATGACTCACATAGTTTATTGAATCAAGGGGAAAGAAGTCAGGTGAAAGAGATGGGCGGGTTAACACCTTAGTTTAGGTGAAAAATGTGTAAAACTACCTTCTTCACTTTTGGTGACACTGTTTTCTCATACTCTGTGGGTCTTTCTGCACCATCTCAAACTTCTTGGGGATGATGTGGTTATGAGGAATGCTGTTAAGGTTTGAGCAAGGAAGTATGGTAAATGGTAAGGCCTGGGACAAAAACATACATTCTGCTCAAACAGACAAAAGGGCAAGCGCACCGGGCTAGCAGCTCATGAGTTAGTTGGTGAAGAGCAGTAGGTTTTACATCTATTTCTTTGTCAGAGCAAATGTCACATCAAATAATACTATAATGGGTATTACCAATAGAAGATTAATTTAGGGATGCTATTGCTGAGGTGACTTGATTTATGCTTATAACTTGATCTTTCTATCACTTTCTATTTAGGGATAACACCCTTGTTTATTTCATCATTTTTATCACATAGCATATCATATAGGCTATTAACTTAACACTGTATTTAATGCATTCTTGAATCCTGCATATAGCCCCAATACCATTTCTTTAGCTATTATCAGTAGTTAAAATGTTTCATATATCTCATATACCACATTTGATTTTTTTTTGTGTAGCAAAAAATTCAATATTTTCAAATAATATAACAAACAGATTACACTTTTAGTATAAGATGGGATTACAAATATTAGTAAATGATTATTTGTACCATTGCTATGGATTTGACGGTGTCCTCTCAAAACTCATATATCGGCACCCTAACTCCCAATGTGATGGTATTTAGAGGGAGTATTTTCACTGTCCAATTGCATTTGAGAAGTAATTAGGTTTAGAAAAGATAATGAAGGTAGAGCCCTAAAAATGGGACTATTTCCCTGTGAGATACAGGGAAATTAGGAAATGAACCTCACAAGAGGACAAAGCCTGATTTTAGATATCCCAAATCCAGATCTATGAGAAGTAATAAATTCTTTTGATTGAAATCATTTGGCCTATGGTACCATTCATAGCATCCTGAGCTGATTAATGTAGTAGGTATGTGGGTGTTTACTATACTGTTCTATTTTTGTATGTTTGGAATTTTCCATAGTAAAACAAATTCAAATATTTAATAATTTGAAATAGGATGACAAATGATAATGATATTTACTTCCTAGGATTTATAAAATGCTACAAAGTAACATACATTAATTTATTCAACAAGTATATATTGAACAATTGCCATGCTCTAGTCACTATTCAAAGTAGCTAGAATCTATCTCTTTTGTGGGGCTTACATTCTTCTGGCAGCAATATTCATTATTTCACTATAAGGCTTTACACCATTTTTAGATGCTGTGATTTAACTATTTTACATTCCTGGAAAATTATTTCATCATTTAATTATATAATTTTTGCCTTAATTCTTGGTCTACTGAATCTTTGAAAAGCTGTCATGAGAAATAAGTGAAGCTAACTACTACATAAACTGAGAAACAATGAAAATCCAAAACCAACTAATCAAGCATGTGACATTTATGTTATTGTTTATTAGGTGTGCACATTGTGACATTTAAAAAAATTCTTATTATGTACCGTAGCTGAATTCACTCTCTCCATTATTTTCTTTTATCCCCTTTCTCCCCATTCCCCCCATTCTTGGTATAGTTTCAACATGTCTCATTTTTCCATTTTCAACAAGAGTACATAATATTACCACTACATTACCCTTTCTTTATATCACTTAACATGATGTCCTTCAATTGCATCCATTTGTCTTCAGATCACATGGTTTCATTCTTCCTTATGGCTGAATAAAACTCCATTGTGGATGGGTAGATAGATAGATACATAGATACACAGATAATCACATTTTCTTAATGTATTTATAATTTATAGGGCATCTGGGTTTCCATAGTTTGGCTATTAGGAACAACACTGCAATAAATACCAGTGTGCCAGTATCTTTATTGTATCCTGACTTAAATTTCTTTGGGTATATCCCTAGGGTGGTATTGCTGGTTTTCCATAGTGGTTGTACTAATTTACCTTCCCATCAACAGTGAATGAGGGTTGCTTTTTCCCCACAACCTTGCCAACATTTTTTATTATTATTATTCATATGTGCATACAAGGCTTGGGTCATTTCTTCCCCCTGCCCCCACCCCATCCCTTACCACCCACTCCGACCCTCCCTCTCCCTCCCACCCTCTCAATACCCAGCAGAAACTATTTTGCCCTTATTTCTAATTTTGTTGTAGAGAGAGAATAAGCCATAATAGGAAGGAACAAGGGTTTTTGCTGGTTGAGATAAGGATAGCTATACAGGGAGTTGACTCACATTAATTTACTGTGTGTGTGTGTTACCTTCTGTGTTAATTCTTTTTGATCTCACCTTTTCTCTAGTTCCTGGTCTCCTTTTCCTATTGACCTCAGTTGCTTGTAAGGTATCTGCTTTAGTTTCTCTGCGTTAAGGGCAACAAATGCTAGCTAATTTTTTAGGTGTCTTACCTATCCTCACCCCTCGCTTGTGTGCTCTCGCTTTTATCATGTGCTCAAAGTCCAATCCCCTTGTTGTGTTTACCCTTGATCGAATGTCTGCATATTAGGGAGAACTTACGATTTTTGGTCTTTTGGGCCAGGCTAACCTCACTCAGAATGATGTTCTCCAATTCCATCCATTTACCAGCGAATGATAACATTTCGTTCTTCTTCATGGCTGCATAAAATTCCATTGTGTATAGATACCACATTATCTTAATCCATTCGTCAGTGGTGGGGCATCTTGGCTATTGTGAATAGTGCCGCAATAAACATGGGTGAGCAGGTGCCTCTAGAGTAACCTGGTCACAGTCTTTTGGGTATATCCCCAAGAGTGGTATTGCTGGATCAAATGGTAGATCGATGTCTAGCTTTTTAAGTAGCCTCCAAATTTTTTTCCAGAGTGGTTGTACTAGTTTACATTCCCACCAACAGTTTAAGAGGGTTCCTTTTTCCACTCATCCTCGCCAACACCTGAAGTTGGTGGTGTTGCTAATGATGGCTATTCTAACAGGGGTGAGGTGGAATCTTAGCATGGTTTTAATTTGCATTTCCTTTATTGCTAGAGATGGTGAGAATTTTTTCATGTGTTTTTTGGCCATTTGAATTTCTTCTTTTGAGAAAGTTCTGTTTAGTTCACTTGCCCATTTTTTTATTGGTTCATTAGTTTTGGGAGAATTTAGTTTTTTAAGTTCCCTATATATTTTGGTTATCAGTCCTTTGTCTGATGTATAGTTGGCAAATATTTTCTCCCACTCTGTGGGGTGTTCTCTTCAGTTTAGAGACCATTTCTTTTGATGAACAGAAGCTTTTTAGCTTTATGAGGTCCCATTTATCTATGCTATCTCTTAGTTGCTGTGCTGCTGGGGTTTCATTGAGAAAGTTCTTACCTATACCTACTAACTCCAGAGTATTTCCTACCCTTTCCTGTATCAACTTTAGAGCTTGGGGTCTGATGTTAAGATCCTTGATCCATTTTGAGTTAATCTTGGTATAGGGTGATATACATGGATCTAGTTTCAGTTTTTTGCAGACTGCTAACCAGTTTTCCCAGCAGTTTTTGTTGAAGAGGCTGCTATTTCTCCATCATATATTTTTAGCTCCTTTGTCAAAGACAACTTGGTTATAGTTGTGTGGCTTCATATCTGGGTCCTCTGTTCTGTTCCACTGGTCTTCATGTCTGTTTTTGTGCTAGTACCATGCTGTTTTTATTATTATTGCTTTGTAATATAGTTTGAAGTCAGGTGTTGTGATACCTCCTGCATTGTTCTTTTGACTGAGTGTTGCCTTGGCTATTCGTGGCCTCTTCTGTTTCCATATAAATTTAATGGTAGATTTTTCAATCTCTTTAATGAATGTCATTGGAATTTTTATGGGAATTGCATTAAACATGTAGATTACTTTTGGGAGTATCAACATTTTTACTATGTTGGTTCTACCAATCCATGAGCATGGGAGATCTCTCCACTTTCTATAGTCTTCCTCAATCTCTTTCTTCAGAAGTGTATAGTTTTCCTTGTAGAGGTCTTTCACATCTTTTGTTAAGTTTACACCTAGGTATTTGATTTTTTTTGAGGCTATTGTAAATGGAATTGTTTTCATACATTCTTTTTCAGTTTGCTCATTGTTAGTGTATAGAAATGCTAATGATTTTTCTATGTTGATTTTATATCCTGCTACCTTGCTATAGCTATTGATGATGTCTAGAAGCTTCTGAGTAGAGTTTTTTGGGTCTTTAAGGTATAGGATCATGTCATCTGCAAATAGGGATATGTTGACAGTTTCTTTACCTATTTGTATTCCTTTTATTCCTTCTTCTTGCCTAATTGCTCTGGCTAGGAATTCCAGTACTATGTTGAATAGGAGTGGAGATAGTGGGCATCCTTGTCTGGTTCCTGATTTTAGAGGGAATGGTTTCAGTTTTTCTCCATTAAGTATAATGCTGGCTGTAGGTTTGTCATATATAGCTTTTATAATGTTGAGGTACTTTCCTTCTATTCCTAGTTTTCTTAGAGCTTTTATCATGAAATGGTGTTGGATCTTATCAAAGGCTTTTTCTGCATCTATTGAGATGATCAAGTGGTTTTTGTCTTTGCTTCTGTTCATGTGGTTTATTAAATTTATTGATTTTCATATGTTGAACCACCCCTGCATCCCTGGGATGAAGCCTACTTGGTCATGGTGAATAATCTTTTTGATGTGTTGTTGAATTCGGTTTGCCATTATTTTGTTGAGGATTTTTGCATCAATGTTCATTAAGGAGATTGGCTTATAGTTCTCCTTTTTGGAGGTGTCTTTGCTTGGTTTTGGGATAAGTGTAATACTGGTGTTGAAGTTATTTTCATTCAGTGCCCAGAAGACCTTACCACATGCTCTTCTTGCTTTTAATGTTTCTGTTGAGAAGTCTGCTGTGATTTTGATGGGTTTACCTTTGTATGTTACTTGTTTTTTCTCTCTTTCAGCCTTCAATATTCTTTCCTTAGTTTCTGAACTTGTTGTTTTAATGATGATATGTCATGGGATAGTTCTATTTTGATCTGGTCTGTTTGGTGTCCTGGAGGCCTCTTGCATCTGTATGGGAATACCTTTCCCTAGATTTAGGAAATTTTCCGTTATTATTTTGTTGACTAGATTATGCATTCCCTTCACTTGCACCTCTTCTCCTTCTTCGATGCCCATGATTCTCAAGTTTGGTCTTTTGATGGAGTCGGTGAGTTCTTGCATTTTCTTTTCACAGGTCTTGAGTTGTTTAATTAACAGTTCTTTGGTTTTTCCTTTAATTACCATTTCATCTTCAAGTTCTGAGATTCTGTCTTCTGTTTGTTCTATTCTGCTGGATTGGCCTTCCGTTTTGTTTTGCAGTTCTGTTTCGGTCTTTTTTCTGAGGTTTTCCATATCCTGGGTGGTTTCCTCTTTAATGTTGTCAATTTTTGTCCTGAGTTCATTTATCTGTTTGTTCATCATGTTCTCTGTTTCACTTTGGTGTTTATACAGTGCTTCTATGATATCCTTTATTTCTTCTTTTGCTTTTTCAATTTCTCTATTTTTGTTGTCTTGGAATTTCTTGAGTGTCTCCTGTACATTTTGGTTGACCCTATCTAGTATCATCTCTATAAAATTCTCATTGAGTACCTGTAGTATGTCTTCTTTTAAATTATTCTTGTGGGCTTCATTGGGTACTTTGGCATAGTTTATCTTCATTTTGTTGGAGTCTGGATCTCAATTTCTGTTTTCTTCATTCCCCTGTGGTTCCTGTACTAATTTTTTGCTATGGGGAAACTGGTTTCCCTGTTTTTTCTGTCTTCCTGTCATTGTCTTTGGTGTTGTTGCTGTCACTGTACTATGTGCAATTGAGTATTTTCTAGCTTGTAATAATAACAATGGTAATATTTAGAATGGAAGGGTGAGCTGAGATGGAAAGCAAGAAGTTAAAGAAAGGGGGAAAACAAATACACAGACAAGAAGGAGAAAACAGAACAAGGTATCAGACAAGAAAATTTCAAAGGTATAAACAGGGAGAGTTAGTGTACTAATTGACAGTAAGCTGAACAGACATTAGAGAGACAGAGGATTGAAAATCAAAAATAAAAAAAAAGATAAGAATAAAAATTAAAAATAAGTAAATGAAAGAAATATCCATATATAAAAATGAATTAAAATAAGATGAAAAGTAAAAAATTAAAAAAAAACCCCAAAAAACCAAAAAACCTCCAAGTTCAAATGCAATGAAGTTTTAGTCTTAATAATTTGGGTGTCCGTCTCAGTCTCCAATCCTGGAGATGGTGCCTCAGATGTTGTTCTGTAGTTGTCTCATCAAAGGGGATGCATAAAGTAGAACAAAACTACACACACACACACACACACACACACACACACACAACCCCACCACGTGTCCCAAATTCAAATGCAATACAGTTTCAGTAAGTTTTTCAGCATGCAGGTGTAATTTGGTTGTTCTCTCATCAAGGGTAGGGAGAAAAAAAAAAAAAGAGTCTGGAGACAGTTCTGAGAATGGTATCTAGAGCTGAGGCTTGCCTGCCCACTGCTGTCAGCCTGCTGTTGCTGGCGGCATTATTTATGCAGATATCTGGGGTGAGCTTAGCACTCACTTGGCCCAGCAGGCTTTGTTTTCTTAGAGTTCTCCTGTGCAGGAGCCTCTGCTACAAGCTTTCCCCTTTCCATGCACACTGGGAAAGGTGACACTGCACCTCTTTTGTCAGGCCTGCATGTTTATTTACAGTTCATGTGGGAGGTGGGTCTTCCCCCCTCTCCTGTTGAGTTTTCTTCCCTCTGTCACTTTTACAGGCTTTCCTGCTCCTGATTACTGGGTGGTGCTGCTGCTCCTGCCAGCAGCCATGTTTGTTTACAGTTCACGTGGGAAGTGGGTCTTCCCTCCTCTCCTGTGGAGTTTTCCTCTCTCCACCTCTCTCACAAGCTTTCCTGCTCCTGGTTGCTGGGCGCATGCCCCCACTCCCACCATAGCCTCTCTGGCCCACCCGGCTTGTTTATTTACAGTCCCGGGAAGGATTCCCTTCCCCCAATCTTCAGTGCTCAGGGCGCCCCACCCTCTTTCCCACGTGTCTTTATTGTTCTTATTGCTTATTACTCAGTTTCTATTTTTTCCCCAGGTGGAGGTCATTCTGTCCAGGGGGCTATGCTGCTCTGGCCCAGGCTTGTCTGTGGGAGTACTGCAGTACAGCAAAGCTCACCTGGTCCGCATCTTCCCAAGCCATCTGGGCGTGGGTGACTGGTGGCCCGGGGGCCCTCCTGGTTTCTCCGTTTAACGTGAAGTAGAGATTCTCTGTGCCCTTGCCAACATTTTTATGGTTTGTGTTCTTGATGATTGTTATTCTAACAGGAGTGAGGTGGAATCTTGGTTTTGATTTGCATTCCCTTTATGGCCAGAGATGCTGAGCATTTCTTTATGTGTTTTTGGCCATTGGACTTTTTGCTTTGAAAAAAATGTCTGTTCAGGTCATTTTACTTTTTTGGGTCATTAACTTTTGGGACGTTTAGTTTTTTGAACCCTCTTTGTATTCTGGCTATTAATCCCTTGTCAGATGCATATAGTGGTCCATTCTAAGGCTGCCTCTTCAATCTGGTGGCCATTTCTTTTGTTGTGCAGGAGCTTTCTATTAATGTAGTTCCATTTGTGAATTCTTTCTCTTAGTTGCTGAGTCATTTGAGTTCTATTTAGGAAATTTTTGATGATGGCTATTAATTCCAGTGTATGCCCTATTCTTTCCTGCACTAGCTTCAAAGTTTCAAATCTTACATATTAAGGTCCTTAATCTACTTTGAGTTGATATTGGCACAAGGTGAAAGTCATGGATCTAGTTTCATTTCTCTGCATGCAACTATCCAGTTTTCCCAGCATCATTTGTGATGGAGGCTGTCTTTTCTCCATTGTGTGTTTTGGGCACCTTTGTCAAAAATCAGGTGAGTGTGACTGCATGGATTCATATCTGGGTCTTCCATTCTGTTCCACTGGTCTTCATGTCTGTTTTTGTGCCAATTCCATGCTGTTTTTATTGCTGTGTCTCTGTAGTATAGTTTGAAATTTGGTGTTATGATACCTCCAGCATTGCTCTTTTTGTTCAGTATTGCCATGGCTATTGCAATATCTTATGCTTCCAAATGAACTTTAGGATAGATTTTTTCAATATCTTTAATGAATATCATTGGAATTATGATCAGAATTGCATTGAATATGTAGATTGCTTTTGGTAATATAGCCATTTTCTCAATATTGATTCTGCCAATCCATGAGCATGGGAGATCTTTCCATCTTCTGTAGTCTTCTTTGTTTTCTTTCTTCGGTGGTTTATAGTTTTCATTGTAGAGATCTTTTGCTTCTTTTGTTAAGTTTATTCCTAGGCATTTTGTATTTTTCAGGGCTACTGTAAATGGAACTGTTTTCCTATATTCTTTCTCAGTCTGTTCATTTTTGGTATATACAAAAGTACTGAATTTTGTAAATTGATTTTATATCCTGCTATTTTGCTGAATTTGTTTATGATGTCTAGGAGTTTTTTGGTGGAGTTTTCTGGGTCATTTAGGTACAAGATCATGTCATCTGTAAATGCAGAATGTTTGACATCTTCCTTTCCTATTTGAATTCCTTTTATTTCTTCTTGTCTTATTGCTCTAACTAGGAATTCCAAGGCTATGTTGAATAAGAGTGAAGAGAGTGGACACCATTATCTCATTTCTGACGTTAGGGGAAATGGCTTAAGTTTTTCCCCATTTAGTATAATGTTTGCTAACAATCAGAGAATAGAAGATTTGGTGGACAATGAAGGGTATGAGTCCCCAATAGCAGAGGTCAGAAGAGTGATGATAAGAATGTTTAACAAGCTTAAAGAGGACATAAAAAGCAACTCAATGAATCCCAAGACAATATGGATAAAAAAACTCAAGAAGACACAGAAACAATGACATGAACTCAAAGAAGATTTCAACAAACTTTGACTGAGGAAATTATATACAAAAAAAGAGAAAAATGAAATAAAGAAGGCAGTTCAAGATGTGAAAGAGAAGCTTAACAATGATATGGAAAGTCTCAAAAAAAATCAAACAGAAATCCTAGAAATAAAAAGTTCCTTAAGTCAAATAAAAAATATAGTTGATAGCCACTCTGGCAGACTGGAACAAGTGGAAGATAGAATTTCAGGGCTCAAAGACAAAATAGATATTAAAGAAAAAAAACAGAATACTTAGACAAAAGACTAAAGATCTGTGAAAGAAATGTGTAAGAACTCTGTGACTCCATCAACAAACAAACAAACAAAAACACCTTGCAAATCTTGGACATCAAAGAAGGAGAAGATGTGAAAGTTGAAAGTATAGGAAGTATATTCAACAAAATAATATGAGAAATTTTCCCAAATCTTGAGAAAGAGATGCCAACAGACATGACCAAAATAGCACTGCTCCTCAGCATATTATAGTTAAAACAATTAGCACAGAAAACAAGGAAAGAATATTGAAGGCTGTAAGAGAAAAAAATAAAATAACATTTAAAGGTAAATCCATCAAAATTATAGCAAATTTCTCAACAGAAACTTTAAAAGCAAAAAGGATATGGAGTGAGGTATGTTCAGCACTGAAAGAAAATAATTTCAATCCTAGGATACTCTGCCTAGCAAAGCTATCATTCAAAACTGAAGATGAATAAAAACCTTCCATGATAAACAGAAACTAAAATAATACATGACCACTAAAGCAGAATTCCAAAAGATTCTGAAAGGAATCCTACACATAGAAGATGAAAATAAACATGGCCATGAAAGGATGAGAATTATTAAATCTCAAGGAAAAACAGACAAGTAATTAAAGAGTAGCACAGAATTAACTACACACACACAAACCCTTACACCATAAAAACAACTAAATGATAGAAAATATTGCATGTGACTTTTTGTGTGTAAAAATTAGATACTAAGGGTATTTTCCTAGTAAAAAGGAAGTAGCTATACTTTAATTTTTTTTGTGTTGTTCAGCTACCATGAGGAACCAGAGCTTTACACAAAAATGTGGTAATCAGCATAAATAAAGACTAGGTGACATGTTCTACTGCTTGAATTATAATGATTTCTCCATCAAGTCCACACTTCATGCAAAAAGTTGAGCTATATTTTGTCTTCCATCAACCAAAATATAATTATATCTCTCAAGACATGTGTTAGGTACACAGGGAAAGGCACAGGCTGTATAGTGGAGAAATCTAGTAGGTAATACCCTAACTAGCTGGTAAAGATTCATATCATCAATAATGACACATAGCAACATCATGAACCTCTTGATATGATGGATTGAGAAGGTCACTAAATCACTGTTATGGTATTTCAAAAAATGGATAACCTCAGTCCAATCTTTAGGAACCATCAGGCAAATCTGAGAGTGATAATTCCAACACAGGCTAGACTGAGGCAGGAGAATTGAAAGGCAAAAAAAAAAAAAAAAACCAAAATTAGCCAAGCTCCACAGGAAAGACATTCAACAAAATAGCTAATTGATATTCTTCAAAACTGCCAAAGTCAAGAAAAACAGAAGAGGTTAAAGTTAGTTGTTTTCTACTGATATATTCTATTACACTAATTGTTTTTCAAATGTTAAACTAGCTTTGCATGATCTTATTTAGTCTTGATATATAATTCTTTTTATTTCTTCTTGGATTAGTTTTGCTAATAATTCACTGAGAGTATTTTGTGTCTATCATGATATATTACTTTGTACTTTTCCTTTACTGTACTGTGTTTGTCTGTTTTTGGTATCATAGAATAAGTTGAGAAGTGCTAACACTTCTATTTTTATGAGTTTATGAAACTTCAGTATTCTTTAAATGTTTGAAAGCATAGTTAAGAAATTTTAAGATAGTGTATGAAAATATATTTATTTAGCTTTTATTTTTGGTATCTTAGAAGATAATAAGTAATAATAATTAGTACATTAGTAAAAAAATGTAAAAATTAGAAACTTAGAGCACACATTTTGTTCACAAGCTAAAGGTATTTGCTTTTAGGTTTTATTATTCCACAGCTGCTTTGCTGTAAGTTTCAGGTTGTGTTTCCAAGGAAACATTCTGAAATGGAGCTTAGCATACAGGTTAATAAGGAAGTACTTTTGTGATCACCATCTGCAAATGGGAAGAGGAGGCAGAATTGTGGAGCGGGAGAAGCAGGTGGTGATGCACTCTGAATGGAGCATCTGTTGATTGTTCTTCTATGGAGAACTCTAAAGCTAAGAAACGGCCCTTCAAAATTGTTCCAAGTTAGTAAGAGTTTAGGCCTCTACATTCCCTTCCATCCCACTCAGTGGATGCAGACTGCACCAGGAAGGAGTATGATCTTGAAGAAAGAAGCATTCCTCAGTCAAGGGGACTTTGTGGAAAGGACTGATAGCTGAGTGCTGTCTGCTGGCAACATTCATAGCAAGAAGAAATAGAGTACTCTGATTCTGCAGAGTCTGGGCTGTGTGTCACAGTGTCCATCTCACCAGACACCAGTATAAATTGGGATTCTTGAGCTGAGCTTTGTCTTGCTTCAAAGTTCAGTTTATTTGACACTTAAGTATTCTTTTTTTGGACAGCATTTTAAATAGTTTCATGGCTCTAGGAAAATATGAATTGATAAAATATAATTCAGGCACAATATTTTCCTTCTTTTAGGAAAGTAAATGAAAAGGGCAGCAGGCTAAGGATTCTGTTTACTGTTCAGAGCTGAGCCATTTTACCCATGTGCAGATAAAGTGCAGGAATCTTCATTGTTCTCAGACTCATACATGCACTTGTACTTCTTTGATCCTATACTTTTCTTGATTGTATTGTCCATTTGCAAGAATAAAATGCACACTGAAAACATATCCCAATGTACACATATATTAAATTTTACATTACATGCAGTGGGGCCAACTTGTACTAACTTGTGAGAACTGATTTTTAAATTTCAAGAACTGATTGTTAATATAGTTGTAGGCTTCTGTGAATCTCTTCCAAGTTCCATGTTTGAGGACATTGCATAGGTAGTATGAAATTTCCCAAGGTGAGACAATTTACACCAGAAAAATCAACAAAAGCCACAACTCATGGCTTGGTTTATTATTTTGCTGATGATCTATATTTAAGAAAGTAATGGAGAAATGCTAATAAAGCATATTAAACTTAAAATCGCATTGTTTCCACTGGTGAAACTTTGTGACTATTATAAGAAACTAGAAATATCCTCTAGTATTTGAAAACTAGTATTCTATTGAACCAAATCAGCTGCTTCACTTGTTGAGGAATAGGTAAAGTTTTGAGATATGTCTTTGCTATTTTACTTTTGCCTTATTAATATAAATGATAACATCAATGAGCATCAATTGCAATGGTAATATGGTCATGTGTATGTTTTAATACTATATATGCATATATTTTATGGAATCATAAAAGCACTTCTTAAAATTATTTTAAAATTTGTCTAGTGATCCAAGTTTTAGAACCAAAGTTTCATGGATACACTATTAAGATTCTAAACACAGTAAATGTAATTCAAAATAAAAACAATACTAAACAGTGAAAGAAATACAGAACCCTACAATATTCTGATTTTCTTCCAATAAGAATGTTTTTCTGGGTTTTTTTGTTATTTTTTTATTCACATATGCATACATTGTTTGAGTCATTTCTCCCCCCTGCCCCCCTCCCCCGCCCTCTCCCCCCCTTCCTCCCTCAGTTCCAGGCAGGTCATGTTCTGCCTTTATCACTAGTTTTGTTGAAGAAAAGAGACAAGCCTAATAAGGAAGACAAAGTGTTTTTGCTAGTTGAGTTGAGGATAGTTATACAGAAATATTCCTAGCATTGCTTTCGTATACATGTATTATGACCCATCTTGATTCATCTCTAATTGATCTTTACCCTGGTTACTGATCCCCTTCTCATGATAACCTCTGTTGCTTTAAGGTTTCTGTATTTGTTCCTCTGGAGTGGGGACAGCAAATGCTTTCATGTTTTGGGTTTTCTACCTATTTCTACATCACCGAAATGTGCTCTCCCCTTATCATGTGATCCAAGTCCAACCACATTGCTGCATTTGCCCTAGATCTAAAGTCTACATATGAGGGAGAACATGAGATTTTTGGTCTTCTGAGCTTGGTTGACCTCACTCAGAATGATGTTCTCTAGTTCCAATCCATTTACCTGCAAATGATAAGATTTCATTTTTCTTCATGGCTGAGTAAAATTCCATTGTGTACAAGTATCACATTTTCTTGATCCGTTCATCAGTAGTGGGGCATCTTGGTTGTTTCCATAACTTGGCTATTATGAATAGCACAACAACAAACATGGGTGTGCAGGAGCCTCTGGAGTAATCTGTGTTGCATTCCTTTGGGTATATCCCCAGGAGTGGGATTGCTGGATCATATGGCAGGTCTATGTTTAGGTTTTTAAGGAGTCTCCAAATTTTTTTCCAGAGTTGTTGTACCTGCTTGCATTCCTACCAGCAGTGCATTAGGGTTCCTTTTCCCCCATATCTTTGCCAACAGATGTTGGTGGTGGTGTTTTTGATGATGGCTATTCTAACAGGGGTGAGGTAGAATCTTAGTGTGGCTTTGATTTGCGTTTCCTTTATGGCTAGAGATGGTGAGCATTTTTTCATGTGTTTTTTTGCCATTTGAATTTCTTCTTTTGAGAAAGTTCTCTTAAGTTCAGTTGCCCATTTTTTTAATTGGTTCACTAATTTTAGGAGAGTTTAGTTTCTTAAGTTCCTTGTGTATTCTGGTTTTAAGTCCCTTGTCTGATTTATAGGTGGCAAGTATTTTCTCCCACTCTGTGGGTGATCTCTTCAGTTTAGAGGCCATTTCTTTTGTTGTGCAGAAGCTTTTCAACTTTATGAAGTCCCATTTGTCCATCTTTTCTCTTAGTTGCTGGGCTGCTGGGGTTCTATTGAGGAAGTCGTTGCCTATACCTATTAGTTCCAAAGTGTTTCCTCCTCCTTCCTTTAGTAACTTCAGAGAATGTTTTCTATTTAAACTGAACTATCAAAACACAAACCATTTTGCACAGACACAAACACACAAATTGGTGTTGCTGCTTTGCTAGCAACATAACCACATACTTGGGTCACTCAAGCATTGATGGCAGACAGAATCTGAACTTCAGACATGACCTCTCAAAATTCATAGAAATACATTAACTGCTTTTATCTCAGTCACAGTATTTTTCTTTTTTTTATTTTATGTCATTTGATGGTACTAGGGATTAAACTCAAGAGCCTCTGACTTGCCTGGCAAGTGCTCTATCACTTAGACCACACCCCCAGCAAAGTTACAAGACTTTAAATGAATGTGATTCTGTGTAACTAACCATCTGATGCAGAGGAGCCTAATGAGTGTGGGAAATACAAAAAGCATGAGCTAAATTTGACCTTAACTTCCCATTGCAAAGAGCAAAGGATTGGCTGTCCATTAAATTTGCCTAAATGTGCTAATAATCTGTGAATACGGCTTTCAGGGAAGAGCAACTTCTCTGTGAACCCGTTTCTACTGCCAGATTTTTTTTTAAACACATGGTTCTCTGGTGAACTGCAGTTGCCACTACTCCAATCATGTATCTTCATGGATCCGAG
The DNA here is from genome assembly GCF_047511655.1 of Castor canadensis. Classification (NCBI taxonomy): domain Eukaryota; kingdom Metazoa; phylum Chordata; class Mammalia; order Rodentia; family Castoridae; genus Castor; species Castor canadensis. The sequence continues at coordinate 141,862,777 of NC_133390.1, read as the reverse complement.
TTAAGGGTGAAGGGAGTTAAGCTCTACTTAAGTGTTATGTAGTATTTCCTCTTTGGAGCAGCTCATGTCTCTTTATTACCACTTTCTACTGGTTAACAATTCATTGATTATTTTGTTCATGCTATTAATATTAGAAAATAAGACAGACTAAGCAAGAATAAGTTGGTCATGTTGTTACTCATTTACTAGCAACACCAAAGCAGAGACAGTTTTGTTCTTGGAAAGCAGGAATAATGGAAAGGTATTCAACTGCCTCATTTGAGTATGGAAACATAGAAGGTCTTCAGGTGTGGAGTGGTAGTTGGTTTGATACTCTGTTGAGCTGACCCCTAATTGGTCTGGTCAGTGTGACTAACTAGGTAGATACTTCATTTACCTCTCACCACTCTTTGTCATTATAGAAATTATAGTTTGGTCAAAAAGTCTGACATTACTAGAGAGAAGAGTTACAACATCTTTTCTCTTCTAAAAGGTCTAAATAAGCTTTCAGTGTCTTATTTTACTTTTGGTATTAGGAATTTTACCATACTCAACTCCAATATAACTTTCAAAAGAATAATAGGTAATTGAAAACTTCCTTTCTTTTCAATGAAGGTAAAGGCACACTGGAAACATTTCTGGATCTGCACTTCTTAAAACCTAATGTACCAGGCAAAACATACAAATTAGGGGAATTTTCATTTGAAATATTTCTAGTTAACCTACTAGTTAGCCTGCACACTATAAGTCAATAGGTTTTAAAGTGTTATTTAAAATGTGAGCTCAATAGAACTCTCCATAATACTACATATCTGTGGCATTATCACCAAAATATAACATCATAGCCTTGCTGTAAGTAAGTCCAAGATGTGTTTTAACCACTCACCGTAAGGGTGTTAATATGAGACATGAACCATAAGCATCTGAAATGGATAACTCCATGTTTATTTCATTCCTTCATTTATTTTCCACATTATACTGTTTTGATTTGAATGGAGGAGGAGGAAGAAGAACACTTTCTCAAAATTCACTCTCAGCTCTCTTCTCATGGGGTTGTTTTTTTATTATTTTTTCCAGATTACAAATCTTCGTACAGTATAAGGATTCTGACATATCACATTAATACTTTTCTATTGCTTTACATGAGAAAATATTTTTATTCTATTTCCTAAGACAAGTGAGTGGGATGCTGTTATGGCACTCAAAAGTATTTATATTATTTCCCTTAGAAAAAATGGGATGGGAAGGCACTTGTGATTTTACTGTTTTATTCCTATAACCTTGTGTGTCAACATTTCCAATTTTGACTAATTTGGTTTAAATAATAGTCAAATGATGTCCCAGTTTCAAATATGTGTTTTTCTAAAGATCTGTATGATGATCAAATTTAAAGATACACTGTTGTTCTTTGAAACAAATTAAGAAGCAATTTGAAGAACTGGATATACTGTGACTCTCTCTATAATAATCCAGATCTGATGGCTAGAGAAAGTGTCCCCATTTAGTGAACTGGAGGCTAGAATTACATCACAAATCAATCTGAATAGTTAAAGAACCATATGCCTTCAATACTAATTGTCTTCTTGGAGAATCAAAGCTATTAATATTATTTAAGCTCAGCCTCTTTGGAAGCTTCTCATTAGTACATTCATATGCTGTTTAGTGCATCAGTAAACCAGTGACCTAAAAGATAGGGTGCACCACATGAATGTGGATGTGAGTGTGTGTGTGTATATGTGTGCATTGCAAATCCACATCACTTCCTTTCCCTGAATTATCACACCTGAGGTTTTTTTTTCACTGTTTCTCTGTTCTTTTTTTTTTTTTATTTCTTTTATTCATATGTCCATACAATATTTGGGTCATTTCTCCCCCTTCCCCCAACCCCTTCCCTTTTCCTCTGCCCCCTCCCTCACTCCCCCAACCCCCTCACTACCAGGCAGAAACTAATTTTGCCCTTATCTCTAATTTTGTTGAAGAGAGAGTATAAGCAATAATAGGAAGGACCAGGGATTTTTGCTAGTTGAGATAAGGATAGCTATACAGGGAGCTTACTCGCATTGCTTTCCTGCACATATGTGTTACATTCTAAATTAATTCCTCTAGTTCCTGGTCCCCTTCTCCTATTGGCCTCTGTTGCTTTAAAGTTTCTGCATTAGTTTCTCTGCATTGAGGGCAACAAATGCCATCTTGATTTTTGGGTGTCTTACTTATCCTCATACCTCCCTTGTGTGTTCTCGCTTTATCATGTGATCAAAGTCCAGTCCCCTTGTTGTGTTTACCCTTGATCTAATGTCCATATATGAGGGAGAACATATGATTTTTAGTCTTCTGGGCCTGGCTAACCTCGCTCAGAATGATGTTCTCCAGTTCCATCCATTTACTTGCGAATGGTAAGATTTCATTCTTCTTCATGGCTGCATAAAATTCCATTTTATGGAATTTTCTTAATCCATTTGTCAGTAGTGGGGCATCTTGGCTGTTTCCATAACTTGGCTATTGTGAATAATGCCGCAATAAACATGGGTGTGCAGGTGCCTCTGGAGTAACCTGTGTCACAGTCTTTTGGGTATATCCCCAAGAGTGGTATTGCTAGATCGTATGGTTTAGATTTTTATGAAGCCTCCAAGTATATTTCCAGAGTGGTTGTACTAGTTTGCATTCCCACCAGCCGTGTAAAAGGGTTCCTTTTTCCCCACATCCTCACCAACACCTGTTGTTAGTACACCTGAGGTTTTTAGGGCATCATCCCATATCTTTATAATTTGTTGGTGTTATGAAGTTTCAAAATTTCTTTATAGGAAGAAATCTGACCTAAGAATTTATAAAAAAATAATGTTTGAGTAGTAATATTGCAAAGCAAAACAAAATAACATACACAAACTTGTGCACAAATGTTCATAGCAGCATTATTCATAATAGCCCCAAAGTAGATGGATGAATAAATAAAATGTCCATTCATATAATAAAATATGATTGAGCAATATAAAAAGAATGAAGTCATGATACTTATTACAACATGGATGAAAATTGAAATAAGGAAGTCACAAAAGGTCACATGTTCTGATTCTGCTTACCTGAGATATCCAGAAGAGTATAATCCATAGATACAGAGAGTTGATCAGTGGTTGCCAGAAGCTCATTGTAAGAGTTGGGAGAGAAATGCATGGTGATTACTCTGTGAGGGTAGTGAAAATATTCTGAAATTAGGTAGTGATGATGGATACATAACTGAATATTCTAAAAATGCAAGTTTGTATACTTTTCAATGATAAATTTTGTGACAGGTTAATTGTATCTCAATAAAAATAAGACTGTAAAACTCTTGCAATGCCTATGGCACAGAACTATTATAGGATCCAAATACAACTGGAAAGTCCTCCAGATTCTAAATCATATTCAGGAATCTATGACAATGAATAGGGAAAACTTAGGCATTTATGCACGTTACTGGATAAAAAAGTTTGCATAAAAGTCATCTTTTATCTGATCAGAGGGAAAGTCACGGGAGGACTTTTCACCCAGAATGCTTGCTGTGAAGAGATTTATAAGACTTATAAACTACTCAAATATTTTTAAGGAAAACATGCAGATAAATTGAGCTTTTTGTTTGGATCTGTCACTTTCAACTTTTGACATTACTAACAGTTGTCTAATTGCTCTCCGAGACTGCAAAGCCCTGAAGAACAGGAGCTTTGATTGGCTCATCTCCTTTCCGCTGCAGCACTCTGCATTTAGCAAGTGCTCAATAGATAATAGATACATTCTGACAGGTTTTTTTTTTTTTAAACAATATTCTATTGGAACTCTAAACAAAGTCTGCAGGCAATCTAATGAACTTCAAACACAACCCTCCAGGAACCTCACACACTGTTCCTTTCTTGTGGGAGGAAGAAGGATGCAAATTCACTCCAGGGCTCCAGGCAGAGCCAGAGTTTGAGGTCAGTTCACCCCGCACCACCTCCAGACCATCCTGGTCTCCTGGTCTGTCTTCCCAAATCCTTCCCTCTCAGGGATGCTCTCTGTAGCTTTCCTGGTATTGTCCTGCTGTGACGTCGCTCTTGATCTCCACAGTTGAATATCCAGCTTCCTTACAGAAAATTTGATTGGGTGTTCCATAGTCCTCTCAGCTTCAGTGTGAGAAAGATCATCCCATCATGCAGCCAGAAATCCAGGAGTCATTCTGGATTTCTCTGCCTCATTCCTGCCCTTCCAGCTAGTCGTCTCTTACAATCTATTCTTCCTTCTTCCTATTTCTATCTTAGTTTGTGTTCTCCCTAAACAGACACTAAGACAAGAACTTGTATGCAATGAATTCACTGGAAGGTTCATTTTTCCCAGGAAGCAACATGAGGGAGAAGAAAAATAAATAGGTAAGGGAGGAAGACCAACATGGGGTGTGTTCATAGGCAAATTCTTGCCAACAGGTAACTGAGGCACACTGTAGTTGGGGAGTGTTTGAGAAAGTTTATATAATCTGCCTCAGAATTTCCCACCATAAAGAGAGGAAGCTGAGGTAGCTGACTGTCTACCAGGGCCAGCCCCTCCATGTCTGAGGTCTGTCCCCTCAGGGCCAGCGCCTTTTGCAGACAGAGATCATTCTCAGGCAGAAACTCAGATGGCTTATCATGGATGGGAGTTGTGTGCAAGCAACCTCTTCCCAGGCCAAGGCCACAGTTGGCCTGAGGGCCTCTACTCCACTGCTCTCTCTGCTCCAGTGCAGCTCCCATTCTCTGTTACTCCTTGGTTCACTGTACTAGTTTACTTAAAATTTTAAGATTTTTAAAATTTTAATCTTTTACACATCCTGACACACACATATATGCACCTAACCATAACATATATTGCTTTCCTCCACTTAGAGGCTTCTAGAAGCTCCACACAGTTTTTAGGATGAGACCTAAAAGCTGATTGCCTGACCCTGTGCTTCCAAATGCTCCCTGGCAATCACAGGGGCAGAACAGGACACCTTCACATTCTGGAAACACACAAATCTATGCCAGCTGTTGGACACCATATAGGGTATTAGTTTCAAGGTAGTCCATTGTTTTAAACTTAGATTATACAATATTTCTGTCTATATAGCATATTATTTCCAAGATGGATTTTCAACTGACAGTACAATAAAAGGCAAATGCCTATGGCTAAGTGCTGTTTGTTCATGCCTGCAATCCTAGCTACTCAGGAGGTAGAGATCAAGATATCATGGTTTGAGGTTAGTCTTGGCAAAAAACAGTAAGACTATCTCAAAAATACTCAACACACACAAAAAAAGAACTAACTGAATGGCTTGAGTGGTAGAGGGCCTGCCTAGCAAGTGTGCTGCCCTGAGTCCAAACTCTAGTACCACCAAAAAAAAAAAAAAAAAATCAAAAACAGCAAATGCCCAAGGACAATGCAGAAAGAAGTGAGGTTAGTGGGGGTGGCAGCATCTAGTCTGGTTCAAAGAGTTGAGGAAGATCAACAGGCGTACAATCCTGCTAACAAGTATCATAGCTATTTAGGAGTGAAATAAAAGTATATGTTTCCTTTCAATTCATGTGTGTGACTTTTTCAAAAGACTATTGACTTGCTAGTACGCATAAATACTTATGAAAGTATTTAGACTTCACTACTTAAGAAGCCCTTAGGCATTTCTTTTGACCTAAGGGCAGCAGGGAAGCATGAGCAAATGGCCAAGGATGTTATAGCCTGGGAAATTTGGGAGCCCTACCTTAGGACCTCATTTAAACTCCTGGCTAACCTCTTGTGTATCATCTGTCACCACTCACATAGACAGGTTCTTACTCTATGGAAGGTCCAGGTAAGCCATCATGCCTTTTTGCCTTAGTAGGTAATGTTCCCTTTGTCAAGATTACCTGATTTATTGCCTGTCCCTTACAACTCAGCTTAATAGCCACTTCTGCTGGGATGAGTCTCCCCTGACTGGGACTCTCTGAACAAATGTGACTTAGATGCCACCGTATCCCCACAGCCTCTGTTCCTGGCTCTCATATAGCACTCTTTTTGCCTTGTGACCACTAATGATTTACTTGTTTGTCTGCCACACTAGTCTGTGATTTTCTTGAGCTCCAGACATTTGAGCACAGACATTTTGTTCATTTCAATCTTGTTTTTAGTAGGATTATGCTAAGTTAATTTACAATTAAGTAATTAAAGGATGAAGGTGAGCATAAGAATGAATGTAAAAGAATACAGTTTTGCTCTTTACCTTTGTACTTATATTTTAAACATGGTTTTGTTACATATGCCATAGGACCTTTTTATATGCCATCCTCTGTGTTTACAGGAATCTTTCCTGCCCCTTTGCTTTTACTTCCTTTATCCTGAGGATCTCAGCTCTGTTTTGCTAGGGACAAGGTTTGTTTGACCACAGAATCCATACTTGAGAATGTTGCCTGATATGTTGCCAATACCAAGCATCACTAAATATTTGTAGAATGAACACGTGCATGAATAAATTAATGTTTCACCTATGAAAGCTTCACATCTTGGTATTAAGACCCCATGATTGTTCTGAAGTGGTGGGAGGTATTGTTTCATAGAGAGACTAGCAAGTACTCTATACTTTAAGAACAGAAGGCATCTATGCAAGGGAGGACAGAGTTTGGAATTTTGAGTTGCAAAGAAATTGGGAACTATTTTAGGTTTCTGAAAAAAAGGGGGGGGGTAAGAGTTAGATGATCAAAATTGAGTTGAATGCAACATACAAAAATCTTTTCCTTAGCCACTTGCAATATTTCACTTGAAAATGGATTCCCTGCCATTGAAAAGCTGCCATGTTTTCATTTGCTAGAAAGTGATGAAGTTAGATAAATGATAATGTCCTGTCTTTGTTCATTCCTCACTCAGAAAACCTCAGCCCTAAGTGTTCCCCAGTGCAATCTCTCACTGAATAGACATGGAGTGCCTTGTTTGACAACAGGCTGCTCAATGAAATTGCTGCACATTTGGCACTGCTAAACATTTGAGGAGGAGAAGAAAGAAAACAACAAAAAAGCCCATAAAACAAATTGTGTCCCCTATAAGGCTTAATGGAGGACTTCAGAGTAAAAGGAAAAGTTGTTCCTCCAACTTTAGAAAGACTCATTTATTAAGAAGTTTTCAAAAGTCTAATTTGTGCATAATCTCCTTGTTCTCAAATGACATTTTATTAATATTTCTTTCTTCATCCTCATCCCTCTATTCTTTTTCATCTTTATTTTCCAAGTAACTAACTTAAAAGAAACAAAAGTTAGGGCTAACCTGGTAGGCTTATTTTTCAGTTTTAAGACATTGATTCTTAGTATTCTAAATGATAAAATTAAGAAAGTTCCAGTAACAACCTAAGAAAAACAACTATCTACCACACAGTTAATTGATGTTTCTGAATTGCTACTGTTTGAGGTTGATAAGCCCCCACTATGAATTCCTCAGCTCAAAGCTAAGGGAGTTATATTAAAAAGACAGTGGAAAGGAAAAAATAATTAGCTAGTGTCTTATAGGAGAATGCATAAATGATGCCTGTGTAGCCCTAACTTTGCAGATTCAATCTGTTTATTTCATGTAAATCATCTGAGGTATTTGGAATTATGTAGATTTTAGGCACCATGGGAGAAAAGGACTAATGTAAAGATTATTTTATTTAATATATTTCTGTCATTTAATTTTGAACAGTTATGCTGGGATTCTGTTTTATGTGTATCTGCAGGTATTTTAAAAATTAAATTCCATACATATTGTTAACTAGAAAAACTTATTCCAAAGTTTATGATGAACCAAAGTGTTTGAGATCATGTAGGAGGAGTGTCAAGTTCAATCCTGTGTCAGTCAGAATAGCTTAGGTCATGGTGATATAACAAGCGTTTTATGACTATATGTGTTGGTTCTTACCCGGGCTCTGTGAAAACATAGGCAGCTGCAGCTCATCTGTATAGACATCATCTTTCCTGTAGGACCAGCATGCCAGACCCATTTCTCTTTGGACCCATTGCCCATCACAGAAATGAAGGTGAGATAATGACTCTTAAACTTCTGCACATCAATTGCTCTCACATTTTGTTATACAGCTGTACCCATACTTTATAGGACAGGGAAATAATGAAGTATAATTCTCCCTCAGGGTAAAAGTATTGCTTATTTGTGAATAGTCTATCACTCCCTCCCTCATTTTTGGATATGAAAACATCATCAGAAGAATTAACCAATTGTCTAGATCATATGCAAAGCTGGAATTAGACTTAGATCCCTGTAACTACCCACATCCAATGTCTCTTAAGCACAAATTTGTGGGCACACTATTGTAGCCACAGAAGCCACAAAAGAAGAATGCTATTTGCAAAGAGCAGCTGTCTATCAGGGCCTGTCTCACATCATGGCACCAATTAGGCATGTTCAGCATATCCTCTTCATGGGCCTATTGATACAAAATTTGCTTTCATTAAAGTATTCTGTGTCATCAAGATCCAGTCATAGATGCTGAAATAATGTAAATTTAGAGTGAAGAATTAGACCTTAATTCCTCCTCCCTAGTAGGAGAAGCTGGGAAGGTCCAGAAGGGAAGTTAGAGGCTCAGAAGAGTCATAATCACTCTGTTATCAGTCATTCACATAAGTCACCCCTATAGGACAGTGAAAGGGATTGTGGAAGTCCAGTAGAAGGCTGGGCTTCTGTGTGGCTATAATCCCTGTAGGATCATCACTAAGCATTTGTGGTTGGCCTGGGACAATGGTGAGTCAAGAGTTAGTGGAGAGTGCTGACACCTCGGAATCACAGGTCCCTCTCTGCTGGCTTACAACCATCTGACCATTACAACCTCCAGTTTGCAATGACTGCTACTTTACCTCTATCTTTTAAATCTAACTTAGAAACCATATCTGACAGAGTAGAGCCCCTCACATATTCAAAATTTGAAGAAGCTTCATGCTACAGTAAGTGTATTAGTTTTCTCCTGCTTCTGTGACAAATTAGTATAAATTTAGTGGCACATGCACACACACACATACACAAATTTATTATTTTACAGATCTGGAGTTCAGAAATCAGAAATGAGTTTTATGGGCTAAAATCCAAGTGTGAGTAGGTCTATTTCTTCTGGAGACCCTAGGATAGAACCCACTAATTGCCTTTTCCAACTTCTGGAGTCTACCTTTGTGCTTTAGCTTGGGCCATAACACTCCAACTTCTGCATTGCTCATCATTTCTCTTTTACACTCTAACTTTCTTACCTTCCTCTTTTCACACAAAACACTTGTGATTATATTGTCCCACCTGGATAATCTAGCATAATCTTCCTTTCTCAAGATCATTAACTTAATCACATTAGCAATGCCCTTCTTGCCATGGAATGTGATATATTTAAATGTTCTTAGAGTTGCTTGTGCTCATCGTTGGGAGGCTATCATTTGTCCAACAACAAACACTAGGTCACAAGATTCTGAGTGTCTCTAACAGGCAAAATAATAGCTTGTGGGCTAAATCTAGTCCATTGCCTGTTTTCATAAATAAAATTTTATTGCAAAACAGTCATGATGATTCATTAATGCATTATAAATAATAAGCACAAAAATCGCATATTTCCATGATGGAGGCTACTACCTTAATGTAACATTGTATCTTCCACTACTGCTAGAAGCTCATGACTTTGGGTGAGGCTGTCCTTTCCTATTGGACAGAACTGTGGAACTACAGAAAACTGATATGGTCTTACTCTATAACTCACTTTTTTATTGTTAAGGCCACAATCCATACTCTCAGTAAGGGAAAAGACAGTTGATTGGAGAGGGGCTGACAAAGAATGTTGGAGGGAATGAATTCAAGATTGATATATTTGATACATTGTAAGAACCTTTGTAAAATGCTAAAATGTACCCCCAGACAGCACAATAAAATAAATAAATAAAACTACACTCACTCATTATTCACCATGAGTAGAATTTGAGAATTCAAGTTCTTATCCACCCAGGCAAAGCCTAGCATGTTTTAAAAAAATTATAAAAGGTTTATCTCATATATTTTAGGTTTATTTAATGTAATTTTATTCTCAAAAGTAACCTTATCTTTATGTTTTATAGATCTTACTCTGTCTCGCATCATGTAACACCCATAAATGAATTTTCCTGGTTATGGGTGATAACCATAATGGTATTTTTTCTTTTCACTCATCATCCCATTTTAGTTATTCCAGCTTGGGGGAGCACTTATTCTTAAATATCTCTTCACTTTACATAAAACAGTTTCATTAATAAAACTTCCAATGCACAGATTTAACCTGTTTTGTGGTTTATCTCTCTATGCCTTGTGAGGCAAAAGAATGGGATTTTTTTTCAGGTTAGAAAGTAATTGGACAAGATTAAGTTTTTCATTAACTATCACCAGGACTTTTCATCATAAGGAAAATCAAAGTGTGTCACCTAGAACCCTCAATAGTTCTTAGTGGTTGTTCAAATGCAAAGTGATCTCTTGAACCTTTTTCTTGCCTTGGTTTTTGTTTCATCATTTGTTTCCTAGCAGGACAGAAGGAAGGGGCAGAACTATAGGGCTGAGTATTTTCAGCTACCCCCTTACTAGTTGTAACACTTGAGTATATTAATGTTCTGAGCAGTAGTTTTCTCATCTGTAGGTGGGCATAGTAATAGCTCCTATCTCAAGCACAATTTTAAGAGTTAGATTAGTTAATATATTTCAAATACTTATAATAATGTGAGATTCTATACATTAATTAGCTTCTTTATTCTTCTAACAAATAAGGCACTTATAATCATCACAGTAGTTTTGTGAGGTTGATAAAATTCTTTTTTTTTAAACAGGTAAAGAAAGTGAAGGTAAATACACTGAAATAACTTACTGGGTCACAAGCCTAGAAAATTATACAGCTAGAGATAGAATTCAGATATATATGTACGATTACAAAGATCAAGCTTGTGAACTCACCCAAGTATTTTTCTAACATTAAGCCTCTAATTATGAACTATTTAGGGACAAAGCACAATATTCCTTAGCAATTCAAACTCTGGTATTTGGGTAAACACAATACTATGCTAGCTCAACTAACTAGAGCCCTGGGGAATATGTGATTCTGAACAGTCTGGTTTCCCAGAGAGGTTTGGGTATTTATCAAAGCTTTAAAAATGTTGTTTAATTTGGATAGATCCCTCTGTAAAATATTTTATTCATTTCTCTGTCATGTTGAAGAGTTTACATTAAACATGATTTAAGATTATATTAATTCAGCCATTTATCATTATGAGTTTCATTTTTACACTGTGTTCTAAAGTAAGGGCATTCTTAGGGCTTATTGTAGTAAAGTGGTCACTGATATTACTAATTTGGATTATTATACATTTAAGATTCCTGTGAAGTTTCTTGTCCTGGTATCTCCTTATTATTATCCATATGTCTACTTGGAATGCCAACTCCTAAAGACCATCAGAAAAATCTGTTGATGGAAGAAAACTAGGTTTATTAAACCTCTTTTAGAATCAGTGATCATCACTTGAAAATTTTAGTAATATTTCAAAATGAGGAAATTCTGTAGACGTGTAGGGTACAACATTGACTGAGTGATTCAAAAGTAGATCTTATAAGACAGAAAAGTAGCTAGGATTATGTGGGTAACTTATGCGTTAAGAGCTCTGTGAGCACAATGAGGTGAGAGATTTAATGCAAGCCTTGTTGTTCAAACTATTGATGTTCAAGCTATGGTGTTTTGTTTTGTTTGCTAAGGTGGAGATTGAACTCAGGGCCACATGCTTACTAGGCAAATGCTCTACAGCTGAGCTACTTCCTAGTCAGAAGCAATGGTTATAAATAAACATGCTCTTTCAGTTGGTTTACAGTTATAAGAGTATGCATTTCGTGGAGTAAGAAGGAAAGTAATTTTTGCTTAGTTTAATATCAAATTAGGCAAGTATGGATGGTTGATCCTGATGCACGGATGACACGTGCAGGAATTTCAGGTGCACAGGGTTCTTGAGCTTGCTCTGAGAATGAAAGCACAGACAACTCCAATAGCAGAGGTCGGAAAGATTTTATTTGTAGAGAATTTAGCTGGAGAAAAGAAAAGAGAAAGACTGAATAATTGGGGAATGCAGGGGACCCTGAAAACAGTGATCCTATGGGTCATTGGGGATTGGGTTTTATAGCCTTTTTTTGCATTGCCCAGGGGCAGAGATGTCTCTCAGGTGCAGACAGAGGTTTCCTGGGAAGGAGAGGTGTCTCCCTGATCTCTTATCACCTTTTGGGACCTCCTGCAGTCCGTCCTTTAGTCCTTCATTCCCCACTCTCAATGGTCGCCCTAACTGCTGTTAGGGATAGGGAAAACAAAGTCTGTTCAGTAACTGCTTCCTGATGACAGGGGGCAATGAAGGGGCCCGCAGCATCAGGGCTGACCAGGACAGGGGTTGTCAAGGGGACCTCAGAAGTAAGTCATTTTCATCTCCACCAGAGGCATTTGTAGTTTGATGGATTCTAGGCGAGGAGAAACAAACTTGACAAGTAAGTTTAAAATGCAAGGCCCAAACACAAGCAAGAAAACTATTAACTACTAAAACTATTAAAGTAACCTCTCTTATTTCTATGGGAAACTGTTCCTATTCATTAGCATTCCTCTTTTTTTCCAAATGGCTGCATGAGCATGTAGGATCAGGAAGGCATACTTAGAATCTGTATAGATGTTTACTCTCTGTTCTTTTGACAGTCTTAGGGCTTCTGTCAGGGCCACTAATTCTGCCAATTGAGCACTTGTATTAGGAGAAAGAGGACCTGACTTGAGGGTGCAAATTCTGTCACAACTGCAAACCCTGCATGTCTGACACCATTCTTGACAAAAGAACTGCCATCAGTATATAATTCTACATCTGGGTTTTTTAAGGGCCGATCAGTTAAGTCAGGTCGGGCAGCATAATTTTCCATAAGTACCTCCTCACACAAGTGCTCAGGATTTCCTTCTGCCTCTGGTAGAAGGGATGCAGGATTTAAGCTCTGACAGGTCCTTAAAGTTATTTCTGTCCCTCCCAGAAGCTGGGCCTGATATTTAAGCAGATGGCTGTCAGATAGCCAAAGTTCTCCTTTTGAGTTTAAAATTCCCTGTAGGTCATGTGGGATATAAACCATTAGGGGGCAGTTTAGGATAAGTTTCTGAGCTTCAGGCACTAGAAGGCTTACTGCGGCCACTGCTCTAAGGCATCCTGGCCATCCCTTGGCTACCTGATCTAACTCTTTGCTTAAGTAACCTACTGGCTGGGGAGTGATGCTCCAGAGCTGAGTCACCACTCCCAAGGCCAGTCCTCCCTTTTCATAGACATATAATTGAAACTTGTCTTGTACTGGGAGACCCAGGGCAGGAGCTGTCATAAGAGCCTTTTTTAACCTGTGGAATACATTTTCTGACTTGTCATCCCCCTCAATAAAGTGCTTCCTTAAGGATTTGATATGAGGACCTGGCTAGGTCTGCATATCCCAGGATCCAAATTCTACAGTATCCTGTGACCCCCAAAAAGGCCCTCAATTGCTTTAGAGTTTTAGGTAGAGAAAACGTCAGGATTGAACGGATTCTATCTTCTCCTAGAGACCTCATTTCTTTCTCAAGGACAAGACCTAAATATGTAACCCTAGACTGACACAATTGGGCTTTTTTTTAACAGATTTTATAACCTCTATCTGCTAAGAAGTTTAGTAAGGACTCAGTGGCTCATGAAATGACAGGCTCATTTGGACCACAGAGCAGGAGGTCATCTACATATTGTAGCAGAGTAGCTTGTGGATATTGCCATTCTGCCAAGTCTTGGGTTAGAGCTAACCCAAAGAGGTGGGGTCTGTCTCTGAATCCCTGAGGGAGGACAGTCCAAGTGACCTGTCCAGACTTTCTTCTGGGGTCTTCGAAGGAAAAGATAGGTTGACTTTTAGGGTATAACAGAATGCAAAGGCGTCTTTTAAATCCAGGACAGAGTAGTAAGTGGTACCTGGAGGTATTTGGGCTAAAAGCATATAGGGATTTGGAACTACAGGGTGGAGAGGCACTACTGTTTCATTATCAGGTAAAGATCCTGGATTAGCCTCCATTTGTTAGGTACCTTCCTGACACCGAGAATAGGAGTATTATATGGGCTGGAGCATTCTATTAGCAGTCCCTGTGTCTTTAAATCTTTGATTATGGGAAATAGTCCCTCCTTAACTTCAGACTTTAAAGGACATTGTTTCTGATGGGGAAACCAGGAGGGGTCCTTGAGATGAATTAGGACTGGGACAGCTGTTCGTGCCCATCTCACAGTGTGTCCATCCGTCCACACTGTGGGGTCTGTTTGTTCCTCTATTAAGGGCAAGCAAAAGTACTCTCCTGGGGGTAAAAGTAGCTGTACCCCCAATTTGGATAGAAGGTCTCACCCTAGCAGAGGAGTAGGGGTTTCTGGGACAATTAAAAAGGAGTGACAGAAATGGAAATCTCCCCAGGAGCAGCCTAAAGGCTGAGCGAAATAACGCTCTAGAGGCTGGCCTGATATGCCTCGAACAGTAATTTTTTTGGAGGACCTGGGTCCGGGAGAGAAAGGAATAGCTGAGATGCTGGCTCCAGTACTGATAAGGAGGCTGGCCTTGCGCTTCACCCGGGGCTCCTCTGCTTTTACAGTGGTTACAGAAACCTGTATGGGAGGCCCTGGGACCCATCATTGGGTGGAAGGCTCTGACCTCGGTTCCCCTGAGAACCAGGGACAGTGTGCCTTCTAATGTTTTCCCTGACAAATGGGGCAGAGTCCCAGAGGTAGCTTTCTCAGGGGGCACTCCCTCCTAAAATGACCTGCCTGTCCACATTGAAAGCATGTCCTCGGGTTTGGACTTTACCATGGGGGAGCCTCTCTGAGTGCTGCGATCAGAGCATCCTGCCACTTATCCTTTCTCTTTTCCCTTTCCAGGTCCTTCCTTTCTTTTTCTAAGTCCCTGTTATAGTATACAGATATGGCTACACAGACCAATTGGTCTAGATCTCTGCTCCCATCAGCCACCAATTTCTGAAGCTTTTTACGGATATCAGGTACTGGCTATGTTAGAAATTCATCTTTTAGGACGATTTCCTCTTCCTGTGACTCTGGTATAACGTTGGTATGCTTTTGTAAAGCATTCTTAAGTCTCTGTAGGAAAGCTACTGGAGTTTCTAAGGGTCCTTGCTGTACAGCTGTGACTTGGGACTAATTAAGAGGTTTTTACCTTGGCTCGACTTAGACCCTCAAGAATGCAGTGGATGAAGTGTTTATGACTCCATTCATCCTTGTCATTTTCAGGGTTCAATTTAGGGTCATACCTAGGCACTGCCTGATCTCCTGTTGGAATTGGGAATTGAGACTTCCTTCTAGGTATCCAATGTCTTTGTCTTTCTTCTCCCTCCCCCTCCTCCTCCTGTGAGGGCCCAGACAGGGCTGTAGTAGGGCCATTTTTATCTAAGTGATAATTGTCTCCAGCTGTGACTGCCTGATCTAGAACCCGCTGTTTCTCCAGAGAAGTGAGGGTCTGAGATAGCAATAGCATTGCATCTTTTCTGCTCAGTTCAAAGTTTTGGCTGACTTCTCTAAATGCCTGGATGTACTGATCTGGGTTTTCTGTGTAATTTCCTAAATCCTTTTTTATTTCTTTAAGTTCACTCACTCTAAAAGGAACATGAGCCCCTATCCCCTCCAGGAATTAACTGGAGGGGGTGGAGTCCTGTGGGATGATGTCTGGTGTGTGAGGTAGCTGGGTAAGGGGGAAGAGGGGGAGCTGATGGAGCATTAGATGGTTTTTTTGGTTCAAGGGAGTTTGGGGGCTTTTTGCAAAGGGTTACCGTGGTCTGGGTACCTAGCCTGCATTTGTTTAGCCATTCTGGGTGGTCTCTTAGGAAAAAGAACAATTGAACATATGGAGTTCCGGACGCTCACAGTCACATTCCTAGGCAGTCTTTCCCAGTTTGGCACAGCCTATACCGACCTCAGGTGACGGCTAGTCCCTTCATGGTCACCAAATATAATGCATCGATGACACGTGCAGGAATTTCAGGTGCTCAGGGTTCTTGAGCCTGCTTTGAGAATGAAAGCACAGACAGACTCCAACAGCAGAGGGTGGAAAGATTTTATCTGTAGAGAATTTAGTTGGAGAAAAGAGAAGAGAAAGACTGCATATTGGGGAATGCAGGGGGACCTGGAAACTGGTGATCCCATGGGTCCTTGGGGATTGGGTTTTATAGCCTTTTTTTGCATTGCCTGGGGGCAGAGATGCCTCTCAGGTGCAGACAGAGGTTTCCTGGGAAGGAGAGATGTCTCCTTGACCACTTATCACCTTTTGGGACCTCCTGCAGTCCATCCTTTAGTCCTTCTATCCCAGAATTGTGTATAGTATAAGACAGGAAAAAATATTGGTTTGGATTCTCACTTGCCTCTACGACTTGGTGTTTCTATGTGCTTTGGCTAAGAAACTTGAATTCTTAGTCAGCAGAGTAAGTGGGAGTTCAAGAAACTCACATATGTGAGGTTTTGCTTGGATTTGTGACCTCTATTGAAAAATCCAGAGACTCCTTTTTTCGTTGTTTAACTCCTCCATGACTTCCTAATGTCACATAAGTAACACTGTCAACTAGACTAGAATCCATCAAGAATGATGGAACTGTAAGTCCTGGTCAAAAAAAAAAAAAAGATAAAAGATTTTTAAACAATTATACAAAGTAGTTCTTGTAATTTTTTATATTTAATGGAGTTTATATGGAGTTTTTGTGATTAAAAATTTAAAAAGCAATGCTGTTAAATACAAGATCGTTTCTTAACCATTAAATTTAGAGTGTTTGAGGATCTGATTTATACTTTTGGAAAAGGTATTGCCTTGTTCTAGAGTCCTTGAGTTATTTCATTACTGATGTAACAGTCTGAGATCATAGGAATTTACTGTAGAATACAAGAAAGGTAAGATTATTGAGCAATTATGGAGTATATAATTAATAAACTGTATATTATTTTACATCTGCAATCTATATCAATTGAGGAAGGATTTTTAAAAAGCCTTAAAGGTCCTAATTGTATAGTAGCTACCAGACTAAAAAATACTGAATTTGACTCTTACTACTTAAAACTTTTAGATGTTTATAGTAATTCAAACCAGTTGAAAAATAAAATACAACTTCCTTTAGCAAAAATTCTTTCTAAGAATTATGTAAGGGGATATAAAACTGATCAAACAAGGTTTTTGAAGTCTCATTAACCATGAAATTTTCAGTGAGGCCACACAGGTGTTGGAGACTTGGATTTATTTTGAAATGACAAAAACTCCCTACAATATTTGAAGTGTATCTTGGTTACTGCTATCAATGCTTATTTTTCTTTTCTTTTTATCACCAGTTACATTTTTAGTATTACAAATTTTTGGCATCTCGTCCAGGAAAAGAGCCTATTTTCAGAAAAAAAAATTTAACAGATATCTAAAACAAAAAGCAAGTTTAAATTTTATTATTTAATTAACAGCATAAGGATGACAAGGTTACCTCTTGCTTCTCCCTTAGCTAATTTTCCTCCTCTTGACTAGATTGTAGATATTAATATATACAGAGATAGAAGATATAGCTATATATATCTTATTCAATAAAAGATCAAAAAGAAAACCTTCATTACATAACTGAATCTTTCTTAGTATGTACACATATGTGAAATACTAGATGAGACAGCCTGTGATCTAATTTATGTTATATGGAATGAATTTCAATAAAGCCTATTTAGTCACATAAATGCCAAACAGAGAGACAAATGGGAGCCTCCAGGGGCAAACAGAGGTGACTCTTCTCTGTTGATTTATGAGTATAGAGCTGTGGAATTGAATTCACCAACATATAAACAACACATATTGAGCATCTAAGTGCCAGACACTCATGCTGAGTACTTTTAATACAGAAATAAAGGGATCTGATTCTGAAAATCTCACAGCATAATTGAAAATTAAAACTAGCTACTAAATAATGTGATAAGTAATGAAAGTATATAAAATAGTCAATAATTGCTAAAGTATAGTTTTCAAAAAGTGAAAGCATGATTCTCACACAAATATGAAATAAAAATGTGTCAATGATCTTGTTCAACTTATTGGTAAATGAGAGAACCAGTAAAGTGATAGAACAGTTCAAAAATAGGTACTTTTAGGCAATTTAATAGAGGAATGCTAAGGTACAAATTTTAAGGCTTACCTTCTAGAATTGTAATTTCTCCTGGATATAAATTATTTGTGTCTCTTGAATAAAAATCTATAAATTAATATGTGTCCTCATTAAATTTTGGGATCTGTAATCAGTGATAATTAGTGAATTGGATAAAGTACATTCTTATAAACAATTCTTGGATGGTTCTTTGCCCCCATATGACATTGTGCTGTTATCTTTTTTGCCTTATTTTCAAGCTTTGGGGAAAAATAATAAAAATAATTTTCAGCAATAATAATACTGTGATTTGGATCTCAGATGTCCTCCCACCCAATGACCCATGTATAAAGGTTTGGTACCCAGCCTGTGGCACTATTGGAAGATGGTAGAGCCTTTAGGAGGTGGGACCTACTGGAAGGAAGTTAGATCACTAGAGGTGTGATCTTAGAGGAGATATTAGAACCCTGGCCCCTTCTTGTCTTTCTTCTGGCTTTCTGGTTACCATGAGCTGTATAGGCCTCCTTTGCAGTGTACTCCCTGCCATTATGTAATGTGCCACTACAGGTTCAAAGCAATAGGGACCATCAACCATTGACTGAAGCTTCTGAAACTGTGATCCAAAGGAAAGGTTTTCATCTTTTAAAGTAGATTCTCTCTGGGATTTTGTCACTGGGACAGAAAGCTAATACAAATAGCACATGAAGAAGGAAGAATAGTGGAGTTCAAATTCAGGGAAAATTGAGGAGTGAAACATCTAAGATAGGCCTTCTATAAATGATGAGACAAAATCCACTGAGACAAAGTGTTTGGAGGAAGGGAATAGGTAAAAGAAAGGAAAAAAATAGGTGAATCCTAGGAATCATTTCAAGAGCAATTTTTTATTTACTTTTGTGACAGATGAATCACTATGATTAAGACCAATTTGTAAGAGATTAATTTGATACTTTCTCACATTTGTTGTGATCCTTGCTTTTAAAAAGTCAGAAAAATCAAATTATCTGCATGCCTGCAAGGAGTTATGATTTAAAAGCTATGAATTCATATAAGAGAATCTAAATTCTTTTGGAAGGAAATACTAAGGACAATATAGGCAGAAGATGTAGAGATAGAGATGATATGGATCCACACAGAAATTAAAGCTAAGCAGTGCATCCAACTGCTATTCCTCTGAAATTTCCTTTACACACTACTCACCCCATTCTTCTTCTCCTTGTCTGCCCCTCTTTCTTCTTCTTCCTCTCCCCCTCCTCCTTTTCTTCCTTTTTCTTCATCTTCATTTTCTTTGTCATCACCTTTTATTCATTTATTCCTTTCTTTTCTTATTCCAGAAAAGGAATGAAATCTGGGAATTATCACAATTTATGTCTCTGGCTGATCAGGGAACATATAAATGTAGCATCATCTATGTATAGCTTTTCTTCTTATGTTACCTAAAAGCTGGTCTCTTGGCCTCAGGGCCAATTCGCAATTTACAAATAACAAGATCAGGGTTTTGAGGAAAAAGAAATAAGATTTATTGTTTGTCAGATGAAGAGGGGGGACAAAGAGAGTCAACTTCTTAAAGCACTATCATCCCCTTCTGAGAGAAAACGTCCACTTTTTAAAGGGGCATTCAGGGGCACACATTGACTACATGATGAAGAACATGCCCAGAATAGTTGCTGGTCCTGGGTCTCCAGGTGTCTAGTACCACATCTCTAAAGCTGTGTGTCTTGGTTAACAGGTTTATTTCTCTGGTGGTCAGAAAGAGATAAGGGGTTGAAGATTACCTGGTTTATTTGAAGAGTAAAGGGAGTTAATGTTGACTCTCCAGCATGTAGACAAAGAAGGAAAGAATTTCAGTTTAATTAACAAATACAGTGAACTGGCCAGCATGCAAGCTGGCTATACCAAAAGTTTTTTCCTTTTGTAGTCCCTGTTATACCTTGGCTGCAGACATGGGATGAAATGGAATGGTGGAACAGGATAAAGTAAAACAGAATGCAATGGAATCTCTTCTGAAACACCTTTTATTGGTCTAGATTCTTTATGTTGTCAAAAAGATGTTGTTTAGGCTGTTGCTGAAGCTCAGTGGTAGAATTCTTGCCTTGCACATGCTAGGTGCTGAGTTAGATCCCCTAATACCACAAAAAAGATATTCTTTAGCACAATCTTCTCCAGTAGTAATTTACCTTTAATAAGAAAAGTCACATCCAGAAATTTTTATTAATTTGATATCTTTATTAATTTAATATCTCTACTTAGCAGAGCTTCCCCAGTAGACAATAAATGATGGTTCATGGAATTATCTTGAACTTTTTAGCATTATTTCCAAGGAGCTGGTACATGATTGTACCACACACCATTGGCCTTTGTATGAGCTACCATAATTAGACATATCCCAGTCCAGTTGAAGGCCGCATGTAACCAAGAGATTCTAAATACAAAATAAATGAGGTGTTGTTCTAGTAATCCATTTATGCACAGCATTTATTTTAGCCATCTTGTTTTTTTTAATTTTCACTTGACTTTTGGCAATTGATCATTGGATTTATAGTATTTAGCATTGATCTTGGAGAATGCCAGGTTGGTGTTCACATAAAACATATCCTGTATTTCTGTTCATGTGATCCTCTAAAATTAATTAGGGAACAATTCAAAAGAACCACTCCAAGATTTAAGAGTATCAATAATATTTGTTTAACCCAAAATATGATAAACACTTGTTTTATTCATTTCTAATTCTGCAGCTTCACATTTCAGCAACAAGTAGAGTTAATAAGTAGGTTAAGCTTAATTGGCTTTGATTGAGGAACTGAGTCCTTTCAGTAAGGCATCCTGGACTTTTTATAACTTGAAGAAGAGAGAAAAACTTTCCTAAACAATTTTTATTACACTTTTGTAATTTTTCTTTTTAGGTGATTAAGCATCTTGGGTCTTTTTAGATAAACAGAAGGATTTGAGCTTTTGGAAGAAACTATCTTCTGAAAGAAATGGCTCCTATTTGCATAGAACAATTAACTATAATTAGCATGCAAGTTTTAATGATATTGTATTGTGAAGCTGATTAGGCCTGTGAGATTGGGGATGCAAGTCACTTCAATTGTTTATTGTATGCAAATCTAGCCACTTAGCTTTAATTAGACATTGAAACCCAGAATAGTTGTCAACAGTTGCTTTAGTATTAATGAGCAGTAAGAACTGCCAATCATGACTTTTTAAATGACAGAGACTTATATGGAGTTGATTTGTCATCCAAAAACGGCAATCTTTGAACCTATACTTTGCACAGTAAGGTCAAGTATGGACAAATCTGGCTGACTAGGTTTGGCTGGTTCAAAGGACATTTCTTGTGGGGTGGGGTGTGGGTGGTGGATTGGGGGGGGATAGTCTGTTGCCCTGTTCAGCTGAGACCCAATTTAGTAGTGCTTCCTGACTTCATTTTAAGTGCCCTGAATGAATGCTACTCCATTTTGATTTTCTTCTCTGACAATACTAAATTGGGACTGAATTATTCCATTCCCTTTTACCTCAGAATGGGACCCTGAAAAAGAAAATGCATTACCCAAAGGAAAGAATGCCACATTCCAGATATCAAATGTGGACATTTGTGTGTAGGGGTGGTTGTCCTTGTGCCCTTCAAATTCAGTTACATGTTTATCCCTCCTTCTTTATCTAAGTATCAAGTTATCCTGTTTTTGGCAATTCCATATTTTTCCTTTAGAGTTGCCATGTTACTCATTTTTTTCTATATAACTTTAGCTGCATGCTGAAATAAAGTTGCATCTTAGTAGCAGATCTAAAGAGGGACAAATTACAAGAATATTCCAGTTAAATTTATATTTCCTGTAAATATGCCAACTGCACTTGCATTTCGTTTTTTTCTTCACATTTTATTTTTTTTCTTTTTACTTTCACACTTTTCCTGAACCTTCTCTCAGTGAAAAGAAAATAAACTACTATGACTATTGGTGCAGACATTGCTCTGTTTTGAATTAGACTGGTATGTTAACAAAAAAAGTTACTGGGTACCATTGTTCCAATGGTTGATTTCTGATTTCTCTAACTTCACTTGTGTCTGGATTTCTCTCCCCATTTTTCAAAGAACGACCCTCAATTGCCTAATAAATCAGCTAATAAAATGTTTCAGCATCCGCTAACATTCCTTGAGTGTGTTACATGCATGTTCAAAGGCTCTGTTAAAGAGCACAATGATAGAAAACAATAGGGCAATTATATCAGGTTTTAAAACACTGCAAAAACTCAGTCATTACATTAAGCCTTTGCTTGTAAATATTTACATTGTTTGCCCAGATGGTGGCAGAATTGGAAAATGTGGATAATTTTTTTTCAAAGTCTCTTAAAAATCTTAAAAAATTCATAAACAAGAATTGGAAACTATAACAAACCCAACATTAAGTGTTCATTTGAAAAGTTTTGTATCGTAATTCTTTTAATCACTACAATAGGAAGTGAAAAGGTAAACATTTTTTTCAGCTTTTGAGAGCAGCACATTTTTATACCAGCCCTGGGTCATAATTGCTTCAGAATATTTCAATTCAAGATAATGAACTTTTAAAAATATTAATACTATGTCATTGACTATATTGATAATATAAAATAGCTCAGCTTTGTAGTCAGACAGATGAACAACCATTTAGGTAAAGAAGAAAGGATGAGGCTCCTGCCAAATAAGTGTAACTGAACCTCAGCCTTAATCCCAGTGGTTTCTTATCCTCTCACTTAGGATCTGCAATTACTTCCTACCTGGTCCTTTGTTTCCACTCTTCTTCCTCTCCTACCTATTCTCTGAATCATAAATCTTCCAAGTATCAATTCTTACCATTCTCTTGTTTAATATCCTTCAATTGCCCAAATGCTAACGATGGCTTCCAAGACCTGCCATAATAAATTCTACCTTACCACAGGATTATGTCTGTCACTGTTTTTGTCCTACACTATAAGAAAATCCACCAATAATCTTCACCATAGCTTCTATTACAAGGCCTGGGCATGGGGGCTGGCAGGGTGAAGAAATAGGATGGGATGTTACAGGAATGTTAATGTAGGAACAGAGGGTAGTAGTTCTTGTGGATCAGCAGCTGTTATTTGAACAATGAACAATTTGGATTGTATCAGGAAGGTTGGAAAGTAAAAGGTAGGGGTTTAAGCCATGTGCTAGAGTGAGTGGGTGGGAAGGAAGAAAGAGCTGTGGGGATAAGGAAATCTCTGCATCCTTCTGTCATTCTATACCTGTCCCTTCTGCATGCCCACTCTGACCTGGATAAGTCCTGATAACATCGCTCCAGAGGCCACAGCTTCCCTGAAACCATCCTCAGGTTTCTTCAGATCTCACCCGCATTTCCAGTCAGGGTTCCCTAGAGGTAGGTCCAAGCTCGAATCTGGGAAGTATACTTACCACAGGGCATTGTCATTTGCTGGTTGCTTCTCTTCCTACTGTGTCAGTTTGCTCAGTTTCTGGAGGGCAGGGACAGTGCTTTCACCATCTTTGTGTCCTTACAGCTTCCCATGATGCCTGGCACAAAATAGGACTCAAATGCTTTTGTACAATATATGGAATTAACATGAGAAGGCCTCATTCAATTAAGAAAATCTAAGACTTAGACCCAACCTCCAGGTGGAGACTACATCCCTCTCTCTCTTCTCAACCCCAGCAGATTTTTGGGTTTTTCTCTTACAGCTTGAGGGACTGGGCAGATAAAAGAAAACCTCTTCGAGCAAGTGGAGGTTAATGAGGTATAATGTATCTTCAATAGAAGAGGAAGGAGAGAAGTTGGAGCTGAGCTTGCAAGAGAGATAGGAAAGTTTTAGCTTTGTTTGATGTGATTTGTTTTGTTTGTTTGAGAAAGAGGTATTTAAGAGCAGTGCAGGATTTCAAAAAATTATAGCAGAGTGGAGAAAATAGAAAACAAGATGATTGTTAAGATATATAATCTTGATCATGTCTTTTAAGAAACATTCCTTAAAATTTGGAATTTTTCCAGATTATAATTATATATGAAAGTAAGTTGTAATTCTCTTCCCTCCTTCCTTCCTTTCCTCCTGACTTTGAATTGCATTTCTTTGTATGAGTACAGTTATCAGACTATGAGCACTTAAGATTCTAAGAGTTATAATTAAATGAATGAGTTGGATAACAAATGAATAAATGAGAGGATGACCATGTTTCCTTCAGAACCACGGTCAAGATTGTAGCAAGAATCTCTACCCATGAATTCCGCCAAAAAAAAAAAAAAGCCCTCTCCCCAGATTAGGAGAGCAAGCAGCAGACCACAATAAAATTGACTATATTTTCTTCTGCTTTTTATCTCTTCAGAAGAGACAAAAAATGCTCTCTGCTTTAGTTCCTCCAAAGTTCCACAGCCACAAGATTTTCAGCAGCTTCTTCTGAATAGACAGCAAAATTTTCAATGACATACAGGTCAAATGCCCTGGACTGAATGTCTGATTCAGATGGGATCTTAGTGTATATCTTTAAATTATTTGGTTGGATAATAAATCACTCTCACAACTCCCCATAGGTTACGCACATTGCATTGGTTAGTTAAGAGATTTCCAATATTGCATCCTTCCCAGAGAGCATGTCCCAGCTACAGATGCATTGGCAGCCATCCGGGCCAAGGTGGCTTAGACTACTTTCTCTTTCTATATTTAATCAAGGCTTTCCCTAAGTATCTGATCGTTTTATCCTCTCTGTCCTTCTCTCCACACATTGCTTAGCTGCTAACACCCACCCCTCTCTTTGTCTATGCATCCATATCCCTGTAGCTGCCCTGTGGCTAAAAAACATTTAAAAAATTTTTACTAGCATATAATAGCTATACAGGGGGATACACTGTGATATTTACATATGTGTTTACAATATATCTTAGATTTTGTCCTTCCATCATTCTCCCTCATCCTCCTCCCCTCCTTCTTAAAACAATTTCAACATTTTCTTTCAGATCTTATATTTCTTTTCCATTGTATAGATATGCACAGTGGAGTTTATTTAACCATAAAGAATCATGAAATTATATTGTTTGCAAGTAAATGGATGGAACTGGAGAACTTCATGTTAACCAAAGTAAGCCAGGCTCAAAAAGTCAAAGGTCATGTTTTTCCTCATATGTGGAAGCTAGACCTGCATATATAAATACATATATGATCATATGTAGTGAGAGAGCGAACAAAATTATATTAGCAAGTCTGTCTAAGGGGACTATGGGAGGTGAGAGAAGGAAAGAAAATGTTAGAGAATAAAAAACATTGAAACAACCCATTTACATATGAATGTATATGATGTACTATATTGATTTAAGAGAAAAAGTAAGTAATGGGGGATTAATTTGATGAATCATTACTTTTAACCGAAAAAAGAAACTTAAAATACATTTTAACATGAAATGGTTAACTTCTGATAGATACTGTTTGACCATTATGGGAATTCTTTAGCATAAGGTTATAGTCAAGAGTGAATAATCAGTGCAAAGATGATTATCTCTTTTGCAAATTGTTCCCCGTGGAAATTTGTTCCTATGCTCTGGGACCACCTTCCTCTCCTTTAGGATTTACTGTAGCAGCTGTGATTATAATTACTAGGGACCTTGATGCAACTTTGTCATCTTGGGGAGGTAGATTCTAAAGGGATTTGTAACGGAGGTGGTTCATGCTTCCATTGCACGTGTCTTCTCAATACTTCTAATTTTCAGTTAATGTCCTTGAAACTCCCTCACCCCACACTTTTCTATTCCCTGCCTTGCTAACAAGGTTTCCACTTATCCCTTTAATGAGTGAATTAATTCAATATTTATTTAGCACCTATTAGGCCCCCTGTGAGATAATAACACCTTAAACTGTGATCTCATTTAGGAGAATTTGCATTTATTAAAAGACTCCCAAAAACTTAAATGCTTTTAAGTCTCAAAAGAAGCAGATTTCCAATGTTTAGTAGTCCATCAGTTGGGAGACACCAGAATAGACTGAGTTTAAATCATAAGAACCCCAGGAGCAGATTTCCATGGAAGTTAATAAAGCTTTGGCTTTTGGGTCTCACACTTGCACACACTCTTTTGTGTCTTCTTTTTGGTAAACAGGACCTCCATAATTGTATCAGCTTCAGACCCCACAAAATTTGGACCCCAAACAACTAATCCCTGTCTTAGTCCTTTTGGCTGTTACGACAAAGTACAATATGCTCATGGCTTATAAACAACAGAAATTTATTTCTCACAGTTCTGGAGGCTGGGAAGTCCAAGAGCAAGGCAATAGCAGGTTAGGCATCTGGTGAAGGCCAACTTTCTGGCTCTTAGAAGGCATTTTGTTTCTGTGTCCTCATGTGATAGAGGGGAAAGAGGGGGCTCTCTTGGAGCACCTTTGATAAGGGTACTGTGAGGGCTTCACTATTATGACCTAATCTCCTCCCAGAAGCCTACCTCCTACTACCATCATCTTGGTGATGAATTTTGGGGGAACACATTCAAACTATAGCAGATCCTCCCACCCCCTCCAAAAAGACTAGAGAAGTTATATGAGATCATGTGAGATCATGTTAAGATCTGAATTTTCCACTATTCTTCATACACTGTATCCTCAAAAACAAAGCATCAAGATGCCAGAGTCAAAAATTATATCCAGACACCCTAAGTGCCAGAGGACAATTCACTTTAGTTCTTCATACTGATTCTTCCCTTAGGACAAATTGCCTTTCTCTCACCCTAAGATCTTTTAGGCCTAGTTAGCTGTTTTCTCAAAAAGTCAAAATCTCAGCTTCGTTGTTGGGTTTCATTTACTTTGCGATTCACTGTAGTAAAGGCATTAACTTGGGCAGGGAAGTTTAATTCTTAGACTCCTATTTGCCAGTTTCTGAAATAGCAATGGCACAATTAGGACCTCAGAAGTATCTATTGAATCTTGAACAAATACAGCATGTATATAATGTGCCTAGCTCTTTTCCTGACATATAGTATGGGTTCAATAAATACTTTTTGAAAGAGTGATTATTTTGATAAATGAATGAATGTGAAAGATAGGTGAACCTTAAATTTCTGCAGAACAATGTGCTCTCCCTGCCTTCTCCTCATGTATTCATTTATGTATCACAAGACCAGAAATAGCCCATTGTGTATGAGCCTACCCAGTAACAGCTGAAGCACACTTAACTGTGTAGTTAATAAACAGGTTCTTGTAGAGATACAATTAAGTATACATACTACACGTCCATCTGTAAAACTCTGGATTTCAAAGTAAAGACCTGAGGCCTGTTCCCATTCCACCCTCCCCTAACATTTTTAATAAAGCACTGCCAACACAAAATTATAATCTTAAGGAAAAATGAAAAACATGTTTGAGAACTCAACTCTTATTAACACTGTTTTTTCAGTAACAGTAACTACTAAATAGTTATGTATTTAACCTTTGTAGTCTTTAAGCCTGCTAAAATGTTTAATTAGTTAATTAGAAATACAATTATATGCTAAGGAAAGAGAATCTGAAAATTGTGTGTAGTTGTGAGTTTAAAATAAACTTCTATTTTGAGATTACAGTGCTGTCCTGATATATTAGCATTTTATGATTTTTTTGTGTTCATTACCAGATTTTTCACAAAAATATTGGAATGTTTCCAATGTCCTCCCCACCAACCTCCTAGTGTATGTCGAAAACGATACTGGACCTATCTGCTTAAATCATTGTTGGAATTGTGTTTTGTATGAAATTATTTCTTTACAAGTCATTCAAAAGACACACATATGGAGAAATTAGTTTATAGGGTCTATGATTCTCTATCATGAGTTAGTTATAAATAAATTGGTTTTTTTCAGAATTTTCTTTTTTGTATTTATAATAATTTGTGAAAAATTTCACATGGAAACATGTCTGACAGCAAGATCATTGTTAACAGGCTGCTGTTATCATTTACAATTACCATGTGAATAATGAGAACTCATGGTCTGAAGGCATAGAGTGAATAAATATCTTCTGGATGCACTCTGCTGGTTGGAAAGTAGGGATTGATCATTTCCAGGTCACAGTGAGGACAGTTATCTTTTCCAATTTAGAGAATAAAACAATCGATACAGTGTACTTGCAAATAAAGTACCTTTTATGTTGCACAGTGTTTGCAATTGCCAATCAACTTCTCCAGCCAATGTCCTATTCCTAGTTAGCCTGGACTCCTTAGCTTTTGGTGAGAAGATTTTACATTTGTTCATGTGTTCCCTTGACCTTGAAATCACTTGGAGACAATCCACTGTATTGCCTGAGATTCTAAAAACTAAACTTCTCTACCCAAGCTAATGCCTTCTCTACAGTGAATTGCAAAAAAAAAAAAAGAAAGAAAGAAAAGAAAGCCATGAAAGAAGGTGAGATTTGGCTTTTTGAGAAAAACAGCTGACTAAGCCTAAAAGACCTTAGGGTGAGGAAAAGGCAATTTGTCCTGAAGGCCTAGAGATAGAAGGGGCAGTGAATGTTCCTCTGGCAGTTAGTTTATCTGAATATTATTATTGGGTCTGGCATCTGAGTGCTTTGTTTTTGAGGACACAGTGTATGGAGACTAGTGGAAGTATTCACATCTTAAAGTCAGACAAAAAGTTGATTCCAATTCTGTCTTCCCAATTTAATAGCTACAACATCAGAAAATTTATTTAATTACTCTGAGCTTTGGCTTCTTCA
This sequence comes from Castor canadensis, assembly GCF_047511655.1. Taxonomy (NCBI): domain Eukaryota; kingdom Metazoa; phylum Chordata; class Mammalia; order Rodentia; family Castoridae; genus Castor; species Castor canadensis. The sequence goes on along the minus strand of NC_133390.1, from coordinate 141,834,033 downwards.
TGTTTTAAATGAGAATACTAATACCTACCTGGCAATGTTGTGAGGATTGAAGATAATGTATGCCAAGCACTTATCACAGTGTTTGGGTAGCACATAGGCACTAAATAAGCAGTAACTTACAATGATGACTGTCCTTATCCTTCTATTAAAGGTGAGGTGAGCTAAGACAGTTCTAAAGGCTTAATGAAGCAGCCTTGCTTTATCACCAGAAAGGATAAGGAGACACAGGGAAGGTGTTTAGCATCTGAGGAAGTAACATGACCAGGAAAAGTGAGGAAGAGTTGCTGTTGTATTTTTAGAAACAGCCATCAGGATCTATTTGTAAAAGGGTAAGAATTCAGTTGCAAATAAAAGGTCCTTGATGAAAGAATCTTGCTTGACTGAGGCTATGTTTTGAAGCCACTACAAGTAGACTCCAGGAACTAAATGCCTAACTGCCCCAAGTTTGGGTTATTCTTTATTCTCAGTGGATACCTGGAACTGATCTTGCCCCTGTTCTTCTGCTAAAGTGATTTTGATTTCTCCCAGTCCAGAAATAATGTTGTTGGGTATCTTACTTTTATTTCTCTACTAACTCAAGTTTAATTAATACAGGTAGTGTGTTAATAATGGGACAGTGAATTCATGTCCTCTGGTATGAAGGAGCTGAATATTCTAACTCTTCTCCACATTTCTCAGATTCAAGCATGAATCAGTAGGCTTCATTCATACATTCACTCAATAAGTAAATATGGAACATCTCCTACATGTTAGGTACTTTCCTATGTGCTGAGGTAAAGTGATGAAAGCTAATTAGTTCCTGCCTTCATCAGGCTCATTTTCTCCTGATAAAAGTAAACATAATCAAATAACCCCAGAAATCAAATTGTTTAATTGAAAATTTTAATAATTGAAAAGGGCAAGTTCAAGATGATCTCGGTACTCGAGTCCTAGATTTATTATCAAAAGAAAATTTTATTAGTTTAGAATTTGTCAAGTTTTTTAGTGGATTAAATGAAATTAAATGAGATGATTATTATTTGTAGAAAGGACTAGTTTTTTTATTTTTATTTTTTGGCAGTACTGAGGTTTAAGCTCAGGGTCTTGGACTTGTGAGACAGGCACTCTTGTCACTTAAGCCATACCCCCAGCCATTTTTGTTTTAGTTATTTTTGAGATCAGGTCCCAAGTTCATTACCTGCAACTTGGACTGCAGTCCTTCTACTTACACTTCTTTGATAGCTGGGATGACAGGTGTGTGCCACCATTCCCAGCTTTTTATTGGTTGAGATCTGGTCTCACATTGGACCTAGAACCAAGATCCTCTTGGTCTCCACCTCTCTCCCAAGTAGCTAGATTATAGGCATGAGCCACAGTGTCTTTTTGAAAGAACTAATTTTAAACTACTCAATATAAGAACATTAAGAATTCAATTAATAATTCCAGCTAGATGTGGTGGTGCATACCTGTTATGCAGCATTTGGAGGCTGAGTCAGGAGGAATTTGAGTTTGAGGCCAGCCTGTTCTATGCAGCAGGACCCTATTTCCAAAACAAACAAAACAAAAATATTCAATAATTCCCAGTTGAAATGTCCTTATGTTTGTTGATTGCTATGTGAACTTGCTTTGTACTTTTTCCAAGCAATTCCTTCTTGGTTTGCTCAAGATAAATTTGAAAAAAACACTGCCATGTTGTAGCCTTAGAAACTGGTTTTACATCATTAATTGATGTATAAAAATTGGACAAAAATTGCACCTTGGCCATAAAATTTCTATTCCTTGAAATCGAGCTACAACTCTAACTTCCTGGCCTAGAGAGGTTCTAGAATCCATGTTAGCAGTCACGGCAGGAAGTAACCAGGCCAGGCAGTTCCTCTCTGTTATGAATCCTAGATGTGTTCTGAGATGCCTCACCAAAAGTCATATGGCTAATTGTAAAGAAGCCAGCAGTGAGGGTTCAAAATGCCATGACCTTTCCATTCATGTGTGTCTCCAAGTATTAATTAGAAGTTTTTCTATACCCTGCAGAACGTCCAAATGTAATTTATTAACAACACAGAGGGAAATACATTTTAAAGACTTTCATAGATCTGTCTTCAAGGAAGGAAGCTTCTACTAACTATTTATTGCATGTTTTAGGTAAAAACTTAGACTCTTTTTTATTATTACTGAAGGAAAAGAGAACTCAATTTCGGCATGGATATTACCTTTTCAAAATTCACTTCAAGTGCATAGAAAAGTAATGTATCCAGAACGTGAGGAGAAAGCAGGCAGAGCTCCCTGGGCAACCATGTTATAGTTAGAAAAAGTTTACAGAATGCTGGGACACATGCAAATAAGGTCCAAGGTAAAGCCTTTTATAGTAAAAGTGTTTTGTAACAAGAATTATTATTGAACTTGTGAATTATTGCTAATAGAGACCAATGAAATAACTTATTCTAAATGCCCTACTGTTGAGATTCTGCCACTGAAGGAAGACAGGAAGGAATCTGTGGGTTTGGAGGAGGGTGGTAAGTCATCAATGTGATAGAATACCACCCCTACCTTGAGAATTAATGAATATTCAAGTTACCTATATGATCTGGGAAAGAGAAGTGGTGACATGGTGGACCTGGTTTATCTGGTGCTCATTGACCACTATTGCTATTATCTCAGTACTTCTTAGACGACACATGTATGGAGCCCAGGAACCTCCTAGCTTAAATTGTTTATCATGAATAAGTATAATAATATCTGTTCCTATTTGCTAAGTACCTACTCTGTGCCAGACACCTTTCCTATAATAATTATCTCATCAGGTTCTCATTATCTTCCTACTACTTCCCCCATCTTCCTCTCCTCACCTATCCTCTCCTCTCCTCACCTATCCTCTCCTCTCCTCTTCCCCAACCCCTTCCTTCCTTCCTTCATAGCTTAGAGAATTTAAGTAACATAAATGAACTCACACAGCTGAAACACTAATGCATCCCAGACTGCTTTTCACTGCAGCATCAGAATCACCAGTTTTGTTAGAAATGCAGGATTTCAGCCTAGACCTCCTGACCTAGGACCTACATTTTAATAAGATCACAAGCAATTCTGAGCATTTAAGTTGGAGAAACACTGGTCCGCATTATAGGAAGCTATTTAATCATACTCACCCTTCTTACTGCACAGCAAAACTCTATTTGTTTTCCCATCACCCATATTCTTCAAAGTTAAACACCCATCCTCCCATCCAGGAGATTTCACTTATTTTGCTGGCAAATAGATTGAGTGGCTTTTGATCCAGTTTATCAATCTATGATGTATATTGAGGCAATAAAATTACAAAACCAGTCGGATTTTGGATATCAGGAATTACATTTTTGGAGACACAGATTTGGGAAAAGATGAAAACTTGTTCAAAAGACAGCAAGGGACTTGGGCTTAAGGAAGAAGAAACAACAATTGGTGCAGGCAAATGTCAGAGTCTCTAAGTCCAAAGCTGATTGGTCACCTTGCAGTTCAGCTCTGAGTTGGCCTGTAAAGCCTGTTAGGATGGTGTCTAGGCTATATTTTAGAATGTTTTGTCTCTCTGACAAAAAAGTTCCATTTATGGTACAATTCTTATGATTTCACAAGTTCTTCCCAATGCGACACAAGAAAGCTCTGATGGAGACCTCAGGGAAAAGATTTTTTGAGTTTTATAATGAATCATATATGAAGAAAGAGTTACTTTTCTACCACTAGATTTTATGGTGTCTTATGATGCCAGAAGTAATGGCAACATTTCAAAACCACAATGGGATGGTTGCCAGGGACAAACCTAGCTGACTGAAGATGGCAGAAAGGAAACAGGAAAAATGTTAAAGCTACTTCCTCTCAGGCTTTCTTGCTTTTTGAGATAAGAAACTTTGCTTTAATGTTTAAGTTGGCTGATTTGGGATGTTACTTGCAGCCCAAAGCATCCTGCTAATACCAATTATATTTTTCTTTTGGAGATAATTGTGTTACTAAATCTTTGATAAAGCCAAGATAAATTACACCAATCAATCAGTCCACTGAAAGACTGTAAGATTTATAAAGCAGGTTTTAAACTTCCTTTGTCTCTTTTGGCAAATTTCTATCTTCTATCACCTCTTCTCTTCAGCATCTTTCTTTTCCTGTTCTCATTTTCTACCTTTCCTATTCTGTGGAATATTTTGAAATGTGTGCACACCTTAATTCATTTTAGAGAATTATCTTTCATTTCTATTGAAAATATACCACAGAAATTAAGCAAAAGTCCAAGGAAAGTAAAGCTCAGCAGATAATTTAGGAGTCAAGAAGAGAAAGGACCTAGTATTTTGGTATGCAATTACAAGTTTCTGGTTTGCTTCCTGATCATTCTATGAAGAGGCTTACTTACTTATCAACCTTTTTTCCCAAGTATTCAGGGTCTCATACTTGATAAGCAGGTACTCTACCACTTGAGTGATGTCCCCAGCCACCTAGTTTTCAATCTTGCTCATTTGGAGGCATACCTAATATTTAGTAGAAATTTTCAAATAACTGGTAAAATTAGTCCCTACAAAGCAAAGGTAATTGATGTAATTTATAATTGACCTTTTAAATATCTCTTAAATTATATTCTGTTTATAAAAGCTGATATATGGACCACCAACTTCTGGTCCTATATCAACTTGTGCCTAATTGTGGACTTGAAATAATTTTAAGGCTGCTTCTCTAGTAATATTGACATCTGGCACTGGGACAAAGAATGAGTTCAGGTAAGACAGGATGGGAACTTTAAGTTTAAAGTGTCCCTTTATAGCTTCCTCTCTTGCAGAAGAAAAAGTATCGCAAAAATTATTTTACTATTTGTTTATCATATACAAGCTAGTGAGTTTTCTGTAACATTTTATCATAGAAAATGGCATGTGTAAGTCCTTCCTTATCCAGGGTTGCATTTTATATGGTTTCAGTTACCCCTAGCAGCTGCAGACTGAAAATACTAAGTGGAAAATTAAAGAAAGAGATAGAAGACTTATGCAAGTTATTGTAGTATGTTGTTTATATTGTTATCATTGATCTTTATAATTTATTATGCTGGAGGCTGAAATAGGCCACTCACACTTGCTAGGCAGGTGCTCCACTACTTCAGCCGCTCTGACAGCATGATCTGTTTTATTATTGGTTATTGTTGCTAATCTTTTTTGCTCCTTATTTATAAATTAAATTTTATAATAGTATTTTTTTGGTACTATAGGTGGTTTCAGGCCTCCATTGGGGGTCTGGGAATCCCACAGATCAGGGTAACTACTATAATATAATATGAAACACCTGTGTGCCCATCATGCAGCTTCAATAATTATCATCTCATTGCATAATTTTTTTTTCTGTATCCTCTCTCATGTTTTCTCAATGCTTGGATTATCTTGTAGCAATTTGTAGCATATAATTTGACCTAAAATATCTCCATGTACTTTTTTTAAAGATAGGACACTTTAAAACACATGTAGTCATAATACTAATATTACTTTGAAAATCAATATTAACTTTGTATCATCAAATAGTCACTATTGAATTTTTCTTAATCTCTTATAGTTTTTACAGTTTATTTGAATCAGATCTCTTAGTGTCTTTTTTGTTGTTGTTTTCTTTGTGTCTTTTTAAGGCATAAGTTTTTCCTCTGGTCTTTCCTTCTCTCTCTCTTCTTCCTCTCTCTCCTTCCCTCTTCTCTCTCCCTTTCCCTCTCTCCTTTCCTCACTCCCTCTTTCTTTTCCTCCCTCCCTCCTCAACTTAATTGCTCCCTCATTACTATTTATGTACTGAACAAACTGGATTGTTTGCCCTGCAGAGTTCCCTCTCTCTACAATTAGGAATTGCGTATCTAATTCTTCCATTAATATTTAGGTAATTGCATTCCTATTGCATCACTGAATATGTTCCCATGTCCATGGTATTTTCTTCAGATGAGTAGTTTTATGCCTAAAAGATTGATCACATTCAGGTGAAGATTAAAAATAATCAGAGCAGTGAAGAAATCCTCACAGCTGATAATGTAATCTCCAGTGAGGAAAATACAAGTCCAGTGTTTAATCTTTTGGTGATGTTCACAGCTTTTGATGATAGTATACTTTCCCCTCTGTATTTTGAGATTTGAGATGAGATTTTTGTCTCTCTCTATCTTACCCTATCTTTGATTGGAAACTGTCAAAGTTCTGGTTGTTTAATCCTGCTAAGAAAATTTTGCTGGCTTGTCAATGAAGTGTATATGATAGTCAGCCCAGTAGTTTTCTTGATGGAATGAAGAAGTGAGTTTCACAGTACTGAAGTGACTGACAGTATAGAATTCTATGAATCAGCACACAAGTAGTTCCTGGAAACTGGGCTAACAACCCCACCTCTGGCTGTGTGATCTGGGACAGGTTGAGCTCAGTGACTGTCATTTTTTTCATACATTTTTTTTAGGGCATTGGGGCTTGAACTAAGGGCCTCACCCTTGCTAGGTGATGTTCTACTACTTAAGTCACTCCACCAGCCCTCTTTTGTGTTCAATATTTTTGAAATAGAGACTTGAACCTTGAATCACAATCTTCCTGATCTCTGCTTTCTGAGTAGCTAAAATTTAAAGTGTGAGCTTTGAACCATGATCTTCCTAGTCTTTGCTTCCTGGGTAGCTAGGATTAAAAGCATGAGCCACCAGTGTCCAGCTGCTATATCCATTTTTAAACACACACACACACACACACACACACACACACACACACACACATGCACAAATGATGAAAAAAATAATAGCTAATAGGTTGATATTCAAATAAAGGTGATTTACTTTGGTATTAATATGTTAATTTATGGTATAATATACTCTGTCAAATTCGTTTGCTAATAGCAACACATTTGATCCATTTTTAAAATTTTTATCTTGAGAAAATAGAATCTAAAATTTATAAAGAGTTTAAAGAATGACTTCATGCTCTTTCAGTGCTGTACTGCAGTATTATCCAACAAGTCTCCAAGAATATTATTCTCTATAGGAGCGTATGTTATTGTTTCTGTTTTGTTTAGATATTTTATTTCTCTCTAAAGGTAAATATTAGCTGTAGAAAATTGAGAGTGGCACAAATAATTTTTGTCCTATAAAATGCAAATGAAATTTGGCAGAAAAGATAATCTCAAAGGTTAATAGATTTCTGTTTTGTGAGGGTACTAGGGGTAGAACTCAGGGATTCCTTCTTGCTAAGCAGGGCTCTATACCACCAGCCCTTTTTACTGTGGTTATTTTTTTATTATCATATTATTGTTGTACTGGGGGTACATTGTGACATTTATAAAAGTTCTTAAAATATGTCATAGATGAATTCATGCCGTAAATCATTTCCTTTTGTCCCTCTCTGCCCCCATTCCTGGAACAGTTTCAAAAGGTCTCATTTTTCTATTTTTATACACAAGTACATACTATTTCACCACATTCACCCTCCTATACCTTTTCCACACATCCTTCCTCTCCCACCGATACCAGCCCCCTAAACAGGATCTGTTCTGCTTTCCTGTTTTCTGATTTGTTAAAAGCAGATGACATTTTTGTTTGTTTAAGATAGCTATTTGGAGTGATTCATTGTGATATTTCCACGTATATATGTATTATACCCCAATTTTTTCCTTTCTATCTTAGTCCCCTTCTTATAGTGATTTCAACAAGCTTAAAAATTCTATATTCATTATTGTATAGAAAGTGCATCAATCATATTCACCTCCTTAACTTCCTTATTTTACCCTCTTTCTCCCAAAGTTACCTCTCCTTATTGTGACCTGTTTCTCATAATATTGTTTATATTTGTATTGGGTCTATATTCCACATATGAGAGAAAACATGAAGCCTTTGGCTTTCTGACCTGGCTAACTTCACTTAAGATGATTCTCCACTTCTATCCATTTACCTGAAAATGACAAAATTTCATTCTTCTTTACAGCTGAATAAAATTCCATTGTATATAAATATGACATTTTCTTAATACAGTTGTGGGGTATCTTTTTTGTTTTCATAGTTTAGCTATGGTGAATGATGCTGCAATTAACATGGGTGTGCAGTTGTTTTTATTTTAACCTGACTTTCATTCCTTCAGGTATATCCCTAGGAGTGTTATTGCTAGGTAATATGGCAATTCTATTTTTAGTTTTTTGAAGAGCCTCCACCAATATTGTATAAATTGGCTATATTACCAAAAGCAATCTTCATGTTCAATGCAATCCCCATCAAAATTCCAATGACAATCATCACAGAGATTAAAAAATCAATCCTAAAGTTCATTTGAAAGCACAAAAGACCACCAGTTAGCCAAGGCAATACTGAGCACAAAAGCAATGCTGGAGGTGTCACAATACCCAACTTCAACCTATACAACAGAGCCATAGCAGTAAAAACAGCATGGTACTGTCACAAAAACGGACATAAAAACCAATGGAACAGAAGCTATACCTTCCTGATTTTTGATAAATGTGCCAAAAACATACAATGGAGAAAAAGACAGCCTCCTCAACAAATGTGGCAGGGAAAACTAAATATCTTCATGCAGAAAACTGAAACTAGATCCATGTTTATCACCCTGTACAAGTATCAACTCAATGAAGATTAAGGACCTTAATATAAGATCTGAAATTTTGAAGCTAGTGCAGGAAAGAGTAGGGCATATTCTGGAATAGGCATAGGTGCTAACTTTCTAAATAGAACTCAAATGGCTCAGCAACTAAGAGAAGTGATTGATAAATGGGACTACATGAAACTAAAAAGCTTTTGCACAACAAAAGAAATGGTCATCAGATTGAAGAGGCAACCCAAAGGATGGGAGAAAATCTTTGCCAGCTGTATATCTGACAAAGTATTAATAACCAGATTAATCCAATTAATACAGGGAGCTTAAATAACTAAACTCCCCCAAAATTAATGACCCAATGAAGAAGTGGGCTAATGAACTGAACAGATCTTTTTCAAAGGAAGAAGTTCAAATGACGCAAAAACACATGCTGAGTTATTTACTCAACATTCCTGGTCATAAAAAAAATACAAATCAAATCCACATTAAGTACTACCTCACTAATGTTAGAACGGGTATCATCAAGAACACAAACAACAATAAAGCTTGGTGAAGATGTGAGGAAAAAGAAACCCTCCTATACACTGTTGGTGGGAATGTAAATAAGTACAAGCATTATGCAGAACAGTATGAAGGCTCCTCACTGTGGTTATTTTCATCATGGGGTCTCACATTTTGGCCTGGGAGACCTGGACCACTATTCTCCTATTTTATGCTTCCCACCAGTCCATGGGATGACAGGTGTGCAACAATGTACTGAGCTATTAGGTGATCTGAGGTCTCACAAACTCCCAGCCTGGGTTGGCTTCAAACTGAGAGCCTCCCAAACTCACCCTCTCATGTAGCTAGGATTATATGCATAAGCCACCAGTACCTGGACCAAAGGTCATTCTTAATTGTCCATTAGTGCAATAGCTAGTTTTGTGTCCATCCTTGCAATCTAATTCCACAGTTCTTCCAGTGCCAATATATACTCATTCTATCAAATTTTGTTTGAATTGGCTTTGCCATCATGCTGTTTCCTTTATTAATAAGTTACATAAAACCTTGATGTATGTTTGCGTTATAGTCGTATGACAGCAATGTGTTCAACTTTTTTGAAAATTATACATTAATATTGACTTTCAGATATCACTAGTGAAATTTGTTGTCAAATTTGATATTAATTTTGGATTTTAAAAACATTGATACCATTTCCATAGAACTCATTGAAGGACATATATTCACACTCCTTAGCACATCACCAGCTGGAATTTATGTTCATTTTAAGTATAGAGCCAAAGAACCATATATCCTAATTCATATCAAAGTCTTAAGTCACTATATCAATAGTGAAATCTGTCAGCAAATTTCAACATAGTTCACTGGTCATACTTCAAACTGGTGAATTTGTCAATGTAGTCTGTTTAGAAACTCAAGATTTCCTTTTATAAGAGTTAACTGTTATTGACTACTATTTGTTTATGGCAGTACTAACACTCACTAAACACTCTACCATTTGAGACAAGTCTGTGTTCTTCTATTTATTGATTTTTGCTTTAGTTCTCATACTTTTTGCCACAACCAGCCTTGGACCACTGTCCTCTTACCTATGCCTCCTATGTAGCAAGAGCCATCATGCCCAGTTTGACTTTTAATTTTTAAAGAGATTTAAGGTATAAATTTGAATAGGGGGGACATTTATTCATACATAAGTGATAACTATAAATGATTAATAAGAAAATATCATATATTTTTTCCTCTACCCTCCAAAGATTACTCTGTAATTTCCAATTATATTTTTACCCCATCTTCACTCCTTTTACCTGACTTAAAAGGAGTCTTTCTTGATTGGAAAAGTGTTAAATTCAACTACATTTTAAAATGCTAAGAGAGAAGGAGATGAACAAAACAGATAACACAAGGAATTCATTAGTAGAGGAAGGGAAAGAAAAATTTTCCATGTTTTAGAGGAGAGAACATATGACAGCTGTTTATTGAAAAGGGAAAAAAGTTAATTAAAAAAAATTAGTGAGCAATGGGTTGGCTCTTTTCAAATGTTCTTTGAAAAATTTGGGAACAAAATGGAATTGCCATGAAATTAACTTGTAAATATGGTCTGAACCCCTGAAACATACTTTTTCAATAAAGAATTGCTTGAAAACTAGCAGTATGATTTTTCAGGTTTAACAGATCATGTATTTTTTTTTTTCTGTAAGTATTTACTGAGCAGTAATTATGTGCTAGGCTGGAGATGAATACAAAGACAAACAGTCTGCCTTCAAGGAACTTACATTCTCATTGGAGGTAGGGAGGAGAGAAGAAATTAAACAAAGGAATAAAGATAGGATAGAGCCAGGCGCTTGTGGCTTAGGGAGGTTGAGACCAGGAAGATTGTGTTTTGAGGCCAGGTCAGGCAAAAAGTTAGCTAGACTCCATCTCAATCAATAGTTGGGTGAGGTGATGTGCACCTGTCATCTCAAGCGAGGTAGGGGGGCTGAGATCAGAAGGATTATTGTTCAAGGCCAGCCCAGGCAAAAAATGTTTGTGAGCACTCCATCTTAATAGGAAAAAATCTGGATGTGGTGAAGCATGCCTATCATCTCAATGACTGAGGGAAGTGTAAAATGGGAGTATGGTCCAGGCTGGGCAAAAAATGAGACCCTATATCCAAAATAACCAGAGCAAAAGTGGCTGGAGGCATGGCTCAAGTGGTAGAGTGCTGGTTTCACAAGCTTGAAGCACTAAATTCAATACCCAGTACCACCAAAGAAAGAGCAAAAGAGATTGGATAGATAATATACACAGATGGTGGTGAGCTATATAGATGTAGCAAATAGGCCAGGGAGAAGAGCGCTATTTTATATGGTGGGATAAAGTAAACTTCCCATTTAGTAAACAGTGCACTTCATTCTAGCCAAGCAGATGGTCCTTATCAGATTTAAATCAATCTAGGTAAATATTAATCAAGTAAAAGATTCTTAGATCTGGACCCTGACAGCCAGGAGAATCTGCAGTATTTTGCATCTTTCAGAAGCTAGAGTTGGTACTAAATTATTTTTGAAAGAATTGTAGAACCCAAAAATATTTTTGAGGATAGGCATAAATTGGAGATGGATACATATCACAGAAGAGAGAACTACAAATGAACCCTCTCCAAAAATACTTTCCATTTAGATAAAGAGAAAAGATATGCGAATTTCCCAAGACAAGATTCATACAGTTCCATGAAGTCTTCCTGCAGCGTGTTTGCTCATCAGAGAAATGGAACATGAAGCAATTCTCTTTTATCAGCTTAGAGTTCCTTTGTCAAAGGAGGATTATTTTCCCATAAATTCAATTTAAAGGGAAAGAAATACGATCAATTTTCAAGGTCATTAAAAAGAATAAGAAAAGTTAGATCCTATAAATAAGACTTTAATATGCTAAACTAGCAGCAAGAGAGAGCTATTTTCTCAGTAAATACTGTATAGATGTGGTTTGTCAATTCACTTTTTTTTTGACTGTGAACAAAATGTAAATGTCATGGATAAATGAAAGCTTTAATGATATTTTCCAGCATTGTGCTCCATGTTACTATGGCTTCTTAACAAAGATGTTAAATCATTAGGAGTCATATTTCATGATAATTAACTGCAAATCTGGTAATATTACCACTTTTCATTTGGCATGAAATGATGAGGGAGAACCACAAGGTTTATTGGCAGTACATGGCAAAGGACAGAGTGACTTAATGTATGTATATAAATCTTATAAAACTACCTATTGGCAGCATTTTATGATGGGCATAAATTCCCACTCAGTCTCTGATAGTGATAGACAGAGAAGTCTGCAGTGGAAGCAGAAAGCAGAAATGAGATATTACTGTAGAGAACAGAAAAGGCTCAGGGCTCTTGGGGTTTTTTTCTTTTCCTGTTTGTTCTGTTTTGCAATAGCTAAAGATTGCTTAAGATTTAAACAATTAAAGTCTGCACCCTTATTAATTCTGTCTTATTAGATGTGCTTTATTATGAAGTATTGAATGATGCTTTTATAATTAAAGAGCTATTAGCATTTGCCATTTTAAATTATTGTTCTTCTGTTTTTATTTCTTTGAGTTCTTCGAAATGTTCAGCAAGCTCATTCATGATTGTTTTAGGAAATGAACAGTAAGGAGTAGTCTGTGTTACAGATATTTTCATCCTAACTTGTTAAAATAGAGAGATAGTGGTATGGGGGTGGAAAGGACCCTATACCATTTGTAGAGCTGGTAAGCTGGTTACATTTTGTTCCTTCAGGATATTTAATTTTGATATAGACCACTGTGTTAATCAAGGTATCTTCTGTTACAAGTGACTGAAATCTAACCTAAAGTAGCTTAAGACAAGATGAAGGAACTCATCTTGGCTTATGTAGATGGAATTTTGAAGATTTTTTGGTCAGTCTCTCAAGAACAAGTTGCCCCCTCCCTGCCCCAGGATACATCTATATCAGTCTCTACAAGTCTTTACTTTCATCAGTGCTAGCTCAACTTCCAGGCAAGCTGTCTCCATGTGGTGGACAGAATGGCAGCTCCAGACTCACTAATACTCAGAGCTGGAGATCCCAGAAAACCAATGGGTAATTTTAGGCAACACCTGACTGATAAAGAGAAACCCAGCTAACTGGTGAAGTATCATTGCTGTGTATGTTTGTGAGGGTGCTTCCAGCAAAGAGTGGCATCTGAATTTAGTGGACTGAGTAAGGAAGATCCATCCTCACTAAATTTAGTAGACACCATCCAGTCAGTTAGGGTCTGGGTAGAAAAAAAGACCAAGGAAAAATGAGTTAGCTCTCTCTCTTCTGGAGCTGGGGTATACCAAATTACTGATTCTCTTGGATATCATAACTTCAGATTCTCTGGCATTGAACTCCAGGGCTTATACCAGTCTGTCTACCCCTCCTAAACCCCCAGTTTTCTTAGTTAGATTGAGTTACAATAATGGCTTCCCTGTGTTTTTTTTTTTTTCCTTTGCAGACAGCAGATTGTGATACTTCTTAACTTTCTTAATCATGGGAGACAATCCCCTTAGTAAATCTTCCATCTAGCTATCATCTATCTATCTGATCATCTGTCTTTCATCTATCTATTCTTTCACCATCCATCCATCTAACTATCCTATTTTTTTTTCCTCTAGTGAACACTGAGTAACACAAAAACAAAGACTATTTCTTTATGCACTTAACTAAAATCTGTGAACACTCTGATTGGCCCTGCCAAGGCCAGCTGTCAGTCTTAGAAGTAATCCCTGAAACAAGGAAGAGAGAACACATCACACTCTGATTGGCCAGGCCTGAGCCTGTGCCTGCTCCCCGCATCCATGATACTGATGCAGAATCACATGGTATGAAGCAAATAGATACAAAATGGAGGAAAAGTGATCTCCTGCAGAAGGGGATGCTGAGTAGCAAAGGGACATGGATTTACTACTTGACTTTATTCATTAGTCTTTGCCAACTAACTTTTAGAATTAGTCCCACCTTTATACTTTATCAAGTATTATGGTGGCATAGAGTTAAAAACTATGTACAAAATGAGAAACTAGCCTCTAGGAATTTTAATTCTAGAGCAAAATACTCCCATAAGAAATATGTAATGTAGTAAAAATAATGTATTCAAAGTCAATGATTTCTAAAGCAGAGGATCTTCTAGGTTTGCTTTGTACAGTTGGTAAATCCTTCAAAGAAGTGACCTAGACTGGTGTTTCATTCCCACTCAATGAAAGCATCATAGATGGAAGTAGGAGGATATGGTGCACCTCAGGGTGGGAGTGGTCCCCATGTCACAACAAGTCTAAATCCTCTTGGACGTGAGGAACTTTTCAAGTGCAATTTTATTATATTTTTGTGAGAATGGGGATTAATTTAATCAACTACATACACAAAAAGACAGTGAGCAAGTAGAGGATCATCTGAAAGGCTTCCAAACTAAGGGCAGTTAGTAAGAGCTTACTATAACCTCTCCAGCTATGCATTGGGTATCATGTGGCAACCAGGATCAAAACAAAGAGATAAATATGAAAGCAATTTAGCACAGAATAATTTATTTGTTATCAAATAACTGTAACAGGGAGGATATAAGACTTGCAGGACTCCAGGCGGAACTCTTGGGAAAGGGGGAATAATATTCCCTGAGCCAGCTAGTCTCCGAATCTGTTTACTCATGTCACATGACAACAATAGAAGAAGCCAGCACCATGGGGCTATTATGAGAGTGAAATGAAATAATACAAGTATGAAAGGGTTTTGTGAACTTTGAAATAGGCAATGAGGGTAAAATACACAACATATTTTCAAATAATCCCTATGGTTCCTTTTGATTCCATGAGGCTATAATTTTCTCCTGACAAGAAGTACCTGTTGGACAGAATAAATTAAACCAAAAATATCATCTGTTCAAATGAGCATTATTTACTTCAAAATGCCAGTTTTTACTAGCCTTGTTTTCTATATTTGTTTTGTTTTCCATTGTGCAGGGTGTTTTTTTGGGGTGGGAGTGGTTGGAGGGAGTGTAAAAGCCACTTGAGTTTCTCATAAAATTTCACGCTGCAGACTTGGGCAACAATGGTTTTGTTTAAAGCTAATTCAGTGGGATTTCATAAGAGACCCTATTGTATAGGTACAATAACTGTTTAGTGAGGTTCTTTATGTGACACTCAGGATTATGGATCCATAATTTGCATTCATTGCAAACATTGTAACAACTTCCTTTGAACCATTAAAAGGAAGGTATTGAAAGACTAGGACTCCACAAAGCAGTGAAATCACAAGTCCATTTACCAGCAAGATACAAGCCAGCATTACAAATCAAGGTCTTATCTGCTCAATTGTCACATTTAACTTTTTCCAGCTTCACTGATTGAAGGAAGGTGCTGTGATTTGAGTCAACTGGGGGCCCTGAAACCAAACTGTAATACACTCATCCAGCCTACCAGCCATTCATCCATTTGTTCATTTCATTTCCTAGGTGCTGGAGCTGGTACTAAAGAAAATAATGTTATCCCCACCGAGTCTAATTGGAGAAACAGATAACAAAATATATTTGCAATAAAATGAAGATAGGCTAAGTGCAGAGTGTTTTTACAGGCTGCAGAGAATTTAGAGCAATAGGTTGAGGGAACAATTGCTGAGAAGGAAAGGAAAAGAAAGGACATTCCAGGCAGTCAAATTAATAAGTGAGCATTGTGTTGCAAATTGCGTTGTGAATTCAACTTCCTGGGAGCAACTATTGCTGGCAAATTCCATCAGCTAGTCTTTTCACTTCAGTCTCCAGGATTTCTGATTCAAAGACAAATTAAGCTAAATGTATGAGTACTCCATATGAGGACCTGATGTGGAAAAAACCCATCTAAATCTTAAAAGACTTGAGAAATGAAAAATAAGGAGAACTCCCAGTGATGACATAGTTTAATACCAGAGAACTGACCGTCACTGTAGACATATGAAGGATGATGTAATATTCCTCATATACCTAAATTATCTAACACAGCACCGAGCACACAGTAGGCCCAAAATAAACAGCAGACATTATCCATAGACAGAATACTGGCTTGGCAAAGTATTTTTGAGGTTGACAAAAAAAGGAATATTAGTTGTATTCCTCCTAATTCTTTTAAATAGTTGTTTTTTTCTTCTATCTCGTTACTCATTTTTGCCCTGTGCCTAAAGGACATTGACAATATGGATTTATTTAAACAAATTAAAAGGAAATTTTTAAAATCTATTTTTATTTTATTTTTTTCTCTTTGAGATAAGATATTGCTATGTAGCCCAGGCTGACTTCAACTCTTGATTCTCCTGCTTCAACCCCGCCAAGAGCTGTGATTACAGGTGTTTATCCTCATGCCCACTCAAATTTATTTAAATTATTTTTTTGTCAAACACTCTTGCAGGTGCACAGGAAATGAAGTAATACTATTAACTTAAAGAAGATCATGACAACTTCATGACCAGAAAATAGAAAGCTTTTGTGGGAGACACAGCTGCACCTGAAAAACCTCAAAATTAATTTTTAATCTCATGTGTTTATAACATATAAATCACTTTTGTTTCAAAAATAAGCACACAGTGGAATATCTATGGATTAAATGTTACCAGTTTTATTACTATTAATGATTAATTATGGTTCAGATAAATCTATCTTTGTATTATGCATAGGCAAAAGTTATCTCTTGATTTTTGTTCATATTTTAATTGAAATAATCTGGGCTAGTTTTACAATTCAGGCAAAAAAAAACCACCCTCTAGCTCTCTGTATTGTTACCAGAAGAGGGGGTTCCTTCAGATTCCCAGCTTTAATACAAAATCACAGGTACTTGAGATCCACAAATATAAAAAGAATTTTAAGGTGAGACAATGAGTCTCACAAGGTCAAAGTTATAGCAGAATAAAGTAAGGAGAAGTGGGGATGAAAGTAAGGAACTTGCTGCTCCCCACTCAGGAAATAGCAAGACTCATAAAGGTGGTTCTCATCTGTAGTCTTCATACTTTCTGAGCTGAGGAAATGCACACAATCATGTCATCTAGCAACCCCTAGTTATTAGACATTGGTTCTGGATGGCCAAGATGGGTATTAAAATTTGGACATGGGATCTAGGCCAACTCAAAACACAGGGACATTAGGTAAGTTTTAGGACTTCCTCTTGCCACACGTGCATTTCATTTTTATGTCTCTGCACCTTGCAGCTCCTTAACATCTCAAAGGGGAAGGCAGATACAGATAGCCCCTTTAGGTTTCCCTATCCTTGTAACTTAACATCTTAAAGTAGGTGGGAGGGGGGCTAGATGTTCTGGCTTTTCAGTTTACTTCCAATGTCTTAGTCTGGCACTTTTAGTATTTATTAAAAATATTACAATTTCTCTGGTCATCTACCTAAAACTGCTTCAGTATGGCCTTAAACAAATTAATTAACTTCTGTAGTTTCTAAAGTGGGGATGATATTAATGTGTACCTCATTATTATGAGAATAAAATAAGATAGCATATGACAAGGTCCAGCATATGATCCAGCATGGAGAGGGTATTTAATAAATTTTTGTTCTATTTACCCTTTCCTTTCTTTATCATTCACCCAATATCAAGTTGTCAATGTATTTTAAGTAGTAAACAAAGTCAGTCTTTCATACTCATGATTTAGAATGTGTAGCAATTCAAATACATAATAAAAGTAACAGAGCTCAGAGTCAAAACTCAGCTTCTAATTCCTGACGAAAATACTAAGTGCTTTTGACCTTAGGCAGGTCATTTAACTCCAGTGCCCTTAGCACTTATTACTTACAGTTATAAAACACAGTGTCATTATTATGAAGTATATTAAGTAAAGTAACTAAAGTAATGGGTTTTACTTAAAACTTTGTAGCAATATATATCACCTTACTATTTTTTCTTGATTTAAGGCTTTGATCCAACTTTATATATATATATTTTTTTAGTTTTGACTTCTTTATTAATTTTAGTGGGAGATTTTCTTTGCTTATGGATTTCATCACAACCTAAACATAGGCTTTGGAAGGGAACTTGCATATTATCTAAGAGAGTAAGGATCCTGATCCATTGCCATGGTAGATGTTACTTCAATGCCTTTGGTGACACTTCCTAATGTAATATATTTTTATGTTCAAGAAATAAGGCTATGAGATTCTTCCTTGAACTTAAACCAAGCTCTGGTTTGTTTTCTCAGCTACTTCTTGCCAAAATACTACCTTTAAGGTTTATGTACAATAAATTGATAATTCTCTGCCACAATGGCAGACATTAAATTTGAAAATGGGTAGCATGTATATTACTAGAGTCTTCCTCATATGCAGTGCTTTTAGGGATATCACAAGTATGTGGATTTTTTTATTTGTTTGTTTTTACCCAAGGTTATACAATTATTGTGACATTACAACACAGTGCTACATCTTAGAATGAATTGTCTTAGAATATTTTATTCATATATCTATATGCACTGTTTGAATATAGAATATTTCCTTTTTTTCTAAAGCTATAGGAATCTTATATTCCAGTCCATATACACTTCAGCATCCTGGACACTTCTGCTGAATGTGGGGAAAAATCCTAAATCAAAAGCAGTTAAACAGCAAAAAGACCTGGTTAACACTTCTTAGTGTATGTCCAACATGAAAAAAAATGCACAAGATTGTGTTTTCAGGCACATGGATTAGGATTAGAAATAATGTCTTCCCAATCAATCAGTATGCTAGGCATGGGCTGGAATACTGGGGAGCAGGTCCCAGATTTTGCAAGCACACCTTGTTGACCCCAGGAAATGAGAGTAAATCCTGATGCAAAAAGAGTAACCCATGTGCCCAAGCAGGCCATATTTGGCTGTAGATATATTGTTTGGATGGCATAATTTTACCAACCAACAAACAACCAACCCCAACCAAAACAAATAAAAAATTAAGCTGCTTTTAAAATCCAAGAGATTTTATATAAAGTGTACATTTCCAACTTCTCTTGAAGAGATAGAAACACCAGAATCAGATGAAAGGTCCTATTCATCATGAACCAGATGAAAAATCTCATGGAATGGGAAAACTCCAGGTAGCCCAGTTCCCACCTGTCAATATTTGTGGTATACAGACTTCCATTTTTATTGTCTGCCTGATTCTCATGAGAATTTGAGTTTTTGGGTGTCTGAGGGCTGTGCCTGTAGGTATTATTTCTGCCACATCCTGCCCTTTCTAAACTTCTGTTTTCTTTAATTCTTCACACAATCCCATGTAGCATGCATGTACAAACTTTCTCTGGTATTGTTCTTCAGACAACACAAGGCTACTTTGTTCCGATCTCTTTATCTGACAGCTTTGAGACTTCTTACCATCCCATTTTCACTAGTTTCCAACATTTTTTTCCTGTCATGTTGTTTGATAAGCAATATTCTCCTGTGGGCACACTGACATTTCTAAAATACTCATCTTGGGCTGCAGCAAGGATAAGATGAGCTCCCCATATTTGCACAGGCCAAAAACTATATACCTTCCTTCCCTTGCCCAGATGGTAGCCTGTGTTGGTCTTTAGTAGCAGAAATTCAGAAGGCAATTGAAATATCTCCATTGACCCAGTAAACACATGAAAAAGCATCCTCAATAGTAATCAGGGAAATGCAAATTAAAACCATGGTGGGAAGACACCCAGACATCAGATTTCTTATTATATTATCTTTTATAACTTTTGCATGTATTAGTTCATAAAAACAAAAATTGGAAAAAGAATAAAAATAAAAACGCTTTGCTTTTCCTTTTTACCTAACTGCATAGTGTGTTGAAATGGAAATGAGAAAGAATATGTTGATGTAGATTTGGAAACAGGTGCAAGACCTGATAACCAAAGATTAGATGGAGGGAAGTTTCTTTTTATAGGAACATTGCTTGAATAAGTGGAGTAGCAAGAATAGAATTACCATTTTACAACCTTCGTGAATTGCAGAGTTTTGTAGGTAATACTCACCTATGACAGCTAACGTCACACACACAAAACTGATCAGACCTTATATAATTTACTTATATTTTACCAGTTGCATGGTTTCATTATGCTCTTCCCCACCACCAAATTGAACCTTAATCTGATTAATCCTCTAACCATAGCTATCAATTTACATAAAATCCATAGAAGATGAACAAATAACAGCTTTTTTTTTTTTTTTTTTTTTTTTGCTGTACTGGGGCTTGAACTCTGTCTGGGCTTTCACTTTGCGCCACTCCACCAGCCCAATTTTTTGTGATAGGTTTTTGAAGATAAGGTCTCTCGAACTATTTGCCCTGGCTGGCTTCAAACTGTGATTCTCTTGTGCTCTGCCTCCTGAGTAGCTAGGATTACAGGCGTGAGCCACTAGCGCCCTGCATGCTTTTTCAATATATAAATTAAGAGAGAGAAATCTATAACATGAAAAATGATACTAAAAAGACTTCCATCTGAAGCAAAGATAACAAAATATCACTTGTTAGTTCTACTTGATGGCCACAAAAGTTTACACACAATTATAGTGTAATTATTTTGTTCTTCTGTAGCTTAGTTTGCATAATTATCTAATGTATCTTATAGTCAAAAACATTTGTTAATAGACCTACCAACTTCTTTCAGTCAAGATTCATATTTGGATCTTGTTTCATACACTCATAGAATGTTTAAAAATATGAATTTTATTATTTAAATTGAAATTTGAACCCTAACTAGGCATTGCATGATGACAAGAAAATAATGTTAGCTATTTAAGGATGTGATGATGGTATTGACTTATGCCCTCTCTTACCCCTAAAAATTACACATTCAAGTTAACTGCACTGGACTGAAGATGTGGCTCAAGTGGTAGAGCCCTGCCTAGCAAGTGCAAGGCCCTGTGTTCAAACCCCAGTACACTAAAATTAATCAAATTAGCAGCACTGCTGTACTGTATTCAGGTTCAAAATAGACTGGGTTTTCATGGGCCCTCACACATGTGAGGTTACTACTTAGTCTTAGTTACTACTAAGACTGTAACTACCATGCTTAGAAAGGAATTTGATTGTTTCTGGTCCCAAAGCCAAAAATCTCATTTATCTCTTTCTTCAGCATTATCAGAAAATGCTTTGCAGCAAATAGATGGCAACCCCATAAGTAGATGTTAATGAAATTTTAATGAATTTGAGGTGCTGGCACAGTGTATCCCTGCAGAGCTCAGTCTAAAAAAAAAAAAAAAGAAAGAAAGAAAGAAAAAAGAAAAGGAAGTGCTGCTTCAATGCTGAAGGCATACAGATGAAAACAATAGCACATGGAGCAGAATGAAGGCAGCCTCAGTCAGGACCCAGATTTCTTGCTAAAGAAATTTTTACTAAATTTTTTGCCTTCATTTTCCCAGTCTCCTGGAGGCCTGGGTAAGCTCCATGGTCAGACATTGTGCAGATTATGGTGCTCAACAACTTCCACAGGAGAAGGGCTCCATGAATTCTGTTCTCATCCTATGCTGCCTCTGGATAACTGTATCACTCTAAATGTTTCTTGCAGATCGTTTCTTTTTTGCCCTTCCACGTAGTCTGTAAACTCTATTCTAGAGGGGAGTAGGGAGAGTTATTGCCTGTTGATACACTCACCCAAATCAGTGCTGAGTGTTCTTTGCTATACACATATGGACTTTGGCTCAAGGCCCAGAATACCTGAGTCAATTTCAGAATCTAATTGTTACAGCAGGTTTGTATTTTTAGAGAAGAAAAAGGTGTGCATCCTAATATCCAAAAGCTGTCCACATTTACATTCCAACTTTCTTTTTAATTAAACGGACCACAAAAATCAATAGAGAATTTACTAGCATAGAGGGCCATACTGAAATGATTTGGAGAAAGAAGTTTTGCTGCATTGACAAAGGGAGGGCAGGGGCAGTTTTTACCAAACCATCTTTAACTGGCTGGATGTTTCTCATTTATTTCAGATTCCATTGTTTCTATCATTTCCCCACCCCATCCCAACCTTGGATCATAATCCTTCCAGAATGAGAACAATGCCCCATGGCCTTCAAACGCATTTTCCATGAGAGAATGATTTCCCACTTTTACAGTGCTAGAACAATCGTGTGCATTGTTAGAGACCCCTATATGACTTTGACTTCCTCAGAAGAGAATAGTAATTCTCCACTGACAGCTCCCAGTGACTGAAAATATAATCAAAGTCAATGCATTATTAATGACTCTTCTTTTTAATGACTCAATCACAGTGTGAAATACTTTTCAAACATTTTATTTTATATAATTTTTCCACTTGGAAAAGTCTGCCCACAAATTAAGGGAACACAATTGCTGAATAAAACCAGAAATATTATGCTGGATGATCTCCAAACAAATTGTCCTTCAAAAACATTGCCGGGGTGGGGGGGATCATGCCAGAGTTATCTCTGATCATTTTTTTCTGTCAGGTGAGGGGACCAGATAAATGATATTCCTAGATTTGGTAAGTTGGGCACATGAATTGAGAACTAGGCTTTGAGATATGAAAGTCCTGATACATCTGATTTTGTTACTAACAATGCAATAATAGGCAAATCTCAAAAAAAGCTCTCAGGCTTGGTTTCTCTCTGTTATAGGAGGTTAGTAATGCCCCTAGGACAGGATATGTATGAGTATTAAATGAGATAATATGTGAGAAGTGTAGCCCAGAGGGTCCTTGGTAGTGATGCTATATTCTGATTTTAGGTGCCCAGGGTAAGTCGAAAACAGAGAGGACAAATTTGGCAGTTAGCTTACCATACTGCTTTGAACTCTGATACCAGGAGAGGGATCAATGCATGAGTATGGGCAGAGAGGAGAAATGGAAGAAAGACAGAGAAAAGACTGGCTGCAACAAGAAGAGTACGGTTTATGTTCAGCATCAGTACATTTGAGGTAAAACCACCAAGCAGTCTCAAAGCTTTCCAGGTGCAAGGCAAGTTCATGTAGTTATATAGAATGAATTTTTGCAGTGGGGGAGCAGTGCTGGGGTTTGAACTTAGATTCTTGTGTTTGCAATGCAGGTACCCTACCACTTGAACCATGTCATCTGTCCTTTTTTGTACCTTTTTTTCCCCTTTTTTTTTAATTGTTGTACTGGGGGTACATTGTGGCATTTACAAAAGTTCTTACAATATATCAAAGTTGAATTCACCCCCTCCATTATTCTTCTTTATCCCCCTCCACCCCATTCCTGGAATAGTTTCACAGGTCTTATTTTTCCATTTATATACATGCATACACAGTTTTAGCACCATATTTACCCTCCTATACCCTCTCCCCACAGCCTCCCTCCTCCCACTGGTACCAACCCCCAGACAGGATCTGTTCTGCCCTCTTGTTCTCCAATGTGCCCTTTTTGTTTTGGTCATTTTATGAATAGGGTCTCTATTTTGTACCCTGGTTGGCCTGAACCTCAATCCTCCTATTTACACTTCCCACGTAACTAGGATGACAGTGCACACCATTATGCATAGCTTTTTATTGGTTGAGATAGGGTCTCAAGAATGTTTTCCAGGACTTGCCTTGAACTGCATTCCTCCTGATCTCTGCCTCCTTAGTAGCTAGGATTACAGATGTGAGACACCACAGCTGACTTGGAATGACTCTTAAAGAATCTTGGCCTAGTTATTATTTATACCTTCAGTAAGTCACTTCTCAAAACTTTTGAATTTCTGGTGAGATCACAGGAGTAGATTCTTAGTTATATTTTGCATTTACTTTAATGCTTTATTTTATATACTAAGAGTATTTACGGAACACAATCAAGATGATAACTGCCAGTTACTGAGTATCTCCTATATGCTTGGCATTATGTTTTGTTCTTTTCATGTATGAATTCATTTAATTCCTCCACAATCCTCCAATGTGTTATTATCCTCATTTGACTGATAAGTAAGAGGAAGTTCAGAGAGATTAGGAAATTTTCCCCCGTTCACAACAGCAAGTGTGAGAATTTAAATTCAAGTGTTTGATTCATAAGTCTGTATATTGACCCCTAAACTCCTCATCTACCACCACTCACTGAAATAATAGATGACACTACCATTGTGATACCACTAATAACTGGAAGTGATAAGTTAAGAAATAGAACTGTATTTTAACAGAGTTGTTCTTTGGTGATTTTTCTGGCTTTACTGTCACTGATGCAAAGACTGGTAAATAATATATAGAGATGTGTGTGTGCAGACTAGTAAATTCTATCCTAATTTGTTTGCATCATTTCTCCTGCTTTTTCTAACCCCCACTTTTGAAACTACCCCAAGGGTCATTATTTAGAGATGTAGTCACTTATAGAACAAAGCAGTCAGGGTCATTTAAAATCTCTTAGGCAGAGAGCATTGAGTTTTCTTGTTTCTGGCTACCGGTAACAAATCTTCATTAAACCTTAAACACAGCATAAACAAAGTATGAACAGATTGTGAATGCTTCCTAATTCAACAAAGAAAGATTATGGTTTTACAGATACTGTTAAATGTTGAACAGACCTCAGGAATGTCATTTTAAGGCCCATAGTATTTTTATGTATTTTGGGCTTTCCAAATTAGATTTTTTCAAAGGAATCTACATTGCCAAAAAATGTACTTTTGCTTAAAGTTGTCTGCACAGAGATTTATGCTTCTGTGACCTGCATTACCACCCATGCAAAGCAACCAATACTGTCTTAACCCAGGCACATGCTTACTTGGACTTTCCTATGCACAATTACCTTCACATACCTACCCATACAACAGGTGGAAGCACATGTATTAGGATCCAGTTTGAGATTCAGCTCTTTCACTGCAAAGTCCAGGCATAGGTAGGTTGTATCTGCTTGAATGAGAGAACTTGCCCAGAGAGAATCTAGATTGGGCTATGTAAGTATCAAAACTTCACTCAAATGAGAAGAGGAAGTTTTCAGCAGTAAACTCTAGAGTTTTCTTTGTGGCCTTTTCTCTTTTTTGTAGAGTGGTCCAAACTTTTCTTGCCATAATTCATGATGTCAGTTTTCCTCTTAAAATGTAATCCCCCAAATTAAACATCTACTTTTCCTCTTAACTTACAGATGTGCTAAGGTTGTCTTAAACTCAACAAGATAGAATAATGCAAAAACCTAAATAGTCACACATAAAACACACAACCATAATAACCCCAAGACAACTCAATCCTTTCTTCTGCCAAACCCACACTCTACTTATTGTGAAATTTTCTCTATTGTTTCCTGAGCACTCACTGATACCAGGTCCTTACCACACCCTTACTCTCTGGCTTCCAGCATCTATCTGCTCCACAAGTGTTCAACTGAAACTCTCTTCAAAAGACACATGTGGCTTCCTCATTACTATATCAGAAAGCCTTTTCTTAGCTTAGCTCATTAATCTTTTTCTGAGGGCATAATTTAACATTGTTGACTATATTTCATTTTTTTTCCAGTGGTCCAATGATGGAGTTTTGGAATAAGACAAAGCTGAGCTCAAATACTAACAATACTTTTTGTAATATAACTGGGAAAATATAGTAAACACACATAGGGCATATGCACAGATGTCTATTTTTTATTTTGTCTAATAGAAATTGGATCACATTTTATACTCTTCTCTGTTTCTTGCTTTGCTCACTTCACTGTTCATTGTAGAAATCTCTCCAAATGAGCTGGAGTGAACCATAATTCATTCTTTTAACTATTACTGATGGACTACAAGTTATTCAAATGTTTTTCTAGTGATAGATATTCTATTTGTTTTCAGACATTTTCTAGTCTGGGCTTGCTATCATATCATGAAATAAATTCCCAGTTGGGGGCTGGCTGGGTTAAAGTACACATATATATAATTTATATTTAGCATGTACATTTAATTATAATAGACATTGCTAGATGCCCTTCTGAAAATCTGTGCTATTTCACATTCCAGCAATAGCGCATAAGTAGCCGTTCCTCCTAGTATCATAGTTCTTTTATAGTTTTTACAAGCCTGGTACACTTCCTCAATCACCACAAAAGTTGAAAATCGCTTCAAATGTTTGTTAGCCACTTGGATTTGTGTTACATGGACCTGGCTATTATTATCCTCATTCAAGTTACTTAGCTTGCTTCAGAAGGTTACTGTGAGAATTGAATGAAATATTCACATGAAGGCTTTGCCCTAAGTTTGACACAAACAAAATGTTTGATATATGGTAGCTGGTGTAATTATTTTGAATTTCTTTTTCATTGTTTACTTCAGCTTCATCCTCATATATTTAAATGTAGGCATTTTCCAAATTCTACAATTAAATCCCATCTCCCTGACATTTTCTCTCCCTGAAAACTCTGAATCACTTCCATAATTTCAGCTTTAAAAACTCTAGTCTGCTAAAAAGAAATTTGAATCTTTAATTCTTATTCACCTTTCAAGTTCAGAGTCAGAAAATTCAACACCCTACTGGACTCTACAGATTCATCTTTAGCCTCTAGAGGTACCCTGTCCTCCAAGACATTTGGACTCAGATCTCAAAATCATCATGCTGCCTTGATCTAAACATTTGTTTCAGTGACAAAGCTCCAAGAATCTCAACTTTGCAGTGACTCTTATATTCATCCCCTTTTTTTCACCCCCAAAGTTTTAACTCTAGTTCACTCCCTCAACAACAGTTCAGATAGGTAGCCTGTCAGTTTTTCCTCTGCCAGCTTTTCACTTCTTAAACTCATTTGTTACACTCCAGAGGAAATCTTCTAAAACACTAACAGAAACATGTCACCTCCTCAAGACCATTTATCAGTCCCTCTTTTATAGAATAATGTTCATACTGGCCTCACAGACACTGTCCCTAATCCTCCATTCACTGTATTTTCCCACCGTACTTGCTTACTTGGGCGATGCACCCATCTTGGGCAAACTCAAGTGTTTTCTCTTAGCTGGCATCTCAACCTGTGATGCCTCTCACTCTCTGCCTTTTGGACTGCTATTTTCAATGGCTTTTCTTCTGTTGAACTCTTTTGCATTCATTCACCTCAAAAGAATTCACTATCCTAAAAGTTTCCTACAGCAACCCCCATTTCCATTCTTCTGAGTTAGTTATTAGAGCACAGGATCACCTAAATGATTCTTCTTGACCTATTAGAGTCTATGCACCTTGAAAGCCACAATCTGCTTCTTGTTCCCAATTCTATTTTCTTTTCTTTATTGTGCTTCCCAATCTTAGTTTATCATCTGGTGCCTTGTAAATGTTTCTTCCTTTTGTTTGTTTCTTTCTTTTTTTCTGGGCAATATTTTTTTTTGCTTTATTCATTTATTCATTTGTGCATACATTGTTTGGGCCATTTCTGCCCACTGTCCCCTCCGTCTCTTCCCCACTTACCTCGCTTCCAGGCAGAACCTGTGCTACCCTATTCTTCAATTTTGTTGAAGAGAAGACATAAGCAATAATAAGAAAGACAGTGTTTTTGCTAGTTTGGGATAAGAATAGCTGTACAGAGAGATTCCTAGCACTGCTTCCATGCACATGTGTATTACAACCCAAATTGGTGCATCTCTACCAGACCTCTTCTCTACTTCCCGGTCACCTTCCCATATTGACCTCTGTCACTTTAAGGTAACTATATTAGCTCCTCTGCAGTGGGCACATCAAATACTTTCAAGTTTTGGGTTTCCTACCTTTCTCTATTCCTCCTTTAGGTGTCCTCCCCTTAGCGTGTGACCCATGTCTAATAATATTACTGCATTTGTTTTAGATCTAAAGTCCACATATGAGGGAGAACATATAATTTTCGGCTTTCTGAGCCTGGCTAACTTCACTTAAGATGATGTTCTCCAGCTCCATCGATTTATTTGCAAATGATGAGTTCATTCTTTTTCATGGCTGAGTAAAATTCCATTGTGTGTAATTACCACATTTTCTTAATCCATTTGTCAGTAGTGGAGCATCTTGGCTGTTTCCATAACTTGGCTATTATGAATAGCACTGCAATAAACATGGGTGTGCAGGTGCCTCTGGAGTAACCTGAGTTGCATTCCTCTGGGTATATCCCTAGGAGTGGGATTGCTGGATCATATGGCAGATCTATGTTTAGTTTTTTAAGAAACATCCATATTGTTTTCCAATATGTACTAGTTTTCATTCCCACCAGCAGTGTTTGAAGGTTCATTTTTCTCTACATCCTCATCAATATTTGTTGTTGATGGTGTTTCTGATGATAGCTATTCTAACAAGAGTGAGGTGGAATCTTTATGTGGCTTTGGTTTGCATTTCTTTTATGGCCAGAGATGGTGAGCATTTTTTCATGTTTTTTTTTTTGCCATTTGAATTTTTTCTTTTGAAAAAGTTCTGTTTTGTTCAGTTGCCCATTTCTTTACTGGTTCATTGATTTGGGGGAAGTTTAGTTTTTTGAGCTCCCTATATATTCTGGTTATCAATCCTTTGTCTGATGTATAGCTAGCAAATATTTTCTCCCACTCTGTGAGTGGTCTGTTCAGTTTACAGACCATTTCTTTTGTTGTGCAGAAGCTTTTTAATTTCATGTAGTCCCATTTGTCCATCCTTTCTCTTAGTTGCTGAGCTGCTGGGGTTCTATTGAGGCAATACTTGCCTATACCTATTGCTTCCAGAGTATTCCCTGCTCTTTTCTGTACTAGCCTCAGAGTTTTGGGTTTGATATTAAGGTTCTTGATCCATTTTGAGTTGATACTAGTACAGGGTGATAAACATGGATCTAGTTTCAGTTTTCTGCAGGTAGATAACCACTTTTCCTAGCAACATTTGTTGAAGAGGCTATCTATTCTCCATCGTATGTTTTTGGCCCCTTTGTCAAAAATAAGTTGTGGATTCATATCCTGGTCCTCTATTCTTCTACTGCTCTTCATGTCTGTTTTTGTGCCAGTACCACACTGTTTTTATTGCTATTGCTTTGTAATATAGTTTGAAGTCGGGTATTGTGATAGCTCCAGGATTGCTATTTTTGCTGACTATTACCTTGGCTATTTGCAGTCTCTTGTGTTTCTTAATGAACTTTAGGGTAGATTTTTCAATCTCTGTGATGAATGTCATTGGGATTTTGATGGGAATTGTATTGAACATGTAGATTGCTTTTGGTAGTCTAGCCATTTTTACTATGTTGATTCTACAAATCCATGAGCAACGGAGATCTTCCCACTTTCTGTACTCTTCTTCAGTATCTTTCTTCAGAGGTTTATAGTTCTCTTTGTAGTGGTCATTCACATCTTTTGTTCAGTTTACTCCTAGGTATTTGATTCTTTTTTGAGGCTATTGTAAATGGAATTGTTCCCATATATTCTTTCTCAATTTGTTCATTGTTGGTGTATAGAAAAGTTAATGATTTTTGTAAGTTGATTTTATATCCTGCCACCTTGCTGAAGCTGTTTATAGTGTCTAGGAGTTTTTGGGTAGAGTTTTTTGGGTCTTTCGGATATAGGATCATGCTGTCTGTAAATAGGGATATTCTGACAGTTTCTTTACCTATTTGTATTCCTTTTATTTCTTCTTCTTGCCTAATTGTTCTAGCTAGGAATTCCAGGACTCTGTTGAATAAGAGTGGGGATAGTGGGCACCCTTGTCTCATTCCTGATTTTAGGGAAAATGGTTTCAGTTTTTTACCATTAAGTATCATGTTGGCTATAGGTTTGTCATATATAGCCTTTACAACGTTGAGGTACATTCCTTCCATTCCTAGTTTTCTTAGAGCTTTTATCATGAAATGGTGTTGAATCTTATCAAAAGCTTTTTCTGCATTTATTGAGATGATCAAGTGGTTTTTGTTTTTGCTGCTATTAATATGCTGTATTACACTTATAGATTTGTGTATATTGAAACACCTATGCATCCCTGGGATGAGGCCAACTTTGTAATGGTGAATGATCTTTCTGATATGTTGTTGAATTCGGTTTGCCATTATTTTATTGAGGATTTTTGCATTGATGTTTATTCAGTTCTCCTTTTTGGAGGTGTCTTCATCTGGTTTTGTGATGAGTGTAATACTGGCTTCATAGAATGAGTTAGGCAGTGTTCCTTCCCTTTCTGTTTCATGGAAAAGTTTAAGGAGAGTTAGTATTAATTGTTCTTTAAATGTCTGATCAAATTCAGCAGAGAATCTGTCAGGTCTTAGACTTTTTTTGGAGGCTCTTTATTGATACTTCAGTTTCATTTCATGTTATGGATCTATTTAGGTGTTTAATATCCTCTTGGTTTAATTTTTGATGGTCATAGGTATCTAGAAATCTGTCCATTTCTTCAAGATTTTCAAATTTATTGGAATATAAGTTCTCAAAGTAGTCTCTGATGATTTTCTGGATTTCCTTAGAGTTTGTTATTATCTCTCCTTTTTAATTTCTGATTTTACTAATTTGGGTCTTTTCCCTCCTCATTTTAGTCAGATTTGCCAAGAGCTTATTAATCTTATTTATTTTTTCAAAGAACCAGCTTTTTGTTTTGTTGATTCTTCGTTTTTTTTTTTTTTGTCTCTATTTCATTAATTTCAGCTCTTATTTTTATTATTTCTCCCCTTCTGCTTGTTTTGGGATTTGCTTGTTTTTGTTTTTCTAGGAGTTTGAGAAGTAGCATTAGGTCATTGATTTGAGATCTTTCTGTCCTATTAATATATGCACTCATGGCTATAAACTTTCCTCTTAGGACTGCCTTTGCTGTGTCCCATAGATTGTGGTAGGTCATGTTTTCATTTTCATTAACTTCCAGGAATCTTTTCACTTCTTCTTTTATTTCATCAATGACCCATTGATCTTTGAACAATGTGTTGTTCAGCTTCCAATTGTTTGCATATTTTCTGCTGTTGTTTTTGTTGTTGAGTTCTAATTTTCATGCATTGTGATCAGATAGAATGTAGAGGATTATTTTTATTATATTTGCTGGGCCTTGCTTTGTGCGCTAAGATATGCAGAAAGTTCCATGGGCTGCTGAGAAGAATGTATATTGTACAGAAGTTGGATGAAATGTTCTGTAGAGATCAGCTAGATCCATTTGATCTATGGTGTGATTTAGTTCTAGAATTTCTTTATTGATTTTTTGTTTGGATGACCTATCTATTGGCGATAGGGGGGTGTTAAAGTCTCCCACTACCACTGTGTTGGAGTTTGTATGTGCTTTTAAGTCCTTCAGAGTATGTTTGATGAAATTGGGTGCACTGATGTTGGTACATATAGGTTGATAATTGTTATTTCCTTTTGGTGAATTTTTCTTTTTATTAGTATGGAGTGTCCTTCTTTATCTCGTTTGATCAATGTAGGTTTGAAGTCTGCTTTGTCTAAGATAAGTATTGCTACTCCTGCCTGTTTTCAGGGCCCACTGGCTTGGTAAATCTTCTTTCAGCCTTTCACTCTAAGCTAGTGTTTGTTGCTGTCAATGAGATTGGTCTCCTGTAAACAACAGATTGTTGGATCTTCTTTTTTAATCCAGTTTGCCAAACAGTGTCTTTTGATGGGGGAGTTGAGGCCATTGACATTCATTGTTAATATGGATATGTATGAGGTGATTCCTGTCATTTAGTTGTTTTTGTTGTTTAAGGGTTTGATTGTGTGCAGCTGAATTAATGTTACTCTCTGATTCCTTGTCTTTTCTCCTCCTGTGGTTTGATACTGTTTATCTTCTCATGACTTTATTTGCTTTCATTTTCTGTGTGCAGAATTCCTCAGAGAATCTTTTGTAGTGTTGGTTTGGTGGTCATAGATTGTTTAAGTTTCTGCTTATTGTGGAAGACTTTTATTGCTCCATCTATTTTGAATGATAGTTTTGCTGGGGCAAGTATCCTAGGAGTGAAGGTATTTTCATTCAGTGCCTGGAATACCTCACTTCATGGCTTTCTTGCTTTTAAGGTGTCCGTTGAGAAATTTGCTGTGATTTTGATGGGTCTACCTTTGTATGTTAATTGTTTTTTCTCTCTTACAGCCTTCAATATTCTTTCTGTATTTTCAGTGCTTATTGTTTTAATGATAATATGTTGTGGGGAAGTTTCTTTTGGTCAAGTCTGTTTGGTGTCTTGGAGGCTTCCTGTACCTGAATTGGCATATCTTTCAATATATTTGGGAAATTTTCTGTTATAATTTTGTTTAATATATTATGAATCTTTTTTGCTTGGACATCTTCTTCAATGCCCATGATTCTCAGGTTGGTCTTTTAATGGAGTCTTGAATTCTTGCATATTTCTTTCATAGGTCCTGAGTTGTTTGACTAACAGTTCTTCAGTTTTTCCTTTAATTTCCATTTTATCTTCAAGTTCTGAGGTTCTGTCTTCTGCTTGTTCTAGTCTTCTGGAGTGACCCTCCACTGTGTTTTGTGTTTCTGTTTCATTCTTTTTTCTGAGGTTTTTCCTTATCATGGTTTTCTTCCTCTTTAATATTGTCTATTTTCATCTTTAATTAATTTATTTCACTATTTATAGTGTTCTTAGTTTCAGTTTGGTGTTTATTTAGGACTCCTATGAGTTCATTTATTTGTTTCTATGTCTTCTCATATTCTTTATTTTTGGTGTCTTGAAATTTCTTGAGTACCTCTCGTACCTTTTGATTAACCATGTCTAGTATCATCTCAATGAAATTTTCAGTTATTACTTGAAGGATTTGTTCTTTGAGGATGTTTTTGTGGACATTGTTGGGTTCCTTAGTGTCATTTATCTTTGTTTTGTTGTAGTCTGGAACTGGGTATCCATTTTCTTCATTTCCCTCTGAATCCTGCATTAAATCATTTTGGGGGGAGAATGGTTTCCATCCCTTTTTCTTCTTTCCATTGCACCACTTGGTACTGTGCAACTATGTTCTTGATAAGCTAGTTGGTGGTTTTAGTCACCTGTTTTCTTTCCCTTGATTTAATTTTTTTTTTTTTGTGGCTGTCTTGGGTTTTTAGCTAAGGTGGTGTGCTATTTCTGTCCATGGTCTGGGTGTGATTTAGTATTAACTAATTCACAGGTTTAATACCTGACCAGTAGTTTATGTGCTATACAGAAGATTCCTTGGTGGTAATATCTATAACCAATGGGAGTTGGGGGATAAACACTTGTAATGCTAGCTATAGAAATTTGGGGAGTTGGATAGAGTAGCACTAAAAGGGGAGATGGAAAATGGAGTGGGTGAGTGGGGAAAGCAGTGTGGGTGCTGTTGTTTTTGTGGTCCTTGTGTGTGTTTGGGTATATTTCTGTTGTTGTAGAAGAGAATGTGTTAAGGATTGCAGGGGTTTGGGGTTGTGTAAAGTTGGTATAGTAGGTTGGTCAGTGGGTGGTGAGTATGAAGGAGGGAGGGGTAGTCTGGTGACAGAATGGGGGAGAATTGAGGGGAAGGTGAAGGCTGGGGGAAGAGAGTGGGTGAGAAGGGGCAGAGTGAGTTGTTGGAGAGGGGAGCAATAGGTTTTAACACAAGAGAAGGAGGGAGAGTGAAGGGAGTGAGAGTAGGGATGAGAGGATGATGATGGTAAAGTTGATAGTACAGAAAGAGAAAAAAGATAATAGGAATAGAAGTAAAAATAGAAAACCCACAAAAATAAAACTAACAACAACAACAAAAAAAAAACAAAGAAATCAATGAAGAGAGATGAACAAACAAACAAAAAACCTCCAGGTTCAGGAACAATAGAATTTCAGTCTCAGTTTAAGTTCTGGAGTTACTCCTCCAACATCCAGTCCTGGTGTTGGCATATAAGCAGAAACTCTGTGGAAGTCTTGCCAGGTGATTGGTTTGTGAGTAGTGTTTTGTTCTTCTGTCTTTCAGCTGCAGTTGCTTGGTCAGCTCCTCCCCCAGTGAGGTGTGGCAGTTTAAGTTTTCATGCTGTCCTCAAGTTTAGGAGATCAGCTCTGTAGTCTACTAGTTGTCTTGCTTTGGAGGTCACTTTTTGCTGTGCTTGTTTACTGGGGGCTTGTTTCTTAGCCCTGCCCCCTTTCTCTGGGACAGTGTCAGTTTTCTGTCAGCCCTCCCTCCCCCTTTCCCCCCATCAGTGTGTTATGATGGTTCCCTCATTGTTTTTCAATTTTGTGGGGCAGTTTGGCTTTGGGTGCTGCTTACTGGCTCAGGAGATAAGTTTTGTGGTCCGCTACCTGCCCTGCTTCAGGGAGTGGTGTATCACTGGCTTGCTGTCAGCCTTCCTACCTTTCCAGCATTGTTTACTGATAGTTCTGCTGAGATTAGCTCCTTGCTCCTCCCCCTTTCTCAGTTGTATTTTCAGCAGTCCCACCTCTTCTGCTGTGTGCTAGATTACAATTCACTGTTTATTGTTCAGTTTTTTTGGGGGGGGGTGATTTTGTCTGCCCAGGGGGCTGTGCTGTTTTATCCCAGGGATGGCTGGGGGAATTCTACATGATGCTTGCACTCGCCTGTTTGGTCTGCCAAATGTCTTGCAAGTAGTTTTGGAGCTGGCAGTGGTGGTGGCAGCCAGCGGTGGCAGCCCACCTGTTTTCTCAGTGTAACATGGCATGGAGAAGCTTTCCATGGGCTAGGGGTTCAGGGTTCTCATTGGTGCTTTATTTCTGCCAAGTGTGGCTCCGGCATCTCAACAAGGTTTTGGAGTCATGGAGCTTATGCTCTCTGCTTCTGTGTCCTAGTCACCATCTTGGATCCTCCCTTGTTTCTTTCTTTTTTTAAGCTTAATCTTTGGATAAATGAAACACCAGGATTGGAGATTGGAGACAAATGGGACAGAACAGGAGAGAAAAAGACTCATGAAAGAACCGATTGTATTAGATTCTCAGAAGCAACAAACAGGGTCACCAGAGAGATCCATTCCAGTTACCTTCTCTTTGTTTCATATACAGTCATATGTGAACACATGTTAAAGTAGTTAGCAAACATTTACCAATAATGATTTTTCTTATAAACATCTGGCTTCTCTTGATAAAAGGAGTGTCAACAAGATTAGGCCTCCATCCTTGGAGGGCACAATGGATAGAGATGAGCAACTATGGGCTTCTTTGGGCTGACACAGGCTTTCATTCCTGTGGCAGCCACCACTTGGGCACCATACCCATGGAAATTACCTGCATGGTCACTACTGACAACTGAGCCCATACCCATAGCACTAATTCCATATGTGATCCCAAGGTAGTCAATTTGCCTGTGGGCCTCATGTACCCATTTGCCATCTTTCATTTACAAAGAATTCCTTTAATTCACTTTTCTCTCACTGATCTCATATTTTAAATATTTCCTCATGAAACAGTGCATCTATTTAACATAACTAGTTTGTTTGACATATACTCTCCTCTTTTTCCTAATTAGTTTAGATTTTGTAACCAAGGTTCATAATTTACCTGGGTTAGAGTGATATTATGAAATTCCATAATTGTCTGCCATGCTTATTTTGCTAATCAAGAAATAAAGCTAAGAAAGCATGTGAATACTTAAGCACCATTTGTTGCTATTTATTGCCAACTTTTGTTTAGTCAATTCCTTTCTATCACAGATCGATTTCTTGTTCAGTCAGGTTACTGTGACAACCTGACATGTGCTTCTGGAAATAATGGCTGTATCTACCAGCTAGAAGCTCTGGAAATTCTTCTGATACCATCAGGAACTAGTCAGAGCTATTAAAATGCTGAATTGACAGAATTAGAGTATATAACCAAAGAGATTTTTTTGTAGCATGTGTGGTATCCTTATGAATATATGAATAGTGCTTACTATTGAAGTGGTCAAATAAGCCATTACAGGTAGTAATGTACAAGTCTGAATTTGGACCTTTCCTATTTCTGTCCCCCAAACTCGTTCTCAGTTATTTCTTAACTGCTTTGTATCTAATTCCTTTTTCTTTCTTTGTGCACATTTAAAGAAATTGAAAACATACTATAAATTCTATTTTTCTATTTGTTTTCCCTCCTTACTTCATAATATGAGTTGGATATTCTTTCATTTCAGTACATTGTCATCTGCCTTATTCTTCCTAATTTCTTCCTATCATTCCAATGAAGGTGAGTATCATAAAGGATTAAGATAGTTTCTGTTGATGGACATTTAGGTTGTTTCTAATTCTCTGTCTAGTTTAATGATCAGTTTCCTTAGTGAAGAAGATGAGGTAAAACAGTTATTGCATTATTGTGTTTTTGGCAAAAAATAATGTTAGCTGCTCATTGGTATTTGAGAGTTGATTCTATGTATCTATGAAAAATACTCTACCAACTAAATTGTTCTCCAGTTCACTTCTTTAGAAATGAGAAACTGGACTTGGATGTCTATCAATTTTTGTAGTCATAATAACAATAACTCATGTGTTCTGAATGCTTATCTGTCCGGGGCCCCATGCTAAGTACATTATATAATTGTCCCATTTAATCCTCCTAATAGTCTTAAAAGAAAAGTTGTATTCTTTTTATAGAAATATAGACCAAGCATTTTGCATATAGTCACATAGGTTTTAAGGGGCAGGAGTAGAATTTGAATGTGCATAATCCCAAGCTAGAAGCTATGCTGTTAACTTTGATTACTGGGGAGAAAGGAGACTTTTCATAGTGCCAAGTTTCCATTTGAACTCCCCATGTTTGAGAGTCTTTTAACAGGAGAGTGAGGGAGGAAGAAAGGTTCCTTTGGGTCCAAGAGTATAAGAAAGCCTTGACTATTTATAAACAGTGTCTGGTAGGTACAGCAAAGAAAGTCCTCAATTCTGTTACAACATTAGAGTCTCATAATGCTTTCAAATTAGGTGCTTGATGCAGGTCTCCATGCAGGTTTATGTTTGTGTAAACATATAGACTGCAGTAAAAACCACCACCACCACCAACAAAAAACCCCTTCCTACTCTTGCCATGGATCAATTGACAATCATCGTTTTCTCCCTCACAGAATGAAATTCAAACCATTTGGTTAATTTGAAATAACTTCAAACTTATAGAAAAATTTCAAATATAGTGCAATTACAAAGAATTCCCATTTACCTTCTACATGGAATCCCCAAATGTTAATTTTTTTATGCTTGCTTTGTATTTCTCTCTCCCTCTCCCTCTACATGCATATGTATGTATATATATGCATATATATATATATATATGTTTGTGTGTGTGTGTGTTTGTATGTGTTAGAGTTTATTATGGATCAATAATACCTCATTATTTTTCTCTGATATTTGGGAATGAATCAGGGAATAAATAGGGAATAATATATGAGCATAATATCCCTTCATCCCTAAATATTACATTGCATATTTCCAAACCCAAAGATGTTATTTTATATAGCCATAGTACAGTTAATAATATCAAGACATTAATATTGATGACAATATTATTATTTAATCTTTATGCTTTATTCAAATTTTACCAACTTTTTTATTAACATCCTTTATATGAAAACAATTTTCTTCTTTTGGTCTAGGATCCAGTTCACAATCACACATTACCTTTATTGCCATCTCTTTTTGTTTTCCTAGAATCAGAAAAAGTATCTTAGTTTGTTTATCTTGTTTTATATTTTTTAGTACTGAGGATTGAACCCAGAGCCTTGCTCATGCTGGACAGGAACTTTACATCTTGAGCCATGACCCCAGCCCCTTTTTGTTTATTTGTTTTTGCTTTTCAGATAGGGTCTCACTAGCTTTTTGCAGTATGACCTATAATTCAAAATCCTACTGCCTCTACCTTCCCAGTAGCTGAGATTATAGGTGTATCACTGACCCTATCTGGCTGTCTTTGTGATATTTTTGAAGAGTACACATCAGTTGTTTTCTGGAATACCCTGAATTTTTGTTTGATGTTTCTTCATGGTTAATTCTGTTTATGCATTTTTTGTCTTAATTATCATACAGTGATGTATCCTTCTTGGTACATCATACTGGGAGGTACAAGATGTTTATAAAACCTGATCATGATGGTGTCTGCCAGATTTTTCCTTTTTTAAAGTTATTATTTTCCCTTTGTAATTAATGCATTTCTTTTGGAGAGATAGTTTAGGCAATGCAAATGTCTTACTTATCATCAGTGTTTTAACAACCATTAGTGATTTTTATCTGAAATAGTATTTCTAAGTCAGTTGCCAAATGAATCCTGAGGTTCTTGTTTGGCAGTTTTTACCCACAAAGGACTTGTTGAGTAATAATAAAGTTTATTATTTAATTACTTCAGCAGGATGTCAGTAAGATCATTGTTCACATGTGATCAGTCATATTTAACTTCACAAAATGTAATTATCAATAGCATTTACTACTAAGATTAAGAGAAAATATATTGAGGAAACATAGCACTTAACATACTATTTCTTTAAGCATGCCCAAGTAAAATTTTGCTTTGTGAAAAAAATGCTCAAACTTCCAAATGTTAAAGATGAAGGTCATTCATGTTGAAATTTACACTCCATAAATGGCTTATTTATAGTTGAGGTCACTTCATTGCCAAATATCAAATATTTAGGTTCAAGAAAGAAGGCCAAATGAATTTCACGATTATTATAAAGGGGACAAATAAAAGAAATGCAAGCATTCCACTCTTCTTGGCTGCAAAATTGACTCTCAGGGTTGACTTCATTTAGCACAGATGACTAGAGCTCCTTCCAGCACTGGTTTCATGGTTCCTCTCAGAGTTCAGCAACTGTACAGAAGTCTTCAGGAAATCACTGAATCCTGTAGGTCAGATGGGCTTTGTTAGGCCTCCTTGTGCTGTGCTGTTCTTCACAAAACAAGGAAAGTTATGATCTAAACAATTGCTTCTTAACTCATGAGCAGCTTTCATCTCTCTGTGAGTTTTGGGTTTGTCACATCACCACTAAAAAAAGCAATGTGGTAACAGAAACACTCATTCAAACTGGTCCATATTTTTCCACATTTAACTCCTCTTTATCACTGTTACTCTATACCAAGATGGAAAATCATAAGATACAAGTTGTGTATGTTGGGAATCTTTTCTCATTGAGAGTAGAGTTATTTTTCATATAAACTCCTGTGAAGAATAACCATTTGGGAACAGTCTTACAGGTCAATTGTGAGATCAAGAGCAATTAGAAAGGAAGACAGACTCTGCTTCACTGATTACCTTACTCAAGCTACACATCCCAGAGAAAGGTACCAGAAATCACCTCTTTTGCTCTCCTCTTCATTCTTTCTTCCATCTAGCATGAGAAAGGGAAAACTTAATTTGTAAAAATGTAGATAGCTGCTAATTTCCAAACGAATTCTGATGTCCCACTGATTGGCACCTATACTCTTGTGTTGTAGTTGGAGGAGGAAACCCTTCTTCCCATTTAGTTACAGATGTAACAGTTTGCCTTGTCTTCTTTTTGTATTAGCAAACACTAACTAACACTAATTGAATAATAACTACTTTATTATTCAGTTGACTTCACAGTAGGTTATTTAAGATATATTTATATTGTGTTTACTTGTTATCAGAAATAATTGCTGTACATTGAGATTATGATAACAAATAAAACAAGATACCCATCTTGGGAGTGAAAACAACATGAAGCAAGTAGTATATACTTGTGCAGAGAGGACTATAAGACTATGTGGGAAAGAACAATTGATTCTGTCTGCAGAAATAGGGGATACTTCAAAGAGGAAGAGACAGTTGTGCTGGATATTGAAGAATGAGAGAAGTTTGTCAAAAGAGAGGGCATAGAGATTTTATGCCAAGGGAAAAATCATGTAGAAAAGTTTAGAGGTATGGAAAAATATAGTGGGCAATGCTAATGAGAATATAAAAATGGTGAAGTTTCTGCAGGAAACAGTTCAGCAGTTTTTCAAAAAGCTAAACATAAAATTACTTTGCAACCTATCATTGCCTCTTCTACATAGATAGAAGAGATTAAACTTCTACATAGTTTAAAAGAGTAAACTGCAGGTGTTCAAACAACTATATGTTCATGCATGTTCAAGAAAGGAGTACTCACAATAGCCATAAAATGTAAATATCTAAACAAATTATGCTGTTCAAAGGAATGTTGCTTAATTATAAGGAGAAACGAAATACTGGTACATTGTGATTGAACCTCAAAAAAGTCACTGCTAAGATAATGAAGCCAGACACAACAAGGTCACATATAGTATGATTCCAATTACATGAAAGATCTAGAAGAGGTGCATCTTTTGAGAAAGAAATCAGATTACCTGTTGCCAGAACCTGGAAGAGGGAGAAGTGGAGAATAATCACTTAAAGGGTATATAGTTCCTTGTGGGGTAGTGAAATATTTTGGAACTAGACAGAGATAGGGTTGAACATTTCAAATTTGCCACTAAATTGTTCATTCAAAGTGGTTAATTTCTGTTATCGAATTTCATCTCAATTAAAAAAAATAATACTAGTTTCCAGATCAGTCAAACCTTCAAATATCCTCCTTATGTTTAAACATATACATGTTTATTTCCTTCTTATGCAACAATTTGTTGTAGGTATTCAGGAGGAGGCGAACATTATGCATCCTCATCATGGACCCACTCTCTTGGACCTTGTAGCATTCTTCTACCATCAACAAGCAAATGGAGAAAGAAGAGGTTGGATCACACATGGAAAGTTTTTATGAGATGGTATTGGGTAGTGAAATGCATTATTTACCCCCAAACTTCATTGGCCATAACTCAATGTCATCACCATGCCTAGACTAAGAAACGTAGATTGCATGCTTTAGAAAGACAATAAAAAGACTTTGGTGGAAACAAATCTTCTTAAGATCATGTATAAGAATCGTCTAGTGTAATGTCTGATAAAATAGGCAGTAAATGAATGTGAATTTCCTTTGTGAATAAAAGAGAATATATCACAGCTTGAGAAAGATGTTCAAACTGCATGCCATCTTCATAAGTCACTATTAGTTGTGGCTCTCTGGTAAAATTTATTGATGCCAGGCAGATATTGAGCAAAATTCTCTCTGGACTCTGCCTGGGTGTTTATTTTTTCTTTTTTGTTTTGGAACTTCTCTTGACTTTGGTCCAGTCTAGTTTCCTAGTGTCCACTTTGGGATTTGTCATTCTTACATAGTTTGCTCACCTCTAGCATCTGTCAGATCTCAGTTTCTAGATTTTGCTCTCTTAACAAACTGTTTTCAGTTCTTGGCTCAGTCATCATTGAGCAGGCTCATAAACTCCTGTTGTCATTGTCCAGTTCCCAGGCATATCTTGAAGACTTACAACATGAACACATTAATATATTCTTAGTAGCATTGTTAAATTTTCTACCTCTTTTTACATCTTATAATTAGCTTAGCTGATTTTTTAAAGAAATCCTCTAAGAATAATTTTTATGAAGGCCATCTGGTAAAGCAAATTAATCTCCAAGGAATGTTAATCAGACTAATTGCTAATTAAATGTCTTCCTTGAATGTATTAGTTATAGATTTGGAAGTGTTTATTATGTACATTAATTTTTGTACAGACACTGAGAAAACATTCTTTTTCTCCTTTCAATTTGTATGTGTGATGTATATGTATTAAAAGATACATTTTTCCATTTTTCAAATGGATTTGTTGCTGGTAGATCAGATCACTACACACAGTCTTGGAACTTAGAAGCTGAAATTTATTCAAACCTATTGTTAGTGTCCCAGCTTCATGAGTCTTAACATGGTTTTGTGGTTCATAGAACTTTGGAAATATTATTGTTAATATTTAAAACATTTGCCTGTGGGTTCAACTCAATAAAAAATGGCAAATAGGTTTAATTTTATATACCAGTGGATTGATAGTAAAGAGAAGACTTTGGAGGACAGTGTGGGAGGAGATTATTTACCATGCATTGTGTAGTGATTTATAAAAGAGGAACCACAAAGAATGAAAGTCATGTTTGCTGGCAATGAAAATAGAAGTCTAAAAATAACAAAAAGTTGATCAAAATCAGACAAACCTTAGAGAAATCTTTTTTTTTTTTTTTCCACTGTCTCGGACCGTGCTTTGAGGGGGGGGGGAGCTGGCGCGTGCCACGACGCCGTGACACCTTTGGAGCTGTGTCCCTCACATCGCCCTGCCCTGCTCCCACTTTGCCTACCCCTCTAGACCACGTGCCTGTGAAGGGTGGATGTCCTGGGTTATAGGGCGTTAGCTCAGGCCTTTAGCACACCTCATGGTGTCACAGCTGGGTCTCAACAGAAAGGTGGAGATAGGAGGAGTCCTGGGTATGGCTTGTCAGATCCCAAGGCACCTGCAGAAAGGCTGAGTTGGCGGGGGGGGGGGGGGGGGGGGGGGGGGGGGGGGGGGTGTTGGTGGGTGCTCACGTGTAACCAGAGGGTTACGTGCTCTGCCTTAGAGAAATCTTTATTGAAATCTCTTTTTCCTAAGGCAATTAAATTGAAAAACGTTTGAGTCAGGGTCTGGTGCCTCACACCTGTATTCCTAGCTACTCAGGAGGTAGAGATCAGGAAGATCATGATTATAAGCCAGCCCTGGGCAAATAGTTTTTGAGACCCTATCTTGAAAAAGCCTGTATCAAAAAGGGGCTGGAGGAGGTTAGTTAGTTATTCGTTTCTAGAAATGACAGAGCATTTTTAGTCACAATAATTTAGATTTTATATTTGATTTATATCTGTAGGTTTTGGTTACATATTTATATAGACATTTTTTTCTAAATTTGCCTGTATTCAGCAGTGGATTACTTTGTTGGTTGTATCAGATCTCACGGATCTTTTT
Organism: Castor canadensis; assembly: GCF_047511655.1. NCBI lineage: Eukaryota > Metazoa > Chordata > Mammalia > Rodentia > Castoridae > Castor > Castor canadensis. The sequence continues at coordinate 141,791,564 of NC_133390.1, read as the reverse complement.
TTTTTGAGTTATAGGTTCTCCTTTTGTAACTGAAGCATAAACAACAAAGAGTGCATTTAGGGATATGACCTGTGAATCTATGTAGCATATTCATGAGAAGTGGAATTTGTTATCAACAAAGAAAGAATTTTGCCTGGAAGTCAGATCTAAATTCTAATTCTACTTTCTTTGTCAATGAGTCCTATGACTTTGACCAACTCATTCCACAGTCCCCAATGACCTTGACTAAATAAAAGCTTGAGTTAAATTTTCAGCTAGAATAATGCTATTTGTGGATGTTGACATTTTGCCATTCCACATTGGTGCATTGCATAATTTCCCTTTGCCACTCATCCAGCACAAGGGGGCAGTACCTGGCAGATTGCTCTCTTTATTTCTTCTTGACAAATAGCCAAATACTTTTGGCAGCTTGGTGGAACCTTTATTCTTGACTTTCCTGCCATCACTGACAGATGGATTTGATAGGATCATTGGCTTGCAATAGCATTTCATTCTTAAAAGTCTATAATTCTTATAGGAAAACACATACACTGTCCAACTTTTATGATACAAATACATATAAATACTTTATCTGTCAATGTTGAAATGACCCAAAACTTTTCAGGTTTATTTGATTACATTTCATCTAAAAACTTCATATTTTTTAAGGTTTTTAAAAAATTATATACAAAACCCCACAAGTACTCTCAATCTTGTGGGTCTAAAATTGAACTAATTTTGTTTTCACAAATTACTCATCCCTTGCAAATATTTCTTACCTTGGTGAGTGATGCCACCATCTTGCCTCTGGTCCAACCTATAAACCTGAGAGTCATCGCCATTTGATTTTCTTTTCCCATGCCCCTCTATTATCTTGTATTCTATATAATTGGAATTTTTTATAAATCCTGCTGTCAAAGTCATTAACTCTAACAGAAATAGGAAAGGTGGTGTTGACCTTTAGCTACAATTAAATACTCTATTTGCTGACTACCAGGCAGGCTTAATATGAAGGTAATATATGTAGGTCTTTTTATTATACTTTGACAATAAGGATCACATATTTTTTTCATTTTGACTAGTTGATAAAAATTCTGCCTCTATTGTGGTATTAGCAGAGATAGAAGACAAACATGAATACTATAATCATATCCTTACCACCTTATGGTAGAAATCTAAAGGTGTAAGAGTATGATGACATTTGCTCCTTGTGGTCAGTGGCTCAGAGAGCTTCCTTCTTTTACCTTATAAATAGAACATTTGTCTAAAGTCAATGATGTGTTAATGTATAAGAGACTAAGTTATTTGCTAAGAATATTCACAAATTGGAATTTGCAAAAGTGTGCCAGAAAAACTGGTTTCTAACATTTGGGCCTCTCCATCATATTAAATCTTCTTTTTAATTTTAAAGTTTGCCTTCTCACTTATGCTTTGTTCATGTTTTTACTTGAAGTGGTGGCAGAGTAGGTTTTAAGACAGCTCTGGGAAAGCAGCTGTTAAAATTCTATGCTAGTGTTGGTAACCTTCATGGTGAAGTATGCCACTGTTTAACAGATGCCCACTGTGCTCTGGACAGCCATGCCCCAGGAGAGAGGAGATGTTTGTCCCAGAATCTAATCAAGCCATGGCCTGTCTGCAGCTTAACTTATATGGCATAATCACTTCTATCATTCATGGATTGTCTTTCATTTATCAGAGCTAGTGCAGGTAACAAGAGACCAGGGGATCCATTAGTGTGACATATGGTAGCCTTCCCCAACTTTCAGATGTTTTAGACGAAGGTTTCAAGATTTATCCCAAAGATACAAAGGATGCTTAATGACTTAGATTTTAGTAAATGTTTTCCCAGGAAGTCATTATCTTTCTCATTTCTGAAAAAGGAGATGACCTGCTTAACAAAGTCTCATTTCAGTCATGAGCCACATAACATATCAGTCAGTAAGCAGCCACATACATGCTGGTAATCTCATAATTACGTCACCTAGTAACACCATAGGATTCTTAGTTTGTCTAAGCGCACTCTACAATGTTTGTATGATGATTGAATTGCCCAACCACACATTTCTCAGAACATATCCCAGTTGTTAAATGACATATGACTTTAATTGTATTCAGGTTCATGATGTCCCCTGTGATGCTTTCATATCCATCACATTCATGTACAAACTTTCTGATTCACTGCTTCATCTTGGCATACTTCTATCTGCCTCTAGAGAGCAAGTATAAAAGGGAGAGACTTAATTGCAAAAGTGATGAATGAGGTAGGCCATTAGGACTATGTTTCGTACTTTTAGAGATGCTGAAAATGCATTTGGATTTGTCCTCAGAACAAAATGAGGAAGTTATTTTGGAAAAAAAAATGTTGTAAGTGTGGCCAATGAACGTTTCTTCATAGATACTTATCTTGATAGCAGCATTTATCTTTCTTGGTCTCATATAACAGTGTATTTTCCTTTAAAATTGGAAATTTTTAATGTCTAAATATTACAGCTCTATACATAGTCCCTTTTCCCTCCACATACATCCATAGATATATTAAAATATAATCATCTTTCAGTACCCATGGTAAAAAAAATTCAAGGTTGCACAAGTCCCTCATGTGACATTTTCACATCTTCCTGTACACTTTATGTCATCTCTGAATAACTTACAACCCCTAATATAATGCAAAAGCTATATAAATGACTGTTAGACTGCATTGCTTAGAGAATAATGATAAGAAAATATATCTGTACATATTCAGTACAGAAACAGAATATTTTCCACTGCAGCTGGTTGAATCATAGATGTAGAACCCATGGATATGAAGGGCCAGCTATAAATCTAAAACCATACTGTAGCATTAATTTTTGACCCTATTGAGTAATTGATATCAAAGACATTTTATATATTTTACTCAGTTTTAAACTTAAAAAGAATAAAAATATTTGTATCATATTAAAATTTCTTATCAATTTATTATGTTTTCCCTTTGTCCTATAACTCCTATGTGTTTTAAATATACATTCCCTATAACCATTTTTAACATAAATAATATGTGCTTCTGTAAAAGCACTCAATCTGTTTTGGAGGAATATTGTTGTGTTCCAAGACCAAAAATTGTATTCATATTTGGATTGTACAAAGATAGAGTTCTAAGACAAAAGCAAGAGAAAGTTGTATGTATCATGAGGATGAGAAAGAACCTTTCTTACCTGTGTTCCCACCTCCAGGATCGGGTTTATACAGTAATAATGACAGGTGGCAAGAGAATGAATGTGAGAATGCACCCAGGGCCACATGACAAGAAAGAGATGGTACACACTGCTGACTGAAATAAATTTATTTCAATTTTTGGAGATCAAGTTGGAAATACTGTGAATCCCCAAATTAATATGACACAAATGTCATGACTTTGACTATCATACAGGACAAAAATAACTTTTTACTCTGCCCCTTCTAGTGTGTTAGCTAAGGCTCTTTAACAAAAGACGGAGAAAAGCACCTAAATGTACATGTTTTATATGACACAAAAGCCTTCTTAAAGAAATGAAAACCCTGGGTAGTCATGGGAAAGTATGATTAAAAGACAAAAAATTATAACAAAAGGTAATAAACTGGGGGAAACTCAGCAAGGACAGCTTGTTCAGAGACGCCAATGTGTCCTTGTGTCTTCAGAGATAAGGATACAGGAAGGGTATCTCTCACATGAGGTGCCTCATAAGCAAAAAGGTGAAAGTGAGCTTTCTATTTCTGCTCTAGGAGGCAGCCAAAATGTCAAGGTAATATATTTTGCAGTAGTGTATCCTGAAGCCCATCAAGCTAATGTGGTGGATGGCTTCATTCTATTTTCTATCCAGCCCCTACTCATCCTCAAAAAGTTAAATGAATACATTGTGTTCTACTATGTGTCAGAGATCATTCTAGGTGGTTGGGACATACCAGTTAACAAGAAATAGTTTTCATTGTCCTTATGGAAATAACATATAACAACCATAATGAATAGCTAAATTATGTAATGAATTATATAATGAATAATCAGAAAGGCCAAATGTTCGGACTTATGGTTCAGGATAGAGATTCAGTGCATGGTATTTAATACGGTGGTTAAAGTAGGCCTCATTAAGAAGATTATATTTAAATAAACTTTTGAAAGAGGTGAGGGAATTTGCCAACTCTTGCATGCCACACGAGCTTGTCCTAGAAACCATAACTGGGGGTGACAGGAAATGCAGAAGACAACAGACAGAAGACCAAACATGAATAAAGCTGGGGCCAGATAGGCTGGGTGCGCAGATGGAGACACAACAGCCCCCTCCACCTCCAGTGAGTTTATTATATACAGTGGAAACATGAAGTGCAGAGGCATTTCTTGAGGGAGAGGGTGTGACATTGTAATCCTCGGGAACAGGAGGAACCTGTGACAGCTTCTCTCTGATGATGACCATCTTAGGAAAAACACCTGTACTGCATCTTACCCACTTCTGCAGCTGAGGCTGTACCAACTCAAGTGTGCAATTTATTGGGCATAACTATGCCTGCTCCCTTCTGCAGTTTGGGGCTGTGCCAAACTCAAACACACAGCTTATTTGATACACCTGTCGATTTACCACAGCCAACTAGATACCTTGAGGAAGTAGATTCTAGGAAGAAAGAACAGTTACAACAAAGACTTGGAAAGAAACTGGTGTGGCTGGACACAGTTTGCCAGGGGAGAAAGCAGACTATAAGGACAATGGAATACTGATGGATCTGATCATATAGTGGTGTTCAGTGACCTTGACTTTTGCTTTGAGCGAAGTAAAGCAACTTCAGGATTTTGCATACAGGAGAGAAACACTCTGATTTATGATTTTAAAAGGATCTTTCTGGCAGTTGATTGATAGAGTAGATTTTTGACATCATTGCTAATATTCTAGAGTTCTCATTAAGGCATAGGACCTAAAATTGTCCTTACAAATATTAAAATCAGGATGATCATGTATGTCCTGCTAATGTCAACCACAGCCTGGGCAGAGATGGGTTGCATTGCACAGATGGACCAGGGATATCCCTGCTGGCCATACCAATTGAATTGCCCTAGTTGGTCATTTCCTTAAACTCATGTAAATACCCCACATTATATGGAGTTGAATTGTTTGGTACCACTTATGTTATGGCACTGTTTTACTTATGTATCAAAACCCTGAGAAATGTTCTTATTCTTTGACATAACAATTAGACTGCTAGATATTTTCTTAAATGAAATGATCTACAATTCAGGAAAATGCTTAGATATTTGCATATATACACATATATGTATAAATATACTTAACATGTATGCTTTTCATATATATGTAAATCATCTAAACCTTCAGCAAAAGGGTTAAAATCCTAAGTAAAATATTGTACACACTAAGCACAATTTTACTATGGGCTAATTTTTATGAAATGATACAAATAAAATATGGAAAAAGCCCAGAAGGAAATGCAACACGTATTAGTAGAGTCTATATGAATATGTAAAATATTTTTCTTTATTTACTCTTTACCCTAGCCTCATTCTCAGATTATTTTATAATTTTCCTTCCAAAGTGTTCAGTCAATGTAAAAGCTCAAAGAGAGTGGTTCCAATGTGAAGTTCAGAGTACAATAATGTATCAAATAATAATGTTTGGTCAATAATAGACCACATATAGCATGCTGGCCCCATAAGATACTATTGCTTGTGACATCATAAACATTTTAGTTTACGTAAGTTCACTCTATAATGTTTGCACAGTAATGAAATCACTTCTCCATGCATTTCTCACAACATGTCCCTCATTCAGCTGTGCATGTACGTGATAGAGGTCCTGTTGGCTTGTGCAGGGTGGGGATGGTTTGTCTGTAGGTGATTTAGGGTATGTTTGAAGTCTGGGGCTCTCTGCCTGCATATACATACTGCTTATCTGACAGTCAAGTGGCTGATACATTCCCAGGTAGTTTGGCCTGAAAGGAATGTTCCTATTTTAAAAGATTATCATAGAAATAAATATGGAATATTTAAAAGGAAAATCTTATAAGGACTCCACAGGTCCTGAAAAATACATATCTTTCTCTCCATGGGAGAGTATAGCCTTTCTGTCAGGGGTTCTTAAGGTGGGATTAGAAGCTTGATAGAAATGCAGGTGATTTTAAGATTCTACTTCAGACATATGAAGATCAAACCTCTGGGGACCCCTCAGGAGATTCAGAACCCACTTCCCCAAAATATGAAGCGTTGTCTCTTAATAAGCCTTTCAGTTTGAATTTTAGGCTCTACAACCTTAAAATGACAAGTACACCTTGGGGTCAAGTGTTCAGAAGACAGACTTTAACATATTGTTGAGTCAGTGGGTGGCTCTGGCTGCAAAGGGACCTTCTGAAGGAGCTACTGAGGAATGTAGAGGGGCTCTCCCCGTCAGAGAGAAATGTGCCCCAAAGTATAGATGGATGGTTGGGCATGTGGAGGAATACTCCATGGAAGGCAATAAGTTGCCCATTTCTAGGGCACTGAAAAATGAAGGACTACTCCTTATTTCAAGTTACATTTCCAGGGAACTCAAACTGGGAAAGGACAACAAAAAATGCCAAGAAGGAAAGCTAATTCAGAAACTTACCACCTGACTTCCCACGTGAACTGTAAATAAACACGCAGGCCTGACAACGCGGGGCAGTGTCGCCTTTCCCAGTGCTTGGAAAGGGAAAAGCCTGTAGCAGAGGCCCCCCTCCCCCGCACAGGAGAACTCTGAGCAAACAAAGCCTGTGGGACCAGGTGAGTGCTAAGCTCACCCCAGAGATCTGCATAAATAACGCTGCCAGCTACAGGCTGAGAGCAGCAGGCAGGCAAGCCACAGTTGCAGATACCACTCTCAGAACTGCCTCCAGACGCTTTTTTTTTCTTTTTCTCCCTACCTTTGATGAGAGAACAACCGAATTACACCTGCAAGCTGAAAAACTTACTGAAACTGTATTGCATTTGAACTGGGGACACTTGGTGGGGCTTTTCTTTTTTTTCTTCTGTGTGTGTGTGAGTGTAGTTTTGTTCTACTTTATGCATCCCCTTTGATGAGACAACTACAGAACAACATCTGAGGCACCAACTCCAGGACTGGAGATTGAGACGGACATCCAAATTATTAAGACTGAAATTGCATTGCATATAAACTTGGAAGTTTTTTGGTTTTTTGGGTTTTTTTGTTTTTTTTAATTTTCTATTTTCCATTTTATTTTAATTCATTTTTATAAATAGATATTACTTTCATATACTTATTTTTTATTTTTTTTATCTTTGATTTTCAATCCTCTCTCTGTCACTCTATTGTCTGTTCAGCTTACTGTCGATTAGTACACTAACACTCCCTGTTTATACCTTTGAAACTCTCTTGTCTGATACCTTGTTCTGCTTTCTCCCTCTTGTCTGTATATTTGTTTTCCCCTTTTCTTTAACTTCTTGCTTTCCATCTCAGCTCACTCTTCCATTCTCAATATTACCATTGTTATTATTACAAGCTAGAAAATACTTAATTGCACACAGTACAGGGACAGTAACAACACCAAGGACAATGACAGGAAGACAGAAAAAACAAGGAAACCAGTTTCCCCACAGCAAAAAATTAGTACAGGAACCAGAGGGGAATGAAGAGAACAGAAACTCAGAGCCAGACTCCAACAAAATGAAGATAAACTATGCCAAAGGACCCAATGAAGCCTACAAGAATAATTTAAAAGAAGACATACTACAAGTACTCAATGAGAATTTTATAGAGATGATACTGGATAGGGTCAACCAAAATGTACAGGAGACACTCAAGAAATTCCAAGACAATAAAAATAGAGAATTTGAAAAAGCAAAAGAAGAAATAAAGGAAACCATAGAAGCACTGTATAAACACCAAAATGAAAGAGAGAACACAATGAATAAATGGATAAATGAACTCAGGACAAAAATAGACAACAATAAAGAAGAAAACAGCCAGGATATGGAAAACCTCAGAAAAAAGAACGAAACAGAACTGCAAAACAAAACGGAAGGCCAATCCAGCAGAATAGAACAAACAGAAGACAGAATCTCAGAACTTGAAGATGAAATGGTAATTAAAGGAAAAACTGAAGAACTACTAATTAAACAACTCAAGACCTGTGAAAAGAAAATGCAAGAACTCACTGACTCCATCAAAAGACCAAACTTGAGAATCATGGGCATCGAAGAAGGAGAAGAGGTGCAAGCGAAGGGAATGCGTAATATATTCAACAAAATAATAACGGAAAATTTCCCAAATTTAGAGAAAGATATTCCCATACAAATGCAAGAGGCCTCCAGGACACCAAACAGACCAGATCAAAATAGAACTACTCCACGACATATCATCATTAAAACAACAAGTTCAGAAATTAAGGAAAGAATATTGAAGGCTGCAAGAGAGAAAAAACAAGTAACATACAAAGGTAAACCCATCAAAAATACAGCAGACTTCTCAACAGAAACATTAAAAGCAAGAAGAGCGTGGGGTGAGATCTTCCGGGCACTGAATGAAAATAACTTCAACCCCAGGATACTCTACCCAGCAAAGCTATCATTCAAAATAGATGGAGCAATAAAAGTCTTCCATGATAAGCAGAAACTAAAACAATATGTGACCACAAAGCCACCATTACAAAAGATTCTGCAAGGGATCCTGCACACAGAAAGTGACACCCAACTGAACCATGAAAAGGCAGGCAGCACCAAACCACAGGATAAGAAAAAGCAAGACAGTAGAGAGTAACATCAAGTTAGGTACACACAATCAAACCTTTAAACAACTGATAACTAAATGGCAGGAATCACCACATACCTATCAGTACTAACACTTAATGTTAATGGACTTAATTCACCCATCAAAAGACACCGTTTGACAAAATGGATTAAAAAAGAAGATCCAACAATTTGTTGCTTACAGGAGACTCATCTCACCGACAGAAATAAGCATATGCTTAGGATGAAAGGCTGGAAGAAGATTTACCAAGCCAATGGCCCCCGAAAACAAGCAGGAGTAGCAATACTTATCTCTGACAAAGTAGACTTCAAACCTACATTGATCAAACGAGATAAAGAAGGACATTCCATACTAATAAAAGGGGAAATAGACCAAAAGGAAATAATAATCATCAATCTGTACGCACCCAATGTCAACGCACCCAATTTCATCAAACATACCCTGAAAGACCTAAAAGCATATATAAACGCCAACACAGTGGTTGTGGGAGACTTTAACACTCCATTATCATCAATAGATAGGTCATCCAAACAAAAACTCAATAAAGAAATCCAAGATCTAAAATATGCAATAGATCAAGTGGACCTAGTAGATGTCTACAGAACATTTCATCCAACCTCTACACAATATACATTCTTCTCAGCAGCCCATGGAACCTTCTCCAAAATAGATCATATCCTAGGGCACAAAGCAAGCCTCAGCAAATATAAGAAAATAGAAATAATACCATGCATACTATCTGACCACAATGCAGTAAAAGTAGAACTCAACAACAAAAGTAAAGACAAAAAACATGCAAACAGCTGGAAACTAAATAACTCATTACTTAATGAAGAATGGATCATTGATGCAATAAAAGAGGAAATTAAAAAGTTCCTAGAAGTCAATGAAAATGAAAACACAACCTACCAGAACCTATGGGACACAGCTAAGGCAGTCTTGAGAGGAAAGTTTATAGCCATGAGTGCATATATTAAAAAGATTGAAAGATCCCAAATCAATGACCTAATGATACATCTCAAACTCCTAGAAAAACAAGAACAAGCAAATCCCAAAACAAATAGAAGGAGAGAAATAATAAAAATAAGAGCTGAAATCAACGAAATAGAAACCAAAAAAACCATACAAAGAATTAATGAAACAAAAAGTTGGTTCTTTGAAAAAATAAACAAGATCGATAGACCCCTGGCAAACCTGACTAAAATGAGGAGAGAAAAAACCCAAATTAGTAGAATCAGGAATGCAAAAGGGGAGATACCAACAAACACCATGGAAGTCCAGGAAATCATCAGAGACTACTTTGAGAACCTATATTCAAATAAATTTGAAACTCTAAAAGAAATGGACAGATTTCTATATACATATGATCATCCAAAACTGAACCAAGAGGAAATTAATCACCTGAATAGACCTATAACACAAAATGAAATTGAAGCAGCAATCAAGAGTCTCCCCAAAAAGAAAAGTCCAGGACCTGATGGATTCTCTGCTGAATTCTATCAGACCTTTAAAGAAGAACTGATACCAACCCTCCTTAAACTGTTCCATGAAATAGAAAGGGAAGGAAAACTGCCAAACACATTTTATGAAGCCACTATTACACTTATCCCAAAACCAGGCAAAGACACCTCCAAAAAGGAGAACTATAGGCCAATCTCCTTAATGAACATTGATGCAAAAATCCTCAACAAAATAATGGCAAATCGAATTCAGCAACACATCAAAAAGATTATTCACCACGACCAGGTAGGCTTCATCCCAGGGATGCAGGGGTGGTTCAACATACGAAAATCAATAAACGTAATAAACCACATTAACAGAAGCAAAGACAAAAACCACTTGATCATCTCAATAGATGCAGAAAAAGCCTTTGATAAGATCCAACATCATTTCATGATAAAAGCTCTAAGAAAACTAGGAATAGAAGGAAAGTTCCTCAACATTATAAAAGCTATATATGACAAACCTACAGCCAGCATTATACTTAACGGAGAAAAATTAAAACCATTCCCTCTAAAATCAGGAACCAGACAAGGATGCCCACTATCTCCACTCCTATTCAACATAGTACTGGAATTCCTAGCCAGAGCAATTAGGCAAGAAGAAGGAATAAAAGGAATACAAATAGGTAAAGAAACTGTCAAAATATCCCTATTTGCAGACGACATGATCCTATACCTTAAAGACCCAAAAAACTCTACTCAGAAGCTTCTAGACATCATCAATAGCTATAGCAAGGTAGTAGGATATAAAATCAACATAGAAAAATCATTAGCATTTCTATACACTAACAATGAGCAAACGGAAAAAGAATGTATGGAAACAATTCCATTTACAATAGCCTCAAAAAAAATCAAATACCTAGGTGTAAACCTAACAAAAGATGTGAAAGACCTCTACAAGGAAAACTATACACTTCTGAAGAAAGAGATTGAGGAAGACTATAGAAAGTGGAGAGATCTCCCATGCTCATGGATTGGTAGAATCAACATAGTAAAAATGTCTATACTCCCAAAAGTAATCTACATGTTTAATGCAATTCCCATCAAAATTCCAATGACATTCATCAAAGAGATTGAAAAATCTACTGTTAAATTTATATGGAAACACAAAAGGCCAAGAATAGCCAAGGCAATACTCAGTCAAAAGAACAATGCAGGAGGTATCACAATACCTGACTTCAAACTATATTACAAAGCAATAATAATAAAAACAGCATGGTACTGGCACAAAAACAGACATGAAGACCAGTGGAACAGAATAGAGGATCCAGATATGAAGCCACACAACTATAAGCAACTTATCTTTGACAAAGGAGCTAAAAATATACGATGGAGAAATAGCAGCCTCTTCAACAAAAACTGCTGGGAAAACTGGTTAGCAGTCTGCAAAAAACTGAAACTAGATCCATGTATATCACCCTATACCAAGATTAACTCAAAATGGATCAAGGATCTTAATATCAGACCCCAAACTCTTAAGTTGATACAAGAAAGAGTAGGAAATACTCTGGAGTTAGTAGGTATAGGTAAGAACTTTCTCAATGAAACCCCAGCAGCACAGCAAATAAGAGATAGCATAGATAAATGGGACCTCATAAAACTAAAAAGCTTCTGTTCATCAAAAGAAATGGTCTCTAAACTGAAGAGAACACCCACAGAGTGGGAGAAAATATTTGCCAACTATACATCAGACAAAGGACTGATAACCAGAATATACAGGGAACTTAAAAAACTAAATTCTCCCAAAACTAATGAACCAATAAAGAAATGGGCAGGTGAACTAAACAGAACTTTCTCAAAAGAAGAAATTCAAATGGCCAGAAAACACATGAAAAAATGCTCACCACCTCTAGCAATAAAGGAAATGCAAATTAAAACCACACTAAGATTCCACCTCACCCCTGTTAGAATAGCCATCATCAGCAACACCACCAACAACAGGTGTTGGCGAGGATGCGGGGAAAAAGGAACCCTCTTACACTGTTGGTGGGAATGTAGACTAGTACAACCACTCTGGAAAAAAATTTGGAGGCTACTTAAAAAGCTGGACATCGATCTACCATTTGATCCAGCAATACCACTCTTGGGGATATACCCAAAAGACTGTTACTCCAGAGGCACCTGCACATCCATGTTTATTGCGGCACTATTCACAATAGCCAAGTTATGGAAACAGCCAAGATGCCCCAGCACTGATGAATGGATTAAGAAAATGTGGTATCTATACACAATGGAATTTTATGCAGCCATGAAGAAGAACGAAATGTTATCATTCGCTGGTAAATGGATGGAATTGGAGAACATCATTCTGAGTGAGGTTAGCCTGGCTCAAAAGACCAAAAATCGTATGTTCTCCCTCATATGTGGACATTAGATCAAGGGCAAACACAACAAGGGGATTGGACTATGAGCACATGATAAAAGCGAGAGCACACAAGGGAGGGGTGAGGATAGGTAAGACACCTAAAAAACTAGCTAGCATTTGTTGCCCTTAATGCAGAGAAACTAAAGCAGATACCTTAAAGCAACTGAGGCCAATAGGAAAAGGGGAACAGGAACTAGAGAAAAGGTGAGATAAAAAAGAATTAACCTAGAAGGTAACACCCACGCACAGGAAATCAATGTGAGTCAATGCCTTGTATAGCTATCCTTATCTCAACCAGCAAAACCCCTTGTTCCTTCCTATTATTGCTTATACTCTCTCTACAACAAAATTAGAGATAAGGGCAAAATAGTTTCTGCTGGGTATTGAGGGGGGGAGCGGGAGGGGGTGGAGTGGGTGGTAAGGGAGGGGGTGGGGGCAGGGGGGAGAAATAAACCAAGCCTTGTATGCACATATGAATAATAAAAGAAAAAAGGAAAAAAAAAAAAAAAAAAAAGAAACCTACTACCTGGCTAGAGGCTTGGTAGCCAATGTAAAAGGCAGAAATGGAAGACTTTTTTGCACTTCTGTCTATGGATTAAAGTGATAAAGCTCAAATGGGGTGTTAAATCATCTTCTGTTATATTGTTGAATCATCAGGTTTTATAAGCTCAGAATACACCCCACCTTTGGGGAGACAAAAACTAAAATTGTTCTTCTCAGCAAGTTTCCTCCTGCCCTGGAGTAATTTCTTAGATGGTCCTGTGCATCTTCAGCCCCTGTCTGTATTCTATCTATGGCTCACATAAAAGCCTCTATATGCATGGCTATCACTTTTCTTTTCTTTGAAAAAAGGGGCAAAATAATTCATCTTTGATGTTTTGAAGAAATAAGATCACAATGTCTCCTTAATATAAAAAATCTGACAAGATTATTAACATTTAATTATCTAAATCAGATACAATGCCATATAAATGTATGATGTTGCTCAGAAGTTTGGGGCAGAGGCTGCATTTGACTTCTGCTGTTCCACAACTTTCTATGGGTATTTTAGTTATTTTCAAAAAACTCACGTGAGAAATCGTGTTAAATTAAGTGGATTTGGAATATAAGGAATCACTTTTTTATAAAGAAATCTGTGATTTTGTACATCACAGATTTCATCTTTAAATTTTAAATGTGTAACCACTCTGACTATGGTTGATGTGATTCTTTCATGAATCAGAATACAATACTCACACATGTATGTTTGTCAATTTCTTTCTAGAAAATATTGTATTTTAAAATCTTTTAGTTCAAGGAAGTACTTAATTTCAAAGTGATTCCTTCAAAACTTTATCTTAAAAAATAGAAAAGGAAAAGAAGATAGCTTAGCTTCAGATAATTCATCCTTAAAAATGAGCTTTAACCCATGCAAAACCTTATTTGCTCAGTTGCTCAAAATAGTGTCAGATGGATGATAGAACAATAATATTGCCATTTGTAAATCAGTGGCCATTTTATCCTCAGGCCTCATGTGACAAATGGAGCCATTCTCAATAACAGCTCTGCCCCTACCGGAGACTCCCACGCATGCACTAACTTCCTTAACCTCGGTCTTCTATAAAAGCCACACCTGGCCCAGAGTCTGTGCTGCATCATCTGTCACCTGCCAGCCTGGCAGTTCGAGCCTTCCATTAAACTTTGCTCTTAGACGTGAGACTTTTCTTGTGAGCTTTCTTTGTGAGTGGCGTTTTTCCTAACAATGGAACCATCTTCCCAACCAACCTTTCTCTTTCAAAATTTTATTTTCAGGATCTTATTCTATCAATACTCTTTTCCAAACTTTCTGAGGGCATCAATTTGTCCTGTACATGTGTACATATACACAAACACACTCATATGTTTACGTATACATTTAACTTCTCTAGGGTCTTTTTCAGATAGCAGAACAAAGCAAAACTTCCTGAGTCCCTCATTCTATACATGATTTTTTCAATATATCTTATTCCTTTAATATAGTAATTAAGAATCAAATTGTATTTCTTGCCCTGAAAGTGCATCTCCCCAGCTTTCAGAGGAGTATTGTTTTTCTATAATAGAAAAAAAATGAGGTCATATATATAATAGGTAAAAGCAAAGAACTTAATCAGGATGAATTTAAAGTACTCAAGAAATAGGTTATGATTGTTTAGGAAATTGGAAAAATTGAACTGATTGAGTGAGTTCTCTTCCCTGCTGTTGACATGAGTTTCTCATTTTTGTTGGCATTATTTTAAATTTTCTTTTGTATGCAAAATAGGCAAAATTGAATTTGCTGCTAAAGCAATGAATTATTTAACATAGCTGAATAAATCCTTTAAGTCATTTGAGAAGTGTGCATAATAAAATAATGCATATATTCCTTCAAACTAATCAATCTAAAACTTCTATTTACTCTAGATCTATAATTCCATACACCAGAGAGATGGAAGATTTTATGCTCTAAAAATTTGACAAAAGTAAAATTTATCCTGAGGTATAAAACAGATATTTGAATTTGGGCCTCCCAGACCAGCATTATAATTAAAATATATACAGTGAATTAATTTAATTAGCTTATAATTAATTTTGGTGAAATGAACTTTAAGTATAGGTTTCTAATACAAATATAGCATATTCATGTCTTACTAAGAAAAAAAGATATTTCTACAATGCTCTTCACAAAAGGATATTTGATTTGAATTAAATATTATTGTTATTAAAGTCTTCTTTCAGCTTTTCAAGAATCCTTGTAGTTGCTTTTGTGTATTTTTCTTCTATTCTTTTGTGTAAAGAAGCCATCCTTCCATGACCTTTATATGAATAGTGAGTGTATTTGTTTGTTGGGGACATAAACTGAGACCACAGCCTTTTTTTGCAGAGTAACTGAAGTCCTTAACCAGGAAGTTAGAAGGGTGGGGATATTCCTGGTAGGAAAAGGCAAGCTTCCAAAAAGGCAATGGAAACTTTGAAGGCTGCATTTAGCTAGGAGGGATCCAATTTCTGGGACAAGTATTCCATGGTTAGAAGTAGTTCAACCCAATGGTTAGGAGCCCATCAGGTTTGAGTAGTATGGAAGAACTCTTGGATAATTGGAAGATCTCTCTCAAGTAAGAACAAAAAGCTATTTACTTATAGTATGGTTCCCAGAGTATAGTCCTCAAACCAGCCTTTAGTGTCATCCTAGATCTTTTAGAAGTGTTTTTAGAATTGCACATTTTTTTGACCCCTCCCCGCTGCCGCCATGGGACCAACTGAATGGAAAAGTTCAGATTGGGGGCCCAGCAATTTGTGATTTAGGAAACCTCACGGGTGATTCTGATGCATGCTTACCTTTGAAAACCATTGCTCTTTAGAGATTCCATAGCTTCTTTTCTGCTCTCTCTTCCAATTAAAGAATATTCAGGCTTTATTACTAAGTTTCATCTCCTTTTTTCTCCAAAGAGGATTGTCTTCTTGACAGACAGGTAATTTAGACATGTTTAATACAGAATTGAGAGGAAGGGGGAGATTATATCAAAATTGAGAGAGGAGTTTTCACAGAATTTTGGAGGGGATCAATATTGGAAAAGGAGATTCACGTAGTGTGGAGTGGGGTGGATAGACATGGAAGTGTAGAGTCTGAAGGCCCCTCTGGGTTTAAATCTGCTCTGCCGACTATAAGGTGCATGGGTTTGGTCTATTTATCTGTCTTCTCTAGGCCTCAGTTTCGTCATCCATGAAATGGAGATAAAATAGCATTAATTACCTCAGAGGAAGATTGGAATACTCAATTCATGAATTTCTATAAAGTATATGGAATAGTGCTCAATACACTGTTGTATGCAGTATATTCTTTTCATGATGTTCAGAAAAAAAAAAGAATCTCAATGACTGGGAAATTCTATTCCAATTATTGACTTGGTTGCTTTCCTTTAAAAAATGCTATTTGAGACTGGACCACTTGGGTCAGAAATTCTTGAGAGTTTCATAAGTGATATATATCAAGGCTAGAAGACATTCACAGTCCAAGTCAGATGAAATGCTCTGTTGCTCCCACGCTATTGTGGCTTCTTCAGTTATCTTTCTGTTGCAACACTGAAAAGTTCTTAAAGCAGGAACACAGTAGTTCTTTGTCCCCAATTCCCGTATTAACTCAGGTCTTCTTGATTCTTTCAGTTGTTGTGATTGGGGGAACACTGTGGCATTTACAAAAGTTCTTATAATATATCAAATATATCACAGTTGAATTCACCCCTTCATCATTCTCTTCTATTCCTGCTTCCCCCCCATTCCTGGAATAGTTTCAAATGGTCTCATTTCCCATTTACATACATGTGTACACAGTATTTGAACCATATTCACCATGCGACACCCTTTCCCCACCTCTTACTCCCTCCTACTGGTACCAGCCCCTCTTGCTTCTTAATACATGTTTTGTTTTGTTTTTTAAATTGTCTTCATAAAAATGTCAAATGATTTTCTTGCGTACAGGTATTGAAACTTACTGCTTCAGTCCTTGATTGAATAGCCTATTGACATTACTGCAATAATTTACTTAGGACTTTTTCCTCTGTCATGTAAAGTTCCAATGGCCAGTAACAAGGCCATTTTGCCTTTGGTCACTTCTCACTTTTAATGGCAAAATAGCAAAAGATTATGCTGTATAATAGAAACAACAAGGTATTTGAAGACAGATGGCATGCTTCTAATTAGCTTTTTCACACAGAAAAGTCATTTATCCTCTTGGATCAACTTTTCTCACTTAGGTCAGGTTTTCAACTGGGACAATGGTGCCTCCTCCCATGGATGTTGAGAAAATCAAAAGGAGGATAAGCAAGTTATTTCTTAAAGTGCAAAGTGCCTGTTCGAATGTTGGTTTTTTAAAACTAATGATAGTTAACATTCACTGAGTGCCTGTGAGGAGCTGGGTACTATAAAAAGTCTCAAATAAATGTATCGATCTATCCATCTATCTACCTTTGTATCCTATGTAACTGAATATTTATGTATTTATGTATCTATCTGTCTATCATCTATCTGTTTTTGCAATGTTGGGGGTGCCCCCACAGCCTTGTTTATGCTAGGCAAGCACTCTACCACTGAGCTACATCCCCAGCTCTCTCTACTTCAGGCTGGCCTCCAACTGTTGATCCTCCTGCCTTTGCCTCTTAGATGCTGGGATTATAGTCACAGACCACCATGCTAGGCTATATCCGTATTTATTACATAGATATACAACATTATTGCAATATATTCCATTCTCAATTCATTAAACATTTATAATTAGTAAACAAAGCTTAGAAAATATAATTTCCTAATCTGTGTGTAAACATTTAAATCTAATAAGAAACATTATCAACTTTTGGCTGAAAATAAGGGAAAACTCTGACACAAATTGAATTAATCAATGAGGATATTTATCATCCCTTATAAAAAATCCAGAGTGATGGTAGACTCCATGTTGTCTTTGGTCTTATTCTTCCTGTCTCCACTTCTCATGACCAGCATCATAGAAGGCTACCTGTATTACAGATTTCAAAAGCCAGGAATGATCTCAATAGAAAGCTTATAGTAGCACAAGACACAAGACTGGGGAATCCATCTCTTCCATTCAGTTTCTGATTGGAGAACAACCCTGGGCCATGACAAGGATAGTGACTGTGACTAGACCACAGTCCATTATGGTGTTTTTCAGGGGTTTGTGTAGCAACTAGCTCTTTCCAATTTTCAGATAGCAGTTGGTATTTCTCATTCCTCCCTCAATAGAGAGGTTGTTGTTATTTCTAATTTCAAAGCATAACATGCTATTATTGGAAATTCCTAGGTATTTTGCTTACCATATATTATTTATAACATAAATAAACAAATTTGTGCCTCTACCTACAATCTTGTTGTCTTTTTGTCAGTTACAATACCAGTATGTTCTTTATTGTTCCCATGAGATTTTTTCTTCTTGTTGCTATTCTTTTAGGAAAGGGCACATTTTGTTGTTCTGTTTTAATTCTGTGCTCCTTATTCTGTGTATCATAAGCAGTAGTCCTACTAAGGCATGTGAATAACAGATACAGTAATAATACAAAGAGGGTATGACAAATAATTTGCTATAAAGGGATTTCTGGTTGTGGTAATGATTAATTCCAGATGCCCTGTATCATAATTCTCTTGAGCCTATAAAAGTATTCCCCTTGTCAAACATTTCCTTACGTAGAAAAGAACCAAAAAAAACCATTTAGAAGTTTGAAATGAGGCTCTTGAGTCAAGCACCAGCACAAGAGTTGCTGAGGCCAAGCTCCAATACGCAAGAGAGTTGTGGGTATATCCTGTTAGATCTTGGATACCCACTCCCTTCAGTTCACCATTCTTCAAGCCCATTGTTCTAACTGCATTTTCTAGAACATTCCTTGCACTTTCCAGTCACCAGCCCTATACTTACAGCTTGCCTTTCAGTTTGGATGCCTTCTTCTAGTACCTCCACCTATGTGAACCCCAGTCTTATCTCCTTAGATAAGTGCAGGCTAGCCAAACACCCAAGGCCCAGTTCCCTTTTGCTTTTTTTGAGCATTGGTTAAGCCCACCTTTTTGTAGAATTAAATGTGAACTTGTTTATCTATTTAAATGTTTAAATCTTATCTTCTTCATACATAGATCCAGGGAGTCTGAGAGCAAGGCCTCCCTGTTTTACAAATAATTATTATTTTCCCCCACATAGCCATTGCCTCAGGATGAAGCACAGTAGGTATAGGCTTAATAAATTTTTTGATTGATTGAGTGATTAGAATTCAATAGTAAAGACATTCTAGAATAAAAGCCAATTTTGATTTACTTAAGAGAAAAATACAAATAGGATTAATTGCATTTTTAACAGAAGCAAAAGTAAAAGGGTATGTGATTGATCATTTGTTTTGTCTTAATGTACTTCCCTGATAAGGCTGCTCATAGAAATTTGATAGTTTCATGTTATATCTTCCACCCATCTTCTGGCATCTCCCTCTCATCACTTTCTGTACCAGCCTCACATGGGGCAAGAGAGATTATTAAAAAAAAAAAAAAGTACTTTCTCTAAGCTGCCCTCTGCCCTTTCAATGTGTTTATATACTTTTCTTCTTCAAAGTTTTGTAAGGAATACAGTGACATTTCGGAAGTCCTGCTTCTTCAAAATTAAACCTCAACCTTCTCTGCGTTTTGATTGGACCTCTGATTGGATCTCTGGCCCTGTGAGGTCAGTTGTCAGCATGGGCTCCTGCTCTCAGCTTGGCATCCTCTTTCTCTTGCACATTCCATTTCTCCTTTTAACCTTAACACTGTTGCTTTTAAAAACCTGGTTATTTTCAACAGGTCTTTTGACTTAGATGATTTCCCCAGATACTGTGGTGTGTGTGTGTGTGAGTGTGTATGTGTGCTTGTCCTTTATGATGTTACTAACTAGTCTGAGAGCGTTTCAGAAACTAAGCAGAACTATTTAAGGTAATTGAACATAGCCCCATTTTCTCCCCCCTTGTATTCAACTTTGTTTTCTTACTTTTTTCATATTTCTGAAACACACATAACATTTTAAATCCTGAACTCCCTCAACCATCCTTATAGATATTGTGTTTTGAACTTAGGAGGTCATAAAACCATTAAAAAACTACAGAGGACTCTTCATGTCCTTGCAGAACCTTATAAAATATGCTATATACTCTTGAAAATAAAATCAGGCCACTTTAGAATTTTAAGAGTTTATTGGGTAGGCAAAAGAACAAGATGGTACCTTCCAGAAAATCTCTGGGGTCTGAACTAGGAAAGACTTCTTTTATTATTATTATTGTTGTTGTGCTGGGTGGGGGTAGATTGGAATATTTACAAAGATTCGTACAATGTATCAAATATATCATACTTGAATTCATCCCCTCCACTGCTCTCTTTCATCCCTCCTCCTCTGATTCCTGGAACAGTTTCAACATATATCCTATTCTCATTTACTTGCATGTGTACACATTATTTGCACCATATTCATCCTCCTACCACTTTCCCTACCACCTCTCTCATTCCCCCACCGTGACAACTCCCCTGCCCTGACTCCAGACAGAACCTGTTCCACCCTCCTGTTCTCTGATTTTGCAGACGAGAAAACATAAGACGATAAGAGAAACATGGAATTTTTGCTAGTTTGAGGTAAAGATAGCTATACAGAGAGATAGCTTGTGTAGTTTCCATGTATATATGTATTACAACACAAATTGGTTCATCTCTACCAGTCCCCTTCACTACTCCCTCGTCCTCTTCCCATGGTGGCCTCGGCCAGTTTAAGATTATTATATTCATTCTTCACATCAACCACATTCAAGTTTTTGGTTTTATTCCCTTGCCCTATCCCTCCTGTTCATGGTCTCCTCTTAGTGTGACCCATGTCCAATAACATTGCTGCATTTCTTTTAGGTCTATAATCTGCATATGAGGGAGAACATGTGATTTTTGGCCTTCTGAGCCTGACTAACTTCACTTAAGATGATGTTCTCCAGTTCCATTCATTTACCTGTGAATGACAAAATTTCATTTTTCTTTATGGCTGTGTAAAATTCCATTGTGTATAAATACCACATTTCCTTAATACATTGGCAGTAATGGGGTGTATTGGCTATCTTCAATAGTACTGCAATAAACATGGGTGTGCAGGTACCTTTGTAGTAACCTGACTCACATTCCTTTGGGTGTATCCTAGGAGTGGTATGGCTGTATCTATTTTTAGTTTTTTAAGGAGCTCCATATTGTTTTCCATAGCGGTTGTACTAGCTTACGTTCCTACCAGCAGTGTACAAGGGTTCCTTTTTCCCTGCATCCTCGCTAACATTTGTTGATGGTGGTTTCCTTGATGGTAGCTATTCTAACAGGAGTGAGGTAGAATCTTAGTGTGGTTTTGATTTGTATTTCCTTTATGGCCAGGAGGGTGAGCACTTTTTCATGTGATATTTAACCATTTGGACTACGTCCTTGAAAAATTTCTGTTCAATTCAATTGCCCATTTCTTTATTGGGTCATTGATTTTGGGGGAGTTTAGTTTTTTGAGCTTCCTGTTTATTCTGGTTGTCAGTCCCTTGTCTGATGTATAGCTAACAAAGATTTTTCTCCCATTCTGTGGACGCCCTCTTCAATTTAGAGACCTTTTTTTGTGTGTGTGGTACAGAAGCTTTTTAATTTCATGTACTCCCATTTGTCAGTCCTTTCTCTTAGTTGCTGAGCAGCTTGAGTTCTGCTGAGGAAGTCCTTGCCTATGCCTATTGCTTTTCGTGTATTCCTTGCACTTTCCTTTACTAATTTCAGAGTTTCAGGTCTGATATTAAGGTCCTTAATCCACTTTGAGTTGGTACTAGTACAGAGTGATAGGCATGGATCTAGTTTCAGTTTTCTGCAAGCAGATAACCACTTTTCCCAGCAACATTTGTCTTTTCTCCATTGTATGTTTTTGGCAACTTTGTCAAAAATTAGGTGAGCATAACTGCACAGATTCATATCCAAGTCCTCTATTCTGTTCCATGGTCTTCAAGGCTGTTTTCATGCCAGCACCATGCTGTTTTTATTGTTATGGCTCTGTATTATAGTTTGAAGTCAGGTATTGTGATACCTCCAGCATTGCTCTTTTTGTTCAGTATTGCCTTGGCTATTTGCAGTGTTTTGTGTTTCCAAGTGAACTTTAGTGTAGATTTTTCAATGTCTGTTATGAATGTCATTGGGATTTTGAGAGGAATTGTGTTGAACATGTAGATTGCTTTTGGTAGTATAGCCATTTTTACTATGGTGATTCCATGAGCATGGGAGATCTTTCCATATTCTCTATTCTTCCTCTATTTCTTTCTTCAATGGTTTGTAGTTCTCCTCGTAGAGGTCATTAACATTCTTTGTTAACTTTATTCCTAAGTGTTTGATTTTTTTCGAGGCTATCATAAATGGAACTGTTTTCCTATATTCTTTCTCAATCTGCTCATTGTTGGTATATAAAAGGCTACTGATTTTTGTAAGTTGATTTTGTATCCTGATACTTTGCTGAAGGAGTTTTGGGGTGGAGTTTTTCAGGTCTTTAAGGTATAACATGTCATATGTCATCTGCAAATAGGGATAGTTTGACTACTTCTTTACCTATCTGTTTTCCTTTTATTTATTTTTTTCTTGCCTTATTTCTCTGTCTAGGAATTTCAAGACTATGTTGATTAGGAGTGGGGAGAAAACAGTTTTTCCCCATAAAGTGTGATGTTGGCTATAGGTTTGTCCTATATAGCCTTTATAATATTGAGGCATAGTCCCTCTAGTTTCCTAGTTTCATTAGAGCTTTTATCATGAAATGATATTGAATCTTACTCTTTTTGTGTGTCTATTGAGATGATCAAGTGGTTTTTGTCTTTGCTTCTTTTAATGTGCTGTATTACATTTAATGAGTTGCATATGTTGAACCATCCCTGCATCTCTGGAAAAAAGCCAACTTAGTCATGGTGTATGATCTTAGGAAAGATTTCTTGACATTTGAAATTTATTCAAGAGTAGATGTGAAAGTAAAGGCAATGAATTGTACACCTTTTTAAGGCTACTTATCTTTTTTCTCCTTAAATCTTCTTTAATATCTCTATAAAGTTTTTAAATTAGCAAATAAAAATCATATTTATTGAATTCCATGATGTTATGAGATATCTATACATAGTGGAACTGCCTAATAAGCTAATTTTGTTTACATCACCATACATACTTAACATTTATTGTGGCGAGGACACTGAAGATTTACTCTCAGTGGCTTTGTGTTGCTATTAAACACAGTTGCCATGTTGTAATATTGTGCATACCAGTTCACAAACTGGGAGACCAACACAGAAGCACAGCATGAAGTCCCAGTTTTACAACAGCAGTTAAAGCACACTTTAGAGAACATAGAGAAGGAAGGATTTTGAAGTTTTTCATGATTAACTATCAAATATTCTTTTCAAGGGAAAATAAAGTTTTTAAGAGATTTATCTAAAGCTAAATTGGTTAATTTCACTAAAAATTGGTTAATTTCACTTTATTTTGCTAATAAAGACAAAAAATTAAAGTTTGTATTTTGTTTATGTTTAGGTTTAGCTGTTCAGAGCAATTATGATTTAAGTTTGATTACAAGCAAGTGGCCTTGGGGTAGGTAAATAGTGGCCTCTACTTTTTTTTAATAAATTTTTTATTAGTATATGTTCATTATAAGGGAAGAATTCATAGTGACAAGTTGGATTAGACTTATATTGTACATTATTTACATTGCCCCCATTTCCTCTCCCCCTCAACCCCCTCCCCACCCCCACTCAAAGCAATTGCAAGAGGTTTTTTATTTCTGTTCACATAGTTATATGAAGTCTATATACCTTAGTCTCTTTCCTTCACCATCTCCCCTCCAATTAGTAACGCCCTCCACACACACGGTACCTATTTTATAGTACTGGTTTTCATTATTAATATTAAAGTTGACATTCAAAGGAATGACACCCACTGTGGGTGTACTTTTCTTTAGGCCATTCAACCCATTCAATATCTCTCCACCCCCCATTTTTCAACTGCTTTCAATGCATATACTTGTATGCTCTACCTTCACATCTTATGTTATGAAATATTACTGATGTTATATCAATCTCTTTTCCTTTCCCTCTTTCCCCGAGTTCCATACAGTAGTTAGTGGCCTCTACTTTTATTCATCATTTTTCAACAGTGCCCACTCTATTATGTTAGCTAAGATATTTTTCCAAGCAACATTTATTTCTTTTTATCTGCCTTCTCTCTATGCACAAAAGCAAAACCCAATTAAGCTGTAATTTTTCAGAACAATTATGCTTCTACCTATTGTGACATACAAAACATTGCTTAAATATATTGTTTTGTTTTCATTCACTCATTCTAATTTTCTCACTGAAATTTTCACTCTGTTTTTCCTTCACATACTGATGAATTTCTTTTCTGTATAATCTACCCAGATCTTTGGAAGATTTGTTGCTAGTTCCATCCCCATGGCCTCCACTTCAATATGTTCTGCTGTCATGGATGTGTCAGGTTTACAGTCCTTTCCAAAACACCTGAGATTGTCTTCCCCTTTGGTCTGGGTATGGGTCAGAACCAGAGATGATGATGAAAATTGGAAATCTGAAACTCAAGTTGATAATAACCATAGTAGGCACTTATCAGAAACTTAATGTATTCCAGGCATTTTTCTAAGGACTTTTTGTGTTATTTCAATTAATTGTCAGTATAATGCCATGAAATATTATTATTATTCCCATCTTGAAAATGATGAAACCAGACTGTAGAGAGGTTGTTACTTGCTTGAAGTCTTTAGTACAGATAGATTATGAATTGTAAACACAGAGGGTTAGCTTCCAGAATCTCAACCCTTAATCCCTCTACCAAATGGTACATTATGAAGTATGCACATCTCCCCCTTTTCCAACTCTGATAACAAGCATTATGGTTTGTTTTAAAGTATGATGCTAATTTTTCAATTTATAAGCACAATGTTCACAATTTAGATGGTATTCTTTAGAATGGTACAATCTGAATATTTGGAACATTTCATCTGGCAATCACTGAAGCTTGTTAATATCAACAACTGGCTTTATTGGCTCCTTCAAATAAGCCCATTTAATCTATTATAGCTGGCCTTTAGCAAACATGGCATTAGTAGGAAAGATATTGAATTAAGGAGTATTCACTGTGATCAGAATCTCAGAAGTACTTTCTGTGTATGTGTGTTTAAGTGTGTGTGTGTGTGTGTGTGTGTATCTATGGATAGATACTTTTAAATATCATTTTCATTTACTAAAGCATTCAGTGCATAGTGTTAATAAAGCTTCATTTACAATGAGTAGGTATTCAGCTGTGTGTATTCTGATGTTTAGGTTATGTTTTAAAATAATTTGGTAAAGATGAAAGTATTGGCAGGTGGGTTGCAGCTTTGACAATTTGATTTCACTCTAAGAAATCAATTGACAAAGCACCAAATGGCAAAATTTATTACTCATTGGTTGGTAAGTCATAAACCCCAGAGGCTGTTGATCATCCTGGATGCTGGCTGCTTGCCTATTGAAGGGCAGATGGAAGAACTGGTTGCTAAATTGTTTCTAACACTTTAAGCCCAGCAGGACTGGGGATCCCAAACATGACTGGAAAAATATTTCTGTAGTAACTTATCTTGTACTTGTCAGTGAATTTACATAGGCCAAAAGAGATCTGTTTTGTTGAGATGACTTCTGGACAAGTCAAACTCATGTTTCCAGGCCAATTTCTAATAGTATGTTTATTACTGAATATTATTTGATCCAGCTTCTGTTTATGGAACACTTAGAAAGTTAATTGGAAATATTCATTTTCTGATCCAAAGATTATTCATTATAGTTTTTTTTGGCAATGCTGAAGGTAAAAGAACTGATAAAAATCATGCTATTCTTTGACTTAATTTTATAATTATAAAAAAGAACATTTATTATATCTCTTCTCTTGCAGTATAACTTTAATAATGCAGTGATGATTGATAATTGACCAGTGTTTTCTAGTCTCACTGATACAGAGAACAATAGGTCACTTAAGAAAACAAACATGGCCCATTGTCTCCTATTATTTTGGTAAAACAAGGGGACTTACTGGGTCAGGCTTTTTTTTTTTTTTTTTTAACATTTTTTAAATCCCAGTTCCCAAATTTTACCTCTCCCTCTCCCTCTGTTGTCAACTTTTTACCTGTTCTTTGGATAGACCCCATTGTTGTATTGAATTTTGATGAGACAGCAACAGTAATCTGCTTGGGCTGCCTGGATTCAGAGCCCTGGGAAAGAGAAAGCAGCAACAGAAGATTACCGGGTGAGCAGGAGGCAGAGAAGCAGGATCACTGGCCAGGAGCTCCTTCCTCCAGAACATCCTATCCATGACTTATTGTAGAACACAGTTCTCTAGACTCCAGCTTTTCAGTCCTTGCAATGCAGTGTCTTCCTTTGCTGAATTGGGCTGAATAAAAGCTGTAAATCCTGGCTTTCCGACTATATCTCAGCCCGCAGATGCACACAATTTTTTTCTTCCATGCTTACTATTTTCTTCCTGCTCACATGGTTTTTCTTCAG
This sequence comes from Castor canadensis, assembly GCF_047511655.1. NCBI lineage: Eukaryota > Metazoa > Chordata > Mammalia > Rodentia > Castoridae > Castor > Castor canadensis. The sequence goes on along the minus strand of NC_133390.1, from coordinate 141,764,914 downwards.
CAAACAGCTTTTTACAATTCCTTTTCATCTAATTCCAGTCATGTTATATTACTGACATGCCAAAACATACCAAATTTATTTTCAGTACAGTTAAGGATGATATAAATTCTTGCATTATTAATTTACAACATGTAGGCTCCTGATGGCTATTCTCTTACCTATTATTGCAGGAAGAGCTACTTGTTTCATTCTGTGATCCTTCATACACTGACACTATACTAGGTTGTTGCATAATGCACATCCCACAGAAAACCCCATGTCCACATTCATTCATATGTTTTTTGACCATAAAATGATAAGAAGGTATTGACAATTAGTGTGCATATTTTGATTATGTGATTTGCTTTTTGGTAACTAAATTTCTTAGATTATTCATTAAACTAACTATATCTTATTCATGTTCCATTATCAATTCATATTGCATTAAATGTTAATTTTTAAAATACATTAACTTATGACCAAGGTAATACTTACAGTATCTAATAAATTACTTGTATATAGTGATTTTCTCATGAATAGAAGACAACATTCTTCCATTCACCCAAGGAAAGAGTATTAAAAATTGCTGTAGACTTTTATATACTTGAGCTTCATCATGGCTAAAATATTACCCTGAGATCATCTTTAAAGAATCTTTCTGTTTTGATTAATGGATTTGACATCTGTTTAGGAAAAACATTGCCAACAAACATAGAAGATAAATTGATGACTTATCACTTTAAACAACTATTTATTTAATATATGAAACATATACCTTTCAACTGTTTATTTTAGGTCCCCATAATATTGATTAACAGATGTTTACTGAGAAAAAAGAAAGGGAAAGAGAAAAAGTAGATACATTTAAAATTAGGGCATTAAGACTGACTGGCAGTTTGATATGCCTTTAACCTGAAGGTAAAAAATCTATTACATTATAATGTAAATCGATAAAAACATGCCATATAATTTATAATATGGTGATAAATATAGTTTCTAAAAGAGACAAAATACATCGTTTGTGCAGATAAAAACAAATTGAACAAAATAACAACTGACAAACCACCTCTAGAAATTAAAGCCCGAGTTTCTTAATTTAGGTTTTATAAGTTCCAAGTCCCACCCACTTAGATTAGAATCCATCAAATACTGGAATAGGACTTTGAGGGGAGAGCATGGCAGTGGGAATGGAATTCTAGGGAGTATTCTATGTCCCAGTTTTAGGAAATTGGTTGCGTTTGAAGGAATCCATGGATGGACATCAATGGATCTGTGAAATTGTAAAAATTCATGAACAAAATTATATGCAGTGGGGACAAGCCAATGAGATGGCTTAAGTGTTTCTGGGCTTTTCCCAGTAGTTGGTGGGAGGTGGGGGAGAGACGTCATCTATTAATATGTACTAAGTTACAACCCAGGTTATTTGATTGAATTGGAAATAGTAGAGGAATAAACCACTTTTACATAGTGAAAAATGTGACTTCAGTCATTATGGGGATTAATAAGAAGGCAAGAAAAGAGTGGAAATAGATGGGAATATTTGAAGGGGTAAAAATTTATTGGTGGTAGGAGAATGAATATATGTACATGTTTGGAAATATTCTCCTTCACACAGCCACCTTGACACATCAGTGCAAAAAGCAGGGGCATCTTTGACTTAATACTGCATTTTCTCTGTGCAATTTCTACCACATCATTTAACATCTCCCTTTTCTCGATTCTTCATCTGTGTTCCTTGTGTTTTGCTACTGACCTCCCTTGGAGGGATGTTGTAAAGCTTAAATCATTAATGATTATGGAGTGCTTTGGAAATAGAAAGCATTGCTTTGGTGTTAACTCAGATGTACCTAGGAATTGGCATATGCACAATGCAAAGCAAAAGGCATGTTGTCAGGATTCCTTTTGGAGCTCCTAATCAGCCAGACCTCCCATTCACATCAGGGTGAATTAGGGCCATGAATTTCAAAGTACATCTAATGCTTCTTGGCTTGTGTATGCTTCTGTTACAACATTGTTCTGAAATTTTGTATGTTCATTTGTGTTGAAGGATTTTAAAACCTTTTGTAATCAAAGGAAACCAAAATGCCTACTACAAGCATTTTTCAAAGATGGTGTCACCCTGATTAAGGATAAAAATTGATCTACTGAATAAAAGATTGGAATGGAATGTTTATCTTACTTGTTTGACTCTTTATCAGTATGGCAGTGATTCAGACGTCTTCATTAGAACTACTATTTATCTAATACTTTGACAGTCAGTGATACCTCATCTCTCTCTCTCGCTGTCTCTCTCTCAAGTCTAATATTCACTTGATTCTTGTTTCCAGTATCACATATAAGAAAATGATCAATAGAAGTATTTAGCACTATGGTTAAGACTAGAAACCTGTTTTCCAGCTTAGGACTTCCACATTTGTGAGTATTATTTGACCATTTCTGAAAAAAAATGCCCAAGTATCTTTACTGGCATTCATCTTCCTAAAAGAAGCTGAGGTTTGCATTCAAAAATCCCATAATAACAGAGATTCATAAACCTGACTATCCATGCATTCCCAGCTGTAACATATGTCATGTTGCCAAACTCCAAATTTGATTTCTCTGGTCTACCTGGTTTGATGGAAAATCCCTTCTTCTTTTGCAGTGTACATATCCCTTCAAATGTGAATTTTATAGATTGGGGTGAGCACATGATTAACTACACTTCCTTCCCATTCATTTATCCATGTATAAAAAACTGTGAGAAAGGGAGTGAGAAGAGTTTTCTAAATAGAGTCCTAACATTTCAGTAATTAAAGTATGCACAGTTCAAAAGAGATTCTTCTAGACTGAGTTATTCAGATGAAACCAGAAGTTCTCCATTTTAAATTCTAAATACAGTTCTAGCCTCAACGATAAATAATTCTGATCCCTTCCTTTCCTCTTTCTGTTCCCCAAATACCAGCCTCTTCCTTCCACTTTGAAAATTCATAACTCTAATCTTTTTAATTGTGTTGCCCTCTTCCTTGCTAAAATGTTTTTGTTTGTTTTGGGAAGTTCTGGGATTCAAAATCAGAGGCTTGTACTTGCTAGGCAGATGATCTATCACTTGAGCCACACCCCCAGCCCTTTGTTTTTTGTTCTAGTTATTGTTCAAATAGGGTTTTGCATTTTTGCCTGGGGCTATTCTCAGACCTTGATCCTTCTATCTTCTGCTTCCCATGTAACTGGGATTGGAGGCACACACTGCTATATCTGGATTGTTGGTTGAGGTGTGGCCTCACTAACTTTTTGCATGGGCTGACCTTAAACCTCATTCCTTCTGATCTTCACCTCCCAAGTGGCTAGTGCCTTCTTGACACTGCCTAAGCTATATATACTGACAGGTTGCACCAGTACATTGTAAAAAGAATGATGAGACAGAGGTGGGAAGAGGTGACTCATTTTGTGTATATATAGTTCTGGATGATTGGTAGGCTTGGGTACAGATAAGCACTATTATTATGAAAAGACATTAATTGGAACAGTAAGGGGTTTAACTGCTACAATAGGGACCAATTTCTGCTAAGCTCTGAGTCCCAAGTTATTTTGTATGGAAACTATTATTTTGATGTTCTCCAGGAGAACATCAGTCTTGAAAACCTGTTTGTGCTAACAAGACTCACAGAGGACTGATTTCTGAATGTCTGTGTTGTTTTATTCAACTACAAGGCAACTAATTTAGTTTTGTAGCTGCAATGGTTCTATCTATCTAGTTACTCTTTCTTGGTGTTAATGGATCCAAGATGTGAAATTTGTGGCTATAATTGGTGGCCATAGAAAAAGGATTGATGCATGTAGTCAGTTAGTTAATCTGACTGGTACTGGAGTAATCTGACTGGTACTGGAGTCTGGAAAATTATTCCAGTTCCTCTATGACAATACCCTTCTGTCTTAATCAGTTGTGTCACAATAACAAATGATCATAGCTGGGCAGTTTCTACACAACAGAAATTTATTGCTCATGGTTCTAGAGGCTGGAAGCCTGAAATCAAGGTCAAATTCTGCAGAGGGTAGGTTGCATACTGCTAGCTTTTCAATCTATCAGTACATGGCAGAAGAAAGAAGATGGCTTTCCGGAGTGTCTTTAATTAGGGCATTGATCCCATTCATGAAGGCTCCGCCTATGACCTCATCTAATCCTAAACACTTCCCAAAGGTTCTATCTCTTAAAAGCATCATATTAGAGATTTCAGCATATGAACTTGTGGGTGGCACACAGATACTCAGTCCATAACACCTTATAATTAATATTGCAATTTGGATATTTAATGTCCCCTCAAGTTCCATGTGTTAAAGGTTTGGTCCCTTGGGTGGAGGTATTATGAGGATGTAGTGGAACTTTTGGGAGGTGGAACACTGTGGGAGGTCCTTAGGTCATTGGGAGCCTGCCAATTGAGGTTTGAAGGCTCTGGCCTCTTTCTTTGTCTCTCTTTGCTCTGGACCTTGCTCATTGCATAAGCAGTTTACTCTGCCACATGTTGCCACCATGATGTGCTGCCCAAAACAATGAGGCTGATTGATCATGCACTGGAGCCTCCAAAGTTGTAAGCCAAAGTTATCCTTTTCTTTTATAAGTTTAATAAGATTTTTTATAAGCTTATAAGCTAATAAGGTGTTTCATTATAGTAATGAAAAATTGTCTATCCCAATTAGCTAGACTATGTATGTCCATTTATTCATTAATATGTACTTACTATGATTCTTTAGATGGCAGTCACTCTTCTAGGTTCTTACATTAATCAGCAAACAAAATATACAATGATCCCTGCCTTTAATGGACAAATCCTTCAATCTATACTGTAAGCCTATTAGTTCCACTAGAGATAGGACCAGCGTAGTGGATGTTTAGCACATGTCTGTTAGTGGAATTAATGAATCAAGACTGACTACTCTTGGACAAATATAGCCCTTTCACATTTCCTTTCTAGGTTTTATATCAGAGGTAGCCAACAATGATTTCAATGCAATGGAAATAGTCCTCATGCAGTCCAATATGTGAGACACTAGACATATGTTAAATTGAGCACTTGAAATGTGGCTAGTGAGACTGAAGACTTGAGTTTTAAATCTTAACTTAAAATTAAATAGCTGCAACGTTCATATGCTGTTGAGTCCAATGAGCTAAACTAGGCCCCTTAAAGTTGTTTTGCATGGAGCTGGCTGGAAGGGGAGGTGGTGACCAGATTGTTCCATCCGTTGCCAGGGAAAGAATGGGGAGGAAAGGTAGCAATATGTCATCTTTGCTTTTTTTTTAAAATATATTTGGTTTCTCTCTTGAGGGCATTTAGAAGAAACACACAGTCTCTTAGAAAGCATTTCAAAATAAATACATTAGAAATCATGTCAAGGTAGTTAGTTCTCTCCATTTAGGATGATTGTTTTAAGCTTTAGTTCCATGACACCAACCACAATGAAGCCTGGCACAGATGGAATCCTTTGGTGTTGAGTCAGAAAAGGTCACTGGGCATAAGAAATGTAGTCTGAAATCTCTGGGACCAAGAACCAAACACTGAAAGGCCAATGGGCAAAGTTAGTTTGGGCAGCTAAGGGCCTGGCTGGGTCCTAGAAAGACAAGTAAGGATTTAAGTAAGAGAAACCCTAAAAAATTCATTTCAACTTTTGACTTGCTACCTTAACAGCTTTTTTTATTGTTATGCTGGGGGTACATTGTGGCATTTACAAAAGTTCTTACACTATATCAAACATATCGTAGTTGAATTCACCCCTTCCATCATTCTCCTTTATATCCCCTTCCCCTACTCCCATTCCTAGAATAATTTCAACAGGTATCATTTTTCCATTTGCATACATGTATGCACAGTACTTGCACCATATTCACCCTCTCACAGCCTTTCCCCACATCCTCCCGCCTCCCACTGGTGCCAACCATCCAGACAGGAAATTTTCTGCCCTCCTGTTCTCCAAGTGTGTAGAAAGAAAAGAATTGTTTGTTTAAGATAGCTATACAGGGAGTTTCCTTGTGATATTTCCATGTATATATGTATTATAACCCAAATTTTTCTCCCTTCTAACTTATTCCCCTTCCTATGATGATTTCAATAGGCTTAAAAATTCTATATTCAGCCTGGTGTTTGTGGCTCATGCCTGTAATACTAGCTACTCAGGCGGCAGAGATCAGGAGGATCATGGTTCAAAGCCAGCCTGGGCAAATAGTTTACAAGACTCCTTCTCAAAAATACCTAACAAAAAAAAGGGCTGGTGGAGGGGCTCAAGGTGTAGGCCCTGAGTTCAAGCCCCAGTACCACACACACACACACAAAAAAAAAACCAAAACAGAATTCTATATTTATTCTTGTATAGGAAGTACATCAACCACATCACCTTAACTTTCTTCTTTTACCCTCCCTCTCTTATATGTGACCTCCCTTAGTGTGACCTGTTTTTCATGATATTGCTTGTATTTGAATTAGGTCTATATTTCACATATGAGAGAAAACATGCAGGCTTTGGCTTTCTGAACTTGATTAACTTCATTTAATATGATGCTGTCCAGTTCCATCCATTTACTTGCAAACAACAAAATTTTATTGCTCTTTGTGGCTGAATAAAATGCCATTTTACATAAGTAACACATTTTCTTGATCCATTCATCAGCAGTGGGGCATCTTGACTGTTTCCATAGCTTGGCTATTGTGAATAATGCTGCAATAAACATGGGTGTACAGGTGTTTATTACAACCTGACTTACATTCCTGAAGGTATATCCCTGAGTGGTATTTCTAGATCATATATATGGCAGTTCTATTTTTAGTTTTTTGAGGAGCCTCCATACTGTTTTCCATAGTGGTTGTACTAATTTACATTCCCATCATTTGTGAGGGTTCCTTTTCCCCTACATCCTTGCCAACACTTGTTGTTTGTGTTCTTGGTGATAGCCATTCTAACAGGAGTGAGGTGAAATCTTGTCATGATTTTGATTTGCATTTCCTTTATGGACAGTGGTGTTGAACATTTCTTCATGAAATTTTTGGCCATTTGGATTTCTTCCCTTGAAAAAGCTCTCTTCAGTTTATTTGCCCATTTCTTCATTGAGTCATCAATTTTTGGGGAGTTCAGTTTTTTGAGCTCCCTGTATATTCTGGTTGTTAATCCCTTGTCACATGTATAGCTGGCAAAGATTTTCTTCCATTATGCAGGCAGCTTCTTCAATTTGTGACCATTCATCTTGTTGTGCACAGGCTTTTTAATTTCATGTATTCTCATTTGACCTTGACAAATTTTTATTGGACCAGTTCTATGATGCAAGCTGACTAAAGGTCTTTCAAGGCCATAGATATTTTGGTACTTGCAGGCTCCTACATATTTGAAATTATTTGTTAAAATCTTTTGGCTTAAATGGGTTACTATTCTGGTTCTACCATTTGTATAGCCTCATTGGCCAAGACACTTAATATCCCTTTATATATTGAAGGATTCAGTTGGAGTGCATGAGTTCCAAGGTAGTTCTTCTAAATAAAAATACTTGTCTTGGACTTTACTTGTTAGAGATAAGGAAGATAAATACTTTGAACTTACTTTATAGGACAGTGGATTATCACCAGAGTTGGAGCAAGAGTAAGGGTGAATATCAGAACCTCAAGGATATGGTTATATTTTGTGAAATCATATCCAGGGTTGTATAAATTTATAGCAGGGAAAAGTCATGACCATCATACTTAAATTATAACCCTTTGCTTCATACACTGATATTCTTTGCCTCATTTCAATCCACTACTTTTTTCTCCCCAGTCCTAATCACTTCTAATACACTAAAAACTTTATTTTATTTATTGTCTTACCACTCTCAATTAAAATGCATCTCCATGTAGGAAGGGATTTTTGCTTTTTGTTCTAGTATATCTTCTAACTTAAACTGTCCTGGTACATAGACAAGCACTCAATAAATATATGCTGAATTAAAGAATGAATGAACAAATCTTCTTGACTGGTATTAATTAATACCATATAGACACAGGATATAAGCCTTATATATAAGCCTTATCATCTATAAGGATTTATCATGAATTTTCTCAGAAGTGTGGCAAAGACTACTTAGTGGTCACTGATCTCATTTCCTCTTTATCCTTTCCATACAACCAGACTTCTATTCCCATCCATTCTTACACTAAATGACAGCATGTGATCTTATTCCAGACAATGAAATGTGTGTGGAAGTAAAGATACCTCTTTCATTTGGGCCAGAGAGCCTGACTTCATGGCCCTCCATTATTTTCCTCTTTCAGGAGCACAGAAGGAATCTGATACCCCAAACCTACTCAGACCTCTGTGCTAAAGGTGGTCAAGTATACAAAAGGTTAGGTCTTGAGTCCCTGAGAAGAGCTATACTACTGAGAACACCCACTCTCCCAATACACACATTGAATTTTAATATTAACATCATTGTAATAATACAAAACATAGACTTGTGCTATGTAAAGCCTCTGAGATTTTTGAGTTTGATCTATTACATTTGTGGTTAATGTTTCTGTAACCTTCAGCATAAAATTTTATGTTTTTTAAAAGGACTCAAATTTTAGAAGAAAAAACATGGCCATAGAATATGACTGTATTACTACTAAAATAATTTAAGTGCCCGCCACAAGTCCAATATGCCAACTTAAGAAAAAAGTTAACTTTCAAATACTGCTTTTCCTAATCGTTTAGCTAACATTCTTTTTCTTCTTTTTTTTTTTTTCTCAACTTTGGTCCTGAGGATTGAACCCAAGGCCTTGTTATGCTAGGCAAGCAGCTTTACCACTGAGCCACATCTCCAGCCTAATTTTTATATAGATTTTTCCCTTTATCTCCTTCAAATGCATAAGGTTCTGGAGAATTTTAACATACACCCATATACATTTTTTAAGTTTGTGCATTTCTTCCAGAAACTTCTTAGTGTGTTGTGTGGAAGGAACACTAAATTCATTGAATATTTGTGTCAACTGTCTTTATTCAATACCTCTTTTGTGAGTAAAACAAAAAAGTCATTTTTTTTCAATTTTTTTGCTTGAAATTTTTCCTTTTTTATATTTGCTGGAGTTCTTCATGTTTCTCTTTTATACCTGGAGTATAACTTCAGAGCCATATTTTACTACCTAAATAAGCTGCATGCTATGTTTTTGTGGGGACATTACTCTTTTTCAGTTTTTTTCTCCCCTTAATTATGGAGTTTGTAATTCTAACAGTTTCTTTTTTGGAATACACATGGAAAAAAAAAAACATGGGTAAATAATTGTTCTTATTATCAAGGATGATATGGTCAAACTGGAAAAGCTTTCTGACTTTTGTTTACTGAGTTTTGCTGGGGTTTCTGTGAGGGGGTTTATTTGGATGAACTGAAGTGTTACATGGCAGTGTCCATTCCCTTAACAGCCCAACTACTGACTTTGTTATTCTGAGGCAGGTTTCTAGTTGTTGAGAGTGAAGAGTAAACTGAAGCCTCTTCATTCATAAGCTTGAAGTCAGTTTATACTGTGCACTATATGTAGATTTTTAGCTTGGGTTCTAAAAAGCATATGCAAAGTAAAGTCTAGTAAAACTGACTTTGGTTAACTTTAGATGTAATTACCTGACAGAGGAGAGGAAAAGAGAGGGGAGGGGCTATTATTGTCAGAAGCTTGGTGTTTCTTGCTTTTGGTGTCTGTTTCTCCATTCTTGTTTTGGTTGAGTGCTGGCCAATCTCATCCTGTAAGAGTTCATTTACACAGGCTAATAGGGCTGGAGACAGGTAAAAAGTAAGAATGATTAACTATGTTTACATTTGACTTTCGATTGTGATTTTAAAAAAATGCAGATACTCTTCCCTAAATAGAGTCAACATCTAGTTCCTACCTGGAAGTAAGTAAATGGGAGGAAGTGATAGTGGAAGGGAAAAGCCCACTTACTATTAAGCATTCCCATAACCTTTAGTCACAAATGCAAATAGGTATTACTCAGATGGGGAATTGAAAAGTCTTGATCTCATATCGGTCATATATTAAGATTTGAGTACTATGCAGATTAATCTGAATATGTATTCAAAATACTGTGAACTAAGTTTATTTAGTTGTATTTTATTCCAGAATCTTTCATTTTTAAATCTTCATGTACCTGTGGACAATGTGTTAAAATAGTCTTGTATGGTGAAAGCTGTTATTCTGGGAATTTTCAGAGTTTTCATTGAAACAAGTTAAACTTGTTACAGGTTCACTGATGTGTATAATAACTGAGATTGTTATTCTTTATACTTTTTCCTCTGAAAAACTTAACTGGTAATTTTTCTTCTCTCATTTACTCTATGCTTTGATTTTCATGAATTTATAATAATAGCAACACAAATCTCTTCAATTTACAAGTATAACAGTCTACAATATAGGAGGAATTTACCTGTGAGTTCCATATTTCCCTTCTTGTAAATTTTATTTTGGTAAGTATTAAGAAGAGTGATTTCTGCTGTTCTTAGCATGCACCATTTTTTCTACTGTTTGGACTTATAAGAAGGTGGCAGGAGCAAGCAGAGATGACAATAAGTTGGGGTTGATTGACCCTTTCATAGCTGCACTGTGACTCAAGAGGGCACATTCATGCCTCTGAATCTCTAAGGGTGATTGTTACCTATAGGCTGTGTACTAGATAGGAAAGTAACTGGTTCTAGACACTGGTAAGCTGGGGTTTGGATTATTTTTTGCATTTGCTAGCTACATGATTGGATTATGGGCAGATTATGTGACTCCTCTGATCTTTATTATATTCATTTGTGCAATAGAAAAAATATTTGTGGGACTGATATAAAGACTAAATGAAGTCCTCCACCAGGGTCCCTTTACTTCAGATGCCATCTGTACTTTGGGGATCCCCAGCCCACCTGCACTTATAACTGGCTGCATATAATTCTGAAGTTCTCTAAACATTCTCATGCTTGCTGATTTGCTAGAACAACTCAAAGAACTTGAGCAAAAGTTATGCTTGTAATTACTAGAAGTCACTAGGCCTCTCTAATACAATGATGATCTATAGGAAGAACACTGGGTTCTAACTGTTCCAGTTTCTTACAAGTATTTGTTCCACTTTACAAGAATTTTCAAGAACTGTAATTCTACCCTAGTCATTTCATCTTCCTGCCCTCTTATGAAACGATTCTTCAAGTGATTTTAGAAATTTCTTCTTCTTCTACCCTTTCATTGCTTTTTAATTTTTTAGCATGTCTATATTGTAATTGAAGGCTATTTATGGCTTAGCCCAAATGTCAGGTGTCATAATCCCTGGGTCAAAACCTTATCTTCATCATTTTCTGACCTTTTTTTTTGGCAGTACTAAGGATTTAACTTAAGGCCTCATGCTTGCTAGACAAGTACTCTACTATTTGAGCCACTCCATCATCCCGTTTTCCGTTGATTTTCTTTGGGAGCAAGTTTTACTTTATGCTGAGGCTAGTCTGGAACATGGTTCTCCTGTTTGTGCTTCCCAGTGCAGCTGTGATGATAGGCCACTCCACCATATCCAGACATTGGTGGAGATGGAGTCTTGCAACTCTCCGATCTGGCTTTGCAACACTCCTACCCCCCACCTCTCTGGCCTTACACTGTGATTCTCCTGATCTCTGTCTCTCAACCTCTGCTGTAAATATAGTAAGAACTCAATAAATATTCTCAAAAAGAATTCACAATGCCTGAAAATTTTGTATGATTTTACATCAGATCTCTGTAAAGTAAAAGTTGAATCCATCAAGGAGTTATAAATCCTCATTCTTCATTATTATTATTTTTGTCAGTATTTTCTGGAACTCAAAACCTCACGCTAGCTAGGGAGGCACTCTACCACTTGAGCCATGTCCTAGTCCATTTTTGCTTTAGCTTTTTGTTAGATAGGGTCTTGTGTTTTGCCTGAGCTGGCCTCAGATCACTATCCTCCTACTTATACCTCCTACATAGCAGGGATCATAGGCACATACCACCACATCTGGCTTTAGAACTTCATTCTTGATTTTAAAAATCATGCATATTAACAGTGACATATAATTTTAATGTTGTTGGCACATTACTAAGTTGCTATGGTGGAGAACATGTTGTGGAGATTTTTGCTCTTGTGCAAAAAATACAAACTGAATTTGGAGTGCAATAAACTTGTACCAATCAGGAGGGGATAGCAGAAATCTTGGGCAATCCTTTACATGAACCTAAAATGAATGGAAAGGCTGAGGTGGTGATTATGTAATTGATCCAGATGCACATGTGTACACAGGTAAGGGCCTTCTCACCAAAGAGATAGGTTTACTTTAGAGTAATTCTACCTTTTTTTAATTTTTAATTTTTTTATTGCTGTGCTGCGTGGGGGTACATTGTGGCATTTACAAAAGTTCTTACAATGTATCAACTATATCATACTTAAATTCACCCCCTCCATCATTCTCCTTTATCCTCCTCTCTGCCTATTCCTAGAATAGTTTCAACAGGTATAATTTTTCCATTTACATATATATGTATACAATATTTATACCATATTCATCCTCCCATACCCTTTCAGTTTGATGTTACTTAAGCCACTGATCTCTGACTTCTGTAACAAATGAGTTAGCATAACAGCTCATGCATTACTTGGACAAATGAGAAACATTAAACTATATGATACTGCTCTTAAAATGTCAATTACTTCTATCCTTTTCTATTTGGTTGCCTACATGTTATAGCAAAATTAAAATCTTGTCTTAAAATTTATTTTTGTTTTTAAATAAATAAGAGGGCAAGAATATGCAGGCTTACTAAAAATTTCAGTTTTTAATCTTTCTGCTTTCTGAAATTTTGGCCTAAAAAAAGCAGTGTTCCTATTATGGTATGTGTGTGATTTTAAATTTTACTTACTTGTGTTCATGAAATACCAACAGCACTTATAATGTAGAAATAATCAATCATGAGTACTCATATTAGCAAATCCATATGATTAACAATAATTCCTACATTTATGATTACCAGATATGTGCTTTTATATTTACATTATCCTTGTACTTTTATTTTTTCTTACTTACATGCAAATCTTGCATAAACATAAGTGATTTTAATAAGCCTGAACATAATATTTTTCAGATGTTGAGATAAGGTGGTCTAGCAAAGTGACCATTTTCTTATGTTGCATTCATTCTTTCATGCATTCATTCAGCTAAAACAAGCATATGGTAATAACACAGAGTTGATTCTATGAGAAGTTAACAAGCACAGAGAGTACCACTGAGCAGGAGTGGTAGGTAATATGTCCACATGGCTCTAATCAAACACTTAATGCACTATGAAGAGTAAGAAAGTAAAACTCGGGCTGGTGGAGTGGCTCGGGTAGTAGAATGCCTGCCTAAGCAAGCACAAAAGCCTGAGTTCAACCCTCAGTACCACAAACAAACAAACAAACAAATAAACAAAAAACCATAAAAGAAAGTAAAAATTGTTTTAGGAGTTTGAAGATTTGGAGAGCCTTTACTGATTAGTAAAGATATCTAGATTGAGTTTTCAATGGTATTATACTAGAAGAATTCTAATTGTGCCTAAATATTTTCATGAACATTTGCAACATTATAAGGAATAATATTTGATCAAGAAATTAATATACTACCAATATTTCCAGATTCAATGGACAAATAGAGAAATTGCATAAGTTTGTCATAATTTTATTCATATAATTATATGAATTGGCTATATTATATCTCTTCTGCAATGGATATTACTTACTTAAAGGTTGTCTTAGTCATTTTGTGGTGTTATAACAAAATACAACAGACTAGACAGCTCAAACAAGAGACATTTATGTCTCATGACCCTGAAGTCTGAAGCGTTCAAGAAGATGATACCAGCAGATTCACTTCTTGGTGAGGGCCCTTTTCCTATTCTGTAGATGGCTGATTTCAATCTGTGTTCTCCACATGGGAGACAGAGAGAGAAGAGAAAGGAGAGATGGAAAGGAATAGAGATATCTTGTGTCTCTTTCTCTTTTTACCAAGGCATTAGTTCTATCATAATGGTCCCACTCTTATGATCTAACCTAACCTTAATTAGTTCTCAAGGGCTCCACTTACAAATACCATCACTTTGGGGATTAGGGTTTCAATATATGAGTTTTGAGAGTTTAGTTCAGTCCACAGTTGACATTAAGAAATTAAGTTTTCGGACATTAAGCTCAAAACCTATTCTCTGGCTGTGGATAGGAAATAATTTCATGTCAGTGACCTAATGAGGTGGAAGTTTTATTAGCTGTCCATGAGAAGCAGTGACCTGATTTTAGAATATAATGATTTTTACCTTACAGACCAGATAAACAAAGAACTGTGCTCATCTCCTGTGTTAGTTTCTTTATCATTTATTTTCTCACTCATTCATTCCATTGTATAGGTATTGATGACTTCATCACTGAATAAGACTTTTTATCTGAGGAAACTTCTCTCAGAATAGCAGATACTTTTAGAGGTAGTTTCTATTTTCTTGGCCATCTAGGAGAACCAATCATAACTAATTACAAAACACTCATAAATGATCTAAGGAACCTCTAAAAGAAATGCAGTCTAGATCTTTTTTAGTCATATGTGTATATTTGTACAAGAATTCTGTATGATACATATATATGTATGTAGATGCAACCATGCCCTTATTATTTCTTTCCTGCACTCAAGACTTCGAATATTTTAGATCAAGTTATAAAATTTTTTGAGTACACACATACATACACATGTATACACACATATACATACATTTATAGTATGCCTTTAATCGATTTATGCATGTGTACATTTTATAATCCTTGTTACCAATTAAAATAGATTTCTTTTAAAACTGTTTTTTTATTCCTTTAAAAAGTTGTCCATTTAATGTACAAAAGCCAAGTTAAGGTGTTTGGGGGGGTGGGGAGGAAGGGAAACAGGAGAAAAATGACCGTCCATTCTACTTAACGTGCCTACCCACCACCCCTAGTTCCCCTAGCAACTCCCCTAGCATGGTACAGGAGCCTGGAAACTGCTGTCCCCACAGTCAACACCTTGAGTGTGCCTCGTGTTTGACTATATAGATTTTGTTCCTTTGGTATGGCTTCCCCAGCCTTAACTGTTTATTTTATTTTATTATTTTTTTTATTTACTTATCTATTTTTTTCCTTTTTCTTTTATTATTCATATGTGCATACAAGGCTTGGTTCATTTCTCCCCCCTGCCCCCACCCCCTCCCTTACCACCCACTCCGCCCCCTCCCTCTTCTCCCCACCCCCTCAATACCCAGCAGAAACTATTTTGCCCTTATTTCTAATTTTGTTTTAGAGAGAGTATAAGCAATAACAGGAAGGGACAAGGGTTTTTGCTGGTTGAGATAAGGATAGCTATACAAGGCATTGACTCACATTGATTTCCTGTGCGTGGGTGTTACCTTCTAGGTTAATTCTTTTTGATCTCACCTTTTCTCTAGTACCTGTTCCCCTTTTCCTATTGGCCTCAGTTGCTTTTAAGGTATCTGCTTTAGTTTGTCTGCGTTAAGGGCAACAAATGCTAGCTAATTTTTTAGGTGTCTTACCTATCCTCAACCTTCCCTTGTATGCTCTCGCTTTTATCATGTGCTCATAGTCTAATCCCACTGTTGTGTTTGCCCTTGATCTAATGTCCACATATGAGGGAGAACATACGATTTTTGGTCTTTTGGGCCAGGCTAACCTCACTCAGAATGATGTTCTCCAATTCCATCCATTTACCAGCGAATGATAACATTTCGTTCTTCTTCATGGCTGCATAAAATTCCATTGTGTATAGATACCACATTTTCTTAATCCATTCGTCAGTGGTGGGGCATCTTGGCTGTTTCCATAACTTGGCTATTGTGAATAGTGCCGCAATAAACATGGGTGTGCAGGTGCCTCTGGAGTAACCTGTGTCACAGTCTTTTGGGTATATCCCCAAGAGTGGTATTGCTGGATCAAATGGTAGATTGATGTCTAGCTTTTTAAGTAGCCTCCAAATTTTTTTCCAGAGTGGTTGTACTAGTTTACATTCCCACCACCAGTGTAAGAGAGTTCCTTTTTCCCCGCATCCTCGCCAACACCTGTTGTTGGTGGTGTTGCTGATGATGGGTATTCTAACAGGGGTGAGGTGGAATCTTAGCGTGGTTTTAATTTGCATTTCCTTTATTGCTAGGGATGGTGAGCATTTTTTCATGTGTTTTTTGGCCATTTGAATTTCTTCTTTTGAGAAAGTTCTGTTTAGTTCACTTGCCCATTTCTTTATTGGTTCATTAGTTTTGGGAGAATTTAGTTTTTTAAGTTCCCTATATATTCTGGTTATCAGTCCTTTGTCTGATGTATAGTTGGCAAATATTTTCTCCCACTCTGTGGGTGTTCTCTTCAGTTTAGAGACCAATTCTTTTGATGAACAGAAGCTTTTTGGCTTTATGCTGTTCCATTTATCTATGCTATCTCTTAGTTGCTGTGCTGCTGGGGTTTCATTGAGAAAGTTCTTACCTATAACTACTAACTCCAGAGTATTTCCTACTTTTCCTGTATGAACTTAAGAGTTTGGGGTCTGATATTAAGATCCTTGATCCATTTTGAGTTAATCTTGGTATTGGGTGATATACATGGATCTAGTTTCAGTTTTTTGCAGACTGCTAACCAGTTTTCCCAGCAGTTTTTGTTGAAAAGGCTGCTATTTCTCCATTGTATATTTTTAGCTCCTTTGTCAAAGACAAGTTGGTTATACTTGTGTGGCTTCATATCTGGGTCCTCTATTCTGTTCCACTGGTCTTCATGTCTGTTTTTGTGCCAGTACCATGCTGTTTTTATCATTATTGCTTTGTAATATAGTTTGAAGTCAGGTATTGTGATACCTCCTGCCTCGTTCTTTTGACTGAGTATTGCCTTGACTATTTGTGGCCTCTTGTGTTTCCACATAAATTTAACGGTAGATTTTTCAATCTCTTTAATGAATGTCAATTGAATTTTGATGGGAATTGCATTAAACATGTAGATTACTTTTGGGAGTATCGACATTTTTACTATGTTGATTCTACCAATCCATGAATATGGGAGATCTCTCCACTTTCTATAGTCTTCCTCAAGCTCTTTCTTCAGAAGTTTATAGTTTTCCTTGTAGAGGTCTTTCACATCTTTTGTTAGGTTTACACCTAGGTATTTGATTTTGAGGCTATTGTAAATGGAATTGTTTTCATACATTCTTTTTCAGTTTGCTCATTGTTAGTGTATAGAAATGCTAATGATTTTTCTATGTTGATTTTATATCCTGCTACCTTGCTATAGCTATTGATGATGTCTAGAAGCTTCTGAGTAGAGTTTTTTGGGTTTTTAAGGTATAGGATCATGTCATCTGCAAATAGGGATATTTTCCTTTTATTCCTTCTTCTTGCCTAATTGCTCTGGCTAGGAATTCCAGTAGTATGTTGAATAGGAGTGGAGATAGTGGGCATCCTTGTCTGGTTCCTGATTTTAGAGGGAATGGTTTTAGTTTTTCTCCATTAAGTATAATGCTGGCTGTAGGTTTGTCATATATAGCTTTTATAATGTTGAGGAACTTTCCTTCTATTCCTAGTTTTCTTAGAGCTTTTATCATGAAATGGTGTTGGATCTTATCAAAGGCTTTTTCTGCATCTATTGAGATGATCAAGTGGTTTTTGTCTTTGCTTCTGGTAATGTGGTTTATTAGGTTTATTGATTTTCGTATGTTGAACCACCCCTGCATCCCTGGGATGAAGCCTACTTGGTCGTGGTGAATAATCTTTTTGATGTGTTGTTGAATTCGGTTTGCCATTATCTTGTTGAGGATTGTTGCATCAATGTTCATCAAGGAGATTGGCCTATAGTTCTCCTTTTTGGAGGTGTCTTTGCCTGGTTTTGGGATAAGTGTAATACTGGCTTCATAAAATGTGTTTGGCAGTTTTCCTTCCCTTTCTATTTTGTGGAACAGTTTAAGGAGGGTTGGTATCAGTTCTTCTTTAAAGGTCTGATAGAATTCAGCAGAGAATCCATCAGGTCCTGGACTTTTCTTTTTGGGGAGACTCTTGATTGCTGCTTCAATTTCATTTTGTGTTATAGGTCTATTAAGGTGATTAATTTCCTCTTGGTTCAGTTTTGGATGATCATATGTATCTAGAAATCTGTCCATTTCTTTTAGATTTTCAAATTTATTTGAATATAGGTTCTCAAAGTAATCTCTGATGATTTCCTGGACTTCCATGGTGTTTGTTGTTATCTCCCCTTTTGCATTCCTGATTCTACTAATTTGGGGTTTTTCTCTCCTCATTTTAGTCAGGTTTGCCAGGGGTCTATTGATCTTGTTTATTTTTTCAAAGAACCAACTTTTTGTTTCATTAATTCTTTGTATGGTTTTTTTTTTTTTTGGTTTCTATATTGTTGATTTCACCTCTTATTTTTATTATTTCTCTCCTTCTATTTGTTTTAGGATTTGCTTCTTCTTGTTTAGGATTTGATACATCTTGTTTGAGATGTATCATTAGGTCATTGATTTGGGATCTTTCAATCTTTTTAATATATGCACTCATGGCTATAAACTTTCCTCTCAGGACTGCCTTAGCTGTGTCCCATAGATTCTGGTAGGTTGTTTTTTCATTTTCATTGACTTCCAGGAACTTTTTAATTTCCTCTTTTATTTCATCGATGATCCATTCTTCATTAAGTAATGAGTTATTTAGTTTCCAGCTGTTTGCATGCTTTTTGTCTTTACTTTTGTTGTTGAGTTCTACTTTTACTGCATTGTGATCAGATAGTATGCACAGTATTATTTCTATTTTCTTATATTTGCTGAGGCTTGCTTTGTGCCCTAGGATATGATCTATTTTGGAGAAGGTTCCATGGGCTGCTGAGAAGAATGTATATTGTGTAGAGGTTGGATGAAATGTTCTGTAGACATCTACTAGATCCATTTGATCTATTGCATATTTTAGATCTTGGATTTCTTTATTGATTTTTTTGTTTGGATGTCCTATGCATTGATGATAATGGGGTGTTAAAGTCTCCCACAACCACTGTGTTGGCATTTATATATGCTTTTAGGTCTTTCAGGGTATGTTTGATGAAATTGGGTTCGTTGACATTGGGTGCATACAGATTGATGATTATTATTTCCTTTTGGTCTATTTCCACTTTTATTAGTGTGGAATGTCCTTCTTTATCTCGTTTGATCAATGTAGGTTTGAAGTCTACTTTGTCAGAGATAAGTATTGCTACTCCTGCCTGTTTTCAGGGGCCATTGGCTTGGTAAATCTTCTTCCAGCCTTTCATCCTAAGGCTATGCTTATTTCTGTCAGTGAGATGAGTCTCTTGTAAGCAACAAATTATTGATCTTCTTTTTTAATCCATTTTGTCAAACAGTGTCTTTTGATATGTGAATTAAGTCCGTTAACATTAAGCGTTAGTACTGATAGATATGTGGTAATTCCTGCCATTTAGTTGTCTTAGTTGTTTGAAGGTTTGATTGTGTGTACCTAAGTTGATGTTACTCTCTACTGTCTTGCTTTTTCTTTTCCTGTGGTTTGGTGCTGCCTGCCTTTTTATGGTTAAGTTGGGTGTCACTTTCTGTGTGCAGAATCCATTGCAGAATCTTTTGTAATGGTGGCTTTGTGGTCACATATTGTTTTAGTTTCTGCTTATCATGGAAGTCTTTTATTGCTCCATCTATTTTGAATGATAGTTTTGCTGGGTAGAGTATCCTGGGGTTGAAGTTATTTTCATTCAATGCCCGGAAGATCTCACCCCATGGTCTTCTTGCTTTTAATGTTTCTGTTGAGAAGTCTGCTGTAATTTTGATGGGTTTACCTTTGTATGTTACTTGTTTTTTCTCTCTTACAGCCTTCAATATTCTTTCTTTAGTTTCTGAACTTGTTGTTTTAATGATGATATGTCTTGGAGTAGTTCTATTTTGATCTGGTCTGTTTGGTATCCTGGAGGCCTCTTGCATCTGTATGGGAATATCTTTCTCTAGATTTGGGAAATTTTCTGTTATTATTTTGTTGAATATATTACACATTCCCTTTGCTTGCACCTCTTCTCCTTCTTCGATGCCCATGATTCTCAAGTTTGGTCTTTTGATGGAGTCAGTGAGTTTTTGCATTTTCTTTTCACAGGTCTTGAGTTGTTTAATTAATAGTTCTTCAGTTTTTCCTTTAATTACCATTTCATCTTCAAGTTCTGAGATTCTGTCTTCTGTTTGTTCTATTCTGCTGTATTGGCCTTCTGTTTTGTTTTGCAGTTCTGTTTTGTTCTTTTTTCTGAGGTTTTCCATATCCTGGCAGTTTTCCTCTTTAATGTTGTCTATTTTTGTCCTGAGTTCATTTATCCGTTTATTCATTGTGTTCTCTCTTTCACTTTGGTGTTTATACAGTGCTTCTATGGTTTCCTTTATTTCTTCTTTTGCTTTTTCAAATTCTCTATTTTTGTTGTCTTGGAATTTCTTGAGTGTCTCCTGTACATTTTGGTTGACCCTATCCAGTATCATCTCTATAAAATTCTCATTGAGTACTTGTAGTATGTCTTCTTTTAAATTATTCTTGTGGGCTTCATTGAGTCCTTTGGCATAGTTTATCTTCATTTTGTTGGAGTCTGGATCTGAGTTTCTGTTCTCTTCATTCCCCTCTGGTTCCTGTAGTAATTTTTTGCTGTGGGGAAACTGGTTTCCCTGTTTTTTCTGTCTTCCTGTCATTGTCTTTGATGTTGTTACTGTCCCTGTACTGTGTGCAATTAAGTATTTTCTAGGTTGTAATAATAACAATGGTAATATTTAGAATGGAAGGGTGAGCTGAGATGGAAAGCAAGAAGTTAAAGAAAAGGGGAAAGCAAATATACAGACAAGAGGGAGAAAGCAGAAAAAGGTTTCAGATAAGAAAGTTTCAAAGGTGTTAACAGGGAGCGTCAGTGTACTAATTGACAGTAAGCTGAACAGACATTAGAGAGACAGAGAGAGGATTGAAAATCAAAGGTAAAAAAATAAAAAATAAGTAAATGAAAGAAATATCTATATATAAAAATGAATTAAAATAAAACGGAAAATAGAAAATTAAAAAAAAAAAACCAAAAAACTTCCATGTTTATATACAATGCAGTTTCAGTCTTAATATTTTGGGTGTCCATCTCAGTCTCCAGTCTTCGAGATGGTGCCTGAGATGTTGTTCTGCAGTTGTCTCATCAAAGGGGAATGCATAAAGTAGAACAAAACTACACACACACATACACACACACACACACACACACACACACACACACACACACAAAAGCCCCACCAAGTGTCCCCAGTTCAAATGCAATACAGTTTCATTAAGTTTTTCAGCTTGCAGGTATAATTCGGTTGTTCTCTCTTCAAAGGTAGGGAGAAAAAGAAAAAAAAGAGTCTGGAGACAGTTCTGAGAGTGGTATCTGCAACTGTGGCTTGCCTGCCTGCTGCTCTCAGTCTGCTGTAGCTAGCAGCATTATTTTTGCAGATCTCTGGGGTGAACTTAGCACTCACCTGGTCACACAGGCTTTGTTTGTTCAGAGTTCTCCTGTGCGGGAGCCTCTGCTACAGTCTTTCCCCTTTCCAAGCACTGGGAAAGGTGACATTGCCCCTGCGTTGTCAGGCCGGCGTGTTTATTTACAGTTCATGTGGGACGTGGGCCTTCCCCCCTCTCCTGTGCAGTTTTCCTCCCACTGCCACTTTCATAAGCTTTCCTGCTCCTGCTTACTGGGCGGTGCTGCTGCTCCTGCCGGCTGCCATGTTTATTTACAGTTCACGTGGGAAGTGGGTCTTTCCTCCTCTCCTGTGGAGTTTTTCTCCCTCTGCCACTCTCACAAGCTTTCCCGCTCCTGGTTGCTGGGTGCGCGCCCTGCTCCCGCCAGAGGCTCTCCGGCCCGCTCGGCTTGTTTATTTACAGTCCCGGGAAGGATTCCCTTCCCCCAATCTTCAGCTCTCATGGCGCCCCACCCTCTTTCCAGCGTGTCTTAATTGTTCTTATTGCTTATTACTCAGTTTCTCTTTTTTTCCCCGGGTGGAGGTCAGTCTGTCCATGGGGCTATGCTGCTCTGGCCCAGGCTTGTCTCTGGGGGTACCGCGGTACTGCGAAGCTCACCTGGTCCGCGTCTTCCCAAGCTGTCTGGGTGCCAGCCACTGGCGGCCCCGGGGGCCCTCCTCCTTTCTCCGTTTAACGTGAGGTGGAGATTCTCTGCACTGACTGGAGATGTGGAGGGGTCAAAGTTATGCCTTTTCTCAGTGATTATGCCTGCAAAGTGTGTCTCCAGCGTATCTCCAAGATTTCACTATAGGAGGGTCGCTTTCTGCTTCCTACCTCTAGATCAAGTTATAAAATTTTTTGAGTACACACATACATACACATGTATACACACATATACATACATTTATAGTATGCCTTTAATTGATTTATGCATGTGTACATTTTATAATCCTTGTCACCAATTAAAATAGATTTCTTTTAAAACTTTTTGTTTTTTGGTACTGGGGTTTGAACTCAGGGCCTACTCCTTGACCCACTCCACCAGCCCTTTATTATGATGGGTTTTTTTGAGGTAGAGTCTTACAAAACTTTTGCCTGTTACTGTCTTCAAACTGTGAGCCTCCTGATATCTGCCTCCTGAACAGTTAGAATTATAGAAGTGAGCCACCACAGCCCAGCAAAACTTTTTGCTTTGAAATTATTATAGATTCACATGAACTTGCAAAAATATTAAAGAGGTCCTATATATTTTTCATCCAATTTCCTTGGATGGTTCATTATACATGACTATATCACAGTACTAAAACTAGGAAATTGACATTGGTAAAATGTGTTCTGCATTCCTCTTGACTGCATGTGTAGATTCAGAACTACTACATTACCACAAATATCTACCTCATGCTACCCATTTGTAGTGAAACTCACTGCTATCCACACCCTTCCTAATATCTGGCAGTCACAACCCTTTTTGCCATCATTTATCATCATTCTATGTTGTGTAAATATAATAATGTCATAGGTAACCTTTAGAGAATGGCTTTTTTTCCACTCAGTATGATGTCCTTTGGGTCTTTCCTGGCTGCTGATTAATTGATAGTTTTCTTCTTTCATTGCAAAGTAGCATTCTATAATATGGATATACCACAGGTTGCTTAACCATTTATGTAAGGGACTGTTTGTTTTTAATATTTTGTCTATTACAAATAAGGCTGTTATGAATATTTGTGTGCAGATTTTGGGAAGATTAAATTTTCATTTCTTTGCAATAAATGCCTGGGAATGTATTGCTGATTCATACAGTAAATTCAATTGAGGTTTTTTATTTTAAGAAACTGCCAGATTTCCAGAGTACATGTACAATTTTACATTCTAGAAATTCAAAGAAGCCCAGTTTCTCCACATCCTTGTCAGCATTTATCACTGTCCTTTTTTTCTCTTAGTGGTTTTCAGAGGGGCATGGTGATATCTCTTCATAGTCTTCATTTGTTTCCAGAATGGCTAGTGATGTTTAGCTTTTTTTTTTTTCATATATAGTCAGTCCTCTGTATTTGCCAGTAAACCAGCCACAGACTTATTATTATGTCTGTATTGAGTATGTATAGACTTTTGCTTGCCAATATTCCCTAAATAAAGCAGTATAACAACTATTTACACAGTACTTATATTGTGCTATGTATTGTAAGTAATGAACAATGATGTAAAGTATATAGAGGGAAATATACCAATTATATTCAAATGCTAAGCCATTTTATAAAAGGTACTTGAGCATTTGTGGATTGTGATATTTGAAGGGAGCTTTGGAAGCAATTACCACATACAGAAGAACGATTCTATTCATTTGCTATCCAGATATCCTCTTCAGGGAACTCTTTTTTCATGTCCTTCACCTATTTTCTAATTGTGTTACTTGTGTTTTTATTGTTGAATTTTGAGAGTTTGTTATGTGCTCAAGATGTAAGACCACTGTCAGATACATGGTTTGCAAATATTTTCTCCCAGTCTGCATATTGTCCCTTCATTTAAAACAGGGTCTTTATTTTTTAATTGAAAAATAAATCTTTGAAGTGTTTTTATTAATGCACAGCTCAGAAAGATACCATTCCTTCAGAAGCATGTCCTTGGTTCTTTTGATGGTTCTTCCTTTTTATGATACTTTCCTTTTTTTCACATTCTGTTTGAAACCAGGCTGAATCAACGCCATGTGTCAATGCTTGACAGCAGTCTGGATCCCAGAGTTTCTGGAGCCCAGGTTATCTGGAGGGTCACATAAGAGTTCTTGCCATCCAGAAGAGAAATTGTAAAGCAGAATGCAGTGCAAATTTTTTGAAAAACATTTCCATTTTCTTTTTGAGCTAGCATTCAGTAATAATATGAGGGGGTTTCATTGTGATAAGTCCATACATGCATATAGTGTACATTGAGCATGTTCACGCCCTCCATTATATTTCCAATCCCCTCTTTTTCAAACTGTTTTGTGAATTTCATTGTTGTCTTCATATATATGTAACATACTTCTGTCCTGTTCCTCCCTCAGTATAACAGTTTTTTCAAAGAATAAAAGTTTTAAATGCTGATTAAGTCTAACTTACATAATTTTTTCTTTTATGGCATATGTTTTTGTTATCATGACTAAGATCTTCTTTTGAGCCCTACACCCTGATGTCTATCTCTTTTTTTCTACTAAAAGTTTCATAGTGTGTGTTTAACTATATAACCAATTTAAATTTAACTTTTATGTAAATATAAGTATTAGATTGAAATAATTTATTGATTTACCTAGTTTATGGATATCCAGTTACTCTAGCAACATTTGTGGAATGGGCCATTCTTACTTCATTGAATTGGTTTTGTACATTTGTCAAAAAAAAAAAGTTGATCATATCTGTGCAGGTCTACTTTTGGGTTCACTATTCTGATGCATTGATCTATGTGTCAGTCCTTCCACCAATACAGCACAGCCTTGATTAATGCAGCCATATAATGAGATTTAAAGTCAAGTAGAATGATTTCTCTTACTTTATTCTTCTCTTTCACCATTATCTTAGTTACTCTATTGTCTGTGTCATATATAATTTAGGATAAGCTTTTCTATACTTATAAATTATGTTGCTGGGATTTGGGTTGGAATTGTATTAAACTTTTAAGTTGTTTAGGGGTAAACTACCATTCTTATAATGCTGAGTCTTTTAATATATGAGCACAGTAGTCATTCTAAAATAAGTATATTACTAGGTATTATTTTATTTGATTATCTCCATCAGTGTTTTTTTCAGCACAAAAGTCATATATATATGTATATGTATATGTGTAGTTAATTAGTTAGTTAGATTTATACCCAATTATGACATTTTTGAGTGATTGTAAATGGGACTGTATTTTTAATTTTGGTGTTCCTGTGTTCATTGCTAATGAACAAAAATACAATTGATTTTTCCATGTTAATCTTGTTTCTTGTGACTTTACTGAACTCACCTAGCCTTGGAAATTTTTGGAGGTGACCTAAGATTTTCTGTTTAGGCCACCATGTCATCTGCAAATGAGGACACTTTTATTCTTCCTTTCTTATGTGTACAACTTTTATTGTACTTCCTTGTCTTATTGTACATACTAAAAGTTGAAAGCTGATGTCCCTACATTATTCCTAACCAATAGGGACTGAATGTATTCCATTCAGTCTTTCACATTATGTATGATGTTAGCTGTAGGTGTTTTGCATGTGTATTTTATTAAGTAGAAGAAATCAACTTCTATAATTGGTTTTCTGAGAGCTATTTTTTAAAAATTATGAATGGGTGTAAATCCTGTTAGAATCTTTTTCAGCATAAATTTATATGATTATTTTTTCCTTGAGGCTATTAATATAGTGATTACATTGATTCAAAAGAACATTTTAATTGCTGTTTAATTCATTATTAGAAATTAGTTATTCTTGCATAATAAACAACCATTTTATCTGGATCAACCAAAATTGTTGAATTCATAAGAAAGAAAAGTAAAAAAAAATTAAAGCTATGAAATCTGATTACCATTGGTGAAAGAGAGAAAGAGTACTGTTGGTGAAAGAGAGAAAGAGAAATACAGATAGAAAGAAAGGAAAAGAAAGGAAGGAGAATGTGAGAGAGTTAAACACACCAGAATTCATGGTAGTATTTATAATTAGACTGACTTGGTTTCTATTTAATTACATTACTTTTTCCTTGTTACTTATTCATTTCTTTACTTTCTGCTATCATCTACTTTTTCTTTGTAAAGCTGGGTGCTCCCTGACTTGAGAATCCATAGAGAACATGTGCAGGATACTGGTGACCTATTGAGAGATCTTGGAGTCTCCAGTGCAACAGTTTGTTCAACAGAGAGCCAAATGTAGAGAAAAAGTAGGATGAACAATGAAGGTGAAATAAAGTCACCATGTAAACCTATGATACTTGCTGGAATCATTACATTTAAAACCTTTAAGAAAAGGCTTCAAAGGACACAATGGTAATATATTGATTTTATAGAATGAGTTGGTGGCAGACATGACCAATTGAGAGGACTTTCTACCTATCACTTTCTACCAAGTATAGGAAATAAGAAAGTCTCCTTTGAGATTGATCAGGAAAACCAGCTGTGCTGTGATCATTTGACCCTGCTATATAAACTCTACTGTAGACAAACATTGCTCTCATTCAGCCTTGACCTGTTTGACATGCTTGGATTGTATTACTGCAACAGGAAGAGAAAGAAATAAAGACCCACCAATTCATTTGAGAGCAATAAAAGCTTAAATTTAGTGTAATATAAATAAGTGATCTAGAGAAAGAAGACAAGATGAATTATCATTAATATGCAGTATTTTTATAGGACTTCATATTTTGCAAACAGCTTCGTAATCCAGTATAATGTATCTAGGAGGGTGGGCAAGTGGATGGATGTGCTGTGGGCTACAACGAATAGCAATTAGCACATCCATTAATAGTGCTTTATGTATGTTTTTATTGTCTGATTGTTCACATAAACTAGCCTGTCTTATTTTGGGTTTTGGTAACTTTGGTAATTACTAGTATAATGTAAATGAATATGCTCAAATTTCTTTTGTTCTAAATTTCTAGGTCTGAGCCTGACATGTGAATATGCTACTGCACAGAATATAAGCATAAGGAGTATGCTTAATAAGAAAATTTTTATTTCTTGTCAAACAGTGATTAACATGGCCTTCAGAATTTTACTTATTCTTTAAAGGCGTCCAGTCCTTTTTTTTTATTACTGCTCCTTCCTTAAGTTGCCCCCCCCTACTTATATGACTACTGGATGCCCCTCCACCAATTTATTTTAAAGGCCTTACTTGTATTGGCCTTCTGTCTGGTTTATGACAAAGTCTTCCCACTTTGAAGCTTCCTAATTGTTATTCCTGTGAACTCACCCAGATTTGTCAGCTTTGTTTTTTTATATGGACCCAAGTATGTCCCACTGTCCTTCCCTGTGTAGATGGTCTGGTTTATTACATATCCAGGGTTGGAGAAATGAATTCCTGTGGTTCTGTTATGCTTGTTCTTATCAAATTTCCTTCCATTAGCTTGGATCAAAGTTTTAATTTTCACAGGAGTGAACTCTAAGAACTTCTAGAGGTTTATTTAATAGCAAATGAATAACAGAGTTATGAGTAACATGAATGGTTTCTAAAATATTCTTTTCATCTAGTCCTTATAAGCATGTGTACTGCACACTGTCTCTCCTTTCCCTGGTGAGCTAATAGACAGTTTAGAGCAGGGAGCAAGGACAATGCCTACCGTACAGTAGGCCCTCAATATGTGTATTAATGTCTGAAGCCCCTACAGTGACTCTTGCATGAAGTGGAGGTTACCAAAATGTTCCTTCTAGATTAAAACCTAGTGTGGGTAATGCAACAAAAATTGTACACCTGGACAATGCGTTTGCTCCTATTTGTTTCATCTTACATTCTGATAGCTATGGAACAGGAAAAGAGAGTAGTTTCAAGTGAGTCATGAGAGAACAGTTAAAATCACAAAGTTTAGTCTGTTCATAGCTTTTTTTTTTACTGACAAAAGCAGAAAGAAATTCATCAGTGCATTTGTTGGAAAGAATCACATTGTACTCTGATTAAGAATATGCTGAGACTTGCTTTTTAAGATAACTTTATAATTGTACCACACATCAGTTTTTAAATAACTGGGGAAAATGTTCCATACTTCTAAATTATTCTTTGAGGGTCAGAAATTTAAGGCAGATATTTTAAATCAAAGTTGGTATTTTGTTGTGAACATAGTTATGTTTCTGAATACTGAAAAAAATCTATGTAAAGATAGTTAAATGAGAAAATAACAAAAACAATAGTTTGTTGTTCCTTGTTATTGGTACTTACTACTGTAAGTATCAAACTTGGAGCCTCTCCATTCAAACTTGAAAATCCTAAGATTATTAGTTAAGAATGTTAGGAGGAAAGTATACTATTATAATCACTAATATTTATGATCTAATAATAACTTTTGATTGCATTGAAGAAAGGAATTTTATTTGCTAAGACAAATTATACCTCTAACATAGAGAAAATTGATAGCATAGTTAAAATCCTAATCTGATTGCAGTTAAACAAAATCAAAGTGGACTAAAGTTATGTTTACTATGAAAAACCCTTAAATGTATTTCTCTTGCTTATAGTTATTTTAAGATGCAGAAAATAAGGGGAAGTTATTGATATGTATATGTCAAGGCCCCAAAGTGATAGTTAATTTCAAATGAACAAAAATCTCTATTTACTTTAAACTCAAGAGGCAACTATCCAAGTAATGCAAGGATAGGAATGCAAAATGTTCTCTGTTTTGGTTTGGAAATGAAATTTTCCTTACAGACTCACATGTTGAATGCTTGGTCCCCAAGCACTATTAGGGAGGTTCTAGAAACTAGGAGGTGGAACCTTGTTGGAGGAAGTAGGTAACTGGGGGGCATGCCTTTGAAGGTTATACCTTCCTCTCCCTGCTTCCTGATTGCAATGAGGTTAATAGCCTCAACCACCTGCTCCCACTGCTGTGATGTTCTACCCTCGCCCATAGGGTCAAGCAATGGTAGACTGAATCATCTGAAACTATGAGCTAAATAAATCTTCTTTTCTTACGTTGTTTCTGTCAGATATTTTGTCACTGAGACACAAAGTTTGACTAACACAATCTCTATCAGGTATCAAAGGTGAATACAGAAAAGAACAAAGTAGGATGGTAGGAGATCCCTTTGTTGTTTCTAAGTACTGAGCCTTGTGCTTTCGAGGTTAATGCTCTACCACTTTAGTCATGTCCTTGATCTTTTTTTTTTTAACTTAATTATTATTATTTTGTTTTCAGAGTAAAGTCTCATTTTTTTTCAGAGCCATCCTTAGACCATGATCTACCTACCTACACATTTCACGATGCTGGGATTACAGTTGTGCATCACCATGCCTGGCCTGTTTTTTGAGATCAGTTCTCAGTAACTTTTTGCCTGGACTGGCTTTGAACAGCAATCCTACAATCTCTGCTTCCCAAAAGTTGCTGGGGTTATAGGCATAAACCACTACTTCTAGTCCTAGCTATCTCTTTTGAACAGAAAAATCTATCTTTATACGCCTAAACATTTTTCGACTTGGGCCAACTCTGTGAGTTTGGTGAGCCTTCATGTAAGAAATGAGGGGCATTACATTATGGAAGTCTCCAATCTCCTTTTTCCAGTACTTTCTTTTCTACTAGTGTATTAACCAAGTAATCCCAGAAACCTCCTCAATCTTATAAGCTTAGTGATGTTAATATCACCAACCAGAAAATTAGAGTGTTCCTTTTCTGGAGGGAATGAACATATTGATAGGGTTATTTTAAAATGCTCATAAAGTGTTAAAATTACATCAATACATAACTTAAGAAAATTCATCAAAAGTATCCTTATTTTCAGTGTCATAATTCAACTAATTTTTTTCTACTTCTCACCTAAGTAGAAAATTGTGAGGTCTTACTTTTCATTCATGGTGGTTTTAAATATTATTTCATTTCATTGAGATAAGGTCTTTCTATGTCTTCCAAGAGGTAGCCTTGAACTCACAATTTTTCTGCCTTTGCCTCCCAAATGCTGGTATTATTAGCATGCATCACCATGGTTGGCAGTTGTCAGACCTTTCATAATATTCTTGTTTAATCTTGACACACTGTCTCATCCAATTAATATTCATAATGTTTTTCCCTATTTGGAGACATTAAAGTTGTTCAAATTTAAAAATATTACAGATAATATCAGAAGCATTGTTTCAGGGAATTAACTTTCTTCTTTTGAATTATTTCATTATAATGAATTTCCTTTGGAAAGTCAAAGCAAATGATTCTTTCTCATTTTTACCATTTATTCTCTGAATTAGTATCAATTTATACTACTGCTAGATATTTATTAACACTATAGTTTCCCTTTGGAAAATCAGATTTTTGAACACCTTAACAGAAAAGCTCAAGGAGCCAGTGAACACTTGGAAGATCACTACCAAGAAAAAAGAAATCCAGGATCTTTTAAGTTTAATGAATTTCTAAATAATCTTTTTTCTGTCTTCTCCCAAGGAAGACCTTGATTATGAAAGGGTAAAATGAAAGATTATTTAGTAATTGCATTGTGTATCTAAGGAATTTGTCATGTTCTATTATCTATTTCTAACTTTATCTTGCTGCTTACATTATCATACTACATTGTATATATTAGAAGTAATTCCATTACATCACGTGAAAAATTTTAATGAGAAGATAAACATCTTCATAAACTATGTCTTATATTATTCAATTATCTGAGGTCTAATAATTATTTCTAAAATATGTTAAATTTGAAGGGATTACTTTTCTTTTGGCCAGTGAACTATACAACATTTCTTCTCAGCACTCAAGTGGCTGAGGCAGGAGGAACAAAAGCTTGAGGCCAACCTGGGCTAAATGGTGAGAACTTGTCTCAGAAAAAAAATTGAAATTTATTGATGGGGGAGACAGTGGCACCTTAAGATAATATTTCCATAAGGAAAATGCAGCAAAATCTAATAAGACTGTGAAATTTATTCTCAAACCTGAAGAATCTCAAAATATGGTTGCTGAACTATGAGCATCCACATTACTTAGTAAGTTATTAGAAATACAAATCTCAGTCCCCCAGACCCCCTGAATAAGAAAACTCTACAGCATTTGAGCAATTGAGCCAGCTGGTTAATAGCTGGTTAATAACCCTCCTGGTTATTAGGCTGTGCACTAAAAGATTGAGAACCAGTGCTTTAGCATCTTCTGGTTGATTTACAATGCTGTTACCTTAATACAGTTTCAGAGAAGTCCTGAAGAGGACAGAAAATACCACCACACAATAAGAATCTCTAAACTTTGTCCAAATGTTGACCATGGAGTATCTGTTTTATGCTCCATCAAATATATCCATTCCTATAGAGATGTAATCTTTGAGACTAGCTCAAATAGCTGCTGCAAGTTTCATCCTGTTTTGTCAGTACATTTACATGTGTTCATTAGTGTTTGGTACATTTCTTGAGGCTGGACCATGAGAAGATCCACAGCCTTTTATTAGACAGTAGCAAGATTGTTCATTACCTGCTGAGTTGATTCACAAACTCTATCTGTCCTGCCTATCTTAACATATGTGAGTAAGAGTATATTATTTGCTTAATATTAGAGATGATAACATATATGAGTAAAAAATTAAGTGGTCATGTTCAGTGAATGAACTAGTCCTAAGTGAAAAAAAATTAGAGCCTATGGACTATTTATTATTTGAAAAGAAGTGAAAATAACCATGATATGAGAATATAAAAATAATAAAATAGAAAATTAGAAATAATTACCTTTGCATGTGCTATGAAGCTGCAAGTTGAATTTCTTTCCTATGTTACCAGTTCAAGGGTTAATGGGAAAATATGTTCTTCATAGCAGACTTCTGACAGTTTAATGATAGTGATCAAGCTTTGTACATTTTATTTAAACATCTATAGTCAACATGCTCTATTAATAGCTATCTTTATACCTTTTGCAAACATTAGATTTTAAGGAAAAATGTTATTTGTTATCTCAGCACAAAAGTCTTCATTTGTGTATGTTTTATATTTGCATGCCTTTATCCTGTGCACTTAAATTACAAGGAAATTCCGTAGTTCAAATGAGCATGAAGTTGTTTGGCAAACTTGAGATTACATAGCTATAAAACCTTTGGTAGATGGTATCTATAAATAGAGGTGTCTAACGTGGAAAAAGCTTTCTGAAGAATATAAATGGGCCTTTTTCAATAAGCAACGGAGAGGAGGAAAGCCTACAGCATTGATTTAAAAGATTGTAATTAGAATTAGGTTCCAATAATTAGATCCCAGTAGACTGAGTTCAGGCTTTCTATTTCCTCAAACAAACAAAACATAAATGAGTGTAGGATGTCATTTCTGCAAGACTGAAAATAGAAATGGAATTTTAAATAAAGATTGTGAAGCAAAATGAGGCATTTTAATTCTTGCACCTGGCTTCGTTCTATAATGAAATGCAAATTAATTCTAAAAATCTCTGACCTCTGTTTTGCTGATTGCAGCCTAAAATCACTCATTTAGTTTTTAGAAAAAGAGAAAATGCACACCAAGATGAAGCTAGTCAGTGTATCTACCTTGGAATTTCATAATAAAGTCAGGTGATTGACCCAAATGGCTAAATAATTTTTTATTTCCAATATCAAGAATGATGAAAAACAAAGGATGGAATACTTGTATGAATTGGAGATAAAGCCATTACAATTATTCGAAACTATCCATTGGCTTAAAATTTTACTCATTCTTCCCTACTGATCTCTTATGAGATGTTTACTTATTGTAGAGTCTTTATTTCTAAATTCCTAAAAGAAGTAAAACTGGGCTCTACTTTTCAGCATTGAAAAATATCTGAGCTTCACTAATTAACACTGATGGCAAAAAAAATAAGGACAAACATAGTCTCCTAGATGTTTAAGTAGGAAGCAACCATTACACGATTGTAGAGAATATATGAGCTGATTAAGAGGTGAAGGAACTTTAAGTTTCCTTCTGGATTTTTCCTGATAATTATATCTTGTTTTGTTTTAGTTTAGCAATTAATGTTTTTATCAATTTATCTAGGAGGAAAACAAACCTGAAAATATTTAACAATCAAAAATGATGATCAATATAGATGAAGATATTCATAAAAAAGCTATCATACAACATTGTGAGATTAAGATGAAAATTTTGGATGTAATGAAGTATTCATATTTATACCCACATCTATTCTAAAAATAGATTAAAGCTCTTTTTAAATAAGAACCCCTAGACTTTATTCATGAAGTTAGGCTCTGAGTTTCCTAGTTACAAGCACAAATGAAAACAATATGTCCATATATTCTTAAGTTTTAGCTATAAACACTAGTGAAAATTTTTATTAGGGTTAGTAGTGTACAGGGTAGACACATATTCAATAAATGCTGATAATTTTCTTTATCTTATTAAGTCACTCAAAACACAATAAGAAAATCAAAATAAAATAAAACAAACAAAAGTTGATAGTTTGGTTTTCTTGATTTTATTTCACTGTTCAGTTTATTAATGTTGGAAATTTGAATAGAGTAGAGTGGCCTAGTGATTTTCTGGGCTCCTCATCCCAATTCACCTTTCAATGTGAGATATCAGAATGGTGGTTTTTAAGTCTGTAGTCCCAGAGTCCTTTACAAAGATTTCAGAAATGACATTTTGGGTAAGAAAGAAAATAATTTACCCCAAACAATTTACAAAGAACTGTTTTACTCTGAATAAGAAATTAGTTTTCTCTGTTTTACAATGATGGATTATATTTTGATTTTCTTTAAACAAATTCTACTGAAAAGTTTTGGTAATCACAAGGTAATGATCACCAAAAATGCTACAGCAAAATGAATATATAGATGACACTAGAAGGTGAGATTTGTGAAATCTTTACAGAGAATCTTAACTCTTGATTAATGGATAGTTTTCAGAATGCTAGCAAGCCTCTAAAATTATAAGAAAATTCTGTATGTTTTAGATGTAGTTATCTGGAGAATGGCCAAAAGTTTTCTTTGGTTCTTGTTATATTATCATAAATTTTAAAAACTATCTATAATTAATAAATAAAACATAATAGAGAAAAATGAAATCTTTTTTAAGGCCCTCCTAAATATATTTCCCTTCTTTATGCTCTGAAACACAATAACTCTCTTTAACTCAGAGTGTAATTCTTACCTGTTTATGTACTTTTTCTACATATATGGAAATCTCTGTTAAAATATAATGCATTGTTGTATTTTTATGACCATTTCCATAAATATTTCACTTCAAATATCATTTTTCTTGTTCTCTTATAAGACACTTTTTAAATTTTGACATTGGTAGATATAGATTCTAGTTCACTCATTTTAATTGCCAACACAATTTCATGTAGTGAATATGTCACATTTAATCAACTCGTCTCTATGAAAAAAATAAAAGCACCTTCCACTCACTCATTATGACAAGCAGCATGGCAGGGATCATCCTTTCCCACATTTTTAAGGGTTGAAGTAGGCCACACATATAACTAGAAGTGTACTTGATGTTCATAAATTGTGCATATCTTTAAGTGTGTACAATGCATAGAGTGTGTAAAAGTCAATTATTATCCAAAATAGCTATGTTTTTTTCATATTCTTCCCAGTGTTATATGAATGTTCATGGTTTTTTTTTGCACTCAATACTGATATATTCAGATTATGATTTTTAGGGGTGAATGAACAAAAAATAGCATCTCATCACTACTCTCATTTGCATTTCCCTGATTTCTAGTTTGATTAAGTATCTTCTCAATCTTACTATCCATTGAGGTTCTTTCTGTGAGTCATCCTTATTTGTGTATTACTCGTTTTTTTCCTAATAAGTTAATTTTTTTCTTATTGTAATATAGTATTTCTTTATATGTAATATAATAATTTTGTTGATTATATATGTTACCAATATTTTTTTCTAAACTGAACCTACTCTTTCAATTTTGTCCATGGAAAATTTATGTTTAATCTTTTAAAAAGTTTTTTTATTGTTGTGCTGGGTCGGGGTACATGCATTGTAGCACTTAGAAAGGTTCTTACAATGTTTCAAATATATCATACTCGAATTCACCTCTACTGCTTTCCTTCATCTCCTCCCTCCCCTGATTCCTGGAATAGTTTCAACAGGTATCATTTTTGCATTCACATACATGTGTATACCTTATTTGCACCATATTCATCCTCCTACCCTTTTCCATGCCACCTCCACCTCCCCACCAGTGCCAACCCCCACCTCCCATTCTGTCCTCCTGTTCTTGAACTTTGTAGAAGAAAAAACATAAAAGAGAAATAAGATATTTTTGCTAGTTTGAGATTTAAAAAATGACTGTTTTATTTATGGTTTGTGCCATTCCATGTCTTATTTTAAAAATCTTACCCTATCATGATTTTATAAAATTATCCTATCAATCTTTCAGATGCTCATACAAAGGAGAAAATATTACTGTTCATATTTAGGCCACTAATCCATCTTCCTATTTTGATAGTCCATGTTTCTATATATTCACAAACTTTTTTTTGGTAGAGTGGCCCAAACTTGAATTGCTTCAAAGTCTTCTACAGTGATTGAAGCAATTTAATTATAATCTTGATATGCTATATGGGGTAAAACCCATATTTATCACCTTAAAACTAATTTAAATATTTCTGACATTCTCCTCTTCCAGATGAGTAATAGGATCATTCATCATTTTTCAAGAAGTATCTGTTTGGATTTTTATTGAAGTGATTTTGAGTTTGTAAATTAATTTCATGACAATTGATGCTTTTTTGGAATTGAGACCTCTGATCCATGAACATTGTATATTTACACATATTTTTACATTTTTCTTTATAAATATCAGTAAAGATAATTTTTTTTTTCTTTTTTGTGGTACTGGCTTTTGAACTCACAGCCTCATGCTTGCTAGGGAGGTGCTCTAC
The DNA here is from genome assembly GCF_047511655.1 of Castor canadensis. NCBI lineage: Eukaryota > Metazoa > Chordata > Mammalia > Rodentia > Castoridae > Castor > Castor canadensis. The sequence continues at coordinate 141,728,990 of NC_133390.1, read as the reverse complement.
TGCATCTCAGATAAAGATTAAAAAAAATCTTTATTTTTTATATGTAAGTTTTTTAACTTCATTTGGAATGTCTGGGTTTAACTTAATTATCCTGTTCTGCTGCCTATTGATTTTTGTTTCCTGTTTCTTTCCCAAGATGTAAATGTACAACAGTCTTCAGTTCTGGAATACGTAGTCATTATTGCCTTTCTCCCATTCTCTCTATTCTTTCTCAAACTCATTTAAGACTCTTGCAAATCATACAAATATAGTAAAAATACATAAAATCTTGCAGGAGCGTCTGAAAAATTATAGTCATACGACATATGTATGTATATGTGTGTTCTATATTTGTATGGTCTTTCATGATCCCCAAATTCACTTCCAGGGTTTCCAACTATACTAAACACACTTTTAGTCAGAATAATACATTTGCCTTCCACCTAAGACTCATTTGAAGACATTCTCATGACTTATTTTCTGGGTCAGCTTTTCCTGAGCCTATGCATCTTTCCTTGTTTTAATACTGTGCAGATAGTCGATATAATTTGTCCTTGGAAACTGTACTTCCAAAGAAGTAGAGTACCATTATTCCTTAGTGAGAAAGAGAAAGATTCATTTCCTGAACTTACCCATTCTCCAACCATATGCATACATAATCATATGTATATATTGCATAGCATAATTATGTGAGATCTAAATTGAGGTTATAAGAGGACGTTTACTAATCACTGCTGCTAATGATAAAGAGAAAACTTACAAAAGCATATGTTGTTTGCCTTGAGGGGATTAGTTATCATGTAATTATGTGACTTTTTCCCATACCAGTACACAATTGAGACCAAACAACTATACATCAATGATGATGGATTGGTTTGGCCAAAGTTCTTCACAACTTTCAAAAAAGGAGGATTATTTGCTCAGAAAATGGGCTGACATTGGATTAACATCTATCTGCTTCTGTCTTTACTTGTATATTCTTACACTTTGCAAAATATCTGAGACTTTACTTCTATTATTCAAGTAAATCTTCCAACTGTGTGCATAAATCATTTATCTTGATATCACTAAAATATCTACCTCAGAAAATCCATCCATCAAGTGCTTTCCAATTTATTATTATTTTAAATCTATTGATCTACTCAGTAACATAACACTAACATAAAAAAGTCATATGGTTTATAGATAAACTCATAGGATACCTGGGACTTGGAACTATCTTCTCCTTAAAGTTCCAAATAATACACCACTGATTTTGACCAACAATATGAAGAAAATTAAACCTTGCCAATCCCAGTGAGTGGATTAATCGAAAGAGTTAAAACATAAAAAGGCTCAGGTGCTGTACTTGTGCAGTAATTTGGTAAGGCAGCTGCTAATTATGAATCAAGACTGAGAACAACCTTGGGAAAACCTCAGTATGCCAAGATTTACCCATTGCAAGATCAGGATCTGAGCCAAACGGTAACTTGTGTGATTATTAAAAAGACTGCTACAGTAAAAGTGCCTGGGTTGGATTGCTCTCAACGTTTTTAAGCATTTAGGTAAACAAAAGTTAGTATTACTTAACTTTCTGGAATTGTTCTTTCTTTCTTTCATTCCTTTAAAGAAAAAATATCAGATTTAGAGAGAAGTAGTCAGAAAAAGGAAGAAAGGAAACCAGCTCTTTTAGAATGCCTATTATACATTGAGTACAGCCTTAAAGCAGGACACTTCTTATAGTTCAGCTCATTTAATTCTCATAACCCTATGAGACTGCTCTCTTGCCTATTTTATAGATAGTAAATTTGTGTCCCAGAAGGATAAAATTTTTCAAGGCTACACACTGAATCACCATTTCAAATCCAAGACTATCTTTTCCCCAAGCTTGTTTACTTCTTTTAGATTAATAATAATAATAATGGATTTATGTATCAACATAGCTTCATCTCAATGTTCCTTGACTTGTAAGTACTACCAACATTAATTGGTAACGTCTTTGACACCATATAGTTCATGTTTACTATATGATTTAGGGATATCTAACTGTTCTTGAGAACTTGTGAGTGGTGGCCAGAGAGACAATACAGTTAATAGTTGTTATTGATACTTGCTTCAGGATTCTTCACTTTGTGGAGAGGTAATGAATGGAAGATAGTCTTACAGAATGTTAGCTAATTGATAGCTAATTTTAATGCTCTTTATGACTTGGATCCTAGGAAAGGTATGGATGTGAGTAGTGCAAGGGGAGGGAAGTAAAATTGGGCCCTTCAGTTCCTGGGGAGCTGGTTGGATATCCTGAGATGGGACAAAAGGACAGGGTTTTGTATCACTACATTAATTAGTCACTGAGTATTATGGTTTGAATATTAAATGCTCTTTACTGGCTTGTGTAGTGGGTTCTTGGTTGCCGGCCAATGGCGTTTGGGGAGTTATTGGCTCCTGAGGCCTCAGGTCTAATCAAATGGATTAATCATGTGATAGGTTCAGAACATGGACACACTACTGAAAGGTGACAAAAAGCAGGATGTAGGCCCTAGCTGGAGGAAGTAGGTCACTGAGGAAGTGTCCTTGGGGGGGTCTGTATCTTTTTCTGACTCCTTCTAGTATCCTCTTTCTCTGTTTACTATCTACCGTGAGCCTTTGGCACATGTTCCCTCTACCATAATGTTCTGTCATACCATGGGCCCAGAATTATCAGAGTCAAGAATTATGGACTGAAACCTCTGAAACCATGAGCAAAATAAATCCTTACACCTTTTAGTAGCTTCTATCAGATATTTTGTCATAGCAATGAAAAGTCTGACTAATACACTGGGTTTGGGTTTCTGCTGAAAGGAAGAATGATTTTGGGTGAGGTGGCTTTCTTTAGCTGAAACAATTTCTGGAGAGGGCTGACGGATGAGAGCTGTCAGCCAACAGTCTTCTCAGTAGTGGAGGGGATACCCTCTTTTGTCCTGTATGTTTTCTATTGCCAATGCAACAGATTACCACAACTGCATAACACAAACACATGTTATTTCCCAGTTTCTGTGGGTCAAGAGTCCAGGCACAGCTTACCTGAGTCCTCTGCAAGGCTACAAGCAAGATGTTGAGCAGAATTTGGTCCCATCTGGAAGTTCAACTGGGGAAGAGTCCACTTCCAAACTCACTCACATTTTTGGAAAAATCCATTTTCTTGTAACTGTGGAATTTAAGGCAGCTTTTATCCATTTCTTTAGAGCCAGCAAGGAGTGCAAAATTTCCAGACAGGCAGATTTTTTGAGCTGGTCTGCTATCCAGATGGATTTTTATTAGTATAACATAATCACATCTATTCACCCTTGCCATATAGCATAAGACATCATGAAAAGACATTCCATTATATTTTACCTATTCTACTGGTTACAAGCACGTAGCAAGTCTTTCTGGCACCCATAAGGGCAGAATTACACCAGGAGATGAGACCAGAACAGTCCAGATGGAGAAATCTATGTGGCTTAGCACAGTGTTCATAGCACCTGTTATTTGGAAATCACATAGAAAGTAAAATTTCATAAATCCTACAGATCATTAAGAAAGCTGAGGCACTTTAGGACAAATGAGAGTATAAATTATCACTCTGTTTAACAGATAAGCAAATGAATAATCAGAATGGACTATTGCTATATTAATAGCTGGAAAAATAAAAGTGGAGAAATAATCAAAACAAACATTTTGCATCCTATGGCTAATAGTGAGAATTATAGAGGATGCCACTAATTTGAATAAAGGCAACACTATCTCATATCACTAGCTTACTCTTGCTACCAGGATTATGAGAAAGCTCTTATAAAGTGCTAATATTGTCTAACTTGCTACTGCAAAATTACTTTTAGCCAGGAATTGAGAGGTTAGAGAATTATAAAACTTGAATGCTAGATAGGCCACTCTTATTATACAGGTGAGGAAACCATAGAAATAAATTAATGAGTTCAAAGTCAGACAACAAATTAGTTACCTATAACTAAGACAGAAACTCAAGTTATCTGACCTTGAACTCAGTGATTTACTCATCATACTCTGCCAACTCCAAATTTCTATAATTTTTATTTTTAATGTCTATCTAAGTATGTTACATTAGACCATTTAACATTCATCTTCATTAGAAAACAGTTACAGCTCTAAAGTCCCTTAATACTCATGGGTCTCAGCAGAGAAGGGAAGCCTGCTATAGAAATTGAGAGAGAAATAGAGGGAGAGAGAAGGTGAGAGAGGACAAGAAGGACAAAGAGAGATGGTGGAACTGATGAAGAGTAAAAGGGGAGGGAAGAAAAATGAAAAGATAAATAATCAAGAAGAATTGTTTTAGTTCATTTTAGCTGCTTACCTCTAAATAAAATTGAAAGCCAAAAACTTGAATACCCTTAACTTATTTTCATTATGAAGTAACTAATGTTTCTTATTTATGTTCCACCTCCCAAGTACTCCCTGTGTGAATCTGTATGCTTAATCCATTTAAGAAACACATAAGGAATTTTCACAGTCTAACATGTTTCCAGACTGGAAATATTTTCACTAATATAGCATTTTCTTGGGTAAAGAAAGAAGCTGTCTCCCTACTGGTCTAAAACTTAGATAATATATATGGTTACATTTAGTTGCTTCACGTATGTTAGGATAAATGCCTTTGCAGAATGATTATTATTCTGCTAGTGACATCCTAGAGAAAAGTTTGTGGAGAGCCATGAATTTGGTGTCATTAGTCATTGATGATGACAATGATGACAGGAAGATTCAAGTGACAGAATTATAGAGGGGAAGAAAGTCACTGGTGGAGAGAGCCATTAGCGGGCAGCTTTGATAACCCAGGCATGAGGAGACAATGCCATATTAGAGTAATAGTGAGGGAAGGGAAAAGTGAAACCACGTGATGGAGAAGCTTTTAGGGAAAAATTGAGAAGATATATGACTGATGGACTATATTTGAGCACTAATATTTATAATAATATAGCTTATATTTAAAGGTTGTATTACATTTATTTATTTTTCAATAAGGCTATTATACAATTGATTAAAGTATGATATAGTCTTCCTTTGCTTTGAGAGGGTAATTTATTTCTGGAAGAAAAAATAACTATTACCAAGCATGTTCATCTAAATCAAAGCTTATTTATTATCAAGATTAATGATACATGATCAATTCAATAATTAAAATATATGTGATAATTGATTTCTGTATATTTGAAATTTTAGTGCAAATAAAACACAAACAGAACCATAAAAACATGAAAAATGAAAAAATTATGAATTATGCATGAGATTATCTTTATTATAAACTAGCAAACTATCTCCTCTGAGAATTCAGTACAACACATGCCAGATATAGAACAAGGAAGACTGCATGGTGACTCTCATTTCATGGTGCTCTGTTGCCAATGAGGTGTGTTCTAAATTGGTCCTAATAGATGTGAAGAAATTACTTCAAGTCAAAGTAAGGTATTAAAGGAAACCTTTTGTAAATATTGAATGCTCATAATCTTACTAGTTACCTCAAGAGAAATGACTATATATGGTACCATGATAGGATACACCTAACAATGACATAGTCTTCAAGAGGTGGACAGCATCTTCATGTATGTCTGACCTTTCCACAGGGGCTTCAAATGCATGCAAACTTAAACTCTTATGAGAGTTCCAGAATTTGATCATTTTTGGTTTCGAAAAAATAGTAATTTCAAATTCTGTTGCCTAATATTTGCCACTCTCAATTGGCAGTTCCACTTAAAATTGTCTTGGCATTATGTGGTCACATGAAAACAAAATCTTGTTTTCTCCACGGAAACCTGTTCCAACTACGGGTGTCCAAATTTTGACAAGTGATAACATTCATTCTATTGTTCAAATCTCAAACCTGAGTGTTATTCTTATTTTTCCTTTTCCCCCTCATACCTCACATTCAATTCACCTGCAATTTCTTTCAACTTCACCTGGAATATATTTGTAATTTGTATACTCTTCTCTGTGTCCACCACCTACATCCTGTTTTGCTTATTGTCTTTTCATTGAATTCGTGCAAGAGAATCTTAGCTAGTCACTTAGCTTCACTCTTGTCTCCCTCTAACTCATTCTGTCAACAACAGCATGAAGAACATTTGACAATGTGAATAAGATTGTCATTCCCTTGTTTAAAACTCTCCAAGGAGTTCCATGATACATAGATTTCCATGTACACAAGGCTCTGTATATTGTGGCCCAGTCTGTCTGTCTGGTTTCTTCTCCTACTCCAGTATTCAACATACTGAAGGTACATTGGAAAACAGATTGAACATCCACTTCTGGCTTTTCTCTTCCCTCTTCCCTCTTCCCTGAAAATTCCTCTTTATTGTAACATGCTTGCCTCCTTCTTGGAAATCAAGTATCAGTTTGAATGGAATGTCTTTAGTGAGGTCTTCTCAGAAAACATCTGCCTTTTTTTTTATCTTGCCATCATTTAAAAACATCATTCTGTAGAGCACTTGCTACCCTCAAGTTGTTTTATTCGTGCATTTTTGTGGCAGAATGATAGAATGAAAGTTTTGGTTGCGGAACATTCCTTTATGAGGTAAACAATATGAAATAAAGTTTCAAAGTAAGTTTTGGGAATCAGATGACTGATTGTAAAAATTGCTTACACACAGAAAGATATTAAAGAATCAGAAAAACAGATTAAAAGATGATTTGGGAAGAATTTTTAGGGTAGCCATTAGAGTTCCATTACTAAAAATTAAATTATATCTAGCTATAATTAACAAATCATATTATAAAGATAAATATACAAAATTTATTACTTCCTAGTTATATTACTATGTTTTGCTGTTATCTAGGTACTTGAGGTTACTTATGTCTATTCTTGCTGTATGGTACAGTACTATATACAGAGTTTTGCATTACTGCATGTCTCCCAACTTCATTTTTGGTCATATTACATTATGCTTGAAATTAGTCATAATGGGAGAATTTATAGCAAAAATTTGGTAAGCAATATAAATTGGGGCTTGAGTTATTATTTCTTAATAATTGTAACAAAAAATAATTGAAGGACTGGGGATGTAGTTCAGTGATACAGTGCTTGACAAGTATATGCAAGGCCCTCAGTTTGATTCCAGCACAAAATGAATACCACAAAAATTGAAGAAATTCTTCTAGAATTCCAAAACTTTTACCCAATTCAATAAAAAAGTCACTTTAACTCATTGAGAACAAGTGAAGTTCTGGTATACTTTTTCATTGTTTTATTTTCATAGTGTTTGTTAATGGAAGTGAAAATATGAAGCAATTCCATGTTGGATATTGCTTCCAAATGTAGATTGGCTACAGATACAAAGGTTTGATAAAATCAATTAAATAATTCTGGGAATTAATTTGATATGTGAAACTTATAATAAAGAGTATTATATATTTTGTTATTATTTATAAGCTTTGTGTTATGCCTCCTTTATATCAGCAAGGTTTACAAGTTTATGTACTTTTGTATTTATGTATTTTTTTAAAGCTCTTTCTAAAATATTTACCAACATGGCATTGTGGTAGATTTACTGTCCAAGGAGGATGCAGGTTACTTCTTTTTTTCACTTTAAGTCAAGAGTAGGGCATTTTCCTAAGGCCTCTGAGAGAGCCTGCTCTCTCCACCTCAGTTGAGGAAGGAACCATTGTGAATCAGTCTTATGTCACTTGGAAAATCTGAAATGTTAGTCTTGGCTGGCCTCTGTAAGAACAAAGGCTTTAGTGACCCACCAAAATATTCAGTGATGCTGAGGCAAAGTTTAAGTTAGTGTTTCTCATGAACCAGTGATGAGCCTCACGTGTGATAGATGAGGCACAAGGTCAGCATAGATCCTCTATAAGGAGGCTCCCTGGATTTGCACATTGTATAAAGCCATAAAAGGCTCCTGGATTTTTAGAACCAAGAAAGTAGATGTATGAATTCAAGGTAAGAAGATCTTAGTTGGGCATGGGGAATCTCTGATGAACCCTTTAATATGTTCAAAGGAGAAGGGGGCAGCTTTGAATCCCTAGAAGAGGAATTACTGCCACTTTCTGACAATTCTAGTCACATAAGGACTATTTTTGCTCCAAATCCTCATATCTGTTAGCATATTAGCAAGTTGAGGGAGGAGAAGTATAAATTGGGGAAAAAAAAGCGAAATCAAATTTCCTCCTTCCCTAATAGCAAGTTTCTCACCTGGAACAGTCCTAGAAATAATAGAAGTAATAAAGACTGCTCAACTTTTAATCAGGTTTGCATTTTGATCATTGCATGAGACTATATCTCACGAACTAAGAAAGACTCAGCTTTCATCAAATCAACTAAAGGAGATACTGGAAGGTAAAATTAAAGTGGGTTAAACCCAGTATGCAATGCACATTCAATAAATTATATTTATTTTTCTTTAAAATCAGAGCTTTAAGAAAGTGGGGATCTAGCATAGAGGAGGTATTCAGTGAACATCTGTTATATATGTATTCAGTGAATATGTGTTATACACACACACACACACACACACACACACAAATGGATGAATGACAGCTCACTGTTTATTCTTTTGGAGGTTGATGAAGCAAGCCTCAGAAAAGCAATGCCTAAAATAGGTTAATGTAAATAGTAGTTTGGTAAAACAAAGAGAAAGAATTATAAGATTCAATTCTAGATGATTAGAAGGAAGAAGGAGCCACTTTCATTGTAGGACCCAAGTCATAGGATTTCTGAACAGTCAAATGGAGAAACAGTGATACACACACACTCGCACACATACAATCTATAGTTGGGAATGAGATTGGGTACTAGATTCCAGAGGAATGAGACAGAAAATTAACCAACAGCAAAAATTTATTTAGGTATTTGAAAGCTTCTCTGAGACTGAGAGAAAAGAAGAAAGGAGGAACATAAATTCCTCCTTTCTCAGATGTACTTAGAAATATTAAGATGATGTTAGATGAGAAGTCACTTTACAAATGGCCTCTAGAGTCATACATTCATGTGCCTTTCCTCTGCAAATTAAAAAAAAAGTTGATAGAGCTAAAGGTCCTTGAAATGTCTAGTCTAAAATAAAGAATCTAGAAACTCTACAAGGTCTTACTTTTGGTGGAGTGAAGGAAAAGCTTCTTACATACAAAATAACTTTCAATGAGCTAAATTTGAATGTCAGCTGTATGAAAAGAACTAGAACTTAACTTTATGTGTTCAGAAGTATTCATTCTAAGTATTTTCCAAAAAATTTCCAGACACACACAGTATAATTAGTAAGTGAGAAATCTCACTAGCTGAGTTGATTCAGCTAGGCAGTAGAATTTCAAATATAAATTGAACAAGCACTAGAGAGCCCAGATTCTTTTTACAACAGCATTTGCTTCCCAGTACAGGTTTCAACTTTATTTTAACATGATGTTCTTTTTGGATTTAATATTATTAAGGGGCAAAATGGATGAGGCTGAGATATTTTTCTGACCTTCATAAGCATCAAACAATTGGATTTCCTTGTCCCTATTATTTTTAGTCCTCTATATGCAGACTCACATCATTGATCTACAGGAAAGCTTATGTTTTCTGTTGTCATGGTGCATTTCCCAGAAACAAAATATGATGTGTGTTCTCTTTTGAAAACAATTGATAAGTTTCATATTAACAAAAACATTTCATTTTCCAAGTTCATTTATCTATTTATCATAAAAAACTTATAATAGTATGTTGGTTTCCGTAATCCAAGTCCATTCTCTTTACTGGATTTTCTTTTATTAATTCTTTTCTATTTAAATTGTAATCTCAAAAAGTGACCATTAATTAACTTAGAGAAAAGTCAGCCATCTTTTTCTGGGAAATGGGAAATCTGGTAAATGGTTTGTACTTCTACTTTGTCAAAAACATTTATTTTTTAAAAATTGCATGGGAACATTTAATGCTACTCCATAAATTTCATGCATTCAGTCACATTCAGAATGGAGGTTTTGGGGACTACATGACCTTCTTTCTTACTGACATGTTGGCTTGGCCTCAGCACCATGGCTTCAACTCAGTTCTTAATGGACATTAATCCTTAGTGCATAACTTTCAGGTAGCACAGTTGGCTGTTTATATCTTTTTTTATGAAAATGACCAAGACAGATCAAAAATTATCATCTTTCATTTTAAGAAAATGGCTTTGAATTAAAAGTATTTTTATTAGCTAGCATTTGTTGCCCTCAACGCAGAGAAACTAAAGCAGATACCTTAAAAGCAACTGAGGCCAATAGGAGAAGGGGACCAGGAACTAGAGAAAAGGTTAGATCAAAAAGAATTAACCTAAAAGATAACACACATGCACAGGAAATTAATGTGAGCCAACTCCCTGTACAGCTATCCTTATCTCAACTAGCAAAAACCCTTGTTCCTTCCTATTATTGCTTATACTCTCTCTTCAACAAAATTAGAGATAAGGGCAAAATAGTTTCTGCCGGGTATCAAGAGGATGGGGGGGAGAGGGAGGGGGCAGAGTGGGTGGTAAGGGAGGGTGTGGGGGCAGGGGGGAGAAATGAACCAAGCATTGTATGCACATATGAATAATAAAGCAATAAAAATTTAAAAAAATAAAATAAAAGTATTTTTAATCAACTAAATGAAATCTCTTAAGGGTGAAGGCTGCATCTTTCCAACCTTTACATACCTCAGGTACTAATTCTTTAGCTGCCCATTCAATTATTTAACAAGCATTTAATGAGTTCCTACTCTATTCTAGGTACTTTGTTATCTGCTAAGGTAGGGCCTATACTTTTGATATAGTATCTTCCAGCTCATAATTATTCTGTAAATTTTTAATTAAAATGTAAAATAAAATTCTATTCCCACGTACATGTTTCTATTGAAGAGATTATACTAAAAGTAAAATAAACAAGATATACCTAGCATTCACTCTTACTTGCATCTTGACAAGGGATCCTTCCAAAACTGCACTAGTATATGCTCTGGATTTTAATTAGACAAAGTAAAACTTCCCTCCTTAATTTGGCCTTCTTAGTTGCCAAGTTGCCAGGAAGGCATATAGTATGTCATAGGAAGTTATCAAACTGTTAAATCAAGAGTGCAGGGAAGACAAAGAAAACGTTGATACAACAACTAGGGATTATTCTGAAGGCTTTCTAATCAATAGGGTCTTGAGAATGAGCCACTCCACCAGCTAGAGAGTCATATCCAAAGTAGATCCTTTCCAGTTACATGCAGTAGATAGGAAGGGGGTGTTGGAATGAGAAATAATGGAAGAGATGATGGTATCTACACATGAAAGATTCAAGTTCATGCAAATACACTGAAGACAGAATGTCTCTGGAATTATTTTTAATTTAACAAGACAGAACTTTGACCTTGTAAAGAATGGAGGTCAGTGAGTGTGGGAATACGATGACTGTTCTTTGGACTCAAACCATAGAAAGTATTTTCCTGCAAATATAATACAATATATCCATTTGTTCTTAACCGGAAATAAATTATATTATTTCAAAATGGTGTCCCATAGAAGGCCTAAGGCACAGTCATATTTAAACTGCATGAATACTGAGTGACATGATTGCATAATTCAGTGTGGTCTGGATTTATTTGAGCAAACCACAGGGACAGACTTGTCTGTTTATCTTCCTATGTGTTCTTGACATTAGTGTCTAAAGACTACCTTGAGACTTGTCTTAACATCCTCTTGAGAATGGGTACAAGCACTGACAGATTATTTACTTCTCCCTGGACAGGTCCATTAATATTCTGTGAATTATTATGGCTTTATTTGTTTCCCATCAGTTATTCTTGGTCTCTTTCCATTAAAAAGAAATCCACTCTTCCTTTAATTTATGTCTTATAGTGAATGTGAATTCAATCAACTGCACTTTGAATCTATTTAATCCTAAAATGATTTCTTTAAGTAAGCTTTCATATACCCTCAGGAGCCTCTTTTCCTGAAAATACCAAAGAGAAACTTCCCTTAATTAGGCATAAAATAACAGTTCTTAGACTTGGGTTGTTCTATAAATGACAGTCTGTTCTACAAGGTTAGGGGGTCACAAGAGCCAGAATCTTTGGTGGTTATTGAAAACTGAAACTTGAGAGTCTGAAAGGCTGCTCTGTTTCAGTTCCATACTCACAGCCATTACGATGCTGAGATTCCAGAAGTGAGTACCTTGTTCAAGGAGATAACAACTGTTAGCATGTGATCAGGAAAGGGGCTGTGAAATGATAAATCATCCATGCTTGTTTTGTTATGTCCTAGTAAAGGTAATTTTAAGCAAAATAGATTTGATATCATAGTTATTGGCAAAAGCAGTAGACTTTACCACCTTTGCCCTGACCTGTAATATCTTAAACAACAGCTTAACTTGAACTTGTAACATATTAGCTCTTGTCTTCTAGATCCTTATGTTCTGCTCCTTACGGATTTCAGAATTTTAAAGTTGTGAGGGACATTAAAAATAATTTTATACAATTCTCTCACTTTAAAGATAAAGAATAATAAGACCCAGTGAAAGTAAGTTACTTGCCAAGGTCAAACCACTTCTAGCAGTAAAAATTTTAAAAGTCCACTTGGAAAATTTCATTATAATTTCAATGGAAGTCAGTAAAAGTGCTGAGAAATTCAGGACCTCTGTGTCAGTGAGTGATCCTGAATTGCTAGGTTGAGGGCTGATAAAATCACACGGAAACTGTGTAATAGTTTAGCCAATAATTGCATTATAATTTCAGACCCTCTGAAATGCATTATATCCTAGCCATTGACTGAGATGGTGAGAATTTTAGTAACAGAATGCAGTGTGTTTCTTCTAGAAGTGGGCCTGATGCCCTATTCAGTTTTTCCCCCTTGGACAATAAAAATGGTACTTCAAGCACATTAAAAAATCAATTACTATTGAGTTAGAGATGAACAAAATTGTTTGGAAAGTGTTTAATTTATTCTTCATAACATCTCTTTTAAAGTTCTTGTAATCTATGATTCCTGGCTGACTCTTCTGTGAGTCCTGACAGAAAACCTTATTTTCAAATCTTTTCATTTTTTAAGCTTTTCCCTGCTTTCCTTCCAAATAAGAAAATCATTAAAGAAAGAGAAAAAAAAAAAAGCATTCAGCCCAGTGAGATTGGAACAAATCAGCCCAACTGTTCTAGTAAAGCCTGTTTCCCTAACTAATCAAAATTCACAGTATGTGTAAGGAAAACAAAGCCAAACTGGCAGAAATAATACAGTTAGTCTTAGGAAAGTCTTCAAGTTCAGTCATATCTCATAAAAAGGTTATTAGGAAAGAAATCTGATGGCTGAGAGGTGAGAAGTTAATGCTAGCATGGATCTGAACCTTGTGTCACTTGGTTTTCTGCTTTTCTAGAAAGGTCACATAAAATCAATTGCATATTCCACTTTTTTCCCCTTTCCCTCTGTCTCCCTCCCTATTTTCCTCCCTCCCTGATCTATCTGCTTGTGTTCCATTGCTTTTCCTTTTTCTTTCTCCCTCCCTTCCTTTCTTAGTCCTTTTATTCTTTCTCCTTCAATTCCCTTTTCCTTCCTTCCTTCTTTTCCTCTTTCTCCATTCTACCTTTACTACCTTTCCTTCTCTTCATTTCTCCCCACCCTTTCTTAATTCCATCTTCTCCTTTTCTATTTCTTTCTAACATCCTACAATTTGTCAGTTCTCCTTTTATTTCATCCTCTACAACAGATCCTGGATATAAAGGCAAGGCATGTAGAGATTCAATTATCAACACTAAGTCACCTGTTCAGTACTAAAACTCAGGAGTGTTTTTGCAGTTATTGGCGAAGGAAGAGATAGGCTGAGGAAGGTAAGTGGAAGTTTCTCTAATGGGACACAATGTGTAAAAATGATAGGAGGGCAGTGGTAGAGAACAGCACCAAGAGTCAAGAAATTACAAATTGCTCTGAAAATGGATTTCAGTTTTTTGGGTTTTTTATGGCAACACTGGAGCTTGAACTTAGGGTCTCATGTTTCCTTTGCAGGTGTTCTACCATTTGAGCCACATCTCCTGCCCTTTTTAAATTGGTTATTTTGGAGATAGTATCCTGCCTTTTGCCCAGGCCAGCCTAGACGAAGGTCTCCTATTCTGTTCTTCCTACCATAATTGGGATGACAGGTGTATGCCACCATGCCCAGCTATTGATTGAGATAGGGTCTTGCAACTTTTTTGCCCAGGTTGGCCTCAAACAGTGATTCTTGCAATTTCAGCTTCTCAAATTTCAAGTCTTTATATTGATCTGTCTTGCTCAAAGACAATGAGTACCTAAGACAGGAAACTATATTATTATTGAATTAATGAATAATATCTATCATAGTAGTGGTGGGATTGTTGCATTATATTTAAATTTCAGTATAAGCATGTCCCACACAATATTGCATGGATACTTATACCAAAAAATTCATTATTTTTCTGAAATTCAAACATAACTGGATATCATGTGCCTTTATTTGCTAAATCAGCAAACTTAACTGTCAAGGATTAAGTAGTTAATAAAAATTTAGCAAGGGAATCATTTGATTTAAGTCTAAGATGTGTACAGGGAAGTGCCAGGAGATTGTAGTAGGCAGCTATTCAGGTTGAAGACATATTTAGGAGTCTTTGGTGGTGTTGAAACCACAGGCCAGCATTACCTAAGAGAATTAAAGATGACTCTCTGAGTAACAAGATTGAAGGTGAAAGCCAAGGAAGAAAGGCATCTAAAAAGGAACTTTGTTCAAGGAAGTGGGCTTTATAGACTCTGAAGACATGGAAGTCAAGGGGAAGAGTACACCAGAGAAGAGTGAGTCATTAGCAGTGTCAAAAACTTTAGAGAAGTTAGAGGGGTGAAAAATGTCATTGACAGTAGCCATTTAAGTATTACACCAGTCGATGGCTTCAACAGGTGAGGAGTTGGGGAAATTAGTCATATTTCAATGAGTGAAAGGTTAATTAGCAGCAGGACAAGCTGAGAGTAGAGACATGGCACTCAGAGGCCTCTTTTAAGAACCTAGGGTTGCTAGATTTAGCAAATAAAAAGACATGGTTACCAGTAAAATTTGAACTGCATATGAGCAATGGAAAAAACTACAACTGTTACTGAAGATGAGACAGAAGGTCATGCATGTGAAGGCCCATTTAAAGATGGGAAAATCTGGGATAAAGCTTATATGTGGAGCAGAAGGAAGAAGAGGGAGAATGATGTTCAAGATCCAGGACCATTTACAGAAAGCAAGAAAATGTAGCTCAGGTTCATAATTGCTCATCTGAAATCCTTGGAACCTAGTGCATCTCAGAATTAGAATTTTCCAAAGAAAAATAATATCATACATATTTTCTATTAACTCCCTTTTGAGAGTTCTGTAGAAACCTCATAATCAAATATATTATCTTTTTACAGGAAAATACATGAATATTTTTGCTAATTAGAATAAACACTATAAAGCAGCTTCATTTAAGATTAGATTTGGTTTTGCCACCCAGTAAAATTAAAAAACAAAAACATCTTGTTTTCAGAGCTGTAAAATTTTTCCAGTTAATGATGAGATATTAAGGACATACTCATTTCTCTCCTTGGCCCTGGGGAAGATAGATGAAGTAATAACATTAATTATCTCTTAAGTTTATGGCAATCAAAGTATGACTGTTCCTTCCCAGTCTATTAGGCAGAGTTCTGTGTTGGTTGAGATGTTCCTAGTAGTTTGTTTTCCAAAATAAGGTAGATGATAGAAAACTGAAACAAAAAAAAATAAAAACAACAAAATAAAGCTAAGAAGCCTGGGAAGTTTGGAGTTTTGTATGGGGAATGGGACAGATATTGAGGGAAAGGCAAAAATTGGTTCTCATGGTGAAGAGGAAAAGAGGAGATGCAAGCACTGGTAGGTTTAAGAGAAGTCCCTTTTTAATGTGACTATGCACTTGGAGTGAAGGAGAAGAGAAGCTTTGCAGTAGTGACAAGAACAGTTTGAAATAATAAAAGAGAAAGGAAGGGAGAAAGGAGGTTTTAAAAGAGTATGTTTTAAGCATGATGAATATGTTTCTTTTTGGAAATTTATTAAGAAAGTATAACCTATTTAATTAAATTTTTCAAAAGCCAGATTATGTTTGATTATGTCTCAGGTGCCAGGATGCCAATTATAAATATTTTATAGAGGAAGGACAGTGAAGATGCTAAAAGAAAACAAAAACAAGCATGAAGAGGGACATAAAAGGAAATTATTAACAACATTATTATTATTTCAAAAGGTCTGCTTCATAGCTTAGCGTATGATGATAAAAAGTATGGAATGTACTTTTCTCCAAAGAACTATGAGGATAATGTGTCTTTCCTGTTTAAGCACATGAGTATGCTGCATTATTAAAAATATTTGATAGTCAAAATATTTAACATGGATGGCTCTGGCACCAACCAATCAGAAAGGCATATAAGCCAAAGAGTTGAAATAGAATTGGTCTTAGAAACTCCTTTAGTTGCTTGTTTGGAGCAGTCGTGAGCATTCAGGAGAGAGCCAAGTATGGTCAGGGTGTCTGAAGGTAGTTTAGGAACTTGGTTATGTATCTGTTTATCAACCACTCCAGAAGTCTTTTAGTCTTTTAGTATATCCATAAGCATCCAACAATCATCTCTATGTTCCCCTCAGTATTGGGTCAAAGCTCCAGACCTAGCTAAGGTTCTTGAAGACTCCTGTAGGGCCTTAAAGTCAGTTATACAGAAGAAAGTGATGATGGAGCTAGCTAGTATTCCTTCTTACTTACCATAGCTCGAGTGACTATTGCTACAGAATTCCTTGCTCTAGTTCTCAGGCATGGCTCTCTATGGACTAAATCAAGAAGCTGGCCCCCAACACAATTAGATCACATTGGTAGTCCATGATTCTACCATTCAGCCCTGAGGACTCAGAAAATTTACCTATCTTGCTTACTGCAGATTCCTGTTTGTTCACTCAACATATTTCTTTGACAGCTCATTGAATCCATGTGGACATCAACTTCCCTCTGGCCCTGCTCTAGCTGTGGGAACATAGGAAACAAAAAGAATCTTTTTGGGAACAGGCATGGTGGTATACACCTGTAATCATAACACCAGAAAACTGAGGCAGGATGATTGAGAGCTCAGTGCCAGCCTGGGTTACCAAGTGAGACCCTGACTCAAACAAAACCAAAAATAGATGCAGTCCTAAAAATTCTAGAGTCAACTCTCAGATCATTTCCCTGGAGACCATTTTAGTTCACTCTCTAAAGAACAATAGTGGAGATGATTATTGTAAAGGTACATGTGTAACAATGGGGAGACATGCTGAGAACTGCCATTGAGCAATTTGTCCTTGAGCAGATGTCTTTGATATATTTATGTGTACTCAAACCTAATGGTGTAGGCTATTATACACCTGGGCTTTATGGTATACATGTAAATGCACACATACACACACATTCTGTTGCTACCAGACCCCAGTGAACAAAACAATACAAGATTAGTCTAAACACAAGTAAAAGTGTTGTAATCAAGAGGCATGGTATACATGAAATGTAACATGGTGTACTGTTTTGCCATAAGTGTTTTTCTTTGTAAGTAAAAAGAGTACACTCTAAAATAGTGACAAAAGTAGACTACAGTAAGTATGAAACCTAGTAACATAGCACTTTGTTTTCATTATGAAGAGTTAGGTATTATACATAATCATGTGTGCTATAATTTCACATGGTTGGCAGTATAGTAATATGTTTGCACAGCATCACCACAAATAGGTGAACAATGCATTTGTGTTATGTTATAAAGATGGCTACTGTGTCACTAGGTGATAAGAATTTTTCTACTTCATTCTAATCTTATGGGATCACTGTCATAAATATGATCCACTGCTGGATCCATTGATGGAATATCGTTATGTAGTGCATGATGACATATAGAGAGGTCTCTATAATAAGCACTGTCAGTTAGAACACAATCCAATTACATTACAATGTCTGAAAAGGCCCACATCATCTGACCTCTACCTGTCTAAGTTCATCTTCTACCACCCTGGACCTTCCTTGTATAACATAAGCCCACTGATCTTCTATTCTTTTTTATGTGTCATTCCCCACATGGCCTTTGCACTTGCTGTTCCTTGTACTTAAACATACTTTTCTCCTGGATTGACCCATGGTCAAATCCTTCTGTCATTCAGTTCTTAGTTCAAATGTTAACTTCTCATTGGAATTTTCTCAAAACTTCCAATCAAATATGTCCTATCTATCCAAGTCTACCCACATTACATTCTGCAGTTTTATTGTTTTCATGGCAACTAGTGCTATCTAAAATATGCAACAGCTTATTTATTGTTTTCCTCATTCATTTCTTCCTCTTAACCAATAGAATCTAAGCCCTATTAGAAGTAATACTTGGTAGTTATAAGATTCTAGAAAAATGTTTAACATGTAATCACAGGTGTTTAATAAATATTTGTTTAAAGAGTAAATTCTTGGATGGGAGTCAACAACACAAAACATCCTGTGAGTTAAATGAGTATTTTGGCCTGCCCTGGATTCCTATCCATCATTTAGAAATGCATTTCTCTGGAAAAATAGGCTCTAAGTTTGATCAAGCATTATTAAAATATCTGTTGGCATACAATACGTTTATATAATTAAAGACAGTGTATTTTGAACACAAGCAGACAGGAACCATTCTGATAAGCAGACATTTGCAAATGCAACTCCCCTAAATTGGGTGGTCAAATAAATTCAACCTTTTGTAAAGCAGATTTATTTAAGTCAAAAAACTGAAAAAATGGGAGCCCCAGAGCCAGGGCTCTGTATCACCATGCTTCCTTATCTACACTATTTTGTTGATTATCATCCATTTTTGAAGATAGAGATGATACTAATGTCTGTGATTCCAGATATCCTGGGGGTTCAATACCACCTCATTCCATGGATGAGAAAAACCACGTGAGACCCGGATGAGGCACCTGTGAAAGTAGCTGGAGCTAACTGGACAAGCAGATGGCAAATGAACTCTTACAATACCAAGTCATCCAGCTGAAAGACTGCTTATGGGGATTGGATGATCACTCCAGTCTTTTCAAAGTGGGGCCTAGGAATCTTCCCAAATAGTTGAATACAAACAACTCCAAAATTGCTGCACTTGCTTTTATGTGTCACCTTTTAGAAGATGAAATATTTAATGGAGATGAAAAATGGGAAAGGAATGATCCTGATGGTACAAAGTTATGTTTTGGGATTTAATGACTGTGTGGTGTCACAGCTGAGTTAGTGTTCTTAGTACTTTACTCAGGTGCTTGTTGCTGTGTGGAGCACAGACAAGGTCTCCAGTAGTAGAGTTGGCATGTCTCCTGGCCATAGTATTCAGTCTAAACAAGTTCGTGTCCCCTGGAAGCTTTTAAGGACTCATTCCTGCCAGCCATGTGACTAGATGACAGTTATAAAAAGTTTTTAGGGGGATTCCAGAAGAGTTTTAGAGGAATTCCTGAGGAGTCATCAAGGTCTGCCCCCAGTCGCCCATTTATTTTCTCTAATTCTCTAATTCAAATCACAGCAATGAATAAAGCAAAAGTCCATAGATTATCAAACTATTATTTAACATAAGTCAGTCTTCAAAGCTTGCTTTTACATCATTATCTCAATATGTCAGGCCCGGGATCTTTTGTTTGTTTACTTAAAAAAAAAAAAAAACCTGGGGAAAATATAGAAACAGGAAGAGAAAGACACTTCTGATGCTTCATGAATTTGTTGTTTTGTAGATCCAATAATGCACACAGGGCCAGTTTTAAACATCAAAGCTGATGTAAAGTATTTATCATCAAAAGTGGATTTTGATAATTAGAGGAACTACAGGAAAACATCTTTTTCTGTTTCAAAAAAATAGCCCTTATTCTTGACAGTATGGCCTGTATCTACTAATACCTAATTACCTAATATCCTTGACTTTTATTATGATTGGTATTTTAATAGGTAATATTAATATTCAGTGTTTGAATATGTTCCCTATTAGTGTGAGTAAAAGCCAATAATGTGACACTAATATTATATTTAATGTGATTTATTATTTTAATTTTTTCCATGACTCTTGATCATTCCATATTTTTAATATTCACATTTCGATGTTGATAGACTTTTTTCCATTACTTCTATTTTTGTGTAATTGGTATAATTTTACCTCATACCATCTCTCTTAGGTGAATAATAATGCATCATTTTGTCTTTTTGCCAACAGAAAAACCAAAGATTCAGAGATATGAAAGTCACTTACCTAATTTTTGGAAATTTCTTAGCTTCTGTTTTGTGTACTGGTACTTTCCTTTTTCCTCCTTCTATTGCTTCCTGTTTATTTTCTTTTTCCTTTGCTCTCTCCCTCCTTTATTTTTCTCCTCTTCTCTGTTTCTTCTATCTTTCTCAATATCTCTTCTATTTCTTTCCTCCTAAAGAATCTATTGATTAATAAGATGTTGTACCCTGTAGAGTGACATGCACATTCACTTCACCCTCAGTTCACAGTGATAAGAGGAGGAGTTGGGAAAGGCAAGCTCAGAGGCCACAGAAATGTGGCCAAAAACATCAGTTGAGGAATCCATGCCCTCATGGCATGCTATTGTTCCTTCTTAGGAACAGTAGTTCAGCCTAGGAGCCCCTATAACTCTTTCCTCTGATTCTGTGACCATGAGTGAATCCTACAGTCCCTAAGATTGGCAAGAAATAAAGAGAGACCTGGCCTTTTGCCTATAGATTGCCAATACCACCCTCCTAGGTGCTACAGTATTAAGATAAGCAATAAGCTTACTTATCTGCTATTTCATGAGATTTATTGAAAGGAGTGCATGAGTAGAGGTTAACAGATGGGACCACAGGTGAACTCTACCTGTCTAAATCTAACTCACATCTTTTTCCTTCCCCTGACTCTCTCCTTAGACATTTCTACTTTTGGTAAATTTTGTCATTCTTCCTCTTTCAGTTGGGATCAAATTATAAGAGTTCTGATGGGCTCTTTGGCCTTCCATCTCTTACTAGTCCCATGATTTTTTCCTTTGTTATGTTTGAGCAATTCATCTCTTCCATTCTTGCCCTTTATTTGCCTCCATTACCCCCTAGCTCTCCACACACTACTGAGACCTTCTTACTTTTCCCCTGTCTCTGGAATTTTTTCCCTCAATTCCCTTCATTTGAATTTGTTTTTGCAGTACAGAGGACTGAACCCAGGGCCTTGTGAGTGCTAGGCAAGCACTTAACCACTGAGCTACATCCCTAGCTCCTATTTTCTCAATTCCAAAGTCCACTGTTAGCTTAATCAACCACTTTGGCCAAATCAGTTTTTGCTCCAAACCTTTTAATGCTTTTCTTAGATAGAATGACATAAAAATTTCTTTAACCCAAAATGCAAGGCCTTCCATAATCATTCTTCACTCCCAAGTCCTTTTGAATCACTGATGTTCCAACAAGGTGAGGCTGCCTCTGTCTTCCTCTTTGATGATCCCTCACTGACTATTTGCTATGAGGATTCCCTCTATAAGTAGTATTTTCATATCCCCTTACTCTTATATATGTGACTTCCCACACATGCTTGTGCAAGCACACTTACCTGTGACCTTCACTTTGTATTATCCCTAGTAAATGTTTTCATGATGATGATGAAGAGAAAGAATAGAATATTCAAAAGGGGACACTTTGGGATGACTTTCTGGACAGAAGACTATTGGTTAGAAATGGCACACTTACCGTATTGTCAGCCATTGAACATTTTCTAAATAAAGTCAAACAGGAAGAGCTTGAAATCAGGTCAATTCTAACAGTGAAGCAAAAGTAATTTTAATATATAATTGGTACCAAAAATGTGACATTGTTTATGAAATAAGAAGTTTTTCTCTTTGATCTAAAGGCATCTATTGGAATAAGAAAGGAAGCCAAATGCTCATAATTTTCATCTCCTCACACCACTCTGGGCAAGGACAGTGTCTTAGTCCTACTATAAGATGGCCATTTCCTTTCATTGTTTATTTCCCAGGTTTTGGCAGCTCTCTCTGCCTTCTTTTAACTTACCCATCTCTTTCCCAGAGTTGTAGAACTTAAAGTGTTAGACAACTAAAGAACATGACTTATTCTGCTTTACATTGTAAATTATTCCTCTTCAGAGTCTGATTTAAGTTTGACTATTAAAAGCAAAAGAAGAGGCCAGATAAGCCAGCCATAGCTTGCTATCACCCACCATTTTTTCAGCTTGAATTGTTCTAAAGAAATGCTTTTTCATCCTTAGGTGTTGCTTAAGCGAACAATAGCTCAGGTTTTAAGTCAGTTCAAACTCTCATTCACAGAGCATCTCACATCTGTCTTCTACTCTGGAAATTTTTTGGATCTTTATCAAATCCCTAAACATCCTTAAAGTCATCACAATTATAGAGTCAGCAGTGCCCCTGCTGGCAACATGGCATCTTTATTATCCCTGGTTTATTTTCTTTTCCTAAGTAAGAAAGATAAGACAGTTCACTCCAGACTAAACTCAGTGAGTGTTTTGTAGTTTAGATGCCAGACCAAGTCTCGTCAGTGATACAGGGGTTGAAAAGAATAGATTTTACAAACACTCAACTAAGGAACGCTTACTCTACAAAGTGGTGCCTGTCCCCAAGTGCATTCAGGTACTAATTACCTTTCCCATCCCGTGCCCTGTTTAGATGCAGAAAGGAGAGAAGGTAAACCGTATATATTCTCTTTGTTCTGTGATTAGATTTAACAATAAAAACCTGGAAAAGGATTCATCATCCATTATTATTATGACCCTTGCCACAATTCACTCTTCCCCACCATATCTACCAAATAACCACCAAACACAGAGCATAGATTAGAAACATAAGCAGAACACCAGAAGTATGTGCTAAGGAGAACCTATTATTTAGAAACAGTGAGCTTCCAACCTATTTATCTTTCTATTTTCTATTCTTGTAACATTTTTCCTAACATAAAAATCATTTCTCTTTTTTAAAGTGATTTAAAATTTTCTGTACTATATTTATTCATTCACTTATTAATCATTAAGCAACACAAGTGTCATCATACTTTAAAGGAGCCAAGAGCAAAAAAAAATTAAATTGCTTAGATTTTGAAGACCATGCATTCTCTATCACAACGCTTTAAATATACTTGAGCATGAAAGCAGCCATACATAGTACATAAGTGGAGCTGAATATATTCTAATAAGACTTTATTTGCAAAAGCAGAAAGTGGACTGTTGTTTGCTGATCCCTGATTTAACACACTGATTAGCTCCTAAATTCTCATTACTCTGCTGGGTTCAGGGAACACAGATGTATGGAACTTGTATGTGCCTCAAAATACTAATGGTAATATTTCTAGAAATAAGGCTGACATTCAACTGAGTCACTTTTGGTGTCCTTTGATCTTGCTACTTCTATTTCCCTTGCTGGTGTTTGCCATCTAGGGTGACTTGGTATTGCATAAATTCTCTTCTGATCCTCATCTATCACAGCTTCCTGGCTCTCAACACATTGTCCTCAGCTAGCCAGAGGACATAATAAAATAATGTATATTGAAGAGTGAATCACTGGCAGTAGCCTGATATTTTTTTCAACCTTAAGGAGTTGAGGACATTTTAAATTTACAGATGCTTACCCAATGTGTAAAATTCTTGGCAGTGTAGATATATCTTTCTCTCTGGTGAAGTCCTTGATACCACCTAAATCCCACAGAAATAACCATAAATTTCTTGTCTTGACTAATAAAGAGGATCAGCACATATTGAGCCAGTGTCATGGTAGGCCTGGTCCTGAGTGCTTTTTCAGGTAAGACTTGTTTGAACTCCCATATAACCTCAAAAAAATTCCCATTTTATAGATGAAGAAACTGTAGCTAAGAGAGACTAAAACATCACAAAAGCCATACTACTCTTATGTGAGATAGTATTTGAACACAAGTATAGTGAAGCCTTAATACTGTAACTATAAAGAATCAAGTCTTCTCTAAATCAGAGATAGTTCAGCTCCATAATGGAATCTTATAACAGGAAAGAAATTAGATTGTTTGGTGTAATCTTATTTTAACAACAAGGAAACAGAAGTGCAAAGAACATTTTGGATTTGGCAAAGTAACTGCAGAGTGCTAGAGGCAAAATGATGTTTTTATTTATTTTTGTTTGTTTGTGTTTATTTGTAGTACTTCGTTATCTCTTGACAAAATAGAAATAAAGGGACCATTATTTCATTAGAAAATGAGTCCTTCCTGCTGGGAGCTGAGTCTGTGTATGTCCATTACATGTGTGACTTTGCTCTTTTATGCTCTCATTCATCACTAATCACTGGTCTACTGGTGACATCCTTGCCCCTCATTCACTGGGTGACTGAGTCTTCCTGAAACAAGCCCACACAGGACATTCTGTTGAATGGAAGAGCAGAACAATGCATTCCTTTATTAAAATTTCACATCTAAACACCAGCAGCTAACCATGCTTTCTCTGAATGTCTGATGAAAGTCCTGATAAAACATAGTAAAGGCAAAAGATAGCTGTCTGTTTTATAAAGAATGTAAAGATTTCCCCATCAGTTGGCTCAAGGAAAGTCTGTGCCTGAGCAGTTTACTTCCAGTAGAGGAGTACAGTGTGTTACAGCAACACCTGGGACAATTTCTATTGTCTGTTGTTCAATTAAAAACAGCCATACTTGTGAAAAATTTTACCATTATATGGCTTGTCACTTCATTTTATGTATATTATAGATGCTATTCAGGACTTTTGTGTTTGCTTTGGGTCTTTTTTATGTTTTGGCACTGCTGGGGTTTGAACTCAGGGCCTTGTGCTTGCAAGGCATATACCCTTTTTATCTTTATTAGTTATTTTTCAGATAGGGTCTTGTGTTTTTTGCTCAACTAGACCTTGGACTGTGATCCTCCTACCTATGCCTCCTGAATGCATAGAATTACAGACATGAACCACTATGCCTAACTTGTTTGTTAAGATGGTATTTAATTTTTTCCTGAGCTGCACTTGAACCAAGATCCTTCTGATCTCTGCCTCCCAGGCAGTTGGGATTGGAGGTGTGAGACATTGTACCTGTTCTGGTGCATTTTTATAATAATGTTTTAAAATCACGGTAGATCTTACTTAGAGTAGAACGAGATCTAAATATTTCATAGATTCCTGAGATCTGAGAATCTGATCATTTAAGTTGCTATAATGATAGTGGAAATTCACAGTTTCAATGTGTACATTTTGTTGGGAATTATCTGTCTTCTCAACAGGATTGGTTTCCATGTAACAAGGATTAAGTGGCAGGAATATCATCACCACTCCAGTGCTAGCATCATTTTCTTTAAAAAAATTATACAGGGAGCAATTATTTGTCCCTCCAGCTCATAAATGTGAGATTCTGTCAGCCCAATTCCTTTCAGTAAACACACAGAGAAAAACTGCAAGTTCTTTCTGCAGGAACCATACAGAGCCCAGACAACTCTGGTTAGTCACCTATACACAGAGTAGGTAGTTCTGAGTGGTCCCATGTAGCCCAGACAATGAAGAGGAAGAATACTCTGGAAATGTAGAATGTGGAGGAAAAAGCAGGGTGGCTCTGAAACTGAGCCAAGAAGAAGAATAAATAAATTACTATTTATCTCCTGTCCCTTTCTTGTTTTTATTTAATGAGATTTCTGACCCCATTGACTCATTTACTGAGATTTTAAGGGAACCATTATATTTTGTGTGTTTGCTCTTTACTCATATTATTTTCTTGATTTTTCCAAAAGAAATTGGGAAAGTTTCAAAGTTCATATTTCATTCTTCTTAAGAGATATAGCTGGAATTTGAACTCAGGTCTTCTCAATCTACTTTGAATACTCTTTTAACTGTATGAGGCTATTCTGTATGAGGGAAGTTAGGGAGAAGGGGAATGGTGAGCAGCCAGTGGTGGTATTGGTACTGGTGGAGGAGAAAGAACATATGTTTATCTCTCCTAACTTATGCTTATGAGGATGTGGGTAACAAGGTTATTGTGTCTAGAACAGACTTACCTATAAGTAGTGATTTTTTTCACAGTTCCACAATTAAGTTGTCTAGGCTTGGTGTTGAAGCTCAGCATTGTCAAAAAAAAAAAAAAAGATCTAAGCTTTTTCATCTCTTTCTGCTGTGCTGTCTTTAGCATGTTACTCAGGCTTCATGAGGGCAGAATGGCTGCTGCAGTTCCAGTTATCAAACCATATTCAAAACAGACATATCATTGAGAGGAAAAGCATGTGTTTATCTAAAACCTCTAGCATTCTTCTGCTTCTACTTCATTGGTTGTAACTATGTCCCATGGTCACTGTGATACATAGTCATGTCCCAGTATCATGGAAGGAGTAATATCCCTTAGGGCTGGGTTCATTGCCATCTCCAGATTCTGTTAGGCAGAAAAAGGGAGGATGGATATGAGAGAAGCCAAGCATACTGCTGCCACAGTTCCTAGCAGGATCTTGTCAATATTCTTGTATTCCCCTGGTTTGAATGCTAACCCTCACCCTGGTGATTTTGTCAGGCTTCAGGAGAATAAGAAATAGTTGCTCTTAGAAGAAGTGCAGACAGCCACTCGGTCAATGATACATTACTTGCACTCTTGTGGTGTCCCTCTAAATACCTGGTCCTTGAAATCTCACTTTGTGAAGACAGTACCTAGCATGGAATGCTATTCTATTCTATCTGTTCTGTTTCCTTGAGTATTTCCTGAACATCTCTCTTTAACCATTTTATTATTCTCTGGGATTTATATAATGTTAGAAGCCATTTCCTTGTATTCATGTCTGTTATCTAGTCTTTAGCATAGCTAGATATGAGCCATCCAGAGGATAGAAATCTTTTCTTTCTGGCAGAATAAGCATTTTCAATGAAAGAAGAGTATTGGTAATCTAAGTGGTTGTTTTAAAATTAAGTTTGACTACATCATGCTATTCCAGATTTAGGTCTTGTTATTACTGTCTTTTCTTGCATTGAGAAATGAATATTTAATGGTCATCCCACAATGGCATAAATGTGCTACTTAGAAGGCTGTGTTGAAGTTTCACAATTTCTCAGCCCTGTGCTGAGTGACTCTTCACTCTGCTGCAAGAGGGCTCACAGCTTCAGATGCCCTTGGCTGTTGTGAACCAGCAATTGTGGAAGCCACCCATACTTACTGAACCGCAGCAATGACCAGAATAGTCCTGGCAGACTTGCTCTCAATGCCCTCCAAGAAAATCCACTGTGAAAGGAGTTGGGAAGTTGAAAAGAAAATGACTTTTTCTTCACCTAGCTTTTCTGCTTAAGGCTTAGAATAATCCTGTATTTGCCCCATATATTTAAGCCACAAACCTAGCTAAACAACCTTTAAAATACAAAGAGATTTTCTTTTGTTTAGTCTATGTGCTTTCGCAGGCTATGCTAGTGTGACGTGGTAGCTGTCTTAGGCAGTTTATCTGCTGGGTAGAGAAGTGGGCACATGGGGAACAATGGGCCTCAGGTTGCCCCCTCCTTAGCCTGGCCCCTGTGCAGAGGCCTCTTGCTTTCTACAAGCATTCACCAATTCCAGGGCTTAGTTGTTTCCTCCTGGAAGTCACATTACCACTTTAAGGATGAGCTCTTTACTGTGGAGGCTGCTTAGCCTGCCATTCTATCCTCAGTCCCATCCATGGGAAGTAAATACATAGTTCTGGACTGAAATGGGTCTTATGAGGGACACCCTTATATAGAATTAGGATAAAAAGAAGGAACAGGAGGCTTTTTTTGTGGGGCAGGGTAGGCAGTTAGTGGGTGATTGAGGAAAGAATCACTGGCCCTGGGTCTTCTCTCTGTCATTTTTAGATGTCATCATATAGGTTGTTTTATTTATTCTGTTTCATTGGGATTGAAATTTAAAAAGTTGCATTTGGAATATATGAGCATGCTCTGTCATACCATGATAGTACGTGAATGTTCAGGGAGGCTGCTGTTTTAAAACTCTACTGTTTTATCTCCAGATTTTACCAGAAAACACCAAGAGAACAGAAAAGTGTAACTATAGGTCTTTCACTTGTGTCCCATGAGAGAAGAAAGAAATAACAGCAATATTGTAATTACGAACCTTGGTATCCACTTGTCCTCTTTCTTGGAGGTGAAGCCAGCCACATGAAGCTAGATTCACAACAGTGAATAGTGACTCAGATAACAGATCTTGGTGACTCAGATAACAGATCTGGAGGGCATCTTGAACTCAAAGAAGTACAAAATCCAAGCCAAAGCAGAACAACCATGTTTCACAGGGGCTCTCATAGAAATTTCTTGATCAATAAAATTTGGCAACATGACCTCCAAGATGGAGGTCCTTTGTTCCATTCACATGGGTTATGAGTGCTAACTGATTAAAGCCTGGAGCCAATAAAATGCCTGGGTGTATTTCTAAACTCAGGCCTTAATAGTTGATCGTGTTAGAAAATTACCTCATATCTCTGTTTTCTGCATCTCAAAATTGGGAAAGATAATCATAGGACTATTATGAGAATTAGATTATTTAATCCTTGTGAAGCACTTAGAATAGTAGTAGGAATACAGTGGGCAGTCTCATTAATAAATACCAAGTGAGCATAACCAAGGGCTTGGAGGCTGATTATACACAGTGCTCAGAAATTTAAAAGTATAGGATCTACAGATACAGTTGAAAGCTAGACAAATAGATAGAAACCTTGGGGGAATAGTTTTAATCATGGATATTTGAGATGCAGATTGACAACTGATGGGATTCTGTAAATCAGAAACTAGCAAGGGCTTTATGAAGTGTCTGGATGCCGAGAGTCTTATGTTTCCTAAATATGACTTCTTCATATTTAGGATGATGTGCCTGTGTTCTGTTGTGACAATTTCCAAACTGTGGCTCTCCTCTTCACCTTTCATCACTTCATGCTTCTTTGAGGTTGTCTTCCAAGCCTTGGTAACCTCCTTTGACAGCCAAAATGTACAGCAGGCTCTCAGAAATTGTCCTAGCCACACAGATACAATGTGTCAAAGGAGATTAATTATATTTCTTGAGCTTCTCTGCAATAGGCAGTGTTGTTCTGTGAATGGTACTATAGATACTCATCCCTTTAACTTAGCTGATTGAACGTTCTGCAAAAGTGGGAAGGAGTTCAAAGATAGCTTTGACTCTGGATACCCTTTTCATTTTATAAACTTCTTAAATAATTATCACACTGACTGGTGAGGATGGGAAGCATAATAAGGGCAATGAAATTGCTGGTTATTTGCATAACCAAAAACTATAAATATTTAAAGTAATAAAATTGTGAAAAATTTCTCTATTAATGCTTTGGGAGTGGCTTAAATCATTAAAACCTAGGGATTCATAGGAATGACTGAATATAAAATCTTCTCTTTTATATCTTTGAGATCAAATGTTTTTCATGGTTGCTTCAAAGTGCTCTAAAATTGAGAAGAGTTAATATATGAGCAGTCATGAAGAAGGAAAAGCCCAGCAGAATGAGTTCAGGGGCATCCTTCTGGAAAGATGTATCTGTGAAATGCAAGAAGAGCCAGAATAAAGAAATGTAAAACTAGAACTAATCTGATACTGTATGTGTATCCTTTTCCTATGCTGTACACTATCTTCCCCGCAAAAGGTAGAAGTTAATGTTGTTGGGTAAGATGTGCTATTTTAATTAAGTGTCTTGAGAAGCCCTTGAAAATTGGAATTAATTCTCTATGTGTATGCAAGGGATGAGATATTTAAATATATCAAGAGAAATGCAAGAACATTTATAAACTGAAGATCCTGTCTTAGTTTTCTGCTGCTATAAGAGAATACTAAAGACTAGGTAGCTTATAAAGACAAGAGGTTTATTTTGGCTCCTAGAGGCTGGAAAATCCAAGATTGGGTGGCTGCACATCTGGAGAAAAACCTGTGATGACAACATGGCAGAATTTGTAAGGGCAACTTGGCATGTGCAGAAGACATGAAACATAAGAGGCAGCCTTGCTTTTTAACAACCTATTCTTGCAAGAACGAACCCACTTCTGCAAGAGAGGCATTAATCCCTCTCAACAACCTAAACAGCCTTTAATGACCCACCTGTAATACCATCACAATGCCAATCAAATTTCAAGTGAATTTTGGAGGGAATAGTCCTATTCAAACCATAGCAGAACCTAAGGCTGGTTATATTAATTATTTTATAATACTTGTACACAGAAGCAATAAGAGGAACAATATTTATTCTAATATTTTCTGTAATTCAAACTATGTTTGCATATCTATGTGTTTGTATATGGAATTACATTATACAACTATGGCAGACACTGTTAGTGTTCTTTTATTTGACTTGGAAATATGCTCAGATATTTTTTAAATGTTTCTCATACTTCTTTGCAGGTGGTGTAGCTATTGTGGATCAGGGTTCTGGACAATGCAATCTAAGTGGAAGTTTGCTGTGGATTTTGTGAAAAATTTTGGTTCTTCATATAACAATGACCTCTGCTTCCTTTTCCCTTTTCTCTTCTTGCTTGGAACTTAGCTCATGGTGTAAAGATGGAAACCATTATGATGGAAAATACATCCTATGGATGACAACAGGAACAAGTCCAGGACATCAATGAATCTGTAGAACTGTTTCTTCACCTGTTATGGGAGAAAGATAAATGCATACTTGTTTAAGCCACTCATATTAATCACAGTGGTACCTAACAGGGAATGTACCAAGTAACAGATCAAGGGGAGGAATAATACAAACTTTCATTCATTAAATACCAACTTCCAGAATTTATATAAGCATGTCTCAGGTTGTTGCTAACTTGGTAGACAGACCTACTTGGAAATGTAAAGAGAGGTTCAGCTCTTACCACATTGAACATTTCCATTTTTGTAGTGCATAGGAATATTGTGCACGAATTGCATATAACCCCCGCATATTCACTTCTAGAATAATTCTAAGGTTTCTTTCCCCTTGAGTGGGGACAACTTTGTAATATTTATTGACTCAATTTGGTTTTATGCAAAATACATTCAACTTATTTATTTAATTTGCTACTTCCTCAATATCTTGTTTATTTTGTATTATATTTTACAAAAGGGAAGTATAGTATACCTAATGGGAAAGTAAGTGGAAATTTTTTTAGTGCTACTATGTATATAAGAGGGTGTATTTTAATGAAAATTGTAATTAATAAACCAACAGAATAAAATGTTTAGGAACTCATACTAGAGAGCAGTTAGTGTGTGACAATTACAGTAGGACTGAACACATGGAAGCCAATATGTTTTTTACCTGCTCCATATTGCTGAAAGAGGTGAAGTTGATATATCCTTGCTGTTTCAGAAAGCATGTACTCTACCTATTGAGAAAATTCTGTTCCTTGAAGGTTTGTACCATTAAACTACCTCCCTCGTTATCTACCAACTTCTGTATATTTACCTACACTGACTGAAGACTTTGGCCTAAGTCTCAAAGCAATTCACTCTATTCCAAGCCTTGCTGTCCCCCTGGATGACTTAAATCTTCAAGTATGCAGTCCTGAAAAATCTACCGTTAATTTATATGGAAACACAAGAGGCCACGAATAGCCAAGGCAATACTCAGTCAAAAGAACAATGCTGGAGGTATCACGATACCCGACTTCAAACTATATTACAAAGCAGTAACAATAAAAACAGCATGGTGCTGGCATAAAAACAGACATGAAGACCAGTGGAACAGAATACAGGACCCAGATATGAAGCCACACAACTATAACTAAGTTGTCTTTGACAAAGGAGCTAAAAATATACAATGGAGAAAAGACAGCCTCTTCAACAAAAACTGCTGGGAAAACTGGTTAGCAGTCTGCAAAAAACTGAAACTACATCCATGTATATCACCCTATACCAAGATTAACTCAAAATGGATCAAGGATCTTAATATCAGACCACAAACTCTAAAGTTGGTACAGGAAAGAGTAGGAAATACTCTGGAGTTAGTAGGTATAGGTAAGAACTTTCTCAATGAAACCCCAGCAGCACAGCAACTAAGAGATAGCATAGATAAATGGGACCTCATAAAACCAAAAAGCTTCTGTTCATCAAAAGAAATGGTCTGTAAACTGAAGAGAACACCCACAGAGTGGGAGAAAATATTTGCCAGCTACACATCAGACAAAGGACTGATAACCAGAATATATAGGGAACTTAAAAAACTAAATTCTCCCAAAATTAATGAACCAATAAAGAAATGGGCAAGTGAACAAAACAGAACTTTCTCAAAAGAAGAAATTCAAATGGCCAAAAAACACATGAAAAAATGCTCACCACCTCTAGCAATAAAGGAAATGCAAATTAAAACCACACTAAGATTCCACCTCACTCCTGTTAGAATAGCCATCATTAGCAACACCACTAACAAGAGGTATTGGCAAGGATATGGGGAAAAATGAACCCTCTTACACTGCTGGTGGGAATGTAAACTAGTACAACCACTCTGGAAAAAAACTTGGAGGCTACTTAAAAAGCTAAACATTGATTTACCATATGATCCAGCAATATCACTCTTGGGGATATACCCAAAAGAATGTGACACAGGTTACTCCAGAGGCACCTGCACACCCATGTTTATTGTGGCACTATTCACAATAGCCAAGTTATGGAAACAGCCAAGATGCCCCACTACTGATGAATGGATTAAGAAAATGTGGTATTTATACACGATGGAATTTTATGCAGCCATGAAAAGAATGAAATGTTATCATTCGCTGTTAAATGAATGGAACTGGAGAACACCATTCTGAGTGAGGTTAGCCTGACCCAAAAGACCAAAAATCATATGTTCTCCCTCATATGTGGACATTAGATCAAGGGCAAACACAACAAGGGGATTGGACTTTGATCACATGATAAAGCAAGAGCACACAAGGGAGGGATGAGGATAGGTAAGACACCCAAAAAACTAGATAGCATTTGTTGTCCTCAATGCAGAGAAACTAAAGCAGATACTTTAAAGCAACTGAGGCCAATAGGAGAAGGGGACCAGGAACTAGAGAAAAGGTTAGTTCAAGAAGAATTAACTTAGAAGGTAGCACATGTGCACAGGAAATCAATGCAAGTCAACTCCCTGTATAGCTATCCTTATCTTAACTAGCAAATACCCTTGGTCCTTCCTTTTATTGCTTATACTCTCTCTACAACAAAATTAGAAATAAGGGCAAAATGGTTTCTGCCGGGTAGTGAGGAGTAAGGGGGTGCAAGGGAGGGAGTGGGGGGGCAAGGGAGGAGGTGGGGCGAAGGGGGGAGAAAAGACCCAAACATTGTATGCACATATGAATAAAATAAAAATTTTTTAAAATGTCATACATTTTAGACTATAGCCAAATTAAATTGCAGAGTTAAGATGTCTATGACAAATTTTAATTGTTGTAAAATAAAAAGTCCTAGTACTCATAATTTTATTATTATTCAGTATTTCCTATTAAAAGTGTAATTTGGGCATATAAAAAGAAAAACGTATGCAGTCCTGAGCCAGCATTGCCTCTTGTCTGTCATTTCATCCATTTTAGAATGTATTTCCAAAAGATAGCTCTGTTAGAAAAACATACATAACACATTAAGATGCCTATGCAGTTGCAGGTCACATTTCTCTAGTTGTTTATTGTTTTCAGTGCATTTATTTAAATAAGGATCAAAATAGGGTCCATATGTTGCATGTGGTTGCTATGTCTTTTAAGGTAGTCTTTTTCAAATTTTTATTGGGGTAAAATTGCATATCATAGAGAAAAAAGTACATTAATCTAAGTAATACAGCTCAATGAATTATCCATCTCAAAATACAGAAGATATCTAACTCTCCAGATTTCCTCATTGTCTCTGTTAATTGATACAAAAACTCTTCCCAGAAGTAATAATTATTCTGTCTCAAATCTGGTGTAATATTTCCATTTCCTATTTCCCTTCTTTATTTTCTCTCTGTCGCTCTTCTTTATTCTTGTAGTTTACATGTTGAACAAATATGATTGTTCTATGGAATATCTTTACACTTGAGATTTTGCTAATGACATCTTTAGTGTCATTTAACATGTTCCTCTGTCTCCTATATTGCCTGTTTTGGTATTATGAATAAATTAGATCCAGAACACAAATTGTAATTGCATATAGCCACAAGTATGTGTAAAGAGGAAAGAATGGCTTAATGTGTTTGAATAGATGAAGGGGTTAGGATCTAGTGAGAGGATTAGATTTTGGTGTAGCTCTTATAACAGGGATGTGTTAGTCAGTGCTCTCCAGAGACATAGAACCAATAGGTGTAGGAGGACTTCAAAGAATTGTCTCACACTATAGTGATGACTGGAAAATCCAAACGCTGCAGGGTGGACTGGCAGGATAGAGTCCTATGGAAGAGTCAGTGCTACGCTCTTATCTGAAGGCAGACTGCAGGCAGAATTTCCTCTTCCTTAGGGGAGTCAGTCTTTTTCCCTTACATCACCTGGTTGAGGTCTATCAACCATAAAGAGGATAATCTACTTCACTCAGTGTCTCCTGATTTAAATGTTAATTTCATCCAAAGATATCTTCACTGAAACATCTAGAATAATATTTGAAAAAATATCTGGGTACCATGGCATGGCAAAATTGCCATGGAAAATTAAACATTCATGTACATACACATACACACATGAGAAAATTAACCATTACCATCACAAAGAGTGAAAGTCCAGATCTGGCAGGTAAGTAGGTAGGATAGAGAATTCCCTAAAGAGTTAAACATTAGAGTTACTACATGACCCATAATTGTACTCCTACATATAACCAGAAGAAATTAAAATAGTTGCTACATAAACACTTGTACACAAAAGTTGATAGCACCATTATTCATAACATCCAAAAATTGAAATAACCCAAATAGTCATCAACTGATGAATAAACAGAATGTGATATAATTATGCAATAGAATGTTATTTAGTCATAAAATTGAATGACATAGTGACACATGCTACAACACAGTAAACCTTGAACACATTGTGCTAAATAAAAGAAGCCAGATACAAGACATCATATTATATGATTGCATTTATATCAAATGTCCAGAAGAGGCAAATTCATAGAGATAGATAGTAAACAAGCAGTTGTTAGGGACTGAAGGAGTAAGGAATGGGGAGTGGCTGGTAATGAGCAAGGGTTTCTTTTGAAAAGTTTTAGGAAATGAAATAATGGTGATATTGTACAACTTTGTAAATACTCAAAGACCCACAAGATTTTACACTTTAAAATGATGAAGATAGTAAATTATATGTATGTGAATTTTATTTCAATTAAAAAACACTTAGTTGGTTCTAGTGGTAAGTTTGGAGAAAGTAAAAACAAATAGGGCATTGCCTCTGCCCTCAGGCATCTCATCCCATACAAAGGAAACTCTCATTGAACAATTCACCAGCATGAAACAACTTCTAAGAGTGATGGGAAGATGCTATCTGATAAGGGATGTGTGAGACAAAATGAAATGTCCCTTAGGTGAGCCTTCCTGGTCTCATCTTTTCTTTGCTTCATTTGCGGTCTGCCTTCCTAATCTGCCTTTCACAATCAGGTCAAATCAGCAACTGCAGGATCCCTGTTTATCTGTGATTCTCTTCCTTAACAACTATTACAGATGCATTTTCACACTGGTGTGAGTCTTTCACTTGCGTGCCCTTTCCTGTCAGATTTTGAAGTTGTTACTTGCTTCTTTTCACCAAAATGATGTCAGCACTTCTTAGTTCTGGTTCACAGACAGGTTCCCAGTGAGTTCATGATGACCAACTGACTGAGTGCATAGAGGTGTATGGGCTAGCTTAGCTACCCAGAAGATTATGGGAGGAGAGGTTTATTCCCTCTGGCCTTCAGAGGTTTATTCACTGGCACAACTTTCCTCTAAATTGCAATCATTTGGTCATCTTATCCTCAAAGGAACCTAGTAAGGTAGTTTGATGCTGTTGTCATTTACATTTGCACCACCTGCAGTGTGATGTGAGGACAAGATGACTAAATGATTGCCATGCTCAGTGCAAGTGTCCAGCATTGTTTTATTGGGCTGTTAGGTCATATCCAGTGTGCTCACTCAAATACTTCATCATATTCTGCTGCCAGGTCTATAAATGTTGAATAGTAACAACCCTTGGCCTCATAGCTCACAGCTAAGCATGCTACCAAATGAGCCTCACTGACCTTCTTTAATAAGAGAATCTTTAATATGGGTTAATCATCTTATAATATTTGTTCTTTTTATTAGAGTCCTTGGGGAATGTCTTTTACTAGTGAATGTTATCTTACAGAGTAATAAAGTAAAACTGGTTTCTGTTTGTTCTTTAATTATAAGAAGATAAACTTTTGCTCAAAATATTTTAAATGCCTTAATTTTGAGTATAAATGGCAGTCATGTATCATTTGAATTTAGTCAATCTTTACCATGCTTGACAGTTGAACTCCAAAATGAGTCTGATTGCTAATGGAACATTTTTGGAGAAGACAAACAAATTGTCCAGAATAAACAAAGCCTGTGTTTATTTTTAATCGATAGCAGCTGAGCACAGGGAGGTGTTGCTAGCTTGAGGCATAGATCAAGCTCATTAAGTATCCTGGGCCTCTTATAAATCATGAGCTGTGTTGAGTCTTGAATTAAACCACACAAGGGAATTGTTCAGAATTCTTCCCGTGCACCAGGCAGAAACAGAGACTGTTGGCACTGAGACTCTTGGAGGCAGATTGGGCAAGATTGTTTTTACCCTCAACAACCTTTGAGCCTATGCGGTTGTCCATATACATGATTTGCCAAATGCAGTGGGTCTGAGTACTGTCTCCTGCACTATTTGGCTGTGTATAGCAGATGCTATCAGTACTACCCCCTTGCCCCTTGGCCTCCCTGGGACCTTGCCACCCAGATGCTGTACTTGCAGAAGATTCCCTGCATCTCAAGCCTGGAGGCTATTCTGGCTGAGAATGTACTTCGATCAAGTACAAACAGGCCAGAAATGCAGAGTTAGCCAGTTAGAAATGGGAGTTGATGGATAAATATCCTTGCCAAAACACCCCTCAGTGGGAAACTTGGGTTCAACCTGTTCCACAAAGCAGCCCAAGCAAGATTGTACACTAGTTGCTCATTTTGGTCCCATTTATTTGTGTAAGTACACTGGTTTCCCTCTGTCCTCTGTCTCCCTCTTTTCACAATGCTTCCTAGAATCATCTTTCCCAAATTCTAGTCTCAGTGTCTGCTTTTGGAAGAACATAACCAGAGAAACTGTGAACTGTGGGCCTTTAGCTCCAAGGATAATATTAAGGAGGCTTGAGTTAGATAAAGTGGCAGTGTAGCCTGAGAGTTAAAAGTACATGCTCTAGAGGCAATTGCCTGGTCAAGTCTTGACTGCCATTCTCTAGGTACCCACCTCTCTGTGCTTCAGTTCCCTCATCCATAAAATGAGATCAATGACAATAGTAGTACCTATTTTATAGGCTTGTTTTGAGAATTAAATGAATGACACAGTCAGCCCACAATATTTGAGTGTTCTGTATCCATAGCTTCAATAAACCATGGATAGAAAATATCCAGAGGAAAAGTGCATCTATACTAAACATTTAAAGATTTTTCTAGTCATTATTCCCTATACAATAGAGTATAAGAGCTATTTATATAGCATTTAGATTGCATTAGGTATGATGTGTAACCTAGTGGTGATTGAAACTATATGGGAGGTATGTGTAGGCTAGATACAAATACTATGCCATTTTACATAAAAGACAAGCACACACGAAATTTGGTATTCTGGGGGCGGGGGGGGAGGTGTCTGGAACCAATCTCCTGTAGATACTGATGGACAATTATACATTTAATAATTTTGGCACATGGCCTCATACATAGTAAATGTTCAATAAAGATTACCCATGGTAATTAGTCATGGAACATCAGACTGTGGAAAAAGTTTACAAATTAGCTCCTTCATTTTCATATGAAGACCAGAAAGATATGAAAAGGTTTCTTCAGAGTCACACAACTACTTAGTGAGAGTGAAACCCAAAAATATTTCTACCTAGTTTCCTCTATCCTGTAAAATCCATCTTCAAGACTGTGCTTTTCCCAAATATCGTGAGGAAACAGGACCCAGTTTGGTCATTTCAATTTGCTGATGTTTTTAAACAACTAAGCAATGCAAAACAAGAAATGTGCTGGTGTTATGTGAGATTTCAAGGATCCCATGGATTTAAAAGTAGAAACTTTTTTAGGAGGAATTTAAAAAAAAAGTCAACTCTGCAATGCCATGTGCAGAATGTCCTCTTGGAGAATGTATGATTTAGACAGAATTTCCCTCATCTGCAGAGTCCTTTTAAGCCTTGGCTTAACTTCTGACATCAACAGATGACAGATTATGGCTGTGCAGAGTGAAAATCCAAGTATTTGGCAGCATTTATCTGAATATAGCTCACAACCTGAGTAGTATTCACTTTCTTATGGAGGTTTGTACTAGACCTAATAAAATAAAAATAGATGTTTTTATACCAGTGCTTTCCTTTTAGAAATATTTCTCTCCTTTAATCCACTGTTCCTTGCAAGCTACATCTTCTTTTCTTACTTTTGACCTTAAACAATGAAGGGATAAAGCACATGAAGATGCCAGAAGAAGTGAATCTGAGCAAAATCTTCACTAAATGAAAGCTTTCTCTTACATCCAGCCACTGAGATCAGAGGAATAAACCACATTAAAGATGACCCTCTGGCCCGTACCCTCCAGAGATGGCATCATTCAGCAGCAGCAGGCATACCGTTGTATAAATACAAAAAACATTACTGAAAGGAGAGAGCTCTGTGGTACCCACGGACTTGTAAATATTTGTCTGAGAGTCATATTTCTATTTATCTTTGAGTATGTCTGGCAAAGGAAATCTGTAGAGAACTTCTTAAAAGGTGAAGCACATCAGATTGTGATAATGGGATCATTTTATCTATTCTGCTTCAATGAAAGCTTTTTGGTTTAACGCTAATTTGATACTACCAGATCATCAAGTTGGGGGATTTTTATTCTTTTGCTTCAAATTTCAAGAAGACTGTTATTAATGCATAGAACCTCTTTTTTTTAACCTTTCCTTAAATATAACTGATCATTAATACAATGACAAAATCAATTTATTATTATTACTTTAAAGTTCTTATGGAAGCTCATTTGGGTTGGATATAAATCAATTGTATACAAATGGACAATCTGTGAGGCTTTGTACAATAAAGTAACCTTTACTCAGGACCAGATGATGCATGATATACCCCCTTAAACTCTCCCTTATCATTTTTATGGTTAAACTGCAATGATTGAGACTCTAACTTCACTAAGATTTCAATTCTATATCTCCTTGCCTTTACTTCTCTTGTATATTAAGTTACATAGAAGGTTTTTAATTTTGCAATTCATTTTTCCTCTTGAATAGTAATAATAAGAAGTTCCAGAAGTTACAATGCTGCAGTTTATAATTCTTCCAAGTAGGAAAATCAGCACATGGCAATGGAATGGAGAAATAGCAATAAGGAGAAGGAGTTATTTGTTCATGTCTCTGAGAAAATAAAGATAGTTTAGAATGTTTGCTTAATATGGGTACTAGTATAACTATACATACTTTGTTCAAGGCTAGGTTTCCCCATAAGCAGACAGAAAGAATAGCTGAGTACAGGTAGTTAACTTTGGAGGTGATGTTTGGATGCATTGACAGGAAAATGGAGACGTGATCCTGAGGATGACAGGAAGCCAATACAAGTACATTATTTCACTAGTTCCTAGAGGAGAACTTAATTCCGCCGGGATCCTCCAATAAAGTGCATGGAGTACACATTGGTATCATCCCACATGATATCCATCACCTTCCCTAGATCACCTACTGACAGTCAGGTGGTCACATAGGCTTACAAGGAGAAAGCATTGGATGTCTGGGAACAGTGAGTTTCAAGAGGCCATGGGTAGAACATCAGCAGCATCAGGTACAAACCAA
Source organism: Castor canadensis (assembly GCF_047511655.1). Lineage (NCBI taxonomy): Eukaryota > Metazoa > Chordata > Mammalia > Rodentia > Castoridae > Castor > Castor canadensis. The sequence continues at coordinate 141,689,162 of NC_133390.1, read as the reverse complement.
CTTAGAGTGATAACCAAAACTAGTTGAGCTAAGTAAACAACCCAGGTGCAGCCTCAAAACCTGGGATATTAAATTGGCTGCCAACCTCTAGTCCACTTGTCTATCTTGCTGTGGGTCAATTCCTCTTGTTTCTTCTCTCTCTCTCTCTCTTTTTTAAACATTCACATTCTTTTAACTTCTCTGTAAGATTTTTGGAGACTAGATAAACTAGATAAACATTACTAGGAAGTAGTAAGACACTTGTAGGCCAGAGAAAATTCTTACCTATCTACTATGAATGAATGTAATAGAAGTATAAGTTTCAGCATACCCAATTCCCTCTCTACTCTGGAACTGTAATATAGCTTCAACTTTCTAGTGCTTACTGCTATCCAATGGATCTTGACAAAGAAATAGATTGCATGGCAGCATTAATTTTTGAAGTGATACTATATTTGGTAATTTGATTCAAAAATTATGTCTCTCTTTGTTAATGGGTTATTTTCTTTGAGTATATTTGTGGGATACCAGTTATCCCATGCCTGCTCCTGAGTCAATCTGTCCAACAACTTCCTCCTCCTTTGTTACTGTTTCTGCCCACAGCTGTTGGCTCCATCAACATTCAAGTCCATTTGGCAAATATTGTACTCTAGTAGGGATGAAAATAGAGGTGAAAAATCTACTGATAACTCACATTCATGTCAAGCTCTGTTATGATAAAAGCAGTTTCAGAATGAATTCTGCTGCACATGCAAACATCCATTAGTAAGTACCAAAAAAGTCTTCCAGTCTTATTTGATAATCTTAGTGATGTTCCTCCATCTGTGAGTGCTCTTACAAATAAATATCTTACAGAATAAACTTATTTTTAGTATCCAAACATGGAGTCAACCATTAAATTTGTGAGAATAGGACGAGACAGAGCTATAGAACCAGTTTGGCTCCCAATATCTTAAATGGCTGAGCCTGCTAGAGTTTCTAGATTCTCATATATGTCTCATGTAAAGGTAATAATAAAAAAGGTTAGATCAAAAAGAATTAACTAGAAGGTAACACACATGCACAGGAAATTAATGTGAGTCAACTCCCTGTATAGCTATCCTTGTCTCAACCAGCAAAAACACTTGTTCCTTCCTATTATTGCTTATACTCTCTATTCAACAAAATTAGAGATAAGGGCAAAATAGTTTCTGCCAGGTATCGAGGGGTTGGGGGGGAGAGGGAGGGAGTGGAGTGGGTGGTAAGGGAGGGGATGGGGGCAGGGGGCAGAAATGACCCAAGCATTGTATGCACATATGAATAATAAAACAATAAAAAATAATAATACCGTAAACCCTTTCTTGGCAAGCACATACTTTGAACACTAAAGACATATTTCTATTATCTCATTCCACTACTAACTAAAGACTTATTTCTAATATCTCATGTGCTAGTAACTAACCCTATGGTGATCAACAATGACAGTGGTGTAGACAACTTTGAAGGAGGATGGTGACTGATTAGAAGGAGAGGAGTGGACAGAAAGAAAGAGAGAGAGAAAGAGGGAGAGATTTTATTGATGTGCTGGGTGGGGTTACATTGTGGTGTTTGTAAAAGTTCTTACAATGTTTCAAATATATCATACTTCAAGTCACCACTCTCCTTTATCCCCCCTCCATTTCTGGAGTAGTTTCAATAGGTATCATTTTTGCATTTACATACATGTGTACACAGCCTTTCACCATATTACCCTCTAATCCCCTTTCCCTGCTACCTCCCTACTCCCACTAGTACCACCCCTCCCTCCTGGGTAGGACCTGTTCTGCTCTCCCGTTCTTCTTATTTGAGATAAAGACAGATACACAGGGACTTTCCTTGTGATAGTGCCATGTATAAATGTATTATAACCCCAAAAGGTTCATATCTTCTATTTTTCTTCATTCTACCTTAGTCTCTTTCTTATAGTGGTTTTAGCTGGTTTAAGAATTCTATATTCATTATTGTGTGAAAGTATATCAATGAGAGAGATTTTTAAAACTAAATTACAACTCTGACAATACTCTAAGACAGTAACTCTTTAAAAATCAATAGCTTCTTTTCCTGGAAAAATATTGCATTAATTTGAAATTTCCAATTATTGTTAGTCTGAAGTTTTCATAACAATAATTTTAATATTCTTCACATATAGAATTGCTGTTTTTACTTTGTTAAACAGCTTACTTTAGAAAATTTTCCAGAAATGATTTTGTCTGCTAATGAAAGAGAAATCAGATTTTGAAATTTTGCTCCTCATTCCCTCATCTCATTACCCCTGCTCAGGTAAATTTGGAAAGGCTGCATGGAGATATAATTTAATTTTTTCATCCATCCTTGAAAGCTATACACTATCCTACAGATAAACCATGACTGAAACATTACATATAACATTTAGCCTAGTAAGATTGGTATTAAAATTGTCCCCAAATTACTTAACGAGCATGTCTATTGCACTATATCTAAAATTGTGATGATTTTATGCTTTGGCTACAATTGAGTTTTTAAACTCTATAGAGTTGGGAGAAATACATGATCTAAGGGGATCATCAATGCCTCCTTTCAAGCTCACTCTTTATTTTCAACTCATAAATCTCCCTGGCTACTTGGAGGAGGTGAATCCTAGTCAGCAGAATGTAAGTACAGAAAGCTGAATCCTGGATTCTACATGGAATCATGGTAGTGGCCCTGCTAGGTATTGCTATACCCTTTCTCCTCTTGGTGCACCTGTGGTTGTGTAAAGGCTCTCAGCACCTCTCAACACTCTCCTCCCTGTCTCTTTCATGGTTCCTAATCCTCACTATCTATTGAATAGTTCAGGTGCTGAATCAATGGTAATTAGCTTCTCATTGTTTTTCCAAAAGGTGCCAGTGCTGTTGGAAAAAGAACTGTAAATAATATTAGTTGTTACTAGCAGTTAGAGCCTCCAAACACCCTATAATTTTATTTGTGTTAATGAGACATATGAAGACATAGGGAGCAGAGGATAAACAAGTTCCAGGGGATTCAATTTTGCTCATATATTAGGGGTTTTTTTAAAAGCTGAAATATTGCTGCAGGCATCACTCAATCTGGAGGATGTTCCATCTGACAGTATCTTGAGAAAAGAATATCAGTGAAAAGTAAACAAATGAAACACCATGATCAGGAAATTAACCAAATATTCTATGAATGGAGAGCTAGCTGTACATCTCTTCTTAGAAGATAAGCAACATATATACAGTGTGGAAATCACACTAGAGCAAATTATCTTCAAAACAATTACACCCAGAAATGAACACTGCCATAGGTAAATTACAAATTAAAAGGTTCTTTCTTTCTTCCTTCACCTATTCATTCTTCCTACAAAATATTCATTGGGTATCTACCAGGTGCTGAATATTTCTTCCTGACTTTGGAATACATTGATGTGCCCACTCTTTCTGATAAAGTAACATCCAACAGCTTTATGATAACTAACTCTCATTTCTCTATTGTACTATAGACTTCTAAAGGTTATATATAACATTATATATCTATAGTGTATCTTTGTAAATTTTCAAGCACTACCTTGGTATCTGGCTATATTGTTTATGCGTCTCTAAGACTTTTGAGCTGAAATAAGTAAACATCAAGAAGGGGAGAATTGCCAGGTGTTGGTGGCTCATGCCATAATCCTAGCGACTCAGGAGGCAGAGATCAGGAGGATCATGGTCCAAAGCCAGCCTGGGCAAAAAGTTTGCAAGACCCTATTTCGAAAAACCCTACACAAAAATAGGGTTGGTGGAGTGGCTCAAGGTGAAGGCCCTGAGTTCAAATCCCAGTAATGCAAAAAAAAAAAGAGAGAGAGGGAGAGAATAGTCTGTAAAACAGAGATATTTAATGGCTTTTACGTGTTGTCTTTAGATTATGCCACTTTTTGTCAATCAGTTATTAGTAGTAACTAAAGCATAAGGAATAACTGAATGGAGCATTCACATTGTATGCTAAAGAAAAGTGTTGTTTAAAATGATTTCCATCTTGTTTGATCTATCTATACGCTTTCAATGATTTTCCAAAGTTTTCTATTAGAAAATGACAGTTTTCTGGAATGTTAGCACAGAACACAGCACCATTTAAATTATTGAAACTCTTCAGGGCAAAATTCCAGGCCTCTTAAAGCCTTAAAATGGCACCAGTTAGATTCCCCTTGATCAGTCCATTCTTCTGGGAAACTTACAAATTATTATATCTAATGACTTTGCCGGTGGGTCTGGCCTATGTAATTAAGATCTAAATATAACTCTATGTTCCTTCCACAACTAAATTTCTTATCTGGACAAATGACCCATTTATGAAAGCTCATAAAATATCATGGGCAAGTCATTACATACTTAAAATCACTCTAATAAAATGTACCCAAAGATGGTCACCGTATCTGCATTGGTAGTAATTTTACAAAAATATCTCTTACCATAAATAGCTAGAAAATTCTGCATATTATTGATCAAGGAAAGAAAAGTAGAATAAGGGTTTATAATTATAAATATAAGTACCTTTTCTTATTTTCACTTCATTAAAATATTTGAATTTCCTACCACCATTTCAAATCCTAGATGTGAATAACAGTGGAGGGAGGGGGGAAAGAGTGGGGGAGGGGGGCATGGGGGAGAAATGAACCAAACAATGTATGCACATGTGAATAAATGAATAATTTTTAAAAAAGAATAACGGAGACACCATCACATCCATGGAATCTGGAAAGCTTACGCATTCAGTACAGAATGCAAAATGTCATGGCATTTCTTTAAAGAATGTGGTATTTTTGTTCCATACCAAATATGAATGAGAATCAGGGTTCAGATTGCATTCCTAGAAAGACTGGAGTATATCATATTATATCTAAAGGAAATAGGAACACATGTTTTTTCTGAAATGTTGATTAGGAGTTCTGATCCTGTGAGGATGGTCCAATGTACCTCATTAATGTTGACCTTGTCTTACTAAATCAAAACAAGGAAAGGTAGAAATAAAGGTGGAAGAAGAAGAAATGATAGTTATACTTAGTTAAAGACAGCACAAGGAAGACAAGTTACATGTGACTGAGGAGGTTTACTAAAATATTATTTGAGAGTTCAAAGAATCATTAATGAGTTTCTTAAAAAATTATAAATTAAGTGGTGATTCTAATAATGAATACATTCTTGGAAGCTATTAGATCACTGAATCATAGTCTTTAGAATGTGTTTCCCAGAAAACATTTCATAGGACCTTCTTCTTAACCCAAGAAAATTCACTTGCAATTCTGACGAGAAGGGACACTTCAGGTTTTCTTAGCCCCAAAACAAAAACACCTGAATAGTTAGTTGATTTCCTCATAAGGTAGCATGTTCACACTCTACATGTGTAAATACATGTGGTTCCCAGTAACCAAGTAGCCCAAGTCACCTATATATTAGCTCACCTAATATAGGATTTGGAGACACCAGTGAGCAGCTGGATCAAACTTACATAGAAGGTACACATGTCATTGGATTTTTTGAAAATTATTAAACACTATACATTTCTTTCCTTTTGGAGGCTGCTTGAAGACATTTTCAGTATATGAAGCTTTTCTTATGTAAGGATAAACATAAATAGAGCACTTGGTTTGCTGAGTACTACTCTAAACTCTTCTACTTGGAGATTGATCCCAGGATGAACAGTATTGCTAACACCTGGGAACTTGAATCTCAGACCCCAACTCCAACCTACCAAATCAAAACTCTGAATTTCGACAAAGCTCCCCACTATGACTTGTCCTTACATTAAAATTTAAATATTATTCCTGTCCAAACTTTTGGAACATATTGACTATGAGCCAAAAATGTGTAAATGATATGGGCAAATAGAAAAGACAAAAATGTCCCACTGGGAAACAATTGTGACTGATATTGACATTTCATGTGAACAGAAGGACAAATATGTTTATCAGGAGGAGAAGAGTTAGGGTTTTCAAATGGAGTTGTGTTGTGACAAAGCACAAGGGTGGGAAAAGAGTGTGCACTTCATCATCTGGCTTCTTGGTCTATCACTAATTTCTGTGTAGCTTTCAAAGATAGCCACTTCAGGTATCTATGCAATAAGTAGGGGCAACAATTCTTTTCCTAATTTCCCCAGATTGGAATTAATGCAATGTGGTTTTCAAAATAACTTTAATCTGTATTATTATCTAGTTACTCGCTATTATAAATATCAGTAATATTAGCATCATCTTGTATCCAGTTGAAAGTGTGAAATCAGTCTGCAGAAGATGTACTGAATCAGAACTTGCTTTTTATCAAGAATGCCAGGTGTTTAGGTACACATTTAAGTTTTGGAAACTATGGCAGTTCTTAGAGCAGTGGACTTTTCTTCAGGTGAAGTTTGGGTGAGCCCCATCAAAGATCATGAAGAGGGGATCCATGCAAGGTGTGTGTGGGTAATTAGAGCAAATAACTATCAGGGGTTATTGCAAGTCTGTTATATCTATACTTCTTGCAGAACACTGAAAGTAAATTTAAAATAATATGAAGGGTGGCCAAGGGGATCATTTATATAAGTTTTTGTAGCTGCATATGAGCTAGATATCCCATAAAGACATGTTCATTCAGAAAAGAACACATTTTATAGGGCAGAGGAACTGTCTAATGACAGCTCTTTGGAACACAGAAACTTTGTCTAATCTTCTTATGAAAAGCCTCCCTCAATTACAGTAAGCAATATGTGTTACAAATAATAGCATCATTTCCAATGTTGAGAGATTTATCTACTTTCAGAGAATCCCAAAACGACGAAATAGTGGCATGGGAGAGGAACAGTAATGGACCCAAATTCTACCGTACACTTCCTTTAAAAGGAATATTGTCTGAAATAGAGTTACAATCTGTTATGGATGATCAATCCATAATCAAGATGCAGTTGTGATTATGCAGCCATGAAGAAGAACGAAATGTTATCATTCGCTGGTAAATGGATGGAATTGGAGAACATTATTCTGAGTGAGGTTAGCCTGGCCCAAAAGACCAAAAATCGTATGTTCTCCCTCATATGTGGACATTAGATCAAGGGCAAACACAACAAGGGGATTGGACTATGAGCACATGATAAAAGCGAGAGCACACAAGGGAGGGGTGAGGATAGGTAAGACACTTAAAAAACTAGCTAGCATTTGTTGCCCTTAATGCAGAGAAACTAAAGCAGATACCTTAAAGCAACTGAGGCCAATAGGAAAAGGGGACCAGGAACTAGAGAAAAGGTTAGATCAAAAAGAATTAACCTAGAAGGTAACACCCACGCACAGGAAATCAATGTGAGTCAATGCCCTGTATAGCTATCCTTATCTCAACCAGCAAAACCCCTTGTTCCTTCCTATTATTGCTTATACTCTCTCTACAACAAAATTAGAAATAAGGGCAAAATAGTTTCTGCTGGGTATTGAGGGGGTGGGGGGGAGAGGGAGGGGGCAGAGTGGGTGGTAAGGGAGGGGGTGGGGGCAGGGGGGAGAAATGAACCAAGCCTTGTATGCACATATGAATAATAAAAGAAAAAAAAAAGATGCAGTTGTGAGATTTTGATTAAAATTTCAGCCCTCCAATTTGTGAAATTAAACTTTCAGTGAAGTAAAATTCTAGCAAAACTAGTGCTGGATAAAGTATTCATCTGTAAGTCAAGAATTTCTCCTTCCTTCCATTCTTCCATCTTTTGTCCATTCATCCATGTAATATATAACTTTATTTCCTCTCAAACAATAATTATTATCTGGTGCACAGACTAAGTTAACTCCCTAGGAGTGGAAATAAATTTAGTTTTAACTGCATCTTAGTGAATTACAAGAATGTCACATTCTGTAAAATTTGGTCTGCTCATCTGGATGGTTTGCTCACTTCCCAGTGCCACAGGAAACACTGACCCTCAATGTATATCATGAATAGCCAGTTGCTTGCTCCCCTTCTTATGATTCTGGGATGATGCTGGTTAGGGTAACACAGTGATCACTGGGAAGAGTGTACAAATAATTCCCCTCATGGGGCCTGATCTGTCAAATATCTCCTTATAGACTGCTCCTCATCTTGTTCTTTTTGCTCATTTCCATAATAGACTCCAGTTGATAAAACTCTTCACTGTGATTGATGGCCCACAAGCACAGCCATTTTCAGGTCAGGCATAGCAATTCATGGACTTGGAAAATATGACTAAGATCAATTTCCTTTTGCTTTTCCTTTCTTGCTTTCCTTTATTTTAGTTGTTCCTACTGGGTGCGTCCTTTAGACATCTCTTTCTTAGTCATTATCCCCTAATTAATTCCCTTGTTAAATATAAAGTGTGCATTAGGCTTGACTAATGTCTTCCTTTGTGTCTAAGGAAAGAAGAATTTATTACCTTTACATGTTGACTCAAGCTGCATAATAACAACTCATTTGTTTAAAGTCCTCATTTTTTACAAACCATGCTGGAGCCTAGGCCCCAAGCAACTGTCAAGAGTCTCACCTGCCCCTCATCAATATGATATGGAGTCAGGTGTTTGCAAATATAATTGGTTTAAGAAGTGGCTGTATTCACATGGAAACCCATACTTTCCTTTATGTAATGTTTTCAAGTTCACACCGTGAAATTATCGAGGTACTGAAGTGGAATTGCCCCATTTGTGGAGAGAACATACTGACATTTTAGGAGACAGAACAGAGGTGTCAAAAATCTGCAGGCACAAAATCTGCATATTTGTTGGTAAAATAGCAATCTGCTCCCTCTCCAATTATGTGGTGCCTTGATAAATTAGAAAACACAGAAAAGGATGTTAGCTTATCCCAGGGGAGAGAGTCTGTGCTGGCTGTAAGTGAATGACCATAAGGGAACACAGCCTCGGCCACAATTATCTGGTGCAGTGCTAGGGGAAAAGCAAATCTTTGTTAGAATAGATTTGAGCAGTGGTTTTCCAAGTATGGTCCTGGGAGACAGCAGGAACCCTGGGAACCAGTTAGAAGTGCAAATTCTTGGGCCCTACCCCAAATCTACTGAATTAAACCTCTGGTGGCCACATGATTTATATGTAGCTAAAGTTTGAGATGCTCTGTTGTAGAGCATACTTTTCCCTTAGTAGAAAGTCATAATAGTCCTCAGATTGAAGGCAGATGTAAAACTGTTAAAATCTTGTAGGTAATGCATGGAAGGGTTTTCATATTGTAATGATATTGAAAAAGAATTTGTATCTCCAACCAGTCCTTCCTCAAGGACTGAGGATGCTTAAGATAAATTCTTCTCTTCTCACTTCTTTGACCTCACTGACTATTCTGCAGTGAAGTGCTTAGAATTTTGATCTAAAAGATCAGGACTTGTGTCTGATTTTTTCCATTTAGCCATTCTGTGACTCTGGGGAGTTTACTTACCCATTCTGGGGATGATAACAATAATACTAATAATATATTAATAATAATGCCCTTTGCAGTCTTGGTTATTATGAGAAAGAAAACAAAACTCATATGCATTAGTCCATTTTGTGTTTCTATAATGAAGTACTTGAAGCTGGGTACTTTATAAAAGAGATTTACAAGCTCACATTTCTGGAGGTTCAAGAGCATGGAGCTGGCATTTATCAAGTTCTAGTGAGGGAATTCTGATTACATCAAGGCATAATGATGGAGGTACATGCTAGAAGGAGAAATCACCTGGCAAGACAGGAAGCAAGAAAGATTCAGGGACCAGAATCATTCTTTTTTTAATAACCAGTTCTAATGGGAACTAATCAGGTACTGAAAGCAATACATCATTCTCCTCCAAGGGCAGAGACCTAATACCTGTCTACTAGGTCTCAACCCTTAAATGTTCCACCACCTCTTGACAGTGCCACAGTGAAGATAAAACTCCCAGCACATGAGCTTTGGGAGGAAATAATCACACATCCAAGCCATAGTACCATGTTTCCTAGAAAGTGTAAACTGTGTTAGGTTGGCATCGACAATTCCTCTGAAGACAGACTTTCAGCTTACTTCTGAAGAGATATATGGGAATATAACATTATTAAGGAAATCAGGGATTGACTCAAAACCATAAATACTTAATAAATCCTACTTTGATTTCTTTAAAACTTAATATGGCACTCATTCTGTATGGGGCCTTGCACTGGACACATAAGATATGCAAACCCCAAGAAGCATACCACCTTCTCCTTATGTGGCCAATTTTCTCCCAGTTTTATATCCTTTGCAGCCTCTCCTTAGCTTCAAGCCAGGTCTCAAAGGGGCCTTTATTCCTTCTTGTGGCTTATAAGGATTTTTCTTTTCTTTCTCACTCTTTCCAATACTGACTGGAGATGACCAAGTATGCTGTTTCTGCTGATGTTCTTCCAAAATAGCCAGCAGGCTTATTTCAGTAAAACAGTAAAAGTTTTGCTGCTAGCCCACTGAAGTAAATAACAAACAAATGTCCTAGGTTGTTTTGAGAAGCATCTGAGATGAAGTTAGGGGAAAGGAATTTAGTAGGAAGTGTTACGAGTGGTTGGGGGTAGGTGGGATGAGAGGAACTGAGCATGGAAGGGAAGGGTGTACATCAGAAAAATCCCAACCCTTGTGAGGCTCTCTGAATGATGAAGATGGTACTTCAGCATTGGCCCTGTCATCAGTCAACTAGTAGAGGATTGCCCCCTGGATGAAGATTTGATTCCCAAACCACTTTCTCCCTCTGTGAACTAGAAATGTGAGTGCCAGAACTCTGGGGGCTGCCCTGTGACAATCTCTTGGGACAGGACACATGGGAGCATGGGAATGGTACCAACTCTGTCCCCTACCACCACACTAAGGAAAGCTCTGAAGTCCTTATGTCTTTCCGAGTTCCTACATAAAGCCCTGTGCTCTTTCGGGTTGTACTCTTGCCCTCCATTCCTTTGTGCACAGGGCTCTTCTTGTCATTTAGATCCCTTCTTCAATCAGGAAGACCCCTCCCTGCAGGTACAGTTAGACCTGGCAGTGACTGTGAGCTATGGCCTTTCAATCTCAAGTGGGTAATTTACTTCTTAGGGGCTCTCAAGCGATTGACTCTTAGTTCGATTTCCCCTGGGCTCTGTGCACCAGCAGTGTCACCAAAGGACACCCCAGGTACTCCTCACCTCTTGGTGCCAGGGATGTGAATTTTGCCTAATTATGAAAACGATGGGGAAGGAATACTTACAAAATTGGAAGTGATTAAGGTCATTGAAAAGTCACCATTTGGGGGACATTTTGTTTTAATAGAAGCTTTCACATTGCACAACTGATTTGCTGTTAGTGTAGGCAAGGTTTTTGTCTTGTTTGTTTTGCTTTGGGTTTTTAAGCCTTTGTTGTTTCCCTGTGCATCTACATATATAGTGAACATTATGAAACAGAATGAATATTCTTTTTGGTTCAGCAGGTTTATGGAGACCCATTCCCATTTTCACATACATAGAGTTTTTCAGTAAAACATTCCTAACAGTCACATGAGCAAGCTCAGGCAAAAATCAAGTTCTTCCCTTCACTGGTTCCAACATTTTGCATCCTAATAAATTCATGGTGGAACTAATCCAGCTGTCTTCTTGCAAAATATAAAGTTTGGAAGAGGACTCCTTCCAAACTCCTATTCATGGCTATGTAATAGTTTGTTTTATACTGCACGGAGTTGTATAGTTATAAACATGAAAGCAGCTGGCAATAAATGACTTTATGACAGCTATTTCAAAGGTATAATGAAGAAAACAAAAATAAACTAAGTTATTGCTTATAATTATGGTGCCTGGATGAGCTTGCCTAGTGTACTCCAAACACTTTTTTTATCTATGTACTATTTTTATTTATTTATTTATTTTTACTATTCATATGTGCATACAAGGCTTGGTTCATTTCTCCCCCCTGCTCCCACCCCCTCCCTTACCACCCACTCCGCCCCTCCCTCTCCCCCTCACCCCCTCAATACCAGCAGAAACTATTTTGCCCTTATTTCTAATTTTGTTGTAGAGAGAGTATAAGCAATAATAGGAAGGAACAAGGGTTTTTGCTGGTTGAGATAAAGATAGCTATACAGGCCATTGACTCACATTAATTTCCTGTGCATGTGTGTTACCTTCTAGGTTAATTCTTTTTGATCTAACCTTTTCTCTAGTTCCTGTTCCCCTTTTCCTATTGGCCTCAGTTGCTTTTAAGGTATCTGCTTTAGTTTCTCTGCGTTAAGGGCAACAAATGCTAGCTAATTTTTTAGCTGTCTTACCTATCCTCACCCATTCCTTGTGTGCTCTCACTTTTATCATGTGCTCATAGTCCAATCCCATTGTTGTGTTTGCCCTAGATCTAATGTCCACATACGAGGAAGAACATACAATTTTTGGTCTTTTGGGCCAGGCTAACCTCACTCAGAATGATGTTCTCCAATTCCATCCATTTACCAGCAAATGATAACATTTCGTTCTTCTTCATGGCTGCATAAAATTCCATTGTGTATAGATACCACATTTTCTTCATCCATTCGTCAGTGGTGGGGCATCTTGGCTGTTTCCATAACTTGGCTATTGTGAATAGTGCCGCAATAAACATGTGTGTGCAGGTGCCTCTGGAGTAACCTGTGTCACATTCTTTTGGGTATATCCCCAAGAGTGGTATTACTGGATCAAATGGTTTTTTTACCGGCATTCACAGTCTCTTATAAATGACATTGGCCTTCAGGTTATTTATCTGTGGGGATAGGAGGTACACCATAATAGTGTTAAGTGCAGTTTTGTTTTCTTTAAAAGAGACGGCATCCTTTTACTATATTCACCCATAAGATGGGAAGAAATTTATTGAGTCTTCTGCACTCTTGAATAGATTTTACGTTGAAAAAAGCTTTTAGGGGAAAAGTATTGTATTTTTTACTATATAAATTGTTTTTCCTTAAACCCATGGTTAAATAGGTTAATTTTATTTCTAGGAATGGATCCCACCAGAATACAGTAAGTAGAGCACTAGGAATGTTTGTTGCAGGATGTTTTATAGAAAATTTTACAAACAACATACATGTTCATTGATGCAGTGGTAGTTAAATAAGTGTATGCCATAGACCAGTAAGGCAGTCATTAGAAACATATGAGACAGATGTATGTACAGTACAGTGATCAGGAAAGATCTCCAACAACTAGAATGTAAAAAATGCTAGCCCCAGAACATAAAACAAAATGTGTGCTGCAATTTGTATAGTAAAATATGCATGACTATGCTGTATATATCATTTATTCATTTATGAATCATTTATTCATTTATCCCCTCAACAGACATTTATTGTATTCCAAGCACCATTCTAGGTGCTGGCAATACAACAATAAGTAAAGCAAAGGTCTCCATCAGAGTTTGCATCTTGGTGTGGGAAACTAAAGTTGGGGAGCCAATGAGCAAGCAAACAACTGTGTGTCAGATGGTGACAGGTGATGGAAAGCAGCTTGAGTGAAAGAGAGTAAATTAGTTGGAGGTCAGGAAAGGCCACTTTGAGGTGGTGACATTTGATCTACCAGAACAAGGGAGGAATCCAGGCAGATGTCCAGGGAATGGAGAGTCTAAGGCAGAGAAGACAGCAAAGCCAAAGACCCTGAAGTATAATCATGTTTTGTGTATTTGCAGAATGAATCCAGGCTAGTGTGGTAGGAACATAGTGAGCAGAAAAGGAGGCAATAAAGAAGGCTTGGAGAAAACCAGATGTTAGATTACCAGGGGCTTGGGGCCATGGTGTGAGTTTCCATCTTATCAAAGAATGGTGTGAAGTGATTAGAAGGTTGAGATGAGGTAAAGGACAGGACCTTATTTAGGCTATAAGTACAAATGAAGGGAGTGGAAGGATGCCCATCACAGACATTTTTGTGGAAATGAATCAGATAATTCACATGGAACTCTTAGTCCAGTACTCAGTACATTGCAGCAATGTGAGAAATGACAACTAGTATTGTGCGTGCTGCTGCCTCCCAGCTTATGCTATAAAATTGCCTGTTTCTCTGTTACCTTCTTTTGAACTATAAAAAAAGGATAAAATATAGTTTATGCCATCATAGAATTTAATAGCTAAATAAAGATTCCAGTTCAACTCAATTTATAGATGGGGAAACTGAGGCACTGTGTAGATATGCTGTCAGCTCTCAGGTCTTTAGGTAGTGAACAATCTTAGCCTCTTACCTTCTACTTTGAATCTCTGTTTACTGCCTCAGTATTTCCTTAACTCAAATCACTCACTTTTCACCTTTTGATTTGCTTAATATTCTGGTCTTGTAAGTACTTTTATTTTACAAGGAAACTTTATATCATCACCATAGATAGAAAGCCAGTATTCCTTGCTATAATACATTATGATCACTTATACTTTGGGCATATTTCTACCATTGCCATTGCTTCAGTAATGCTGTGGAGCCACCCGCTCCACTCCTCAATGAATTAGACTGGTAAGCACTACTTTCTTGCTCACATGGCTGTGGGTTGAATGGGTACACAGCTGATCTGTGAAGGGTTAGTTACTCTGCCCCACTTGTCTCGCAGTCTTTCTGAGCCAGCATGAGGCATGTTCTTTCCTCTTGGTTCTCTCATGGTTCTCCTCCAAAGGCAGGAGTAAAGAAGTTCACCCTAAATACCATGTCCACTATTATCCCATTGGCCAAGTAGAGTCCATCAATAGTAGGATAAGGAAAATACCTTGTCCCTCTCTCAGTCAACTCAGACTGCTATAACAAATACCATGGATGGCTTAAACAACCAACATTTACTTCTCACACATTTGAAGGCTGGCAAGTCCAGGGTCAAGGTGCTGGCAGGTTTGGTGTCTGGCTAGGACTCTTTTCCTGGCTTCCAGATAGCCATATTCTTTCTCAGTTCTCACAGGGCAGAAAGAGATCATCTCTTTCTTTCTCTTCTTAGATGGGCATTAATTCCATTTATGATCTAATCACCTCCCAAAGGTTCCCAACTTCAATTGCCATCCCAATGGGGATAAGGTTTCAACAAATGAATTGGAGGAGGGGTGCACAAACATTCAGTGAATAGTACTGTCCTAGTGGAGTCTTTCAATCAGTTTAGACTGCTAAAACAAATAACTATAGGTCATGTAGTTTTAAACATTTATTTTACACAGGTTTCAAGGGTGAAAAGTCTTGGATCAGGATGCTAACACAATTGTGTTGTGAAAGGAGACATTTTCTGGGTTGCAGACAATTTCTCCTTATATCTTCGCATGATAGAAATAAGAGTTAGCTAACTCTCTGGCCTCTTTGTTTTGTTTTTGTTTGGTTGGTTGTTTTTTTTTTTTGGTGATACTGGGGCTTAACTCAGGACTTTGTGTTTTGTGAGGCATGTGCTCTACTGCTTAAGCCATACCTCCAGCCCTTTTTGCTCTTGTTATTTTGGAGATAGGATCTCCTTTTTTGCCCAGGCCAGCCCAAACAAGTGTCCTCCTATTTACTTCCCATCATTGTTGGTTTGACAGGTGTACCACAACACTAAGCTATTTTTTTTGTCATTGAGACAGAATCTCGCCAACCTTTTTTCTGCCTTGGTTGACCTGGAAACAAGATCCTCAGGATCTCAGCCTCCTGAGTAGCATAGGATGACAGGCACATGCCACCGTGCCCAGCTATCACATGAGATGCAACCTCACTAATTTTAGCTTCCCAAGTATCTAGGATTGTAATTGTGAGCCACCAGCACCAGGCTCTTTGGCTTCTTTTATGATGGTACTAATTTCAAGAGGGCTCCATCCTTGTGATCTATTTATCTCCCAAAAGCTCTACCTCTGAACACTATCACAGTAGGATCCAGATTTTGACACATGAAATTTGGGGGTACATAAATATTCAGTCCATTGCAGAGGAACTTTGAAATTCTATGGTGAATGGTGTGGATAGAATGAGGGATGAAGGGTTAGGGACAATATGGAATATATCACAACAGTTTGCAGATATTACATGAGATAATTTGCCACCTCAAAATATCTTGCATATGAGAGTGTGGCATGCCACAGTTTGAGAAATACCAAAATACTCTATATCCCAGCTGAGGGGAACATAGCACAACCCACTATGTTGATAAACCAGCATCCTAACACAATGAATTTCATTGTTTCTAAAATAATATTTTCTCATATTCTAACTTCTTTGAACATGGAGTTCTTCTTACACCTGGGATATTTTACACTAAAGCAGAGTTGTGATGAAGTTTCATTGCCTGCACATGTATGTTCTTGGTGGTAATTCCTGGTAGATTTACTAGATAACTGTAATCTCTTGAATATCAGCCAAGTCAGCAATTAGGGGCCATTTTAGGAGGAGGTATGTGCCTTGACTGCTATCTTAAACACTTGATTAGCATCCTGATATGAGCAAAGAGGGAGCTGACAGCAAAACTTTCAGAAAGGATGGTAGAGGCTTCCAAAAAGCATCCAGGTCCAGTAGTGGAACACACATTGAGAAATGAGTTGCCACCATTTTTAAGATTAAAAAGGTAAAACTGAAAACCTCAGTGTACATGACTCTAGGTTGAAGTGAGTCAGTACTAGCCTCTGAATGTGAAGCAATTTTATGAAACAATTTATCTCCTTTTAATCTATGCTCTACAGAGAGACAAGTAGTAATTTCAATTAGTATGCAATAAAAACCACAAATGAAAAGAAAATGTGCATTGTATTTTAACTTATGGAGCTTTCAGTTTCTTGGTAGTACACAAAATAATGGTGTTTCTTACAAACGACAGCTTCTTCAATTCAATGAAATGTGATGTATAATTTAAAGCACTTACATGGAAAGCGAATCTAGTAGCATTATTTGCTTACAAATAATGTGAAATCTAAATGAGACTGACCTAACAATAACAGATGTGTATTTGTTCTGCAATGGAAAATTCCCAAGGTTGGGACCTGCCAAGATACCATTGGTATCAGAACTCTCCATCCTTTTGTTTTTTGTTTTTATCCTTGGGGGTAGGAAGTACTCTAGCTACTTAGTTGGGTCAGTCAAAACCTTCCCTTGAAGCTAAGAGTAGGGTCCATCTTACCAAGACTACAAGGCTGCTGTGTAAGAGTGGATGGGGTAACTATGGACAAGGATAAGAGAAAGAATTTCCCTTGATCTTCATTGAGGGTCGAAAAGCAAGTGGTGATAATGATGTTGGTTTAGGGTTCCCTGCCTTGGTCTTGAGGCAACATTAGAGTCAAATAGAGAAGGCTGAGGTACTTTCCTTTCTGGCCCTCATATTACTGAGACAGAAACAAGAGAAAGGGGATTGTAGACAGAATCTAAAGTCAGGATTTCAATTTAACACATGCTTGAAACTAACATGCTGGGCTAAGGAAGTATTTTGTGGCTGGTAGCTCGATCTATAATTTCACAAAAGGAAAATCCTCACTCCATGCCAAGTCAAAGGATTATTTTTGTTTTCTCCCAAGACAGCAAGCATATCCTGGTTTGAAAAATCTTAACTGAAAGTCAAGTGCTGTGAAGCAAATTTCTAATGGCTACATGATCCGACTGAATCAGTAGAGACTTTTTGCTCCCAGAGTTTGTGGGAAAGAGATTCTTGTGCCTTATAAATTAGTCTACTGATGTCATTTCCCAAACCCTCTAGGTGACCACTCAGTTACATGGACTTCAAACAAACTAAGATAATTGGCCTGGACTTTGATATAATCTATTATTTCTCTATGGGAGAGGATTTCTGGGGAAGGTGGTTATGTTAAATATTACTTTGAAATAAGGACATCCTATAAGTAAAACTTCTGGTGGACCCATCAGAAATTTATTCTGGCAAAGAACACAGACTGCGTGCTATAAAATCTCTTCACTGAACTTTCTTTCTCTTTCTCTCTCCTTCCCCCCTTGTCTGCCTCTCTCCCTCTCCCCTGTGTCTCTTTCTCTTAAGTAATAAAAAGTGATTAATGGAGGAGATTTAGTTGGGATGAATTATATGCAAAGTTATTTTCTATAAAATGAATTTTTCCATAATATTATATTTCCATCTCTGCTTTATCATTGCCTTTTTTTTGAGTTAACACAATAATATTACCAAAGTCATCCTCCATTACATTACCATTTGCCTTCACATTTAAGACAACGATGTCATTTTCAGATGAAGCTATTTGTCCTTGTTAAAACAGACAAAGCACTTGCTGCATTCAGACTCAATTATTAAGTTGCATGATTGATTTCAAGATAGAACTGGGAGCTGAAGCAAATGAAAGTTGCCCTTAACTGCTTAGTATGTTCTTTCTTCTACTACATCTAATGGAAGAATGACTCATATAACTGGCTGGACCTAAGAGGGAAGCAGAGGGTAGTTAGTTCAGATCAGTTCCCTAGGAAACAGACTCTGAGACAGCTTAGGGTACCAGATGTCTATTAATGAATGTTCTAAGCATCAGCACCTGGGAAAGAGAGAAGGACAATGGAATGGGCTCAGGGAGAAGATGAGTTGTGCTACAGGCCCAGTGCCAGACTCTGCTGACCCCAGGGGAACTCCTGGGACAAGAATGGCCTTTAATTATTGAGCCATGATGGCCAGATCTTTGTACCCTTCATTGATCGGTATGTGTGCTATCTTGGGAAGGCCATGGTTGTGAGTCAGGTGACTCTTTGCAGTTGAGAAAATTCTTTCAATTGCTGAAAGTTGAAGTTTGTTTGCTGAAAGCACTCCCACCCAGGTCCCAGGCCTTAGGCTCTTGTGAGGTGATTCTCAACTAGGGATGATTTCCCCTCTTAGGTGATATTTAGCAATGTAAATATGTTTGGTTGTCATGACTGCAGAAATGTTGCTGGCATCACGTGGGTACCGTCCAGGAATGCTGCTAAACATGCACAGGATAGCCTCCAAGGTGAACTATTACATGGTCCAAAATATCAAAAGCATCAAGGCAGGGAAGCCCTGCTCTAGGGCAGTAAATCTGTCTTTCAAACAATCTTCTGGACATCACTGTATCCACTCAGAGTCATCATCAATCAAAATATGACTACTTGTTGAACCCAGTGCTCTGTGTTCCTTACTCTTCTTAGGAAAGCCCTCCTAATTTCCCTTTGCCAATGAGGAAACTGCACTCAGAGCAACTCAGGAAACTATCCCACATTATAAACTGGAAGGATGCCCAGGTGGGATTTAAAGTGTGCCTACCTGCTGAAAATATTGTGGTGTCCTTTGCGTTCCCCTTGAAGGAGTTCAGAACATGCCACCCCAAACATGCTCCCCTGGCATGTTGGCTATTCTGAGCTAAAGGTACTGTAGCTTATTACTCTTCATCCAATACTTATCACTGTTCATCCAATTCTGTACATCAGTATTCAACTCTAACAGCATACATAACACTGTATTAAATGAGTTTCTATGCTTTTCTCCTGTTGATCTGCTTTTGTCAACTTAATTCTCAGCCCTAGATGAAAAATCCTAAGAAGGTAGAGGTAAAATTTGTTTTCCTGCCCCGTGATGGCTTGATGCAGCAAGCCTCAAACCTTTCTTTTCTGTAAGCAGAAGACGTCTGAGCTTAGTTTGCTTCTATGAAATCTCGGGTTTGAACTAGAAGCTCACCTCTCTCTATCTCACTTAAGAAACACAGTGAAACATGACTCACCTGGCACAAATTATAGGGATGACCCTGAATCTTCCCTAATTTGTATTTTTCCATGCACCATTCCTGAATTCTGAGCCCTTACTATTAGTAAGGATTGTTAATAAGTTCTTACTACGAAACTAAGACCTGCTGGTAGTCTGGTTCAATGCCGGTAAAGACCCTCAATATTTTGACAATTTGCTTCATACTATTGCTTCTATGTCATTGAGTGAACTGAGTCATTCAAGAACATTCTTCAAGTATTAATAGTATCTCAATAACTCTGGGAGGATTCTAAGGGGTAGAGCTCAGTGGTAGACTGGTTGTCTATGATGCCCTAGGTTTAATCCCCAGCACTGCAGGAAAGGAGAAGATAAAAGAAGCCTGGGAATGAAATAATTAACTCAAAACAATTAAATGATAGCATCTATATTCTTATTGGAAACATTAGCACTTACTAGTAAAAGCTGCAAATACAGAACAAAATCTACTATTTTACAGACATGGTTTTGATGATTTTAGTGGGACATGATGTAAAAAGGATAAACATCTACTCTATAAAATGTTATGGGAAATAAAATATAGAACACATTAACCCAAAGATATAATAAAAGCAACTTGGATGTTTCTTTATTGTTTTTTACCTTAATAGTAATGTTAACTATAGTCAACAGCAGCTACAGCTTTTAGATTCAAACACAGAATTTTAAAAAATCCTATCATTAATTGCCATAACTCATTTCTATATTGTTAATTTTTTATTGTTGTGTTGTGTGGGGGTACACTTTGGCATTTACAAAATTTCTTACAATATATCATATTGAATCAGCCCCCTCCCTCAATTTCTGGAATAGTTTCAACAGGTATCATTTTCCATTAACATGCATGGGCACACAGTATTTGTACTATATTCACTCTCCCTTACACTCTCTACCTCCTCCCCCTTCCTACTGGTACCAATCACCCCCCCACACACACACACAAGGCAGGACCTTTTCCACCCTCCTGTTCTCTGACTTTGTAAAAAATAAAAATGACATTTTTGCTTGTTTAAGATCAGAAAGATTAAAATGGTTGGATTGAATTTATAAAGATGTGTTTTAGGAGAAGACATTGCCATACCCAGTATAATTAGAAAGTCTAATTTAGAGTAAAATTTATGTCTACACTTGTACATTCATGTTCTTAAAATTGAATTTTTAAAATATTGCTCAGCAAAATATAGTATTAGCTACAATGTATTAGTAAATGCTTATCAAGACAGACTATCAAAAAACAAAAGGGTATGCACTATGTAAATTTATTTTGAATTTTGCTGATATACAACTTACATATAACAATAAAGCATATAGTATTCTGTTATAAGTTATAAATAGCCAACTGATTCTCACCAAGTGCTTTTGGTTGATTTTACCAATGTTGACTCTTGTTTTCTAATTTAAGACCACCAACAACTGGCTCACAAGATTCCTGAAAATTTAATAGTTGGTTCTTGCAGATAACAAAAATTTTTTAGCTAATCAAACATTCTCATTTGCAGTGTCTCCAACTCCAACTCACAACTGAGTATAACTCCACTTACAAGTAGAAGGTGTCCCTTACCAAGCAAAATAGATATCAAGATAGATGATGTTGGGCAGAGCTGTTCCTTTAAAACTTATTGTTATTTTTGTGGTTTATTCACAGGCATTTCCCTGCATCTCAACAGGCATTTATGGTAAGTGATCTAGCTTTTGATGATGTTTGTGTTTCTTTGCTAAATTGGGGAACTAAAGGGGTAGATAACTGGGAGAAATATGAGGTTCTCTGATGAATATATTTTGCTGTAATTTAAAAAGACTCAAATCACATTAAGGAATCCCAGAGGCTATTCAGATTCTTTTGTGTTCTTGAATTTGGTTGTATTGGATAGCACATGAAATTATTTGATACATTGTGTCTTGAAGTCTTTTGTTAAGCAAAAATTTCCTTCTAGTGAGATTGACCCATAATATTGTTTTCTTTTATATAGTCAGATTTTCACTGAGAAAAGCACAATGTACATAAAGTCTAGCATTCTCATTATTTTGTTGCAAATTACAAAGTAATAGAAACATTAAAATGCATAAATATGCATATTATTTGTATCTTCAAATATTTAAGAAATCCAAAGAAGTGACTGTTAATAAAAGCAAAGGATTTTAATAAATGGCAACTATTATTTTTTGGTAACGATGAATTATTATAAGTAGTGAGTGTTTCACTTACAGATGGAAGCAAAATGTTTGTAAGTACTTGCTTTCAGTAGCCTAAAGCTCTTTATTCTTTAACCTACAATGATATTTATGCTTTTTCCCAGACCATTCATAAGTTTGTTTTACAATATTAAGGTACAATGGAGTATATTTGTCATTTTAAGTTTTTCTGATGTAAGAAAGTAGCTTACAAACTTTCTAAACATAAACTTCTCATGTGGAGGCTCTTAGTGAAAAATAAAATGTGTAAACATCTAAAAACTGGTTTAAATTTATTACTACAGGGGAAGGGCTCCTAGATTATTGTCAAAGGTAGGAAATGTATTTTTTTTGACCTGGTATTTCATTTGAAGGTACCAGTAAAAATAAAATGAAAACTGTCGTACTGAATCAAATTAATTGGCCAAAGGTTTGATCACACATTTAAGATGTTAAGACATGCATCCTTTCTCTCCCGACTCCACTCTAGGAATCAGGATCCCACTTTATGGAAACAAGATAAATAATGAACCAGGCTGGGCTAAACTAGACCATCTGTACAACTACCCCCATTGTGGCCATTCTTTCAGAGTCACAAATGCCCAGTTAGAAATCTGAAATACTTGCTTAGGGGAAATATTATGTCAAAGTTTTGCCTGGTAAAGGGCTCAACACTCAGTTCATCTTGTCTAGACTCAAAGCTGACAACATTGCAGAAATGGGTTTCATTTTTAGAATGTTCTTTCATTGTAATCTTGATTTTCCTTGACAACAAACAGAATTCAACAGCTTAAACCAGTACTATGCACATAGTTTTCTTTGTGTATAACCTTATTGGTGTTTATTTCTGAGAATTTTATGATTAATGTGCAAATAAATTCAAATGATTTTTAAAATTTAATTTAATTTTTATTATCACATTATTGTTGTACTTGGGGTACATTGTGACATTTACAAAGTGCTTACTATATATCTTAGCTAAATTCATCCCCTTCATCTTTCTCCTTTATCTCCCCTTCTCTCTTCTTAGAATAGTTTTAAGAGGTGGCATATTTCCAATTTTATATATAAGTACATAATATTTCCACTACATTCACCATCCTTCACCTCTTTCCTTATATCTTTCCCCCCTCACTGTTACCAACCCCCATACAAGACCTGTTTTACCTTCTTGTCCTTCATTAAAAAAAAAAGACATTTTGTTTGTTTAAGATAGCTATACAGTGAGTTCCATTAACTTATATATATATGTATAATACATATATATATATGTATTATATATTGAATTGGTTCATCCTTTCTATTTTTCTCCTTTCTACCTTACTTCCTTTCTTATGATGATTTCAACAGATTTAAAATTGTATACTCATTTTTGTACAGAAAGTAGATCGACCATATTCACCCTCTTTATTTCCTTCTTTACCCTCCTCCTCCCATAAGTGCCCTCCCCTTAGTTTGACCTATTTCTTATTCTCGTTGTTCATTGTTTAGGTATCTGTTTGTTGTTCAGTGGGATTTTTGCTTTGATATTATACCTGAACATGCATTATGCTTCCATCAATGTAATCCCCCTCAATGTACTTCCTTGTCCTTTTCCCCCATCCTGTGTTGTTTAACAGTTTTCAGTGTGTTTCATTGTGTGCTGTTCCTATACAGATGTGATATATTGCATTATTATTTGTTATCTTTCTTTCCTTCTTTTCTTCCTTCTTTGGTCTCCTCTACCAGTACCACTTTTGGGTACATGTTCTGGGTATTTGTATGTACATATAATATTGCTTGTATTTGTATTGGTCCTATATTCCACATATAAGAGAAAATGTGAGGCCTTTGGCTTTCTGAACCTATCTAACTTTACTTAAGATGACATTCTACAGTTCTTTTCATTTACCTGTCAATGACATTAACAGAAGAATTTATGTAACATTATGTGCTATTAAAAAAGGAGTGGCTGGAAAAAAATAGCAGAAAAGTGAAGGAAGATGAGGAGAGACCCTAAAATTAAAGGCTCTGGAGTGGATAGTAAGAACTAAATCAAATACTAAGTATATCAATTTTATTTCCTGAAGGACAAGAATTTCTCCCTGGAAAGTAATATTGCTTAAAATATCGTAAGAGACTCTGTTTCCCATTGTGATGAATGAGAGAGAAATGGTGAAGAATATTAGGTAGAACATGAACAAAATGGATCATGGTAGTTGTCTTGTAGGACTATCACCAGACAAGCTTAATCAGTTTCACAATGATAAGCCAAAGAAAAGAATTTTCAAATCCTAGCTACTAATGTTTTTTTTCTCTTTTTGTGGGAAGATTTAAAAGTGAAGATGATACCTAAAAATGTTAGGCTCTTTTGGTTTCTACTCCTTTAATTTTTCTGAAATACCACTTGGTACATGCTTCCCATCTGCATTCTGTTACTTTCAGGTTAATGTTCATTCTTCCTAGCCTGAATAATGGACACATTATATATTCCCCCAAAATTAGTACTTTCAAAAGAAGGATGGAAAAACAATCTCTCTGAGGATGGTGTGCTAAGAAATTTATGTGTGCCTTTGCTTTTGCATTTTTAAAAGAAGAGTTTAGTGTGCATCAGGTTTTAATGTTTGTTCAGTTTTGCTTTTGCTTTTGTTTTTTTGAGACAGGGTCTCACTATGTCACCTACATTGGCCTCAAACTCTTGATCCTCTTGCCTCAACCTCCCAAGTGTTCAGATTATAAGCAGGCATCACTATGTCTGGTTTGCAGCAGGTTTCACCCATAGAAATTATTATTCTTTCAATGCTACTCTGGACTAGTATTTTCTCCAGAACATACTAGTTCTGGAGAAAGCATGTCATATACAAAGCATGTCATATACATAATCAGGTCCAAACCTGGGCCCTTTCCTGAAATGTACCACTTACACACACAAACACAAACACGTACATGCATACACACACCAAACTCATGCACACTATCACCACCACTGCTTTCTTGACCTTACCTAAACAAAAACACAGTATGCAATTTTGAACAGACTAAAGCTAGATCTCCAGGAAGTCTTCCTTTAGTGTACCAATCCTTAGTGGATATTCTACCTTCTAAAGTCCTTCAGCATTATATATGAATTACCAAATGTTCCCTAAATTGTTCTGTAGAATTTCACTTATATATTCTATACTCACAGCCAGTAGGAATTTTAACTAATTAATTAAGGTGCTGGGTATCAAATCTGGGGCCTTACGCATGCTACACAAGCATTTTGCCACTGAGCTATATCCCCAGTCTGCAATTCTTTAAGCAGAGTGGTTCATCCACCTGTGCATATTCTTTGCATAACGAGTGCCTGGGAAAGCACTGTGTCTAGAGGAGAAGCTGAACAAACATTTATTCTCATGGACAATGATAACAATTATAGTGAAATTATTGCCTAACTGAAGTTTCAGAAAAAATAATTGTTGATTGGCAAAATAACAGGTAGGAAAATCTAACCAATTGGTACTTTCTTCTTTTTTCTAACTTACGTTTTCACTGATACATAAAAACATAAACATCATACATATTTACGGGGTACCATTTGATGTTTCGATACTTATATATTGTGCAATGTTCAAATCAGAATAAACATGTCCATCTCCTCAAATATCTTTATGGTGAAAACAGTCAAAATAATTTCTTCTAGCTTTTTAGAATATGTAATACCTTATATATTATGTGTAGTTACCCTACCGTGTTGGTAATTTTTTTCCTGGGTAAATGTCTCTATTTTAGGGAAAGCAAATTTGTTTCTAAAAAGTATTCTCAAACTAGAAATGGTATTTGTGGGCATGGAAGTGTCTATCCTGACAAGGCAAAGGGAAATATGAGAACTTGTTCAGTTGAAGAGCCAAGATGAACAGAGCATTTTGCTTTACTTAAGAAAAAAAAATCCTTTGTGGTTTATTTTGGCCTATGCAACGACGGTTATGCAGGCATATACAGGTCAGCTGGTCTACCTGTTCTGACTTTTATCAACATATCCTGAACTCAGCCTGCTTCCTGAGCAGCTGTAATTCCTGTTTGCTTTGGATTTTTAGATTTCTGTACTGCAAAGCTACTATAACCCTGGTTACTCAAATTTTGAGTATGGCAGAATCATCTTTTGAAAAAAGTTTGGTTGTATTGACAAGAAAATCTCATGCCCAACTAACTTCAGCAGTGAGCATTCCCATTTCTCAGAAACGCACACACCACCACACATTCAAAATGTGCCTATAGGACATAGACAGCTCAGCACTTTGGGAGGCTTTATAGCAACAACAGAAGTTGAGCCCCTCTCAGCATTTCTCCTACTCCTTATTCTGTGGAAGCAAACCCTTCAATGCAGCCTTTTTTCAGAATACAGACTGAAGAATATCTATCCCGTGACTCAACCTCATTTAAGGGGGAGACATGATTGGAACGGGCCTTGCCTCCTTTGAAGTTCGTCTGGAAGAGACCAGACTTTTCCATTCTGACTTTCGGGGCCAATTGTGACTGTTTCAACGTAATGTTTCCACGATGGTTGCACAGGGCTCCAGGCAGCCTGCTTAAGGTCAGGATGAAAAGCCATGTTTGGTAAAATACTAAAGAAAAGCCTGTGTAACTTTTGGAAAAAAAGATCCAGGTGAGGCTTACAAGTGTTCTAACCCTTCAGATTCCTGTTAAAAATTTGAATTGGCCTCTATACAAGTCTCAAAGGGACAGATCTTAGTTTCCCTGATAGATATTTCAGATCTCATGCATGCCTTCTGCCCTTTGAGCCTCATTTGGTCACTCTGGTGCTAATAAGTTTAGCAACAACAACAAAAAAAGACTAGACATGATACATAGCAAAGGAATTTTTACTGAGAAGCGAACAGCAAAAGCAATTTAAGTCCATTTTATGAGAGTCACTATAGTTAACAGATACAAAGTCCAGGCAGACATGTGTATCCATCAAGTACTTGAAATTTGAGAAAGCAGTCTCTCTGGAGAAAGAGAAAAATACTTGAAGTTTGTTTTCCAGGTACAATGTGGCATTTTTAGAGAGGAAGAAATTTCAGACATTGAGCTATTGGCTAGAAATTTAAAGAAAAATGTACATACAACATAACTTAGCTGAAGCAGTTCCAAAATCTATTCATTGTATTTCTGTTATCAACATGGAACACATCTATCAAGTTTTCTGACTTTCCCTCTGCTTTCCACCAAATGTTGCCAAGCCAAAGCTTTCTAATTGAATCTCTCATCTGTATTCAAGTTTCTTCCTCTGCTTCTAATGGGTATAAAGGAATCCAATGTGATGTTTTGTTAACCTTCTATGTATGTGGCAAATATTTTTATCAGTGCATCTGTCTAAATTCAGACATGATTTAGAAAGCAATCAGGGCATTCTCCAATTACAAAGTGCATGCCCTCTTCTGTCAGCCATGAATGCTGACAGATTTGAGAAGGTGTGATAACCATTGCTGTTCAATTCTGGACTTGCTGGAATAGTTCTCTTATGTAATGCATTTGGAAACCAGAGAAAAACGGACAGAAGTATGCACTCTATCCTATCATCTCCCTAGCTCATTCCCCTCCCTGTTGCTTTCTTCTCTTCTGTTTGATATTTCCATTTGCTTTGAAAATTTCCTTTCAAATGGTCTAATGATGGCTCCTTTTCCTCTTATAAAATCTGTTTTCTGGCATCCTGGCTTTTTTTCCTTGTCAAATATTCCCACTCTAAAGAATCGATATAACTAAACTAGAGATGGTGGTACACACTGCAATCCCAGCACTTGGGAGATGGAGGCAGAAGGATCATGAGTTTGAGACCAGCCTGAGCTACATAGTGAGACTTTGTTTCAAACAAATAAAAAACAAACAAAACTCAGTATAATTTCCCTTGAGAAAATAAAGTGCTGAGGCCAAACCCATGTCAATTATAGCATAGTTGAATATTATTTTATGAGCTGACCTTCATGAGGCAATAAAGAAACAGAACTCAATACTAAAATCCTAGCTATTTAATTGTCTCTAACCCTCTGAGGGCTTCTGATTTGAATGGACAGTTTTCACCAATATACTCAGACACACTTAAGCATATGTCCACAAAATGTGGTAAAAACTCTTGCTTTCTTTAAAGTACACCGTTCTTTAGTAGTAAGAATATGTCAACCTAAGAAACCCAAAGTTTCTATCTTCCTGCTGGAAAATGTCCAACAGCAATATTTGCTAGTTCAGCATACATAAAAATGGCAGTGAGACCCATGGGCAGGTTCCTCCAGGGGATCTGCCAAAAGAAATGACGATCCTGGAAGCTTAGCTTTGTGGTGCTGCAGACCTAAGGAGAAATCAGTATCAATCTCCCTGGTGTTTTGTTCACACTGAACAATTTGGGAACTTAATTAAGAGATTAAGTGTTTCAAAAAAGTCATAAAGATTACAACTTCATTACTATTTCTGAGGCCTTGCAATTGTGTCACAGTGAAAATCTGACTAAAACCAAGAAGGAAATAATGAGTTCCAAAGCCACCCCTTCCTTAGATGTTGTCACTTATTGTTATGATATATATGTGTATATATGTATATATATAACTTTTCTTACAGAAGAAACATGAAAACTTTTAAGGAGACAGGAATACTACATTAGTAAATTATACAACCTGTCCGTTTACCAGTCAGAATATCTTTCAGACACCTTAAAAACTAGAAGCACTATTGAGAACTGATTTCGAGTGTTCAAGAATCAACCACACTTCAGTGTTATCACTGAAATAATTTCCATATGCTTGCTCATTTTTTCTCATCCAGTTTTAAATGGCACTTCTTTACCTTGCTCCTTGTACACACTTGTATCTAAAGGGTGGGTTTAAATAAACATTGCTCAGTTCTCTTTAGAAAAGGTTTCAAAAAAGAATTTTGATAGTTCTTAGAGAAGTCAAGTATATTTATTTCTTTAGGACAGTGATTTTCATGTCAAATTCTTTTTAGTCAATGATTCTATTTTTAACATGTATCTTGGAATGCATTTCAAAGAGACTATATTAGTTAGGGTAAAGCTAAGCTACTGGAACCAAGAGACTCCACAATAGAGTGGTTTAGTGAATATAGATGTTTACTTCTCTTGTTGCTAACATACAAAGTAAGCCTTCTGTTTGTGGGAGAATTTGTTTCACTCTATCATTCAAGGAGCTAGGAATCTACTGTGGGGTCAAGTAGTCTTCATTCTTGAAGGCAGTGTTCTCTCAACTTACTTACCTTGGTTTTGACAGAAAAAAAATATTGCATACAGTGGGTACACCCATTATCTTAGGATTCCTGGACACAAAGTAGCACTCATCATTTCCATTTGCATTTCATTGGAGAGAAATTGGTCTCATGACCAAACTAACTGCAAAGGAGGTTGGACAGTACAGCCTAACATAGAATCCCCATGTTTGACTATAATTCCACTATGTAAAAAGAAGGAGTCATTGTGTTTTGATGGACTTTTAGATTTCACTATTTAAAGGGAAAAGAAAAACAAATTCAACCACATAGGTTATTCATAGTCACCTATGTGACTATGAGCAGTGTCACCTACCTAGAGTGGTGCTTATTTTGTGAGAATATTTGGTAGGTTTTGATAGTATCTATTTTATTAAGATGTCATTATTATTCTGAACTCTTACAATTTTGAAAGCATGAAATTCTTAAGGCATCTGAACAATTACCTATCATTCATATTTAGACATTTAGATCTCACCTCAGTTGTGTACATTTTAATATGAATCATACACTTTGCAAAAATTTTAGACCTATCAATGGGAAACTGAAATCAATATACTGAGAATGAATAAATAATTACATCCTCTATTATAGTCTAATTCTGGTCCATTTCCATAGAAGTCCTTGAAGGAATCAATTACAATTTGTTTCTGTAACACTTTAAGTCCCTAAGCTACATCCACGTATAAACATCACCAGTCCTGAGCAGTTGGATTAAACATCCCATGTATCTAAGAACTATAGAGAAGTGTGAGTTTAGGGCAGAGTCTGATCATAGCTGGATGGAAATATGAGAGAGAGAGAGAGAGAGAGAGAGAGAGAGAGAGAGAGAGAGAGAGAGAAGAGAGAGAGAGAGACTGTGAATATGAACCTATCTCCCCTAGAAAGTTGAAGAAAGTTTTCTTAGACTCAGTAGAACTGTAGGTAATAGTTTACCCTTGACTCCCATTTCAGTCATAGTCAACAGGGAGAGTTCCAGAATTAACAAAGGCATTATTAACTTACCTCACCTCTATAAGGTATTATCTGAGTCCATTTATAAATGTTATGAATTAATCTGTTTTTGTCTGATGTTCCTGGATCTTCTTTCTAAGCAACTACATTTTAGATAAACTCACTCTGCATTCACTTGAGATTTCTAGACTTAGACTGTAAAACTGAGCTCAAATTTCTGTCCTCATGATATCCCAGCACCTAAAACAGTACTGAATGCCGGGTAGGTCCTAATAAATATTTGTTCAACACCCCCCCAAAAATAAAAAATAAATAAGTAGCTCTTAAATTGTAGAGAAGAGAGCTATTGGCCTATTCTCTCTACTCTATAGAGCAGATTGGATTAAATAACCAACAATATCTATCACATTCTGGTCTCTGTTTCTTTTACATCCTTTCAGTAATGATTTTACTTAGATTTGATATGGATACAGAAAGATCAATTATTAACAGAGCCCAATTGTTAAAGTTATTGTATTAAAATATAATTGATATTTTAAAGTGCAGTATATTCACAGAGCTGTGCAATCATATCATAATCTAATTTTAGAAAATGTTCCTCAGTTCCCCAAAAACCCATATTAGCTATTACTGCTTATGTAGCCCCTCTTCTGCTGCCGGCAATTATTAATCTACTCTTGTTCTCTGTAGATTTGCCAATTTTGGATATTCCAAATAAGTGGAATCATAAAATTTATAGCCTTTTGTGACTGGTTTATTTCATTTAGCATAATATTTTCATGGCTCATCCACATTGTAGCATGTATCAATTATTTATTCCTTTTTATTAGTGTTCCATTACGTCTATATGCCATATTTTGTTTATTTGTTCATTAGTTGATGGTTATTTGAGCTATTTCTACTTTTGGGCTATTATGAATAATAATAGGCCAAAATGAATAATACTTTAAAACAGTTGATTTAGAAATAATTACATATCTAAGTATGCAAATTATAAATATGATTGAATGGCATCCTGTTATTAGTTTTTAATCCTGAAACGATCCATGTTTCCAATCTTTGTTACCCTAGTTTCTCTCAGCCCTCTCCAAAAGCTGCCTTTTCTTGATGACTATGGCTTCCCACTGGTCTGTTTGTGGTCTGTATTACTATGTATAATCAGTCTTTGTGCATCAGTTCTCCCAGAAGTCCAAGGAATACTGAAGCAGGAGGACACAGATGAAAGTTGTTTAAGCATGGAATCTGGGTCCTATTGAACTACATTTAAATTTTGACTCTCTCTTATTAGTTGTGTAGCCTTGGCAATCCCTTAATGTCTTTACGCCTCAATAACCTCAACTGTCAAATGCAAATAATAATGTCAAAACATGGGATTATTGTAAAGATTAAATTATATGAAACTTATCATGGTGTCAGATAGATACATTGGATAATCATTATCATGAATATTAATAATAGCTGTGTCATTTTGTTGCTATTATCATTACTACTCTCCTACTAAATTCTGAGCACCTTGATGGCACAGAGTTTTTTTTGTTATAGTCATCACTATCACCTACATTCAAGAGGAGTGTCTACACTGTTGGATAAATAATTTACTATTTGAAGGAGCCTTTACCTGTGCTCTACATGACAGCAGTCAGTGTGGTCCCTTTTCAAGGAAGACCCTTCACTTTATGGTGGCTTCCTTCTGCTGCTTCTTTAAGAGGCAATTGTCTACCCTCAGTCACCTTTGGGTACTGTGGTAAGGCCTGTGAGTTCAGTTGTCTGGAAATGAAGCTTGTAATATCATTTTGTAGTCCATTGCTTAAAAAATGAAGTTAACCTGCTGAGGCAAAGCTCCCTAAAGTTAATCTAAGTCCTGAGAATGATAAGGAAATTTTTTATTTTGTCTGTAAACAAATAAAAGCAAGAGACAGAACATAAGTGTAGCTATTTGTGGTCTTCAAAATGAAGTCCCATGTAGTAAAATAGCAGATACTTATGGAAAGAAAAAAAACCAAATCATGTTTCTGTACAGTTGAACGTCAGGCCTCACTCTTGCTGCACAGGTGCTTTCCCACTTGAGCCACTCCACCAGCTCTTTTTGCATTGGTTATTTTTTTGGATAAGTTCTCACTTTCTGCCCAGGCTAGCCTGGGATGCCTTCCTTCTATTTGTGCTTTGCCATGTAGCTAGGATGACAGGTACACAACACAGCTCCCAACCATTGGTTGAAAATGGGGTCTCATGAACTTTTTATCCAGGTTGGCCTCAAATCTTGATTTTTCTGATCTCCGCCTCCCAAGTAGGTAGGATTATAGGCTTGAGCTAATGTGCCTGGCCTGTATAGTACTTTTTAAATTTTCCTTCTTAGGAAACATTGGGGAGTAGTTACAATTACCCTGATGCTTGTTCTAAAGAGGGAAGAAATCAGTGCTTGTTTTGTATCCACAAAGCATGCACATTTTTTCATTTAGAACATCATGGGCTCTTGGAGCTGGAAGCCATTTTTGAAGTCATACTTGATCCTTATGTTTTGTGACTGGGAATAAAAGACCCAGAATTGTTGAGTGACTTGCTTAGAAATATCCAGCTAGTTCATGTGAGAACTGAGATCAATGCCTACAGAGCAGAATAACAAGGGCAAGGATTTAGGGATCAGGCAGATCTGAGATTATAAATTCAGGGTAATCTATTCACTAATCTCTTCTTTGAACTTCAGTCATAAGCTCCCTCATATGTTAGATGTGAAGAATACTAACATATGCCTCTTGCTATCAGAAGAAAAGAAAGGAGTTGAACTAAAACATTTCCTAAACCGAACAGAGTCCCAAAGATTTATGCCAGTAAGAATCATGACTCCCTTACTTTCTCTAGGCCCCCCACTCCCACATCTGTCTCTTCTACCCTAGCTGCTTCTAGTCAAATCCTATGTTATATGGGTTATCCCATATTGGACCATTGGGATCACCATTGACAATTTGTGATGACTAAATTAATGTAGAAAGAACCTGAACATCCGTCTTTCTTTGTATCATATCAGTGCCTCTTCCACTTTATCATTAAAGCTTCTTTTAAAGGAAAGATTGATACATGAGTATCCTCAGGGTACTGGGGCATAACTTATGCAAATGAGGATACTTTTTAGTGGAAATCGCATATTATATTCTGAAGCCTAAGTATATTACAATCCTCTTCTTAAAACAAAACTCATTACTTACCAGATAACTAATGTCACACCTCTCCTTCAATAAATCTTCTTGTATGATTAACCCTCCAGAAGGTGCTCATACTGTGGTTTACGGTGGCTCTCGCACACTGCCAATGCCCTAGTTTTCAAAAGTCAGGCATTTGACCAACCTTGCAAATGCCAGCCTTTGCATATAATTACAGGAAGCTGGGAGAGTGATCACTAGCAGCTGAGGGGTTCCAAGCTTCTACAAATCTGAATCCTTTAGCAAGCTGGAAAGATCTGCTGGCACCGCCTAAGGGAAAGGTTAGCATCCTAAATTACAGCCTCTCATTTTGTTAAAACTTCACAAATATTTTATCCTCTCATCCACAGTGAAAAAGAAAGAGAAGTGCAGTGTTCCTATTTCCCCATATTGTATATACAAGGAAATGAGGACTCATCAGCTTTTTCCATCCTTCATGAACCAATAAAAACATGCCTCATTACTAGGCTGAAACAATGATATGCATCCAGGGAACCAGGAAATGAAGAAAATATGTGTCTTGAAATGCTTTCTTAGATCATTTTGCATATTTTGAAGGTACTACTGGAACTCAAGAGTTGCATGCACACATGTAGTATATAGTCTAATCCTTGGATAGAAACTCCAAGAAGGTGAAGCAAGTGGGTTGCTAGCTTATCATAGGGCAGCCATTCATAGGCAGACATAGTCTTGTTAAAGGATAAGCTGGGACATGTGGACCCACCTGTGCCTAGGGATATCCTTTGCTTTCCTGCTATTCATACTTATGGTTCTTTGTCCTGTCCTTACACAACCAGTTCCTTCCACATCACACCCTCTCTCTCACCTGAAACAGTACTCATCTCAGATGGTACCACAGGCTGAGAACTCCTTAAAGCAACTAGGTGAATGGGAAAGATGGATGTTCCCCTATTTATTTTCCTACGAGGCTCTCCTCCAGCCCCAGCACTACCTTGACCACTTTTTCAGCTATCATTTCTCTGGAGGTCCATTATAGTCTTCATATAGCTTCTGTTCCAGGAGTGAAATCAGGCACCCAGTGGAGCTGCTATTATGTTGGATCAACTAATATATTTAAGTGTATTATCTTGTCTCCAGCAGTAGACATATTTAGGAAACCATCAGAAATGGTGAACTTGCTTCAGAAATTGAAAGAGTAAATAAAAACAGTGAGCTATTTTCCTTTGCAGTAGAGTCAGGTAAGAGTGAAATCTAGTAGCAAAGTGACAATTTGTGCAAGTATTTATCCTAAAAAGAGGCCATGACCTTCTTTCTCTATGTCTTAGCCCTAGAACCTATATGCACTTATTCTGCCTCTTCATCCCTATTTCTCTAGAATACCGTGTTACAGATTATGGAACTAACACTTAGTAATGTAGAGTTACCAAATTTCCATGTCTGTTGGTTGGAAGATAGAAAGTAAGAGAGTCCCCAAGGAGGAGAGATGTGTTACAGGGAGCCCTGTTCAAAACTCTGAGCATAGTTTCTTAGGAAATAAAGGCAAAGCTGTCAACATGGTCTTTGAGCCCTCAGATGGTCTTAACTTGTGCCTGACTTCTCTCACTCTTTGCACCCATCCAGTGTAGTCCTTCCACTAGATCTTTGTTCTGCTGTTTACACCTGCAGCCTGGAGAGCTTTGATTGTCCCATCTTCAGCTGATAACCACTACAAGCATGACCTCTGGAGGAATGTTTTCCCGGCCTGCCTGAGCAGATCAAACTTTTTGTCAGTTCTCACTGAGCTCTGTGCCATTCCTTCATAGTCATTAATGCAATTAAATCTTAATGTTTATTGGGGTGATTATTTTATAAAAGTTAATGTCTGTATTTGTTCAACCCTATATCCTCAGCTCCCAGCACAGTGTTTGGTGGATGGTAGTCAGTATATTCTCATCAAATGAATGCATACATCTTCCTGAAAAGATTATGGTCTATCTTTGTTACAATTTAAGTCACTTTGGGGCTTGTTCTGACAACAAAATTACAAAGTATAGTATTATTTGTGAGCATTTAAATTGTAAGTTTCAAATAATCAAACAGGAAACATTCTGCAACATGACAACATGTAAGTTAGAGTTTTTATACTTCATTTAAGGTTTTGTTTTTCTCTTCTCTTATACTACATACAACCCAATAGGTGTTTTGTTTTGTTTTTTACTTTGAAGAGCAGGATTTGTTATTTGCATTGATCCTCCTTGCTGTCATCATATGGTATTATTTCTGCAAATGACCATCTTTTTTTTTAGAGGACCATCCCTAAGATTCTTGAGGAACTCAGAGCAGATAAATCAAACTGACTAATGACTGGTCACATCATTTGTATCTCAGGACTTGTCTATATAAAATCAACTGTAAGGTATCTCCATTAATTTTTCCCTCCCATCCCCAAACAGGGCAACTCACCAATGTATCAACTAAATTATCAGTGAGTTGGGACCATGTGGCGGCTCTGTCCCCTCACTATCTACTATGGCATGTGCTGCATGGAATGTGTTGGATAAGTTCCCGTGGCACTGACATGAATTGCACATATCCTCCACTCTAGCCTTAGCTCATAATTGATTGTAAGGTTCATGTTCACCAGTCAGTGTTCAGAGGACTTCTGGGGAAAAAAGGATATGACTGGAATATCTGAATATGGATAATGTGAGATTCAGGGATAACTTTTGAATGGAAGCACTTTTAGTCACTAAAGTATAATATGTACATCAAAAAAACAATAAAGTACTATAGAAGCTTATAAAATTTATAAAAAGTTTTTTTCAACTAAAATTTTCATTATCTCCCTTAAAATGCAGTCACTGTTGTTTCTTGTGCATTTTCAAAAAAAATTCAGAGCAGGTAGCATAGCTTAAATGATAGAGCACCTGCCTAACAAGCATGAGGTCCTGAATTCAAATCCCAATACCACCCCCCTCCCAAATTCACTTTCTATACAAGCCTAAAAATATAATTTCATTTTCAGTGTTTTTTCTGCATGTTTTCCAACTTAGGAAGGTATTTCCACTTCAAGATTATCTTAAAAAATTCATCCAAGTTTCCTTCTAGTAAACTACTTACATTTTAAATATATATAATATATGTTACACCATTTACTTATGTATATGTGTTATATACACACATATACATATAATCACATATGTATACACACATACACATTATATAGACAATGTATTGCATGTTATTTGCATATGTTTACAAATGTATGTGTATTTATTATGGATACATGCATATATTAAAAATACTTTCAACCTAAGTAGACTTCTAATTAAATTAATCACTGTCCATTTCTTTTTAAGTAAAATCTGGCTTTTTATCTCTTTAGATGGGGTCATTTCCAATTATTTATAGATATTGTTTATTAGACATTGTATATTTTATGTTTGCTCATGCATATTATATATAATAGAAAATGTTTTGCTTATTATATATTCATGTCTTCAGTATAAGTATGTGGTATGAGAATGTGGGATTTGCATTTCTATATCCCAAACATGTAATCCATAGGAAAATTTTAGGATGTTAAGATTTTCACTTTGAATCTTTTTGCTATTGAATAATTCTTTTTATCTATTCTTTACAAGCTGACAGTAAGTTTTTTCCATGGACTGAAACAAGACCTATTTTACCCATTTCCATCCCCACAAATGAGCAAAAGATGTAAGTTGGGAATAAATTAATAGCAGAGCCCTTTGACAGTTGTAGCTTAGTTGTTTCTGCGGTGCATTGAAATTTCTTAGAATTAAACCTACCAATGTCAGTTTGTTAATGATTTCCTTCAAGTACAAAATGTTTATTATATTCATCTTACTCACATCCAAAAGCAAGTCTGATTATGAAACACACAGGACTTGATAGCCAGACATTTCTTTGTTTATTAATCCATTCCTTTGAGACGTTAAAATTAAAGAGGGTCATGTCTCCTGTGAGGGAATAAGGAACATAAGCTATTTTGCAATAGCTATCAATGTGAAATTGCATTTTGTCTTTTGGAAGTGAGAGAAAAAAGAGATGGGATGCCTACTTGCATTTTTCCGTTCACCCACAATTAGCATGTTCCGAACATCACAAAAGGAGTCAGAGGTACACTTCCCTGTGGGCTTTTTCAGTGTGAGCTATGGAAGGATCTTTCTCACACTTTTCATTCATATTTTGAAGACTTAAAGGAGAAGTACAAAGTATTTTAAAGCAACAAAATAAAAAACCCTCAGAGTGGCTTCCCCCCTCCCCATGGAACTTGCTAAGAAGATCAGGACTTGTCAACAAATCCCCTGAAGGATGGTAAATAAAAAATCAAGTCACCTTCCACATTTCTTCATCTTTAAAATACACTTGAGAATGGTTTCCTTCCCTCTGAGGCCAAATCCAGGGTGCTCAGGGCTGTCAGCCCTGCAGAAAGGCCCTTGTTTGCCAAGCAGTCTGAGAGAAGACTAGCTGTAATTGGCATCCATTTCTCCATTTCTATTGTACAGCCATCCCTGACAAATTAATCACAATCAAATGTTGGCTGCAGTAAGGGGCACTGTATGCGGCAGGGAAGAAAAATGAGGCCTTATGCTGGTTTGACAGACAAATCTTTCAACTTACCCATTAGACTGTATAAGGGGACACTGCAGTTTGCCTGTCACTACCACCTCCAATAAACAATCTGCTCACTTGGCATCTTGGAGCTTAGCTGATCTCTTAAGTCCTTGGTCAGTGCCCATCAGGTATCTGATCCACCAGTGCTGCAGAGAAAGGACAAGGGATTCCTCCTGATGAGCAAGAGGCACTAGGCACTGGCATAGAAGATTGGTGAGGACAGCATTGCCCGGTGAAATCCTGAAGAGTGATGAATCTACCATTTGGGACTTGATTAAAGTCTGTCTTGAACTCCTCAGTTAACTGTCTGATCATCTATGTGCTTCCTGCTTCTCTCTCTATTGTCCATCAGCTGCGTAATGAGATATTTAGCTCTTCCTACACCTTACTAGAGCTCACTTTTTGGGTACCTTTCCCCACACAACATAATCAATGATCCAAATATCCCTTTTAAATTGTTCTTGACATCTATGCACAATCTTTCTAATAATGTTCTTAAGTCTTAGTCAAATGAGAGATTCTCAGGTCCTCACTCTTATTTTAAGCATAATTTTAGCAAATGTTTCTCAGCTATAGCAAATTAGAAGACAGCAAGAAGATCCTAAGAGGTAGATGCTGACAATAAGAAGTGAATCATGTAGTATTTGATGCCCTCAATGCAAAGGAACTAATGCAGAAA
Organism: Castor canadensis; assembly: GCF_047511655.1. Classification (NCBI taxonomy): domain Eukaryota; kingdom Metazoa; phylum Chordata; class Mammalia; order Rodentia; family Castoridae; genus Castor; species Castor canadensis. Next base: position 141,650,805 of record NC_133390.1, on the reverse strand, counting down.
CTTTAAAGTGACATCAACGCAAGGAATCTCCCTATACAGCTATCCTTATTTCAACTAGCAAAAACCCTTTGTCTTTCTTCTTATTGTTTATACACTCTATTCAACAAAATTAGAGATAAGGGCAAAACAGTTTCTGCCTGGAAGCAGGGGTTTGGGAGAAGAATAGGGGTGGGAAAAGGAGGGGGCGGGAGGGGGATGGGGGAGAAATGACCCAAACATTGTATGTACATATGAATAAATGAAAAAAAAAATTTTTTTAAAAGAAGTGAATCATGGTGAAAGAAGATAAAAAAGAGAGCCACATTTCCTTCCCTGCTCTGTCAGTATAGCAGAAGAGAAACATTTTGAAATGTTTGAGATTTTTTTAAGACAACGAAGCTATGTGATGAAATGCTCATGATGTGAGATGCTAAGTGGAAGAGTCTTTGTTCTCTTGCATGTCCTCTTTAGTGTTCAAGGCATGGTATTTAGCTGAATTGTATCAAACAAGAATAATAGCATTGCTTCTTTTCTAATCAAATTTACCTTTACTTCTTAAAATTTTGCATAGTGTCATTTATGGCTCTGTCATCTGGCTTTCAAAAAAATCAGAGCTAGAACTTATGAGTAGATAGTAGAATGTTTTAATTCCTGCAAAAACCATCACTGATCAGACTATAGAATCAAAAAGCACTGTTTTTCTCTAAATTTTCCATTTCATCTCTCCCAGATAACTAAATATAAAAAAGTACAATTAAAATATTGCTTTTCATAAATTTTTTAAGTCACGTTTAGAACTTTTCTCATCTCTGATCCTAACTCAGGAAGCTACCTTTCTGACTATAGATTCTATCAATCATAATAATGAAGATGATCTGAGATCCAAATTACAGCACTGTATTTCCCAGAACTAGATGAGCACATCAGTGACTTGTCAACATCATACAGAAATTGACCATGGATGCAGTACACATTATTTGCTGATCAATTTTTCTTCATAGGTTCACAACTTTCCTCTCTCTTTTTCTCACTCTTACAACCTCCTGTTCAAGTAATATCTTAACAGAAAACACAATTTGCCATTCCTAATAATGTTAGTTTGATTTGTTCTTATATAGCTTTGTTTGAATTGTGTTCCAGTTAAGAATAAAGTAGTTGTAACTGACTGAATCGAGGTATACACTTAAGTTAATGATACTGGTTTCTATTTCTTACATATCTATGATTGTGCCTGACACATTGTGTTATTTCTAATCTTCACAACTAGCATGATAGCTCATCACCATTTCCCCTCTTTTGCAGAAGCAGAAGTGGAGACTCTGAGATGCTATGTGTTAGACACATAACTTGTTACCTTTTCCCTCCAGGGGTTTATCTGAAAGTTGTCCTTACTTCTCAGAGTGCAGCACCCAGGGCAGCATCCTCCTGTCCTAGAAAGGGACATGCTTGAGGTTGCAGAATCTGCAATCATGGTATTTCTATAAGTTCACAGAAGTTTATCAAGAAAGTGTCTGGTCTTGAGAATTCAATTCCCCATCCCTGGATAGGTACCAGCCTCTGTAATTTCACAGGCTGAAGGTTTTAAGTCTCAAGAGTGGGAGATCCACACAAGTCAGTGACGATTGTCTTAGAATTTAGATATTAGATTTGGATCCATTGACTGTTATAACATTGACCTGTGTCTCCTGTACAATCCCAGCTTTATGCACTAGATCATTACTCAGATTTGAAAATGGATTTATGGGGAAAGCAAAACATTTGAGAAGGTGTATCCCCTAGCCAGCTGCCAATAAGGACTGTGAACTTTAGATGAGGAAATTATAATAGGATTTCAATTGATACACAATTATGATCAAAGCTTTTGAATTATTTTTGTGTGCTTTAATTGTGCTTGTTTACCTGTCTCTTTAATAAGAATGGAAAACTATTAAGTCAACAATTTTGTAGGCATTCTTTGCTATAGGTACTATTTCCAGTAGTTTTCTTTATAAGTTATGTGAATCTCTCTCTCCCCACCTCATGTCTGGCCTTGATACTGCCCTCCTCTCTTCTCTGTGGTCTTCCCAACAAGTGTCATTTCACACACTCTCACACACACACACAACACACACACACACTGTTATTATATAACTTAGTTGTAGAACTACAAAATTTTCTAGATGTTTCTAGTTCAGGAAAATTGATGGGTTGGTATGAAGGTATTTTCTTACTTTAAGTCTTATTTTTCCATCACACATGCATATATATATTTTTTTTTCTTTTTTTTATTCTATTAGTATTCATATGTGCATACAAGGCTTGGGTCATTTCTCCCACCTGCCCCCCACCCCCTCCCTTACCACCCACTCGCCCCCTCCCTCTCCCCCCCACCCCCTCAATACCCAGCAGAAACTATTTCTAATTTTGTTGAAAAGAGAATATAACCAATAATAGGAAGGAACAAGGGTTTTTGCTGGTTGAGATAAGGTTAGCTATACAGGGCATTGACTCACATTGATTTCCTGTGCGTGGATGTTACCTTCTAGGTTAATTCTTTTTGATCTAACCTTTTCTCTAGTTCCTGGTCCCCTTTTCCTATTGGCCTCAGTTGCTTTAAGGTATCTGCTTTAGTTTCTCTGCGTTAAGGGCAACAAATGCTAGCTAGTTTTTCAGGTGTCTTACCTATCCTCACCCCTCACTTGTGTGCTCTCGCTTTTATCATGTGCTCATAGTCCAATCCCCTTGTTGTGTTTGCCCTTGATCTAATGTCCACATATGAGGGAGAACATACGATTTTTGGTCTTTTGGGCCAGGCTAACCTCACTCAGAATGATGTTCTCCAATTCCATCCATTTACCAGCGAATGATAACATTTCATTCTTCTTCATGGCTGCATAGAATTCCATTGTGTATAGATACCACATTTTCTTAATCTATTCGTTGGTGGTGGGGCATCTTGGCTGTTTCCATAACTTTTCTATTGTGAATAGTGCCGCAATAAACATGGGTGTGCAGGTGCCTCTGGAGTAACCTGTGTCACAGTATTTTGGGTATATCCCGAAGAGTGGTATTACTGGATCAAATGGTAGATCCATGTCTAGCTTTTTAAGTAGCCTCCAAATTTTTTTCCAGAGTGGTTGTACTAGTCTACATTCCCACCAACAGTGTAAGAGGGTTCCTTTTTCCCCACATCCTCGCCAACACCTGTTGTTGGTGGTGTTGCTGATGATGGCTATTCTAACAGGGGTGAGGTGGAATCTTAGCGTGGTTTTAATTTGCATTTCCTTTATTGCTAGAGATGGTGAGCATTTTTTCATGTGTCTTTTGTCCATTTGAATTTCTTCTTTTGAGAAAGTTCTGCTTAGTTCACGTGCCCATTTCTTTATTGGTTCATCAGTTTTGGGAGAATTTAGTTTTTTAAGTTCCCTATATATACTGGTTATCAGTCTTTTGTCTGATGTATAGTTGGCAAATATTTTCTCCCACTCTGTGGGTGTTCTCTTCAGTTTAGAGACCATTTCTTTTGATGAACAGAAGCTTTTTAGCTTTATGAGGTCCCATTTATCTATGCTATCTCTTAGTTGCTGTGCTGCTGGGGTTTCATTGAGAAAGTTCTTACCTATACCTACTAACTCCAGAGTATTTCCTACTCTTTCCTTATCAACTTAAGAGTTTGGGGTCTGATATTAAGATCCTTGATCCATTTTGAATTAATCTTGGTATAGGGTGATATACATGGATCTAGTTTCACTTTTTTGCAGACTGCTAACCAGTTTTCCCAGCAGTTTTTGTTGAAGAGGCTGCTATTTCTCCATCGTATATTTTTAGCTCCTTTGTCAAAGATAAGTTGGTTATAGTTGTGTGGCTTCATATCTGGGTCCTCTATTCCGTTCCACTGGTCTTCATGTCTGTTTTTGTGCCAGTACCATGCTGTTTTTATTGTTATTGCTTTGTAATATAGTTTGAAGTCAGGTATTGTGATACCTCCTGCATTGTTCTTTTGACTGAGTATTGCCTTGGCTATTCGTGGCCTCTTGTGTTTCCACATAAATTTAACGGTAGATTTTTCAATCTCTTTAATGAATGTCATTGGAGTTTTGATGGGAATTGCATTAAACATGTAGATTACTTTTGGGAGTATCGATATTTCTACTATGTTGATTCTACCATTCCATGAGCATGGGAAATCTCTCCACTATCTATAGTCTTCCTCAATCTCTTTCTTCAGAAGTTTATAGTTTTCCTTGTAGAGGTTGTTGACATCCTTTGTTAGGTTTATACCTAGGTATTTGATTTTTTTTTGTTGCTATTGTAAATGGAATTATTTTTATACATTCTTTTTCTGTTTGTTCATTGTTAGTGTACAGAAATGCTAATGATTTTTCTATGTTGATTTTATATCCTGCTACCTTGCTGTAGCTATTGATGGTGTCTAGAAGCTTCTGAGTAGAGTTTTTTGGACCTTTAAGGTATAGGATCATGTCATCTGCAAATAGGGATATGTTGACAGTTTCTTTACCTATTTGTATTCCTTTTATTCCTTCTTCTTGCCTAATTGCTAGGAATTCCAGTACTATGTTGAATAGGAGTGGAGATGGTGGGCATCCTTGTCTGGTTCCTGATTTTAGATGGAATAGTTTCAGTTTTTCACCATTAAGTATAATGCTGGCTGTAGGTTTGTCATATATAGCTTTTTTAATGTTGAGGTACTTTCCTTCTATTCCCAGTTTTCTTAGAGCTTTTATCATGAAATGGTGTTGGATCTTATCAAAGGCTTTTTCTGCATCTATTGAGATGATCAAGAGGTTTTTGTCTTTGTTTCTGTTAATATGGTTTATTACGTTTATTGATTTTCATTTGTTGAACCACCCCTGCATTCCTGGGATGAAACCTACTTGGTCATGGTAAATAATATTTTTGATGTGTTGTTGAATTCGGTTTGTCATTATTTTGTTGAGGAATTTTGCATCAATGTTCATTAAGGAGACTGGCCTGTAGTTCTCCTTTTAGGAGGTGTCTTTGCCTGGTTTTGGGATAAGTGTAATACTGGCTTCATAAAATGTGTTTGGCAGTTTTCATTCCCTTTCTATTTTGTGGAACAGTTTAAGGAGGGTTGGTATCAGTTCTTCTTTAAAGGTCTGATAGAATTCAGCAGAGAATCCATCAGGTCCTGGAATTTTCTTTTTGGTGAGACTCTTGATTGCTGCTTCAATTTCATTTTGTGTTATAGGTCTATTCAGGTGATTAATTTCCTCTTTTTCAATTTGGATGATCATATGTATCTAGAAATCTGTCCATTTCTTTAAGATTTTCAAATTTATTTGAATATGAGTTCTCGAGGTAGTCTCTGATGATTTCCTGAACTTCCACGGTGTTTGTTATTATCTCCCCTTTTGCATTCCTGATTCTACTAATTTGGGTTTTTTCTCTCCTCATTTTAGTCAGGTTTGCCAGGGGTCTATCGCTCTTGTTTATTTTTTCAAATAACCAACTTTTTGTTTCATTAGTTCTTTGCATGGTTTTTTGGTTTCTATTTTGTTATTTCAGCTCTATTTTTATTATTTCTCTCCTTTTATTTGTTTTGGGATTTGCTTGTTCTTGTTTATCTAGGAGTTTGAGATGTATCATTAGGTCATTGATTTGGGATCTTTCAGTCTTTTTAATATATGCTCTCATGGCTATAAACTTTCCTCTCAGGACTGCCTTTACTGTGTCCCATAGGTTCCGGTAGGTTGTGTTTTCATTTTCATTGACTTCCAGAACCTTTTTAATTTCCTCTTTTATTTCATCAATGATCCATTGTTCATTAAGTAATGAGTTATTTAGTGTCCAGCTGTTTGCATGTTTTTTGTCTTTACTTTTGTTGTTGAGTTCTACTTTTACTGCATTGTAATCAGATGGTATTCACGGTATAATTTCTATTTTCTTATATTTGCTGAGGCTTGCTTTGTGCCCTAGGATATGATCTATTTTGGAGAAGGTTCCATGGGCTGCTGAGAAGAATATATATTGTGTAGAAGTTGGATGAAATGTTCTGTAGACATCAAGTAGGTCCATTTGATCTATTGCATATTTTAGATCTTGGATTTCTTTATTGATTTTTTTTATTTGGATGACCTACCTATTGATGAAAATGGGGTGTTAAAGTCCCCCACAACCACTGTGCTGGATTTAATATATGTTTTAGGTCTTTCAGGTTATGTTTGATGAAATTGGGTGCATTGACATTGGGTGCATACAGGTTGATAATTGTTATTTCCTTTTGGTCTATTTCCCCTTTTATTAGTATGGAATGTCCTTCTTTATCTCATTTGATCAATGTAGGTTTGAAGTCTACTTTGTCAGAGATAAGTATTGCTACTCCTGCCTGTTTTTGGGGGCCATTGGCTTGGTAAATCTTCTTCCAGCTTTTCATCCTAAGCCTAAGCTTATTTCTGTCAGTGAGATGGGTCTCCTGTAAGCAACAAATTGTTGGATCTTCCTTTTTAATCCATTTCGTCAAGCAGTGCCTTTTGATGGGTGAATTAAGTCCATTAACATTAAGTGTTAGTACTGATAGGTATGTGGTGATTCCTGTCATTTAGTTGTCTTAGTTGTTTGAAGGTTTGATTGTGTGTACCTAAGTTGAGGTTCCTCTCTACTTTCTAGCTTTTTGTTTTCCTGTAATTTGGTGCTGCCTGTCCTTTCATAGTTATGTTGGGTTTCACTTTCTGTGTGCAGAATCCCTTGAAGAATCTTTTGTAGTGGTGGCTTTGTGGTCACATATTGTTTTAGTTTCTGCTTATCATGGAAGACTTTTATTGCTCCATCTATTTTGAATGATAGTTTTGCTGGGTAGAGTATCCTGGGGTTGAAGTTATTTTCATTTAGTGCCCGGAAGATCTCACCCCATGCTCTTCTTGCTTTTAATGTTTCTGTTGAGAAGTCTGCTATGATTTTGATGGGTTTACCTTTGTATGTTATTTGTTTTTTCTCTCTTACAGCCTTCAATGTTCTTTCCCTAGTTTCTGAACTTGTTGTTTTAATGATGATATATCATGGGTAGTTCTATTTTGATCTGGTCTGTTTGGTGTCCTGGAGGCCTCTTGCATCTGTATGGGAATATCTTTCTCTAGATTTGGGAAATTTTCTGTTATTATTTTGTTGAATATATTACACATTCCCTTTGCTTATACCTCTTCTCCTTCTTCGATGCCCATGATTCTCAAGTTTGGTCTTTTGATGGAGTCGGTGAGTTCTTGCATTTTCTTTTCATGGGTCTTGAGTTGTTTAATTAATAGTTCTTCAGTTTTGCCTTTAATTACCATTTCATCTTCAAGTTCTGAGATTCTGTCTTCTGTTTGTTCTATTCTGCTGGATTGGCCTTCTGTTTTGTTTTGCAATTCTGTTTTGTTCTTTTTGCTGAGGTTTTCCATATCCTGGGTGGTTTCCTCTTTAATGTTGTCTATTTTTGTCCTGAATTCATTTATCTCTTTATTAATCATGTTCTGTGTTTCACTTTGGTGTTTATACAGTGCTTCTATGGTTTCCTCTATTTCTTCTTTTGCTTTTTCAAATCCTCTATTTTTGTTGTCTTGGAATTTCTTAGGTGTCTCCTGTACATTTTGATTGAACATATCCAGTTTTTCAGCATGCAGGTGTAGTTCGGTTTTCTCATCAAAGGTAGTGAGAGAGGAAAAAAAAAAGAGTCTGGAGACAGTTCTATGAATGGCTCTCTGCAGCTGTGGCTTGCCTGTCCACTGCTGTCAGCCTGCTGTTGCTGGAGGTGTTATTTATGCAGATCTCTGGGGGGTAAGCTTTATACTCACCTGGCCCTGCAGGCTTTGTTTACTCAGAGTTCTCCTGTGTGCGAGCCACTGCTACAAGCTTTCCCTTTCCAAGCACACTGGGGGAGGTGACACTGCACCCGCTTTCTCTGGCCTGCGTCTTTATTTACAGTTCCCATGTGAAGTGGGTCTTCCCCCCTCTCCTGTGGAGTTTTCCTTCCACCGCTGCTTTTACAAGCTTTCCCGCTACTGATTGCTGGGTGGTGCTGTTGTTCCTGCCAGCCGCCATGTTTGTTTACAGCTCACATGGGAGATGGGTCTTCCCCCCTCTCCTGTGGAGTTTTCCTCCCTCCACCACTCTCACAAACTTTCCTGCTCCTGGTTACTGGGCGTGCACTCCCGCTCTTACCAGAGCCTCTCTGGCCAGGCCCAGCTTGTTTATTTACAGTTCCGGGAAGGATTCCCCTGCCCCTCTCTTCAGTGCTCAAGGTGCTCCACCCTCTTTGCTACTTGTGTTTATTGTTCTTATTGCTTATTACTCAGTTTCTCTTATTTCCCCATGTGGGGGTCGGTCTGTACAGGGGGCTATGCTGTTCTGGCCCAGGGTTGTCTGTGGGAGCACTGTGTTACTGCTAAGCTTACCTTGTCCATGTCTTTCCATGCTGTCTGGGTTCGGGCAATTGGTGGACTGGAGGCCTTCCTGGTTTCTCTGTTTAACGTGAAGTGGAGATTCTCTGCGCTGGCTGGAGGTGTGGAGGGGTCAAAGTTTTGCCTCTTCTCAGTGGTTTTGCCTGCAAGGTGTGTCTCCAGTGCCTCTCCAAGATTTCACTATAGGAGGCACACTTTCTGCTTCCTCCCTCTAGCTGCCATCTTGGAACCTCCTGTGTATTATTTATTTGCATATACATCTATACACACAATTACATGTACATTTGCATGTATATATATATTCATCATAAATATTCTTATGGTTTCCTTTTCCAATTTTATGAGGAGCTGCCCAATATTTCAGGCCAACTTCCTGCAAAGAAAAGCTTTGAACTGGGGAGGTGAGGAGCTGAATTGATTAATATCCTTGTTGGTAGATATTCACTTTCTAACTTTTGCCCAGAATGTATTAGGTGCTTTGTATAAATTAACCCATTTAATTTCCAAAAAATATCTGTGTGATAAACACTGCTACTTTGATTGATAAGAAAACTCAGAATCATTACGTATCTGGCTCCAGGTCATGCAGAGACCAGAAGTGCCACAAAGGTGACTGGATGTAGACATCCTGGCTTTATGTTGTGCCTGCTTAGACAGCAGCAACCTCTATAGCTTCATGCTATTTCGGGACTTTCTTCTTATTTGTTTTCCAAGTCACTTGGCTTGCTGGCAAGTAAAGAAATATTTTATCAGTCACCAATGGGCCCATTTAACAGAAAAAAAGTTGAATATTAAGCATTCCTTCCTAACCAGCAATGTTAGCCATGAGTGTACACATTGGCCCTTGTTCTCTGTCATCTGATTTAATGAAGATTCTAGTTAGTGTCAGCTTGTCCAGTGATTGTAGAGGATGATTAATGACTTGTCTCTGTTTTATTGGATATAAGTAACTGGGGGGCAGGGATTCAGATATAGGTAATCTGAATGGGCCAGAACATTCAACAAGTAATAAATTAAACCATCAGGGTCCTTCAGGGATGTGATATATATATATATATATATATATAATATATATATAATAACTTTGGGTTTCTACACTTACTATAAAACCTACAATGCAATCCTCACCCAAAATACTGATGGTTTTTATATTTAAGATTTATACTTGTGAAATATCATATGGCTTTGAGCAAATAACTCTCATTTATGTCTAAATCTTCTCATAAGGGGCAGCCTATGAAATTATAGTTGTGAAATTTGATGCATATTTTGAAGAAGAATTTTTTACTTAAGATTTTATAGCAGAATCACTTTTATTACCACTTTTTGTCTCTCTTATAACCTACACACTCAGTTTTCCTACATGGATTACAACCTTCTCAATCCTGGTTGACCCCTCATTTCAGCTCATTTTTTAAAGACAGGAATTGATTGACATTTTCACCCATCAAACTGGCTATCTTCATAAATTTGTAAAATAAAAAATGAGATTTCTGGTGTGTGGAATCTCTTTTTTATGAGCTTAATAGAGACCTAGAAAACCCGGGGGATAGCTTTGTTGACCTCATCAAGTTCCTTGCAGCAGGATGTCTCTACAAAAGTAGGCTTTTAAACATTCCCTTTGGGGGAACTGTTCATGTTATGTGATAACTGTGGTGTCTGACAGTAATTGCTGGACAGCTAGAATTCTAAAGGCAAATACAGGGCATCACAGAACTGCTTTGGCATCTGAAATGGAAGAGAATCTCCTTCAACTACTGGATCTAAGTCTTGTGACAGCAGTTATGTTCTGGCTTCTTGCCCCACCAATTTTGCCTAAAGTTGGCTTCTGAGCCTCCAGATCTTTGTGTACCCAGTTCCTTCCCCTGGGAGAACTTTTCCCTAGATGACATCTCTTCAGAGAAAGCAATTTGCATCTCCTCTGCTGACCATAATCCTCAGAAATGATACTTTTCTTGTATTTCCATTGCTCATTGCTATTTTGGGACACAAGTTTGACTACTCTTACCATACTTGGTCACAATCAATTGTTTATGGTTGAAAATCACATCCTGTAACTAAATGAAAACCCCTAAAAGGCAAGGATATGATCTTTGTACATGCTAGGTAAAATTGTGTATTGACCTAAAATGATTTTTCAGGCAAGGCTACTTATTCTTATAACCAAGCTGAGCTAACTTTCATGGAGCCAAGAAATAACCGTGGAAGAATGTTTGATATTGTCTTCTCTTTCCCCCATTTTCCTTAGAAAAGTGAGTTTTCAACCTTGGCTGCCTCTTGGAATCCCTAGGAAGCTTGACAAAGATATCAATGGCTGGTCCTACCCCTAAAAGCTCTGATGTACTTGGTCTTGGGTGTGATTCCAACATCAGTATTTACTAAGTCTTCTATGAGACTCTAATGTGAGGTAGGGCTGAGATCTGCTGAGCTGTTAGAAAAGAAATTTGGTTGTCCCTTCATAGGCTTTCTGGCTTTATTTTTAACCCTCACTTTTTTACATTGGACAACTGACCTCACATCACTTTGTTTTGTCTGATCTTGGGCTGACAGGCCCTGCAAAGACTAGAGTTGTAAAAGAGGAATAAAAGTCCTGTTTCTTTTCTTCTTTTTCTAACATCCAATTTTGAACAACTCTTGGGCTGGATATAAGAACTGCAATGAATATGGTTGTCTTGTACTTATTTATTCTGAAATTCTAGTGCTCAAATTAATTTTCTGTTTCTTTTGATGTTAGAAGACGTTTTAGAATTTGCTGAGGATTTCCTGCCTTGACTATTCTACATCTCAGATGTTTCCACTTTGAGAAGCTAAAACTGTGTAAGGATGGATATGAAAGTTCATAAAACCTTTTGTTGCTGAAATCAACCATAACAAATTGATCTTTATCTCCTTATTCTTTCTGATAGCTACTTGTAAAATCAGGCATGATCTCACAATGTTACACATTGATTTCATGTAATTGAGCTCTATAGATAGAGTAACTAAAGCATTCCAATGGATATATAAGGCCACTGAATTTTCCCACCTGGAGAATGAGAAGACCCTTAATCAATACAGTCTTTTTTTGATTATTGCAGTACTGTGTATAATGACCACAAACCAGAATTTGACTCCATTTTCTTAACGTTGGTGGCAGAATTTGTTACCAAACTTCTCCGTCTTTGTTTGTAGAAATCTCCCCTTGGGTCCTTTCCCTGCTGTATGTATAATGTTCTAAGTTATTTGGTCATTTGAAGCCATGTGTCAGTTGCAGCTTAATAACTCTCAGGTCCCTAGGAGGTGTCTGGTGTCCTGTAATGATTAAGACCTTTCAAGTTGCTTAGCCTGGAATTCATATCCTATCTTTTGCTTTAATTATTTCAATTCCATGAGCTATGATTTCCCCTCTTCTGTAAAATAGAGATAATAGAATATAACCTAGCAGACCTAACAGAGCTGCTTTCTCTGCACATTAAATTAAAAAAAAATGTCTGAGTGCCTAAGGCCACATCTGATTCATAGGGAATCCTTCCATGGTAGAGGCTGGAAACTATTTCATTCCATTATCTATACCCTTAATCTCAGGTTACATTTTTCCAATTATTTCTATCAGTAAAATAAAATTTGGGCTGTAAAGGCTGAATCCTGTCATATAGGGCTTGGTTTCAAACTATTCTGAACAGTTCAAAAGACATTTTGGATATTAAAGAATGCACATATTTTCAGATACCATTCCTTTGCAGACCAAGGATGACAACTCCACTCCAACAAATCACATAGAAACTAACTCATAATAAGGAAAGAGACTGCCTTCTTTGTGGGAATTTCCCTGTAATAATGAGACCATACCCTCATGTCTGGTCAAAGTCAGGATGACATTTGGATTCTCCAAGAAAGTTAGCTTTACATTTTTGTAGCTGTTAAAATCTAAGTCAGAAGTCATCATCAGTGATAAAAACATGAGCATAGAATTGAGATGTGCCCTGAGTAATGTACCTATTAAACACCAGTATTCTCATTGACTAATTTAGCAGAGAATGGCACTCTGCTTGGAAAGACTATAAGATTCTTCTGGACAGATAAATATGGCAGGCAGTTAAAAAAAGGATTTGTCATTAATTCAGTATGTGTTCACTAAATGCTAAATGAGATTAATATCAGTGACATTCATTTAGCTCTTCCCAAGCTTCTCAGGTATTTTCTGATTCCTGACTCAGGGCAGAGCCTCTTCCTGGGGGTGCAGATCTGGACCAGGAAGGAGGAAGGCAGCTTTGGGCAAATGTGGAAAAGTACCTGGCTGTTCATCACTGTCCATCAATGGTCCATATTGTGTGACAATGGAGGAAATCTCAGTACTCTGGCAGATATTCAAGTGGAAGTGGAAGTTCCAGCTGTCAGCTTGACACATTCTAAGAGGTTCCTGGAGCTGTCAGGTCCTACTTCATTGGAAGAATGGACACTGGATTATACCAAAAGGCAACTTGTAGGTTTGAAGAGTCAAGAGAGAAACATTTCTTGAGGGCATAGTATCTCAAAACTATTGTGAATATTTAGAGCTGGGAAACAAAATGCTTTATTTTTCAATGATGAAAATTTGTATAGAGAGAATAAAATCTCTCTTACCTCCAATTTCTTCTTCATTATTTTCTTGTACTATCATTACTATCTGCCTAAGTCTCATATCTACTGTACCACTCCCATTTGCCCCATTACAGTGTTGAAGTGTGGGGATGTTCATTTGGAGTATTGATATAATTATTCAAGGTGAGAGAATTAAAGCAGAAAGAGAAAGAACCTCTGTGCTGCATGTTTAACATTTGAAGCAGCTTCTTAACACCTGCCATATTAACACTCTTCACCCCCAACTATTCTTTTATAGACATTTCCTTGATCTTTCCAGTGAAGATAATTGCTCTTCATCTTGATCATTTAGTAATAATTACCCAAGAAACCTGGTTTTCTGACTTGCTAAAGGCTTACAGCTGCTTGCCAAGTACCTAAGAATTATGTAAGAAGCTGGTAAGAGGTGGAGGTGTGGCTCAAGCAGTAGAGTGCCTGCCCCACAATCACAAAACCATGAGTTCAAACTCCAGTACAGTCAAAAACATTAAAAAAAGAAAGAAAGCTTGGTGAGGGGAATAGGAAGTGGAGAATGAATTTTGTGGGGGTCTACAGAATTCAGGAGACCTAGTGATATGATCTTTTTTGAGACAGTTTCCCTCACTTCTGAGAGCCTGTGGAGACAATGAAAACTCTTAGATTATTATGATACAAAATCTAACCTGGTTGTAGATATCTGTGCTTCAGTTTCTCAGCATTTGTTCTTCTTTCCTCTAATAAGACGTATTATCACACCAAATTTCCTACTCAGTCCAAATGGTCCTCTCAGGTTTCCATCACTATATACAAAACTAGGACTGGCCATAATAATTCATGTACAAAAAGGCATGTGATAGGGGCAGGGAAACAGATTGGTTCTACTCTTCTAATGATAGAAATTTATTCAGAGATGGACACATGTTATTGATTTTATTTGTGGATGTTATTGGAAAGAAATACAACTTCTGCTAAAATTGAACCTGCTTGCAGCCACTCTACTACATTTTGAAACCAAAAGTGATGACAAAGAGATTTAAGAAGATTTCAGATTTGGAGAGAAAATACATCCATCCCAGTGATATCATATGAGTCCCTGGATTGAGCCATGCCTGAAGTCAGCTACCCTTGAAACTTTTAGCTATGTGAGCCAATTCCTTGCTTGTTCAAGCTGCTTTGAGTTAGTTTATTTGTCACTTACAGCCTTAATATTCCCAAAGATGCAAAATTCCCAAAGATTCTTTATGTGAATATTATTTTTCTAGGTGTGAGGATGGTTACCCACAGTATTAAAATTAAAACAAAACTCAAAACTTTACTAAAGCCTTGATTGTTTTAATTGAATTGCTGTTTTTCAGATATGAAGATCATTATGTTCATTGGGGAATTTTCTGTTGCCTTTATTTGCTGCTTTTCCTGCTTTATCATGAAACACCTACTATTTGTTTTGTGATTCCAAAATTAAATGTTCCAGATTCTTGGTTTTTAGGTATCTAAAACAAGTCCATGATTGTTGAGAACCATTTTCTAGAACATGGAAACATCTTTTCTAATTCTGTGACTTCCTTTAGTTAATATTACAAAGTGTTCTGAATGCATCACAAATTTTTCCTCACTGAGTATAGAGTTCACAAATGTGTACTTGGGAACTTAATGTGAGATAAAACTGGTGTTTGGACTCAACTTGAAAAATAACTCTTTAGTGAATTATGTTGATATAATCATAAATCATGAGAAATAAGTCTTTTATATAGAAAAGCAGAAAATTAATCATATCTAGATTAATAACCTACATCTTAATAAAGAAAATTATTAGAATAAGTTTGAGGACCATGCTAATGAAATTGTGTGAGTGGGAAGATTTGAGGAGGATATTAGATTTCACTATGATATGTAAGCAAATGAGAAAAAAATATTTGCAACATAATTGATAATGTAGTGGTTAAAGTTCTAATATGTAAAGAACTCTCATGAAAAATATAAACAATAGAAAAGTGGACAAAGATACAAATAAATCATCAAAAAGGAAATATGAATGACCAGAAAACATATAAAAGAATCTCTGGTTCTCAGGAAAACAAAATGCTATTTGTCTTTCTATGCATTTGACTGAGCAGGAATAAAAGATTGATATAACTCTTGCTGGGAAACCATCATGCCCTCTCAGATGATGCAGATGAGAATGTGATTTTGATCTCCTGCTTTTGGAAAATAATCTAACATTAGCTTATAAAACCTACAATTTGCATGCTCCTTCAAGTCAATAATCCCATTTTGGGAAATATTTCATATGGAAACAGAAGTAAGATATTTAACATACATGTATTATATAAGTATTTCTATTGCAGCTTTGTTAGTCATGGTAAAAGTCTACAATCTAAATTCCTATGGATGGCAAATTACTACATAAATTATATGGTATACAGAATAAGAATTTATATGAAAGGTAGAAAAGAATAAGTCATGTCTATTCATAGTGATATGGAAGAATGTCCATGACATTTTTTTAACTTAAAAAAGAAGCACAAAAGTATAGAGAAATTTGTGACTCAAAGGCATAATCATTGCTTGTATAAAGGAAGTAAAATTGAAGGTTTTTAACTACTTTTTATTCCATTTGTTGATATTAGGATGATTTGACTTATAATCTTGGTTAAAAGTGAGTGAACAAATTTCGTGAAAAAAAAGAATGTTGAGAACATTTCCTCCCTATGCATATATTGTCTCTTTGTCAAAGTATTGTGCAAATTGATCATAATGGTCTCATGAAGCCCATAAACAGAAAACAGACACCTCTCTTTCTGAATATTTTGCTTAATCTTTATTTCTATAAATCAAAAATGCAGAATAAAGTCATACCTTTGTTATCAATCTTAAACACTTTAGAAATTTCTTTTTACTTTTGTGAAAATGTTCAGGTTCTTAACAGTACAAGATGTTTTACACTACAGAGGGAGGGCTTTCTTAGCTTTGATTAGTTTTCTAGTTCCTGGTTTGACCATTCTGAGGTGTTTGGTTCATCCATTCTGGTGGCCATATCACTTACATACCTGTTTTCTGAAACTTGCTGTATAATTTACTGGCCACATATTTTTGGAAATATCATTTTAATATCTCTAAGACTCCATTTTCTCAACTTCAATGTGAGGTTGACAGTGTCTACTACATTTATCTCACAATCAAAAGGAGATGATATTGGAAGTTGTGCAAACAATAGAGGTAACATGCATTATCTCTTCCTGGATGATTCACTTTGCATTTTATCTTTCTTTTATTCAAATAATGCCTTGAAACTCAATTTAATAAATTTGTTTTGAACCTACAGAAGTAATACAAAGAAAAAGACAAAGCCCTGTCAATTAAGGAGGACTATCTGGTAATGAAGATGTAATACATCTCCTTGGATATAAACTGCACATTTTTTTCATCTTTTAATACCTCTGGCGTGTACCTTCATACAAAAGGTGGTCTCTTATGATGGTGTCTTCTACGTGTTGTCAGCCAGGGGGGAGTGTGGCACAGTAATCATTGTGCATATGTATGTAGACTTGAACATGTAAAGAGGACCCTTCTGGAAATGCAATTTATGCTTCCAAGCTATAAGGATCCTATGCTGTAAATACGTTTATAGAAAGTAGTGTCTCATCCCAAATGGAAAATACAGGCTTCAAAATTGCCCATCTAAGTTGACATTAATGAGTACAAAGCTATGTGTCTCCCTTGATGGAGCTGTTTTCAATTTTGTTTCTGCCATGGATAGGTTCTTTGATTGGATACTTCTTTGGTTTCAGTTAGTACTTCAGCAGGCATGTGTAAGTTGAGGTAAAAGTGGAGCAGAAGACTGGTGGAGTGGTTCAAGCTGTAGAGTGCCTGCCTAGCAAGAATGAGGCCATGAGTTCAAACCCCAGTACTGCAAAAAGAGGTGGAGGGCAGCAGAGGTATGGCAGATGGCATATGTCTTTTTCATATTTGTGTTCCTTCCTGTTTGTTTCTTTCTTTTGCCATATCCACCCAGCACCACCCTTCACCTTGACAATGGCAATTTGTTCCTTCTTCCACCTCTCTACATCCCATACATTCTAGACTAAAGCTCATGGCTTCTCATTAGAAATACTGGCTCCTGAAGGAAACACTCTTTCCTCAGATGTCTGAGTCCCAGTTCCTTGGGGACTGTAACACCAATTGAGTAAAGCTCATTCTTCAAAGATCTGAGTTTTCAGTCTGGAGGGACCCTGTTCCTACCTTCTGAATTGCAATGACCAAAACCTCTTCCCTTTGTTCCACTAGCTCCTAGGGTAGAAGCTGCTTCTTGCTTTGACTACTTATGTTACCCCCAAGATAGCCTTGTGCCTTTTTAGACTTTCAAAACCTGTTTAATCCCTTCTACTTGATTCTCTGTTAAAATAACTGTGGCAGTTTCCATTTGTCTTTCTTGACCCTGACTGACATAACACTGAAAAGAAGAGACTTGCCTTGTTATCCAATTGCCATGTCCTCCCTGAAATTTGCATAGGATTGGTGATATTTTCTACTAAATCAACAGTTTCAAAATGAGCTCTGCATGTCCCAGAATAAACTGTACAACTGTGTTAGAGGATTGAGTGCTGATGTGGAGAACGTGAGCAAGAACATGTGCTTTTCTTCACTATCTATAGTTCCCTTTAATTTTTCAATTGTGCTTTTGCATAAGACTTCATATTAAAAGGGTAGTATTCCTTCTGTACTGATTTCCTGCAGAGCAATATAATAAGACAACATCATTTATTTGATTAAAGTTCTCCCTTTACTCCTGCCAGAAATACATTCTCCCTGTTATGTGTATCAATATATTTTGTTTGTATTTTTCTTAATATACTCACTGTGCTACACTTAATGTTAGGGTTTCATGTAGCATGAAAAAGCTCTGTACCATTCATAAACACTGGACAGGATATAAAATTCCATAGAATGAGTCCTTACTTTTTGGCTAGATTGCAGTGGACAAATTATATAGTCCCCCTTTTACCCACTGCTTTTTTTTTTATTGTTTTATTATTCATATGTGCATACAAGGCTTGGGTCATTTCTCCCCCCTGCCCCCACCCCCTCCCTTACCACCCACTCCGCCCTCTCCCACTCCTCCCACCCCCTCAATACCCAGCAGAAACTATTTTGCCCTTATTTCTAATTTTGTTGTAGAGAGAGTATAAGCAATAATAGGAAGGAACAAGGGTTTTTGCTGGTTGAGACAAGAATAGCTACACAGGGAGTTGACTCACATTAATTTCCTGTGCATGTGTGTTACCTTCTAGGTTAATTCTTTTTGATCTAACCTTTTCTCTAGTTCCTGGTCCCCTTTTCCTATTGGCCTCAGTTGCTTCCAAGGTATCTGCTTTAGTTTCTCTGCGTTAAGGGCAACAAATGCTAGCCAATTTTTTAGGTGTCTTACCTATCCTCACCCCTCCCTTGTGTGCTCTTGCTTCCATCATGTGCCCAAAGTCCAATCCCCTTGTTGTGTTTGCCCTTGATCTAATGTCCACATATGAGGGAGAACATACAATTTTTTACCCACTGCTTTTTTAAATAAAGAGGATAAAAATATCTATCTTATACAAATTGTATGATAATTTGAAGTTCAAAGTGAATAGTATTTTTATTATGAATTGTTTGCAGACCTGTCCTTTGTATATAGCTCAGTATTTCTACCCAGTTGACCTTCTGTAAATGCCTATTTAATAAAATTAAGTATTCCACTTACTATTGCTGCAAACAAAACACCCAGGGGACATGGGGGCTTAAGCCTGAAACCTTAAAAACTTTTCCTGAATTGCTATTGGTTTGTTCATGCATTCATGAAATAAATGTAACTTTTTCTATGTAAAGGCAACCAAGTTATTGACAGTTTTGGGTAAACTTGCTATGAAAAATAATTTTTTTAAAAACGAAAATTAGGTTTATTAGCCTTATTTACATTTTATATTAAACATACTCATTGGTGGCATTTTATTTCTTTCACTCCTTGAACAAATACAAATTATTAACTCCACTCAAATTATGTTGGAACCCAGCTAGGGGAAAATGATATGCCATTAAGAGCTACAGGCAATCTAGTTTCCAAATAGACTCCCCTTCTTGCAAATTTGAAGAAGAATTTAAAGTTTCCCCTTAGGAACCATCTAAGGTGAAGTGAAAATTTACTTTGGGAAATTATTGAAGAGAATTCTTGTGAAGAGTGAAGGCAATGTCTTTCAGGTGGGCTATATATACATTCACAGATATTTTATCAATGTCTTTAGGATAACTAATAATAATGCAAGTTCTCAATGTGTTTGCTCTTTTTTGAAAAGTAAAAAACATCAAAATGTAATTTAATCTAAGGAATGTATTTCAAAATATAGTTTTTACTGTAAAGTAATTGCAAGTAATATATAAACGAAAGTTATGGGAGCTCCTTACATTTGCATAACATGTTTACTTTTCAGGCATGTCCTGTTCCTCTTGCCCTGTAATTCTCAAAAATATTGGAAGATTTTCCTTGTAAGATAGGGAAGGCAAATGCTATCACTAGTATATTTAAGAGACAGATAAATATTACAGCTGTGCTATATAAATGTACAAGAGACATTTTAGTTTAGTTGATGCTTTGATTTAGTTAGGCACAATTTTGATAAAAATGTTACAATATTTGGTTACTGAATAAAGTTTATCTTTGTGGTACATTTATGTACAAACGAGAATAATGTCTGCCTTTAGGGTACCACAACTACCAGTTGGACAGTTTTCAAGAAGTCGACATCAATAGCCCATGCTGAGTATGACCAAAAACCAGTGGTTGCCAAACTTATCTACAAATAGTATTTTTAAGTGTCAAAGTAAAGTTTGTATGTCTCCATTCTATAGTTATAAAGTAACAACTATGAATTTGGTAATATTTAAAAAGGTCATTTGCATTTTATTAACTGTAACAAATGTGTACATTTGTAAAGTGTAACAGACACATGCATAAAAGATGCTATTCATTCTAAGGGATTGTCTTGATGTACATATATGAATTCACAAAGCTCTTGAACTAATCCAAAAGTCCACTAGAAGTTCATGACTAATGGACCAGGAAGATTTGGCACAACCAGGGATGGTTAATATTCTACATCTCATGTGTCAATAGCAATAGACAACAGATAGGAATAGCTGCCCAAAAAGTTGTGATGAAAGGTTTCTAAAGACATTAGCATGGTTCAGAGCAAAGAATACTGTTATTGAATAATTATTTCTGCCAGAGAGGAGAAACAGGCTGTGGAAGAACCAAATGCTTGCCATACGTGGGTGAGAGTGTGCGGACCATTCAGTTCAACTTGCTCTGGGAAGGGTAATGAGATCAGTCGTAATACCTGTAAACTGTGATAGTCCATTTTACATTTTATTATTTTATGATAGTCCAAATTATTATGATAATGTGTAGAAATAACAGATTAAGCAAAGAAGTTAATTTAAACAACGCATTTTAAATTATTCTAAATTTTAAGTCTATTTAGAAATATGCACAAGTTTGGTTCACTGAATTATTTCATCACAAACTTACCCTGCTATAAGTTGTTCTCCCTTGGGCTTGAGTAAATCTCTGTTTTTCTGTCAAGACAAAATGAATATTGTAATGTCCAAGTTTCTTCTCTTGTTTAGTCATTCATTAAGGGACCTTTGCTATATCTCAATTGACACTGGTGGTGTAACCATCCTATATATCCCATAAGTGCTTGGCTTATTCTAACTGGCTGTTCTCATGAAAGACATGTCATTCACAGACCATTTACTCAGAAACTGGGGTGGGTGATAGAAATGCAGAAAAGCATGTGGCAGATGACTTTGCACTGTCTGTCCAATATTTAAATTTACAGAACTGACTTTTATCTAATAATTTAAGTCTGCTTCCAATATAAGCTATTCAACCTTCTTCCCAATTCACTTTTAAACTATCTTTAGAGGAAAAAATTCCAACTTGTTGCATTTATGTGTTAAACATTTCTAAAATCTCCCAGATTTTAGAAAATTTTAGCAGAAACACTTTTCTGCTAAACCCTAAGGAGTTATGCTAGTCTGAGCATGCTGAGAAATTTAAACCTGATCATTTTTAACTGTTTAACTTTTACAAATTTTTATTGTTGTTGTACTGGGGATACATTGTAACATTTACAAAAGTTCTTACAATATATCATAGTTGAATTCACCCTTTTTGTCATTCTACTTTATCTTCCTCTTCCCCCATTCTTGGAATAGTTTCAACAGATCTCAATTTTCCATTTACATATATGTGTACATAAAATTTCTACCATATTTGCCCTCCTACACCCTTTCCTTATAGGCTTCCCCCTTCCACTGGTATCTACTCCTCAGACAGGCCCTGTTTTGTCTTCCTGTTCTCCATTTTTGTAAAAAAAAAAGAGACATTTTGTTTGTTTAAGATAGCTATTGACAATTTCCATGTATATATATGTATTATGACCCAAATTGGTTCATCCCCTCTATTTTCTTACTTTAGATCCTTCTTATTGTGATTTCAACAGGTTTAAAAATTCTACATTTCTTCTTACATAGGAAGTCCATCAACCACATTCACCTTCTTAACTTCCATCTTTTACCTTCCCTCTCTTGAATGTGACCTCTCCTTAGCATTTGTTTTGCTTGCATTTGTTTGGGGTTATATTCCACATATAAGAGAAAACATGTAGCCTTTGGCTTTCTGAACCTGGCTAATTTCACTTAAGGTGATGTTCTCCAGTTCCGTCCATTTACCTACAAATGTCAAAACTTCATTCTTGTCACTAAATAAAATTCCATTATATATAAGTGCCACATTTTCATAATCCATTCATAGGTAGTAGAGCATCTTGACTGTTTCCATAGCTTGACCATTACTAATAATGCTGCAATAAACATGGGTGTGCAGGTGCCTTTATTATAACCCAGTTTACACTCTTTCTGGTATATTCCTAGGTGTGGTACTGTTGGATCATATGGCCGTTCTATTTTTAGTTTTTTGAGGCACCTCCATACTGTTTTCCATAGTGGTTGTAATTATTTATGTTCCCACCAGCAGTGTATGAGGGTTCCTTTTTCCCCACATCATCACCAACATTTGTTGTTGTTTGTGTTCTTGATAGTAGCCATTGTAACAAGAAGGAGGTGGAATCTTGATGTGGTTTTGACTTACAGTTCCTTTAAGGCTAGGGATGTTGAGCGTTTCTTCACATGTTTTCTGGCCGATTGTACTTCTCCCTCTGAAAAAGCTCTGTTCAGTTCATTTGCCCTTTTCTTCATCGGGTCACTGATTTTTTGAGAATTTAGTTTTTTGAGCTCTCTGTATATTCTGGTTATTAATGGTTGTCAAATGTATAGCTAGTAAAGGTTTTCTCCCATTTTGTGGGCTGTCTCTTCAATCTGGTGACCATTTCTTTTATTGTGCAGAAGCTTTTTAATTTCATGAAGTCTCATTTTGTAAATCAGTTCTCTTAGTTGCTGTGCCTTTTGAGTTCTATTTAGGAAGCTATTGCCTATTAATTCCAGTGTAATCTCTGCTCTTTCCTGAAGTAACTAAAGTTTCAGATCTTATTTCAAGGTTCTTAATCCACTTTGAGCTGATATTTATAAAGGATGAAAAACATGGATCTAGTTTCAGTTTTCTGCATGAAAATATCCAGTTTTCCCAGCAACATTTGTTGAAGAGGCTATCTTTTCTCCATCATATGTTTTGGGTGAGTTTATCAAAAATCAGGTGGGCATAGCTGTTTGGATTCATATCTGGGTCTTCTATTCTATTCCAATGGTCTACACATCTGTTTTTGTGCCAGTACCATTAAGTTTTTCATGCTGTGACTACCTCCAGCATTGCTCTTTTTCCTCAGTATTACCTTGGTTATTTGCAGTCTTTTGTGATTCCAAATAAAATTTAGGACTGATTTTTCAATCTTTGTGATGAGTATCATTTGAATTTTGATGGAGATTGCTTTGAACATGTTGATTGCTTTCAGTAATATACCCATTTTCACAATATTGATTCTTCAGATCCATGAGCATGGGAGATCTTTCAATCTTCTGCAGTCTTCTTCTATTTCTTCCTTAAATCATCTACAGTTTTCATTATAGAAGTCTTTCACTTCTTTTGTTAAGTTTATTTCTAGGTATTTTATTTTCTTAGGCTATCGTAAATTGAATAATTTTCCTATATTCTTTCTCAGTTTGTTCATTGTTGGTATATATAAGAGCTACTGAATTTTGTAAATCGATTTTGTATCCTGCTACTTTGCTGAAGGTGTTTCTGATGCTTAGGAATTTCTTGGTGGAGCTTCTCTTGTCTTTTAGGTCATGTTGTCTGCAAATAGGGATAGTTTGACTTATTCCTCTTATTTGAACTCCTTTCATGTCTTCTTCCTGGCTTAGTGCTTTGTCAGAAATTCCAAGACTATGTTGAATAAGAGGAAGTGGACTCCCTGTCTTGTTCCTGACTTTTGAGGACACAGTTTCAGTTTTTCCTCATTTTATAAGATGTTGGCTATAGATTTATTATACATAGCCTTTATTATGTTGAGATACATTCTTTCTATTCATAATGTCATCAGAGCTTTTATCATGAAAGGATGTTGAATTTTATCAAAGGCCTTTTCTACATCTATTGAGATCATGTGGTTTTTGTCTTTGCTTCACTTAATATGCTGTATTACATTTAATGATTTGCATATGTTGAACCATCCCTGTATCCCTCGAATGAATGTAATACTGACTTCATAGAATGAATTTGGCAGTGCTCCTTTCTTTCTATTTTGTGGAAAAGCTTAAGGAGTGTTGGTATTAGCTCTTCCTTAAAGGTCTGGTAGAATTCAGCAGTGAATCCATTAGGTCCTAGACTTCTTTTCTGGGAGACTCTATTGCTGCTTCAATTTAATTGCTTTTTATAGATCTATACAGGTGATTTTATCCTCTTGGTTTAATTTTGGATGTACTTATGTGTCTAGAAATTTGTCCCTTTCTTCTAGATTTTCCAATTTATTTGAATATAGGTTTTCAAAGTAATCCCTAATGATTCCTTAGATTTCCTTGGTATTTGTTGTGATTTCCCCTTTTTCATTTCTAATTTGTTAATTTGGGTCTTTTCCCTCCTCATTTTACTCAGATTGTCTAGGAGTTTATCAATCATATTTATCTTTTCAAAGAACCAGCTTTTTTGTTTCATTGATTTTTTTTTTTTTGGTCTCTATTTTGTTGATTTCAGCCTTTATTTTTATTATTTCCCTCCTTTCACTAGTTTGGCTTTAGCTTATTCTTGTTTTTCTAAGAGTTTGAGGTACAGCATTAGGTCATTTATTTGAGATCTTTCTGTGTATTTTTTTTTCTTTTTCTTTTTCTTTTTTTTTTTTTTTTGACTTAAACAATTGTTCATAGTTCTCAGCCCTTGGAAGTCCAAGACCAAGGTGCCAGTACATTTGGTATATTATGTAAGTCTACTTCCTGGTTCACAAACAGCTATTTTCAATGTGTAGCCTCACATGTCATAAAGTTTGAGTGAACTCTCTGGAATTTCCTTTCTTTTATTTTACTTTATTTATTTTGCTTGTTTTTATTGTTGGGCTGGATGGGGGTACATTGTGGCATTTACAAAAGTTCTTACACTATATCAAACATATCAAAGTTGAATTTACCCCTGAACCATTCACCTTTATCCCCCTCTTAACCCAATCTTTTTTTTTTCTTTTTGTCAGTACTGAGGTTTGAACTCAGGGCCTCACACTAGCTAGGCAGGCACTTTTATCACTTCAGCACTCTGCCAGCCCTTTTCTAAGTTTTTAATATATGCATTTATGGCTATAAACTTTCCCCTTAGCACTGCCTTTGCTGTGTCCCATAGGTTCTGCTAGGTTGTGCTTTCATTTTCATTAAATTCCAAGAAATTTTTGATTTCCTCTCATTTCTTCAATGACCTGCTGATCATGGAGAAAGGTGTTGTTCAGTCTTCAAGTATTTCAGTATGTTCTTCTGTTTCTTTTGTTGTTGAGTTCTAGTTTTATTGTGTTGTGATCAGACAGTATGCTAGGGGTTATCTCAGTTTTCTTGTATTTGTTAAGACTTGCTTTGTGACCTAAAATGTGGTCTGTTCTGGAGAGTGTTCTATGGGTTGCTGAAAAGAATGTATATTGTGCTGTTGCAGGATGAAATACCCTGTAGATTTCTGACAGGTCCATTTCATGTATGGTGTTATTCAATTCTAGAGTATTTTTGCGGTTTTGTCTCAGTGACAACATGCACCCAATGTCAGTGCATGCAACTTCATTAGACGTACACTACTGGACTTAAAAACACAGATAGATCCCAACATAGGAATAATGGGAGACTTCAATACTACTCTTGTTGATTTGGCTCCAGTCTGCTGGAGTGGCTTTCAACTGTATTTTTTATTTGACTTAAGCAAATTTTTTTTTCTGGGTTTCTGTTTGACTTTTTTTTTTTTTTTTGAAGAATTTCGTTTCTTTTTAAGCTCCTCTTTCATGTCATGTACTGTCTTGTTTATTTCATTAATCTCTTCCTTTTATAATTTACTCCGTATTGTTTCAGAGTTTGTTGAGAACCTCTTTGAGTTCATCTAGTTGTTTCAGTATCTTCTTGAGTTTTTTCCATGTTCATTTGGGGTTCATTGAGTTATTTTTGTATGTCCTCTTTAAGCTTCTCTTTAGGCTCACTAAACATTCTTATTGTCAGTCTTCTGACTTCAGAAACTGGGCATTCCTCCTCTTCACTCTCTACCAAATCCTCTATTGTGTGATTGTCAGTTTTTTGAGGAGTCATATTCATCTACCTTCTTTTCTTCCTCTTGTTTCTATTTTGAGCTTTGCTCATGTGGTGTTCATTAATTCAGAATACTAATCAACTGTTATCAACTGTTATCTTTCCCTTGATAATTTCTATGCTTTGACTAGATTAGTTGTTAGTTAGGTTGTTGTAATGTTTCTGATCACTGACCTGGAGGTTTAACTTAGCAATAACAAATTCATGGATCCAATGCTGAACCAGTCATTTATATAATATATAAAACCCTAAGCAATATTATCTATAAACAGGGAGATAGCAGTTGTTTGTATAGAGATTTATACTTAGGTAATTAAAATTATGCCACTAAGAGACAGGGAGGAGGGGATGGGTTGAGAGGGAGAAAAGGTATGAGGTGTGGGAGCTACAGTTTAATAAGTCCCTAATGTGTGTAAAGGTGCAGTTTGGTCATTGTGGAGAGGGTGCTACTGTCAGGATTGCAGGGCAGAGGAGAGATTGGGGTAATGTATAAAGTTGGTAAAATACACTACTCAGTTAGTGGTTAGTGTGGAGGAGTAAGGATAGTGGGGGGAAGGGAGGTTGAGGAAAGGAAGATAAGGAGAAGAAAGAGAAAAAAATAAGAAAAGAGAAAAAAATTGGGGAGAGAAAGGAAAGTGGAACAAGAGAAGACTAAACAAATTTAAATTTCAACAGAATGGAAAAAAGGGATAGATAACAAAAAATAGAAAGAAAACAAATTTTAAAAAATTTTAAAAATACCTGTATGTGTGTGTGTATGTATGTATGTATTTATTTATTTATTTATTGTCTAAATTTTTTCCTAGTTATAGAGAGGAGTTTGTTTCATCTCAGTTTAATGAGTGTTCTGGGCAGTAGGCAGGTTTTCTGAAGTGGTCCTGCAAGAAGCTGGTATGTAGGTAGTTGCCCACCCCTTCTACCCACTGGGCTAGCCTGGGAGCCAGAACTGAGCTGTTTGGTTAGCCACTTTCCTATTAGAAGGCTGTTACTTTCAGCTCACTACCAATTTCTCCAAGGTGGTTGAATGTGCTGTTATTTTCCCCAGACTGCGGCTGGGTCACCCTGCCCCTACCTAGGCTGGATTTGCTCAGCACTCCACCCTACCTCTACCAGGCAGAGGTGAAATTTTCTCTCCATTTATTAGGCCACCAGTTTTGTGCAGAAGGGGTGCAATATGCTTACAATCTGCACTGTATTATGTGGTTCCCTCCAGAGCAGATGATGTAGCACACTCACCTGGTGGAGTTGTTGGTTCACTGGACAGAATCAGGAGTCAGCCCAGGGTAGCACAAGCAGGCTGTAGTCAGAAGTTCCATGTTCTATGTTCTTGGTGTGTCCAGAACATCCCAGGTGCATGCAGAACTCCTTCTGCAGTTCTCGGCATTGAAGTTTTGCTCTTTGGAGAGAGAAAAAAGAAGGAAAAAGAACAAAACAAAACAAAATATAAGAATTGGCTCCCCAACCTGTGTGGTGCACAGTGCCTAGGCTTTCAGGACTATTATGGTGTGCTCTGAAAAACTAATTTAAAGGTTGGTCATTATATATCATGTTCCCCCTATTGTTGGCAGTATTACTTGGAAAAAAAGCCAAGTTATCTGATCCTTGCTACCACAAATCTGAATTATTCTTTCAGACTCCTGAAAGCTCAGGGTTCCAGGGTCTGTCTGGTGTCTGCCATCTTGGTCTCCCAGTATTTTTTTTTTTAATGTTTTAACAGTTTCTCCTAATCCTGAACTCTTCAGAATTGTCACATTTTTTTTCTTGAAAAATGTTCTCTTTCTGATTCTCCTTTACTTGCTCAACTAGTAATTATCTTTCAAAACCCCATCCTAAGATATTACCTCTTTTCCAATCCTAATAATGAATTGCTCTGCCTCCAGGTCAGCTATGTTACTACTTTCATTATTGCTCTTTTTGATAGATCTGTTCGTCAATTGGGCTCCTTGAGGACAGGATACATATCTTAATCATCTTTGTATCTCCAATGCCTAGAACTGTGAACAGCTCATGATAAATGGCCACCAGCCCTGGTTAGGACCATCCCTCCTGTGGCACACTTATCACCCCAAGGAGGAGACCTGATGTGATTCTTTGATTTTTCTTTCTACCTCCCACATACTCCCCACTGAAATCTAGTTTGTAATTTTCCTTTTCTTGATGTTATCCTCATTTTTCTGGAAACTGCCTTACTTTTTTATGCTCTATTTACAGAGAATCATAAATACAGATAGCTGAAATAAATGATATTTTCTACATATATATGTATTTTAATATAGCATTGTTAATTAGGTCATTGTTATGTTTGTTGCCTTAGGATGAAGTCCCCTTATAAGAAGAATGAGATCTTATTTTATGGACTATTTAAAGTATAAATCTTATCATGTGTTTAATTATTTTTGTTTTACTGGCAAGATGCATCATGTCTACAGAGTAGTTTTAGACTTTTATCATGAAAATGAAGCAGTAACATTCTCATTCGCTCAAATCATATCCCTAAAGAGAACCAGGTAAGGTAGAACGTGGTGCTGGGGTCATATTTGTGTTTATGTTGAGAACTTTTGGGTACCCTGGCTTCAGCAAGGTTTTGGCCCAGATTGTGAAATGAGGGCTTGGCCACTCTGGGGTAGGATACACAGAAGAGGAATTTTCTTCATGTAGCTTTAAGAACAGAGGAGTGGATATTCTTCTGAGCACCTTAAGGGAGGAACCCTCTTAAGAGCCATCTGTAGTATACACCCAGACAGGGTGACTATCTTAGTTTCTCTTTGCTGGTGAGGCATGAGTAAATAAGACCCAGTTGAAGGTTGCAAAGAATGGGTGAACATTAGGCTGGTGATGAACAACAGCTGATGCTGCTGAAAGATGAGGACAGACCAGAATGCCAACTTTACATGACTTATTCTCCATAACTATATCTACAAGTACTTCCATATGCCCACCTCAATTTGGAGACTTTATGTCTTTTTTTACTCTGTGCGTGTGTCTTCGATGATCACTCTTTTGTTCAGGCAATCTAGAAATATTGACTGAGCCTATACTGTGTATCAAAAACAGTCCTAGTCTCCATAGGAACAAGTAATAGATGGCTCTAGCTGTCATACATTTTCACTCTAGTTAAGAGAGACAGAAAAAAATTAATATAATTTAATTTGGTCTCATGTATTCTAAAGACAAACTTTAAAGTTATGTGATAGAAAGTGACGATTAGAGATGAGGATGGGAGGGAGAGAGCTACTTTAAATTTGAGCCAAACTTGCTCGACTATAAAGTGTAAAGGTCTAGGCATTCTGCATAGGTCTTTGCCTTTGTGTATTTATTCTCTCATTTCACTCACTCACTCAGTCATTCAAGAATCATGAATGCTTTCATCTACTTAGCTCATTCCCTGACATCATTATGTTGCACTGATTATTCAGCCTTCAAAATTATTTTTAATCCTGGGGAAATATGCAATCAATCAATTCAACTAATTAATTCACTCATTTGAGTACTTTGTTGACCATTCCACCTGAACATAGCCTTTGGATGAGGCAGAAAATTGGTGAAAGAACACAGGCTGATGTGATTCACCTAGGCTCTTACATTAAGTCATTGCTAACATTTGTGAACGGGATCAGAATCTAACAAAATGTCTCAAATTGTTAAGCTCCACACAAAGAGAATTGGCCTGTGGGCATATCATTGGTACTAATATGTTCACATTCTTCACTGTCCCTTCCTTCTATGTCACTTGTAGGTCATAAGAAATTCCAAGATTTTTTTTCTCTGACAGCCTTACTGTGAAAACCTTTAAAACAAGGGCGTGGAGAAGAAAGTAGAGATGATGTTATAAATACAGAATGAATTTTAATTTATTTAAACTCACTGTCTGACATTTACTACTCAGTAAGCAACCCTTCCAAATTATTTTAGCCTTGGGAATATTTCATAGCTAGTGTATAGAAGCTCTTAAAGATTCTCTAAGGCTTCCCTGGAGTCTATACAAATTGAAATTAAACATTTATTTCTGAAGAGCAGCATTTCTTAGAGACCCAACAAGGTTTTATAGCTGCATTAATTTGCAGCAATTTACTGACATGTTCTAAGTGCCAAGTACAAATCAGACCCTGCAGAAGATGTTGTCGCTGTTCTCCCTATAGCCTTCTTTTCTACAGTCACCATGTTCATACAGCCAGCCTGACATTTACCTACCAGAACTTTCATCTCTCATTTAAGGCAACCTCTGGCTTCTGGGATCTGCTCTACTGAAAGATCCAGACAGACCAGAATGCCAAGGAATTAATACCCCTGATGCACACACACACACACACACACACACACACACACACACACACACCATAGATCCATGGGTAATTAGATTTGTTAGATAAATGCCCACCTCCTTTGCTTCTCAGACAAGATAACTCTGAAGTGTATGTCCTACACTATTTCCCATAGTCCCCGAATGGGATACAGTCCCAAATGACTACAGTGGTAAGCAGTTTGTCTTCCAAATAAATTGATTTAGATTTGTCCTTCAAATAAATTAATTGTACTCAAATTCTCATCTCAAGGTCTGCTTCTGGGCAGCCAAACACAGATAGCTACATCCTATACCTTATCTCAGTTTATCTTTATCACCTCTCTAACGGAATTATTATTTCCTGTTTTATAGATGAGGAAACTGGAATTCAAAGAAGTTAATTATCTTGCTCGCTTATTCTGAATATCCTTTCCTTTCTATTTTATGGTGAAGGAACTTGTCAAGGTATAGTCTTTTAGGAATTTGCAGCCATGTGTTTAATGAATTTTTGCAACAGAAGAATAAATCAAATATTTATTGATTTGAATTGATGTAGGCATAGGAAAAAATGTGGAAGGCAGAAATTTGTTCATTCTTTGTACAAATATTTATGTTCTTCTACCAGGTGCCAGGCACTCTGCTCCCTTCTGAGTATAAAGTAGAAAATAAGAAGATATCCTCTGAGACAGCAGGATGCATTGTAATTCGTGAAAAGGTTTTTACTGTGATATTAGACCTCTGTGATGTTGGGATCTTGTACTATTATTCAATAATGTCCAGAAATGGCGTATCAATTTCTGAGCATCTACTTCGATGCCATTTAGGTGTCTATATGTACTGTTTCATTTTTGGATAGACTTCTGTTTGGATGGGAAATTTTATGCTTTCCTCCCACTAGAGTATAAATGCCTTTTATAGGTAATGAATGTTTCTGCCATTGAATTAAATTTGAGTAAAAACAAATGACCAATATCTGAATATAATTAAATGCAGGATTCACATCAATTTATAAAATTAGATGCATTACCCCTTTAGGAAATACTTGTGCTTAAGAAGTATTGAACTTGTTAAGAAGATATTTCCCCCATACTTCTATTCAATTAAAAGGAGAGAGAAAAATAGAGAAGCTATTGATTTAAATCAGTAGAAGAAATTGGTGTTTAGCCTTGTTGGTATCTTAACTGCAAATGAAATGAATATCCTGGTATTGTTTTATTCTGAGTGCCCTGATGATTTCACACTTGACTAGTGATTTGCACTTTTCTTCAGGTCACTTAGGATGTATTGTGGCATTATCTATGAAAACACTTTGGCTTTTAGAATGACAGCCTTTAGACACAAAGAGAGAAGCTCAATGGGTGTGCAGTCACAGAGAATGCAGACCTCAGAAGATCACCTGGCCATGAGGTGACATCTTTGTCAATTTGATGAATTTCATAAACTTTGCCTTTTGAGTATTTTATTCTCTTTTTATCATTATCCATCTGCTTTTCCTGCAGCCTTTCTCCTTAGGTAGATCAAAAAATCATGGTACTTTGCTCTCAGCTATCTGTCCTAGTTTTGTCCCTGTCTCCCATCTCAACCTCCATGCAAAATATCACCTGGTAATGGAATAAGGCATTGCTTTCCCCCCATACTCCCCCCATCTGAGACATTTTTGATTTCTTATAAGTGCTAGAAGAGGGAAGAATATTTAAGACCCCAAAGAGGAGGTCATAATAATGAAATTTCATGCATTTTGAAAGGCCTATAAAATGGTGGGGGAAGGGATTTCTATCTAGTACAATTTATTTTCAGAGATTTCTAGAATATAGGAGATATTCAGGAGCTAAAGTAATAGACTTAAAGCCAATTGTTTGACAACTATGTATTTAACATTGGAATTCATTCTATAGAAATAAAGAAAAAGGATAAGTAAGATACAGTCCTGACCCTAAATAAGATTACTGTTAGCTAGGAGAGATGTATAATATGCATTAGAAAAGGGTTGATGTTAAAATTAGTCCATTCATTGGTGTAGACATGAATGGGCTGAGTGTGGGAGATAGGAAGTGGAATTGATCTGAAAAGAGAAGAAGAACTTACAGAAAGGAAGATGGTGGTACAGCAGAAGCAAATGGCATGGGAGCTGGAAAAAAGAAAAAAAGCAGGGCAACAATGGAGGCCTGGATATGCCTGAACTGAAAGTACACGCAGTGGATGGTGAGACTGAAGCCAGACTACACAGGACCCTGAGTGTGCAAAGATGATAAACTTGAGCTTGTGGGAAACAGGGCCTTAGTATGTGTCCTTGTACAGGAGGATACCTGGAAGTTGGGAACAGAATGAGCTCTAAGCAGGGGATGGGAGAGAGATGGAAGTAGGAAAACCAGCTGGGCAACTACTACAGGAATACAACTCATAAGAAAGTGAGGTGTTGAGTCTGGGTGATGCCAATAGGGATGTAAAACCAATCCAAAGGGTGTTTTCAGAGAACAAAGTGACACATTTAAGATAGAGAATGAAGTAGAGAGAAGAGGCAAAGCTGATTTATGCAAATGGCCTTAGATTTCTCATTACAATATTACTCTTGAGGATAATGTGCCCAGCATTGACTCCATGCCAGGCCCTATTCTAAAGGCTTTTTAATAAAAACTAATTTCAGCCTCAAAACAATGAGGCCAGTTTATTATCTCCACTTTCCAGGGGCACAGATAAGTTCAGCAACTTGTTCTAGTCTTCACAGAGAAATTAGTTATAGACAAAATAGTTGTCAGCTTGACAACACTCCAATTCTCAGAAATAAGCCTCTTACTAAATTTTCTTACCTTCTCACTATAAAATTGAAGCCTGGCTTTCTGCAAGGTACCATCTTCTCTGTACCTTCAATAAATGAGGCAAATTCTTTATGCTTGGTTATCTCCCTGGTACTTGCTGGGTGTGAAAGAGGAGCTGGGGTAACTTTTCCTCTTCAGAGCCACTTCTTTATTCTGGAGAGACACCACCAATCTTTCTCTGCCTATGTCCACAACACTCATGAATCCTTCCTTTCTCACCCTGTGGCTTCTATCCTATGGTGGTCTAGGACTCTCTGACAATGTCGGGTTCCTGAATATCTCCTTTCTCTTATTCTCTGCCATCATTTCTAGGATGCTGCATCCTGCTGCAACAGTTCTTGTGCTCTTCTTTGTTTTGGCTGCCAAGATGGACCATCCTGCCACCTATAGATTCTATATCACTGTAATTCTGAACATTAAATTCCTCTTCTCTGACCATGCTCTCTCACTCCCAGCAGTCATACTGTAGCTTCTCTCAGACCTTGGCTTGTCATTATGCTTTGACTCCTGGCATGCTTCCTAGTCTCCCAACTCATATCTAGTGTCTGACTCTCTCCAGATTTTCTTTTAGCTCCTTCATCCATTCTAACTCCCATGGCTAATCATATTACCAAAGATCTTGTATCTGCTCAGTTCGCCTCTTTGTTACTAATTTCCCTTTTTTCTTTGGTATTTCCCATGGGGAAATACCACTATAACTTTTTTTAATTCTCTCCCAAGATTGTCAGGATAAAGATATCAAATGGTCCATATTTGTCTCACTGCACATCCACTTATTCATTCTCACCTGGGTGTTTACCACCTGTGGCCCATCTCTAATCAATTACTACATCCTTCACTGCATCCAATCTCATTATTCCCGGATCCATTTGAGGAATGATGGGTGCAGGAAGAACACTAATTATGCCAACCATTGTGCTAACCCTTTAATATGATTACATATATTCAAACCTCAAACTTTTAGGTAGTGTTACCCCCATTTTTTTCATGTAATAACTCTGAGGCTAAGGAAATTAACTTATACAGAACTTGAAAGAGCTTATATTTCATATGTATTTGACTCCTACACTTGTAGGTTTTCACTTTCTAATAAAGCCTCCACTACTAACCCTGTTCCTTGTCAGAAACATGTCTATAGATTATCATTTCTTTATTTGTCTGAAATGAGATTAAAGAGGCATTATCATGGAAATTTCATTCTCCTCCACTTCATTTTTCCTAAATCTTTATCTTTATTTATAAATGAAGGGATTATCTCACCTTTTTCCTTAAAATCAACTCCTTTGCTCTTGTCATCAGTTTCAACTCTTCTACTTTTTTTTCTCCAGATTATCTTTCCATTACTCCCTCTATCTCATCCCTTTTAATATCCCCTTCCAAACTAAATCTTTTCCTCTATATCAAATCTATCCTTCCATTTAAAAAACAAACAAAAACCAATTTTTATCTTTATGTTCTGAGTATGCTTATCTTTTACTACAGAGACTACAATTACTGCAGCTACTGTCTGTCTACTAATATGCCCCAGCCACTTTCAATCTGGCTTCTTCTTCTTCACTGGTCCATTAATGAAGCAATTCTCTCCAAGTGTGTATCAATAACTTCTATGTTACTGGGTCCAGTCATAAGTTCTTGACTCTCATTTTTCCTGAGTTTTCTGAAGCTCTTGGTGCTTGAACGCCATCTCTTCCTTCTTAAAATATTCTCTCCCTTGGCTTTTTCACATTGTATTTTCATGGTTCTCTTTTCACCTTTTTGCCAACTTCTGACCCAGCTACTCTCCTTCCTCCTTTTTCTTCTTTGGCTCTCTCCCCTTACAGTTTTACTTAATTGCAAGTTTAATGAGCTATACTTTCCTTTGGCTTTGAATTTTCAAATGAGTTCACTTTGGATATCTCCTTCTGGTTGTTTTACTGGCCCAAATTTATTTCATCTAAGACCAAAATCCGCATGTTGTTTTCCTGCTCTTTTTTTCTTATTAATGGCAACACTATTACCCAAGACTTAAATCACATTACTCATACCCTTTTCATTTCTCTTGGTCCTACATGTAGTTAGTCACCAACCATTTCAAGTCTTTTTTTCTTTCCATATCTGTTGATACCTCTGGTTTAGTGTTTTATTTATAACAGAAAATAACAACAAAAATGTGGACTTTGGAGCCTAAACTGTCTAAAATGACCTGGCATTTTAGGCCTGGTGTGTGGCCTTAGGCTACTTATTTAACTTCTCTATGCTTCATCTTATTCATCTAAAAAGCTGGAAAAAATAAGGCATGACCTTAAGGTTTATTGGAAAAATCAGAAGCAGTATATGACGCAGACTCTAACAGTATGTTTGGCCCAGAATTGCTACCCAAGAGGTATTCATTGAATGAGAGAGTCTCTGTAGGTAGCATATAAGACGCTAGAGTGTATAGGCCATGTTATAGGGTAGGCATTTAAGAAATATTTGCACAATGAAAGGACTGGAGTTATAGGAAATAAACATCCCCTATCAATTTCCTTCATCAGTTTTATAATCTGTCCACAAAGAGTTGGAGAAGGCTAAAATTAAACTTGGTGAAAGTCTGACTCATTTATAATCTATCAGGAAGTACTTTTGCCTGAAGACAATAGAAGCTAACATTCTAAGATTGCTTTTTACCTGTTGTAGTGACCACAGGTCTTTGGTCCCTTTTCTGAGCTGAGACGCGCATTTGTTGTTCCTAAGTTTAAGGGATTTCTGCTCTTGCATGAATTTTCAAAAATAATAGCTATTGGTTATGCTACAGTGACTTTGCCAATTCCTTTAGCTTTCAAACTCTGCTGGTAAGAATACATCCACACAGCTTGACTTATTTCTTTTTTTGTCTTTCAGTTTGCTCTTGTTTTCACAAGCGATGCCCACTTGGGTTTATTGATGAGATTTGCATGTTTTTAAATGACATGTTCCCCAATGGTTAAAGTTTGGTTTTCTAACTAAGGGAAGCAAAATTATCTTAAGGTTGTTTGCCTTGCCTTTTTTTTTTTAACCATAGAAATATGCTTGCATGTTACACAGTGTGGCTTTGGATTTCATACTGCTTATATCTGAATCCTGATTCAGGTATCCTTTATCCTTGTTAGTTCAGCTCATTGGGAACCTCAATTTGCTTCTCTATAAAATGGGATTAACAATTTCCATTTTATCTGAAATTATGATATTTGGAGAACAAGTGAAATAAGTTAAAAGTTCTTAATGCAATGACTAGCAGGTACCAGAGTTCAATGTTAGTTTTTATTATTAACATTTTATTATCTTTTATCATTAGCAATCTCACAGTTGATTTTTACTTTACCTTTCTGAGTTATATTTGTATTTATCCATTTTCATTTGTTCCATTTATTTTCATTGCCTTTTTTATTATCCCTTGGGATAAAAATTTCTCTTTAATGGGGAGGCTTCATGTTGATCCACCTACATTCCTTGCCCATCCTTGC
Organism: Castor canadensis; assembly: GCF_047511655.1. Lineage (NCBI taxonomy): Eukaryota > Metazoa > Chordata > Mammalia > Rodentia > Castoridae > Castor > Castor canadensis. The sequence goes on along the minus strand of NC_133390.1, from coordinate 141,614,492 downwards.
CATATCAGCTGGGATGCTATGATAAATGAGAATGGAATGAAAACATCCCTTACTCTGTTCTACAATGGGGATTATCTCCCAATATCTAGTTGAGTGGCTCTCAGCTTTTCTTTGCTTTTTCCTGTTTTGGCATGCTTAATATCCCATCAATATCAGTAACTGGCTGATTCTGATGAGGGAACATATTAAAAACACACAGAAAAACAAAGCGACTGTCATCCGGCACAGTGACCTCCTGCAAATTAGAAAAAGTTTACCCTTTCTGAACAGAGACAGCTGTATAGGTGAATGTTAGGGTAGTGTAGGTGCTTTTGTGCAGAAAAAAATAACACCTTCTTAGGGGCAAGGAAGGTTGTCACCCTGGAATCTGAGCACAGACATTGGCAGCAGACCCTGGCTAGATTTCAGTCAAATATACAACTTGTCTCAGCACAAGCTTTAGAGGAGAACCTACCAAGGGAGTAGGCATATATGTTCTCACCCTCCATGGGAGTCACTGTTGTGCCAGGAGGAAGCATAAACCTTCTCCTTGTTACTATGGCAATGTCATCCTCCCCAGCTACCCAGCTACCTCTCTTTTGCTTTTATGTGAGATGGATCATCAAGACCTTTTTGAAGCCAGGCAGATGAGACTTTCTGCTGCAATCAGGAGTTGGCAGTGTTTCTTTTTAGAAAGAAATGACGGGTAGGGACCTATTCTTTTCCAATAGAATTCAAGAAAACCGCGTTTAGATGGGAGAGAATTTAATGCCGCTTATGGAGGAGGAAAAAAACTGCATCTCTCAGCATTTGCTGCCATAAATATTTTCCCTCAGCAAACCTCTGCACTCTGCATTAGCTGCACCCAACATCATACATCATGCTGGCAGGAGAGGCCCTGGCTGCTTGCCATCCATGTGCCAAAGGAAAGCCCCATGCCCTGCATGACCCAGTGTGCGCTGTGACTTCTAAAGAGAACAGGGATGTGTCTTTGTTCAGATATCTCTGTGATCCTTGATGATGAGCTTATTGGACTCTCTCTGCTGATGGAGAATTGCTGGAACCTGCCTAGGATATGTTTCCAAACATTGGAGGAATAATTCTTGTTGGGTAGAAAATGGTCAATATCAATGTTCTGAATCAGTTCAATTTTCTACTTCTAGCTTCCTATGTTCTGCACACTCTCTAAATCCATATGGGGGAAGAGAAAATTCTTTCTTCTTCTCTATAAGGGAGATATGTTGTAAAAAAGGAAACTTAAAGGAACAAAGACAATGAAAGGAGGAGAAAGGGAGTCCCTTCTTTCATTAAATTTAGGTCACATAACCTTAAGAGCCAAGCAAAATGTTTGAGGTCAAATACTTTTATAGAATTTCAATAAGAAGATCATGTATCTAGATTTTTTTGATTGATTTGAGATTTTATGATATTCTTTACTGAATCCAGAATTCTACCAATTATAATATTCTCCTCTAATTTTTAAAAAATTTTTATTTTATTCATATGTGCATACATTGTTTGGGTCATTTCTCCCCCCTTCCCCCAGCCCTTCCCTTACCGACCCCCCCTCACACTCTCCCTTACCCCCCCTTACCCCTCGCTACCAAACAGAAACTATTCTGCCCTTATCTCTAATTTTGTTGAAGTGCGAATATAAGCAATAATAGAAAGGACCAAGGGTTTTTGCTAGTTGAGATAAGGATGGATATACAGGGAGTTGACATGCATTGATTTCCTGTACATGTGTGTTACCTTCTATGTTAATTCTTTTTGATCTAACCTTTTCTCTAGTTCCTGGTCCCCTTCTCCTATTGTCCTCAGTTGCTTTAAAGTATCTGCTTTAGTTTCTTTGCATTGAGGGCAACAAGTACTATCTACTTTTTTGGGTGTCTTATTTATCCTCATACCTTCCTTGTGTATTCTCTCTTTATCATGTGATCAAAGTCCAATTCCCTTGTTGTGTTTGCCCTTGATCTAATGTCCACATATGAGGGAAAACATACAATTTTTGGTCTTTTGGGCCAGGCTAACCTCACTCAGAATGATGTTCTCCAATTCCATCCATTTACCAGCAAATGATAACATTTCATTCTTCTTCATGGCTGCATAAAATTCCACTGTGTATAAATACCACATTTTCTTAATCCATTCGTCAGTAGTGGGGCATCTTGGTTGTTTACATAACTTGGCTATTGGGAATAGTGCTGCAATAAACGTGGGTGTGCAGGTGCCTCTGGAATAACTTGTATCACATTCTTTTGGGTGTATCCCCAAGAGTGGAATTGCTGGATCATATGGTAGATCAATGTTTAGCTTTTTAAGTAGCCTCCAAGTTTTTTTCCAGAGTGGTTGTACTAGTTTACATTCCCACCAGCAGTATAAGAGGGTTCCTTTTTCCCCACATCCTCACCAACACCTGTTGTTGGTGGTGTTGCTAATGATGGCTATTCTAAGAAGGGTGAGGTGGAATCTTAGTGTGGCTTTAATTTGCATTTCCTTTATTGCTAGGGATGGTGAGCATTTTTTCATGTGTTTTTTGGCCATTTGAATTTCTTCTTTTGAGAAAGTTCTGTTTAGTTCACTTGCCCATTTCTTTATTGGTTCATTAGTTTTGGGAGAATTTAGTTTTTTAAGTTCCCTATATATTCTGGTTATCAGTCCTTTGTCTGATGTATAGTTGGCAAATATTTTCTCCCACTCTGTGGGTGTTCTCTTCAGTTTAGAGACCAATTCTTTTGATGAACAGAAGCTTTTTGGCTTTATGCTGTTCCATTTATCTATGCTATCTCTTAGTTGCTGTGCTGCTGGGGTTTCATTGAGAAAGTTCTTACCTATAACTACTAACTCCAGAGTATTTCCTACTTTTCCTGTATGAACTTAAGAGTTTGGGGTCTGATATTAAGATCCTTGATCCATTTTGAGTTAATCTTGGTATTGGGTGATATACATGGATCTAGTTTCAGTTTTTTGCAGACTGCTAACCAGTTTTCCCAGCAGTTTTTGTTGAAAAGGCTGCTATTTCTCCATTGTATATTTTTAGCTCCTTTGTCAAAGACAAGTTGGTTATACTTGTGTGGCTTCATATCTGGGTCCTCTATTCTGTTCCACTGGTCTTCATGTCTGTTTTTGTGCCAGTACCATGCTGTTTTTATTGTTATTGCTTTGTAATATAGATTGGAGTCAGGTATCGTGATACCTCCAGTGTTGTTCGTTTCACTGAGTATTGCTTTGGCTATTCGTGGCCTCTTGTGTTTCCATATAAATTTAACAGTAGATTTTTCAATCTCTTTAATGAATGTCATTGGAATTTTGATGGGAAATGCATTAAACATGTAGATTACTTTTGGGAGTATCGACATTTTTACTATGTTGATTCTTCCATTCCATGAGCATGGAGATATCTCCACTTTCTATAGTCTTCCTCAATCTCTTTCTTCAGAAGTTTATAGTTTTCCTTGTAGAGGTCGTTGACATCCTTTGTTAGGTTTATACCTAGGTATTTGATTTTTCTTTTGTTGCTATTGTAAATGGAATTGTTTTTATACATTCTTTTTCCATTTGTTCATTGTTAGTGTATAGAAATGCTAATGATTTTTCTATGTTGATTTTACATCCTGCTACCTTGCTGTAGCTATTGATGGTGTCTAGAAGCTTCTGAGTAGAGTTTTTTGAGTCTTGAAGGTATAGGATTATATCATCTGCAAATAGGGATATTTTGACAGTCTCTTTACTCATTTGTATTCCTTTTATTCCTTCTTTTTGCCTAATTGCTCTGGCTAGGAATTCCAGTACTATGTTGAATAGGAGTGGAGATAGTGGGAATCCTTATCTAGCTCCTCATTTTAGAGGGAATGGTTTCAGTTTTTCTCCGTTAAGTATAATGCTGGCTGTAGGTTTGTCATATATAGCTTTTATGATGTTGAGGTACTTTCCTTCTATTCCTAGTTTTCTTAGAGCTTTAATCATGAGATGGTGTTGGATCTTATCAAAGGCTTTTTCTGCATCTATTGAGATGATCAAGTGATTTTTGTCTTTGCTTCTGTTAATGTGGTTTATTATGTTTATTGATTTTCGTATGTTGAACCACCCCTGCATTCCTGGAATGAAACCTACTTGTTCGTGGTGAATGATTTTTTGATGTGTTGTTGAATTCGGTTTACCATTATTTTATTGAGGATTTTTTGCATCAATGTTCATTAAGGAGATTGGCCTATAGTTCTCCTTTTTGGAAGTGTCTTTGCCTGGTTTTGGGATAAGTGTAATACTGGCTTCATAAAATGTGTTGGCAGTTTTCCTTCCATTTCTATTTCATGGAACTGTTTAAGGAGGATTGGTATCAGTTCTTTACAAGTCTGATAGAATTCAGCAGAGAATCCATTAGGTCCTGGACTTTTCTTTTTAGGGAGACTCTTGATTGCTGCTTTAATTTCATTTTGTGTTATAGATCTATTCAGGTGATTAATATCCTCTTGGTTCAGTTTTAGATGATCATATGTATCTAGAAATCTGTCCGTTTCTTTAAGATTTTCAAATATATTTGAAAATAGATTCTCAAAGTAGTCTCTGATGATTTCCTGGACTTCCATGGTGTTTTTTGTTATCTCCTCCTTTGCATTCCTGGTTGTACTAATTTGGGTTTTTTCTCTCCTCATTTTAGTCAGGTTTGCCAGGGGTCTGTCGATCTTGTTTATTTTTTCAAAGAACCAACTTTTTGTTTCGTTAGTTCTTTGTATGTTTTTTTTGGTTTCTATTTCATTGATTTCAGCTCTTATTTTTATTATTTCTCTCCTATTTGTTTTGGGATTTGCTTGTTCTTGTTTATCTAGGAGTTTGAGATGTATCATTAGGTCATTGATTTGAGATCTTTCAGTCTTTTTAATATATGCACTCATGGCTATAAACTTTCCTCTCAGGACTGCCTTTGCTGTGTCCCATAGGTTCTGGTAGGTTGTGTTTTCATTTTCATTGATTTCTAGGAAATTTTTAATTTCCTCTTTTATTTCATCAATGACCCATTGTTCATTAAGCAATGAATTATTCAGTTTCCAGCTGTTTGCATGTTTTTGTCTTTATTTTTGTTGTTGAGTTCTAGTTTTATTGCATTGTGATCATAGAGAATGCATGGTACAATTTCTGTTTTCTTATATTTGCTGAGCTTTACTTTGTACCCTAGGATATGATCTATTTTGGAGAAGATTCCATGGGCTGCTGAGAAGAATGTACATTGTGTAGAAGTTGGATGGAATGTTCTGTATACACCAACTAGTTCCATTTTATGTATGGTATATTTTAGATCTAGGATTTCTTTATTGATTTTTTGTTTGGATGACCTATCTATTGATGATAATGGTGGTAAATCTCCCACAACCACTGTGTTGGAGTTAATATATGCTTTTAGGGTTCAGGGTATGTTTGATGAAATTGGGTGCATTGACATCGGGTTCATATAGGTTGATAAATATTATTTCCTTTTGGTCTATTTCTCCTTTTAATAGTATGGAATGTCCTTCTTCATTTCATTTGATCAATGTAGGTTTGAAGTCTACTTTGTCAGAGATAAGTATTGCTACTCCTGCCTGTTTTGGGGGGCCACCGGCTTGGTAAATCTTCTTCCAGCCTTTCATCCAAAGCCTGTACTTATTTCTGTCGGTGAGTTGGGTCTTCTGTAAGGAACAAATTGTTGGATCTTCCTTTTTAATCTAGTTAGTCAAATGGTGCCTTTTGATGGGTGAATTAAATCCATTAACATTAAGTGTTAGTACTGATAAGTATGTGGTGATTCCTGTCATTTAGTTGTCTTAGTTGTTTGAAGGTTTGATTGTGTGTACCTAAATTGAGGTTACTCTCTACTTTCTTTTTTTTTTTTATTTTATTATTCATATGTGCATACAAGGCGTGGGTCATTTTTCCCCCCTGCCCCACCCTACTCTCTACGTTCTTGCTTTTTCTTTTCCCGTAGTTTGGTGCTGCCTGCCATTTCATGGTTATGTTGGGTTTCGCTTTCTGTGTGCTGGATCCCTTGAAGAATCTTTTGTAGTGGTGGCTTTGTGGTCACATATTGTGTTAGTTTCTGCTTATCATGGAAGACTTTTATTACTCCATCTATTTTGAATGATAGTTTTGCTGGATAGAGTATCCTAGGGTTGAAGTTTTTTCATTCAGTGCTTGGAAGATCTCACCCCAAGCTCCTCTTGCTTTTAATGTTTCTGTTGAAAAGTCTGCTGTGATTTTGATGGGTTTACCTTTGTATGTTATTTGTTTTTTCTTTCTACAGCTGTCAATGTTCTTTCTCGAGTCTCTGTATTTTTCGTTTTAATGATAATATGCCGTAGGGTAGTTTTATTTTGGTCTGGTCTGTTTGGTGTTCTGGAGGCCTCTTACACCTGTATGGGCATAGATTTTTCTAGATTTGGGAAATTTTCTGTAATTATTTTGTTGAACATATTACTCATTCCCTTTGCTTGTACCTTTCTCCTTCTTCGATGCCTATGATTCTCAAGTTTGGTTTTTTGATGGCGTCGGTGAGTTCTTGCATTTTCTTTTCACATGTCTTCAGTTGTTTAACTAATAGTTCTTCGGTTCTTCCTTTAATTACCATTTCATCTTCGAGTCCTGAGATTCTGACTTCTGCTTTTTCTATTCTGCTGGATTGACCTTCCATTTTGTTTTTCATTTCTGTTTTGTTCTTTTTTCTGAGGTTTTCCATACCTTGAGTCTCTTCCTCGTTAATGTTGTCTATTTTCATCCTGAGATCATTTATCTCCTTATTAATTGTGTTCTTTGTTTCACTTTGGTGTTTATACAGTGCTTCTATGGTTTCTTTTATTTATTCTTGTGCTTTCTCAAATTCTCTATTTTTGTTGTCTTGGAATTTCTTGAGTGTCTCCTGTACATTTTGCTTGACCATATCCAGTATCATCTCTATAAAATTCTCATTGAGTACTTGGAGAATTTCATCTTTCAGATTATTCTTATGGGCTTCATTGGGTTCTTTGGCATAGTTTATCTTCGTTTTTTTGGAGTCTGGAGATGAGTATCTGTTTCCTTCATTTCTCTCTGGTTCCTGTACTAATTTTTTGCTGTGGGGAAACTGGTTTCCCTGTTTTTTCTGTCTTCCCATTATTGCGCATGGTATTGTTACTGTCCCTGTACTTTGTGCAATTATTTTCTAGCTTGTAATAATAATGATGGTGATATTTAAAATGGAAGGGTGAGAGGAGAGGGAAAGCAAATAAGGTAAAGAAAAAGGGAAAAACAAATAAACAAAGAAGTAAAAAAAAACAAAGGGAAAAAAAACTTGTCAAAGATATAAACAGGATGAGATAGTACACTAATCAACAGTAAGCTAAACAGGCATTAGAGACACAGAGAGAGGATAAAAAAAATATAAATAAATAAAATAATAAATAATAAATGAATTTTAAAAAATAAAATATATTTTTTTAAATCTCCAAGTTCAAATGCAATAAAGTTTCAGTTTTAATAATTTTGGTAATAGTCCCTCAGCCTCCAATCCTGGAGATGGTGTCTCAGTAGAAGCTCTGCCATTGTCTCATCAAAAGGCAAAAAACAAAAACACAACAAAGTATCCTAAGTTCAAATGCAATATAGTTTCAGTAAGTTTTTCAGCATGCAAATGTAGTTAGGTTGTTGACTCATCAAAGGAAAAGAAAAAGGCTGCGGCTCATCTGCCCGCTGCTGTCAGCCTGCTGTTGCTAGAGGCTCTATTGATTGCAGATCTCAGAAGTGAGCTTAACACTCACCTAGCCCCCCAGCCTTTGTTTACTTAGAGTTCTCCTTGGTGCGACCACCACTGTTACAAACTATTCCCTTTCCAAGCACACTGGGGGAGGTGGCACTACGCCCACAATCTCCAGCCGGCTTGTTTATTTACAGTTCATGTGGGAAGTGGGTCTTCCCCCTTCTTCTGTGGAGTTTTCCTCCCACCACTGCTTTTACAAGCTTTCCCACTCCTGGTTGCAGGTTGCTGCCACTCCTGCCTTCTCAGGCCAGCTTGTTTATTTACAGTTCCATGAGGGATTGACCCTCCTCCGCTCTTAGGCTCTCAGGGTGCCCCACCATCTTTGCTATGTGTGTGTCTTTTTTTTTCAGCTGCTTGTTTATTATTCAGTTTGGTTTTTTTCCCTGTGTGGCAGTTGGTCTGTCCAGGGGGCTATACTGATCTGGCCCAGGGTTGTCTATGGGAGTACTGCATGCCGCTTAGCTCACCTGGTGGTCTGCTACTCCCAAGCCAGTTAGGCACTGGCATCTGGTGGCACGAGACCCCCTCCTGGTTTCTCCATTTACCGTGGAGTGAACATGCTATGCATGGGCTGGGGGTGTGGAGGTGTTGGAGTTTTACTTCTTCTTGGTGGTTTTTCCTGCAAGTTGTATCTCCAGCATCTCTCCAAGATTTTACTTTAGGAAGCACACTTTCTGCTTCCTCCCTTTAGTCGCCATCTTGGAATCCTGCTCTCCTTTAATTTTGAATAACTTTAGAATACATTCAGGTAATGCCTTATTATTTCTTAAAACTTGTATTTTATTGTTATCAGAAGAACATTTTGGGATTCATTTTAGACACAGACTTTTATGATATATCTCTCTGTTTTGCACACACAAAAAAAATGAAAGTGAGATAAATGAGTTAAGGTATTTCTAAACCTTCATAAAGTTTGTATCTTCTGAATTACCGTTCTCAAAATCATAGCTAGTGTTTGAGTTTTCTTTCTATGTACTATTACTGTCTATGATGGCTACAATAATTGGTGATGTGGTCTGTCTTAAAAGCAAAATAATATTAAGGTATTATTTTCTTGTTCTAAAACAATGTTCTTATTTTGCTTCCTCAGTCAGTCTATAAACCCCTTGAGATAATATAGTCACATCTATCTCAGATGGCTACATTTGATCCCCAATGTATATTCATTCAATTGGATTGCTACATCCTACTTCAGTAGCAGAAAAGGTAAATGATCTCCCCATAAAGTACTTCTCTACTTTTAGAGTCCTACCAATAAAATTGTATGCTCTTAGGCATTAAGAAAATCTGGGTCCTGTGCCTCTACTTGAGAACTTGAAAGAATTTTGATAAATATTTGACTTCAAGATGGCAGCAATTCTCTTGGTTGGTCAGAAGTGGGCTCTAATATCTGCTGTGAAGAATAGTGGCTCATCATACCTGTAATTCTTGCTACTTGAGATACTGAGATCAGGAGGATTACAGTTTGAGGCCAGCCCAAGAAAATATTTCATGAGACCCCATCTCCAAACAAACAGAGCAAAATGTGCTGGACGTGTGGCTCAAGCAGTAGAGTGTCTGCTTTGTAGTGCAAAGCCCTAAATTCAATTCCCAAACCCACCAAAAAAGGAAAAACAGTGGAGGTTGGAATCCCAAATTATTCTTTAGGCTATGAACAATATACTTATTCTTTGAAATCTAACTTAAATTCTTTCTTCACTATGACATGCTCTCGCATTCAGTTTGGATTGATATTTACCTCAACTTAATTTCTATGGCTTTTTGGTTACTTTTACTTCTTTACCAGATTCTGTCATTGGATGCCTTATAAAATAAACTTTGAGTCATGTTTTAAGTCCTTTAAGTAATTATTTTGGGGGGTGGCACTAATACTTGAACTCAGGATCTCACTCTTGGTAGGCAGGCACTCTTACTCCTTGAGTCACTCTACCAGCATGTTTTGAGTCTTTTAATTAGAGATAATAAAGTTTAAAAGAAAGCAGTTTGAAAGGTATCTCATTAAGACTGGCTAGACAATAGGAAAAATGAGATAAGAGAAGAAGAAAGCAAATGAAGGTACAATAATAGACAGGTTACTGCTGTGGGCAGCTGGGGTTCATTTTATGGGAGACTGTGGTAGCCAAATTATGTCTCCAAAGAGAAGCCCATGTCCTGTCTATCAAACATATGAGCAGGCTTTCTTACACAGCAAAAGGAACTTTGTAGATATTGATTCAGTTTAGAATATTAAGATGGGAGAGTCTGGATTATCCAGGTGGGCCCAAAACTAATCACTTTTAAAAGAAAGGCAGAAGGGTTAGAGTTAGAAAATGTGAATTGACAACAGAAACAGCAGAAAGAAAGAAGATGAGACAATGGAATCAAAAGTCACAGTGACAGCTGGTGGAGTGGCTCAAGTGGTAAGAGCGCCTGTCTAGAGAGTGTGAGGCCCTGAGTTCAAACCTCAGTGCCACCAAAAGAGGAAAAAAAAGAAGTCACTGTAATATGAGGAAAGGACAAGCAGCCCAAGAATCTGGGAATCATAAGGAAATGGATTTGCCCAGAAGGAATGCAATAATCTGAAACCTTGATTTTTACCTCCAGAATTATAAGACACATTTGTGTTAATTTGCTACATTTGTAGTAATTTGGTATAGCAGCAGCAAGAAGCCAATATAGGGATCTTCTGGGAAAAAATATGGATCATGTTTTATAATTGTACCTCTGCACATCAAAGAAAATTCAAGTATTTGTCTGTCATCTCCCATCATCCACTGCCTGGAGATTGTACTCAGAGATGGTAACTTCCCATCACTTCTGGCTTGTTTGATCTGAACTCCCCCCTTTCCCCTTTAGGGGCCAGAGAAAGTCCTTGGTCAGAAATATTTGTGAAAAGCAAGATGTCATAGGCTTATCCACCAATTGTCCACTGAGGAAGCAATTGATATGTGAGGTGGAGCAAGAAAACATGAGTGGGCATGGCATCAGCATTACCTACTTCATTGTATAAGATGTGTATGTGAATGGCATGTGTAAGTGTGTGTGTGTGTGTGTGTGTGTGTGTGTGTTCCCCCTGTATCAAGTTCTTTGAGGTAGAGCGTTTCTCTCATTCTCCCTAGTCCCAACCACAGTAGCTGGCATCTAGAAAAAAATGCTTCCTGATTGATTGGGTGACAGAATTAGACAACTTGTGGATGTCACAGTAAATAAGGAAGTTGGCTCTTTTACAGTGATATTTTCTCTAATTCCTAAACAAACCCTGTGCAGAGAAGGGGGAAAATGCTATTTCTTAAAAAAAGATTTAAGAGATTTTGTGGATTCCAGGCAGTTTGGGTACAAGGTGGCTGTCAATCACAAATTCAAGTTGTCACTTGGCAAAATGGCCTTCTTCTGCTATATGACCGATCTGCAATCTAAGATTCCCTCATCAAGGGAATTGTATTGATAAATCAATACAAAAAGAGATGAGCATTGCAGGCAGTACTGATGTCAAACAGTTATTTCGTATGTCTGGCAGAAAATTGAGCATATTGGTAAGGGACTAAAGACTTCCTTCAAGAAAGCACTAGGTTCTCTGTTTCTGAAAGGAAAATCAAATTAACACTCACAAATCCTTCTTGACACCTGAAAGACAGTTTTCTCTTGACAAGGGTTTAGAAGGGACAAAGTGATGAACACCACTGTGACCTTCCCTTTCTTAGGTCTCTAACTTGACTCAACTGTTCTGGGAACTTGATGAGTACCACACTCTGCTTTTTTATCAGCTGGCAGTATTATAATTAAAATTATGATTGTTATTATTATTATTTTAGCAGTGAACTTTAGTCAGTGCAGCACTGTTATTTGAATATGTGTTGTGTGTTCTGACTGTATTTTTGTTCTGTCAGATATATTAGCCTTCAGAACATATTTTGATGAAGGCTGAGTGCCTTCCCTTTTAGAGAAACCTGGAAAGTGGTCTTTATTTTCCATATTAGCTGCTGCTCCTAATTTGAACATGCCAGACAAATGTTTGAAGCCCTTGGATAGTATGATAGTATTTGAGTAAATTCACTGACACCCACTGAGTGTCAAAATGACCCTAGGTTTTTGGAAAAAGCTCTCTTTCACCATTTTGTGGCTGAAATATTTGAATATGTTATATAACCATACATATGAAGTATGATATTAAGATTAATGGATCTTATCTTATAGAAAATCAGCAGGATCTAAAGGATATTTTGGTATAAACCAGAGTGTGACTAAGCCCCAACAGATCCAGAACTTTGCTAATTATGTAAGGTCTTAATTGCTACTAGCTTTAAAGAAATCTCTGTCTAGTGCATATTTTTGAAGAGTGACTGATACACTGTAAGAATGAGTGAGACACAATATAGAAACTTTGGACTAACTCTATTAGGAATCAGCTTGCCACCTAGATGAGACACTAAGCCCCCTTAAAATGGGGCAAGTACTGGAATGAACATGCTCACACCTGTTCCTAGGCCTGTGGTTCATAACCTTGGTCAGCTTTAACCAATTCTGGCAGCATTCCTCACAGAATCTGGTGTTCTGTGCTATTTCTGTGCATTTCCCTATCATTAGAGAGATATCTAGAGTATAGTAATCAACAGTTTAAAAATAATATCCTAGAGAATGACATTTTTTTGAGGGCTACATTTTGTGAGGTCACAATTCTCATGTTCATTCATTATTCCCTCTTTTATTTGCCCTCTCTTCACTGTCCTGCCCTGTGGAAGTTTTCTTGCTGGCTTGTCTCTGCTTGGGTTTGGCTGTTAGGATGTGGGAGGAATTGGGTTGCCAGCAATATGGAAAGATAGGAGGTAGCAGTTGATGGGCATTCCCTAACATTCTAAGTGCCCATTCCCTAACATTCCCCTGCCCCTGACTCCTCTATTCCCTGCCCCACCCTGCTGACTCATGTCATTTCTTTGACAGCATACTTATGACAGGGGCTGGACAAGCCTCTACTTCATTGCTCCTGTTCTCTCTCCCTTTGTGTCTAGGTGCCAATTGTTTTCCTCTGCTATTAGTCGCTGGATGTCTCCATGTATCTTGCTTCTTTTGATCCTGCCCATGTGTTTATAGGTGGCATCTTCATCAGATATGTCTATTTAAACCATCTTAGACAATACTTTTTCCTATCTAGACCCTGAAAGTTACACTTTGTTTTCCCTATGTGAAGAGAGATATTATGCATTTAATATTTAATTATACAATCCTTAAGTAAAGAAATTGAAATGTTATCATTATCATTTTGCTAGTATGCTACTCAAAACTTTGTGAGAGAAGTAAATGTAGAAGGATCCTTGTAAGATAACAATGGTTTGGGTCCCTGTGTTGTGCATCAGTCTATATCTGCAGAGATAGAAGCCGTGTCAGTTCTTGACAACCAAAGAGGCATCAAAATACCCTTGGTTCTATATCTACACTCTAAGAATGATGGAATGACTGATGTGTTTCTTAAACATGAAGCAGGAGACTGGATATTAAAAGCTAACATAAAGTAAATGTCACACTTTATTTATATTCTAGTACATATGGTATATATTGCATATGCATACATTTTTCTTTCTCTGCCCCTAGGGTATTAAGTACTTTCCTCTGCTAATAGTCTCTGGGTCCCTCCATATACAAACATATGCATATTTATATATACATATATAAATATATACATATAAATATATATATATAGAGAGAGAGACATATATATATATATATATATTGAAAATACACATCTCCAATACTGAGAGATAATCTCAGTTATGAATGGTGCTGCCTGAGCCCAAGACTTAAATAAAAGCAACACACTGCAGAAATATTACACTTTTTTAAAAAGCAAGCCAGAAATGAGTCTATATTTAGGTTCTTGTTTTATAGCTGATGTTATAAAACCTAATATTTACTAGGCAGCATACAAATGAATGCAGCTTAATTTGTGTATAAACAAGTTACACAGGTGCTGAAGGAATTGCCTGGGGTTAAGGGAGGTGACCAGGCAGAAATACGTTCTAAGTCAGGGCTAGTGTTTACCCTTGAAGAAAGTTAAATTCACTTGCTGATCTTATAGTGGTCATTAAACCAATGTAATATCTTGAATCTCTCTCTTTTTTTTAATAAAAGTCTCTTTATGGATGGTTCCTTTGATAACTGAAATATGTTTGAAACAATTTTCTACCAAAAATCCAATGATGTACTCATTTGTAACAGTAAAAAAAAATGGCATTTAATAGCAATGGAATGCTTTGGAGGAATTTATGAGTCATTATTTATTTGGAGGTGTTGGGGAGATGAACAAAGGATGGATTGTCTTGTCCACATATGCATATTCAGGCTCTCATTTTCTTTCTTCTTTCTAATTCAGAGCACAGAGATGACTCCACAAACCTCTTCCCTATGCTCTTGAAACTGCCCACCACCTTTCCTTTCCAGCTTTCTCTCTTGCTAAGTCTGGCTGGGGAGAAGGTCATGATCTCCACAGATCTTTGTTTTCTTCTTTCCCCTAAAATAGGCTTACATAAAACTAAAAAGCCCCTACACAGCAAAGGAAACTGGAGCAAGCTTTCTCTCACTCCTGGTTATTGCTGAACTTAACTGGGCTTAACTGGGGGTGACTGGAGATTCAGAAAAGACACAGGATAGACAGACAGACAGAAAGTGGGATCAGGTGTGTTGGGCATTCAGGTGGAGATGCACAACCTTCATTGTTTCTTTTCTCTATTATTTCTCTTCATTTAATCTGCTTGTTTCTATCTTTATTCTATAAGGCCTTACTCCTTTGGAGTTCTTTAAAACCTTGCTTTTAAAGTCTTCTTTTCTGTTCTTTAAAGTCTCTTTTCTTAGACTCTGTAGTTTTTCTTTAGCTTAGCTTTTCTAAAGCCTATGTATAAAGTTCTCGGTGCAGACTATCTATCAACCCCTCTTTAGCAATTCAGTAATCTCCCTCTAGCACTTTCCCTTTAGCAACTCATTTTCCCTTCAGCATCCTTTTCCCTTCCAAAGTCTCCCACATCAAAAAGCCTCCCTTCACCCAAAAAACCAAAAGTCTCCAAAGTAAAAAGCCCCAAAAGCAAAAAGTCCCCAAAGTAAAAAGCCCCCAAAGCAAAAACGCTGTGTCCTCTTCCAGCAAGTCTTTTATACCCAGTGGTAAACAGGATGGAGTAGTGGTTCTCAGGGAGGGGTGTGACATTGTAACAGGAGAAACCTGTGCTCCTGCTTCTCTGAACATAAACAATTTTGGAGAAGCAGCTGTTCTGCATATTCCTCTTCTGTGGGCTGGGCTGTGCCAATTGCAGCCTACAGATTAGGAAAAGCTGTTGAGCTGCATCTCACTGTGCTTGTGTCCGGTTCTCATAGGCTTCTTGTAATCTGCTCTCCATAGGAAACAATCAACAGAGTGAAGAGACAGCCAGGAGAATGGGAGAAAATATTTGTAAACTACACATCTGAAAAAGGGTTGATAATGGACAGTATATCTAAATAGACATTTCTCAAAAAGAATACATAAAAATGGTCAATGATTGCATGGTAAATGCTAAATATCACTAATCTTTAGGTAAATGCAAATCAACACCACAGTATCATATTATCAAGAAGGCAAAATAACAAGTGCTGGTAAGGATGTGGAAAAAAGGAAATCCTTATACATTGTTGGTGAGAATGTAAATTAGCATAGCATTATGTAAATATTGTCAAAGTTCCTCAAAAAATTAAAAATAGTACTATGATATCATCTGGCAATCCCACTACTGAGTATATATCCAAAGAAAATGAAATCAGTACATCAAAAGACTACTGATACATGAATCTACTTTCATGTTTGTACATGAAAATGGAACAATGAAACCTGCTGACATTGTTCTAAGAAGGGTGAGAATAGCAGGTGAGTCAGAATGGTGGAAGGGGTAAATCTAAGATACACTGTAAGCACATATGTAAATGTCACAATATTTAAAAAAAGACATTTGTACCTCCATGTTAATTGCAGCATTATTCACAATAAAAAAGAAATGGAACCAACCTATGACCATCAACATTTTAATGGATAATGAATATCTGGTACATATACACAGTGGAATATTATTCATTCATAAAAAAGAATGAAATCTTATCATTTGTGCCAACATGGATCAAACTAGAGATTTTTTTTTTCATTTTTCTTTTATTATTCATATGTGCATACAAGGCTTGGTTCATTTCTCCCCCCTGCCCCCACCCCCTCCCTTACCACCCACTCTGCCCCCTCCCTCTCCCCCCCTCAATACCCAGCAGAAACTATTTTGCCCTTATTTCTAATTTTGTTGTAGACAGAGTATAAGCAATAATAGGAAGGAACAAGGGTTTTTGCTGGTTGAGATAAGGATAGCTATACAGGGCATTGACTCACATTGATTTCCTGTGCGTGGGTGTTACCTTCTAGGTTAATTCTTCTTGAACTAACCTTTTCTCTAGTACCTGTTCCCCTTTTCCTATTGGCCTCAGTTGCTTTAAGGTATCTGCTTTAGTTTCTCTGCGTTAAGGGCAACAAATGCTAGCTAGTTTTTTAGGTGTCTTACCTATCCTCACCCCTCCCTTGTGTGCTCTCGCTTTTATCAGGTGCTCATAGTCCAATCCCCTTGTTGTGTTTGCCCTTGATCTAATGTCTGCATATGAGGGAGAACATACGATTTTTGGCCTTTTGGGCCAGGCTAACCTCACTCAGAATGATGTTCTCCAATTCCATCCATTTACCAGTGAATGATAACATTTCATTCTTCTTCATGGCTGCATAGAATTCCATTGTGTATAGATACCACATTTTCTTAATCCATTCGTCAGTGCTGGGGCATCTTGGCTGTTTCCATAACTTGGCTATTGTGAATAGTGCCGCAATAAACATGGATGTGCAGGTGCCTCTGGAGTAACAGTCTTTTGGGTATATCCCCAAGAGTGGTATTGCTGGATCAAATGGTAGATCGATGTCCAGCTTTTTAAGTAGCTTCCAAATTTTTTTCCAGAGTGGTTGTACTAGTCTACATTCCCACCAACAGTGTAAGAGGGTTCCTTTTTCCCTGCATCCTTGCCAACACCTGTTGTTGGTGGTGTTGCTGATGATGGCTATTCTAAAAGGGGTGAGGTGGAATCTTAGCATAGTTTTAATTTGCATTTCCTTTATTGCTAGAGATGGTGAGCATTTTTTCATGTGTCTTTTGGCCATTTGAATTTCTTCTTTTGAGAAAGTTCTGTTTAGTTCACGTGCCCATTTCTTTATTGGTTCATTAGTATTGGGAGAATTTAGTTTTTTAAGTTCCCTATATATTCTGGTTATCAGTCCTTTGTCTGATGTATAGTTGGCAAATATTTTCTCCCACTCTGTGGGTGTTCTCTTCAGTTTAGAGACCATTTCTTTTGATGAACGAAAGCTTTTTAGTTTTATGAGGTCCCATTTATCTATGCTATCTCTTAGTTGCTGTGCTGCTGGGGTTTCATTGAGAAAGTTCTTACCTATACCTACTAACTCCAGAGTATTTCCTACTCTTTCTTGTATCAACTTAAGAGTTTGGGGTCTGATATTAAGATCCTTGATCCATTTTGAGTTAATCTTGGTATAGGGTAATATACATGGATGTAGTTTCAGTTTTTTGCAGACTGCTAACCAGTTTTCCCAGCAGTTTTTGTTGAAGAGGCTGCTATTTCTCCATCGTATATTTTTAGCTCCTTTGTCAAAGACAAGTTGGTTATAGTTGTGTGGCTTCATATCTGGGTCCTCTATTCTGTTCCACTGGTCTTCATGTCTGTTTTTGTGCCAGTACCATGCTGTTTTTATTGTTATTGCTTTGTAATATAGTTTGAAGTCAGGTATTGTGATACCTCCTGCATTGTTCTTTTGACTGAGTATTTCCTTGGCTATTCGTGGCCTCTTGTGTTTCCATACAAATTTAACAGTAGATTTTTCAATCTCTTTAATGAATGTCATTGGAATTTTGATGGGAATTGCATTAAACATGTAGATTACTTTTGGGAGTATTGACATTTTTACTATGTTGATTCTACCAATCCATGAGCATGGGAGATCTCTCCACTTTCTATAGTCTTCCTCAATCTCTTTCTTCAGAAGTGTATAGTGTTCCTTGTAGAGGTCTTTCACATCTTTTGTTAGGTTTACACCTAGGTATTTGATTTTGTTTGAGGCTATTGTAAATGGAATTGTTTTCATACCTTCTTTTTCAGTTTGCTCATTGTTAATGTATAGAAATGCTAATGATTTTTCTATGTTGATTTCATATCCTGCTACCTTGCTATAGCTATTGATGATGTCTAGAAGCTTCTGAGTAGAGTTTTTTGGGTCTTTAAGGTATAGGATCATGTCATCTGCAAATAGGGATATTTTGACAGTTTCTTTACCTATTTGTATTCCTTTTATTCCTTCTTGTGGCCTAATTGCTCTGGCTAGGAATTCCAGTACTATGTTGAATAGGAGTGGAGATAGTGGGCATCCTTGTCTGGTTCCTGATTTTAGAGGGAATGGTTTCAGTTTTTCTCCATTAAGTATAATGCTGGTTGTAGGATTGTCATATATAGCTTTTATAATGTTGAGGAACTTTCCTTCTATTCCTAGTTTTCTTAGAGCTTTTATCATGAAATGATGTTGGATCTTATCAAAGGCTTTTTCTGCATCTATTGAGATGATCAACTGGTTTTTGTCTTTGCTTCTGGTAATGTGGTTTATTACGTTTATTGATTTTAGTATGTTGAACCACCCCTGCATCCCTGGGATGAAGCCTACTTGGTCGTGGTGAATAATCTTTTTGATGTGTTGCTGAATTCGGTTTGCCATTATTTTGTTGAGGATTTTTGCATCAATGTTCATTAAGGAGATGGCCTATAGTTCTCCTTTTTGGAGGTGTCTTTGCCTGGTTTTGGGATAAGTATAATACTGGCTTCATAAAATGTGTTTGGCAGTTTTCTTTCCCTTTCTATTTCATGGAACTGTTTAAGGAGGGTTGGTATCAGTTCTTTTTTAAAGGTCTGATAGAATTCAGCAGAGAATCCATTAAGTCCTGGACTTTTCTTTTTGGGGAGACTCTTGATTGCTGCTTCAATTTCATTTTGTGTTATAGGTCTATTAAGGTGATTAATTTCCTCTTGGTTCAGTTTTGGATGATCATATGTATCTAGAAACCTGTCCATTTCTTTTAGATTTTCAAATTTATTTGAATATAGGTTCTCAAAGTAGTCTCTGATGATTTCCTGGACTTCCATGGTGTTTGTTGTTATCTCCCCTTTTGCATTCCTAATTCTACTAATTTGGGTTTTTTCTCTCCTCATTTTAGTCAGGTTTGCCAGGGGTCTATCGATCTTGTTTATTTTTTCAAAGAACCAACTTTTGTTTCATTAATTCTTTGTATGGTTTTTTTGGTTTCTATTTCATTGATTTCAGCTCTTATTTTTATTATTTCTCTCCTTCTATTTGTTTTGGGATTTGCTTGTTCTTGTTTTTCTAGGAGTTTGAGATGTATCATTAGGTCATTGATTTGGGATCTTTCAATCTTTTTAATATATGCACTCGTGGCTATAAACTTTCCTCTCAAGACTGCCTTAGCTGTGTCCCATAGGTTCCAGTAGGTTGTGTTTTCATTTTCATTGACTTCCAGGAACTTTTTAATTCCCTCTTTTATTGCATCGATGATCCATTCTTCATTAAGTAATGAGTTATTTAGTTTCCAGCTGTTTGCATGTTTTTTGTCTTTACTTTTGTTGTTGAGTTCTACTTTTACTGCATTGTGGTCAGACAGTGTGCACGGTATTATTTCTATTTTCTTATATTTGCTGAGGCTTGCTTTGTGCCCTAGGATATGATCTATTTTGGAGAAGGTTCCATGGGCTGCTGAGAAGAATGTATATTGTGTAGAGGTTGGATGAAATGTTCTGTAGACATCTACTAGGTCCACTTGATCTATTGCATATTTTAGATCTTGGATTTCTTTATTGAGTTTTTGTTTGGATGACCTATCTATTGCTGATAATGGGGTGTTAAAGTCTCCCACAACCACTGTGTTGTTGTTAATATATGCTTTTAGGTCTTTCAGGGTATGTTTGATGAAATTGGGTGTGTTGACATTGGGTGCGTACAGATTGATGATTATTATTTCCTTTTTGTCTATTTCCCCTTTTATTATTATGGAATGTCCTTCTTTATCTTGTTTGATCAATGTAGGTTTGAAGTTTACTTTGTCAGAGATAAGTATTGCTACTCCTGCTTGTTTTCGGGGGCTGTTGGCTTGGTAAATCTTCTTCCAGCCTTTCATCCTAAGCATATGCTTATTTCTGTCGGTGAGATGAGTCTCCTGTAAGCAACAAATTGTTGGATCTTCTTTTTTAATCCATTTTGTCAAACGGTGTCTTTTGATGGGTGAATTAAGTCCATTAACATTAAGCGTTAGTACTGATAGGTATGTGGTGATTCCTGCCATTTAGTTGTCTTAGTTGTTTGAAGGTTTGATTGTGTGTACCTAACTTGATGTTACTCTCTACTGTCTTGCTTTTTCTTATCCTGTGGTTTGGTGCTGCCTGCCTTTTCATGGTTAAGTTGGGTGTCACTTTCTGTGTGCAAGATCCCTTGCAGAATCTTTTGTAATGGTGGCTTTGTGGTCACATATTGTTTTAGTTTCTGCTTATCATGGAAGACTTTTATTGCTCCATCTATTTTGAATGATAGTTTTGCTGGGTAGAGTATCCTGGGGTTGAAGTTATTTTCATTCAGTGCCCGGAAGATCTCACCCCACGCTCTTCTTGCTTTTAATGTTTCTGTTGAGAAGTCTGCTGTTATTTTGATGGGTTTACCTTTGTATGTTACTTGTTTTTTCTCTCTTACAGCCTTCAATATTCTTTCCTTAGTTTCTGAACTTGTTTTAATGATGATATGTTGTGGAGTAGTTCTATTTTGATCTGGTCTGTTTGGTGTCCTGGAGGCCTCTTGCATTTGTATGGGAATATCTTTCTCTAGATTTGGGAAATTTTCCATTATTATTTTGTTGAATATATTACACATTCCCTTTGCTTGCACCTCTTCTCCTTCTTTGATGCCCATGATTCTCAAGTTTGGTCCTTTGATGGAGTCAGTGAGTTCTTGCATTTTCTTTTCACAGGTCTTGAGTTGTTTAATTAATAATTCTTCTGTTTTTCCTTTAATTACCATTTCATCTTCAAGTTCTGAGATTCTGTCTTCTGTTTGTTCTATTCTGCTGTATTGGCCTTCTGTTTTGTTTTGCAGTTCTGTTTCGTTCTTTTTTCTGAGGTTTTCCATATCCTGGCAGTTTTCTTCTTTAATGTTGTCTATTTTTGTACTAAGTTCATTTATCCATTTATTCATTGTGTTCTCTCTTTCACTTTGGTGTTTATACAGTGCTTCTATGGTTTCCTTTATTTCTTCTTTTGCTTTTTCAAATTCTCTATTTTTATTGTCTTGGAATTTCTTGAGTGTCTCCTGTACATTTTGGTTGACCCTATCCAGTATCATCTCTATAAAATTCTCATTGAGTACTTGTAGTATGTCTTCTTTTCAATTATTCTTGTGGGCTTCATTGGGTCCTTTGGCATAGTTTATCTTCATTTTGTTGGAGTCTGGATCTGAGTTTCTGTTCTCTTCATTCCCCTCTGGTTCCTGTACTAATTTTTTGCTGTGGGGAACTGGTTTCCCTCTTTTTTCTGTCTTCCCGTCATTGTCCTTGGTGTTGTTACTGTCCCTGTACTGTGTGCAATTAAGTATTTTCTAGCTTGTAATAATAACAATGGTAATATTTAGAATGGAAGGGTGAGCTGAGATGGAAAGCAAGAAGTTAAAGAAAAGGGGAAAACAAATATACAGACAAGAGGGAGAAAGCAGAACAAGGTATCAGGCAAGAGAGTTTCAAAGGTATAAATAGGAAGTGTTAGTGTACTAATTGACAGTAAGCTGAACAGACATTAGAGAGACAGAGAGATGATTGAAAATCAAAGATAAAAAAATAAAAAATAAGTATATGAAAGGAATATCTATTTATAAAAATGAATTAAAATAAAATGGAAAATAGAAAATTAAAAAAAAAAAAAAACCAAAAAACTTCCAAGTTTATATGCAATGCAGTTTCAGTCTTAATAATTTGGTTGTCTGTCTCAATCTCCACTCCTGGAGTTGGTGCCTCAGATGTTGTTCTGTAGTTGTCTCATCAAAGGAGATGCATAAAGTAGAACAAAACTATACACTCACACACACACACACACACACACACACACACACACACAAAAAGCCCCACCATGTGTCCCAAGTTCAAATGCAATACAGTTTCAGTAAGTTTTTCGGCTTGCAGGTGTAATTTGGATGTTCTCTCATCAAAGGGAGGGAGAAAAAGAAAAAAAAAGCATCTGGAGACAGTTCTGAGAGTGGTATCTGCAACTGTGGCTTGCCTGCCTGCTGCTCTCAGCCTGTAGCTGGCGGAGTTATTTATGCAGATCTCTGGGGTGAGCTAGCACTCACCTGGTCTGACAGGCTTTGCTTGTTCAGAGTTCTCCTTAGAGGGAGTCTCTGCTACAGGCTTTCCCCTTTCCAAGCACTGGGAAAGGTGACACTGCCCGGCGTTGTCAGGCCTGCATGTTTATTTACAGTTCATGTGGGAGGTGGGTCTTCCCCCCTCTCCTGTGCAGTTTTCCTCCCACTGCCACTTTCAGAAGCTTTCCTGCTCCTGCTTACTGGGCGGTGCTGCTGCTTCTGCTGGCCACCATGTTTGTTTACAGTTCACGTGGGAAGTGGGTCTTTCCTCCTCTCCTGTGGAGTTTTCCTCCCTCCACCACTCTCACTACTTTTTTTTTTTTTGGTGGTACTGGGATTTGAATTCAGAGCCTCACACTTGCTAGGCAGGTGCTCTACCACCTGAGCCACTCCACCAGCCCCCTCCACCACTCTCACCAGCTTTCCCACTCCTGGTTGCTGGGCGCGCCCCGCTCCCGCCAGAGCCTCTCCGGCCCGCCTGGCTTGTTTATTTGCAGCCCCGGGAAGGATTCCCTTACCCCAATCTTCAGCGCTCAGGGCGCCCCACCCTCTTTCCAGTGTGTCTTAACTGTTCTTATTGCTTATTACTCAGTTTCTCTTTTTTTTTTTTTTTTTCCCGGGTGGAGGTCAGTCTGTCCAGGGGGCTATGCTGCTCTGGCCCAGGCTTGTCTGTGGGGTACCGCGGTACTGCAAAGCTCACCTGGTCCGCGTCTTCCCAAGCCGTATGGGCGCCAGCCACTGGTGGCCCCGGGGGCCCTCCTCGTTTCTCTGTTTAACATGAAGTGGAGATTCTCTGCACCGGCTGGAGATGTGGAGGGGTCAAAGTTATGCCTTTTCTCAGTGATTATGCCTGCAAAGTGTGTCTCCAGCGTCTCTCCAAGATTTCACTATAGGAGGGTCGCTTTCTGCTTCCTACCTCTAGCCGCCATCTTGGAATCTTCTAGAGATTGTTATATTAAGTAAAATAAGTCAGATGCAGAAAGACAAGCACGGCCTGATCTTACTCATATATGGTATCCTAAAAAATTGATTTATTTTGTTCTTAAAGGTGTTAATGCAAATGTTGTTTTGTTTTAATTTCAAATTAGACTTGTTCCTTGTTAGTATGTATAAAATCATTTGGCTTTAAAAAATTAACCTTGTCTCTTGCAATCTTGTTCCAGGATTTTTTGTCCCTTGTTTGGATTTTCTACATAGACAATAATGTTATTACGAGCAAAGACAGCTCTATTTCTCCCTATTCAATCAGTATACCTTTTGTTTCTCTTTCTTGTCTTATTGCATTGTCTAAAACTTCCAGTATGATATTCTTAAATTCTCAGTCTGAAAATGCCAACATCCCTGGCATGTTTGAGTCTAGTTTTGATGCTTGATCTCTTAATGTGTTGGTAAGATATCAGGGGAGAAGAATTGTTATGCTGTCCTATAATTAGGTCTCTAAATTTTCATTAAGACTCTATTATTGAACTGCCAATGTCACAGGTGCTTCTTAGTCTCTCCTCACACTTAGGTAGGACAGGATGACTAGAACAGTCTGTAAGGTAGTATTTTCTTTCCCCTCTTTGGAAGATAAGAATGTGGTGGAGTTGTATATTTTCCCATTCCTGGGTTGGGTACCATCTGATAAAACCCCAGTAGTTAAGCTTTGGTAAAATAGTTTCTCTTCAAGGTAGGTCTTGAAACACAGTGTGGTGTAGGATGTTTAAAAATAGTTCCTTTTCCCAGAAGCATGAGAGGATCTTTTTTTAAAAAAAAAAAATCCACACTATGAAAACCTTGTCTAGCTCCTGGAAGCAAAATTCACAAAACATAAGAACCTTTAAACAATAGGTCCTCCCGGAGGTTTTACCTTTGAAACTAGTCCACCATGAGCTTGCAGCAATTTGTTGATTACACTTGAAGTTTTTCTACCCCAGGACTGGCTTCCTGAAGAGGTTTGTGGAGGAGGTTTCTGCTCAGATAAATTGTGGCTCTCTGTAACCTTTTGTCTTTCTCTCCAATTTTGGGTGCAAGAATTTGCCTGGTGCCTGCACTTCTCTGGTGAATCTAAGGAGAATTGTCACTTTTTTCAGTTTATTAAGCTGTTTACTTGTTAGGACAGGGTGAAATTGTGAAACTCACTACATGCTGGATTGGCCTCTCAAATTTTATACTTTAACCCTTTACTATTCTCACCAGTTAGGATGCCTAGAAAATGAGAAAGTCATGCTCTGGTTATCATTTCTGTACCCTCCTGATTCTTAGTTTCTTTGTACCTAGGGACAAAAATCAAATGTTACTTTTTCAGAAGAAAACTGTCAGATGCTCAGAAGTAAAATAGTGTGTACACATCTACTCTTTTTTTCTCTAAGGGAAACTTTAAGTTTGCACAAAATTTCCAACTTCCCAAAGACATCCATCAAAGTAAATCTTTATCATTTATGCTGAAATAGATATTTATTCCACTAAAAGCACATCCTAAAATTCTTTTCTGCCCCAACAGGTTTTTCATGGCACATTACAACTCCATACTATCTTGTGTCTGCTTACTACAGCTCAAGCCAGAGAACAAATTGATTTTTGATGAGAAATATGCCCTTCTAGGATTTCATTATTTTACCACAAACTTGGTCTAGGGCTCATAGTTTGTGAAATTCTGTCATCCATTATTAACAGTAACAGTGATGAGCATTGTGGGATATTTGCATTTTTAAAATGCTGCTTTCCTTCTTTAAAATTCTGTGACATATTTGGTCTCTTCATTCTTCTGTCATTCCTCAAACTTGACTATCCCTCCAAGTGCCTTGCTATGGTTAAGAGAGATGAGCCAGATTCTGTCTGTTTGAGGGGAATAGTACATACATCACTTCCAATTACATCTCTCCAGGCATTTTACAGGAGCAGTATCTTATGTATGAGTAAAACTTAGAAATCCAAACACCTGCCAAGAGGATGCATTAGGTAGACAGAGCAAGATCATGCATGCCGTGACTGAATGAGTCACTGTTGATTGTTCAGGTCACTCCAAATTCATTTCATATGATTTAAAGAAATATATTCATATTATTAGACTGTTGAAAAATCCTGAATATAGCAATTAGGTCTAGTTAGTAAGTTGCTATAGATCATAACATGTATATATAATTTCCTCAGACGTTTAGTTATAAATGTGGTTGTTTTGTTAGAAATCTGTTTATCTACTACCTGTTCTTCTTATGAAAGGTTATATTTTCTATCATCAGGAAAGGATTCTGAAAAAAAAATGAAATATAAATCTTTTTCCCAGTTATTTGTGTGTGTGTGTGTGTGTGTGTGTGTGTGTGTATGTGTGGTAGTGCAGATTAAACCTATAGCCTCCAGAACCCTAGGCAAGCATGAGATACTCCCCCAGTCCTTTTGTTTGATTTTGTTTCTGAGATGGGGCCATGTTAGCTTTGCTCAGGCTGGCATCCAACTTGGGATTCTCTTTCCTCCATCTCCAGGGTAGCTGTGATTATAGATGTGTATCACCACACCGTGCCTTCTTCCAAGTTCTTGAGGGAAATAGTGAAAACATATTTGATCTTGAAACCTGAACACACCTATTTACATTGTTACCCTGTGGTGCTTTGAAGAGCATGTTATCCAGGCCTCATGTGCTCGGTGGCATTTTTTTTAACATAAGGTTTGCTTATATCTTTCATTTTTCTTACATCTTTAAGCAAGCAAATATATGGAAAGGGGGCTAACAAGAGTAGAAGGAAAATGAATATAAGTTACACAATTTAATGTTTGCAATAGCTTGTTCAAGGTAAATACTTTGTGGAATACAGACATGTTTTTTGAGGTGTGGGGAGGGTTCTGTATTCGCTTTTTAACTCAGCACTTCCTGCTTGCCAGGCAGGCACTCTACTACTTGAGTCATGCCCTCCAGTCCTTTTGCTCTGGTTATTTTGGAGACAGGATCTTGTTTTGTGCCCAAGCCAGACTGAACAGTGATCCTGCTATGTTAGGCTTCCTGCTGCCACTGGGATGACAGTTGTGTGCCACTACACCAAGCTTTTATCCATTGAGATGGGATCTCACAAACTCATCGGCCTGGACGTACAATCCTCACCATCTCAGCAGGTGTATGCCACTGTGCCCAGCTCTTGGTTGAGATGGGATCTTCATAACTTTTCACCTGGGCTGGCCTCAAACTGTAGTCTTCCTGATCTTGGCCTCCCAAATAGCTAGGCATGTGCCACTGGCTCCTGACTAGCTACCTGTTTTGTTCACACAGATCACACCTTTCTGGTGAGGTATCCAATGTCTGATATGTCTGACTTCAAAGTCTCTTTTCTCTTCTTTATTCCAAGTTTTCTTGTAAATCACCCTTTATGTCTTTTTTAATTACTTGAATTGGTATGAAGACTTTAGTGTCTATATATTACTTTGACTCTAGGCAGCCAACAGGTAAAGCCAAATTCCAAAGATGGCAAAGATGTAGAAAAGAATAAAAGTCATTCCTGTGCTCTATATCCGTTGTGGAATTTCTAAAACTCACATATCACCTGTGTTATCAGTTCTTGCTCAGTTTCTTAAGTTCTGAGTCTTAAATTTCTGCATTACAAACAACTTCAAAAACCCAGTCACTGAAATAGCATTTGTTCTCTCGTTTGTGAGTCTGTGGGTTGGCTGTTGTTTAACTAACCAAGGCTGAACTCAGTCTGGACAGACTGAACTCTGAGCTTTTGTTAGGGCAGGTTTGCTCCCCTTGTCTCATGTCAGGTGCCAGACTGAAAGGGCAGTGGTAGCCAGTGGGTATTCTCTTTACATGCCAGCAAGACTTTTTTGAAGTTTTACCTCTGCTCATAGTCCACTGGTCAAAGTGTATCGAATGGCTGAACTCAACATCAGAAGGTCAGGGAACTATTCTCTACCCACAGAGAATGCTCTGAAAGGCCAGATGGCAAAGAGGTGTGAAGAATTGGGAACAGTTATCTATCCAGCATCCCCAAGAACAAAGCCATCCAGAGAAGATGCAGCAGGCTTTTGGCAAACTTCATGCTGTATCATATGACTCAATATGAAGTTTTAGGAATTCCCCACTTGACCTTTTTTGGAATGTCTTTGAAAATGATTTTCAGTATAATAACATCCAGCAGAATTCATTTGCATCATAGCATGTATTTTAAATTACAAAATATATATCAAATAGCATATTATTCTTAATCACAATGTTAGTCTCTAAAATTGCTTTAATCTCTATCTCAATCATCAAAAGAGTATCTGCCTTTCTTCTATAAACTACAAGTCTGGCCAACTGGAGAAACCCTCTTCAAGCAAATTTCTATTGCAATCAGCAGATTATTTCAGACAGTCCTCAGAATATATGGTGTTACAGCCAGCGCCTGCCTCAAGATTCAAACCTAGAAAGAAGAGATTCTCCTTGAGACCCACCATTCACCTTCAGGGATTGGACACTGAAGGTTTTCAGAAGAATTTCTGGAATTTTGAGTTTAGTTTACAAACTCTGAACTTCAGAGATGGACTTGTGATCAAAGAATAAAAGCCAAGTAATCAGAGGGCCTGTGGACCGCCTCCCTTTCGTTCCTATTGAGGTGATAATGATTAACGCTGCTAGGACAGTGACGGTTGTTCAGCATAGCTCCATTCTGAGAACCTTGCAGTTGTTTGTGCAGGTAAGAACATAGGAGCTTCACAAAAGAGCTTCTTGAAACAAAAATGGTTTGTTTGCCTTAGGAGGAAGTGACAAATGAAGCTAAAAGACCTTTGCACCTGAAACAGGTCCCAAACTGGAGGTAGAGAGCCCCAAGAGCCATTTTTTGGAACCTAAACCTTTCTTTCTCTCAGGCTGTGTTTGCAGGTTGTATCAAAGTCATTAAAGTGTCACTTGGGAAAAAAAAGTCATTTGAATGGGGTGTCTAGACCAGTAGGCACCAGAAAGCAGCATAGAGCTAGTTTCCTGCCCTCCAGTGAAAGGACTGATTTTCTTAGGCTTCAGGTAACACTGCAGACTGATAGGGAACCTTCCAGGACACAGGACAAGGTGGATTTTTCCCATGTTCCTCAGTATGTCATAACACCTGATGGAGATCCTATTTTGCTTTGAATCCTGAGGTGGAAAAGTAAACAAGAGAGATAGGATTCTGCCACATGAAGGTGTGTTCTAGCAGTATATATACTTGATACTAGACAAATAGGGCAGATACCATTTCAGACACTGATAAGGGCAGCAGAAGGGCTCTCTAATCCAAGGTGGAGTTTGGCTTTTGGTACTAAGAGTGCAAGAAGCCATAGGAGAGATCATAGCATGGATATGGCATGGTGGGCTCTATGTTCAGGAAGACTGTTGGCTCCCAGGATCACTGAATGAACAATTCAAGAAGTATAAGCTGCATTTGTATCTCTCAGTAGATCCCAATATAAGTCTTTTCAATTCAGATGTGATATCCTCAGTGAACTCCCTTACCCCAGCAGGGAAAAAAATTGTTCTTTTAAAAAAGAATTTTTAAGAAACAGCATTCCAGGAGTCTATGACATCTTTCATCTTCTTTCTCGGGAGACTTATCCATGGGTAGTAGGAACAGCTTGGCACAGAATAGAATTTGCTTCACGAGCCATTTCTCCAGTCATTATTATAATTCCTTAGGCAAAAGATGATTTTTAAAACACCCTTAGAAATAAAGACTAGAGCTCATAAGTTTGAAAAGCTGATGAAGCTTGCATAGATTGCAACCTTGTGTCCCATAAAAATGCAGTTCATTCATACATGTTTTTCAGAGCAGAGGAAAGGCAACTTTAAAGGAAACTTCATGTTTCACAATATTTTAAATAGATTAAAATGAAAGTAACTCCTGTCTGAGGCTGAATATTATGGGATTTGTGGCGTATCATTTACTTTTGGCATGTAATGTCAGGTTAAATGAAAGAACAGGTCTAAAGAGATTAATATGATAAGAAGTATAGAATTTCCCTTTTCTTTTTCTATATTGCAGCTAATTTTAGAATTCCTGCTGGATCAGCACTAAATTGAAGAAAGTAAAGCAAGGGGTTAGGTAGGACCATGGGGACAGAAGTTCTATTGAGAGCCAATGTGCTCCAAATTACTGGTTCCAATCATGTTCAGAGTGATAGTACCTAAATATGCAAGAGTATTTGTACCATCAGAACTGCTAGCTCTTCAACATTTCTAGTCTGTGGGAGGAAGAACTCTTTGAACCCCACCCATACTTTGCAAGGGAGACATTAAATGGTAGAATGGGCTCTGCTACCTGAGAAAGAGAGTAGCACATTGGCTTCTCTGGGTATCTCCTGTGTAGGAGGTACTCTGCTTGGCACTCTGAAACAAATAGTCTACCCATAGGAGCTTCCAATTTGATTTCCTTTCTTTGGACTTTGAAATACTATAGCACCTGGACTAAAGTCTCTGGACTTTATGGAATGTTCTGTTCATCCCATAGAGTTGAGGTGACGAATAACATGTCAGCACTGGATTAAGATGTGAGTGAATTGAAGTCAGGCAGAACTATGCTTCTGTACTAGCCCTTCCCTTTGCTGGAGTTCTTTGAGAGCCACTTTTTCTCTTCTAAAACAATGGGGATGATCACATACATCTTGAAGGGGAGTTTTGAAAGCCAGAGTAGTCTAGCTCCTAAGAACAACCTGGGCTTCCACCCCATGCCCGCCATGGCCACATGCAGTATCACTGCATTATCATCAAGCAGAAGTAAATTCAGACTGCATCAGTGAGTAACACCAAGTTTACTGAAGCTTGCATAACAAACTCAGACCATACTATGCACCACTTTTGGCAGTATTTAATATCAATCCAAGTAAATTATCCTTCAAAACACCAAAGTTGCTGTCTAGTCACAGGCCAACTTCTCTTTTTTTCCCCCTTTACCCTTGTTCCCATTGGATTGATGTCAAGATTAAATGAGATAATACATGTAAATTCTCAGTTGAGTGATTTCTACATACTAATTGCTCGATAAATGCTAATAGAAGTAGCAGGAACAGTTTACTATTATTTCAAGAGTATTGCTTAGTGGGCTATATTTGCATGCCAATGGCCTCAATTGTCTGACCTCCAAACTCTCCAAAGTAAAATATTATTATACTTTCATGTTGAAGCCTCTGTCTCTATCTTTCCAATTTGTACAATTGGTGAATGTGCCAGAAATTATAATTAGATAAGACTGGAGAAAGGGTACTATCAGATAAAACCTTATTGTCTCAGGTTCGTGAGTATTTTTTATTGATGTCATAGTTTGGCTTCCTTTAAAAGCAGATTTAAAGGATGGGGCTTGTATGCACATAGTTAATTTGGGGGATGATTTCAGAAAAGGAAGTTGGAAAGAATGACAGACAAAGGAAGCAAAGAAAGAGTGACAGATCAAGAAATTTGCCACTTTGGACAGTAACAGTTTCATTGAGCAGCTCTGAGAAACTGGAAAGCACAGACCTGAACATTATCCCAACTGATAGGTGAAGTACATTTGTAGGGGGCTCTGATTCCCTGTCCCTTTGAGCTTGCCCTCCATATGTCAGAGTGAGCTCTGGCCAGCAGAAGGAGCCCTCAGGTAAATGATGCTGGCAGTTGTAAGTCAAGTCAGTGTGGAAGTAAATGGCATATACCAAGAGGATATATGTGGAGTATGGTCAATATCTGCCATGATTATTCAACTTATTAATATGCCATTGTATATAATATATATATTCATATCAGAAAACCTGCCTTGTCTTCCATTATCTGAGTGATAGGCTATGAATGCCTCCTTTTTGCCAACTGTGGTGGCCTTTTGTACTCCCAAGGGAAGCTGGTGACACCCTTTTTAGCATTCTGCTGCTGTGTTCACCACAGTAACAAGGGCCCGTGTCACTCTTATTACTTCACCTGTTTTATCTTTTGTGAAACTCAGCTGTAGCCAGAATTGTTTGAGTGGCTGCTCTAGCAATTGCTTAACGGCAAGGCTCCTTCAGCTCATTTCTCTCAAGTAATTTGATTTCATCATGTTACCAGAATTGCTTCTGTGGGCTGGAAGGAGGCCTGGGGGAGGGATTGACAAGGGCAGCTCTGAAATAAAAAATAAATTTACTGTCCGATACAATCCCGTGCCTACCACACCCTGTGCTGTACCCCTCAATCTTTCCTCCTCACCTAGGAAAAGTAGGGGGGTGGTGAGTGCATGTATGAGTGTGTTTGTGTGTGTGTGTGTTCAGGAGGGATGAGGAAAAAATGAAAAAAAAAAAAGTGGTCATGCACTTTTGTCTCCTTTCACCTGAGCTCAAAAGTAGACTCATCTCATGTCCTCTAGGTTCCCATCACAGAACTTTTGTGTAAAGATGGAAATATGTTATGAATGGTTATTGTCTCTAAAAAATTGAGTGGAGCATAATTTTGCATCCATGGACAACAGTGGTAATCCATGTTCAACTGACGTGAACATTCTGATCTCCCGGGTTATACATTCTTCTCATTTAGGACAGTCAGCCTTGCATCGATGCTAAAAGTCCCATGTTTGATAACTTCATAATATTTTAATTTGAATTTGTGTGTGACTACTACTAACAATAATGATAATAATAAGAATACAAATAGCACCATGCTTTCCTCATTAGGACTTGGCAGGGAAAGAGAGTTCACACTTGGATGTGAAGTTAATGTGCAGAGTTAAAGGGAGTGTGATTTTTCTAAACCACTGCTTCTAACTTCTGGGATATTTTAGCAATTTGGTGCTTATAGTTACCTGAGGGCTAGTTAGTAGGACAGCTAATTTTTAAACATAAAATTGCTAGTTTTTTTATTATGGCTTTGGGCCAAGTGCCTTGCTGGGTGGGATGGGATTATACACTAAAACCCTTTGAGGTAAAAACCACTACAGAAACATTTTTCAGCTGAGGATAAAATGATCCAGCACAGCAACAATAGTTTTTAGATTTGTGGTATGGAAACTGGTCTCTAAATTGTCTTCTTAAAACTCCTACAAAAACAACCATAGTTAAAGCAGGGGATTCCTGGTTACATATGCAGAAGGTGGTATTGGGTTAAAAGGCAAGAGAAGGAGGCCCTGGGCAGCCTATAAATTGTACATGGAGTTAAAATTTTTAAAGATGGGCTAATTATACCTGGTATTATATTCAATTTAATTTTCATTTATTTTTTGAAGTAAAGACCTATTTGAAATAATTGATTTAAGGTATTACTATATGCCTGTGTACAATATGGCAATCTATACCTACAAGCAGACTCTCATTTTAAATTTTAAAACCAAAGGTAACTTGTTTCTAACTCTAAAAAAATTATCATTAGCCTAGGAGAGTAAGTCCTGTCTCTTTGTGTTAGTGGAATATGCTGCCATTTTAGTGTAACATGTTTGAATATTATATCAGGGAGACAAACAAGTTCTACATGGGAACCTCTAGAAAAAGTTAAAGATTTTTGGGAATTAAAAGAATTGCAAAAAGTTTAAACTGGAGAAGAAAATTGATAAAGTCAAAACTGGATTCACTGTAGTTGTATTGAAAACATTTTGGGTTGTCAGCAATTCCAACAAATAGTTCAGAGGAATGATAGAATTTCAATGAGTTTTTATTGGTATATCCTCCTATAGTGAAATTTTATGAAAAGCAATATCAGTTTAGTAACTGAGTTAAAGGAAAATATCCATCTAGTGAGTTATTTGATGTGCTATGGGTATAAACCATGCAAACCCAACTTGCAGTTTCACTTTTTCTCTTTTATTTCAAGTGTTTTGATGTTCTATTGACAGAGTTTGTACTTTCTTGGGTTACAAATGTGACTGCTTTGTAGTGTGAAGACAGGCAAATCACAAAACTTGTCTGAGCTTCAAGTAATAAAGAGTATTGAAGAGACTAAAACTATCTTTAATCACTTTTAATGTGGTCAAGAAAATATAATTGGAAAATACATCTTGAAATTATTTTAAACTTCCATATAGCTCTGGTGGGAGTGTAAATTGGCATAGCTACCTTGAAAAAACTACTTGGCAGAATTTATCAGTCAAACTAGCAAGTAGATCAACAACTCCACTTCTTAGATATACACTCACGAAATAAGCGTTTATATCCACCAACAATTGTTTTTAGATTTGTGAGCTTGGCCATACCAATGTTCATAGCAGCTTTATTCATAACAGCCCCAAACTGGAAATGAGCCAATTGTCCATCCATACTAGAAAGGATGAACAAGTTGTGCTGTACTCATATAAGGGAATATAACATGACAATGAAAAGGAATAAGCAAT
This sequence comes from Castor canadensis, assembly GCF_047511655.1. NCBI lineage: Eukaryota > Metazoa > Chordata > Mammalia > Rodentia > Castoridae > Castor > Castor canadensis. The sequence continues at coordinate 141,581,035 of NC_133390.1, read as the reverse complement.
ATTATTGTAAGTAATCACATGAATCAATCAAGCATACCCAATATTGAACAAAACATAGACACAAAGAATATGTATTTTATAGTCCCATGGATATAAAGTATAAAAAAGATGAAACTAAGCCTATTGTAATAGAAGTCAGAATAGCTATCACCTTGAGGGGTAGATATTAACACAGGAAAAGGCAACTTTGTGGAGTATTGAAAATGTTTTCATCTTGAACTGGGTGATGATTTGTGTATATGTGTGTGTGTGTGTATGTGTGTATGTGTGTAAATACATATATAAATATTCAGTAAGCATTTTCAATACAAAAGTAAATAGAAAAATCCATGTATACATTTTATAAAAGTCAGCTCCTACATTTACAACAAAAGGTAACTTTTTAGTACAGGAGTAAGCTTTGGAATACCAGTAGAATCAGATTCTGTGCACACCTGGGTATACACAAACATAACTCCCTTCATGGCTGGCCCTAAATTATTAATGACTTGTTCAGTCTCATTGACTTGGAAGAGATTTTCCACGTAATCTTTTTCAGTGATTCATCTGAAACCTGTCTGCAGCCTTCCTTCTGGGTAGCCATTCTGCTTTTGTGAAAAAAAGTCCCCTGGTGACTAGAATACATGTGACCTCCTGAGGCAGGCCCTGCTGTCATTTGGAACCGATCCCCAGGCTAAAATCTATCCATGTCTATCATTGGTCTTATTTGTAACCCCTTGGGGTCTTATAGTTAAGTGGACAAAGAACTGTCCTTTTCTATTTATCTTGAATGTCATGCTTTTTCTTGTACATACATGCCCATTGAAAGCAGGCACATTTTCACAGATATGTGTCTTGATATTTCCTCTTTTTGTTAATCATATATCTTCCCCAAGGGAACTATATTTTCTTATATGTATCTTCTCAACATTTATTTGTCATAGATGAAATAAGGTGTTGAGAATATAACAATCAACTTGGGTAACATCTCGGCATCCCTTCTCCCTCTCCATACTTTAAGGCTGATGTGCTCCCTTTGGTGAAGCTTTTCCTACTGTCAATAGCAAGATCCACAAGTCTGTAATCCATTCACTCACTCAACTAATATTTATTGATCATCTTCTATGTCTTAGTAATGTTTTAGGTATCCAGTTATAAGCCAAGACAGATGATGTCATCTGCCTCCTGTTAAAAAAAATTGATCTTTTCTATCAAAGTATTTGTTACCCTCTTAGATTACTTAAAAATTCTTCAAGTCACCATCTTAGGTGGCTTGCATGTTTAAAGGGTCTTTGCTTCCTGTACAACTCCATTGCCTACCAAACTGCATACCTTAACCCATCCCCGAAGCCTTTTAGTCAATCCAGGGAGATCATGAACCTTTGACCTGGACAAATCCCAGGTGGGGGCAGTTATGACTGTGCCAGGGATATAAGGAGGAGCCACTGTCAGCCATCTTGTGCTTGCATGTTGCATGTTTTTGGCACCGGAGGGTTATTAATTCCAACACTCCTTAGAATGATCATTCTGTTAAGATTATTAATCACATATTTACATCAACAAATGTAAAATTGGGTATTATGAATCTATATGATGCAGAAAATGTATGTGATGTTATGAAAGCATAAAATAGTCACCAATGTCAGAGAACTCTTCTTTGGGGAGCTAGTTACTGGGCAGAGGACAAATAAAAGTAAATATCAATCAGAAAAAGAGGAGGGAGATGTTATTTCAGGAAGAGGAAGTGGCATGAAAGGGAAAACACAAAATAACACATTCCAAGAATAGAATGAAGCCAGTAAGGTTGAAGTAAAAACAACAAAGCAATACAGCATGAGATGAACCTAGAGAGACAAGAACAAGTCCGACCATTCAGGGGAGAAGTGTTGACATTAATGTAGTGTGTGGTCTGAGAATAGAGTGTACTTCAAATGCTTGTATAAAGGGCATTCCTTGGAAATTAGCTGAGTAAACTAAATAGAAAACAGATTTTTAGATTGCTCTGTTTAGTAACCTTAGATTAAAAATGATACATCAAGGTCCAGTCAGTGACCTATAGAAGAGGTGGCTAAGTCAGAATGGGGGAGGCTGCTTTTGAAGATGGACAAGTCAAGTAACTGACAACCAGGTGTTGGGTGGGTTATACTCAAATATTGAAACCACCCAGGGTTATGGCAAAACCTGAGGTTACAATGAAAACCATAATTCAGTGCCACAGGCTTTGATGAATGTGAGAGACTGACCAGGAGGTCACAGATAATTGAGATCTGACCATAGTTGCCATGGATCTGTAAGAACTTGTATAATTTCTCTGTGGGGAATAAATGTCTTCTAAAGGTGAATGTTAATGTAGATGGCCATTGCAATTTAATGCAATTACAATATTTATTAGATTTCTATAGCCCTATAATTTTGTGTTTGAATAATTATTAAGCATATATAAAAGCTAGAGAAGAATTTCATGAGAAGAGAAGAAACAGGAAATACTAAGACAAGACTTGAAGGGCCCTTGGGACTATTGGAGTGGGTTATATTAAGTGAAGGTGCTCACATTTATTCTATAAGCCCAGGAGAGTCAAGGTTTGTCTAAGGTTGGCTTGTGGTAATAGTCATGGATGAGGAAGAATTGCTTAGTATTGGTGTACTAGATAGTTTGGAAAATGCTGAGAAGACCAAAGGAGTCCAATTATAATATATAAAATTTTAGAAATAAATTAAACATATTGTGTAAAAAAAAAGAGTCAATTCGCACATCAGACCTTGAATAAGATCAATGGAAAAGTGAGAGAGGTAAAACATTTTAGAAATTCAATGCCTTTAGGACTCAGTTACCTGCAGGCAAAGTGATCAAATACAGCAGTGACCAGGAAAGGAGTAAAGCCACAGGGAGGAAACAGTTAGCCAAAGAGGTTTGTTTTAGGAAGAACACAGATTGCATTTTTTATACTGTAGCATATCACGGAAAGTGTGACTTCAAATGTTGGTGTTAATCTCAGTAAGGAAGTATACTGAAAAAGCCTCCTGTGGTTAATTCTAAAATGGCAAACACTCATCTTGTCCTCCTTCTTCCACTTTGCAGCCCCCAGGTACTTATCCTGCCTGTTTCTCCTCTTTACTTACCCTCCTCTTTCCCATCATTTAACTCCTTGGTGCTTATAGTTTACTTCTCAGTTCCTCGTTTTGCAGCAAACTTCTCCAACATTCTGTCATTTCCTAGTGAACCCATCCCTCTTCTCTTACTTCTTTTCATCTGTGTCTGCCCACCTTGCTGCACTTATCATACTGTCTTGAGGTTGCAATTTTACCTATCTAGATTTTGCCTCAGACTTGGGCTTCTAGAGGATAAGGACAAATTAAAAGTGTCTATATGTCCACTTCTTTTTGGTTCAATAATAATTTGGTTAATGAATTAACTATTTCAATTAAAAGGTTTTTTTTACTAATTTAGGTGTTTCATATTTTAAAACATTCCTTTAAAGAAAATGTATAGGACTAAACAATTTTTAACAAGTTCACAATCCTAAATGTTGAAGATGAATTTACAAAGACTCAAGAACTTGTGCACATTTTCAATATCATAGTTGTTCGTTCTGCTCTATAAATTAAAATAAATGAAGTTTAGCCCTGCCTTGTTTTTCCCTCCTTCCTAAGATACTATCTTGAAGCATCTGTAGAACCATAATCAGAAAAGCAAAGATTGTTCTTAGAAATTGGAACAGCACTCTTGGTTCCATTGTCTCACACATTTTCTCTGAAGGACTACTGAAATCTGAACCATCAGTGTGAACTACTACCACATATATTTGCCCTCCCATAAAACTGGGTATTTTAAATTTCTCCATTTAAATAATGTCTGTCTCTTTCTGAATCAGAACAGACAATAAATAGAAAACATGGTCATAGACAGGCTAGTGGATGATGCTGGCTAATGTAGACTGTTTAGAATAAAAAGAAGACTGAGTTTAGGAAGTTGAGAATCATATACATTTGATGGATGGTTCTAGAAAAAGGACCCAGGGGACAATTGGTAAAATAAATCAGAGAAAGCAGTTTTGGAAAGTCCAGGAGGAAATCGGAAAGTCCATTGAGACAGAAAGGATTAATGGTTATCAGGAGCTGACAGGATGAGAGACTGGGAATAATAAATGGGTACAGAGTTTCCTTATGTAAAGATTAAATTATTCTGTAAATAGTGATGACTGTACATCTTTATAAACATTTTAAGAACCTCTAAATTGTGCATAATATAAGCTAAACATAAAAACAGAGGAAAATCCAATAGTGAAGAGATATTAAAACATGAAAATCAAGAAAACTGTATCTAACACCAGAGAAGGCAAAAAAATTTACTTTTCGTAGAAAAGTAATGAAATTTCCGAATGTGCGCTCCTTTTCGCTGGCATGAAGTATAAGTCTGTTAGTCTTGCTGCCCTTGTAAAACCGAACTCATACTCCAAGATCAATTTAGTTCTTGTGATAATTTTGGCCTCAAACATCGTTTCCAGTGTTCCTAAATGGAGCAGGAGTTACCTTCATTGAAATAGCGTTCTGTGGTATACGTATTTGGCATGTCTCACATGGGTCCTCCAACCCTTATTACTTGGTTTTTTTCTTAAGCTAAAGAGCATAATAAACTTTAATCTGAGCACTACATAGGAGAAGAATCTATGAAAGTGCTTTGCAAGGTATTAAGCATATGCAAATATGTTTAATTGATATTGTTATTCATAACAATTTGATCTTTTACATTTTTTAAACTCTATGCTCTTAGAGGAGTATCCTCTATTGCCTTGTGTGTAGATCACAGGCTTTGCATCCATGTGTAACATGCTGAGTGAGGCCTGCCTTGCTCAGTACTTACTTGTTGAACTGAACACTATTTAATAGGTGAATTCCATTCTCATGCTATGATTGACCTCTCTATTGCCTTCATTCTTCTCTTCACTTGTTTAATTCTGTTCTTCACATAGGTTTTCCAAATGAGCCTGCTGCAGTCATTGCCCTCAGTACCATTAAGGAATGGCTGGCCAAGAATCACCCTGAGGTAAGAAGAACAGCATAGTCAATGGCATTCCAGATGGAGTAATTTGGTCACTTGATTAAAAAGTGGCAAATAAATTCCATTAATTTCAGCTAGATATAGTCATTGAGTTAACTGAACATTCTTCATTTGTGTTCCATGAGTAATTGAATATTCTCCTGTAGTCACCTGACTGCAGTAATTCTATTGATCAGTTTTATGGTGCAGATAGGCAAAGTAATCAGATTAATTTAACCATAATCTCATCTTTATATTTTTGGATAGTATGAGTTGTGTATGTGTGAACAAGAGAATAGAATGGTTTTCATTAAGAATAATGGTTCTGTTCTACTATTTTCCTTAAAGAGTCAAATTGTCTCTGTGGACAGGAGATGCTTAGCCTGAAATTTTTTTGATATCATATGCTAGCTTTATTTATAATTAATCACTTAATTTATAATTAATTAATTATAATTTATAATTTATAATTTATATTTATGATTTATAATTAATCATTTCATTGTTCCAACAACCTTAAGACACATTTGGGGTAAGGTACCGTTATCATCATCCATAAGATTAGCATGGATTAAATAATTATTAATTACATTGTTATGACCAGGATTTTTTTAATGAAACTAAATGCTTCCATCAGAGTATTTATCATGCCTCCTATTCTGCTTATTTAGTAAAATTTTGGGGTATATTCAATGATAAACATTATTTGTTTACCAGAATTTTTCTGATAAACAAAACAACAAAATAACTAGAGACCATGAAGCTTTAGGTTTCAGAGTTTTTGTCAATTTATACACTATAACAGCAAGTGGGTTTCAGACAATGCACAATGTACATTTTCCTTCTGAATTTTTCCTCCTCAGATAGTAACACAAGTGTTGCAAAGAGTTTTTTTTTTTTTCATTTTGATGAATTACAAAAATAGCTTTCTCTTTGGGTAGGGGATGGATTATTTAAAAATGGTTGGTTATATAAACAGGTTATAGGAGTTTCCTAGTGAGAACTAACTCTTGATCTCTGTGTTTAAAGAAACAGCAGGGCTGAGGGCATAGCTCAAGTGGTAGAGGTCCTGCCTAGCAAAGTGTGAAGCCCTGAGTTCAAACACCAGTACTGCAGAAAAAGAAAAAAAGAGAAGAAAAAGAAATGCAATGTCATTTTCTAATTATTATTTCAACAGTTCTTAGCTAGATAGGAACGTTGTTAACCCCAAAGACCACATGGCCATACATACCTATTTCAATACTTGCTTTTTTGCTCCCTCTTTCTTAGAAATGTATAAATATGACAACTTCAATTTAGGGGATACCTTAAATTACCTCAAAGAAACAAACAAACAAAAAAACCAAATAACTAAAATAGCCAGCTTACAAAATATGTATTTGACATGAGTTATTTCATTGTTCCAACAACCTTAAGACACATTTGGGGTAAGGTACCGTTATCATCATCCATGTCCAGCATGCTTGAATAAAGTGTTCAAGATTGGAAAGCAACAGAGGCTGACTCAGTTCTCATGACTCTAGAAGCCTTTCTTGTTCTGAATGCTATTGAGGCCAGGAGAAAAATTCATTTCCTTCAAAAGCTGGTTTTCTTCATTACATGTCGTTGGCATAGAAAATGCTCCTGACCTATACCATCTTCACAAAGGTACAGCATGTTTTGTAAGTGATAGTTGATAACAGAACAAGTCCAGTAGTGCATATTCATCATTTTCACTGAATAATAATGCAAGAACATACCCAATGGAGGGAGTTCACATATGTATCCTCAATGTGTGATGAAGGTAAGCATAAACACTTCTCATAAGGATGTGATAATGGAGAGTAAACCTATTGGTCATACTTACAGCTCATTGACAAATTCTAGTGATGGGTTAACTAGTTGAGCTATTTAGAAAGTTATTTTCTGTAAAATTTCCTTTGTCTGGTGTCTCCTACTTAATATACATTGTTTTTGAGTCCATTCTTTTGATTTCATGTTCTTTGCTTGCACAGCTCTTAAGTCCCCTGTAGGAAATTTAGATAATTTGGATTGGGAAAGACTGCAATTTTAAATATCCTGTGCTGATTTCCTTTTGAAAGAGTCCTTGTTTTATTATTATCTGACTTAGTTTGAACTAGTTAATTTGAACACATCAAGTTTTAGTGTTTAAGTGAATTGTAAGTGGTAGATCATAGAAAAAAGCTATACAAATTGATTATTCTGAAAGTATTTTGATTTATTTTTTGCTCCGTTAAAACAAACTAGGTTAAGGACTTATGAAAGAATATTGCTTCTAATTCGGTTGTTTTGTCATTGAGGTATTGTTTTGATGTTCTGATTATTTCAGCTATTTATTCATTAACTCACTCACTTGATAAATATTTATTGAATCCCACTAAGCACCAGACACTTTTTTGTATAACAAGGACAGAGCACTGGAAAACAAAGAATTCCTGTCGTATGTTTGTGATTTAGGAAGACAGAAGTAAAGTAAGTAAAAAAAGAAATAAGAGAGTTCAGAGAGTGCTATACAAAATAAAACATGGTAAATACATGGTGAATTGTTGGGTATTGTAGTTTTAGAAAATGTAGAGACTACTCTGAGGATATAATCTTGGAAAAAAGATTTGTACAGTGGGAGGGATTAGACTAAGCCACACAAAAGCCTTGAGGTAGGACATTCCACACAGAAGAGACAACAAGAAAGAAATTCAAAGGGGAGAAGGAGCTTACTTTTGAAAAGCAGTGGTCAAACACCCATTGTGGTTGGAAATATAAGTGGCAGGAGGAAAATTTGGAGACCCAGACAGGAGCCAGATTATAGGGTTTTGTGGTTCACAGAGAAACTGAATTTTACTCTGCGTAGTGCAAGGTTCTTGAAGGACTTTGGGAAGGAGGTTAACATGATCTATTTCACCTTAATAAAACAAGTCTGACTGCTCTTTGGAAAATGGCCTTTAAAGTTATCAAAGCATGAGGGGGAGGACCAATTAAGAAACTCCTGCAATAATTCCAAACAAAAGATAGGATGCGTTGGAGTACAGTTATAGTAGAAAAGGAAGCAACAACCATGAAGTTTGAGACACACTTTATTTATTTATTTATTTATTTAGAATTATTCATTTATTCACATGTGCATACATTGTTTGGGTCATTTCTCCCCTCTGCTCCCCAACAGGATTTGGGAGCTGTTTGCAGCAAGGATCGACTAGCTTATGCCACAGTTAAAAACAACCCCCAAACCTCAGTGTCAAAACAGAAAATGTTCTTTATACTCTTTATCTTGAGTAAACAGAGGGTACTGGCTTAGTCAGGAACCCAAACTGACAGGTATTCTGCCATGTGAAATATTGCCTATCACATGACAGAGAAAAATAATGAGTTCTTTTGTAGAAATGCTTCTACAAAGGAATTATGCATGTAACTTTTCCTCACATTTCATTTTCCAGAGAAAGGCACCAAATGACTGAGTTACAGGAGCAGGAAAACACAATTATTTCATATGTTCAGAATAAAACAAACTGAGTATCAGCAAAAAGTAGTAATGTCTGTTACAGAGGTAAATCTGATGTGGTACATAGCAAAACAGAAGAGTCAAGCTGAATTTTTGGCCCATGCCCCTGAGTAAATTTTGGCGCATTTACTGAGATGAAGGAAATTTTTATAGGATCATGTTTATACAAAAAATTTAGAGATGAAGGAAATTTTTATAGGATCATGTTTATACAAAAAATTTATAGAAAACAAGAATAATGTTGCAGATAGTTAAGTCTGAGATGATTTTAAATTTCCAAAAATAATTTCAAAAAGAAAATTTGGCTATTTGAGCCCAAAGCTTGATTTTTAAAAATATGAGAAAAACATGGTGAAATTTGGCATTTCACTATGACACCAACTTGGGTTTGGATCTTAGTCTGAGATTGTGTGAAAGAAATAGGACTATGGAATATATTCATGTCAACTTAGATAAGATAAAGGAGAATATGTGGTAGAAATGTATTCTTATTCATAAGAAGAAAAGTCTGGAAATTCAAGGGGCAGACATAGAGCATGGTTTCATGAGTGAGTAGAATTCCAAACTATAAATCCAAGTTGAAGCAAAATACTCATTTTTATCCCCACTCTTTCTCTCAGTCTCTCTCTCTCTCTTCTCTCTCTCCTCCTTTATCTTTCCTGTACCACTATTTCATTATTGTCTTTATTGTTATTTTGCATATTATCTCCTATACTTATTCACTTGCTTACATATAGCCCCATTCATAGGTCAATCAACTCTGTTTGAGGCAAGGCCAAAATAGACTCAGGTGAGTAAGAGTGTATGTTCTGTGACTCTTAGCTGATAAGATCCCCTGAATTTTTCCTTTACAAAAGTGGGGAATTGATATGATGTGATTCTTCCATCGGTGACTATAGTTCTATTATCCAGATGAGTATATGATTCAGTGGTGCACATTGTTTTCATGTTTAGCTGCCATACACAATAATATTTGATGTTGTCATGTAATTAGTGAGGTTTCACACTTCACTGTTTACTTACCCTTTGATTTCTAAACCACCAGGAGCGGACACTTTTTCTTTTACCTCAACACAACAGTTGATTTGACTCTATGTGATTTTACAAATCATTGCCAGCTGGTTTGGAGGAATACTTCTATATCCAGAGAGCCCTGACTGAAGTCCTTGGGTCCACAATCCACCTGTTCAATTTTCCCAAATTCTGAACTGAAAAGGGATTGTATCACTACATAGTTAGGAGGACTTGAGAATCTGAAGAAGGAATCCCCATTGAACAAATCATATACAGTTAGCTCTAACTACGGAAGAGATGAAGCAGCACTTTAACAAAAAACAGGAAGAGAATTCTCAGGAGGGTAGAATAGGAGCACAACAATTTTGTGCCAGATCTAAAACCTATAATGTCTCCCAAGTAGAAAAATTAAAAACCCAAAACAAAATTTTCACTGCTGAGGACTGAATTATTGCTATGAGAAGATCAGTTAGATGAATTATCTCACAACACAGAACATAAATACAAAGAAATAGAAAACTGAAGAAAGAATGTACATGGCAGAGAAATCTAGGGTTCAAGTCTGAAGTGGGCAGTGGATGAAAATTACCCACTGGCATTTTTAGCTAAATTAGGATTAAGAATTTATAAATTCAGAAAACCCGAGCAAAAGAATATTAGAGTTAGTTATTAAAAAATTGACAGCAGGTAAGCATAATAACCTTCTCATAAGTACCCATTTTTCTCATGTAGTAACTTTATTACAGAAACAGGGGATGTTATGGAAATGAGTAATGGAAATGTGGCCCAGGCTTCTAACTTGGGATGGCTGCTCTGTGTTATCATATACACAGTTTCATACATTTCTCATTTTTCATGCAGTCTAAAAATATCATTTCATGTAAAATAATGATTTCCCCACTCTACAGCTCTGAGACACCACATTTGTATCTGGAAGTTAGCCTAAGAAGTGCTTTTACAGTGCCTTTTCTATTGTTCTACCCCAGGGACTCATATGGCATTTGGCTATTGGTCTCTGGGGCAGTGTACATATTTGTAATTTTTTTGCTGTAGAAAGCAGAAGAACAAGATTCTTTCACCCTTAAAAGCTACAAATGACCTGACACTTGAGATATTTCTAAGTCATGGAGGTCATAGTCAGTATTTCAAATTCCCCAAGGGAAAAACATCCTACAGCATACACCTTCGTATGTATACGAAGTCCTTTTAGGGCATCAGGAACCTAGGTGAATATTCTGAGCAGGAAGGGTCAGTGGATTTCTAGGGAAGTTTTAAACAGAAATCTTGAAGTACTAATCAGGTATCAGTTGTCCCATGACAGAAACCTGAAATCCCCCTACCAGGCCCCCTCACCAATTATAAAACAACAGACACTTAGCATTCTAGGAGGATCTAATGAAAACCATGGGTATATGCCATCACCCAGAGCAAAGGTTACACTTCAACTGAGGCCAGGCCCCTTATTTGTATCTGTCGAGTACTGAATCTTTCCCACTCAGCTACTCCATGGGAATTTCCTAACCTCCTTTCTCATACAGACACCTTCTCCCCAACAAACAGACTCTATTGTTCTGGAATAAGAGCAATTTTAATGGGAGAACTTTCATTTCAATTTAGTGTGTATATAGATTTTGATATCATTGTCATGGAGGAACTTTAGCTCTGCATTTTGAAAACCCAAATCAGTTTTCTACTATGTAGGAAGAAGGTGGAAGTTTTCTCTCATTGCCTACAGAGTTTGAGTTTCTGCCTGACATGTAATTTTTTAAACTGTGTTTTTAACACAAACAGATTTTTGTTCAGAATGTTAAATATCATCTATTTGTCATTTACATTGTTTACTCTGTGATTTCTTAGGAAAACACAGCACCTGTGGTATTGCTGTTTGTCACTTCCTGTAGTGTGCTTACAGATGTGGCCAGGTGTGTTGAGATGCTGTGTACATGTGGCAACATCACTTTGAGACATATCCAACTCCATGATTCATTTCTAGCTGAGGTCACAGTCCTTACCCAGTCTCATCTAGACCTAAAGTTCAATCAGTGGTAACCAGAAGCCAAAACTGGTTTTGAGTTCACCATTGGTGTCCTTTGGAAATAAAGACATTGTTTTCTACACCATTGAAGTGGTAAGTACTGTCACTCTCCCCTGCCTTCCAACATTCAGATACATAATCCACAACTTATCAAAAAGCTGAACAGAAAAATAGAACTGGGGTGCCACTGAAGAAATGCATGATCAGTCTCCCAAACACTTCATATGCTGCTCTTGTGCTAATTTGACAAGGTCAAGGGCATGGCCACTTGTTTCCTCATTATGGATCACAAAGGAACCATTCCACTTTAGCTTCTGGTGCCAAGACTATTTTTTCCCCTTCTTGGCAGAGGTCTTTGAACATATGCAGTGTTAAAAATTGTTTGTCACTTTTGTTTCAGATTCACATTTTGGATCACCAGAAAAACTCATGTGGGGCCTGCCTTATGTCATTGACATGAAACGCCTTAGGATCTTTGTGGTTCTTAAAAGGAGGTTTAAATGAAACATGAAATAATGCTTACAGTAATGATGGGAAAATTATATCCTTCACTCCAAGCTTCAATTCCTATGGACTCTTATTTACGGAAACACAAAAAGCATAAATGTATCTTCCTTCAATTTTACACAACACAGGGGTGTGGCTAGCAATGACAGACCTAGAAGAAACAAATGAGCTCTTGTTGGAGAATGAATCTTTTAATGTCCACAGACATCATCAGAGTATCTGTGCCAGCATTAGTATTTGGTGCAATCTAAGGTTAAAATATGTGTGCTTGGAAAAATAAATCCCATCTTTGAAATACTCACATCCTGTGCAAGAATGTGGTTATGGTAATAATAATCATTATCCCAATATACTGCTATAAAATGTATCCTTTGACTAGCCAATGCAGGATCTTTTGGTGGAAGCTGTGATGCTCATAGGCTGTGACATAATTGAAGAAAATTGTTCCCAGACTTTGCAGATATGCCATGCAGCTTTTACTCTTCAAGAGCTCTGATGACTTGGAAACATTTTGTGTTTTTCCTCTCCCTTCCTCCATCTCTCTTAACTCCTTTTTCTTTTCTTTTCATCCCTTTATTTCCCTCCTTCCTTTCCTTCCTCCCTCTTTCCCTCTCTCCCTCCTTTCCTTCCTTCCTTCCTGCCTCCCTTCCTCCTCACTTTCCTTATACTCACGAACAATACCTCCTTACTCTCAGACTGCCTTTGTTGATATATGTGACAAGCAGCTACATTGTGGTCAGAAGAAAATTTCATTTCTTTATCTTATTATTCTAAATTTCAATTGTTAGAGGCACAGCCAAACCCCAAGATATCTTCTTCCCTCTTGGTGAGAGTTTTCCACTGTTTAGTGTTATTACATCCTGCCCCATATGCTTGTCAAGTAGATGATTCCACTTATCCTTCCAGCCTCACATTGCTTTAACATCTACTCACAATAAGCCTGCTTGAGGTCTTGGAGCTAGAAATGAAACCCCTTCAGGTTGCCTTCATGTTCTTTAACCCTAATGTAGTCAGTAAGGCCACAATACATGGGACATACAATTTTGTTCCTTAAGTTAATGAGCCCATTTCTAGTTAGCCAGTGTGCCAGAATACAGAGACTTTAATAAAAAATTTTTAGACATTGAACTAAAGAGGTTCAAGAACCCTCTCTCCTGTTCTTACTCTGTGTGGTAAATTCTTCAGCTCTTAATGATTTTCCCACTCCCAAATGGGGATATCTAATATCAAAGTCCCAGACACTCTAGCCATACTAACCTGTGTATTAAGAGTATCTTGTTGACTTACACATTTAATATATGGACACATGTCCTCCTCTGCAGACCCTCTTCAACCATTATGGCACCATTACTTCTAGATAAAAAGAAAGAAGTCTATGACAGTGCAGAGAGAACCTAAAAATCCTGTGTTGTGGAGGGGAGTTATGTTTAAATACATGAAAGGAATTCATATATAGGGAAAGGAAAAGAATATTTATCTGGCTCCTGATGTGTCCTACAGCTCTATAAAACATGCTCTTTACAAAATGCTATTACATATTCACAAAAGTCTCTCCAAGGTAGGCATTTTTATCTTTAATTTTACAATTCTGGCAGTTAAAGTTCAAGGTAAAGAAAACTCTTAAGTTAGTTAGTTAGTTGGGTATGTTTATGTTCTGCTGTAAACCTACTTCTATGGCCAGTGGTGATTTTTCTAGGATTCAGCATCTTAAAAAGATAGCCATCCATGGGCACAGAACCCAAAATAGGTTGATTATGGTATTTCACTGGAATTTCTTTTCCCCTTGGATTTGGGGAAGAAAATGATGGAAGTTGAAAGGTACAGGACATAGGAGCCACCAGCTGCCATGTTCCCTACCATTTGGACAGGAGATTCTACATTAAGGAGATAATTTGCTGAAAATGTCACAATTATTTGATTTTTGAAAAATCAAAATTTAGGCAAAAGCCAGGTACCCATGGCTCACAACTGTAATCCTAGCTACTCATGAGGCAGCAATCAGGAGAATTGAGGTTCCATGGCAGCCCAGGCAAATAGTTCTTGAGACCCTGTCTCAACAAAATCCATCACAAAAAGGGGTTGGTGGAGTGTCTCAAGGTGTAGGCCCTGACTGCAAACCCCAGCATTGCAAAAAAAATTTTTTTTGAGACAAATGTAGTATGTTTTAGCATAATGGAGTGATCACCTTTTTTTTTTTTTTTTTAGTTTTAATAATTTAAGGTAGTGATTCTCAACTAGAGAAAAGGAAAGGTTAAAAATCATTTGGAGGATTTTTTTCCAAAAGTGCATGCATGCATGAACTAGTATATTCAACCTCTTTCAAACAAGCTGTGCTTTGTTGAGCCACTGCACTTTTATAATTATTAAAATATATTATTTGTAGGTGTTAATGGGATTCACTGTGATATTTTCATACATGATTATATTTTACATTGATCATATTCATTAACCCTTCTACACTCTGATCCTAGTCCCTTTATTAGTCCCTGATAGTTTCTCTTCAACTTTCAAGTGAGTGAACCACTGATTTTGATGAAATAGTCCATGTCCTTTGAATGGGTTGGATGAGAAAGCTATTTGACTGCCACTGTTCTAAATAGTAAAATGAGTACAAATGCTTTTAAAAAATTGAGTTTTTTAATATTTACCTTCATACAGGAGAAAATGCAAAAAGTATCAATTATTTTCTGATGGCTATCTCTTTCTCCTTCTACACTGCACCCTGGAAGTAAGAATATATGCTTTCATTGAAGCCAATATTTAATAGAGCCTGAGACAGGTGAAGTAGAGACTGTCTACAATTAGACTACAATGTTCAGATCTTAAAAAGAGAGGAAGAAATTTACTCAGATCAGATGATATGGCCTGGATGAACCCAGGTTTGGGATTATTGTGTTCAAAAAAGAATGCATCTCTTTGTGAAATTCACCTTTGAAATCCATAAAACTATGGGACAGCTTATAAACTTGCAGGATCATATGCATGAGGCCACCAATGTAAGAGAAATTCAGTTCCTCTTCCACGTACCAAGAATAGGAATTGTGGCTCCTGGAAATGAAGTTGGAAGAAGTAGTAACCTTCACATACCAACCACTGGCTAACCTTATTCTAAAGAGGAAGCTTGATATACAGATTAAGTTAGATTAAAAATTTTTAAATGGGCTCATGCCTATAATCTTTGCTATTTAGGAAGCTGAGATTGTGAGGATCATGGTTCAAGACAGCCTGGGCAATACCTCACAAGACCCCTATCTCCAAAACCACCAGAGCAAAACGGGCTGGAGGTATGGCTCAAATGGTAGAGCACCTGCTTTGTAAGCACAAGTTCTGGGTTCAATACCCAGTCCTACTTGCATCCCCAATATAGGTTATAATCATATTATTCTACTCTCATAAATTGCTTTGAACAATTATCACCATCTTTCTGATGATGAGGCTCAGTTTCCTCATCTTTAAAATAGAAAAGGTAAGCCATGTCTCTTCTAGTTTCAGAATTAGTGCCATCGGCATCTATCTTCTAGAGCTGGCCCACTGGTGCATCCAGAGTAATATGTTTGCTCATGTTATTATAGCACAATCTGACCAACAGAAAGCTTTGCTTTCTGATTCTCCAGGCTCCTCAGATGACATACCAAAAATCAAGTGGCATTTGCAGATGCTGTCTGTATGTCTTAAAGATGTCAATAGCTTCCATATTGAGGTATCATTAAAGTTTATATTAACAACTTTGACCCATTTAATGTAGGATAGGAAACCACCATGTTGATTTCCTATAAATGATTTGGATTATCTAGTAGTTACAAAATACTTAAGGTTTAAAACTATTTATGAAATTAAATGTACTGATTATCCAAATTATATTGTATCTTTATAAATAGAAAATAAACCTCCAAGCATGTAGTTGGGTCTACATCAGACACAGAGATAGAAAAATACTTAAAGGATACTTTAACAGCCATTTCTGTGAACTAGAAGCATGTGCCTTTCCTACAGTAGGACTCAGACTGTTCTGGTTGAAGAAAAACTCAGCAGACTTGTTACTGCTATCTAACTCAACTGGAGGACAAAAAAATGACACTTTCCATTCTAGTAAAATGAAATAACTAATCTACTGATCAGCAATGTTCTCAGCCATGTTCTAAAATTGTTCTGTTTTAAAAAGAAGTTGTAGCCAAAGCTGGAACTATCTCTTAGTTTCTGCAATCACATGTAGGCAAAGAGGGCTCCTGTGGAGAACAGATCTCTTTCAGTGATAACATTGGTACTCACTACAATAAGAGGTATAAGAAGGCCTGGAAATTCAATTCTTTTTCAATATCTTGACTCAACAGAAAATATATCAGAAGAAACTTCACAAGAGTGTGGATCTATAGGCATAAAATATTGAAGGATGTCACTGTGAGCCCAGTGGCAAAGGGTTCTCTAATACACTCCCTTTCATTTAAATTGTGTTATCTTCATTTCTATTCATTCATGCCTTACACAAGCCCACAGCAAGAAGCCTGAACCTTTAGTGAGGATATTATTCATTTTCACAAGGAAGCAGAGACTAAGAGAATATTGAAGGATCTACAGTTATGAATCCAAGCTACTAACACCTGGTCAGAATGAAGTGTTCACATCAGTGATCCCAGGCTTGAGGGACTTGGATGAAGAAGTGAGAGCTACAGGTAGAGACTGAAATGTTAATTTTAGACTTTGTTTGTAGCAAGAGTGGAAGCCATCAGGTACCTCAGCTACTGGACACTGGCATGTAAGGTACAGTGGTGGAGACACGACCATGTGCACAGGGTCTCTGTTAGGTACACTCCTTAAAAACAGACAGAGATGAGGAGAAAGAGTTTAAGTGGTGCAATTTATTTTCAATTCCACAATAAATCTCTGTATAAGAAGAGTCATATAAATTCACTTTCCTCCCAATTGGTCCAAATTCTTTTATATTTTTTAGCTTCTTTATGCATTGACGTGATCTTAGTATGCAAAGACTTATCGTTGCTTTTCTCATATTGCACCTTAATATAAGACCCAAACTTCATCTTTTTCTCAATGGTTGCTTAAGAAAAAAAACAAAACCAAAAAAAACCTTCTAGAAATCTCTCCTAAAGCTGAGGAAAAACTGGATTTATTGGACCTATTGAGAGGTGATATGTCATTTCAAATATAGACTCTTCTACTAAAGAAAAATTTTGCACATGTGGAATTTGTACTTTATGTGTTGACTTTAGAGCCTGAACATGGCATAAGAATAACTCTGTTGTGCTTATTTTGCAATAAATATTGGATATTTCTTACCAGAAGATCTCCCTTTGGTGGGGGCTGTTGTTCTTGCCATGTTACATCCTGAAGTACTACCCTAATGGCCCAGGAGTTAGTCAGCTTGTTGATGAGACATTGGCCTGGGAATAAGGATATTCTGCAAAATGCTAAAACCATTCTAGACCTATTCCTCATCTGTAAAATAAGATGAAAGTTACCTGGGGAAGTGATTAAATCAAATACTGGGACATACCCAAAATCTATTGTATAATAATATCTGTAAAAATGACCTCTTTAAAAAAAAACACATATTTCTCCACCCACTGGTTAAGAATGGTGACAACCATTGTTCTCAAGCATCTTCTCCAAGTAGAACACAGTGTATGGCAAAAGAACATGTTTGTTCTCCTTAATATGGGAAACCCTATGCTAAGTGAGAACTTGAGAGAAAAATCTCAACTCACTTTAAATACCCATGGGAGTTGCTAACAGTGTTTTTGTGGCATACTATATGTACAAATTAGGGGCCTTTTGTTCTCATTTAAAACGAGTTTTAGTATATTTTCAGTATTTTATTAATAATAATCACTATCTCAATGCAAGAAATCCATTAATAACTTTAAAAAAGTCATCAACACACAAATTAAATCATTCTTTTAATTATTACTGTAGACAGACTTTAAAATAAAGACAACAGGTCTATCTCTTGGATCTTGTATAATTAAGTTGGTTCCTGAAAGGAAAAAAAAAACTTCTAAGGTAAAGTACTCAGTCACATGAAGCCAATTAATTCTCTGTGGACACGGAGGTACTCTTTAGCATGGTCAGAAGATGATTTTCTGCTTGGTACCCTGTTGTCCCTCACTGGGGTTTGTTTATGCCACCCACCTATAGATCACCCACTGGATGTAGAGATATGTGTCACAGACATTTCCAGAATCCCCTGCCACTGGCATAATCACATTTCTTTAAGGTATTAGACAATGAAACTTTATATGAAAATTCATTGCTGAAAATACTAACCACCTTAATAGTTTCTGCTATTCAGAGTTTTACTCTGAAAACAATTAGAGCCTGATGGGTGTGTGTTTGACAGTCCAAATTGGGCTACAAATAACCTGGGTGTGCTTCAGCTAAGCACAGGGCAGCTTAGGAATGTATTAAGTTGAGTAATCATCTCATATGTTTTTCCCTTGGGTTCAGTGACATCTACAAAGTTCATTTTTCTAAAGAGTTTTTCTCTGTACAAATTTAAACTCAAGGGAAATGGGATCCATATGTTCCTGATTCATTTTCACTAACTCATCAAAACATTCTTTTCTCTATAAGTTATTAGATGTCTGCAGAGGATTTCAACTATTTTTTATAATTTCTTTTAAGCTTTTTGTGTAGAGGCAGGAAATGGCCATTTGCCAGCAGTAAGTGAACCCCCCAAATAGTCACGTTCTGTTCAAGAGGCAATAGAAAAGGAAAAAGAACTCTCTGTATTTTAAGTTGTCCACAAATGGTTTACTTTACAGGGTGAGATAAATGTGTTCTCTGAAATGTATTATTAGATTTATAAAATGTGTCGTTAAAGAAACTCTGTGAGGTTCTTACTGTAGGAATGGGATTTAAATTATCTCCCCCCCTCACACACATATATCATTACTTTACCTATGAAACTCAAGAGCCATTGCTGTACCCAGGGACGTAAAGCCTTGAACTATGTGAAATATAAAACATCTTTAGTGTGCGCAGTAGAGCATAGGGAGGGGTCAGTGAAGGGGACAGAGACAGAGATAAACAGAGGAAGGCTGATACATCCAAACCCTATGTCCTACTGTTCTGCCTATGTCTCTGTCAAATTTAAAATATCTATTTGACAATCTAAAACAATGTGTCATTCTGCTCCACTATGAGTAACGGTAAACATTTTGCCTACTGATTATAGGCGATGACAACTGGATTTCAAAAGCATGCTGGCTTATGTGTGTGTGTGTGTGTGTGTGTGTGTGTGTGTGTGTGTGTGTGTGTGTGTGTATACAAGCTACAGATGAGGTATTGAATGTTTACTTTGTCTAAATACCTCCTTAGATTATCTCATTCAATTATCACAAAAATATTATGTGATAGTCATTATAATTATTCTCATTTATGGATAAGAAAACTGAAACTTAGAATTACTGAGCAAAATCTCAAAAGTCATTCGGCAAATAATTGGCAGTTGAGACTTTAACTCAGAGGTCCAAGTTTGTACCCATGATCATGAAATGCATCATTTTCCCTTAGTGATGAAAGTAGACTGCTGTATTGAAGAAAGAAAAGAGATCGTTTCAATACATGTAAGTCTTAAGACAGTTTCATTTAGAGTTCTTCTTTCATGATCCCAAAGAACCCTCCGTGCTGTTGCTCACATGACTTGCATGGAGTTGCTTGTAAATTGCTTTGTGATGGCATACTCATGACAAGTTGGATGGAATAGTTCAAAAATATGACATCTTACTAGCCAGCCTGTCTCTATAACAGGTGACTAACTCTTCATATATTTAGGAGTAAAGCTAAAACAGCCAGTTGAGGCACTAATATTTCTGAGCCATGGCATTGCCATGAATCCGTTAGCCATATCAGATCACATTATGAACAAGCCTGGGAAATTTCTAAATCTCCCTGGAAGTGGGTGGGCTCTGATATTGTCTCTAATTTCTCAGTGATCAGCCTTGTATGGGTTTGAACACAGTTTGTGATGATATGATCTTCTAATTTCTCCTGTTATCACATGTCAAATATTGTATTTTTAGTGAAAATTTTCCTCACTCCTCTGTGAATACTTGAAAACTTTTCCTTTCTGTGGTGGTTGTGGGTTTGTATGCTAGCTTTCCTACTTCCTTGAGCACAGGGACTAGGTAATTTCACCTCAGTTAGTTTTGTTGTCATTTGTTTTGATTTTTCTTTTAATCCAAAGGACCTGGCACATAAAAATTCCTAGCAAAAATAAATGCATGAATGAATAAATGTTTTATGTTGCTTCTCACAATGATGCAGCAGAGCAGGCATGAAGCAACACATTTGCTTTATACTGACCTTTTTGGTGTTAATATTTAAGCATGCTAAATTGGTACTTATCTGTATTTCAGAAGTATTTCAGATTAAGATTCAAGCCTTGATTTCTGTTCCTACTTCCAAATGAACACAGGGACTTAGAAACCAGTGCTAGTGTGCATAGCTGTGGTCAAACTGTACATGTTCAAAATCAGGAGAAATTCTCCATGTTCCTTCTTCTATGAATGGATGCAGTATGCTGGGTTTAGGCAGCTTTGGGCTGCTGACAAAAATCAGAAGCTTATTCTAGAGACAAACTGAAGAAAATCAAGATCCCTAAAAGTTCACACTCAAACTCACATATCCTTGATATGTGAGTTGATGTGGACCTCAATTTATCCTTTTCACTATCTGATCTTCTGTTTTCTCTGCAAAGTTTTGTGAGATCTTAAATGCAAGGGAACCTTGGTTTTTAGATAAATAAATTATCTTTTTGGGGGGTAATCTTCCTTTCATTTTAATGTTTTCTTTTTCCTTCTCCTTCTTCTTCATTCTTTCCTTCCCTCCTCTTCTTCCTCCTTCTTTATTCTTCCTCTCCTATCTCCACTATTCTCTCTCTCTCTGTCTCTCTCTAACTCTTTCCCTCCCTCTCTCTCCTAGGTAGGCACACTCTATCACTTGAGCCATGCCTCCAACCCTATTTGCTTTTTGAGGTTGTTTTTCAGATGGAGTCTCATGTTTTGCTCTGGGGCCAGCCTCAGGCAGTGATCCTCCTACTAGGCCTTCTGTGCACCTGGGACCACAGTTGCAAACTTCCATGCCTGATTTATTTTTTAAGATGGGGGTCTCACTAACTTTTTGCTTAAACTGTCCTTGAATCATGATCCTTCTGATCACTTCCCTGCCTTCTGGGTAGCTCGGATTGCAAATTTGAGCCACCTTGCCTGCCATTTTCTTCTTTTCCCTCACTCTTCTTCCTTCCATCTTTCTTTCTTTTCTTCTCTCCTTTTCTTTCTTTCTTTCTTTCACTCTCTCTCTTTCTTTCTTTTTTCACTACCCAAAGATGTTAACATTTCCATTTCTAATTTGATGATTTTTTAAAATATTGTGTATTTCTATATTTTCAGAAAGAAAAAATTAGAAGTGCTTCAGAAAAATGTCGGTAACTTAGATTCTTTTCTTTTGAAAGAAAGCTTTTCTTTCAAAATCTGTTAACATTTATTTATTTAGTGTATGCTCACTGAATAGCTAGTATATCCCAAACATTGTCTATACAAACACAGTTGATATATGATTCTTGTCCTAAGAAAGTTTATAATCTGATAGAAGAGATATAACAAAGTGATAACTACCACACATCTAGTACAGAGAGTGTCTGGCGACACTAGAGGTGGGGGTGGAGGCACTAGGCAAAGGGAAGAGCCAAGGAAGACACTGGGAGTACTTCCTTACTTAAGTGGAAGCATGCATTACAGCCTGAAGTTCCTGTTGGGTCTTCATTCCCCTGGAGTGAACCCAAATGCCTGACCTACACCATGATCTCTTCACACACAGTCCACAGATTCAAGAGGTCTCAGAGAGTTTGTGAACTTTAGGGAACATTTATAATTCTTTTCACTAGCCTCTATTTGAAATGTAGTACTTCCATCATGAGTATATCCACAAATCACAGTGGTGTCAGCAGTTCCTATATCTTTTTCATCAGTAGAATTCACAAATATTTCCTGTAACAAACAGCTATTGCAGAAGACTCAAAATACTGCTTATGGTCTGGGCAGGGTCACACACATCTTTAATCCCAGGTATTCAGGAGATAGATGTAGGAGGATCTTAGCCTGAGGTCAGCTGGAACAAAAGTGTGAGACCTTATCTGCAAAACACACTTGAAAACAAACAAACAAAAAAAAGAAAACAAGAACTGAAATGTGGTTCAAGTGGTAAAGTGTTTGCCTAGCAAACATGAGGCTCTAAATTCAATCTCCAGTCCCATACAAAAACAAACAGTACTGCTTTATGCTCAAACTGTAGTAGTCCCAGTATTTGAACTCATTTTAATGTGTTCATAAGAAGCACACATATTACCACAGCACACAATATACAACAGTACTTATTTTCTTCAAAAAAATATTTCTTTTGAAATCTTTTCTGTTTTTCTTCATTTTAAAACTGCACTCTGAGAAGGACCCACAGACTCTAATAAACTACTGAAGGGCTTCACGTTACTAAAAAGCATTACTTTCGTCTGCTGCATACTATGTTTTCCTTGCTCACTACTCTCCAGTCTCATTGGCCAATTTGAATCCACCCAGCATCCTCATGATTAAGGCCCCACAACAGTTACAGGTCCCCCTAGTACAGAGGCACTTCCTTAAGTCTCTGCCCAACAGTCTTGTTATTCAGGTCTCATCTCTGAAACAACCCTTCACAGAGACTTTCCCTTCTTCCCCCATACAAACTAGACCTGATTTCCATTTACTCTTCATTTCACCATTTGATTTTGGCATAACATTCATCACTACTTGAAATGTGTGTGTTTATTGGCTTATTGGTTTGTTGGCTGTCTCCCAACTGATGTGGCTTCTATATCACAAAAAGGATTCAAATGGTTTGTTCTTTTGCATATCCTCTAAGCATTGAGCAGAGCCTAGAATATAGTAGGTGCTTAATAAATGTTTATTGAACAAAAAGTGGTTGATGAGTGAATTATAGGGAGAGTGAAAGGGGGGAGTTCCCAGTAGCAATCGGCAAACAAGCAAAGGTACAGGAAAAATAAACAGCTTTGATCAGGGAGTGTTTACTAGAAAACTTGACAGAGACCTAAGCAGGCCCATTGTCCTCGTGTCTTCCCCTGGCCCTTCAAAAGGAATAACACAGGCTCAATGTGACTCTTTTTGATAAGAGCTGAAAATGCAATTTGAAGGATTCATTGATCTTGACAGACAAACCTGAAAAATGTTAATGGAACAGGTTGTTTAGCTGTTTCTCATTGCCTTACCCTTCTGCCTCTTTTACCCAGTAAAAATGAGCAGACATTATTTACATAATATGCAGGTACAAACTACCAAAATCTGAAAATTAATACTGCTGCATTCTTTTCATAGGCACCCACAATAAAACCAGATTCTTGAGAGAACTCATAGCATTCAATTTGGGGTACCCAAAAAGCATGCTTTCTGAGTGAGAAAAAAGGTAATGGGTTCATTGCTGCCCGAATACAGTGTCTTGACATGCAATTTGAGATGTCTGAATCTGACATTTAATAGCTGAGATGATAGTGGCCAAATACTTCTCCAGGTCAAATTTATGCAGAGTTCCTGAAAAGGTGAGAAATCACTGAGATCTGTAGTGACAAAGCTGATGAGAAGATTGATGAAATGGTGGTGGCAACAGGACAAACCTCCAAAATAACTTGTGAATGATTTATTCTTGTGACAGCAGAGCCAATTGACAATAGCAGGGCGCTAATTACATACCAACCACTGGGAAAATACCGTAAATTTCTGTTGATTCTGTGTTGGCAATTTTGTACTTTTAAGCAAAGGCCAGGCTATTTTCTAATAAATGTTTCTTTTTCAGACCTAAATTTTATGTGTCCTCATTCCTTTCTTTTCTCTCAATCTCCAGTGTGTCTGATTTGAAACCAAAAAGGAAAAGAAAGGGCAAAAGAAGAAAGTGAGGGAGAACAGATTAGAAGCTAAAGAAAGGATAAAAGAGGAAGGGAGAAGCTCCCAAGTGTCTTATAACATTACATAAGAAAGGCTCACTTCCATTTCTTTCCAGTTTGTGGCTATTTAAGATAATATATAATGACCATTAACTAACAGCCTATCACAAGATTGGTATCTTGCTAAATGTCTTATGTTTAATCTGAGTTAAGATTTACTATGTGCCAGCCATCATTTAAAGCATGATTCTTCTTCACCTCCTCACTACAACCCTATGGTGTGGCAACTTTTCTTTCTCCTTTTTTTAAAAAATATGCAAAGTAAGGTAAATGTAGAACTAAGGTCTTCCTTGAATTTTGCTTTCTTGTTTTAATGACTGAAAATTTCCATAAAGCAATTTTTAAAGTAGCTTTTCACATGAAAGCTGTTCATTAGAATTGTATTTTTCAGAGATACAATTGAGGCAATGTAAGGATAATTTGCTAAGTGCATAAGCATTATAGTCAAATTGGCTCTTGTTCCAGTTACAGAAAAAAAAAAGACAGCAAGAAGGAGTCTTATTCCTTTGACCTCAGTTTGGAAAGCAGCTAACATGGGCTGGAAGAATGAGGCACCCGTACTTCTGTCCTTGTTCTGGATTGTCCTAGGTTGTAGAGAGGCCTTCTTGGAGTTAGAGATTAAAGAATAGGGCATTTCAGAAATGAACTTGATCCCTAAAATAGTTAAGTAATCTGAAACACCTACAGCTGATTGCTGGGCGAAGCTGCAAAGGCTTTTGAGGCAAAGTTAAGGAGAGGCCTATAACTGAGTTCCACACAGAGGAGGTTATTCTGATGAAGTTAAAGGAAGGGGTGAGTTAGAAAGGAATACTTCAATCAATTCCCCCCCAAAAAAATGAGATGATGACTAGAAAAAACTTGCCGTTGTAAAATAATTAATGACTTTTTAAAAACAGTTTGTTGCATGGGAATGACCTAAAAGTTAATATGGATTACCACTTGGTGGTATAATGAAGGTTTAATGTATAAAACCTAAAGTTCCAAGTGGTTGTCAGGAAAATAACCTATCTTGTAATTTTGTGAAGTATTTAAAGTAGGTATGGCATGGAGACCTTCTCCAACATATTGGAAGGGCACATTCTGGAGTGTGTCAAAGGGCTGATGAAACAAAGTTAATAAATCAGTAGCTGTGTGAGCAGGGTATCCATCTCCTTTTATTTTCCTTTTTTGACTGATGACAATGATAGTATTGCCAGTGTCATAGTACACTGGGAGCCAAGGTATATTAATACAGGTGTTGTCCCTATTTTTGAGATTTAAGATGAGCTTGGAGCTTCAAGGTGTACCTGTAATAACAAAGACCCTAAGCTGCTATGACAATTGACCCTGTAAAAATGACAATAATCAACAAAGGAACTGAAAGGTCCCATAGGGCCTGGGGCTTTACAAGTCTTTCTATGGCAATATTGAGAGTCAGTCATCAAGCACCTTCCAAATCATAGTCTAAAAAGACTAAGTTGATTTATTTGAAAAAGCAAGTCAGGATGTAAATATTCTCTGACAGAATTCCTCCATTTCAGTTTCTCTGACAGAATCTCCTTACCTGTTTCTTAACATGCACACATTATCTTCACACCACTTTTGGTGATGGGGCTTGAAGATTTGCCAGCAGCCAAACATAGATCTCAGTAAAGTTCTTCATGTTGGAGCCTCATCCCCCAATGTTAGCTAGACTTTCATTCTGTTCATGAGACACATTTAACAGCAAGTGGGTGCTTAAGCCACAAGGAAGGGACAGCAAGAACAAATATATAATTAGATATGTTTCCTGGCTGTGTGCTGCATGGATAGGCCTTTGGGTTTTCTCCTGGGTGACTTGCCCTAATTGTGTCAACAGCTTTCCTTAGCAGAGAACCGGGGCTGCATTTGATCTGTGAACTTGAAGCTTGAGGTGAGGAATTGTACATCTACAGAACAGTTATAAGTATAATTAAGAGTGGGTTGGTTTTCTTTTCAGTTTGTCTTCTCATTTCTCAGTGAGCATGGCAGGGATTTCCATTAATAATAAAGACATTCTGGAGATGTAGAATTAGGAGCTGGTTGACTGTAGTTAATTGGCATATTATTGTACTCCCATAAATTCTGTCTGGGACTGCTGTGAGTAGATTTAATGCTGCTAAGAAGAAATAAAATATACAGCCCCTTCCAAGGAAGTCATTTTAAGCTTGCAGCTTTTGTGTTTTAGTGACTTTGAAGCTGGATAAGAATTAACTTGAGGATTTTATTTGGGAGAATGCTAAAGTAATGGACATGATAAGAGGTTCTGGTGGATATTCATAAACTGCTTTTGGAGCTAAGGTTCAGAATGGTTTTTGAAAGTGTATAAAAATGAAAATGACAGTATGACACAAATTTACTTTCTGCCACCTTTTAAGTAGTCTATCCACAGCATTACACCTAAAAAAAAAAACCCACCAAAATTATTGTTGATAAAACCCAAAATTATACATAATTAGGATATGCTAATTGAAGTATTTTAAAGAAACTAACACAGCTCTAAATAAACATTCATTTTATAAACAGTGACAACAATGATTAAATGGGGACTTTCATTGGAGTGTTGTTTACACTGAATTTTAAGTGAAGGTTGAAGGAGTCAAGTTAATTCCTATGCAATTCATGAGTGTAGTTTTATTTGTCAGTGGCTTTGGACCATTGGCCTTTCAGTGGTAGATAGAATACTAAGATGGAATCAGAAGGTTTATTAACTGGATGTCTGTGTCAAATTAAGACCTCTGCACATTAATTTCTATATCTTTAAAGTGGTTGTTGAGAATGTTCTGAACAGAGTCAGGACTAGGGTGAGGCAAGCAGGATGACTGAGATGCACAATTTAAGGAAGCAAGTCTCAGGTATCAACTCTATGCTTGCATGACCCTAGGAGTGAGTACCTCCTAGATTCTGCACCCTTCGTGCCTCTGTTCCCTCCCTCTTGCCCCAACACTGGTAAAAAGGCAGCCCTGGCTCACATGGAGGTTCCAATAATGATTTTTTGCTGTTTATCCTGTCTGCCTTATTGATTTCTTTTGAGAAGTACATAAGAAAAAGTAAGTAGATGTGCTTGGTAATGCTGTACAAATGTTATCTGATGCTAAATCTGTATTTAAGTTATTGTGATGCTTTTATTATTAGCAAAACTGTGTGTTTGTATTTAAGTCACAACAAATACTACACCATTTGAAAAATTAAGAGATAATGTGTATTAACATGTCAAAAGTAATCCTTTAAAGTAGGATTAAAATTATTCCTGAGTTGTAAACTCAGGAGGGTGTTTTTTTTTCTTGCCTTGTTTAATTTGATTATCAGCCCAGCACTATAAGCATATAGAGATTTTGTACCAGAAAATAGAGGGGGTTGGAAAAAACATGTTTCTAGACTTGGAGAATATAGTCTTCCTGCTGGTAGTGCTTCTGGCTGCTTTCTGGGTAAAGAGAGAAATTCAGACAATTACATTTTAATTTAGGGAAGATGGGTAAGTAGACAGTTGACAGGACTGGCATCCACACCAAGAGGACACTGGCTCATTTGAGTGGTAGAGACAATAAAAACAGCCTTCTAAGGCAATCTGTGGTTCAGTTTTCTCCACCCTTTGAATAGATTCTTAAAAAATTGTCTAACTCCGAATGACTTAAAAACTAAATTTATTCAGAGCAAGGAAAGATTTTTTTTTTTTTCACCAAGGAAAGGACATTTCATTGTGTTTCATCACATAAATCATGGCAGATAACTTGGGTTGAGTTCAAACACAATGTGCCTTGCATAATGTGAATCTGCAAAGAAGAACTGAGTTTTAGAGCCATCTCAGTTTTAGCAATTCCATATTGTACTGTGAACATGCAATTAAGTACAGAGGTTCAAGAAGACTATTAGAAAGAATATGTCTGAACCATACAAAAGGGCCAAGTTGGGACAGATCTGGCTGATGTCTTCCTTTTTCAGGGTTTCATGTGCTCCAGCAGCAAAGGAAACTGTGCACACATAGCATTTGTGTGTGTATGAACTCATCCCCTGCTGTACTGCCATCCCAGATTTCTGCTCTGTGTTAGAATTCATATGTCTCTGTTTTGTGTGGA
Source organism: Castor canadensis (assembly GCF_047511655.1). Taxonomy (NCBI): domain Eukaryota; kingdom Metazoa; phylum Chordata; class Mammalia; order Rodentia; family Castoridae; genus Castor; species Castor canadensis. The sequence goes on along the minus strand of NC_133390.1, from coordinate 141,552,892 downwards.
AAAGGTTTATCTTCTTCTTTCTCCATAGATAGAGATGTAGTTTCCAAGGCTGGTAGCTTATCTCAAGTCTGTAGTAATAGCAAGTAACATGTTCTGTCAGTTAACACCACACACACACACACACACACACACACACTGGTGGTATGCCGAGTCCTATTTCAGGTGCTTTAGGTCACATCAGTCCCATGATCTGGGTGTTACCTTTATTTTATCTAGAAACTGAGGTGCAGCTAAGTGAACTGCTGAAGGTAATAAATGTCACTTCAGTATATGCTGAAATCAGAAGCTTCGACTTTGTCTCCTACCCATCATGATACGGTAACTTCGAGATCCTCTGTATGTGTGCACATATATGTTTGCTTTTGAAGCACAATGAAGGGATTCCAGCTTGAATTGAAGGATTTATATTGAAGGTCTTCCTCTCTTTGTTGAGTATTAAAGATCAGAGCCACAGCAGCAAATTCACCAGGACTGCCAGATTCTCAGATTTGCTGCTTCTTCTTTGTGAAAATTCGTAGACCAAGGGTCAAAGACTCCAAGCTTTTTAGGGGCCAAAGCAGGCCATGTAGATGAGTGAAGCAGCCTGGATGGTGACTCAGTGAACTATTGGTGCCCCTTATATGTAGCTTCAGACACTTGTTCTCATGAAGGCTAGCCAAGGTTGTCCCATTGCCTAATTTTTCTGAAGAAGTGAAGCGTTAAGATTGAAAACAAATAAATTTTATAAATACTGACAATTAATAAAAAATCAAATCAATACAAACCAAACCAAACATATCTGTGGGACAGATGTGGCTTATGAGTTATCATCTTGAAATAATCTCTGTTCTAGGTAAATGAAGTGTCATCTATAAAAGGCTTTTGTTTCTTGTTCTTCCTGTAAGGAGAAAGGATATTTATCATCTATGAGAGCTCCCAGGGCTGTGCTATTGCATAATAGAAAGATATGGGGGTTTTTTTCTAGTGTATAATTATAGCACTGCACATTTTCTAGTCAAGATAGGGTTATTTATCTGCATTATCCAATATTCTAGACACCAGCTACATGTAGCTAATTTAAATTTAAAAAGTTAAAAATTAAAAGTGCTATAATTTACTTCCATCAACCTTACATTTGAAGAACTCAGTAACCACTAGTGGCTAGTGGTTGCTGTATTGTACAGAACAAAATAGAATATTTGCATCATTCTGCAAGTGCTCCTGCACAGTTCAATCCTAGATTCACAGACTCTGACAACTTGAGCTACCTTGTGATGAGGGGATATAAGGACATGCTCACATGAGAAAACTTGAGGAAAATGAAATAGCCTGCTTCACTAAAAATTTCCTTCCAGACCCATTTGTCTTATGTGATTGGAATTCCTATCACAGGAATTCTGGCTTAAACGACAGTACATTGATTTTGCTAGGAATGAGTGCTAATCTCTTAAGTCATTGCTATGATCCTTGCATTAAATCCAAGTCAGGTTATACTGTAAAATGCAAGTATTTGGACTTCATTCCATGTCTAATTTACCAGTACCTTAGGAAATTTAGATCATACATGCCTGGAGCATTGCAGCCTTAGGAAGACCCAAAGGTCTGGATCACAGTCAAATAGCATCTGAGCTAAAGCCTGCTTGTATTTCTTAGGACTTCTGTACTACTAAATACCTTAACAGCCATTTACATTGCTAAACTGATAGAATGACTTTAAAGAAAACAAGGAAATCTTGGATCAGAGTATTAATTTGCCTGAAGAGGGGAAGGTATTTTGTTTTTGAAGACTGACAGATCTTTCATTCTTGTGAGGATAGCCAGGCCTCCTGTTGGTTACAGCTCTTTGGAGATCCCCCATGGCTAACATTACCTTTTGAATCTATAATTCATCCGATATGAAGTAGGAAACAGTTATTAGTGGGACATGTGGAGTAAGCCCATATTAGATCATGAACCCCCCTGAGTACTTACCAGTTTCTCCAATAAGCCACAGAACCTGTAAAAATGGGAATCCTAGGAACTTGTTTTATCTTCCAGTATTCCAGAATGCTAGACTATCTTAGCATAGTTTGGGTGTTAGGTGGTCTTGCTGTTCACCTACATGTAGGAAAAGGAATGTGGATTGGAAGGATAGACTCAGGTGGCTACTACAAAGAGAGAGAAAGAAGGACCAGGTAGCAATAGGCAGGGAGAACCTAAGGGTAAAAGTTGCTGAGTGCTACTGTTAGTGTTCTTGGGCCTGACAATTATCGACCTGACCTGTGGCACCAGAGAAGAGTCATGACCAACAACACATATGAAGTCACATCAATTTCCCGAAAAAGCTAATCAAAGCAGGCCCACAACACCATTCTCTCGGTATTTTTCACTTTACAAAGTGCCTTTAAACTTGGTTGAACAAACTTGAGAAAATTCTAAACCTTCCAAATGCTCAGGTCCTCACCTACCAACTAAATCAGAATGTATCAGGTAGGAACCAACTATGAGAAATGTTAAAGATATCAGGTAACACAATGTGCAGCAAAGTTTAGGAGCTACTGACAAACACTAAAAGCATCACTGGGAGATGGTTGTTGTTTAGGTCTTAGACTATTGCTGAAAATGTTCAGAGCAACTTAACACAGTTCATGCCTTCTGGTTCTAATTATTTCTTCCTCTATGGTCACAAAGTGGACTTCCTGTGAATGCAGGACAGTGCCACAGGAAAATTTGGTGCTCCTCTGGACGTAGAAAAAGCAAAACAAGTTGATTTGATTAACTTCTATCCCTACATTAGAGAAATTCCACTTTCTACATGGGACATCCTGGGTAAGATAATTTTCATTTACAACAGTGTCTGGTGTGGGTAAAACACCATTCCCAACAAGAAAAATCATATAGCTCAAAGAAGCAATTTCTGTTATCTTATAAAGTGTCACAGTGAGATTCAATGAGATTCCCATTTCTTTTATAGTAATTCATCCAAAGTAATCAAATGCAAAACTACCTTTGTTAATAAGGTCAACCCAGTTTGTATTTTCTTATGCATCCAGCCTTAAAGTGTTATTGTCATTATCATTACCTATCAGTAAAACTGTGTGAAAACATTTTGATGGGTAGAGAATGATTCTGAGTTCATACTAAAAGGTGATTTGAGTAGGCTAATATGTTAGTCATCTTTCTGATACTGTAATAAAATACCTGAGAAAAACAATTTGAAAGGAGGAAAGATTTATTCTGGCTCATTGTTTTAGAGATTTTTGTCGATGGTCACTTGGCTTCATTGTTTGTAGGCCAGGGATAAGGCAGAGAATAATGGCAGGGAGAACATGGTAGAGTAGAACTACTCACATCATGGTAGCCAGAAAGCAAAGAGAGAAAGAGAGGCAGGTGGTGAGGACAGAATATATCCTTCCTGGTCATGCCACCAATGACCTACTTCCTCCAACAATGCCCTACCTCCTAAAGTTTCCACCACTTTCCAATATCCCATTAAGTTATTTATCCATAAATGTGTTAATCCATTGTTAAAGTCAAAGTCCTCATAATTCAGTCACTCTCAAAGGTCCCACCTCTGAACACTGCTACACTGGTGACCAAGTGTTCAACCCATGAACATTAGGGGGATATATAAAATTCAAACTAGAGCAGCTAATTATTCTTCTATTATCCTTATTTTTTCTGGCCATTTAATATCTCTCTATATAAACCTAAATCTCCCTTGCTCACACAAGAATCCAGACAGCTGGATTCTCAATATATGATAGTCAAGAGTACACAAAGGTCTCTACTCACCACACAGTTGCCATGGATAAGCATCACATCCAACCTAAAAGCTGAATATTTGTGGAACAAATTAATGCATTTTGATTAAGGGCAAAACCAAAGAATAATGGAGAGAGTTGTTTTAACATTCAAAAAGGAAGAATTTTTTAAAGGAAGGATATATGGAATTAATATAAACTCCATAAAGGCACAGACTATGATTTGGGGGACTGTACTTAGAATTTCTGCCTAGGAAAATCTTTGAAAAGTATATTACATGGTGTGGTGAATCCCAAGTAGATTGTATTCCTCAGTCTCTGCCTATAAGCTATACAAATAAAAACTACTTTGGCCAGGAGTTGTAGCTCAGTGGTAAAGCATGTGCCTAGCATGCCCAAGGTCTTGGGTTTCATCCCCAGCACCAAAAAATAAAAAGCTATTTGGACTCCAAAATATCTTTTAGTTTGTGAAACAAATAGATCACAGTGAAAAAAAATCATATATGATTTGGCATTACAAAAACAGTATAGATGTAACAGACCTTTTGTAGAGATTTAGAGAAAGAATATTTGGAACTAAACTGATCAGGAAAGGCTTTACGGAAAAGATGCAGAAAACTGACACTACAAGAGATGGGAAAGGGTAAGGTTAGAAGGGAGGCCATTTGAGTTTGGGTGGAGAGAGAAAGAAGACTAGCATGTAGTATGAGCAAAGAAGCAAGAATGAGTATGTGTGTTTATAAAGCAGTAATAATTTCTAATTTGATTTTTTCAGAGAAAAGGTGAGTTGACTGCTTTGGACCAATAAACACATAGAAATTGTATCTACCAACTTGATTTAGTAAGGAAGGAATTCAGAAATTAGTAAACCATATGGGAAGAGCAGAGGCATTGCCAATGGCATTTGACACTTTTTTTGCTTGCAAGATTGGCTTGCCCCCAACTCCTTCTCTTTAAAGTGACCTCCCCAGGAAGCAAATAGAAGATAATTGCTATTTAGTCAAACGAACATAGGTAACTCCAAAGTAATATTTCATAGCTACAGCTCATTTATCCTCTGTTTCAGAATTTTGCCAGCAAACATCTTACCACACATTGGAAACCAAAAAGATATGATTATCTTGTTTTGGTAACAGTTGTGATGGGAGAATGCCAAGACATGATGTAAAATAAAACCTTTAAGTAAGGAGAAGAAAAACTCACTATCACAGCTTACCCCCACCCCGCTGCCTTGTCTGAGTTTGTATCTTCAAGCTGTTAAGCAATATACCAGCAACTGCATGTGTTCCCCAGAGAAAACGAAATGAGCCCACTCAATATCAGTAAATATTTCTAAGTATTTTGGTTTCCATGTGTCTTAAGCATGAATTTTGAATAAGGGTTTTATTCAAGTAAAAGGCTCCCCACTCATTTTCCTACAATAATATTACTGAAGCTTAGTTCATGGTATTCAACTATCTGTTCTACTGAGCAACTTCATGCAATTGTATGAAATAAGAAATTCTCTGAAAGGAAATTTCATCTCACACACCTTAAGAAAGCATCATTATAGATGTTTGATGGAGAAAGTGAGTTAAAAAATAAAATGAAAGGTTTGTACATTCACTGTTTCATTGCCAATGGAATCTATTTCCACTGCCACCACCCAAGTCAAACCCCAGTCCAGATCCTGAGTCCCAGCTGTTCTTCTCTCCCATCATCTGTCCTGTTAACTCTCAGTGACCGTCTATTGTCATTCTAATCTCTGAGTTTCATCAGCATATGGCTCCAGAACGGTCCAAGATCCATGACCATATTCCACATTTCTACCTTGGACTCTATTCAACTAGTTTTGCAAATATCTCTCCAGTGTTTTTCCAAAAAGCAAAAGCCAGACACACATGAGGCCATGGAAGGGGCTTGGTAGACAACTAGCACAGATACTCTAGAGCCCCCTTTCCCAAATCCCTGTTTGTTTCCCTCTCAATTTTTTTTCTCCATTTCTCCATAGCACTTATCAACACTTATCAATCTATAATCCTCAGTCATTTAGTTTGCCAGTTTTGGCCCATGAAAAAGTAACTATTATGAGGACTTCTTTTAATGATTTAGTTCACTTCTATATTTGTATCTCCATTTGTAAAACAGTGCCTTACTCACAGAGTATTTAGTCAATATTTATAGAGTGAATAATGATTCTCAACTAGATGCAACTTTGCCTTCCAGGGGCACTTGGCAACGTCTGGAGACATTTTTACTGGTGACAGGGTAGCGGGGGATCAGAGGGAAGGAATATAATTCTACTGACTTCATACACTGCATAGTATAGCTCCCCTTACAACAAAGAATTATCTGGCTCCAAAAGTCAATAGTGGTGAGGTCAGGAAATACTGACAGAGAGCACTGTTCTCCAGAGTTCTGCTGAGAAGGTTGACTCCTGCCTCTCTGTCTGGTATATCTCCTGGAATATGCATCTTTCTGTTTCATCTCCTTATCACACATTTGGACTTGCATTTTGTCATGCAGAAATTTAAACCTCTCATTTGTTCCTTTGCAGTTATGGGCTTATTACTTTTTGAATTCTGTTACTGGCATATTAACTTGGTTTCTTCCAGAAAGGAAGGAAAATGCCTGTACTCTCTTGTCATCTTGAACTTGAGACTATATCCTTGTCTTGTTTGTGTCACCTTTCTTTTGATGTCTTTAATATGACTCCAGCCAATACAATATAATCTCTTCTTTGAATTCTTAGAATATTTGCCATCAGTTTGGGTCATTTGGTTGATAGGTAAGATTGCTACTGTAACAAAGAGTTTTCAAAATAAATATAACCTAAAGCATGTAGAAGTTTATTTTTCTTCAATGAAATATTCTCAAACTGATAGGTAAAGTCAGTAGCTCAATGCTTCTTAGGTCTGGGTTCCCTCTACTTTCTGCTCCACCATTCTTAGAGCATTGTTCCAATCAAAAGGGAGAAAAATTGGAAGTAGAAATATCATTTTTCTACCTTTAGATAAAGAATAGGAGAAAGGCAGTCCTGTGTAGCATTTTTCAAGTAAATGTGATTGATGTGGTAGTAGTGGTCATGGTGGTGTGTGTGTGCATGTGTACATGTCAACATGTCAGCATGTTTGTGTGTGTTTCTGGATGTAATGTACTTACTTTTTGAAGGTAGGATTACATATGATCCTTAATTTTCATCATTTCTCTTCTACATTTTGTTCTCAAGTATACTGTGTATGCTGTGGATCACTATAAACATTATTAAATGTATCTGTTAAAACTTATTTTAAAATCTAAACTATATATAAGGATCTTTCAAAAATACTAGGAAATTGTTAAACCAAGATAGTTGGTTTTCCTTTTAGACTAGAAAGAACTCCAACAACTAAATATAAGCCAAAAGAATCTTAAATAAATGTTTAATAAACCTTAAATAAATTGAAAACATCTTTAAACTGTAGTACTTACACATTTTCTTTTAAAACACAAATCAAATAAGTAAGTGTAGGACAGTATAGTTCAAACTCAGCCTGACTGATTTCCCCTCACTGCTTTTGACTAGTGACTTTGACATTTAGCAAATGAAAGTTAAGTTTAGAAGCTGGGAGAAGAAAGGAGAAAATGCAATGCAAAGTGGACAAAAGATTGGGGGAGGTAGCAGAGAAGGAAGGGCCAGTGTGTGCATTCAGCAAGAGATGAGGGTAAATGACAATGTCTTATGCAAGGGAGGAAACAGTAGGTGATAAGCAAAGTTTACATTTGATGAGGAAAGAAGTTGAAGTAACTGGAATAAACTTGAGCCTAAAAAGTTGTTGTTGCCATAATTTAGTCCTTCACTTCTTTGACCCTATGTAGAATCAGCTCTTGTTCTTTCATTTCCCTTGGCATATGTGAAAATAGGGGCTAAGTGTGTGGGGGGTGGGAAATGGATACTCATTCCAGGAGGACAGCTGAGTTCCACTTGATGAAGGAAAAGAAAGCTTTTGGTTAAAGGTTACATGAGCATTGTTCAAAGTAATTCTTGAATGATGGTACTATAAGTATGGGATAGTTTTTTGGGATTTCTTTTTGTTCAGTGTCTATTATGTTATTATTGTGCAACATAAATAGTATACACATTTTTATGAGGTGTTTTTCTTATTAAAATTTTGTGAATACTTTTATTTCCCGTATGCATGTATAAATCTTTCATTTTTGTAACTATATAGTATTCCATCAAATGCACATTTCAGTGAATATACTAACAAGATTAGCAGGATCATTATCAGGATGTATATTTATTTTTTTGGTGGGTTTCATTATGGCCTTTTCATACCTAAGCTGTACTGTATATTTATTGAGGAAAACATTTATATAGCATCCTCATTGGTTTTCCTTTATCTTTATATATATTTTTAATGAAGCAAATTCTTTTGTATTTGGTTGTTATTGATGACTTATTTAAATGTTTAAAATTTTTGTTTTATTTTATACAAATTTCTAAATTTTTTAATGATGAATTAAAACTTATTTTAAATACTAAAGATTAAAAATAAAGCATTGTCTTCATCATTTATTCCCCCTAAAAGTGGCAAAGATGTTAAAGTGAAACCAACACATGGATCTGTTGACTACTTCCAGCTGTAAACATGAAAATAATTCCAATGTTTGGAATAAGAAAACTAGAATATGACATAATATAAAACCCATTGTGTTTTACTACACCTGGAAAAATTTTAGGATTATACATCTTTAATTATTTTTCTCTTTATTAATAAATTTTCTCCTTCAATTTATTATTATGAAAATTTTTAACTAGAGCAAAGTTGAAAAAAATGGTACAATGAACACTGTGGAATTTCCAAGATTCAACAGATCTTCTAGCTTAAGAGAACAAGGCCTGGAGTTGGGAACCTTCAGAAATCAGGAAAGATTGTCAAATGGGAACTCCTCCCCTGAGATCAGGCGGCCCTGGCTGGTAGCTGCACTTAGGATGGTCCTGCAGCTCCCAGTGAGGTCCAGGAGCTGCTGGGCAGTTTGATAAATAAACAAAGCAGAAATAAGGTGAGCAGGAAGATCTAAGATGGCAACTGGGACACAGCTGAAGACTGCCTGAGCTCCATGAATTAGGGACCTTGCTGAGATGCTGGAGACACACTTAGCTGAGGTAAAGCACAAGGGAGAGCCAAAACATTGACACTCTGAACCCCTAGGTCTTGGAAGTCTTCTCCATGTCACCATTTGCTAAAAGAACAGCTGGCCCACCAAGTTCCCACCTTATAGGCCCACAGAGCATCTGCTCCACTCTGCCAGGATCCCAGCCCATCAGGCTCTGCCAGGCCCCAGCTCTGCCTAGGATCACCAATCCCCACCCGACTGGGCCCAAGCTCCATGTGGGACTGCCAGATCCATGCCTCTCTGGATCTCCTGCCCCTTGGGCCCCACAGGGTCCCAGCTGAGCAGGCTTGCCAGATAGCTGCTCCACAAGGCCCCCACACAGCAGGCTGCCACAAGAGGGCTCCAAACCTGCCTGAGAGACACAGGAAGCCAGGACTGGATGCTAAAGGAATAACATCAGAACAACTAAGACTGTAATTGTACTGTTGCTTTTTTTTTTTTTGACCTTTCTTTAAGGGTTTGGCTGTCTGGTTTGCTGTTTGATCATCCACCCTCTCTCCCATTTTTTTTCTTTTTTTTCTCTTTCTTTCTTTTATCTTTCCTTTTCTTTCTCTTTTGTTTTGTTTTGTTTTGTTAGTATTAATGTTGTCACTCAGCTAATACTAAATTACACATAGTCCAGGGACAGAAATGGTACCTAGTGGAAACAGGGGAAGACAAAAAGGGGATGGAAACCATTCTTCCCTCCAAAAATAAATTAGTGCAGGATTCAGAGAGAAATGAACAAAACAGATACCCAGATCAAGACTCCAACAAAACAAAGATAAACTATACCAAGGAACCCAAAGAAGACCACAAGAACACTCTGAAAGAAGAAATCCTGCAAGTAATTAATAAGAATTTCATAGAGATGTTACTAGACATGGTCAACAAAAAAGTACAGGAGGCACTCAAGAAATGACAAGAAAACAAAGATAAAAAATATGAGAAAAATAAAAAAACAAATAAATGAAATCATAGGAGCCTGAAATAAACAAAAAACTGAAACAGAGAACACCATAAACAATGGTGTTGACAATATTAAAGAGGAAGTGACCCACAATATGGAAAACCTCAGAAAAAAGAATGAAACAGAAATACAAAATAAAATGAAGGCCATTCCAACAGAATAGAACAAACAGAAAACAGAATCTCAGAACTTGAAGATGAAATGGCAATTAAAGGAAAAACTGAAGAACTATTAATCAAACACAAGACCGGTGAAAAGAATATGCAAGAACTCACTGACTCCATCAAAAAACCAAACCTGAGAATCATGGGCATTGAACTAGAAGAAGAGGTGCAAGCAAAAAGAATGCATAATATATTCAACAAAATAATAACAGAAAATTTCCCAAATCTAAAGAAAACTATGCCCACTCAGGTACAGGAAGCCTCCAGAACACCAAACAGACTTGACCAAAATAGAACTACCCCGTGACATATTATCATTAAAACAAGCACAGAGACTAGAGAAAGAATATTGAAGACTGTAAAAGAGAAAAAACAATAACATACAAAGGTAAACCCATCAAAATCACAGCAGATTTCTCAATGGAAACCTTAAAAACAAGAAGAGCGTGGACTGAGGTCTTCTGGAAACAGAATGAAAATAACTTCAATCTAGGATAGTCTACCCAACAAAACTATAATTCAAAATAGATGGAACAATAAAAGTCTTCCATGATAAACAGAAACTAAAACAATATATGACCACCAAGCCAACACTAGAAAAGATTCTCCAAGGAATTCTGCACACAGAAAGTGAAAGCAAACAAAAACCATGAAAGGGCAACCAATACCAATCCACAGGAGAAGAAAAGGCAAGAAAGTAGATAGTAACATTGATTCAGCTGCACACAATCAAACCTTAAAGAACGAAGACAACTAAATGACAGGGATCACCACATACCTATCAATACTAACACTGAATGTTAACAGACTAATTCCCCCATCAAAAAACACTGCTTGGCAAACTGTATTAAAAAGGAAGATCCAACAATCTGCTTCCTACAGGAGACCCACCTCATTGACAGAAAGAAGCACTGGCTGAGAATGAAAGGCTGGAAGAAGATTTACTAAGTCAATGGCCCCCCAAAACAGGAAGGGGAAGCAATACTTATCTTGGCCAAAGTAGACTTCAAACTTACATTGATGAAACAAGATAAAGAAGGACACTCCATACTAATAAAATGGGAAATAAACCAAAAGGAAATTACAATTATCAACCTATGTGCACCCTACATCAATGCAACTAATGTCATCAAACATACTCTGAAGGACCTGAAAACATATATAAACTCCAACACAGTGGTAGTGAGAGAACTTAATACCCCCCTATCACCAATAGATAGGTCATCAAAACAAAAATTCAATAAAGAAATCCTAGAACTAAATCACACCATAGGTCAAATGGACCTAGCTGATGTCTACAGAATATTTCATCTAACTTCCGCACAATATACATTCTTCTCAGCAGCTACAGAACCTTCCCCAAAATTGATATCCTAGGGCACAAAGCAAACCTCAGCAAATATAAGAAAATAGAAATAATCCCATGCATTCTATCTGACTCCATTGCATTAAAACTAGAAATCAACAACAAAAACAACAATAAAAAACATGCAAACAACTGGAAGCTAAACAACACATTGCTCAATAATCAATGGGTCATTGATGAAATAAAAGAGGAAATTGAAAGGTTCCAGGAAGATAATGAAAATGAAAACACAACCTACAAGAACCTATGGGACACAGCAAAGGCAGTGTAAAGAGGAAAGTTTATAGGCGTGAGTGCATATATTAAAAGGACAGAATGATCTCAAATCAATGATCTAGTACTACAGCTCCAACTCCTAAAAAAACAAGAACCAGCAAATCCCAAAACAACAGAAGGAGAGAAATAATTAAAATAAGGGCTAAAATCAATGAAATAGAAAGAAACAAACAAACAAAAAAATACAAAGAATAATTAATCAAAAATCTGGTTCTTTGAAAATATAAATAACATTGACAGACCCCTGGCAAATCTGACTAAAGTGAGGAGAAAAAACTCAAATCAGTAAAATCAGATATGCAAAAGGGGAGATAACAACAAATACCACAGAAATCCAGGAAATCAACAGAGACTACTTTGAAAGCTTATACTCTAATAAACTTGAAAATTTTGAAGAAATAGACAGATTTTTAGAAACTTACAACCATCCAAAACTGAACCAAGAGGACACTAATCACCTGAATAGATCTATAACACAAAAAGAAATTGAAGCAGAATTAACAGTTTCCCAAAAAGGAAAAGTCCAGGCCCTGATGGATTCACAGCTGAATTCTATCAGACATTTAAAGAAGAATGAATACCAACCCTCCATAAACTGTTCCACAAAATAGAAAGGGAAGGAACACTGCCTAACTCATTTTATGAAGCCAATATTACTCTCATCCCAAAAACAGACAAAGACACCTCCAAAAAGGAGAACTACAGGCCAATTTCCTTAATGAATATCAATGCAAAAATCCTCAATAAAATAATGGCAAACTGAATCCAACAACACATCAGAAAGATCATACACCATGACCAAGTCGGCTTCATCCCAGGAATGCGGGGGTGGTTCAATATACACAAATCTATAAATGCAATACAGCACATCAATAGAAGCAAAGACACAAGCTACTTGATCATCTCAATAGATGCAGAAAAAGCCTTTGACAAGATCCAACACAACTTCATGATAAAAGCTTAAGAAAACTAGGAACAGAAGGAATGTACCTCAATATTGTAAAGACTATATATGACAAACCTACAGCCAACATCATACTTAATGGTGAAAATCTGAAACCATTTCCTCTAAAATCAGGAATGAGACAAGGGTGTCCACTATCCCCACTCCTATTCAACATAGTACTGGAATTTCTAGCCAGAGCAATTAGGCAAGAAGAAGAAATAAAAGGAATACAAATAGGTAAAGAAACTGTCAAAATGTCCTTATTTGTAGACAATATGATCCTATATCTTAAAGACCCAAAAAACTCTACCCAAAAACTTCTAGACACCATAAACAGCTTCAGCAAGGTGGCAGGATACAAAATCAACTTACAGAAATCATTAGCTTTTCTATACACCAACAATGAACAAACTGAGAAGGAATATGTGGAAACAATTCCATTTGCAATAGCCTCAAAAAAAAAATCAAATACCTAGGAGTAAACTTAACAAAGGATGTGAAGGACCTGTACAAGGAGAATTACAAACCCTTGAAGAAAGAGATTGAGGAAGACTACAGAAGATGGAAAGATCTCCTGTGCTCATGGATCTGCAGAATCAACATAGTAAAAATGGCTATACTACCAAATCAAGCTACATGTTTAATGCAATTCCCCTCAAAATCCCAATGACATTCACCACAGAGATTGAAAAATCTACCCTAAAGTTCATTTGGAAACACAAGAGACTGCAAATAGCCAAGGCAATACTCAGCAAAAAGAGCAATGCTGGAGGTATCACAATACCTGACTTCAAACTATATTACAAAGCAATAGCATAAAAACAGCATGATACTCGCACAAAAACAGACATGAAGACCAGTGGAACAGAATATAGGATCCAGATATGAATCCACACAACAATACCCACCTCATTTTTGACCAAGGTGCCAAAAATATATGTTGGAGAAAAGACAGCCTCTTCAATAAATGTTGCTGGGAAAAACTGGTTATCCATATGCAAGAAACTGAAACTAGATCCATGTTTATCACCCTGTACTAGTATCAACTCAAAATGGATCAAGAACCTTAATATAAGACCAGAAACTCTGAAGTTAGTACAGGGAGGAGCAGGAAACACTCTGGAACTAAAAGGTATAAGCAAGGACTTCCTCAATAGAACCCCAGCAGCTCAACAACTAAGAGAAAGTGTGAACAAATGGGACTACATAAAATTAAAAAGCTTCTGTATAACAAAAGAAATGGTCTGTAAACTGAAGAGACCACCCACAGAGTGGGAGAAAATATTTGCCAACTATACATGAGACAAAGGACTGATAACCAGAATATACTGGGAACTTAAGAAACTAAACTCTCCTAAAAATCAATGAACCAATTAAAAAATGGGCAACTGAACTAAATAGAACTTTCTCAAAAGAATAAATTCAAATGGCCAAAACACAAATGAAAAATTGCTCACCATCTCTAGCCATAAAGGAAATGAAAATCAAAACCACACTAAAATTCCACCTCACCCCTTTTAGAATAGCCATCATCAAAAACACTACCAACCACATTTGTTGGTGAGGATGTGGGGAAAAAGGAACCCTTATACACTACTGGTGGGAATGCAACCTTGAGCAACCACTCTGGAAAACAATTTGGAGGCTTCTTAAAAATCTAAACAGAGACCTGCCATATGATCCAGCAATCCCACTCCTGGGGATATACCCAAAGGAATGCAACACAGGTTACTCCAGAAGCACCTGCACACCCATGTTTATTGCAGCGCTATTCACAATAGCCAAGTTATGGAAAGAACCAAGATGCACCACTAGTGATGAATGGATCAAGAAAATGTGGTATTTATACACAATGGAATTTTACTCAGCCATGAAGAAGAATGAACTCTTATCATTTGCAGATAAATGGATGGAACTGGAGAACATCATCTTTAGTGAGGTTAGCCAGGCTCAGAAGACCAAAAATCATATGCTCTCCTTTTTTTTTTTTTTTAATTTTTTTTTTCTTTTTTTTTTTTTCTTTTATTATTCATATGTGCATACAAGGCTTGGTTCATTTCTCCCCCCTGCCCCCACCCCCTCCCTTACCACCCACTCCACCCCCTCCCGCTCCCCCCCCCTCAATACCCAGCAGAAACTATTTTGCCCTTATCTCTAATTTTGTTGTAGAGACAGTATAAGCATTAATAGGAAGGAACAAGGGGTTTTGCTGGTTGAGATAAGGATAGCTATACAGGGCATTGACTCACATTGATTTCCTGTGCGTGGGTGTTACCTTCTAGGTTAATTCTTTTTGATCTAACCTTTTCTCTAGTACCTGTTCCCCTTTTCCTATTGGCCTCAGTTGCTTTTAAGGTATCTGCTTTAGTTTCTCTGCATTAAGGGCAACAAATGCTAGCTAGTTTTTTAGGTGTCTTACCTATCCTCACCCCTCCCTTGTGTGCTCTCGCGTTTATCATGTGCTCATAGTCCAATCCCCTTGTTGTGTTTGCCCTTGATCTAATGTCCGCATATGAGGGAGAACATACGATTTTTGGTCTTTTGGGCCAGGCTAACCTCACTCAGAATGATGATCTCCAGTTCCATCCATTTACCAGCGAATGATAACATTTCGTTCTTCTTCATGGCTGCATAGAATTCCATTGTGTATAGATACCACATTTTCTTAATCCATTCGTCTGTGCTGGAGCATCTTGGCTGTTTCCATAACTTGGCTATTGTGAATAGTGCCGCAATAAACATGGATGTGCAGGTGCCTCTGGAGTAACAGTCTTTTGGGTATATCCCCAAGAGTGGTATTACTGGATCAAATGGTAGATCGATGTCCAGCTTTTTAAGTAGCCTCCAAATTTTTTTCCAGAGTGGTTGTACTAGTTTACATTCCCACCAACAGTGTAAGAGGGTTCCTTTTTCCCCGCATCCTCGCCAACACCTGTTGTTGGCGGTGTTGCTGATGATGGCTATTCTAACAGGGGTGAGGTGGAATCTTAGTGTAGTTTTAATTTGCATTTCCTTTATTGCTAGAGATGGTGAGCATTTTTTCATGTGTTTTCTGGCCATTTGAATTTCTTGTTTTGAGAAAGTTCTGTTTAGTTCACTTGCCCATTTCTTTATTGGTTCATTAGTTTTGGGAGAATTTAGTTTTTTAAGTTCCCTGTATATTCTGGTTATCAGTCCTTTGTCTGATGTATAATTGGCAAATATTTTCTCCCACTCTGTGGGTGTTCTCTTCAGTTTAGAGACCATTTCTTTTGATGAACAGAAGCTTTTTAGTTTTATGAGGTCCCATTTATCTATGCTATCTCTTAGTTGCTGTGCTGCTGGGGTTTCATTGAGAAAGTTCTTACCTATACCTACTAACTCCAGAGTATTTCCTACTCTTTCTTGTATCAACTTAAGAGTTTGGGGTCTGATATTAAGATCCTTGTTCCATTTTGAGTTAATCTTGGTATAGGGTGATATACATGGATCTAGTTTCAGTTTTTTGCAGACTGCTAACCAGTTTTCCCAGCAGTTTTTGTTGAAGAGGCTGCTATTTCTCCATTGTATATTTTTAGCTCCTTTGTCAAAGATAAGTTGCTCATAGTTGTGTGGCTTCATATCTGGATCCTCTATTCTGTTCCACTGGTCTTCATGTCTGTTTTTGTGCCAGTACCATGCTGTTTTTATTGTTATTGCTTTGTAATATAGTTTGAAGTCAGGTATTGTGATACCTCCTGCATTGTTCTTTTGACTGAGTATTGCCTTGGCTATTCGTGGCCTCTTGTGTTTCCATATAAATTTCACAGTAGATTTTTCAATCTCTTTAATGAATGTCATTGGAATTTTGATGGGAATTGCATTAAACATGTAGATTACTTTGGGGAGTATCGACATTTTTACTGTTGATTCTACCAATCCATGAGCATGGGAGATCTCTCCACTTTCTATAGTCTTCCTCAATCTCTTTCTTCAGAAGTGTATAGTTTTCCTTGTAGAGGTCTTTCACATCTTTTGTTAGGTTTACACCTAGGTATTTGATTTTGTTTGAGGCTATTGTAAATGGAATTGTTTTCATACATTCTTTTTCCGTTTGCTCATTGTTAGTGTATAGAAATGCTAATGATTTTTCTATGTTGATTTTATATCCTGCTACCTTGCTATAGCTATTGATGATGTCTAGAAGCTTCTGAGTAGAGTTTTTTGGGGCTTTAAGGTATAGGATCATGTCGTCTGCAAATAGGGATATTTTGACAGTTTCTTTACCTATTTGTATTCCTTTTATTCCTTCTTCTTGCCTAATTGCTCTGGCTAGGAATTCCAGTACTATGTTGAATAGGAGTGGAGATAGTGGGCATCCTTGTCTGGTTCCTGATTTTAGAGGGAATGGTTTTAATTTTTCTCCGTTAAGTATAATGCTGGCTGTAGGTTTGTCATATATAGCTTTTATAATGTTGAGGAACTTTCCTTCTATTCCTAGTTTTCTTAGAGCTTTTATCATGAAATGATGTTGGATCTTATCAAAGGCTTTTTCTGCATCTATTGAGATGATCAAGTGGTTTTTGTCTTTGCTTCTGTTAATGTGGTTTATTACGTTTATTGATTTTCGTATGTTGAACCACTCCTGCATCCCTGGGATGAAGCCTACCTGGTCGTGGTGAATAATCTTTTTGATGTGTTGCTGAATTCGATTTGCCATTATTTTGTTGAGGATTTTTGCATCAATGTTCATTAGGGAGATTGGCCTATAGTTCTCCTTTTTGGAGGTGTCTTTGCCTGGTTTTGGGATAAGTGTAATACTGGCTTCATAAAATGTGTTTGGCAGTTTTCCTTCCCTTTCTATTTCGTGGAACAGTTTAAGGAGGGTTGGTATCAGTTCTTCTTTAAAGGTCTGATAGAATTCAGCAGAGAATCCATCAGGTCCTGGACTTTTCTTTTTGGGGAGACTCTTGATTGCTACTTCAATTTCATTCTGTGTTATAGGTCTATTCAGGTGATTAATTTCCTCTTGGTTCAGTTTTGGATGATCATATGTATCTAGAAATCTGTCCATTTCTTTTAGATTTTCAAATTTATTTGAATATAGGTTCTCAAAGTAGTCTTTGATGATTTCCTGGACTTCCATGGTGTTTGTTGTTATCTCCCCTTTTGCATTCCTGATTCTACTAATTTGGGTTTTTTCTCTCCTCATTTTAGTCAGGTTTGCCAGGGGTCTATCGATCTTGTTTATTTTTTCAAAGAACCAACTTTTTGTTTCATTAATTCTTTGTATGGTTTTTTTGGTTTCTATTTCGTTGATTTCAGCT
The DNA here is from genome assembly GCF_047511655.1 of Castor canadensis. NCBI lineage: Eukaryota > Metazoa > Chordata > Mammalia > Rodentia > Castoridae > Castor > Castor canadensis. Next base: position 141,535,045 of record NC_133390.1, on the reverse strand, counting down.
CTTATTTTTATTATTTCTCTCCTTCTATTTGTTTTGGGATTTGCTTGTTCTTGTTTTTCTAGGAGTTTGAGATGTATCATTAGGTCATTGATTTGGGATCTTTCAAACTTTTTAATATATGCACTCATGGCTATAAACTTTCCTCTCAAGACTGCCTTAGCTGTGTCCCATAGGTTCCGGTAGGTTGTGTTTTCATTTTCATTGACTTCCAGGAACATTTTAATTTCCTCTTTCATTGCATCGATGATCCATTCTTCATTAAGTAATGAGTTATTTAGTTTCCAGCTGTTTGCATGTTTTTTGTCTTTACTTTTGTTGTTGAGTTCTACTTTTACTGCATTGTGGTCAGATAGTATGCATGGTATTATTTCTATTTTCTTATATTTGCTGAGGCTTGCTTTGTGCCCTAGGATATGATCTATTTTGGAGAAGGTTCCATGGGCTGCTGAGAAGAATGTATATTGTGTAGAGGTTGGATGAAATGTTCTGTAGACATCTACTAGGTCCACTTGATCTATTGCATATTTTAGATCTTGGATTTCTTTATTGAGTTTTTGTTTGGATGACCTATCTATTGATGCTAATGGAGTGTTAAAGTCTCCCACAACCACTGTGTTGGCGTTTATATATGCTTTTAGGTCTTTCAGGGTATGTTTGATGAAATTGGGTGCGTTGACATTGGGTGCATACAGATTGATGATTATTATTTCCTTTTGGTCTATTTCCCCTTTTATTAGTATGGAATGTCCTTCTTTATCTCGTTTGATCAATGTAGGTTTGAAGTCTACTTTGTCAGAGATAAGTATTGCTACTCCTACTTGTTTTCGGGGGCCATTGGCTTGGTAAATCTTCTTCCAGCCTTTCATCCTAAGCATATGCTTATTTCTGTCGGTGAGATGAGTCTCCTGTAAGCAACAAATTGTTGGATCTTCTTTTTTAATCCATTTTGTCAAACGGTGTCTTTTGATGGGTGAAATAAGTCCATTAACATTAAGCGTTAGTACTGATAGGTATGTGGTGATTCCTGCCATTTAGTTATCTTAGTTGTTTGGAGGTTTGATTGTGTGTACCTAACTTGATGTTACTCTCTACTGTCTTGCTTTTTCTTATCCTGTGGTTTGGTGCTGCCTGCCTTTTCATGGTTAAGTTGGGTGTCACTTTCTGTGTGCAGGATCCCTTGCAGAATCTTTTGTAATGGTGGCTTTGTGGTCACATATTGTTTTAGTTTCTGCTTATCATGGAAGACTTTTATTGTTCCATCTATTTTGAATGATAGCTTTGCTGGGTAGAGTATCCTGGGGTTGAAGTTATTTTCATTCAGTGCCCGGAAGATCTCACCCCACGCTCTTCTTGCTTTTAATGTTTCTGTTGAGAAGTCTGCTGTGATTTTGATGGGTTTACCTTTGTATGTTACTTGTTTTTTCTCTCTTACAGCCTTCAATATTCTTTCCTTAGTTTCTGAACTTGTTGTTTTAATGATGATATGTCGTGGAGTAGTTCTATTTTGATCTGGTCTGTTTGGTGTCCTGGAGGCCTCTTGCATGTGTATGGGAATATCTTTAGATTTGGGAAATTTTCCGTTATTATTTTGTTGAATATATTATGCATTCCCTTCGCTTGCACCTCTTCTCCTTCTTCGATGCCCATGATTCTCAAGTTTGGTCTTTTGATGGAGTCAGTGAGTTCTTGCATTTTCTTTTCACAGGTCTTGAGTTGTTTAATTAATAGTTCTTCAGTTTTTCCTTTAATTACCATTTCATCTTCAAGTTCTGAGATTCTGTCTTCTGTTTGTTCTATTCTGCTGGATTGGCCTTCCGTTTTGTTTTGCAGTTCTGTTTCGTTCTTTTTTCTGAGGTTTTCCATATCCTGGCTGTTTTCTTCTTTATTGTTGTCTATTTTTGTCCTGAGTTCATTTATCCATTTATTCATTGTGTTCTCTCTTTCACTTTGGTGTTTATACAGTGCTTCTATGGTTTCCTTTATTTCTTCTTTTGCTTTTTCAAATTCTCTATTTTTATTGTCTTGGAATTTCTTGAGTGTCTCCTGTACATTTTGGTTGTCCCTATCCAGTATCATCTCTATAAAATTCTCATTGAGTATTTGTAGTATGTCTTCTTTTAAATTATTCTTGTGAGCTTCATTGGGTCCTTTGGCATAGTTTATCTTCATTTTGTTGGAGTCTGGATCTGAGTTTCTGTTCTCTTCATTCCCCTCTGGTTCCTGTACTAATTTTTTGCTGTGGGGAAACTGGTTTCCTTGTTTTTTCTGTCTTCCTGTCATTGTCCTTGGTGTTGTTACTGTCCCTGTACTGTGTGCAATTAAGTATTTTCTAGCTTGTAATAATAACAATGGTAATATTGAGAATGGAAGAGTGAGCTGAGATGGAAAGCAAGAAATTAAAGAAAAGGGGAAAACAAATATACAGACAAGAGGGAGAAAGCAGAAGAAGGTATCAGACAAGAGAGTTTCAAAGGTATAAACAGGGAGTGTTAGTGTACTAATCGACAGTAAGCTGAACAGACAATAGAGAGACAGAGAGAGGATTGAAAATCAAAGATAAAAAAATAAAAAATAAGTATATGAAAGTAATATCTATTTATAAAAATGAATTAAAATAAAATGTAAAATAGAAAATTAAAAAAAAAAAAAACAAAAAACAAAAAACCAAAAACTTCCAAGTTTATATGCAATGCAGTTTCAGTCTTAATAATTTGGATGTCCATCTCAATCTCCAGTCCTGGAGTTGGTGCCTCAGATGTTGTTCTGTAGTTGTCTCATCAAAGGGGATGCATAAAGTAGAACAAAACTACACACTCACACACACACAGAGGATAAAAAAAAAAAAAAAACCCACCAATTGTCCCCAGTTCAAATGCAATACAGTTTCAGTAAGTTTTTCGGCTTGCAGGTGTAATTCGGTTGTTCTCTCATCAAAGGTAGGGAGAAAAAGAAAAAAAAAAAAGCGTCTGGAGGCAGTTCCGAGAGTGGTATCTGCAACTGTGGCTTGCCTGCCTGCTGCTCTCCGCCTGTAGCTGGCGGCGTTATTTATGCAGATCTCTGGGGTGAGCTAGCACTCACCTGGTCCCACAGGCTTTGTTTGCTCAGAGTTCTCCTGTGCGGGGGAGGGGGGCCTCTGCTACAGGCTTTTCCCTTTCCAAGCACTGGGAAAGGTGACACTGCCCAGCGTTGTCAGGCCTGCGTGTTTATTTACAGTTCACGTGGGAAGTGGGTCTTCCCTCCTCTCACAAGCATCCCGCTCCTGGTTGCTGGGCGCGCCCCGCTCCCGCCAGAGCCTCTCCGGCCCGCCCGGCTCGTTTATTTACAGTCCCGGGAAGGGTTCCCTTCCCCCAATCTTCAGCGCTCAGGGCGCCCCACCCTCTTTCCAGCGTGTCTTAACTGTTCTTACTGCTTAGTACTCAGTTTCTCTTTTTTTCCCGGGTGGACGTCAGTCTGTCCAGGGGGCTATGCTGCTCTGGCCCAGGCTTGTCTGTGGGGGAACCGTGGTACCGCGAAGCTCACCTGGTCCGCGTCTTCCCAAGCCATATGGGCGCCGGCCACTGGCGGCCCCGGGGGCCTCCTCGGTTCTCCGTTTAACGTGAAGTGGAGATTCTCTGTGCCGGCTGGAGGTGTGGAGGAGTCAAAGTTATGCCTTTTCTCGGTGATTATGCCTGCAAAGTGTGTCTCCAGCGTCTCTCCAAGATTTCACTATAGGAGGGTCGCTTTCTGCTTCCTACCTCTAGCCGCCATCTTGGAATTCCCCTTGAGTCATTTATATTGTAACATATGTCAGACTTTCTTTCCTTTTAAGGCCAAATTCCCCAATCTCTTTGATGATTGTTGCTGCTGATTAACCGGTTCAGCCACAATGATGGCACAACGTCGACAGAGGATAATGACGCCTGTCGTCTCAGGTAACCCTCACAAAACCCGGGAAGAGGAACTGTCTGTCTGTCCCGCCCCACGAGATCTGCTACCGTAGTCAGCGTTGTCCTTCGACCCCAGCTCACCAGCGAGGTGACGTTCACCACGGCAGGGATTTCCGCTGTGGTCTATGCTCTCCTTCATATGCAGACTTTAGATCTTGGGCAAATGCAGCAATGAGGTTGGGCTTGGATCACATGACAAAGGGAGAGCACATATGGGAGATATGGCAACAAATAGAAAACACTCCAGAGGAACTAATACAGAAACCTTAAAGCAACAGAGGTTAACATGAAAAGGTGATCAGGAACCAGTGTAAAGATCAGTTAGAGATGAATCAATTTGGGTTGTAACACATTTGTACATGAAAGCAATGCCAGGAATCTTTCTGTATAGCTATCCTTAACTCAACTAGCAAAAATGCTTTGTCTTCCTTATTATGCCTATGTCTTCTTTTCAACAAAATTAGAGATAAGGGCAGTACAGGTTCTGCCTGGAAGTGAGGGGAGAGAAATGGCCCAAACAATGTATGCACTTGTGGATAAATGAATAATGAAAAATTTAAGAAGAAAAAAATAGTGAACAAAATCTTTGTTGCTGTATGAATACATGAATGGTTAAAATAGAAAAAAAAAAACTAAGCAGCAACATAAGTATACTTTTATTTCTACACTATATTATTGATATTGGGTTAATACACTGCAATATCTTTGAAGAATCACAATAAAATCTAGATTGGAGAAATACTGGCTCATAGAACTAGATCTAATGAGTACACAGCAAAACACCTGCTACTTTCTCTTTCCTTTTTCTCCCTTTAAGTCTCCTTTTTAATGTTTTTGCTTGCCATGAGGAAAATTTAGCAAAATAATTATTCACCAAATAATATCAACTTACATGAATATTGGTTATAGGCAAAAGATAATTAATTTCATTCTATGATAGTATATTGTCTTTGCAGTTGGCTTGTTTTCTGTTACATAGAGTATATTTTGTGACTAGATAAAAAAAATCCCTTTGTCCTTTGCAAATTACTCTTTCATTATATTCATTGGAAATAAGTCACTACAATGTGAAGACACTGAATAGTGACTGCTTTTTTCTTCTTATAGTAGACATGAGTGGATTTTGTTCTACACGGTAAAATCTTAGCATCTATAGTAAGTTGATATTAACATACCAGTAAGTGACATTTTATCTAAACATCTGCAAATAGGCAGATTTAGGATTACCAGATAAAATGTAGGATGCTCAGTTAATTTGACTTTCAGATGTACAATGAATATAATTATTTTAATATCAGTGAGTCCTCATACTCATATTAAAGTACACATACTTATACTAAAATAATTATTCTTTGATCATCTGAAACTCAAATTTAGCTTATCTTTTCTTTGCTAAATCTTTCAACCTTAGCAGAACATGAGATGTAAAATGTTTAGTTATCTAAGTTTTGGTTTGTTGTTTCTTTTGGTCTACTTCATGCCAGTTTCATGATTAAGACAAAATATTTTGCTAGTTTTAGCTATCTGTTTCATATGGTGGAAATATGAAAACTTGATACTTCTGAAGAATATAGAAAAGTAAGGTTTTTATATTATATGACCATATACCATACTTTTATTTTGTTTTTACTCTTGATTTGAATTTTTCTCCTAAGCAAAAATGGAACCTATACTCAATTAAAAAGCAAACAAATCAAATAAAACATAACCCAAACTAAGCATACCTAAAGAACTCAGAAAGCCACAAATAAACACACCATCTTTATTACACTGGTCATCCTCTAGAACCAGCCTCTCTGTTCTGGGCAAAACACTGGTTGAGTCATGGGACATACACTTTGAGTCCTAGTGCTATCCTTACCAGCTCTATGGCCCTGGCAGGTGTCTTAACTCCTCCCAAGACTCCCTGTTCTTATCTATCAATGAAAGGGCTTGAAAGATTGATAGCTAAGGTCTTCTGCAGACCTGAATTTATAGTAGTTCATGGTTTCAGCTTCTGATTCCTGGCCGATAATTATGTGTTAGTGTCACTCATAAGTCTTGTGCTGCTTGTGCTAGTCACAATAACCAAGTTTTGGAAACAGCCAAGATGCCCCACTACTGATGAATAGATTAAGAAAATGTGTTATTTATACAATATGGAATTTTACTCAGCCATGAAGAAGAATGAAATCTTATCATTCATAAGTAAATGGATGGAACTGGAGAACATCATCTTGAGCAAGGTTAGCCAGGCTCAGAAGACCAAAATTCGTTATGTTCTCCTTCATATGCAGACTTTAGATCTAGGGCAAATGCAGTAGTGTTGTTGGACTTGGGTCACATGCTAAGGGGAGAGCACATACAGGAGGAATGAGGTTAGGTAGGAAACCTAAAACTTGAAAGTGGTTGATGTACCCACTGCAGAGGAGCTAATACAGTAACCCTAAAACAACAAAGGTCACTATGGGAAGGTGACCAGGAAGTAATGAAGAGGTCTGGTAGAGATACATCAATTCGAGTTGTAATACACTGTGCATGGAAGCAATGCTAAGAAGCTCTCTGTATAGCCATCCTTATCTCAACTAGCAAAAACGCTATGTCTTTCTTATTATTGCTTATGTGTACTCTTCAACAAAATTGGAGAAAAGGGTAGAACAGGTTCTGCCTGGAAGTGATGAGGGTGGGGGGAGAAGGAGAGGGTGGGGAACAAGTTGTTAGAAATGGCCTAAACAATGTATGCACATATGAATAAATGAATAAAGGAAAAAAAGTAAGTCTGTGTGGCTTGATTAATTTTGCTTGCTTGTTTTGTAAACTTTGCTGTTTTTATATTGTCATTCCTCTTTATTCAAATCGATTTAGTCTTCACCTTTGATAGGTGCAATGATGTCATTCATGCAAAGTAGCAATTCAAATTTAAATCCAAAAGAAATCTCTTACTAATATACACACTTAAAGGCTAGGTCTGTCCTTTGAGTGACATTAGCATTTCTCCCTGAGGATTCCCAGGCTCATTCAGAAATTTCATGGTAGAATTAATAAGGTGTTTTCCATGGGTGCAATTTTCATGGCCCAATTATAAACCAATCTTTTAAAGAGAATTGCAGAGTGTGAAAAGAAATGTATGTAGATGACAACTTTAGACACTAGGACAGTGCTACATAAAAGAGATGTTTTACACTGTAACATAGGCTCACATAATTTTTCCCATTTGTATTGCTACATGGAGTGCCCTAAGTGCAGTTCTGATTCCTAATAGTTATTTAAAGAAAAATAAAACTGTAGACATCATCTATTCTCCCCCCTCCTCTTTCTCTCCCTTCTTCCTTCTTAAAAAGGGAGCCAGCCCTGGTGCAGGTAGATGACTGGCACAAAGGTAAACTAGTAAAAAAAAAAAAAAACTAGTTAAGGGAGAGATGGGACCATGTAGTAGGTACTTTGTAGGTATAACTGCTTTTGTACAATAAGCCCTTTGTGGATTAGACCTTCCTCAGATAGATTTCTGCTATATAAAAGGGATTGGAAGACACAGTGTGGTTGTGGGGTTGGGTGAGAGGAACTTACTGAGATGTAATTGGAAGATAGGATGAAGTAGGAGACCTGCCTGGAATTATATTTACATTTCAAAATGCTAATTCTACTTAGGTTGTTTGTTGCACCTTGATGGGAGAGTCATGGTGGTGAGAGAGGAGGAGCTGTTAGAAATTATGGGGTGTTTAAATCCTTCCTGTACCATGTCTTGGCTGTGGCACTGCCTGTGAGATAAGATGTTTTGTTTTATTCCCATTGTACAGATTGTCACCTTCTGGTCAAAAAGCATTTTGTTGACTTACCAAAGGTTGCAGAGTAATGAGGAAAATTCAAACTCAAGTCTATCAGACAGGAAAATCTGCATGTCCCATGTGTTACACCATGCTAATAGGATGGGCACATGATGCAACAACTTTGAAATCCTTGCTGGATGAGACACTGAGCTTCAAAACACTGTGACTGTATTTGCTGCATGTAGTCACATATCTTTCTGAACTTTCTAATCTAAATTAAATTTCCTTAAAATCACTCTGAAAAAGTATGCTAATGCTATATGTCTCTGTTCAAATTGATTGAAAGAAGAAAACAAGGCAAGATTAAAATGGAAAATAAAGCCTATTGCTTAAGTAATAAGTTATTCATTTTTAAATATTCAGATTGACCCAATTCTATTTGTTGGTTTTAAAATAGGTCTATGTTTTCCTTCTGAGAAAAGCTTTTCTATATAAAAAAAAAAATGTTCTTTCTCCTTTATAGGTTTCTTTCTTGCCTCAACAAAATAATAAATGCCCTTTATTTTATTAATTAATTTATCTATTTTACTTAGAACTTCTTATAATGAAACAGTCTCAAAAGCTTAAAGTGGGATGTAGATGTGAAGGTCAATGTATAAGATTATCAGCTTTCAACCACATAACCAATTCAATTTTCTATAAGATCATCCCAATATACAAATATCATGACAATAATTTTTAGTGAATCAAATATATTTGGTGCCAGACTCAGATGCCAACATATTGGTAGAGTAAACAAAACAATGGCATAGGAGTTCATTTGTTCTCAGCTCCACTCCTAACTGACTTATGACTTTAGGTAAGTCACTTAAATTCTGTAAGGCATGCTGTGCCTATGCTTTACATATATTGCCAACTCTAAATTCTCCTTTAAATTCTAAATTCTTAAAAACTCTAAATTCAACTTTTAAACTCAACTCTAAATTCAATTTTTCATTAGAATTTGAAATTTTGATTCATTGACTGGTTTCATAAACCAGATATTTCCATGTCAATATTTTAAATGGTATATATTTCCAGTAGCTACTAGGGACAATGCAAAGGCCCCTTATTTTTTTGTCAGTGGTTCTCAAAATGTTGTGCCCAAGCCTCCAGCATCAGTATCACCTGGGAACTTGTTAAAAGGGTCAATTCTCAGGCCCCACCTCAGACTCACCAAATCAGAACTTCTATGGATAGTACTTGTGTTTTAATAAGTGCCCCAGCTAATTGGGAACCACTGTTTTCTTATAATAATATTAAATAACTATTTTAAAGAACATAATAATTCCTACATTATTGGACTGATCTCTTCACAACTCAATGTCTGCCTTGTCTGTATTCACAAGGAACCCTTAAACAGAAGAGAGGACCGACAATGGATGATTCAGAAATTAACAAACAAGGTGGGTTATACCTCCATTTTCTGATGAAACACTTTCTATTCATGTGTTTCTTGCATCTTAATGTCTCTTGCATCTTCTCATAGATATTTTTGGACTGAGTATTTTCAAATAAGTTCACATTGAGTAATTATGGATGAGTAATGAACTGGCATCTAGAAAATAAGAAAAACATCCCTTCAAAAATTCACAAGCCTGTAATCCAAGAATTCAGGAGGCTGAGCAGTATGGCATCTCATGAGTTCCTTACCAGCCTGATACCCTATCTCAAAGATAGAGAGAGGGGGAGAGGGAGAGAGAGAGAGAGAGAGAGAGAGAAGAAAGTATGAAAGAAGAAAAGAAAGAAATGAAGGAAGAAAGAAGGAAAAAAAAAGAAATCCTACTGTTAAATATCATGGGAAACTCAGGTATACCACAACACAGAGTAAGGCATGAAAGAATGCTCCCAGAAGAGTAGAAGTGATTGAATTGATATTAAAGCAGTAATTTGAGGTGTCATGGTGGACACCAAAGGTCATGGTGTTTTATTTATTATTGCAATTATATGAGCAATAAAATTGCAATAGGCAACAGGGTCCATGCGGTTTTGTCAGCCTTCCATGTGGTACTGCTCCCCTGATCAGCACTTCTGATTTCCAGGGGCTTGAGTCTAACAAGCAGTCTCAGCAATACACAGATTAACACATTTGTCCAAGAAAGAACAGTTTCAAGCTGGAAGTTGTTTTTAAAGATGTGTGACTTTGTTCTTTACCAAAGTGGAGATTGTGAGATTCTTTTTATCAATTCCACATGGGTTGTCATCTTGGCACAAATCAATTGACTGGGGGGTCTGCAATCATTCCTCAACTCCTGAAACAAACAAAGGTGGATTCCATTATTCTAGGCCCCCTAAGGATCAGCCCTCTTCAGAAGCATTCAAGAAAGAAGGAAGCTTCAGGTTAGAAGACTGCATGTTAAAAAGCTGTTTATTAAAAGGGCTGCATGTTGATTAGAAAGTAAGAAACAAAGCTAAAATGCTCTTGCATTTTCACATGCATTAATTGTGCTACTATCTTTGGCTCACAAAATAGTATGTTATAAAGACTGAAGTGACCATCTTAGCATGTTGAAAATGCCCATTATTAATATGGATTAAGAAACAAAAGTGAAGTCACCTAGCAATAAGTTATGCCTATCAAAAGATTTGTTATCTTTTATTCATACTCCAACAACTTTTGAATAATAATTTCTGTGGTGCTCTTGAGTGCCTTTCTACTGGTTCTGAACTTTAATGTAATCCTTCCAATCCTATAACATCTCTTTTTATATTTATTTTACATTCAATAAAATGAAACAGCTGGAAGTCTTCGTGTTACCTCTTACTTATAATTCATCAGTGGAATCTTCTTAGTATGGTCAGCCAAGTATGTACTACTCATATGTATACTGACAACACATACTGTTCACCCCCTGTCCTCTGAGTTCTGAGCTCCCTGCTCTTCTCTGAGATGTGCAGTTCCCTGAGTTTCACTCTTTACATTACATGTGTCACTCAACCAAGAGAAAGTCCTTTCTTTCACTTTGCCTAGGAAACCCCATACCACAGCTCTCACAATTTTTATTCTGGAGAGCCTACCCCATGCTCCTAAATTGGATCCTGATCCTTGCCATATGCTTTCAAATAATCTTATAGATTTGCCTTAGAGTAATTATTTCATTAATGCCTGTCTTACAACATAGAGTCCATTATTTGTTCATCAATATATCCCAGCACTTGACAGCCTGCTTGCTTGGCTTATCATGGGCAATAATCACTGCCAAATTTTTAGCAGAACATAAGATTGGATATGTTTTAGAAAAATAATCCTTGTAGTAAGTTTGGAGGTCAAACTGGAGAATGGATTGATTAATAATGGGGAGTTCTATTAGGGAACTGTTGCAGTTTTTCAGGAAGGAGAAAGGAAGAAAAATAGTCAATTCATTGTCTATGTACTCACTTGCCAAATATTTATTGAGTGCCTACAATTCTATATATCAGATAATATACTGGGTGCTAAGGCAATAAAAGCATTCTGTTTGGAAAATGGATTGTGGAGATGTTAACAGCCCTGGTGCAGCCTGCGATCAGAAGATTTCCAAATGCTTTGTACCCCACTGGGAAGAATCCATGGCAGGACACATAGGTATAAATGGAGTTTATTAAAGTTAGGAAAGGGAAAGACAAAGGGAAGCATGTTGAGGCCCAGGTGGAAGTAGGAAGCCAAGAGCAAGTGTTTCTGCCTTTTGGGTGGTTTTAAAACCTATGATATGGCTGGGGATGTAGCTCAGTGGTTAAGTGTTTGCCTGGCATGCACAAAACCCTGGGTTCGATCCCCAGTACTACAAAAAAAAAAAAAAATCCTATGATAATCTATGGGAAAGGGAAGAGATTCCCAGCCAATAATCAGTGATTGGGGAGGAGCATGGGTGCTTAGCCAAAGCATGGGTAGTTTTTTTTCTATGAGCCCCAAACTTTCCCTACTTTAGCCTGCCTCAGATTCCCCATGAAAGACAATATTCCAAAAATTTATTTGGGGGGGGTTGCTGAGGGGGTGGTCCATCTTCAGTATCTGTTTCAAGCTGACAAGGAGCAGTGGACCCTACCTACAAGGAGGAAATTGTCTCTCCTATTTTTTCCTTGGGACTTATTTGGACACAAGATGTCTGAATTATTGTTTATTATAATTAAGGTTTCTCGTGGAGATCTGGGTTGTTCGTGGAGATCTCATTCATTTGTAGAGATCAACAGCCTTGTTGTCCCATGATTTGGGTCCTAAAGGCTTTCATTCTAGAAGAGATAAATCTGGTTTAGAAGGCATGACCAGAACCTTATAATGATAGGATCATCAGAAGGGGCCCTGCCAGGTATAGCAGGAAGGATAATGAACCTAACCTTTCATTTTGAAAAGTGATAGAGCCTTATGTTTACTTTGTCTATAGGTGTTTATATCTGTAGCTATTTTTAACTTTTAGATGGCTCTCTATTTTGGACTGCTCACTATAGTGGCCAGTTAAGGGCTGACTACATCTGGGGCCAGGTGTACCAGGGGGCAGGTGTTAGTCCAGTTAGAGAGTAAACATCAATGAGCCACTTCTGTACAGAAAGAAGACTCACAGTGTTCCCTAGGCAGAAGATAGATACCATTAAAAGTTATATTCCCTCTGCTTAAACAGAAGGCCTTGGCCAAAGACATGAGTTTGCCTTTTGCCAGAAGCCTAGAAGGCTTAAATATTAGAGCACCTGCATAAGAACCCCTTTTTAAAATCTCTCAGCTTTGGTTATATTTAGAGATCTGCAATAATTGACTCCATCTGGATCTGGAGAAGTCCCCTCATTTGTTCAGTCCTTTTGAACTGTTTTGTGTGGCTGAATGGCACTTGTTCTTCTGAGAAGTCAGGGGAAACTTACCACTCAGGGGTTGCATCATATTAAACTGTTCCTCTGAACAGCTGTCTCTCAAGATTTTGCCAGTTTGGCAGTTTTGTCCATCGGTGGGGGAGTGGCTTCTCCTGGAAAGTCCAGAAAGTCAGATTTTGTACCCCAAAGGAGGGGGAGTCGACCAGATAAATCAGTGCCAATGTGACCTTTCTGGCCAAATTAAGCAACAAAGAGACTTTTAAAAAATGGCTTTTAGGCTGGGCTTAATTAATTTAATTTCCTGTCCCATAGGTGATGTACCAACACATTTAAATTGCTGTAAAGTGTCAGCAGACAATAGTTAAAAAGCTTTACAAGGAAAATACAAAATGATCCCAATAAGAATATCTCTCCGCATTGACAGATATACACTTGTCAGAGTCATTTTCCATGGGCTTCTCTGTAAATGTCCCAATAGGACTAGAACTATAATGACAAAACTTAAAGTAACCATGGTTAATAGTTTAGCAATTAATATAATAATATAGTATTACTAAACTTCTCTCATTACAATTGGGAACATGTGCACAAACTTGTAAAAGAAGCTAAGACACTGTTTTGGTACAGTGTCTTTTTATAACTATTTTAGAAGGCTTATATACGTGAAGAAGACAAAGACACGTAATATATAAAGGAGCCAGTAGCAGCATCACAGTTTAAACCTTGAATTTTGGTTAGGTAAAGTAACAAGTTAGTGGTGGTCAGTACTGTATTAGCAAAAAAACCTAAATTCTCCAGTGGTTAAGGGAAGGCAGTGTCAGTAATTTCAACTAGCTCCTGTTTTGATGCTCAACTGCATATTATGTACATAAAACAATTTTTAGCTAGCCAATGCCAAATAAACCAATGTTTATCCAATGAACAGATGTCAGGCCTAAATGGCACAACTTTTAGCATTTGTCATAAAGAGCAAAAATATCAAAGACCTTATTAGATAGAATGTACCTTAGATAAACAAACTATAGCTATTTACATGTATATACTTCTAACTCTAAATGGTTTTATGACATTTAGATACACATATCAGGTACTAGCAGTATTAAAACTATTTACTTAGTTTAAACTTAGTTCCTTTACTGTTATCAGAAAAATACCTCAGGGTTTTTGTGTCTAACAAGAGACTAGTTTAAGCAGGATATAAAGAATTGTAAATGATCTTGAATGATCTATGAAGAGAACGAGTCATCCTTCTTATTTTTGGTTAGTAGGATCGAAGCATCTCCCAGTATTTAAGGATACAGCCAAGTGAATATGTTCCCCTATACTGACTGGTGGAAAGAGAGAGAGGGAAAATGGAGGGGGAGAATCCATTAACCTCTCTATCCCTGCATGAGGGCTCCTGAGAGGAATTCCCTGTGCTGGTTGGTGGAGAGTGAGAGAGAGGAAAAGAAAAGGAGTAAAGTTGCCCTTTAGTAGAAAGCAAGATCAATTCCAATATCTTTTGGGTGTCCCCCTTATATCTTGAAAGTCTCTTTTGCAGGTTCTCTAGACTGGACTTGTCTTAAAGGCCCTCAGCAGATATCTCTGTGAAACAAGCAGTGGAATCCCCTGACTTCCAAATGGCCAGTCTCTTGAACCCCTGCATGAGAGGTCCTAAGTGGGATGCTGATCCTGAATGCCATCTCAACTATTAAACCGTCAGAATTATTATGACAGTACAGAATCCAAATTGTTCCAAGGTAAGGTTGGCTGATACAAACCCATTGCTTGTGATCAGCTTTCACATCAGGCCATGGGGTTGTAGTTAGCTTGTAAATTTGAGCAGAATGGGGGGAAAAGTATAGCATCAAAAATCTGACAGTTATTTTGATAAAACAAAAACCCATTTTTAACCACACAGTAGTACTTTAAATTTTGACCTTAGAAAACTTTTAGGCAAACTGTAAACTATAATCAACCCAACACATATAAACATACAAGCTTTAAGACCTTAATTTGAATCTTGAAACAACCTTTGTAAAAACCCAAATTTAGATAACACTGTTTTATATAAAAGTCTTAGTAATTTTATACCTTAGAACACCTAGGAACAAAATTTAATTAAAACATCTTTTTAATAATAGCAATCTACAAGAACACATGGGTCAATAAACCTAATTATAAAACAGTTAAATGTAAATTACACATTTACATTTAAACTGGAATGGAACTGGAGAACATCATCTTGAGCGTGTTTAGACAGGCTCAAAAGACCAAAAATCCTATGTTCTCCCTCATATGTGGACTTTAGATCTAGGGCAAGTGCAGTAATTTTGTTGGACATCAGTCACACGCTAAGGGGAGAGCACATACGGGAGGAATGGGGATAGGTAGGAAACCCAAAACTGATAGCATTTTTGTCCCCACTGCAGAGGAGCTAACATGGTAATCGTAAACTGGCAGAGGCCACTATGGAAAGGTGACTGGGAAGTAGTGAAGAGGTCAGGTAGAGATGAATCAATTCAGGCTGTAATACACTTGTGCATGGAAGCACACAATAGAATGTGTGCTTCCATTACACTCACAATAGAATGAAACAGATTGAGATTATTATCTGTAAATTTCTTTTAGTCCTAAGGCAAGGAATATTTAGTCCTGGTTGGGATTAGAATTTTAGGTAATTTTTGAGATAGTTGTGCACATTAACTTTATAAAACTAGTTTAAGAACCATCCTAAAGACATCTGCACACTCACACATACACACAACAGACATACAGATGTTATAACCTAGGCATGCCAAAGATATAGTGTGCATAATGAGCTCAAAAAAGTAAAAATTAAGTGGCCATAATTGGTAGGAGACAAAGACATATACAGAAAATACACACAGTGGCACACAAAACAATCACATTAATTCAGAGTGTACTCTTAAACCATTTTTTGTCATTATCTTTAGAAGATTAGTCAGCTAGATGCCTAAGTAGTTTATAACAGATTTTTAACATAAATACTCTATTTTTGGCCCAATCTTTAACAGATTAATGTATCAAAAGCAACATTATAAAAACTATATTAATTTAGAGAATTTTAATCATAAGTTATAATTTTTTCTAAAAGATGGCAAGATGGCATCACCCATGAATTTTCCTATTCTTGGGGACTGGCAAGATGGCACTGGACATGTGGTGGCTTCATCATGGTGGCAGCACTCCCTGTGATCACATGACCTCTCCAAAGGGTCTCTCAAATGGAACATAAAGACATGTTACATGCAACATACAGGCTCAAAATAAACAGAAATTCTCCATCAATTACAGCAGGAACCAGTAGACTACTCAATGTCTCTCTTAACCACACAATGACCCAAACTCAGAAAAACACCCCAGGGCCAAAAGAATCCAAAACTAAGAGTTTCTTAGTAAATACTTTAACCTTAAAATCTGACCTCATTATCCTCACTTTAGAGACAAGGCCTGAGGTTGGTTGGGTGGGGCATGCCGTCTCAATCACAGGCTGACCAACATGACTGAAGCCTACCATTGTTAGCATGCTTCCTGGGCCATGTGGCTGCCTGGGCCCGGGAATCAGAAAGTGAGCAGAGAGAAGGGAGAAGGATGAGAGAAAAGAAAATGTGCAGACACATGACAACCACAGGAAAGAGGCAGCGACTACAAAAGACAATAACTAAAGCTTCATGTGCAATCCTGACTGCCCTCTCCACCTGGATGAGATGGTGAACTTGCGCCCTGCGTCACTGGCCACCACTGTAATTCTGCCCTTCCCAGCTGTGGACTTGGCCACAGCAGCTTGTGGGTGTGCATAGGCCCCACATTGTCTCATGCCACATGGGGCTGAGCTAATAAAGTGCATCTCATCATCTCCCAGCAGCATGCTCTGGGCAAAATGCTGATGCATAAGGAGCAGGGAGGAATGGCTTAGAAGAAAGCAAATCAATAAACATAGCATTTTACCTTTTTAACTACTCAGCTGGCTTTACCAAAAATGTTAACAGCACTGATGCAATCTGTGATCAGAAGATTTTCAAATTCTTCAAATCCCACCAGGAAGAACCCATGGCAGGACACATGGGTATAAGTGGAGTTTATTAAAAGTTAAGGAAGGGAAAGACAAAAGGAAGCATGGTAAGGCCCAGATGGAAGCCAGAACCAAGAGCACATGTTTCTGCCTTTTAGGTGGTTTAAAAACCTTTGATAACCTATGGGAAGGGGAGAAGGAGATTCTCAGCCAATAATCAATGATTGGGGAAGGGTATGGGTGATTCCCAGCAAGGGGAGGGTGGTTTCTGAGCCAAAGCTAGGTTAAAATGTTTTCTATGAATCCCAAACTTTTCCTACTTTTGCCTGCCTCAGAGGTAATTTAGAGATAGAATCAACAGGACCCACTGAGTAGAAGAAGAAATTCAAGATGAATATAAGATTTTTAATTCAGTAACTATATAGAAGGTGATTCTATTAAACCAATTTTAAGACTTCAGAAAAAATATGAAATCAGAACAAAAGGTAGAGAGCTCAATTTTGAGCATGCTGAGTTTGAGATGCCTGTCAGATTTCCAAAGGAAAGACCCTGTCTCGAACACCCAGCAAGAAAATAATGACTTCAGTTCCTCCATAATATAGTTTGCATATAAGGAAAACATAGCAATTTTAAAAAGGAATATAAAATAGCAATCTTATTGATTAGCAATAAATTAAATATTTACTACTCTATTGCTTCTTTGGTGCTAATTATAATTATATATAACATATTCCAGTGCACACAATTATACTTGTGAATATAAATTATAAAAGTATAAATTATATAAAATATATCTCTTTTTAAAATATATAAGTGAATAATATATTTTTCACCTTTTTTCTTTAATATACTACTCTAGCATTTGTCCCTTTCAAGCAGTGTTTAGGATAGTGCTTAGGGATGTATGTAAATAACAAGTACAATGATAAGTAGGTCTTTTACAGTAAGCTTCAAATTCTTAAGAGATCTAGGAAGTGCCTGAAACTCTAACCATGTAAATCTATGGCATATTGTGTGAGCCAAATCCTTTATCCAAAATGAGAAAGACTCAAGTGAGTGGCAAGAGGCACATGTGAGGCTTAAACTAACTGTAGGAAGACACAGGTGTGCACAGTATTAACATCCCACTTTGCCAAATCTTTAGTAGCACAGGAAGCTTGGGCCAAGCATGCAACAATATTGAAACAGACAAGTTTATCTGGTATCTGTTCTCACAAGTGCATTTGTTTTTTGTTCAATAAGTTATTGTTTAAATACTGGGCTAGAATATAATAAACTTTGGTTTGACCAGAGATATTTTCACTGAATTATTGGCTTGCATTAGGTTTTTATCTGTCCTCCAGTTGTTGAGCATTTTGATGGCTCTTATTTTAACGAGAAGATGTATGAGAATGTCTTCATACATTCAGTCAATAAAGTCCTATTTAGAAGCTACATGGTCATGAACATTGCACTAGACCTTAGGTAGGAGAGAGAAAGTGACAACAGAGAGCATTATAGCTGAAAGGAATTTCACGTGTAGGATATAAGGAAACATGTGTAAAGATACAGACATGACAGGATGTTCAGATTTTGGCAAACAACTCAGCATAGTTGGAACCCTGATCTGGAATATTGCTTGAATGTGAAAGAATGGTAGAGTAACTTGTGTAATTGGCAAGGACCAAACCATGAGGAAATTTTGGTAAAAGAATGATATGACCAGATTAGAAAACCCAAAGGATGAGCTTGACCATGTTGTGGAGGATGGTTTGCATTGTAAGGTGAGGAATCAGAAGAGAAGGCAAAGTGATTAAGCAAGAATCTCTTGTTGCAATTCAACTGAGATTGATAAGCATTTTAGTCCAAGGCTTTAAATATGGGAAGGATGTGACCAAATGAGACAAATCTTAAAGTTGGTTGCAATTGATGAAGGATAAGGTATAATCTCAAGGTAACTGGCTTAATAGAATATAAGTAAGTTTGCTAAGGTTTCTCCAAGTAGCACATTTTCTCACATTTCTAGAAGTTAGAAGTCTAAAATCCAAGTGTAAGCAGGGCTTGTTCTTTCTGAGGATTTTGGAGGAGATTCTCCTAGCTCCTGGTAGCTTGCTGGCAATTGTTGGCATGCCCTGGAATATGGAAGCATCACCTCACCCTCTGTCTTCATTTTCATACATTCTCACTATGTTATGGCTACTTCCACATTTCCCCTTTTGATAAAGGACACTGAGACTAGGAGCCTGCCTACTCCAATATGATGTCATTTCAACTAATGACCCTTTTTCTAAGCAGGGCTACATCCTGAGGTACTGAGAGCCAGGACGTCGTCATGTGGATTTTTAGGGACATAAATTTGTAACAGTTATGGGGATGGGGAATTCATTGAGATACATCAGTTTTTACAGAAAAATGAATAATCCATCATTGGTTACATTGAGCTTGAGGTACTTCAAAGAATATTCAAGTAATGTTTTCTCTAGAAATGGATTTATGAATCTGCATTATAGAAACCATGGCCTGTCAAAAAGAGAGACTTTGGCCACATTGCCTTCTGTAATATCTTTCATTTATCTTTATTTAATTTAGAAAGCATTTAGGTCATATTTAAGAAGGAAAAGAAATTTAGATATTGATTGGAATTTTAAAAATCGAAAGAACCCCTTCCGGGATGAATTTCATTCAACAGCTTGGTATTCATGTGAAAAACTGTGATTAATGGGCAGGGAGCCCAAACTTTGTGGGAAGAGCTGGGTCTTTTAATTTTTTTTCAGAATATTTTGATTCTATAATATGACTGACACGTTTCCATATGCCTCAAAGCAGCATCTTGTGTGATATTGAAGTTTTGCCTAACAGTTTTCTTCAGAATGCTAAAATATTTAGTCTATTCCTTCATAGATTATTCTTTACAATAGATTTACTGTTTCCAAGGAAAATGTTTCTGAGAAAACATTTATTTTTCATATGTGTAACTCTTCCTTGCCTAACATAGTACTTTATTCATGGTAGATGCTAAATAAATCCAGTTGCTGAACACTTGTATAAATGGTTAGGATACAGACTTCGAAAAGAAACTCCATAACCCATATTTGCATATAGGCTACCCTCAGCACCATGTGGGAATATATTATGTTTGCTAAGAAGTACAAGCAATGCTCATAGATAACTCTAACTCAGGCATCAAGACTTTGCTTTCAGTAGTATGAGCAGTATGGTTAAGCAGAATCATCTGGTAGTTATTAGAAATCTCGGAGGTTGTGACCTGTGTAATTCATTCAGGTCTTTTTTGTGCATCTACATGTGCCAGGCACTTTGGGGCTATACAAAAGAAGCATATCAGAAGGTGGAATCTATGGAGATAGCTAACAGTCAAGATTGTTGGGGGAGGGGAGTGGCCCAAACAATGTACACACATGTGAGTAAATGTAAAAATGATAAAATAAAAAATAAAAAAATAAACAAACGATTGTTAGAGTCAGACTAGCTTCAAATCCCAGCTAGATTACTCTCTGGCAGTATGCTTGAGCAAATTGTGTGACTTCTATTAGCCTAGGTTTCTCCTTTATGACATGAAAATTAGAATAGTATCCCTCTCACAGGGAGCAATAATAAAAAAAGATTAAGGAACATAGAAATACTTAATAAATAGTCGGTATTATTATCATATTGATCATCACAATTGTACTAGAGAGCTGAAGGTTCTAGGCACTTCCTGCATCTGATCAGAAACCACTGTAGAAGTTAGGAACAAGAGGAGATGAAGTCTTAATTGCTTCAGGTTTTTAGAGTACAGAAGAGCTACTGTAAGTGCTTATCTGATCTAGGAATGTCTCTAGAAGGAGAGAAGGCTTCAGTGCCCCTCCAAAAGATGGATTCTGAAAAGAAGATTGAAAGGATGAAATAAAAATGTACTGTCAAAACTGTGTTATTTTAGGCACTTGGCTGATCTTGACTTCTCTGAAATCTGTTCCTCAGTACAATTTCAGCAGAAGCATTGGTTCTCACAATATTTACTATTGTAAGCTTCATCAAACAGCCAAGTGATTTCTTAAAAAATAGAGGTCTTGACCTTTGCCTTTCCCTTGGCTGGGAACTTAATCATTCTTTGGTGAATAATACTGACTCTGTCTGCAGAACCAGGACTTGTGACTGGAGTTCACATGAAGGCCTTGCCCATTTCTTTGCAGCACAGCTCTTCAAATCAGAGCAAATGACTCTTTTGAATCCAGCTCACTGGCAGAGGGGAAGGATGCAGCAAATGTTAAAGAGCTCCTTGCAGGTCTGGCCTTCTGAATTGTGGCTCTACTGCAGCAACTTATGATAAACATGGGCACACATAAGTTTAGAACGGTTATAATTTTAATAACTGATTACAGTTTTCACCCTTTTCTGTAGCCTTCAAGGATATTTTATATGAAATGCTTTTCCACAATTTAAAATGATTTTTTTTTTTTTTTTGGTGATAGTGGGGTTTGAACTCAGGGTACTAAACAGTTGCTCTACTACTTGAGCCTCCTGCACTTAAAATGATTAAGGAAAGTATGGTATAGACACTTATTTTGATCTGAGTCAGTTAAACCCAGGCTCTAATTTATTAGTGGTGTGTCCCTATGCAAGTTATCTTTATTAAGTGTGTCTGTTTCTTCAGTCTGTTCAATAGCCATGGATAGTTGTGCTCTACTCATTATACAGTTTTACACTGCAAAAATGTTTGACACATGATAGGGTCTCAATAAAGTTCAGTTGTCATTATTTCAATGGTAGTAAGGTAGACATTAAAGGTTTTAGTACAAAGGCCACTGAAGCCTTATACTTTTGCTGCTATTATGTCATTTCCTTAACATTTAAATTCAGAAGTAGGATCATAGGATATCCTGGTACAAAGAATGGCAAGTTTTGAAAATATTTTCATCCAGTGAATAAACCTCTCTTTTTTTAATTGCTTAGTTTTTTTGTTGCCACAATTTAAAACAGTGGCTTAAAACAACAAGCACTTCTCAGCTAAGTAGCTAAGCACAGCAGGCATGCATTTTATGTGTGAATTCAACGTGCAGCAATTCAGGCTGAGTGGCTTTGCTAGTTTCAGCTACACTTGCTCATGTGTCTGGGAGTAAGCTGGCTATTGACTGATTTAGCCTAGGTCTAACCAGGTCACCAAGATCTGTTCCACCTGTCTTCCATCCTTCTCCTGGGACATGGTAGCTAGACATGGTCTCATGGCGATGGCAAAGACACAAGTGTGGAATAGTTCTGTCACCTAAACTCTCTCCTATGCTCTGCTTCTATTACATCTACCAACATCTCTTTGGCCCAAGCAAGTCACAGGACTAAGCAAAAAGTCAAGGGGCAAAAGTGGTCACCCTTAGTATTAGTCCAGGTTCTTCAGAAAAGGCAAACCAACAGACTACAGTAGCCTACTCTGAACAAGAAAGAGGGTAATGATGTAACCCAAGTCTGAAGCCAAAGACCTGTCAGCCCTCTGAAGAGGTGCTGGTATAAGTCTGCACACAAAGTATGAAGAACCTGAAGTCTGATGTCCAGAGGTAATGGTGTGCCCACTCAGAAAGGGTTGAATACCAGTGACAGATTCCCCCTTCTACTTTTTCAGTCCATCTGAATCCCCAGCCTACTGGATGGTTCTGCCCACATCCAGGGTAGGTCTTACCCCATGCCACTCTTCTCTGGAAACATGCTCACAGACAAAGGTGTGTGTTTATCTAATTTTCCAGATATTTCTCAATCCAGTCAAGCTGATAGCCAACGTTAACTATTACAGCCTACACACAGAGGGAGATATAGTAGGAGGGAGGCACATTGGAAAGGACATGAATTATATTGCAGGGGTGGGGGTGGTGGGAAGGATGGGAGACATGTGATCTACTGCAACTGAAGAGTAACCTGTGGGTGAGAGGACAGTCTTCTTTCTCATGGTGTCTAGATTCTGTGGAATAGACTTTTGCATACATATTGATTATTTCCTGAAAGTCATGTAGTTTGCTTTAGTGCCTGGTTGTTCTATCAATATCAGCAGTGCAGCAGAAAAACTCAATGATTCTCATATAGTCACAAACTAGTATTAAAAAAAATAGGGGTGTTATTTCAAAAATATAGACTTTTCCCAGTAGCAAGAATTATTCCCAACTCTTTTGAATAAGTTGCCACTGATTTAATAGCTAAGATGGGACAGATTGGAATTTTCTATGAATGCTCTGAATTATTTAATAGAGCTATGTGCAAGACTAATTTGTTTTAAGCAACAGAAAAGCCACCAAAGATTAGATTTCTTGTCATTGTCCTCACCTGTGACTGTATCTAAAACTCGGTTTGAATTTGGTCATGACTACATTGATACAGTGCTGGAAGGTTTGAAAAACTCTGGATATTCAAACATTCCATTCTAGAACTTAAAAAGCATGTCAGCCTTCTAATGTAACTCAGGATAGCGCGATATTTCATTTGGTTGGTATTGATGGCTTTTCTTTGTGTTTTATTTAATTATTGTTAGGTAAAACAATAGATAAATATGACTGAAAAAATCATCCATGACAGCTGGTTTTTCGAAGAAGCATATCTTGCTTTTTAGCCTCTGACTTTCGGCCTCCCAGTCCCCCAGCGAAATTTCTTAACCCAGTGAGCAGTGGTGGGGTCACATTCTGGGCTTATGTGCCCTCATTTTCATGCTGCATTCCTCAATGGGCCTTGAGTACTCTAGGAGCTGATAGAGTTTGGCTGTCATTTGAAAATGTTTTCATTCTAACTGTTTTCATTTAGAGGCTAATTTATACTATGCTTTCAAGTAGGCTCAACTCTGTTTCACATTTCTGACATAGAGCACACACATTGCAGTGGTTGGGATGGAAGGAGACAATTCGATCAAAAGATATTTTCTCCATGAAGGAAATGAATATTATTTGTTCATCTTGCAATTTAGGATTCTGGGCAAAATATGATGTTTGGCAAAGGCCCTGGCAAGACAAAAAGACAAATAAATTGCATGGTGTGATAACAGCTTTCTCAATATTAAGGTTTCTTTAAAACAGTGGGTATTGGCTGCAGGCAAAATATTAAGCTGCAAATCACTGGTTTGCAACTCCTTGATCATCAGTTGTAATCCCAAGAACATATTTAATTTCCTATTTAGTCCTAATTTCTCTTTGTTCCTTAATGATATTTCTCTCCACTCAAAATAAGCCATCTGTTGGCAGCAGCCCACAGAAAACAGATACTCCACACTCAGTAATCTTGGAGTGAGTCTATTACACTGTGAGAATGAAAAGACAGCCTCTTTTGAATCATAGGGTCACCTTTAAAATCCTTAATTTTTCTTTTTTTCCTGTTTGGCCATATACAGTGTTGAAAATAAATCTTTCATAGTATTTTCTCAAACATTTGTGACCCAAAGGGCAATATTTTGTGCTGAGGGATAGAGAGTTTATAGCTCTGCTTGGAGACACATTTTGCCATTTTTTTAACCCTGAATTTAATAAATTTTGAATTTGCCATTTTTTTCAAGAAAAAATAAAAGTGGAAGTGTAGACTGAAATTTAAGCTACATCAGAATAATTCCTTCCACTTGAAGGTTATGAGATAGATGGACAGAGTACAGGAGGAAAAGCAATGTGATATGGCACAAGAGAAGATGACATGTTCAAATTTACCCTGCCAGCATTCATTCTTTAACCTTTTACCTGTACTTGAATGGCATTCCTAACGGAAAGAAATGACTCTTTGCTATGAATGGGCACGACAGCTAATATTTCTTGAGTTGTAACTATGTGCCAGACTGAGTTAAATGGTTTATGTTGACTGGATTTTTCCTCTTTAATATTCTCAACAACCTGAATGATTTTCTAATAATATTATTTCAGTTGTAAATATGAGAAAATGGCCTCAGAATTCCATAGCTATTAAGTGTCAGGATTTGGATGACAACCTGGGCAGATTAATTTCAAGGTTTCTTCACACTGAAGATAAAATTGGGAATGGGTTAAAAGCGAAGTTGTTTTATCCTGGGCAACTGCAGGGAACCTCCTAAGAATAAAGAGAAGAATTCAGGTTTTCTTTAAAGAAGGTGTTAGAAATATTAAAACGGACACGCAAAGCACATCACTACCCAGGTGAGTGAGGTAGAAGAGTGTTTGATCTTGCCTTTTGCTCCTTCATGTTTTGAAATGTGATTCCCTCTGATGCCAGTGCTTTAGTGATGGCTGCACTCCAGCTTTAGCTGACTTTCCCATTTCCCAGAGCAATTAAAAGGTAATACCACTATTTTACCATGTGAAGCTTGACATCTGATTCATATATCACTCAGCCTGAAGGCATATTTTTCATACTCACTTGGGTGCATGTCAAGCAGTGAATTGATCTCTTCTAGGATTCAAAAGGAATTCCCTTTTCCAGAGGAGATTCAGGTAAGTGAACAAAATTAATATCCCTATTACTCCCCAACTTCTTTAATTAGCAAGCCATAAAGCTAATAATTATCTTACCTGTCAGCTATCTTGACAGCTGGCTGTTGAGTGAAAACCAAATAAACAGTCCCCCACAGTTTCAAACTGCATAAATTGATATCAAAGTCTCAACTACCAAAGGTCTACTTAGTGTGAAAGCCCATCAGTGGGACCTTCATAATATTTTGGATCCAGTACCTCGGATCCTCCCTCCGTCATGGGTATTCTGACTCGGAAATGTCAGTACATGTTGGAAGTTGCTTCATCTCACAGTGTCCACTGTCAAAATAGTCTCAGCAGCACTAGACAGATGGAACCAATCCAGGGTGCAAAACAAATGCTACTGCAGCCTTTAGAGCACTCCAAATGTAGCAGTACTGGCTGTTCTTATCTCATAACATGCCTAGCGCCATCATTTTCTCCTCTAACAATCTGTTCATGATGACAAGTCCTATCCCATTTTCTTGATGAGGGATCATGTCTCTAGGCCATATGTTGTAACTGGAAGACTAGCCCAGTTGTAGCTTTTTGATTTTTAAATAAGTGGAATTGAACCTCTTATATTACCTCCCATTATCTTAGTACTTATCTCAGTCTGGTTCTGTATCCTAGTAATTTCCCTGACTGAGACAACTAAAGAACATATGTAATATGATCACAAATTTGTAGGCTGGCATAAGTCATCTAATTGGTCTCCTCTGCCAGAATTTTTCATTCCCATTTTCAGAGGATGATCTGTCTCCTGCCATGAGCTGACATGGTACTTCTGACTCTAGCAGCACTGTGCAGCTGGCTAAGACAGATGGATTTCTGTGTTGATCCAATGAAATTTTGCCTGTGCAAACTTTCATTTCCTCATCATTAAGAATTCTTCATTTCAGGACCTATTCTCTGAACTGGTTTCACCTTATCTAGTAATTATCTCTGAATGAACTTTGGTTTTAGGTTAAATACCCTCTAAAAGATGTTTACAACCCAGTAATAGATGAAGAGTCAGCACATTCTGTGCTTTGACTCATCCAAATACTCTTCTCTTATTACCTTCTTCCTATATCCATCTATTTATTCACCCATCCTATCTATCTGTCCATCTATCCGTCATCCATCCATTTGTCTGTCTGTCCATTCTATCTGGTTGTTTAGTACTTATTTTGGAAAGAGTCTCAGAACTTAGCCTTAACTTGTTAACTGGTTGGATGAAGGTGATCTACCTTTTCATCCTTTCTAATCATTCAGTAGCAGACTTTTAGAGTGCTAATCGAAAGTGTTTGATATTCCACAATTAAAACATAGTGATGTCAAAATGTACACACATTCTTTAAAACTCCTTCCTTTGAAAGGAGTCTTCATATTACTTCCCTTTGAATCTGGGACAACCTTAGTGATGTGCTTTCTTAAAAATATTTTTATGAGCATATATTAGTTGTACAGGGGGGTCTCATAGTGACATTTCCATATATGCTTACAATGTACCTTGGTTAGGTTCATCCCCACCATCATTCTCCCTCATCTCCCTCTTCCTACTTAAAATGATTTCAACAGTTTCAAGGTTCTATCTTCATACAAGTATTGACTATATTTACCCTTCTTTACCCTCTCCATTCCCCCTCCCCTCCTACTAGTATCCTCTGCCCACATGACCAATTTTACATTCTCTTCCTTCATTATTTAAGTGTATACTCACTGTTCAAAGGGCTTTTGCCATGTTATTTCACCAGTGCTCCATTTACAGGTTTTCAATACTCTATTTTCAACCTTAAAAATTTCAAAGTTATTGCACATTTCCATTTTAGGATTCTCTCCAAAGGTCCCTATCTTGACCTATCTTGAAGGCTCTCATATTTTGGGTTTTCTCCTTTAGTATGTGTTGCTTCTCATTTCATATGAAAAGAAAAGAAAAGAAAATGATACTTGTCTTCTGTCATCACATTTTCCATTTTCTTTGTCCTGTGGGCATTCATTTATTTATCTAATCATTATTTCTTTACCAGCACTTCAGTGAATATTCAGAAGGGATTGGAGAAGGAGACTTGTAAAATCATGGGTTGCCCATTTACTGAACTAAATGACTGACCACGTATAAGACAGAAGTCTCATAAGATTATATCAATCAGGACTGTGCACAATGGCTCACATTTATAATCCCAGCTACTTGAGAGACAGAGATGGAAAGATTGAAGTTTGAGACCAGGTCATGCAAAAAAGTTAATAAGACTCTATCTCATGGAATAGGCTAGGCATGGTATCACACACCAGTAATCCTAGCTGCATAGGAGGAATAGATAGGAAGATCATGGTGGAAGATTGTGGTTTGAGGCTGGTCCAGACAAAAAAACATGAGATGCTAACTGAAAAATAACTAAAAGTAAAAAGGACTTGAAGTATACCTCAAGTAGTAGACCACTTGCCTAGGAAGCTGAGTTCAAACCAAGTAACACCAAAAAAAAAGGATTATTTCAACTACTTGATGTTATCTTAGTTTGCTTAAGTACACTCGATGCTGGTTTGCACAGTGACAAAATCTCCTAATGACTCATTTCCCACAATGTGTCTGTGTTACTTACCAGAGCCCCTGGCCATACGGCCTTGGCTATAACATATGTATAAATCAAAAAATGAATGCACTTCAGTTTTGGCCAAAATTGGCGAGAGAGAAATTTCTGCATTACATCTTAGAGAAAAGATGAAACCAAAGCCAGGAAGTATGCAGAAGGAGATTTAGCTATGGGCCCCATGGGTAGGGCGTCTTCGCTCCCAGCTTTTTCCTGTAGTGAACTAGAACTAATAAACACAATGTTTGAAAATGTATCCTAATTCTTAGGACAGCCCATTATATCCACACTTTTAAGTGATGCATGTCTAGACTTCAAACTTCATGTTTTGTGTATGGGGCATATGCCTTAAATCTCTACTGATAGTTCATGTTCCACGTATAAGTGTTTCCTGCCTGTGTGATCAAATTAAATTATCATTTTTTATTTATGGTTGTTATATAAGCATTTATTAGTTTCATATCAGGATCAAAATCTTCCTCAATTTTTTATTCATATACAGTTTTTTTCCTTCAAGGAAATCTATGATTATTTTCTTTTATGCTTTATGAATTAATCAGACCTGAGACATATGTGGAATGAGAGCATGTATTTTCCTTCCATCACAGTTTCCTAGAAGTTCTTCTCTTTCTTAGAAGACAGTAAAGGAAATTAGCACTCCGTTGCTAAAAGTAGCATCTGGGCCTTTGGCATAATCCTTGGGCTGTTTTATTGATAGCTTGTAAGGTTGTTTAGATGCTCATAATCTTCTACTAGTTTTATAGAACACTCTAAAAATGTTTGAAAGAACTTTCCTACCCATGTCCTTGTTAGTAGTCCAGCTGAAATGAAAAGAATTTAGTGTTTTCAAGGGTACCTCTTAACCAGCAAAAAAAAAAAAAAAAAAAAAAATCGGTAAACAAAGAATCTGGTATCTCAGTCCTTCACTGCCTGTATTGGCAACCTGCTTTCTAAAACTTCGTTTATTGGATTTTTCCCTTCTCTATCTCATCTCCTACAACCTCTCATGTACTATACCGGATTATTTCCCAAATCAACTAAGTGCACCCAAGTCTTTGTCTCAGAGCCTACTTCTGAGGAAACTCAAACTAAGAAGGCAATTACAAAGACAAAGTACTATTATCCCTTGTTGAAAATCGAACCTGTTGTGGGGAAGTGAATATGATTTTTTTTTTAATCTAACCATATTACTCTTGTTTTAAGAAGCAACTGATGAGTTTATGGTGTAAATTACATGGTCAATTTATTCTACAAATATTTCTGGAGCCCCTGCTATGTAACAAACATTCTGCTACAGGCTGAGAACACAAGAGTAAACAAAATAAACATATCTCACCACTCTCTATTATATAGAGCATACACTGTGTTGGTGATTTGTGTCAATAGTAAATTCCAGTACAGAATGGGTGATGCTATGGTAGAGGAATTCTCCATGAGGTCAGAAAGATCATCTTTGTTTATTCCTTTTACTCAATCTCTAGCACAAAACTTGGCATGCAATGTGCATTTTAGATATATTTACTAAGTAAAAAAGATACATTCAAGAATGATTTTGTATTTAAGGACTTGCAAAAACATGAAAAGGTTAATGGGATCAGAATAAAGAAGATTAAAGAGAAAAACAGGTGTGTAAGCAATAACTTTATCCTAAGAGTAACAAGAGATAGGAAGGCTTAGGCAACAGAGGGACACAATAGTTTGACAACTTCCCACATCCATTTCATAGAGACCTACAAGGAGTGGATCAGAGCCAGCAAGACAGGGATCAGAAAAACCAGTCATAATCCATATGACAGATGACAGGGACTCAAATTGGCAAGTAACAGTGGGGATGTGGAGACATGTCTACCCTGGAAAAAGACTTATTCACATGGATGAGGTTCGATATTTGCTGAATATAAAAAGTGCCGATAATGCTCATGCCTGGGGTTCTGACTAGTCCAGGTCTCTAAATCTGGGGCTATAAGGGGACAGATACATTTAAAGGTGATGAAGGTGAAGAGTTCACTGAGAGATGATACTAAAAGAGAGAAGCATTGCTACGGTTGTTCTTTGTTACTTTTCTTTCCACCCATAAAAGGATTTTCTATTTCTCAAAAAGATAAATCCAGAAGATGTTATTTGACCATAGTAGATAGCTCATTCCCTGCATAAATCCGAATGCATTTCAACTTAGATAAAAATTTAGTATGCTAATCTTTTCTACCAAATAAGCATCTTATTTTTAACTATGAATTGTGATAATCTAATCCCACTTGGCAAAAAAGCTATATAATATTCATATTCTTAAACAGAACATGATCATATAACTTGTATATTTAGCATGGCTATTTGTTGGGATGACTTAATGAAATAGATACAGCTTTTTAGGTGCTGTTTATTATTATGAAATTGCCTCTTTTGTTAATGTGAGGAAGGGTACGAAGGTTAAATAGAGTTCAAGTAGCAAACTGACCCATTTAAGGAAGCCATGAGTTAAAATTCTGAAAACTGAGTAAAACTGTCCTAAAAGACCTTTGTTTGGAAGGAAATGACTTTAGCTGTTTAGCCTTGGAGGGAATAAACAGCTATATGCATACTAATCTTGTGAACCTCATGCTATGTTCTCAGCTTCCTTATCTTTTATTCATTTCAAACTACACAGATCTTCAAGGCAGAAAAACCCTTGCTTCTTTGTTGCATTGCTGCTAAAATGCAGAGGCTACATTTGTATGAGTAGAATTTGAGTTATTGTTGATGTTAAACCATTAAGTTATAGGAAGTATCTAGAGTATAAAAGTGCATTATAAATGTATAGTCAATGATGTAAGAAGAAGGTAGGTGAAGAGGGTCCATGTGTGAGGATAAGGAAAGAGTGAGAAATGGCAGAGGGTGGAAGCTCAAACCAAGAGTCAATTGCAACTCCATTTCTCTGATACATAGCTCCATCCAAATCAGAGCAATGACTAATTCCATCTACTTTTTTTTGGTGGCACTAGGATTGAACTCAGGGCCTCCTGCTTGCTAGGCAAGTGCTCTGGCACTTGAGTCATGCCCCTCCAGTTA
Source organism: Castor canadensis (assembly GCF_047511655.1). Lineage (NCBI taxonomy): Eukaryota > Metazoa > Chordata > Mammalia > Rodentia > Castoridae > Castor > Castor canadensis. The sequence goes on along the minus strand of NC_133390.1, from coordinate 141,504,511 downwards.
CTTCCATCAATTCTTATATCTTCTTAGGAATTGGAAGGTGGAGAGACTTATATGGAATCTGAAATTTTTCCTACTTGTAGACTATTTTTTGCACTACTCATTTTCATTTGAGTTTCTTCTTTTCGCAACTTGTTTATGTTTTTATCAATGCAGTTTAACACAATTTTAAAGCCATACTTCCAGCATGATTTAGCATTTTCAGGAATATAAAAAAGGCACACACTGTGTTGATCATGGAGAGCGATGGATGGCTTCTGTCCTTTTCTAGTCTCAAACAGATCACTGAAATCCAGAGGAACAGGTAAGGGGCTGACAGTTGGGACAATGATTTTTCAAATTTATACTCTGAGCTTATCTCACTTATCAAGAAAATTTGACATTAAAAATAACTGTAAATTAACTGTGATTGAAAGTATGTGACATTTACAGCTTGGCATAATCTTCAAATGAAGAACATGTTTATTTGGTTTAGAGGTAGTTTACTCAGGATTCATTGCCCTGATCTTTATCTCTCTAAGGTCATAAATGGGGCTCTTTGAAACGAGTGCATTCCTGACTTTCTCAGACCTGCTTCTAAATTGTGCTTGGCTCACTAAAGCAGAGAGGCTTAGAGGAGGAAAATTAAAATGGGTCATATGCATCTGTGTCCTCTTTGAGGCATGTCACAGAAACAGCCATTCAGGGAACATTGTAAACTGTTTTACCCATCTGTCTAGTTTAATCTATTTGGGGATTAAACCTTCTGGCTTCTCAGAATACAAGGTTGTGCTAGAGGCTCACTTACTTATGATATGTGTTTCCAGAATGCTGATTACACCAATATAAATGATGGAGTTGAGGTATAGTGTTTATTTAAGGAATCTTGGATCTCATGTTTTATATTAAGCTATCTGGTTTATATATTTATTTATTTTCCAAAACCTTAGCTTAAACTGAAGTTGTTTATTGAGAGAATCTCTGGGTATTCATGGTGTCTAGTGGTTGGTAACCAGTAGCTACTTTTAAAAATATTTTTGGTTAAATGCCATGCACTATTTATAGGAATGGGGTTATTCAATGATATTGGAAGAGACCTACTTGAATCATAATTCTTATATGTTATAATGTAGCTCACACCAAATCTATGCTTACTATTCATCTTCCAGGACATATGAAAAGCATTTGAGAAATATTAACAAAAAGAATCACTGTTTCTGTTTTTTATGTGATAACAATTTTCTTTTTAAGAATGAATGTGGGTACAAACTGAACATAGTGTGAAGTTCATTTCTGATGGTACTGGGGTTTGAACTCAGAGCCTTGTACTTGATTGGCATGTGCTCTACCACTTGAGTTACACCCCAGCCCTTTTATGACTTAGTTAATTTTTGACTAGTGTCTCATCTTGTTTGTTTGTTTGGTGAAATTGGGCTTTGAACTCGGGATTTCAAGCTTGCAAAAACAGGACCTCTACCACTTGAGCCACATTTCTGTTCTGGTTACTTTGGACAAGGGGTAACATGAACTATTTGTCCAGGCTGTCTTCTAATTGCAATCCTCCTGATCTCAGCCTTCCAAGTAAATCCTCAGCTAGGATTTACAGGCCTGAGCCACTGGCATGAGGCAGTGTCTCATGTCTTTGTCCAGGGCCTTAGACCACTCTCCTCCTTACCTATTTTTCCATATAGCTGGGATTGAAGATGTGCACCACCACACCTACTTATTTATGGAGATGGAGGGGAGGGTTCTTACTAACATTTTACCTGGGCTGGGCTTGAACTGTAATTCTCCCAATCTCTACCTCACAAGTAGTTAGAATTACAGTTGTTAACCACCACGTCCCTAACTTGTTTCTCTTGACTGGTGGTAATTTGCTTTAGCTAGTGAACTGGAATTCAAATCATACTATGAGACTATTAGGAAAAAGGGAAGAATTTGCCCCTAGAGCCAATTTCCAACTTAGTTGGTTTGAGACTTTTTCCATGAATTTCAATGTCACATACCTAAGGCCTGTATCAGCTTGACATTCAAGATTGACCACCACAAATAGGGTGACTCCAAGTAATCATACAGTCATGAATGATTAGTTATATAATCATTTGCAAAGAGAACTTGGCCACAGCATGAAATAATTTACAAATAATAGGTGCTAATTCATCATTACAATATAACCTACTTCTCATTTCTTCATTCACACAATCACATTCAGTAGAACACTGTAATTTAATGCAAAATTTGAGATTCCTTTAAAAGAATTGTATTCATTCTCCTTAGGTAAAATTCTGTTTGGTAAAATTTAACCCAGTGTGGAAAAAACTAAATTTTCCCCAAATTAATCAACCAATAAAGAAATGGTCAAGTGAACTAAACATAACTTTCTCAAAAGAAGAAATTCAAATGGCCAAAAAACACATGAAAAAATGCTCACCATCTCTAGCAATAAAGGAAATGCAGATTAAAACCACATTAAGATTCCACCTCACCCCTGTTAGAATAGCCATCATTAGCAACACCACTAACAACAGGTGTTGGAGAGGATGCGGGGAAAAAGGAACCCTCTTACACTGCTGGTGGAAATGCAAACTAGTACAACCACTCTGGAAAAAAATTTGGAAGCTACTTAAAAAGCTAAACATTGATCTACCATTTGATCCAGCAAACCACTCTTGGGGATATACCCAAAAGACTGTTACTCCAGAGGCACCTGCACATCCATGTTTATTGTGGCACTATTCACAATAGCCAAGTTATGGAAACAGCCAAGATGCCCCACTACTGATGAATGGATCAAGAAAATGTGGTATTTATACACAATGGAATTTTATGCAGCCATGAAGAAGAACAAAATGTTATCATTTGCTGGTAAATGGATGGAATTGGAGAACATCATTCTGAGTGAGGTTAGCCTGGCCCAAAAGACCAAAAATCGTATGTTCTCCCTCATATGTGGACATTAGATCAAGGGCAAACACAACAAGGGGATTGAACTTTGATCACAAGAAAAAAGCGAGTGCACACAGGGAGATAATGAGGATAGGTAAGACACCTAAAAATATAGCTAGCATTTGTTGTCCTCAAAGCAGAGAAACTAAAGCAGATACCTTATAAGCAACTGAGGCCAATAGGAGAAGGGGACCAGGAACTAGAGAAAAGGTTAGATCAAAAAGAATTAGCCTAGAAGATAACACACATGCACAGGAAATTAATGTGAGTCAACTCCCTGTATAGCTATCCTTATCTCAACTAGCAAAAACCCTTGTTCCTTCTGTTGCTTATACTCTCTCTTCAACAAAATTAGAGATAAGGGCAAAATAGTTTCTGCAGGGTAGCGAGGGGGTAGGGGGGAAGAGGGAGGGGGTGGGAGGTAAGGGAGGGGGTAGGGGAAGGGGGGAGAAATGACCCAAAAATTGTATGCACATATGAATAAAATAAAATATTTTTAAAAAAATTTTAACCCAGTGCTATAAAATAAATGTGTTCTTCAACTTAGATTCAGTTACATCCAGAAAAAATCCATCATAAATTGAAAATAATGTAAGTTGAATATGCTTTTCAGGCAGGGGGTGTGGCTCAAGTGGTAGAGTGGTTGACTAGCTAGCCCTGATTTCAAACCCGAGTACCATCACCAAAAAAAAAGAAAGAAAATGAATTTAATTTAATACACATTTAGCCTACCAAATGTCCTAATTTTGCAACAAAGTACCTTGTAGAATTTCAGTTTTTTCTTCTTGTGATCATATAACTGACCTGATGCTGCAGCTCACTGCCACTGCCCAGCATGACAGAACACAATCCTTCATCTTACTAACCCAGGAAAAAAAAAATCAAAATTCAAAATATGATTTCTACTAAGTATGTGTCATTTTCACAGCATAGTAAAGTTGAAAAATTATGTCAAACTATCATAAGGTGGGGAGTGTCTGTGCAGATAAGGATGACAGGTTAAGACACCTACTTCTTAATCTTAATTTTTTGATTGTGTTGTAGTGCTACAGATTCTGATTCTATTAATGAAAAAATGGCATGGAGAAAAAAATAGCTGTATTTCAAATGTTGAGAAAGGAAAAAATAATACAAGGGGCATTCCATTTGGTTGTAAAGACAACAAGAGAAAAACAACAAACACACAAACCAAAGAAATGGAATGTAACCTAAGTGTGATCTTTTGTTTTTTCCTTGGGCACACAGACCTAGGAAGCTTGCCATTGGCTCTTGGGCCACCTCCAAACCAGAAGTTTAAAAACTGATGTTGCTTGAACCTCCAGCAGCCATATTGGACATTCAACAACTTGAACAACAGGGCCAGCAGAAACTTTAGCCCAACTTATGTTTACCATAGAAAGCATACTGAAATGGTCTCAGATTTTATCTTTCTGAGCTTTTAATGGAATGCAGAGAACATGGAAGGGAGAATTGGGCTTAATTTGGTGCAGCTGTTAGAGTATTCCCTGATCTCCTGAGCTAGTTGTTTGGATTTTGTCTTACTAAACTCCAGTGGATTACTATTGTTAGACAATCACATATATTTTGCTCCTTTATTCATTCTGAGGCATGCTATGCAGGAGTCATCATCTTTTTCTTTCTATGAGTTAGTATTCAGAAGGCACGTGTAACTGGGATGGGCTCAAACAACAGCCATTTAATATGAGCCTACTGTGTATAGGGCCCCATGATAAGCTTTATTTAAATATGACATGCAGTTGCCACCTACTTCTATGTGAGTAATGTAACTAAGATATAAAAAGATGAAAGTCAGAGGTCAAAACATTCAAGTTGTTCTAATATTGTATCAGTGGAAATTCATTAGATCCTGACACAAAGCAAGCACCTTCAGCATGGGCCACCCATGTATTTGGCTCTACCTAGCCAATGAGCATCTAACTACCACCAAAGATATCAGTGGATTATTCATTTCTGGTATCCTGGTGACCTATCACCTGCTGTGGTCTCCCTGCCCACTCTGCCTCAGTTGCCTAACTTCTACTACATGTGTTCTGCCACCCCACAACCTTCTTTTCTATGCATGAAATCATTTCTATTTTGTACCATGCTAGCCTACAGAGAACAGTCATTAATGCTCTTTCTAAACATGCTGGGGTTTCCCTCACCCACATCTTGGTGCAGGGAGTTATTTTGGTTTCATTGAAATATGTGGCAACCTCATGCCAAAGACTTATGTTTTTTTCTTTTCCCTTACGTTTTGTGGCCTCCCCAGAATCTGGTATATTATGATTCTCAGGCAATGTACTTTTGTCTAGTGAACTCTGGGTCTGAAAGTTTTTCCTATAATAACAATTTTAGTAAAATAAATAAATAAGTAATGTTACTGAAGAAATTACAGCATCATTTCCTTGAGACAGATTAGATAGGAAGATGATAGAAAGATAGATAGATGATAGATAGAAGATAGATAGATAAGCTAGACAGATAGATAGATTGACAGATTTTCTGAAGAAAAGGCTAGTTTTAGTGACTTGAGTTATTACACAGCTCTGTTTAGAGCACTCAGTATGTTATGCCAGTAAGCATACATTTTTCTTTTGATACAGTGCACTAAAGTTTCTTAGACTGGAAGGGGATAAGTGCTTAGAACTATTAGATAATGAGGTTCAATAAAATTGTTAAATGAATAATAGTCCTATCCTATGGATAAGATTAGTAACTGGATCACACAAATGTTAATTGAGTGAAATAGATTCATTGTTTCTTTTTAAATTAGTTTTTACCATATTACTGTTAGATTAGGGGTACATTTTGTCTTTTTAGTTAAAATGTTGATGTTACAACATATTTAAGATCAAAGTACATTTTTATTCACTCTATCTTCTCATCTATTTCCCACAGTCTTGCCACTCTATAAAATGGGAACTTCCACCTATTCTTGGAAGAACTGGAGACAAAGAGCTGTGTTCTTTCCTTCATATCTGATTTGTGTTCTTTCCTTCATATCTGATTTGTCTCCCTGGTAAAGAAATGATTGGTTGAATGGCAAGAGGCCTATATCTAATGGTTCCTGTTCCTTTGTTGAGTAGACAATGTACTAAACATCACTGCTCATGTATGGTCACTCATATTGGGCTCACCTTACTTGGTAAGAGTGGAACAGTTCTCTGCTTAAGTATCTATCCTGCAAACTATTCTTAGGCCATTGAGTCCCAATGTATAAACTTGGGGGTCAATGTCGTACTGGAAAGTTTAGTGTTAGTATACCTCAGTTCTCTCATCCATCAAAAAAAAAAATTCAGGTAAGACTTGAAAAGGTAGTGAAAGTAATAGTAAAGCTTTTGAGGAAAAAAATTTATTATAACAGGATAAAAGTAGGGAGAAATAGAGATAAAAGGGAGAGATGGCGGCAAAGACTCAAAATGGTAGTTCTTATCTGTGGTCTTATACTTTCCTGAGCTCGGGAAATACACATGTTCATGTCCAGCAACTTCTAATTATTAAAAACAACAGAGCTGGGTGGTTAAGTTGAGTGCTAAAACTTGGAGATGCCATCTAGGCCTGCTCAAAACACAGAGTCAATAGGTGAGTTTTAGAACTTCCCTTTTTTTCCCTTCCTCTACTCATTCAAAAGAAGTCTTGCAGCTTGTTAACATCTCAAAGAGAAAGGTAAATAGATAGCCCCTTTAAGTCTGGCCATTCTTACAACTTAGCATCTAAAAGAAGATAGGAGCAGGTGGCTAGCTGCTCTGACTTTTTAGTTTTTAATTTTCTCTATTCAGTGTTTGAGTCTGGCCCTTTTAATTCTTACTAAGCAATACAATTTCCCTGTCTCATCATCTATCTGTCCTGCCTCACCCATCACTCATGGAAAGACTTTTGACCTTGTGTCCAAGCTACATCTTGCAATCTAGTCTTCCCAGTAAAAAGGCTGATGTTTTAATCTCTGACTCTTGCACATATTTTCCAATTGATTCCTGGCTTAGAGGTTATAGGGAAATGATGATTAATTCTCCTTAAACTCTATCTTTCATTTAACTAATCAAAATCAAAGACATCACAGGTAAATGCAAGTTACTTTCTGCCCTCAATGCTCAAGATTTTGGTTAAAAAAATAATATGCAATATAGGTCTCTTCTAATTTAAAAAGACAATCATGTTTTCCACCATTTTATGCCTGTTCCCCTGAAAGATCATGAGTTGGAGTAAAATTTGGAGACCAAAATTTAAATATCAACTCTACCAGTTAACTGCTGAGGAAATTTATGTGAGTTATCTAATATTGCAGATCTGCAGGTCCTATGTTATAATAGAAGAAAAAAATTTTAATTGCTCTATAAATTCCTAGTACTTTAATAAAATTGAGTTAATAAATTCATTTTGTAGACATCAGACTATAGTAACATGCTAAAATAACTATTCAAAAGAACAGATGTAATGCTAGTCCTTGATGCTGTTCTCTTCATCTTTAAAATATAACCTGAAAATAAGTCAATATTGATCATGTTCTCTCTGGACACATCAGGTTTTTTGTTGTTGTTGTTCTTGGATACATAATTTTGCTATAAGTGAGCCTGGTTTATGTCTGAAACAGTAGGAGAACAAGTTGAGCAGAGGGCAGAAATAAAGTAGGTGATCAAAGTCAACTGACTCCCAGATGGCCAGATCTAAAAGGCTACAAATTAGTTCTTGCTTAAATTATTTGCCAAAAAAGGTAATATTTTAAGAATCCTAAGTGAAGATGGCATAGAAGATGCTGTGATACTTTCAGTGTAGGCAGGGAACATCAGGGGTTCCATCCTCCCACAGTGGAGGCATTGAGTGTCCTAAGGGAAAGCTTACTCAATGCCCTCAGGAGGGTCCCTCGATAGCACTTTCACCTCCTTTGTCCGAACAATCTTTTTCTTCAAAGTGTTGGTAAATTGGGTTTATTTTCATTCATTGGCCTGGAGTAAGCATGAATTATGCAATTATCTTTTCTCCTTTCAAACAACATGTGCAAAGTTAACCAGAAAGATGAGAAAATTTTTTTCTCCAGGATCCATAGATTTGTTCAGTTTTTGGAATTTTGCAGACAGTTTAGAGGAAGAATATCATTGTTGCCTAGTTCATAGCTAAGTTTCGTACTTCATGTGAAGTCTAACCCAGGAGAGTGGTTACTTGCTTCGACTTTTAAGAGAGTCTCTATTTTGCTTGTACCGATAGATGAAATTAACTACTGACTTGTCCATGTTATCTAACATCATTGGGATCATCTTCCCCTTAATAGGGTATTAGCCTTCATCCTTTGTGATTTTTTTTAAATGAATAAATGAATGAAATGAGATAATAAGCAAAGCACCAAACCAGTTTGGATGGAATTTTTAGATAGTGCCTGTGGCTTTTGTTATTTTATGCTAAGTTATTTGTCAGTAATTATCATTAGACAAGCTACATTGTGGTGAAAAGCTGCTTCTCATTCTGTAACCATGAGAGCCCTGGGGGATGTTCAGGGAATTAAAATAAGAACAGATCACACTGCTGTTTTATCTGAGCTACTGCTACATCACCATTTGATACCCCATGTTGAACAAGCGCCTATTTAGTAGATCCAACAATGACGTATGTACTTTTCCTGGCACAGAATTCTTTGCTGGTCTGTGTCGAGATTGTGCTGAGTCAACATAAAAATCATGCCTGAGTTTTCCTGGAACAAGACTATCCTCTTCCTTACCATCAGAAACAAGAAGGTTCTAATGATGTTATAAATATGGAAAATTTCTTCTGAGCATAGACAGAGAACTTATTCTAGTAAAGAATTTTAAATTTAATTTTCATATATCTGCACTTACTGCCTTTGTGACTGCTTCCCACTAACCCACCCTCACCCACCACCATTCTCAGTTCTGGGGATATTTCTAGCTCAGTTCATCTTGAAGTAACTGCATAAGGCTTTGACAGCTGTCTTTGTCTCTGATGGGATCCTGACGCCTTTGTGATGTGAGGCCTTCATATAAGTATGTGATGTGGAAAATGAAACCCATGTGTGAATACAAAGTTAATTAGTATGAAAAAGTCCCATTTTCCACCACATTTCTTGCCAGAAGCTATGATTAGGAGCACTTAAGCTTTCCAAGTTTCCTAATATTCTTTAACTAGATCCAAGCATGTAATATTCCAAAATATTACATTATAGATGCATGACAAAAGGAGAATGTGTGTTATAGAACTGTTGGAGTTTATTACCATACTTTCTGAACATAAAGATAAATTTCTTTCTAAATGTTTTAAGCAGTACAACTGTTCTGAAATCTTTCGTGGTTGGGGTGACTATTGAAGGCAGGCTTTAATGAAGCACTGCTTTAAAATATAGCTTCAGAATAAGGCTGATGTCAAATTAGCATTTTATCTGTGTTCTCTAGTGGAAATTTTCTCCATGGCAGAGATCAAAATAAGATGTTTGAGCCATATTGAGTAAAATTAGATGGATCTGCTGAATTTGGGGACAGGATCTTTAAATGGTAGTATGTGAATTTGGATGGAGCCAGTGAGTGAGTGACAGAGAACACTGGGAACATCCCATTGTGCATGACAAGTTTTGAGCAGAATTTACACTCATGGAGGTTTTAAGAAAGTCAGAAAAAATCATCAGCAGCTTACCTTTATTGCTGACAGTATAGCTGGCTAGAATATAGTCTCTGCCGTGTGTGTGTGTGTGTGTGTGTGTGTGTGTGTGTGTACAGCAATTAACAAATGCTTATTCCTAGATAAGGATGTGCTGATTCTTTTAAAAATAATGAACTGGATGGTAACAAAGAATTTCTCTTCCCTTGATACCAATGGCAATCAGAGGAGATTAGAGAAAGCTGAGAGATACTAACTTGCTAGGCCACCCCCTTTTCATTTTCTGTTCTTTTCCAAGACTTCCCAACTGTGAAAGTCAAATGTTGCCCCTTTTTCAAGGCACCTTTATGTTGTTCACTGGTAATAACCAGTCCAGAAGGGTTATGATGTGAATTTGCCCACTCCATGTGTCCTTGACTTTATGGCTTTGCAAAGCCTTTCTCTAAATGTCTATCTATTCCTTGTGTTTACATGCATATTTTATGTGAGGATTGCTAAGATTAAGCCAATAAGAAAGGACAATTAGTATACCATCTTAGAAGAAAGATTATAAATTATTTTGGCATTAAAAGTATGAAAGAGTATATTTTGCCTTAGTGGATGGCTAAAGAAATCTTTTTCTTAGTTTGAAAGCAAAATGCATTTTCTTAGCAGGATAAACAAGTTAACAGAATGTGGCACGGATTGATCAAAGAAATAAAATGTTTTATTGCACACGTTTTTCTAGTGCCTTGCTGCAAATGCATGCCTATAAAAATCTTTTAAAAAGTAGTTTGAAAGACAAGGATATAGCACATTGTCTTACTAGCAAGGGAAACAAAATGATCAATGAAAGCAGGGTGAGGTTGAGGGGATCCTTAAGCTATTTTCCATGCATATGATTCCATTTAATCAACCCTGGAACAAAGGATAGATTTTTCTTTCTTTTTTCTGTGTGTGTTATTTCATGTTATTAAATGAGATTTGAATGAACTGAAGTAAATCAGCCAAAACCCAGCTTGGATTAGATCCCCTAAACTTCCTTATGCCCAGATTTTTTCCAGATGGTTTCTCATGTCGCCAGTTTAATATCAACAGTGTGTGACACGCTAGAAGAATGTTTCTTAGACCAGTTCAGTCCTTGAAATATAATTACACTGTCAGTTGCCATCACTGTTACTGTGAAAGTGAAGATAACTGGGGTAAGGATATTAAAATCCAGCCCCAAAGCAGCCTCACTTTCACATAGTGTGTTTAAGAATCTTTGTATATTTTTGTTGCTATCTGTCTACACTGCTATACACACTATACCCCTGATATCTTTTTGACAGCAAAATGCCTGCTGTTCACTTTTTGGTTGTATGTTGAGGAAAATATAAAGGATTTTTACATGATGAAAAAGATTGCATGCTCAAGTCTGTTTAAAAACTCTATAGGCTCTGCTTTTTGACTTTCATTTGTAAGTTGAAAAATGTATTTTCATGTAACTACCCATTTTCGATTGTTTTTATTGTACCTTTGACATTACTTACAGCACATTTTGCAGCTGGGTTTAAAAGCATGTTAGCAGGCAATTGTAGGAACCATGTCAACAAATATGAAAAACAGAACAAGACTAACAAATAAGAAATGCCTGCAGAATCATGATTTGAGGTGAAAATGTAATAGTTTCATGAAGCTGCTTGCCCCTTTTTAAATTTTAATTTCAGTCTTACAAAAAAGTTGCAAGAATGGTGGAGAGAACTCCAGAATATACATTTACCAGACCTCATCAACTGTTAACAGTTTGAACATTTTTCCGTGTGTTTCTATTTCATGTATATATATATATATATATATTCCTTGAATAATATCACAATGCATTATAAATATTTTGTCACTTTAATTTAAAATAATTTATTATTTCCAATGTGTGAGAATATTTCCTTGCATAACCTTGGTAAATTGTCATGCTAGGAAATTAGAGTAGATAAAATGTTATCTAAGAGACAATTCATCCTCAAAGTTTTCCAGTTTTCCTAATAATATACAAGATCTATTGCACTTAGTTGCCATGTACAGTTATTCTTTACTCAGGTTACCATGAAAGTTATTTTTGAAAATGTAATGTATATTTTTTTCTTTTTTTTTGACAGTATCAGGGTTTGAACTCAAGGCCCATGTAGATACTAGGCAGGAGCTCTACCATTTGAGCCATATTCCTAGCCCTGAAAATACAATATTTTAAAGATAACATGGAGCAGCCATCCCAGCAAGTCAACCATCAGGAGCTGTCCGATAGCTCCAGTGCCAAGTGTTCAACACACTTTGTTGTAAATACTTCTGTTTTTTTGATAACTGGCTTGCATCTCATAGATCTTCAACAGACAGCATTTCAAATGCAAATATTCATCTGAAAATAAGTTCCTAGAGCTCTCTGGGAGTCTAAAAAGCTAAACAGTCAAGCAGTCTTTTCAATTGAATATGAAGATTTAACTACAAGCATGACAGTAACCATTAGGGTGATCCTACAAACTTCATGGTGATTACCTTAAAGAAGTGTCTTATATAGGTATTTGCCTGAGGTGTTGGTAAATGAGTGTGTACTCACCTAAGATCGTTGTTTTAGCATGTCACATACAAACAGTATGAGACCCTTTCAAATTGTAGTATGCTTCTGTATCATTTCTTGAGATACAGAAAGTAGAATTGTCAGCTGAGCAATAAATCAGCCATGAGTATTCCTTGGTATTCTTTCAGTAGTGCAATAAGAGGACAAGCTAGTGATCTATTTCACACAAGCTACACCAGGTTTGGAGTTAGGGATCTTGATATTTATTAACCCTGTGGCCTCATTTGCTTCATCTTGAAAATAAATTTAATCAGCCACTTTATTTCTGAGCTACTTTTAGTACTGCAGTGCTATGAAAAAGTTGGAAATCTGTGTAAGGCCAGGGTAAATATAAAGAAGAAAACTGTTAGTTTAATAATTTGTTACTACACCCCAGCTTATCTTCAAAATAATTTATTCAGCTCACTAGTAATAGTATATTACTCCTCAATGAAACACCAGTAGAAATACAATGCAATTTGAAATTGATTTATTATATAACTGAGACTTCTTTGCCACTTTTCATTAATTCCATACCTTTTTTCCAGCTCCACCCTGCCTTTGTATTTATTAATGTTTAAAGAGAAAAGCACACCTCTCGGCACTTCCAGTAGTTGATGTTGTCATCATTTCTACCTTATTGCTGAGCCGAATAAAAGACTCTTTAGTAAATCATTTGTGTAAAGAATGATAACCTGAACCTTATCTCAACATGTTCACCTGTTTCTTTGTAGTACTCCTGTAATGCTCAAAGCAGTTTTCTTCTAATTGTCAAGTAATTTGGCATGTTTATAATGTTTCCTTTTACAGCTATTGATATTGTATAAAAGTATTGTATGCTTGCACTTATCCACTCAGGAAACTGAAGACTACCCCTGTATCTCAAATTATTCTAATCATGGAAAACTAAATATGCAAATTCTGAAGTTACACAAACATGTTTTTTTTTTTTAATGCTTTTGGTATTTTGGTGTTTTATTAAGCAGATTAATGACTGAAAGAAATGCATCTACAGTATTTTATCCTCTTTTGTTTTGAATAGCTGGTATGTTTTCTTCAGAAAATTATTTAAATACACAGGCTCTAGTTAAAAATTTGTGGCCTCAATTCACAGCAGGAGTAAATATTTCGAACTTTTGCATGAATGCTGAGCACAACTTAGTGAGGCATTGTCATTTCATGAATTATATAGAAATATTGCTCTCTTTCATTCATGAAGAGAAGGAGAATCTGATTAAATACTTGAAAAGTGAGAGTAAGCTGTGCGGCTGATGCTGATATCTGAGTGTTCATGTCAGACAAATTTACTCCAGGAAGCTGGGATAAAGCCACAGAAATGGCTTCACTGTTGCCCAGCATATGAAATATAGAGACCCTCCAACACCTGGGAATAATAGAGAATGCAAATAACTCCCATAAACACATTGTGCCAGATTACCACAGTATGTAAACCACTCCCTGGAAGTAACTCAGGAACACTGTCCATGACCATTAACCCTTTCAAGACTCCTGGTTACCTTTCAATGATTACTTGTGTGGTATATAAAGGTATACTCCTGCAACAACTTAAAAGCCCTAATGTGGCTGCCAAATTCGCCTGGTACTTTTTAAGTATCCTGGGGACTGTGGTTGAAACTCATGAATTTAGATACCTACAGGTGTCAGGTAGTAACCCAGGAATGAAGCTTGTAGTGAGGGACCATGGTGAGAGGGAAATGATCTTGCCTCATTAAAGGGGATGATGTTCCTCTAATCTAGTTAATGGATACTAGCTCTGAATGTGGGCCCACAGTTTTCGCTTGTGCTTTCAGAAGCAGGTGACTTAGGTTTTTGAGTGAACGCTTCTGAATCTTCAGTGTGGCAAATTTAATTCAATTAAAGAAAGGCCGTGTTGCCAGACGCCAATGGCTCACACCTGTGAGCTTAGCTACTCACGAGGCAGAAATCAGGTTGATGGCAGTTGGAAGCCAGCCCTGGGCAAACAGTTCATGAGACCTTATCTTGGAAATCTCTAACACAAAATAGGGCTGGCGGAGTGGCTGAAGTGGTAGAGCAGCTGCCTGGCAAAAAGAACGAAGCCCTGAGTTCAAACCCCAGTACCACCAAAAAAAAAAAAAAAAAAAAAGACTGTGTCGACTAAGCTAAATATATCACCAGTTAATGAATTCTGAAAAATTCAAAAAAATATTTTTGTACTTGGGCAAGGAATTTTCTGTTGACATTAGTTAGATAAGAGCCCCAAGGCCTGGTACTCTAGCTCCAAATTTCTGTATAGGAAAGGCCCTACCTTATCTATGGATTTGCTATCTCTGACATTAGCCTAACACTCCCTTATCCAGACAAGGATTTACATGTACTTTAAAAGTCCATCTAGATTTTCCAAAAAAGCTAATACCTCTGATGCTTTGTGTTTATTTCCTGGTACAGTGGGGTCTTCTAGGGTTTAGGTCTTCAGGTTAGAGGAAACACCTCTATACAACACATTGTTCTCCTTTCTATGTTGATACATTACTTAGGCTAGGTTATACTTATAACAAGTTAACACTGTTCAGTGGCTTAATACAACACAGCCTTATCTCTTCCTCTTACACTATGTCTAACATTACATATGTCAACACAGGTGGTTACTCAGTGGCCCATAATGACAAACAGCCTACTTTTTTGTGATACTGCCACCTCAAAATACAGCTTATAGGAATACTCAAGAGCTTAGGAGAAAGCAATGGTTAGGGCATATCAATTTTATCCAGCAGTAACACACAATACTTCAGCTATGGCCCTTTGATCAAAACTGGTCATATAGGCCCAAATGAACTGCAAGGGAGGCATTGCATGAGATACTGGCTAAGTGCTTTTGCTTCTACCATATTTTCCTCATTGTCAGACTCAGGACTGGGGCCTCCATTAGTAACACATAGTTTCACTCTCCAGTCCTTCAGACCTGCCAAGATTGATGCTTATAGGCACGATATAAAAGTTAGCAAAAGAATCTTCTAACTTAACTCTTATGCACAAAGATTGGTGCTTGGGAACACTAATATTTTAGAATCCAAAAGTTTTAAGGGTCTCATTATCTAGGGTTGCCATTCCTCTCCTACTCTTATGTCATGATTACATCCTGGGAGAAAGGAGAAAAAAGACCTTGACCAGAACATGACTTCTGTCAATACTCTTCACACTAAGAGCTCAGTGGAGAAGGATGAGGAAGTGCCAGCTGGTTAACTCCTCCCCTAAACTTCACTTTGGATGATCAGAAATATAAACTTCCTACTGATGTTAGCATGGTATATGAGAGTTATGTATAGAGGTATGCACTTTGAAATGGAGTTTCAGCTATCCTGGGGAGGATGTTCTTCAACACATACACTTTGACAGATTTTTAGGTTTTGGGATCAACCATTTTGGAAAAAGAAAATGAACAGAATGACTATAACTCTCATGTATATCTTTTAGTTATAGATGACTGAAACCCAGCTCAAGCAAGAAAAAGAATTGATTTGCTCTAGCAATTGAAAGTCCAGGGAAAGGACTGGCTTCATTTACAGCTGGATTCAGCATTGTAGTTATACAATTGGCACCCACACTTTCACCACTCTGCTGTTCTCTGTTCTGGCTTTATTTTGCACCAGTCAACACTGTTTCTTAGCATTTTGGTTGATTCAAGATAGCAGCTCCAGTTTTATAATCTCTTCGGTTCAAATTTCCCATAGAGTGGGAGAGGGAGAGGGAGAATCCTTTGAAAATCACTCTAATTGGACCGGCTTAGGTCACATGATTGACTGTTCCTGAACCTATTACTAAGGCTTGTGATGTGGTGACTGGTTTGTATCAAACCAAAAGGTAGGGACCAGTGCTAGAAAATTTAAAAACTAAAAAAGGATAGTAGGACTCAACACATATCCACTACTCCATGTGGAGAATAAAGATAATTACCTAGGTATTTCAATCATTTAACCCTTTTTATTTCTACCATCTTTTCTTAAACCTGCTGATTTGGCATATTGTCATCAAAATCCCTGGTAGTTAAAATTCTCCTGAAGGAACTTAACTATTAAAGTATATTTTGGTCTACAATTGTAGGTCTGAGTATATTAAAAAATACAGAAGTATTTTTTAATGAAACTACGATTTCATTTTTAACATGCTGCTGTTTGTACTTATGGCAACCTGCATATAGCTGGAAACAGGTGGTGTGTCCTTGAAATGAAAAGTAATCACATGATTGTAAACTATGGATTTCTGTTTTGTTTCATAAAAGCCAAGAAGCTTGAGACAGATTATTCTCTAAATATCTTTCCCTAAATGTTCTTCCTCTTCATCAATTTATTTTATAAGTGTATCCGTATATGTGGACATGTTTCTTTTGAAAATGCTTCTAATTTTTTACTTTATTGTAAGTGCAACATTTTACTTTATTAGAAAAATACACCCTACTAATATTCTTGCAAATATCCAACTTTTTCTTAGATATAAACTTAAGTATATTCAAGTTAAAAAAATCAATTAGTGAGGTCTTTGGATTCTATAAGACCTTACACTGAGGAAAATTAAACTATGTTTGCTAAGTATTTTTATCCATAGCAGATTATGTAAGGCATTTGTTTGGGAAGTGCCAAGGTGATAATATGAAATATGCAGAGTAACAATGGTCTTGGATGAGGATGGGAGATGGGACTTATATTATCTGAACTTGCAAACATATATTGACTTAGTATTTTCCAAAATACATTATTAAGGCAATAATCTACAAGAGTTACTTGATCAGACAGGTTGGAGAATATGTACCATTCCATATTTTCCTCATCAAAATTGAAAATAGAGATTGTCATATTAAGTTTGCTAAAAAGTCCTGAAACACACACACACACACTTAACTTTAACATGACCATTCTCAAATTTATGTTGATCACAGTATTCTTTGCACAGACAACTATTAACATCTTGTGGATTCTCAGGACCAACTTTAAGACACATGTTAACTTCTTCACAGTATTTAAAGAGCACTCACCATATGTACTGGTAAACATCTCCACAACATTTATGCTCTAACCAGGTTAATTAATAGGAAAAGGACTTTTTCACTATACAAATATCAAGGTTATGTTGACTCAGATTTCCCTGGTGAGAGGGAATGGTTTGCTTCCTAGAAACAATGGCATAAATATCTGCCAAGCCTCTGCATAAATCAGTGTTTGTTATTGTATATTATAAATCCATTAGCCACCAAGAGAGACTTTCTTTTGTTTTATGTTCAAATTTGCAATTAAAACCATTCTTAAAGTAATTCCTTTAGTAATGTACTTATGTAAAGTAAAATAGTGTTTAAAATTAACCTTTTCTAACATGTAATTCTCACAGTTAATTACTGACAAAGCAGAATATTAAAAGAAAAAACAAAGTTCAGTAACAGTCAATGTAATCTATGTAAGGTTTTTTCATTGTAGGAGCTACTGGTTAATTTAGCTCATTTCTATATTTCTGAGTTGAATGTGAAACTATTGCTTTATAAGTTAATTTACTTGGGTATTTTATACTAATGGTACAATGAATTTGATATAACAGTAAAGTATGTTGTCCATATTATGACTTTATGTACTTACAGTTTAAAAATAATTGCTTTTCTCATCAATGCATGAGAACCCACATTAACTTTATACTTAAATTTAAAAAGTGATCCTGCTAAAGAAGCTTGTTGCCAACTTGTTAAAATTGATGGAGTGCACATTTTGAGTCAGCAAACTATCAAAGCCAGGTGCATAGTCTCATGGAAGATTTAGCCCCAGGATGAATCCTTCATCGGAGGACCTTGTAATGCAACGTACTTACTGATGTTGAAAATCAGTTTTTAACAACAGAGAATTCAAAATCTAGAAAAGGACAACTGACCCTCAATAATGTAGATAATAATATTCTAATACTATTAATGCTGACAATATTCTTATTTATAGCTAATAATGTAGCTAACAATATTCATATAATGAAAATATATAGTTAATAATGTTCTTATGACCAGTAAATTGAAAAGTAACAAAATCAAAACCATAAGGTTACTTTCCAAAACGGTTTTATTTCAAAAGCAAAAAGACTAATTACAGAAAATTTAGAAGAGCAGAACCCTACAAGCACAGAGAGAAGTGTCCTTCCATTCTATCCCCAAACAACTGCAATGTGCTGGCACAGAACATTTCAGTCTCACGCACGTTACTTTTTCACTAAGCCCTAGACGGTATCTATTTTTCCATGTCATTTCAAAAACCAGAGGAACATAATGTTTTTAATAAATCATAATATGTCCTCACATGATAAAACAGAATAGTATTTTCCTTAATTAAAATAAAGTTTGGTTTTCATTGGGTTTTTGTTCCTCCCCTGAGAATAAAAACAGGCTTGCTTTAGGAAGGGCATACAGCAGCTCTTTGTGTGAGTTTATGCACAGATTTTGGGATCACTGTGGAGTCTGTTAGGAATATTTCATAAGAAAATTAGCAAAATCATTTTTTCCTTAATTTCCTTTTCTTCACTCTCTTATTCAGGCATGCAAAGAAGAGAGTCTAGGATGAGCAAACCAATGAATTCTTTCTAAGCTGTCCTGTGAAATAGTAGAGAATAGGTAAAATCCAACCAAATAAAGAATTCCCTTAAAGAAGGCTGATCCACTAAACAAGTTGAATATGCTAGAGTGATCTTGCCTAAATTATACCCACACTTTTATTTCCTTTGGCCTTCATCAAGCAGCAGCCTTCTGAACATCCCCCCTCAAAATTCCCTTCATTAGCTGATTCTCCCCACAATACCCTGTTCCTCTCCTGCCCTTGGAGAACTCTGACCCTGGGAATTATGTTTCCAATTTTGACTGGAATTGTGCATTAACAATATTTTATTGACACACATTTGTGGAAATTTTGCCCTCCCACTTGATTCTCAAAATAATGTTTAAAATAAAATCCCTGAAAAGTCCATCTCTGTTTCGCTTGAATCTCAACCAATCAGAAAGATGCAGCTTACTATGATTTTGTATGACATACATTGGACCATTAGAAATCTTAGACAATAGCCCCAAATCAGGGCATAATAAATAACTGCACTTTTATCTACAAATGCTTTGGCAATTCTGCTCAAATCATAATTGATAAAAAATTCATAAACAGTTTTATAAATCTCAGAGCATCTGCAGGTACCAAGTAGTATCCATCAACTTTGGCCCAATGGGGCATACTTAGCATTTGTTAAAGACTTCCTTACTCCAGCAAACCTTGGTGAATTCCAATGAAACAATAAAGTGAGAGAAATATCCTAAGTCTTTTTGTCAGAAAAATACAATTATAAGAACAACTCTGGAATCATCTAGAATCTATTTCAAATTCTCTCTCATCTTGTAAGGTAGAGTTATATTTAGTTGGCTTTTTCGTGAAAGCATATTTTTACCTGAACTTGAAGATTTACTTTCTTGATCTTTATATGAAGAACACAGATATGCTCTCAAGGTGATTTCCTCAGCCCAAGTGGAAGAAACCAGCACACCATGAAAGGATAGCAGTGTTTCTGAAGATTTCTAGCTTTGGCAATTCCTATAGAATGTCCTGATTTAAATTCTATTACTTAAGCTCCAAAGACAGGAATTTGCACTGGTCATAACACTTTTTGTTCTTCTTCTCAAAAAAATAAACTATATTCACTGTATAGAGGTGTAGATTCAAGGTACCAGGAAGTGCTCTTTATGTACTCAAAATCTGAAAATGAAAAAATTTGAAAAATATAAAATCAAGTTATCCAGCATGAGTAAATGGTGGGTTTGTTCTAGATTCTTTTGCTACTCACACCATTTTATTTTAATTTAACAAGGCTCATGTAGGAAATTACACTCAGCTATTATCTATCACTTAACTCCAAAGTGCTTACACTTTACTTTGGGTATGAATTGTTTCAAACCCTCATGCCTCTGGGTTTTCTTTTAGCTTTCTCTTTGGCTATACCTTCTCTCTCTTTACACACTTTCTAAGTGCCTACCTCTGTTTTTGGCCTTCTTGGATATAAGCTGCTCAAAGTTAATTGTACCATCTCCTGAATTCGTCTAGAAAAGATGGAGTACTACTCTCTGTCAATGGATAACCCAATAATGTTGCACTGAGAAACAGTGATCAGTAGCATTTCATTTTAACAGATGAGTTGTTTTTATTTCAAGGTTTGCTCTTAAATAAGGACATATTTTGTTTCGAGCTTTTGACTTGTCTCATGTCCACTTCCAAAGGACTGTGAAGGTGGTTATCATGGAAGGCACATGAATTATAGCAGCATTAAAACGGAATTAAAAGTCATGGATGGCAGAAAGTTAATATATGCCAGCACAAAGAGTCAGTTCCTAAAGCTAAGAGGAGATCTTAGAGTCCTGTGGCAACCAAGGCAGAAAGGAGAAATGTTGGGTTACTTAATAGTAATTAGCCAGTAGTGGCAGGGATAGAAAGGAAACCTACCGCACCATCCAGTTGTACAGTTCTCTGTACAACCAAATTATGAAAGGTACTTATTTGTAATTTGTTTTTAAAAGATAGACTAGATTGGATATTATTGTAGTGATTTTTAAAACACTTTTTGGAAACACACTATACATTGAAAAAAGAGCACATATATTGCTAGATGAATTTTCACAAATTGAGAGCATTTGTGTAACCAGCATCCAGAGCAAAACATAGAATGCCTACCCTTGCAAAAGTGCCCAGTCTCCTTCCAGTGGACTTCCTGGAATATAAATTGGTTTAACTATTTTCTATAGTATATATTAAAATACCTGTTTATACAACTTGTTTTCACCTTAAAAATGATAATTTTATTGACTCATGGGTTTCATTGAGCTATTCAAAAATTCTAAAAAACCTGCCACACAAACAACAACCATAAAGTTTAGAATATTTTGAAGCTTAAAATTGTTTGGGGGTATTTTTTAATTTTCAGGCACTGCTATATATCTATTTTTCTCTTTCTTTTTCTTTGGTTCATGGTTACATGAATAATGACATGTAGAATAGCATAATCACCACTTCACACTGGTCCCCAAACAATTCCAATCACCCCCTAAAACTCCCTTGGGCTACCCTCAGGCTAGCTGTATTCTTCCCTTGAACCTAAATTCTAGCAATTGTTTTTTTAAAAAAGTTATTAACCTAAATTAATTGTACTTAGTTTCATGGTATTTACATGCATGCATAGAATGCACGTTGGTCAAATTTACTTGATCTGCATTATTCTTTCTTAACTACCTACCCCCTTTTAAACAGTTTTTAGTGGGTTTCATTATGTTATTTTCATACATACATAGTGACTTCTATCATATGTACCCCCTCCTGCAACTCCTCCCATCAAATAGTCCCTCTTTTACAGTCATGCCATATTATCTTTTTTTTTTTTACTTCTAGAGTTCTGGCAACTTCTAATGGAGCTTTATATTGTCAGTTTTGAGACAGTAATGAGACATTTCTAATCCTCCATTTCTCAGCTGAAAATTTTTCATTTCACCTTTTCTATCTTTGCATCACCGTCACACTAAAGCCATTTCTTTTTTGATTGCAAAAGGCCAGAGTTTTTCTGTCCATATTAAGAAAGATATTTTTCTGGTGGGTTGAAAATCTCAGTGTTCCACCAGACTGACTAACCTTGTTTTCTGCACAAGATGCAATTTTTTTCCTTCTAGAGGTTGGGTCACTTATGCTGCTGAGCACAGAAATTCTGACCTTTGGGTGAGGATCACTCTGAATCTTTTACTGTGAATGTAACATACCCCAAGATGGAATATAAAAGAAATAGCCAGAGCTGAATTAAGAACAGCTGGCAGATACATCCTGAAATGCAAAAATATCTTTTTGAGTTTTTTAGAATTTTATCTATTTTTCCCTAATTAATCCACCATAATAATTTCCCCAAGTTATTTTTTAAGTGGGAAGCTCTTTACTACATTGTAGTAACACAGACTATAGTGAAATAGGTAGTATATTGGAAGGAAATCAATCAACTTGAATTATTTTGTACAAAGCAGCAGTTAGTAAACTGTTTCTACAATTTTAATGGTACTCTGGTTTCTGTCTTTGAAAGGAAGCACTTCTTAATACATTTGTCTTTATAAGAAAATGAGTCTGAATTGCAAACTATAACTTATGGACAACTTTCTAAATATTTTATGTAGTATATCATATTACAAATGCAAAATATATTCTACCAAGAAAAGCAGGACAACACAATCAAGCAAGTCATTGACAATGCTTTATTTCTATGTCCCCAGAATCTGCCATTTTTCTTTTTTTTTTTTGTTAACTTTTTATATGGAAAAATTTTAGCATGTACTAAAATGGGAAAAATAGTATAGTGAACTCAAGGTACTCATTGCCAGCTGTGCTGATTATCAGTGCCTCTCTTCTCCCAGTTAATCTCTTGCTCCAACCCCACCTCACACTATTGTCAAGAAAATCCCAGATATCATATGATTTCATCTATAACATCAGTGGCTATTACTTCTAAAAGGTAATGATTTTTAAAAACATAGGTATAATGCCACGGTCACAGATGAAAAGCTTTGATAATTTCTTTATATCATTAAATATTCTCGCAGTACAAATCTGTCTGATTAATTCCTTTTTGTCCTTGTAAAAATAGTAAAGCAACTATCTGTAACATCTTGGTGCACATCATTTCCAATATTTTCTTTCTTTGTAGGTGTTTTGTGTCTATGTGTGCCTATGTTTCCTCCCAGAGTTCCTATATGTAACATGTTCATTCATATTCATAAATTTTGCTTATACCCTGCAGAATTTTTTTCTGAAAGTAATATCATTCCATAAGAGTTTACCTAAGTCTCCTTCATTGTTTGTTCAGAATCCTATAAGGTGTGTCACTAGTATAGGATGGATTTCCCCTGCATCGGTGAGTATGAACTATCCTGTGTTCTTTGGTAAAGTGTGTCTGCTTTTAGTTGAGAAAAGTAAAGATGCTTGAATCACATGTTGTGACTTTTCACGTCACTTTGCAGTTTATCTTACTTCAAGTTACACTGCTAAGAAAGTAGCCAGTGTTCATATCAACCCGGAATGTTTAAGTTGGCCTGATAGGTGGGCCATGATCACAGTTAAGTAATTAGACAATGTCTGAGTGACAGTGTTCCCTGAGCTCTCAGATGCTGATGGTTTTGATGATTCAGGAGCATTTGGCCTTGTTTACATTTTTAATGTCAGTATGGGAAAGTCGGAAAGTCTTAGTTTGGACCCACATAAACAAAGCATGAATCCTGACTCCAACACTTATTGCTGGGTGACAGTGGTGCACTTTAACATCCCTAAGCTTGAAGTAAAAATACTTCAAGTTAAAGAAGGTGAAACTCATACCTAATCAGGAGATAGTTGTGAGGATTGAATATGGTAATGATACATTAAGGGCTTTGCATAGGGGTTGGCAAACCCACAATGAATGGTAATGGCTTCTAGTTAAAAGAAAAAACTCAAAGCCAGAGGCCAGATACCACACAGAGAGAGGCTGCACTTACATGCGGTGTAACACTAGGAAAAGGAACCTATGCCACTTCAAGTCAGGATGGAAATCATCTTCAGGAGGGTAATAACTAGAAAATGGCTTATCTAAGGAATTGATAAAGTGTTTTCCTTGATATGTGTTCATTTCATAGGTATATTCAGTTTCACAAAATCCATCAACTGCACACTTATGACTATTTACAATAGGTACTTTATAATTCAATGAAATGCTAAAGTTGAAACAAATACATGTAAAAGCAGACAAAAATAACATTATTCCTGGTGTGCTAGTCAGTTTCTAATACCTAAGAGAAACGAATTCAAAGGAGGAAAGATTTATTTTGGCTCATGGTCTCGGAGGTTTCAATCTAGGGTCAGCTGGCTTCATCATTCTGGGGAAGAGGCAAGGCAGAACATCATGGTGATGAGAGTGTGTGGAGGAGGATGCTGTTTGCCTCACTGAGGCCAGGAAGCAAACAGGGAGATAGGAAGGGACTAGAGCAAGACATACATTTCAAATGTTTCTTCTACTTACAACATACCTCCTAAAGTTTCCACCCCTCTCCCCACAAATAACACACCAACTGGGGCCCAAGACTTCAATACATGAGGCTGTGGGGTGACATTTCATATGAAAACCATAATACATGGTGATAAAGTACTTGATATAGACTAACAGATAGATGATAGATGATAGATAGATAGATATGGATAATTCTAGTCACTACCATCGATTGGAATCATTGCTTTTCCATTAAATTTTAGGAAACCTGATCTGAAAACAATGTTGATTCAGTCAATCACTGCGTATATTTGAACTGGTTTTGAAGACTTGTATTTCTGAGGCGATTTTGCATATCTGGTTGGGAGTAGACATTTGCCTTGCTTTCCATGGGTCCCTGGGGAGAAATACTAGAGGCACAATTGCAGCATCATTAGGCTGAACTTGCCTGCCTAGATCAGCGCAGAGCCTCAGTGTCTCTGAAATCAGTGACGGGAAGCCAGCGCAACCCTGATGAGGTGTGGACCCAAGCAGTAGCAAGCTGAACTTGTCAAAGTGTCCTGAAGAGCGATTCTTTTTTTCACCAAACCTCTAAGAAGCAACAGTGAATTCATGACCAGTTATCTCCTTTCTCTCAAAGTGGTAACATTTCTAGTGCTCAGAACATTTGAAGTTAGAGAAAATAGACCCAAGAAATACATATTTGATTTAGTTCTCAAACAGTCACACTCATTTTGTTGAACCATCATATGTGTGCACTTTAAAAACCTAAAAGATAAAATATTTGATAATCCTTCTTTTGAAGTCCAATGTATGTAGTGTAGACAGATTTCACAAAAGTCACCTAGTATAGAAATTTTAACAATGAAGAACTAGTTTGAGCATATGGGTCTTAATCAGTATTTTCTAATATGAATTGAATATGGAAAATATAATTATAAGCATGTTATGTTAGACCTTCTTTTTTCCTGTCATAGCACACAGCTGGAAATTGCTCATTATTAGCTTGCAAATCTTACAGGAAAATACAGAATTATATTTAGTACTCAGCAAATTTATGGTGGCAATTACTCATATCACTTCTGGAATGTGTGAGTCCTATATCTTTATTCTCCATGTTAGGAAGATTTTTTTTATCACTTGTACACTCTGGATATTGATTTCTGTGATTACTGGGAATCAAAATTGCTTTTCTGGTAATGCTGTGGGTGACAATCATAACTTTGCAATGCAAATTGTTTGAAAGGCTATGTGGATTTTTTAAATTCTAAAAATAGATAAAATGAAAAAAGAATCACCTTATTTTTCCATCACCAAATTCCCCAACCTACTTACACCTGAATTTAGGCATTCTAGTTTCCTCCTATGAAGGTTTGGGGTAGTGACCCTGGTTCCATTTTAAGCCAAACCCTTCCCCTGTGCACTGGAACATTTCTTTCACTGTCACCCTCCATCTCTCTGGGGCTGTCATCAGTCTACACATGTCTTCACATCTCTGATCTTGAAAAGAGAGACCTCCCATGGCCTATGGAGATGTTTGCTAGTTGTCTCCACTTTCTTTCTTCCCCTCTCTCCTCTGAAAAGGCCACTAGGCTTCCAAACTCATTATTCTTCTTTAAAAATAGCACCTCCACCTACTATTTCCTCAAGCCAAAGCACTGAAGTCCTTATACACTTAATCTTTTACACTTTCTTATAAACCCAATCTCAAAAATTGTAATTCAACCAATTTTCACCATCTCATTTGGACTTCTACATCCATCAGGCCAAACATCTTACCATTGCCACTAAGACTTTTCTTCTTGGTAAATATAATGGCTAAATCAATTATTTGGCCTTTTCTTATTTGACTTCTCAACTTTTTTTTCCTCTAGATTTCTGAGATAGCATATGCTTCAGTTATTTTAAAAGGAACTTATCAAAAAGTATGTAACCAGGTCATTGAAGTAAGAGCATGAATTATATATCCTCATACAAAGAATGTGTTAACCAGGTGACTGCAAGTGGCACTATGAAGCAGCACCTGCAGGAAACAGCTACCACATTGAGGGGAGAGGTCAGCGTGACTCAAATTTAGAAACTTTGTGGGGAGATCTTGAGGAACTGAAACTCTCACCCCAAGGAGGGGCTGCTCATGAATGGAACTCCTGCTTTAGGTTGTAGGGGATTCCTGAAAGTCCTTTCTAACTCTTCCTGCCTCACTCACTCTTTCTAGAGACCCCTAGGGTCAGAGCCTAACACGGAGCCCCAGGCAAAGAAAGAAAATGATGTCTGAGACACATCACAAAGAAGAGTGTAGGAGAGTGAGTTTGAAATGGAATCAATAACGGTGACTGATACAGTCTCCCCCCTCACTTGTTGCTCGTTTTCATTCCCTTTTCCTGGCTCTGCACCATCTACTCATATGGGTGTTAGAATGCTCCTGGGCTTGACACCAGACCCTCTGCCCTTAAACCCTCATTCTTACACACTTAAGATTCCCACATTTATAGCTCCAGCCCTGACTCTCCCAAATTTCAGAGTCTATGTTACATGGCTACATAGATTATTTAATAAGGCCTCTCAAACCAGATGAGTTGAAAACAATGCTTTCGACTTCCCAGACATCTGCATTACCTGTCCTGTCACCATCTCAATAAATGGTACATCATCTATAATTTTCTTAGGCCAAAATCTCAACGTCATTTTCTAAACTCAATCTAATTATTACTCTTATGAACTCTGTCTTACAAATTATTCTTGTAAGCTCAATTTCCAAAATGCATTTGTGATACAGCCAGTTTTCATTATCTACATTATCGGAAGTATAACACAAGTAACCATCATTTTCTGGAATTATTCAAGAGATTTGAACTTGTCTCCTGGCTTTCTCATGTGTGAGACTCTTTAGTCCATTTGCCACATAGTGCTCATATGACATTTAAAAAGCCAAGCAGATTATGTGTGACACCTGCTTAAAATCTTCTAGGAGTTACTCTTTAGGCACAAACATAAAATCCAAATTCTCTGTCATGTAGCAACAGACCCTGTATTGTATTAGGTGTTGACAAGCTTTCTGCAAAAGGTTAGGTAGTAAGTAGTTTGGGTTTTGCAGCCAGTCTCTGTCACAAATGCTCAACTCTGAAGTTGTGACATGAGAGCAGCTATAGACAATATATCAATAAATGGGAAGACTGTGTTCCTCTAAGCTTTATTTACAGAAACAGTGATGGGCTAGATTTAGCTGTGAGTCATGGTATGCCCTGCCATATGTGATCAGATCACTTCGTCCATAACTTTCATTTGATCTTCTCAGACTAAATGGTGTTCTTTGTGTCACCTCAAGTATTTTATGCTTTGTGTGCTTTTTGTGTATGTATGGTTGGTTTCTATTATGCAAGTTTCTATTTAAATTTCACCCCATTAGACCTCATGGAAAAACTGTTAAAAATTCATCAAATGCTTTGTCTGTGAACTCATTCATCTAGACCCTGTGGGCATGTCAGGAGTACTTGGTCTAGGTATATGTATACTTTCCCCTCCAGAACTTTGACATCATGAATGGGAAAAAAAATCAATTTGGATAGCTAGATAGATAAGTATAACAGGGTGCTTATTTTTAAAGTACAAATTATACAAGTACATAGAAATTTATATGTCCTGGCAAGAGATAAGCAATTGTTTACATAGTGGAATTAGATGATTCCAAAGTCCCTTGTAATACTCATGTAGTCTATCTGCTGGAATCTCCTCATGTATACCCTGAAGCAAATGGCCATGCTCTAACTTGAAGCATCCACAGGCCTTCTGTTTATTTAGAAGGTAACCTTCTAAATACTCTCAGTGCAGTATGAGATGGTGTCAGGAAGGTAGGCATGTTCTGCAAACCTGGAGATAGCATCAAGGTTTATAAACTGCAGCTCGAGTTCTTTACTTCTCCACGTCCACAGGAGAAAGATAACCCCTGATGTCATGTTTAGTTGTAATCAAGTTCTGTCTCTAGGTAGAAAGATATTCATTACCTAGTAGAAAGTATCTTCTGGAGTCCTGGTTGCTGAAAATGGCCTTATCTTTTGTCTGAATTCCCCTGCAATCTTAGATAATTTGCTCTGGAAGCCACGGTGGCTGAGTTGGTGGGCTGTTAAGACAAAAACTGCTAGTTTGTGAAAAGAGAGGGAGGGAAAAAGAAATATGTGTGGATGGTTCACCAGTTTGTATCAAACCTGTTGAAAAACCTCTCTACATATATGCATCCCTTCCAAACACAGGAAAGTACCAATGCCATGCTTTTCCTGACCCTTGTTGTTAATTTAAGGCTCTTCTCTGCCTTTAATGGTACCTTCTACTCTCATCCCTGTACAACTATAGTACTATGATCTCTCCTTATTTTTTTATCCCTATAACCTCAGAAGTCTACTTACAAAAGTCTACATAAAGAAATGTGATTAATAGAGAAAGTACAGGAAGCACACCTAAAGGAAGGGTTACATATTAGAAGTAATGCCCCTGAAATTTCCATTATCACTTGGCCTCTTAGCATCATCACAAAATTCAGCAATGGAGAGAAAAGGGAAAAGCAGTTCTGCTCTATTTCCTGGAGAGTGGCTCTGGTTTGGGGTCAGGAACCCATGTACCTTGCAATATCCCACTTAATCACCAAGCATTTTCTGCTTTCTTGCAGAAAATCCTGTACACTTTTCCAGTGCCATGTTCCTGAGTTACCTGTTTGCATCCTTTATGCCATGAGAAACTATGGTCTGTCTGTCTCTCTCACCATATTGCCTTATATTCACACATCTTTTTGTGATTATGTGAGATGGTACAGTTTATGTGATTCCATGAAGTGAATGATATAAGCATGGTGACACAGTGTTAGCTACTTACTAACTAAGGGTTACATGAGCACAAGGTGGTATGCAATGAGAGTTTCATGACTACCGTGATGTCAATCTGATAAGCATGATGACTACTAAGTGACTAATGGGTGGGAAGTATATACAGAGAAAAAAGAAGCATAATAAAGAGAGATTTCATCAAACTATTCAGAATGGCTCAGAGTGTAAGACTTATGAATTATTTCTGGAATTTTCCTGTTAATATTTTCAGACCATGATTAACTATGGGTAACTGAAACCACAAAAAGTGAAACTATAGAAAAGGGGAGACTTTCATAATTAAACTTTAAAGATCAGGAGTGATTTTCTAGGTAGGTGTTACCTTAAAGCCTCTCCTGAACTAGTCCAAAGATTTTAACCCCATATATATTTTCTACTGAGTGTCCTACAGAAACTTCATTAGACTTCCCTCAGGATACTTGTTAAAAATGTAGTCTCCTGTAGAGGACCCTTCCAAATCAGAGTGTTTGGGAATGGGAGTTAGGCCTGTGTGCATTTTAGAATATTTTACATTCTATTCTTCCCCAAGCTCAAGTTTGTGAATCTCTGCTTATTGTGCATAGAACACACATAGAAAGGCATCACAGAAAGGAAGCAAATTATAGGGCTTAGCTTGCCAAAATGTTGCCTGCTTATTTAAATACTTGAGGTATTTAAGCTGGCATGGAATAACTTTTTAAAATAATTAAGCATTTATATTCATGTGTTTTAGAACAAAATAAGAAGCTCACGTCAAATCAGTAATTTCACTGATAGTGCAATTGAGGATGATACTGAAGAAAAATAAAGTGGAAGTTTAGAGAAAAAAAACCCTAAGCAAATAAAAGCAGTTTGAATAGGTGAAGAGGTTCCACTGTTGTTTTCAAGTCCCTGTTCATCTACTAATGAGCTGGGTCACACAAGCCACATTTCTTCACATACATTTACTCATGACACATGCCCACTGAGCACTTTGTACCTAGCTGGATGCTGTGTGTTCCCTTCCACAGGCCACAGTACCTTGTAGGCAAGGCCCAGGAGCAGCAGAGCTGGCTGTGGTAAAATTGCTATGCTGTTGCCTTCAGTTTCTATTTCCACTTTCTTCCTCCACACTTTTGCTCTGGTAGAGTGTTTTTGTCCTGCAATGCCACATCTTTCCCTAACTATGTTGACTTATCCACACCCATGAATAACCTCTGTAGCTCAAATGGAGACAACAGTCATCTTCATGAATTTCCTTGGCAGGTGTACTGACTGTTGCCAGACTTCCCAAGATGGAATTTGCTAACCTGAAACACCGAATGGTGCTGATGCGCTAGCATAGAGGGTGACACTGTCCTGCTCAGGGGCACAATAAATGCAGAAGACATTGTTAGTGTCTCCTCAGCTCCTGACCTTCCACACACCACTCTCTGCATCCCTCCCTGTGCCTGTTGGCTCTTCTGCAGGGAGATAAACATGGTGCACGGTGCTTGGGGGTTAGGAGTTAGGAGTTGTAGGAGCAGCGATCATACAGTGACACTTTGAAGCTGGAATATAAATGCCCCAGCTTTCTCCTCCACTTGTGGGATGTTTATGAGGCTTCCATTGCCTCTCACCTTTCCACCTTTTCTGAGGGCTTTATGGCAAGATTAAGTTGCAGTTATCCACTGAATCATCTGTCTCAACAGCAGACCCTTTGTTAGTTGTCTTCACTTTTCTGCTTTACTTCTTCATTCCTTTGTAGGTGGTTCTTGGAAACACCTCTCAAATTATTTACTAGAACTGAGATGTTGTCTCAAGGTTTGCTTCTAGGAGAACCTAGAATTAAAACATGTCACAGAACATGTTAACAGAAACCTCATTGTGATGCTATGTCTTTCTTTCATTATTATATATATTATGTTAATAACATATAATAATACAATATATAAAGAGTATATTATATATTATATTTAGCCAATATAATATAAAATCACAGCAATATAATATAAATATTATTACTAGTCTATTATTAAATATTTGTCAGTGTATACTAATATAATGTATAATAGTATATATGTCTGTCCTATATTTTATCAAGGTAAGATTTGTGAATTGATCTGAGTAGGGAAGACTAAGGTTTGGGGAAGCTAAAAGCTTTTATTACACTTTTAACCACCTTTTTGCTGTGGCCTCATATAGATACAGATTGAATAACAATAATAACCGGTTTCTCATCTATTTGGCCTGTTAATCCAGCTAATCCAGGTTCCCTTTCTTTACCATGCAGCAGAATCCCTAAAGGCCTTGGTAAATCACAGTTTACTGAGCTGCTCCACCTCCAGAGACTCTGATACATTAGGTGAGGCCTTAGGATTCGGTGTCTAGAAAATTTCCATGTGATGCTAATCCTGCTGGTTTAGGGAACACACTGGGAACTGCTCCTGTGAGCATGTTTTCCTTGTAACCTGTTGAGATGAGATGTAGGACCTGGCATTTGCCACTGTGATAAAGCATTAATTGATTTTTCTTTTAAAATTGAATCTATTGATTTTGATTAGGTAGTATACTTATATGACTTAAAAGTCAAAGTATATAAGTAAGTAAATTGGCAGGGCATGGTGGTACACAGCTGTAACTCAGCTATTTGGTAGGCAGAGATAGGAGGATCATGGTCCACAGCAGGCCTAGGCAAAAGCAGAAGCATTATCTAAACAACAAACTAAAAAAGTAAAAGACCTGGGGTCATAGCTCAAGTGGAAGAGTGCTTACTTAGCAAGTCTGAGGACCTGAGTTCAATCCCCAATACAACAACAACAAAAAAGAAGAAACAAAGATGAATTGGTCCTTAACATGATAAAATACATTGAATTCAACTAAAAATCCAAGGTCATGCTTAACAGGGAAATACTGGAACCATTTCCATGGAAGGAATACAAGAAAGATATCTACCATAAATTTACCAATATTCTTAGGGAAGATTCTTAACATTATTCTATATATAGAAAGTCCTAGAGAATCATATAACAAGTAACATAGCTATGTATAATATTAATGCAAAAATGTTAGTTAACTTCCTATAAAAATAATAAGCAAGCAGGATATATTGTTGAAATAGAAATGCCATTGCCAAAATTATACAACAAATGAAAAAGCCAACTTTATTTTAAAATTTTTCAAGATTTGTACATAGGAAAAAAACCCTTTATAATTTTCTGGAGAGTGCAAGAAAAGACTTGAATCAATGAAATATAAAATTTCCTTGAATGGAAGTTTCAACTTCTAAATTGTTCACTTTCTTTAAATTAGTAATGAATAGTCCAATAAAATATAACATGAATTTTTAAAAATACTAATATTTTTTATTTTTTAGAGAAGTTTTATATTCACAGCAAAATTAAGCTGAAGACTGGGAGATTTCCCATTACTCATGCCCCCCCACATGCACAACTTCCCCACCTCCATGGTCAATATCCCCCACCTGAGGTTTGCATTTGTTACAACTGACTTACCAGAATCCATTATGCACGGTAGGGTTCAATCTTGGTGTTGTATATTCTATGGGTTTGGACATATGACTTGTATCAGAAATTAGAGTCTCATGCAGAGTAATTTCACTGCCCTAAAATCTTCTGTACTTTGTCTTTCATTCTTCCTCCCTCACTCTTTGAAAACCACTGATCTTTTTACTGTAACCATAGTTTTACCTTTTCTGAAATGTCATAGCTGGATCATACAATGCATAATCTGTTCAGATTGGCTTCTTTTACTTAGTAATATATGTTTAAGCTTTCTCCATGTTTTCTCATGGCTTAGTAGCTCATTTCTTTTGATACCAACGTGAAGTTTTAAACTAAAGATGCAGTTTCTAGAGGGAACATGGAAAAATACAACAGTTAGTTTATTCAAAAAAATCCTACAGAAATAATGAGGAAGAACTAGCACCAACATACTATAACACCATTAATTATTATTAAACGTATAAATTTATTGATATTAAAACATTATAGAAATCCATAATTTAAGCATTGTGATATAAGATCATGAGTAGACAGAATAGAAGATATAGAAGTAGCCTCTATTACCTACAAACATTTAGTATATCATAAAGTTGACTTTTCAATTCTTGATAACAAGATGAAATTGAAACTTGTAGTCATTTGTATTATTAGTGTTACTAATTAGGCACTCCTTTAGTTCATCTACATAAGTGTTTATGGAGAAGTCACTAAATGCTAGGCAGTATGGTAGGGCATTTCTACAAGATTTGACTTACTTAATCTTTAGAAAAAAACATGAGGCAAAAATTCATGTCTCTATTTTAAAGCTAAAGAAAATAGAGGCCTAGAGAGATTGGGTATTTTCCCTTTTGTTGTATAGCAGTGAGTGGCTCAATCAGAATTCAAACCCTGGCCTTCTGACTCCCAGACTGGAACTTTTTCTCTGCCTCAAGCTTCCAATCTTGTCAAGTTGTAGTTTTGGCTATTCCTCTTTTCATATGTGTGTTTTCTATCCATCATCTTTATTTCATTTGAATTTTTGTTTTCTGGAATAGACAGCATGAGTTTCTATTTAGCGACTTAGATCATGAAATTGATTTTAAGAAAAGATTAGTAACTACTTTCTTTTATAGGAAATCAACTTATTTATTTCAGTTCAGATCAGCAACACCCTGAGAATTGGTGGTCTGGGTGGACTGAGCTAGTCAAGGACATTTGAGCCTTGCTTCTATGGCACACCATTCCTGGCAAGAAGATGGCATGGGCAGCTCTGAGAAAGTCCAGGGAAAGTGGTAATGTGAGCTTTGATCCTCCTGTTCCCTGGGCCTCTCTCTTACTTCAAGGAAATGCAGATGGGCAAACTGGTTCTTCTCTCCATGGGAGGCTAGCTTCTCAACCTACTCAGAATGCCTCAAAGCCACTTCTTACGCTCATTTGCTCACCAGCGCAGCACCAAGATGCCAAAGACCTGAAAGGTGCTTCAGTTCCTTAGCCTTCAGGGCCTTTTCCCTCCTATCTCTACCACAAGGAGGTAAGAACAGATTCATTGTTCACAATGCTAGTCTCATTCACAATCGACTAAGAGCCTAACTCCTGATTCTGAGGACTGCAAGTACTTTACTTATTTATTTTAAATAAGTACGATCCACCTGTTAAGGAAATTCATAATTTGCTAGTGATTAATGACTTTAATTTTTTTCTCTTTAACTAGGA
This sequence comes from Castor canadensis, assembly GCF_047511655.1. Classification (NCBI taxonomy): domain Eukaryota; kingdom Metazoa; phylum Chordata; class Mammalia; order Rodentia; family Castoridae; genus Castor; species Castor canadensis. Next base: position 141,470,378 of record NC_133390.1, on the reverse strand, counting down.
TGCAGCCCTTGTTTCATTAGGTTTATTATGCTTTTAATTACCTGAGGGACCTATTTGGTGCCCAATTATCTGTATGACAGGAAATTAAACTAAGCTTCTATTTATCTATGGGCACTGGTAACCTTATTCCTCCACCCCTTTCTTTTCTTTTACAAAATGATAATGTGAACTTCAAATCTAAACAAATATGAATTTGGTGCATAAACTTTCAAAAGGTAGATTTTCATCAATTGATTATTAATTTCCATTTGATTGTCATTATCATAGTTGGCTCTTCTGCCATCCTGGTAAAGTATAAGGTCTATCAAGTCTGACATTTCAGGTTAAGTCCTCACATTGCTAAATAGAAGCTAAGAATCTTTGCCTGGTTACAAAACCCTCTAATGTTTTAGTACTTACCTATGAAGTGAGGATAATAATAAGACCTCACAGAGTGGCAGAGAATCAAATGTGATAACATACATAACTAACATGTAAAGTACTTCAATGCCTAGTACATAGTAACTGCTTAATAAATAATCACTATTATTATCAGGAGAGAGCCAAGGCTTGTAAATATGGATCAAAGTTTTTATTGACAGCCATGAGTTGTCTATTCCAGGTAAGAAATGAAAATTGTGAGCAGTCACATGTTTCTGCTGCTTTTGAAATAAATGGACTCAGGGTTGGCCCTTGGTCTGAAATTAGGCAGGATGTTCTCAACATATGGGCTGTCTTATGCCACAAACTCTGATCATGTTTACTCCTGACTTCTCAGACTGGCCAGGAGCTGTTAATTTAAAGGTTCCAGTCATAAAAGATTCAATTTCCTTCAATTTCCTTCCCTTGTTTCCCTTCCCACTGTCAAACTCTCATTGGAAGCTTTCAGTTATAAGTCCTACAAATAGTGTGATTCCTGTCCCAGAAAATTATCAAAGCAAGAGAATGAAGTAATAAAAACTCCCTTATTCCCTTAAGTTTTATTTGTATTTCCGTGGTAAGACCAAAAACATTCTTTACTTAGAGACTTTGTCTCCATTGTTTTCATTATTTGAAATTTCAAGAATAAAATATGAGAGAATATTGGGGAATGATGAAAACATCCAAAGTATATTTCCCGGCTTAAATTCATTTTTTCAAAGCTTCCCCTTCTTGTCAGCCTTTGTCAAATGCATTTGAGTTTTTACCAGTAAGAAGTGAATATTAAATTGCTACACTTCAATCTCTGTAGTTCAGAAGGAGCCCTCATGCCCCCCAGAGCTAAATCTACCAATCTGAGTGACATATCTGCAAGAAGGTAATCTGGCAGTAGCAAGAGGGACACACAATCACATATAAACCAACCCAGGCCGTGATGATAATTGCAGTGTGGCAGTCCCTGGTATCCTAGGAGTAATTACTCTGACATTCTTTCTCATTGTATGCTAGATGTGATATGAAGCAATTATCTAGTTGCTTTTTTGGAATATTGATGCCTGGGCTGCCTCTGCACATTATCCTCATCTCATGCTGTGACCCTGCAGGACTTAATTCTGATACCTTGAGTCTCTTATGGCAGATTGATAAGGAACTCTGGCTTAATCTTCCCTTTCTTAGGAAGAGATTCTGGTGTTTACCAGTGTTACTAGGGAAAAGTACTGATAATATGCGGCACTGCTATTTTCTTTTTCTGCTGCAAAATTTGATTTGTATCATGAATTCTCTAGTGCCCAGTCCCCTACTGCAAATGTTGGCACAAGGGCATTTAGAGCTAATTGTAAATTACCCCCTTAACAGAGGCAGACATTATTGTTTTTCCTTACAATTACTTGCAATAGTCCCTGCGTTCATAAGAGGCACTTCTTATAACCCTACTTTTATAGTAATCTAAGGAATATGGAATAAGATTTACTAAGACCACATTCTTTGGGTCTGTGCTTGCTTTGTTGGAGTAATAACTGCAAGCATGGAAATTTCGCCCTCCAAGAGGTAGTCTATTTTTTAAGTCAAAATTGGCATTTTGTCAGCATTTTGTTTTCATCTGAATGGCTATTTCTCAGCCCCTTTATTTTCAGTTTTTTCTGAGAGTAGACATTTGTTTGGAACATGGATCAGCATGCCGATGTTTTAACTGTTTCATATCATATCAATTTGTTTGTACCAGACTCAATAGGAGTCATCTGGCATCTCTCAAAAATGCTGGAGGAAGCTGCTTCCTGACGCTGTGTATGGCTGGCCCTGCTTTGCCCCTTTTCATGATGCCTACAGGGAGGTACAAGATGGTGTAGCCCATAGAAGGAGCAGTGGCCAAACCATGCCACTGCTGTGGCATTATGATAGCAAAATATGCACATCTATCCTGTGCTTGTCTGTGGTCAGCACTGCTCTCCTGCAAAAAAGTGTCAGCAAGGCAGTTTCGAATACCGTGGAGATCATGAGCTATACTGTTCCCTACTTGCAGTGAGATTCCACCAACCACATTGCTTCCTCTCCGTGAATCATTCTTTCATCATTGGGAAATGAAGAGAGCCACAAATTTCTCTTGCAGCTAATCATAAGAAGAAAATCTGTTAGCACAGTTTCTGTAAAGAGTGTGCTGTCTCAGTGTTCTCTGTCATTCATGTGTCTACGTGTAGATCTGAGTCTGTCTATTGGTACAAATGGTTATCATTGGGCTCCTGATTCCTTATCTATTATTTTTTGTCTGTGAAAGGACTTAATTCATTATTTGATTCTTTTCAATCCATAAGCAACTCCCTTTCCCCACCTTACATAAGCAAATGTTGCTATATATATGATGCAAGCATTTATTTGGATATGTTTTGACAATAATTTATTCTTTATTTCATGACTATCACTTTAACATACACAAATATTGTGCTGAGTCTCCTTTCTTCTGTCTGTTTCTTCCTTTCTTTTTTTCCTGTTATTTTCCTCAGCATAATGCTTTAATCCTTGTTGCTGGGTATGAATCAAGCGGATTACTGCTCATTATCTCATTGAATTCCTTGATGTGGAATTTGACTTTGCTGTTTATCTGACAAACTATTAGATTAGCTCCACCTCCTTTCTGCCATAAACAAAAGCTATTGCATGTCTTCCTCACAGACTTGTATAAGAATTTCTCTAGTATATACATACCTAAGGGTGGGATTGCTGAACTGACCTCCAGAACAGCTGCACTAACACTCTCTCCCATTGATAACATGCAAGGGTTTCCATGGCCTGCATCTGCACATTCCCACCAATACTAGGCCTTACTCAACTCTCTAATTTCTAAACATCAAGAAATATCATCATTTTCCAGCTTTTTGACTAAACTAAGATCAAATGCAAGACATATCTCATTGCTTTCATTTCTGTAAGATTAATGAATCTGAGCACTGAAAATTTACCTCTCACTGGATGGATGAGGTAGCTTACACTTACAATCTTAGCTGCTCGGAAGGCAGAGATTGGGAGGATAGTTCAAGGTGAATCTAGGCAAAATGTTTATGAGACTTTATCTTGAGGACTCAGGTGGTAGAGCACCTGCCTAGTAAGTATGAGGCCCTCTGTTCAACCCCCAGTGCTGCCAAAAAAACAAAAAGACAAAACAAACAAACAAACAAAAACCACTTATTTCTTTGTTGATCTTTTTCCATACTATTATTTATTGAGCATACACTTAAAATTTTAATGTAATCAAATTTTTAACAAATTTTAACAAACCAAAAACTCTTTAATTTTTATTATCCTAAATTAGTTATACAAAGGGGATTCACTGTGATATTACATAAATGAATTTACTGTATTTTGATCAAATTTATCCCATCTGTACTAAGTATTCTTTCTTAACTCCTGCCTCCTCCTTTTTAATAGCTTTTGTGAATTTCAGTATTCTATTTTCATACATACAGTTAATGTAACTTCAGTATTATTTACCCACCTTCATCACTCTCTCCTTTCTCCTGCTGCACCCCCAACAACCTTCTCACTTCTAAGTTGCAAAGATATTCTCATCTCTTTTCTTCCTCTACACATGGTATTAGAAAGTAGTTCTATTTATTTTTCTCTATTTGAAGGATGGGACTGCTAAAAGTCCTTCTTTTCTTCATTTTTTTATAGTCACCACATTGATTTCTTAATGTGTTCTTTGTTTCACTCTTCCAAAAAATTATTTCATTTTCTTCAGTGTTGCTTTGTAAGTCTGATACTAATCTGACACTTATTCTTCTGTGTCCTCCACATCTATCAGTTTTCTTTTATATTTTCTCTTCATCCTTTTCTGATGCAATCTGAAGTAGTTCCTAAATCTGTTTCCCAGGTTTGAATTTATATTTTCCTGTAATATTCATCAATTTAGCTCATCTTCTGTATTCTAATTTTAATTATTGTATCATCTGTAGCTAATATGCCCACTTGGTTTATGTTATGACTATTAGTCTCAGTTCATATTATCTTCCCCATATTTCCTTTCATGTATGTATTATACTAAAAACACTTTAAATTATGCTTAAAATTTTTGCCTCTCTGCCCAGTAATTTTATTTCAGGTTACAAATGCTGTTCACTGTGTTATCATGCATTTTTGGTCAATGTGTTCCTGTTGCCTAGTAATTTGAGTCTGTAAGGGAAAGCAAAGATGATTTCCCAGCAACATACAGAGAAATGTGAGCCTAATATCGTAGCTATATCGTACACCATGGCTATACTACCACTTTTCCCTATAGAATTCAACAGCTCCTCTTCCTTACCATATGTACTCTGCACTCACCACGATATGTACATAGCAGTTCTCAATAGCCTTTAGTACTCTCTGAATTGTATTCTTTTTAAATATTAGAGTCTCATATCCATGCTTTCCTTTATCTCTGGTTATTTCAAAATTGATTTTATGGGAAGAATCCAAAATCCTATGTATATTTGTCAACTTGTCAGAATCTAGAAACACTTTAATTCCTTTGTCTTTGCCCATCTTCATAGCTTTCTCTTTTTTTCTAGTGCTTGGCTCCCCTTTGGAAGCCACAAGCACACCATGATGGTACATTTAAGACAGAGGAAAAAGTAAACATATCTCTGATCCAGTGCATAGAACATGAATAAATATCCCTCCTATCTGGTCAAACTGTTTTGAGACAGAATTTCTTCTTAGGGGAATTATCTGACAAGAGTTCGAATGGTTATAGCAATGGATTATGTTTAGTGAAATATGTCAGTCACAAAAAAGATATTCAACCAGAGGAATAGTTTTAAGTTAATGTTGGTATTTACACAGAAAGGAAAATTTAACCATCAAAAACTTGCTTTGAAATATATTTATATGAAGTATCTAGAGTGGTCAAATTCATAGAAACAAAAAATATAATGGTGGTTTCCAGGAGATGGGGAAAGACAGGGAAAGGTAATTGTGTAACCCATGCAGAGTTTTAGTTTTGCAAGATAAAAAAGCTCTGTAGATCCATTCTGTTTCAATGTAAATAAACCTAACACTACTGAACTGTACGATAAAAATGGTGAAAATGATAATTTGATGTCATGTGTATTCTATCATTAAAAAAATAGACCTTACAGTTAGTTAGTTGAATAAATACATTTAAGAAAACTTTAATCCCCCTCCAAAAAATTTACAGCACTGGAATACTTTATAGAAAGTAATTTAGCAATATATTAAGAGCCTTAAGAATGTCTGTTCTCTCTTCTGGGTTGTCCTAAGGGAAAAAAACTAAGAAATGTGTTTAGAGAATCATTTAAGTTTTTTCATTCCAGCCTTATTTATGAGTAAAAAGCATAAATACTTAGTCTAAATGCTCAACCAGAGATATAGTTAAATTAATGTTGGTATTTCTACAGGAAGGAAAATATAACCATCAAAAATTTGTTTTGGAATATATTTAATGATGTGATGAATATTTAAATTATGTTATATGAGAAAATATTAATAACTATGAATTTAATATGATCTGATTCTTAAAAATACAAACAAATTAAAATGGAGGACAATGCACTAAAATGTGAAGTGATCATCTGTTGATGATGGGATTGTCTATGATGTGTGCACAGTGCTTTATTAAGTATAATTTGATACACTAATAGAGGCAGTGGTTAGAAGTAACTCACATTGGAAACCTCGAGCTATACTAACATAACATCCTACTTTATAGTAAAGCAACAATAACAAAAACATTTAAAATATTGTGAGCATTTTCCTGAGCCATCTGCATGTGTTACCACACTCAATCCTCTCAACAAACCTATTAGATATGGTACTATTACTATTCTAATTCCTTTATAAGGAATGTGATATCCTTCATAATACATGTATCCAGAACTTCTTGACATGAATCCCAACTTGTTTTTACTAATTCTAAAGTAATTTTCATGAAGGACAATTAGAACAGTTGGCCATGATTGCCTGTTTTACTAGGCAATCATGTGTTTGTCATTTTGTTGGCCTATGACTGGGTAAACTCTGCAGATCTAGCTGTTGATACACAGGTCCCATCCCCTCAGTTGAGATAACTGAACAAGCTGCTCAACAGAATGTGCTGATCGGAATGCCTTCACACAGAGGGTGTTGTAAAGCTTTGGTTTTACAGCCCTCTTAGGGACCAGTGAATAACTAGGTAACAAAAATGTAATGAAGTAGACTACTGCATACTGCAGATGCTAGGTGGTTAAAGTCATCACACTTGGCAACCTCCTTGAGAATTTAATCGAAAGTCCATGATCATTCTTTAAGAGTGTATTGACTCATTCATTAAAATGTTCTGGACTTGGTCAACTTTTTCTGTAGCAAGTTATTTATAACATCTATTATTTGGGAAATCTCAAATGTTCTGAGAGCAAATCTAAATCATAAGTGTTCTTGAAAGTCATGACTGGAAATGACTCCTTTTGCCTTTTAGACTCTTGAAGTGATTTGCAGTACACTTTCAAAGAAGGGCCTTTAAGTTGTTTGGTTCAGTATATGTGCATTCTACCTCCAAACAAGCTCATGTATTACATAGGAGAAATTATGAAGCAAAGAATCTCCCCTTATTAGAAATGTAATGGACACACACAGCCTTACCCTGTTTAAATGCCCAAAGTCTTTTGAAAATCCCAACTTTGGCTTGAGGTTCATAAACTTATTGTAGATTTTGAATTTGTGAATTCTCTTAGTAGTAGTTCAAATTTTACCAGTGTAATAGGATGTTAACATGTGGTCCCTCTCTCACTGTTGGCTAAGGGATAAGACAGTACATGCTACAGTCCATGGAGATCACACTGAAAAATGTTTAAATAGTGAAGTTATTGAAGAACTCTCAAGACCCTTCTCCATACTGCTAATCTGAAAGGGTTGTGGAAAGTTAGTCTTTTCTTTCTCCTCCTTCCTCCTACCCATCCTTCCTTCTTCCCTCCTTCCCTCCCCCTCCCTCTTTTCCTTCCTTCCTTCCTTCTTTCCTTTCTTCCTTCCCTCATTCTTTCTTTCTTACTTCTTTCCTTCTTCAGTAAACTTTTTGAAAGTAGTTACCAGTATGTGGTGAATCTTATCTTTCTTCCCCAAGGAGGAGAGATGGGTGAAGTATTTTCCTCTCACCTCAAATCTAGCAAGAAAAGGTTCAATAAGAACATTCCAAGAACTTCAGAAACATCCCTACACATAGGGAATATATTGGCCTTAAATAAATAATATTTTGCAGCTGGGGGGGTGTTAAATGATATAAGAGTGATATAATACAGACTAGAATGCTAGAAAAGAAGTGGTATAGGATTGTCTTGGATTCTGCCCAGTGGGACCACCCAGTGCTGTAAACAAATTTCAGCAGAGATAATCTAAAGATATTTCCAGATTCCTGGAATTAGATGAGAGAGGAAGTGATATAGTAGAAAAGATGCATCACCTATAAAAGGCAAGGAGGTGTATGATGATGGTATGAGGTTAGGGCCTTCAAATAATCTGCAAAAATTTTTCCTAAAATTAATTAGCTTAGAAGATTAGCTGGTTTTGTTAACAGCAATGATACAGTCTTTGATCAGATTTCCAAATTCTTTGTGTCCCACATGGAAAAATCCATGGAAGAACACGTGGGTGTAGAGAAGTTTATTAGAAGTTAGAAGGGGAATTACAAAAGGGGGCATGGTGGGAGCAGATGAAAACTCAAAGCTACTGATGAATGGATTAAGAAAATATGGTATTTATATGCAATGGAATTTACTCAGCCACAATTAAGAATGAAATTTTGTCATTTTCAGGTAAATGGATGGAACTGGAGAACATCATATTAAGCAAAGTTAGCCAGACTCAGAAGGCCAAATAGCGTGTGTTCTCCCTCATATGTCGATTATAGACCTAAAACAAATGCAGTAATATTATTGGACATGGGTCACACAAAGGAGAGACTGTGCATGGGAGGGAAAGCACAAGAGAAGGAAACCAAAAACTTGAATGTGGTTGATGTGCTCACTGCAAAAGAATGAATATAGTAATCTTAAACTGGCCAAGGTCACTACGGGAAGGGGACTAGGGAGGTGTGAAGAGGATTGTTAGAGATGAACCAATTGGGGTTGTAATATATACACGCATGGAAACAGCACAGAGAATCTCCCTGTATAGCTATCTTTATTTCAAACTACCAAAAATGCAATGTTTCTCTTAATACCTTTTATGTTTTTTCTTCTATAAAATCAGAGAACAGGAAGGCCCAAACAGGTTCTGCCCAGAGGTGGGCAGGGGGAGGTGGCGGGGAAAGGGGTAGGAGAATGAATATGTTGTAAACGATGTATACACATGTAAGTAAATACGGAAATGATACCTGCTGAAACTGTTCCAGGAATTGGGGGAAGGGGTGAAAGAGAGCAGTGGAGGGAGTGAATTTAAGTATGATATATTTGATATATTGTAAGAATGTTTGTAAATACTTCAATGTACTCCCACCTAACACAATAATTAAAAGAGACAGAGAGAGAGAGAGAGAAAGAGGGATTTTTTTTTCTTTTCTAGGTGCTTATAAAACTTATGCTAACCTATGGTAAGGGAAGAACCTGGTGATTCCCAACCAATAATTGATGAGTGGGGGGGCATGGATGGTCCCTGTGCCAGGTGAGGGTGGTTTGAGCTGTTCCTGAGCTAGGGTATGAATAATCTACACACATTTGCAACTGAAAAGAAGGTTCAGAAAAAGAGAGAACTGTTCAACCACAAATACAATGTTAAATATGTTTTCTTAGTGCTCTGAACTTTCCCTAATTCTAGTCTGCCTCAGTTTCAGAATAGAAAGCCATCTTTTCTACTCTTTGACCTCTGCTTCCTCTCTTCAACCCAAAAGGCATCAGACCCAAAAGTCAGTAAGAAGAGAGATCAGGGCCAAAAAAAAAAAAGAATGGTTACATTCCAACTTCCCTCCTGAAGCAAAGGAGGCAGGTTTTAACTTTGAAACATGTTTTATGTTATAATTATTAATAGCAATCAATATTGTAAGTGTTATGTAACAATATTTTATCTGATGACTTTAAGTATCCTTAAGATATTTTATTTCCTAAACATAACCCCTAAAGCCATGGATATCTCAGAACTTCTTAAAGAAGAATGTCCTTCTCACAGGATGGCAAAAAGCAAAAATTAAGTTGCTTCACATTTAGCCCTATGAGTTCTATCGGTCCAGTGTAGAGGTAACACTCTCAGAAGCCCAGTCTATGTCATTCTGTTAACCCTCCAGCCTGTACTTGTGATCTTGCCTAGGTGGTAACTCCTCTGAGAGCACAATGCTACTAAGATCTGAAAGGTGACACCCTAAGGCTAAAAAGAGATGCCACATTCTACAAAGTGGATTAAGTAGAAGAGGATGGGTGAGGTCAGGGCATCCAGAAAGAGAAACCATAAATATTCCCCATAATGACAATAAAGCCTGTTACAAGATAGTATCTTTCTTTAGGTTTGTCAGATAAACACTGTCATCAATAAAAATACAAGATGTCTATATTTTAGTATAAGATGTCCTACATATTACATGGGGAAGATCCATACAAAAATACTATTCATTGCTTATCTGAAATTCAAATCTCATTATCATTGGGTGTTGTATATTTTAATTGGAAACTTTAGCTGAACCTTCACCCTCCTGCTTAGTAGGATTATATTAAAATGCTCAGAAATGGAACCATCAAATCTTACACATGGTTTGACATCTTGATATCAAAATGAAAGAGCAGTTTAAATTGAAAACATCAATAATATTCATGCTGGTCTTTTACTCTTGCCCTCTATTTGAAGCAGTGTGAAAACAGAAAGAATGGTTCTTGGGTAACTTCTCTGGAAAATTTCAGCAATGTGGTCTTGAACAAGACACTTATCCTCACTGACTTTTCTCTCTTATTACCTGTAAATTGCAAATATCAGACTACTAATGAGACCAAATAAGCTTACTAGGGAAAACTGACTTGCAACACTATGAAAGTCCTTATAAATGCTCTTAGAAGTTGTGTAGGAATCAATATGTCTAAATTTTAAATTTTTTGTGTTGATAGTTTGCACAGAAACAAAAGTTACATGAAAATTACTTTTTAAAGTAACATACAACTCCAGATGCTCTAACTGCAGAATGAAATCAAGTTTAGTCAGGATATGGGAACCACAGCAGGTCCAAGATGCCTTTCCAGCTTACCCTTTAGGCATCAGGACTTTTAAATGCCTCTGCCTTTCCTTTGGCTTCCAACAATGGAATGGGGCTCCCGAATGGAGAAATGGCTCAGAAATAAGCAGGAAAGAGCAAGAAACAGCATATGAGGAACAGTCACATATTAGACCTCAGTATGTGATACCCTTGGTTATATACTCCCTATATGACACAAAGCTGTGAGGTGGTTAATGACCATTATTCCTCAGGTCTTGGCACTTTTCCTCAGGCCACTTGGTACTGATCCTTGGGCCAGAGCAGGCTGGCCACTGGAAAAGTGTTAGTTTTGAAGATAACACTGGTCCTGTGCACCAGTATCCCATAGGACTTGTTCTAGAAGTTCCTTTTCACTGGCTTCAGCATCATTCCACACTTGCTTATTCCAAGTTTTTGGTAGCCTGTTCTTACTTCTTGTTAAATTCATTAATTCTTTGCTATTGTTTTTGTTATTCCAGCTAGTAAGTCATAAGCAAAGTCCATTTGATCTTCATTTTGCAGTGCACACTCAGTTCTCTTTTAATCACTCTTATGATTTGCATAAAAGAGTTACTTGTAAAATCCAGGAAGCAAATCCTTTGATATTTCCTCCCTATAAACACACTTCTTTTTTCTTCTAGCTTTTTAAATGACACAGCAGCAAGTGACTTCCTAGAGAGCTTCAGGAAATCTAACCAAATAATAAAATGGTTATGTGATGTCCAATATACTGAAAACTTGTCTTACAGGAAAATCTTTGGTTAAGAGACTGGGGAGGAAGGTAAAGGCATTTTAAAAAATCAGAGGCTCAGAGGAGACAAATGGTGCTTGATGAGCACTTGAAATGAATATCATAGGCTAATGTGAGCAATCAGTAGGTTTGCAGAGAATATGCTGATACCTGCAGAAAAAAAAAAAGCAGTGGCACAGGAGAGCTTACAGATAAACACAGGAGCTCAGAAAGTATTATTGCTAGAAAAATCTTGACATTTTGACTATCTCTTCTGGTGGAGCTACATGAGAAATGCAGGGTTCAGTTTTTGCTATTGATTATCCTTCCAGTAATAAATTCATCCAAACTGGTGTTTCCAGGCTTCCCTACATGAGGCTCCATCCCATAGCAAATTGGACAGGCAGCCTTCATTAATAATAATATTTTATAACAAGATGACAGAACCTACAAGAAAAATACACTAATAACATTAAAAAATTTGAATCTGGAATTGAATATAGGAAGGTAACACAATTCAGGACCTATATTTTTATGTACTGTTGACATTCTCATTAATAACTCCCTGGGTCTTGCTGGATTTCCTATTGCCAGCCCCCACTATTGGCAAAGAAGCTGTCTAGCGAATTGCCCACATAATGATGGACTCATCCTTCCACACTTCTTAGAAGTTCCTTTGTGGATGTTTACTATAAAGTCTGCATTTATTTCTCTCCTGAGCAATTAAAAACAGCTCCACTTAAATTAGTACATCTATTTACCCATTACAAATGGAATACACTGTTTGTTATCCTCAGTTGAAACAAGCAAAAAAGTGCATTTAGTAAGTATACAACTTCCTGTAAAAACCCTGAATCACATTTTATTCTTACAGAGTTGATAGTAAAAGATATGATTCAGTATTTGTTAGATTTTTATATTCTCCTAACTATGGATGATAATACTTCAAGGCCTGCTATCCAGTAATAGATGATCAGTTTACTATTAGTTGATTGGCTCACCTTCCAGATAGCAATAATAAAGGTATAAATTGTTTGGTCCTCAAACATAACTCTTTTATCCTTTAAGTTAGGGTAGAATATGGTAGGCTTCTTAAATCTACTCATAGATGAACCTCCACTATTTGTGTTCTTTAGTCTCTAGAGATCATGTGGTGGATGCCAAAATGCATGGTACAGAACCCCCATTAAAGAATGGAGAGCACAGTGTCCCATAGTTTTGGGAGTGTTATAGAGCAGAAAGCATGAGCTCCTGGGCTCTACAGGGGTTGCCTCAGATAAGAAGAGTCAAGGTCATGCTTGAATTCAAGGTGGCCCTTATCTAATGACCAAACACCTGGATGGAACAAAGGCCAGGCCCCTATTGTCCAATGCCTCTGAAAAGTCATGCTGATTTCAGACTTCCATACAGTTTGCTTTGTCCTCTTTGAGACTCTGTCACATACCTCTACTTCCATCCTCTGCCCAGTGGTTTTTTTTTTTCCCCACTTCTCATCTGTGGATGTTGATCTCAAGAGCACTTCCTCATTATCTCTCTGCATGCAAATCTTCATATTGGAGTTCACTTTGGGAAACCCAAACTTCAAGAGCTTCCTTGTTTTAGACTGTTGGGATAGCATATATAGACCTAGTGAGGCTTCTTTATTAGAACAGGAAATCATATGTTAAATAATACTCTTCATAATTATGAAAAATTATCATGCAACTTTTTCATAAATTTATCTAGAAAGCAAAGCATCTTGAGAGATGAGTGAATGAGTTTGGTAAGAGGAGAGTATAGGATAAAAATGCCTGTGTGGTAAGGACAGAAATGAGGATAGTCAATATATGTATAAGATATTTGCTTCAATGACCTAATTATTATTGGAAACTCTGCATTTTACTTTATACAAAAAATGAGGTCACTGGGTGCTGGTGGCTCAAGCTTATAATCCTAGCTACTCAGGAAGCAGAGATCAGGAGGATCACAGTTCGAAGCCAGCCCAGGCAAATAGTTTGCAATACCCTATTTCGAAAAACCCTTCACAAAAATAGGACTGGCAGAGTGGCTCAAGGTGAAGGCCCTGAGTTCAAGCTCCAGTACCACAAAAACAAATAAATAAATAAAATAAAAGAATGGAGTCTTTGGTAATGGCCAATATTTAGGAATTCTTTTTTTTTTCTTTGCACTACTAGGGTTTTGAATTCAGGTCCTACACCTTGAACCACCCCGCCAGAACTTTTTTGTGATGGGTTTTTTTGAGATACGGTCTGGTAGTACTATTTGCCTGGGCTGGCTTTGAACCACAATCCTCCTAATCTCTGCCTCCTAATTAGCTAGGATACAGGAGTGAGCCATCTGCACCAGGCTATTCAGGAATTCTTAGAGATTATTCAAAAAATATATATCCCAGGATATTTAACCAATGCTCACTTTCTAGATGAATAATGCTCTTGCTTCTTGTGTTTCAGTCTAAAAATTATACTGGTATGGATATGCATACAAGAGGGAGGAGGTTTGATTTATATTGTCTCTTTTAGAGTCTATAGCCACTTATAACTGAAACATGATAGCAAATATGAAAAGATTAAAGACACAAATATTTTCTGTAGAGCTTTCTTACTTGGACTCCTGAAACACTTGTTAATTTTTATTCACATCCAAAATATCAAATCAAGATCCAGAGGAAAGAGCTGGTGGAGTGACTCAAATGTTAGAGCACCTGCCTAGCAAGTGTGAAATACTGAGTTCAAACCCCAGTACCACCAAAACAAACAAACAACAACAACAACAAAAATGATCTAGGGATGTACTGTAAGATAAATCAATAAACTGGTTAGCATAAAAGGAAAATAGAAAAGGATAACTCTGGGCCTTTAGAGAGCATTGAAGAGGCTTTTTCTGGAAAACACCATGTCTTCAGTTGTGCAAAAAGTTTAACACTATGTGCTTCTGGAGTTGTACTTTGGAACAGCTCATAACCATCTAAAATTAGTGTTCATCCTTTAAGTCTTTTTATTCCCTAGCCTGGTGTGTAGTTCCTAACTCCTATAGAGTTCAGAATTGGGCAGCAGCTTTTTGTGATGTCCTGCATATAGGCCAGCTTTCAGCATCACACTGATTCTACTAAATTGGCAAGAAGTGGCACCGCAGGTCACTGTGGGAACATACCACATGGACTTCTATTAAGGCCTGTGTAGCAAAAAGAAATGGCCTAACCCAGAGAGTGGCACAGAATTTTGGAGTCCATAACCTCAGTGCAGAAGGGTAAGGACTGATAAAATCAACTTCTTTGGTTTCCTTCTCTTCTCTTCTATCCTTTCCTAACATATATTGTTTCTCCCTCTGGCTTTTAACCCTGGCTCTGCAGCAAAATTACCAATTGTGGTTTGGGGATTTTTTGCTTTTTTCTTCCTTTTGGTTTCTTTCTCTCTCTTTTTTTTTTTTTTTGTTGTGTGTGTATGCTTGTGTGCATGGTGGTACTGGGAGGTTGAACTCAGGGCCTCATGATTGCTATGCAGGTGTTCTACCACTTAAGCCATGGCCCCAGACCTTTTCTGCTTTTAATTATTTGGGGGATAGGGTCTCACATTTATACCCACACTGGACTGGATTAAGATTCTCCTATTTACATTTTCTGCATGGCCTGGATGACAGTTGCTCACAACCCCCAGATTTTAATTAATTGAGATGGGGGTCTCACTAATTTTTTTCCCAAACTGACCTCAAACTATGATCTCCCCAATTTCCACCTCCCAAGTAGCTGGAATTATGAATATGAGCCACTGTGCTTGCCCCAATTGAGTTTTTTGATTTGCCTTTTTTGTTTTTAGAATCTGTGAGCTCACTCACTGAAACCATTTCTGGGAATGGAGCCTGAACAGCTTTATTTGTAAAAAGAACCACAAACAACTCTAGCATGGCCAGATTTGAGAGGCATGAAGCTTCCCCATCCAAAACTAAAGGGTCCTATTGAGTTGTAGGCTCCACCAACAATTTTCCTCTATCTGCCCTAAGCTGCAGCACAAAATTTGGGCATTATCAACTCTCAGAGCCATTATTAACGCTCCAAGGATGTTTCAGTGCTCTGAGGGAGACAAATACGTGGGCTGAGATGTGACAACATTCTTGGTGAAACATGATTTCTGATTCTTGTCTTTTCTGGGGTTCCACTAGCATAACTGAGGTCTTATTTCCCTATGGCACAGCTGAATCTTTACTGTAGAGATCTCAATATGTCCCTAATATTGGTTTGCATAGATTTGCACATTTCTGTTGTAAGTCTCAAAGATCAGGATGACTCTAACACATTTTACAAGTATCCATGCTTCTTGCACTTTAGTAATTCATATTAATTTTTAGGTAGTGATCCTTTACAAGCTTTAACCGAAGTCTGCCTTTAGAAACAGAACTATATTCAGATATACTGTAGATAGAGGTTTACTGGCAAAAGACCTTTTTAAAAAAAATTCCCATGTTTCTTTAAGTGAATTTTTTTTCCTCCTACAAACTAATAGTAAATGATGGATGATTTTTTTTTCCCACACTAGTATGCTTTTTTAGACTCTTACCACGTCTCAAATCTTTCCACTGCCTTCTTTTCTCATCTACCTGCAAGGCAGCTTATGTGTAGTCCGTGACCCACCCTCTTTCATTTCCTTTGTACTAGGAGAAAATGTGTCTGAGTGGCAAGTCCTAAGTCCTTCCCTCTTTGTGCATTGTTGATTCTGCTGTCTATCACTCTTTGTAATATAGATTTTTTTCATGTTTTCCCACAGTTGTCAGAGACAGATGCAAAATGAAAAGAGGTTATTGATTCTCTTTCTTCTGGGGGGTATGGACTATTTCAGATGACTTCAGTTAGAAAAACTGTGTGCGTGTTTGTGGGTGGGTGTGTTTCTCAGTGAATAAGATGAAATAAAGTACCAATTACTTACTAATAATAGCAATTCCGTACTATGTAAGTTCACATAAAATTTCTATATTGGAAAATTCAAGCTAATAACTTGTTTCTGAATTAAAAGCAATGATTCTTTGTATTTTGTGTATAAGATGTAGATATGTCTACTAGTCCGTACCTTATGGCATAGATATTATCATGTAGAGATTCCTAAAATTCACCTTTTTTACTGTCCACTAAAAACATTTCCTAGGCCTTATTCCTGTCAAAACATCCTAGTTTCATGTAAGATATTGTATCTTGTTTCTTAATTATAGGCAAATCACAATGCTCACTGGTATCTTAGATATTCTACTGCCATGTCAATTCAGCATACTAAAGTAATGTGATTATATGTCTTAATTTAATTTTTTGTTTTGTTTTCAGTACTGGGGTTTGGACTTAGGGCCTTGCACTTGCTAGACAGGTGCTTTACCCCTTGAGCCACACACCTAGTCATTTTTGCTTTAGTTTATTTTTCAGATAAGATCTTGCACTTCTGCCCATGTCTGGCTTCAGACCATGATCTTCATACTTCCATCTCTCATCTAGTTGGAATTGCAGACATAAACCACTACCCTCAGCCCTCTTAATTTGACTTTGTAGATATTTGTAAACTAGTTTTATCTCCCCATTAATAATTTAATCCTGACTATTAATGCCTTTGTTTGGGTTCTTATAATCTTGTTTACTCTGTAACCGTTGCTTCTGACTTAGTTTTTCTGCCTCTGAACTTATACTCTCAATGTATCCTCAGTGGGATGAGTCATCTAAAAAGGCAAATCAGCCATGATAATTTTTCACTTAAAATTCTCCAGTGTCTCACCATGCCCCTTTAACAAAATACATAAGGGTCTGGAAGTCCTTACTCCTGCCTTCTTCTTTAGGCTTGTCTAGTCTCCTCTGATTCTAACTCCAGGATTCTGATTTCTCACTTTTGCCAGGCCTTTTCCTGTCCCCACTCCTAGTTTGCTTCTGCCTCTACCTGGGATAGTCTTTTCCCTCTTCAGCTGAGTAGTGGTTGTCCACCTTTTAGACCACATGATTTTTGCCCTTCCTGTGAACTAGGACCTCTTTCTTCTTTGAACCCCTCCCACCCCAATGTCTCCTGTCCTAAAGATTTCTCTACATAGCCACATCAAATCCATAGGGTACTTGTATCCTGATCTACTAGTTTTATTCTCCTGGAGAGCAGAACCATCAATACTTCATCTTATTAGCCCCAGAATTGAGTCACAGTATACACTCAACAACTCTACTCACTAGTAGAATGGCTTTATTTTAAAAATTGGGAAACTAAGTCACAAGAAATTGAAGTAGCATGTCAAAGGCTAAATGTTAATTTTTTTATCTTGGCAGAAACTAAGACCCACTGCTTTCTGACACTTTTTATTTTGAGTTATGTAATTTGGAATATTCATGAGAAACACTGGTATAATTTGATTGTATTAATTTTCCCTAATTGGGTTTATTTGGGAAAATTGCAGAGTTGTTCACCTTTCTTTCCTATTCAAAGTGACCCAGAACTCAATATTTTCCAGCGATTGGCCATTTCCTCCTGCATTTATTCTGCTCTTGATTATAGTCTATGATAGATCGTTTTGCAGTCTTAAAAATCTCATGCACTATGTCTATTTAAAAAAATTTCTATAAGCTAAACTATTCTTGTAATTCTACATGATGCATTAATGTGCATGGTATTATAAGTGTATTTATTTGCTGATTAAAATCAACACACAAACACCGAATCAAAGAAGTAGTACGTGAATCGGGGAAACATACAATTGGTATTGGTATTGGTAAGATGGGCTATGCCTTAGCCATGGTATAGCCCATCTTAATACAGCTACATTTTTCTTGTTCTCACATAAGTTACTGAAGGAGGAAGAATACCAAGAATCCTCCACTTTGCGTACTGGTTACAGAGCACAATATTCTTTGATTTTGTTAATATGTGATACCAAGTTATATCTTGGTTATATTATATGTGCATTAATTGTTACAAATTTTTGATAACTTCCTATTTCTTCTCCCTCTTTACCCCTTTAACTGATTGTATTATTCTGTATGCCTCCCTGCCACCTCCCTGAGAAAGATATACTTTCTTGCACCATTAACCTTGTGCTTAGCTATGTGACAATTTCATCAACAGAATGTTACCAGATATAACTCTAACACAGGCTAGAAATAGCTTGGCCTCTAGAGTCTTACTATTGTCATGAAAGACCTTTCTCTGAGCAGATGTTATTCTCCACACCTTTGGTCCTAGAAGGAACACATGCAAAAAGACCTGAGACCAACCTACATTAAGATACAAGTTTAGGGCGATATTTGACTTGAGATAGAGTTTCCTAGACAAGCCTAATCCATATCAATTAACCACCACTGAATTTATAAAGACAAGAAAAAAAGATCATTCTTTTTAAGCCACTGATTTTTGGATGTTCTGTTTTGTAGAAATAGATGACTGATTCACGTTCTCCTCCACAGGTTGTCCAATCAAAAACTTGATTCCTCTGGGTAATTTACCCCAGTACTTTCTCTCTTTTCTCTCTCTCTCTCTTTCTCCTCTCTCTTTCTAGTGATACTGGGTTTTAAACTGAGAGCTTCATGCTTGTTAGGTAGGCTCTCTACCACTTGAGCTATTCTCCCAGCCCTTTTTGCTTTTGTTATTTTTCAGATATTGTCCCAATGTTTGCCAAGGGGGCCTGGCCTCAGACAGCAATCCTTTTACCTACATTTCTCAAGTTCATGGTGGCATGAACTACTAGGTCCATTTCTCTTGAGAGTCCTATCCTCCTCTTTTGCTGTTGTTTCAGGCTTTTTGAAATTCTGTTTGATGGAAGATACCTTTACTTGCATTCCTTTAAGTTGCTTTTCTTAAATTCATTTTCCTTTATCCCCCTTTACCTGATTTGCTACTTCTCTTGGAACATTTATTTTAGTTTTGCCTCTTGCTTTGCCACTTTGTAAACTTTACATTCTCATCCCCTGTGTGCCTGCTGATGCCTATTCTATAGGCTGCTCTTTGTTTCTCCCTCCCTATATCTAGTTCTAGTGGCATGGTGGTCCAGCTACATCCTGATGTTCTTACACCTACTCTGTTCCACTATGAGCAGAAAAGCAGACTTAAAGGATCTGAAATCTTCCTCTGGATAATTCCAATCTATTTTCTGGCTCCAGGAGTCTACCGTCCCCTAGATGTTCATGGATGGAGCTCATTAGTTATATTCCCTTCAAGCTGCTCTGTCTTTGAATAAAGGGGAGAAGGGTAAGGTAGGTGAGGGAAGGAAGAGCCATGGGGAGCTTGTTAATAGTATCTTTGTTTTCTGAAATAAAAGTTGGAGAAAACAAGGCATAAAATAGCCATTGTAACAGAACTGAGAAACAAGTTCATATTTGCCTTGCCAAATTTGTGAATGCATGTGATTCCTCTTCATTAGCTCACAGCAATATTGGAGATGCATTTGACTAAACTGGAACACATTATCAGCCTGAGATGCCCAAAGGCAGCCCGATACAGCCGTCTATATGCTTCTCTGAGTTAATTTGGAATACAGAGACTTCAGTATCCAAATTGTCCCAATGAACCTCATATATCCTGCCCATGAGAATGGAAGAGGACATGATTTGTGTCACCACTTGCAAGTCTTCAGGGCTGCCCAAGGACTATATCATGTTAGAATGGAAGGAAAAGATAGGAGAACACAGAGACTTGCAAATCCTAACTGCTTCTCTTTTTATCAGCTTAATAATATTGCTTTATGTAATTCCTGATCTCTTAAAGGATTCATAGTCTTGAGGCTTCTGCAGTATAAATTATATAATTACAATCACTATAGAGGACACAGTGGCTCTTCAGTCCCCTACCAACCATCTTAGGAGATTCAGATTGACCACTAGACACTCACCACACAGCTATAAAGTCCCAGAAAGTGTGATTACTTTCTTCTACAGCATCATCATCTGTGAAATCATCTACAGTTCCCCAAGGTGATGAATTTTACTGAAACTTGCTATATAAAATCTCTCTCTCTCTCTCCATTTCTTGCACACTAGGGAATAGCTGAAATACAGGACAAGCTGCAAAATCATGTTAGGAATTTCACTTAGCATGAACTACTTTCCATCTCAGAACCAAGCATCAAGTGGGTAGATTAAATATTTCCTGGGTAACCTCAGCATGTATCCATCCACTTCTCCCACAATCATTCTACTGCATCTCATTCCTTACATGGGTGCTGTCTTAGTTTCCTATAGCACAACAAATTGGGAACCTTAAGACAATAGAAAATTATTATCTCACAGTCTAGGAGGTCATGAGTCCCAAATCAAGGAATTTGGCACAACTGGTTTTTCTGGAGACCCTGAGGAGCATCCTTTCTAAGCTATTCTTCTTCCAGCTCCTGTTGGTTATGGACAACCCTTGGTGTCCACAGGCTTGTGACTGTTTAAGTCCTATCTCTACCTTAGATTCCATATGGCCTTTTACTGTCACTCCTTCTTCTCTGTCTCCTTATTAGGACATTTACCACTGGATTTAAAACCCATTCAGGTAATCCAGTGTGATCTCATCTCAGAATCCTTAACTTAATGATATCTACAAAGACCTGGTTTCCAAATATAATCATACCATAGGTTCTAGGTAAATACATCTTTTAGGGAACATCATTCAACTCACTAGAGGCACTTCAGGAGTAGGTCCTT
The DNA here is from genome assembly GCF_047511655.1 of Castor canadensis. NCBI lineage: Eukaryota > Metazoa > Chordata > Mammalia > Rodentia > Castoridae > Castor > Castor canadensis. The sequence continues at coordinate 141,449,453 of NC_133390.1, read as the reverse complement.
GCCTTTAGCTCTGTGTTTTTCTGTACTTACCACATGCTTTGAATTCAGAGGTGACCAGAGGAAACATTGCCTCACTTTTTCTGCTGCCCATTCCCCATCCTCTGAACTGGTATTTGCAAGGAAATACCACTAGGCTATCCAAAACAATTGCTTCTCTTATGGGAGGCAGAAAAAAAGCCAGATGCTCTCTCCAATTTCAGGGCTATGCATTGAGATTTTCCCCAACTTATCTCTTTCCTTTTGTTGAAAAACTCTTTTTCATTCTCAGTGAGCCCTGACCACTCTACCTCACAGTTTCCTAACACCATGGGTAGTAGTTAGTGGTCCCCACGTTGCAGTCTTAAGAGACTCATATAAATCTGGATGCCTAGGAGCACACTGGACATTTGTTGAGAGCAAACTCTGTGCAAGGCACTGCACATGTTGTAAATTGCATCTTATGTGATCCTTGTAACACTATTTTAGGGTAGATATCAATGTCTTATTTTATATAGGAAGTAACTAATTCTCCAAGAAATTAAAGAAAAACAAATGTTGCCCACAGGTTACATGGCTAGTCAATGTGAGAGTCACAGTTGGAATCCTGCCTTTTGATGTTGTCACTCAGGTTTTCTACCTCCCATTGTCATTGGACTCTTCTGTGTGGCACCGTTTAATCATTTGCTAGATTGGCATAGATGCTCTGACTATTTTTTATACCTATGGTTTCCACAGCAATACTGCTAACAGACATCCTGAGCACTTGTCAAGCATACTGGGTGCCCAGTCTATTGTGTTACTCTGAGTTGGTGTGCACAAAGAACCACATAGTAATCTTGTTGGAGTGGGCGCTAGTCACTGCTCCTTGGAAATTTATGTGCCAATCTGCATCCTTCTGTGCTTCTCCTGTGATTAATTCCATCTGACTCTGATTATTTCCTCACAGTGACCCCCTTGGCACTTACATGCTAGGGTTATACTGTATTCATTTGTTCTTGTTGAAATATTGCTCTTTAATTGCTTCTAAACAATTTCATTTCTACATCTATTGTGGGAAGACTGTTTAATCTGAAAGTTTGAGCTGTTACTAGACTGTGTTTATAATGTTCTGAGCAATTTCTCAAGAGATGGGGTACATTTATGATTGTGCCTCCTACATCAACGTGTATTCATGTGTGTGTTTCTATGTAACGAGGCACCCTCTGACACAGATCATGACTTTTTCTTATATTTGTTCCCTAGCTTATTCAGTCTTTGGATTGCCTCTTCTAGCGTTCCTTGCACACATGTTGCATACTTCTCACAAGGATCTAACTGTATGGGGACTGACTGGCTGACTAGATTTCTATATAGTTTTTGAGGAAGAAATTAATGTATGTGAGATTCAGACCATGACACATTTCAGTCCACTTGCTACTTCAGTGCATAAAACTAATTTCTTTCATTCCAAGGAGAACCAGTCTTATTCCAAATCCTACAGTAGAGTAAATACAGCTATAGAAAGATGTGCTCTTCCAGCTTATGATCCCTGCCCTTTGGCTGTTGCCCAAATCCGAACATTATCTTGTCCTGAAGACTTTACTTCTGGCTTGGTTAGGAAAATGTTCTAACTAATTGTCTGCATCTATTGTGTCCACTCTTCTGGGAGATAATGGTCCTTGATGCTGTTCGATAGCCTCACTTTTGGCTAACTTTGCATAAGACATATTGTATTATATCTGTCTTCTCCCATTAAGGCCTGCAAAAGCATGGGCTGTTGATTAATTCTAGGATTACCCTAGAAATATCCTTTGCAGTGAAGCTTTTTCAGAAGTAACATAGATATGTAAGACATGTAGCAAAATAAACGAGACTTCAGACCTCTACGTTCTATAGAAGAAATGCACTGCTATGGTAGCCTTAGCTATTTATCAGAGGAAGTGGAATTATTGTCCCCAAAATTCTAATGTTGCAGACAAAAATGAATTGAAATGGTGGTTCTATTGTTTTCTTGTAGTCTTTTTTTAAATGATCTATAGAATATGTCTCCAGATAGAAAGGAGTGGATGCAAAGAAGAAAATATTTTAAAAGTTCTTTTTAAATATCCTATGCTTCTGCCAATATAAAATAGAATGGCTTCTTTTGGAAGAAATATATTCAGAGCATTTTCTCATCATTTACTAATAAAATACACCAGAAAGACAGACAGGTCACCCAAAAGAAGTTTCACACTGGAACCAAGATGGAACTCTTCTATGTTCTGCTAGGCACATCTAGGAGGGATGTAATGTCCAGCCCTAGACAGGGTATGGCAGCCAAAACATTGTCATTTAGTAAGTGGATGAAGAAATCATTTTTCCTCTATGGAAAAGTAAAAAAAAATTCAGCTAAGTCTCTAGAAAACTATCAAATGAAAATGAATATTTTAAGAAAATTAAGCTGTACCTACTTTATTAGTATAACAGTACCCTGGCCAGTTGGCTACATTAAAATGACAGACAGTCGACCCTGTTGAACTCTGTGTCAATAAGCATCCAGAAAATAGTGGCTTTAAAGTTCTGCAGATCTTTCCAGATTTGCTAAAATGACCAACAATTTTGCCTATTTAATATGACCCTGTTCTTTTCTGATTTGAGTCTTTGTTTGGCATGTTGGCATCAGAGGATTATATTTTGGCTTGTCTATACTTAATAAATTTCTTTTTACTTCAAACTTAATTTGGTGCCTGTCCTTCCTACTTTTTAAAAAGTAGATATCAGTATAATTCTTAAATATCAAATCTTCTTTTTTTTTGCTCCATATACTCTAACATAATTTGAATTTAAACAATAATGTTTAACCTCCATTAATACATAGTATCCTTTTTTAGTGTCAGTTATTGTGTTAAGAGATTTAAGATATTATCCTATGTAATCTTCACAGTAACTGTGAAAAATATTTGCAATGACCCACTCTATTGCTAAGAAAACCAAGTGTTTGGAAGTTTTTGGAGTGGAGAAGTTTTTAGAAGACTCACATAAGGCTACATTTTGGATCTGAATCCAGTTCTTTTTGACTTTGAAACTTTTGACTCCACTCATTCTAAGGCTGTCTTCATATAGTGGGGACTCCCTCTTAGTGACTCTGTCAAAAAGAAGTAGAAGAATGGAAAGTCTGACCCTTTATCTTGATATGAATAGGGTTGAATCACATAGAAGCAGGAAGACTAAAAATCCAAATGGCGTCATTCTATACACAGATTTTTGGCCTGATATTTCATGGGCCTTGTAGAGCTATCTGCTATTTTTTTTTTTTTTGGTGGATTGCCTGTTATTTTTGACTACACCTTAGATCCTCAGGTAAGGATGGGGTGGAATGAATGAGGGAGGGAAAGAAAGAGTAAACCTTCCTTCTCAAGTAATCTAGAATGTTAGCGATAAGCCAGGTATTTGGCACAAGTCTCTGCATTTTAGCTGTGCACAGGAAAGCCAGTGTTTAATTCAGCTCATTCCTGCTTTGTGTTACCTTGAGAAAGTCACTTTAGTTATTTTCAGATTCTGCTTGAGGCAAACAAAATAAAATGACTATAAAGCACCTAACACAATTTCAAATAAATAGCGGCATTCAACACATAGTAGATTTAGACAATTTTGTTCTTGTCTTCCACTATTCTTTCATTCTCTTATTCTTGTGGGTGAAAATAAGCATCACTCTTTCTCTGGTCATTTTCATTCATGCTCAGTTCCTCCAGTTAACCCTGTTGCTCACAACAACATGCTTCTAAAACATGTTCACATACAGTATGCTTCTAAAACATACATTTTTCCTACATTTGAAAAATTTTAAAATTACAATTTATTTTGTAATTGGAGTAAGGGAAGCATGCCAACTGCCTAGAATGGCACCACCTGTGAAGGTGTGCACTCAGCCATGTGTTCAAGGTATCTGTTCCTCTGATTATTAACACAGCTGAGCTATTTGCATTGGCAATACCAACTATGGTTGAGTTTTAACTTAAATTGGAGCCATTATCACTAAATATATCCTAATGCAACATTAAAAGAAAAGAATATTGTATATATATACTATATATATATATATATATATATAGTATATATATATATATATATATATATAATGGATTCTCAGGTGCCTAACAATGTGATTAAAGTTAGCAGAAATGGAAGTGGTGCTGCAAAATTTGCAGGGATTGATGTCTCTTAATGGAACTCTGGGTTTTGGGGACATGCAAAATACTGGATGTTAACTTTTTATTAAGTTTCTAAAATCTTTACCAAACTAATATGCAAGAGGCAGAAAAAAAACCTTTTTATATTCTTGCCAGATAATTCTTACTTCATGCCTTAAAAATAAAATTGCACATGCTTCTGTTTTTAGCACTTCTCTTTTCCTCTTATGTAACTTTGACTCTACTTTGTGGAGTTTTTTTGGTCCCTTTTGGGGTGTGTTGCAGGGTATAAGGAGTGTCCCAAAATATTGCCTTTCCTGTTCATCTTCCTTGCTGCTGACTTTCCCCCTACCTCAGGGGACAGCCAAGGTAGAGGCCTCAGAGTGCCAAGGAGACCACAGAACCCAATCTGTAACCAGGTCTACTCTGGAGACAGAATTGCCCATGACATCTGAATATTGAAATGGAGACCAGAATGGAACCACTTTTAAAGGAGTCTAAGAATTCTTCTCCTGATCTGAATAAAATTTCAACCTCTCCATTGCAAAAAAGGTAAGAAACTTGTAGTCAATCATTGACCCAGACATGACAGAGGAATTTAGAGGGGTAATAGAGGTAAGCATTTCCATTTCCAGTTTCCATAGGGCTAAGTTGGTGAGATGGGATTTCATAGATTTTCAGGAATCCATCTAGAGTTTTCACAAAAGGTAAATGGGATACAGTCACTCACGAGGATTTTGATGTTTTAGCATGAGCTGGATGATACTGAAGAATGGTATCCTTTAAATTGGTGCCTAAGGAGATTTCTAGATGGCACCAAATGGTCATTTGTGATAAAGCCAGCACTTGATGCTACCAGGACAAGAGGCCAGACTATTCAAATTATCAGCAGACATCAGCAAAGGAGAGGCTCTAGCCTACCCAACACTGTTCAGGGCCTGCATGGACCTAAAGAAGTAGAACACTCTTGCCAGGTGCTGGTGGCTCTCACACCTGCAATCCCAGCACTCAGGAGGAAGAGATCAGGAGGATTGTGATTTGAAGCCAGCTGGGACAAATAGTTTACAAAAGCATATTTCAAAAATACTCAATACAAAAAAGGGCTGACGGAGTGGCTCAAGTGAAAGATCACCTGCCTAGCCAGTATGAGGCCCTGAGTTCAAACCCCAGTACTGCCAAAAAAAGTAGATCACTCTCCCTCATTTCTCCTTTGAAGCCTCTCACACACACACAAACAGACACTTTGTCCTCCCTACCACTATCAGGTGACATGTGCAAAAGCACTCTGGGGAAATTAGAAATTTACCAGAAAGGGAACCCAGAGAAAGCAGGGAGGTATGCATGAGAAGCATGAAGGAGCCCTGATATAGAAGTTTTGAACTGCAGTATAAAAATATGCTAACATCTGAATTGAGCAAAAAATTTTCTAACACAGACTGTTTAGACCAGAAATGATCAAAAACAAATTTAATGAAATACATAGGTTCTCTGCTCCAGGCAGACCAAAGAACAGAGCTAGTATTAGTTGTAAGATGAAGGCAAACTCATTGGTTAACACATCCAGTGACTGTAGTTTGTTGCCCACTAAATCAATTCTGCATTCTTATTGTGATCAAAGAAGAGTCTCTTTACATTTGGGCTGAAACCTAGTCTTGGACTTTTGCCTGGTGGCTCAGTAGTGTTACTCTATGACCTCCATTGTTCATATTCATACAGCCCATTGCTATGACAAACTCACCAGCACATAACTTACTGTACTGTCTTCCCTGAAATGCCCTTTCATGATGGCTTGAGTTGTTCTCCCTGTGAATTGACTGCTGCTCAATGTAATTCCATCCCTGGTTGGGTTCCCTCTCTTGCATCTATTCAACCTTCTCTACTGACTTTACCTTCAGCTCTATCAGTAGCAGATCCTCTACCACCGATGGGCCCACATGGTTTTCAGAGCTTTGTCAACAAACATCCTGAAATTCTTTGCATCTGATCATTTGCTGTGGTTCAATTTTATGGAGCTTCTCCTGATACACATTGCTACTGGAGTGGTTTATCCATATGGGCTCCAATTTTGTAAATCCACTTTCCACGACTGCTAATGTTTTTTCTTCTGTTCAGACTGGGCATCTCAGATCTCAAACATAATTTGTTAGTGTCCATCTCCTGAGCTGTAGAGCAAAAGCAACTTCTCCAGGGATACTTCTGGGTTCAAGACTAATGTTCCATTTTCCACTTCTCAAGGTCCCATTCCTGTTTTGCAATATAATTCCTGCTAGGCTGTTTTTCACTTTAAATTACCAGGCTTTGTCCTTTTTTTTCCCCTGTAGTTTTTCTACTGGAGTTCGTTTTATCTATTTTCTACTAGCATAAATTGAGGCTCAGTTGGGCTGGTGTGTATAACTCAAATGTGATTCAGCAGCTCAGCAACAGAACAGAAATGATTAGACCCTACAGAAGGATGGTAAAAAATAGATTTGGGTTGGAGCTTGGGGAGTTCAGTGTAAGTTTTTAAGATAAACAAGGAGGATTTACAATCATTTTTTAAAATTGTCCCAGGTAGATAAGATTTATGAGCTAAGTCCCATCACAACACTTGGCTTCAAAACTGATCCAACTATGTCTGATAGATGAAAAGACAATTACCGTACTTTTCAGAATAAAAGAGACATTGACTTGAATCAATAAATATGAATGTATACATATGGTAACAGGTCAACATAACAGTTTTCAGACTATTTAGGAAATGCAAACCACACAGATGCCTTATATTGGTGGCAAAAAAATTCCATCTTTTTGATCATCTCTTCTTCCCCAAATAGTAAGTGTATCAACTATGTGACTGGCACTGTGGTAAACCCTGTGTGTGTTTGGCAGGGGGTACAAAAATAGGAGACGTGGCTTTTGGTGTTTTATAAGGGAAGGTGAGAGCTCGTTCATTTTAAGACATTTCATACAATGATGGTTGTGTTTTATGGCATATAGAATGGACAGGAATTTTGGAGAAGACATTCTAGAAATAGTGATTTCTGAACTAAGCATTGAAGGAAAGGAGCAGGGTTATGGAAACAAAGAACAGTTAATGAACACATGAGGACCAAGTAATAATTTTTATACGTGTGGCTATGGGAGAGAGAGTGAGTGAAAACTGAAGCAGTGCTGGTAGGCGGACTCATATTTTTAAAAAATTTTTTTTGGTGTGTTAAGGGATTCAGATAATTTCTCTGATATTTCTATACAATCATCAGTAATCTTAAATAAGGGGATAGTTTGAACAAAATTTCATTACAGAGGGTGTGGGCTGAAGCAGGGAGGTTATAGGAGGTTGTGGTGAGATCTGGGCAGGAAGTGATGGCATGGCTAAGTTAAAGCTGTGTTCTGAAAAGGGTGACTTCAGAGAACTAAAGTATAAGGAAGACCAGAATGTTTTGGATAAGGTCAAACTTCTGGACTTATAAACCAGGTACTTATGTCACTGAGTTAAGGAGAAGGAAGTGATTTGGAAGCAGCTGAGAATGATTTATTCTTCTTTCTGAATGTGTTTATTTTGAGACTCACGGCCTGAGGGCATCAAAGGAATGATCATTTTGCAACTGGAGAAGAAGGAAGAACACACAAGACCTGGATGTTTAGATCATTGGAGTAAGAGTAAGGGACAAAGATAACATCTTGTTACTTCACCTCTATGTTCCTTCCTTCCTCACATGAAAATTGAATTGTCACAGCTCCTACCTCAGAGGGTAACAGGATATAATAAAGAAGACACCAGTGCCATGTGCAGTGGCTACTAGTTACATTAATGTTGCTTTCAATTAGTGAAGAATGGAGGAGGAATGTACAGATTATTCTAGATGGTGGTACCTAGAGACATTCCCAGAAATGCTAAAGGTGCCAATCACATCGCTCACCACAGGTACACAAAAATCTGTTAAAATCATCAAATTGTTCTTAATGACATCAATCAGTCTGATGGCAGTATGTCCTTTCAGTCAGGACAGACTAAGAATAAGCAAAACTATAGGATATAGAAAAATAACAAAAAATGTGTTATAAAGAACAAATAAGTAAGCCAGGGATGTAGCTCACTGGTAGAGTGCTTGCCTAGCATATGTGAGGATCTGGATGCACAACACTGCCAAAAAAAAAAGAAGAAGAAGAAGAAGAAGAAAAATAGCAAGTACATGCCAAGATTCTGAGACTTTGTCTTTGAGGTCTGTGGTGGTTTCCACTGGTTTGACATTAGAGAAGATTGCAGGGATAAAACAATGTGGTCATTGATGGGGTGTGAAAGTCATTTGGCCAGCTGAGATGCTATCGGTCACGAGTGAGGGGATGTCAGTGTACTAAAGCGATTCCAGAAGTTAAGGAGGACCTTCAGTTGAACTTTCAGACTATATTCATGATATTAACACATTGACCTTCATTTATAAAGCCATGTTCACTTTTCATTAGAATCTTTCTATTTCAAGTCATTTCTTCACACCAATTTGAATTAATCTTAGCATTGGAGATTAGCCTCAAATGAATTAGGATTCCTGACTTCCAAACTTGCTATGGTATTATTGAATGTGGGAGCCTTTTTCAACCTTAATGTCCTCAAGAGACCACTTAGAATTTACCATATTTCCAGATAACTTTATTCAGGCCATGCAGATTATAGGAATTAGCTCTATTCTCTCAGAATATATTTGAAAACTATTAATTTAAAAATATAAAGTCTCCCTCTAAGCAGTTCGAAAATGTGTTATTACAGAAAATCTATGGTGCATGATTACTTTCTCTCCAGATGCAACACTGTAACTTGTAAATTTAAAGTTGGAAAAAAAGAATTTGTATCTGTCATAAAGTGCTAAAATACAAGTTCGGATCCTTTCATCTTCCCAATGCCTTTGGAATTTGGCTCTAAAATAAATTTTGACTCAATAATGCATATATTCCCAGTTCCAACATAGATCGTTTCTGTCTTCCCCTGTTGTTAATTAAGTGGAGAGGAAAGAATGGAAAAAAATGTCACCAAGGAGATTGACATCAAAAGCTACACACATTATGCTTTTAATGCATGGGGTAGTTTAGATTATTCAAATTGGTATAGATGCTGCAGGCTTTGCTTATGTTTTATAGATGGTACCGTAAAGTCTTCTTGGCATTTTTAGAGAGAATTTTTTCAAAGCAAGATTAAGAAAAGATTTAGATTTGGGATGTAAAAATAGATGTGCAATAATTATCCTTGAATTTCTGCAAGAAGAAGGGCTGAGTTTGTGACTCTGTCTTTGTGGTTTCCCAGAAGGAGACTCAGCACAAGCATCCATTTGGGCCCTGAAGGAAAGAGAGGAAGAAGGACAGAGAGGGGAAGGCAGGTAACTAAAAGTAACTTATCAAACCACCTGTAATCACAGGAAATTGAAGCTTAACTCTTCAAAGAAACTCTAGGAACTGCCATAAAATACAAACATCAAAGCCATCCTATCCAAGGGGTGAGAGGAGGGAATTTACACACCCTTCCCACCATGGTTGAGAACTCCTCCAGGGAGTGCTCACTCTGTGTGTGTGTCACAGTAGTCTCTACAAGAAGACAAGAACCCTGTGCAGCAAAGTGCAGGTGCTGGCAGTGGAGACTCAGGAGAGTGAACTCAGAAAAGGAAATTCTAGGTGATGGGGCAAGGTGTCACTAGCCCATGCCATGAATGCAACAGTTGTCTCATTCTGAAAACTCATATGAATAAGCTCTTTGGTGTTCAAGTTTGGCTAACAGTTCATAATCTCATTCTTTTTTATGAAAAGTCTTAAAATTTCCTGACATCACTGAAAAACATGTTATCCCCAAACATATATAAGGAGGCAGTCCCCTGTTTCTTAAATCTCTTAAATGGAATTCTTATGCTTTTCTTCCTATAATATAGTGATACCAATTTATTAATTCTGAAGAAATAATATGTTCATTTTGTTGTGAAGTTCCAGTAGGGAAGAATTTTGAAGGCTGTGAGTAATTCAATGACCAGTGAATGTAGTAGAACACATGTCAGAAAGAAAAGAATTTGGGGTACACATAATTGTATGCCTGTATGTGTGTTTTAACATGACCTGTACTTGTTTGACAGCAAAATGATTTTTAATCATTTTTAAATAACTAGAATGCAATGTATTATAAACTGCACAAAAATACAGATTACCAAATTTCTTGTATACACATATACAACTTTGAGAAACCAAATCCAACAAATATAACTAATATCGCTGATAAGAGTGTTGACTCTTGTATCCTATATGCTCATCATGTACTTGGTGAAGGTTTGCTGAATGAATACATTAATGAATGAAACTTTTTCTGGGGATGCAACTCATTGTTAGAAGAGAATGAATGAAGAGAGGATTGTAAAGTAGGGAAAGGATAAGGAACTGGAAGCCATGATTAAGTTTATTTTCAGAGGTACAGATGCCCTTACACAAGCCATACATTTATTCTAGGATCTAGACAGTACATATATGGAGAAGACGTATAGCTTCACTATTAATAAGCTTCTCAGCTAGTAAATTAAGGCTCAGAAATCTTGCTGAACAGTTTAACAAGTCACTTATTTATCTATCTCTCAATAAATACACAGGTATAGATATATATGTATGTATGGTATTCAATAATATATGGAAATGTCAATGGAGATAAATCCCTGAATGTCATGAAAACCTATGGTCACTAATCCTTTTAGGTATCATTCCATATAGTGAATAAAATTCTGCTATATATTATAGATAGAGTATGCAAGCTATGGCCCAGAGGCCAAATCATGTCCATCACCTGTTTTTATTTTTACAACATTGGGATTTAAACTCAGGGCTTCAAGTTTGCTAGGAAGATGCTCCACTACCTGAACCATGCCCCCAGCCCTTTTTGCTTTAGTTAGTGTTCAAATAAGGTTTTCCTTTTTGGCCCAGGCCTCCCCATTCTGCATCCTCATGTAGCTGGGATCACAGGTTCATGCCACTACACCCAGATTTTTATTGGTTGAAATGGGGATCTCACTAATTCTTTGCCTGGGCTGGCCTCGAACCGCAATTCTCCTGATTTCCACCTCTGGAGCAACTAGGATTACAGATGTGAGCCACTGCACCCAGCTCCACTACCAGTTTTTATAAGTCAAGTTTCACTGGAGCACAGCTATGCCCATTATTTTATGAATTGTCTACAGCTGTTTTCCACATAGCAGATTTGAGTAGTTAGGGAACAAATCAAATGTCCCCATAGCTATAACATTTTCTATTTGACACTTTACAGAAAGTTTGTCAATCCAGGTATAGAACATTACATAATATATTTTCATTTTAAACTCTGAGCACCACCCATTCAGTGTCCCCACCAATACAACAATTATTTAAAATGTAACTCAACAGAGCCCAGGAGACTATAGGTCATGACTCAGTTCTTTTTAATACATAATTGCCATACGTATTTTCTAAGGCTATATTCTCATTTCTAAAGGCCTCTTTGGTATAATTGTTTCTACATTAGCAGTCTATAATTTCCATTTTATTCCCTTTTTTCTATCTAATTAAATATATAGGATGTCAGGAAAAGCCTTATTTTTAGCAGTAGTTGAATCTAAGAAATGGACTTTTTTTTTTACATCAGTTTATACTACTTTGTCCAAAGACAAAAAGAGGAGAAAAGAAGAAGGAAATGATAAATGCCTTTTCTGTACTCAAGTGCAGACAGGACTACAAATGACTATGACATGAGGAAGTTAGGTGAGCACAGAATGTGTGTCTGTGGGATGCCACTGATGTAGTACACGATGTGGTATTCACACACCTTCTGCCTGCTGGTGTTAGTTCTAGGGAATTAAAGGAAAGACAAAGATGACTCTGTAAAGGTCAATGATGATGAATAAGAAGATGGAAAATTATTTCTATAAGAGGCAAAGAGAGATACATAATTTATCTTAGAAAAGGAAAAGATAAAACGTGGCTTGACATAATTTTAAAAAAAATTTACATCCATTATTATATAAAAAGTGAAATATTTGCTGGTTAATTGATTAAAAGATTTAAAATGCTGAATAGTTTGGTAAGTTTTTGGTTACAAATGACAGGACCAGAAGAACTAGCCAAGTCTATTAATGTACCTTTGTGGCTTTCAAATCCAAGGAAGATTTGAATAACCAAGCCTCAGAAATTCAAGGTTAAAGAAGGGTATTGGGAAGAGAAGGATTTGTGACAAGGCTTATGGATTCTATCTCTAGCTTATATATGCTAAACTTTCATCTCTCTCCTCCCAAACTTGCCTTTTCCCAATAGCTTTGAGCATGGCAGTTGGAAAACTTTGAAATTTTCATCAGATATCCTTGGCTACTGGAAGAGGGCTTATCTCAGTTCTCTTTATGATCCCAGGAAAGAGAAAATCCTAGGAAAGATATTAGCCCAACTTGGGTCATGCACCTGTTCTTGAATCAATCAACTTGGTCCTGTGATTGAGGTCACATAATGATGGTGGCACTATTAGGCACTTGCATTGACTCTAAGGATGGGGGAAGGGACACTTACAGCAAAGGGGAAGTAGTTGGAAGGAAATTTTCAGTGACCACTGCATTATTTCTTTATCTTCACTTGGGAAAATGCAAAAGAAATTGCTCAGGCTGTACCATGAAGGACTTAGGTTAGGGGGAAATGGGATTATTCTGACATTAGAGCTTATTACACACCAGGATTTGTTACTGAAAGAAGCAGTAAAATGTCTCTTCTTAGAGATTTATAAAAATAGAATTGATTTCTCATCAGTTGAGTTGCAAATAGTTTTCAGAATGGATTAGACACACAGAAATTTTGTTTAACATGCAAACTCTTGACAAGATACCACTCTTTTCACTAGTAAATTTTACTCACTTATAGCATTTTGGTACAACTCAACCAATATTTATTAAATGTCCATTAGGTAAAAAGTGTTAGGCTAGGGCTAAAGGATTTTTATTAGTAGAGGTTTAGAAAATTGCAAATGTCTATAATATATCACAAAGGAGATTCAAATTCAAAGCTGTTTGATTTTTTAAAGGAATAAGCAAGAGGGAAAGGAGAGAGGAGAGAGAGAGAAAATGGATGAGAAGAGGGAAGGAGAGGAGAAGGGAGGAGGAGCGAGATGTTAACAGAAAGATGTTAACAAGGAGAGAAAGAATTAGGAATGGTTATATGATACATAGGCTGAGGTATGAAATCTTTTTAAGGTGAAAGAGATTTTAACAGTAGAGATGGGTGAAAAGTCATTTGGGGCAGACAGGATAGCCTGAACAGTGATTTGGATCATGTTCCAGGAAGCAGCAAGTCATCTTTCTAAATAGAAGACTACAGTACAAACAGAGAAGAGCTAATAAAAATATTACAAAAGCAATTGGGTATCATCCTGAGGAAGGCCTCAAATGCTAAGTTTTAAGTTTGGTTTTCAGAAGATTAGTATGATAACACTGTGAGACAGGCAATGCCAAGGAGAGGGTAAAAGATGGAAAGAAGAATTACAAGGTCATTGTACTTTGAACACACCAAACATTTACCAAAAATAGAATTCATCAACTTCCTCCTAAACCTTTATTTTCATATACATTTAAGCCTCATATCAACCAATAACTAAGTCAGATTTTATCCCCATTTTGCATTTGAGGTATACTGAGTCTTTGAGCAGTTGACTAGCCTCAGTGCACATTGCTAATACAGTATTCTCCCTTTATCTGCAGTTTTTCCTTACTTGATTTCAGTCACTCATGATCAACAGTGGCCCAAAAATGCTAACTGGAAAAATTCTAGAAATAAGCAACTCATAAATTTTAAACTATATGTTGTCCTGAGTAGTATGGTGAAATTTTAAACGATCTCCCTATACTTTCCTGGGAGGGGAATTATCCCTTTGTTCAGAGTATGCATTGTGTACACTACACACCTATTAGTCACTTAGTATCTTTCTTGGTTATCAGACTTTTTCTTGCAGTATCACAGGGCTGTGTTCAAGTAATATGTAGGGTTTGATATTCTTGGAGGTTTCAGGAATCTTGTACTGTATCCCCACCAATAAGGAAAGGAAGTTACTATGACCTAAAACATGGGACATGGAAGACAGAATTTCCAGTTTGGATACCCATGTTTTTAACTGGTCTTCTCTAATTAAAGGGAAAGGGCTCATAGTGAAGGAAAAAAGATTTCATCTCTGGTACATTGGAGGTGTTCCAGTCATGCATTGCTGTATAATAAACTACCCAAGACTTAGTGACTTAAAACAACAACCATTTTATGGTAGTTCATGATTTTGTTGATTAGGAACTTGGGCAGGCTTGGCTGGACAAGTCTTCTATTACATAAGACACTGGCAGAGGACACTTTGGTATTCAACTGGCAAATGGGCTGGCCTTAAAGGAGCAGGGTAGCTTCACTCTCATATCTAGCACCTTCACAGCACTGACTAAAAGGTTTGGTTGAACTGTTGACCTCAGCCCTACATAAGGCATCTCCAGCAAGAGGATTTCAAGGAATCAGTGGGTTGTTTCTGTTTGGGGGATTTGTAAAAATAGAATCACACAGCATGTACTCAACATAATATTTATGAGAGTCATCCACATTGTTGCCCGCAATTGTCATTCATTCTTTATCATTATGGTATAGTATCAAGTTGTGTGAATATACCACAATGTTGTCTTTTCTAGTATTAGTGGGCATTTGATTAATTTCCAATTTAAGGTATAATGAATAGTGCTTGTATGAATAATTTTTGGGTGAAATATGTTCACATATTTCTGTTAAGTATATTTCTAGCAGTAGGATATGCTATGTCAGCTAGCAATTTTCCATATTGTTTGTAAAAATTTACACCCTCAACAGCATGAGAATTTTGATTGATCTATGTCAAGACTAGTAATATCTAGTCTTATTAACTTTGGTCATTTTAGGTTTTTGAAAGGCATTATTTTGATATAGATTGGTGCAAACTCAGAGAGAGAGTGTTTATGTCTTGTCCAACTCCTCTCATTTCATTCATTCTATGCTTAGCTAGCCTTTTAGTCTCTCCTGATGGATTATGGGAGATGCCTATCTGATTATTCTATTTAAATCCTTCCTTTTTCATAGGGTTATATGAAACACATTGCTCAAAACTTTACTAAAGCATTGAAAGAAATGGTTCAAATGGACCTTAAATTCAAATGACTTCCCCTGACATTTTGCTGAAGGTCTTTCCACATCTTTGAGCCAAATGACATTCACTCCTTTTGCTGTATCTGTTCCTATATAGGACCAATAATCTCAACATCCATCATATTACAACTGCATGTTAAAAAACACTTTCAGGTGAAAACTTGAAATTTGGACATTTTGAGGTTCTTCAGATTTAGTACAATTTCATCTAATATATTTCCTGTGTAAGGAAGAAACTTGAAAATAAATTTGGGTTCAGTTTCCAGGAAGTCAAGGGGGAAGTGACCTGTACATATGGATGTAGATGTAATTGAAAGTGTCTACTTAAATCGCAATTGCAAAAAGGCCATGTCTACCTATGGCTTTGCTGGAATGAATGTTTTGAAGTGGTTTTGTAATGCAGAAATGATCAAACTCTTCTTTTGTGAAAACTTTTGCCTTGCTGTTTTTTCCTTCTTTTCCATCTTTTTTCTTTCTAGGTCTGTGGGAAGGCTAGATGGCATAGGGAAATCACTTGATGCAGTGACCAGTTCATGGTATTTCTGCTGTTTCTGCTGCCTCTGATAATGACAGGAGAAATAATAACATCTAACCCACCATGATATTTTCAAATATGAAATTAACTGGGTTAGGGTATGTAGATGCTTCTGGGAAGATAGACATATAGTCATCCTCAGAGAAGAGATTTAGAGGAAGCCAGGCCAGAGACAATAAATAAAGCAGTCAGGATAATATAGCAAAAAGCAAGACTTTCGTGCTCTCTTTATATGCCCTTCCATGAAGCTAGAGGTTTAACTTTTCTTGGACTTTCTGCAGAAATGTTCTGCAACTGAATTTGAGCAACTTTGAGTGTGTTTCTTTTCCTTGCAAACAAATGAGCCCTGACGTGAACATTCCCTTTGGTAGACATGTCATGCGTTATAGTAGTTTTTGTGACCCTCTCATCTCTGTAACTAGATTTTAAAATCCTCAAGGGCAGAGATGTCTCTAATACGTCTTTGTATTCTGTCTTGCACTTAGCACAGGGTGGGGGAAAATGTCATGTTATCCTGCTGATTAAGTCCATTAAGGATTCAGGTTGCATAACTTTCCTAATGGGGAATGGAGGATAAATTCTGCAAGTTGAGTTTAATGTTCACCAAAAGCATCAACAACAAATGTAGAGGCAATGCCTTTTGGCCATGCAAAAAATACAAGGGAGACAGTAGTCTTTTTCTAACTCTTTGTGAATTACTCTCCACTTAGTTCTTACCTCAGGGATGGGATGCTATTTGTTTGTCCTCTTATAGATTCTTTCTCAGTCTTGGTGTGAAACCACCAACTGAGTTGGAAGATCCAAACTGGGGCAAGTAGTTTAAAGAGGGGGCACAAAATAGTCAGTTCCAATAGAACTTCAAGTTTATTGCTGGTGAACTTCTTCTGTTGAACACAGAGACATCTTCTGCTCATCAGATCATGGTAAGTATAACTGCAAATTCCTCATAAAAGATTATCTATATGAAGATCTACTTTTTCTGAGTACATAACTAAAATTTGATTTGATGAGTAAAACTATATTTCAAGACATACTCTGAATCACTGTTCTAAGAGTCCCAGACTAACTAAATGGGAGGGATAGAATGTTCAAAGACATCTTCATCTACATATAAGGTGAAAGAGGGATACTTCCATGTGTTTGCAGAGACAACATTGCCCCTTTCAGTGTCTTATGAATCACTTCAGTAAAACATGCCCATTGGCATGTTCTAATGAACTAATGAGTATGAAAAGTGTATTTAGCTATTGGCACTAGGACAAAGCTGTAGGAGCCCAGCATTGTATGCTTATAATCCCATCATTTAAGAGGTTATGGTAGGAGGGTCATGAATTCAAGTCCAGCCTGGGCTGCATAGCAAAAGCCAGTCTCAAAATAAGCAAAATAAATAAAACAAAAAGCTGCAGGACCACAGTTTAGGTTCATTAATTATTCTTTTAATGAACAAAATCATAAACCATTATAAAATAATGTTTGTCATCTTGGAAAGAAGATTCCTAATATAAACATATCATTCCAACTTTGTTTTAACTTTCTAGAGGTAGGTTTTAACAGCCATCATGAAAGAACAAAGAAGACTATTGACCAAAGCCAGGAACTGGAAACTTTGGTAGGATTAGGTAAGGGCAGGTAGAAATTCTTAGACTCCTCTACCTTCACCATTACCCTGACTTCCCTATTTGGAGGGACAGGACTTCCGCAGGGGAATGTCCCTTCCACAGTTTTGACATAAAGCCTCAAAAGAGGTTGAAAAGGCTCTTGTACACCAGTCCCCAAATTTTTCTGCATGTTGGAACCACCTAGGTATCTATAAGAAATACTGATTCCCAAATCCCATTTACAGACATTCTGATTTCATTAACCTAGGGGACCATCTGGGAAACTTAAAAGTCTTACCCTATTCTGAAGACTGGAATAAGCAAGTCTTTAAAAATATCAAACTAAATATAAATTAGTGTGTCAATTCAGTTGGTTTTACACAAACATTTACTGAGCACATACTCTGTGTAAATCCATGTGCTCTTGTAATGGAAATAGAAATAAGAAAATATACCTAATTCTGAAGAGTTCATAGTGAGGGTGAGGTCAATTAGATGAACAAATGTATGCAATGCAATTACAACTCAACTGAATGCAAAACAGTGTGATAAATACAGAATTAGAAATTGGTTCAAAGTAGAGAAAGTTCAGAAAAAGAGAAGGGAATCAGGTAATATTTTACAGAAGAATTTTCAGAATATGACATAACAAATTATTGGTACTTTTGAAACCATAAGGTCCAGGGAAAGAATGCAGGTCAAGGGATGTGGGGAAGAGCTCCATCATAAAGAGTTTTATACATTGTTGTGATAAGTTGGGTTTCATGGGCATACCCAGCATCTGAGAAGCGGGCCAGTATAACAAGCATAATACTTTGTCCAACTTCCCTGACTGCCTGGCTGGCTTCCTCCCCTCCCTCCTCTCCCTGTCTTCCTTTCTTGGGTCTATCCATCTCTCTGTACCCAAGCCATCTACATACTTACCTAAAGAGGGCTGTAAAACTTTGCCTTTTATTGTTTAAGTAATAGGTTTCAAATCTTAGAGTGATTTAATTACTGATCTTACTTTCAATTTACCGTGTAGTTTCAGCTCACATACTAGTGCAGTTGTTTGTGGATATTAAGAAATTTATGGTTCTTCCATTTGGAGAAATACAAATGTATCAAAATAAAGGTGAGTAGTTTCTTTAATTTCAAAATTATACTTAAAGAGAAAAAATAATGAGAAAACAATGAGTTATTATTTACCTTAACTTGTCATATTCCTAAAACTGGACCTTAAGATAAATTACATAAGTGAGAAAACAGCTACTTCCCTTTGGAGATAGAAATAATGATTCCAGATGAGTTTTGCTCTGGAATCTTACTGTGGGATTTTATTAGTGTGACAAGTGAGAAGTAACAAATTCATTCCCAGAACTAGAAAATATCAATCAGATTCCAAAGTGCACCCTTTATATTTGATTTGATTTTGAACTAAAGGGAAAATGTTATCAGACAAGTGTTTTGACTATTCATCTTTAGTGAGCTAAAGCTGTTTTAACTACAAGTCCTATTTACAATTGTAAGTGTGTCCCCTGAATACTTTTGGATTACTTCACATGCATTTACCATTCCACTGTCATGATTTGGTTACTACTAGGACAATGCTGTTATTGATAATCAATACATTACTTTAAAATTGGTACATTATTATCACCAGCCCATAATTTTCTGTGTTTATACAGAATCTATTACCATAATTAACCATATTTTAAATGAGTGCTTTCCTCTTATTACTTTGGCAAAACTGGGGTTTGAATTCAGGGCCCTGCACTTCCTAGTCAAGTGTTCTACCAACTTGAGCTTCCTTCTTATTATTTTGTATAACAAAATTCAATTAGATGTTTGTCTACATATAAATATTTTAGGAGTATTTAGTCTGTATGGGGTTCTTTATGAAAGTATTATGGGAAATAGTTCAACTTCTTTAGCATTTCTTATGTTATAAGCTTCTTCCCATTCACTTTTTAAACTCACAAAGTGACTTCATCTGCTTATGTCTTTCTCCAACTTAGCTTCTACTTTGTTTTGTCTTCTCTGGTTGCCTTTCAGTCTATCGGTGGTTGATTCTTTTTCAGGCCAGTTGAAAAGTACAGAACAAAGGATGAGCAGATAGGTAAAATTGGCTTTCATGGGTTTCCTAGCTCCTTGAATACTCAGGAAAAGGGTAAAATAGCAGTTTGAATTACTTGTAGTTCTGCTTGATCTGTGACCCACCCATTTGACATAACATATTTTAGAGTGGATAATTGGAAGTTCATAGGGTGTGTTTCCATATGCTTATTATAAAGAGCATATGTAAGAGTTGGTTTCCTATTTGAATTGTGGTTTGAGCACTGAACAATTTATTTAATCAGAAATGTCTTTATTATTTATAAAACTTCTCCAGTCTGATCCCTTGTGTTTTCTTTAACTCTGAAAGTGACTCTACTCAGGGCTAATAAACTCTGTTGTTGGAATTAGGATGTTAACCAGAAAAGGTCATGCATCTGATCGGTGGAAGAAAATGTCTGTGAATTATTATAGGTTGCAATGCCAGTAACCCAAGTCACTTATCTTATGGTGCTTAAAATATTTACAAACTCAGTGCCAAACCATCTCCAAGGTTGTAGCAGTGGTACCAAGAGCATGTTTTATTGATGGTAGAGTTGGTAACCAGGACAGATGTGATAGATATTGTCACTTAGCACTCAGTTTCCATTTCACCCATTTTCTAAGTGTTTACTATGCCACAGGGCTTGAGAGTTAAAAACCAGCTTTCCAGATTCCTTTGTAGCTTGGATCATGGGTGAAAATTTTGTCCTGTCAATTAGATGCACTTTGAATGAGATTCAGAAACAGCTGAGAAGAGGCTTTCTGCTTACTACTGTTCTTGCTGGTGAGGATGGCTGCAGAAATAAATGGTTCAATGTAGTATGGCTTTTAAACTTGTCTGAATTTAGTTTTATAAATAACAGCAGTACTTCCTGACCTCTAGTTACAGAAGCAGCTATAGTTTTGTGTCCTTATACTCATTCAGGAACTTTCCAAGCCACTAATCTACATTAAATCCTATTCTACTTGAAATGCTAGATTTCTATTACCTATGGCCAGCCTTGACTGATATGAAAACAGAAATAACCATAGAAGCCAAAAGAATTATATTTTATTGTCTATTAAATATAGAGAAACTGAGCTTCAGTGAGAGTAAGTTATAAAGTTAGTGAATGGCAGAGTCAGTGTTTGTATTTGGGTCCATCTGTCTGCAAAGCTAGCACACAAAGGGTAGAAACTTTAAAATGTCTGTTTCTATTCAAAATTTTAGTAATCTCCAAGGGCTGAGACAATGTATAAAATGTGAACATAGATCTATAATGTCACTGACTTAAAAGAATACATGATAGGTGAATCAAATACAATATGTGCACCATTGACCTTGGAATAGCTACACCATTGAAGCAAGTCCACATCAGCCTTCACCATTGTGTTACTACTTGGGATGCACAGGTGTAGACTGAAGTCCCAGAGAGTGAGCATGTTTCTTTAGAGCACCCCATTTATCATAACACTGAGGAGTAATTATTGCCTTGAAAGATTGTGTTTCACATTTTAAATCTCAATCTCGTTTATAAGCATTTCAGAAAATTTTTATATTTCTAAATCTTTTAAGAAATCGAAGCATATCCTTAAAAGACAAAGTACATCATTCATCTGGGTCTTTCAGCATTTTGTGGTCTACTTTAAAACAGAATGGGACAATTGATAAAGGCAAGTGATTCTCTGCTCTTCCATTTTCAACAAAGGTCTGGAGGACAGTTGCTTAGGTTAAGAGCGCTGCCCTTTATAGCATTAAGTGGGCCTGCAGAAAGACTTGAAATGGGGGTCATGTGATACACAGGTGGAAGAGCTAGTGATGTTTTGCCTGAGACAACTTGACTCTAAAGCCTGGTGGAATGGGCAGTCACATGGAAGCAACAGTAGACTAACTAAATCTAACAAGTGGGAGTTACAGGGAGGCAATGGGTTTTTCCAAGAGTAGCTGCTCCAAATGAGTGGGGCTACTCCAGGAAGCAGCTCTACTGCTAATGTATTTTGTGAAAAGTCATCCAGGCTGTTAAAGAGGTTCTGCCGATACCAGGATTCAGCTCCATAAAAGACTATAAAAATGTTGCCCATCACTGAAACTGTGTAATTTTCTCTCTAAGAAGAGACTGTCTGTTTCCTTTCTAAGTTAGTAAGATGAGCTATGGGACATCATTGTTTGAGACCCAGTCTCTGGAGACAGTCAGTTGACATTTAAAGTTTGGCCCTGCCATTTACTTGCTATATTTTAATTTTATACTTCAGTACCATAGTTGTATCTTAAATATCCCCATAGGCTTGTTTGTTACAGGGGTTGCCTCAGTGTGGCACTCTTGGGAGGTGATGGATCCTTTAAGATGTGAGGCTTAATGGCAAGTTTTAGGACATTGATGTGTGCCCTTGAAGTATGTGTAGAAACCAGTGTCTTGGTCTTTCTCTTTGCTTTCTGGTTGCCAATCAGCTGAGCAAACTTACTTAGCCATGTGCTCCCCGCCATCATGTGCTACCTTACCCTATCCCAAAAAGCAACAGTGCCAAGCACCTATTAACTGAAACCATGAGCCAAAATAAACTTTTCCTCATTATAGGTTTATAAACTCAGTTATTTATAATAAATACAACAAACAATAGAAAAGTAATGGAAAGATGACTAACACATTTAATTTTTCCATCTATAAAATGGGGGAAAGAATAGTGTTCCCCTCACAGGGGAACGTGCAAAATGAAAGAATTTACTTCTTATAAAGCACATTTGTCATCTTTTTCTTACTAGCTATGTGGTGATTGGCATCAGAACTGTCAAAAGCAGTTCAGTGGGAGAAAGTTTCAAAAGGATTCTTCCCTCCAATCCTAATGTCTTAAGATCAGAGCTCAGGACCTAAACTTTTAACCCTACTTGGCCCAGTCAGAGGGTCTTTCCAGACTAGCTATCTCAGCCCTTAGGAGAGAATCTAAAAGTTTCTTAAGGCACCCATCTCAAAGTGTTTGGGCAGCTGTTTTATTTATGGGAAGATGGATATAATACCTGTTTACAATACTGGAGAATGTTAAAGAAAGGAGGGAAGGGAGACCATGGGCCCCAGGTCAGATTATGGATCTTCCTGTGTCCTCCATCCCTACATGGTGAAGGAAGAATTATTGGGGAACTGCAGTTCGGGTCTAACTCTGTGGCACCCCTCTCTCATGACTGCCAAATACAGATGAGTGAGTTTTTAACCTCAACATCAGTCACAAATCTTACTTACTATATTTTAAACCCTAAACAAGAAAGTGAACATTGCTTGTCTTTCTGCCTTTGCCTAATAAATAATTAAAGTTTGCATAAAGATTTGGCTTACTTTCTTTTTTTCCTTGTTGGGTATATGATGCCCAAATTTAATTAAAGTCCATGCTGTGGGCTCTAAACTCCTTTAGTGAGCAAAAATGATGGGAAGGCCCAGATATTTTTATTAGGTTTGTGTTGATTGAGTTAAAGCATGTGTTCTGACTGAGCCCTCTTGGAATGAGCCATGCATTCTTCCATGCCACCTGGCTACAAAACAAACACAAAGAATTTGGCTCTGACAGGAATAAACCCTTGGTATTAGGGAAATGGAGCCACATTCCACAAGAAAACATGGCAACTTCAGGCTCCTTTATTGTCCTCCCTCCTGCCAATACTCTCTGTGTTTCTGTTCTTTCCAGGAAAGGGAAAAATAAAAATATCTTAACTTAAATGGAAGCCAGTGTTCATTTTTTATTTTTCCTAGTAGGGTGTACTCATCGAAGGATACGGAATATAAGTGTAAGAGGGCTTGTAAGTGAATGAAATGTCTACTTTTTAAAAGCTAAATATATTAACATAAGGTGAAAGTCATAGGTTATGGGTTCTGAATGCATCAGAAAAGAATTTCAGGTCATTAGATAGGACCAACAATCCTCACAGAGGGAGGCAGTGAGGCTCAGGGCTGTGGGCACTAGCTTGTCTTTGTCTTGGGAATTGAATTGTTGAGTGGCCTCCAGGAACTTAATTAAGTTCCTGGATTCTTCTTTTGACAAAGCCAGAATACAAACAATAACTACTATGGCTCAGTGCTATTGAATTCATATGATGGCAGGGCATTACAAAATCAGAATTCTACTTAAGAACTGATTATTATATAGAAGAGAATAGCATGCTGACTGGGAAAACAGACCAGGTGGCTAACTTTTCATGGTTCAAGGATTGGTAAGAAGCTTGTGAATTATGGGCCAAGGAGAAAGGCAATTTTATGATTATTTGGAAATTTTTGACTCCATTGAAGATAGGCTTAACCACTCAAGTCTGTGGGGGTATGAGTGGACAACTGGCTGACTGTCTCAGTGACTTTGGTGCATCATTTCTGTTTCACTAAAAGACCTCAGATAAATACTTTCTGGAAGGTACTGGCAAAAGACATTTGGAATTTAAGAGAGACATCAGTGGACAGGTTTGGGGTTTATCGCAGGCTGCATTTTAGATGAATGTTGGGCAGTGGCAGAAACACTGATACAAAAGAGCTATTTCTGAGAAGCCTGTGCTTCAAAGGAAATCACCCAGAGCAGAGGGGCTGATGCAGAGCTGAATGAATAATGAAAAATATAATAAAGACCAAATCTGATAGGGATTTGAATTATATGCAAGAAAAATATTTCTGAGGAAAATGAGATGGTAGGGAGGGTTTGGGACAAATTGAAGAATTCATAACCAGAACTGCTCACAACTTGTATCACTTAATCCTAGAAAATTCTGAGGTTCCCTGAGAGGGCAGTTAGTTGAAAATATAACATTAGGACCTTTTTTGCTGAAATTCTAGTCCCATGTGTCTTGAGACTGCCTGGTAGTTCCTACTCCCTACTTCCCCTAACCCCCACTCCAATGGAAGGAAGCTCTGACCTTGATAGAGCCATCTGCATATGCTACAAAAGCTGTGCCCACTCTTGCAAAGCCAGCAACAGTTCTGAGCCTCCTATGTATTTGCTGTTCACAATAAAGCTGCCAGCGCCTGGTTTGGGCGTGTCTCTCTACTTCATGCTCCCCTTCTCTGACCCTGACCCTGAGGGAATGATGCTGTTCATGCTTTCAGCCATATTTGTCCAGTAAAAAGTCAGGCTCTTTACCACCAGAGTGTTTGACAGATACACAGTGAGAAGAGAGAGATAGACAAATAGACAGTGAGGCACATGTACAGAAGCAGAGTGACAGAGTTGTGGAGAGGCCAGACAGGGGCCAAGTGTGATGCTTAGATGATTCCTCTGCTCCTGTAGGGTGACTGTCAGTGCCTCTAGCACTGTATGTACTTTCTGGGGCCGTAGCACATGCAGAGGCTCCTTGTTGCTGTTGTCCACTTGCTAGTACACAAGTTGCAAGGCAGCCCTGCCATGCAGAGAAAGAAGTCAAGTGGCCTTTCTAGTTTTATTATCTTGTCACTGTTTCTTACAGTCTTGCCCCATCTTCTGCTTATATTCAAGGGACTCTCAAATTATCCTTATAATTATACTGTGCTCAGAATTGCTTTTCTAATCAGACTCTGGCCTACTTTCTTTTCATGAGGCTCAGAGACTCTATTCTTTCCCATTGTGATGTTTCTGTCCCAGGAAGGCTTAGAATCCTATAAGCAGACAGACCCAGTGTGGGCTGTCTGCTGGGTTGGCAGGTATACAGAGATGGATACATAGGGGCCCCTGCTGCTTAGAGCACCACCCCACAGCTTACCACAGGTGGATTCAGGAAACTTAGAGGTTTTCCTCTAAGTTTCACTAGTCCTCACCATCCAGACTTACCTCAGTTGCTTAGATCAGTGTCTCCCCCACTATACATTCACATTCACATTATTTTATAAAGCAGAAATTCAGTCAACCAAGTAAATTGAAAATGAAAGGATTTCTTGGGGTTTCTGATTTGTGGGACTTGCAGAGAGCCCTTCCTCATTTTACTAAAAGTTCTATCATACCAGTTATGGGTCAAAGTTTCTTGATGCCATGACTACTCTTGCTTCATTCTTCTCTCACTCATTCCTTCAATTTTATCAGTGGCTTCTTTCAGATTTGTGCTCTTACATTGAAGTACTCTGGCCTTGGGTGCTGTTTCAAGGCAGACTAGAGCTGAATGTATTGATGTTAAAATAGTACATGTAGCAAATTCTGGTGAGAATGAATTGTACTGACTAATGAAACAAATATGAAGAACTGTCCAGAGATCCATGCCTCTGTGGGGGAGAATGCCCTACTGAATTTCTGGAGATTCAGTGGCCTTCATTAGAATTGTGTGCCTTGCATTATCATTCCAACAGACAACATTTTTCCCCTCTATGGAATCTGATGTATAATGCAATAAGGGCTCCATATTAGTGGGGAAAATGTACAAATAAAAATTTTTAAAAAATAATGGCAGCATACATTTTTGTAGGGACATCTTTGTCTTCCTGACAGACAAACCTTAATACTTTTTTGCCTTTTCTCAAGAGGCATATATATTTTAGAGTCAATTCCAGTGAGTAAATTATAGCTTGAATGGAGGCAAGATATATAGTATTTAAAGTTTTATTGTATTGCCAAAGATCCTTCTTTGACAAATAAAAATTTTTTCATGTATCTTTCCTTGGCTGAAATCCTTTTTAAACAATAGAACTCACTTTAACTGATGAATATAGAATATATAGAGAGAGAGCTATCTATCTATCTATCTATATATAGATATATAGATATACAGATACATATATTTGATATATATATACATATACATTTGATACATATATATTAAAGTTTCCTTCTGTTTTCTTCTTTTTTTTGCAGTACTGGGGTTTGAACTCTGGGCCTCACACTTGCTAGGCAGGTGCTCTACCACTTGAGCCACTCCACCAGCCCTCCTTTTTTAAGTAGCCTGAAGGTGGCTGTGCTGAACATAGTGCCTTTCGGACATAAGAAGCCCTAAGTACAACTTTAGAAAACCTAATTCCTGCCTATCTGCTAGTATTTGTTGAAGACAAGAAAGAAAAGCATAAAGAAAGGCAAGCTTCCCAAGCTTACGAAAGATCCCATATCTGGTGATCATGTGAACTATAAAATAATAGAAGTTTTGAAATCGGCATAGCTCATTTCTGGACAATAGAGGGGACTGTGGCAATAGTTCAACATTCTGTCCTCATTGGACAGAAAGGATAGATAGTATCACAGAAAAACAATCCATACAGGAACCCTTGAACAAACAATTATAAGCATCATAAAGCAAGCAGGTCTGGAATCGATCCCAGCAACCATTTTCCATTCTCACTCTTCTTTAACTTTGCCTATTAGGTGATTTGCAGATTCAACCTTCTGTAAGTGTTCTTAATGGTACAGTATCAATTTTCCCAGGTAAGGAATGTCTGTGTCCATTTCTCTCTCAATAAAGCAACATATCCCATCATTGAGTTTTTTTTCTCTCTGATTTTTGGTTAGCTTAAACAAAAGTGGGAGGGATGAGGGGACTAGATGCCCTTGTACCTGTCATACACACATGCACAAAAGAACAACCAAAATGACTTACAATGAAAATAATCTTTTATTTTCCAAAACATTTTCTCCCACAGGAACTGCTGGTCACTGTAGGAACCATTCTGTCCTGTGTATGTGTGTATGTACGTGTTTGCTTCAGTCTCCTCTTTTTGCTCTGAACACACTGTACCCTCCCCCCATACACAAATATGTGACACTTTGTTTGGGCTCATGGGACAAAATCTTTTAATGTCAACTCACTGTCTCAAATATTCATTCTCCGGATGTGTATTTATGAGATATTTTCTACTAACTGTATTTATAACAGGCCAGTTATAAAGACTCTCTTCTTTACCTTCAACCTTCTTCCTCATGCTACAGCCAGGAAGGCTTTATCCTATACCAATCATTTTCCTGCCTTAAATATCCTCCAACTTATACTTTCCTCCATCTAAACTATGCATCCTCCAAAATCTCTATCAGACTAAGTTCTGATCATTCAGATTTCAGTTTAAGTGTCATTTCCTCAGAGAGACCCCCTTTGATCACAATAAAGTACCCTCCTTCACTCCCAGCTAATTTTCTTCTATGGGTTATCACAGATTGACTTGCTTCCCTGGAATGTGATCTCTTAGTGGTCTGAACCTTATAGTCTTACTCATCATTGTATTCTGAATGCCAGGGAAAAGATTTGGAAAGAATAGACATGATAAATATTTAATTCATGAGTGAACTTATGAATGCACAAAATCAGACCATGTTCTAACCACCTACACTGGTGGTTTGTTTGTTAAATCACTGCAAAAATCTTATTGGACAGGAGCCATTGTTATGTTTCTTTTAGCTGGAACTTAGGTTTGCCTAACGTGACAGAAAATTTTAATAGCACTGGCTTAAACAAGACAGAATTAAATCTTTCTATCACGTAGAAGGATTTTAGGACTAAAACCGAGGTTCTAGGTATCATCTGTCTACCATAATGGTGCTCCAAGATGGCCTTCAATTCCATTTTCAGGCAAGTAGATGAAAGAAGAAATGAAAGAAAATACTTCCCTCCTTTTAAAGAAATTTAACCCTGGTTCTCAAAATATGCCTCATTGGTCAGAATTTAGACACATCCCATGCCTATTTATAAGAGAAGCTGGCAAAGACAACTTAGGGCAGCAATGTGCTTACCCAAAACAAAAAAAAAAAGAGATTCTGTTTCTAATAAAGAAAGGAACTAGCTATCTATGCTTAATCTCCACTGAACCTCACCAAGAGAAAGTTGCTCTGCCAAAGTCATGCAGCTAACAGACTACAGAACAGAGATAGAAACCCAGGTCTAACATCACTTCATTATCCCCTTAAAGCAACTAAACTTCCTGCACACAATCCCACACATAATTGCTCTCCAAGTCCCTCTCTAGAGGTATCCTTGCTGACTCTAAAGCCAGCATTAAAATCTTCTGTGTTCTTTTTTATTCCTAGAATCCAGGAAGGATCCAAGTTATAGTCAGTCAGACCTGTATAGTCAGCATTCACCAAAATGATCCTCAACTTCACTGAATAACCCCCTTCCCTTTCTTTTGTTACATAAATATTCCTTTGTGCTAATGATACTAATGATAATAATAAATGATGAAAATAATTATTTCTATTGAAATTTTTCTTTTTTCTATGTGCTTTACTAAGTGTTTTACTTGTGTAAGAATTAGTTTAGTAAATTTTCACAAGCAATCAAAAAAGGTTAACCCATTGTTAGACACATGTGAGAGAGGGACAATCTATCAGGCTTAAAGAGGTTAAGTAATTTTTCCAGATAAACCCAGAATTTGACCCCAAAGTTCATTGTTATAATAAGCCTTCTCGAATTTAAGAACCACCTTGCCTTTGATGCTCCTCTCTCTCTCCACCATGACCAAATTTAAAGAACATCTTGGTGATTGTCTTTGAACTAGAGGGAAGGTTGTGCATTATTTTGCTGTTTTAAGCAAACTGTGATCTTGCTGTCCTGTGTCCTGTGCCTGAGACTTAGCCTACATTTGGCTGGAGGGTAAAGAGCCTGCTTCTCCAGCCACAGCCTCCGTTTCTCCTGGAATATTAAAGCCTCTTCTGCATGTTGGACATGCTATTGCCTCCCTACTCAAACTCGGGGAAGACCCTAAACTTCTTCTGAATTGCTTTCTTGGCTGTAGGTGGTGCTGTAGTGTCCTTGGGATAGGAATTGCTTACTAAGGATTTGACTGTGGTTATGCATGCCTTTACCTGAATCATGGAGTAGCTATTGCATTAGCATAGTGGACAGTTGTATCCTATAGAGTAGAATTACAGCCAGTGACCCAGAGACAAGAGGGCCCCATGTTATGGCAGAGCCTTGTGCCTTTCCATCACTGTAGGGATGTATGTAGACGTTTCAGTGACTATCTACATGCTACATCATGACAATGTATTCTGCTGTGTAATTTTTCCTCAATTATCTGAGCATTTCTAGAAATTCCAGGGTAGTGAGATATACATTGAAGATGCTCTAAAGTAATCAATTAAGGAGTTCTCTCTGCAAAACTAATGTTTTCCCTAAAACTCAAAAGCTCACTGCCTCATCTTACATGTGAGCACTCCACTCGGAGTTTTTTGGAACAGCAAAACAAAAGAAAAGGAATCTAGCAGAGGAAGATGACTGTTATAGAGACTCTCATATAAAAATTGTTTCTTTTTATGGATAAAATAGGTGGGAAGAAACCTCATGGGTTCCCTAAGGAAATGTCTCAAATGTAAGGAGATCCTCTTAGGTATAATCAGTAAGATGGAAGTAATAAAGTAAACCATGTAAATGTATAATACGTGGTGTTGAGGATGGGCTAAATGTATGGTTAGGCCTTTATTTTTAAGAAACATGTATTTAATGCATTGTACTTCCTCCATCAAGTTTGTTACACTCCAGTGAATTAAGAAGTAACTTAGCAGGCAAGCTAATTTTGAAATCACATACACATGTTACATAATGGCAGACATGGCTTTGGGAAGTATTATTTGCTGTTCACAAATCTATATTATGCAAATTTCAAAAGAATGTCCAGCATTCGCTTCTAGTCAACATTTTTTGATGGCACTTAGTCTACACTATCTCAACAATGCCTGGTCCTCCTGAGAATGTCATATGTGCTTCATATCAGGCTGCCTCACTGTTCTGAACTCTCACTATCCTCTTAATATTTACCTTTCTTCTCAGCCCACCCTTGGGGTAGGTCAAGGTGAATCACCATTATTATGTATTAACTTTTAGCAAGTACCCAGCTTATTATTCAAAATAACCTGTTGCAAGGACCCTTACTCATTTTATAATGAGATTATTTTGCCACAACAAGAAGCAAACCCTCTGCAGCCCCAAGCCTGAATTTCTCCCTATCATAAAAAGCAAGGGGGGGAGACTTAACATTTACTGATAGAGAGCAGCTAAAATTTAAGACTTTTCATGTTGAAAAATTTTCCTATTCGGGCTACTTAAATCCTTAAAACAATCCTGGAAGCAATGTGTTTTTGTATGACCCTATTTTACATTTTACAGATAAGACAAACAAAGCACCTTACTGTATTGTGTCTTCTTTTGTGATATCATTCATTCATTCATTCATTTATCCATTTCCCCCCTTTCTGATCAGAAACATTCAATGAATGCTTACTCTGCCAAACGCTGACCTGTGTACTAATGACACAAAGATGAAATAGATACTATCATTCCTTTCAAAGAAGTCAGGGACCAGCAGGAGGGAGACATAGAACTGTTAATGAGAATACAGTGTAGAAAAGGAAAGTGTCAGAAATGCTCTGAAGCTTCAAGTTCTCACCCAGCCTGGGGTGTGATTGTCATGGAATAATTTATGGAATACATGTCAGCTGAGTAGACTAAGTAAAAGGTAAAGAAGGAATTTTCAAGGTTGAAAGGCAATGATAAGTGAAAAGGAAAGTTGAGCAAAGGCACAGAGGCAAGAAACAAAGATGGCATGTATGGGGACCTATAAATTGTTTGGTTTATTATAGCATGAACATAAGACAAAGGGCAAGGGGACAGAATTAGCAAGAGCTGGAATATGTCATGTTAAAGAGTTAGCAGTGACCACATTAGGATGCACAAAATGATTTACTTGGTGGCAAAAAGAAAAAAGAAAACTTTAAGTTAAATTATTTAAATATTACTTTCTCTCAATTTTTAAAAACAACATGCAAGTCCAATAATACAGAAATATAATTTCTATGGGAGGGGAACATGCTTAAATTAATTTACTGGAGAGTTGAGATTAACATAAGTTTGGAGATCACTGCCATAAGTAATGGAAAGACATTGGCCATCTTTAACCAGGCACTTTCTTGATAGATGCACATATATAGGTGGTTTGCAAAGGATGGTGCCAGAGGCATAAATGAGGGAGGGCAGTGCATTAATGAGATGTAGCCACCAGGGAAATTAATATCAACAAACACATAAGCCAATCCTGGGGAAATACGAGGAGAAAATGAATTAAAATAACTTTAGATGGTTGAATCAATAAGGCTTGGTGATAGATTGGTCATGTTATTTAATAGTCCTCTTCTTACTTTATCCTAGCTCCAGCCCCAAGACTCCTTACTATTCCCTGAATTTGCATAGTGCAGACCCCACAGGACCTTGGGCCTCCTTTATCTGTTACTGGAATTCTTTCCTTCACCATTGCCCAGATGCCCTCCTCATTATTTCTCATCTTGGTGCCAATATCTTATCAGTGGGAACTCCCCTGACCATCTTATATACTTGCTTGTACTCTCTATCATTCTTAATTATCTTCAAAGCATTAAAATCTGGCAAAATTTATAATTCTTTCTTTGTTGTATGATAGCATGTCATAAGAGACTTTGTCAGTTATGCTCATTGCTATTTTTCTCATGAAGTAGAGCCTGGCACATACGCTCAGTAAATATTGAGTTAAGGAGTGGATGGATGGATGGATGGATGGGTGGATGGTAATGAATGGATGAATGTGTGGATCCCTTGATGAGCCCATTAGAGAGATCATATTTTTTCCTCTGAGAGATGAGAAAAGTATATACTACAGTATTAGAAACTTTCCTAAATTTATGCTGTTATATCTCTTTACATTATGTGTAAAGAGAAAACAATGAAAGTGGTGTATGTAATACAGGGAATTCATTGACCTTGCTAACTAAATAGTCCAGAAGTAGAGTAGTCTTTGAATAGTTTTATTTAGAGGCTCAAAATGTGCCTAGGGCTGGATTGTTTCTTTTATCTCATTGTTAGCATTTGATTAAGTTGGATAAGGAATCTTTAATTGCTGCATATACTGGTTTATATATAATTATAAGGGCATAGCACTTATTTAAAATGATACAAGTGAACAGTAGGTCTGCAAGTATAAAACTTAAATAACATTAAAAGAAAAAACAAAGCAAAAGTCATGAAATTTTCTACAAATAAGTAAAAGAGATCATTTATTTCATAATTTACATCCTTTTCTTTATCTGCTCTGAGAGGCTGGCTTTACTTAATGTGTCAAATGAAGTTCTTCCAACCTTCATACTCTAAATCTCACTGTCTATAGGAGAGAAGATATCTATTTCTAATATCCCAAAATCCTAAGCATTGCTTTGATTGAGGTACTCCTGAACCAATCATGGAAATAATTGGATACTATGTGCCAATCAACTTAGGCTTGTGTTTCCTTGACCAATTTCTGTGTCAAGAAAGATAGGAAATTCTGATTGGTTTATGTAAGTTTGGTCTCACATTTTGAAATAAGGATGATATTA
This sequence comes from Castor canadensis, assembly GCF_047511655.1. NCBI lineage: Eukaryota > Metazoa > Chordata > Mammalia > Rodentia > Castoridae > Castor > Castor canadensis. Next base: position 141,416,745 of record NC_133390.1, on the reverse strand, counting down.
AGTTTCATGGCTGCTAAGTAATGTGAAAGGGTAGACTATAGAATATGTATTATAATGGGGGAAGGAAGCTACAACATCTTCTATAAGCTTGGGGATACATCTAGGTGTATCTTTATCAAAAGTACTTTCCCATAATAAGCAGAAGGTTTGGTTCTGAAATGATTAGATATGTTTAATTATATATTCAATTATGTTATATATACATATGTGTATATATACACACACACATACACATATATATACACACACACATATAGGCTTACTTCTTCACCATTGAATGATATACATGATTATTTAAGAATGGTAATTCACTATTAAATTTAGATACTAGAATTTAATATTGTAAAAACAACTATATTTTCTTAAATATAGTTAATATCTTAAATCATGATCTTACCTAAAGATCATGATTTAGATCTGGGGAAAGACTTGCTTGAGCAAAGGATCTAAGCTGGGAATATACAGGAAATCCCAATTGAGCACAGAGATGTCAATTTTAATGGAATCCAGTCTGTTCTTCCAGAGAAATTGTCATGAGAAAGCTGAATACTCAGTTGCCCTGTAAGTGTGAGGCTCCAGTAGCAAAACAACAAAAAACCTAATGTTCCTTTTTTTATTGATAAAACACAATATATAACAGGTTATATCAACAATACCATGGAGCAGTACACATCCTCTGGTTTTGAATCTCTGAAGGAATAAAAAAAGATATTTTCCAGTATCTGATTCCTTCATTTACTCCACAATTACCTCCTCTTTTTTTGCCATTTCTCTCACAAGTTTGATATCTTCTGCAATTGCATTCTTTCACTTGGCAAACACACATGTAGCCCACCAATAATCCAACATGCTCATTATTTGAGCAAAGTTTTTGCTTTAGGCTCACCTGAAAATGACCATCTTCATCCCAGTTGCAGAACTAATAAATATACACTTACTTTCTTTCTATTTTTCACTCATGCTTTATAAAATAAAAGCAAAATTAAATTTTCTATTTGTTTTCTAAGTCCTGTTTAGCAGTTAAGTTTAAAATACTTCAGGTGAGCAGGCAGCACTGACATTTGATAACACAAAGATTGTTTTTATTATTCAGTGAATTAAAATGTAACCTAGCATGGAAAAGATGCTAAATCAGGTGAAACAAGGTATGAAATCAGAGGTTTCCTTGTTCTCTGCACTCCACACTTCTATATTCTGAAAGCTCTACTCTGTGGACTCTGTTGGAGTCATCAAGACACCCAATAAGGACTGACTCATCTTTATGGAACTAGATATCCCAGCCTCCTTATGTGCTTTTGGTATACTATCTCTCTTTTCTTAGAGGGCTGTGCTTATTACTTTTTTAAATTAAAGTGAATTAAGGATATTTTTTCTTAGAACATATTTTTGAGAATTTCATGATACTCTTTGGAAATCTGAAAACGGTCAGTTCCATGATTTGTTTCTAAGGCCATGTTTGGAGAATTCCAACCTCAGAGGCAAACAATGTTTCTGTGAACTGGCCCCAAAGGCAGTTATGATGCCAAATCCACCCATGCGATGGTCGATCCTTGTGCCAAAAAGTTCAGAAACACAAATCCAATTTAATTCTGGCTCAGAAAAGCAATAAGTGTTTAAATTGGATTTCTGTGGAGTTTGTTCTTATTAAGCTCAGCATGCAAACTGCTTTATAGACATTTATTATTTAATTATTTCTAACAAAGGATCTTATAGACCCAACATCTATAATTAATTGGGAATGAGAGCAGAAGTGGTCTTGATGCTAGCCAAGACATGCTCTGTGACCCAGAACTTGTACTAGGAGAGCTATCAGGTTTATACCAAACACCAGGGTCTTTGGCAAAAGTTTACTTCATTTATTTCAGCTTTGTGGCTTTATGCTTTTAATCCAGGCTTTCATATATATATATATATGCCAGTGTTACTGTATCTTATACAAAGTTGAATAGAGTCAGTATAATGCAAAGAGGGGTACTTTAAAAGTGTCCTTTCCACTTTATGTTCAATTATCCCTTCCATCCTGTCTTTTCCTCTTTCAATCCCAACAGTCTTAATGCTTTTTCATGAACTTTCACTCCAGGTTCATCCTGGACCTGTGCCCACCCCCACATGGTCCATGCTCTAAAATGGTTGCTCCCCACCCACCATTCTTTTTTTTTTTTTTAGGTTTTTTTTTTTTTTTTGCATTTAATCTTTTTTTTTCCATTTTTTTATTATTCATTTATTCACATATGCATACATTGGGTCATTTCTCCCTCCTGTCCCCACCCCCACCCCAGGCAGAACCTGTTCTGCACTTTTCTCCAGTTCCGTTGAAGAGTAGAAATAAGCAATAATAAGAAAGACATAGCATTTTTGCTAGTTGAGATAAGAACAGCTATACAGAGAGATTCCTAGCATTGCTTTCATGTACAAATGTGTTACAACCCAGATTGATTTATCTCTAACTGATCTTTGCACTAGTTCCTGATCCCCTTCTCGTGTTAACCTCTGCCGCTTTAAGGTTTCTCTATTAATTCCTCTGGAGTGGGGACATCAAATGCTTTCATGTTTTGGGTTTTCTGTCTAACCCCGTACCTCCCATATATGTTCTCCCCTTGTCATGTATCCCAAGTCCTACATTGCTGTATTCGCCATAGATCTAAAGACTACATATGAGGGAGAACATACGATTTTTGGTCTTCTAAGTCTGGCTAACCTTGCTTAGAATGATGTTCTCCAGTTCTATCTATTTACTTGCAAATGATAAGATTTCATTTTTCTTCATGGATGAGTAAAATTCCATTGTATATAAATACCACATTTTCTTGATCCATTCATCAGTAGTGGGGCATCTTGGTTGTTTCCATAACTTGGCTATTGTGAATAGTGCTGCAATAAACATGGGTGTGCAGGTGCCTTTGTAGTAACCTGTGTTGCATTCCTTTGGGTATATCCCCAGGAGTGGGATTGCTGGATCATATGGCAGATTTATGTTTAGATTTTTAAGAAGCCTCCAAATTTTTTTCCAGAGTGGGTGCACCAGCTTGCATTCCCACCACCCACCCACCATCTTGATCTTTTACTATTTCCTTTTCTGTTGGGCACTGATGAAAAGATAATCTAATAAATGGCCATAGGAACAGCTTATCTGGTTCTTGGTTACTTGATTATGTTTTTAGAGTTGCTTTGCATATTGGAAGGAACCTTCCAGAAACACAGACTTAAGTCATTGTCAATAATGGTTGAAATGGTAACCCCATGGAGACTAGTAGGAAAGAGAGTAGGAGCCAGAGTCAGCATAGCCATAGGAGGTCTGGCCTGCTAATCAATCTCTTGTGTTTGCCCAGAGCCTTGCTCATAGTATTTGATGTGCAACCCATTGTTCTGATTTCTAGATAGTCCAATCAGAAACAAGCACTTATCTGCTAATATTGATCCAATGTTCTATGACTTATAAAATGCCCTTTTCTTAATGAGGCTATTATTCAGTAGACCATTTATAGTCACAGTGGAAAATTATTATAAATTTCAATAAATTCCAAGTTTGAGAGTTTGGAAATGTTAGTATTAGTTCTGACTTTTCTGAATGTTTATGTCTAATGAGAGTAATGTACTTTGCATGCATGTGTCCACATCACAGCTTAGTTTTCATGAATATTTTCTTTTCTCATTAGTAATTTTTGTTGCTGCTCATAAGAAAATGGAAAAGTTTATTATTCCACAGTTAGTGACATAGGAAAGATCAAAAAGAGAATAAAGAAGGTGTTCTGGGAATTGCCTGCTTGGTGGATGACTAGGTTCAATAACTACCTAGGCGACATTTCTATGTCACCTCAAAGTGGGCACAGTTTAGTGCCACAAAGCTGAAAATCTGAAAAAATATGCCTTACTTCATCATAGATTTTTCAGACTAATAATCAAGATGTAATCCCATAAGTGCTAAATGTGTGAATGTGAAGAGTATAATTTATTGGCTTTGACCTTTGTAGTTTCCCACTTTTCTGGTGACTTGGTTACTTGAATGCTTCATCTACCTCTTTTCTGCCCCAGTTTCTTCACTTATACAAAGGTCATGTAGTGCATATACATATTACCTTGCATAAGGTTGCTGTGGGAATTAAATATGTTAATGTTAGTAAAGTGCATAGAAAAGTGCACAGAAGAGTTAGTTACTATTGTAACACTAAGACTACAAGTAGCATTGCTACTATAATTATTATATTATTAATTAGTCTAACATTTGCATCATCTCTTTTGGTAAAATATTGGAGCAGAAAGTCATTCATATTGGAAAGCCCTAAAAGAGAATACATCAGAAAAGACAAAAGTAGAAAAAGTCTTAATTTTTAGTTTTGGCTTCAGATTTTACACACTGTTTAAATCCTAAACTATTGGAGTTCTATCTCTTATACTTGACAACATGTAATTACCATCTGCCTGGGTAGGTATGGCTAGAAAGATCAGCACCCTCTTTATTTGTGCACATGAATTTCTGTTAAATAATTTGGGTTGTTTATTTTATTTGTGACACTGTGGTCAATATAGTGATGAAAAACACATAGTTTCTATTGTCAGAGAGAAGAAAAATACACAGACATGTAACTACTATCAAACATGTTCCATCTACAAAGATGGGAAGAATCAGTAGATGAATATTTTGGCCACATGTAGGATCAATGGAGCGTCAATCAGTCTGAATACAAAGCAATTAGATTCAATTAGGATAATCATTGCTTACTGTATTCCACCATTCCATCTTTGGTTGGTTCAATCATATAACTGTTTATTATCTCCACAAATAAGTGGAAAACCAAACTAGTCATCCATGTGACAGGATACCAGAATTCTTTCCCTCAGTGGTCTATGACTACTAGGGGTCAGGCCTCTGCAATGAGTGCAAGAGGATCTCACATCTCCTAGTCAGAACCCAGCACCTACAATTACACTGGATTGTTGGTATACAAGTACAGGAACCTATCGACAAAGACATCTTTCTCCTAGCCCTGACTACAAATTCCTATCCTGTGGTCATTCTGGAGAACAGGTAAACCCTGTGATCCTCAGCTTTTGTTTGATATCTGGGATTGGGAACTAGAATTAAGACCAGCTCTTTTCTAGGTTCTCTTGGTTTTTCTACTCTAATGTAAGTAGAGGGAGCAAGAGGAACAACATGGAAAAGAGGGGAAGGCTAGGGCAGGGTTGGGAAAAGCATTCCATTCCAGGAATTATTTTTTGGTTATATTTCACTTTCCAAGATTGACAGGGTGGGAAACCTCCCAAATAGCAGCCTGTTCTGCTGCCAGTTGTAAAAGAGAGAAGGGGAGTCAATAGCGATTATAAAAGCACACACTATGCAAAAGAAGTTCAGTAATAGCAGCAAGAAAGAACTAGAAAAGTCAAGAGCAGAGAGATTGTCAAACAAGTTTCAGTTATAATCCTACTCATTTCCCCTAAAGGAAAAAAAAAAACAAAACTCCACTTTTCACACAGTGGACTCCTTAGGAGTGGCATAGATGAGTAGAGAACATGAGTGCTTCCTAGAGTTGAAAATGTGCCACTATCAATTGCTTTGCACAGCTGTTGGGTAAATGCTTGTATGGTAGGCATAAAACCCTATGCTAGTTCAGAATTCTTTGTGCAAAATTACATGACAAAGTAGGTATCTCTCTCCTCCACTTTAAGTGATTTTGCCCATACCACTTTTGAGAAAATCTAAAATAACCCCCTCAAAATGGTGGGATGAGGAGTAGGGAAATGGTGAAATCTTTCATCCAAACAGGCCAGAGTTGCCAGGGACAGAATGATGTTACACAGGAAGAGGCAGCTGCACATCTGTCTCTTGCCCTTTGGCAATGTCGTAGCTTGTGAGGGTACCAATTAATGCCCCTTTGTGGCCTGAATAACCCATCACAGAAAGGAAATGCCAAGCAGTCCTCATTTTGTCCTTGTGAGATGGGGCCCATGATTCTCTGCATATAGAGCCTCTAATTTCAAAAGTTTCACTGTACCTAGCAAAATATGGTGATTCTCCAGCTACAATGATGAAGGTGGAGATTGCTCAAAAGATGTTAGCCAATGAACTCCCACATGTACTATGCTAAGTCTTATCAATAGGATTCAACTGAGGTAGAATTTAATAGAAAAAAATTCAGTCTTGAAGGATACATATCTTCAGTCACAATGAGAGTGTGTGTGTGCATTTGCGTGTGCTGTATGTATGTGTGCAGAGCACATGTTATGTGTATGTGTGTGCTGTGCATATGTATGTATATAGAACATATTCTCAGGGAGGATGGATGATAGTTTAATACTTATATAGGGAAAAGGACAGCCTTTATTAACTTGCTATGTGAACATATACATTTAAAAATACAGATATTTAGAAATTTAATATATTAATTTACATATATATATATATATATATATATATATATATATATATATATATATAAAACAGTGCCACTCCTTTTACATCCGCCTTCCTTTCTCTTTTGATTTATGGATGGAACATGCATATATTAGGGCATTTGGTAAGATAAAGACAGCTGGAAGCAATAGAGTTGGGCTTTGTTTAAAATAAAAGGCTGAATTTTCACGAGTGGTTTGGGGTTTAGGTATAGGAAGCAAAAATCCTGGGGTTCAGAATAACTTTTTGAAAAGTTGGTCCCCTGATGTACAGATTTGAAAGAAGTTAATCACAGCCTTCCTGCACATTTAAAAAAGTTGTGTAAAGTTACACCACCTACAACCAAAGAGAAAAAAAGAGATAGGAAAAGTCATGTCAACATTTCTTAGAATGACATATTTTTTAATGTCACAACTTTCTGTAATTATTTGTCAGTAAAAACATTGCTGGATATTTTTGAGATTTCCCTCCAACACACACACACACACACACACACACACACACACACACACACACACATACACACAAACACACACACACTTCCACACATGTTTTTCTCTGCCAAGTGTGTAGCTGGAGTCTAAGTCTTGCTGCCAAGTATGGTGTTCATCTTGTTACTAAAAAAGAACAAGCAGCTCAAAAGAAGAAAAGGTAATTCATCATTTTGTTTTTGATTTCTACTGTGTGGTAACTCCTTTTATAAGGGTTAAGTATTGGATTCCAAGATGGCGGCTAGAGGTAGGAAGCAGAAAGTGACCCTCCTATAGTGAAATCTTGGAGAGACGCTGGAGACACACTTTGCAGGCATAATCACTGAGAAAAGGCATAACTTTGACTCCTCCACATCTCCAGCCGGCGCAGAGAATCTGCACTTCACGTTAAACGGAGAACCGAGGAGGGCCCCCGGGGCCGCCAGTGGCCGGCGCCCATATGGCTTGGGAAGACGCGGACCAGGTGAGCTTCGTGGTACCGCGGTAGCCCCACAGACAAGCCTGGGCCAGAGCAGCATAGCCCCCTGGACAAACTGACCTCCACCCGGGAAAAAAAGAGAAACTGAGTACTAAGCAATAAGAACAGTTAAGACACGCTGGAAAGAGGGTGGGGCGCCCTGAGCGCTGAAGATTGGGGGAAGGGACTCCTTCCCGGGACTGTAAATAAACGAGCCGGGCGGGTCAGAGAGGCTCTGGCGGGAGCGGGGCGCGCCCAGCAACCAGGAGCGGGGACGCTTGTGAGAGGAGGGAAGACCCACTTCCCACGTGAACTGTAAATAAACACGCAGGCCTGACAACGTGGGACAGTGTCACCTTTCCCAGTGCTTGGAAAGGGGAAAGGCTGTAGCAGAGGCCCCCCGCACAGGAGAACTCTGAGCAAACAAAGCCTGTGGGACCAGGTGAGCGCTAGCTCACCACAGAGATCTGCATAAATAATGCCGCCAGCTACAGGCTGAGAGCAGCAGGCAGGCAAGCCACAGTTGCAGATACCACTCTCGGAACTGCCTCCAGACGCTTTTTTTTCTTTTTCTCTCTACCTTTGATAAGAGAACAACCGAATTACACCTGCAAGCTGAAAAACTTACTGAAACTGTATTGCATTTGAACTGGGGACACTTGGTGGGGCTTTTTTTTTTTTTTTCTTCTGTGTGTGTGTGAGTGTAGTTTTGTTCTACTTTATGCATCCCCTTTGATGAGACAACTACAGAACAACATCTGAGGCACCAACTCCAGGACTGGAGATTGAGACGGACATCCAAATTATTAAGACTGAAATTGCATTGCATATAAACTTGGAAGTTTTTTGGTTTTTTTTTTTTAATTTTCTATTTTCCATTTTATTTTAATTCATTTTTATAAATAGATATTACTTTCATATACTTATTTTTTATTTTTTTATCTTTGATTTTCAATCCTCTCTCTGTCTCTCTATTGTCTGTTCAGCTTACTGTCGATTAGTACACTAACACTCCCTGCTTATACCTTTGAAACTCTCTTGTCTGATACCTTGTTCTGCTTTCTCCCTCTTGTCTGTATATTTGTTTTCCCCTTTTCTTTAACTTCTTGTTTTCCATCTCAGCTCACTCTTCCATTCTCAATATTACCATTGTTATTATTACAAGCTAGAAAATACTTAATTACACACAGTACAGGGACAGTAACAACACCAAGGACAATGACGGGAAGACAGAAAAAACAAGGAAACCAGTTTCCCCACAGCAAAAAATTAGTACAGGAACCAGAGGGGAATGAAGAGAACAGAAACAGATCCAGACTCCAACAAAATGAAGATAAACTATGCCAAAGGACCCAATGAAGCCCACAAGAATAATTGAAAAGAAGACATACTACAAGTACTCAATGAGAATTTTATAGAGATGATACTGGATAGGGTCAACCAAAATGTACAGGAGACACTCAAGAAATTCCAAGACGATAAAAATAGAGAATTTGAAAAAGCAAAAGAAGAAATAAAGGAAACCATAGAAGCACTGTATAAACACCAAAGTGAAAGAGAGAACACAATGAACAAATGGATAAATGAACTCAGGACAAAAATAGACAACAATAAAGAAGAAAACTGCCAGGATATGGAAAACCTCAGAAAAAAGAACGAAACAGAACTGCAAAACAAAATGGAAGGCCAATCCAGCAGAATAGAACAAACAGAAGACAGAATCTCAGAACTTGAAGATGAAATGGTAATTAAAGGAAAAACTGAAGAACTACTAATTAAACAACTCAAGACCTGTGAAAAGAAAATGGAAGAACTCACTGACTCCATCAAAAGACCAAACTTGAGAATCATGGGCGTCGAAGAAGGAGAAGAGGTGCAAGCGAAAGGAATGCGTAATATATTCAACAAAATAATAACGGAAAATTTCCCAAATCTAGAGAAAGATATTCCCATACAAATGCAAGAGGCCTCCAGGACACCAAACAGACCAGATCAAAATAGAACTACTCCACGACATATCATCATTAAAACAACAAGTTCAGAAACTAAGGAAAGAATATTGAAGGCTGTAAGAGAGAAAAAACAAGTAACATACAAAGGTAAACCCATCAAAATAACAGCAGACTTCTCAACAGAAACATTAAAAGCAAGAAGAGCGTGGGGTGAGATCTTCCGGGCACTGAATGAAAATAACTTCAACCCCAGGATACTCTACCCAGCAAAGCTATCATTCAAAATAGATGGAGCAATAAAAGTCTTCCATGATAAGCAGAAACTAAAACAATATGTGACCACAAAGCCACCATTACAAAAGATTCTGCAAGGGATCCTGCACACAGAAAGTGACACCCAACTGAACCATGAAAAGGCAGGCAGCACCAAACCACAGGATAAGAAAAAGCAAGACAGTAGAGAGTAACATTAAGTTAGGTACACACAATCAAATCTTCAAACAACTAAGATAACTAAATGACAGGAATCACCACATACCTATCAGTACTAACACTTAATGTTAATTGACTTAATTCACCCATCAAAAGACACCGTTTGACAAAATGGATTAAAAAAGAAGATCCAACAATTTGTTGCTTACACGAGACTCATCTCACCGACAGAAATAAGCATATGCTTAGGATGAAAGGCTGGAAGAAGATTTACCAAGCCAATGGCCCCCGAAAACAAGCAGGAGTAGCAATACTTATCTCTGACAAAGTAGACTTCAAACCTACATTGATCAAACGAGATAAAGAAGGACATTCCATACTAATAAAAGGGGAAATAGACCAAAAGGAAATAATAAACATCAATCTGTATGCACACAATGTCAACGCACCCAATTTCATCAAACATACCCTGAAAGACCTAAAAGCATATATAAACGCCAACACAGTGGTTGTGGGAGACTTTAACACTCCATTATCATCAATAGATAGGTCATCCAAAGAAAAACTCAATAAAGAAATCCAAGATCTAAAATACGCAATAGATCAAGTGGACCTAGTAGATGTCTACAGAACATTTCATCCAACCTTTACACAATATACATTCTTCTCAGCAGCCCATGGAACCTTCTCCAAAATAGATCATATCCTAGGGCACAAAGCAAGCCTCAGCAAATATAAGAAAATAGAAATAATACCATGCATACTATCTGACCACAATGCAGTAAAAGTAGAACTCAACAACAAAAGTAAAGACAAAAAATATACAAACAGCTGGAAACTAAATAACTCATTACTTAATGAAGAGTGGATCATCGATGCAATCAAAGAGGAAATTAAAAAGTTCCTAGAAGTCAATGAAAATGAAAACACAACCTACCGGAACCTATGGGACACAGCTAAGGCAGTCTTGAGAGGAAAGTTTATAGCCATGAGTGCATATATTAAAAAGATTGAAAGATCCCAAATCAATGACCTAATGATACATCTCAAACTCCTAGAAAAACAAGAACAAGAAAATCCCAAAACAAATAGAAGGAGAGAAATAATAAAAATAAGAGCTGAAATCAACGAAATAGAAACCAAAAAAACCATACAAAGAATTAATGAAACAAAAAGTTGGTTCTTTGAAAAAATAAACAAGATCGATAGACCCCTGGCAAACCTAACTAAAATGAGGAGAGAAAAAACCCAAATTAGTAGAATTAGGAATGCAAAAGGTGAGATAACAACAAACACCATGGAAGTCTAGGAAATCATCAGAGACTACTTTGAGAACCTATATTCAAATAAATTTGAAAATCTAAAAGAAATGGACAGATTTCTAGATACATATGATCATCCAAAACTGAACCAAGAGGAAATTAATCACCTGAATAGACCTATAACACAAAATGAAATTGAAGCAGCAATCAAGAGTCTCCCCAAAAAGAAAAGTCCAGGACCTGATGGATTCTCTGCTGAATTCTATCAGACCTTTAAAGAAGAACTGTTACCAACCCTCCTTAAACTGTTCCATGAAATAGAAAGGGAAGGAAAACTGCCAAAGACATTTTATGAAGCCAGTATTACACTTATCCCAAAACCAGGCAAAGACACCTCCAAAAAGGAGAACTATAGGCCAATCTCCTTAATGAACATTGATGCAAAAATCCTCAACAAAATAATGGCAAACCGAATTCAGCAACACATCAAAAAGATTATTCACCACGACCAGGTAGGCTTCATCCCAGGGATTCAGGGGTGGTTCAACATACGAAAATCAATAAACGTAATAAACCACATTAACAGAAGCAAAGACAAAAACCACTTGATCATCTCAATAGATGCAGAAAAAGCCTTTGATAAGATCCAACATCATTTCATGATAAAAGCTCTAAGAAAACTAGGAATAGAAGGAAAGTTCCTCAACATTATAAAAGCTATATATGACAAACCTACAGCCAGCATTATACTTAACGGAGAGAAATTAAAACCATTCCCTCTAAAATCAGGAACCAGACAAGGATGCCCACTATCTCCACTCCTATTCAACATAGTACTGGAATTCCTAGCCAGAGCAATTAGGCAAGAAGAAGGAATAAAAGGAATACAAATAGGTAAAGAAACTGTCAAAATATCCCTATTTGCAGACGACATGATCCTATACTTTAAAGACCCAAAAAACTCTACTCAGAAGCTTCCAGACATCATCAATAGCTATAGCAAGGTAGCAGGATATAAAATCAACATAGAAAAATCATTAGCATTTCTATACACTAACAATGAGCAAACAGAAAAAGAATGTATGAAAACAATTCCATTTACAATAGCCTCAAACAAAATCAAATACCTAGGTGTAAACCTAACAAAAGATGTGAAAGACCTCTACAAGGAAAACTATACACTTCTGAAGAAAGAGATTGAGGAAGACTATAGAAAGTGGAGAGATCTCCCATGCTCATGGATTGGTAGAATCAACATAGTAAAAAACGTCGATACTCCCCAAAGTAATCTACATGTTTAATGCAATTCCCATCAAAATTCCAATGACATTCATTAAAGAGATTGAAAAATCTACTGTGAAATTTATATGGAAACACAAGAGGCCACGAATAGCCAAGGCAATACTCAGTCAAAAGAACAATGCAGGAGGTATCACAATACCTGACTTCAAACTATATTACAAAGCAATAACAATAAAAACAGCATGGTACTGGCACAAAAACAGACATGAAGACCAGTGGAACAGAATAGAGGATCCACATATGAAGCCACACAACTATGAGCAACTTATCTTTGACAAAGGAGCTAAAAATATACGATGGAGAAATAGCAGCCTCTTCAACAAAAACTGCTGGGAAAACTGGTTAGCAGTCTGCAAAAAACTGAAACTAGATCCATGTATATCACCCTATACCAAGATTAACTCAAAATGGATCAAGGATCTTAATATCAGACCCCAAACTCTTAAGTTGATACAAGAAAGAGTAGGAAATACTCTGGAGTTAGTAGGTATAGGTAAGAACTTTCTCAATGAAACCCCAGCAGCACAGCAACTAAGAGATAGCATAGATAAATGGGACCTCATAAAACTAAAAAGCTTCTGTTCATCAAAAGAAATGGTCTCTAAACTGAAGAGAACACCCACAGAGTGGGAGAAAATATTTGCCAATTATACATCAGACAAAGGACTGATAACCAGAATATACAGGGAACTTAAAAAACTAAATTCTCCCAAAACTAATGAACCAATAAAGAAATAGGCACGTGAACTAAACAGAACTTTCTCAAAAGAAGAAATTCAAATGGCCAGAAAACACATGAAAAAATGCTCACCATCTCTAGCAATAAAGGAAATGAAAATTAAAACCACACTAAGATTCTACCTCACCCCTGTTAGAATAGCCATCATCAGCAACACCACCACCAACAGGTGTTGGCGAGGATGCGGTGAAAAAGGAACCCTCTTACACTGTTGGTGGGAATGTAGACTAGTACAACCACTCTGGAAAAAAATTTGGAGGCTACTTAAAAAGCTGGACATCGATCTACCATTTGATCCAGCAATACCACTCTTGGGGATATACCCAAAAGACTGTTACTCCAGAGGCACCTGCACATCCATGTTTATTGCGGCACTATTCACAATAGCCAAGTTATGGAAACAGCCAAGATGTCCCACCACTGATGAATGGATTAAGAAAATGTGGTATCTATACACAATGGAATTTTATGCAGCCATGAAGAAGAATGAAATGTTATCATTCGCTGGTAAATGGATGGAATTGGAGAACATCATTCTGAGTGAGGTTAGCCTGGCCCAAAAGACCAAAAATCGTATGTTCTCCCTCATATGTGGACATTAGATCAAGGGCAAACACAACAAGGGGATTGGACTATGAGCACATGATAAAAGCGAGAGCACACAAGGGAGGGGTGAGGATAGGTAAGACACCTAAAAAACTAGCTAGCATTTGTTGCCCTTAATGCAGAGAAACTAAAGCAGATACCTTAAAGCAACTGAGGCCAATAGGAAAAGGGGACCAGGAACTAGAGAAAAGGTTAGATCAAAAAGAATTAACCTAGAAGGTAACACCCACGCACAGGAAATCAATGTGAGTCAATGCCCTGTATAGCTATCCTTATCTCAACCAGCAAAACCCCTTGTTCCTTCCTATTATTGCTTATACTCTCTCTACAACAAAATTAGAGATAAGGGCAAAATAGTTTCTGCTGGGTATTGAGGGTGGGGGAGCGGGAGGGGGTGGAGTGGGTGGTAAGGGAGGGGGTGGGGGCAGGGGGGAGAAATGAACCAAGCCTTGTATGCACATATGAATAATAAAAGAAAAATGAAAAAAAAAAATAAGGGTTAAGTATTTATTATAATTTAGTGATAATTTGGAATACTATCAAGGTACTTTTATAGGAACCATCTCCATTTTGAAAGAAACTTCTACATTGATCTAGTAACTCTGCAGTTGATTTAACTTTCCTGTTGTTATTTTGTACTCATGCATGATGTGATTATTTGGCAGGGGTAGAATGTCTTAATGGATGGTAGTGGTGAGGCTGTCATTGAGGCAGACAGTTTCACTCCATTGTCTAAATTTAACCAGTAGCCTGTCAAAAGCAGGGTACTTCACTTTTTGATATCAAAGCTAATTAATTCCTGAAGTCACACATGAAAAAGTCGAACTATATGAATTCCAGTGTCTTGGATTCCTTTAACTGTGCTCTGCAATCTTTAAGCCAGAAATATAAACATGTACCATCTATAAAATGTGTGAGAACAAGAATAGGAATAGCTATCTTTCTTTGCATCTCTCAAGTATGACATGCAAAGGAGAGCTGTGTCTCATTACTAACCTTGTCCATCAAGTTGGTGTTTGTATATTGCTTTTCAAGAGCCTAATGGCAGAGCTCTATCTCCAAATATTGGATAAGGGAGCAATTAGAATCATTTGTGCCAAAGCCCAGAGTTAGCGCTGTAGGCCCCTTTTATATGAGTCCAATAAGGAAAAGGTTTAGTGTAAATGAAGATCAGCTGTGTATAGGTCCCTAGCCAAGTCTATAAGCTAAAGCTAAAGGAAGCTAGAGGGAGATTTCTGAAGGAATATTTTGGTTTCTATGCTTGGCATGGAAGGAAGAAAGAAAAGAATAAAGGAAAGGAGAATTGCTGAAAAAAGGAAAATAGGACAGAAAAAAGCAAGGAAACAAGGCAGAAATGAATGACTTGGGAACATTTTAAAGCATCCAATGCTGGGTAAAATCAATAACAACCACTGAATAAGAGCATTTTCCCCCATACTAGATAACCCCAAATAACCTGAAAATTGAGATTGTAAGAAAATATCACAGTGTTACACATTATTTCTACTAGTTTTCTTTTTGTCTTTAACTTTTTGTTTCTCTAGATTTCTACTCTTTTACAAGTGTTAGAGTTGCTGGCTAACTACTAAAGAGATGACACAGAGAGCAAACTAATTTTGGCTACCTGTTGCTGGGGATGCACAAAAGCAGGCCACACACCTGTGGCTGGTTTTCATGAAATTGTATTTTCTTAATATCATTTCAGATGTGTTAGTTTTTACACATTCTTTATAAGAAAAAAGGGGGTAATTTTCTTTTTCTTCCTTAAAATATGTTTAAGTTCTAATGGTAAAATATATACAGATATCAAAATTGACATGTTTATTAATTATCTGGGCTACAGAAAAATGCATTTCTGTAGTAGACAGCAGATCAGTATGGAACTCAGACTGTGGATAACAGAATCTGAATAATTCTGTGAATTTTGGCAGATAAAGGAAAATCACTAGACTTTTCTTAACCATTACTTTCCTATTCATCATAAGCTAATAGACTTTTTTGGCTGGTGATTAATAATTAAGAAATAATTTAAGAACTAAAAACAAGTTTAAGAACATGTTTGAAACTGTTTTTTAAAAATAAGTTGTAAACAAAACAAGAGCATTGCTTTACTTGAATATTTTCATTTTATTCTGTGAGACTCAACAAATCCTGCAAAACCTGCTCAGTGCTTGATCATCTCAGTTTATTACTGAAGCACCAAGCATGCTATGTGATTTTGCTCACATAGCATGCTTGGTGCTGGGAGGAAAATATTTAGAAATTTTCATAGAAATACTTAAACATCTTACTGTTTTCCTGGTAGATACACAATTCTTGTCCGACTTTATTATTGAAACCATGTATTGCTGACTGTGGGATGGAACCACCCACTGGGTAAATAAGGAAGCATCTGTCCAGCGGGCCTTTGTGTTTGGGGGTGGTCTCTCTATGTGTGGTCCATTCTAGAGGGTTTTCACCAGAGATCTATGGTTGTGGGTAGGAGAGGAGTCAGGGTGGTTGGGAGGGCTGAACAGTTAAGAGCTGTACTGATGACCTGTAGGCAGATCAGCAGTAGCTTCCACCATCACCTCATGACTATGGCTATTCAACACACTGTCCCTCCATACTTGTTTACATGATCAGCTTTCCAAAGAAACTTTCTTTTCCAGATGGTGTGTACATTGCAAAGCTCATCTCTACAGGATCTCTGCTTAACAAAAGCTAATATACCTTCTCAATAGTCCCCATTGTAGCTTAGATAAACATTAAAATGTAATTCTCAATGTTTGGAAGTTGGAGTTAGGATTTTTCTTTTTTTGAAAGTTTTTTTTATTATTATTATTCATATGTGCATACAAGGCTTGGGTCATTTTTCCCCCCTGCCCCCACCCCCTCCCTTACCACCCACTCTGCCCCCTCCCTCTCCCCCCCACCCCCTCAATACCCAGCAGAAACTATTTTGCCCTTATTTCTAATTTTGTTGTAGAGAGAGTATAAGCAATAATAGGAAGGAACAAAGGTTTTTGCTGGTTGAGATAAGGATAGCTATACAGGGCATTGACTCACATTGACTTCCTGTGCGTGTGTGTTACCTTCTAGGTTAATTCTTTTTGATCTAACCTTTTCTCTAGTTCCTGGTCCCCTTTTCCTATTGGCCTCAGTTGCTTTAAGGTATCTGCTTTAGTTTCTCTGCGTTAAGGGCAACAAATGCTAGCTAGTTTTTTAGGTGTCTTTCCTATCCTCACCCCTCCCTTGTGTGCTCTCGCTTTTATCAGGTGCTCAAAGTCCAATCCCATTGTTGTGTTTGCCCTTGATCTAATGTCCACATATGAGGGAGAACATACGATTTTTGGTCTTTTGGGCCAGGCTAACCTCTGGAGTTAGGATTTTTCACTCAGGAGCCCTGAAGACAAATTATACTGGTTTGTTTTGACTTGATTAAGTGTTCAGTGTAGCTATACTTGCCTATAGTTTCCAAACCAGCAGTCCAGAGCTCATAAAGCTTTTTTTTTTAAAACAAAAACAGAAACCCTGGTGATGTGACGGTGTATCTCTCATGGTAACACAGCATCTATGGGGTGGCACACTACCAAGGGTCCACAACAATCCTGTCAAAGTCATATTGATTATCTTCACACAAAGACACTGGAAAAGTTGATCCAAGACTCAAGCATACTTAGTTTATGACACCTAGTAAGATATGTGCCTTCAAATTTTAACTTTTAAGGAAAAAATCCAAATTTGATCTCTGACACCTATTAAACTCAAGTATTGCCATTTTCTTGGGAATGCAGGGTGTAGTGAGAAATAATGTTCATTGGGTACCAGTTCTATTACTTGTTTCCCACTCTGCATAGCCTTAGAATTAAAATTTTAAATGCAATATTGAAAGCTCTTGTCTTGGTTTATAGTTATGTGATACCTTGGTTATTTCTACTTATTTTAACATTGGATTTTAAGACCATAATAATTTATTTTTTTATTTTTATAATTTATTTTCTTTGTGCATGGCTATGTTCTAGAGAAATAAATACAAAATCTTTCAAGATAGCAAAGGATTTCTATTGACTGTTTCTATTAGGGTTAGAACAAAACTCTGTTTGTAGTCTAGACTGGAGATGGGCAAAGCCTTCCTCCACCCACCTTATCATCTTTTTCTCTTCTTTGTGCCTTCTACTCAACTCACCTTCTATTAGCTCTCCAAATATATACTGTTCACACCAACCAGAGGCTTTTTGCTTCTTCCCATGTTGACTTTACCTCCTGAAATGCTTTTCTATCTCTCATCTAGCTACCTCCTACTTACCCTGCAGATATTATCTCAGGAGGGCCGTTCCTGAGTTCCTGAGAAGAAAAATGTCCTGGATTGTAGGTCATCAATGAAACAATTAATCCTCTGCCATAGTTCTCATCAGAATTACAGTTTTAATTTGCTTCCATGATATTTATTGTTATTATCATTATTATTTTTGGTGGGTCTGGTGTTTGAATTCAGGATTTTGCACTTGCAAAGCAGGTGTTCACAAAGCAGGCACTCTACTACTTGAACCACAGCTCCAATCCATTTTGGTTGCTTATTTTGGAAATGAGGGTTTTGCATACTGTTTGCTTAGGCTATCCTCAAACTGTGATCCTACCAATCTCAGCCTCCCAAGTAGCTAGGATTATAGGCATAAACTATGGACAGTAGACTGCTTGCACATTTTGTTTACTGTCTACCCCTCCTCTAGATTGAAAGTTTCATGAAGGAAGAATCTGTATCTATTTTGGGTCATTGTTACATTCCTAGAGGCTTCATAAAGTGGCATATAACTAGTATTTAGTAAAAGTTTATTAAGTGAATGGTTGAATGAGTGAATAATTGAAAGAATAGAGGCATAATGGAAGAAAAGAAAGAGAATATGAGAGAGAAACTGGTAAAAACTAAAGGAGAGAGCAAGGACAAGAGGAAAGATAGGAAGGAAGGAAAGATAAGAAGGGAAGAAGGAAATAAGGAAGGAAGGCAGGCTAAATAATGGTGTGATATGCTTATTGATTGATTAATTTCAAACCAGCTCATATCCATGTGGTATATGTTTGTTCATCTATTTACTTGAAAAAAAAGATAGAAACAGAGGCTTGAAAATTATAATCACAGACTGTTTTTATTTGTGTTAATTTAAGCAACTCATTTTTTCTCCACTAAATCTTCAGTTAAGAAAGTTTGTGATGACATACACACACACAAATTTTTCCCACTGCAGCACATTGACACCTGGGAATGCAATGTAGTATTTCAGATTTATTTAGCAAACAGAAAGTAACTTTAAAAGTCCTTCCCAAAGCACAACAAGACTTTGGTGTCAGTAATCATATGCCACATTTCAGGCTTTTAATTTACTCGAGATGATATTTCTTATGATCTGAAAGCTTTTCTCCCTCCCCTGCATCAGATCTTATTTTAACATACTGATTGAGCCTCTTTATTTTGCACTTCCTGCTGGGAAAATAGATGCTAAAATGTGTGTAATGTCACATTTACTTTAAGGCATCATGGGGTAAAATTGCAGGAACTAAAGGCGTGAACTGTGCTGTGTATGTGTGTGCCTTATTTTCCCTCACCTCCATACCTCCATTAGCAGCTCAAGCCATACGTTCAGACTCATATCATCTCCAGGAAATTTCAAGCCTGAAATATGGTGTGTTTATTGGATTTTATGCTTCTGTTTATTGAAAGCCTTTAGTTTCTTTTTTCTTTGTTTTATACTGAGACAAAAAATGATCTCCTTTTTAAGAGACAAAGTTTTGATCTCATCTGTATCAGTGTTTTTTGAGAATTTTCTTGACATATATTTCAGAGTTTGACCTATGTGCTTAAGGCATGGTGTTGAATCTTACCTGGCCATTTATTACCTGTGAGACCATACTGACCAAATGAGTGGTTCACAACCAGGAGTGATTTTTGCCTTCCAGGGACATTTGATCATGTCTGGAGATATTTTTGTTTGTCCCCATTAGGAGGCGAGGCACTACTTGCATCTCGTGCAAAAAGGCCACTGATGCGCTAAACATTCCACAATGCACAGAGCAGCCCCTATGTCAAATAATTATCTGTCATTTTTACATTCTTAGGGAAGTCAATAGCTCACAAGTGAGCTACCTATTGTTATGAATATAGTTGAATTATTAAGCTTTTAATAATCAGACACTTGCTTATATTGCTAGATTCATCCTTTCCAACTTTCTCTTATATTTTCAGTAATCGCTTATAATTTCCACTTGATACCCAGTCTTAATCTGGCTTACTTCCTATTCTTTAACCCACATTGAAATTAGATATTTCTCTCTTCAAGCACTAGACTGCTCTGAATGATATATCTAGTCTTCTGGTTTCTTCTATTTCAGAGCCCAGTTTGTACTTCATTGAAATTGCATATTTATTATTTTTTAGAGTATGTCTCTGCATTATATGTTAAAATTACCTTTTGAAAATGTACATTCTAGACTCTACCACATTTCTACGGTATCAGCATCTTTGGAAAGAGGGTCTGGGAATTTGGTTACTTAGCTCCTAAACTCATTCATAGCTGTAGTAAAGTGTGAAAGGCATCATCGTGGACTACAGACTTCAGAAGGGCTAGGATTAGATCCTGTTTCCCTTTGTACCCTTGGTGCCCAGCATTGTGTATGACACATAGTAGGCACTCAATAAATAATAGCACTATCTGAAAGAAAAATTCAGTAATGAGCAAAACTTTTATTCTACCCTTGCCTCTTGTACCCTTCTCTTTATACCTATGTGTATAATCCATGATTATCAAAATCCTCAAATATTTACATGATCAAATATAATTTAGTTTTACTATTTTTGCCTTTTAATATATGGTTAATAAATGCAGTTACCTGAAGGTGTAATTCAAAAACAAAAGGAAGAGAAGTAAGCTGAGTGTAAGACAAACAAATTACTTAAATTCCAAAAGGTAGAAAAACTCATGTTTTTCTAATGGTGAGCTCATGTTTCCTCTTAAAAGGGATGTTGCTTCTCTGACAGCCAATGGTTGCTGGGCAAATGAATGAAGGAGACCTCAGCATTGACACATTTTTCTGTTCTTCTATTCAAATATTGAGACAATTAATAACTTTAAAAAACATACTAGCAAAACTTTGTTAGGGGCTTGTATAAACTAAACAAAGCATGATCATAGTCTTTGTTCACTCTAACAGCCCCCTTTTTTAAACTTTGCTAAGCTAAGGCATATCTTATCCATAACACACTTATATATGAGAACAGAAAAGAGCAAGCAATATGTTCCTCCTCTGTATATTAATGCCACTGGGACTTTTCCGCTCAATAAGGCTATCACTGCTCAACACACCAACTGTGAAACAAAAATAGGGCAAATGCTGTGCATGTTGCTTCCATGTGAGCTGAAGTTTAATCACAGTGTGCACATAAAGATGGCTCCACAGGTGTCCTTGTCTCTAGAAATCTTGGCTGTGTCCCTTTAAGATATAACCCACACTCTGTGGTGAAAACAGGGCATAAATCAGTTAGTTGATCAATCTCTCTGCATCATAAATCACAAGTGTGATGCTTTGGTAATTTAGACCAGCAGTAAACCCTGGACTAAATAAAAGAAATCACCCTCAGCTTGAGTCTGCACCTAGATTAAGCTGTGTGACTTTCCAATAAATATGGCCAAGAGTTCTGGGAAGACTCAGACAAATCTCACCTTGCTAAGGGGAAAAAAAAAAAAGGAAGAAAGAAAAAGAAGAGCTGAACACTGAGAGAAGAATTAAACAATAGAGAGGGTTTGGCAAAATCATCAAAGAAAAGGACAAGTGCAAGCGTACTGGTGAATAGAATGGATATACTCTCTTTGGTGAGATGTAGTTTAAGTAGCATAAAAATATAAAGCAGGTGATTTAGATACCAAAATTGTGGAAATTACTTTGGATTTAGTCAGAATATCAATTGGCTAATGCTGCACAACACCCTTGGAAACCTAATATGCTTGAAACTCCAGTTATTTATTCTCACTCATGTGGCTAGGGCTGGCTGTGGTTGACTGACCTTGGCTGGGATTACCTCAATGTTTGTGCTTCAAACTGTGTGTTTGTGAGCTATGTGCGGGTCTTATCCTCATGTGCTTTCTCTGGCACCTCAAGCTAAGAAGCAGCAGCTAGCTAGGAGGAGCTCTTTTTCACAGTGATGGCTGAAGAGTGAGAGACACACATAATGGCACAAGCAGCCTCTGCTTGTATTACTTCTGCTATCAACCCAGTGGGCAAAGCAAATCTCATGGCCAAACCCAAAGTCAGGGTGCGGGAAGACATACTCTGTCTTTATTGGGAGGAACCACAAAGCAACAAGGCAAAGTGATCAGAATACACAGTACCAAGAAGGGGCAAAAAATTGGGGCCACGGGGGGAGGCAATGCTGTAATTTACAGAAAGTCTATCACTTGAAAACATGACAATAAAAAGGTACATTAGCCAGTGCTTGATAAGTGTTAAAGGTTCTCACAGAGACTTGGTTTTATACAGAATCCAACTTCTCAAAAAAAAAAAAGAATGGAATAACTACTCTTACTGGACCAGTGCTATGTTTTGCTTCTAAATAATTGGTGAGCACTTGTGCACTTATTAATTCAGTCAAGCTTCATGAAATGTATTTATGCTGGTTGTGAGTCTTCTTCTAAAAGAATTATTTCTCTATAGTCTTTGTTCCCATTACCTGCATGGGGAACAGGAAATGTTTCCCTTTTTCTCCCCTCTTCCCTTGTCTGTGCTTTATCCTATTATACTAAAATAAACCAATAGTAAAACTTAAAAAATAAATAAATAAAAGAATTATTTCTCTACCTATTTTAATTTGTGTGAAAATCTTGGAATTAAACTCACGAGTGATAGTACATTACAGTGGTGCTGTACAGTTGGTTGACATGGGTACACTCTTATCTTCAACAAATAACTTAAAAATATATAAAAGGAAACAACCCACCTCTTACATCTAAATTACTTCCTTTCATGAAAAATTGTTATCTTCTCTCTGATGATTCACAGGATTGTCCAGGCAAATTTGAGTTGTCCATATTAGGAGTTTACAAGGCAAACTTTGGAAAAGTAGAGCTTCAATATGGCCACAATGGAAACAAAAAATAAGTCAAGGTGTGCATTCCAGTAATAAGGTGTCAGCAAAAAGTAAAAATTTGTCAGTGCTTCTCCAACCTTATCTTAGACCAGCTGAACATATAACTCAGTTTCTAGAAACTGAGAAAGAGCCATGAAGAAAAGATGGCCCATGAAGCCAAACTTTCAGTTTGAAGCATCCTATTTCTTTGTCCCAATTTCCTGTGTATTAATCAACTCTCTGATTTTGAGTTGAATCCTCAGGAATTCAAAGAAGAAGATGGAAAATATGGTTAACCTGGCAAACTATTTCTGTGCTGTGAATGGAGAATTTGGCATTCTTGATTTTGCACATGAGACTTAGTCTCTAAGCAGCCACACTTTTGAGTGTCCTAACAAAAGGAAGGTCCACAATTAGACCCCAGCCTATGATGCTTCTCCTCAAAGTCATTCCACTATGTACAGCTCAGCCTCATGGTGGAGCTGGCCTCTCAGGTTTTCATCTCTCATTTGTTTCTCTTGAAGACATGTGATATGTCGTGTCATAGTGGTAATAGTAAAAGAGTGATAGTTTAAGAAGTACAAAGATAATCAGAAAAGTAAATGAGTAACCTAGTGATTAATAAGGTAGTTAAATTACATTTCAACCAAGGTTTCTATCTGCTGTCATCTGATTTCTTAAGAGCTTTGTAACATCACTCCTTATCTTGTTGTATTTCTGGCTTGAAAGTTTGAGAACACACAGAGAATCTTATATCCTCCTGAAATAAAATATTAGATGTCTCTTATTTAAAGAAATAATATCTTCCATTCCTCTCGCAACTCTGCAGAAAAGGAGGGGAGATCTGAACAAATAATCAGTCAATCAATTAGTGACTTCCATTTCTTATTCAGAGGGATGCAACCCTCTTTAATTATTTCTGTTTCATTCTGTACTCTACCCTATTGTCTTCCTTTCTACATGTAATTGTTTATCAGAATACTTATTCACCAAAGTTTCATTTCTCCCTGTAGTGGAATTCTGATGTCAAATGTTAAGAAAATTATTTGACCCTAGTAATTCTCTACTGTTTTTTCTAACTCTACTTATTACTAATTTCAATTTACTCTGAACACTGAAATTTTCTCTCATCCCTGTGTATCAAAAATAAGTGTGTTACTATATAAATCAGTCTATGTGGTTACTAAGTCAGGACATGCATTTCAATTAAATTCAACAAATATCTGCTGTATATCCAATATGTACAAAGCACTGGGGTTGAACACTGGAGATGATACTATAAACCAGATCCAGCCTTTACCTTCAAGAAGACTGCAAGCTAGTGGAGGATAGGCACAAATACCACACAGGGTAATAATGACTATGCCATGAGAAGACATGTTTGCACTAGTAAAGAGGTCAACTCACCATTACAATTGTGACATTTTCTCTTGGAGACAGGTATATTGTTTTCAATTTATTATTATGAAAAATTTTAAACATTAAGAAAAGTTGAAAGAATCATGCAGTGGACACATATATCATCCATTATGTACAACAATTCAAATTTTCTCATTTGTTTTTTCTCTCCATCCATCCATCTATCCATCCATTCATCCATCCATCCATCCCATCCATTCACCCATTTTGCTATCTGACATATAAAAATACATTGTAAAAATCATGAAAATTTACCCCAAATGCTTCAAACTACATTTGTACAGGAATAAATATATTTTAGACATTGCATGGTGGCACACACCTGTAGTCCCAACTACTCAAGAAGGGGAGATAGAGGATCACAGCCCAAGGCCAGCCCAGGCAAAAGTGTAAGACTCTATCTTAAAAGCAAACTAAATGCAAAAGGCTGGGGGCATGGCTCAAGTGATAGAGTGTTTGCCTAGCAAGTGTGAGGCCGTTAGTTCAATCCCTAGTATTGCTGTTACACAACTATAATTCTCATCCCCAAACAGACAATAGTTATTTATGATCTACATCCAGCTATATTTGAATTTTGTCAGTTGATCTTCAAAGCTCTTATGGCTTTTTGTTGTTGTTGTAACAGTCACTTAATTATGATATAAGCACTGAACTTAAAAAACACTTTAAAAAATTCTTAATAGAACAGTATCTTCTGATCCTATATTCTGGAGTTTTTCTGTTTCCTTAAAGAGCACTTTCTATTTCTAATCTTGATTAGATTCTGACTAAACATTTTTATCTAGAAAAGTTCATAGGTGATACTGGGTATTTCATGCACATCAGGAGGTTTCTAATTTTGTTACTGGTGTCATATTTGTTTTCTTGACTTGACTATGATAATTGTTGCCAGATGGTCTCTATTATAAGGATAGTTTTTTGAAATTAGCAAGAAATCTATAGGTTGATCCTTTGGTGTCATTGCATGGTTAGCTTAGTAAAACTACAAGCTTGGAGCTTCCATTTGTAAATCTTATCTGAATTGCTAGAGTGGGTGAGCAAAATGGTGATTCTCTAACTTTTATCACTTCTGTCTGCAAAGATTAACTAGCATTCCTCTATGAAGAGCTTTAATTTTGAATGTCTGCTTTTTGAAACGAGATATATTTGAACAGAACATGACTTAGAAATGACAAATATCTAGCTGTGCATAAGCATTAAAAGCTTAAATACAGGAAATAATTTAGAGAACGGAAGCAATTTAGAGTTGGAAGGGACCAAAATCACTATACTCCAATCCTTTCTGTAAAAAGATGAGAAGAGTAAGGTACAACTATGTTATTTATTTTGGTCTCATAAAAAACTAACGTTATATAACAGAGGTCTTTGGATAAAAAGAAACATATTGTACATGAGTGAAAATGAGGTCAGAGTACCCATGTATAATTACCACTCATTTGTTGACAATATTTTTTGCTGAATTATAACTTTGTAGGATGATAGGAGGCTGTTATTCCAGCTCTGGTAAATATTATTGCCCATATGCAAAGAGTGGGGCATGAGTTTTTACATTTTCCACACATGAGATTGCCAAGGCTTCATTTCTAATGTTAAAATATTTTCAGTGGGCTTAAACTGAACTGATATATGTACCAGGGATCTATTCTAGAGTTGGGATGATCAATAATGTTAGTCCCATATTTGAGTTTACATATTTTAAGCATGTAAAATTGTATAAAAGGGGAAACATTGTAAAAGAGATGATCGAGGAAAGAATGGACCCCTCGGTAAGGGAAGAGTTAAAATCCAGGTGAGTACTATGCGATCTCTAATGCCTGGAAGAGCATTTAAGCTGGCCATTTGTGAACAGGGAGAAAAGACATCCTGGGGAAACTTTCCTAGCAAGATAAAGGCCAAAACTGACAGAAAAATCCCATTTTATTTGCCAAGGACATGGAAATATCCTAAATGAAAATTTTCCAAACCAGAAAGACCTAAGAAAACAAATAATCAAAAAAGTGTGGTTTAGAACCAGAGGCTGAGAAGGCAAGTAGGAGAGTAGGATGGGTGAAAACTGAGAGGAATATGGCCAGCAACTGGCTTTGTTATGTTTTCCTTTTAAAACATGTGTGGAGTTCTTGCTATGCAACAGGAATGGTGCTGTGTTTTGTGTGCAATACCCAATTTAATCCTTAAAATAGCCTAGAAGCAAGTACTTTTACTATCCCATTTTTGGGATATGAAACCAAGGAAAATTACTTAGGGTCACTGAGTTAAAAAGCATTGTGGTTGCTCTAGGCCCTGTATTTTTAATCACTAGGTAATTACTTTTAGCAGCTTTCTCTAGCTGTTAAAAGTTTTCTTGCAGACAAAGAAGGACAGGTATCTAGACTGAAAAGATTGAAACAGAGGACTCTATAACGCAATAGATAAATAAAGTGAAAAGGCTGCTCTTCCTATTAAAAAATCTTGGAAATTCTATGAACCTAACTAAAATAAAGCCATAAAACAAAGAAAACCCTGAGTGACCAGATATCATCCCCTGGAATGTAAGATTGTTTTGGGTACTGGAGAAATAGGATGCATAATGCTATGATGTGTAGTCATTTGCAGGCAGAAAGGAGGACCATTCAGCCCTTTGCTGCCACCAAACTCAGGGTCTCCAGAGCTTGGGGTCTCTTTTTTGCTTTTAAAATCTGTTTTGGTTTGTTTTTTTTTTTTTTTTAGCAACACTGGGGTTTGAACTTCACACTTCATAGGAAGGTGCTCTTATAAATTCTTATTTATCACATATCAAGGTTACTTTTCTAGGCAAAGCTACCACCAGTTCCTGTTGCTATGGCATATTCTTGTCAATTCACTTTTCAGAAATGTCCCAAATAAATTTGAGACATTTCTTCTAGAAATGTTAGAAATGTCTTCTTAGACATTCTGGATGAATCTTAAAGTCTGAAGATTAGAAATACATACACATGAAATATGCCTTAGAAAATATAAACCATAGACCAGGGACCTCAGATTCAATATGCTAAATATTGTGTTCTTTGATATGTGGTGTAATGGAAAAGAGAGTTTGAATGAGAGACAGGAGGCCACGATTTTAGCCATGGATATATGATGGCTTGATTTTGTAGAAGTCACGTGATCACTTTGGCTGTTAGTTTTATCACCATTTTTACCTCAGGTCTAAGATCTGGACTGTGTTTTATAGCAAAGGAAAATTATAATTTTGAATGGACACAATTTTCCAGAGTCTACCTGTTGTTTTTTCTGGTGCCATCCTCAGGGTGGGAGTGGTAGTCAAAAGCCAGTCTTTGGTAAACAATCTATCAGCTTTGAGAGACTCCTTACCTTCATCACTTTACCTAAGGTAAAGTGCCTGTCATCCCAAGTGAGGCAGAAACTCTGCCCTTCAGCCTGTTTAATGGCTAATAGCCCAGCCTGATGATCAGTTGTGTTTCTCATGTAACCTACCTGTACCTTTGAGGCAGTCCCTGGGCAAACCTCAGCAAGGCTTGTCACACCACCTGTATAATGAAATGACTGAGCTAAATCAGTGATTTTAAAACATTTTAGTGACATGCAATATAGGATCTGGGTATCGTACCTCACACTTGTAATCTCAATATTTGATAGGCTGAGGTAAGAGGATCCTGATAAGGCCATCTTGGGCTATATAACAAGACTGTCTCAAGACAAAAGAAAAGAAAGATAACTCATTCAAATTATATACAAATATATGAAAGGAAATCAATATATACTTTGCCACTAACCTGTCCTTGAAGACTTCCCCATAGATAATTGCTGCTAGTTTCTTACATCTTTTTCTAAACAGAATATGCAGAGGTTTTGTTGGTCAGTTTGTTCTTTGTTTCAAATATAAGTGGCATATATATCTAATACTTTCTGTACCTGTGTTTTACTTGTCAATTTTTTGGAGGTCTTTGAATGTAAGTACATCTAATACCTTACTAATATATCTAGGGTACATAGTACATTACTATTTTTAGGGGATATCATAAAATAAGTATAACTTTTTCTATACTTTTATGTCTGATGAACTCATTATGAAAAATACAATCTTAGATTGAACCCCAAAAGTTTTACGTGTCAACCTAATGTTGTACTTGATAATAGGGTGAGGGAAAGAATTATTGCCTGAATGGCTGCCCCTCATATGAGGAGAGGCCTCAAACAAGTATTGTGAACAGAGTCTCTCTATGGAGCAAAGGATTGAAAGTACTGACAAGGTGGTAGTTACAGCCCTTTCAGCTCTAGAATCCTGTGATTGTGAAAAATATCACTTGTCTACTCTGTGGCATCTAGAGGACCTTCATCAACGAGGTGAGGTAGAATAAGGAGGACATTTATTTGAAGAAAACACCCAGTGGGTCAGGTTCCTTGCTTCTTAGTGGAATGCCTAGGCCTACAATTTGTGAGCAGTAATAGCAACTGAGGTTGAGTCTGTGAGCTCCTTGTCACAAAATTAGATTCTGAAAATTTGCAGCCATTGCTGGAGTCTTGGCTTGTAGTTTACATTGAATTATTGAACTGAATTATTTCATTTTGTCCCAGTGTGCCTTGTCAACAGAAAATATTGTCCCAAAGAGTTAACACAAAAATATTTTGTAAAGAAATCATTCCTGCAGGGATGGAAAAACCTGTTGGTAACCCGAGTCTCTGACCAACTATATCAAATAGACACACAGGATGCTGAGAAGATCCTGTACTCCCTAAGCTGCTTAAATCAAAACAAAATAGCAAAGCTTGCACTGGCTACAAGAACCCAAAGCTCCTGTGGACCCTGAGTAGATTTTGTCTTTGTGCCTATGAATTCTCCCTGCATGGATGAAAGAATAGACACTTTAATGGCTACTAATATTTATAATTGTAGTTGGATTTGGCTTTAGATCAGAAATTCTTTATTTCCCAGTCAAGGACTTACATAGTTCTTAATGGTGACAAGTCATGCTAGTTACCATTCAAGCTCAATTTTAAAATCTAATGTTTTACACACACACACACACACACACTGGCGTGCATATGCCAGTGTTTCTATTTATCAGTTTTAAAGGAAGTTAAGTGGTAGATAGTTGTTTTGTCACTCAGAATCCATTACTTTTCTCCTGAAAACTGCACCCTGGCTTTCTTTTGGGGAATCACAATCCTTTCCTACTCTCTCTTCCATGTTCTTTAGATGGCAATCAGCATGACACCTTCTCCTGACCATTATGAATCATCAAAGATAGCTTGTTTCCCAGTCAAAACTAATGACAATATGCAACTTAACTTTTGCTGAGACTGCTGAAACAAAAGCAATCTTCCCTTTGTGCTTGGATGTTGTACAGACAAATCGAAGCCTGAAGATCTTGGTCACCATTTATCTTTCTACCACATGGAGCTCCAGAATTAACGTGACATATAGGAATTAGTACTGAAATATGGGAAAAGATTAGTTCTGGCTGACCTCTCCTTTTAATGCACATCTTGACCTTTTCAGATTTAGAAGTCTTTATGTTTTATTTTGCTAAGATAGGAGCTAGGTAAGAGTGTTTACCCAGCATGCACAGGCCTTGGGTTTGATTTCTAACACTGGCAAAAGAAAAAAAAAAGGAAAGGAATAGCACATATTACATATTTTATTAATGCAGACTGAATTGAGTTTTCTGGAACTTGCTCATGAAAGTTATGAAGCTTCATTTAAAAACAATTGCTAATTATTTTCTGTTAGGTACTCATCAGGGAGAGAAATTAAACTAGTTCCTGAGGAAAGGATAAAATTTCAACTATACAATCTATCAAGCATAAAAATAGATGTCCAACTCAGGCATATAAACCCACATTCCTGCTAAATAGTCATCTTTAGGAGAGAAAACCCAAGAATCTCTATTTAAGAAAAAATATGATCATGGACGGGGGCAATCTTGCTAGTTTAGCAGCTGTTCCTGTGTGTATCCCAGACACATTTTGAAGATCACATTTAACAGGGAAGGGGAATACCATTTATTTTGTATATTTTGTAAGCCAGATACTTTTTGAGGTACTTCAGCCTATTTTTACTCATTATTATTTAAGAAAAACTTTTATATACCTGTCCTCAGTGTTCTAGGCACTGCAGATTGCTGTAGTGAGAAAAAAGTGGCACTGTGATCAAAGTGTAAATGTATAGTCTAGCACATCCAGTAGAACTTTCTTCCCTATGAAAATGTTTCATACCTCTAGCCATATGTGGCTATTGAGCATGTGAATAGTGAGTAGTGAGGAACTGATTTTAATTGATTAACTTTATGTGAATTATAGCTACTATATTGAAATATGAAATATTCTAGATCTAAGTAATATCTTCTTAAATTTTAATAAGCATATGAATCACCTCTAAATCCTATTAAGCTATAGATCTAATTCAGTAGGGTCTAATGTGGGTGTGGGAGTTCTGCATTTGTAACCGGCTCACAGGTAATGCCGATGTGGTTGGCCCATGGAACACTTTAAGTAGAAAATATAACCATTAAAGTAAAAACAAAGAAAGGAATGAAGGAAGGAAGGAAAGAGAGAGGAAAGAAAGGAAGAAAGGAAAGAAAAGAAAGAAAGAAAGAAAGAAGGAAGGAAGGAAGGAAGGAAGGAAGGAAAGAAAGAAAGAAAGAAAGAAAGAAAGAAAGAAAGAAAGAAAGAAAGAAAGAAAGAAAGAAAGAAAGAAAGAAAGAGAAAGGAAAGAAAAGAAAGAAAGAAAGAAAGAAGGAAGGAAGGAAAGAAAGAAAAAGAAAGAAAGAAAGAAAGAAAGAAAGAAAGGGAAAGAAGAAAGAAAGAAAGAAAGGAGGAAAGAAAGAAAAAAGGGAGGGAGGGAAGAAGGGAGGGAGGGAGTAAGGAAAAAGAAAAAAAGGAATGTAAATATGGTAAAACCATTAAGGAGAACTGGGTTAAGACAGAAAAGGAAAGGGTGGAAATCAAATTTAAAATGGAGTTAGAAAAAGCCTCATCAGGGAGCATGCCCTAGAACTGAACCCTGCACATTGCAGATGAGCTAAGAAGAATACCATTCTTGTAAAACAGTTTGTGAAATAGGCTAGTAATCAATAACATAAGTATTAGTACCTTAGTAGTCCCTTGCTTATCCATTCCTCCCTTGACTACCCTACTAAGTTCAAATGAGAGCTCCTCTCTGAGTCCCCATCAATCATGGCATATTTTCCTATTATAATCATCAACACTATGAGATGAAATATCCCCTCTATCAGTCTCTTTTTCCCCCCACTAAACTATGAACTCAAAGTATTTTCATCCTCTGGATCCCACATTGTAGGCATTTTAAAAATATTTGTTGAACTCCAGCCGAAAAGATAATGCACACATGAGTGAGTGTGTGTGTGTGTGTGTGTATGACAGACAGACAGAGAGAGAGAGAGACAGAGAGAGAGACTGGGGATAAAGAAGGAAGTATGTATACTGAATATATACATATTTACAGTATTTTGCTACCAAAAAGAGAAGAAATGTTTTTGGCATAATGCCAAAGACATTCGTGGTCTTGCCATTACTTTAAATTTTATAGTAGGGGATTGTTCTGCTTTTGACAAGTACTAATTAATTCCACTTCTGGGGAATAATAGGAAATGTAGGCTTATGCTGTTTGCACCAAGGTTATCAGTTATATTGGTTTTAGTGTTCTTCCTTGCTCTAGATAGAAAACACGCAGCAAAATGCACAGTTGCCTCCTCATTAGCTATAAACAGTGTATTTCAGATTTGTCAAGTATACATATTTATTTTTACATACAGTCATTTTTATTTATCGTCCTTGAAAGTCCATGAAGTTTTTGACAATAAATTAGGAATGCACTAACTAGTTCTGAAAACCGTGGCACCCAGGAAATTTTATTGATCTCATAATTTACTAGATCTTTTGGTTAATTACAAGTCCTGTCTAGCTTGGTGCACTTTTTGAATCAGCTGTGCATCATAGATATGTAACCTCCATTCTCACCATCCCTCCATTTCTGACAGCCTTCCATGAGGTCAAAGGTGTAATAGCTACAATACCCAGAGTCTCTACCATATTTAATTAAACTATTAATCTACTTTTATCTTTGACACTAGAAAGCCAGCTACATTGAATTCCCAGAGTTACTTGGTGCATTTATTTAAGGTGGACTTTTGTAAAGCATATCTTTAAGGATATACCACCAGCAATTTGAAAAACTGTGAGTGTGGAAGAATTACTGAATCAGCTAATAAGAAATTGTATCATTTGCAATGATAAATGATTTTGATTACTGGTGCAGTATGTGACTAAGGCACTTTATTAAAATAAAACAGATTGAGGCTTACTTAAGTTTTGGGAAATAACTGTAGGAGATCAATCAGCAGCAACAGCCTTGAAAGGCCCATTATTTTAAAAGTGTGTGGACAGTCATTAGAATGGGAGTTATCTTTGTTACATAACCTGTGAGAGTTCTCTGAGGACAAGTGTAACCTCTTGTGGTAGCGATGACATTTTAAGTGGTCAGTTCTCATTTTTGTATTTATTATCACAACAGAACCTAGAAAGTCGAGTCTTCAGAAATGTGTATATCCACAAACACTTAATTAGGTCAACAAAGCACTCATCCACGTGTCTATTTCTTTTCTTTATTGTGTAGCAACTAGTAGGGATCTACTACATATATTATTCAATTAAGGAAGCAATTTCCTGCTCTTAATTTTATTTCCTGTGTTCATTCTTGAGTTTGTTGGCATCAAATTATATGAAAAACTCAGACTCTGTTTTCCTTCACTTTAAGCTCATCTTACCTGCTTGCACAGTATTTTACTCCTCTTCTATTAAAGAAACCTGCATCTTATTTTTCTTCATAAAAGTTGTAAAAATATGATACCATGGCCTTCTCACTAATGTTCCTGACTTTGATTTTAACAATGATTAAGCCTGATTTGAGTCATGCATTTGAACATTCCATTTAAAAATCAATTTATACAGGCAATGCCCATGCAAATATTATTTCTAAACCCACCATGTTTCTAGCAAGTAAGATTAATATCATGGGCTAAAATCCAAAAATCTGTTTTTCTTTCCGACTTTCTCAAAGAGTATATACGAAAACCAAATCAATTTTCAGATTGGTCATATACTTTGCAAATGCCCATGGGACTGAAATTTAATTTAGGTACTCAATGTATCTTCCCTCCTACCTACCTCTAGTCAAAATAATCAAAACCACAGCCTTTTTACATGCACAGAGCATTGAATCTGCACATTTCACTTTATTATATTTTTAACATTTTGCAGTGCATTTGCTATGAGTAGTCTATATATCTTATTAAATGCAAGCAACTTTCTTGAAAACAAGACATTTTTTGGCTTAGGCTCTGCATCTTGCAGTCTATGTTTCAGAGCCATAAGTTTATAATTTGAGGTACTTCAGACCTTACTTATTTGTCATGATTAGATGTTTCTATCTGCTGTTCTACTGAATAACAAGCCCTAATACTGAAAAAATAAAGAGAATAAGATCAATGTTTGACCACAACAAAAACTAGTGAAGAAAATAAGAGAAATGTATTATTTTCATTGACTTCATGGGGGTACAGTCTGGGTCAAATTTTTGAATGACCATTAACTATTTGCATAGTGTAAAATATAAATCAATGATTTTTAAACATTTGTACCATCCTGGTGCTTCAAGGTTAAACTTACAAGTTTGAAAAGGTAATTGCTGGCCATATTAATAAGGTGAATTTTGCATAGGCATTTTTATGTGATGGGTGAGTACAGTGAAATTAAAAGCTAATGTTTTACTTTGAAGAATAATTTTTCTTTTTGGACTATTATAGCAATCCTTTTGAAAATGATTAATTTTTATCTTATATAAGCAAAGTCTTGCAGGCACTCTTTCTTACTGCTCTGTGATGAAAGCATCTAGGAAATTTAGAGGGCAACTCCAATGAGATTGCCTGACTCACAACAATGAGTCATTAATGGTAGAACTGTAGACCTGGGGATGTTGTGTTAGGGGAGTTGTGTATTAGTTTGGTATGCACTTCCATCCCTTTGACATCCTCCCCATGAAGGTAGGTCCAGCCTGCACTGCAGTAAAGCCTGGGCATTGTGCCTGGCTCTCCAAGTCACTGCCTTTGGCTCCTGCTGCCACTATAGGGAATAACTGTGGTTAGAGATGAGAACACTGGATATGGTGTGCTGGCTGGACCCCAGCCCAAACTTCTGCTTCATTATTTTCCATGGTGCTTTAAGCCCCAGTATCAGGAAGAAAATCTTAAGGGAAAATGATCTGAACCAGCAGTATTTAGCTGAAAGATTTTTGTTTTATTTTTTTAAAATGTATCTTAACTTTCTTCATACTCATAGTTATAGTATTAGTATATATTTTTTACTTGAGAGTGGTTAAGTAACTTGCCTCTGAACACAAAACGGAAAATAATAGGACAAAAATGTGAAACCCAATTAGTCTGTAAACAAGGACTATAATTCACTATATAATGATCCTACCTATGGTAGGGAAATACCTTTCATCATTATCAGAGACTTCTTTATGAACCCAATTGAGGTACATAGGGCAGAATGGGAGTCCAGTGGGCACAGTAGTATGATGGAAACTGACAAACCCCTCAAAAAGCAGCAAAGCAAACAGTGAAACAAGATCTGATTTGAAATATGTTCCAATTTTCTATGTTGGGAGTATTCCCAACAAGGCTAAATTTCAGGCTTCCAAAGTAAGGTCACCAAATACAGAGTTGAAAGCAAGGGCATAGAGTCACCTGCCTCACAGATCACTGAGCAAAGTGCACACATGTGGCTAAGGGAAAGAAGGGTGAGTGGGTGGTGAAAGGAGGAGTGTTTACTAATAGGGATGTGTTAGAGAAATGACACATAAGGACACATTGTCATATCTTACCCCTGTACTGTGGATACAAGTTCTTTGGTTGCCCCTTGAACTTCAGCTCCCAGACTGCATGCCCTGTCTTTTCTCCTCCCCTTGGGTTAAGCATGAAACAAAACCAACAGAATAGAGCAGAACTGATGGTGCTGAGGTTCTGAAACTCAGCCCTAAGAGGGCTTGGCAACTTCTGATTTAGCACACTTGGTGTCTTAAGCTGCCCTGTAAGAAGCCTAGCTACTCTGCCCCAACTGACCATGTAAATAAGACCACGTGGAAGGGTCATGCCAAGAAATAAAGTCATCATCACAAGGAGGTGAACTGAGAAACCCATCCAGGGGAGGATCAGTGGTACCCAGAGAACCAGCACAGCTAAGGTACTTCCCATATTCCTACACGTTTGATCAAAATTCTTGACCCACAGAATTGTGAGGAAATAAAATCTTATTTTTAAGCCAGTGAATTTGAGGGCAATATGTCAAGTTACAACTGACAACTGAAATGACTTGTTTTTCTACCAATGCAAGAATTTTACTTTTACTTAACCTATGATATTTTATGGGACAAATAAGGATGTAATAAATGCATCATGGAAACCCGTGGGAAAGGATAAGGCCATACCCACCAACTCATTGGTGCTGTGTTTATTACTCCCCATCCCTTCTTTTGGTCTCCAATGACAAGTACATGAGAGGGTCATGGTCAATAGCTTTCCTGTGGGATGCCACCATCTCCCTTGTTACAGTTTTTCCAATTGACCAAGAGGGAAAAGGGAGGACACAGAGTTCTCTACATTATTGTTTAAGACCCAAGAATAA
This sequence comes from Castor canadensis, assembly GCF_047511655.1. Lineage (NCBI taxonomy): Eukaryota > Metazoa > Chordata > Mammalia > Rodentia > Castoridae > Castor > Castor canadensis. The sequence goes on along the minus strand of NC_133390.1, from coordinate 141,380,921 downwards.
ATGCAACTCAGAACCAGGAGTACAAGGCTCTTCCTAGTGCAATTCTTACTGACAGTTTGCTGAAAACTTTGCTGATGCATCTTTCTTCTCTCATCAAGTAGATAAGAAATGATGAAGAAGAAAAAAAGTGAAGGGATCATTCGGTCAGAGCACTTGGCCTATCTCATGATTTGATGGAATATTGTGAAAGCAAAATTAACTACTGCCTAAATGACAATTGAAACTATTTTATAACCTTGATTTGTCTGTCTATAATCTAAGACCATGGAAGTAGCTATCGTGGATCCAGAAATAAGCAAATATAAAAGACAGAAAGATTGTTGTCTGCCTCTAGTTGCATGAAAACACCATCTGGCTTTAATGATTTCATTGCATATTTTCTTTTCATTTTTTTACTTTTTTGGGGGGGTAGAGCAGTTTTGGGGTTTGAACTTAGGGTCTTGCACTTGCTCTCTACCACTTCAGTCATGTGGCAAGCCCTTTTTGTTTTAGTTATTTTTCAGATATGATTTTGAGCTTTTTACCCAGGTCAGCTTCAGGCCCAGATCCTGCTACCTGTGCCTCCCATGTAGCTGGGATTACAGACACACATACCACCAAGCCCAGCTTGTTTGTTGAAACAGATCTCCCTTTTTGCCATGTCTGGCCTCAAACCATGATCCTCCTGATCTTCACCTCCAGTATAACTGGGATTATAGGCCTAAGCAACCACACCTGACTGTCATTGGTGATTTTTTTAACATAAGCAAGATGTCATGAAATTAAGCATAACAAGATAGATACTGAAATCTATCAGGTACTGCGTACCTGATGGCATTGTTTTAGTGCTCAAAAATGTACAAGTGACTGATAAAGTACAAATTCTATTTAAAATGATAATGGCCTAATGCCAGGTGGGAGATGGTGCTACCCAGAAAATATCATCCCAGAAGCGCTGCTGAACTCCTTCAGAAGGAAGCTCATGTAATTTAGATCTCATTTTGTAGTCCTTCCCTGAAAATAAAATAAGATAAAATGGGAATGAAAGAGATGATGTATATTTTTATTTCATTTTAGATCTGTTGTATCACCTGTCTGAGGCATACCTGATTTGTTTGGGGTGTATGAGTCAGCACTCATTCTCATATGAGACACAGGGGTCCCTTACAAGCAGGTGAACAGTCAGGGAGACAGGATGGCTAATAAATTGCCAATATTATTATATTGTCCAGTAATAATAAGGACATTGCCTTTCTTATGGACATTCTATTACATTTTTTGTTCTCATTTAAAATAATCAGTTTCATCATGGAGTCTTCTAAGTAAATTAGAATGTTACATGAGGTGTGTAATAGAATAAAAATGAAGTTACAAGGATTCCTGTTCAATTACTAACATACTCTTTTCCCCCATGACTAGAGATGGCAGAGTAGCTTTGGGGATTAAGAAATTTAAACATTGTTTCATACCTTTTTGGCCATTTGCTGGGTTATTTTCATGATTCACTAGTAGATAGGTTTTGGTAGCTATCTATGTGAACAGCACTTCCAGAAGTCTTAGAATTTTTGTCTCAGTGTCTTTGCAGAATTACATTATCATGAATTTTAACTTAAATGATAGCATGTATCATGTCATTATCATGAATTTTAACTTAAATGATAGCATGTATCATGTCAACCTTTTGAGAATATGTATTTTATAAAGTATTTCCACTTAAAGGACTAGGTAAACACTAAAGTCCTTGAGGCATTTCCAAATGAAGGGAGAGCAAAACTTCTCTCCATTGATTCAGATCAGATGCTCCAGAGGCTTATTGAAAAAAAAAAAAGCTATGTTCTGAGGCACAACACTGAGAAGCACAAGAAAAGGAACCCACATTTCAATCATTTATTTGTTTATTTTCCCAGTTTTTTTCTTTTACTATGTTTCATTAACATACATTAAGCCATTTATTTTCAGAAGGAAATACTAATTGATCAGAATAGATGTACAGAAATCCTGCAAAGGTTATAAAAATAATTAGATCTGGCATAAGTCACTGCACCATAGTAAAGGCTAATGGTATGGTATAAGAATAATGGCCATCTTCAAAATGCAGAGACTTGTGTACTTATATTCAATTTGTTGAGTATTTGAAACCAGTAAAAGAGCTGCTTTGCATTCCACATGAGGCTTGGTGGAGTTTACTCAAACAATAAGTTTAAAACTTTCTTGTCATATTTAACTATTAAAAACATAACCTTCTCCAGTGGCCCTCCTGTTTGTATGGAAGCATCAAAAGCTAATGGCTTCCTGTTTCATGTATTGTGATGAATTTCTTGTTCTTGATTTTTGGTGGGTCTGAGGTTAGAGCTCAAACTTTGATCTTGCAAAGCAGGCACTCATTTGAGCCACACCTCCAGTCTGTTTTGCTCCAGTTATTTTGTAGATGGCCTCTTGAGAAGTGCCTAGGCTGACCTCAAACTGTAGTCCTTCTGAACTCAGTCTCACAAATAGCTAGGATGATAGAAGAGAGCCACCACTTGTGATGACTTGTGACTTGTGATGGATTTTAAAAGGAGAGCATTCTCTGAAAAGAAGTACATTGTTGGTGAAAACAAGTTGAACTTGACAAGCTCTGTCCTTTTTTTATTTATTTTTGCCATTTTGTGTTCTGGAAATCATTTATATTAGTCATCTTTTACAAACTCTAAACTCATGTTTTTCCTGCTATGATATCATGCCCTGGTAGCAACCCATTAAACACTTCCTGCTAAAAATGACCTCGATAGTAATTAACCTACTCTTGAGTATAATAATAGAATCAGAGAATGATGAACAAGTTTTTTTCAAATATTTTAAGTAATGGCATACAAGTAAAAGGCCACACATTGCTTGTCTTGAAAAAACAGTTCAGAATATGTTAGAATATCATGAACAAATGAGCACTTTCATTTATGAGCTTTATATAGAGATTGTTGAGTTTCCCTACTTGAGGTGCAGCGCATGGTGGTTAATACTTTACTGTGTAATGTAATGCCTCTTTGGGCAATCTTTCGTATTAAATTATAGTACTTAAGCTCCTTTCCACCACAAAGCTTTGCCAGAATGAATTGTTCATCTTCTTTGTGATAACGTGCTGGAAATTATTTCAGAAATAACCAAGATGGTAATTCCCACTTAATATCTTTTTTATATCTCATTAGAAAATAAGAAATATTTTCAAGGCAGTATCAAATTATTGGAAAATTGAAAGAACTTTGTATTGATAACCAGATAATTCCTGTCTCAGCATTACCACCCATCTAAGTGACACTGAGCAAATCATTGACCTTGCCTTAGCTTGTCATTACCATTATTACTTTAACCATTAAAATGAAAATATTAATTTGTTGACCTCTAGGTAAGTCCTATCTTAAACTGTTAATCTCCCTATTCATATTTTTCCCTTTATATTATTCTTTCCTATTATATCATAATAAACTCTTATTTTAACCTCTGAAGAATTATGGTCCATCCCAGATCAGCTTGATTTCTTCCTCTCACAGTGGTCATATGCCAGTTCTCACTCTGTGAAGGAGATTGAATGGCAAGGATAAGCTTGTCTAGGGAAAAGCTTAGTACCCATGATAGTCAATGCAAGGCACAGGCTAAATCAGATGATGCAAAATGCCATTTCTAAAGAATATTTCCCAGGTCTTCTTTCAAATGGTAAGGAGGATATCGACTATTTAGAGGAAAATACCACTATCAACTTGAGGTACACATTATAGGATAACTACCACAATCATCTGAGAAAATTGTTTAGTGCAAGAACTACCTCCTCATAATCCACAGGAGTAAGTTTATTTAAAATGGACATTTCATTCTGAGTTTTGACCCATAGCTGGCTTAGTAAAAGGCCAACCCATAAGGTTTAACAGTTCAATGAAGGATTTTTCAAAAGGAAGACTTGCTAATAGGATATTTCCCTGTGAGCTGGTTTACAATTCATGGAATGTAAATTTTCTTGTGCATATTGTAAGTGGGAAAAATATGCTTCACCAGAAGACACCAGTATGGCATTAAAATAAAGTCGAATTATTTCTAAAATTAAGATTTGCTCATTATTGTATTTCTTGGCTTAAGAACAAAAATTAAGCACTCACGTTTCTGTGCAATTATTAGGCCATATACAGCATTAGTATTTGGTGCAAAAGGATGAAATATATGTATTTTTGTGAAAAGAGAGGAAATCACTCAGCTCATCTAGGACACTAATTTATAAGCTGTATGAAATCTTTAACAAAAGGAACTCCAGAATTTGTGCAATCCCCCAAAGAAAAACAGTTGATTTTTAAAAATAAATCATTATGAGTAATACTGTTGTTATTACTCTCACTGGTAGTATAAGGGTCATTAATAAAATAGAGTCTCCATGACATGTGAGTTCTAATATAAAACTATAAATATATTATAAGTGTTCTGCATAGAGCGAAATGTCCAGATTTATGGAATGAATTCTATATGATTAGTAGCCACTTTGCACCATGGAATTAAAAAAACTTACTAAATCTATACTGACAGCATTTGGATTTTCTAGCATTTAATAGAGAGGATGGGGTGGGGAAGAATAGTAATGGCCTAATTTTCATTCCTTATGTTTGTGTGCCACCAGAAATTCCAGAATATAAAGAAATGGTTGTGACCTTCTCTGCCAGAATGGGAGATAAGCAAAGCTGTCTGAAGGAAGGTTATTAGACAAGTGCCCAAAACCTTAGAGGGGGCAGAGGGTTATAATTAATGAGAGCTGAGATGGCGAAGTCTGTATTCTATTTCCAAGAGCCTAGACTGAATCTACAGAAAAAGATAAATCTCTCATCACACCTTCATCACCTGCTCCTGAAGCTGTCGTTTTTTTTTTTTTTTTTAGTGATCTTCTAATCTCTAGACTTTTACCTGGAGCTTCTTTACTTTCCGTTTTTTGTCTGGGTAATGACCTCACCACCACAGTTCTTAATCAAATTTGGACTCTCTTCAGAAAAATTCCTCTGGATTTTCCCAGCTCAATGACAAGTTGAGTTTGATGCTCTTTTTTGAAATGCCAAGAAGTCTGCATGCACTGTCTCCATCAAAGCATTTGCCACTCAATATTGAAATTGACTGGTTCCAGTATGCAGTTAGCCCCTCCATGGTGCAAAATATGTTTCTTCTTTACCACTTTATCCACTACTCTTTGCACATATTAGTTATCAATAGACATTGGATTGTTGAAAAAGGAAGGAAGGAAAGAAAGAAGGAAGGGAGGAAGGAAATATCATATGCATGAGAAAAGTCACAGAGATGAAACTGATGGGGTAAGCCAAAGACAATGAGTAGACAGATAGGATGAAACTTTAGCTGTGATGTTATTTTCTTCTAGATGTAAAATATACTGTAAGTCTCCATTGAATTGGGGATTACAATATTTTCACTATTTAAAAATACAAAATATTATAAATTCAATATATTTTTGACTGACAATTTTGTAAATGGTTACAAAAGGACAAACTTGAGCTTTTTGGGATTGAATTGGACTTAGTTTTCAAAATAAAGCAACTTCTAAAAATCACTTTAGAAAACAAGTTTCACTTGGTAAGGGGAAAATTACTAAAATGACTTTATTGTAACAAACACAATTTATTTATTTGAGACAGGATCTTGCTATGTAGCCCAAGTGAGCCTCAAACTTACAATTCTCCCACTTCCCCCTTTCAAGTGCTAAGATAACAAGTGTGCGGTACTACACCCAACTTAAGTTTCCTTTAATAACCTTGTGTCTAGTGACCACTACATATAAAGTGACAGGTGAGAATAAAGAAAGAGTCTCAACTAAAATTTACAGTTATTGGTCCGTTAAAAATGCCCTCAATTTGTGGTGTGTATCACAATTGCTGGATGGGGCCTATGAGCAAATGATGATCCTATTTGCTTTAACTGAATGTCAAGGTGCGCTTTTACACAGTTTACAAAAGAGTGCTACACTGTGGACTTTGAATGCCACCAAATGTCCAAGGCTTTGGTCCCCTGTGGGACACTACTGGGAGGTGGTAGAGCCTTTAAGAGATGGGGTATAGTGGAAGGAAGGTAGGTCATTGGGGTCATTGGTAGGCGATTTTGAGATCCTGGTCCCTTTCTTGCACTTACTGGGAGTCCTAATGCTCTCACCACACAAATGTCTTCTGGGAGGTATGGTTAGGGTGCAGGTGGAGTGGTAAGATCTACACTGGACTCATTAGTGCTCCTTTTCAGCATTCCTTCTTTCTTTTGTCAAATTTGGAAAGCTTGTTGGTCATCTATAGTTTATCTGCTCAGTTTTTTTTTTTTAATCTCAAAACCCCTTTCTCTCAACTTTCTGTCTCTCTGTGGAATTTCGAAAGTCAATGTAGAAGTCTGAGCAAGAATATTGTGCTACTTCCTTGCTGTTCAGTGTAAGTGCTATACCTATTCCCTGAGGCCATAGTCTCTACTAGGAGCTTAGTTTTAACAAGCAAAATTGAATTATTGGGCAGGAACATCAATTAGATTAAAATAAAAATATTTCCTTTCTGTATGGCAATAAGAACAGCTAGCTGCCATAAGAGACCTGAAAAATACAAAAAAAAAAGTTTAAAAAATTGGACAGAAAGCATTGCAAAAGCATCAATATTTGAGGTGGGCCTTGAAGGCACAATCTGATCTTGACAGGTAGGCAGGTGTTAGGGAATACTTGAGCACCATCATGATACACTTTGAAATGTTCAGGAAAATGTGAGGAATCTGGTATGTTCAAGAACAGGTTCCCAGAGCTGCTAGATTGACTTCAAAATGTGAAGAATCTTGAATGCCATAGATGTTGATCGTATATTCCTCCAAATACAAGCAAGTTGGAAAAGATGTCCTGATGTGAGGGGGAGTGGGAAAGTGCCCTGCAGGCTTTTGTTGATTCACACAGTATGCACAAATTTTCTGAAAGTGAGTTTAACCCAATGTCTGCTGAAATAAATTCCCTTTTCTTTCTCAATAGATCCTATGCCATTAGAATGTGAAGAGCAATGTTTTTAGTTTAAAAAAAGATAAAGAGGCTATTTGTTACCATTAATATGTGAAAAATATAAGATGAAATCCTAATAATGATTAATAATATTTTATATACTGCAGGTAGTGCCAATCACTTTTACTCCACAGTGAGTTGTAACAGATAGCAAGTATTCATCGCACACTTAACACGTGCCAGTTGTTCACCAAAACAAGTTAGGCTCTGCTTCTTGAATCTTGGTCCCACAATAAACATGGGCAAACATGAATGAAAAGATAACAGGTTTTGATCTGTGAAAGAAAACCATCATTGTATTAGAGAACAACTGGTGAACATTAGGCAATAATCAGCAAAGCCATCTAAGAGAAGGTGCTATATAAACTGCAACCTAAAAAAAAAGGGAAGGAGTTAGCCATATGAAGATCAGGTGGAAGCATTCTGCAGAGGGAGGCACTATTAAAATGTCCCTAAGGTTAAAATAGCCCTGGATGTTCAAAGACTGAATGGAAGGAAGCCAGTGCTCCTAGAAGAGTGACCCTCTGGGAAGGAAGGGTTTAGAAAGACACTGAAGAGGCAAGCAGGGTGCAAATTCACAGGGTCATAGGTAGAAATATGAGAGGACACATTGCTTCCTCTGAGCACATTCTTTCAAAGTGGAAATTTTTAATAATTGGTAGCTATAATGAAAAGATGAAGGAGAAAGCCCCAGCTTCCAGTATTAACATCCAAGGTGAGTCTGGAGCTCACAGAGAATGTCATCCTCTGTACCGATTAGTTGTGTCCCATCCAAAGGCACAACCTTTCCACTCACATTGCTACCAGCAGCATCACTACCATCAGGCTGTGAGAATCAGATAGAGCTTGTCCTGCAAGACATGGAAAGACATGCCTCCAACTCTGAGTTCAACAGAAAACCACCAAATGATTTTAAACAGAGAAGCATTGCACCAATTTACATTTTTCAAAAGATGCCCGTGTCTGCTGTCTGGAGAGTGGTTTACGGGGTCGGAGAAAGGATATAATAGGCAGCCAGGAAGGAGGTCACTGCAGCAGCACAGGGAAGGCAGAGGACAATGGCACTGGAATGTGGAAAATGGATATGATACATGGCAAGTGCCCAGGAGATGTAGTATTTACATAGTATAGGAAGCTTTTACAGTCTAATTTGGGGGCATAGATGGACAAAAGGAAGGGAAGAATCAAGGATGATTCCTAAGAGTTTGACTGTAGGAATGAAATGTACTGTGGGGCTATAATCTACTGAGATAAAGATGAAGATGAAACAGAATAAAGTTTGATTTTGGTCATGGCAGATGTAGGTTGCCTTTACAATAGTGGGAGTGGATCCTGGCATACAAATATAGGAGGTGGGCCCTGCCATAAGGATCTTAATGTCAAAGTATAAGACTGGATTAGAAAAATATATTTGGAGGATGTGGGCACTTGGGTGGTATTAAGTCAAAGACTGAATATGAACACATAGAGAATTCTGTCTTTTTCATAATAACTTATGAGTGTGGACTTCTGAATACCATAAATACCCTTTCCCCAGTAAACTGCCTCCCTACATTGGCGGACTGTTCTGAATACAGCAAACTAAGCAACTGTGTTTTTTGACTCCTAGAAACTCAAAACTTAAAATAGGCTACAATGACATGACCTACCGAGATCCACTTCCCCTTTTCCCTGAGACTTTGTAATGATAACTCATATTAGAATTACAGTCTGGGGGAGCCTTTATATTCATTATCCCATTTTTCTTTCTTGTTCTTGCAGCAATCCTTGAAGTGGAAAGGTCATGTATAATCTTGTGTTTGATGGACTGAACAATTCTTTAAGCAGATATTTATATCCTTACTTTAGAAATATGACACCATAGGCCTTAAAAGGTTAATCAAGCAACTTGTCTGGACAAGGTCACAAAAGAAGTCAGAGGGAAGATACTTCAGACTCCAAAGGGGTCTAGTTTTAGATGAAACTTTCCTGGATCTATCTACTTTTCCAAGAAATAGAACAGTGATTCAGCAAGACCTTTAAATTCTGTAAGAAATGGGTCAAATCTCTGCTCTTCACTTCCTGATGGAGTACTGGTGGAAGTAATATAACCACCACAGCCTTGATCTCTTAATCTGGAGACATGGATGATACTATCTACCTGTCAGACTATTTTTGATTAATACAACCATACATTTATTTGATTTTCCACCAACCAATTTATTAATGTATCCACTAGACATATAATTAGCTCCTATCATGTGTTGGGTATCAATTTAGAAATATATTGATGCAAAAACAAACAAAAAAAGCCATAAACAAAAGCTGCTGCCCTTCTGGGACCTGCGTCCTTTAGGGGAAGTAGTCCATAACCAATTAAAAAGTTAATCTAGACTAGAACATTAAATAGTGACAAGAAGTGTGGAGAAAATACAGCAGTGTTGAATATTATGAGCAGAGATCTAAGTAAGGACCAAATGAGATAATGCAGAAAGTATTCATACCACAGTGCTTGACATCTGCAGCTAAGCCATTCAAGCTTGGAAATATGGGGGGAGTTGAAATGCAGACATGGGGGTATCCTGCACCACTGGCTCTTTACCTGGCCTATGATTAGCCTCAGCTTTGAGAGTTCTTTTATCTCACAATAAGTTATGAGATAGTCTCTGGCTGCTTTATCTTGCATTGCTTAATGTGGGATGAATTCAACTGGTGATTTTCTGAATCTGTTCTCACCAAACACATTCCAATCATGATTTAACTGCTCATGTAACCCTGCCCACTTGGAGAGAGTATTATATTCATATAGTCCTGAAGTATCCAGGCTTAGTTCTTAGTTATTCTCATCATATGTGCATATAGAAACCCTCTAATCATAATTTGATTTCCCATGTAGTTTGGCCACATGGAGTGAATATGCTGATCAGTTGGACTTTGATTAGTTCAGTTCCTGTGTCAGATCTTGCTCATTATAAGTTAAGTAACTGCCATTCTGATTGAACACATTTGCCTCTTGAACTTGTTAATATCAGTGCCTGGGACATAGTAAGCATAGTGAATGTCTTGTGATTGATGGATTGAGACTTCTCCTAGGCCCACAGCAAAGTCAGACTTCCAATGATAAATTTATCACCAGGAGGTGATAAATGCTATCCTGCTAGGCCTCTTGAGAGCCAGCCTGCCTATCAATCCCAGGCATTCAACCACATACATACAATTCATATATAGCCCAAGCATATGGGCTACTTTTTCTGCATCAAGACTAACTCTGAACTCCAGCTTCAACAGGGTTGACAGGGGGAAATTAGAAGGTCAAAAGAGGTGACAAGGGGCGTAACTCTGCCCCTCCAGTCCAGGTGAGCCTAGCTGCCAAACAAATTCAAGACAAAGTCCCAAATATAGTTACATTCCTGGGAGCAATGCTTCCTCTATTGACAAAGCTCTGGTAGGGCAGAGGTAAGGAAGTAAGGGCAGGGGTAGGGTAGTGAGGACCACGTGGATCCTATTGATAGTGATAAAGCCTGGGGCCTCAAATCATAATGTCTATAGTAACAGTAATACAAGTCGCTTACTACTCATCAGACACTTCATTTCATACTTCCTACCTATGATTTCACTTAATTTTCCCACCCTGCAGGCCACTGCACATATCAGCTGGAGACCTCTCTTCTCTTTGATTCAAATCCACATTTTTCATAAATGTTTAATGAGGATTTCTGACATTTGGTTAAACAAACATCATGCGTGAAGCCATTGGTTTCCCTGTGAAATAGAGCCAATAATTTTCTTACGGTTCTGGGCATCACACCGTCTTGTAGCCTGTTAGCTATGTAGTACAAGTTATCTTGCTGTTTACTACCTGCTGATTCATTCCTCCTGTGGCTCAGTTTATACAGCTATCCTTGAGGAAAACTTGATGGTGGGCAGCTGATGGAGATTTTGATTCTTCTTCTCCGCCTCACTTCTTTCTCATGCTTACTGCCTGCTGCTCACTCTATGAAGCCATACAAAAGGTAGAAACTTTGACTTTATCCAGTCATTAATGACTGAAGAAAACTTAATAGGTACAATTGAAACTCCATTTTTAACATAGGATTCCATCACTGTTTTCTTTCCTACCAGGTCATGTTGTGCCACTCTCGTCATTTTTGTTCCTTGAATAGTTGGTTCCTCTGGCAAGCCCAAACACATAAGATTATTTATGATGCAGACTTATTTACATGAAGATGAGTGACTGTTTTTTTAATTCTCAATACTTACATATTGCTTTAGACAAGTTAATCATAGGAGGCCTCAAGTTCTTTTTAATTGGAGAAAAAAAGAAAAGGGACAGCTGTTTTAGATTAGTGGTTTTCAAAACCCTTAGGGGGCAGAGTGTCTGTAAGCCATGATACGCTTTATGGGATACCATGAAATATTTATACTAAAATTAGACTTAAAATAGCCAAATCCACTGAAACTTCCCAAATATTGTCTTGAATATTATAAAGAAGTGGAAGTTAACACTTTTGGAAATAAAATTAATTGATGCATCAATTAGGTGTGGTTGAGTACCTACATAAATATAGCATTCACTAGATTCACTTCCAAGGACTATTAAGACCACTGGGCCCCATTAAGCATTTTTAAAACAAGTTTCCAGGTGATGCTAATGTTGATGCTATGATCCAGTAACTGCAGTTTGAGAACTGGTCTTCTCCACTACTCTAGACTAAAGATTAGCAAACTATAACCCTTAGGCCAAATCTGGCTGATTCTTCTTTTTTAAATATTACTAGAATAGACCACACTCATTCATTTATGTATTGGTTATCACTATACTTATGCTATCATGGCAGAATTAAGTAATTGCAATGGAGATTATAGCTACAAAACTTGAAATTTATCTGTCCCTTTGTACACAAAGTTTATATTCTAGATTGTCAAGATAAAGGATAAACTTGCACAAAGTTATAGCATACTTCTTTTCTCGTGGAGCTAACATTCTAACATGATACCAAAATTTAGTGAGACTCAAAGAAAAACTATATAATAAGTTCTTAAGATAGTGTTTTTACCTTCCATTATTCAAAACCTTATTATTATTATTATTATTTCTTTGTTTCACTTAATGATCACTTCTCCATTCATATATATAAATGATTCTAGCTAATGCTATAATCTTAAAGGTTTTTATGATTACAGTATACCCCCAAATAAATAAAATATCCTCAAAACTAGTCTTTTCTCCTCAGCATTTTCTCTATTTAGCATATTCTAGATAGCATTTCCAGAACAAATATCCTAGTTATGGCTCATGTGTTGAAAGCTTGGTCCTCAATGATGATGTGATTTTAGAAGCTGCTAGGAAGTTTATGAGAAGGGACCTAGCTATATGCCCTGGCCCCTTCCTGTTCCTTCTCTTCTTCCAGGCTTCCATGATATTCTGTTTTGCCTCAAACTGCAAGCATGGACTGAAATTGTGAGCCAAAATAAATCTTTCGTTCTTTTAAATAATTTCTTTTATGTATTTATCACAGCAACAAAAAACTAACACAATCCTCAATCTAGCTATTAATTGATGATTATCTCCAGAAAAAGGTCTTTGTTCCAATATTCTACATTGTGACACCAGACACTACCACTGCTTTATCTACCTCTGATTTTATAGCCCTGCACTGAACTGCCCAGAAATGGAATCAGAAGTAGGGTTTACCAGCAAGCAAGTATTCACCATGCTTTCACAGCCTCTGCCACCCTGTTTTTTCTCACTATGCCAAGCAAGAACCACTTCACTCCTATAATTCTGTTACCTAGAGGCATCTTACCTTGTGACTCCTATTTTGTGAAATCTCAATTAAAGCCAAACAAGTTACTCACCACCTTCCAAATTAATTATATTCATTATCTTTTACTGAAAACAAATTATCTCAAAACTGTGTGCCTTGCAATAGGCTTTTTTTAATCTTGTAGTTTATACAGCATAAGTTTTGGGGATTGGTTTATTTCAATGTCTCTTGCTTAGAGCCTTTCATGAAGTTGCAGTTAAGATGTTGACTTGGATTTCAGTCAACTGAAGGCTCAGCTAGATCTATGGGACCCACTTGTAGTGTTCACCACAGAGCTGGCAAACTGGTACTCGTTAGTAGCTGCAGATCTCTCCTTCTCATGCCATGGATGCTACTTTCTCATTAAGCAAATTAACAAAGAATATAACACATGAGTCACTATATATTTTAAGATGTAGCCTTGGAAGTCATACTTTATCATTTCTGCAATATCTGATTTGTTACATAGGTCAGTCCTAACCAAAGTAGGAGAAATGTGAACATCAGGGAGTAAGAATCACTGTCAACTGAAAACTAACTAATTTTAACCTTCTTCTACTCTCAGCAAGGCCTTTGCCTTCACCAGTTCCTATCTGGAATAGTCTCTATTGTTTTCCCATTTCTTAATGCTCATCTTGACCCATCTTCCTTGTGACACTTTCTCTGAATCCTATAGCTTGAAGAAATTGCAATTTTTTTTGTTCTCTTGTGGCCTCATTATCAATGCAACACATTTTAGTAGTACTCATACATGGAAAAAGAATTCCCATTCACAAATTGAACAGACCAAGAGCTCAGCTCTATCTGTACAAAGAATCCTTTAATATTACTACAAAAACCTACATGAAGCTTTCAAATAAGAGTTCTCAATTAGAGACTGAATTGCATTATAGTACATAAAGTAATAATATTATCATGAGTAATATCAATGTGGAATAATTGATACATTTAAGACATCAGTGTCTGCCAGAGCTGTACTATTCAAACTCAAATATTCATATGAATAATGTTGGGATCTAGTTACTTTCAGATTGAGATTCCATAGGTACAGGGTGAAGCTTTAGATTTTGCCTTCCTAACACGTGATGCTGAGGCTGATGCTCTATAGAAAACATTTCAATAGCAAACAACTAGAAAATTGGCATGGAATAGAATAAGATTTGAAAGGAGATTGAAAAACAGAAAAAGTGAAGACAATCATGGTTGTGTTCAACCACTAGAATTGGCAAGGCATTAAATATTTAGAACCAATAATCACCTAAGTATTTCTTTAGTTTTCTGTACCTTCATCCATTATCTTAATACATAAAGATATGTCTTACCTTGCCCAGCCTTGACATAGGTTTTCTTTTTTTTTTAGATTAAGGACACTCATATCACCCATGAACTGCAGCATAGTTTCTTTTCAAGATGAGTTGTCCAATATGTGCATAGTACACTATTGCTGATAATTCCCTACTAGTCCTTGAATTTGTATCATGAATTTGCAAGATTGTTTTCTTCCCTAAATAGTTCTGATTTTATTGTAGGAATCTAAAAATTCCTTTCCATTATATGTTTGAAATAATTTGTTTTGTTTTCAATTCTTTATGATACATAATACAATTCACTTATAATAAAATAAATACTACATAAATTAACATGTCAAATTAATAGAAAAAATTTTGATGCTCAGGTCACACCTGAGACCAATAAAATCAGAATATTTGTGTGTGGGCTCAAGATATTTTTTAATGTTCCCTGGGTGATTCCAATGTGAAACAAAGGTTGAGGACTGCTATTCTAATTCACATCCTACCAGATTTTAAAATAGAATGATTATGCTTTTATTACTGTGCCATAAAGCACATATAAAAATATGTAATTTCCAAATATTAGTGAGGATCAGTTTAGAGAAAAATGTTCACCTTTTCTTTTTCTTACAGAATGTAACTGTATTTGACTTATGAATATGCATAAATATGCCATAGTAAGTTTTGTAATTCTAGAGCAATCCAGCTTTTCCTTAAATTAGTATGATTTCTTAATAGTAATCAGACATATCTTGTTGATGTGGGTTGTACTGTTTTTTAGCAAACACATCAGATAATTTTGCAAAATTATACTAGTCATTTAAAAAAACATGAAGACACTTTGCAAATATTTTATATATTTTAGTCATTTCAGTTCAAAATAAGACATACTTACATGCATGTCTCATAGAAGCTCACATCATGGCAGGCATTTCTCTTACATTTAGGAGTGTTTTTTCTCAGAAGATAGTGCCATTTATCTTGCTTAAGATAAGTAACCCTACTCTCAGAAATGGGAAAAGTCAGAAAAAATGCAGCCTAGTCCAGTTGACAGAAACCTGAACATAGCATCAGGTTACTTGTCAACACCTTAAAACTCTTTCTCTTACTAGTTGTGTGACCCTTGGCGAGTAAGTGTCTTTCCTTCTAATGGTTTCTAAGACTTCATTAATAAAATGAAGGGTTTGAAGAGATGGGGTATAGGATAGAAGTGCTTTGAGCATTTCTAGGTCTAGTCTGCATGAAATGACAAAATAATTCTCATAGAACTCTCAAATATTCAGTGAGTGTGTAGAAGAATTTTCAAGTGGGAAGGCATAAAAGTTTACATTTGTTAAATTAAGCCCATGAAAAATCAGGCAACATAAAATAAAGAGTTATTGATTACTTTAGCTCTGATTCCCTCATCCAAGGGAATTTCACCATTACTAATTCCAACCCTTTTGTATTATAGATAAGGAAACTGAGGCTTCTGACATAACTTGTTATTATTGACACATAAAATTCCACACTGATAGGTTATGATAATTTGTCTTGTTTCATAATCTAATTTTTTATGTCAACCTAAGCTTCTTTATCACCATTATAATTCAACATTTTAAATTTTGGATTCATGGTGATTCGGAATGTTTGAAACTGACATGTTAGGAAAATTTTCACAAATGGCCCAGAATGTGGTATGTGGACTGTGATATAAAAATGATTTTCCTTAAATAAACAAACAGAAGGCTGCTGTCACTGGGACTGTCTAGCTTGGATGGTTTTGTGGGTAAACATTTTCTGTAGATCAATTCACAAAGGTTGCTCCCTCACCATGTAAGAAGTCACAGTTCTGCTATGGCTATAAGAGAAACTGATAGGAAATTACATAGTAATGTAGTAATGTCATGCATATATATGCAAATATGCATGTGATAATTCATAGTTAACTACGCAGAAACCTCACTGGTGCCAGCACTCCCTTGATCCTGAAGTGTTAAGAATAAGAACCTGAAATAATTTTTCTCAAAGTCTGGCATTATACTCCATGAATTCTACATAATTTTTCCACTGGTGGTTAAAGCTGTGCTCAGGTGAAATATGTCAAATAACTTCTACCAAGAAGTTAATGTGTGTTAATTATCCAGTAATTCAACAAAATCAAAAACTAATTATTACACCTCTACTGTATGTCAGGCACTTAACAGGCACCGGGGATATTATAATGAACTAGATTGTCCGTGGCCTCCAGGAGTTTATATTCTAAAAGAGAAAGATACCAAAACATGTTTACAGAACTTAAAAACAAAAAAAGTATAAGTGAAACCACATAGGTATTTACTAGCAGGAAGGAAGATAAGAAGGGACATGTGACAGAATGGAGGATGAAGGGTGTAGGAGGCTATGGAATGATTATCATAGTGACGGTCATCTTTGAACTGAGCTTTGAACATTGAAAGGGAAACAAATTTCTCGGGGAGAATGTGTTTCAAGCAGAAGGATGAGAAAATGCAACAGTCCTGAGATGATAATGGAGAGCTTGGTGCTTCAACAAGAAGTATTGTTAATAGTCGGCTTTTTAAATATTTATTTCATCCATACATTCATAGATGTATTTATTATTTATTCCTCAAAATATGTGTTGAGTGTTACTATATGTCATGCACTATTCCAGACATAGTCCCCTGGTCTTTTGAAACCTACACACTAGTAGGGGACACAGATAATAAGTAATACGCATCCCAAGAAGCAAACCATATTATGTTCCAGAAAATAAACATAATATAAAAAAGAAAAAGTAGAATAAAAAGGATATGGGGAGGGAGGTTAGGGAAGTCCTGTGAGAAAAGCATGAGGGAATTATCTGGACAATGTAGGAAAAGAGTATTCTGGGAAATGGAAGCAACAAGCATAAAGTCATGGTGGAGAGGCAGCAAGGAAGCCAGTGTGGCTGAAGTAGAGGCAGAGCAGTGGGAAACCTAGTCAGAGAGGTGATGAGAGCCACATCACCAATGTGCAGCAATGCCAGGACCTTGGCTTTTCCTCTGACATAACTGGATAGGCATTGTACAGTTCTTCACTATCATTCTAAGATCAGTATAAGCAAAGAAACAAAAAAACTCCTTCCCTATAGATCAGAAATACACCCAGGAAGATTGGCTTCTCCTACAGTGGTGACACTGGCCTAAAGCCCAAAATATAAGCCAAAATGGGCTTATGGTTGGTGGTCAAGAAAAAGAGCAGGCTAGCTTTTCTAGGTGTCATTATTCAAAAAGCAGAGTGTTGCTTCCTTGGGAAAATCACTTTATTATTTTTTAATCTAGAAGTCTATTGGCTTTCTTTTTTTGTTGTTTTTATTTGGCAGTACTGGGGTTTGAACTCAGGGCCTCACACTTGTTAGGCAGGTGCTCTACCACTTGAACCACACCACCAGCCTTTTGTGTGTGTGTGTGTGTGTGTGTGTGTGTGTGTGTGTGTGTGGTGGGTATGTTTGAGATAGGGTCTCACTGTTTGCCCAGGCTGGCTTTGAACCACAATCCTTCTGGTCTCTATCTCCTGATTGGCTAGAATTACAGGCATGAACCACTGGCACCCCAGCCCTGTTGTCTTTCCAAAACAACAATAACAAGCTATTCCCAAGAATTAAAATATAAACATACACCAAAGCCATGTAAAAACAAAACTACCTGAAGCAGTCCATAAAACTTTAAATTTCAGTCAAGCACTAATTTAATCAAGGAAACTTTATCTACAGCATTTTTGCTGTCTCCATTAAGCATATTATATGGTTTCTGAAAACTCTGAATGTCTGCGTCCAAGAGGAAGTTACACTCTCCTTTTATCTTCAACAGATGTGGGCATCAAATGTTTATGGGCATGAAAAACTCTTTCCATTAAAGGAAGTCCTGTCAAGTAGCAGGATTTTCTTTTATTATGTTGTTCTATGCACAAAACATTTCTTTTGAAATCACTGAAGCCACATAAACATGAAAGAAGAAATGTAGAATTCTCACAACACATCTCTCTGACGCTGCTGTTTTGAGCAAAATTTGTCCCGAAGTGGCCTGTGAATTAGTGGTTTCTAAGTAGCCTCCAGGCCTGACCTTCCGGGAGCCAGGACAGGGAAGCATTGGTCCCTAGAGACCACTTTTAGAGTTCCAGCTTTTTGCTAACATGCAAGCAAAGTTTTCTTTTCCTAAAGTTATTTTATTCATCTTTGCCATTTCCATCTGCAGTCCTTTATATAAACAGTATTCAGTTGTATTGGGAATAAGAAAGAAAAATAAGTCATTTATATTTTATTGTTTTAATATCTTGTGTCAGTATCACTAGTGACTTATGTTTTCCATTCCTTTGTCTCTCCGTTTTTTATTCTCTAATTCGATCAAGGGTATTGAAGGAAGGTGACCAGTGAATGGGCTTTCGAAGAACATACATGTGGGAAATGTAGGGTGAAGAGAAAGAAGGTTTTTGTTTTGTTTTCTTTCATGGATTGTTCACTTTGCTTTCGGGGAGGGAATGTCCAGTAGTCTTCATCTTCAGTTATGTTAGTTGCTAAAATAGTAAAGGAAAGTAAGAAAGGTGCCTTGTGCACTTGGAAGGTTCCAGATTTTGACAATGATGCACTTCTCAGTATACAAGAACCTTATTTCCTCCACAGACCCACCCAGCTTTGACTGTCAGGTTGATTGCTTTCCTTGCTTACAGCCTAGCATTGATCCACTGCTGGCTTTCCTGGGAAGAAAGAGCCCCCATGAGCCCTGTGCTCCTCTCTGAGTGTAGTGACTGCCTACAAGTCCCAATGTGGCTGCAGCAGACTCCCTGGCTCAGGGGACTTCAGTGTACTTGTTTTTATCATTTCATGTACTTGTACTTTGATTTGGGGGAAGGAGGTAAGTGTCAGAATACTTAATTATCAGAATATTATTGGACATTTGTATGTACTACAAACCTTCAGGAATATACTTGCAATGCACTTCTGATAACTGGTTTGAATTTATTTCTGCATTAGAGTAAGATTATTCTTACTTAAGGTTTCTTAGGGAAACCCCAAAAAGGTTCCCATGTTGCTGAATCCCTGTGAGATTAAGAGAGAAAAATTGTGATGGGGTGGGCATCTGACAACATTTCCTAAATACTGCTATATATTTTTCCTTCCTGGAACTTTTCCCAACTGAATTTCCTGAATTTTTTCCCAACTTCAGACATTTGATTTTAACTTTTCTGATTCCCTTTCTTAAAATGCCTAAGAAATTTACTTTCTTCACTGGTCTTTATTTATTTTCTGTGAAAAAAGAAGGCAAAATAAGTACATTATTTCTAAGGATGACCCAATCCTGTTCATGGTGACCACATTCCAATATAAAGGATGTCCAAATGTTACTATTAACACTTATACTTTTTTAAGGATATAGAACAGGCATCTTCAAACTTTTTGTTGAAAAGGTTTGAGAGTAAATATTTTAAGCCTTATGAGTTGTACTGTCTCCATTGTAGCTGATTAATTCTGTGTTGTATTGTACAAACAGCCATAAGCTGTATGGAAAAAGGCATGGCTGTGTCCCAATAAAACTTTATTCACAAAAACAGACAGTGGACTGGACTTGGCCCAAAGTCTGTAGTTTAATGACCCTCGGTTTGGAAGATGATTCTTGTAATTCTTGGCATAGCTTGTTTCTGTCTGCTCTTAGTTGATTAAGAAAATATTGACAAGGAGTTCAAGCAGTAGCCTCACAACCTTTCTTCCCCCAACCCCCACAATGATTTCTGCTGATTTAATTATATCTTGTTTTTCTTGATTTGTTCTAGACCTGTCACCAACAGGGTAGGCAAGAGCCAAAGAAGTTGTTAAAAATATAGAGAGGACTCCAAAGCACACACTGTCTACACTGTGGCTATATTTTGTTGTGTAAGTTTGAAGGGTAATATCACTCTGGCCCCCTGTGATTGTCTCCATTGCCAACCCTTCCTATTTCAGTCCTGGCAGACTGAGAGCCCACCATCTCTTAATCTCACAATAGCTGTATCAGTAGACCTGAAATAGGGACACCATCCGTGCCTTGGACAATGCAGAAAACTTGCCACATGTCTTCCCTGATGTGATCCTTACCCAATTATTTGAGGCTATTATTTTTATTTTATTATTTTGCTTTATTTTCTCTTTTTATGTCAAGAAAACAACCCTAGCATGTTTGAGTGACTTGACCAAAATTCTACATCATATGCCATGCACCTAGGCTTTACCTGTAGGTGTTTTGACTCTAGGTTCTAGCATCTATACTTTTTGTAGCACTGTTCCTCAATCCTGGTTCACTGAGGGTCTGGCTTCAATCAGTCCTGTTTCACATCTTTTCCTGGATAGATCACCAATAGAAATTCCAGACACCATTGTGTGGAGATACGAGGAAAGCTACAGCTGTGCAAGATCATTCAGGCTAAAGATATTTAAAAATGAACCAGTGATAGTACGGAAAGACTTTAGTTTTATCAATTTAATTTTATTTTCATTGTCATATTATTGTTGTACTGGGGGTACATTGTAACATTTACAAAAGTGCTTGCAATATATCTTAAACTCACCCTCTCCATCATTCTCCTTTCCCACCATGCCATTAAAATAGTTTCAACAGTCTAATTTTTCCATTTTTCATACATGTGTACAAATATTGCACTGTATTCACTCTTGTTCACTCTTTCCTTATATCTTCCTCCCTCCCACTGTTATGGACCCCAGAAAGGGGGTTTAACCTTCCTGTCCTGCATTTTTTAAAAAAAGATGTTTTTGTTTGTTTAAGATAGCTATACAGGGAGTTTCTTTATGACATTTCCATATATAGAGAAATATGTTAATCAGTGTTTTTCAAAGATAGTCTGTCTCTTAGATTTAAGAAAGACCAGTGCTAGCCAGTGATTTTTATCAGGTCTGGTTCTCAGTGCTCTTGTAAAACAACTGAATCTTCATATTTTAAGACCTCTGAACTCTAGTACTGGGCTCCAGGGTCTGGTCTGGTCAGGGGCAGGTTATAGGAGACTAGGGACCAAAATGGTCTTACCTAAGCAATGTGAGAGATAAACACAGAAGTAAATGACTACATTAAAAACTCATAATCCATGAAATCCAAGAGGCTAGGAAGGAAGGCTGAAAGTTGTTAAGATAAAGAAGGTCAAAACAGGTGATGAAGTTGGGGTCTAGAGCCAAGAGTCACAGTGCTAGTAAATGTGCACACACACACACACACATGGTGTGTAAGTGAAGAAGAGATGATTGTGGTAGCTTACAACCATGTGCCACCAGCACATTCTACTTGGTCTAAGTTGGTGTGCTTGATTACCTGAAGGGAGGGAGGGAGGGAGGAAGGAAGGAAGGAAAGAACTAATTTTCACAAATATTTGAAGTAGAAAGGAATTTGAGGAAAAAGACTAATAAGTAGACAAAAATACATGTTGGGTAGCATCTAAATGAAATATAGGGCTTTTAGGCTGATTATGTTATTTATATTCTCTCCCTATAATGAATTACTTTCTTTGAACCAAATGTCAGTGTATTCTTGTGACGCTTCAATGAAATGCCTAGAGATAAAAACAGGATCTCTATATAAATATGTGCCAACACCTTCATTTTTACTAATAAATATGCATATATAAATCAGAAACAAATATGTATATACCTATATATAAATATATTGTGTGTGCTTGTAAAAATATGTATATATATATACATATTATTTACACTATGTGTGTATCTTGCTCAAAACTCAAATTTTTCCTTTTAAATATTCCTGAATTTTTCAGGAATCAAGAAGTCTTCTGAATAAAAATTGCAACCTACTCAATGATACATTATAATTGGAATGACATACAGATTGTCACACTGTTATACAAATAGTGTCAGTGAAGATGAGATTTAAGAAGCAATACCAAGAACATAGGTTTATGTTAGAAATTCATCAGTGACTTTGTCTTCTTTGTTGGAATTCAACTATATGTATAAAATGCTATTATGGCCAAGTATTTTATAATGATGAGAAAACCAAGTCCACTTTGAATTATTTTCACATTTTAGTCTTATTTCAAAAATGTAATTTGAAGACTACTTTTGTGCATTAGTAAGAATGCTGTGTTTAAATTACATGGGCAAATGTATACCTCAAGGGTCAACTCAGTCACAGAATGGTCACTTCACTTGTAACCCTGAACCCCTCCAGGGTAATTTTTTCTTTTATTTTTGCTGAAATTAAAAATACAAACACCATAATGTGAAAAGAAAAATTAACAAATTCAGTAATAATACACACATCATATTACTTATATGTGTACTTAAATGCATGTATATATAAAAGTATAAGAATATTATTGATTTTAAAATGGAAGGTAAACAATACTCCATCGCTACTAAATTTTTAGTTATTTGAAAGGAATTGGATAGTGTTGAATGCTTTTCCTGTCTATGAGATAAGGTTTGTTAGTAACTCTAACAATATTGCAGTAGACATGTTGCATATGTTTTGTTAGCGTAATACCACTTTATCAAAAGCACTTTATCTAGATGCTGCTAATTTTTATAGTCTACATCTTAATTAAATAATATTGATAACTAAAACAGGTACCATTTATTTAGAGCTTATTATAATGCTGTGTTCTAAGCTAAGTGTCTGCTGTTTTGCTGTTGTTACTAGTCACTTAGTTTTCACAGTCTTAGGGGCTATACCATTTTATCACCACCATTTAAGGATTAAGAGATGAAATAACTGCTCTGCCTCATTCAAATTCTCTGTGTATACAGTAATAAACAATTTAACATGATAGAAACTTTTCAAAAAAGTACCAGTCCTTATAATGTGTTGTCATTTTTATGCCAAACTATGGAAGATGTCATGGCATTTTGGATTTTAATAGCACAGAAGGTAAATAAAACTTAAATTATTTATCTTCAATTAGCACAGATACTATGTAAACAGAGAACCACCTGCTAACATTTTCAATTTGCCCATAGGAGTGACTACTATTATACACATACATATATACAAACATACACACCCATGAGTGTACATGTTAAAACTTGTCACAAATACACACTATAAAAGCTTTCTGACAAGATGATTTACATGTTTTTTTGAATTAAAAAACTATAAACTACTAACACACTACTAACAGATAAATTTTTCCTATGGCTGATTTTATTCTACAGATTTTATTACTCCAGATACTTGAATTTTTAAGCTAAGTTAAAGCTCTTTAAAACATGGTTAATTGTAGATATGTTTTTACATTTCAAGCACAAACAAATACTCCCAACCCATCCCTATATTTCTCCAAGTTACTTGGAAAGGTATCTGCAAAGCCAATGGTGGAGCTGCTGGAAACCACTTTAAAGGGTTAATTCTCAGGAGATTAGCAGGGAGTGCTGCCTTTTGTACTCAAAACTGAGTTTTCTTAAGGTCCACAGGCTTTATGCTTTTCTACCAATTCTATTTACAGTATTAAAAAAAAACTTGGTTTTTTTGTTGCTGTTGTTGTTGTTGTTGAGTCACCTTATTTTTCTCTCTCATCACAAGGCAGCACTACTTTGAACAGAAACAACAAAAGGCACAGAAAAGAATAAAAACCAACAGTGAAAGCCATCATCAGGTTTTCTTTTCTGAGCACCACTTTTTTAAAGCATTATCCTTTATAATACATTATAGCAGTCCTTAAGTGAAAAGAAGGAGGAAAGAAAACTTTACATGATTAGGAAAGGATGGGAACTGAAGATACTAAAAAATATAATAGGAAATAAAAGTGTGGTGACAAAAAAAGAAAAATAATTATCTGTTGGCCACTATGTTATTTTCCATGACCTACTCACACTGACTTCTATGGACATTTATTTCTTGCTTTCTTAAGTCCCATTCTGTTGGGATTCTTTTAATCCTATATGACCAGCCATGAACCAGCAGCACTTGCTGAGGAGACCATTTCTCAGTTAACTGTTTCTTACTTAAGTACCAAATGTATGCTCTGAAATAATTACAGCAGTTTTTTTTTTTTAGTAGGTTTTAATTTATCCCTTTACTTTTTGGGAGAAAAAGAAAATAAGAAGTCTCTCATTTCTTCCCTAAGGAGGTTAGGACTATGAACTGGAATTGTAATTTCTTTTTTGTCATAGCCCAGTCAATTGGATTTCTCTTTCTCCTAACTCTAAAAATAAGCTAAGGTCAGCAAAAAGCCATAATTGAGTCACTAATTAAATGTCAGGCATCTGCTGCCTGGTAGAGTTGCAGTCTTAACTAGTTGAAAGAAATGAAATCATAAACTGCTGTTTGTGGCAATGGAAGTGAAAGAAGTGAAGGATAAAGCTGCTATCTGTGTTCACTGCTCAATAGAACTATTTATTTATGCAACCCCAAAATTCATGGAGTTAAGTGATGTGGAAAGTATGAAACATTAAACAGATTGTGCGAGGCATTTTGCCTTTAAATGCCTGAATCCTTCAAATATATGTTGCCTCTATTGTGGGATTAAAGAAAAAAGCTTGAGTGTATAGCCCCAATCCTCACCTGAGAGATGAGGGTGCACTTGCCAGGAAGAACTTAGAATGAGCAGGCTGGAAGCTAGGAGAAGAGACAAGAAAGGGCAACACTGTCAGAGGGGGCCTGAGAATGGATGGTTGGATTGGGTTAATGGTGGACCTTGGAATAACCATTTTTGGTGGAATAACCATTTTAGGGGAGGAAGCTAATTAGAATGGACTCAAGAGAGACTGGAAGGAGAAGAAATAGAAATATAAGTATTTCTGCCATAAAGAAGTATAGTGGATAATGCAATAGCTAACAAGGTAACCTAGCACCAAGGGCTTATTCCTATAATTCTAGCTCCTTGGGAGGCAGAGATCAGGAGGATCACAGTTCCAGGCCAGCCCAGGCAAAATAGTTCATGAGACCCTATTTCAAAATACCCAACACATAAAAGGGGTGGCAGAGTGGCTCAAGTGGTAGAACACCTGCCTAGCCAGCATAAGACCCTGAATTCAAACCCCAGTCTCACACACACACACACACACACACACACACACACACACACACACACATGCTAGCTGACAAGAAGACTCAACCAGATGATTTGAAAGCAATGAGGATGACAGGTATATGGAAGGTTTTGACACTATAGTCTTGAAGTCTTCTAATATCATAATAATGTGTATGTTTTTACTTTGTTTTCTAAGCACACTAATAAGTTATTCTTTAATTTCAGTTTCTCATGTTAAAATATAGCTTAATTTCTTCCAAAAACATTGCTACTGCTTACAAGCTATAATTTGTTTTAGGTGACTATTGCATTTCTTTCATTATGCAGCATTTGCACATAAATGGTACTGAGGACATAGAGATCTTTTGAATTTCACAAAAATATAGTTTGTATTTGTACCAAAAGCTATAACCCAAGCCCTGCTTACCAAACTCTGTTATCATGAGGGAGCATCTTCGTCTACTTCTTACCAAGGTATCATACGGTTGATGTGGGCCAGCCAAATCTATGTCCTCAGAGCTACCTTTCAGTCCCAATTACTCAGAAGGAGGAGGCAGGAAGTGTTCTCCTTCAGCTGTCATTCCTGAAGTCAGGCATCTTTCAAAACCATGAGTCTCCATCTCAGATTCACAATATTTATGGGGAAATTATACCCCAAACCATATCACAGGATAATAATAAATCTAATGAGAGAATATATGAGAAGAAGCAAAATTTCTCTGTCAATCTTCCACATGACCTTGAATAAGAGAGCTTTCTTTGGATGTGAAGATGGTGGTATTAGCTATCAGAAATGTTTTCAAAAGATGTTCTGCACATTAAAGGTTCTATTTATTCTTCTTCAAGCCAGCATCAGTGAAGATTATTAAACAGTTTTATTATCCTAACTGGCCTGATTTTTTTTCAATGCAGTCCTTCAAATTATCCTTTTGCAATGATGAATCTTTCCTAAAGCATTTAATTTTGTACACACACAAAGAAAAATACCAATGCTTATTCATGAATGCTACTGAACAAAAACTCTATATTTATTTCATGTTCGGGCTGTAAATATCAGAAATTTATGGATGATGATTTCTTAAGAAATAAGCACTATAGGCTCTAAGATGACTGGCAGTTCTATTATAAGGGATTTTGAACAAGCTTTGAGGCAGAGACTCCTGCAGACAAATTTATGCGCTTTGCCAACTATAAAGAGACATTGCAGTGAAATATCAGAATTTTTTCTGAATATTCCATAAAATTTGGGTGAATTCAAGAGTTTTTTCTTACATCTGAGCAGTCTTTGGCGTCATCTATTTGGTGATTAACTATAATGTGTTTTCTTAATGAAAGAAAATCCATTCAATCATCTAAAACTAACCAGTTCTATTTAAACTTCAATGAAATGAATAAATAATTAATAAATTCAAACAAAGTCACCAAAAATAAAATCTTGGGTTGCTAGGATGCTAATGAAATGATTGTTTCTCTGCCAGCTGAAGAAACATATGCCTCTACATTTTACCAGTTACTTTAAACTTCTCCATATCACCTAGCTATCTCCCTTTCCTTTCTTCTCCTTTGCATCAATCATAAATTGTCCTATCTCAAAGTTTTAATTGAAAGTACCAGGTAGTGCATCTTTGCATTAAACATGTTGGCTGATTATAAATCAATGTATCATTAGAGATTTAATTTTTGTTTTAGATAACATTCTAGTCATGGGTTTGGAATCATAGAACTGGCCATCTTAATGCTCCTTCATTTAAATCATCCAGACTGTGGGTAGTGAGATGTGCATGCAAATGCATGAGCTCCACTGTATTGTGCAGTCTTATGATGGATTCTCTTATTTTAAGCTTTATATCAACATCATTTTTCCTCTAATCTTTATATGTGAAAGTACAGATTTTATGTTAAGTGGAGTCTTTTTTAAAAATGTTTTTTAAGAGTCATGTTAGATTCACAGAAAAACTGAGAGGAAGATGTAAAGACTTTTCTTATGTTCCCTACCTCCAACCATGTGTAGCCTCCACCATTGACAATATCTGTTATCAGAGTGGTATATTTGTTACAATGATAAATCTGTACCGACACATCATTGTCACTCCAAGTCCATGTTTTTCATTACAGTTCACTCTTGGTGTTATACATCCTATTGGTTTGAACAAATCTCTAATGACATGCATCTATCACTGAAGTGTCATGCACTGCCCTAAGTATTTTCACTGCCCTAAATATTCTGTGTGCTCTACTTTTCATCCTTCTCCCCTCCCCACTTTCTAACAACTTATCTTTTTATACTCTCCCTAGTTTTGCCTTTTCTAGAGTGCCATATAGTTGAAATAATATATTTGTTGACTCTTCAGAAAGGCTCCATTCTCTTAGCAATATTCATTTAAGTCTTCTCCATGTCTAATAACTCATATCTTTTAGTATCACATTTTATTTATCCATTCACCTAGTGAAGGATATCTTTGTTGCTTCCAAATTTTAATAAGTATGAATAAAGCTGCTATAAACGCCTATGTGCCAGGTTTTTTGTTTTTCTTTATTTTATTATATATGTATTTTATTAGTATACATGAACTGTACATAGAGGTTACACCATGGTGTTTCACACAGCATATATCATACATTTATCAGGTTAACACCGTCTATTGCTATCTCTTTTCCCCAATCCCACCTCCTCCCTATTTTTCAACAACTTTTCAGTTGCCATGTACTACCTTCATACACAGACACAATGTATTTCAGCTTTTCTCCCTCCCATCATTTTCCTTCCCCCTTTACTTTCTCCCTTCTCCCTCCACCCCAGACAGCACCTAAATTATAGTCATGTTTTTGTATATGTGTAAGGATAGATAGATAGATAGATAGATAGAATTATAAGTATATACCTTTATATATTTTAGGTCTAGATTTCACATATGAGAGAGAGCATGTGACCTTTATCTTTCTGAAACTGAACTTCTTAAATGTGATGATCTCCACTTTCATCCATTTTCCTGCAAATATTATAATTTTCTTCTTTATGGCTGAATTCTCCATTGGGCATATATACCATATTTTCTTTATCCATTCATCATTCAAAGAGTATCTAGGCTGATTCCAAAGCTTGGCTATTGTGAATATTGCTGAAATAAACATGGGTATGCAAGTGTCTCTTACTGTATCCTGACTTACATTCCTTCAGATATATGCACAAAAGTGGTATAACCAGGTCTTATAGTAGTTCTATTTTTAGTTTTCTGAGGAATCTCCATAATGCTTTCTATAGAGGTGGCACGAATTTATATTTCAACCAACAGTGTATATGGGTTTCTTTTTCCCTGCATCCTCACCAGCATTTATTGTTGTTTGAATTCTTGATGATAGCCATTCTGACTGGGGACAGATGAAATCTCAATGTCATTTTGATTTGTATTTCCTTGATGGCCAGGGATGTTGAACATTTCTTCATGTACTTATTGGCCATTTGTACTTGTTATGATAATTGTTTAATTCATTTGTCATTATTAATTGGGTTATTGGTTCTTTTGGAGTTTAGCTCCTTGTGTATTCTTGTCATTAATCTCTTGTTAGATGTATAGCTGGCAAAATTCTTCATTCTACTGACTATTTCTTTTGCTGTGCAGAAGCTTTTTAGTTCAATGCAATTCTATTCATCAGTCCTGAGCTATTGGATATATATCTTCCAGTGATTTCCCTAGGTTTTTCTGTAGTAGTTTCACAGTTTCGGGTCTTACATTAAGGTATTTGTTCCACTTTTAATTGGTTTTAGTACAGAGCAAGAGAGATCTAGTTTCAGTCTTCTATACATGGATATCCCATTTTCCTAACAACATTTGTTGAAGAGGCTACCTTTTCCCCAACATGTTTTTGGCACTTTTGACCAAAAGTCAGCTGGCTGTAATTGTATGGACTTATTTCTAGGTCTGTTATTCTATTCTATTTGTCTACATGTCTATTTTTGTGCCAGTACCATGATGTTTTTGTTATTATGACTCTGTAGTATAGTTTGAAGTCAGTGTTGCTCTTCTTACTCAAGATTGCTATTCAAGGCTTTTTTGTGCTTCCATATGAACTTTATTTTTTTTTTCATTTTTCTTTTATTATTCATATGTGCATACAAGGCTTGGTTCATTTCTCCCCCCTGCCCCCACCCCCTCCCTTACCACCCACTCCACCCCCTCCCTCTCCCTCCCCACCCCCTCAATACCCAGCAGAAACTATTTTGCCCTTATTTCTAATTTTGTTGTAGAGAGAGTATAAGCCATAATAGGAAGGAACAAGGGTTTTTGCTGGTTGAGATAAGGATAGCTATACAGGGCATTGACTCACATTGATTTCCTGTGCGTGGGTGTTACCTTCTAGGTTAATTCTTTTTGATCTAACCTTTTCTCTAGTACCTGTTCCCCTTTTCCTATTGGCCTCAGTTGCTTTTAAGGTATCTGCTTTAGTTTCTCTGCGTTAAGGGCAACAAATGCTAGCTAGTTTTTTAGGTGTCTTACCTATCCTCACCCCTTCCTTGTGTGCTCTCGCTTTTATCATGTGCTCATAGTCCAATCCCCTTGTTGTGTTTGCCCTTGATTTAATCCATATGAACTTTAGGAATGATTTTTCGACCTCTGTGAAGAATGTCACTAGAATTTTGATGGCAATTGCATTGAATTTATAGATTATTTTCTGTGTATAATGATTTTCGCAATGTTAATTTAAAGCTTTGACAAGTATGAATAAAGCTGCTATAAACACCTATGTACAGTTTTTTTGTGTATGTGTGTATGTATGTATGTGTATGGACATGTTTTCAGGTCTTTTTAGAAAATCCCAAGAAGCATGATTACTGGATTGGATGGTAAGAGAATTGTAGTAAAAAATTGTCAAACTGTCTTTCAAAGTGCTTTTTTTTGCATTCCCACTGGCAATGAATGAGAATTGGAGTTGTTCCAGATCTTTATTGGTTTTGATGGTGTTCTAGATTTTTGCCATTCTACTGTATAAAGATATCACATTGTTTGAATTTGCATATTCTTGATGATTTATTATGTACTGTACTTTTCTGTATACTTACTTAATGTTTTCATATCATCTTTGGTAAGGTGTCTGCTAAGATTTTTGTCCATTTTCTCATCAAGTTTGTTGTCTTATTAAGTTTTAAGAGGTCTTTGTGTATGTTGAATAATAATTCTTTATCCCATATGTCTTCTGAAAATATATTCTTCCAGTCTGTGGCTTGACTTGTTATTCTCTTCACATTCTCTTTTAAAGTAGAGGTGATTAATTTTTAATTTTAATTGTGAAGTCTCACAGTTATTTCTTTCATAGAGCATGCCTTTGGTATATATTAAAAAATCAATGCCATGCCCAAAGTTTTCTATATTTTCTCCTCTATTATCTTCTAGAAGTTTTATAGTTTTACATTTTATATTTATGACTGTGATCCATTTTGAACTAAATTTTGTGTAGGTCATAAGGTATGTATTCAGTAGTTGGGGGTTTTTATTTGGCTGTTTTGGGTTTTGTACCAGCACCATCTGTTGAACAGGCTGTGTTTCCCCATTGCTCCCTTTTGCTCCTCTTACAAAGATCAGTTGACAGTATTTACGAGAATCTATTTTAGCCATCTCTTCTGTGTTATTGACCTATTTATCTGTTCTTTCACCAATACCACACTGCCTTGCTTCCTATTAGTTTTTAACAAGTCTTTAAAAAGTCAGAAAAATGTCAGTCCTCCAACTTTGTTCTTCATCTTTAATATTTTGTTGGCTACTATGGATCTTTTGATTCTCCATATAAGTTTTAGAATTAGCTGATAACTAAACAGTAACTAGTTAGAATTTTAATTGGGATTGCATTGAGTTTATAGATCAACTTAGGAAGAATTAACATCTCAATAGTACTGAGTCTTCCTGTTCAGAAGCATTGGATAGCTCTCCATTTATTTGGTTCATTGATTTCTTTCATCATAGTTTTGTCTTATTCTCTTTCTGTAAATTGTATTCATATTTTATTACATTTATACCTAAGTATTTCATTTTAGGGGTGTTAATGTAAATTACATTGTGGGATTGTTTTTAATGTCAAATTCTATTTGTTCATTGCTAGTATACAGGAAACCAATTGGCTTTTGAATATTAACCTTACATCCTGAAAATCTGCTAAAAGAACATATTAGTTCCTGGGAAAATTTTGTCAATTTTTTGTGGTTTTCTACAAACATGATCATATAATCTAAGAAAGTCTTATTTCTTCCTTCCCAATCTGCATACATTTTATTTATTTTTCTTATTTTATTGCATTAGGTAGGACTTCCAGTATTATGTTGGAAGGAGTGGTGAGATGAATATCCATCCTTGCCTTGCTTTTTTATCTTAGTGGGAAATCTAATTTCTTAAGATGTTAGAGGAAAGATTTTTGTAGATGTTCTTCATTGTAGTGTGAACTTCCCCTCTATTCTTAGTTACTGAATATTTTCACTTTAATAGATTTGGGGGTTTGTTAAATGCTTTTTTTCTACATCTATAAATATAGTTGTGTGATTTTTCTTTTAAGTGCTTTTGATGTGATAAAATACATTAGTATTTTTAAATGTTGAACAATTCTTACCTATCTGGAATAAGTTCCACTAAATTACAGTGTGTAATTCTTTTGATTTATTATTTGAGTCAATTTTTTAATCATTAGCTAAGAAGTTTTACTTTCATGAGAAATATTAATCTGTACTTTTATTTTCTTGTAATGTCATTATCTGGTTTTGGTATTAAGGTAATGGTTATCTTATAGAATGAGTTAGAAAATATTCCTTCTGATTCCATCTTCTGAAAAAAAGATTTTAGCTAGTTGGAACAATTTCTTTCTTTAAGGTGAACTTCTCCCAGTGAATTTCTCTGAGCCTGGTGCTTTCTGTTTGGAAACGCTGCTAATTATCATTCAATTTACTTAATAGAGATAGGCCTATTCAGATTATTTATTTCTTCTTGTATTAGTTTTGGCAGATGTATCCTTTAAGAACTGAGGTTATTAAATTTGTAGGCATAAAGTTGTTCATAGTATTCTTTCATTATCCTTTTAATGTCCATGGAATCTGTAGTGGTTTTCCTTTTTCTTTTCTGATTATAGCAATGTGTGCCCTCTCCTTTTTCTTTTTGTTTAGAGGCTTATTACTTTTTTTTTAAATCTTTCCAGAGAATCAGCCTTTTCTTTCATCAGTTTTTTTTTTCTGCAGATTTCCTATTTTTAATTTCTCTCATTTTGGATCTAATTTTTAGTATTTTTTTCCTGCCTATTTTGGATTCCATTTTTTTCTCTTTTTCTAGTTTCCCAAGGTGGAAATTAGAGGATTGATTTTATATCTTTTTTCTTTTCCTGTATTAGATGCTATAAATTTCCTATAAACTTTTCTCAGAAATTTTGAAAATTTATATTCTCATTTTCATTTAGTTCAAAATAATCTTTAATTTCTCTTGGGATTTCTTCTGTGACTGATTTGTTATTTGAAATGTGCTATTTAATCTGTGTGTGTTTTGAAATCTTCTAGTTATCTTCCTATTATTTGTTTCTAGTTTAATGCCATTGTAGACTGAGAATAGACATTTAAAGATTTCTATTCTTTTAAAATTTATTAAGGAATGCATTATAGCCCAGAATGATATATATCTTGGTACATTTTCCATGTGAGCTTAAGAAGAATATGTATTCTGCTGTTATTTCACTGCTTTATTTTGGAGAATTTTTATCCTATGTTTGCTTTAGACTCTGACCTGCCCTTGACAGTAAGACAATTGGGGCAAATTATACTAAAGTTAGTTGACTACACATGTCTAAAAGCTTCTGGGACAGCAATAGAGATACTGCCAAAATGAATACATCAATAAATCCTATTTAACAATGATAACAAATCTAATGATAATAACAATAGCTGCTCCCGCTTCTATAGTGTCCACTTTTATCACCATGTTTTTAAACTCTTTTTGTGAAACTTCTCTTGTGATTCTCACAATAATCCTATGGAGTTGGAATTTTTATTCTTTCCATTTTACAGATGAGAAGGTAGTAGCAAGAAGAGATTGAGTGACTTGTCCAGGTCACTCAGATAGTAAGAACAACATAGAGTTAATACCAAGACAGGCTGGTGCTATTGTCTGTGTCCTCAACTTATTCTACGGTGTATTTAGGCAAATGAAGGGTAGTCCACCCTTAACCCTATCAATTCCACATGAGCACAACAGTTATGAGAATTAGGTACTGAATTAGGAAGACATGTGCATTTCATTTTCATTATCTGGATGTTTATCTTAGTTAAGCCCTTGAATCCAAGTTTTATCACCTTGAGACATTGGAAGCAGCTATTGAGGTCATCAGGATGATTGATGGAACATAGCTTTCAAGGAGTGAATGCTATATGATCAGAAAGAAAGGAAGAGATGCAAGAACTAAGAATTTTGTACTAGAACATTTGTGTTAAAGTAAAGATTTTAAAGAGCATGGAGAAAGAGTACTTAATTCTGATATGGGTTGAGGAGAGAGGACCAGGAATATCAGGCAGTTTTTCAAACAGTATTTTAAAGAATGAATAGAAGTTGGGCATGTGAGAAAGTAGGACATGCAGTATTAATGCTGTATGGAAAAGTACCAAAATCTGGGAGAGGTTTGCATGATGGCTCATTTGAAGGTGCATTTGAAGGATGATGCAAGAGAAAAGAGAAGGGTAGATGGTCCAGTATCTGTGTAGAACCTGGAATTAGGTGTTCTACAGCTTGAAGTCATAATCCAAAAGTCAGACAATCCTCTCTTATCCAAAGGAGCCACCACAACTAAGAAAAGTTGTCAAGGCAAGTGACAGAGAGGTACTCAGAAGAATTTCAAAAACAAGATATTGATATGGCGCATCTGGTATCCAGTCTCAATTCACCTGTATTCTTCCATTGCCCTGGAAATAGTGAAGCCAAGTCACTTTCACATGGATTCCATGTGATAAAAATAAATTTTCAGGGAAATGGCTGAGACACTGGGGAAAAATACCCTCTGTGTGATGTATCTTATTGCCTTGTAGTGAATAAATAGGATACTTGTAGAAGAAAGCAATTATCTTTATCAAGATGTCTCATTCTCATTTCTTATTCCTTTTCTATAATTCCTAATATATTTCTATATGCAAATTTTTCCTTTAAGTAACTAATTTTACAGACATACTTGCAAGTGTTCTTTTATATAAACCTACCCTTTTCTGTGATTCAAATAAACAGATTTCATTCTACTAATTTCTTGTAATGCTTTCAATTATGATACCAAAATAACTGAGTTTTGGGAAAATACACAAATAATTGTGTGGACTTGTAGAAACAATAAAAATGAGAGAGTTTTAACTGAGCAATTTGAGTTTTTTAATTGAAACATTTATGCACAAAAGCCCATGATGTCACCACTAATGGTTAATTTATTTGTTTGTCTGACTTGTAATGAGAAGGAAAATAGTTTCAATAAAGATGAATTGATTTTAATAAGGACCAACATCCTTTTAATTTAGTTTAACAGGAGCCTTTGTACTTGCAGATTTTTTTCTGGAATAAATACAAGAGTTGGTTCTTTCAGGAGTTCCATGCCAAATTTCAACACTTTCATGAGAAATCAGAAGGCCATTTTTAACATGTTCTATTTCACTTGGAAAATTTTTGACATTTGTTAGTCAACTCAATAAGTGGAACTGACTGCTCTTAACAATGACATACTACACCAGGTATGCCACTGGCTAAGTTTTACTTTTTCTTCTCATATTGGCAGGAGTTGATAAAGAATTTCAGCATCAGTTTCTACTTTCTATTTTTGACTGTATTTCTTTTATCACCTGACAGAGTTATAGAATTTAAAGAATGAAATGACTACTCAGATCCATTTTCTGCTATTTTTCCATGAAAAGAGGAAGTTATTTTCTCCTTCAATGTCACAGTTGGAGGATAAACTGGTGTAGAATATATATCTTCCTACACTCTCCAATGAATTGTCCTAAAATACAATGTATTGGTCATCTTTCTGTTACTATGACAAATATCTGAGATAAATCTAATAGAAAGAAAGAGCTCATTTGGGCTCAAAGTTTTGAAAGTTTCAGTTCATAACCAATTGCTCTTTTGCTTTGTGCCTGTAGCAAGACATCATGGTGGAGTGTGTGGTCCAGCAAAGCTATTTACGTTATGATAGAGAAATAAAAGAAGCAAAAAGAGAAACTGAGGATCCACGATCTCTCTATGGGCACGTTCCAATGGCCTAAATCCTTCCACTAGGCCCCACATTTGAACATTCCCAGAACCTTCCAATAATGCCAGAGGCTAGGGATCATGCCTTTAAAACATGGGCCTTTGAGAGACAATCCAGATCCAAACTATCCCACTGTATCTTTGTTGAATACTTACTCTGTATGTGTGTGTGTGTGTGTGTAAACTATAGCAAACTCTATGTATAAAAGTTATGATACAGAAAAAGAGACCCAGGGTCTAAAAGATCTATCTTTAATAACCAGTTAGTAGCTGGAACATGAGTTTATAGTCACATTGAAATGATATACATCAATGCCAAGATAAGAATTCAAAGGACTCTAAAGGAAGTGCCACATGCATAGTGTGACTAACTGTGGGAGGTATTGGGAATGGAAAGTTTGTGTATCATCAGTATGAAAACAGTTGCTGTTTGTTGGAGTTGAGTAAAGATTTATAAAGTTGGCAAAACTTGAGTTGGGATTTAGGGGCTTCTAGATTCCAAATATGTACAGAGGTAAGAATAGAAAAGTCCTAGTTGGGTAAAGAGTGTGAAAGCCATCTTG
Organism: Castor canadensis; assembly: GCF_047511655.1. Taxonomy (NCBI): domain Eukaryota; kingdom Metazoa; phylum Chordata; class Mammalia; order Rodentia; family Castoridae; genus Castor; species Castor canadensis. The sequence continues at coordinate 141,345,047 of NC_133390.1, read as the reverse complement.
GATTTGGATGACACCCATCACTTTATAAGAATAAATTTTTAGCTTGCAGAAGTTAAAAATGCATTATTTAGTAAGAATAGTCACAAAAGGTCATTGTGTTTAGACTAGTGTTTTTAAGAATTCTAGTCCAGCTACAAAATGCAGGATACATTTTTAAAAATGTGTGACCAGAGTTTCAATAAACCAATGAATTAGGTTGGAGACAAGTGCAATAAGAAGAGGCTTAGGACTTCCATGAAGGAAGAAATGATTGACTTATGTTTCTGAATGTATGTGCAAGTAACAAAAGAAGAAGAAACTAAAATAAACCCAAATATTTGAGACTTGTTAATTGGGAAAATGAGAGAAGATTAAAATAATTTTCAAAGATAATGTGTTTGCTTTTAGATATGTTCAATTTAAAGTGATTGCAGGGAATTTCAGTAGAAATCTCTACTCAATAGTTGGCATGTGGGGAGAGAAATTGAAGAAAATGTTAGGAAATCAAGATATGAGTCATACATCCTCATGGAGTTATTAAACATCTAAAAACAGATGAGTTTTCTAAGGCAGTGTTTCTCAGTTATATCTTCTGTTGTTAAACACAACTCATTCAGATAAATTCTTATTGACATACTGATGCATGTGCTACATGCAGAGTACCCTGTCATGGTGCTTGATATACATGATGATATTCAGTTCCATTTGCTTGCTATAACACCCTGTCTTTCAAGAAAACCTTTTTTCATGGAAGCAAAGAGTAGTGCCACCAATATTAAAATAATTCAAAGCCTAGGAAAAAATCATTCATACACATTGATAATTTATTCTAAATAATTTACTTGTGACAACCATTGTACTTCAGCACCTTGGATGAGAAATTTTGCTTGAAAAGAAGGAAAAAGCCAGGCATGGTGGCATATACCAGTGATCCCAGAACTCTGGAGGCTGAAGCAGGAGGAATCTGAGTTCAATGCCAGCCTGAGATACTTAACAAGACCCTGTCAGAAGAAGGAGGAATGGAAAAAGGAAGGAAGAAAAAAGATGAAAGAAGAAGGAAGAAAAAGAAGAAGAAGAAGAAGAAGAAGAAGAAGAAGAAGAAGAAGAAGAAGAAGAAGAAGAAGAAGACTAAGAAGAAGAAGGAGACTAAGAAGAGGTACACAGAGATGACAAAAAAAGTGAACCACAAAAAGTAGCAGTTTCACAAAGCCAGAAAACAGGCAGTTTCAGCAAAAGTCCCAGAAATAACTGAGTTGGAACCACAAATTATCCATTGAAGTTAATATTAATATAGACGTTTTTCAGTGCAATAGTGAGAATGAAAGCTATTATACAAAGAGATGAAGAGTAAGTGAGAGCAAACATTTAAAATGTGACCATAGTATATGATCCAGCAATTCCACTCCTAAGGATATACCCACAAGGAATGTAAGTCAGGTTACAATAAAGGCACCTGCACACCCATGTTTATTGCAGCATTATTCATGATAGCTAAGCTATGGAAACAGCCAAGATTCCCCAGTACTGATGAATGGATTAAGAAAATGTGGTATTTGTATACATTGGAATTTTATTCATCCACAAAGAAGAATGAAATTTTGGCATTTGTAGGAAAATGGATGGAACTGAAGAACATCATCTTAAGTGAAGTTAGTCAGGTTCATAAGGCCAAAATTCACGTTTTCTCTCATTTGTGGACTATAGACTGATACAAATACAGCAATATTATGAAAAACAGGTCACACTAAGCAGAGGTCACATATGAGATGGTGAGGGTAAAAGAAGGAAGTTATGAAGATAAAAATGGTTGATGTACTCTATACAAAGGATGAATATAGAACTGTCAAACTTGTTGAAATCACCATAAGAAAAGGACTAAGGTAGAAAGAAGAAAAATAGAGGTGATGAACCAATTCAGGCTATAATACGTGTGTACATGGAAATGTCACAAGGAAACTCTCTGTACAGCTATTTTAAGCAAACAAAAATGTCTTTTTTTTTCTTTTACAAAATGGGAGAATAAGAGGGTGGAACAGGTTCTATGGGGGTGGAGAGTTGTTACCAGTGGGAGAGGGGAGGAGGTAGGGAAAGGGTGGATATAGTATAAATACTGTGTATACATGTATGTAAGCAGAAAAAAGATACCTATTGAAACTACTTCAGGAATGGGGAGAAGAGGGATAAAGGAGAATGGTGAAGGGGGTGAATTCAAGTATGATATGTTTGACATATTGTAAGAACTTTTGTAAATGCCACAATGTACCTCCACCCAGCACAACAATAAGAAAAGAAAAAACAAAACAAAATAAAATGTAAGCATAGGGCTGGCAATATTGCTTACTGGTTGGAGAGCTTGTCAGCATAGACTCTTTTATAAACAACAATAATAAACAAACAAATAAATGGCCAGGAGTCTGCTTAGCAACAAATATGGAATGGAAAGCAAGATAAAAGAAATAACATGATACAGATGATAAAATAGTAGAGAATGGCATAAAGGAAAAGCAAGAACTGTTTGGAATAAAGTGAATATAGGCTTGAAAATAGCAAATTATTTTCTATTTTATCATCTACCTGCTGTCTTTAAAAATTAATGTTAAGTTAGCATAATAAGGACATAGTATTTCAAGAGCTCAGACTACTGTCTAACACGTAGTAAATAATACAATGTTTTCCTTCTTCAAGATATGCAAACCATTGTAAGCACCTTCATAATTTTAGCATTTTATCATAACAAGTTTATTTCCCCTTGAAGTCAAAATCAAATTGCAGATTGGCATAGGAGTTTGGTTCCATGCAGTCCTGTAGCATCTCAAGCTCTTTACAGCTAATGTTGTGCCATCCCCAGGGTCTTTGAATATTATTCAGACTAATGGATATTCTCTGATGAGGTGTAAGACAAGGAAAAAAAGAGAGTGTAGAAGAACATTTGGGACAGTTATTTTATGTTATGGAAACATTGGGTTTTTTTCCTGTGCTTCATTGGCCAGAAGACAGTCACATGATTCTTCCTTACCATCAGGGGAAACTGAGAAATGCAACCTAATTGTGAGCCCTGAGGAGAATTTTTTTTAAATAAAAAACAATAGCATGGGATCCAAGATGGTGGCTAGGGTAGGGAATCAGAAATCCTAAGCTCCATAACACCAGAAACCTTCTTGAGACATCAGAACTACATTTGGCAGAAGATAGAGCATCAATCAGAATCAAACTCTACAACATCCTGGACCCATAGACTGTGGAAAGCCTCCTTACACTCACTGCACTGAAAAAAGTGACACCATTTCTCCCCACCAGCCAGCTCCAAAGCTGCTTGCATGAAATTGCAGAACAAACAGGTGAGTATCATGCAGCATGTGCAATTCTCTTACCCACCTCATGGGAAAATAATCCAGTGCAGCCCTTAGGCAGATTGAACCTCTCCCCCAGCAAAACTAAAAAACATAAACAGCAAACTATAATCTAACACTGACACTGGAGGTGGTGGTGGAACACTGAACCTGCCCTGGAGAACAGGGGTAGGGCAAGGAGCTGAAATCTCAGTGAATGAATGCAGGTAAAATAACAAAGGCTGAGAGTGGGGTGTGGAGCAACAGGCCAAACTCCCAAAGCTGGGCATATGGTGGGTCCCAGAGCTGATCTCTGGGACAGAAGTCAGCATTCAAAACTGAATTGCCCCACCTTGCTGGGGGAGGAGCTGACCAAACAGACCTGCAGCTGCACAGCACATGGTTGCTGCCTAGTGAAAACAATAACTCTGACCACCCTGCATGAGCTGGTAGTCTTTCCTCACATCACAATGCCAACTAACCTTGCAGACAGAAGGACCAAATATTACCTGCAAGCCAGTCACCTGCTGAGAACGCATCAGAGCTTCTGCTTGTTTGCCAATACCAGGATTGGATACCTAAGGAAGAACTCCAGAACTTTTACCAAAGACTAAACTTTTTTGTGGTTCCTGAACCAGATGTTTTTTATTGTGCTTCATCTTTTTTTGTTGTTGTTTTGTGGGGGTTTTTTTTTCCTCCTGTATTGCTAACTTCACTATCACAATTTTCTTATCCCTATTCTTACCCCCTTCGCTTTCCCTCCTTCTCCTGTGCTACAGTCCATTGTTCTCTCTCACAACTACTCTTTCTGCCCCTTCTCATCCACTCTTTTCCCTGTCTGTGCCTCCCCTTCCTATTCTCCCACTATCTGTCACCACACTATCCCTCCCTCCTATACTGGACTGCTGACTAGTCTACTGTACCAACTGTATACAACCCTATCCCCCTGCAATCCTTGACACTAGAACCTACCACTGTAACAATAGAAATACACCCAAACACACAAAAGGGCTACAAACCCAGCACCCCCCATACTACTTCCCCCATGCTCCTATCCCTTTCTCATTTAGTGCCACCTTTACCAATTCCCCAAAATCTATAACTAGCCTAATAACCATAACCCTCCCAACTCCCACTGTTTATAGATAATATCAACAAGGTGTTTTCAATATAATATGTGAATGACTGGTCTGGCATTGAACCTGTAAATTTGTTATTACTAAATTACACCTCCAGCCCAGGGACAGAAAGAACACATCAACCTAGCTAACAACCAAATCAGTCACCACACAAAAATGTGGAAAGAAAATAGGCAATTAAAACTACCAACTAGCCTATCAAGAGCATAGTTGCACAGCACCAAGTGGAGTGATGGGAAGAAGAAGAAGGGATGGAAACCACTCCTCTCAAAAAAAAATTCAATACAGGATTCAGTAGGAAATGAAGAAAATGGATACCTGACCTCAACAAAGCAATGATAAATGCCACTAAGGAGCCCAGAACAACCGCATAAAAACCCTCAAGGAAGAAATCCTGGAGGATATATCACTTTGAAATTCATGGAGAAGATGCTAGACATGGTTAACAAGAATGTACAAGATGCACTCAAGAAATTTCAAGACACCAAAAATGAAGAACATGACAAGACACAGAAACAAATAAATGAACTCAGAGAGGACTTTAATAAATACCAAAGTGAAACAAAGGATACTATAAAAAGAGAGATATATGAATTAAAGATGACAACACAAATTATAAAAGAGGAGTTGAACAAATATATGGAAACTTCAGAAAAAAAAATCAAACCGAAATCTTGGAAATAAAAAGTGCCTTTAGTAAAATAAAAAAAAAAAAACAAAAAAACACAGTGGAAGGCCACTCCAGCAGACTAGAACAAGTGGAAGACAGAATCTCAGAGCTCAAAGATAAAATAAAAATTAAAGAAAAAAACAGGACATTTTAGTCAAACAACTCAAGAGCTGTGAAAGGAATATGCAAGAACTCAGTGAATCCATCAGCAGAGCAAACCTGAGCATCAGAGGCATTGAAGAAGGAGAAGAGTACAAGCCAAAGGGATACATAATATATTCAGTAAAATAATAGCAGAAAATTTCCCAAATCTTAAGAAAATTTTTACCATTCAGGTACAGGAAGCCTCCAGGACACCAAACAGACTTGACCAAAATAGAGCCTCTCCATGGCATATGATCATTAAAACAACAAGCACAGAGAACAGAGAAAGAATATTGGAGGCTGTAAAAGAAAAAAACAAATAATGTATAAAGGTAAATCCATCAAAAAACAGCAGATTTCTCAATGGAAACCTTAAAAGCAAGAAGGGCACTGAATGAAAATAATTTCAGCCCTAGGATACTCTACCCAGCAAAACTATCATTCAAAATTCATGGAGCAATAAAAATATTAGACAATAAACAGAAACTAAAACAATATATGACTACCAATCCACCACTACAGAAGATTCTACAAGGAATTCTGCACACAGAAAGTGAAAGCAAACAAAAACCAGAAAGGGCAGGCAATACCAAACCACAGGAGAAGAAAAGGCAAGAAAGTAGATAGTAACATTGATTCAGCTGCACACAATCAAATCCTTAAACAACAAAAACAACTAAATAGCAGGAATCACCACATACCTATCAATGTTAACACTGAATGTCAACAGACTCAACTCCCCCATCAAAAGACAACATTTGGCAAACTAGATTAAAAAGGCAGATCTCAAAATCTGTTTATAAAAGACCCATCTTATTGACAGAAATAAACACTGGCTTAGGGTGAAAAGCTTGAAGAAGATTTACCAAGCCAATGGTCCCCCCAAAACAGGGAGGAGTAGCTATACTTATATCAGACAAAGTAGACTTCAAACTTACATTGGTAAAATGAGATAAAGAAGGATGCTTCATACTAATAAAAGGTACAATACATCAGAAGGAAATAATTATCAACCTATGTACACCCAATGTCAGTGCACCCAATTTCATCAAACATACACTAAAGGACTTAAAAGCATATACAGATCCCAACACAGTAGTAGTGGGAGACTTTGATACCCCTCTATCACCAATAGATAGGTCATCCAAACAAAAATAAAGAAATCCTAGACCTAAATGACACCATAAAGCAAATGGACCTAACTGATATCTACAGAATGTTTCATCCAACATCTGCACAATATATATTCTTCTTTGGAAAAAGATGCAGCCCATGCATCTTTTTCCAAAATAGATCATATCTTAGGGCACAAAGCAACTCTCAAAAAATAGAAATACCTGCATTCTTCCTGATCGCAATGCATTAAAACTAGAACTCAAAAACAAAACAACAGCAGAAAACACACAAATAGTTGGAGGCTGAATAGCACATTACTTAATGATCAGTGGGTCAAAAAAGAAATAAGAGAGAAAATCAAAAGTTTCTTGAAAGCTATTGATGAAAGCATCATCTACAAGAACCTATGGGACACAGCAAAGGCAGTCCTAAGAGGAAAGTTTATAGCCATAAGAGCATATACTAAAAGGACAGAAAGATATCAAATAAATGACCTAATGCTACATCTAAACTCCTGGAAAAGGAAGAACAAGCATAACCAAAAACATGTAGAAGGAGAGAAATAATAAAAATAATGGCTGAAATTAATGAAATGGGAACAAAAAAAAAACATACAAAGAATCAACAAAATAAAAAGCTGGTTCTTTGAAAAAATAAGTAAGATTGACAAGCCCCTGGGAAATCTGACTAAAATGGGGAGGGAAAAGACCCAAATTAGTAAAATCAGAACCAAAAAGGGGGGGAACAACAAACATAAAGGTAATCCAGAGAATCATCAGAGACTACTTTCAGAAACTATATTCCAATAAATTAGAAAATCTTGAAGAAATGAAGAAATTTCTAGACACTTATGACCATCCAAAACTGAACCAATAGGATATTAACCACCGAAACAGATCTGTAACACATAATGAAATTGAAGCAGCAATAGTCTCCCAAAAAAGGAAAGTCCAGAACCTAAAAGATTCTCAGCTGAATTCTACCAGATGTTCAAAGAAAAACTAATATCAACACTCCTTAAACTGTTCCATAAAATAGAAAGGAAAGGAACACTGCCTAACTCATTCTATGAAGCCAGTATTACACTCATCCAAAACTCAGCAAGGACACATCCAAAAAGGAGAACTACATGCTAATCTCCTTAATTAACATACATGCAAATATCCTTAACAAAAAAATGGAAAACTGAATCCAACAAAATATCAGAAAGATCATTAACCATGACCAAGCTGGTTTCATCCTAGGGATGCAAGGATGGTTCAATATATGCAAATCAATAAATATAATAGAGCACATTAATAGAAGCAAAGACAAAAACCACTTGATCATCTCAATAGATGCAGAGAAATCTTCAATAACATTCAATACCACTTCATGATAAAAGCTCTAAGAAAAATAGGAATAGAAGGAATGTATCTCAAATTTATAAAGGCTATATATGACAAACCTATAGCCAACATCATACTTAATGGGGAAAAACTGAAACCATTTTCCCTGAAGTCAGGAATGAGACAAGGATACCCATTCTCCCCACTCCTATACAACACAGTTCTGGAATTCCTAGCCACAGCAAAAAGGCAAAAAGAAGAAATAAAAGGAATAGAAATAGGTAAAGTAATAGTCAAAGTACTATATTTGCAGATGACATGATCCTGAATCTCAAAAAAAAAAAACCACCCCAAAATTCCTAGACATTATAAACAGCTTCAGCAATGTAGTAGAATACAAAATCAACTTACAAAAATCAGTAGCCTTTCTATACAACAACAAATTGAGAACAAATTGAGAAAGAATATAGGAAAACAATTCCATTTATAAATGGTATTAAATACCTAGGAAGAAATTTAACAAAGCATGTGTAAGGACAACTGTAAACCACTGAAGAAAGAGATCAAAGAAGACTACAGAAGGTGGAAAGATCTCCTATGCTCATGGATTGGTAGAATCAACAGTGTAGAAATGGCTATACTACCAAAAGTAATCTACACATTCAATGCGATTATCATCAAAATCCCAAGGACATTCATCACACAGATTGAAAAATCTACCCTAAAGTTCATTTGGAAACACAAAAGACTGTGAATAGCCAAGGCAATACTGAATAAAAAAAGCAATGCTGGAGGTATCACAATACCCAACTTCAAACTATACTACAGAGCCATAACAATAAAAACAGCATGGTACTGGCACAAAAACATATATGAAGACCAGTGGAACAGAATAGACAACCTGGATATGAATCCACACAGCTCCGCCCACCTTATTTTTGACAAAGATGCCAAAAACATGCAATGAAGAAAAGACAGCCTCTTCAACAAATGTTGCTGGGAAAAGTGGTTATCTGCCTGCAGAAAACTAAAATTAGTACTAGTATGGTCACCCTGTACTAGTATCAACTGAAAGTGAATTAAGGACCTTAATATCAAATCAGAAACCTTGTAGTTAGTACACAAAGAGCAGGGAATATCCAGGAAGCAACATGCATAGGCAAGGACTTCTTCAGAAGAACTCCAGCAGCCCAGCAACTAAGAGAAAGGATGGACAAATGGGACTACATGAAATTAAAAAGCTTCTATACAACAAAAGAAATGGTCTTTAAATTGAAAGACCACCCACGGAGTGGGAGAAAATATTTGCTAGCTATATATCAGACAAGGGGCTGATAACCAGAATATACAAGGAGCTCAAGAAATTAAATTCCCCAAAAGTTAATGAACCAATAAAGAAGTGGGCAACTGAAATAAACAGAACTTTTTCAAAAGAAGAAGTCCAAATGGCCAAATAATGAAAAAATGCTTACCATCCCTGGCCATAAAGGAAATGCAAATCAAAATCACACTAAGATTCCACCTCATTCCTCTTAGAATAGCTATCATCAAAAACACCACCAACAACAAATTTTGGCAAGGATGCAGGGAAAAAGGAACCCTCATACACTGTTGGTAGGAATGTAAGCTAGTATAACCACTGTGGAAAACAATATGGAGGCTTCTTAAAAATCTAAACATAATCTGCCACATGGTCCAGCAATACCAGTCCTAGGGATATACCCAAAGGAATATGACTCAGATTATTACAAAGGCACCTGCACACCCATGTTTATTGCAGCACTATTCACAATAGCCAAACTATGGAACTAGCCAAAATGCCCCACTACCAACGAGTGGATTAAAAATAAAAAATGTGGTATTTATACACAATGGAATTTTACTCAGCCACAAAGAAGAAATGAAATTTTGTCATTCACAAGTAAATAAATGGAACTGGATAACATTATCTTAAGCAAAGTTAGCCAGGCTCAGAAGGCCAAAAATTCTATGTTCTCCCTCCTATGCATATTATAGACCCAAAACAAATGCAGTAATATTATTGGAAATGGGTTACACACTAAGGGGAGAACACTCCTGGGAGGAATAGGAAAGGGAAGGAAATCTAAAACTTGAATGTGGTGTTGTACTCACTGTAGAGGAGTGAACATAGTGGTCTTAAACTGGCAGAGGCCACTACGGGAAGGGGCTCAGGAAGTAGTGAAGAGGTCTGGGGGAGATGAACCAATGTGGTTGCAATACACAAGTGCATGGAAGAAATCCTAGGAATCTCTCCATATAGCTATTTTTACCTAGCAAACTAGCAAAAACACTGTTTTTCATGTTATCTCTTATGTTTTCTCTTAACAAATTCAGAGAACAAGAGGGCAGAACAGGTTCTGCCCACAAGCAGAAGGAGGGGGGAAGTGACCCAAACAAAATACACACATGTAAATAAATGTAAATACTGTAAAACAAAAGAAAGAAAAAACAATAACAGTCTCTGTAACCGCTATTGAGATTTCTATTACTGCAATCAACAGTAGAGTCTTAGTGAAATTAATTCCTTGAAGAGTGAAGATGAGATAAATAACATGTTTGGTCAGACACTAGGGATAGGAAAGCTAGACCTATGAACCCACCAAACGGAAAGCAGATGGAAGCTGAGGACAAAGCAGTGCTATCCTGAGAAGAAACTTCATAAGGATTAGGAAAAGATGGCAGAACATTAAAATGCTAAACATATTTCTTCTACAGTCAGCTGCTTCTTTGAAATTTCCCTTTTAGTGTACATTTATGTCTCAAGCTTAATATACACAAATATGAACTAATCTCATGGACCCCACCAAAGTCTCCTCTACCAGGAGCCTTTATTAAATTCCAATGTATGGCAGCTCTAGGTGCTTCAATCATAAGTCATGGAGTCATGCCTGATGCCTTTTTTTCTCCATCTAACCAGCAACCAATCTGGAAATTCTGTTGGCTACACTTTCAAGCTACATTCATAATCCTGCATTCTGTCCATCCTGCTCACCCTCCCATCACCTCTCACCTTTGTTGTATCTCATTCCCCACAGTCTTTTCTACACAGTAGCCAGAGTTCTTTTAAAACCCAACTGAAATCATGCCATGACTCTGCTACATAAATCTGTTCTCATGTCCTACTACCTCTGATTGACATTGTGTTTCACACTCTGACTTCCTTGCCACCCCTTACACATATCCAATATATTATACATACCTGTTTTGTGTTCTCTGTGTTAGGTATTTTCTAAAACAAATCTTTCTGGCTCTAGATAGCCAGGTGGCTGTCACCTCCATCATATCTTTTTTCAGATGTCATATTTTAAACAGAATTCTCCCTGAACACGTATTTAACAAAGAAATATTACCCTCTCCAATGGCTTCCTAATCCTGTTAGCCTGCTCTGCAGCTTCATTTCCCAAAGCACTTTTACTCTCACACACATAGTGTATGACTTATCTATTTATTGTTTCTTCTGTTTAATCTGCCTCCTCCTTCCTCACTAGAGGAAGAACTACATAAGGTCAGGAGTTTTTGCATCTGACATATAGTAAAGGCTTAACAAATGCTGGTTAAATGAATGAATGAATGAATAAATAAATTTGCCTTTTGCCTTCATACTTTCCACATTGCCCAACAAGCAACAATTTTCTTCTACACTTTGCAAATGATTCTGATAATATACAATATACACAATACAGATAGCAACTGAACTTTAACTTGACACTTTGGTAAGGGAGAAGTTACTTTTTTCATGAATTACTGATTCATACTCTTTACCTTGTCAGTATAAATATCCTCTCTGTTTCGAACTGTGTCTGAAACTTTACAGGCCAGCAAATGGTTGGGAGTGAGGCATATGCCTCACTTGTAGCAACAGTGATTTTCTCTCTCTGACTCATCTGAAAAAGCCTTAATTGAGTATTTATTCTTATTCTATAAGATCCAAAAAACTTAACTGCCATTAAGCTGTCTACAGGAGCAAAACGAAATGGAGAATCAAGGCAATTATCAGGATGATATGAACCATAGAAAACATGTTTGCCTCAATCTGCATGTTTCTGGAGAACTTATTTTTAACCTAAATTATCTGAGTAATCCCCTCTTCAATTTCCATCTCATTTTGCAAAGATAGAGAGTAATTTAACACAGAGAGAGGACAGCCCATAACATAGGGAATCAGCATGAGAAGAAACTTACCATCCAGGGTGTGTATAACCATGTCTTCTGTTTTACCAAACTTTGTTGCCAGAGGAGATAGAGGAAAAAAAACTAAAGACTTTCTAAGGAAAACTTGAAAATTAACAACCAATTTACTGAAGATGTGCTTTGACACCTGCCTGCCTTTTGATCTTAACTAAAATAACTCTTCAGTTTAAATTTCTTTTAGCTCGTGTTTGGGCTGCAACTTTAGATCCATCCTTCAAATCCAGTGAGTAAATAAAACAGGATATTAATCATCACACATTTATTCCAATGTGAATGAATGTAGATACAGTTGACAGAAGTGTGGGCTATTTCTGGTTTACATGAAAGCCAGCTCCCTAGGTTATGTCAAGTATAAGTGTGATAATTAGGAATTTTCAGGTGGGCCTACTTCTCTTCTGTGACTTATTAAATGGCTTGTCAGGTCAATGATTTTTGTCTGATATCTTCATTCTTTTTCCCCAAAGATATTTCCCAGTAAGATTATTCATTAACTTCAGAATTTGGTATTCCAAGTCATTCCAACTTCAATCACAGACTAAATGATAAGCAAAGAAGGACACAGGCAGGGATGGGCTTCTGGGTAACTGAGCCTTCTGTGGCTAACCTGACTTTAGCCTTCTTCATATAAGAGGATGCAGCTTCTGTGAAATATCTCCTTGGGGCAAATGACAGAATCCCCACAAAGGTCTTAGCTGACATAAGCTTTACCAATATGCGTGTACCTCTTTTATTCATTTATTTCAAATGCCATCCTTTGTCTGTTATTTGGCTGTAGTTTCATTGATGAAGGTAAAATTAAGCAGAAATATTTTAACACTTCCAGGAAGTGATATAAATAAATATAGAAGTTGCATCTGTTTTGATGTAGCCTACCATAAAAAGTCACTAAAATGCAAAAATACCCTCTATGTCTACATTTCTAGAAGTTAAGACCTCAACTTTTTATTTTGGCTTGATTTCATCCTATCCCAACTTCCAGTGTTTCTCTCCCCTTTCTCCATTATAAGATTTCTGTCCAAATCAACTAACCTAATTTCTGACATCTGAAAAATCTTTGAGCTTTCCTACATCTAAGCCCCTGATATATTCTTTCCATTTTATCAAGTGCCCCTGCCTGCATTTCTGTTTAAGCATATCTAACTCACACTTGACCATCTAGCTCAGAACCCTTCTCAACAAAGTTCTCCCGTCTGGAACATAGTAATTAGTTCCATCTCTGAATTTATATAGTATAGCTCCTTTCTCCCTTCTTTCTTTCCTTCTTTCACTCTCATTTTTCTATATTTTTACTTCTTTTAATTACTAAATTTCAACTCATATAGAAAAATGGCATAAGCTGACATTTATAGTTTGGTAAGTACTTCTAAAATGAACTTCTGCATAACCACCCCTGGAGAAGCTCTAGAAAATTGCCAGCATCCCATTAATAACCCCCTTCCTCTCCACCAGTGCTAACCCTTCTCTTCATAGTTTTTTATGTGTATGAATACCCCCAAATATGCTAATTTATTATGTATTTCCAGTCTTTTTCACCTCAATTTTCAGTGGTATTTGCAGTCCATTTGTTTTTTTAATTGCTGTATAATTTTCTATTGTATAGATTGTTAAAATGTATTTATCCCCTGTATTGTTGTTAGATATTTAGCTTGCTTTAATTTTGAGCAAATATAAATACTCCTGCTGTGAACAATCTTTGGCAGACATTCTTTTGCACAAAATCACTCATTTATGCAAAAATACAGAAGCAGGATTATTGGGTCATAAGGTAAATACACCTGGTTTTATCAGACATCCACATTCTTGCAACCTGATAGTCATGTCTCATTGCATTTCTATAATTACTCTTAAGCCAAACATCTTTCTCTATGATTTTAGGCATTGGATTTCCCCATGAGTGAAATGCCTTTTTCAAACCCTTTGTTCATTTTCTCTTGGGTGGTCAACCATTTTCTTCATTGTTAGGCAAGAATTTTATATGGATTCAATTTTATGTTTTATAAATGTCTACTCTGATTCTATGGTTTATATTTCCAGTTTTTTCTGGATGTTTCTTGAAAAGAAGTTCTTGCTTTTAGTTTTATGAAATTTGCTCATTTTTGTTCTTTATGTTAACACCTAAAAGTCTTTCTCTATCCAATGCCATGAAAATATCCTCTTATATTCCTGTATTCTCTTCTTCTTTTTTTGTGGTACTGATGGTTAAACCCAAGGCATTGTGCATGCTAGCATGCCAGACAAATGGTAACTTGAGCCATGCCCCTAACCCTTTTGTTGTTCTTTTCATATTTTGATTTTGAGACAGTCTCACTACTTTTTAGCTTAGACTGGCCTTGAACTCAAGATCCTCCTGCCTCTGCCTCCAGAGTAGCTGGGATTACAGGTCTACACCACCATGCCCAGCTTCCTATAGTCTCTCTTAAGTGTTATAGGTAGTTTAATCCACTTGGAACCCATACCACTGTATGGTAACATTTTATTTTTTATGTAGCTATCTAGTTTTTATTTCCAGCATGATGTATTGAAAAGATTGTACTTCTCCTCACTGTCTTCTGTTCTCCCTCTGCTGAATGTCAAAGATCTAGTTACGTATTGGCGCCTGTTCACTGGTATGTTTGCTGATATCTGTATCAGGTGTTGATTATTATAGCTTCAGAATGTATCTCAGTATTTAATAGACTCCCCAACTTTTTTCTACTTTTCAAAAGCATGTTGACTGTTCTTGATATATTTTATTGCCAATTAAATTTTAGAATCAGCCTGTCTGCTTCACAAACTAATCCTGCCCTGGTTTGGATTAAGATTGCATGAAATCTGTATATTGACAGGCCAATGACTTCAGGATAGAAGCAACTTCATTACTCTTCTATTCTACTCATGTATCTGACTGCAGACTTCTATTTGAACATAGTGTAACACTGCTCTGATCTTATTGAGAGATTTGATGTGAATAAATTTCCCACCATTACTCAAAATCAGGACCTAGGAGGACTTTTCTATTCTGATGTTTTGGTAAATACCTGTACATCATGTGAGGAAGCAGAAGGCTGTGATGTGAACAGCATGCAGAGTAGTAGCTCGTCTTTGTGTTTTGTGTATATACGAGAGGAGTTTTCCAATTTTGCTTCAAATGTGCTATAAAGAAAAAAATAAAAGGAATACGTCAACCATTTCTATTCATCTCCACTCTGCAGTAGGGAAGCTGAAATCACATCAAGATTTCATGCATCCTCACAATCTTGGGATTTAGGTTATCATCTTTAAGTTGGGATACAATTATTTTTTTCAAGCATTGTCATCTAGTTGATTACAAATATCAACAAATACAGAGCTGTTGCATTTACCATTTGTTCTAGTACTTTGTGGTTTGCAATGATCCTCACAAAATATCTGATATTCAGAGCAGCTCTTCCTTTGTGGATCTCATCTCCAGTGCCCTAAGAGCACTTAGCTCTCTGTCCTGCTTCGTAAGCAGGTATGGAGTACATACTAACACTTCATGAAGTCAAGATTTGTTGCTACTTGTGAAGAGCTTCAGTGTATCTCATCTCTGTTACCAAGTACTTTCTTTCACACAAGACAGCTCTCTGAGGAGTGAATTCAAATCCCTTTAAGTTTAGATATTTTAGTACTTTCAACCCCAAGAAATAGTTACTATTTTCCTTTAAAGAACTCTTTAAATTACCTAACTGCAGTACTTTCAACATTTTTCAGATTTTTGGAAATGATTTAGGAGAAAAGCACATCATATTGTTCCTATAATCAATTGGAAAAAAACAAAAGCTCTACTGCTGTCAAGTCAAATCTGCTTCCCTTTAGCTGTAATTTCTTTTGTGGCAATGGCAGGCAAAGGAACACACATACTACACACACACACACACACACACACACACACACACATACACTCAGAGAGAGAGAGAGAGAGAGAGAGAGAAAGATTTCTATTCCAGTCTAAGCAGCCTAGTTATAGACCCTGCCTAGTCTTATTACCAACTTCTCTATCAAAAACCCTGATTTCAAAGGAAGGTGGATGCACTCCTTTCTTTAAGATGATATTTTTCACTGCACACTTTCTTTTCAATGAAAAGCCTTTGTTTCTGAGCTGTAACAGGTCAAATGTCATTTACTGCATTAAAGTTTGTTAATGCCCCTCCATGGTAGGGTTTTTCCTTTTTGGTGAGCTTTGTATGTATTTATACACATAAATATATATAAATATGTATGTATATATATGTGTGTGTATATGTGTATATATATAGAGAGAGAGATCTTACCTACTACACAATACCTCACAGCTCTGTTTTTTTTCTAATAATTCCCATTTAATTGCAGTATGTGCAGTGTACCTTTGCAATGTGCTAAGCCAACTTCTGAAGTGAATGAGACATGAGAGTAAGACTTGCACGTACAGACAATGATTCTGAATTGGAATTGGAAAGGGATTGTGTGTATACTTTGCATAAGAGAAACAAATGTATTCTTTCATGCAAAGGAAAAATACATACATGTGTGGATCTTGAGGCATATCCTCTGGCTGACCATTTATAAGGAAAATATAATAGGCAAAAACTTGCATGTACATAACAACTTTAACTTAAAATATATAAAGTGTACAAAATTATAATAGGAAGTTGACAAATCTACAATCATCATGGAATTATTTTAGATGTTTAGGTATTTTAGTATGTTTTTCCTTGAGCTTATTGCTCAAACAGACAAAAAAGTATGCAAGAGTAAAGTTAGTTTCTTTTTTTTTAATGTTGCCAAAAATCATGATGATGCAGTAAAATTACTTCATAAGCATTTCATAAAAACTTAACATAATTAATCTGATTTTGTTAGAAAAAGTGTGCTTAATCAGTTTTGGTATTTTTTTTAAAGTATCATTTGAATAGAACCAAACTCAACAAGCATGTTGATGCACTGGGCATTTTGTGCATGTCAAGAGGTAGTTTTCAAATGGCAGCTTGTACTGGAATCTCAGGGAAGACTTCTTCGAATGAGAGTGTCAGTCCCGCTACCAGAGTTTGTGATTCCACAAGTTTGAGATGGGGTTTGTAATTCTATCAAGTTACCAGGGGACAATGATGCTGTTGACTTGAGGACGAGGTTTTTGGGAATGGCTCTAAAGTACATTAACAGATGGCTGCTGACTCATTTGAATTCCCAAGATGCATTTCAGCGGTGGATTGATTAGACAACTATCCTGAGTGTATAGTACAAAGCAATGCTTTAAACTAGACCAACAACCAAATATAAGAGGCAGAAGTATGTAATTTAGCATGGAAAAGAACAATCAGAAGGTGAAACATAGAGAGATGCTTGATAGGTAGGAAGATTTTACACAGATTATGCTAACATTTTTCTGTCATTCAAAGTTTATGTGCCTTAGCCCTAGAATGTGCTCTACCTTCTGATTCCTCTACAAAGTTTCAAAAAACCTCTTAGGCACAGTTATTTACTTTCCCATGTTTGTCTCATTCATGAATAACACAAAACAATATTTGACAGTGACAATTGGCATATCAGTTTTCCTACTAAACTAGAAGATCCTTAGGGGCAGACACACCTTATTTTTTTTATTGATTTATCATGTTCACCAAGTATTCCTGAAAAAAAAAATGCACTTAATATAAGTGCTTGTTAAATGTAAGAACAAGGATCTCACCTTATCCATCAGTCAGCATGTTTTCCCAGCACTAGGCATAGTGCTTCATATTGAGTAAATATTTATGAAACTAAACTGAAAGGGCAGAGCAAGAGACAAACTCTATCATCTCCTAGAATTGGATTGGAGGAAAAAATTAATACCCCCAGATGGGTATCACCTTGTTCCCTGTTGAACCATTTTGTGAACAAGCAGGTGAAACCATGGAACACATGGTAACTGACACTGAAAGGAATTACCCTGGTTGTGCCATCTCTGTCCTCTTGCCACCATCTCAACACACTATCCTTGTCCTTGACCAGTGCATTTATTGGTGTTGTTCCTTGGTAACCTTTGGCACCAGTTCCCACAACCCCAAACTGGTACCTTAGGGTACAAATTGCCAGCCCTGACACAAACCCTATCTATGAGGAGGCACTTGGTTGGCAGAGTAAAAACACAGAGTAACGAGATGCCATCTGCATTTCCTACTACATAGCTCAATTAGTTGATTGATTTGTAACACTTTAAAAAACATTTTCTAGGCAAAGCAAATTAGGAGAGTGTTTTATAATGTATTCAGTTTAATTAAAACTGTACTAAGTGGAGTACTTTGCTTCTTGGTTTCAGAAAAATATCACACAAGGAGGTCACATATCATATTGATTTTTAACCCCCTCAGCAGGAGTAAAATAACTTTGTTAAAGGTTGCATCGTCTAGAGCTACACAAGTGCACCTCTTTAAAAGGTTTGCTGTAATTAGAATGTAGAAGGCAGGGTAGCAAGAGAAGGCATGAGGATGCCGGCATGAAATAGGAGGGGGGCTGGAAGGGAAGCTGGTAATATACTCTAAATTTGAATACCCAACAAACCTGCTTCTTGTTGCACACAAAAATGCTTTTATCATTTGAAAAGGAATAGAAAAATCTGCAACCATTCCAGGTGAATTCTAAGGGTGAAGATAAGTTCAAAAGGTTTTATGTATATCCAGGTTTCTATTATTGAGGTGAATGAATAAATTACCCCCTGGTGCCAGAGTTTTCCAAGTTTAGATAATTTATCTGACTCTTCCCTCTCACATCTTCCATTGTTGGTACCACACTTCTTTCTCCCCATTACTGCTGCCAATCACATTGCCAAGTGCAAGTGGGCTTCCAAATTGTTAGTCATCTGATTAAAGCCTCAAATTATTAAAGATATTTGCATGGGTAATTATGATTTATTTAAAATCACTTTGTTTGCATTGCTCTTGTCTCAGTTTCTTCAAAGCCAATTACTGAGAGATTGGTTGGTTTGATTTTTGAAGTCATTTAGAACTTCAGAACATACCCCCTCACATAATTTTCTAAAGTAAAAACAAATCAAAACAGAATGAAGGGTGCACCCTGTGTAAATCTGTATATTTCATGTCTTTGGAAATTCTGTAGCATGCAATTGTTTAAAATAAGTGCAAAAGTAGTTATCTCTCAGTAGAGGGGGAAATCACAGTAAATCAATTAAATTCACTGTTTGAGCTCCATCTCATGCAGCCAGGTCACTTATAGGTAAAAGTGCAATTTTTTTTTTCTGATTGTGATGGATTTCTACCTAGAAGCTATCCACTGGTTGCTAGCAATAATACTGTCCCATATCATAGAAGATTCCTTTTCCTTTTTATGAATATTTTGATATGTGATTGCTTAAATTCTCTTGGGATTATCCAAAATTGACCAACATAATTGCAAATTCTACCATCTACTTTAGGGAATACCTTCATGAACATCTTAATCATTTTAGGCTGTTATAACAAAATACCATAGACTGGGTGACTTAAACAACAGGCATTTATTTCTCACAGTTTGGGAGGCTTGAAGTCCATATCCAAGGTGCCTGTAGATTCTGTTACTAGTAAGGTCTCAATTACTCACTCTTTTCTCACTGTATTCTCACATGGAGGAGAGAGAAAGAGAACTCTCATTTCTCTTCCTATTCTTATGAGGACATAATCCCATTATGATAAGCCCCATGCTCAAGACCTCTTCAAAACCTACTTTCCAGAAGCCCCACTTCCAAATGCTATCACATTAAAGGTGAGGGCTCCAACACATAAATTGTGAGATGTACACAAAGTCATTCAATATCAATGTGCATCTCTCTTCTTAGCTCTAGTCTTTCCTAAACCATACCAACAAAGGGCCTCAAAAAATTGCCACTTTCTGTAGTCATAGATTAAACCAAAAAAGTCAATTGCGCCCATTCCTTAGGAGAGGCAACACTTAAAAAAATATTGTGAGCAAATAATTGTTGAGTATTAATTTCTTAAGGTTGATAATATTCTGGGTAAATTACCAGCAGGTCATCTCTAAGGGTATGCTAAGGGGAGTACCTCAGAAAGACATTTTAAAATGACCCATTTATGTAATTCTGTTTTTAAAGATACCCCATAATCATCCTACCTTCCCAAATACAGAGATGCTAAAAGAATGCCTCTGTGGGAATTCACTAATTCCTTAAAGGGTGCTTTCACTAAAAATATAATGAACCATGCCAAAAAAAAAAAAAAAGAAAGACAATATAGTACTTGTGATTTTAAATATTACTAATGGGACTGGAAGTAAAAATAATTGCTATTTAATTACAGAAATGTGTACTTTGATGCGCAAGTGTCTGATAGAGGATAATGACATTGGACACGGAAAATGTTCTGTGGCTGCTGGGAACATTTGACAATAATTTACATGTTTAATTGAGTTGCTGTGAAAGGCTCATTGTGCAATTACATGTTCACTTAGGTGCTCAAATAGATACTGGAAATACCTATGTTTTACTTGTAGCTATTTGCCCAAATTGCTTCTGCAAAAAAAAATTGCCCATTTACTTATGTTTGGGACTCTATATGTTACTGCACTTTACCATGTATTTAAAATGCCTTCTGCCCTTAGGTATGATGGCTCAGTCTTGCTCTGAGCACTTTTGCGGTACAGACTATTTATGGAACAATATTGCCCTCTGGCAGTGAGACAGCCAGTGGTTTTAATAACTGTTTTATGTCATTTTGACAGCTTTTAAACTAGTCACACCCAGCAGTTTAAGCCAGAAGGGAAACATCAGCGAATGCCTGCAGGAGTTTTATATTACAAAACCTGTATGTGCGTTTATATTAGGAAAACGGTACAATTCTTGCTTTAAAGGAAAGCTGCCTATCCCAAGAGGCAGACTGAATTTTTGCCACAGAAAAACGTCAGAAAAGTGCAAATATAATGACAATATTGTGCTCACTGTACAAGCCAGGAACAGAACCATTCTTTCTTTCAGAGATTCATGAGCTGCAGCTCCGCAAAGATCAACTGCTGTAAGCTAATCACAAAACATCTTCCTGTAATGCATGTTCAGATGCTCATAGGATCAAAAAAGGACCTTGGGGTCATATCTGATCCTTTGGATTTAATCATCTTGAAGAGTGTCTAGGCTTTGTGAAAATGACCTAGAGCTGCTCCCTGAAGCTAAAGAAACCAAAGACATGGCAGCAGATTCCTGCAGGGTTTTTTCAGCTACTTCTCAGCCACTTATGCAAGGGGATGCCAAATAAGAGCCAGGCGGGCTCTACCAGCTTGGGCTGGATTTACAGGAATGGGAGCTCACCTATGTTTAGAAATGTGGCTTCCAGGGACAACTGAGAAAGGCATAGCTCAGTAATCACAGCCTTTCCAGCCCAGTAGTTACTGCTCAGAGTATTTCTAGGATTACAGAAAGCAACTCTGGATCTCATATCAGATATTGAGACAGGAAAACCAGACCTTACATGGAAACTTAAAGCATCCTTTTCTCACATCCCACTGTGGAACAGGTTATCCATCTCTGGGGCAGAGTTCAGGGAGAAAGGCCAGAGGGCACCTCAGAGGGAAGAGCAGAGAGTAGCAATTCAGGCTTTTACTTCTGGCATGTACTCACCAGCACCTTCTACCAAAATGCCTGGTTGTTCTTTGCACATTGATTTTCAGCTAATATTTCCTGCTTGACCTTATTTGAATAGACACACAGTGTGGTTCAGAAGGGATCACATTTTGCCACTCTGATTCAATAATGCAGAAATTAAGAAAGTTAAAATCAGATAGGAAAGATTCCCCAAAGGATTATTTCCAAAGAAGGGGAGAAAACAAAGGTGCTAAATTCAGAAAACTGTCTTTAAATGAAGCCTGAAAGAAATTTCCAACTCTTTCTGCATACACTGAAATAATCAAGTGCCTATGACATTAATTAAATTTATGGGTAGCCATTTAGATAAAACTTTTTAATTCTTATGATTTATCCTTTGAAAAAATAAGTTAACACAAAGAAGAATGAAATTTTGTGGTTTGCAGGTAAATGGATGGAATTGGAGAACATCATCTTAAGTGAACTTAGCCAGGTTCAGAAGGCCAAGAGTCACATTTTTTTCTCTCATGTGTAGAATATAAACCTAACATAAATACAACAAAACTATGAAAAACAGGTCACACTAAGGGAAGGTCACATATGAAAGGGGGAGGGTAAAAGAAGAAAGTTAAAGTAAATATGGCTGATGTACTCTCTATACAAGAATGCATATAGAATTTTTTTAATCAGTTGAAACCACCATAAGAAAGGGAGTAAGGTAGAAAGAAGAAAAATAGAGGAGATGAACCCATCAGGTTATATTATACATATACATGGAAATGTCACAAGGAAACTCATTGAGTAGCTATCTTAAACAAGTAAAAGTATCATTTTCTTCTTCATTTTTTCTTATACAAAATCAGAGAATAGGAGGGCAGAACAGGTCTTGCTTGAGGAAAGGGTTAGTACCAGTGTTGTGAGGGGAAGAGTTGGGTAAATGGTGAAGGCAGATGAATATGGTACAAATACAGTAACTGTTGAAACTCTTCCAAGAAGGAGAATGGTGGAGGGGGTGAATTCAAGTATGATATACTTGATGTATTATAAGAACTTATGTAAATGCCACAATGTACTCCACCTAGCACAACAATAAAAAAATGTTGAACTCAAAAAAAAGTGGCATGATTCAGATCTGAAAGCATGACTTTGGGGAAAGATTGCATATGACAGCTTTGACTGATGGAATAAAAACCACAACTATTTCTAGGTTTAAATGATAATGATGATTATGATAATAATAGCAATGATAATAATTGATATTACTTTTAGAAGAGTACTATGGGCAAATTAGTGTCCATAAGGTATGATTTTTGGTAACAAAAGTCCTGTGAAACAATATCATTTCTATTATACTCATGTAGAGAATAAGAACTGAGAAGGTTGCATTGATTGCTCAAGGGCCATAGCTAGTAAAGATTTGAATTAGATCTATCCTCCTTTAAATCCATGTTTTTTATGACCTTGTGCTACTGTTATTTCTCCAAAGTAAAGGAATTATTGACCATGACTCTTAAACCTCCCTATAGTAATTCTCTTTGCTGTATGAAATTGGAATGCTTCCCACTAGAGAAACAAAGTCTATTTCCCCACTATTTTGACCTTAGGCTTGACTGTGATTTGCCTTGGCCAACAGAATGAAGCAAGGGTGATAGCTTGCCAGCAGCTCTCAGTCCAGGTTTTCACTGGCCCTGTTGTATCTTCCCGTCCTCCTGTGCCTTGTTAGGGCTATGAGAAGAGTATGACTTGGCCAGGAGGGCAAGGGACAGGTGGGACAGAGCTGCCCTGGTGCCTAGCTAATAAACCTTAGATGATCCAAATATCCATGCACTAATAAATAACCACTGTCATCTGAGTTTGTAAGTGATATGTTACAATTACTACAAAGGGTACGTTAATGAACATGTGTCAAATGAATGGGTGCTTGGGCCCACATAGAAATTATATACACACCAAGTTGAATAGGAAGACTTGGTAGATGCTGCCAAGATAACCATTTGATAAGAGAAGAACAGATTCATTATTTTAAAAGGTGAGGGTTTTCAGTATTATTTTTCCTTTAGAAAAGCTACAACTATTCCGTTTCTTTTTCGGTTCCCCTATTAAAAGTGAAGGGGATGTTTTAAGACAATTTAGCTGCTTGACTCTGGCTTTGGTCTTTGATGAATTTTACCTAATAACTGATCCTCTGTGCACTGCTGACACATTTCAGTGAAAGGGAGGCCACTGACCCTATAGGGCAGCGACAGTTCAATGCTTCTCCATCTAATTCCATCCTGGTCGCACTCGGCTACAGAATTACCTGAGGTGGTAATTTTGACTTTGAACAAGTTCAACAGTAATGAGTAACTGTGAATTGGAAAGTAACTTTGCAACACCAAAGTAAGCCATCAAGTAGCATTATATGTCATTTTATGATATGATATAACAAAGGCCTAAATCAGAAGAGAATAAAAGGGTACATGTATACATTAACCACAAACATACATGCACAAACATGCCACAAGGCATTTGAAGCATTTGAAGCTGTTCTCAGATTGTGATTAGGAAAAAGAGTCCTTTATAACATTGACTTTTGGTATGTTGACCTATCTGGCCCTTGAAATGAAGATTTGATACAGTCGTAGTTACATTCTTAGACTATGACAAAGCATATAAGAATGTTAGAACTGGTTTAATTTTAATAGAAACCATCTTGACTTAAAAATATTTTTGTCTCAATGTTCTATTTAACATGGTTCATGTTAATCTAATTGAAACAATTGGATTTGGGTCAGTTGCCACAAACAAATGCAAACCAATGTACTCAAAAGCTATGTAATTTTATGGCTAGTTGATTCCTTTTAAATAATGTTTGCAAAAATTAGAATGCATGAATAAAAATGTACATGTTATGAAAGGGGAATTTGTGAAATGCCTTAATTTTCTGTTATATAAGTGACAAAAGTATATTTCATTAATTTTAGCTCAAGTTTTAGCAAGACTTGTGCAATTTCAATTGCATATTAAAGAGTTGCATTTGTAAATGGAGAATTCCAAGGTTTAGAATAGGATATGTGCTCTCTCCTTGGTGATTTGTGGGGAATGTAGAGGAGATATTTTTCTCTGCAAGTGTTCAGCCAATTGAAACAAAGCACTGATATTCCACAGAAGAGAAATGCATGATTTTTAAAATATTTTTTATTCATGTGCTGGGGGGATGTACATTGTGGCATTTACAAATGTTCTTATAATATATCAAATATATCACTTGAATTCACCCATCCATAATTCTCTTTTATCCCCCCATTATTCCTAGAATAGGTATCATTTTTCCATTTACATGCATGCATACACAGTATGTGTACTATATTCACCCTCCCATGCCCTTTCCACACCTCCTGCCCCTCCCACTGGTACCTCCTGTTCTCTGATTTTGTAAATGAAAAAAATGACATTTTTGTTTGTTTGAGACAGTTACACAGGGAGTTTCCTTGTGACATTTCCATTTACATATATAACATAATCCGAATTGGTTAATCCTCTCTATTTTACTTCATTCTACCTTAGTCCCCTTTTTATGGTGACTTCAACAGGTTTAAAAATTCTATATTCATTCTTATATAAAAAGTATATCAACCATATCTAGCTTCATAACTTCCTTCTTTTACCATCCCCTCTCGTGTGACCTCTTCTTAACATGGCCTGTTTTTCATAATACTGCTGTATTTCTATTAGGCTTATATTCCACATATGAGAGAAAACATGCAACTTTCGACCTTTTGAACCTGGCTAAATTCGCTTAAGATGATATTCAATCTATATGCCAGCCCTACCAGTTTTACAATTAAAATATATTTTTTCCCAGTACTATAACCATTGTTCAATACATCATTGACTTTCATCTATCTGCTCTGATAACTTCTTAATGGATTTCCCTGATTTGACTCTCTCCCCAATATTGGATTCTCACACAACCTTCCAAGTGAGTTTTTGTACAAATCAGATTATAATAATTGTTTGCTCAGAACCCTCCAGTGGCTTCCTAGCACCCTCTGAATAAATTCTAAATTTCTCATTTCCACCCACAATGACCTTTATGATTCAGCCCCTGCTAATCTCACCAATGTTTTCTCCTTCTGCTCTCTGTGCTGTTCGCTGTACCCATGCTGGCCTTCCAACTATTCCCCCTAACAGCCCATGTCCCATGCCAGAGCCTTTTCACTTATTATTCCTTCTGCATGGACTACCACACCCTGATCTTTGCTGCTTTCTTCCAGGTTCTTTTCAAATGTCATCTCCTCCGAGATTCTCTAGCTGCCATAGGTAACATAACCTTCTACGTTCTGTATATTCTTGCCTTTTACTTTCATTCCAATGTAGCCTCCCATTCATTTGATAGCTGGGTACAAATCTCAAGAAAGGGAATTCTGGCTGGGCACAGTGGTTCATGCCTTTAACCCCAGATACTTGGGAAATGGAGGTAGGAGCTGAAGTCTGAGGTCTGCCCCCAACAAAAGCAAGTTCTTGCCTGGAAAAAAAAAAACTGCAGCAAAAAAGAGCTGAGTGTGTGACTCTAGTAGAAGAGCACTTGCCTAGCCAGCACAAGGCCCTGAATTCAAATCCCAGTGCCGTCAAAGCCAGAAAAGGAAAAGGAAAGAAAGAGACAAAGGAAATGCTGTGTGTAATTGCTAGCAGTTAATTATTATTCTCTCAGGTTGCTGTTCTTTCCTGCTCAGATTTATAATTTTACTCCCAGTCTTCTGGCTTCCCTTGCCTAGAAAATACTTATATATAGACAAATGTGACTACCATAGTACATTGATCACTCCATTGCCAAAGATATGTGATTTCATTCGTATTATAGAAACACTCATTAGAGCACAGTATATGATAAAGTTTGCAAATGCATAGAAAATGACATAAATAAACTGGAATGACATATGCAAATTGATTTGGGTAGGGAAGATTTCTAGTTTTCAATCCTTATGTTCTGTGTTTGATTATTCTTCATATATGATTTGCACATATTTATGTGTTTCTTATGCTCAAAGAAGAAAATCAAAAGCTCATAAAGCCCCAAAATGAAATAAAGTGAACATGTTTGTAACCAGAAATATAGACATATCACAGACTTATGCATATATGTGCTCAGTTAGGTAATAATAATATAGATAGATAGATGATAGATAGATATCATGTTTAGCATGACTTCACTTAATGTTGCAGTAAAAAACCTATATTATACAGTTATTAGTATTTTTATATTTGTGCATACAAATACACTACTTTTATTTTGAAATTCTTTCATAGAACTAATAAAATCAGAAAGAGAGACTCATGGAGGAGTAAAGAAAATGTAGAAAATAAATATCATTTTTATTCCTTCACATCTATGGAAATAATTGTCATATTACTTTCATGTTTCATTGACTATCATTTTCCCCTACCAGTCAAGCATGCATTTAGTGTGGGTCTCTGTATATTACCTTTGGCAATTTTGCATGACACTTTTGAACTGGAGATTTATTTCTGAGAGGCACAGCTCTGTCCATCACAAGTCACTCTATCAGAATCATTTCTTTTCATGGCCTCCTCTTCACCATTAGCTCTTAGACTTCTTTCTTCAGAATAGGAACAAGTAGCTTTTTCTAAGGGATAGACTTTATCTTTTGGCTGCAGGATATTCTTTTTCAGAAATCAGAGACAGGTACTATTCTCTTTTATGTGTTTTAATTAAGTAATTGATTATTTCATAAACAGTGAGACAACATTCACAATTGTCAAATTCAAAACAAGCCTATCATTTTCTACTGAAGTTAATGGTAAGAAGTAACTCTGGTTTCATAGCTATGTGATAGAGAGGTTCTTTTTCCTTAAAACACTTAAGTTTGAAGACAGATGGTCAGGAAAACATGTCTTCATAGGCAGCTTTGTGAACATGACATAAGAAAACTCTAAAAGAAAGGTGACTCCCCCCACCTTTTAATACCTAGATAATTGATGATAATTACAATAATCCCTTTCTTATTTGAGATTCTGTAATAAATTTTGCTACATTATAAACCACACTATAATATAACATCCTTAAAAACAGATATTCATGATTCTTAGACTTGGGGGTCTCCATGTGGTGTTTTCATCTCTATCTGGCTTGGTCACATAGTAACAAATGATATGTATGCCATAAGAAGTTTAGCCCCTGTGCACAAACAAGGTGTAAGTCTTGTATCTTGTCTGGTTTGCTACTGTCCTACTGGACAAATCTTATATTCAAGAAAGAAGCTCTTCCACCTTTCCTATGATAAGCTATTAGGAAATTGTACGCAGTTTGGCAAAATGCCAAAAAGAGAGGCTGTAACACAAATGCTTGGTTTCTGTACACAAAGAGTACTTATATTTTATGCTTTATTTTCCATGTTTTATCAAACCTTGTATTGATCATCTTTTGGGAGGAATAGCAGAGCCCTTGTGATGCTTCCCATTCTAAGAATGCTGATTACAATTTATTCAGCCCAGGACAGCTGCCTAATGTTACACAGTCTGCATACTTGGTCCATCAGATGTCATTCACATCATATTCTTAGTAATTTTGTATATTTATACAATAATTATTATGGTATCCAATTGTTAAGTTTCTTGAGGAGAGGGTTTTTTCTCTAATTCTTACAAAAGTGACTCTTTGCTTGAAACTTATGTTTATAAGTCATTCTTTCCCGAATAGAGAAAGATGAGTAATTCCCCACCTTGTATAGATTACCTGTAGCTCCTCATTTATTCTACCTTAAAGGATTTGTCTTTTTCTGTGTTCTAGAGGGTGAAGTCATCCTGGCCTTAATTCTTGTAGATGGTGTTTATTCATATTCACATTTGTAACTTCAAACTTTCACAGTTTTAAAGTACCTATTTTGAAAATCTAGAATTGTTTCTCTCCAGCTTCCATTTTTTTAAGTTCTTCACTAAATGATATTTCTTTCTCTCTTTCACTATATAAGTTGTTTTCTTCCCCCTTTCAGATGATCTCTGCTAATCCCTTTGAGTATTAACTGCCAAAGACACTCATAATCCTCTATGTTGGTTTATTTACCTGCTACACAAGATTTTTTTATCCCCTGAAACTGAGATAAAACATTTAAAAAAATCTAGGGGTAGCCGTTATTTATAATATCATGTCTTAAAATTAGACTTAGCATATTCAAATTAGTTACTTAAAGCAAATGAGGCAACAGATGGGAAATAATATTTTATTTCATAGATTTAGGGTATATATGTAGATATATAGCAATAAAATTAATAAAAATAGAAAATGATACAAAAATTAAGAAATAATATACATGTCATTAAAAATATTTTAAAAACTAGTATCAAATCTCTATGCTGACTTTCTTTCAAAGAGCTTAAAGGAGTTTAAAATTTCTAATTAAAAATTAGTGTGTAAGAAATAAGCAAAGTGAGAAAAGGATTAAGCTTATTAATCACATCATGAGAGAGTATTGTTTGTGAAATTAAAAACTATTCATTTTTCACCAATAACTGGCTCACCTTCTTTAAACTATTGAAGTTCTCAGATGGACACACATGTTTAAGCATGTGTACACAGACACACAAAGATGTGCTTTATTTTTTGGCAAAGAGGTTGTTGCATTTGTCTTGTCCAAAAATTTCTCATTTTATCTTTGCTTGTTAAAATCTTCTGAGAAAAGTTGAATAGAATTGTCCTAAACCAAATTCAAAGCGACCATTATTAACTTTTCTACATGGCGGGAAAAGTTGTAATGGAGATAAAGGAAATTGGAAGTAAGAAAGTTAGTTCCTAACTGAGCTTGAGAGACTGACTTCACTTGGGAAGATGAAGGGTTTGGGTAAATCATTTCCAAGATTTTTCCAGTCCTGGTCATCTCTGACTCTATTGTAGCTTTTCTGTATCTCTTATTCCTAACTCTCATTGTGAACATAAAAGAAAGAAAGAGACAGGCATAACCACAGAGACAGAGAAGACAATAATGCAGCAAAGGCATCAGCCAGCTATTAGCACAGTAATACTGTATAACAGACTACCCCAAAATTTGGTGGCTTATAACCACATTTTATTTTTTTAAACTTAGGTATGCTAGAGTAGCTCAGCCTCAGAGTATAAGGACATTCAGCCTTGGCTTAAGGCCAGGGTGCAGAAGGAGGGCTGAGGACCACTTCATGAGTGTCAATCTAAGACTCACTTGGGATAAAAGAGCAAAAACCTTGTGGTCTTCTCCTGCCAAATAATACAAACACAAAGTCTGGCCAAAAACCTAAGCATATTCAAGCTTCTTCTGTCACATTGGTTGACATTCCATTGACCAAAACAAATCTCATGTGATCAAACTACAAATTAATGTGGCCTGAAAATTGAAATATTTGAGTGAAATATTCTAGGTGAGAAATGAGGCAAATGGCACAAGGAATTCACAAACCAAAGAAGGTAGAAGAAACTCATCTCCAGGACAAATATTTTATTTTTAAAAAGGGGATACAGAAATTCATATTCTTATGTCAAAATCTTTCTTTTTTATTTGAAAGCAGTTTACTTGTTAAAAATTATGTTTGGGCCAAACAAAACATCTGCAAGACCAGATAGAGTTTGGTGAGTTACATATGCAACCTTTGACCATAAGTCTCTCTTGATCACCAATAAATATGTGACCCTGTAATTACATACTTAGGAAATTTTAAAAATCTTTCTTTCATGTGTAACAAGGCCATAATTTGATCTGACAGGGTTAATATTTGGTCAGGTTCTTTGTCCTGTTTTTGTGTAGATCTTTTCTAAATATGAAAGACATTTTTAGAAAACATTTATAAATGACACAATGTTATGGTGTTTACAAAATACTTAGAAGTATAGTTGTCCTTGGGTATCTTCAGCAACTGGTTCTAGGACTCCTCACACATACCAAAACCCAAGGTTGATCAATCTTTTAAATAAAATGATTAAGTATTTGCATATAACCTGGGCACATCCCTCTGTATATTTCAAATCATTCCCAGATCATTTAAAATACTAAATACAATGTAAATGCTATATAAATAGTTGCTCTGCTGTATTGTTTAGGAATAAGGATGGCAATAAAAGTCTGTACATGTTCAGTTCAGGTATAGTTTTTTCAAACATTTTCCACGTGCAGTTGGTTGAGGGATCCTGAGCCCTCAGATGGAGAGACAACTGTACTTAACATCAATTAATCCTCACAGTAAAGGGTGTTATCCTTCTGTAAACAGAAAAATGGGACTTAGATTATAAGATTGTTCCCAAGGTTGGCGGACTAAGGTCACAGAGCAGAACTGAGATTCTAGGTCATTTAACTCTTTCCAGCCCATGGGGAAGTTAAGTAAGACATAGATTTACAAAAACATCAAAAGCTATTTGGGCTACTGTTATTGTTTGATTCTAATATTAAATATGTGACAGTCATATTTTTTAAATCTTACTTTTTAGGCATTTAAATCCCTCCTTTGATGAAGAGCCAATAATAGCCCTACAAGATAATCATGGTGTTTCTAATATCCTTTTTTTTTTACACTTTCAGCTCCATCTGCTTATCTGTCTTTGAACCTCATTCTTATTAGATGATTAAATAATGATTATCTTGTCTAGAAATAATTTATTTTGTTTTGTGGTTCCATTTGACCCCAAGTGACATGATTCAGTTTTAGAATGCTACCAATGTTAAGTTGTAAAGTAGAGAATGCTCTTTTTTAAGCAGAGAAATATGGTGGTTTCGTATTTACAACATATTCTTAAAGGTGAGGAGTTGGAAATTCTAACCTTGATTCTGTTTCAAATTCACTATGTAATTTGGAGCTATGACACCTCATTTTACTCTGAGTTGTCTAAGAAAAAGTAAGATGACAATGACAAAGGTACTGGGAGTTCTTTGAAAAAACACAGTTTGGGTCCAGGTTCATATTACTGATTAACTTACTGGATCAATTCCCTGTTAACTCATTCTAATAGTCCAAACACCATCAGCCAAGTATATTATTTAGAATTTAATAAAACTGTGCAACATTTCCATCATGGGCTTAATAACCTAAGCATTATAAACTTCAAAGTGTTTATGTTTTTTGTTCAAAGACTGTCATTAAAAGACATCCTTATAAAAGGGGCAAAAAAAAAATACCCCAAATGGTAAATAATACAAAACAGTAAATAGATACCATGAATAGCACTTTCTTTAAAGAGAAGTCAAAATCAGTCTTAAAGAAAAGTTTGCAAAATAAGGAAGAAGATGAAGAAAGAAATGCCATTTCTGTTTAATTTCCTTTCCCAGTATTTTCCTGCTGTGTTGTTTTTAATATTTCCCTGGGAGCAATGAGTCAAATGTCTTCCATCAAAGGAAAGCAATAGTGATATATATTTTTGCACATAGTAAAATCTATATGATTTCATGGCTGCTGAAAAGGAAAATATTTTCTCTCTTTCCCTCTTCCTGTGTTTCTTTAATGCAATAAAATAGCTTCCCTTAGAGGTCAAAAGATTCTGCTGTTTCTTTTTCCTGTGCTCTGAGATGGTTGCAACTGCCTGTTTTGAAACTTGCTTTTTGTTTGGAGGGGTTTTAATGGATGGTTATTAACTGGAGCCTAGAGGGGTTAAGTTATCTATATGTAAAAGCTGAGAAGATATAGAAAAGGAGTTACAAAGATTCTCAGCAATTCAAGAGAATGATGCTAATTGCTGATTCAAAATGCTCCCCTGTAGTTGGAGCCTCAGGCCTCCAAAGCTTACTTTTCTCTCAGTGACTCCTATTTTCATTTCTCTTCCCATGTGTACAGTGCCATTTAGAGTTTTCTAGTTCCCTTTTGCAAAATCTCAAAGTTGCTCCAGAAGGACCCACTACCTACTTGTGAACACTTGCTAGAGATTCTGAGGTGTCAGGGTTCCCTGCATTCTGAGTAGTGAAAGAAAGGAAGCATCTTTTACTTTCTAGCAGATCTTAGAGGAGAACAAGGAAAGGTCTGAGGAGGATCCTGGGCCAGAGAGGGAAAGGTAGCACCTTGCATTGCCTCTCCTGGATGTCCCCTCAGAATAATTCTAGGAAAAAGAAAATGTCTTACATGAGAACAGCCATAGTTCCCTGTGTTTCCCCTCTATAGAAATAAACAAAATTTGTATCAATGTCATTTTAAGGCCAGTATGACTATTTAAACATGACAAATTTAGTTGACTTTTAATTTGGTCCTATTCCCATTTATGTTAGTTTTGCTCTCCTTTGAGATATCCTATGAAAGAGTCAAGTATTTTGTGAAACTCCACTATATTCTGAAATATTTGGCAAGTGAAAAAATGAGGGTCTGAGTAGGTAGGGCCAGAGAATTCATTCCAGAATATCTTGACGCTATCAGGATAATGAAGGTAAGACCACCCCTGCACAGGCTGCTATATTTCTTGAACATTAGGAAGTTTCTTTCAGAATCTCAAAATAAGAATAAAATTAACTCTCATAAATACTAGGGCAATCTGATGGTTAGGTTAAGCTTACACAGATCCAAAGGAATGAATTAAAACAAAATGGAGAAGCAGTCATAGTTTCACATTGAATCAGGGCCAAATTTATAGGTGTGTGTCTATGAGAATAGATTTCCAGGCCTGGTATCTCAAATTTGAAGCACTTGGAAAAATTTCTTTTACTTGGCCAGTATAAGACTGCCTATGCTTTCACAGTATTTTCAAACATGAACACAGTTATTGATAATCTTTAACAACTGAGAATTTCACATAAAAATATAAGTTTCTGTCTTCTCTTTGAAGACCTGTACGCGTATACCCAAGAACTCAACAGCAGCCCCTTCTTTTGGATATAGCATGCATTCAGCAGATCTGTATGGCCTCCTTTCCCACGCCCTTCAGCCTTCCTCACCTATACGCGTTCTCAAGCGTCTAACTTTTGGCACTCTTCCCTTGTTCCCTTGACCAATGGGACCACGTGGCTACAGTGCTCATCAGGAAGGCCTCTGTGCCATCCCAAGATGTTTTCTACAGTGATAGGCTCTGATTTTTCTTTCCCCCAAGGACTAGAGTACTCTGCCTTGGTGCCTCTCCTGGCTCACACTGGCTTCCTGCCACGTCAGCTCTGCCTCAATCAGTGTTGACTTCTTACAATCATATATGTCATCTTGAGCTTGCCCCCGACCACTCACTTATCATCTTAGCTGTCATTTAAATCAAATCATATAAGAACAAAACTAAACTGCTAGGCTGTGATGATATGCATTGACACTCAATATACACACCAAGACTTTTCTCTTTTAAACAGCAGTATATTCACTCCAAAAATAAATTTCTATTTTAAAGGAGGAGAGAAAAAAAAAAAAAAAACAAAGCAAAATTAAACTTCATATCTTGATTGCTCAACAAGAGAGTGTGTTGATGACATAAATGTCCTGAGCTAGGTAGTGATCATATTTAAGTGCCATAGAAGATTTTCTTGGAAGAGATTGCAATCACTGTAAGTACTTAGCATTGCATTGCTTACATGAAAGGGAAGTGGCTGTTAAGAGGAAAAGAAACCTACTTAGTATAGATTAGTTTGTCTATTGTCCATTAACTAACAATGAAAGTTGAAATTTTGCTCATTGTGATTCAGTGCTGGATTCTGTAAAAACAAGTCTTTCAAGTCTTTGTTTAAGGAGCTGCCTAGAAGATCTGTGAGGGTTTTTTTGCTGGTGTGGATATTCGTAGAGGTTATAGAAACTTAGGGATGTTATTTATTCCTGTTACTACAGCATAACCTATGGTGTGATAGATGTGTGTGTAGATACACACACACACACACACACACACACATTCAAAACCTCTGATTTTAACCAGAGCAGTGCGGTCCTATGCAAGATTGTACTTAAAGAGAAAACACTGGTATTATTAAGCAAAATTTAGAAAAACACTAAACTGTTCTAGCACTCCTATTTTCTACATAAGGAAATGTGAAGAGAAGTGATGATATTTTTTTCAGCCACTCTGTTGGTTAGTAACAGAACCAGGTCTACAACAGAAAACTCGGTACTCCTCAAGTGTATTTTTTAACTTATTGGGCTAATGTTTATGAATGTTGTACAGATACTGTTCCAAGCATGAATTATTGTGGTTTACACTTTACTGTTGTCATAGCCATTTTTTTCTACAATAGTAGACTGGACCATAAAATCAAACTTTTTTATGTATTTCTGTACCTATGCATAAAATAATATGCTAAAAACATATTTGATCCTGAAATATTTATTAAATGCTCAATAGTACTCTGAACTCCATTTGTAAAGGCGTATATATAATAGTAGCTAAATCCAAGTTGACATCAGAACAATTCTTGCCTCAAAATTTTTGAGGAGGTGGAAGAGGATTTGATGAGCCTGTTTTAATCCCTAGTTGAATTTTACTTTTCCATAGAAGCCGAAGCTTAGAAGAAGTTATAAGAATATTTTACATCAGATATAGAGGAGGTGCACCATTTCAATATGAGAAGGGATTTTTGTTCCTTTCTACTGGATTTATCCTCCACAAGGACATTGTGAGACCAAACAAACGCATGCAGTATTCTTGTTTTTGGTCACTCTTACTTCATTTAGTCGCCAGGTCTGTTTCTCCCTGTAAATTTACCTCCTCTGTTCTTTAGAAGATGGTGTTTCTCAGGCTTCTTCCTTGGTCATCTTTCCATCTTATCTTGTCCCTTCTATCATTTTCTGTTTTTTTCACATGCTCACCTTCTTTCATACTTCTGAACACCATGTGTGTTCATAGCCTCCCAATTTATATCCCTCCTCTGAACTGAGTATCTCCGCCCCCTGACCTGATGATTCCATTTGAATGTCTCAACAATTCATTGAAGGTAACATTTTTGGAATTTAACTCATCTACCACACACAAAATATACACTTCTTAAATATTTCTTGTGTGAGTGGGTGGCACCACTACTTCACTATTACTAAAAACTGATACCTAAGACTTACCTTACAGTGCTGCCTTCTCTCTTACTGAGAAGATTTAATCAGTAGCCACATCCTGTCAAAGCCACTGGATTAAAAAAAAAAACTGCTCAAACTGCTTGCTTTCTCATTTACATCCACTCTTTTTCTTGCCACTCTTACATTATTTTCAGGAGGAACATGAAGGTGCCACTTTGGGACATTTCTCTTTTCATTATCTCTTGTTGGGGCTGAAATAGCTTCTGATCTATTCTCTCTGATTCCAAGTTTGTTGTCTGTCTCCTGCAACTGATCTTCCACAATGCTGTCAAATTGATCTTTTTAATATGCAAATCTATGCCTATGCCTAGGTTCTATATTTTTGCCTAGAGGAGGAAGTCCAGAATTCTTAACATGGTATAAATACCATCATGAATTCCACTTTCCAGGCTCTTCTTTCGCGATTACATTCTGTGCCCTTACTGGTGCAGTCGTACTGAACTTCTTAGACTCCCGAATGCACCGTGCTGCACAGTGCTATGGACATTTGACTCGGTTCCTAAAATCACGGTCACAGTCACCTAGAATACTCAACATCCTTTTATCAAACCCAACTCCTGATTCCTTCCTGACATCCATTGATCAATTCTTTCCATGTTTTTCTCACATGTTACCATGTCTTGTAGAGGCTTCCATTGCTGCATAGATGATATTTTATTATACTTCAATCTAAGATACTGTATCACATAGCACACAGCCATTTTTTAATAGGCTAGGAGCTTCATGGAACTATTTTATATCCACTTCTTTATTTCCAACAGTAGGAGTGATGCCTTTCATAATGCATACTTAAATGTTGTTTGTTGAGTGAATTAATATATGGCTCTGTTACTAAGTCTGCATTTCCCCTTTTGTATCACATGTACATTTATGTTTGGGCTTTTAGAAGTTATTGACATGTTTTTGCTCCATTTTTCCTCATCTATAAAATAGGATAATAATATCTACCTCTCACTGGTGTGATGATATAGTGAATTATTTCACCTAAACAATCTTGGCACTGTCTTAAGAACTCCCAGAGTTAATTGCCATTAAAATCTTTAACATCATCATCAATGGAGAAGACAGAGAGCAACAAAATCAACTTTGAGTTTTCTCATTGCCATTTAACAAGTTTTTATTCAAAAAAGCCAGATCCCTGTGCTATGAAAACTTCTTTCCCTAGGCAACCACTAAATAACAATCCAGGCACGGTGGTGCATACCAGTCTAGCATTGGAAAAGTGACGCAGGAAGATGAAGAGTTCAAGGCCAGCCTGAACTATACAGCAAGACCCTGTATGAAAAAAGCCCATAAGATATCAGGAAAGAAATGTACTGTTTTTCATGGTGACTGCTGATGTTACCACTTTGGTCTATTTGTTTAAACAAGGGAAGTCTATCTACCTCTGACTTACATCTCCACCTGTATTTATATGTAATTAATTCTAGGAACACCTGGCATATCTTTATTTAGGGTCAAATAAAGCAAAAGGCTCAGATCTCTGTTCTACATATCTACTTATTTCTCTGATGCATGATAATGTTGTTGGATATCTTCAACAAGCACTCTAATCACATTTGAAAGTACTGAACACCAAGAAGAGAACACAAAGAAAAGCCACTTGGAGCTCATATGTTTTCTCATAAAAGGACCTTGATATTCTGTAATAGTGTAAAATTCTAGATGCTGAGAATTCTGCGTGATCAAATGAAACAAAAATTAGGGGCTATGAGGAAAAAGAAAAAAAGCAAAAGAGCATAGAAGAATTGAGGAGGAGTGGAAGAAAAAAGCAAGATGGAATAACACAGGGACTGATAGTAATGATTCCATTTAAGCTTATTCTTCAGTAGTCATCTCTCATGGGCATCCCACGAGTTACCTAGAGACTTGACATTATTATTCAGAGAACATTTGGAATTAACACCATCCTCATTGTTGAAATTCTCCCTGGAGTTGTTTGCATACACCTTGATGTTGATGCTCTAAGAAGCTATTATATCCTTGTATGTATTAGATTGCAGAACAGCTAAATTAGAGATGCTCTTGAATTTTGATTCAACCAACCAGCCATTCTATGTTAGGTGCTGCAGTCTTCAGGGTGGTTCCAATGGTTCATCCAAGTGTTCCTGATGTTTGAGAAACAGTAGGCAATGTGACATGTCCACTGAAATATTTGCTTTGCTGATTCAGTGTGGCATTCAGTAACCCGAGCCAATAACAGCTTGAAAGTGTGTCCATGTATCCAAATACCAAGTAGAAACAGAAAAAGTGTTCTCTACATCCAACAACACTGAAAGTTATACTAAATCTCTGGGAAAATGTCTGGTCAAATAAACAGATGATGATCTCCACCCAAGTTGAATTTGAGCTTTCTTTTCCTCCACAGACAGTGGGTATGATTCAGAAAAGTCAGAAAAAAAAACCTCACTTCCCCTATACTTCTTCCCATATGAACCCACCTTACTGCCAGATAAAGAAATAGATCATTATGAGGCTTCCTACTATAGAAAATACAACCAAACTCTACCACAAGAGCTATCCTAGAACCACTGCAGCTGTTCCATAGTTGGGCAAGGAAGCATCCCACTAAGTCAGTGTTGACACCTTACTGGGCCCTGGTATTGCTATGTACTTCCACATCACTATTGTAAGAAAAAAAGAGAAAAGATCATAATGCTTTGCAGCACAAAGGAGCACAGTTAGCTCATTTGGCTCAGAGGAGTTGCTCCATTACAAAATTGCCTCTTTTCAAAATTATATATTTTTTAAAAATGCAGCTCTCTTCCCAGTGAGCTGCTCTCTGAATGTAAGTTTTTAAGAAATAATA
This sequence comes from Castor canadensis, assembly GCF_047511655.1. Taxonomy (NCBI): domain Eukaryota; kingdom Metazoa; phylum Chordata; class Mammalia; order Rodentia; family Castoridae; genus Castor; species Castor canadensis. Next base: position 141,306,815 of record NC_133390.1, on the reverse strand, counting down.
TTTAAGTTCCATTAAGTACTAAGATAATTAATTAGCATTCACTAGTCTAGCCCATTGCTACCTTCTAACACATAGACCATGGGGGAAGATAAATATTAAACAAATAACCAGAAAAAGTAACTACTTACTTTGGATTCTGGTAAGTGTTCTAACTGTACAGAGAACAGTTCTTTCACAAGAGAGAATAATAAAAGTAACTTACATTATATTTATTATTTTAGTATCTTCTCTTGAGTAGATGGTCTAGCTGATCCCTTAAAAATGAGAACCTAAAGCTTTTGAAAGAAAAGAGCAAGAGAATAGATTATGCAGAGATCTTGTGCATAGGAAAAGTTTAGTGCAGAGCATGAAGAAGCCTACAAAACCCAGAAGGTAATTAAAAAGAAGGGAGGCAGGGGGAGTGCTGTCCAGGAAACAGGCAAAGCTCTGTCATTTAGGACTTTAAGAGTACTATGACTATAAGTGAAGGAATTAAAATACCTAACTATCATTCTGCAAGATAATTCTAACTACTCTTTAGTAAACAAATTGCTACAGAGCAAGAGGCAAAGTAGAAGTCCATTGGAAGGCTTCTGTGGTTGCTTATGAAGAAAACAATAATGGATTAGACTTGAGATAGAAATAAACAGATTCAGTATGGTTTGTGAAGAAACTATATTGATGAACTAAATGGGAGGAATGTAGAACTGTGGATATCTCATGAATGACTTACTGGATTCTGGTCTGAGCTTGTGATTTTATGGTCTGAGCAACTCATTACATGGTGATGTCATTTGCTGAGACAGCACTTACATCTGGAATACCTTGAAGGTATTAGTTCACTTTTCCCTCATCTCTCTTTTCCCTACCATATTTCTCTAAAGTCCATGTCTTTGCAGATTTGTTATATTGAACAATAATTAAAATAATAATGAGTTTAATTTTTTTGACTCTTTCTAACACTACACACACTCTACTCACAACAGGACTCTACGGGAGAGATATTTTACAAATAAAGCATGTGGAGGCACAGAGAGCTTAAGTAACATGCCTGTGATCACACAGTCATACAGCAATTGCTAGGAGCAGCAGCCCTTTTCCTTAAGTTGTTAAAATAATGTTATCAATTATATTCTATGTGGTTTTTCCCCCTGTTTCTGAGAATTGAACACAGGGATTCATGCATACAAGTTATGCATTCTACCACTGAGTTAAACCCCCACCTCTGATCTTCCATGTGACTCAAGTAGATGTGCCTGAGTTAGTTCTAGACTCTTATTTTAGCCTGTTTGTTCTGCTACAACAAAATACCTCACATTAGGCAATTTATAAATAACAGAAACTTATTTTTCATAGTTCTGGAGGCTGAGAAGTCCAGGATCTAGAGGACTTTGATGAAGTAACTGTGTTTTCAAGATAGCACCTTATTGCTGAATCCTCCGGAGGAGAGGAATGTTGTATCCACTCATGGTAGAAGGTAGAGTGCAAGTGAGCTCAATGCTGTATGAAGCCTCTTTAACAAGCGCCTTAATTCCACTCCTGAGGTGAAGATCCATCATGACCTAATCACCTCTTAATGCTACCTCTTAATATTATCATATTGACCACTAAATTTCAACTTGAAATTTGGAAGGGGCATATTCAAACCACAATAGCAGAGCTAATCAAGAAGGTTTCCAGGAAGAGATGATATCTGAGCTGCACTTTGAATAGTATATGAAAATTATGCAATTGGAATTAATGGAAAATGAAGGTATTTTCAAGAAAAAGTATAAATATGCAAAAGATACACTGTGGTGGAGTACAAGGAAGGACAAATAAAAAGATAATATTGATAGAGAATAGATAAGAAAATGGCTGGAAAAACAGAGATGAAGTGTGGAATTTATAGTCAGAGATATGCTTTAATTTTATTTCCAGTAGCTCTCTCTCAACAATACACTGAATGGATGAATTGGGAAAGATTCAGACATCTAGAAATCCAATTTTAAAGCTTTCATATATCAATTTTTCTATTTCAGTAAAAACAGGGTTTGACATGGAGCAATGGTGTTAGAAATGAGGTAATAAGATAAATTTGAAGATTAAAGGAAAAAAAAGATAGAATGTTCCCAGCACAAAGTTTGTCATATATTCTCACATAAGAAACATGCATTATTATTTCAGATATTTGTTGTTGCTTAACAATTCATTAAGAAGTTTGTGGTTTAAAACAACAATGATTCCTACTGATTGTGTGAGTTTGGTATGCTCTGCAGTATGTTTTTTTTTTTTTAATTATAAGTAAATCTGATTTAATCAAGTAGCTGGATTCGGTTGGAACCAAGTGGGAACTTCAACTAAAAGTGTGGTCTCTCTTTCTCTAAGGCCTCTCTTTACAGGGGCTCTAATTATAGTGGTCTAACCTGGACAACATGGCAGCTGAGCTCTAAAAGTGAGAAAGTGGAGGGTGCCACTTTCCCAAATCAGGCTGCCTGATTTTGGAACACCTACAACCTTACTTCTTTCACCTTCTAATTGGTCAAAGTCACTCATAAGGCCAACCTAAATTCCAAGTGAAAAGGATTAGAATCTGCTCCTTATGTAAGGAGCTACATTCAAGTACAGGGCTGTAAGGAATCGCTGGTGACATAATCGGAGACTATGCACTATAGTTATTAAGGTTGTCTAATGCCAATTCTTAAAATGGCATTCCTTGTTTTTATTTTTATTAGATTTTTCCCCCTCTGGCTCTGCAAGCTTCCTTTCTATCTCTCATAATGTCTTAACTTCTTATCTTTCACTGAACTCATGTTTTATGGTTTTCCCCTTAATTTCAAAGAGAACACAAAACAATAGTAGAAAATGTATTCATTCCCCTTAGGTAAATATTCCCAAAATTATGCTCCTCATTTGTCTTCTGCACACTTTTTAAGTCTACGTTTTAATTACTGAATGTGTGCAAACGTGCTGGCATATGCATGTGCATGCCTATTTGCACCTTATTTATTTTTCTTGACTGACTTTTGAGAATGACGAGTTGATATATTCTATTTGCTTGCACAAGAGGCTTTTGTTTAGATTTGCTTTGAAACCTAGGCAGCTTGAGTTTTGCCTTTTTCTTTGGGCCCCTTTAACTCTTAAGGTTGAGGATTATATGCCAGGGTTTTAAAATCAGCAAAGTCAAGAGGAAGCTACAGTCCTAACACAGAAATACTTTCTCCACATGACTTTTGTCATATCTGTTTTTGAAATAATGTACCAGGCTTTTGTGTTTACATGGTGTTATTTGTAGAACCACCCTGTGGTTACCCCATCATATTAGTATTTCTATCTATAAATCTACTTAGTCCATAGTCTTATTGGAGGGGTACTTGTCCTCTTAATTCAAAGTCTTCTCCGAGTTTGGTCTTTTACATTTTTTAACATCATGGAACAAAAATAATTCCACCATCTTTCTCTTCAGCAATACCTTACGTGAGAACACAACCTTTTATCCAAACTAGGACAAATTATAGGGTAAAGGGACATTAATAAAATAGTAGTATATAATAACAAATGAGACAACAAACTAGAACTGTCTTTGAAAATAAGCTATCGGGTCAGCCAAGTGGTGCCATGCTGGTGCCACGGTTGTCAATATAGCTCCAGTTCCCCATCTGTCCTATAACCAGTCTTCCATCTCCAGAGCATATACCTCCAGGCTGGCAGGTTAATTTCTGGGAGAGGAAGTTCATCTTGATATTCATAGCAGAAACCACACTGGAAAAATGTACTTAGAATAGAATTGTGATTTTTCTTCTTAATGCATACTAATTTTGATCCATCATAAGGAAAGGCACCCAAGATGGATACCCATGTCTCAATCCCTGACTCCATCAAATGTTTAAGATATTGACTATCTTATACTTTCACTTTCTAACATTCCATGACATACTCCCTGGAAGGAAAGTTAGTGGTTAGTTGTTTCTCTATATTATGGTCTCAAATCTGTAGCAAATAGGTCTAGTGGGGTTAGAAGATGACTATTGCTTTAAAAAGCACTGCACTGTAGCTGTTTGTAATCGCAACATTCTCCACCCCCAACATGTAGATAATGAAAGCTACTGTTCTCTTGGACAATGTTTAATAGCAAGTTAGGCCACAACAGATCCCTGGTAGCTTGTGCTAGGACCAAAGAGATTGGGCTCTCAAAAAATATTTTCTACTTTAATTTTATATGGTGTGAATGTCATCTGAGTAACTTTGTCTTTTGTTTGAAGCCAGATGGCCCAATGGGCCAAGTCACACAGGGAAAAAATTTATGAATCTGGTCATTAATGCACATTTGGTTCCTATAATAGCTGCATATAAAATGATTCAGTTGAAATCATTACTCATTTTTATCAGAGGGCCACACAGAGCTTTATTATACTTCTTATTTTTAAACTGACTGCTATTATAAATGAGATTTTACTACTTCCTAATCATCTTTTTCTGGTAAACTGCTACTCAATTTTCATTTTTCAAAATAAAATAACAATCAAAAATAATTGATTCATTGATGGAATGATAAAGGGATAGGTAAGAGAACTGATATATGACTAAGCTGGGACAATAAAGTCTTAGTGGTAGAATTTAAATGATGGATATATGGAGATTTATCCATTGTAAAATTCTTCTAACTTTTCTGAATGTTTAAAATTTTACATAATAAATTGAGAAATGATTACTTATTGTTTTCAATTAAAAGCCATGAAGTAAAGGTAATTTTTGTTGTGTTATCCTGTCTCTGACTCACAAGAGCCACTGAAAGTGATCAGAACAAAAGTTCCACGCACAGGAACATAGCACCAACTCTGGACTCTCACATTTGCCATACTCCACACAGTCCAGGTGGACTCATAGGAGCTGGCAGCTGACTTGGTTATCTTGGTCCCTTTAGAGGAGGCAGATTCCCTCTCCCCACACAAGAAATGTCATGATCCTGAAAGACATATCTAATGGTTCTTTTTACAAAGTTACAAAATCTCATGTTATCTCTGTGACTTGGTAGAGGAGAAAAAATAAATTGAAGCAAAATGAACATAGAGAAAGAGTAAGTTTGCAGCAGGAGGTGGATTATACAATCAGCTAACTTCTTTGTTCTATAACAAAATCTTTTAGCTGAAGGGTGTTTTTTGAGGTGAATGGGTATGAAGGAGAGAAAAGAGACAAGGACTGTCGGATCAAAGAATGGAGAGTCCTAACCTAAAGGATCCTAGCTGTGAACTTTATTGACACAGGCCCTCTAGTATCTAAAACATGTGGGCAGCAGCTGCAGATGATCTATCATCCCCACTCTACCATGCTGTCCCTTTATCCCTGTGTTCTTCTGAACAAAATAGATACCCTAATTTTAAAATGCACACTATCATGAGGACTACCTCAAAGAGAGAAAATAAATAAAAACAAAATTAAGGAATATAAGTTTAAAGCAGATAAATCATATGTTACAGGATTAATACCCAAAGAGACACAGAAATTCTTTATAAAATAATTGTCCATATTTTCAAAGTGTTCTAGTTAATATGTTTTATCAAAAACATGATCTCTAAGAATAGATGCAAGTATTCAAGTAAAAGGTAATAGCATATCAAAAGGTAAAAGCATTATAGATAAGCCATATTCAAAATAGCAAAAGGAGAATAAATTGGACTAGAATTAGATAAAGACCTGGGAGATAAATTTGAAACAATATTGACAGTATTGGGGGGGGAAACAAAATCAAATAATTCCAGATTAGGTGGTAGATATGGAGAACATTCAAAGATATGCAATGGTTATATATAAGTGATGTTATCAAGAACCAGTGAAAGAGAAAAAAGTATATTAAAATATAGAATGAGAAAATATAGGTAGAAAGAATGATCCTCGTTTGTAAGGGGAAACAGTACAGAATGTATGTCAGGAAAACTAATAAAAGCTTCCAAAAGTAATGCATTATAATATTGAAGAACAACAAAACAAATCACATATCTATATAAGCAGAAAAAGTAAGTCAGATGTTATTCTTGATGTAATATCTAACAGCAGAAGATAATTTCTCAGTGTTTACAAGGTTAAAAGGAAAGAAATTATGTAGAAAAAATAATTTATGCCTCACTTTGTACTTTGAATATAAAGTCAAAGAAGAAATCATCTCAGGTAAGCAAAATTTTAGGGAATATCTCTTGCCATTCCTGGTGTGAATGGCCAGAGCACTCAAGAATATGAAATTTAACCAACCAATAGGACTTAAATATTGAGAATAAAGAGATAAGAAAGGTAAAGGAGCACTGTTACTTTATATATATGTACATAATATATACTATATGCATAAAATATACATATATATGAATATAGATAATAGATAAAATCATTGACAATTATGGTGAAAAACTGAATATAAATTTTAAACCTTGAAAATAAAAAAATAACAAATTAACTAATGGAGGTGGAACACAAAATATTAAGTGTGCTAATTTTTGGATCCCTCATAGTAAGAATTAAGAAATAATATTTTCTATTACAGAATACATAGCTTTTAAAAGTACATACTGACTTTAACTTTTAAGTTCTTAACAATTTTTTTTTTACTTTTTTAATTTTAAAAGATATTTTAGAAATTAAGAGCTTGTCTTTTTTTTTTTTTTTTTTCTTTTGGTGGTGATAGTAGGGTTTGAACTGAGGGCTTTACACTTGCTAGGCTGGCTTGAGCCATGTGTCAGCCTTTTCTTCTCTGGTTAATTTTGAGATAAAGTCTCCTCTCTTTGCCCAGGCCAGCCTGTCCCATGATCCTCCTATCCACCATTGCTGGAATGACAGATGACCATTACCATACCTACCTTATTCCTATTGAGATGGGATGTCCCAAACTTTTTACCTAGACTGGCTTAGAATGGGGATCATCCCCATCCTCACCTCCCATGTAGATGGAATGGCAGACCACACCACCATGCCCAGCTATTGGTTGAGATGGGGTCTCACTAACTTTTTTTCTGGACTTGAACCCTGACCCTGAAGATCACATCTCCCAAGTAGCTAGGATTAAAGTCATGAGCTACCAGCAACCAGCAAAGACCTTGTTCACTGAAACATTATTTGAATTTCATCAACTCCTTCAACTTAACTTTTTTATCACTTGCATTCAAGTTGTCTTGCTTCTCATGAATAAACTAGAGCAGTATGAAATGCTGTTTACCAAGGAATAGCAATTATTTTTCAGAATTTTGGAGACTTGACTTCTTTATATTTCACTTTTTTGAATTGATTTTTTTAGAGTGTTTATCATTTTTTTCAAAAAAACATAGTCAAAGTTTTAAATATATATATATATATAGAGAGAGAGAGAGAGAGAGAGAGACCAAAGGCATAGGAATGACTTTGTGGCCAATTCTCTGATGTTTTCTTCTCTTTGGAAAGCTCATTTGTGCATGACCAGTAGCTTTGACTGGATGACCATCTGCGTTAGCCATTAAGATGGCAAAAATCACTGAAGTGATCAATTCCTTTTACTTTCTAGTAGCTTAAACACAAATTAACCAGTTAACTGAAAAACTTAGAAAACACTTGGAACATTTATGAGGAATTCCACATTTTATTGCCAATGCTGAAATTGTTTAGGTTTTTGCTTTTTGTAAATTTTAAGGGCTAACTTCAAATTCCTAGAGCAACAAGAACCTGAAGAATTACTCTTCCTAAGCATAGAGTTGCAGGTCATGAGAGTTGCCTGGAAGAGCCGGTATTTGAAGTATGATTCAAGTATTTGTAAACTGCATTACATTTTCACATGATGACCTCTTCACCAATATATTTGTGTAATTTTGATGTTAGTAGATTTTGTTTGTTAAGGTAGAAAAATGTGTTACTAGTAGGTAATTACTGTAAAGAGATTTAATTATTGATTTCTCCAACATAGCAGGCTTGACATTTTGTAGATATAATGAAGGAAACAATATACACTAACAGAATGAGAATGGAATAAATGCACATTTTAATGGAAGACATAATTCATTTTAATAGATATACAGTAATTATGCAGGGATTGTGACTGCGTTCTTCATAAATGATATCAACTATTTGAATTAAAATGATAGAACTCTAATATGTAAGAATATTATGAGGATATTTAGAACCCTAGCATTGGCGTAAGGATACATAAAAACTTCATGTTTACCAATATCTTTTTTGTCATCTCTCTCTTCATTACCCTTTATCAAAAGTCCATTTAAAGTATTTATGCTGGCTTGTGCTTCATTCTTCACCTAGAAAAACATTTCTGGTTTGCATATATAACCTAACAGCTATAAATAAATGCAGCTACTTCTCCTCCTTGAATTGAATGACTATATATTTTAAACTGAATGAAAAAGATCAGCTCAAGACTTCCAGAATTCTTAGTCTTTGCTAAGTTCTTGCTTTTCATTCTTGGTTTATCTGACTTTCTGATTTCTTGCTACTGTAAATGTTCAAAAAGAAATGCTTACATATCAAAAGGACTGTTCCAGTCTACAGAGTAACCTATGGTGGAAACATATTTTTGAGCTATATTTTGCATTGCATCCACAGTCATTGTATGAGACTCCCAAGAAACAATGCATCATTTAGTCACAGACACATGATTTTTTGACATAAAATTATATGACCAAGCTGGACAACCACCATATAAAGGAAGCTTTGTTTGAAATAATATTCAGCCACTTTTCTTATATTACAGCATGAAAACAATGGGGAAGGATTTGTCACCATTGAGTAATTCAAAGAACATATTAGAGATTCTTAAAAGAGTGCTCAAAATGAAGTTTCAGAACTATCCTGGGTCATAAAAAACAACAAAGAACCTAAGAAAAAAGTTAGAAATAGAAAAACTGGAAAAAAATCTAAAGATAAAATGAAGAAGATGACAAAGATAAAAAGTAAAATAATAGATAAGAAAATGTAAAAATATTTTCAAATTGGTTAATAACTCCAAGTAGGTTTTTGGAAATATAAAGAAGGAAGAAAACACAAATGCACAAAATTAAAGATGGCATAAAGGAAATGAGTTACATTGGAAATTAAAAAGATAAAATAGCACTTCATAAATCTCTACAAAAATACATTTAACATTTCTCAAATTTTTAGAAAAAAAAAGTAACAAAAAAGATGAAACTTCAGTCAATGAAAATTATTTAGCAAATTATTTTAAAAGTATAGCAAAAAAGAGATATCCAAACTCAATTTTCAATTGGGAATTCTAACCTTTCAAAACAGAATTCTCTATGTGCTACCCAAGGCACATAGAGAAACAGAAAAAGAATATAAGCTTTCAAGTAAGAAAGACAACATGACATGTAACAGAAATTTTCTAAAGATGACAAAATGCAGTATTCTAATTACAATCTTATTTTATATAATTATATTTATTAACATTGAGGTAACATATTAAACTTTGCAAACAGAATACTACTACATTAAATAATTTTACCTAATAAACAGAGAATATACATTTTCTAAATGTATCTAGCATCAAATTTAATACTAACACTTTAGAAACTTTATATTAATATGAAAAATAAGATAGTAATGCCTAGTATCTCCACCATTAACATTCTAGAAATAGCATGTGTAATTCAACTTGAAAAGTAAAAACTAAAGGTGTAGGTATTTGTAAGGAGGAAACAAAAATTATTGTTATTGCTACTTATACAGTAACTAAGAAACCCAATGAAATCAGTTTAAAAAATTATGAAAGAACTGACTCATATGTAAAAGTAATTAGGAATGAAATCATCAGCTTTGAATTTTCATCTTTGCTCTTTGGCCACTTTAACAATACATAGAAAAGAGATGTCTCAATCTGTTTGTATTAGTTTTATTAAGTATTGTTTTTATTGTTAATTTTATTTCCTCTGTATTTATTATCTCTCCATTGTTATTTTTAATGTTTTATGTTCTATATTTTTGTTTTTATTGCTCTTAACATTTTAAAAATATTGACTTACAAGTTTATTCTACTATTCTCTTTATTTCTAACTAAAAAAAAGTATTCCTTGTCACCTTTCTTTTGTTTTGCATAGATATATTCAGCTTTTGTTTTTCCAAATTCTTCACTTTGATTCTTAATGGTCTCCATTGTCCAGGACATTTTTGGAATTTCCTGTTTAGGCATTTTTTTTTTTTAGAATTAACATAGTAAAGAAACATTGCAATTTTTTTTTTTTTTGTCATTTCTTTTTCGGTGCTGGGATTGAACCCAGGACCTCGCACATGTCAGGTGAGCACTCTACCACTGAACTACATCCCTACTCACATTGTAGTATTTTTAATGGCAACAAATATTCATTTATTTATTTCCATTGAATAATAGTTTTTAAAAAGGTTACTATTTGTCTAAACAAAAAAAAGTATACACTGGTTGACCAAGATAGATGATGCCAATCTGTGTGAAAAGTATTGTGTTATGGCTGGAGGCGTAGCTCAGTGATAGGACTCTTACCTACTATTCACAATGCCGTGAATTTGATGTGTAGCATTGAAAAAGAAACTGTGTATCACTATGAAGTAAATGGAATATTGTATCTTGTGGGAAATTAAGACATATATATAGAGAGAGAGATATTAAAATTAGTTATTTTGTTATTGTTTTAATTATGTAAATTTATAGGGTACAATATGATAATTTGATACATGTATGAAGTGTGTAATAATGGAACCAGAGGAGTTAACATTTCTATCTCCTTATACACTTAAAAAATGTTTTGACTAACACATAATAATTATAAATAGTTACAAAATACAATGTGGTATAATATATCCTGATCAAATCAGGATAATTAACATTTCCATCTCCTTACCATTACTTTGTGTTTGGAGGATTCAATTTCTTTTTATGTAGTTATTCATAAAATATGTAACAGGTCATTGTGAAGTACAGTCCCCCCCCTCTGCTGTTCAGTAGAACACTAGAAATTTTATTTCTATCTGTGTCAAGACAAATACTTAAGAGAATCTGTTCAAGTCTCTTTTCAGTAGTTAGCATTCATTCAGATACATAAGTGTTTTCTTTTTTGCATATATAATTGCAGGTATCAGAGAGGCAGGTAAATATATGTGGAAGACATATAAATTGGTAGCTTTGTACACAAGTAAAAAGCAGTTGGAAAATGCAATGGGATGAAAAAAAACATTCATAATAGCAACCAAAGTATAAAATACCTAACATTAAAGTTAACCGGAAATGTGAAGGACCTATATGAATAAACTGGAAAATCTAGCGTTAACATAAAAAGGCTTTATAAAATTAGAGATGTAGTGCTTTATAAGAATCAATAATCTTGCACATTGTCAATGCTCAATTTATTAAACTATAAATTTGATGCATTAATATTTTTTCCAAATTTTTTTTTGTACTTGACAAAATAATATAAAGTTTACTATGAAAAGTAACTATGAAAATTACCTTGAAATTTTTCAAAAAGAAAAACAAATGATTTGGAAAGAGAACTATCCAGTATAATAAGAAGGGCCAATAAAGCTGTGTTAATTAAAACAGCTAGACGCTAGAGGACCAGTAGATTATAAGGGAATGGGTCCCCAGTTCTCCAGACCCAGAGGTCATGGTGGCATTGGGAAAAGGGAGCTTATTCTCTAAACAATGCTGCTACAAGAGACTAACTCTGAAAAAACAAAACTGGATTACATTCTCATTTCTTTTATGAAAATAAATTATGAAGAATAAAAATTAAACCACAACAGTTTGAAGAAAAAAATGAATTGGTAGGTCTTCCCATTCAGAACACAATCCATAGAATGAAGGGATGAAAACATTAACAAATCTGTAAAGTTCTGACCAACTATAAAACATCCTGGCCGTGATAAAAACTACAGCATAGGTGGGGCATGGTGGTACAGTCCAGGTACCCAGCTATACAGAAAGCAGAGATAGGACAATCTTTCCCAATGAAAATGTGAGACCCTCTCTGAAAAATTACAACAACAAAAAGGGGCATAGGGCTTGGCTTAGGCGGTAGAACACTTAACTTGACTAGGAAGTTTGAGGCCCTTAGTTCAAGCTTCAGTACCGCAAATAAATAAATAAATAAATAAATGCAGTATAAACATGTGGCAGATAGAGACCAATTTTCTTTTTCCTTCCACACAAATTTTTTAGGTACACACTGTGTGCCATACCAGGGAAGAAGCCGGACAAGGTAACAATTCACAAAGCAGCTATGGCCTTGTCCCTTGGACCTCTGTCTAGCAGAGGTGCACAATCAATAAATGGCCCAGTGAAAGGCCTGGTGCTATGAAGTGAAGTGGAGAGTGGATGGTCAGGGCTTCTCTGAGGCAGTGGCAGGGAGGGTGGGAAGGCCCTCAGGAGGGCAGTGGGAGTCCAGGGCAAGAAGTCACTGGTAAGCTAGAGTAGGAGGACTGTGGCCAGTTCCCATTGACAGGCCCCTGGCCACAGCATGGGGACAGATAGGGCCTGTCCTGTAGGGCGAGTGGAGGCTGCCATAGAGGACCAGGCACAGGACAATAGCCCTTCTCTTATACGGAGCAACATCGGCCTGCAGACCCCCTCAGAGCCCTTCGCCAATTTTCTTAATTTAAAAAAAACCCTACAAACCAGTAAGGACAAACTATACTTAACCCAAAGAAATAATTAATAGAAAAGTTGCTGAGAAAGATACACAAATGGCCAAAAAATATAAGAAAATTATCATCTTGGTCCTCACAATTGAAAATGCAAATCAAAAAAATGAGATGCCCTGTTTTAACCCCTCAGATTAGTAACAGTTAAATTTTATATTAGCTAGTCAATAAGGATTAAAAAAAAATACATACTGTTGGCCAAAATTGTTGTTTGGAGTGTAAACCGGCATAACCTCTTTTGCACATTTGGGTCAAAATGCACCGAAATATAAAATACACATTTCCTTATAACTTTGAATTACCTGTGCTAGGAACTTATTTAATAAAATACACATGTTTTCCAAAGCGCAACAGCAAGAATGTTCACTGTAAAATAAACTGAATATACACGAAGAGACCAGGTTGAACCGTTAAGGCATATGGCATGTCCAATCAAAAGCTATACAGTCTTTTAAAACATGAAGTGTATTTTTAAGTGAGGTTATGGAAAGACATATAAGATAAATAATGAAGCTTGAGAATTAAAGCAATAATCACATGTGTATAATGTGGTTCCTTTGGTATAAAGAACAGAATATATATGTGCTTGTTTTATGATTAAAGTATATGTAGAAAGTCAAAATAACTTAATTCTGATTGCCTCTTTGTAGAACCGTGGTTCTCAAATTTAATGTGTATCAGAATTACCAAAGGGCTTGTTAAGCCCCAAAACACTAGGCCCCACCCACAGAGTTTTCCATTCAGTGCATCTAGGAGAAGTCTAAGAATTTCTAACAATTTCCTAGGTGATGTAGAACACTATGAGAACTATTGATGAAAAAAAAAACTATGCTTCTCACTTGATATCTTGCTGCTCATTTTTAAAATGTGTGTGTATACATGCCTTTTATTTTTTTAAGATTAAAGGCAAAGATTTGAGTTATGAGATTCTGGGACATTTAATTTTCTTCTTTATACTTTAACTTATTTTTTAAAGCCAAATTTTTTAATTCTGTCAAATAAAATCAAATCCACTGCTTTTAGTTATTACTTCATTTTTTGTTATTCATTTCCTTAAAAATGAGTTTTGTGAATACATACCAAATTATCCATTAATTTATTGATAGACACCTAGGTTGATTCTATACTTTGATTATTATGAACAGTGCTGCACTAAATATAGGACCATAGTATCATATACGCATGTGTATAAGTGGAAAATGAAACTTGTTGAAACTAGTCCATGAGTGGGGGTTGGTGGGGATAAAGGAGAATGCTGGAAGTGGTGAATTCCACATGATATATTAATATATCATGTTGATATCGATATTTAATATATTGTAGGAACTTTTGCAAATGCCACCATGTACCCCCATCCAGCACAACAATAAAAGAAAGAAGGAGATGTAGATAACTCTTCAACAGATTGACTTCCTTTCTTTTGGATACATACCCAGTAGCAGAATTGTATATACACATACAATATATGTGTGTATATATATATATATATATATATATATACACATATACAATGTATATATAACATAATATTATTCAGCCATAAAAATGAAATCCTTTCATTTGCAGCTACATGGATGTGCCAGGAGGACATTATATAAAGTGAAACAAGTCAGACACATAAAGAGCAATACTGCATATTATCACTTATGTGTGCAAAAAAATTGATCTCACAGAAGTAGAAAAATTAGGGGCTATAAAGGAGGATTAAGAGGGAGGTGAAGAGATGTTTAGCAGATACATGAAGGCAGTTGGAAGGAAAACTAATTTCTACTGTTTGATAGCAAATCAGGGTAACTAAGATTAATAACAATTAATTTTGTATCTCAAAATATGTAGTAGAGAGGATTTTGAATATTCCCAACACAAAAAAATAGCAAATGTTTGAGGTGATGAATAAGCAATTACCCTGATCTGATTATAACATATATGTACATTTAATGAAAAATAGCATTATATACCATAAATATATACAGTAATTATATGTCAATTAAAATTTAAAAATAGACAGTGAAATACTAAATCTTTACTGAATTTATCCCTCCTAGATATATTCTTGTGCCCCAATTTGAACTCACAATTTAAGGTGACTTGGACGGTACTCCAAGAAGCAAAAATAGTTTGAACACTGTCTTTTATAATACTTTAGTGCCAAGTTAATATATAAGATAATAAAACATTAAAGAACCATAGCTATGTCCTCTAAAGTGGGAATGACAAATGTGCAGCAAGCAATCCATGAAATGGTACCATTTAAGATGACAGACAAGACGGCAACTCCCAAGGAAGACTTGTGGTGGTAGGATATGCCATCCTAGTTGTATTTCTGTTAATTCATCTTTATGACCATATTGCCTCTTCTGGTTTTGAATTTAATAAATGTTTAGGACAATAACCACAACAGCAACAACAAAAGAGTTGTCCCATTCTATCCTTTTTCTTTTAACAGATGATATTCCCATTGCCTTCTCTTTGTATTATTTTTGTTCTGTTTATACATTTTTTCATAACTTCAGTGTTCATTATATAGTCTCCCTTAGGAGCAGTGAATAATATATGGGAATAAATATGAAATAGCTAAAACCTTGAATTTCTGTCTCACCAACCGTCATATCTTCAGCTGAGGCAGAAAACCTGAGCAAACAGGCATTGCACTAGACCATGTCAGCAGCAAAGCAGGCTATGGTCGGGTTACAAGGGAATGAGTTCCTCTTTTTTGTTTTCCATACCAAGGCCATTTTTTCCCTTTTTCCCTAGAGATCAAATTTAGTGGTTCATTAGCTATTCTGGCTGATCTCAGCTTCTGCTGTTGCATTCGCTTGTGTTCCAGCCCTCCATCCCAGTGGTTTGATAGAACAAGGTTAATACTGGCAATAATGGTCAGAAACAAATTGATTGCAAGTAGGGAAGATAAAGCTTGTCTGTCACCATCTCCTTATGGCCTCAAGTTAAACAGGGAGATACAGCAACTGAAACCTTAGAATTCTTTCTTCCCTGACCTCTGTTACAGAGAACACTATTTCTCTCAAACTATATGTCTGTGAGCCTTATTAGTTATGACCAGATAGACTGATAGGCACATCATTTAAAAGGGCTAAACCCATCCAGAACTAGCTCCTCTGAGTGCTAATTAAATGCACTTCCCCTTTCTTACCCCAGTTCTTACCAGCCTACCATTATTAAATTTAACAAGCATTTTATGATCATCTCTTATATGCTAGGTATGTATTAAGAAAGCATCTCCTTGATGCACAATTCTAGAAGTTGCCATTCATACAGATTTTGATGTAAAAGAAGGAAGTTGTACAATAACAACCTGTACAGTTGTACAAGGCACAAAGCTAGGTCACAGAAAGGAGACAGTCATCATGATGAATTATAAAACATCACTTGTGCCCTTTTAGAACTCATACTTAGGTGAAGGACTGGAGGGCGGAGGGTATAAAAGTGTATCTTACTTTAACCCATAACTTGGGTTGTATGTATGTCACTGCAGAGATCAGTGACATGATCAGCAAAGAGGGGGCAATGAGTTGTGATTGCAGTAGGGTGCAGACAGAATTCAAAAATTTCTTCAAAAGGATGGCATTTGAGTTGGATGTTTCAGAATGAGTCATATTCTGATCTCAAGGAAGTGGAGGTTAGGGAAGACTAGTTGGGAACAGCAAGAATGTCACTGTTGCCCATCATTGTCTGGGATAAATGCTAACTGAGAATAATTTGAATCCTTTCTCTTGTAATTTAGAGGACACAAACCGTGGTTTCTTGCTCAGTGAAAGGCCATTCTTCTCTAAATTGTTTAATCTTCAGTCCCAATTTATTAATATATAAGTGGCTTGTCTTGTGAGTCTGAGCAGTCACTGGCATTGTATGGGGAATGCATTTCCATGACATTATAAGAATGTCAAGTTGTCTTTCAAAACTGCACATAAATAAAAGGCTCACCAATGCCTGGGCTATCTCTGAGTGCTGACTGTGGGAACATCCGCTGATGGCATTCGCTATACTGTATGCACACAATTCAATCAGCCCAGAGGGCCTCTTGTCCACAAAAGGCTGGACAGTCCTTACCTCTCACTCATAATGCCACATTAGCATTTCTATTCTTATGCTCTGTGGTCATAAGAGGCTGGGAGATCTTTGGAGAAACATTTCTCAACCTGTACACACAAAAGGAGTGCTTTCGAGCCCTGTGAAGGGCAACATCTCACTTGGGGGACTGCCTGTTAAAAGACTCCATATTGCACCCCAACACCTCTAGAGACAGAAAGTGAAGCTATCTGGAAGGCAGAAATAGACATAAATATTCACAGAAGGAGGTCATGAGAAGTAATATAAGAAAATAATACACGCACACACATCTCTTCAATGTGGTCCACGGTGGCCCATATTGACATTCAGGAAGTCTGTCCTCTTTAATCCCTGGTGCTGTACTTCCCATTAAAGTGAAAAGCAGATGGACACACCTGAGGCTCAGGCCAGTTTGAACTGGGCAGTTTAAAATTTTTTGAATTTCCTTACCACAAAAAAAAACATTTTAAGGGTCTTTTCGTCTTTTTCGTCTTGATCTACACATTGGCTGAAAAATTGTACCTTTCCAAAACTTTGTGTATGGCATGATAAATAATTTTGATTATGCAAATAAAGAAATTGCTTAATATTAGCAATGGGTGGAAGGGTGGGATCTGTGGATAGATATGCATGGTATACCAATTGGAAAAATCATCTCTCTTTACTTACCTTAGTTTCTTCACGTGAGAAACAGGGATTATTGTAAAGTTTATGAGGTCGCATAAACAGAGTGCCAGCATTTGGAAAATGCTCAATAATACTCAGATAAAATTATCTCTCCTAAATTCCTTTTGTGTCACATGTAGCTAAACATAACTTTTAAATAATGTAAAATGATTGTTGTTAACAGTGGGAATGGATATGACTCCAGCCACAAGGAAGCAAATTTGATCTTTTGCATAGCATATAGTATCCCTTCAAGGCTGAGTTCACTTTTTGAGATATTCTTTTTTGATATATTGAAAATGACTTACAGCACTTTCCTAGCAAGCACAAGCCACTGGCTCAAATCCCAGTACCGCCAAAAAAATGTGATAATGACTTACAGATTTGTATGCCTATTGCATGATGTTGGAATACATTTGACTGTAATTAACAGTGTCCTAATAATTAGTACATTTTCTTACATCAAGATAGAAGGTTTCTGTCTTTGATTCAGGTGCTCAAAAAAGTCCCTGAAGAACCAGCTGTCATTTTCTTCTAGCAGCCCAATCTTCTGAGCTGCAATCTGTGTGCTAGTTACCCCATGGTCACAAAGTAGCTGTGCTACCCAGAACTCCTGCCAGCATTACAGGCCTAAAGAAGGGATATAAGGTCATCCCTAGAGATTATCATTTTGATTCATAAAGCAAAAGCTTTCCAAACCCTGTAGGGTTTTCATATCTTATTAGCTAGAGCTGCCATGAAGCCACACACAGCTGCAGGGGGCCCTGAAACAGCAGGTGACAGGGTTGTCCTGGAGGACTAATCATAATCTATCAGCTAAGGCTGTTGTGTACCCTCAAAACAATCAGGGTTCTGTTAGCATAAAGTAGTGGTTCTCAAATTTTCAGTGAGCGTCAACATCTCCTTAAGGGTTTATTAAACTAAAATTCCTGATTCCTACTCACAGAGTTGCTTATTTGTAGGTGAGGAGTAGGGTGAGGAGTAGAAACTTGTATTTCTAATAAGTTCCTAAGTGATGCTGGTGTAGGGACCTCACTTTGAGAACACCTGAGTAAAGCCACAAGCATTTACAGCAAAGGGTCAGGTGCAAATACGTTATGCTTCATAATTCATACAAAGTTCTTATCACACATGTGGCACAAAAGCAGCCATAGACAATACAAGAGCAGCTAATAGATACAATAAATGATAATAACTATGTTTCAACAAAATTTTATTTACAAAAACAGATGTGAACTGGTTTTGATACAAGAGTGATGTGAACAGATTTGGGGTAGTGTTCCAGTTATTATGGCAGCATAGCAAACCTTTCCATTTTCTGTTTGTAGAGTCAGCAGATCATGAAAGAACACAAGAGTGATGACTCTTCCCAGCCTCACAATGTCTGGGGCTTCATTTGGGAAGATTTGAATGACTGGGGTTACCTTGAGTACTTAAACTATAATCATCTGAAGGGTCCTTATTCACATGTCTGGCACCTGGGATGGGATGACTAAGAGACACATTCTGCCCTGTCTATGGACCAGAACACCACATGTTGCCGATCCTTGTGACTGAGATTCTCACAGCATAGTGACTGAGTTCTGAGGGTGACATTTTCAAGGACACCTAGAAGAAGTTCATGATCTTCAATTACCTGGCCTTGAAAATCTTAAGCATCATTTGCATCTTATTCTACTGGTGACAAGTGAGTTACAAACCCACCCACTTTGATGATGGAACAAGAGAATCACATTATAGAAGGACCTATAGGATGGGAGGTGTGTTGTGGCCATCTTTAGAAAGTACCTTTCTCCCATAATCAGACACATACCAATGTCTATTGCACCCTCTCTGAAAGGCTCCTCAAGTCCTCACTAGAAGCTTTTGTCCTCACATCAGAGCATGGAATGTGGGTCCAGCCAAGTACCATACAGGAACAGTTCTGTGGATGATCACTAAGTCTGACCTGGCTAACTTCATTGTTTGTCAAGTCAGTGAGGTCTTATTGATTTCCTGTTTTAGCAGAACCTTGGCCAGCTCTGAAGGGCAGAATCAAAACAAATGAACAAAGAAAGAAATCCTGAATTAGGTATTATCCATCATTCAACATCATCATTTAACTAAGGCCTTGAATGTCTTTTGTATATAACAGCAACGCCAAGAGCTGCCAAGTTCAAGGTATCACACATCTACATACATACACATCCTCAAAGAGCATATGATCTTTGAGGGAAATTGCATCTTTAAAAAATAATAAAGATCTATAGAAAGGTGTGCATGATGTTCTAGAAGAAACACATTTTGATGGCTTTAAAATGAGATTGAGATTCTTCTCAGCTTGGTAGCAAAAAAAAGCACCCCACTGGAGAGATTTATTAATTTGAACCTTGAAAGATAAAATAAAAGGGATTAATGATAAAAAGGAGAAAGTGTGTTACAGGCAAGAAGTGCCTTATGATGCAAGAGTGGGAGAGAATAGGCTTCCTTGGGTTTGGAGAATAAATAATTATGAGAGAAGCAAAGCAGTGCTTATTCAGAATGGGAGACAGCATGGAAAACAGCAATGGTCACTGTGTTGAAGGGGCTTCTAAATAATATCCAATCATTTGGAGACTTCCCATGCTGGCGTGTCCGGGATATCAGCCCTACTGCTCTATCCTCCTTTTCCAATAGCTATCTGTTCTAAGAACCATCTAACTATCTGTTCTAAGAACCATCTAGCTATCTGTTCTAAGAACCATCTGTTCTAGTGAGTTCAGAGTCTACTTGTCCTGATTACACCAGTCGTAATAAACCACACTTTTCTTGGTTTTTTATTTATTTATTTGTATTTTTATCATTTTTACATTTACTCACATGTGTATACATTATTTGGGCCACCTCCCCCCACCCTCTCAGCTTCCAGGTAGAGCTAGACCAGACTTTTCAATCTTTCACACTCAACAAAGTCCATTATACTGGATTTTAGCATAGCAATATAAATGGCACATACAGAAAACAACAGCAAACATTCAAGTAAAAACAAAAGATAAGAACTGGAGGTGTCTGCCTAGCAAGTAGGGATTTGAATCCCTAAATTCAAATCCCAATACCAAAAATGACAACAAAAAATGAACTTTCCCTATAGCACATGCACATTGAGGTTTTTTGGTTTTTTGCAGTATTATTAGGGTTTGCACTCAAGGCCTCACACTTGCTAGACAAGCACCATATCAATTTAGTCAAGCCTCCAGTCCCTTTTGCTTTCAGTTATTTCTTAGATCAGTTCTCATGCGTTTAGCCCGGGTTGGCCTTAGACCATGATCTTCCTTTCTGTGACTCTGTGTAGCTTGAATTAAAGATATGTGCCACCTCACTTGGCTGGTTATTTCTTGTGATGAAGTCTTGCTAACTTTTTTTTTTTCTCATGAGCGCCCTTGAGCCTCAATCCTCCTATCTCTGCTTTGTAAGTAGCTGGGATTACAGGCATGGGTACTGTGTCGATTATTTTTTTTTTCTTTTATTATTCATATGTGCATACAAGGGTTGGGGCATTTCTCCCCCCTGCCCTCACCACCCCCTTAACACCCACTCCGCCCCCTCCCTCTCCCCCCCCAATACCCAGCAGAAACTATTTTGCCCTTATTTCTAATTTTGTTGTAGAGAGAGTATAAGCAATAATAGGAAGGAACAAGGGTTTTTGCTGGTTGAGATAAGGATAGCTATACAGGGAGTTGACTCACATTAATTTCCTGTGCATGTGTGTTATTTTCTAGGTTAATTCTTTTTGATCTAACCTTTTCTCTAGTACCTGTTCCCCTTTTCCTATTGGCCTCAGTTGCTTTTAAGGTATCTGCTTTAGTTTCTCTGAATTAAGGGCAACAAATGCTAGCTAATTTTTTAGGTGTCTTACCTATCCTCACCCCTTCCTTGTGTGCTCTCGCTTTTATCATGTGCTCAAAGTCCAGTCCAATTGTTGTGTTTGCCCTTGATCTAATGTCCACATATGAGGGAGAACATACGATTTTTGGTCTTTTGGGACAGGCTAACTTCACTCAGAATGATGTTCTCCAATTCCATCCATTTACCAGCGAATGATAACATTTCATTCTTCTTCATGGCTGCATAAAATTCCATTGTGTATAGATACCACATTTTCTTAATCCATTCGTCAGTGGTGGGGCATCTTGGCTGTTTCCATAACTTGGCTATTGTGAATAGTGCCGCAATAAACATGGGTGTGCAGGTGCCTCTGAGTAACCTGTGTCACAGTCTTTTGGGTATATCCCCAAGAGTGGTATTGCTGGATCAAATGGTAGATCAATGTCTAACTTTTTAAGTAGCCTCCAAATTTTTTTCCAGAGTGGTTGTACTAATTTACATTCCCACCAACAGTGCAAGAGGGTTCCTTTTTCCCGCATCCTTGCCAACACCTGTTGTTAGTGGTGTTGCTAATGATGGCTATTCTAACAGGGGTGAGGTGGAATCTTAGTGTGGTTTTAATTTGCATTTCCTTTATTGCTAGAGATGGTGAGCATTTTTTCATGTGTTTTTTGGCCATTTGAATTTCTTCTTTTGAGAAAGTTCTGTTTAGTCCACTTGCCAATTTCTTTATTGGTTCATTAGTTTTGGGAGAATTTAGTTTTTTAAGTTCCCTATATATTCTGGTTATCAGTCCTTTGTCTGATGTATAGTTGGCAAATATTTTCTCCCACTCTGTGGGTGTTCTCTTCAGTTTAGAGACCATTTCTTTGGATGAACAGAAGCTTTTTAGTTTTATGAGGTCCCATTTATCTATGCTATCTCTTAGTTGCTGTGCTGCTGGGGTTTCATTGAGAAAGTTCTTACCTATACCTACTAACTCCAGAGTATTTCCTACTCTTTCTTGTATCAACTTTAGAGTTTGTGGTCTGATACTAAGATCCTTGATCCATTTTGAGTTAATCTTGGTATAGGGTGATATACATGGATCTAGTTTCAGTTTTTTGCAGACTGCTAACCAGTTTTCCCAGCAGTTTTTGTTGAAGAGGCTGCTATTTCTCCATCGTATATTTTTAGCTTCTTTGTCAAAGACAAGTTGGTTATAGTTATGTGGCTTCATATCTGGGTCCTCTATTCTGTTCCACTGGTCTTCATGTCTGTTTTTGTGCCTGTACCATGCTGTTTTTATTGTTATTGCTTTGTAATATAGTTTGAAGTCAGGTATTGTGATACCTCCTGCATTGTTCTTTTGACTGAGTATTGCTTGGGTATTCATGGCCTCTTGTGTTTCCATATAAATTTAATGGTAGATTTTTCAATCTCTTTAATGAATGTCATTGGAATTTTGATGGGAATTGCATTAAACATGTAGATTACTTTTGGGAGTATCAACATTTTTACTATGTTGATTCTACCAATCCATGAATATGGGAGATCTCTCCACTTTCTATAGTCTTCCTCAATCTCTTTCTTCAGAAGTGTATAGTTTTCCTTGTAGAGGTCTTTCACACCTTTTGTTAGGTTTACACCTAGGTATTTGATTTTTTTTGAGGTTATTGTAAATGGAATTCTTTTCATACATTCTTTTTCAGTTTGCTCATTGTTAGTGTATAGAAATGCTAATGATTTTTCTATGTTGATTTTATATCCTGCTACCTTGCTATAGCTATTGATGGTGTCTAGAAGCTTCTGAGTAGAGTTTTTGGGTCTTTAAGGTATAGGATCATGTTGTCTGCAAATAGGGATATTTTGACAGTCTTTACGTATTTGTATTCCTTTTATTCCTTCTTCTTGCCTAATTGCTCTGGCTAGGAATTCCAGTCCTATGTTGAATAGGAGTGGGGATAGTGGGCATCCTTGTCTAGCTCCTGATTTTAGAGAGAATGGTTTCAGTTTTTCTCCATTAAGTATAATGCTGGCTGTAGGTTTGTCATACAGCTTTTATAATGTTGAAGTACTTTCCTTCTATTCCTAGTTTTCTTAGAGCTTTTATCATGAAATGATGTTGGATCTTATCAAAGGCTTTTTCTGCATCTATTGAGATGATCAAGTGGTTTTTGTCTTTGCTTCTGTTAATGTGGTTTATTACGTTTATTGATTTTTGTATGTTGAACCACCCCTGCATCCCTGGGATGAAGCCTACTTGGTCGTGGTGAATAATCTTTTTGATGTGTTGTTTAAATCGGTTTGCCATTATTTTTTTGAGGATTGTTGCATCAATGTTCATTAAGGAGATTGGCCTATAGATCTCCTTTTTGGAGGTGTCTTTGCCTGGTTTTGGGATAAGTGTAATACTGGCTTCATAAAATGTGTTCAGCAGTTTTCCTTCGCTTTCTATTTCATGGAACAGTTTAAGGAGGGTTGGTATCAGTTCTTTAAAGGTCTGATAGAATTCAGCAGAGAATCCATCAGGTCCTGGACTTTTCTTTTTGGGGAGACTCTTGATTGCTGCTTCAATTTCATTTTGTGTTATAGGTCTATTCAGGTGATTAATTTCCTCTTGGTTCAGTTTTGGATGATCATATGTATCTAGAAATCTGTCCATTTCTTTAAGATTTTCAAATTTATTTGAATATAGGTTCTCAAAATAGTCTCTGATGATTTCCTGGACTTCCATGGTGTTTGTTGTTATCTTCCCTTTTGCATTCCTGACTCTACTAATTTGGGTTTATTCTCTCCTCATTTTAGACAGGTTTGCCAGGGGTCTATTGATCTTGTTTATTTTTTCAAAGAACCAACTTTTTGTTTCGTTAATTCTTTCTGTGGTTTTTTTGGTTTCTATTTCATTGATTTCAGCTCTTATTTTTATTATTTCTCTCCTTCTATTTGTTTTGGGATTTGCTTGTTCTTCTTTTTCTAGGAGTTTGAGATGTAGCATTAGGTCATTGATTTGGGATCTTTCAGTCTTTTTAATATGTGCACTCATGGCTATAAACTTTCCTCTCAGGACTGCCTTAGCTGTGTCCCATAGGTTCCGGTAGGTTGTGTTTTCATTTTCATTGACTTCCAGGAACTGTTTAATTTCCTCTTTTATTTCATCGATGATCCATTCTTCATTAAATAATGAGATATTTAGTTTCCAGCTGTTTGCATGTTTTTTGTCTTTACTTTTGTTGTTGAGTTCTAACTTTTACTGCATTGTGATCAGATAGTATGCATGGTATAATTTCTATTTTCTTATATTTGCTGAGGCTTGCTTTGTGCCCTAGGATATGATCTATTTTGGAGAAGGTTCCATGGGCTGCTGAGAAGAATGTATATTGTGTAGAGGTTGGATGAAATGTTCTGTAGACATCAACTAGGTCCATTTGATCTATTGCATATTTTAGATCTTGGATTTCTTTATTGAGTTTTTGTTTGGATGACCTATCTATTGATGAAAATGGGGTGTTAAAGTCTCCCACAACCACTGTGTTGGCGTTTATATATGCTTTTAGGTCTTTCAGAGTATGTTTGATGAAATTGGGTGCATTGACATTGGGTGCATACAGATTGATGATTATTATTTCCTTTTGGTCTATTTCCCCTTTTATTAGTATGGAATGTCCTTCTTTATCTCATTTGATCAATGTAGGTTTGAAGTCTACTTTGTCAGAGATAAGTATTGCTACTCCTGCTGTTTTTGCAGGCCATTGGCTTGGTAAATCTTCTTCCAGCCTTTCATCCTAAGCTTATGCTTATTTCTGTTGGTGAGATGGGTCTCCTGTAAGCAACAAATTGTTGGATCTTCCTTTTTAATCCATTTCATCAAACGGTGTCTTTTGATGGTTGAATTAAGTCCATTAACATTAAGTGTCAGTACTGATAGGTATGTGGTGATTCCTGTCATTTAGTTGTTTTAGTTGTTTGAAGTTTTGATTGTGTGTACCTAAGTTGAGGTTACTCTCTACTGTCTTGCTTTTTCTTTTCCTGTGGTTTGGTGCTGCCTGTCTTTTCATGGTTAAGTTGGGTTTCACTTTCTGTGTGCAGAATCCCTTGTGGAATCTTTTGTAGTGGTGGCTTTGTGGTCTCATATTGTTTTAATTTCTGCTTATCACGGAAGACTTTTATTGCTCCATCTATTTTGAATGATAGTTTTGCTGGGTAGAGTATCCTGGGGTTGAAGTTATTTTCATTCAGTGTCCAGAGGATCTCACCCCACGCTCTTCTTGCTTTTAATGTTTCTGTTGAGAAGTCTGCTGTGATTTTGATGGGTTTACCTTTGTATGTTACTTGTTTCTTCTCTCTTATAGCCTTCAATATTCTTTCCTTAGTTTCTGAACTTGTTGTTTTAATGATGATATGTCGTGGGGTAGTTCTATTTTGATCTGGTCTGTTTGGTGTCCTGGAGGCCTCTTGCATCTGTATGGGAATACCTTTCTCTAGATTTGGGAAATTTTCCATTATCATTTTGTTGAATATATTACGCATTCCCTTCGCTTGCACCTCTTCTCCTTCTTCGACGCCCATGATTCTCAAGTTTGGTCTTTTGATGGAGTCAGTGAGTTCTTCCATTTTCTTTTCACAGGTCTTGAGTTGTTTAATTAGTAGTTCTTCAGTTTTTCCTTTAATTACCATTTCATCTTCAAGTTCTGAGATTCTGTCTTCTGTTTGTTCTATTCTGCTGGATTGGCCTTCCGTTTTGTTTTGCAGTTCTGTTTCATTCTTTTTTCTGAGATTTTCCATATCCTGGGTGGTTTCCTCTTTAATGTTTCTATTTTTGTCCTGAGTTCATTTATCTGTTTATTCATTGTGTTCTCTGTTTCACTTTGGTGTTTATACAGTGCTTCTATGGTTTCCTTTATTTCTTCTTTTGCCTTTTCAAATTCTCTATTTTTGTTGTCTTGGAATTTCCAGAGTGTCTCCTGTACATTTTGGTTGACCCTACCCAGTATCATCTCTATAAAATTCTCATTGAGTACCTGTAGTATATCTTCTTTTAAATTATTGTTGTGGGCTTCATTGGGTCCTTTGGCATAGTTTATCTTCATTTTGTTGGAGTCTGGATCTGAGTTTCTGTTTTCTTCATTCCCCTCTGGTTCCTTTACTAATTTTTTGCTGTGGGGAAACTGGTTTCCCTGTTTTTTCTGTCTTCCCATCATTGTCTTTGGTGTTATTACTGTCCCTGTACTGTGTGCAATTAAATATTTTCTAGCTTGTAATAATAACAATGGTAATATTTAGAATGGAAGGGTGAGCTGAGATGCAAAGCAAGAAGTTAAAGAAAAGGGGAAAACAAATACACAGACAAGAGGGAGAAAACAGAACAAGATTTCAGACAAGAAAGTTTCAAAGGTATAAACAGGGAGTGTTAGTGTACTAATTGACAGTAAGCTGAACAGACTAGTGAGACAGAGAGAGGATTGAAAATCAAAAATAAAAAAAAAGATAAGAATAAAAATAAAAAATAAGTAAATGAAAGAAATATCTATATATAGAAATGAATTAAAATAAAATGGAAAATAGAAAATTAAAAAAAAAAAACCAAAAAAACCTCCTCCATGTTCAAATGCTATGAAGTTTCAGTATTAATGATTTCGGTGTCCATCTCAGTCTCCAGTCCTGGAGATGGTGCCTCAGATGTTGTTCTGTAGTTGTCTCATCAAAGGGGATGCATAAAGTAGAACAAAACTACACACACACACACACACACACACACACACACAAACCCCACCAAGTGTCCCAAGTTCAAATGCAATACAGTTTCAGTAAGTTTTTCAGCATACAGTTGTAATTTGGTTGTTCTCTCATCAAGGGTAGGGAGAAAAAGAAAAAAAAGAGTCTGGAGACAGTTCTGCGAATGGTATCTGCAGCTGTGGCTTGCCTGCCCGCTGCTGTCAGCCTGCTGTTGCTGGCAGTGTTATTTATGCAGATCTCTGGGGTGAGCTTAGCACTCACCTGGTCCCACAGGCTTTGTTTGCTCAGAGTTCTCCTGTGCGGGAGCCTCTGCTACAGGCTTTCCCCTTTCCAAGCACTGGGAAAGGTGACACTGCACCCGCGTTGTCAGGCCTGCGTGTTTATTTACAGTTCATGTGGGAGGTGGGTCTTCCCCCCTCTCCTGTGCAGTTTTCCTCCCACCACCACTTTCACAAGCTTTCCTGTTCCTGATTACTGGGCAGTGCTGCTGCTCCTGCCAGCTGCCATGTTTGTTTACAGCTCACGTGGGAAGTGGGTCTTCCCTCCTCTCCTGTGGAGTTTTCTTCCCTCCACCACTCTCACAAGCTTTCCTGCTCCTGGTTGCTGGGCACGCACCCGGCTCTCGCCGGAACCTCTGTGGCCCGCAGGCTTGTTTATTTACAGTCCCAGGAAGGATTCCCTTCCCCCAATCTTTGGCGCTCAGTGCACCCCACCCTCTTTCCAGCGTGTCTTAATTGTTCTTATTGCTTATTAGTCAGTTTCTCTTTTTTCCCTGGGTGGAGGTCAGTCTGTCCAGGGGGCTATGCTGCTCTGGCCCAGGCTTGTCTGTGGGGCTACCGCGGTACTACGAAGCTCACCTGGTCCCCGTCTTCCCAAGCCATCTGGGTGCAGGTGACTGGCGGCCCGGGGGCCCTCCTGGTTTCTCCGTTTAATGTGAAGTGGAGATTCTCTGCGCTGGCTGGAGGTGTGGAGGGGTCAAAGTTATGCCTCTTCTCAGTGATTATGCCTGCAAAGTGTGTCTCCAGCGTCTCTCCAAGATTTCACTATAGGAGGCTCGCTTTCTGCTTCCTACCTCTAGCCGCCATCTTGGAATCCCTCTGTTGATTATTTTTAAATGTTCCCTTTACCATTTTAACCATTACTTCTTAGAAAGAGGCCAAAAGTAGTTTTGGTTTGAAAATTTTAGGATCTTAAAAAAAAAAAAGGTAAATCTCTTTTGAGAAATTTAGACTACATATTTGTACCTAATGCAATGGGCAACCCCACTCTAATTTACTTGGTATATTCTCGATTCTATGTTTGACTTTTGATGACATAGCCTGGTTCCATGACCTTGAGAAACTCTACTCCATCAAAACGGGTACTCTACTAAACTTCTTGAAGTTGGCAGATGATATGTGGAGTGATTATGAGCTAGGCTGTGACAATGTCTCTGAATGGTGTTTAATTTGCAGACCAGGGTCCCAATAACTGTCATAGTCACAAGTCAATTGAAATTGTCCCTGTTTGTATGTGACAAATTCTTACAATTGCCTCGCTTTTTTTAAAAATCACCTAATAGTACTCTACTTCATACTTAAAAGTCCAACAATAACCCATTTTAAAATCCTGTAAATCTGTGACCTCTCATTCCAAATATCAACTGGTTCTCTAAACCATGACAAGCTTTCATTTCAATAATATTTGATAGTGCATTTGTCTATGAAATGTGAAGTTCTTCCAAAAATGTTGCATTATGACACTCTTAAAAACCTATTTTGGAGTATGCACAAATGTGTCAAAACACAACTAAAATAAGAAAGTTTTCTCTAGAGTTAAGAAATGGGCTACTAACACACAAATAGTCTGAGCCACCTTTCCCAAATATGCTTAGAAAATCAATGCTTGCATCAAAACTAAATTCTATCAAGAATTACAGGAGCATTTCCACATCTCCTATTTTTGAGAGTCCCCCTTTTTTGAGACAAAGTTTTTGCTAACCACTTACTGTGCATGAAGTCTGTCTTAAAAGTCAGATATGGAGACAATACTAAAGAAACAGAATATGCAGGCATTAGTTCTAGTGGATACATACTTTGCAGCAATGTGGCACCACTAATACACTAATATTAATATCAATGGTTTTAATTATTAACATTTATCAAATGCTAATTACTATGTTATGTGCTGCCATCAGTGGTATATTATTTAATCTTTACAACAATCCTGTGATGTATATTATCGTCTTCATCTCCCAGGCAAAAAAGCCAACACTGTGTGGCACAAGAAGGAAAAACCAGGGGTTTAATACCCCAACCCCTATGAGTGGCTCTTAATCAACAATCAAAGAGCTACATGCCCCAGCCCCTTTTACCACCAGTGGAATAACTTTGAGCAGTTCCTACACTGCCAAACAAAGCTCACCAGCCAGGTTGAGCCTTAATCACCTACAGTGGTTACTTTCTCTACAATGCACCCCTCACTGACTCCTTTCCTGACCTCAATTTCTAACCTCTCTGCTGACATTTCCTAGGTTCCCTTCCCAAACACACTAGTTATACTTAAACCTGTGTTTCTAGGGAGACCCCTCTGAAGATATATTAAAATCACTTCCCACAGAGACTCAGTGTGGGTTAGATACAGCCACAAGTTTCCAAGAAGCTCAATAATTGAACAAATTGGCAATGTCATAAAATCACTGTAGTCTCCCAAACAAGGGATGGAGTGTTGTTGAAGGAAAAAAGATCCCAGCTTTACCATATACTTCACATTAAGGGATGGGCATGGCTGGGGAGAGTCTGGAGCCTAGAATATCAAGTTTTACTGCTATTATTTTGGTTATCTAGGATCATGTAAAGAGAGTTTGGTTTTGTAGGGAGGATGTCAAAATTAAAATAAGACATATATAACCAGAATATACAGGAAGCTCAAAAAACTAAACTCCCCAAAAATCAATGACCCAATGAAGAAATGGGTTAATGAACTGAACAGTGTTTTTTCAAAGAAAGCAGTCCAAATGAACAAAAACACATGAAGAAATATTCAACATCCCTGGCCATAAAGGGAATGCAAATCAAAATCACATTAAGATTCCACTTCCTGGGCAGGACTGGGTGGGGGGGGGAGGGGAAGTAGGAATTGGCACCAGTGAGAGGGGAGAGGTGGTAGGAAAATGGGCTAGGAAGATAAATACATTGCAAAAAATGTGTACACATGTATATAAATGCAAAAATGATACCTACTGAAACTGTTCCAGGAACTGGGGAAATGGTGTTGAATTCAAGTATGATATATTTGATACATTGTAAGAACTTTGTAAATGCCACAATGTAACCCCATCCAGCACAACAATAAAGGAAAAATATTTTTTAAAAAGAAAATAAGACATATTTTTAAAACTTGTGATGAAGAATCAGTGAGGATTGGCGTTGAAAGAGTTGGTAATAGAGGAGCAAAGAGGAGAGAAAAAACAGAAATAACCTTCTTGGAGAACTCTGAGTATAGCAATGCCCTTGGCAGTTTTGATCTATGTCTAATTTGTAGCCTCTGCTTACAAGGTAATATTTATTGGTCTTGAGAATTTCCTAAAGCAACCTTATAGTTCATCAGAATGGGACTCATTTCTCCAAAAGAACAGATCCTGTGAAACCTTCGAGATATAGTCAGTATTTCATATGAGTTTATGGATTTTTCTGCAGCTTCCAATACACATAAAATTTCTTATCTCTCTTTTCCCTGCAATGAAATCCTCAAACATGTCTTTCCTCTCTGTGAATAAAAATATAGGCTATTCTTAACAATGTACCTTCTAATAAGTAATCAGATCTACATTTTTAATATGCCAGATTGAGGATCTATTTAACTATCTTGGCCCTCTCTCAACATCTCAGCCAGTGGCAGCCACATTTACACTTGTTCAATGAAGATGCTGAAATGTTTCCTGCCAGATAGTGGAAGTGAACTCACACTCTTACCAGCTCTCCCTTTGCACAGCTTTTCAAGTCACTTAACACTTTTCAAGTGTCTGAAAGCTAATAGAATGCTCTTTGCACACAGCTTCCTGACTGTCACAGCTGCCCAGAATTTTTGTTTGTTTATTATGTGTATGTGATTATTTTTATATTTATTTACTGCTAAGAAGAAAATATAGTGGTCTTGAATGTTGATAAATAAGGAAGCATTCCATTGTCAGAACTTTATATTGTTTTTCAAAGAATAGTGCTCTCTGAACTCTAAATGAAACTTTCCACCAATTACCAGTGTCTTTAGCTATTTTAACTTTGCTTTTAGGTTTATTGACAAAATATCCAATGTGGAGGAAAGAGTATTCAACCTTAAAATAATGCAATTTTGTGCCATTTGAAAACTGCCAAGAACAATATATCTTTATTTGAATGAAACAGACAAAGGAGAAACCCCATGACCTTAATTCTTTCACTGAGAACTAAGGGACTCTGAAAAAGACTGAAAGAAATATTTAAGAAAATTTGCCAAAAGACAAAAGGAACAATTTCCTAGGCTGACAGGTTTTGAGATATTTCTTCTTCACTCCAGAAATGAGTCTGTTTGGCCCCAAGTAAATGACTGATTTGCAAATGGCTATATATATGTGGGGGGGAGAGGCGGGGTTTGTTTTTTGCGGTACTAGGGATTGAACTCAGGACCTTCACCTTGAGCCACTCCACCAGCCTTTTTTTTTTTTTTTTTTTTTTTTTTTTGCGATGGGTTTTCTCAAGATAGGGGCTTGCAGACTATTTGCCCAGGCTAGCTTCAAACCTTGATACCAAGAAAAGAATGCAAATCAGTGCATTACTAATTTTATGTTGAATATAGGCATAATACTTGCTTATGTTGAACTAATTAAAATATAAGATTAATTTTATATGTTTCTTTTTATTTTTAAACATGGCAACTAGGAAATTTAAATATCACATGTTGCTAAAATAAAATTTCTATCAGACAGCTCTGAAAATAGGGAACCTAATGGCCTAGATTGATTTTTTTTTCTCCTTTACTACTTCAGAAAATAAACTTTACACCTTACCTATAATTCATATGTTCATTCTTTTAATTCATCCAAGAGTATCACACCTATGCATCCAATATAAAATGGTGCCAATAAACCCATCTAATTAATGAGGCTGACTACTTATTTCATAAATGTTTCTGAATTCTATATACATACATAAAACTATCAATTTATTTTCTTAAAAAGTATCAAATTTCAGCATTTCTCAACAGTATTTTACTTAAAAAACTATTATGGGTATCAGGTTTTATTTTTCAATAAATTTGTTTCATTAATAACAGCTAGGTTTCAAGAAAAATCTCATGATTATTTGATAGGCTCTAAATGTCTGACTTAAATGATACACATTGAAATACACAGAATCTACTGTCAAAGTAAATAATAATATTAATTTATGAAAGCATCTGAACATTTCAAAACATAGTGTATAGTGCACATATTTCTTTTTTTATCAATAATGAGGCTCATATTTCAGCATTTCTGCCCTAAAGCATCCAGCTGGGTGGAAGAATGAGCTGGTGAGAACAGATTCATTGAATACCCAGTGACTTGGCACTAGAAAGAGGACAGGAAGGAACAAGGCTGTTGAGATGACATCATTGTCAACTCCATCTGGAAGTAGCCATTTCCCATAAATTGAGAACCTTTAAAACATATAAGCCATTATACTAAACTATGGAGATAAAATGACACATGTGAAAAATACACATCCTCTACTTCCAAAAACATAGTGCTATAGAAAGATATAAACCATTAAAACCAGTAACTATCACTCTCATCCAGATTAATTAACCATTTTTCTACATCACAACCATTTTGTCTAGAGCAGCCATAGTGAGAGATTTTTTAAAAAATAAAACATTTTTTATCTCATACCTTTCTGCCTCTTAATATCAGAATTTCCAGTGCACTTGGAGTAAAATTTTACTATAGCCCTACAAGACCCTACATTGTACAACTTCTCTTGCCTTCTCTATCTTCATTACTATAGCCCACAAGACCCTACATTGTACAACTTCTCTTGCCTTCTCTATCTTCATTCCACAGCACTCTTGCTCAACTCTTCAGCTGGCTAATGTCTCAGAGTTTAGTCAGTCATTTCCTCTCTCTGAAACTCTTTCTTAAGACTTAAGAATAATATAAAACAGAGAGAAAGCCCTGTGAACTCATCTGAGTTGCCTTCTCTGGCCATGTTTTCTTAAGTAACACCCCTTTCCCCCATACTAATAGTGATCTTGGATCTCATTTCCTTATTTAGTTTTCTTCATATAGACAAAAACCGTATAAAATTGCCTTTTACTTCAAATGTATTTAATTGTTTATTATCTGCCTCTTTTTACCAGAATTGGGAACATCTAAAAAGTCCTTAATAATTCAATGTTTGATGTTTGGATAGATAAATGACTAGAACATGAAAAACAGCAATACATAGAGAACACAAGGTGCTGGAGGAGAGATAACACCTAATCCAGATTAGGAGGGTAATGAAGTTTTCTAAAGGATAGAGCACTTTAACTGACACTTCCATATGTGGAGAACTACAAAAAGTTCACTATTGCATCAATAAGAAGTTGGAGTAATGTTGAAGCATAAGAACAGGTAGATTGGAGCTGGATGTGCAGGATCCCTCCAATTCATTTAGGTGATTGTATGAGAAGCTTGATTTGGACTGCATTATAAACCCAAATGTCTGAGCATTCTGCAAAAGGAGGCATGCCTATGTGTCAGCTTGCTCATTTCATCTCCATGTTTAAGCATTTCATGAGATTGTAAACTGAACAAAATTAGGGGTTGTTTCCCACCTTGTGAATTCTCCTTCACATGTAATACAGCACTTTGTACAAGGTAGACCCCCCAACAGATGCCTCATAATGTTGAATTGAGTCTTTTCCCATATTATTCTAAAGGCCATCTTATGAACTGATATTTGGGCTTGTCTAGATTATTCTGAGACAGCACACAAAGCATAGGAATAACCCATGCTCCATTGATCTTCCATAATAGTTACTTTGAATTAATATAAAAGATGGACATGCCCAATAAACTGATATGCTCCAAAGCCTTTCACTATGCAAAAATACCATCTTGACAATAAAGATGGCCCAGGAGTGGGTGACCTTGCAGAGATATGGATAACATTTTTTCCTGAGTTGGAACTGATAAAGAGAAGGTAAATAAATTCCCAGCATAGTTGAGTTTTTTAAAAAATCAAGAAGCTCACCCAAAAAGCTTACATCTTTTCAGGAGCATCAATTCTGAGATGTTTGTTTATTTCCCAGAAATTAGTCTTCATTAGATGGGATTTTAGCAAGCTATACAAATACATCTGTTTGAATGACTAAATAGAAATCAAGTCAGGGTGATCAGAATTCTACTACTGAGCCAAGTAAAGTTATTTGCTTTGCTTTCCTCTCCAGTGTCAGAAAGACAACAGTGCCATGATTGTATACCATGTCATCGATTACCTCCCACAGTCACATTACTTACAACAGGCTGAAACAAACAGTCTTAGAATTTGGTCGTGATTATTATGACAGAGAAATGTGATTGAAATGGAGAAATGAGATAGTATAAATAATGATGTTTGACATGCTCAGTTGGAATGTAACTATTTCCCAGAAAAATCTCAAAGCCTTCTTAGATATGGTTAACTTTCCCTTTATTTTGGAAGACTGTATTTTTCCTATATGTTTTACTAATTTCCTATATGTTTATTTTAGTGTAGAATATATTTCCCCTTAATCATTAGCATTCACTCAGAAAAGCAGAAACTGAAGTAAATTAAGAAACCCAACTTGAATCATAACTCAAAGTCATCAGACAGTTCTTAAACTTTAGGGAACCCACTAGCTCATCAGACAACTTATAAGACTTGTTATTTCTTAATTCCACTTTTCTAAGTGATGAAAGTTCATGCAAAAAATGAAGCTCTATAAAGTCATGTTAAGTGTGCAAGTCAATCAATTTCCTATGAGAAACCATTGACTTAGGGGAGGCAGAAATTAAAGTAAGTTTTTATCATTGTCAGATGCCAGCTTAATAGAATTAAATACATTATGAACCATTAATATCCTGATCTTCAGATATGCTTTAGAAACACCAGGGTGATATGAGTGTACATAGGGAAGAAACTAAATGGCCTATGTATTTCACAATCATATAAAACAGCTTGGTTTGCAAATTTTTTATTGCCAGTTTTTGTCTTCCATATTCATGTTGTTTGTGACAATATATTTTAAAGTTATCTTGCCAAGATAACTTTAAGGTGTGAAGGAGTTTTCTTAAGGGAAAAATTAAATAACAATAACAAAATATAAGAATAATAATTAGAAAGCAGACAGTTTAATCTCTTTGCCCTAATACCTTTAACCAAGTTAACTGAGAAGAACAAAGGGATATATATATATATATAAATATATATATATATTTATATGTAACATACATATATATATTTGTAAAATAACATTATTGTAGAAGATGTTGCCTCTACCATGTTCATATTCCTTGAACCTTTCATATTTCACAGTGGACCAGTAAATTTTCAGCTACTAGCAGGTGCAACTCTGTGCTTTTATCCATAAATAGTGAACACATTTCCAGCATGCAGAAGGTTATTCTGCCCATGGCAGGCTGCCAGTGCTGAACAATTAACACCTTACTGGAACCTTGTCCTTAACCAATGATCCTCCAGGATGTATATAGCCTAGCTCCTTTTCTTTGGATAATGTGATTCTAAGGCATCTTTTTATACTTCTTCTCAGAGTTTCTCCAGTGTCCCATTGTGGTATCTGGTTTAATAGTTCACCGTTCATTGACTGCCTTCCCTTCCCTGTATCACTTTCCCACTCCTTCTATCTTTCCTGGGATCATCTCCTAAATCACCCATCTGAACCTATATCCTAGTCTTAGTTCAGTTCCTGGTGAGACTCACATAGCACAACTGTTACTTCTGTTTATAGCAGTTTGTTCCTGGATTCATTCATTGAAGTTAAAGAAGCCTCTATTGTTAAGATCTCGGTCAACTTTTGACAATATTGCCTTAGCACACTCTTGTACAGAGTTCATGCCTATTAGATGTGTTTTAGATGAAGTATAGAGATTATGCCCTTGGCAGGGGAAAGGTCTTCATGCAACTTTTAATTATGTCCAGAACAATGGCAGAACCTGTAGTGCTTGAAGCCATCTGGTTGAAATCTACCTGCTTATATACAGGTATTTCAAAGGAGAGGGTGAATATTACCCCTTTTAGTACATCTGGGAATAATTCATCACCTAGGCCAACTCTGCAAAATTCATCACTCTGGATACCTCACTCCCTTTCAAATGAGAAGGATTTGGTTTCAAGTGCTGGGCAAGGAACCTGAGTGTGTAGTGGCTCATTGCTTAAGAAAAATGAGAAAGGGAAGATTCCATCACTCACAGGGTGATCAGGACAAGCTTACCTGGGTTTGGTAAAATGCAGCTAATTTATTTTATGGACACCTTCTAAAGTATCTTAGAGCTTAAAGGATAACAAACCCAAAAGGTTTCTACTTGGTCATTTTCCCCAAAGCTAAAACCTTGTGGCATATTTCAATAGAGTTTTTAATTTATTTACCTTTGGTGGGATAGAGGTCTGAATTCAGGGCTTTGCACTTGCAAAGCAGGCACTCTATCACTTGAGCCATACGACCAGTCTATTTTTGCTCCAGTTATTTTCAATATGGGGCCTAGCGAACTATTTCCCTAGATTTCCAATCTCAACCTCCCAAGTACCTAGGATCACAGGCATGAGACACTGGTGCCTGGCTTTGAGGTTTTTTTTTTTAAGTAAAATAATAATTCTCTTTTTTAAAGTGCAACCTAAACTGAAATGGAACTCCATAGCTCTGTGCAACAGCTGGTGATACTATGATATTGCTAGACGCTTCTTTCTCTCTTGATGTCACTGTCTCCTGAGCAAACAAGAAATGAGAGAGAATATTAAAAAAAGTAGGAAACACTTCCATTTGAGTGATGTCTTCATCACTATACAAAAGTGATATATTATGACAGTTATCCAGATAATTTAAATCCTTGAAAGATGTTTACTAAGCTGACCAGAGAACTGAGGTAGGGATCCCCCCCCCTAAAAAATCTATTATTTCATGTTAAATTTCTATGTCTGACTTTTACATTATCATTATCTAATTTTACAACTTTTCTTCCTTTGGTCAGCTTGTTGTCATTCAGAAGTAGGATGAGATTTGAGAAGTTGACAGGGTTTGTTTTCTCTACAACATTGATTATTAGGTTTCAAAGCTTTTAAATCTGAAGTCTATGTAAATAATTAGTTAATTGTAATCTGAACACCTGAGGATATATTAATATGCCAAGCTAATAATATTTAATCATAAGATTTTCCCAGTTGGTATCTCTGTCTGTTTCTTTCTCTTTTCTCTCTCTCCATAAACATTGTATGCATAATATATAATATATATAATATATTATAAAATGCATATAATACCTTATATACATATATACTCTGATGGTGGGACTTTGTCTAATAACTTAAATGAGGTGCCATATTTCCTGCCAGTAGATATTCAATACCTACTTGTCCACTCACAGAAAAATGATTCTTGGTACTTTATCTTATGGAGTTCATTCAGAGCAGTCTGAGACTTTGTAAGTGCCCACAACACATTGCAGTTTTGATTATCATGTCATATTTGCATGTGTATGGCCAAAAATATTCTTTTCATAGGCCTAATTGAAGTAATATGGGAAGAGTTTATGGTAGGAAGATCAGTGGATTGATCTGGTAGAAAATTCAGCCACTTACTCCACTTAAAGATAATGTTACTTGTAAAGG
Source organism: Castor canadensis (assembly GCF_047511655.1). Classification (NCBI taxonomy): domain Eukaryota; kingdom Metazoa; phylum Chordata; class Mammalia; order Rodentia; family Castoridae; genus Castor; species Castor canadensis. The sequence continues at coordinate 141,269,091 of NC_133390.1, read as the reverse complement.
AACTGTGCTCCTGATGTGGTCTGCAATGCTTTTTATCTGCCAGGTCAGATGCACTGAATCCCAAGATTGTACTGAAATCAGACTTGCCCATTAATTCATGTAAACCAGCCTGTTGCAACTCATTCCATCTAGCAAACATGAAACATTCACCTCTCCACAAGTGGCATAGACTTCAAATGTTCATTCTTTTCTAATATTAGTGAAAAATGGATTTTCCTCATCTACATGCCATAGAAATATACAAATTGCAGCTAATAAGTTAAACTTACCAGATGAAAATAGATTCATAATCACAGACTTAAGAAAACCTTAATAACCTTTTTTCTTCATCTACTTTTGTACTTGACAGGCAAATTTATGTCTGATACTGTGATTAATGATCTAACCTCTGGTCTGTTCATCCCCAGCAAGTAGGACTTCTATTAGCCTCAGTTTGTGCTGGATATTAGGATGTAAGTCCAGAAACAAAGACAGGATATGGTACACAGAATCCCTGACTGCAGTCTACTTATGGTCTTGCTGGAAAGAGGACTTTAACCTATAAAAAGCTGAGAGAATTTTGTGAAAATAGATAGAAGCTCTTAGAACCCTGATAGTGATAAATTGATAAATTCTGATGGTTGGGACTTTGGTCTAATGACTTAAATGAGGTGCCATGTTTCATGCCAGTGTGTATTCAATACCTGCTTATCCACTCACAGAAAAACAATGATCGTTACCTTATCTTATGGAGTTCATTGAGTGCAGAGGCTGAGCCTTTGTAAGTTCCCAAGATTATTCTCACACACTGTGGGCTCAATTAATGTTACTTGTTATAGAACTTTTATTGGTTGGTGTTTGATCTAGTTATATTTACAGTACACTAAACCCACAAAGTCGACTGGAAAAGGAGCTCTTTAAGTATTCAATCCTCTTTTAATCAAAGCAAAGACAGAATTCTAATAAAAAATCTTCTTCAAACCAATTTATAAAGCTCATTACTCAACTGTAAGAGTGAAAGAGATAAGCTGTGTTTGTTTGGGATGTTCTCTTTCTCTTTGATAGAGCATTCTCATTAGGTTCATTAAAAATATTAGAATCTTTCTTGCAATGGATCAACCTCCCTGAATGTATCCACCAAAAAGTTATTTCTTTGGAGCAGACTTTGCTATGGCAGGTTTTGCTGTGAAAAGGTACTCTCTTCAGAAACATGTTATTCAGATTTGGATAGTGTCTAATGAGTTCACACTACATGATACCCAAGATAAAGCTCCAAACCCTATTTCTGACTCACCATTATTTACCATGACCTGTATCTATCAAGTTCTGTTCATCCATCTTTAGTAATACTTCCCAAATCTGTGTTCTTCTCTTCATGCATGATGCCAGTACCTTAGCTTAGGCTACCATCATATCTTTCTCGGATCACTGCCACATGCCAGACCCTCCTACTCAATCTCTCTGCCCTATTCTTGCCACCACTGTCCCCTCCAACCCACTCTAAAGAGTTCAAAGGAGATTATTATTGGTCTGTTTTCTCTCTAAAATTCCCTGTTGTCCTCAGAATAAAGCTTAGAAACATCCTCAAATGACCTAACCTGACCCTGGCCTTCCTTATCTTCTTATGATTCACATGCCAATTAACTATGGAACCTTTTGTCTTCCCTAAGGAGCTATGCTGCTATGCTTTTACTTCCTCAAGGATTTTCACTTTGGGATTTCCTTTCTTTTCTTCTTTCATTCCTTGGTGAAGCCCTGCTCATTCTTCAGGACTTAGAATGTGTGTTTTATTCTATCTTCTTGAGGCTCTTTCTGCCCCACCCACTAAAGACTGGCTTTCTGAGCATATCCCACTGATAAGCATATAGAGCCAATGCCCTGTGCTGATAGACTACCACACCACTGGCCATGCCTGAATGAAGACAACTGTTGACTTATTTCTCCTACAGTGAAGTTGGTAATGGTTGCTTTTTTTCTTTTTAAGTTGTGCATCCCTAGCAGATGGTACTATGAGCCAGTTCTATAAATATCTTCTGGACAAATAAAGTTAGAGTTCACACAATTAGTAACTGGGGAAGTAGGATCAAAACCCAATTCTTTAATACCATGTGACCCAATAATTCTCTGGGTACCTACTTAAAGGAAATGAAATCTCCATCTCTTAAAGATATCTGCACTCCCATTTTCATTGTACCATAATTCAAAGCAGGCAATATATGGAAAACACTTAAGTGTCTCTCAATGGAAGAATGGATAAAAAAATGTGGTGTATATGTGTATATCCAATGGAATATTATTCAGCCTTTAAAAGAGAGATCCTGTCATTTGCCAAAACTGGATAAGCCTAGAGGACATTATACTAAATGAAATGAGTCAAACATAGACAGAAAATATGGTTTGATCTCATTTGTATGCACATCTTTTTGTAAAAGATTAAATTTAAAGGTAGAGAATAAAATTGCAGTTACCAGTGGAGAGGGGTGGGGAGATATAAGTCAAAGAATAAAAAGTAGCAAATACGTAAGATGAACAAGTCAAGAAATCTAAAGTAAAATATGAGGACCATAATTAATAAAATTATACTGTATTGGGGATTTTGTTAAATAAGTATGTTTTAGCTGTTCTTGACAAAAAAAGTAACTATATAAGTAACTAATTGTGGCAGATACGTTAAATTTCTTCACTATAGTAATCATTATACTCTCTGCGTGTATCATACCCTACATCAAATTGCAAACTTTAAATATACACAATAAATTTTATTGTCAAAACAAATAAACCTTAGCTCCTTGGACCTCAAATACCATGTTATGATATTCACGCTAAACTCCTGGGTCCTACAAGAATCTAGGCTTGCCTAAGACTCAAGTACATCTACCAACAACTCCTCCAACCCCTTCCTGTTTGAGTATAGTAAGTTGAATATTTTAAGATAGGCTATGCCTCCAACTAAAACCCAATTGAATGACTTATAATAAATTATACCTATTATCAATGGCCTGTCAAAATTGGTGGTAAGACTTTTGTTTCAACATGTCTTTTCTTAAGTCTGTTCACTGCTATATTTCTTCTGGCCAAGAATTCTGCTAGCAAGACTTTCCAGTAAAGGCTGCCAATTCTTATATTTTATTGTGCTTCCTTTCTTTTCATTGTCTCTATCTCTCCTTACAAAGTCATCTGAGCTTTTCTAATGCATATTTGGTAATTAATATTCATGCCATACGAACATAGGAAAAATAATAGTTTCTCAGCTTCAGACTTCAAAGCCCCAAATCACCTGAATGCGATGTGCTTAGCACAGGGCAAGGCGCCTCCTGTTCACACTTCACAAAGGAACACCTTCCTGAGAAGCTAGCATTTACCTATCCAGACATGATTGCCATCAAACAGATCAACAACACAAAGCCTTTGTCAGATTTCAAATATCTTCTCCATGTTTGCCTTTTTTATTTTCTTAATGGTATCTTTTACTGAACACATTTCTTGATTTTAATGAAATCCAGTTTTTCTCCTTGATAGTTGCTATGTGTATAGTCTCTACAGGCACTACTTATTATCTTCAAATGATTAAGTTTTATATATTAAATGGTTTATAAAATTACTTTAAAATATCTCTGTTTTGCCCAATTATTTAAATAATAGGATACATATGATCAAAGTATATCATATACATATATGGAAATATTACAATGAAACCCCTTACATTGTACAATTAATATGTGTTAGCAGAAAATGTGGAAAAAATATTTGAAAAGAAATTTATAAATACCTAGAAAATTGCTCTTCTATTCTACTTCGCATCTCATCCCCATATTGTATTACAAATGGGTTGCTTGCAATTAGCATTTCAATTTTCTATTTTTTGTAAAATTGCTAGATTTCTTAAAATTTAGTTTTGAAGGTAAGAAAAGGTACTAGGTGCTAATAATAAATTCCATACCCTTCCCCACCATGATATCTTTACGTTAAACAAAATCCAGGCCCCTTGGTAGTTGTCTTATTGAAATAAATTATACATGTACCATATAAAGAATGTGCATTATTTCACAGCACTACATCTTTTGATGTGATGTCAGGACCTCAAATGTACTTTTCATTGGAGCCCTTGTTCTAAGGCATTGGAAAGCAAATGACGCACACTGAAATTCTGTCAAATAATTATTGCACAAATGCCTCATCACTTTTAGTCAAGAAGCATTGAGGAAATGAGCCGCCTCTTTAATCATCAAAAACATCAGAATGCACTTTAAGGATCAGGAAATTGGGGACAAGTAGGTCAAGTCAATTGGCCAAGATAATGATACAAATTAAATCAAGGTCCAGCCAGAGAGTGTAATTCGGCTTGAATTCTGAAGTCTGTCCCTGCATCTTTGTGGCAGACACATGCCAGACAACAGATCTAAAATTTGGTGTATATGTTTGCTAATAATGTAATCATACAAACTATATTAATGTTCTCTAAGCCAAATAATATATGGTACATTCTGAGTTTTTGTTAAAATAATTGGATTTTCCTTTATTTCTTTCATGGATCTTTCTGGAATGGTTATGGTTAAATATACCATGTTTGAAGTCATAACAAATTATACTTATTGACAAGAATTTGTAACATGCAGAAGTAAAAATGAAAGTTACTGTGCCATTTTCTGCCTTTTAGTGCATTTATATAATAATGGAAGAATTGGTTGAAATATTTAAAAAGGAACTTCTCTTTTGCATATAAGAAAATAAATATTAGAAACATTGCTGACACAACATTATTTAAATAAATTTAGCAAAACTACTTAATAAATTCCCTCTATTATTTATATAGTCAGAGAGACCAGCCATATTTTTCATAAACATGTTTTAAATTATCAATAGCCCATGGAATGTTCACTTTGGACTTTTGTGAACGGAGAGCAGAATGAGATTTTTAAAGACTGGGAGAGAGCTATGAAGTAGGAAAGAATGCAGAAAATCTAACAGATGAGGGAGGTAGGCTGCACTATCTGCTCAATGACAGCTTGGATACTGAATTATAGTAATTTCTCTGTGTTCTGTGATGCTTATTAAACAGGATTCAGTAGATGCTCCCAAAGGCCATGAACCAGCCAGCACATTGGTTTCCACTATAACACCTTCAAATAAAGTGTTGAGTTAAAAATCCATTGTAGCAGAGAATGGCTTACAACCTACAGACAATAGCTTCTCCTCTAAATATATTCACAAATGCATCATAAATGTTTGCTTGGGTGTTTTATTTAGAAACAACATGGATAAATACATGAAAGAGCATTACTAATGACAAAGCAAAAGTGAACTGTAAAATGTCTCTAATGAATGCATTAAAATCTGCACTCTTCAAATAGAGCTGGCTAAAGAGAGGAAAATGTAAGATGACAGCAGGTGAGCACTTTGTGTGTGCGTGTGTGTGTGTAGCTATGTGAAGCAAATGATATTTGCAAAGTAAGACCCTTATATCTGCTGAATAGAAAAGAGCTGCATTCAAAAGACACATCTGCCAGAAAAATCTGGGGTTGTAATTTAGGTTTTATAGTCCAAGAATGACTAGATTGCTTCTAAAAGCACTACTTCTCCGATTTTTTATTTCATTCTTTGATCAAATATGTCAGCCAAGGAAGAAAATGGTCATTTATTTCTTTTGAAAGCAGGAAGTAAAAGAGATTTACATTAAATAGCAGTCATCACAACATTCATAAAAGTTTCCAGCTATTTATCAACATGCCCGGTTTGTAACTGCAATTTATTTAATCAGATTTGTATCTTCTGTAACGCTGAAACTTCCATACTGAAGGTGGTAGTTATTCCAAGCTATGGTCAAATGTGCATATGGCTGTGTGATTGTCAGAAAATGTTCTTGTGTCAGATGGAGCCATGGCTTAGAGTAAAAACAATCCTGTTAGTGCTTCTGCAGCATATGAGGAGACAGCTCCACTTTATTAGTGAAATTATGCTGGCCATGGATGACTGACTGTCCTGATCATTTGCAGGCCAATTGTGAAGCCATTGATGGGGTCACTGGGCAGCCCAATCTGATTCAGTCATTAAGACAACTGGAGCAACCAGACTGTAAAATGGTTGGTCTGGTTATTTCTTAATGATGTAATTGGATTGACCACAGAGAGATCCAATTAATTGCTGAACCATTAGTGACTGTGGTGGTCTTACCAATAAGCTCAGCTGTCAGTGGCAGACTTGAATTGACTGTACAGCTTCCTGATCGATTGTACAATTTGCTATTACCTAGCTGGAGATTGAGGAGAATTGATTTAATTTTGGCGATTTTGTTGAACCTATACATGAATCACATATTTTAAGAGTATGTATATTTGGGGTTTTTTTTAATTGCAATACATTTGTGAGACATTAGTGATATATAATGCTATCTTAAGATATGGCTATTTTACCTTGCCTGAATAGGTTTCATTAGAAAATTCTATAGGCTATTGTACAGATCTATAGGGCAATTTGCTACTTCCTAGGAGAGGAGGGGGAATGCAAGCTCGAATGAAAATTGTGTGTTCAGGATCAGGGAAGGAGAAGTATTATTCTTTTCACCCTGGCATGGCCCATCTGAGAAGATTCCTGCATGGTTCCTGCAGTCTATTAAGGACATAGCAATGTCAAGCATTCTTCTGCTTTATTGAGTGGTCTGTGGAAGGAGTGGGGCACCCATGGAGCATGGTATGAAGAAATAAATGATTCCTATTACTTTCTTTGGGAGAAAAAATGGAGACAATGAGCTTTTCAGCTGTCTCCCATCTGTCAAGACAAACTACTCATGGGAGTTTCCCTTAAAAATTGTTTAGGTATTCACAAGACTCTTCCTGGCTAGGGCTGCTCTGTAGGCTTAATTCACTACAACTACCACTCAACTGTACCTAGAAGAGATACTCAATAAATGTTTGCTGAGTAAGCATAGGAATAAGTTCTTTACAAAAATTTCTGTCTCAGTAATTGATGCCAAATAGCTATAAGGAGGCAGGTGTTACATTTTTACATATTTTATTTAAGTAGACACATTTTTGAGATGGAAGTGACTTTTGAGGTGAGTTAGTCCTCCTGTGATTTCCTAACAATGTGATTCCTAACAATGGTCTATAAACATATGCCAATTCTTGACAACACTCTCACAAGGCCTAATGAAAATGAGAAAAACATAAGTGATGGTTTTGAGAGATTAAAGATGTCACTATTTGTTTGTTCTGAGCCCCTTCTGAGAGGGAGAGGCTTTTTTCCTTTCTTTTAAAAATTAAAAAATTATCTTACTTATATGACTGCTGTCTTACCAGTCTAGACTTTAGAATAACTGTAAGCATCTGCCTTCTGTAGTGGAATGCTTGCTCTTGGAATTTTCTCTTCTAGCTCAAGCCACATGGAGAGGCCATGCATATACAGTCTGGTCAAAGGCCAAAGTGACCACTGAGACACCTGACAGCTGACTTACACTGAAACCCAAGCAAACACAGTCAACCTACACTATTGTAGAGCCAACAAAATGGTTGTTTTAAACCACCAAGATTTTAATTGGCTTATCCCTAAAAATAGATACCTGCAAAAACGACATAATTCACTGAGTAAGAATTGTTAGCTCCCATTTCTTGAGAACAATTGCCACTTCGAAGAGTGTGCAGTGCCTACTTCTTTGGTAATAAAAAAAAAAGTCCTTTCTTTTAGGCATGATGACCAGAATAGGTAATAGTTATATACAAGCATGTATGTCTTTAATTAGAATAATGAATATTATTGAAAATATTTTCCTATATTTAATCCACTGTGTTCTAAAGTGCATTAAATACCCTCTGCAAGAACTCTCCCCTGCCAAACCCATCATATTAGTTAGCTAACCTCTTCTCAAACAGTTCCAGTAAAAATGACTGATTCATCATAAAGCAGTAGAACCTTTTAAAATATTTGTAATCCTTAGAAAATACCTAAAAACCTTGATATTGCTGAGGAGTTTTAAACAGATACTGATAATTTTAAATTTAAAGAAATACTCCACATTGATTAATTGTGTATGTCAACACATGCATGCAAGAAAATTTGTCCCTGGACACTCCATTCAGATACCTTACTTCAATTGATACAACTTCACACTATGGTAGTGCTGACCTTCACCAAGGAATAAGTCTGGGGATGGGAGGGATAGGAGAGTAGGAGGTATTGGCAGAGAAAAAAGAGAGGAAAAATATGAGATATTTCCTGAAACCCTACGTGCAAAGTTCTATGTATATATGCATATTCTCACAAACTTAAGGACTTTAGAGCTTATTTAATGCAAACATTTCTATAAAAATGCATGTTTTCCCTAAAAATTAAGCATTTTGAATAAACATTATCCTACTCAAAACCCTTTGTGTCCTCTTTAATAGAAAAATCTCAATCACCATGAAGCATTATTTCTGTGAAATTATTTTATTTCAAAATCAGTAGATTTGTTTTCTATGAAAAGCATAAGCAAAGGTATATCTGGATGCTGATTATTTTATTAAAGCTCTTTTGTCAAAGATGTTTAGAATGATGCCTTATGAGTTATATGTCCACAAAAGGAGAAGAGGAAATATTGTCTGTACAGTGGACATTGGGAAGAATATATGTAGCAAAATAATGCAATGTGAAGCTTATCTTTGAAATAATAAAGCTTTTAGTTCTACCATCTGTGGTTGTTATATTCCTGCTGAAGTTCTCAGAGTTTTTAATAATAAAAAATGTGGCTGACATATGAACTTTTAGCTCTTACAACATTAACATATTCCAGTACTAATGAGCACTTAAAAGAACAACCAGTGAAGTAAGTTGTATTTGTCATTGTTAATGAGAATACGAGTTCTGAATTATGGTAAATGGTGAACTAATTGTCTTAAAAATAGTCAATTTTTTTCTTTTGGCTGGCCATTTCTTAAAAGTCATTTTCTTCTTTAGCAACTATTTTCAAAAGCTACCATCTTCCTCATAGGCATAACCTTCACTGTGACAGACATTAGAGTTCTAACAAAACTTTTCAAAGATAAGAAAAAAAATGCAATGGCAATATTTCAGAGAATGTCAGTCAGCCTCAAACTAATTTTTCAGTATAAGGATATGCATGATTTATATTCAATTTAAAAGGAGATTTTGGGTCTTTTCAATAAATATTAAGGGAGATAATTATATTAAGGAAATTCTTGAGTGAAGAAGATCATTAAACACTTCAGATACTTTTGCCTATTATATACTTATTAAAGAAACAAAATATTCTGCACAATACTGATTTTCATTGGAATACAATGAGAACTGTAAGAAGATTCTTCAAAACCTACTTTAAGTAATGACTTGCCCTGACTGGTAGCATTATCAGCTGCAATGGGAGAGAAAATATGCTGTGTTTATACATGTACTGTTAAAAAGAAAAATAGGTATCATTCTCAAGTTTATTGCCTTTCACTCCTCTGCTGGTTTGGGTAAGATTGGGTAGGGGGAGGTTGGAAGACATCTCTGGACTTAAATGATAGAATAAGCCATCTAGAAAAGTGATCAGCACCTAAAATCTCAATGACAGACTTGCAGATTTGTTGACTGTCTTTCACTCTAATTGTCTGCCAAGGCTATGCTTACTAGCAATTTACATAAAGCAATGTATTATATGTGGCTCTGAAACGTGTCTCCCTATGGCAGTAAGCAAGTTCATCTGCCTGAATTGTTGAGAAATTTGCTGAGCTTGGGATGTACAGCTTCTGGGGGATTTCAGCTTGGTGGTACATCTGCAGCTGCCTTCTCATTTATATTAATGGCAGCAAACCTGAGTGGCCTTATGGCCTTCATGCATTACCAGAGAGAGTCTGGAAATACAGTTTCAGACAGGAGGAATACATTCTGGAGATCTACTGTCAAGCATAGCAACTGCAGTTAATAATGAAGTATTGTATACCTAAAACTTGCTAAGAGGGTAGATTTTAAATATTCTCATCATGAAAAATGATAAGGATGTGAGGTGATGAACATGCTAATGAGCTTTATTTAATTATTTCACAATATATACATATATCAAAACACCACATTGTATACCATAAATATGTTGATTTTTATTTATTAACTAAAACAAAAAATATAAGCAATATTTAGATCAGGATAAGCAGTAGTATTTCATGTTGTCTTGCTTTCTTTTTGGTTGTGAGTGTCTATAACCTACAATAAAATAAAAGAAATTCAAATGGCCAAATTAAACTTAGATCTCCTGTGTGCCAGCAGAACCACTTTCTGCCCTCAAAATCAGCAAATTCCATTCTACTTCAGTGCAGAGGTACAAGGTAACAAATATGTTGACATTTTCTTTTGAGGGGAAGGAAAATTAGATTACTGCCAATGAACAATGTCACAATTGGGATCAGTTTGTTCGATAAATTTGTAATTCCTCATGCAAAAGCTAAAATATTTCAGTGTTTTTTAATATCCGATACTGCAATATACGCATTGGTACATTGAATGCATTGAGTACATTTCAAAGGATGATCTAAAATGTATTTTTTTTGGTTTTCACTATATACTTAAAATTTTTGAACATGAGTGCTTATAAATTACCTGTATTCAGCAATACTCTGTGATTTTATTGAAAATGTGGTTAGCATATGGTAGGAGCCTAAGTACCTGATTTTTTTTAAATTTTTAAATTTTTTATTATCATATTATTGTTATGCTGGGGGTACATTGTGACATTTACAAAAGTTCTTACAATATATCATAGTTGAATTCACCCCCTCCACCATTCTCCTTTATCTCCCCTTCACCCCATTCCTGCCTGGAATAGTTTCAACAGGTCTCATTTTTCCATTTTCATACTCTAGTAAATAATTTTTCCACTTCATTCACCCTTCTACAAACTTTCCTTGTATCTTCCCCACTCCCACTGGTACCAACTCCGAGGCAAGACCTGTTTTACTTTCCTGTTCTCTGTTTTTTATAAAAAGGATTTTTGTTTGTTTAAGATAGCTATACAGGGTGTTTCATTGTGACATTTCCATGCATATATTAAATATAACCTGAATTGGTTCATCTCCTCTATTTTTCTCTGTTCTACCTTAGTCCCTTGAAGGAATAATAAGGATGAATAATTGGATTACATGCTTTAGCCTCAGGACATACTTTAAGTTCAGAAATATTCTTAAAAGCTGTAAAATATCAATGATTTATAAATACTTTTTTAGGGAATAATGAGTACTATTTTAAGAAGTTGATGTTCCACCTGTCTATTATTGGAAAGCAATTACTTTCAATTATGTTTAATTATTATTCAATAAAAAATTACCTTTATACACAGCAGTATTTGAGTAGAATAGATTTTCTGGTACTCATCATATTATTATAATAAAAAAATCTAAAGTTGAACATGGTGACAGAATACAAACACATTTAAAGGCAAAGGATATTATTTTTCTTCAGAAAATATTCCTAGAATTTAGTCTGTGCTACTCAAAGATGTGGCTTAACAGTTTCCTCTCATCCAATATTAAAATTTTACTATGTTTCTTAGCTATAAGATAGTCTCTTTCTTTATTAACCCTGGAAATCCACTATTTCCACTTGTCAGTAAAACTCTATATTCTGTGTTATCTTATCAGTTCATCTTTTAATTAGTCCCCAGGTACAAGCTAAATAGAATATTTTAAGGTAAAGTATATATTTTAAAACATAATATGAGCTATACAACATTATCCTCACAGGCTGTAAAAATAATACATACATTAAACAATGACTATAGTCTCCTAGTCATACCCCTAAGACCAACAGGCTGTCCTTAAAGATGTTGTTTGAAGTTTTTCAAGTGAATTCCAGTTGGTTGCCCCATTCAAAGTTCCAAATTTAGACAAGATTATCATTGATCCTCTTTAAATTAGATTATGCAGTCAACAAACTTATTCATTCATTCTTTTTTTTTTCTTTCATTCATTTGTCCTTGGCTAGAGATAGAGAGAAAACATTTCCCACAGCCACATTCCAAGCTACCTTCAGGTGATGGGCAAGTGACAGACAAAAATGAATAAAAAATTGCAAGATGGCACCATAAGTGAGCTATATGAGGTCAGCATACAGAAGAGAGGTAACAAATTCAGCCAAGAGGGACATGGTTAAAGCATGAGTTGAATTGTATAGTATTATTGAAGGAAGCAATTTTGAAGGAAAGGTAGAGAGAAAGACTTTTTAGTGTCAGAGAACAACATATGCACAGAAGAATACAGGTAAGAACACAGTATATTCCAGAATCCATAAGCAAGTGTGTATGACAAAAATGTAGGATGAATTTGAGGGAGCTAAAATATGTTTCCAGACTTATTCTCTTATGTCTGTATACAAGATGCTTTGTATTCTCATAATACAAGTGAAGGTGGTGGGAAGCCATACAAGGATTATGGGACCCACTGCCACACTGGATCTCATAGATAGAGATCAAACCAGTGACCATCCATATTCCAAATGAACCAACCAAAACCAATGGGAGCTTTACTGAGATATAGAGGAAGGAGAGCAGTTCATAACATTATTGCCAATAAATATAGTCTAATCTCTCATAAGTTCTAAATATCCAGGCTGGTTTTGATACATAAAATCTCATAGCCAGGATTTTGTGTTTGTCCCAACATTGTACAGTCCTATACTATAAATCCCTGATGAGTCAAAATTCATTAAACCCCACCAATCAAGCCACTGGGCAAAAGAGATTAAGGAAACACCAAATGTCATAGGATGAGAAAAAATACCCAAAACCATGACATGAATGAAGTCTCCTAGAAGGGAGACTTTGTTGTTCTTTCACCTGGGAGGGTCCATCTTCTGTGTGTGGGCATGGAGAATCAAAACAAACAACAAAAAAACTGAAAATCTGAAGTTAGAAGAACTGGGCCTGTGTTGTTTGTTGTTGGATATGGAATTCTCTGAACTTTGGTTTTCATGTGTTATAAAAAGGAAATAACATCCATTAAATGAGATAATGTATATCAAACTATTGACAAATCATAAAGAACTATGCAAGTTATTATAATTATCATATATCTATGTTACAAATATGAATATATATACATATATATATATATACTTCCAAAGTTTATTTCTTCCTTAGAATATTTTCAATAGTAATATAGCACCTTTTTTTCTGTTCTTTACTAGATTATGTAGTCTAATCAGGCTTTTTGACTAGATTTAAATGCTTAAGATATTTTTATTATTTAGGACTAACATGAATTTATTAGAGATTTTTGAAATATGGACATTAGATGCTACTAAGCCAAGGTCTGAAGTCATGAGTGCTATTAAAAAATATAATAATACCAACCTGGGTTTCAAAGACAGTAGTCCCAGACTTCCCATAAGGGTTATCACTCATGGATCCTGAAAGCCACAGATTCTAAAAGGCCCCACTTGCAAAAAGAATCAATGAGTCTGATCAATATTTCGTGAACAAGGTTCTTTCAAAGGGAGGGGTTAGTCCTGAGTCTCTTATGCTTTTTGGGGATTTGACCTTCTACCAGGAGCAACCAAAGACTTTAATTGCCTTAGCCAAAGAGACATACTTGATTACAGGAACTACAGCAGGAAAACCTGAGTGCAGGAAGAGTTAATAGTGTCTAGAGGGAGAAGCCTAAAGCTTAATTTCCCCTCCTCTGGCCTGACCCAACCGTAGAAGGGATGAATACAGAATGTCTGTTCTGACCGAAGGCTGGATTGCACCAGCTCTCTCTCTCATCCCACATTTCTCCATTCTCCATTCTCCTGTCTGCTTCAGCCCCTGCCAAGTTGGAAATTGTGCTTACATATTCCTCCTCTGACCTTCCATACTCATGACTTGCTTTTCACCTTGCATCAACTTTGCTGGGACTGTGCTCAGAATTTTTTCTTCTCCCTCCTGGTCTCAACCCTAGCTATTGTGACACAGTCACATTAGCCTCTGCTCCTAGAACATCAAATGTTAGACAGTTAAGCCAGTCCGGAGGTACAGGCCTTTCTCTGGGAAGCAATCTGGCTAAAGAGAAAGAAAATCCATCTCCAGCTGACCTATCCTCAACTCCCGATTTCATGTGCTGGTATGTTTGTGTTGTTTAGCAAATACTCGCAGAAAATGTTATCTAAATATCATGCACTGTCTCAACGGTTTGTTGGACTTAATATCTCAGCCTTCAACTGAGACCAGACCTAAAAATCTAGATTATTTCTACCTGCATGTGTCCTTTATCGGAGCTGCATTATTTGATTTTACATAGTGATTCAACATGGGAGAAGAGTTCCAAACTGAGAATACTAATATCAATGGCCAAATAATATGTGAGGGTTGTATTTTTTTTTTTCCTTAATAGTCCTCAGTAGATAGCGTGTGTGTGTGTGTGTGTGTGTGTGTGTGTGTGTGTGTGTGTAGCTTCTGAAGGAACACCAAGCTACAGATAAAGAACAAGGCTGTCTGCCCATTCCAGGGTCTGATCTGTGTAAATGCTATGATATACTGCCCAGAATCTTCCCTTCAGGGCTGAAGGAGATAGACAAATGGAGATAATGAGGCAACCCAAATGTCTGCAACAGTAGAAAACCATTACTAGCCCCGGAATGGAAGGAACACAGGTGGTGGTGTTGCCCATCCTGAGGCCAGGGTCACCAGACAGAAGCTGGGTAAGGGAGAGGTGGACTGTCCTATACAGTGGAACTATAGAAGCATAGTCATTGCCAAAGATGCCCCAAAAACAGGAGAGGGGAAGAAATACACCAGGCTTTTAAAATTCTTATCTACCCATCTTCTGTCAGTGATTCCCACAGACCAAATGTCACAGGGAGCAACAGTGCCAGAGTAACCAGGGACACATGGGTGAGTCCCTGTGATAGAAAGCAGAAGTGGGAATCAAGCAAAGAGAATGCTTATAAATCACCAGGCAAATGACACTTGCTATATCTAATCTTTGAGGGTAGAGCCCAGAATCAAAATTCTGATGCTTCTCAAGTGGACCAACATTTGATAATCTTTCCATAACATAGAAAATATCTTAAATTGCCAGGCCTTCTTATAAAGCTGCATGAAACACAATAATTATAACTAATAATTCTGATGATAGGAAAACATTGATTTTATTTGTCTTCCTCCTCTCATTTTTAAGCCAACTATGGTAACTACATAGACTATATGACAAATTGGCATTTAATGAAAAGCTTCTTCCTTTTACCCAGTCTCTTAGGAATAATTAAAATGGCATCCTGCTGTAATCCAAAATGCACAGAAAAGAAAATGATGTGCATTTCTTAAAATTAGCTCTACAATGTAGTAAAGTGTCTCCAGAATTCATCATTATTAGTGACTGACAGTAGAACTCTCAGGCTGAGAGTGTAGCACAGTGGTACACCACTTACATAGCATGTGCAAGACCCCCAGCACCACACACACGTACACACAAATAGAACCCTCAAATAAGAGAAATATCCACAATCACATTACACTAATTATGAATTACTCAGCCCATGAGCATGGTAGCTATATGCTCCTCACACTCACTTAATTCTTCAATTCACCTCTATACTTCATTAACTCTTAAGGTTTTAAACTGCCTCCCCTGTTTAATACACATAGACATTTTTGTATATGGAAATGTTCTATGTGTGTAGGGTTGTGGAAAACATATACAAACATTACAATTTAATGTGGTGGAATTCTATGGCAAATTAGTTCAATGTGCCTTAGGAAAGACCCCATATTAGCTTTTACAGCTCCTAATTAAAAGGATTGAGAGCTGTGACTTCAGTGTTTTTGAGTTTATATGTATATGAGCAAGGGAAAATGAGAATATGTAATAAGCATACCAAAGAAAGATATATTCTGAAAACAAGGCTGCTGCACTATAGAAAATAAGGGTTGGAAGAATCACGTACTTGATTTATCAAGCAAACTTGAGTGATTTTTCATCACTGAACAGTACCAATAGTTGATTTACATTTAAATGCAATAAATTAACATTATTATAATTATATTTTTGCTATTATTCCCCAAATTTGTCTCACTTGAAACATGGCCACTGAGTGATGGTTGATGATCATTCTTGAGCCAATTGTTCTTATCACTGTTTTCATGGCCTGGTACAATCTAATAGAAGGACCAGGGTATATGGAAAAGTTGTATTTCTGGTGCCTCCCCTCTCCTGATGACCTTGAGTAATTGCTATAAAGTCTTTGGTATTCAGGCTCCTCAATGGAAATGACATTATTATAATTAGATAATCTATTAGGCCCTTTGGAACATGCAATTCAATAAGTCTAAAACATAGAGACCTATCAATGTCCTTTATGGTTGAGTTGGACCTTTACTTTCCCACTTACTATCAATCATACCAAATTATTTGCTTTATGAAACACACTGAATATTTTCTAATATTCATACTTTTGTTGAAATCAAAATCCCATCCCCGCTTCCCAGAACCTGTCCATTTTTTAAAGCCACAATCATATCCCAAAGCTTTCATTGCCTTATCTATTGCCTCAGTTAGACTCACATGTCTCCCTTTGTATTCCTATTGTTCTTCCTATTACGTTGCGTGAATATTATCACATACAAGTTTGTCCATATTCAAATAATTTTGTTTGCTATTGTCTCCTCTACTATAGCAGGCTTTCTTCAGTGATTATGATTTTCTCTAATCATTTTTGTATCCCTGAAGGTTGGCACATAATAGATATTCTAATGATTGAATTAAATAGCTTTATAGATTTGCTTAATCTATAAACACTACATTTTGTGGTAGGCAAAGATAACCTCAATGATCCCCAACTATTGGTGTTTGTGGTCTTATATTGTCTCTTGCCATGTGGACCAGGGCTGACCACTAGAATTTTTTTTTGACAGTCCTGGCATTTGAACTCAGGGCCTTGTACCTGCTAGGCAGGTTCTCTACCAGTTGAGCCATGCCTCCAGTCCAAAATATTTCTTAATATAAGAAATTAGCATGATTATAAATACATTTCTGTTATTACTAAGCTACTAAATTATTGAGCTTATTTTTTATGTGGCAATAAATAACCAATGCAAACTCTTCTACACAAAAAGAAGGGAATAGCTTTGTCATTTCTATTTTATAATCAAAGCATTGCTGTTTTTTGATACTCAGTCAAGATTTGAGAAAGGCAAGAGAAGCTGAGTTAAAATCTTACTTCTTCCACAGGAAATAGAAGTCACTCAAGTCGCACAATTCCAGGACTTGGAATCCTGCGTGGAACAGTCTGTTTTCCACCTGGGGTTGCTGCTGCTGGTGACTCTGATAATGTCCAGGGTTCTTGGGCATTTCTGAGAATCACTCTGTAGAAACAGAGAAGATTGTCAATGACAGGGAGGAAAAAGGGAAGAGTGGCTTATGTACCCTTCCTTAGGAGGCAATATTATATAGTAAAATCCACTTCTGGAATAAAAAATATTATCAATAATAGCTATTGTTTGTGTTGTTAATGCACTATTATTAAATTAACATCATCAATCATTTTGTCACCATTTCAAATGAATATATCCAAATAATTAGCATGACAGTAACATAGTAAATTACTAGTAATATCATTATTATATTATTATAATATTTTTAGATTACTACTAATAATTATTACTATTAATTATTCCTACATATACTTATGAGTGATTACTATTATCCTCATTTGAATGATGAGTAAACGGAAACATAGATCATCCAGTTTTTTAAAGTCAAATAACTGATATAATGAATCATGACTCAAGGCAAGATCTGTCTTAAACAGCAAAATTAGCAGTAGAGCTTTGAATTTCTTCACCTACATGATTAGTACAGGCATACTCAATCTGCACTGCTCTTGTTGTAATTTAAATGAGATAAGATCTTTATAAAGTTGTTTTCAGAATGCCCAAAAAACGCACAGGCAACTGTGCCCTTTTCTTTGCCTGTCACCCATCATCTGTTCTGTTTGTATAGAGTGAGTCTCAGAGATGCCCAAGAACCCAGGGCATTAGTGGAGCTGTCAGCAACAGCAGCCCCAGACTGTGTGACAACTGAGTGTGTTCACATGCAGGACTCAGGTCCCAGAATTATGCAACTTGAGGGACTCTTCTATTTCCTGTGGAGGAAATAAGATTTTTAACTCAGTCTCTTTTGCCTTTCATAAGCCTAGAATGAGTATCTAATAATGGTAAGGCTTACCTTTTCATTGTAAAATGGAAATTACAAAGCTGTTTCCTTTCTTATGTATGACAAAGTAAGTGGATTTGATGCAGATGTGAATCCCATTGACCATGGAAAGAGGGTTGGAATGTATTTGTGGCAACAAACTCCTTATGATTGACGCACATGCTCCTTCCTAAAAGCCTTTACCTACTGCAGAGGTAATCTCATTACAACCAATTGGTGGTCAGTTACTTAGAATAGAGTCATAGGAAACTTCATCTATGGAGTATTTTTTTTCTCTTTATTCACAATCAAGGCATAATCTGTTCAAAGAGAGAGAGAGAGAGAAAATCCTTCACATAAATCTGTTGAGGTTGGTTTAGTTTCGTATGGTCAGACAGAAT
Organism: Castor canadensis; assembly: GCF_047511655.1. Taxonomy (NCBI): domain Eukaryota; kingdom Metazoa; phylum Chordata; class Mammalia; order Rodentia; family Castoridae; genus Castor; species Castor canadensis. Next base: position 141,250,586 of record NC_133390.1, on the reverse strand, counting down.
AAAAACATTCTCTTACCTGAATATGTATCAAGTTTTAAAATATTTTCTTTAATTTTATTATTTGCAGTCCTCCTTTTATTCATTTTACAAATTTCTTTCAGAGAATAAATGATGCATTGAAAGAGACTGACTATCCATAATAACTTTGACATGAGTGGCTGGTGGATTTACCACTTTAATGTGATCTGGCAAAGGACCCCTTGAGCTGATCAGTAAGAACAGCAATGCCAAATTATGGTAAACCTCAAAAGCTTTCAAGGAAGCAATCTGGATCTAATTGGGCAGAAGCTTAGCAAGTAAACCACAGCTATTTCTTTGTAGAAAGTCCAGTTTTGTACTATTGAGATTAAGCCTGTAAGGGCTGCCTTGCTGAATGGAAACCACAAACACTGGGCCCCTCAATGTTTATTCTTGAATCATAGCAGCAATAAGGAGGCTGTGTCTGTGTTCAATAAGGATATCTTTTTTTCTTTGCAAAAATATGGGCTGTACGAACCAACACACATATGTGCTTTGTGTATAGGCTCCTCTGTATAGGTTATGAAGATAATAAGATTTGATGAACTGGGTTCTGCCATAAGAAGAGTAGACATTAAAAGATGGTACCAAAGAAAACTTTGGAACTTTTTTTTTTCATTTTTCTTTTATTATTCATATGTGCATACAAGGCTTGGTTCATTTCTCCCCCCTGCCCCCACCCCCTCCCTTACCACCCACTCTGCCCCCTCCCTCTCCCCCCCCTCAATACCCAGCAGAAACTATTTTGCCCTTATTTCTAATTTTGTTGTAGAGAGAGTATAAGCAATAATAGGAAGGAACAAGGGTTTTTGCTGGTTGAGATAAAGATAGCTATACAGGGCATTGACTCACATTGATTTCCTGTGCATGGGTGTTACATTCTAGGTTAATTCTTTTTGATCTAACCTTTTCTCTAGTACCTGTTCCCCTTTTCCTATTGGCCTCAGTTGCTTTAAAGGTATCTGCTTTAGTTTCTCTGCGTTAAGGGCAACAAATGCTAGCTAGTTTTTTAGGTGTCTTACCTATCCTCATCCCTCCCTTGTGTGCTCTCACTTTTATCATGTGCTCATAGTCCAATCCCCTTGTTGTGTTTGCCCTTGATCTAATGTCCACATATGAGGGAGAACATACGATTTTTGGTTTTTTGAGCCAGGCTAACCTCACTCAGAATGATGTTCTCCAATTCCATCCATTTACCAGCGAATGATAACATTTCATTCTTCTTCATGGCTGCATAAAATTCCATTGTGTATAGATACCACATTTTCTTAATCCATTCATCAGTGGTGGGACATCTTGGCTGTTTCCATAACTTGGCTATTGTGAATAGTGCTGCAATAAACATGGATGTGCAGGTGCCTCTGGAGTAACAGTCTTTTGGGTATATCCCCAAGAGTGGTATTGCTGGATCAAATGGTAGATAGATGTCCAGCTTTTTAAGTAGCCTCCAAATTTTTTTCCAGAGTGGTTGTACTAGTCTACATTCCCACCAACAGTGTAAGAGGGTTCCTTTTTCCCTGCATCCTTGCCAACACCTGTTGTTGGTGGTGTTGCTGATGATGGCTATTCTAACAGGGGTGAGGTGGAATCTTAGCGTGGTTTTAATTTGCATTTCCTTTATTACTAGAGATGGTGAGCATTTTTTCATGTGTTTTCTGGCCATTTGAATTTCTTCTTTTGAGAAAGTTCTGTTTAGTTCACATGCCCATAAGCAAGATTAAATACCCAATGTTTCCCAAAACTATTTAACCATAAAAGTCTTTTAAAAATAAAATATTTATAATGATTTTTCTTGTGGAGCTTGCCTAGGCAATCTGATCTTTTAAAAGAGAGAGATTTTATGTAGTCATAGAAAATCTTGTTTAACTGAGTATTGCCTTGGCTATTCGTGGCCTCTTGTGTTTCCATATAAATTTAACGGCAGATTTTTCAATCTCTTTAATGAATGTTATTGGAATTTTGATGGGAATTGCATTAAACATGTAGATTACTTTTAGGAATATAGACATTTTTACTATGTTGATTCTACCAATCCATGAGCATGGGAGATCTCTCCACTTTCTATAGTGTTCCTCAGTCTCTTTCTTCAGAAGTTTATAGTTTTCCTTGTAGAGGTCATTCACATCTTTTGTTAGGTTTACACCTAGGTATTTTTTTTTTTGAGGCTATTGTAAATGGAATTGTTTTCATATATTCTTTTTCAGTTCGTTCATTATTAGTATATAGAAATGCTAATTTTTTTTCTATGTTGATTTTATATCCTGCTACCTTGCTGTAGCTATTGATGATGTCTAGAAGCTTCTGAATAGGATTTTTGGGGTCTTTAAGGTATGGGATCATGTCATCTGCAAATAGGGATATTTTGACAGTTACTTTACCTATTTGTATTCCTTTTATTCCTTCTTCTTGCCTAACTGCTCTGGCTAGGAATTCCAGTACTATGTTGAATAGGAGTGGAGATAGTGGGCATCCTTGTCTAGCTCCTGATTTTAGAGGGAATGGTTTCAGTTTTTCTCCATTAAGTATAATGCTGGCTATAGGTTTGTCATATATAGCTTTTATAATGTTGAGGTACTTTCCTTCTATTCCTCAACACAGAGAAACTAAAGCAGATACCTTAAAAGCAACTGAGGCCAATAGGAGAAGGGGACCAGGAACTAGAAAAAAGGTTAGATCAAGAAGAATTAACCTAGAAGGTAACACACATGCACAGGAAATTAATGTGAGTCAACTCCCTGTATAGCTATCCTTATCTCAACTAGCAAAAACCCTCGTTCCTTCCTATTACTGCTTATACTCTCTCTTCAACAAAATTAGAGATAAGGGCAAAATAGTTTCTACTGGGAATCGAGGGGGTGGGGGGGAAAGGGAGGAGCAGGGTGGGTGGTAAGGGAGGGGGTGGGGGCAGGAGGAAGAAATGATCCAAGCATTGTATGCACATATGAATAATAAAAAAAAAAATTAAAAAAAAAAAAAGGAAAATCTTGTTTAATGGAACCCATTTCATTTGTGTCAGACGTGTTGGTCCCTCTGCTTTCTCCTTATCCAACTGCCTACAATTCTGCAGACTCTTATCTACCTCTAACATGAGCCTCTCATCCCCACGGGAGTTCCTGGAGGTCTCTAAAGAGTGCACAATGTATCCTGCCTTGGTGCATGCCTGTCCTTTGATCATTAGCCCTGCACATTTGTTTTGTTCAACTTTCTGTCTTCTCTATCTATTCCTTCTCAGACCACAAAGACCCAACATTTCATTTCTACCCCTTCCTTGAGTTTCTAGTAACTTGGTCTTCTCCAAGCTATTAACAAACAATTTATTATATATATGTTTTTGCCTCTCAGCTGCTCCTGACCACAGGCATCATAGGTTACTGTTGTTTAAAAAACCCCTGCTCTAAATCCAATTATAAACAAAGGAAGTAGATAATCCCTTGGTTATTGGTCCTAGATTTCTGTTTAGCCTTTTTATAATTTGTCTCTTGTATAACTTTTATGTAACAGTCTACCACTTGGTGACTGGTTTCTAACCAACCTCTCTGGACATTTGGTACAAATTGAAAATGATCAGATATTCAAGAATCATCAGTCGCTGAACCTTTTGGATTGGTGGCTGTTGAAGTTTTATAGCACTAAGTAGGAGCAATCACCTCAACCAAACCTCATGAATGTGTAGGGCCGAAAAATTTGAGATTAAGTCACATACAATATTTCATTCCGTACTCTGGAGGATCTACCCAGGTTAATTTTCTTGTCATGGTTTGTTAATTTTTGACCTAGAATATTAAACTCATTTTTTTCCTGCAAGGCTGCAATGCATTCTACTCTTTACTTTTAATTTAGTAATGCTTGGACCTTCCTTCTAATAAGAAACAAAGTAAGCAACAAACACAGAAGCTGCTAATGGTCTTTAGGAGAAATCATTTCATGTTTTCAAGGAAGAGAAGGAAGTTGCTTTTATCCTAATACTCATTTTCCCATTTCTTATCTTTCTATGTAAAATGTTTAATGTTTGCATCATGTGGAGACTTTAATTACATCCTTCCCAGCTGTGATGCAAAAATTAAACATCAATTAGCTTTTTCTGGATTGCACACATCCTTAAATTCTGTTTTCAGATCACTGCAACTTAACATTGTGACTTATATTGGAAAGATGTCTTTAAGGGTTTATCTCATGTCCTTTTTGTATAGCAATTGTATTGTATCCACTTAGCTATTTCCATGGAAATTTTGGTTTGATGAGAAGAGATGGCCCAATGTAACCACAACACTAACTATGAAATAAAAATCCAGTAGGGCCCAGATAGTTTTTGATGAGCTCTTGGATATCATACGTACAAAAGCAGCATATGAAAATAAAAGTGATAAACATCATTTTGCATTCAAAAACTTTCTGATTTAACACAGATTCAATCTTTTAAATAAATACATCAGTAAAATGGACAAATACAATTGTCAACTTCTGTCTGGTTTTGTCTGATAAAGCATTTTGAAATTCAGAATATTTTCCTAGGAGCCAATGGTTACCATAAGAAGTACAAGGGAAAGTCTCTGTGGAGAACTACTTTGGATACCCAATGCATACATATGTATGATTATGTACCTTGAGTATGTTTAAACCTGCACATTCATATGAATGTAGTAATGGATACAGCTATAGATATAAAAATAGATACAGTTATGTACTGTCTTTTGCCTAACATTTTCCTTGATATGTTCATGCATAATATTTGACTCCTTTACATATAAAACTTCTATTTCAGCTTTAATTTCAAATGTTAGAGGAGGCATAGGTTTTTAACTTTCATCCCTCTCCTTAGAATATTTCTCTCCATGAAGAGAAGAAATGGAAGCATCTCTTCAGAGGAAGTATAGCTTTGCATTTAAGAGAAAGGTCCACATGAGACAGGCTAGTGACAGGAAAAGTCTGGACTCTGGCACCATCAGACTTTTCTCAGTGCATTTCATTCTATCATCCTTATCTCAGCTCAAAGCTATCTTTTGCAGTTGTAAACTTCTTTTCAATTGTAAAATCTTAGCAGTTGTAGAGTTCTCTTCAATTGTAAGTCCTTTCTAGTTGTAAATTTTGCCAAAACAGGAAGCCTTGGAGTAATTCTGCCCTTAATTACCTCTCAAGTAAAAGCTCTCTGCTTAAAACATGACTATTGATCACACCTCATACATACAATTAAAATACATGAGAGTTAGCATGAGTGCATGTGCAATGTCCTATGTTGTCAATCAAACCTGGCAATCACCATAGCCTATTCTGCAAAGACCACCAGGTTTTTCCCACCATTTTCCCTTTCATTTATAAAGTCCCTTTAAAACAAAGATTGATGTTTCAATCCCACTTGGCTGGGGCCCACTGCTCTTTCTCTCGCAGTGCCTTCCCCCCACCTTCAATAGACTTTGCTATCACTTTCATTACATTTTCATGTCCTGACTGAATTCTTTTCTCGAGTCACAGAAGTACCTGAAATCTTCTGGATTCGGGTCTCCTTAGACCATCTATGTGGTAACACATGGAGTCAGCTTACTCATCTCTTTTATCAGCATGGTATATTGAATCATTGGCCCCAATTCGCAATCACCTCTCTACATCAGCACCCTTGCCATGGTCTCATTGTGAGAAATGAATATGTCACAATTCCTCGACTTTTGCCTTGGGTATGTGACTTATTTGGCCAATGGAAGTGATTTTGTGTTAGCTCCAATGCTAGTCCTTATAAAATCTGTGTATGGTTATTGTCTGATCTTGAGGCTGCCATGAGAATATTCTCCAGGTAACTTGTTACTCTGGATAGGATAAGAAACATGGAGAAGAATTGTTCCAGACAATCTACGGTAAAAAGAAGACTTCTACAGCTACCACAGACTACATGTCAGGCTCCCTCTATTCCCAGTGAAGATTTGCCAAGCCCCAACTCAGCATACATCTATAAGAAGTGTAATGGAAATTGCAGATAATTAGGGAAATTGCTTTGTATATTTGCAACACATGTATATATATGAATGTATATAGTTTGTATGTTTATATATAATTCCTATAAGAGTAATTCCTTGCTATTGTACTCCATTAAAATTTTATAAATAATTGTTATGCAGAAAAATCTGCATAACAAATAACCACTCATAATCTGTGTAACTTCAGGCCACTTACTTAAATTTTCTCAGTTCTGTCAATTATGGAATAATGATAACCTGATAGTTTCTATAATTGTAGTAAAAATTAATAAGCTAATTTAAAATTAAATTACTTAAAATAATGCCTGGAAAATAGAAACTGATAAATGTATATTAATTATAATTATTTTATTATTCTTCCAGCTTCATTACTAAAATTTTTTATGGGACCATTGTGAAGTTAGTCTGCATAAGAAATTCTAACATTTTGGCCATGGGAAAACTCAAGTAACTACAGAATTTCTTATCAGCCCATGCACATTTGGGAAGCAACTGTTACATCCTCTACCCAGCTACAGTGAGAAGAACTACTTTACACATGGACAAAAAACAAAGAGAAATACTTTATTATTTCTCACCTTATCTCCATTTTCCATGTCATGTTGAGCTAGTCAGAAATCAATGACATAATTCTTGTAACATGCTGGGAGAACTATGTGGATGACTCCTTAACAATTCTCAGTTTCTCTTGCTCTCTTAAGCAGTGGGAAGAACCGACAAGGATCCTCCTTTTAACTCAGAAAAATAACGTTATCAGTTCCCCCACCCTCTCCACACACAAGAATGGTCTATTTCATTTTGACACACCACACTCATCTATATTGACTTCTAGAGTTACACTTAAAAGACCAAATATTACTGGCCCCAAAGCAATTGCTGTATCTTAATATTTTAGATTGTAAAGTATTTTAGATTGAACAAATAGCTGTTGACTGCATAAACTTCTGAATTTGTATTAAATATAAACACATCAGCTAATTGTACTAAAAAATAGAGTATAAAAATAGTTTAAACAATACACTCGTCCAGAGAAAGCCATGAAATACTTTAGAACACATCAAATACTAGCCATATTGGTTGAATTATAATGAGTCCACACATACTACTAAATCTGAGCAGTTTTTTCTTGTTCTTGTTCTTACAAAGGAAATGTTTTTTACAACAAACAAGTTTGTGAAGCCTGCTAAAATTGTAGTCTTTAAAACAAATAGTTTCATAGCATCATGAAACCTCTTACTTGTATTTTACTTTTAAGTTTCTCAAACATCTATCCTCATATCATTCTGGTGGTAGACAGAATGATTTTCTCTGCATTTTACATGTTGGCCTTGATTGTGGAATAGCCCACACTGAAGTGTGAGAAAGATCATAAACTGAGCAAAGGGTAGTACCTCTGAGAACTCAAGAAACATCAAGGCAGAGGAAGATCAAGGCTTTTGGACAAGGAAATATGAGCATACTCTGTCATCTTTTTGGGTACAGTATCTAATCATGATGTTGAGGTGGTCTAGTATGAGGCAGAAGGCTTAGAATGATGATGGGAAGCCTGGGCAGTGGTGGTTGATTGGGTTTTGCTAAAACTTTGTTTGTTAAGTGAAAGATAATTTGCAATGTGTTTAGCAGGATGTCCAGATCTAGAAAATAGAAATGGCAAAAATTAAACAAGAGGATTCAATTCTAATCTCATTTCCTCCCATGTAATCAAAAGACTTGGACTGAATTCAAGGAGAAGAAAATAAAAACTCAAGACCAGACATGAGAGATTAACAGGAATTGGGTAGGTTCCATGAGCTACTTGAAAGAAGTTGAGAGGATAATGAACTCTAGGGGTCCAAGAGAAGGGTCAGTAAGATGGAGAATCTGAAGCAAGATTATGGTCAAGGTCATGGCAGCACTATCCAGCACTAAGTATCCTACCTCTAAGTATTAAGGACCACTATTGGCATGGGCTTTATAACTTCTTGATTCAGTAGGGATGGATCAACAGGAGCCTGACTTTAATTTTGGGTACCTAGGATATAAATTGATGGAGGCATTGGAAGAGCAGCACCAATAATGTAAGAATAAGTGGGCCCTTAGAAATTTATTTTTTCAATCCAGTTATCTCAAAGATAAGAAAATAGTTTCTATGATTTGTTAACAACCAGGATCCAGAACCAATAAGTCAAAAGCTCAGGGACTTTTTTTTTTTTAACTTAAATGATTTTAGGCATTTTGTTTTGGCCTTGGATTGGAGAGGTGGAGATTTTTGCGGGTTTTATTTTTGTTTCTTGTTTTTTACTGTTTTTTTGGTTTTATTTTTTTGCTTCTGCAAGGCACCAAAGAAGTTGGCTACTGTTAAGATTTTTCTCAATTTCCCTTACTTATCACATTAATGAATGAAAAAAAAAAAACAGAAAGCATCATGATGGTTGTCATTCTATTTTGAACATAGCAAATAATATCAATTTAAAATTCCACTGTTACTCATTTCTGATGCTTGGATAAAACAGACGGATAAGTAATTGGGTGCTGATGTATAAATGAATGGATAAACAGATAGATAACAGATGATGATGATGGATAGATAGATGGATGATAGGTAGATCTGAATTATAAATGACTCAGACAGACTGCATACCCCATGGTGTGTGACACTTGTAATACTGTACCTCCTTTTCTTCATCTCTTTAGAAGTCAACATCAAATCTTAGTTGATAAGATAGGTGATTTATTCTTAGATATAAAGATCCATAGCCCAAAATAATTTGACTAGGGGTGAACTACAGTTTGAGGCAGAAATACTTAAGAGGAAAAGAGACAGGCAACAGAGGTTAGGTTTTCATCTCAACCCTTTTCCTCAACCCCTGGGGGCACTGAGCTCACCTTTTAACCTCCCTGTAGGAACTCACCTTTTTAAAACAGAACTGGTTCATCATTAGTCCAGACACTACAGTTTAACTTAAATGAGGTAATAGACATGAAACTCCTTGGACAACGAAACAGAGTTTTATGCCGACGCTAACTGCCATAGTCATTATGCATTCATCATCACCATTTCCTAATTCTTACCAACTGACCAGGTTAAAACAAGTTCAAAGAGCACTAATTTCAGGAAGTTGGTTTTACTTTGTTATTTAGGTAAAGGTGATTTGTGGTCTTTGTAAATGTGCACACTGTGAGCAGAGGGACATTTTTTCATGTGGACAGTTTATGCCAGTTTGTGCTCATGTGTTGGTACAGTTATGTTAATTCTATGTGATATTTTCTCTTCAGTGCTTTTGCTTATGAAACAGCATAATAAAGTGACTTCTGCTAAATAAATAGTCCTGTTCACAATAACTGGTACTTAGTGAATTTATACAGAAGATATTTTTGTGTTGCAAACCAAATTAACTAGTTGAAAATCCATTAACTTCAAGGCTCCAGATGGATATTTAGGATCATCTCAGAAGTACAAATGTAAAAGTCATAATAGAATTTTCTTTGGCATATGCATAGAATTTCTACCATGGACCCATTTTAAAAATAAATATCATAATAATTACAACAGAGTGAAAATAACAAAGCATTATGTGCATGATCAGAGAAAGCTGAAATTGAGAGGAAAGTCCAGCCACTCCAGGAAAATTAGAGACATGTAATTAGCATCTGCAATTTGTACTGCTCTCTGAAACCCCTAGATTTTTGTGGGAAATCATTCTTTAATCTATATAAATTGGACATCAGAAATGGTTATGGTTTCATGATGTTGAAGTCAGGAATATAAAGCACTCTATTTTAGGATTTACCCATACTGCCTCTTACCTTACATCCATAATGTCAACTCCACCCCTCACAATCCTTTTCACTTAGGCGTTCTCTCCAACAGTCAGTCTTCTACCCTTTGCCATCTGGCTGCAGATATTTGGGTAGCAAAAATTCACATTGGTTAAGGAGAAATTTTTTAATAGAAATAGAAACCTAGGACAAAAGAATTGATGGAACCACTCAAGTAATCAATAAACCAGGACTGCACTTGGTGACATTATACAAATCGTCTATGAAGAAGAACAGATCTTCCAAGAGTTCTGAGAGATTCTAGGATTCTATAGTGATGAGGTCTCTGCAGCCAGGAAACTTATAATCTAGTTGGAAACAATAAACAGATAAAATGTCATCATCTACCTATCAGACATACCCTATTCCCCTAAGTCCCTGTAATTGTTACCATTCATTGAGCACTTTCTGTATGCTCAACATTTGTTTAATACTCTAGGCAGGTCTAGTGAGGTAAGTAAACATATAAGTCTCATTTTATATACATGAAAATTGAACTCTAAAATAAATTTTCCAAAAATTATGTAGCTAGTAAGTGATCACAACAGCATTTATAAGCAAGTTCCTACCATGCTCTGTTCACCTGATTTGTACTACTTTTGTACAAATGCTTGTCTTCTCTGCCTAGGAAAATCTCCCTGAAAACAGGAATATTTCTCCTATGTACATTCTATGGCCTCCACAACCCCTAACATTGTTTACAAAATGAATACATGCATCCACTTCAATATGTATTGAGTTCCAGCTCCATATTTGATACAAAAAGTACAATGAAGTACAAGAGTATCATATCAAAGAACCAGGAGGCTGGGCGTAGTGGTGTATGCCTGTGATGTCAGCTACTCAGGAGGAGACATGAGGGTTTTTGGAGGTCAGAGTGAGCAAAGTTAGCACAAGACCTTAACTCAAAACAAACTAAAAGCAAAAGAACTGGTGGGCAGGAGAGGCATGGCTCAATTGGTAGAACATGTGGCCCTGAGTTCAACCACTGGTATCACAAAAGCATGGGGGGAAGAAGATGATTGTTGTGGCTCATGAATGGAATCCCATCTACTCAGGAGATGGAGTGTCACAGTTGAGGCTAGCCTGGACAAAACATTAGTGAGACCCCCATCTCAGCAAAGAAGCTGGACATGATGGTCTACATCTATAATCTCAGCTATAGATAGATAGCTTAGGGAGGCATAGATTGAAGGATCATGAGGTTATCCTGGGCAAAAAGCAAAAGACCCTATCTGAAAAATAAGTAAAGCAAAAAGGGAGAAGGATATGGCTCAAATGATAAAATGCTCTAAGCATAAGGCCCCGAATTCAAACCCCAGTACCACATTAAAAAAGGAAAGAAAGAAAGAAAAGAACAAACTAGGATATATGCCAATCCTAGATTTTATTATTAGGAGATTATTTTAATAGTATTCTGATAGTTACTTACAACATTAATAAGTGGTACCACACTCCATGGCACTCACTTACACTGTACTCTAAGCAGCGGGTGAAACAACTGTTCTCAAAGTCAAGGCTTGGGGGATATGCTGAATTAAATAGTGTTCCCTCTCTCAAGTCCATGCCTACCTAACCTTCCAGAAGGTAACATTCTATTTTGTAAGGTCTTTGCAGATATAATTAGTCAAGATGAGGTCATACTGGTTTAGGGTGGGCACTGAAACCAATGACTGATATGAGAAAATCACATGATGAATGCCCGGGAGTGGAGACTATTCATTAAAAATGCTCATTATTCACCTTGGAAGTTTTGTTTACTAAAGTTTGAGCATTCTGTCTTTTGGAAGTGTGAAGGGTATATAAGGCAGGGTACTTCTGTCTATTGGGCTTACTTCTTTGTGTCAATAACCCCCACTGAAGTCTAGAGGAAAGAGGCCATTGTGAATGGGAGTATATTAGGTAAATGTTCAGAATTCACACAGTTTTATTTTAGTTTCCAACTTCAGTGCACATTGAACACTCTAAGTTCAACAATGACTTTGTATGCAGGCCAAATCATGCCCAGTTATGAGTGACAGCTACCATATTTTCAATAGCTACCAAGTGGCATCTATTTTATATGAATTATACCTTTAAAGACTCTAGACTATAGTGTTTGTCTATTATTAGCTTTATTTACTCATGAAAATACTGAGTTTAGAGGAGTTAAATGGTTCACTGGATGTGAACAAGTGAGCAGTCAAGTCCTCGCACAAAACCTGGGCTGTCTGACTATAAGCCTGTTCTGTATCCCTAATCACACTACCACAGGCAAAAGAAGAGAGCACCTCATGTGGCCTGTTTGAAACTGAGACCTGTCCTATAATATAGATAAATTTGTAGTCCAAGACTAGAAATTATATCTCAGAATCCCCAATTTCATACAAACATTTAGAAAAGCAAGGTTTTTTTATACAAAGAAAGCATAAATGTCTAATTAAATACAACTTTTAAAACTTAAAATGCAGTTAAGAAAACATTAGAATTTCCCAGGCCATCATCCATAATCTACACACTGGGAGGATCCCATTTAGAGGTCTCAGCATTCTAGGCTACTTTATGATAAGTGTTGGGAAATAATCTAGATTCTCTCATTGGTTTTGTCCCTCACTGGACTTTTGTTAGTTTGCTTTAATCAATCATTTTCGATTGATATCTGCATTAGTTTGCCCCTCCAGTATATTCTGAAAAATGAATGCAGCAGCAATTTTTTTTCTAATCTGAGCACCCTGTCCTTTCTTTGTACTGCATTTTTCCCTGTGGGTGACAAGGAGAGTGTGGTTTTAGTCCTTTTTGGAGAACAAAGTAATTTCCTGATTGGGCACCAAAGAGAAATAATGGTCTTTCCACTACTGAGCAGTATCACGTGTGCCATAACAAGACCATAGCTCATGCTGTCTAGAAGGGTCATGTTAACCATTTCACACCCACAGGTTAGAGAGCAAGCCTGGCTAAAGGTCAGAGTTACTGAATGAGATAGAAGGCACACAGGCTACCACATGACTAAGACACACCGTAACCTAACATGGTAGAAATGGGACTGTCAAAAATAAAGCAAAACACAAAAGAGAATGATTCAATATATACCAGAGCTTTTTTCAAAGTGACATAGTGGAAAAATGTACAGCTCCTCCAAATCTACCTTCCTGAACATTTAACTTAGGAGTTAAATACACTTCAAATATTTTCCAGAATGTCTGCACATGTTTCACAACTCAGAAATTAAATTAAATAGAAAAGTAGAATCCCTAATGAAGTTTTTCAATGAATATATCATCAGTGAATCCTTTAAAATATTTTTTACATCTGTTCACAGAATTAAAATTTGGCTTTCCCCCTTTTCCCCTCTATCATAGAGAACTAGTTTGTTTTTAATTAATAAATCATTCAGTCAAGTCCATGGAACAAGTCCATACTTCAGGTGGAAAGTTTAGTGTAGTCTTTGGCAATGTTATTTTAGGAGTGTGCCTTCACAATTAAGTAGTTACCATAAACTGTGCCAACATTCCAATTTCACTCACATAGCTTTGTAGTTTGGGCACTTCCTGTCTTGATGAAGAATGGTTGGCTACAAAATTATTAGGCACATCACAGATGCAAATGAAACATCATTTTCCTGCTGAAAATGCGAACGAAGACTTTATTTTGACTGACTTAAATTTTGACCTGTAATTGACATTAAAAACATCAGTGAAACTCAGGAAGCAACACTGCAGCATTTACCATAACAGATGCTGGGGTAGAATCGAGTTTAAGAAATAGGTTTTAAAGAGATTATAGCAGCAGACATTATATAACAAGATCACTATAAAGGGTAGGACATCTGTTGGCTATTTTCAGAAAATCATCATTCTCTTACCTGCTATTAAAATAATCTTAGTAGACACCTGACTATTACTGTACTTTTTGAGCATATGTCTACAATGAGACTGAGGTAATATGCAGTTGACATTTCTGTGTTCTAGTATTGTCTTCTTTTTTTTTCTTTCTTTCTTTCTTTTTATTTTCATTTGTGTTATTCTTTGGTTGTACTGTTTGATTTGCTTAATTAGAAAAAAGGAAGGCTGTTTTATTTCAAAATTAGTATAATCATAGCTATTTCATAAGAAGTGTTCTGAGTGACCTGAGCTTACACATTTGAAACCACGTGAAAGTTTAGCATAGAAATATTTAAAAACTATTGGTTCCTATCCTTTAACTTCCTTCCCTTGAGAAGATTTTCATAATTACATATAAATGCATATAGCTTTAAAATGGAAAGTTAGAACTATATGTTAATATTGTGTATTTGAAGGAAAAACATTTTTAAGTATCTTAATTTAGCCTTATCAGTATCTATCACAGTCATGGTAGCATGTACCAAACAAAAAAGAAAAAAAAACTGACTATCTATCTACCTACCTACCTACCTACCTACCTACATATATTACTGTGTAGCAATGTAATAAGACTGGACTCTGTCAAAAAGTCATGAATTTCTTGCTGGAGGGGGTTTTTTCCCCTTTGGAAAGTATGATGCCCTATGTCAATGAGGACTTAAAGGCACTGTAAAAACACTGAACATCTTCCTCAAGGATCAGTGAAGATTGGGAGGAGAAACATTGTTTTTATACACTTACAAGCAGGAACAGTTTAGCAGTACCTCAGCTCGCAAAATCCAAAATTAAATACAATGGTTCAAGGGTCATTTGGGGCACCATCCTGAATCCCTGAGGGAGACTTAATCCCTGAGGATATTTCCTAATAAACACATAACAAGCACTGAATTAATAGGGTCACTGAAAATTGTGAGTTCAAAATATGAAGAAGAGAGTGGCCTTACTGAAACCTGTTAGGGCAATAACAATGTAATTTAGAAACATGGAAGGGAGAGTGGACAGACCACAGAGGGCCCACAGAGGAGCGTAAGACTATTTCTTCCAATTCTTCCAAATTTTCTCTAAATGGCCTTTCTTTGGGGTCCCCTGAGTCAGACGGCTATAATTGGTTCATTCAGAGTCTGTTGGATGGTAAAGCAACACAATTGAGACCATTTTTTGTACCGTTCACTTGGCTACATGGATTGCGAGGTGAAAAAATGACTGAAGTAAAAAAGGGTGCCTCCCCAGGGGTTTATAGTCTATGTGGGAGCCATGTTCTTCAATCTCAGTTTCAAAGAGAGACGATAGGCCATCACTGCAAGAAGATAACAACAATGGAGTTTGGAACAAATAGTGCGTGTTGGAAAAGAGTAGATAGTGATGGAATTCACTCTTTTTCTTCCTTTCTGCCTTCTATACACAGCATGCACCAAGAATACAAATCATGCCACACACACACCACTGCTCCTGCCATCCAGCTTCAGGGGGCATTGTTGATAGAACCATTTTGGTTTGCTACTTCTTATTGTCTGAGACATAAGCCTGTGGAAAATTACTGTAGGGAGATTGTTCTCTTGAGGTTTGCTTTTTGAACAAAGATTCTTTCTTATAGGAGTGGGAAGGACACCAGTCTGAGAAAAACAACTTTTGTCCTAACAAATGCTCTCTTGGAAGATATGTTAATGAGCTTCTCTTTGAACTGTAAATGGCATCGTGGAGCATGTCAGATGCTAATGGAAATGGTGAAGAAGTGAAAATGCACAGTAGGCCTAGCACAGTTTTCTTCTGGTCCCCATTCCTTTGAGCCTCTTGACCCGACTTCAGAGCCACCCTGTGATTTCACACAGCACTCTCCTTTTGAAGAGAGATTTTTATTTCTCCCAACAATGGCATTTTTTAAGGTCATGATTCCTTGGCTTTATAAAGCACTATCCTCCATGGGCAACTTCATAAGCAGTAATGAGTGACAATTGTTCCTTGAAATTTTTAATTACTGTGACAAAGAAAGAGTAATTATTAACTTTTGTAGCTGAACCACCTCTGCAGATGTTCTTAATCAAATAAAAGAAAGAAAAAAGAGTGTTCTGAGAAGACAGGAGTATGAAATACACAATAGGGAGTTGCAGCTGGGGTCGGGGGTTGACATGAACTGCACGATCTCTCTATGAACAATAGTTCCAACATTGGAAGGATAATTTCATGACAGAGACAGGATAGTGAAGGAGAAATTTGAGTCAAAAGGCCTATTTCTGGCCCTGTCTTCTCAGTTTGAGGGTACTGAATATAGCATGCCAGTGTTATCAAAATGTAGGGAGAAGTTTTGTACCTTAACAGGGTTAGAAGCTAAATTATGTTAACTTAACCATTGGTAGATTCGATGCTGAGAGATTAAATTGATATTTGATCAATTTTCTTCTTGATTTGGGTTCTCCCAAAAGCTGACCCTAATACAAGGAGGACTTGAGTTCAGGTAGATCATTTGTGAGTGTTATGGTGGTGAAGAAGGCCAACACAAAGCAAGTCAAGTATACCATCCTGGGAAACTAAGTTTGTCCCACTAGAGAAGGCTGAGATTTCCCATCTAAGAAAGATGGAGCAGGGGGATTTAAACATTAAACTTTTTGGTTGAAGTTGCTAGGGTGACAGGTAATGTAATTCCCCAAACTCCCAGCTTACTATTTAATTAGAGCTGCTAGCCTAATAAAGCCTTCAGACGAACAATGCAGATGTTTGGCTATAGTCTGGTTTGCACACACCAAGATCAGAGAGGTTATGGATCAACTGGCACAGTGTTTCACATCTCCAGACCAGGTGGACCCATTTACCTATCATGGATTATTAAACCAGCTAAGCAATCTACTTCTTATCAAAGTGAAATTCATTACTTTTATCTAGGATACATAGTCTTAGAATGCATCTGCAAAAATGTGTCTCTGCTCTAAGCATCTTCTACCATGTTAACTAAGACAACCCTCAAGGTTCTTATTGCAACCACCATGGACTGAGTTTCCCAGGAGTCCCAAAATATTACTCACAAATTGCTGTGAGAGACATGTTTCTCATTTTTGAGTGTCTCAACATATCTATTGTCATTTTGTTTGGGTCAAATTTACACTTTATTTTGGCTTCGAATGCTCTTTTACAAAATGAATCCCAGCCTGTTAACAGTTGGTTATCCAAGGGTGGAATTAGTTGCTCCAATTACTATTAAACAATGAATAGGTGGCAGAGTCACTGGTTAGACAGGTCTCAAGTGGAGGGCTTCATGTGTGATTGGCTGCTGCCATTCACAATATCAGAAATGATGCAGAGTGGGGGCATAGAAAGAAAATAATTCTGATTGCCAAAATCAGAGGGTTGTTATCATAGGTCAAGTTTTTCTGTGAAGTAGTCTAACAGGGAGATTTGTGAGCAAGAGCTTCATTGAATGACGTTCTTTGTCAATACCTGGAGGAGGAAGAGGGAACATAAGGGAAGACAGGTTGGAGAGTTGAACTGTGATGCCATCACAGCAAAGGATTCCCACCAGGAGCTTGAGATCTAGGATAGTGCATTTGTTGGCCAGGGCTACCATAATAAAGTACCTAGAATAGGTGGCTTAAACAATAGATGTTAATTTTCTTATTGCTCTGTAGACTAGATCTAACATGAAGGTATCAGCAGGGTTGGTTTCTTCTAAGGCTTCTTTCTTTGGCTTGCAGATGGCCCACTTATCTCTGTGTCTTCACATAGTCTTCTCTCTGTCCACATTTTCTCTTCTTTTCTTTTGGCAGTATTGGGGCTTGAACTTAAGGCTGCATCAAGCTAGGCAGGCACTCTACCACTTGAGCCATGGCTCTAACCCTTTTCCTTTTTGCTCTGGTTACTTTGCAAATAGGATGTCACTATTTTGTTCAGGCCAGCTAGACCTCAATCTTCCTATTTTGAAGTTCCCACCGTCACCAGGATGATAGGTGCATACATGCTCAGCTTTTGTCCATTGAGATGGAGTCTTGCAAAAATTTTTGCCTGGACTGGCCTGGAACCATGATTCTCCTGATCTCAGTCTTCCATATAACTTGGAATTATAGTCAAAGACTGTCAAACTCCCTATCTGACTGGACTTGAACTAAAATCCTCCCAATCACAGACTCCCAAGTAGCTAGGATTATAGGTGTGAGCCACTAGTGCCCAGCTACACTTTCTCTTCTTATGAAGTCTAAAATCATATTCGATTAGGGCTAACCCTAACAACCATATTTTAACTTAATTACCTCTTTAAAAGCCTTATTTTCAAATACAAATTTATGTTGTATGGTACCGAGAGTTGGGACTTCAAGGTATTAATTGGGGGAAGGAAGACAAAATTCAACCCATATCAGAGGGAGCTTCTGAGTTGCGTCAGATTGAAGGGAGAGGACCAGACCTGTGCCTGCTACAGGCTGACTAGACACAGGCTGACTTCAGTGAGAGAAAGTCAGCATGGGTAAGGTAATATCTTTGCATTCTCTGAGAGTGGTTCCTCAGGGCAGTCAGCTGCCAGTCTCTCCAGCAGAAGTTGGAGATGAATGATGTACACTGAAGGGAGGGAGTGTATGAAGAGCACACCACAGCTCCTCTCCAGTTGCACAAAAGAAACCTATTCTTCATCTTTGACTGGCATTTCCCTCCATTATCTTCCAGGAGCATTTCTTTGGTTACAAGGGTGAGGTAGGTGTACTTGCCATGCTAGAATTTGGAACAGCAGGTCCTTAGCCCTGTGTACATGTGTCTGTTCTATGCTAAACATATGGAATGGAATAGCTTCAAGGACCGTGACAGATACGCCATTTGCACGAGTGTCCATTTTGATCAATATGAGGCAGGCCTGGAAATTAACTTGTACAAATGAGCCTCCAGTTCAAACCAAAATAACTCTTGGTTCTTTAGATACATGGCCATTTTTCTTAAAGAGTTGAAGAAAAGTCAAAAAGAGCAATCTATCAAAACAAAACAGGAGGATTCTGAGATGTGCTGCCATGGAGTGATGACAGATGTACTGGGTTTGCACAAAGCCCCCAAAATAAAGGATCCTTTGCATGCTCAGAGAAGCAATTTTAAAATGCCAAAAATGCCCTTTGAAAGCTTATGGATTATAAATGCTCTCCAACTCACCCAAATATCTCTGAGAACGTGTAGAGAAAAATTTCCTCACCCTGTAATTTGAAGATTAAAATACTAATTTCTGGGCTGATGGGCACAAGTGTAAACAAGAAGCATAAGAACAATATTTGTTGACACTTAGCAGGGACATTAAAATACCAAAGAGGGACTTCTGTAGAGTCTTGTGAAGTCTTTCCATTATAAGAGCTTAACTGTCAACTCACCTGTTACCCTCTTTCCCACTGGCTGACATGGCCAGATAAAAACAGAGCTGTTTATGTATCATATGGGCCACTTAAAAAAAATGTTTCTTTTATGATAGAATTCCTCAGAAACTGAGGACAAAATGCCTCTCACCATAGGAAGAGCCCCTGGTTCCTTCATCTGTCTGGGACCTCATCTTAACCTAGTTTTAAAGATCAGGGACTCTTTTGCAGCTAGTGGAAAAGTATTGACTTAGTATGCACAGAACTTGAGTTC
This sequence comes from Castor canadensis, assembly GCF_047511655.1. NCBI lineage: Eukaryota > Metazoa > Chordata > Mammalia > Rodentia > Castoridae > Castor > Castor canadensis. Next base: position 141,231,361 of record NC_133390.1, on the reverse strand, counting down.
AAACACTAGCACCAAAAATAAGCACATTTTTAAAAAAGAGCAACAACAAAGAAATAAAAGGACTGTTCAAGTGAATACTGATGTGTATATGCCAGCACTGTGCTAGGTGTTTTAGGTTCCTGATGAATAGGATCTTAACAAACAAGTAATTGATGTTCATGGGGTACTTACTAAATGCCAGGCCCTTTGCCAAGCACTTTATGTAAAATATTTCATGTGATGATTATATCCAACTATGGCATCCAGGATTCTATGATAATCTCCCATTTCCTGACCCCTGGTGTACAGAAACCTCTCAGCCGTCCAAGCCACAATCTAGGCACTGCTGCAAAGTGATTTTGCAGATGTAAATAAATTCTCAAATCAGTTTACCTTAAAACAAAAAAAAATTATCTATCCAGATGGGCCTGACCTCATCACATGCATCTTTTAAATCCAGGTTTAGGAGTCAGATATAGAGAAAGTCAAGAGACTCAACACCAAGAAGGATGTGACATGATTTTTTTGGCTTGAAGATGGAGGTAAATGCATGGCAAGAAATGCAGGGGGTCTCTGCAAGCTGCAAGTGACCCCCCCACAGCTGCCAGGAAGCATAGAAATGGTACCCAGTCCTACAAATGCAAAGAACTGAGCTTAGAATCAGATTTCTCTACAGTGCCTCCAGAGAACAGCCTAGTTCATCTGATACCTTTATTTCAGCCTAGTGATACCTTGAATGGAGAGCCCAGTCATACTGTGTGACAGCTGTTAGACCTATACAACTGTGAGCTAATAAATAGGTGATTATTAAACCCACTACATTGATATCTCCATTTTAGAGATGAGGAGACTGAAGCTTGGAAAGGTTAAATAATTTGTTCGAAGTCACAGAGCTAGTCAATGATAAGGTCAACTTGGAACAAAGGTAACTGGTTAAATGGAAACAAGTGATATGGGAGGAAAAAGTTTAAGACAGTCTTTAAGATGCTGAGAGCCTCCCCTAGGTATCACATCTTGTACAGCTTCTTCTCTTGGGTGTGGGTGGGTCCTGTGAATATGATGGCACAGTCATTTCCTACATTAGGAAAAGAGATTTTTCACAGATGTACTTAATGTATTTAATCCACTGGGTTAATTAAAAGGAGAGGGTCCTGGTGGGCCTGATCTAATTAGGTAGGCTCTTTAAAAAGATTAGAGATGAAGAAAGACATGGAGACATGTTCTTGCTGTCCCAGGAGAAAGTAAGCACCCATGTCCATGACTATAGTGAAGAATTGCAGGTGACTTCTAGGGGTTCAAAACTGTCTCTGGTCAATAGCTAGCAAGAAAATGGGGACCTCAGTGCTATAACTACAAGGAACAGAATCCTGCCAATAGCTGAGAAGAATAGTCTTGGAGGAAAATACCTAATCTCAGGTGGGGGTTGCAGTGCAGCTGACACCTACATTGCAGCCTTTGAAACTCTGAGCAGAGGACCCAACTAGGTTGGGCCTGGATTTATGACATGCTTGGAGACAGTGAGAAAATTAAGTATCGTTGTTTGAAACCACTACATTTTCAGTAATTTGTTATGCTGCAATAGAAAACTAATACACTGGGAGAATAGATTGCTCTCCTTTGCTTCTCTTGGTGAGAGAGTGTTAGGACCCGGAATCCTATTCCCCCGAGAGACAGAGAGCCAGGCGTGAATGCAATCAACAAAGCAGAGTTTATTGGACTGGCTAGCCAGGGTCGAGCTCCCACACGGACACGCAGGACCGGTTAGGAAAGCAAGACCCTGAGCCTCTTAGGGGGAAATCTTATATAGACTGCAGTGGCGTGCATATTTTTGTTATCAACATTAGACAAGCAGGCAGAGCACATCCTGCACGTACTTCACATCTTGCTCGTACCTCACATCTTGCTCGTATCTCACATCTTGCTCGTATCTCACATCTTGCATTCCTCACATTCTATATGCCCTAACTGAGCCCTGCCGCATTGCTTATCTTATCTACATGGGATGTTTGGTACTGGTTTCTCCAACGAGGGGGTTGGGGCCCGCTGAGACCTCATATTCCTTTCATTCCCCCCTTTCTTATGGCCTAAATTGAGGAATCATCCTCAAGAGGATGAAGAGCCTGATATTGTTGGCGGAGGACCAGAAGTTGGATAGTATTAATTCGACTTTTGACAAAAGTCATAAGTCGGTTTAGAATCCAGGGTCCTATGGTAACAAACAGTAGGATGATTATTATTGGCCCTGCCAGTGCAGATAAAAGGGTAGCCAACCATGGGGACTGGTTAAACCAAGACTCGAACCAGCTTTCCCCTGCCTCTTTTTCTCGTTTTCTTTGTTCCAGGCTCTTTCGGAGTTTAGACATGGAGTCACGAACAACTCCGGTATGGTCAGCGTAAAAACAACATTCTTCCCCTAGAGCAACGCATAGTCCCCCTTTTTGGAGGAACAACAAGTCCAGACCTCGTCGGTTTTGAAGTACTACCTCAGACAGAGAAGTGAGGGATTTTTCTAGGTGGCTAATGGAGGTTTCTATTCTCTCTATATCTTCGTCTATGGCTGCGCGCAGCGAAGACATCCCTTTATGTTGAGTAGCCAGGGAGGCTATGCCGGTCCCTGCCCCAGCCACCCCTAGGCTAAGTAGGGTAGCAATGGTTAGTGTAGAAATAGGCTCTCTCTTCTTTCTCTCACCTGTTCCTATATTCCAGTATGAATATAGACTTTCCTCCGAATGATAGAGGATGCGGGGCAGCACAACCACTATAACACAGAATTCTTTAGAGCTGTTAAACACCTTAGTTGATAGGCATGGGGTGAGTCCGGACCGCGAGCATAGCCACCACCCATTGTCCTTTGGAATTACCCATTTAATAGCATTTCCCCAGGTAGAACTGGCGTTAATAACAGTACATAAGTCCCGTCTGTTCTTTGGCACTTTTCCTAAGCAGGTTCCTTGGCCGTTTACCTGCTGTATGGTCAGACCTCTCTTACGGTCTCCCCAGGAACATTGAGTAGGGTTTTCCTCAGATGAGGTATCGTGAGTGGTGTTTAGCCCTATTGCCTCATAGAATGGGGGCCTCACATCATAACATAACCAACAGGAGTTAGTCATGTTAGGGTTGGTGTGGTTTAACGTCAGGAAGGCAGAACCCACTAGCTCCCAGAGGGGGTCTTTAGATGCGGTCATGAGACTGGGCCTCACCAGGGGAGGGCTGGTTTCTGATGGTCTTGGAGTTGTAACATTAGCCCGAGCTATGGTTGAGGGAAGGTGGTGAGTTGTGGAAGGTTGGGGAGATGGCTTTACATTGGGCGACCTAAGTACCTTATTGGGGCCTACTGCTGTGGACGGTGGCCCTATGGGCTCAATTTTTAATCTGACCACTATGGTCGAGCCAGCATGTCCACCATATTTATAAAATACAAGTCCCCATACCTTACCTTGTATCCACCCAGGGGTGTCCTTCTTGCCAGTTTCAGTGAAAGTGACCTTGATTCTATCTAGATCCGTGGGCTGGCATTTATGGGTGGGTATTGGAATTCTGTGCCCCCATAATATCCCATTTACAAAGGCAAATTTGACTAGGTCTGATTTTGATATCCCCCATTTCCATTCACTATCATTGGATGTGACACATGCCCATGACCTACAGAAGGAGTATTGTATCCCCCCACATTCCTGGTTCTTTTTGTGGCCGGGGCAGGCATAAAACCCATAACGTCGGGCTGACTCCGGGGCAGTAGACTTGTAGGCAGGATTGATGTCTCTGAAGCAGAACTGAAGCTCCGGCCACCAAGTTCCTATGGGGGCAGTGCGAGTAGTCTCGTTGAGGGTGGTATGAGTCTCCCCATCGGTGAGTATCCAGGTTTGCTTATAGGGCTGGTGAGGGTTGGTTTCTGCGAGGCTCCCGCTCTGGGCATTGAGCAAGATCAGAGCGATCAGCCACCCCATCCGTGGCTGCTCCTGAAGGCTCTGCATGTTCCCGGGGCCACAAAAGCTTTAGCTTTAATGGGTTGTCTGGGTGCCGCCGTACAGTCCACTCCTTGACCCCTTCTTGTTTTTGATGATTGGCTCGACGCACGTGGGAGTGGTGGATCCAAGGTCCGATGCCATCAACCTTGAGGGCGGTAGGGGTAGTAAACAGTACAACATAAGGTCCTTTCCATCTAGGCTCTAGGGTTTTGGACTGATGCCTTTTAACCCATACCATGTCACCCGGGACTATGCCATGTTCCGGAGCCGGGTCCCTCTTAACAGCGTGGTATGCTTGAATTAAGGGCCAAATCCGTTGTTGCACTTTAGCTAAAGCCTGCAACATGGTCAGGTAATTTGGGGCCAGATCACCTAGTTCTGGGCTTAAGGTCCTCTGAATGATGGGGGGTGGAGCCCCATACAGGATCTCAAAGGGAGTTAGCCCATGGACATAGGGGGAGTTCCGGACTCGGAAGATGGCCAAGGGAAGGAGTGTCACCCAATCACCGCCAGTCTCCAGGGCCAATTTGGCTAAAGTCTCCTTTAGTGTCCTATTCATCCTTTCTACTTGCCCTGAGCTCTGGGGGTTATATTCACAATGTAGCTTCCAATTGGCCCCCATAGTCTGGGCTAGTCCCTGCAGGACCTTACTAACAAAAGCCGGACCGTTATCTGACCCAATTGCCTCGGGCACCCCATATCTGGGTATGATTTCCTCTAGCAAAGCCTTTGCCACTACCTGACTCGTCTCCTTCTTTGTAGGAAAAGCCTCCACCCAGCCTGAAAAGGTATCTATGAATACCAGCAAATATTTGTACCCAAACTTTCCCGGTTTTACCTCAGTAAAATCCACTTCCCAACTTCTTCCAGGAGCCCTCCCCCGTTCCCGAGTACCTGTATGGTGCCCCTCCCTTCGTCCTGGTTTCATGATTGTGCAGCTGGCACAATCTTCCACAATTTGGCGGACTGCTATGGTCTGGTTCGGAAATCGGAGCTGCGCAGATGTCAACAAGTCTAGTAATTTTCTCCGCCCCAAATGGGTGGACTTATGTAAGTTAGCCAACAGGAATCGTCCGAGTTTTTCAGGCAGAATTAACTTGCCTTCCAAGTCACTTTTCCATCCATCTTCCCCTTCTCTAAAGGGGGAGTGGGCTCTCATCCAAGTGAAATCCTCTGTGGAGTACTCTGGTCGGGGGGGTAGCGGAGGGAGCTCTGGGACCGGCACGTCTATCGCCGCAACCGTGGAAGGTTGCCCTGTCTCCATGGGAGGACTCACCATTGCTACTCTCTTTGCTTCTTGATCTGCTCTGTTGTTACCGACAGCTTCCGGCGTCTTGGCAGACTGGTGGCCTGGGACATACATCACTGCCACTGCCTTCGGTTTTTCCACTGCCATTAATAGACGCTGGACTTCGGCTAGGTTCTTTAGATGTTTTCCTTCTGCTGTGCGGAATCCTCTTTCGCGATAGATGGCCCCATGGACATGGATGGTACCGAAAGCATAGCGGCTATCGGTGTAGATATTGACTCGCTTTCCTTTTGCCCTCTCCAGGGCCTCTGCCAAGGCAATTAATTCCGCTTTTTGGGCTGATGTTCCGGGTGGGAGGGCGCTGCTCCATACCGTATTTCCTTCTTGGTCGACTACAGCTGCCCCTGCCCTTCGGGCTCCATCTTGGAAAAAACTGCTTCCATCCGTGTACCAGTTTAATTTGCAGCCGGACAGGGGGGTATCCTTTAGGTCAGCCCGTACCTGTGTAACTTCGGAGAGGAATTCTTTGCAGTTATGGACAGGTGTCTGCAGTTCCGGGTTAGGCAACAAGGTGGCAGGGTTCAGGATTACGGGATCTGTGAATGTGATCCGAGGGGAATCCAACAAGAGCCCCTGGTAATGGGTGAGCCTGGCATTCGTCATCCATTTCCCAGGGGGTTGTTTAAGGATTCCCTCCACCGGGTGAGGGGCTGTTACCCAGAGGGCCTGTCCAAAGGTTAGTTTATCGGCTTCTCTCACCAGCACGGCAATGGCCGCTATGATGCGGAGGCAGGGGGGCCATCCTGCCGCTACTGCGTCTAATTTCTTGGAAAAGTATGCCACTGGTCTCTTCCAGGGACCTAGCTGTTGGGTCAAGACTCCTTTGGCTACCCCCTTTTTCTCATCTACAAACAGAGTGAATGGTCTTGTAGGATCTGGCAAGGCTAAGGCAGGGGCCTGCAAAAGAGCGTCTTTTAGCTGATCAAAGGCCTGTTGTTCTCTCTCTCCCCAACTCCAATCTGGAGCTTCTTTGGTGGCCTCATATAGGGGTCTGGCTATTTCCGCAAATCCTGGAATCCAGAGTCTACAGAACCCCGCGGAGCCCAGGAATTCTCTCACCCCCCTAGTGGATGTCGGGGATGGGATAGCCAGAATAGTCTGTTTCATGGCATCAGTCAGCCACCTTGCCCCATCTGCAATCCGATAACCCAAATACGTCACTGACCTTTTACAGATGTGAGTTTTCTTGGCACTTGCCCGATACCCCAGCTCACCTAATTCCGTTAGCAGGTGTTCAGTAGCCTTGATGCACTCCTCTCGGGTTTCTGCCGCTAACAGTAAGTCATCAACATACTGTAATAGAGTGACTCGTGGGTGGCTCCGACGAAAAGGTTCCAGGTCCTGGCTCAGGGCCTCATTAAACAGGGTGGGAGAGTTTTTAAATCCTTGCGGCAGTCTGGTCCAAGTGAGCTGTCCGGATTGGCCCCCATCTTCTTGCCATTCGAAAGCAAATAGCGGCTGACTAATTTCTGACAATGGAATGCTGAAGAAAGCATCTTTCAAATCAAGGGTTGTATACCATACTTGCGAGGGGGGTAGGTGGCTGAGCAAGGTATAGGGATTCGGAACGGTGGGATGAATGTCCTCCGTCCGCTCGTTTACCTTTCGTAGGTCTTGCACAGGCCTATAGTCCCCGCTTCCCGGCTTTCGGACGGGGAGCAGAGGAGTATTCCAGGCAGACTGACAAGGTCGCAGTACTCCTTCCTTTATTAGCCTGTGGATATGAGGGGCTATGCCTCTTCGGGCCTCCTCAGGCATAGGATACTGTTTCACCCGAATGGGGAGAGCAGAAGCCTTCAATTGTATAACTACGGGCGGGAGGTGTTTGGCGAGGCCGGTTCCCGCAGTCTCTGCCCAGGCCGTGGGAAATCTTTTTACCCAATGAGTCATGTCCCCTCCTGGTTCCTGTTGACTCTCAAACAGACGATGCTCGTCAGCCAATGATAGGGACAAGACATGAATCGGGCTCCCTTCTCGATCAGTCACAATTATTCCATCTGGTTCAAAATGGATATGGGCCCCTATTTTGGTGAGTAGGTCCCGTCCGAGCAGGGGAGCGGGGCTCTCAGGGACGACCAAGAAGGAGTGTGTGACCTGGTGTTTTCCTAAGTTCACCTTTCTTTTGGTAGTCCATGTACATAACTGCGTACCGGTGGCCCCCTGAACAACACTTGTTCGTGCCTTGTTCAAAGGTCCATGTGCCTTGTTTAAAACCGAATATTGGGCGCCGGTATCCACCATGAACCCCATCGGCTTCCCCTCCACATGCATTGTTACCCAGGACTCAGGGAGGGGATCTGAGCCCCGTCTCCTTCAGTCCTCTTCTCCGGCTAGTAGGACTCTGGCCTGCTCTACTGCTCGTTCCCTTTCCCTGTTTTCCCCCGGTCTCCTTCCAAACCCTCTTCTTCCCTTTAACTTAGGACATTCTCTCTTCCAATGCCCCGTTTCCTTACAGTAAAAACAGTGTTCCTTATCCGGGGTCCTGGCGTGGCCCCCTCCTCTGGGTTGGTCCCGGACACCCGCTAGGAAAATACGAGCCATTTCTCTCTGTTGCTTTCGGTTTTCCTTAGCCTGGAACTCCCGGTCCTCCTTTCTCAATTTCTCCTGGGCTTCCCTGTCTTCCTTTCTCTGTCTTTCCTCCCTTTCTTCTGGAGTTTCCCTAGCGGTAAAGACCTTTTCTGCTACCTGTAGCATTTCCCTTATAGTCATCTCCCCTAAGTTTTCCTGTTTATTGAGTTTTCTCCTAATGTCTGGGGCTGCCTGATTAATGAATGAGAGTACCACAGCAGACCGGTGGAGGTCCGCCTCAGGGTCAATCGGGGTGTACTGACGGTATGCCTCATGGAGGCGCTCTAAGAAACCGGCTGGGCTTTCGTTTTCCCCTTGAATGACTGCTTTTACTTTTGCAAAATTGGTGGGCCTTCTAGCGGCCGCTCGGAGACCGGCCATAAGAGTCTGGCGGTAGATCCGAAGACGCTCCCTACCTTCTGCGGTCCCAAAATCCCAATCAGGGCGGCGTAGGGGAAAAGCCTCGTCTATGGCCGGTTGGAGAGTTGTGGGTCTCCCATTATCCCCCAAGACGTTCTTCCTCGCTTCGTTGAGGATGCGCTCTCGTTCCTCCGTCGTAAAAAGAGTATTGAGCAGCTGATGACAGTCATCCCAAGTGGGGCGGTGTGTATGCATGATGGACTCCAGGAGATCTATGAGACACTTGGGGTCTTCAGAAAAGGGCGGGTTCTGCGTCCTCCAGTTATATAGATCACTGGAGGAGAAGGGCCAGTACTGAAACTGTTGCCCTCCTCCCGGTCCCCCTTGGCCCACCATCCGGACTGGAAGTGTAGGGACAGTTTCCTCCCCCTGTGTTGATGAGGGGGGCCCGTCTTCCCCCTCCCTTTCCCGGATCCCTCGGGGGCGAAGTCTTCGACCCATTCCTCCTCCTGCTGCCAGTCCTGTTGAGGAGGATGAGGAAATTTCCTCCTCCGGGGCACTGGCTTGGCCAGGGGGAGTCACGTATGGAGGCGGCCGATCTTCCTCTGCCCCTGCGAGGGATGGGTAAAGGGGGGAACTCTCTGGTAAGACCGGAGATGGTGAAGGAGATGCCCTAATTTGAGGACCGGTCAAGGTGGGAAGAGGAAGTTTTTCCTCCTCCTTTATGACCAAGGCGGGCGTGACTGGGGTTTTAGCCCCGGGGGCCGAACTGGAGGGGTGGGTCAGAAAAACTGTTAACCAAGGGGGAGGGTTCCTCACCAGATCCTCCCAAACCAAAATGTAAGGAACTTGGTCTGGATGGCCTCGATTGTCTGGCTGAAAAATGACTGCTTTAACCTTAGTGATCAGGTCTAGGGAGAGGGAACCTTGAATGGGCCACCCGACTCCAAAGGTGGGCCACTCTGCAGAACAAAAGGTGTCGAACTTACCTTTCTTGATGACCAGACCCGCATTTAAGGCCCTCTCTTTAACTTCTGGAAAGTGAGAAAGGATCAGAGACTTTGGGGTTGTTTGTCCCTGTCCCATTGTGGAAGGAGACTCAAACACCAAGAGAGATAGAACAAAAAGGGTAAAGGCAACAATAATTCCACACACACACAACACTCTCCAGCACTCGCTCGGACCGGTCCTTCTCTCACACTGGTGCGCACCCCATTCAACCTCCTCACCATCCAACTGGGATATCAGGCCGAAAGGCGTCCACTTGACGGGTGGTCGGTCGACTAGCTCAATTAGTTCTTCACCTGGCGCCAGGGTTCCTAAAATGCTCGAGCCCAAATGAGAGGAAAGCCTCTCCCAATAGGACCCTGTGGTCCCCCTTGCAAGATTCCCAGAATGAATCTCCCTGGGGATTGGCCGAATCCCCGCCGCGGCCCAAATGGAACACTCAAGTTCCTCCAAATGAGGGTCTGGGATCCCCTCCCAACGCCTAGGACTTGGGATCGCCCCTGCTTTCTCGCAGGCAGGTTCTGTCTCTCGAGAAAATGAAATCTCGGTGGGACCTCCAAATGTTAGGACCCGGAATCCTATTCCCCCGAGAGACAGAGAGCCAGGCGTGAATGCAATCAACAAAGCAGAGTTTATTGGACTGGCTAGCCAGGGTCGAGCTCCCACACGGACACGCAGGACCGGTTAGGAAAGCAAGACCCTGAGCCTCTTAGGGGGAAATCTTATATAGACTGCAGTGGCGTGCATATTTTTGTTATCAACATTAGACAAGCAGGCAGAGCACATCCTGCACGTACTTCACATCTTGCTCGTACCTCACATCTTGCTCGTATCTCACATCTTGCTCGTATCTCACATCTTGTATTCCTCACATTCTATATGCCCTAACTGAGCCCTGCCGCATTGCTTATCTTATCTACATGGGATGTTTGGTACTGGTTTCTCCAACAAGGGGGTTGGGGCCCGCTGAGACCTCATATTCCTTTCAAGAGGAGGAACTAAATTTCAGGTATTGCAACTTCTTGTTCTTATACCTCAGCTAATCAGCAATGACCTCACCCCTTTACAATTTTATTTATCCTTGACTTACTCAGCACCAAGGAAGCTTCACCTGTCCTGGCCCTCCACCCTCTCAAAACCTTTGTACAAATTTAATACTTAAACCCTTACATTTAATTCACTTATTACCAGAAACCACTACTTTATGAGCTGTACCCCACATCTAAGCCTATACAGGAGAGGCTGTTGGTTTCTCTTTCAGGAAGCCTGGGATTTCATTCTAGCTGTCCATCAGAATGTATTTACACAGGATAGCCTTCCATCAGTCCATAGTTATGGCAGTTTTTGCATGCACAACAGATCTCTGAATATTTGTCATTGGGGAAGCAAATTACATTCATCAGAAACCATTCATTCTCCCAGTATTGCTGAACACATGATAATCTTGGCTGTGTCAGCTGCCCTATGACTGGTAATGTGAAAAATGGAGGTCAACTGCAGATATCACAAACCTGCTTTACTCTGTAACCCTCTTCAGGGGCAGTGGATGTGATGCTGAAAAAGATTAATAGAACTTATGTCATCATGTTTATGGGACATAAAAACCCCCCACTGTGGATTAAGGATTATGTTGGTGAAAGAAATATATCTTTACTCCTTTTATGCCTTGATGGGTGAGCTGCAGTTGGCATCAGTGGAAATATATGGAGAGATTGCCTTCGGAAGGTCAGCCTTTAAAGGACTTTTTTGACCTCTAAGTCAATGAAAATAGATTTTTGATTGTTGACTGAGACAACTGTAACATAAGACTTTCAACCTTTAAAAAATTCTCATTGAAGTGTAACATACATATAGTTCCTGAATGCACAGCTTGATAAATTTGTACAAACTGAACACATCCACGGAACCAACATCTAGATCAAAAACCAAGATGCTAGGCGTTCCTTTAAGTTGGCTTTCAGCAACCCTTACCTTGGAGTAATTGCTACACTAACTTCTGATAACCACAGGTGATTTTGTCCATTTCTATAATGTTTTGAACTTCATAAGAATGGACTTATCCAGCATATTCTTTTTTTCTGGATTCTTCTATGCAACATTATGTTTGTGAAATTTAGCTGTATTATTATTAGTAGTTGTAGGCTTTTTCATTCTCATTGTTTTGTAATATTTCACTGTATGAATACATTAATTTACTTATTCATTATACCATTTATGGGCATTTAAGTAGCTTCCAATTTGAAGATACTTTCAGATAGCACAGCTATTAACATTCTCATATGAAGCTTTTGGTGAACAAATGTGTATGTTTTTATGGGATTCTACCTAAGAATACCATTGCTAGATCATAGGGTTTATGTATATTCAGCTAATTTAATAGATAACAGTCTAATAACCTTCTGAAGTGGTTGCACCTAATCTTTAGCAATACTTTATATTGTCTTTTCATTTGACAGATCTTTGTGCCTTTACTAAATGCTGGTTTATAAGGTATCACTGTCACTATTTTAAACTAAAAAGCGCCCTGTATGAAAACATCAGAACTAAGCTGTCGAGCTATTATACTCAACATAATGTCACAGTTGGTGACATGAATAATTCATGTCCTTTATGTAGTGCTTTTCCACTTTGTGAAAGCATCCAGGCTCCTCTACACTTATGTTCATAGGCTTTCTGGCAAATATAAACACTTTGAAAAAGTATCTGGCACATACCTACATTTTAGTCCAGTCTACTTGTTTGGCCATATATGCTACAAGTATTTTCAGAATTCCTATTATGCATGAGGATCTCTGCTATGCATTTGTGATTCTTCACAAGATTCTAGTTTAGGGTATGAGGAAGGCTAGGGTCAAGTAGTGAACTCTAGAAAATACTAATGTTGCCTTCTATATTATTTGGTATGATGTATTAGACTGGGGATCAATAGGAGTTTCTTGACAAATTTTCCATTGAAAAGTCGGTCATTCTAGTTGGGCATGGTGGTGGGTATATACTCCTCTTGAGAGGCAGAAGCAGGAGGACCAGAAGTTCAAGGCCAGCCCAGACAAAGTAATCAAGACCCTATCTCAAAAACAAAATGTAAACAAAAGGGCTGGGGTGCATGGATCAAGTGGTAACATGCTTGCTTAGCATGTGCGAGTTCCTAGGTTCAATTCCCAGTACAGAAAAAATAAGTCAGTCATTTTAAATATGTGAAATTAAGTACAGAAGAATGAACACACACTTTAGGAAGTTCACTGAGAAATGGACTAAGACTAACAAACTTCATTTTGAAGAAAGCAATTAGAATTTAAGTAGCTTTGACAAGCTATGTACCTCTAAAAAGGAACATTGGTATTTTTTGTGCTTCACTGAGTTTTTCTTCTACATGCTACTCAGTGAACTGATGTCAAGAGCATATCAGTTCAGGTTTAATCACTGAAGCAGAACTCTATGAGTGAAGTGGAATAAGTCCAGTGAAGTGGGCTAGATTTCATACAGTTATAGGAGACAGTGGGAAAGTAAATGTCCAGAAGGGATGGTTTCAGAACAACAAAAAGTTCCTTATCAGGGCCCATGAAATATAACTAGTGTAGAAGTCTATGGAAGACAAGTGAACAGGGTCTGGAGTAGGTCAGCAGGGCAGGTGGACAAGAGCAAGTGTTCATGAAAAAAGCTGAATTCAAAATGGGAGAGAATAAGGACAGTGTGGAAGCCATGACAAAAACTCGAACCCACATGGACACCCTAGCATGTGTGTCTGTCTCCCATTGTATCAGACCTCAAAGCTGCAATGCCTGGCAGCAGGAACCAGTGTCCTACCTACAGAAGTACATATGTGCATTGCCCAAGTCTCAAATTCTCAGATTCTACTGAGGCAGAGCCCAGCAGAATCTGGAGAAGCCCAGCAGCTGGCTGCTACCCCAATACCAAGGTGATGGATTACAATGTGCACAACAGAACTTTAGAACAACTCTCTGGTGTTTTGGCTGTATCTGCACTTCTGCCCTACAAATCTCATGGAAATTTCTCTGTACACAACCTTCACCCAGAACTGCGCAGATAAATGTAGCTCCCGGTTGCCATAGTGCAAATTTGCTGCAAAGATAGCCTATAGCAGAGTTATGGAGAAGAAACAAACCATAGAGCCAACATAATTCAATCCTTTCATTATGTGGGTATTGAAAACTGGGTCCCTTAGAGATAAGAGCCCATTCAATTTCACAGAGCTAGTAATAGGGCGAGAAACTCAATCATATGGGTCTCTGTGAGATCACAGAAAGAATGTTGGGTGTGAAGTTAAGACACCTGAGCTTTTGTCATTAATTATTTTGAGAGGCCTGGGGAAAAATACTCAACTTGTAGATTCATGCTTCCTAGGAAGAAAATGGTATATAGACTACGCACAACAAGGTGGAGGTGCTCATTTAGTAACTGATGAATAAACGAATAGTCTCTCAAGAACCATCATTTTACAAAATTGTCCTATGGCTTCAGAAAGAAAAAATATTACAAAATATTGAAACCATCCTCCTGGGTCTTAGTAGTAAACCATTCTTATAGTTCTCATGAAATTTATCCAGGACCCTGGATCACCTGGGCCCTTCTTCCTTTGCAGACACCAGATTTCCAGTCTCTCAGCCATGTTGCAACCAGACTTTCTGTGTTATTCTTGTCACCCCAAGGTGGCTTCTACTGACTTGACCCATTCAATCTGAGCTTTCCAACAGGATTCAACTACTATACATCTGAAAAGAACAAGACTCCAAAAAGTGGTTCTAGGACGAAGCTGGAAGGAAAGAAGATTTATAGTTAGATAATTCTATGTCTTTGCTCATGAATTCATTAACAGCATTTAGCAAGAATGTTTCATCTCTATTTCATGTGGCAGTACCAGCTGGGGTGACTCAAATGCCTAGAGCTGCATCTATTCCCCCGCAGCTAGGGCTCTTGCAAGGACAGATTCTCCACATGGCCTTGCTGCTTCTTCATTGCATGATGATTGCACACAAGAATGAGCATCCCCAGAGGACCAGGAAGAATCTGTATTGTCTTTTATGATTTAGAATGTCTTCTTCATTTCAACCACAGTCATAGGCCTTCCAGATTCAAGAAAAGGAAGTTTAGATCCTACCTCTCAATGAGAGAAGTATCATTATTTTATTGTAAGGATTGCTGTAAGTTAAAGAATGATCAGCACCCAAATACAGAGTTTATCAACTTAATGAGCTCTTATCCAACACCCCAGAGAATGTATATATATGCAAATATATAAATACATATGCATATACATACTTAATAACTACTGGTGAATGAGGGTAATTCTTAGATTCAATTAGCTCCCAAGATATCTTTAGTGTTATGCCTAAGGTTAAGGACAGGAAGCTGGGCCATTCAATTCTTTTAAAATTAAAGTGCTTCATCATCCATTTTATCTTGGTGAAAATAAATTGGGCTGCTGAATTTTGGATCCGAATTATTTCCATAGTAACAGAGCCTAATGTGCTAAAGGTAGATTATACTTCCTCATAATATTCAAAAACATCTGGATATGGACTCTAGGTTGTTTAAAAGTACACTTAGTAGCAGAGAATAGTACTGCTATTCTCCACAAACACACACATGCACACTTTCTGCCCCCCCACACTCATTCAAGGAATATGAATGAGTGAATATGAATGATAAAAACATCACAGAATTAATTGTTCTTAAATATAGAGGGAAATGGGTAGAAATAAAATTGCCCAGCTTGGTCTTCTTAGATTTTCATTAAGTCAAATTTCTTGCTTTTGATTTTTATCAGTTAGGTGATTTTAAAAATACCTTGACATTTGAAGCCAGAGGGGAAAAAACTCAACAACCATAGGTAGAAAAGTGAGTATAATCATGGTTTCCAAGTAGCTCATTACAAGTGGAAAGTAGTGTCTAAGGGAAGATATTAAGGATGAGAAGAATGTTATTATCAATTTTAGGAAATTTAATTGTGAAGTATTTCAAACACATAAAATAATGTATCAATATACCTACCACCGTATATCCATATGCCAGCAATAGCTAGAGTTAATAGCTACTATTCATTTGCCATATTTTCTCAAATATCCTTTTTTCTAAATAATAGCTGTTCAGTCAAATCCCTACCTATCTCATCCTTTACCTCCCTCCAACCATCATTATCTTAAAAGTACATATGCCATTCATTCATGTACTTTCATATGTTAGCACTAATAAAACATAAACTGAGGCACATTGAAATTTTAGAGTTTTTGCATTAGGCAGTTCATGAATTAGACTCATTAGTTAATGAATTAGTTCATGCATTAGGCAGTTCCAGACTTCAAGCAGTTCTGGGTTCCACAGAAGGGGCACGAGGAGGCTTTTGTAGACTGAACATAGATGCAAAGAATATCTGAGCCAGGTATGATAGTTCACACATGTAATCCCAGCATTAGGGGAATAGAGGCAGAAAGATCACGAGTTTGAGGTCAGTCTTGTAAATATAGAAAGTTCCAGGCCAGTCTGGGCTTTAGGACTCTAACTCAAAACAACAAAGAGAAAGGCAAAGGGAGAGAGAGAAAAAAAGGAGGAGGAGGAGGAGAGAAGGAGAAGGAAGGAAAGAAGGAAAAGGAAGGAAGGAAGGAAGGAAGGAGCAGGAGCCTTATTTGAATCATTCCAGGGAAAAGTCCCTACTTAGAGATCAGGTGGCAGTTTATGATTGGTTAAGCTTAAGTTCACACTTGATTTGCTTAGTGGGAACTCAAGTTTATGGAGCCACCTCAGCCTAATGTTCTATCAATTAATTATTTTAATAGTACTGTTCTATCTTTATGTTTTAAAATTTTGTAGAAATGACATCATAGAGTCTATGCTCTTTGGCAACTCTTTTCTATCATGCAACATTATGACTTTGAGCTTAGCCACAGACCATGAACATGCCATAAGGGAAATGAACAAGCACATTCGTTATTGCACAGTTAACAACTTATGCAACTAAACTTAATTTGCCTGGAGAATGAGTTGATGGAGACAGTTTTTCATATGTAGGAAATGTTAATGATATGAAAATGGGACTAGACATCAGACTCAAAGGCAAAAACAGGAAAAAGGAAGAATGGTTATTTGTGTCCCAGTCTTTCTATTATTGAACACCAGGTAGTTTCTCTTATAATGCATTCTGTGAAAAACAATTTTGGGGCTGCATGATCTTTGTTTATTGCAGCATGGAAGTCAGCAACTTCCAGGAGCCAGTTCACCCTGCTTAGGTGAATACTCATGCAGGGATTAAGAAGTCACACATCTGGGTTTGCATCAGGCGACCTCTCTGATTCCTTGTGACTAAGCCACCATGTGTTGCCTCTGCTGGCCCTGTGTCTTACTGGGAACTGTCATTCTTGGTTGTAGGATGTATATCCTACAAGATAGAAGACAGGAAGGCTAGGTGAGTGATATCCATTTAGGTTCTTTCGGCTGTGTGCACATTCTACCTCCTTTTTCTGCTTCCATGAGAAATGCCTTACTGGACGTTTTGTTCAGTTTGTCAGTTACAATTTAATAGAGTGAATGATTTTGAATGATTTTTTGCATTGTTAAAAACTAAAGGACTATTTATTTTCAGGACACAAAATTGAGTCACTGATTTACTATCAAATATAGATGAACTATTATGAATACTCCATCTCAAGTCTCTGTTTACCACATTGCTCTCTGAATATTTCAAAGAAACTCCTTACATGTAGAAGTTCTCTCAAAAGAAGCAAAAAGCACTGTGCACACATTTTAGTTTTGAGGTGACGTTTGCCTACTCTACAATATCTACCAAATTAAACGTTACATTGACCTTGTGTTACTTTCAAATAATGATATATTATTTCTGTTGTATTTCTGGGTATGCTAGACGAAAAGCAAGTGACTTCATGCAAATTAAATTCCATGAAAGCTTTTAGGCCATGTTTAAATACTAACGGGTTTGATAAATATCTTTGTTTAACAGGAGTAGGACAAAGAGCTCTTTGTTTACTGACATACTTTATTGTCATTCTACTGTATACTTCTCTTGTGGCTATTTTATAGAACATAAAGTCTAGGTATCCTGTCAGAATCTCAGCTCTTATTTATAGCTTGCTGCAAAGTGGCTATTGTCATCTATTAGTTTTATTTGATTTATATAATATCTTTCCACCAAAAAGCCCATGGGTTTATTTATATAAAGAACTTCCCCCTCCCCCCATCACATGCACACTCACACATACAGCCTGGAGCCTCATGCATTGCTGTGATACAGTTATCATTATAGAGTGTCAAAACTGCATGAGGGGTTTCCATTGCTTTTGTTTGTTCTAAGGCCATGTTTTAGATAAATACTTGCCATATTTTCTTTCATCTTGAGTGTTTATCATTTGCCTCTAGGTGGATCGGATCATCTTCTGTGTTTTCCTAGAAGTTGACTTCAAAATCTACAAAAAGAAAATGAGTGAGTTTTTCCCTATAGGTAAGTAAAGCCATTTGTTTCCTTCGAAATTGAGAATTGAAGAAGTGGAGGCATCACTTATACTTGTATTTCATTTTACATCTTCAGGATTGTTACAACTATGACTCCACTATGTCAGTCAGCCCTGCAAACTTGTATCATTGTTCTAAGAACTGAAGGAGAGAGCAGAAATTCCCAGCCCTAGACCTCTCTGTCCCATGAAGTCATTCTGTTGTCTTAGGGAAGTCATTTCATCTCTTGGCTCTCTATTCCTACAACAAAATTGAGGGATTAGACCAAATGACTCCTAAGGACCATTCCTCTGGCCCTAAATTTCATGATTTGTGCTTTCTTACCCAATCTGTGAAATTTCCTGGTCTTCCTACATAGGCAATATTAAGCCCCTTGTTGGAGATTGTAAAGACCCATTTATATTTGTAGTCAGAATTCAGACTTTCATCCATTCCATCCCCTTTCCACCCAATTTTCTGACCCCAAATGGCAATGACTACAGCAATATTTTCTAGGGCGATCTGAGAATAGTAGTCATTTGCCTATTTCACACTTCCTTTTAGAATGTAGGTGAAACTTCAGGGTTATTAAAAAACCTTGAGTAATGGATTTACATTGACTGAATGTGCCATTCAGTGGATTAGGGGAATTTGAATATTTTCCCCCATTCTCCCTCTTCCAGTTTATTAAGGCTGAGGCTTGTTTAATGCCTTGTTATTTTTATGGTATCATTAAAGTCACAGTGCCCGAAAGAGCTTTTCCTTAGCCCTGGTAAGAACTGCCTTCAGGAAATTTCATGCCACTGTGAGCATTGTTAGTGCCTACTTTCCAAAAGCTTTTTTTTTTTCCTCTTCGATTTCCATTTCAAGTGGCTTTTCACACAATGAATGACTCTGGTAGGCGGGAAGAAGTGAATACAGGGTGTTGGTGCTCAGGCACTATTTTAACCAGCCTATGCAGAGTCAAACGAGAAACAGCATACCCCACCTGCAGATCAGACTAGGACTTGAGAACAAACACAGAAAACCATTGGACATACTCAACTCTTCGTTAGTGCTCTAAGTAGACCAAGCTCTTCTGAGTAATTGAGAGTCATTTTCCCTAATGTTCTAATTGAAAGGTGAACCTGCTAAATGTACTTAATTGGGGACTCTAAAGTATTTCCTTAACTGAAACATACCTTTTCCTCTCTTTTCTTCTCTTTCTCCTCTTTTTCCCCTTCCTTTTTCCACTTTTCTTAAAGTGAAAAAAAGCATGTGATAACTATTAAATAAGCATGCATTGAGACACTGAATTTAATAAATCCTTCTTATCATAATCTGATAGCTTTTTTCCTGTTTCAATCACTGTGTTCCATCTTTTCTGTTGATTTCCTTTATCACTACAGTGAGCCAATTTTTCCCATTTCTAAGTGTTCTTAAAAGAAATTATCCATTTTGAAAAAAAATATGATGTAAATATTCTCATGTCATCAATATTAGAGAATAACTTATAACATTTTATACATTTTAGATTTCTTGAGATGTTTGGAAATAATGATATCACATTCATTTTCATGTCTTCTAAAATGAAAAGTTGTTTTTACTCTAAAATATGATAAAAGAGTTATCCATTTATGTTGAAACAAATCTGTCTGTCAGCAGGTATTTCCAATCCTGCAGAGCCAAAAGTCACACTGCAAATTTTAGAAAATTAGACAGTTTTAGGGTATAGATTGTATTCACAACTAAGCAAATAAATTATTGTTTGAAAAATTGATACTTTAAATGAATGCGAAAACTCATCTCAGTACTCGAACAAGTAAATTAATAATAAAATCATCCTCAGTTTCACATCAATAGTTCAAAGCACACCATATTCTTGAAATTATTTCCAGTGCATATTGATAATAGTACATTTTAAACTCAATGTCAAGATTCTCAAAAGATTGTGGAGTATTTCTACAATGTTGAGGCATCAGCAATTTATAAATCCTAAATATGAAATATGAAATAAAGATGATGTATAATGGAAAATGTGACTGCTTATACAGATGATATACATTATCTGTCCTTAATTTGAATTTATGATAAATTCATAACCATATCATCTTGGATTAGAATAGAATTTTTCCTGGCTTGTCCCCAGATTGACTTATGTTGAGTTTCTCTAACTAGTGTTCATAACTCTTTACAATGCAAAAATAATAATAGGTTCAAACATGTCATTTTTACATGAAATGAAACCTCTTTGTGAGTACTTTAATCCCATGTTTGTAAATTTCACAAACAGTAATCTGAGACAAAAATGTATGAAAGAAAACAATAAAAGTTAAAGTAAAGAGATCGATTAAAGACATGATGTATGCATAATTATTATCTAATATTAACCATAGTAATAATAATTTATGTTTTTTCTATCAGTCAGACACACCATCCATTTCTTTATATGAGCTAATCAGTTAATCTTTGTGATAACTAAGAACAAAGCCACTATAATAACTATTGTATAGTTTCTTTCTAAAGTGATATTGAGGTCTGTCTATCTTAAGAGGGACCCTGAGCCAAGATAAACCTCTCTTTCAGAGAGCCCTGACTGGGGAAAATATTAGGTTCTGATGTGCCAGGTGTCAGGTGACACAAAGTGCGGAAGTAAAATCAAAGTGCACAAAACAGAAGAAGTTTACTACTCACAAGTCCAGGGAGGTCCAAGGTGCTGTCAAAAGGCCAGTGGAAGTTTATAAGCTGCAGGGAGCTCAACCAGTAAGTAGAAAAGGGAAAAGGAGAGTGCCTGTAGGACTTCCCCTGTATTAGATTCCTCTGGCATTCTCACAGGGCTTGTGGTTTAGCTAGTTCAAAGAAAATTTTCATGAAGGAGGAACTTATTTGCATTACTTTGGTGTTCATGGTCAGCAGCTGTGGGATATGTTAGATTTTGAATGGAAATGGGAATGGGCCATATTACAAACAACTATACTGGAGCAGTAGAAGTTTTAAGTAGGTCAAAGGTGATGGGGTACATCTGAAGTTCAAACCACTTATGTCAAGCCTGAAAAGGGGTGCCAAGGCAGTAACTATATTTCAAAATCTATAACACCCTACTTTGTAGTTATAGAAAATAAGGCATACTTGAGGAAAATGTGGCATACAGCTAGTAAGCATCTGTCTTTGCACATGTGATAATGGGTTAGTTTTCCTAGACTGTCATCAGTGAAAGCTGAGGTCAACTTCCAGGATACATTCAAAGCATTGAAAAAAATCTCATCTTTAACTTCATCTACTGCCCATCATTTTTTCAAGGATACTGTGCTTCCCTTTCTTCTAATATCTATAAATGTCTTCATGGAAACTTTTATTTGTACTTTATCAGGGATCTAAAAATCAAATTCTATCCAATTATTCAGGTAGCATGGCAGGTGAACAGGTAAGTGGTAACAGGTAAATCTTATAGCATGACCATAGGAAAAGGAAATTGCACATATTAGCTTTCCTAGGGATGCAAAAACAAAGTCCCATAAAGCAAGTGGGTTAAACAACAGAAATATATTCTCTAGCAATTATGGAGTCTAAAAGTCCAAATCCATGGTGTTGGCAGGGTTAATTTCTTCTGGAGCCATTTTCTTTGACTCATAAATGGTTATCTTCTCCTGTGTCTTCACATGGTCTTTCATTAGAGTTGCCTATGAGCTATCTTTCTTTTTCTATAAGGACATGAGTTATATTGGGTAAGAACCCACTCTAATTACCTCATTTTAATTCAATTACTGTTTCAAAGGCCCTATCTCCAAAAAACAGAGGTACTGGGGGTTAACAGTTCAGTGTATGAACGTTGAAGAGGGCACAGCCAGCCCGTAACTGTGTCCATCATGGAAATGCAGTAGGAACCTCAAAGGAAAAAAATCAGCAATGAATTTTTCCAACAGTTTTATATCTTGCTGTGGGGTGAAGCACATTTGACTTTTTCCTTCCAGATGTATTATTTGGAAGTAGGATGTGGCAGCTTTATGGAATTATCACACAGTTTGGTTGCCAATAATTTATAGTTACAGTGTACCATTATATGGCCTAAAGCAAATAATATTTCTGTGATTCAACTCAGAAATCTCTTTGTTCTTTATATAAAAGGTTTGTATTTTATAGTATGTAGAATTTATGGTATATAGTTTTCATTGAATGTAAAAAGAAAAAAGATAATTCTTGATCTGGAATATGGAAGTTAGTTTTTTATCAAGTCTAAGTCTTAATAGAGAATTTACAGGTATTAATTTTTTTCTCCTAATAGCCATAAGAATTAATAATTTTGTCACAATATCAAAAAATACTGATGTTGGAATCTTAATAACTTCCTTCCTCTCCTCTCTTTTAAGGAAAGTCTGTTTCTTCATTGCTGTAATTCCCATCTATGGGTGATTTTGCCCCTTCAGGGGATATTTCCAGACATTTTCATTTTATATACATGTAGGAAGAGAAAAGCTACTGATATCTGCTGGGTAGAGGCCGTAGGTGCTGCTGAACATTTTACAGTGCACAAGACAGCATCCCATAAGAGAAAATTATCAAGCTACAATAGTCATCAGTGTGGAGGCTGAGAAGCTGTATCTAATGTATTCTTTTATCTCCTATTATTTAGGACACTGAGGCATTCTTTGGCTTTGGATTGGATTTATATCATAGTGTTCTGCCTGCTGGCACCTTGCCCAAACTTCTGTGTCTAATTATATATGAAACCTGTACATTTATGATATGTTTCTTACCCTAGAAGAAGCAAGTATCATCCAGACAGTTGAAACACAATGAATTTTGGCAAGTAATTGAGTATCATATTGGCACATTCATAGTATCAAGGAATTAAGAGATAAATGCATAGGAGGGCCACATTGGTTGGGGAAAGTTTCATGAAGAACATGGTGCTTGCAGTGATCTTTAAAGGATGAATAGGAGTAGAGAAAATGTGCCAAGTGTTGCACTGTAAGCAACATGGAAGTAAATGAGCATTCAGATTGGAGAAATTTCAAAATAAAGTAGGATGCATGTTTCTAATTTGTGAATCTTGCCTTGTGCAACAATTGTTATGGGTCAATTCCAAATACAACAAATAATAATGCAAATGGGTATTCATGTAGGTATCTAGAACAAGCATCACTTATTTTAATATATCCATATTTATTTCTTGTTAAAATTTTAACAGTAGGTAGCTCAACTTTTGTGATCATTTTAAAAATAACATAACTTCTTATTACAAAAGTGTATTGATTTTTAATAAAAACAGATCAGCAAAAAGAAGAAAATACAAACCATTCCTGTCATATAATCCAGATATGAATTACACATTGTTGTTTATCCTTCTTGTCCTTAGAAATAGAAAATGCAAACAACCAGAAATTCACATAGATAACTTGCTCTTTGTCACTTAACACAAATCATGACCATTTTTCTTCATTATATATTCCTCCATAATGTATCATTTTAATAGACAAAATGTTTATCCAAAACTGTACTACAGACCTCTGAAATTATTTTTGAAAATTATTCTGTATTTGTTTATAAGTAGCAATCTTAGGAAACCATCTTTACAGATATTGACATTATCCCTGTTTTTCAAATACTTTTAAAAAGTGGAATTATTTTTTCAAAATTTTTGAAAACCAAGACACCTTTTCTAATTGTTGTCAAATTAGTCCCTGATTTTTGAAGCACTGTAAGTCTGTACAACTGCAGGGGTTTCCATTTACAGAGGTAAAACACATGAGCAGTGTTTTACCTCCATTCTCCCATTAAGCCACCTGAGCAGCCTGTGAGACTTTACTTATCTCTTACTATTCTTAATGGGTGGCTCACATTCTCATGTTTTGTTATCACTTTTATACATGGAATAAGTCCATTTCTTTTATTTCTAATATAATTTATCCTTTCTTTCCAGTACTTAATATATTCTTAAATTTCTTATATGACAATTGTTAATAATATCCTTTGTAGAATTTTACCAACTATTACATCTTTTACTTATTGATTTGTATAATGTTATTGTATGTTAAGGGCTTTAATCCTTTCAAATATATGTTCCAAATAGTTTTAAAGTTTGTCATGTGTCTTTGTGATACTATTCTTTTATAATCAAAATAGTGAGAAACAGCAGAAAGGTACAAGAAAAATAGAAAAAGAAAGGAAACAAGAAAGAAAGAAAGAGAGAGAAAGAAAAGGAAGAAGGAGGAAAGGAAGGAAGGAAGGAAGCAAGGGCAGGAGGGAAGGAGGAAGGAAGGAAGGAAAGAAGGAAAGAAGAAAGGTTTAAAAAAGAAAGGGTGAAATTTCTTTTTAAAATAAGTAAGTTAAAAAACAAAAATCCAAAAATGGCTTTTATGTTAAGTCTATGGACTTGATCCTGTAGGAAACCATTTTATTTCTAAATAGAATTGCTATTAATTCTACTCCTCAGTTTTATTTTTAATGCAAAACTATCTGCTTCCTGGTTTACCAGGTGTGCTAGGCAGAAAAGAACTACCCCCAAAGGCATCTGCATCCTAAACCACAGATCTTTATTATGTGAGGTTATATTGCAATGGGAAAATAATTGCAAATGGAGTTAACGATCAGCTCATGTTAAGATAACGGTGTTAGCCTGGGCTTCCTGGATGGGAGCAATGTGATCACAAAGGTCCTTAACAAGGGGCCGTGAAGTGGCTTAAGTGGTGAACTGCCTGCCCAGCAAGCATGAAGCCCCAAGTTCAAGTCCCAGTACCACAAAGTTCCTTAACATTGGAAGAAGACAGGAGGGACGAATCAGAGACAGTGGTGATTATGAATGAATATGTGGAAAGATGCAGCATTGCTGACTTTGAAGATAAAAAAAATAAGGCTACAAACTAGGGAGTATGGGTGGACTCTAAAAGCTAGGAAAAAAATAAGGAAATAGATTTTCCCTAACACTTCCAGAAAGAAATGAAGCCCTTTTACAGACTAATTAACCTAATTGGACCTGGTCTATGAACCCTTGTTGGACCTGGTATATGGAACCATAAGATATAATAAATTTGATTTGTTTTATGCCACTAAATTATAAAATTGTTAAAATGATAAAAACATATATACCAGTGATGTTTAAATAAATAAAAGAAACAACAACAAAAAAACCAATTTACTCAGTCTGGATTACACTACTCGACCACCACCAAATGATATAATCAGTGTATAGAAAAATTACAGAGTGAATGAAGTCAGAATTTTCTTTACTTATGAATATGTACAGGGGCATAGCACATTTGTGCACATTTAATGTGCAGATCACATTGATGTTTAGAATTCTATAAGACATGATCTCTGTAATGTGACATAAATGAGTTTACTGCCTTCTTAGGAAATGGGTGCTAACCATTTCCACTTGATGGGCCTCAAATGCTACAAACACATTTTGTCTTCAATGAAAATCCAGTGAAGTGTTGCTGTAACCAAGCAACCTGAATGCGGGAACAAGCACCAGGCATAGACAGAAAGCAATCTGTCCCTTCAAAGGGGTGAGTGTGCAGTGAGTGTTGCAAATGCTGATAAACAGCAGAACAAATAAGAACCTGGGAACACGAGCCTTGTCTAAGTAGAATTTCATCTCATTCGGAAGTTCTGGCAAAACAGACACAACTAAATGCTACATGGAGAAGAGAGAACAGTATAGGCATCTTTATAGAGATCCTGACTGGGTGTTTTTGAATGATCCTTTGAACATTCTGAAATAGATTGATTTCTGCTCTTTAGATGAAAACATTGAGGCAAATGTAGGAGAATGAAATTTTTGAGGAATAGTATATGAGTGAAATAAGTCCCAGTAAGGCATAGAACCATGAATAAAAATTAAAATAAACAAGAAAGTAGTTTAAAATCCTCCAACGTATGTTCTACTTGATACAGGGACCTGGCTTCTACTTTTAGCCACACACATATATGCAGGTTTCTCTTCAGAACATATAAATCTTTCATCTTCTACTACTTTTTGCCACATGCCTTTGAAGAGTCCTCTGTCTCCTTCACTTGCTCTTCACTCCATAGTCCACAACAATGATTATCCCTATTCTTCTACTGCAACTGCCCTTGGTGAGGTTATTAGAATCTCTTTCATGGGCTGACCTTGGTTACTGAAACCAGCCAGCACATATTTAATCTCACGATTTCACAGGAACCTTTGGAATCTTTATCATATTGACTGGGCATCTTTTATCCTGTGAATGCTCTGACTTCTACTTTTCCTACTATTGGTCTGTGACTGGCCCACCCCTTTCTGGTATAGCCATTTGCACACAGGTCATTTCAAGCTGGGAGTCTCTCAGGCATCTTCAACTCAATGTATCTAAAACTAAATTCAAATCTATCCCTCTACTCCCCAGTACACCTCTTCCTGATTCCCATGACTCAGTAATTTGATTCCATCCTGTGGCTAGTTGTCCAAGACAGAAACAACAAAACCTCTCAGTTTCTAAGTAGTGCCTTTTACTGATAGATTGATAAGTTCATGACATCTAAGAGCTCATCTTGACCAACAACCAGTTGGGAATAAAAACAAAACCTTTTTGCTTTTATTTATCTATTTTTGAAAAGTTTCTCCCACCCCTATCAATTACCTTGCAGAAAGTGTGTTTAACCATCTGTTAGATTCAAGGTCCAGGAACTCAACTTAATGGCAGAAGTCATGCTGTGTGAAACACTTTCCCTCATAAGTTATTCTTACTCTAGAGATTCTGCTCATCAAGTCTCACAAAAAGCCATGAGGATTCCAGCATCTTCCCTACTGAAAGGAAATGCTGAATAGCATTATTTTTGCTAATATTATTTTCTTTCTTTGCAAATGCAAATTGTTCTCAGGAGTTGTTGGTAATAAAATATTAAAAAGATAAGGACTGCATAAAAAGCCTATGGTAAGAAATTAAGCTTTAAGGCAGAAGACTTGTAAGCACATGAAATGAAAGCTGCAATAGGATAATGAAACTAGTCACCTTGACAAACTGACCCATGTATGTAGGCATCCCTAAATTTTGACAAGAGTTAGTTGGTAGATATACTTCCAGTGTTTGACCTTTTATTCCTTTGAGGGTGGAGAGGATGAACCAATAGCTCATGAAGGTAATTTTCCCTTCATAACTCCTTTTTTCCATTCACCTGCAGGCCTCTTTGCAATTAGTCTCTATCCATGCACACATTTCTGAGCAAATCTCAGAATCCCAGCCATGGCTCCTGAGAGACAGCATCCCCCCAGCTGCATGGAGGCTGGAAGGTTTCAAACATAGTGAGTCCTGTTCCTGATACCCAGCTTGGACAGTCCTCACCACATCAGCATTAGCAAGATGGCACAAATTAGCTTGGCTTGGATATCTCTAAGATGAACATCTACTTATTGAAAGATTATACTGTGACACAGCTCTATCAGTACTTTAGGCCTGAGGTTCTCAGTCTTCAGTGTGTTATTAGCACCACCTGGAGGGCTGGTCAAAACAGATTTCTGGGTTTCTCCCCCAGAGCTTCTTTTTCAATACATCGCCAGTAGCACCTGAGAATTCGCCTTTCTAACAAGTTTCAAAGTGATAATGATGCTGTCTACACAGAGACAACAATTTGAGAACTTCTGGGGGTTTTGTTGTTGTGTTTTTGGTGGTTGTAGGGGTACTGGGGTTTGAACTCAGACCCTCATGCTGGCTAGGCAGGTTCTCTACCACTTGAACTATACCTCCAGACCTTTTTTGCTTTAGTTAATTTTCCTATAGGGTCTCCTGTCCCCACCCCAACCCTTTTCCCAGAGCCAGCTTCAGACTGTGTCTTCCTATCTGCGACTTCCCACTGGGCTTGCAGCTGTGAACCACCATACCCAGCTTGTTTGTTGAAATGGCATAATGCTAATTTTTTGCCCCAACTGGCCAATAACCATGATCTTCCTGATCTCTGGCACCAGAGTAGCTGGAATTTCAGGCATGAGCCACTGCCTGCTCCTGGCAAGAACTTCTGCTTTAGAATAAAACTCTGTGAGGTTTTATTTGTGTGTTTTTGTTCTTTTTACTTCCCCCAAACACCAATTCTGTATTAATTGTATCAATTATGCATTAGTTATGAGGACCCGAGGGAAAAGAATAAGTCAAATCTCAAGTCATTCCAAAACCCATGGTGTCCTTTAGTTTTCAAAGTATGAATTATTTATTATTGGGAAATGAGGTGCTTCTCAGAAGGCAGATACAATGATTCAGACAAAAATCATACTATCTTTGTCTGCCATAAAAGAAGGTGCAATAAATATTATAGATCTCAAAATACTTAGCCACTTCCTTATGAAGAAGTATGAGAGGTACGTAAAACTGTTAACTCAAAACTAGTTATTCGGGAGAAAGTAGTTGATTTTCAGATACATTCTTTTAATCAAAATAAGAACTTAGGTTGTATTTGTGTATTTTGTGCAGAACTCAACAGCATAATCTGACAGAGAGTGATGCAGTGAATAAAAATAGCATCCATTATAACATCCAAGAGGCCCCTTAGAAGTGTAGATTTAGCCTCTGTGTGGTGTTATGCCTGGGAAGAGAAGGGGATTTTTCTGGAATTGACATTTCTTAACGCACAGACCCATGCCATCTGATGGATTGCTCTGTATTTTGAAATGGTATTTGTATCACTTTGGCTAGAAACCTTTTATTTCCTTTTTGTCCTCTAACAAAGAAGTATGATACTTGAAGAACCGTTTAAAAGGGTAGAAGCTCTGTGCCCACGCTCCATCAGTCTCTTAACCACTTCCAAATTTTGAATAGCATGACTCCTCATCTCCATAAGCTATCATCTTTTCTTTTTTTGTATAGATTATCTTTTAAGTTCCTGGTTTTGTTAGAAAAAAACTCTTACTAGAAATATGCTGCATAAATATGACTCAAGCAAGCTTATTATATAGAATAATACTGAACTAAAGTGAATTTTATTACTATGTAGTGGTATATTGGTGCTTTCCAGACCAAAAGTACGTTTTCCTTGATTTTAATACATGTGATACCAAAATATAAAAGCATATACTTTACAATTTCTTAGTAAATATCTCTCATGATACACTTATTTTTCAAGACATGGTATGCTGTTTCTCTGCCTAAAGTTATCTAATCACACTAATTTTCAGGATAAAGTTTAAATACTTCAACCTTGTATATTAGTCATGATTTTCTATTTTTTCCATCTTTAGTCAGGATTTTCCAGAAAACATGTGTGTATGTGTATGTGTGTATATGGGAAAATGTTTATTATAAAGCATGGTTCATGCAATTATGGGGCTGCCAAGTCCCAAGACCTTCAGGGGCATAGTGGCAGCCCAAGAGAGCCAATGGTGTAGTTCCAATCTGAGCTCAAGGTCCTGAGAACCAGTGGAGACAATGACACAGTTCTACTCTGAGTACATGCAGGCTTGAGAGCAGCAAGAACAATTGTTTCACTTTGAATCCAAAGTCAGGAAAACACCAATGAGCATTCAGGAAAGCAATGAGACAGAGGTTCCCTCCTTCTGCTGGGAAGGTCAGCTTTTCTGTTCTTATCTCACCTTCCTCTGATTATTTGATGCTCACCCACATTAGATATTCTGCCTTACTCAATTTTCCTATTCTAATGTTAATCCCCCCCATAATACCCCTCACAGACACATACAGAATAATGTGGGGGCATCTTGTGGCCCAGTCAGGTTGACTGGTGAAATTAACCATCATACCTGGTATGGGAGGAACTTTAGCCAGAAAAGATCACTTAAGGACCTGCTGAGTGAGTAAAGTACCTGCCTAGCAAGTGTGAAGCCCTGAGTTCAAACCCTATTGCCACCAAAAAAAATGAATCAATAGAAAAGATCACTTAAGATGCAGGTTTTCATCTAACGCTTCTCTTTAACCTTCAAAATTAGTTTTATTTTCTTAAGAACTTTTTTCTGTTATCATTTTATTTCATCATGTACATCCTTAATTAAAAAGTTTTCAAAGTGTTGATATTGATATTTAATAGCTATTTTAGTGGGGTTTATTATACAATTTTCATAAATACACATAATATATTTCTATCACCCTCTCTTACCCACCATCCTCTGATTTCTTCCATTCTCCCAACAGTCCTCCTTTCACAATCATGTCATGTATTTTTTTTTAGGTCTAGATTCCACATATGAGTGAAAACATGTAATATTTGTCTTTCTGAGCTTGGTTTATATCATTTAACATGATGATACCCTTGAAAGCTTCTTCACTGTTCACCATCCATGTATTTTCACAGATACTTTTCCCTCTGCTTGAGTGTGATAACCCCTGTCTTGAGTCCCCCAAGAAGAAGATCCTGAAACAAGGATTCAAGTGGAACTAGTTTATTTGAGAGATGATTCGGGAAACACTAGCAGAGGAGTGAAATGAGACAGGGAAGGGATGGAAGGCCATAGGTTAAGTTATAAACCATTGGATATCTGGGACCCAAGCCCAATGGGGAGAGGGCTTCAGAAAACAGTGTGGATCAATCTGAGATACTTTCAAATGAACCTGAGAAACAAGAGAGCTGACATGCAAATCCTGTCAGCCATTTGCGAAAGGCTGACTGCTTGAGGGTATTTATTGCCTAGTATTTCTTAAGTAGGCTATAGCAACCAGAGAAAACTCTCAGGAAAAGGACCCAGGAGCTGGAGGCTGGAAGTCAAGCTGGCAGGCACAGAAGTGTCAGGGAACGAAGACAGCAAAGGAAGCAGCTGCTTATTTTTTGATCCTCTGTGTCACTCTTCTTTTCCTCTGGCTAACTCAACTTACTCTTTAGGACTCAGAGGAAATATCACCTTCTCTGGAAAATCTTTATGGACTTTTTCTCTGATTTAGCTGCCTCCTTTTTGTTTCCCAATAGAACCTCTGCTTATCTCCATCAGAGAATGTTATTTCTTGCTCTGACTGTTATCTTGCTTTTCTATATTACCTACATTGTGATTTCCTTGAGAGAAAGAATCATTAACCTGTATATTCAAGGCCTTGCATAGTTCTTACACATGGTAGAATTCAATAAATGGTTGTTAATGTAGCACAAGTCATAATAATAATGACATCATAAAAGCAATAATCAGTGTTTATTGAATGTTCATTCTGTGAAAGCACTAATATATATATTAGTAGGAAGTTGTTAATTTTATCACCCTTACTTTTCAGATCAAGAAACTAAGGAATATACTGTTTTATGTTATTTGCCCAAGATTGCATAGTTTTTTGTGGTTGGGCCATCTAGTGGAAATGTCTTTATTGATTCTGTTATATGAAATGAATGGCACTGGGTGCCAAGGAATAGAAAAGAACATAGACATGGTCTTTATCTTCAGAGAATTTATGATCCGGAGATGAGCATATGGGGCACAGATATATTAACAAGTAACTGGACTGTGGCATTTTATGGCAATGATAGCTAACGTTTAGCACTTGATGTTTCAGTAACTGTCCTAGTGCTTTAATGGCACTCTCTCACTTAATCCTAGGACAATTCTGTATAATGAGAATCACTATTATCCTACTCTATGGCTAGGGAACCTGAATCTCAGGAAAAATAGCTAACTTCCTCCTAGTGAATGGGAGGGCTGAGGGGCCAGTATGTAAACCTAAACCCAGATGACCTTAAAGTTTATAATCAGAAGGTTGTAAAATAAGGTCCACTGAAAAGACCACTATTCATTCAAACTTGGATCAAGCAGATGTTCTGGACTTTCTCCTGATTTACCTACCTCTTACCTATTTCCCAGTAGAACCTCTGCTTATCTCTACCAGATAATCTAAGCTTGGCCTTGAAGGATGAGAGTTAAAAAAAAAAAAAAGATGGGAAGGCCATTGCTCTGAGGAGTGAGGCAGGTAGAGAAAGCTGAAGGGGAATGCTATGGTTTGGATATGATTGTTCTCCACAGGTCATTAAGACTAAGACGTAGACTCCCCTAAGAAGAGATTAGCCTGGGTTAGTTCTCAGGAGATTAGATTGCTAGAGAAAGACAGTTCCTCTCTACTCTCTTGCTTCCTCTTCTACTGTTTTTGAGCTCTTGCACATGCACCATGTGTACCACTCTTGCATGCACTTTCTCCATGATGCCATCTGCTGTGTGTTTCCCTTGCCAGAAGGCTTTCAACAGAGGCTAAACAGATGAAGCCTCTTGATATTAAAGCTTCTGCCTCCAAAGCTATAAGATAAACAAACTTTTTTTTAATATAAACTACTCAGCTTCAAGTATTCTATTAACAACAACATAAAATGGACTAAGACCAGTACTTTGAGTAGACAAAGTTGAGTGTTGCCATTTGTGTAGGTGGTAATATGAGTAAATAGAGGTAAAAGAAAATTGACAAAAGTAGTTGGAACCAGATATTGTTGGATGTGAATATTACTGGGAAGAGTCTAGAGTTTCCTTACTAGATAGAGAACAAGTTACATTGAACCAGGTCTGATTGATTGTAAATAAGATTGATTCGGCAGCCACATGTAAAAGGAATGGGAGTGTCAGTAGGGGGAGAAAGAGAGGAGCAGTTGGGGAACCTCTAAGACAGCTAAGGCAAAAGGTATTGGGAGTCGGAATTAGATTGCAATAATGTGAGCAGAGAGGAACAAACATGGGAACAGGGCAAGACTAGACACTGACTACCGTGTCACATTGCTGTGACAAAACACCACATACAGGGTGCCTTATTAAAAACAGAAATTTATTTCTCACGGTTCTGGAAGTTGGAACAGCAAAGTTAAGATTTCAGGAGATTCAGTGTCTAATGAGGGTCTAATTCCCTATAAAGCTGTTTTCTCTCCTTGTCTTCATGTAGAATAAGGGGCAAGGAATCTTACTTGTTCCTTTTTTTTTTTTTTAAGACCACTAGTTCCATTCATGAGGACTCACTTCTATGATCTAGTTACTTCCCAAAGTTTTTCACATCCTCATACCATCACTTTGGGGGTCAGGATTTCAACATATGAATTTTAGAGGGACACAGACATTCAAACTACAGCATTGTATGTGAGGAGCACTCAAGGAAAGAGATGACATGCCATAACTTCAAAAGATCAAGTAAGTCATCTATAAGCAGAAGAATCACACATCTTTGTCCACGTAAAAAGAGTTATTCTGGGAGGTGAGGGGAATTAAATGGGAATGATCCAACGGGGGGGCACTTGAAAGTATGTGGTTAAAAGATTTGGATTTATGGGCATACCAAAGCAGTGTTTTTCATGGCATAATACAGTGATTCAGCATATGTATGTGTCTGACATATAACCAAAGACTGAATTCTGCATTTCCCCAATATTTGAGATAATAAGCATGCATACCTTTTAAAATGTAGAAAATGCAAAATATAAAGCCTATGATTCAATTTTGAAAAATTGAAATGTTGGATATGACCATGCATAACTTAGACAAGTAAAACAAATCATTGTGTATATAACTTGTTATAAATATACAATGATTTCTAAAAATCAAATGTAAACCTTTGGTGTTAAATTGTGTTCTAATGAGTACACTCTCCTTCTAACTCAGCATGATAATACAACAAAACAAAAATGCATTATTTTTTTTTTCCTTTGGTGATTTTAAGTTGAATTGAAAAATTCTGGTGTTTCCAGCTTTTATATGA
Source organism: Castor canadensis (assembly GCF_047511655.1). NCBI lineage: Eukaryota > Metazoa > Chordata > Mammalia > Rodentia > Castoridae > Castor > Castor canadensis. Next base: position 141,198,131 of record NC_133390.1, on the reverse strand, counting down.
GTCTTTCTTTTCCTACTTTTATAGATGATAATACAGAAGAAGAAGAAGAAGAAGAAGAAGATGATGATGATGATATTGACATGAAAGAAGAATCAGGTATTAAATTTATGATTTTGTTACTTAGGGATAAGCAGGGAACATTTTTGTTCATATATATCCTTTTTATTTTTGGTACTGAGGTTTGAACTCAGGGCTTTGTACCTGTTAACCTGGCATTCTACCATCTGAGACATACCTCCAGCTCCTATATTTTTTCAAAGAAAGACAAAATAAGGTTTATAAAATAGAAATGTCTGCTGAACATCATAAGGAAGTAGCTGTACTAACTGTAAAGGCAAATACAGTTATTATACTTAAGTATTAAATTGGACTTTAAGCTTCTTGACAGCTAAGGTAAAAATGGAACATGATGTTATAGTTAATAGAGTTGTATAATAAATCATCCCAAATATTGGTGCTTAAGACAACCACTTATTATGCTCATATATTCTGTGTGTGAAAATTCAGACTGCAGAGCAGAGACAACTGGATCATCCTGTTCCACGAGGGCTGGGGCTCACCAGGAAGCCTCAACAGCTGGGGCTGGAATCAGCTGAAAAATCATTTATCACTTGCCTGGCTGGTGGTTGATTCCAGCTATCAGCTGAAATGGGCAATTTTCTGAAACACTTGTACAGAGCCTTTATTTCTTTCTTTCTTTTCAGTTATTGGTGGTAGTGGGTGTTGAAGTCAGGGATTTGTGCTTACTAGGCAGGCACTTTACCACTTAAGCCATCCCCTGAGCCATTTTCACATTGATTATTTTTGAGATAGGACCTTGCTTTATACCCTTACTGATCTGGTCCACAATATTGTATTTCCCCAGGAAGCTAAGATGACAGGTATGTGCCACCACATCCAACCATTGGTTGGAATGGGGGTCTCACAAACTTTTGTCCAAGCCAACCTCCCTCAAATTTGATCCTCCCAATCTCTGCCTCCCAAGTAGCTAGGATTACAGGATTGAGCCACCACACCTGGCCATACACAGCCTCTTTAAGTGGGCTAGAGTCTTCCTACCCTGGTGGCCAGGTAAGTTTCTCTTTAAAGAGTTAGTGAAGCAGGAAGAAGCTGTACATTTTTAAGACCCAGGCTTAGAAGTTCCATAGCATCACTCTTTGAAACAGTCACAAGTCAACTCAGATCCAACAGAAAGGAAAACTCTTGTTGGGAAGTGGTTCTGCAGAGCCTGTAATGCCTAAATGTTTCTGTGGCCATCTTTGAAAAATATATTTTTCATATAGCATGCATTGTTCTCATTATCAGAGATTAAGATGTATGTGAACTCCTCAAGGAATACCAGTGTTCATAAAAGAAATCTAGTGTTTAAAAGCATTGGTTCTGGCCTAATGTAGCCACTCAATATGTCCTTAAAAATGAATGCACAAATCAATAGGCCTGAATTCAACTAGTTACACTATTTATTGACCTTGAGCAAGAGTCTTTCTATAAATCGCATTTTGTAGTTCTGGGAGCAATAATTCTCACCAGTTGTTTCACTTGGGGTATTAAATGAGGTAACATATCTTAAATGTTTCTCACATTACTTGTCACATAGTAAAGATTCAATGCATTATTGCTTCTCTCTCTCTCTCTAATAGATATTAGAAGGAAATAGAGCTTAATTACATCGTTAAGAGCCCCATGTTCCACATTTGAGCAACCACACTGCTGTAGTCAAGAAATTGAGCCAGTTTTCAAAATTAAAAGTAAATATTTCAGAGGTCCTAATTTTGTGTTACTTCCTATCTGGTGCTTAATCCCCCTGTAAATTATGGACAATCTCAGTTGGAGCAACCCCATTAGTAGAGAGCTCTTTAAATTCTGATGCTCTCTTTTGGTGAGAGTTGGTTAAAATGGGCCTTCTCTTTGTATCTTTGTCTAGAAATGCCATTCTAGTTCATTGGAACAATTTTCATAGCTTCTGTCTATTTTAGTCTACTTTAGTTTCTACTTCTTTAGCACAGATGTGTTTGACTTGTAAAGTTCCCTTGCTGTCCCCAATAGCAGTGGATTCAGAGGCATGAGAAGTAGAGGGTAAATCTGAAAGTCAGGAGTAGGAATGAAAAGGAAGGTAGAAGGTCCATAACAGCAGTTGGTGGTGCCCTTCCCATGTTCCTTTGGCACTTGGTATTGTTTTATAATGTTAACGTTTTAAAGAAAGCTCTCATGATTCTTGGCTGAGTGTTTTTCTGTAGTCATGAGAGCAAAATCGAGGTTTGAGGGAGTTTGTTTCTCTGGAGCAGCCCTTCAATCAATAATGGACAAGAGGTGATTGATCAATACCCCTGTAGAACACATTTGAGACAAGTTCTATTCCATACTGCCCAGCAAAAACTACAGCGTGAGCCTCATGTAAAGTAAAAAGTTGAAAAAAAAAAAAACACACACACACACACAAATGAAATTAATTTTAATAATATTTTGTATAACACATTCATCTAAAATAGCACCTCAACATATAATCAGTTACTTAACCATTTTTAAAATATTAAGTCTTTGACACTGATGTGTTTTTTATATTTGTAACTCAATTCAGACTGTATTTATTGATAATAAGTGACTAGTGGCTGCAATATTGGACATCATGAGTTTACACCACCATGCAGAGTTCTGGATGCCCACAGTGGGACTTGCTTATTAACACACCCTCTATTGACTGCCTTCTTTTTTCTGTCTCACTTCCCTACTCCCCTGTTGGTGTTTCCTGGGATAATCTGCAAAATTAATTACTTATACTCAATCACTTGTCTCCATGTCTGCTTCTGAGAGAGTCTGACCTAAGATAGGGACTCTGCTTGCTTTTTGTAAAACATAAAGCCCAAGGTAAAATTTCAATTAAAATTTAAATTCCTATGCCCATATAGAATGTCTTATTGTTAAAAGGACCATATGTTGAGAAAAGACTTTAAATGGTCACCCTGTCTTGGGTTAGCTTCCATAAATGTAATATTTATCTTTTCTATTCTCATTTATTCTGCTCAAATCAAGTATTCTTGCCGAATCCTTTATCCATAGGGACACTGCCCTTTCAGTCAGCCAGTAGAAGAGCCTTATCTTGCCATGGGTCATTTGCATAACTGCCAGAAGTACACATCTTTAGGCAAAGGAAGTTCCTAATGAGATTTAGTTAGTTGTCTAAACCACTGAGTGATTTTAAGGAAATCATTAATGCTAATGCAGGGTCCACAAGGTTAGAGTCAGCATTTGAGATATGGGTGCATTAATTGGATCATCATTTCTGACTTTAGTGCTACCAGATTCTCTGGGAGTTTTGTCTCCAGGAGCTGGACACAGCTGTTCAAGTTCACATTCAATGGCCCAAGGATGCCAAGACAGAGTGGGTTTATAGAGCTACTCTCCATTTCCTAATAGCTGAGTCCAGAAATCATGGGGGATTTCATGTGTGCTTGATGGTTCTATGGATTGCCAGCTGTCCCTGACAGATGTTGGTGTGCAGGTTGGCTTCATTCAGATTCCACATTAGAACATGTTGGTTTCCAGGACGAGTCAGAACCAGCCTCTGAAGACCATTAATTGCTATCTTCCCTCTGCCCTGCATCACCTCTTCTCATATAAATAGGAAATCTAGAGAGATTTTTAAGAATGCAATTGACACTAGTGAAGAGTTACTTGAGTGAACCAACCTGTCAACGAATGCTGTTGAATGATAGTGAATAACAACTTGAATATCTAAAACTAATGGGTGCTGGTAAATTGACTCTTTGGCTAATGTAAGCCCTGACATGAAGAGTTTGCCAATTTCTGTAATATAAACACACCTACCGTGATCTTTTTCAAGGTACATGAAGTCAATAAATGTGAGAGTTGATGTGTGTTGGCTCAGGTCAGTCTCAGTACGTCTGTGAGTCAGCACAGGAGACTTTAATTTGGCATACACTTTGTGCCAATCACTTGATGCGCATGAACTCATTTAATACACACAACATCTCTCTAAGGCAGGGATTGTTATTATCAAGACTTATGAGATATTGGTTATTCCTTAAATAGAATAGCCAGAATTTGAATCCAGGCTTATCTGACCTCAGGGTTCATGTTCTTAATTTTCTTGCTCCTGTCTCCTGACCATTGTAGTAAATACAGGCAAAAGCATCTCAAACAGAGTTAAAGAGGTCATCCTTAAAGTGAGGCTCTGCCCCCAGGAAAAGTGAAATGAACTAGCTTAAATGTCCAGAGTTTCTTTTAAGTCCTTTAATCATCTTTTTTAATCCTTGCATGGTAAATGTTTCCTATGTCTTATTTCAATGTCCATGCCCTGGTGAAATCAGCCCCAAACTGAGCCAGCAGGGGCAGAAAATCAGCAACCACCTATGGCAACTCACCCATAACTGTGCTGAGTGCACAGCTGAGTTCCTCAGGGGGCAAAGCCATGCTCACGGAAAAGCTCCAAGTTTTATCCTTTGTCAGAAGCAGAGACAACCTAAAAATCCAGTACACTACCACATATTATACTGGGGATGCAAAAACAGGAACAACCTATCCTATAGCAAACCCAGGCCAAGAGGAAGAAATATTCCTGCCAAGGCTCAGTTAGAAAACTTAACGAAGACCATATATATTGATGACTTTCATTTGAATACCCCAGAACACTTTGCCCGTGAGTGTCATGAAATGGCTTCATAATTAATATGCATCCATGCCCAATGACTACCCAATGAGCACCCTACAACTTCTCAAAAATGAAATATTAGTACTTTGGGTGTGTTTAAATATTTTTAAATGTAAGCAAATAGGTGTCTTTTAAAATCTCACCCATTCTCCAAGAATTTCCATTCAGGTAGAAAATTAAAAGCTAGGAATGTAATTTGGAAAAACTCACTTCAAGAAATGCTGATTTGGAACTGAATTTGCAGCACTGGAAACTCTCTGGTTGGTCCCAGTTGCAGACAACACATCTCAAGGGCACAAAAGTATTAGAGTCTTCTCCAAGTGAGCTTGCAAATGTCACTTTGCTCATTTTATGAATCTCTTTTAGCCTTGTATTTGTGTTCAGTGAGCTGTTCCAAGTACCTTATTTCTGTTTTTGCTGAACCCATTCCAAGGGTCAGTACAAATCTCTTACCTGGTGACAGAAGTTTGGGGGGGTTGCTAATGTAGTCATTGGCAAAATTTTTCAGCCTGGCCATGGTAATGACCTTAAGTATGACTGACTTGCAACCACAGAAAACCTAACCTAGTGCCCCAAACCTTTGTAGTCTATAATGCCAAGATTTTAAATAGCATATCTACCAAATATGGTTTTTTTTGTTCCATTCCTTTCTTAATAAATGAGAAAAGAGAAATGAATTGCCATAGTCCCATAGTGTAATTTTAGAATACTGAAATGAGGTGACAGCTGATAAGAGAGCGAGAATTAGGCATGGGCCCCATTACATCTCAGCCTTAAAGAAATACCTGGGTGAAGCAAAAGTAAAACGGAATTTTCATGGCACTGTTAGGCACCAAGGATACAGGTGGGATTAGGAAAAACAAGTGCCCTTTTCTCATGGAGCTTGCATTTTGCAGAGTTCAGGGGAAAGAGCATATACAATAAAGAAATAAGCAAGAGAGCAAGATAATTTCAGATGGAAGTAATGTGTTTGAAAGAGACTTCCCTTGTTAGATCCCTTTAGATTAGTTGTCAAGGAAAGCCTGTTTTGGGAGTTGGATTTGATAGTCAAGGGGTATAAAGACGTATGAATATATGTGTTCGAGGGGCTAAAGGGAACAATAGCAGGTGCAAAGGTCTCAAGGCAGGAGCCAACCTAAACCTAATAGTGATTGAGTAACACAAAGAGCAAGTGGAAGATGAAGCTAGGGTGGTACGTGGGGCCCAATGATAGGTGTTTGACCATGGAATTGGATTAGGATATTATTCTAATTAGTGATTTTTAAATAGGTAAGCAAAATGATCTTATCTGAGTTTTAAAAGATCACACTGGCTGTTGTATGAAGAAGTAGAAGCAGAGAGATTAAAAAGCTCAAAATTAGAATCTAGAAAGTTATTACAGTAACCCAGGCAAGAGGTGCTGCCAGTTTGGGAAACTGTGATGAACATAGAAGATGAATATGGGATATATTTTAGAGCAGAGATGACAAGATTACTTGCAGTAAAAACATCAATAAAGAGAAATATTAAGGATGATATCTCAGTTTTTAGTTTAATTTCCTTCATAGTATATAATGCCATTCCTTGAAATGTAGAATACTGTAGAAAGAAATTTATAGACATCAAGTGTGTTGTTCTGGATGGTGTTAAATTTTAAATGCCTGATGGATAATGATTGAAAAGAAGTCATTAGGTCTGGGAGAAGTGGGACACACTTAAATCCCAGCCCTGAAGGAACAATGGAGGAAGGGGTGGCTATAGAATCCATGAGAAATAGAGGACCATATGTAGAAGGCCAACTGATAGGGGCTATAACCTTAGATTAAAGGACATAACCATCCCATTAAGATGAACAGAGGAAGGTAAATTCCCTTGACTCCCCATTGTTTGAATGTAATAGGAAGCCTTAAAACCAGGGAATTAATTAGTACAGTCCAGAGAATCTAGTCTCCCAGGGTAAGAGGGGTGATAAAAGAGAACATATCTAGAGAGACAAGCAAAAAAACATCTAGTCCAAAACCCAAAACAAGATGCCATATAGGCAGGCAGGTGAAGGCATAAGCCTTGAGTTCAGTAGAAAAATCAGGCTGGATATGTAAATTAATGCTTAACAATAATGTTATATTCGAATGGAAGGAATTTAGAGACACTTTCCATATATTGTCAGAGTTTAATTTATTAGCCCTGTTGGGCAGACTTAGTAGAATATTGAGAAAAATAGGAAAAACAATAGTTTAATGGGGATATATGGAAATTGTTTTGAGTCTGCATTATTAAAGAAGTCTGTTAAATAGAAGCAGAATAATTTCAAGCCCTAACTCAGCCCCTCAAAAATAAGATGACCTTGCATTTTATCTATCCTGACTCTGAGGACTGAGTAAAACAAAATGTACAATGGCAACTGTCAATTAATCCATGGAGTTTTAAATCAAACTTTTAAAGAAAAAAATTGGGTTTGCCTTATGGATAGCTTTTAAATTTAAAAAAAAGTACTTGTGTTCAATTTAACTTTTATGTGAATCACTAATGATATATACAAAAAATGTTCTAGCTTGAAACCTTAAGTTTAAGTCTATGTAAATTGGAGGATTACAGGTCCTTGCCAAAATTTAACTCAGCCATGGTAACATATGTATCTACAATTAAGATTCAGTATGTAGGTGGGTTTACTAAGAAGAAAACATCTTTAAACTTAAACATAATTTTTAACCCTACTGGTAAATATTTAAATAAGAATGTATTAAATCTTTGTATTTCCAGAAGGGTTAGAGCCAAAAGGTCTCTCTCCACCCCACAAGAAGAGCAAAGCAAAGAAACCAGAATGTTCAAAAGACTCCAGTGAAGGTAAGACCTACACCTCCCTTGTTTAGAAAATTATGCCATGAACAGAAATTTCTATTTCATTTTTGAATTATATATATTTGTTCATGTTCAGATATTACTAAGGGTTCAAAAATAACAGAGCAATTCTATTATCCTTTTGTAATATGTTTACTATCTTATGTGTATGAAGACAGAAAGTCAAATTTGGGTTTTTTGTTAAAGAAAAAACTGAATTCTAAAACTACATTTTCTCAGTATTATGTACTTTCTATCTCTGCAAAACGAAAAGTTATGCTTATAAGTTACGTGCTCTGAAACCATGTGAAAGTAAGGGTTGAGATCTATATTTGATGACCAGCGCTGTAACTATTGGCTTACTAGGATTTGTCTTTCTCACACCTTAGTCTTTCCAGATTCCACCCTCAGCAATGGATGCTTCAAGTGTTTCCTGTCTTTAATATTCTCTTCCATTTTCTAGAAACCAATGTATCTTTGAATTTTTGCACTGAATGGGCAGGTCCAGTTGAGCTCAGGTTTATGAAGACATGGTGCTATCTCCGTTTTACAGCACTAATACAACATACAAGCCATTCAAATTTTTCTTTTAAAATGTAGAGGGAGCAGTTTTTAAGCAAATATTAAGCACTTCTGAAAGGTGGAATATTTATGTCTTCTACTTTCTTGTGTGAAACTCTACTTCTTGCTCAATAAACTGAAGAATAAAATAATAAAATACTTTCTGTTTGGGTCTTGAGGAAAGAGATACCAACATGGAAGTCAAAGTGCAAGATATTTATAAGGGAAAGCTCTGCAAAGGATAAAAAGGAAATGAGCAAAAGAGAGAGCAGGAGTAGGTGAAAGGAGAGAATGAAGGAAGGAGGATTTAAGTAAGAAGAGCTTTAGTCTGCAGTATAGTCTGAGAAAGTAGTCCAGGGCAAGGACTGAACATCAGAGGAGCCCTGCATTGGGCAGAAATGGCTGGGCTTTTCCCCCTTGCCTGGTCACCTGCTGCAGGCAACTTGGGGAGAAAGTGGCTTTGTTATGAGTACAATGCTACAGTGGCTCCCTAAAGTGTGGCTGCTAAATGCTTTCAACTAACTTCTCTCCTAGCATCAGGGCTTTTCTTGGCCAGAGACCTTAGCAGCTCACTTTCATGACTGGACAGAACCTGTATGCGTGTGGAGAGTCCAGGTGATAAGTAATGATACTGCTCTTACCCTCCTCAGGGGCAGAACCAACTGAGAAGGCCAAGTTGTAAGAAAGGCAGAAATCAAAATAATAGCTTTATTTCTAATGCAGTTAAACAAGAGCTTCAGGTCACTCTGCCCTCAGAAAGCCTTCCTTGTGCTGGCTTTCACTTCTGAATATTAAATACTTGACCTCTATTTCTTTGTGAGCAGGTGCATGTATGCTTAGCTGCCTGGACAGAGGCTGTCCTGTGAGCTCTTTTTGTGAAAAGCAGACCAAGTCATGCCTTCTTGATAGGCAGGATAGTCTGAGAGAGATGTGAGCTGGGGATTCTTTCTCCTGAGTTCACTAGAAGAGGGAAGAGATGGAGAAAGACTCGGGGTGGTGTTCCTTCCTCCCTCCCATGCAAGGATGAAGAGATGAACATTTCCTGCTAATGGTAAAGAATAGAAATTGTATGTACAAAGTCTTAGCAGAGGTCTGACATTCTGTTAGTGAGGACTAACATAATTAGACACGATCACAATTAGGTACATGATAGGGTAGGCATTCATTAGAACTGTGAAGAAGGCCAGCAGTTCTGGCTGCTCCAGATGGTGAGTTTTGTTAGTGTCTGATGGTTAGAATAGGCATTGCATTCATCTCACCGTAATTAGGTCATTTCCTAGACAATGGCCATACTTGGGAAATGAGTCAGCAGCAAAAGAACAATTACTTTTTTTTCCCTAGAGAGGCAGCACCTCGCAGAGTGGTTTGCATCCAATGCCTGACCTACCTGTGTCAAAGTCTGTTTTCCAGAGTCTGAGTCTTTACTGAGTGTCACAAAGTGGGTAATAAACTGGAGAAGTTCTGTGTCCTTTAATTAAGAACAGAATTCTGCCAAATTACTCTCTGCAACATGCAAAAACTGCCTAAATAAGGTGCCTTGTTTAGGAACGTCATCCTCTAATCCTAAAATGACTCAGTGATATGGCTTCACCCCCTCCAACTATGTGATTTGAGAACCTACTCTGAGTCATAAATTCTGAAATGAAATTGTGATAACTATGGATTTGTTCTTAGGGACATTCTGATGGTAGCGTCATGGTGAAGTGTAAATGTTACTCATTCTCCACAAATGTAGGAATTGTACTTTTCTTTCTAAGACAGCTTCAAAGACAAAAGTGTAGAAAGTGCTAGAGAAGGAGTGAAGAAGGCATGCAATCTGACAGGCAGTGGCATATGATCCCATGATATGGTACCTATTATTTATCGGTGTTTCTATTTTGAGAAAGTAATCTGTGTACTTGAATTCATGCATTCTACTGTTGCGTACTTTTCATTTCCTGTGATAATACGGAGAATTAAAATCATTATTGCCTACTGGGTATGCAAATGGAATATTGTATCCCTTGGAAGAGGGGTACGTTGTAATGTGGATCATGACTCTTCTCTCTAGATCTTCCTTCATTTTGACTTTATCAGTTTTTTCTAGCTTGCTTATCTTTCTCAGGCCTTTTTTTTTTAACTAAGAGAAGCTTCTAGCATGTTTATTTATAGACCCTTCAGCTTAACACCCTGTCACTTAGCCCTATCTCACTTCTCTCTTCCCATAGATGCCTGCTTCCTACCTCATAGTGATTGTCTCGATTTGCCTAAAAACACATATTCTCAGAAAGGGTCATAGAAAACAAACTCATCTAGATTTTTCTAGCATTTATAGTTGCAATAATTCTGCCATTCAATTTGTCAATTTTCTGTCCAACTCTGTTTAATCTGATGTTTAGCTCTTTACATAATTTCTAATTTTACTCATTACAGTCTTCTTTTTATCACAGGGTTTATTTCCTTTCCAAATATACCTGGCCATTCTTTTATTTAATCAATACACAAAATAACTTTTTAAAAATAATCTATATTTGAAATGTCAGTGTCTCTAGTCAGTACATGTCCGATTCTGCAGTTTATTGTTTCTGCAGAGTCATGCTTGTATCCATTTCCTTCTGCATTTCGTCTTTTTGATTGTCATGCTTCTTAAATTTTCATTTGTGGGAGATCTTCAGAGTTGATTTAAAAGCTCACATATTTATTTATATTTGGTTTTCTGAAATAACTGAAGATACTACCAATTTAAGAATACTTTAAATAAATATTTGTCTTAGTGGACTTTTTTTTTCTAACAGTTGTGAATTCCATGTTAGTGCATATGTAAGACTGGAAAATCTCAACAAAGACTTTTTTTTTTTCCTTTTTTCACCTTCAACCAATGCTGATACTGACATAAGCAAATATCTCATGGTAATCATGACCCAAGCATGGGCTTCCTCTATTACTTACATCTGTGGCTCATTTAAACCCAAGCTTGAAGTAGTGGTTCTCAAAGAGTATTCTTGAATCATATTATCAGCATCACTTGGGGATTTGTTAGAACTATAAATTCTAGGACCTCATCCCAGACCAACTGAATCAGAAACATGAGGTGGAACCCAGAAGTCTGTGTTATTAACAGCACTCCATATGATTCAGGTACATTCTCAACTTTGAGAACCATTGTTCTTGAGTACAGACTGTGGGATGAGCAGATGGTCCAAAGCAAACACCAATTTCAGCACTTTCTTACAAATTGTAAATCAGGCTCCTTCAATATTTCTGGTTTCTAGAATTTCCTTTCCAAAGGCACCAGTTCAGCTATATATTCAAGAGTCAGATATATACATACATATATAAACATATAGATACATAATATAGATATAGATAGATAGTACATAGCTACAAATATATATTTTTATATATATGTAGAAATTATTTTGGAGGAGTGGGATAATGGCAGGGTCAGAATTTTAGATTTTTAAATTTTCTGCATTTATGTATAATTGCATACATATTAATATATGTATATAAAATAAAAACATTTTAATCAAAATAAGCAGACTTTGTGCTGCTACATTCAGTAGCATGTTTAGAACACTAATTTTCTCCCTACATACATCTACAAAGCCCATAAGTGGGTTTTGGTAATGAATGGCACTTTTCCATCATGTTTGTACAGATAGCACTAGCATTTTGACTCTCACTTTAAAATTGCCTTTGCAGAGCATCTTCAGCAAGTGTTCACGGAATGCTCATTCTTCAGGAAACTGAGACCATGCAATGCTAAATCAAGCAGCCCTATGCCTCACTTCAAAATGTTAATGATCTGTTTTTGTTAGCTGAAACTGTATGTGGAAACATTTTGAAAACTAGAAAGTACTATATAAGTTTGAAGTCTGTAATGTTAGTATTGAAGTTATTATTAATTCTCTTTTACTAAAATAATTTTTCTGAATACATGAACCATTTGTGGAATGCACCTCATATTTCCTGAGAGGCAGAATTTTCTCTTGCCTTATTATTTTCCCAGCATATTAAAGTATCCTGTGACACACTGTTTTGTGAGTGGCTGGACAGAAGGGACATTCTATCTTTCAGAATGCCATGCAGCAGTTCATGCATTATATTCATAAACGTGATCTTTAATTTAATTTTTTTGACAAGTGCAGTGAAGGGTAAAATCAAGCAGTCATAATTTTGACTTTGCCATCACTCAAACAAGCATAGTGATTGACCAGCCTTTAAGAAAAAAAAATAGGAATGAGGAAAAGCAGCTTTCTCATAAAGAAAAGCTTTGTTTTATCCTGTAGATCTTAAAATACCAAGAGTTTAAGCAAAATGTAAATTTCCATCGTGAGAATCAGAATTCAGTAAACACCCTATGCCACCATCTTGATTTAATTATATTATATATTCTCCTTGTTTGGGGGCCATTTTGAGCTTTCCTACATCACAGATTAGTAGAAGGACCTAACATTAAATGCCATTTATAGTTGTGTTCTCCACAGTTACCATTAAACAGAATGATAGTCATGACCACAGAGTCTCATTGCAGAATCCAGTCTAGGATTCCAAAGGGGACATAGAAAATATTTTATGGAATTTTCCATACTGGGATGGACTGAACCTACCTGAGCAGTATAACCACAAGTCCTGTTTGACCAGGAACAATTCCACTTTATTATTGTCATCATCATATATTACAATGTTCTCTTTCACTCTTGGAATGTCCCAGTTCAGGTGATAACGTATATGGGTCCTCCTATCCATAAGCAATTCAGTCTGAGAATGGGAAGAGCTCACAATTGTCCAAATTCCGCTTCTTCCTCAGGTAGTTTTTCTAACCTAAGACTTATTTTCTTACCTGTTAAATGGAAGGAAAAGTCCTAATTTGTGAGACCATAAGGATGATTAAACAAGATGCTATAATAGAAACCACCTAGCACATTCTCTGGATGAAAGAGCTAATGAGTCAAAGTGTATTGAATCTGAAACAGGAAAAGCTACCTCCCACAAAAAGTCACTTGCTCTGTCTATTAGTGCTTCAAATTCTTTTTAATTGAGCAAAATATTTTGCAAATAGAAGTAAGGTTTAAAATACATTGACTCAGTATCATATCTTGCTAGATTTTTATCTTCTTTCTCCCTTAGATTCATTCAGTATACTCTGCCTACTCCTTTCCCAGTCCCCACCCCACCAACTGCATTAATTCCTGTCCAAAATTGACTTTCTCCAAGTCTGTCCTCCTCTTCCTAATTTCAATTCTCCTTATCTTCAAGTCAAGTTTCTCAAGAAACCAATCTATCCCTAATGTTTATGCAACTGCTTACCTCAATCTTTCCTCAGCCTTCACTTACTGCCTTTAAAACTTCACAAAGGGCACAAGATTAAGTCAGGAAATAAGGAAGAAGTGGGCTCTGGTTATTGGCTAGATAATCAGATCTTGCCACTGAGACATTCATTGTCCAACCACTGTGGTCCCCTGAGACCTACTACTCGGTAAGATGCTAGGAACAAGGATCTCTCTTCTGAGGATTACTCTTACTGCTTGTGGTCTTGTTCCCTCAAAATGTGGCTGATCGCACTCTGTGTTGAAAACCCTTAAAGATCAAGGGATCTTCAAGACCAAAATGACTTTCATATAAAGCTGTACTCCCAAAAGTCTCTATTTACCTAGAATACAGTATGAGTGGGTCTCTTTGGAGTTATAAGCAATGGTACTACAGAGATACCCCACATCCTTCCTCTAAACACATAAGTATAGCTCCCTGCCATCCAGACAGTTTCTCCAAGCATCCAACTCACATAGAAGTAGTCCCCCCTTATCTATGGTTTTTATTTTTGAGGTTTTACTTACCCACAGTAAACCATGGTCTGAAAATATTAAGTGGAAAATTCCACAAATAAGCAATTCCTAAGTTTTATATAACTTTTACTATTAGTCTATGTTATTACTAGTTATTGTTAAATCTCTTATTGTGTCTACTTTAAAAATTTGAACCTACCTTATAGGTATGTATGTATAGGAAATGCATAATATACATAGGGTTCACTACTCTCTTCTTTTTGTGGCATCCATTGGGGTCTTGGAACATTACCCATGGAGAAGGGAGATTTTATACTTGATAATGTAAGCACTGTTGTAGGTACTAAAGAAACACATACACACACACACTTTCTTAGGGCTTATATGTTAGTGTATGTGAGGGGTAAGTATTGATAGATAAACACATGTAAAATATATAGTAAGTCAAATGGTGGCAAATGCTGCATTTATTCTAAAACTTAGTAGCTTGACACAATATAACCATTAAATTATCGCAGAGTTTTTACTATCCAGGATTTGAGAGATTTACTATCCAGGTTTATCTTGGTGATTCTGAGTCAGACTTTCTCAACATATATTAGTAAGATGTTCTAGGTCATAAAAGACAGTGTGGCTACTGCTTTGCTTTCTCTAGTATTACGTACCTTAGTGAAACAGCCATTGTGTTGGAGGACTCTAGCAGGCCTGTAGAAATCCACATGGAAAGCAACCAAGGCCTTCTATTGACAGCCAGCACCCATTTGCAATCATTTGAGTGAGCAATCCTGCAGCAAGAACCTCCAGATCCAGGCAAGGCTTCAGATGACTGCAGATCTGCCTGACATCTTAACTGCAACTTTATGAAAGCCTCCAAACTAAGTGGTGAGGGGAAAATCAAGCAGAGGGGAAGATATAGGGAATTCCCATTTGCGTATGATGTGAAGCAGACTTGGGGGAGAGGGATTTTGGGAGATGAATGGATTAAAGACTCAAATATATTAGACCTCACTGGTTATTAAGTTTCTATATGAGAAGAAACCTAAAGAACATAAAGGAGTAAACCAAACAGCTCTCTGGGAAAGCATGCTCCCGTAGTGGAACCAGTAAGTGCTAAAGCCCAAATGAGAGGTGGGTCTGACTTATTTTAAGAAAAGCAAAAAGGTCCAGTGTGAAGCAGCAGGCTGAGCAAGGGGAATAGCTAGAGAGGTCACTGCTGCCCAGCCCCATAGACAAGTGGGTCCCACAGTTGCATTTATATCGCCTGAGGGTATGTTGAACTGGGGGCTTAGGACCCCATTCCTGAAGCATCTGATTTGGTAGGTTTGTAGGCCCAGGAATTTGTACTTCTAATAATTTTCCAGGTGACACTATTCCTGGGATGGGAATATACTTTGAGATTTAGTGCTTAGGTCACAGGAGGTGGGCGGATGAGTCCCCGTAACAACTTTGTTTTTTCCCTCTTATTTAAGTGCGATAAGAACATTTAAATAAAGCAAAGGAGGGACATACATGATCTAAGCTGCATTTTCAAAGCAAACTTCTGGGTATTGTTGAGAATAGACTGTGATAGGGTAAGGGCCATAACAGGGAGCGAGTTTATAGAAGCAAAAGATACTGATGGGATGACCCACACAGCCGTGAAAGGAAAGATTAAGAACTGGTTTAATTCGGGCTAGAGCTGTGGCTGAGGTGGTAGAGTGCCTGCTTTGCCTCGAGTTCAAACCCCAGCCCTACTAAAAAAAAACAAAAAACCAAAAAAAATAGAATTAGTCTAATTCGATATACATTTTAAATGTAAAGCTAACAGGATTAACGAATATTTTGGATATGCCATATGAGAGAAACAGAGGAGACAAGGATTGAGCTTTTCATCATCTCCACAACACTGAATCGACAGAAATTAAAACCTGATTATGCATATTTTCAACTTTATGCAAAAAAGAATTTTTCACCCTCCATATTCTCCACTATGACTATTTGGGTATTTCCTGCTTGCCTCAACTTAAGAAAGCCATGCTAACCCACCCTCAGGCCAAAATCTTTAGCAAAGATAAAACTTTCCAGCCCAAAGAAAATTCTCATAATAACTACAAAATAGTGAAAGCAAACACAGAAGATAACTGAATGAAAAGATGATTTTAATGATTTAGATACTATGGATTTTCATATATTTTCCTCTCCACAGAGATTTTGCACTAATGTTTTGTTGGTTTTTAATCGCAATCTAAGTATGATCATAGAATTGCTATCATTTATGATTACCAAAGCTCAGAAGAAAAAAAGAAAGAACAGGAGAGAGGGGGGACAGAAAATCTAATAGATAGTCTAGAACGAGGCCTGAATTAGGAAACAGGACACCTGAATTGTGTTTTTATCTCTTAAGTGTAGGACCTGATTTTTCACCTAACGCCTAAGGTCCCTTTTAAATATCAATACTGTAATTCTACATAGCCATTATATTCATGAAAATTGATTCTTTAGAAGCTTTTTCCTTTATGCCCAGTAAATATTTGCATCTTTAATTTAAAAACTGAATCATGCTTTTTATAGTCAAGTGGGCCTCTAAAGAATATCTAGGGCAACCCTCTTATTTCACAGATGGGGAAACTTTCTTTGAAAACTCCTCTAAAATTGTCTAGAGGACTCATGAAAGATGATACTAAGTGAGCTATTGAAAAAAAAAAAAGGAAAAGATCAGTTTAACAGAACATATTTAGTAGGCCTTTATATAATAATTTTAAAGGTTTCTTACTTTAAATTTTATAGATGTCTATGAGTAATTCAGACTATCTGTGCTTAACTATTTCTGTATTTTGATCTAGAACTGAGTTAAAAATGAATCATTCACATGCACTCACATGTTTTATTGAAAAGCCAACCCTAGGGTTTACAGGCGTTAGGCATTAGAGTAATTTTTCCCCCAATGCCGACATCATACCAATAGAACATTTTGAGGGTTTTTACTATTAGGTACTAATTTTTCAACAGATAAAGGTTTGGTTTTGCCTTTAAAGAGAGGTATTGCTTTGTGAATAGTATTGGATTTTCACATCAGGGTTTTGCTACTATATTTCAAAATTTCGATTTTCTAGTATAGCAAAGTTGTTCTTTCCTACTATACCAGAGAGAGCCTTAAAATTGTCCACCTACACTAGAATTACCTGGACACATGCCATACTCTCCTAATGCCTACCTCAAGCGTGCCTGTTCCTTCCTGACTCTTGTCACTCTGGGGCCATCAAAGGCAGTTTTAGGAAATTATTTCACCTACAGGGATCACCCAGCCTGAGAAAAGTTACACAGAAAACCAGAGTACTGAATTCTCCCTGGGCAAAAATGTTAGCAGATGCACTTGAATCATTTCTCAATTCTCCATCCAGAAAATTCCCCACTGGCCCTTAACAATCTTTGCTGCTGTCAGGAGGAAAGTAAACACATGGTTTGTGAGGAAGGAGTAGAAGGACAAAAGGCTGGCTCTAGAATGTGGGGCAAAGGTGGGGTGATTTTGCTGAGTGCTTAGCAAACTTGCAAATTGCTCCTCTTGGGGGACCTTCTCATTCTCTCCATCTAAAGTAGCCACTTTGGTGAATGCTGACAGTGTTGATTTCTGTACCTAGTCCCAGCCCTACACCAATCAGAATGTGTGTGGTAATTAGATGCACTGCATCTTTGGAGCACCATTTCTTTTATCTGTCTTTTTTTAATTTAAAAACAACCCTAAACTTACAGCAATTTGCAAATACAATTTAAAGAAAGGTTTTTTTGAGAGTGAGTTGACAATCTGATGTCCCTCGCTCTCTAATATTTTACTGAGCATTTTCTACAAACATGAGATTCTTCCTACATAAACACATTAAAAAAGATCAAAATCAGAATATGACCAGCAATCCATTACTACCACCTATTTTCTGACTTCATTTAAGTTTCACCAATTGTCCCAATGATGCCATTTTTAACAAAAAGTTCTAGTGTAAAACCAAATGTTCCATTTTGCTGTCATGTCCCTTTGTCTCCTCTAGTCCAGAAGAGTTCCTCTGCCTTAATTTGACTTTAGAATTATTGACAATTTTGAAAATTGTAAGCCAGTTATATTGTAGAATGTTTCTATTTTGAATTTGTCTGGTGCTTTTCCATGATTGATTTCAACCTATGTATGCATCTTTGCATTCCTGCAGTATGCTATGAGGTGTGTATGATTTCAATGTTTCTCATTAAGATAGTGCTCATTTTGATCATTTGATTAGGTGATGCCTGAAAGACTCCTCAACTGGGCATTTGCTCTTTTCTTTGTAATTGATGAAGACATGTAACTTCATAAATGTCCTGTAAGTCATCAAGCTTTCTATTTATTTATATTATCATATATTCATGGTTTCCTATTCTACTCAATGAATTGTAACAATGCCATAACCTGGCATCTTCCATTTCTTCAAGAAGTTTTGATTTCTTTTAGGTAAAGAATAGTTTTTAGAAGCCAGATCTGGGTGATAAATTTGTGGGTCACTATCACTGATCTTGATAGTTGATAATGGAACCAGATCATGAGATCAAGCCTTCTCCATGACTTCCTCTAATTGATAGAGTGTTCTTCCTGTGGACCTTCATTACAGCCATGACCAACACAGAAAGTTGTCCCATTTTTGGTTAAACCTTCCAGAGAACAACTGAGAGTAGTAGTATATGAGAATGAGAGAGAACACCAAAATCTTTGTGAGGCTTACGGGTTTCAAGACATCTTCATTCTGCCATGTTGTCAAATTTTGCTTGTTCATTGTATAATACCAAATTTAAAAATTAGCAAAGAGTTAATACACATGCATAGATATAACCTGGAATTGTTATCTATTCTTTTTTTGCAAATATTAAAGTACACATGAGTCAAAGGTCACTTTTTATATTGGCAAGGTCCATTGTGATGTGGAAGTCATTTTTGCTAATTCTTCTCATTGGTTACTTTGCTGGGTGGATGATTCTCTGGACTAGTCACCACAACTGCTATCTTTTTCTGTGCAGAGATCTACAGGGAGGAGTTTAGGAAGGAACCACTGTTTGCCTTTCCAGATCATTCTCTAGCCTTCTTTTTGTCTTGAGACTTTCTTGTAGAGGCTACATTGACCAGAACTTTGGATTGTTTAACCAATGTTTTTCAATTTTTTTTTTATTGTCATGCTCCCTAAGAAGGCTTTTTTAGATGTCTTTGTTCCTAATTGTCTCCCCAACAGTAATATTTTAGCATGATAAAATACCATAAATGTTTATGTACTTTGGTCTTTTGGAGGGACCATTGTAATACCTGTTTTTGTTTTTGTTTTTTTTTTTTGTCTTTCCCCATTGGAAAGTCTTTGCAGAAGATTGGATGGTGGGGGTGGGGAAACATTAAGAGTGTTATTTTCCTCAACTCTGGAGCAGACAGCAATAACTATCTTCCTCAAGACCTAGAACTTGCAGGTGGCCTGCTCCACCTCTAGCTATTGCTTGGTTTTGGTTAATGACTTCTCAAGACTGAGAGAGGTAATATCTCCCCTCCATTGCCAGTCCTGAGGATCTTCACTGTTCTTTATGGATTTTGCCCACATCATTTAAAATTTTCCTGCATTAAATTTTTCATAATCTTTTGAATTTACCCCTGCTTCCCTCTGAGACATGAATCCTTAGCACCTTTTATGACTTAGCTTCTGTGTCTCATGGTCTCACTTCAAACACTTCTTTACTCATTTCTCTTCCCTTTCTGGAATCTTGTTCCTCCTTATTTCCTTACACAGCAGCACTGTTTTTCTCTTAAAATGTATCTTTGCAGTTCATCTCTTTCTTTCCCCCCTCTCTTTCACATTTTTATCATCATTGCAGGAATTTGTGTTTTGACATTAATCCACAGCATCTTTAGTTCTTATTTGCTTGAAGTTTCTTTCTTAGCTTTAAAAACACCCAACTAACCCTGGAAGGAAGTCTCTTGAAAATTCTTTTCATGTAAGTTTAGAAAAAGCAGACAATATCTGCTCCAGGAACAGCTCTATGAAGACATAATAAATCACCCTAAAACTTGTTGGCTTAAAATAATGACATTTATTTTGTCAATTTGTATGAAAGCTGGTCAGATCCCAGCAGAGATTTCTTGTCTCTGGTATATTCAACAGCAGCTGGGGTAGCTCAAAAATTAGGGGACAGAGTCATCTGGAGATTTCCTTACTTTCTTATCTGTGCCCTGGACAATTAGGGATTCTTGAGCATCTCTTTAGCTCAATGTTTTCTCTTCATATGATCTATCAGCCCAAGTGATCTCAGAGCTGTCTAACTTGTTAACACATTGACTCAGAGATCCCACAGTGCTTATTTCAAGAGAAAAAGATAGTTGAAATTCACAACATACTTTGTAACTTAGCCTCTAAAGTCATTTGGTGTCATTTTGACCACATTCTAATGGTTGATGTAGTTAACACATCCTTTCAGGTTCAAGGGGAGAGAATGTAGGCCATACTACTTGATAGAGAGTATCAAGGTCACATTGCAAAAATACAGGAAGCCATGTGGAACAGGATATATGTGGGTATAGCCATTTTTGGAAAACACAATCCATTCCAGTATTCACCACATATCCATATATAAGTATATAACTTAGCTTTTGAAACATTGAAGAATAATGTTCCAGAGGAAATACTAGAGACTACTAATGTAAAGGAAGCTAGAGATAGGAAGATATGAGTCTAGAAGTTCATATCAACTTGTGTAGTCACAGGGTTCAGGATTCAAGAGAGAGGATATATAGAGTGGGTAAAGCTCTGGAATCCTGTTTGTGCCAATTGACTTTAGGAAGTCTCTGGTCTCTGTCATCTGAAGGGTTTAATCTTCATGAAGTTGATGGTATGTTGTTCCTGTTCTGTTGGAAAGTTGAAGTTCAGTTACACCATCACAGACTCACCATTTGTGTCCTGTTTGAAGCCACTCTCCCACACAACTTGCTGACTCTAAATTCCATTGCTTTTGCTGAGAGGACAGTCATCCTCTGCTGTCTGTGCAGCTCTACTAAATCAAGTTTGAGCTTCAAGTCCTCAGTGGCACCAAGCATTATTCCAAGAGTTATTCTTCCTTTGTGTATGAAAATTTGCATTTTGGATGCATGCCATTAGAGAAGTAATAGGAAATTGGAGATTGTACTGCTGCCAACTCAGAGGAATAGTCAGAGGCATATATATATGCACATATATGAAACGGGCACTGTTATTTTTCTCTAAGAGACAGTTTTGATGATAGTTGAATACATAAGGGCACTAGATCCAAAGGATGAGGGATATAAAAGAAATGAGAACTCAAGTAAAAGGCAATCCCAGAATTGTCTCTGAAGCTCTCTTTGGAGACTATCTTCACATGCAATGGTTTCCTTGTAAGGTTCTGCTGAGTAAAGACCATGCCACATTGGAAAGGAGAGATTTATTAGCCCAGACCACAGGGCTGTCACTCTCGGGTTTAGAGCGAAGCAGCTTGGCTGAATTGGGAAGTGGGCTTTATAGGAAGGGCCAAGCCATGGGGGAGGGAGAGAGTTTCTGGTCTCTGATTATCTGCGATCACCTGATAGAACAGGTCGACCAACATGCCTGGCTAATTGAGTAATTGGAAGTTCCTGAGTTGTTTTGCAAGCTGAGAACCAATCAGGCAGGGAGAAACAAGTGGTCATAAATCAGGGGGTCTGGTTTCAGTGCTAGCCTTCCGCCCACCCCAAGAATACCAGGGATCTAACATTCCAGCCTTTTGTTGGTATTATGGATGCTGATCGATCTAGCTGCTTTGTGCTGAGTGGGGGCATCGTTAAGGGGGGTTTGGCTGGAATTTGGAAATTTCTGAGGTCCCCAGGAGCGGAGGCTGACAGTTTTTCCCAGGCTTCATTTGCAGACAAGGCCAGTTTTGGGGAGAAGGTTGTAGTAGCATCTGGTGGGAAGTCTGTCTGCTGAGTTCCCCTAGGTGATCCTGGAGGCATCTAGGATTAAAGAGCATTTTCCTGGTTTAAGGGTTTGTATTTCCATAACATCATTACATGTGCAGCTGTTTTTCTTTCTATAGTAGCCTCTATAACGGACCTAATAGATTGTATAACCAAGGGAAGGAAGCAGGGAAGTATTGTGCATGCTCCCAGAATGAGGTCCACTGCCCCCACCAGTGTTTTAAATCCACCTGTGGCAGGAAAACCATCCTCCAAACAAGCTATTAGGATCCCAGCTTTTCCAAGTCTGGATGGGGACATAGGAAAGCTTTGTCATTCCCTCAGTGATCTCCTTTATGGCTTTTCCTTCATAATCAATCTTCAGGCAGCAGATGCTCAGGTTAAATTTTCCACAAACTCCTCCCTCAGAGGCTAGCAAATAGTCCAAAGCCAAGTGGTTTTGATAGATAGCATTGTGCATCTTAGTGCCTTGTTTTGCCAGAAAATTGAGGGTTTGCAGTCTCATTAGTAATAATTTCAACAGCAGCCTTCAGCTTGATGATTCGGTTGAACATATATATAGGGGTGAGGTAGCCCCGAGACCCATCCTCTACCCAGGTGGCAGGACCACAGTACCAGATGATTTGCTCAGGAGGCCATCATCATCATTCCAAGTGCCTATTTGTAAGGTTCCCCATTTTTTTAACTTAATCTTTGTTCATATATGGGGACTCCCAGATTTTCAGCTTGTCCAAGGGGGAGCAAGAAGAATGATGGTCTGATGGAGTCCAGAACACAAGACCCAAACCAGTTTCTAGGCAACACTGTATAGGCTTGCCTTCCATAGATCCAATACAGCCCCCTGGGAGCCTGCTAGTTTATATCTGCAGTAAGATTGTCCCATGCTGTTTTGAGATTAGAAAAGTTAGCCAATGGGTGAGGCTGGGGTTCTGTATGGTTTGGGGTACCCCACCACTGAGTCTTTTGGGCTGTGGCATTATAAAACTTCTGTCCTAGACAAGTTAGGTCCCCCACTAGGGTGGAGAATTGTTTTCCATGGCAGGAGATACAGTAATTCCCAATAATGGAAGTTTTAAGGAGCTAGACACCAGTCCTGTGTCATGGGAAGCACTTTCATTGAAAGGCACTTGCCTCCCAGGGCCAGTGGTCTCCCATGTTGGCTCCCCCACACACAAAGCACAAAGTGACATTTAATGTCTGGGCTATAGATTCGGCCAGTGTGAGAAACAAGTTTTTAGTTATAACAGAGATGGGGAATTTATCTGGCATTTCCTCATAAAAGGAGTGGAAGACCTGGTATGGGGAACTCTTATGGGTAACAGTTATTAACTTAAGGTGTAGCAGAGTCCCAGGGTGGAAGCCTTGGCCATCTATCCTTATGCTAATTATCTGTCCCTGTGTCCAATCAGATGGCTTAAGTACAGTGAAATTTACAGGGTTACAGGTGTCTTGACTGCAGCTAGGGGTAGTGGTGCCCTTTTGAAGGAGGGCTAACTGTGTAGCCCCGTGCCATGTGGCCCATGAAACACAACTCCAATAAGGGCAAAAATGATAAACCTCATTATTACACAGCCAGAAGTTGTCTCCCCAGCACATATATTTTTCATTTGATGTATAAGTCCTTTCCCAACCCAGGCCCCCACACCCACAGCCTGTACCTCCAATAGCTTGTCTATGGCCACACATGCAATAAACAATAATGACACTGGTTTTTCAGGATCAAACACCTGGGTTCAAGTAACAATGTTCCCAGCGAGGTGGCCACTCCTGAGTTCTAACCACTGCTCCACAGGGCGATAAGCGGGGTTGAAGCAGGTAAGTTGATTATCATGGGAGCACACCTGATAGATTGTGTGATTTTTGAGTGCATGACCCAATAACAGAGCCTGCACAGGAATAGTAAGTGTGGAACAGTAAAGTCTTAGTAACAATACTTCCTGCCCTTGCAATGCGCATGCATGGGTCATGGGAGGAGGATTTCTGGGCTGT
Organism: Castor canadensis; assembly: GCF_047511655.1. Lineage (NCBI taxonomy): Eukaryota > Metazoa > Chordata > Mammalia > Rodentia > Castoridae > Castor > Castor canadensis. Next base: position 141,174,394 of record NC_133390.1, on the reverse strand, counting down.
GAAGGGAAAGCAGATCGAGAGCCAGATGAGGACTAAGAACTTATGTAGGAGTGGAAAAAGGAGAGAGTTTGCAGGAGAGGTGTAGCTGCGTGGGGCCCAGGGGTACACAAGAGTACTCATCCTTTGCTGTAGTGGAAGAGTCTAAAGTTGGTGGGCAATGTTTTATCCTTAAAAGGTGCTGCCACTGGGGAGGTCCCATTGAGCTTGACAGTGGTGGGCATTGTGAGGATGACCAGATGAGGGCCAGTCCAGTGAGGTCCCAGCATAGAGGGTCAAAGATCCTTGAGGAGAACAAGATCCCCTGGTTTAACAGAAGTTGTTACAGGGACCCCTGAAAGGTGGGGCAGGATCTGGTCTGCCTGTTCTCTGAGAAGTTCCCAGAGGCGGTTAAAGTAAGGCAGATAAAAAGGTGTCTGCTAAAGACTGTATATTTTTTTGGGATCCAGATTCTGTGAAATCCTGTAACTCCCAAGAAAGCTTTAAGCTGCTTTTATGGTATAGGGGAGCGAGAAAAGGAGGATTGGGTTGATGCACTCATAACTCAGGGAGTGAGTCTGTCCCTTTAAGAACACACTCAGGTAGGTGACATGAGGGAGACATAATTGAGCCTTCTTCTTAGAGACTTTGTATTCCCAGAGGCCAGAAAGTTTTAAAAAGGACTCAGTTGTCCTGCAGATAAGGGGCTCTGTGGCTCTGCATTGAAGAAGTGTGGCCTCTGGTTAGTGCCAATCTAATAAGTCTCTGCTTAGGGCCTGTCCACAAAGATGAGGGCTGTCTTTAAATTCTTGTGACAAAACTGTCTAGGTTAGTTGCTGTGAAGCATTTGTGGGACCTTTAAACAAATAAAGGCTGACTGTCAGAATGCAGGTTAAACATAGCACTTTTGGATAAAAGAGAGCTTTAGCTCATTATTTTACATAAACTGACACTTTTAACTCTGTAAAAGTCTGTACCATATTTAGAGAAAGTATAGACACAGAACACAGTTATAAGGTGGTCATTTACAAGACCTGAGCAGATATGTAAATGAACTCTGATTTAGTAGTACTTAAAGCTTGACAAGATCAACAGAAAACACAAGTCCTATAACAGTTTTTTGTAGAGCAGAATAATATTAACATAGCCTTATTATTTTATAGACATAGAGAATTAGATTTTAGTTTGACATGACCTCAAAAATCTTTTAGGCAACTCTTAGATTAGTCAATTTTAACTTTACCACACACTGAAGCTTTTATTATACACTTTTAAAACTTACTCAGACCTTCATACAACATACTAAACCCTTTCATGGTTTGTCCTTATCCCTCCTCTCCATATTTGAAACAATCTTTAGGACAAACCCTTCTTTACAAAATCTTTTCTCATCAAAAAACCATTCCTTTTTCCTTCAACTTCTCAAAAATACATTCAATACCTACCTATATCCTTTCCAGTTGTTTACTTCATAACTTGTATTTTAAAATTAACTTTTATAAGAATTTTAATTTGAATAAAACTTGTCTTTTCTTTTTTGGCTGGTGGAGGAGACCATCCACCCCCACCATGGAGATCTGTGAAGGATAAAGCTTACCTGAGAAGTCAGGTAGCACCAAGTAGGTGATTGAGGCCTACCTGCTACTTGGATGGTTACCCTGGGCTCCTCTGAGATGATCTTGAAGGGAGCCAAGGTCCCAGGGCTGCGTCAGTCTTCTGCCGCCAAGCCCAAGAGATCTGTGAGGCCTTCACTCTGTTAAGAATGGGATTGGGAGACTGACCTACCTTGCAGAGACAAAAAGGGGCAGTCGTCCTCCAGTGTCCATTCTGGCCACATTGTAGATAGAGTCCTGGCAGTGGGCAAGGTAAAGGGCAGTCTTTTGCCCAGTGTCCTGTCTGGTTGCACTTGAAGCAGGCCCCTGGAGGTGTGCATTGTTGTCAGGCCTGTCTCAAAGTTGGAGGAGGTGGTCTCAGGGCAGCTGTCAAGAGCTGGGCCTTTCTCTGGTCTCAAGCCTCATCTCGGTTATTAAATACCTTAAATGTCATTTTCACAAGATCTCCCTGGGGGGTTTGAGGGCCACCCTCTTCCTGTTTAAGTTTTTTGTTTTTTGAATATCAGGGAAGGATTGGGAAATAAAATGAGAGTTGAGAATAATTGAGTTAGGTATTTAAATTCTTTAATATAGGAGGCTGAGTCATTAGAGAAGGAGCCAAGTAGCAGGTGGGGAGGAGAGAGTTGAGGGTGTAGCAGGGGCTGAGAGCAAGACTGTCAGTGTTGGTTCCTGAGGAGCCAATGGCTCAAGGTCAATTGTAACTATTGTGGAAGGGGAATAGGGTGGCAGATGTTTGGGAGAGCCAGTAGGGGTGGAAGAAGGGGGGGTCTGAGTTATGGGAGGATAAAGTAGGAGAAGAGATTGATGTAGAGGACTGGCAGGAAGAGTTCAGATGTGGGCATACAGAGCCCATGAGGTCACAAGTAAGAGAGTTCAGTGGGAGGGAGAGACCCAGAGTTTGAAGGGGTTTTGTTGCTGGCAAGAGGATTTGAACAGCATTACAAGATTGGAGCAGGGAGGGTTGAGAGCAGAGAGAAAGGAAAGCTTGGATGAATGGAATTTCGGATTACTTGCCATTGAAATGGCAGAAATTGTCAAGACCTAGGAATGTGTGAAAATCAGTCGCTTAGGTTTTATATCATCTTGGAGACCAAGGGGGAGGGTGCGGAGAAGGCATTCCAGTAGATGCATCTAATGTAGAGTGGGAGGTCCCCATAATGTAGAGAAAAAAGGAGAGAGAGAGAAAGTGAGAGAGAGAGCGAGCGAGGCAGGTGACTTGGTGAGTTTATCCTGCAGGCCAATATAGATCTAGGTCAAGATCTAGCCTCCCTTATGTGACTCAGTCACGGACAGCAGAATCATCTGGTTGCCATTTGGTCAAAGTAAGCTGGAGGGGCTGTTGAGCTCTCACCCTAGGCAAAGGAAAGGAAAACAGAGGAAGAGCAGGAGAGAGGGAGAGAGAGTGGGAGTGTCACCTGGATGGGTTCCCAAGGGCAGGCGTCCCCAGCCTGGGTTGCCGTCCAGCAGGAAATGTCCTAACCGGTTAGCCAGGCTTCCCCATGCTAAGCAGTGGGTGCCCCAGTGGGCAGGAGAGGCATACCTGGTAGCTACAACTTCAGGACCAGGCAGAGCAGGTAGCCCCAACAGGAGGGTGACACTTACCGAGTCTGAGGAGTAGGTCAGGAGGAGAGCAGTGGTAGAGAAAGGCTAATGATGGATGGGAAAGCCAACAAGGCAGTAAGTTCCGAAATCCACATTCTGGAGGCACGTGGGGTCAATTCAGCAGTCTGGGTTCAGGAGAGGGCAGGACACAAAAGCCAAGGGACCAGCCCTGGTCTGGAGCATCCTGCTAACCTTTCCTGGGTTTTGGCACCAGATGTAAGGTACTGCCGAATAAAGTCCATGCCACGTGTGGAAAGGAAAGATTTATTAGCCCAGACCACAGGGCTGTCATTCTCTGGTTCAGAGTGAAGCAGCTTGGCTGATTTGGGTAGTGGGCTTTATAGGAGGGGCCAAGCCATGGGGGAGGGAGAGAGCTTCTGGTTTCTGATTATCTACGATCACCTGATGGAACAGGTCGACATGCCTGGCTAGTTGAGTAACTGAAAGTTCCTGAGTTGTTTTGCAAGCTGAGAACCAATCAGGCAGGGAGAAACAAGTGGTCATAAATCAGGGGTTTGGTTTCGGTGCTAACCTTCTGCCCACCCCAAGAATGCCAGGGACCTAACATTACTCAGTAGGCACTTACTGATGGTGGTCACAACAGATCTCAGCCTGGCCAAAGCCCTGAAATGATGACCATATGAAATTGCAAGTATCAATCTAAGCATATTTTTAAATCAATAATTTTAAAATGTTCAGGGTGTTACTGATATGCAGTGAGGTATGAGAACCACAAGCAACCTGCCTCACAGCTCAAATCTCTGATTCAAGTATAGAAAAGCCATTGCAAACATGCATTTATAAAGTCCAGATGATGTTGGATCATAGAATTAAACAATTGTATCAAGACTAGGTCTCTCTCCTCATCTCTGTGCTCTGCCTCCCTCTGTGTTGGTTCTACTTCAGATATTTTCCTTCTCTGGGGCAAGGGTAGCCACAAACCATCATCTCATCAACTTCAACAAAAGTGATGTATATCGTTCTCAAAAACTCCAATAAAAGATCTGAATTTGAGCTTTGTTGTCTTTGATTAACCAGGCTTAGTCAAATGTCTACTCCTGAACTGTGAGTAGGGGCATGCAATGCTCTGTCTAGGCCTGTGTCCCATGGCAAATCTGGGACTTGGAAGAGGGATAAAGAGTTAGATAGGGTCAACTCTATTTGAAAGTCATTGTTAGTGACAGCTGTGTGTCTCCTCAGAGTAAAACAAGAGAACTATCACAGGAAAAATGGGCAGTTCATATTCTATTATAGTCTATTATCAGTAAATACTAGCTAGTGATTGAATTCTTGTGTCTTGTGGCTTTTAAAGATAGAATAAAAGAGTTAAGAGAATATGATGTTATGTCTAAGAATACAGTTTGTTATCTACCCCTCCCCCATTGCACTCTTGCTTCATTCTTATGAAAGATCAAAGGGAATTTTCAGGGAAACACTGAAACTACTCAAAAATCTCACTTTGAAGATTAGAGGTGTGGAGAGAAAGGACAGAAAATGCATACCCAGTCAGAGATAAATGCAAAGAGTTGCAAAGAAACATTTGCAAGTGAAAACAAATGAAGCAAGGATATATAAAATGAAAATCAGTGTGGTGGGAGAAGTAAGAAAACACCTGAGGTGGAAAAAAGACAAAACAAAAGAGAAGCAGCTCTTGACTAGTGACTGGGGTGAGTTTATAGGAAATGAACTAGAAGAAAGGGATTCTGTGTATAAGAAAAATAGGACTTACTGGACTAAATAGTACTGTTGACCTAAAAGAGAGTGCATTGGAAGGCAATGTGGAATTGGACTTTTAAGATTTGTTTGTTCACTTTTTAGAATGTCATTCTATATTTCTAAGCTGTTTGACAGTGGGTAAAAGGAATGCCAAAAGTACTGTGTATGAGTGACTTCATTTTCAATGGCAGCTCCAGGCAAAGGGGAAATTTGAGCTTCTGTTTACTCAGAAATTTTTTGGTTGGTGTGGTAATCTTGTCTTTAGAAGCCAGAAATTTATAAATTGGCAGCCACACAGAATTGTTTCCCTCCTGGTATTCAAGTGCTGTGGGATTTCCTTGTCTACAGCCCCTTAAATTAGAGGATAGTGGACCTCAGTGTCTGCTAATAACTTTACATGTTTCAATAACTAGTGCCCTTTGGGGATGCTTTGCAGGTCATAGCTTCCTCTGGATGCACATTAGGAAATGGATCTTAAAGGTAATATATACAGCCAGTTTATGGGTTTAATACCTGATTTTGATAGTGAGAATCAGATATCTATCTTAGGAGACTGAATCCTGAGGTTTTTCTTTTCTACTTTTTCATTGACACTGCACAATGTTGGACTTCCAAATACTAAGTTTGATATGGACAGGTTTGAAGCAGTTTAGCTTCATTGACCATAAACTTAGGAATTAGTGAAATGTGACCAAAATATCAAATCTCTCAACTACTAAAAGATGCCTTCAGGGGTTTTTGGAATGCAAGTAGGGTGTTTAATGGGATAGGGAATGCAAAGCAAATAAAGCCCTAAAATGAAAGTGATGATTTCACATAGAATGCTATGCCCAGAAATTTAATTAAATTCTAATTAAAATATAATTCTGCATAAAATTTAATTATATGACAGTAAGTACTTTCACACAATTAGTTAGAAAAGTTTTCCTGGTCCAAAGTCAATTGGAGAATGTCATGATAGAAAAGGCACAGGCTACAGTGGCAGCCATACCTGGGTTTGAACCCCAGCTGTACTTCTTACCAGCTAAGTCTCTCTAACCCTGTTTTCTCATCTGTAAAACAGGAATAATAATCCTTACTTTCCAGAATTTGGTCAAGGATTAGAAGTAAACACAGAGAAGAACAAGCATAATGCCTGATATGTAAAATGTATTAGGTATTAAAATGGTATCTATTATCACTATTTTTATTATTAGCATTACTTCTTCTGAATAAGAGATGTGCATTTTCCCTCTCTTCTACACAGGAGTAATTCCAGAGAACAAATGCTTTTTATAAATACCCTTTGTTCAGGGTTAAAAACTGACTCAATCCAGCAAAATTATATCGTAGTATGAAGGAAGTCTTGCTATTTCCCAGAAAAAAATTATGGTCAAAGTGTTATTTCTCTGCTATGTATGTTGTTTCCCTAAAATATTACTGACATTTCTTTCCTTTGTATAACCATTCCTGACCATCTAACTGTTGTTCTCCCTTTAGTAAGCCTGCTATTGTTTTTCCAACAGGTGCCAGCTAAAAGACTTTTGTAAGCCCTTGTGAGTTAACAGTGAAGTTTCAGCCAAGAAAGGAAATAAAAATTCAGTTTCCTGAAAATTATAACACACATAAGTTTGGAATGTACTTGTTTGTTTGTGTCTTTCTTTTTTAGTTTATAGAACACTCTTTGCTCTTTATTTTGAAAAACTGTCAATTATTACTGGATGTTAGCCACTTTTTCATCTCCAGGGTAATGGATTTCTATTACAAAATTTCTACTATGGTCAAGAAAGACAGTGTGTTATAAAAAAGAAATAAGCTGGGTACAAATACAGCCATAAAATCTCATATATTTACCTCTAAAAGTGAAAGGGCTTATCGTATTCTACAGAAATGGCATTTTTAAATACTAGATACTCAGTAAATATTTGTAGGTGGTCAGATGAATGAATAAGTAAGTAAATAGATAGAATTTACTATGATTGCAATCATTTCTCTTAAATGAAGTATACTGTTTGTTTCCCTGGGTGGAAAATTAAATTAAATCATTGTTCAAAGAATTCTTTAGGGACTAAAAGCGTAGTTGATATGGTAATAAAACATTGCTCCCCAAAGGAGAATGTGATGGTTACGGTTACTTGAAGATCAGTCCCTTTCTTTTCTAGGATTAGTGGGCTTATGTGTAATTTAGGTTTTGAAGTCTTCCTCTTCTGAGATGAGGCATAACCCCCAGAATATGAGAACTGTGGTTATTAGACAGCTCAATCTGCCTTATAGCAATCTCTGTCCATTAGCAAAAACTTTCCAGGAGGTGAAGGGCATTTTAAGTCGGTGCAAAACAGCAATGAATTTGCAAGGGTATTTTCTGAATGCTGACAAGGAGATGGAATATCCAAATATGAACATCATATTAGGATAGTTAGACCAGGTTTGCATCCTCATTTGATCAGTGGGAATTTGAGTACATCATATACTTAATTGGAAGCTTTAATGGCCTTATCTTAAAAAGTAAGGCAAGGAGAGTATCCATTTCATGGTATTTTGGGCAAAGATGAAGTGAGATAATACATGTAAAGCGTTTGGCCCAGTGCTTAAGTAGTGTTACTATGTTTGACATCAAATGTTTAGATTTTTTCCTCATACTAAACAATTCTTAACTCTCTGGATACCTACTGGGTGTTCTACAATTTAATTCAGACTTGACACTATCTACTCACAGTCAGCATCAGACCCCATAAATTAAGGTCTCAGTTACAAGACTGGCCATCTGTACTTCTGATGGACTGACTGTGAAGTCAGAGGAATGGTTCCCACAGCCACCTGCTCAAGTTTAACAATATGCTAGAGTGACTCACTGCACTCATAGAAAATAGTTCACTTACTATTGTCCATTTATTATAAATGATAAATGAATTGCCGAATGAAGCAGTACATGTGGCAGGTCCCCAAATGTCTTAAGCTCAGGAGCTCTGTCCCTGTACAATTTGGAATATACCACCATCTTGGCATGTGAATGTATCCATCATCCCGGAAGCTCTCTGAACCATATTGTTTAGGATTTTTATAGCAGTTTGGGCATCAACCCCAGGCCCAAACTCCTGGGCTTCCAAAAGTCAGGTCTGGTCACTCAGCCCTATATGCCAAATAAATAGACATGGTAAAGGGCAATTCTAATTACAGGTGTCTTCCAGTAGTTAGATTGGTCAGGTGGGGCCTGGTTGACCATTATCTTTGTCCTTGTTCTTGGAAGATTCCAGAGAAGCTGCTGTCACTGTCATCACTCAAGGGGAGCAATCTGGTTTCCATGAGAGGTTTACTTCTGCTCCACAGTACAGCCTCATAATTATAAGTAATTGTCCTCATTTGAGTGGAGCCTGCAAGGTTCCACTGTTCATTAGGGGTAGTTTTGGTCCCTTCTCATAAAGATATTATCAATCAATTCTGTCCTTTCTTGATTCCAAGGTGGCTATAGAAGAGTGACTCAGAGTAAAGGATAACAGGTAAAAAAATAGAGACAGAGATGCCAAGATTCTCCTATTTTCACTTAATTCATGGGCCAAAATAAGGAGTCGGTCATTTTCAGAAAAAGGAGGATGCAAAAGGAAAAGGACAAAATGCATTAAAATTAACTCCATTCCTGCTGGGTTCTTCATACCCATGATTAATTAGATGGTAGACCATGATATCCCTGGAGTCTACTAGGCTCAGTATCCCCTCATACCCACCCCACTCTTTGTCCTTTGGTGAGGGGTAGGGGACAATTTCTACCTAATTTTTATTTAAGGACCCCAGTTTCCTCCCATTGTGGGCGTCTCCCTAGGCTGGCTGTGTCTTCTTGTTGCAAGACATACCATTTCTCCAGCTGCATTTGGTTAATTAGAACCAAGTCTCTAAATGCAGTACACACTCAAGGGGAGGGGAACTGGAGAGCTCCATCTCTTAAAAGGAGGAGTATCTAAGAATTAGTGGACATATTTTTAAAACCACAATAATCCCAAATAGCTTTCTAGTTTTCTGTTCCAAGACTTCCTCAGTCTTGGCCATAGTCCCTGTCCTTGGATTCTTTACATTTTCAAATGTTAAATCCTTTTACTGAATTAAGCTCAAAAGTCCCATCCAATACGGTCTGAGGTTTTGGAGTCAGTGAAAACATGGAGATATTGATGTTTTGTAGAAAGTGATGTCTTTGGTGGACAGGAGGTGGCTGAATGTTATCTTAATAGAGGATCAAGGAGATCACACCTCACATGGATTATCATCCCTCGGCAAGAAGTTCAGATGTGCAGTTTCCTAGGCTGAGTCATCTCCTCCTCTTTCTTTAGTTTACTCTGGAACAGGGGTCAGCACACTTCTGTAAAGGATCAAATAGGAAAGAGCAGAGCTTTGCCTCCACAGACCACATATGGTATCTGTTTGGTATGGTAGTTTTCATTTTTTATTATAATCCTTCAAAAATGTAAAATTCATTCTTAGCTTACAGGGTATATGCACAAAGACAAGCATTCAGGCTGTGGTTTGCAGACTACTACTCTAAAATATAATCAGGAATATATGCTCATTGTGTCCTTGAAAATATCTTAGATGTATTTCTCTGTACCAACCTACCACAATAAAAGTCTTCTTCCCATGTCTCTCAAATTTTCTAAAGAGATCTAATTTATCTTACTCTAGGTAAAGAGCTGGGAGTCTTCTTTTCAGGATAGGTACATTTTACATAGGATTTCTCTCATGCCTTCAGGGAGAGAGAAACAGTTTCAAAAATTAAGTCACTAAAATGACTAATGCGGTACTGTCAGAGAAGAATTATAGACCTGCAGGGTCATGGTCTCTCAGAAAACTCATTTTGCGTTTCTATCCAGCAAGTGAATAACAATAACCTTCTTCGATACATAGAGTGAAGAATGGATGGACAGCCAGTAAGTGTTCTTTGTTGTTTACTAAATATTGGCACCAAAAAAGTCTTTGCATGGAAATGGGAATTTTCATCAAATTTGGCCTTTAGCTAGGGGAATAACCCAGTCTCATATTTGGCTTTTATGTCTTCACTGTTTTCTCTAACATTAGCATGCTTTGTCAATGACACCAAATGCACACACACACATACCCCTACAGACACACATACAGACAGACACAAAGCATCCTGTGTCTTTATCAGCCACGAGAACCAATATCCTTACATGAGAATTCTTAAAAACAAAAATGTGGACATTTTAATTTTACCTGAGCATTTGAAAAAGTGTATTACCTAGCGTATGTGTTAGCAAAATAATATATTTACATATGATTAATTAATCCATACTAGAAAAGTCAAAGAAAGAAAAAGAAGCCAAGGGATGAAACTAAAAGCATCACATCACATTTTATGTTCCACAGCCCCAGTTAAGTCGTGACACATTCTTATTTTACTCCTGTGTCCAAGCCTACAGCACTCCAAAATTGTTAACTTGAGGTGTGATATGAAAACCATGCAGAGACTGGCAAACTCTTGCAAGAGTGGGAAGTTCTGACTATGAATCATTTAAAGGGTCAGTGAATCAGGTATATATCTCTGACTCATGATCATAATAACAGTGGTCTTAAGTCTTTAAGGTTTGCCCATATAGGACTCATTATTAATTATAATTAAAATTGACCAAAATCATAATTTAATTAGCTTTAGTAAGACAGATTTTAAAGGGTCATCTTTCATTTTGAATACATAATATTACTTCCTGTAATCATTTGTTCTTGTAAATTATTCTGATCATAAATTTATTAGCTAGTTGTTGAGAGAATTATCCACTTGCCATTCATTTGACTGCTTCAAGAAGCATATGCATATATTTGAATATTTGTCATATGACAGGAGAAACTTTTGATCTAACTTGACTTGTTTTTTGACTGACATTTGCAGTCACAGAATGGCATTTGTTACAATGGTATTATTTGGAGGTTATCATAAGAAAGCCTTATTTGGAGCCCTCGTGTTAAAAACTAAGGCCATTCTGACATTTCTAGAAGCTACAGATCTTCTGGGGGCCCATAAAACAGAGAAATTGGTTCTGCCAAGTCAGGATTATCTGACATTAGTTTTGAGAACTGGGAAAGGTAGAGTAATTTATTCTCCTAAGCAAGCTGCCAGGAAGATAGAAAGTTCTAAGAACCTTTCTCAAGCAGTGGCTAGAGAGTTGTTCTCCTGTGTTCGTTATTGATTGTGCTCTGTCATCCCTCCACCATTTCCCTGCTTTGTCTATTGTTCCCTGAAGCATCCACTGCCTCCTCAAGGGCTTCCTTCCATCTCTTTAGGTAAAAGGAGCTCTGCATATGAAATGACTGTCCCTACGGACCCATAAGCAGAATAACCCAATGTCCAGGAGCAGAGTTACTGCCATTTTGAGTAAGTGGCATCGTCTGCAGAGATTTCCACTTCCCTTGATCACGATCTACCATGAGATATATATATACATATAAATGACTAAACATATTTCTGTGGAGAGAAGACAGCTGGAATTCCTTTATAGTTACCAAAAAAAAGTATGTTAGATAAGTGGAGACTTCTGCAAATTGACCAGTTTGGCAGAGAGAACAAAGAATGTGCCAGAATGTTCCTCAGCTAGAGATTCATGTGTTGTTTCATGTCTATAACATTGTCCATACTGGCAATGCATAAATGTCTATGGCCTATTCTGCCATCAGGAGAAAAGAAACAGATTTTCCTGTTTCTTTTGATGTGGCTTCTGATATTTACACTGACTTGCTAAAATAGCATCATCAATGATTCTCAACAACTTTTTCCTAGTTCTCAAATCCATTGACTAATTTTCAGTCCAGTTCTTCAGTCTGTTGACTAATTGCCATTGAGAGTGTGGTTATTGGAACTGAGGCTTATTTAGCTCAGTGGTAAAGAACTGACCTACCTTGCACAAGACCCCGAGTTCAATGCCCAGTACTGAAAGAAAAAAAAAAAAAGTGTGGTATCAACTCAGGATGATTCACTGCAGCAGATATTTACCTGGCATAGGAAAGAAGATATGGAATGAACACACTTCAATAATACCCCCAAACAAACAGAAAAACAAGTAGAATTTTTATTTATCCAAACTGAATAAGACTCTAATAAGACACCTTTTGGAATATTCCTAATGGAAAATTTGGGGTAAATTCAAGACCAAGAGATCTTATCATTCCCTACTCAGTACAGTAATTACAGAATTATTGTTAAAGGTCAGAAGACTAGATAGTGTTATCAGTAGTCTTGGGAGGAGGGTCACAAGTTCACTGCTGAATAAAAATACTTTGCATCAAATTGAAAATGACAGCTGATTCCTAAAGTACAGCTTCATGGGGAAAAAAAAATCATGAGGATATTGAAGACGTAAGAGAACGAGAAATTGCAATAAATCTGAAAATCACAGAATGTATGTAGTTGTCCTTTTGCTGAGGCTGGCCCTGAGGGCTTACAATAGGATATATTCTTGTTTGTGACAGAAAGAGAACAAGATATTGGAAGCAACTGTCTCAGACCATTAGTCAAAATGTACAACCCAGACAAGGTCACAAAAGGAAAAAAGAATCTGACCAGGAATATCTGCAAGTAGCACATCCATACAAAAATGACTATCACATGTGCACTTTATTTTTTAAAAAAAATTTATAGCAATTTTTGAGGTATCACTTTAGAGGAAGTTTTACTGAGCTATTTTTCCTCCCCATGCTATGTGGCCTCTTTTTCTGATAAAATATCTCTGTTGCATATCTCATGGTCATCTTAAACCAACATGTAATCCTTTGTTCCCCAACTTCCAGCTTTCCCAGGCCATTAATTGGAGTGGCATTCACCTAGGTTAGCATTGTAGCATGGTGATTAACAGTTTGCACATGGCAGGCAAATGACCAGGCTTAAATCCTGTTTTCACTCCCTGATAGTTTTGGAACCTTTGGAGAGTTATGTAAACTAGAACATTATTTCTCTGGCTGTAAAATAGAATAATTGTTATATTTATCTGTGAAGTTGTTACGGATGCTAAGTGGGATAATTCAGAACTTTTCCAATAGAAGCTGATTTCATCTCTCATCCTTCACACTTCCATCCAATTACTCACCAAAACTAGCGATTCTCCCCCTGGGATATTTTCTCAATCCATCCTATTCTCTCTCCTCACTTGCCACCTTTTAATCTCAGATCTCTGTCTTTTTTCCTGTGGTGTATTTTAATCAATTCCAAGGGAGATGCTTGTGAAGGTCCTTCCTGACATACCTTGCTGAATGCATCCCCAGCAAGTAGCTAAGTGAGAAAGAACCCTTCTATGGCTCCCTACCACCTTCCTAACAAGAAGCCCTTTCTAATACTCCCACTTGTTCTTCACCTGGTTTGTCCTGCCTCTACTTCCTTTGTAATCAGTGCTTCAGCTGTGCTAACTTAATATCACTATCCAAGCTCCTCTCATCGCTGGGTCTTGTTTCCTACCCTATGAGTCACTCCCTATCCCCTAACTCATCCTCCTACATTTTTCTGAGTATCTCCCACTTAGGCCCATCTTGTGGTACTCACCATCATCATTTTGCCCCACTATCTCCTCTCAAGTCTTCAAAGATCTCAAGGTCTTTCCTACTTAAGAGCCAATTAACATGCTCTTCATTTTATCTGGACCACTCATCTATCTTGCCCTTTTTACCTCATTAAGTTCTGCTGATTAATTTCACTTTCTAAATGCCTTCGATGTGTCAGCTCAAATACCACTTCCACAGGGAAGCCCTCTCTGATGATCTTGTTAGGAGCCAAATTAGCAACCTTCATTTCTGTTCATTAGCACTTGACCTGATTGCAGATAATATGTTTGTGTGGTTATTTGGTGTAAGTTTTACTTCGATCAGGTCCCCTGAAGCACACCATGAGACAAGGATTCAAGGGCAAGCAGTGGATTTTGGAAGTGATTCCAGGAGGCACCTACAGGGGAGTAGTGAAATGAGATAGGGAAGTAAAGGAAACAAAAACAGGTGTATGGAAAAGCAGATTGTGCTGTGGGCTACAGGGACTCAGCTCTGCAGCCAGACTCTTGGAGAAAGTAGGATAGGCCTTGGTTATTCCACTGAAGCAGCATAAAAGCTGAATGAGGGCTTTTAATCCATCTCATCCCATCCATCATCGGTTGAGGGCTGCTTCTGGGTTTTTTCTCCCTCTCAGTTCAAAATCGAGAGGATAAGCATGCTCTAAAAGCTAGAACGAGACCTCAGAAACCACAGTCATGAGGAAAAGCCATGGGTGCACATAGAAACCAGAGGTGAGTGCCAAGAGTTTACAGTGGGGGTATAATAGCTTTGGCGACAACATCCCTCTGTCCCACTGGACGCAGCTCCTCAACTCATTTCCTCACTAGTTATCTCTCAAGCAATGCTGTCTGATAGAAATATACTGTGAGTCATAAGGGCATATGACATTTTAAACTTTTGAGAAGCTACTTTAAAAAATAAAAGATAGTGCCTACCTGTACTACCATCCCATGGGAAGAGAAGCAGGAGGATTAGGAGTTCAAGATCAGCCTAGTCACATTGTGAGACCCTGTCTCAAAAAAAAAAAAGTAAAAGAAATAGGAGAAATTAATTTTAACTCTATATTTTCTTTAACCCAATATATCTAAAATATCATTTCAATGCGTAATTAATATAAAAGTTGTTGAGATATTTTATATTTCTGTATTGTCTTTTGTATCTGTTGTGGATTTTACATTTACCACATATCTCAATTTGGACTGGCCACATTTTGAGTGCCTGCTAGACATATGTGACCAGTGGCTATCACCGTGGGCAACACAGCTCAAAGGACAATTTGGTAAAAACTGGATGCCCAGCAAATTTTTCTCCATGACAAAAGTCTCAACTGAGGCACCGCCTCCTCTGAGGGAGTTTCACTGAGCCCGCAGGACTGGAATTAGATATTCTTACTATGAGCACCCTGCTTCCTCCTGCAGGGTGTTTGGTGTTCTTCAGTGGGGTTATATGTCCACTCATCCAGCATGCTTCCAAAGGAGATGGGTTCCCACCCTATGTTTATAGCACTAAGCATTGTGTCTAGAACAGAGGAAGCCTCTGCAAAGTTTTATTCAAAGATATTCATCACATTTTAAAATAAAGTGATGTAATTAAGGTCTTTAAAAAATTTTAATGAAAAGGTTAATTTTATACATTGATTTTATAAAATGTCTAAGTTTTTCTTTCTAAGGAATACTACTGTATTCTCAAGGGATTATTCAACTCAATTCTTGTGGCTACAAAAGTTCGGAAGTTGGAAAATGAACAATATAATAATGAAGCTCAGTGGACTGTTTAAAGCCACACTTAATGAATGAAAGTAAGTCGTAGTCTTAGCAGTTAATCTCTATATTCTACACCAGTGGTTCTCAAAGTGTGGTACCCAGACCTGCAGCAGTATCAGGAGCCTCACCTGGGAATTTGTTAGAAACTCAAAGGTTCAGGCTTTGCTCAGTTCTGTTGAACCGAAACTCAGGAACCTGTACTGTAACAAGCCTGCTGAGAGCTGCTGACTCGTGGCGGCATTTGCGAGCCACTGCTCCAGACGCTGTAACTTCTGAGTTGCCTCTCTAAAAGGAGAGTATGAGACTGTAGGAAAACCAGCTTCCTATGCCTAAAAGTATACTCAAACTATGCATCTGCTCTATCTGTCTCAAGGTGGGTGGTTTCTTCACTTGGAAATTACAGGTGTCCTCTCAATCCTTTGGTTCTGTGTCTTCAGATTCAACCAACCAAGGATATTCAGAAATAAAAGTATGTCTGCACTGAACACGTATGGACATTTTCCCCTATTGCTATTCCCTAAACAGAGCAGTATAACAACTATTTACATAGCATTCATACTGTACTAGGTATTGCAAGTCACCTAGAGATAATTTAAAGTATATAGGAAAATATGCATAGGTTATGCAAAAATTCTATGGCATTTTACATACATAAAGGTATCTAAAAGGGTCCTAGAACTAATCCCATGTGGATATCATGGAACCATTGTATTTTCATGTGAAGTACAGAAAGTAATATATTGAAATTTAATCTGGCACAACATCAAATAGATACTTAAAATTTTGGTTAAATAAAACCATTATAATTCTGAAATAGTGATAAAACAGATATAGAGAGCTGTTATTTTTTATAGTTTTTAGTCAGTTTTGGAGTGGTTGTCAAATCTACAGGATTCTAATTTCTGTGAGGGCACATTGTCATAAAAATTTTATATTGACTTATATATGAGTAGACATTGCTTTTGCCCTAAATTTCAAAATTCCAAATCATTATCTTAATTTTTTATTCTCACCATATAAAATAACAAATCTCAACACAGAAAGAACACATATCTCAAAGAAGGAAAGTGATAAACATATGAAAATTAAGGATTTTGGTTCTAAGGATAATATGAAGCTGCCTACAACCTCAGATGTGTGTTGACTAACTTGTACCCTAAAGAGGAGGTAAATTAGGCTCTTCAAATTGCAGAAGACTTTCCCATTGGGATTTGCCCCAGATGGACACTTGCACTTACACTAGGGCATCTGCATCAGTGACTCCCCAAAGAGCCATGTGGACAATGCCAAGAGGAGAGTTGGAGCATTTACTCAGATATTCCATGTTTCATTTGATTCAAACACTCAGCATTTATTCAAACCTACGTAGATGAGATTCAAACCTTTATAGATTAGATAAACTTTACAATTTTCTGAATAATCATCACCAGCTTCAATTTCATCTTGTGTATGCAGACAGACACATCTCATGAAACCATTCCATCACTCTCTTTTGTGAACTCCCAAAGGAAAAAGCTTTTGTCTTCCAAACAACCTAATTTATTCCCTCTCCTGCATCTTGAACTTTGTAGATACCCAACAAACATTAATTGATGACAAATATATCTAACAGCTTTTGAATTTATTCAAATGATGATTCTTCTATTTAAAGAACATCTTTATATACTTTCCATTCTTCAGCAAAAAAGCAAAAGACTGTTTCCTTTTGCCAATTCTGTATTTAACATCTGCACAGAGCACAATGTATGTCTGTTTTAAACAAATGTGTATGCACACTGGTTATCTTGATTTAGGAACATAAATGACAATTCTGGTATTTATAGTTTCTAGCAGGAAATTTAACATTAGGGCTTAAAGTTAGTGGGAAAATGCTATTGTTCTTTAGGGAGGGCCAGGAAATTCTATTGTAGTGCTATTATGCTAACTTTGGTTATAATTTTCCCAGAAAGGGGGTAGACGCAAAGTTATGTGCATACCTTCAATGGATGGAATTTGTGGTCAAATCTCCAATACAGGTCAACTAATAGAATAACTGTATGTTTTAGCACAATTTGACTTTAAACCTCATTTGCACATGAAGTCATTGGAAAACTTTGGGAAGGTTGCTTAATTACCATTTGTTGGTTTCTTTTTAAAAATAACACATTAATGAATTTCTTATTATTGTCGTTCCTTAATGGTTATTGATTGTGTGTAGGACGCTTTGTATCTCTATAATGTGCTGCGACTTCCCCAGGGAAGGCTGTGCTGATAAACAGTGCCTACCAAGTACTTGGAAATCCTTGGATTAAAAACTAACCCTATCAGAGTAAAAGTATGTTTATTAACATGCCATATGCTAAACCTTATGTTATCTATTAATGGAGTATGTATGACATTGAAAATAGATCTTCAGTGCATTGGCTTGTGCTATTTTTACACCAAGATATATCACAGAAGGTTGGTGTCCAGGGTCAAACCTTCAACGTTAAAATGTCATGAAGTTTAGGCCTTCCACATTCATTTGAGGAGCTCCTTATTGGGTATTTGGCATCCTGTTTACCATTATATAAATTATGTGTAAGGAACAGTGTCATGTGCTTCCTTTCCTTAAATATGCGTCACATTTAGGGCTCCCTTGACATGCATGTATGCTTTAAAAATAGGTTTCATGAATTCCTCTTCCTTCTACATGGATAACTATGCTGTCTGATATATTATATCACCATATTATATGGTGATCGAGCCAAGGCAATTGCTTTCCTTGCCCTATAACTGAAGACTAACCCATGGTTTTTGCACCCATTCTATGAATGACTGTTAATGCGATTTTACTTTGTTTTGGATAGAACTAGATCTAGCAGGCAGGAGCACATGGTCCAGCATGTCCCCACACTGTCTATGGGTGCTATACCACCTCCCCTGTAAGTTCTAAGTCAATAGTCTGAAGAATTATATTTTAACAAGTTTCACACAAGATGGCCATATTGGCCTGAAGGAAAAGATTCCTTTTTTTTTTAGCCCATTTCTCCCATAAGGAGACAAAATAATGATAGTCATATTGTAACAAAGACCTGCACTCCTGTCCTTCATTTTTTAAAGTGTATACTGATAGTTCAAGGGGGTTTGCCTTGATATTTCAGACATGTATATGCATCACTTACTCTTTCTTGCCTGCTCCCCTATTATTCAACAGATTACAGTGCATTACATTATATTATCTTTGTTCACAGATGCAGTTTCAATGCTTTTCACTATCTCACATTCTCTCTCACTCTGAAGCCTCCTGTAGTCCCCTCAAACAGGCCCACTAATACAGTCACTTTCTCTCTCTCTCTCTCTCTCTCGCTCTGTGTGTGTGTGTGTGTATTTGTGTGTGTGTGTAAGATCATATATGTATTTATGTGTGCATTTATTTTATAGATTCATAGCTTCCACATATGAAAAAAACAATGCAAACTTTCACCTTTTAAGCCCAGCTCATGTCACTTAATATGTTCTTTAGTTCCAACCATTTAGCTGCAAACAACATAATTTTCTTCTTTGTGGCTGCACAATATTCCATTGTGCATATATACTACATTTTCTTAATCCAATCATCAGTTATGGGGCATCTGATCTGTTTTCAAAGCTTGGCTGTTGTGAATAGTGCTATAATAAACATGGGTGTGCAAGTGGCTCTATCATATCCTGAGGCACATTTGAGTATATGTCCAGGAGTGGTATTGCTAGATGGCTGGTGGTTCTATTTTTAGATTTTTGAGGAACCTCCATGCTGCACTAATTTACATTCCCACCAACAGTATAGAAGTGCTCCTTTCCCCCACATCCTCACCAGCACTTGTTGTTGTTTGTGTTACTGTGATAGCCATTTTGACTGGAGTGAGGTGAAATCTCAGTGTGTTTTTGATTTACATTTCCTTTATAGCCATGGATGTTGAGCATTTCTTTGCATATTTATTGTCCATTTGTGCTTCTTTTGAGAATTGTCTGTTTAGTTGATTTGCCATTTATTCAGTAAGTTTTTAATGCTTTGCAGGGTTAGTTTTTTGAGCTCTTTGTACATTCAGGTTATTAATCCCTTTAGACTTGCACTCTTATATCTGGGCCATCTTCCTTGAAAAATTCTTCCCCATATGATTTATGGACTTCTTCTTTCATATATATCTGAACATCTTAGAATATCATTTCCCCATTTTTTCCTGATTGCTTCATGAACTAGCCAGGGAAGGCAAGAGCATATTTCATTAATTCACAAATATTTGTTGAACACCTACATGTGCTCATACATAAGAAATATCGGTAAATGAAACAAAGATCCTTGCCTGTGTGGAACTTACATTAAAGCAAGGATGACTAAACATAGACACAAACGTAATACCTATGTAAATTATATGGTATATTAGAAAATGATGGATGATTAAAAATTAAAAAAAAGCAGATCTAAATGAAGAGTGTACAAGTGTGGAAAGATGTTATGATTTTCAATGGTGTCTTCAACACAGGCCTCATTGAAGGGGAGACATTTGAACAGGCTTTAAGGCCTGGGATGAGAGAAGCACACCAGGCAGAGAGAGAGTACAGACCCTCATATACTGGAGAAATAGCACAGAGTCCAGCATGGCTGATATTAAATGAGTAGGATGAGACAGGAGACGTGAGGGCAGGGAAACATGAGGGGTTTCTACCACATAGGTCTTATTACTATCAGAGCATTTGTGGAAGGGGTTGTTTTGATCTAACATTTTCAAACAAACTGCCTTAAAGGCTGAGAATAGACTTTGGGGACAATAGCTGGAACAGCAAAACATGTTGGAAAATCATTGCCACCAACTTGGAGAGAGGAGATGGAGAGGACTCCAGCAGTAGGGATAAAAAGAGACTGACTTTAACTTTCTTATGCTTCCTGTGCTTTTCTACATCTGATTTTTAGGAACTGTTATCTGATATTGAAGAGACATGTAATTTTTAAGTTAAGCGACAATTTAGTGTAATTCGAGCAGAGGCACAAGTACACATCATATCCTTTCTGCATAGAGAACTGAAGTAGAGCCAAGATAAAACTAATTACTGCTTAGGGAGAAAAAAATCCCTTGGCAAGTATACGTGGAGCCCCTAATTGATTTAAGACACTGTGCCAGGGGCTGAAGACAAGGAGCATCTCTATGCCAAAGTGCTGTTACTATCACAAAATACCTGAGGTTGGGCACTCATAAAGAAAAGAGGTTTATTTAAACCATAGGTTTGAAGACTGACAGTCCAAAATTTAGCAGCCTTATCTGTTTGAACTCTGATCATGGCCTTGTGTTGAATAGCATCACAATGCAGGGTCATATGTAGAAGAGAACACAGGGCAAAACAGGAAGTCAGAGACATTTAGAGGTTAACCTTACTATTTAGTAATGACTTATGCTTGCAGAAACTGGAATCTCTCAAGAACTGCATTCATCCCTTTTGAAGGCAGAATCCCAATGATCTAATCAGTCACCTTCTATGAGACCCTGCCTATTAAAAGTTCCACCTCTTCAATACCATCACACTGGGACCAGCACATGAACCTTTAGGGGACATACTCAAACCATATCCAAATTGTAGCAGGAGGTAAGCTGTAGCAATATCTGCAAAGCAAAAAGAGAGAACTGCTTTGACATAATCTGAACCTGAATGAAGTCCTAGCTCTGCATCTGTGTTACCTCAGGACAGTTATTTGATCTCCTACCTACTTGATTTCTTCATCTACAAAAACAAAAATAAAAGTCTAACCAAGGAGAACAGTTGGGGGAGTCACCATCAGATGTGTGAGGTGCATAATTGGATTAAGTGTCTGAAGCAAAGGAAGAACTCAGTCTGCAGCAGCTACACTCCTGTTAAGTAGTGACTACTGAACTAACACCTCTTTACCTACACTGAAAGACACGAGTCTTCTCAGTAACATAACAAGGACACCAACTCAGAAACTTTGCTAAGTACAATCCATTAAATTAAGTCAGCTGGTGACACCTCTAGAACAAAAAAATTCAAAAGTTTGGAACTAACCTCCCCTCCCTCTTTGTTTTTTTTTTTTCTGTCCTTCCTTCCTAGACCCATTAAGCAGGGCTGGGCATGGTAGCTGCTCACACTGAAGGGAGATGGGTGGTGAAGGGCCAAGTGCCAGCACTAAACTTGGGAAGAGTCAGGACTGCATCTTCCTCTCAGATTGAAAAAGCAAAGAGATGTGACAAAATGCTGGATGTGCTCCTAGACTGCCATAAAGGATATCGTTGGAAAAATGAATGTGGTATGTGGTTTAGATAGAAGGGACGTCATCCGTATTCATCTCCTGATCTGAGGTTGTGTTGTGGTTATGGAAGATAATGTCTTTGTTTGTAGAAATGTATACTAATGTATTCAGGGCCCAAGGGAGTGGTTAGCAACTTACTCTCCAGTATTTCAGGGAAACAAAATTCTTATGCAATTCTTACAAGTTTTTGTAGTTTAAAATTATTCCAAAGTAAAAGTATCTTTTTATATAAATGCATAAATATGTATAGTAAATTAAAGATATAAAAATATAATTTATACAGATGTAAATATCTTTAGCATATAAACACAAAAAGCTGAGAGTTGTGGCATTGCATCCACCTAAGTGTCAGAAAAATTTAATTATTAATACTCTTTGTGTTCTGTTAACCCAATAAATTCACAGGAAATTACAGCTTAGTTTTTCAGCTCTTATTTTGTTAAGCATCATTTCTCATATTTTTACTGACCCAGAATCTAACCATCTTACCCAGACAACAAATATTATGTTTCCAGGGAGGCAGTACTAGAACTGCTCTCAGAGCCCTTTGCCACTATGACTTGCTAGCTATGGAATCTTAGACAAATTACACATCTTTGTGACTCAGTTTTCTAATGCATGAAGTATGGATAATAATACCTACCTCATGGGGGTATATGAAAATCAAGTTTAATAATCTATACAAAGCATTTAAACTCTGAGTGGAATACATGCTGTATTCAATAAATGTCAGAAGTTAGCTATATAACTATGTGATTAAATAAAACATAAAAATTAAACCTATTGCAGTGAACACTCTTAGAAGCATTCCTCTCTTATGTAAACTAACCTGATTTTCAAATGTGTCCCTCTACAGAACTTTGAAATGTGTGAAATAAAAACATAGATGAGGGAAATAAAAAATTAAAAAGTGAACTCCTTATACATGAGTGTTAACTTTTTTAAAAAAGATAACTTCAAGTCTTTTTAACCTGAGAAAATAAACATACCATTTGCCTTAATAAGCTATTACCAGTTCATTACAATAATAATGCTGTATATCATATCATTCCAAAATTCAGTTCTTTACAACCTCTTATGAGTCTATGAATCTTCTGTGGTTCCCTGATGTAGGCTGGACTAAACTGGGTGGTTGTTTTATCACCCAGCTGTGAATTACCTGAGCTTGGATCCAGGCTCTGGTTTAGATTTAAATCTTTTCTACATATCACTCATTCTCCTTGAACCAGCACCTACAGGAGCATCTTCTTGTTAAGGCAGTGGCAGAATCACAATAACAAATCCAATTATGCAGCACAGTTAAGCTCTTTGCTCACATCTCATCCAACCAGCATTTCATTGTCCAAATCAGGTCACATGGCCAAGTCCAACATAAATGAGGTACAAGTATTTTCTATCCCTGGTGGTAGGACACTGAGCTATAATAATCCTGTTGCAGGGGGCTAAAGAATTAGGATCATAAATCCAATCTGCAAAGCACTGAATTTGAATTGCCTGTACTCTAAGTCTACAAATCTTGAGACCTTTATAAGAAGGAGCAACAGGACACCAGCAGGAAGTGCACATCAAATTGCTTCCCCAGTAGCAGCTATAGACTCAGTCTGATTTACTTCCCTTCTCTTACCGTCTCCATATAGAGTTTACACAAAGAATGATAACTATCAGGAGGCTATTCGTGACCATAATATTGGAATTTTGCTCTTGCAAAACTCTTCCATATGGAATTAAACATGGACTGAATTCTTACCATAGTCCTACCAATGGTATAATTCTTCCACGTACATTAATTCACTTTGAAACAGGAGAATATTTTTCTTCTATAAAATTTATGAAATATCCTTGCAAATGGCACATGTTCAATAAGTATGTATGAAAGATTAGGGGTCAGAATTAATATGCAAGAAATTAAAAGGATTCAACCAGTAGAATTCTTGCAGGTTACTGTGGTTTTTGTCATGAGAAAGTAAAGTTTTATATTACATTTAACAGAAATTCTATGGGAATTTATTATCTGAAGTACATATATGATTTTAAAGTTGTATTAACTAAGAGAATTTAGCTATTTAGAATCTGGCTTTTGTGTGACATTTTTAAGATAACAATATAGCTTGGTATTTCCCTGTACGTATTGCTTCACATTTATTGTAATCCCTTTAAATTCCACTCTAAAAACCATAACTTTATATGCCTTACTCTACTTAACTTTTTGCTGTTTATGTGCTTCCTGTGAAGACAGTTAGACAGACAAGGCTGATAAAAAGAAAACTTCTCCTTACCACTTTTGGATAACTGAGCAATGTGATTGTTTTTCCCTACCAATAGAAGTCCACTGCTTCCCTGAGAACTTACCCATTGGAGGCATTTAAGATGTTTGGAAAGTTATAAGGCAGCCAAACTTCCTTCTAAAAGGAGTGAAATGCATGCTAATCTAATTGCTCAAGAGTGCATATGCTGGTCCTTAAAAGCAAGACTTCTACACTGGTTCCCCCTACTGGATTGAGGGCACACTGACTTGGAAATTGATGAAAACAATATGGGTAAACCTTTTCATCTAAGGGCATGTTCCTCAAATGGCAAATCCAGCCTGCATCTAGAATGCATTTACTCTGTGATAAACATGCCAAATGTTCCTTGAGTTTGCTTCCCAAGGGCAAAATACTGCAAGTTGAAAACTGTCCAACTGAGACTCAAAGTGCAGAACAAAAGCGTGCCTCTTGGATATTGTGCCAGGGAGTGGGAGGGCATGTGTGTGGACCATGGAGAAAATTCAAGAGCAGTAGGTTAGATAAACCACCAGCTAGGTTTTTTATTATTATTTATTAGGATGCTGGATTTGGGATCTGACAGTTTATTTCCTTTTTATGCATTTAAAACTGTCAGAACCAATTCCTCACATTCCCATGACTTCATTGTTTCTCTTTCCCTGCTTGTCTTTCTGTCTTAATAAGAACACTGTCTTCTCCACTCTGTGAAGGACAGACTCAGGCCTATTGTGAAATAAGTGTTATGAAGTCTGTCTGTTGGGGAAAGCTGGCAGATTTCTTCTGCTTGACTTAGTCCAATTGGTGAGAGGAAAGGTGCAAACACTGGCAAAGTTTTTGGCACATGCTCCTGCACCAGCTTGGCTTTGTTAAGAGAGAAAGAACAATCATGATGGCTATTTCCTGCCTAAATATCAGATAACTGTGGTGTACTTGTAAATATACAGTTCAGACACTGGGTACAGAGCATACAGACTTGCCCCAGGTTCTCATATTAAAAAATATAGTGTCCCTCACGTACCAAGCAAATATGGGGGATTCTGCACTTACTTATGGATCCATTGAGTGCATTCTTCTTCAACTCCAGAAATTTGCAACAGATTATTTTTCAGAGCTTCTTATTAGAATCCTTCTCCATAGCTTCTGAGGTTCTTGTTTTAGCTCTACTAACATAGTGACCCCTTTTGGGGAAGAGTCTTCTTGCCTCTGCCTTAAGAGCAGTAGTAGTAGCAGATGGTAGTGGGTCAAAGCACTTAAGCAAGTTGAGGTTTAGTGATTCGGGGCTTGATTATAGGTTAAGAATTTTAAAAGGGCTCAGCTGAATTATTCTTCTGTTCCTGTGGCATTGGCCAAGGTTATCATTCAGCTGCATTCTGCTGGCAGCTGGGCTGAATGGGAGGGTGCAACAAGGCCTCTATTATACAAGCCTTGCCCCTCTGGCCTTGACCTCATGTCCTTTTCTCTCTCCAGGGGAGGCTGGCTGGAACTTTATAGCTGTGGCTGGCTTTCCTAAAGGAGGAAGAAGAAGCTGCCATTCCTCTGAATGCAGCTTGGAAGTTCCAGAACATGAGTCTTACCACATTCCATTGTTCTACACAGCAGTTTGTCAACAGAAGGAAGCTAGACTCCACTTCTTGAGAGACAAAGGATTTGTGGCCTTATTTAACCCACATTTGCTTCTGCTTTTCCTGTACTTAGCTATGTTTTATACTTTGTCCCTGTGTCCTTATAAATTTATCATTTTTATTCGCTCTATTTTTCCAACAAAAAAGTTATTTGGAGACCCTTCCAGCATGAGATTCAAAATCAGGGCTTTACTTATCTTTGAAAAGTTTTTTTCTACACATATATTCACAGATACAGGAATATATTTTAAAACAAAAGAAAACATTTTAGGTAGTTGCTAGTATATAGCCTCAATTGCACCTGCCCATTTATTTTTCACAGAGTTATATACTGGATCAGCATAAGCACAAGAGAAAGTATTTCACAGCATAGATATGTTAGGCTGTCATGTACAAGTTAAGTGAAAATAGATTTTTTTGCAACACATATAAAACAAGAAAATATAGGATATAGAAACCCAATCAACCAAGCTTTCTTACACAATGCATATGACTTGAGTCAAAGGAGAAAAGCAGATTGGAAATTGAATCTGCATTGCATTTTTAGGAAATGCCGAGCAAAAAGAGAGATGTTAGCAGGACTGCTGAGTAAATTTTGTTTACTGCAGTTCAACATTTTCTCTAGCAAATCATGTGAGAAGGGACGAGTATAAATGCACCTATTTATGTAGGTAATTTTTCTGTTTCATGGCTCTGATTCATCTCTCTGCCTCGTTTTATGGGGAGTCACGCTACATTGGTTGCAATTAATTTCAGTGCTGCATATTAGCCATAAACAGATATTTCATAAATTGACTTGATGTATTTTTTTTTCCTCTGTGGTTTTCTTGAAAGATGAGAATGGTTCAGAAGAAAAGCAAAGTGTGGAAGAAATGGAAGGGCAGAGCCAAGAAGCAGGTGGGCTCAGATTTCTTTTGAGGAGTCTCCTAGGCCTCATCCACAGAGGTGAACAATAACTTTACTCAATACTATTGTCTGAAAATGCTTATGCCTTTTCACCTGATTAACTCCAGTGTTCCTTCAGAGCTCCAATTCTTTTAACTCTGAGTTGACTGTGCTACCAAATGGAATGGTTCATTCTCTCCCAATGGCTCACTCACCAATTCCATGTTTCTTTCCTATAATAACAGTTTGCTTGGTAATGCTCTAAGAAGGGTAGAAGAAGACTGAAAGTGGAAAATCACAGGTTGAATGACTTAGGTCAGACCCAGTTGGAGAAAAAAATAAAATGAAAACCATTTAAAGAAAATGAAGAAGAGGTTTTCTACAATGAATGAAGTTTTTTTTTAAAACTATCTTGCTTTGAATTTTGAATAGTCATGCTCCTGGTTATTTCTCTACTTGTTGTAGAAGAAAATACCATGAAACCTAAATACCCCCATCCTCCTAAAAGCTATAACAAAGTTCAAAAACATTCCTGACATCATCTCTGTTTGCTAAAGGACAGGTGATGTGGCCATTGAATGTAGATTCTACTCTATAGAATACAAATTGAACATTTTTAATAAAATATCACTTAAGGCTCTAAAAAGATTGATGTTACCTTTGATATACCATCTCTTCCTACCCAATTCTGTACTCAGGCATGCTTTCCATTATGCCAAAGAATAATAGGCATAATCATGCAGTTACCAGCATAACCACCAAAATAAAAATATCCTTCTTCCCTTCAATTTCCAAAAGATTCTCCCAACTCTAGTGAGCCACACACTATTTTTTAAATAGTGACTCTGTCTAATGTGTGCCAGGCACATCCTAGATGATATGCTGAACTCTTGGAATTAAACCAGTTAGTGCAATAAGTTTTACACTGAAAACTTCCTACATTAACCTTGGAACTTTTGTAAAGGAACTGGAAGTTTTTATTATTAACTTGGAAGATGGAATTGAAGAAGGCCAATCAGGGAAAGCACTGAAGCAAGGCAGCAAGGGCCTTGTGTACCTGTTACTGGGTCAGCTGCTCCCTTTGTTGAAACACAGTCCTCACAGAGAAGTGAATTTCTGATACAGCAAACTGTTGTTATCCAACCCTCCCCGCCCCAACCCACACATCATTATGCTCCACAGAAGATGAGTCTTAAGTGAAAAGCTGTCACTGTTTTTACTGTTTGGGGCTGACAAGTATTAGTCAACTAACTGCTGACAGCTGAGGCCATTCTCTGACTGCTGAGGTCTCAGGAGTTTTATTCACTCACAGTCTCAAGCTGTCTTTATCAACATAGATTTTTTTTTGCCATCCTGTACACACACTCAATCACATACACACACCACACAGATACATTCACATAGATTTGCCTGTGTTTTTTTCTTTTAGTCAGTTGAGCACAGGTAGTTTCCTTTTGGAGTTGGATCCACCTTGCCTGTGAACAGAGAGGGGTACAGTATAACCTCTTCTCCACCTCTTCAATCTGATAACATTACTGCCCTAACTTGGGCACCTCCAAATGTAAAGGAATGCTAACTGTATTCCTGAGTGGCTTTTCTTGCTCTTCTAAGTAAGCCTGATGGTTAGCAGACGGTCTAGTAGTAGACTTCATTTATGATCTTAGCCAGTTTCACCAGACATTGTTACGTTTACTCTGCTGATTTCATAGGCACCCTAATCAGACTATGGAGAGACTGAAGGCATAGATCTAGTTATTAAAGCCCTTTTGACCTGCTGTTATTTTTCCAAAACAAAAGTATCTTCTTTTCATTCAATATAATTTCTGGTGCCAGTTTTGATTATATAACTCTTCAGGCCTCTTCCATGTGATAGAAAAAATAAAATGTCAGAATAGCATAATTCACAAGTTTTGACAGTTCTCACTGTCAAACCAAATTGAAATTGTATCTAATATTTATCAAGAAGTCAATAATAAATACATAACAAAGGCTTACTTTGTCCTAGCATGGTTTGTGCACTGACAATATAGTAGCAAATAATAAAAACAACATCCTTAAATTCCTTGAATCTTATATTCTGGTGATATGATCCAAACAATAAACAAATATTAAAGGATAAAACTATCAGATAATGATAAGTACCTTGCAGAGAGATAAAGTAATAGAGGAGAAATTCCCAGAAGGCAACCTTCTAATGACTGAATTTGGGGAGGACTCACAGAGGAAGGGATAATGATGAGATGGTGAAAGAGCATTCTAGATGGAGGGAACAAATAATGAAATGCCTCAAGGCCAGTTTGGGCTTAATGTTAGAGAAAGGGCAGTGTGACAGAGCAGGGTGAGCTCAGAATATCATGGTAGGAGATTTGGTAAGTCATCATAGGACCAGATCATGCTAGACAGTATTTGTTTTGACTTTATTAGAACTACAGAGAAAAGTCAAGGGAAGGTTTTAAGTATTACAGCAAATGATCTATGTCTTAATAAACTCACTTTGCCAGTGAGTGAAAATGGCTAAAAAAAAAAAAAATTAAAAAAAAAAAGATTGAGTGAAGCTAGTTAAACAGCTACAGTGAGAAAACAATTACAGAGGTTTCTGGAAATGGGGACTAACTGACCAACACATGTCACATTCCTGAGATAAAAGGCAATAGGACATGCTGATGGACTGAATGAGGCATATGGTGGAAAGAGGATTTCTGGTTAAATTGTAGGTTTTTAGCTTCAGTGACTGTGTGGATGTCAGTGTCACTTACTGATATGTGGAAGACTGGCAAAAGAGCACAGTTTTTGTTGAGAAAGTTAAAGTTCAGTTTTAACTATAATAAATTTGAGAGGATGCTTAGATAGTCATATGGAATGTCAAGAAGCCAGTTAGAAATGTGAGTCCAGATTTCCAGGGAAAGGTGAGTACCGCAGATACAGGCTTAGGAGTCACTGAAATATAAATAATCTCATTCAGAGGACTGGATGAGATTCACCAAGGAGAATATGCAAATAATAAAGACAATCATGACATTTAAACATGTGCCAACAAAAGAAGCAGCAGCCACAACAAGAAAGCTTTGAAGAACAGGGTAAAGACAGAGAAATGCTATGGAAGAGTCAAGTAAGATTTAAAAAGGATGGGGAGGCATGACCATAAGATTTGCAAAGGCATTGACACATTTGATAAGGCAATTCTTAAGTGAGGAAGTAAAGAACAATAACTTCTTTTAGGCAACTTTTCTGTGAAGGATGGTGAGACATGGGAAGATGTTGTGACATTAAAGGAAGTTTCCTCTTTTTTAAAAACCTTGAGGATTGTCACATAGCAAAAGAAAATGATTCATTATCTCCAATTATCCCCCTATTAAAAATTTTATTCTCTATTCCAATAGAAACACAACCTAAAAAGAAAAAGTCATGTATATATTATGGATGAAAAATATGATAGAAAATAAGGAATTTTCCTCTAAATATGTGTTATTTAGTATGTGTATCTGTTATCTTTAGTTCCTGACCATGTTAGTATAAGAAAAATGTTCTTTTCCCAGTTCACAAGTATAACCATGCCAAGTGATTTTAATAATCTCTCATGTCTTAAATTTACTGTTTGAATGCTAGTAGCTTATTATATGTCATCCTAGAGGCCAAACATGAATAGAATCCCTGTGGTGCTAATGCGACTAAGAAGAGTGATCAGTTCTGTTAAGGCTAATAGGTACTGTGAGAGGGACAGGGACCTCCACATCCTCGGTCCCCATTCTGTGCTTGGGTGACATGAAATCTCCAAATGGCTTTTAGTTCCTCCCTTGAAATCGTCCATTTCTCCACAGCCTCTGCACTGACAACCGTAGAGCTACTCTGTGCAACTTGACAGCCTGGTATAATGGCAACCCACAGAAGTGCTGTGCTAAGACAAAAATATATATATATATCTATAGATATATATCAAACTTTAAAAAACTACACACATAAGGGCACTTTTGGAAACTTGAACAGATATACTTTCCTTTATAATCTGTTACTGAGAAAAATAATATTCTATTCTTCAGGTATTGTAAAAGAAGCCAAAGCTACCATAGCCATTTTTTTGGTGAAGTATATCCTTCACCAAAAAATAGTTTATAGCCCACTGGCCTAAGTCTTAATTTAAGATTTTTGCTTCATTAATTATAAAAAAAGATTACAATCTCCTGACACCTCAAATGACCACTTTACATATTACAGCATGAAGGAAGCTCACATGTTCTTTGGTGAAGTGGGGAGGGAGGTGACAAGGGCAGGCAGGGGCAGGAGAATATTAACTGCTTGACAGTATTAACTCTGAGGTCACGTTTCATTTTCTGCTTTCTAGATAGTGTCAACACCACCTCTGTGCCCACCTCTGCTTCAGAAGATGTGCTTGAAGTCTGTAAAGATGAAGGTATGAGGTCATCTATTACATCTAAAAATCACAGGCTTAAAAGTAGACTATTTGGATATTGTTTATATGGAGAAATGAAGCAGTAAACATATTTAATTCTCTTTAAGCTTCTCAAGTTCCAACACAAAGATCCCACCCACTCTCTTTCATTCCATATCTAGCGTCTTCAGAATTTATATATAGATCTACATTTGTTCCTCCAAAAAATAACTATGATCAGAGAATTTATGGTTGGAAATACTTACTTAAAACACCACAATTAGTCAATTCTGCTGTTCACAGCTACTTATTAGGCTTAAGTCTAAAAGAGTGGCATTGAGGACCACCCACTAGGGATAACACTATCCAAGAAAAACTTTCTGAAGTCATCCTTAGAGATGAATTTTTGGAAAAAGCATCATTGTCCATTCTGTAGATAGTTACTTAGAGAAAATATCACCAAATTTACTTTTCTAGGCAAGTATTTGAGGAATTACTAGGGGAACATTGATGTAAAGATGCTAATGCTTAAAATCTTATCTAAATTAAAATAAAATAATCCTTTCCTTTCTCTCCCTCCTGATTAACTGGCAAGTCCCCATGCAAAGATAATATTTTATGCCCGTGATTGCTGAAAGTATTCTGTGACTGATAGACCAGATTACCATAGTTGTACAAATGGACATCTGGTAAACCATGCAATCTGCTTGGAACTTTAAGATTCATATGTTGAATGCATTTCTTCAATTTGAGGTGATATGCAAATAGATGTACATTTGCCATTGATAATTGTTACTTGTGGAGTTGGTATTAAGAAATTCAAGGTAGTCTTGATTCCACTTCCATTTTTTTTTTTTTTTTTCTAAATCAAGTGTCTTGTTTAGTGAAGAGAGTTGCCAAGAGTGAGAGCAATGGAACCATATGCTGGGAGCTTAATTCTTAGCTCTGACACTGGTAATTTAGGTGGCCTTTGACAAATAATTCAAGGAATTAACAAGGAATTAGCAAGTAATGACAAGTAAAGAATTTCTTTGTGCTTCTGTTTTCTTCTCTGTAGATCAGAGACAATAATAGTATCTACCTCACACAATATAGGTCACATAGGTCAGTTGCTTAGCATTTTACCTAGCTCTTGTGTAGAGAAATTTATCAGAAGACAGACAGAGATGGAGATTAGGAAGCAGACATTTATTAGGGAGAGCTCTTGAAATCAATTGCTGTAATAGTAAAAGAAAGAAAGCAGAACTGAGTAGGGTAGAAGTGCAACTGCAGCGCATTCTAAGAAGAGAGCTCTGCTGACTAGGGGAGATATGAAGATGGCAGGAATCTTCTGAGCTGTTCAAGGTCAAGGTGAGAGAATCAAGCCATTATACCCATGGATAAGTCATTTGGTGCTGGCTGCCCTGCCAGCCTTGGGTGATATAATTCCCTTCCATTGGTATAATCCTGAAAGCCAGGGATGGATGAGGTCTGCCTGTACCTGGGAGAATAAATTCTTCATTTCTGACAGGGGATTTGGCTGGCCCATCACAGCATCCACCATACTGTCATCATTTTTGGTAGTCCTTTTCTTGGTCATTTCCACTTTTCAAATGACACATTGCTTTATACTACTTCTGGCATTCTTGGTTTTAAAACTATTTGATTTATCAGATGTAACTTATGTCAGATATTCACAGAAGTTCTGATAAAAAGCTGTAGGTTATCTTAGAAATAAACCAATTTGTGTCAGAGTTAAAAGACAGAAACTGGTGCTCATTTTAAGCCAAAAATTTGGAGCATTCTAATCATTTAGCTTATGATAAAAAATTTTAAAGTGTCATAAAGTCAAATGGCAGTTTAAGAAACAAGAGAGATAATCTAATTTGAATGCTTCAAGCTGAGATTTTTCCTGTTGAGTTGTTTAGTATGGAGATATCACACCTTTGTAGAAACATGCTGTTTGTAATATTTTCTGATGCTTTTAGGATCTCACACTATTAATTGCTCAGGCCAGGAACATTTTTTTGAATACTTTTAGCATTTTTTTTCTAAAAATAAAACATTTTAATGGTGGTAACTACATCAAAGAATTCTGTCATGTGTCAAAAATTCCATTCCCTCATAAAACTAAATGCGAAGTTTTAGGGATTTGACTGAAATAAATCATTAATATTAATTGACCTACATATTTGGGAAAATATAACTGTTGGAAATCCATATTAGTGGAAGAAATCCAGTTCACTTAAAAATATAACACAGAAGATATGATTTTTGCCTTTTTCTTCTGAAGTAACTTGAATAAAACATCACTCTTTTTAATTGATTATCAGTTCAAAGCTTAGACCAGGTGTCTAATGCTTATTGAACTGTCATCTTGACTGATAGATGCACAGTTTAGAATAAAAAAGAACATTCTATTGAAATCCTCCAAGACTGAAGTCAAGTTGAGGTTAAAAGGAAGTCATAAGTGTTGAGGATTCATTTCAAACATTATCCATTATTAGCTTTCATGCAAAAATATCTCTCCTCAATGACACTAGGGTTATTTTAGAGCTCTGGAGTTATAAGATTGCTTATAGAAATGCTTATTACACTCTCCAGTTTAAGTGGCAGAACATTTTTGCTCATCAAAGGTCTGGAAGGAGCTCTTGCTCTCTTGACTTTGTTTTGAGACATTGCTCCTGACCGAGCATTTTCTAGGGTTTTAGAGTCACCCATGTTCTGAATTGACCTTTTTTTCTTTTTTCTAATATAACTTACATGGAATTTGAGACTTGTTTGGTCATTTCTAGCTCTGCTCATTGGTTGGCTGGCTTTACATCTGACACAACTTTGGTTTCCATTGGAAATTATTGTCTTTCAAGAGTGCCGGGGTTGGAAACAAGCAAGCAAAAAAAAAAAAAAAAAGAGAGATGGTTGTCTCTTCATGACAGAGATAAGGTTTTTAAAAACTAAACATCTAAGAGTTGAAAATTCTCAAGAGGAAGTGTTATAATCCTGGAGTCTTCTATGCCAGTGATTTTATTCAAATGTTCTAGACATATTTCCCACTGGAAACCAAGAACAGGTGTTCCTTGCCCACTTATCCCCAAGTAAGTGTGAATGGTACAAGCTGCTAACAGGAGATACAAATGATCGGCTTGTGGATTAGGAGCTAGATTGTTATCCACACACTGAATACACCTGTTCCCAGAGAATCATTACAGCTGTCTGGTGGGCAGGAGTTGAATTGAGAGGCTGAGATATGAGGAGAATTGCTGATAAGTAGCTCATTCACATGGGGTACATGCCAAGGACATGGTAACCAGAATTCAACTGAAATTAACAGCAAGGTGAAGCAGATTTGTGGAAAAACTGTGTTGTGGATAGGAATTCTGATATCATTTCTAAAATAGTGCATGTTTTGTCTATCAAGAGATTCTTTTGCTACTGGTAAAAATACTTTTAATTTAATGGTATTTTACACTTTAAATCCTCAAAGACAAATCCAGGAGTGCAAGTGTTAAAGGTATCCAAATTAACAAATATATAAGCAATCAGATGAGAGGCCATCTAAACATGGGAGTAAAAGCATAGGAATATCTAGTACTCTGGTTGAAACTTCTGCAAAGTTATTCTTGCTATTATTTAAGATATAGTCAGTCTTCTTAAGTCAAAGGAGAACTCTAATCTAATTGTCTCTATCCTTTTAAATAACTCATCCTCATCCACTGCCAGGGCCAAGACACCTTACTGGGAGAAAAAAAAGTGCTGTTTAAACATATCCGGATTCACCTGTCTTATTATTTAATCAGTACCTAATTTGAATTTGAAGGTCAACTAGACCAAATCATAGGCTCATTAATATTAAAAGCAAAATCAATTAGTACTCAGGTGCATACCCAAGCTCATATTCCTTTGGAACTTCATGTGAGTGCGTCATTACTGTTTGGCATTTATGAAGTGGGATGTCAACTGGCAAAGAATTTCTAAACTCTTAATCTAGTTTCAGACCTCCAGGAGGTCAAAATTACTGTAGGAAAAGGAGAAAGCTAGAGCAAGAGTCAGCCTCTTCGAAGAGAACCAGAGAGGAAGGCGTTATTATTATGGAAGCAAATTCTGGCATGTACAAGAGATGAACATAAATGGCACCAACTGTCAGCACTGTAAGCCTGGCTGGTGGTGCAGGCACAAAATTGCTCTGAGCCCAGCTTCTATTTCTTGCCTCAGTTGCTGAAGAAAAAGGAAGCAATGTGCCACCCATGAAATTCCTCTCAGGCTTCTTTAGTCTAATTGTTCTTAGTCCTTTTCTTGTCCTGAGTGTCTCCTGAGCACCTCACCCCCTGATCAAACACAGCAGGGACAAAGATGTCCCCTGTCCTGGGTCTGCAGTGATAGAGTCTGAATACACTTTAGCACCCCCAATTCTTCATTCTTGGATTTTCAACCCTAAGCCTGGAATGAAGGCAGCTGCCCTAACTGTTAACTCCCATAGCTAATACATACATGAGCTTGGGGATCTTTTAAAAATGACAGCATTTATTTTCCTATTAATAAGAACAATACATACTTACTATAAAATATTATAAATGTAGAAAAGTATAAAAAAGTAAAAGTATATAATGATTTTCCCTTTAAGGGCTAAATTGTTAAAAAAAAAAAAAAAAGAAAGAAAGAAAAGAAAAATGAATTCTATTCTGTTTTTGTAATTTAACAGTAGACCACGAATAGTCTCCCAAGTCTTTAAATATGCCTCAGAGGAATGATTTTTATTGGAGCATGGTATTTATCATCTGTAGTCCCACAATTTACATAGCCAGGACCCTAATGTTAGATTATTTAGTTATTTACAGTTTTCTCTCCACTATAAATAAAAAGGAAATGCTATGCATACATTTTAGATAAACCTTTGTGTGTACCTATGATCAGTTCCACAGGATAAATTCCCGATTCTTTGTTGATTTACTATGGAAAAGGTTGAAACATTTTTATTACTTACATTTTAAAAGCAATGCACGTTTATTATAAGAATAAGCAAAAGAAGAAATGAAAAATATCATCTATAACTCCAGTCCTCTGAAACAAGTATTTGTAATAAGCTGGCATATACATTTCTAATATTTTTCTAGGCAGACACATACCTGTATGAGGGATTTTCTGGGATAGTCTACAATGAATACTGTTTTGAAACTATTTTTAAATCTGAAATTAGATTATGAAATTCTTCCCCTATCTTTTGATAGTCTAGCATCATTTTTTTGCCATATACTTACCCAGTCTCCATTTTGAATTATTTCTTTGGTTTTAGTTTTACATTCTATGCTTGCATTAAAATGACTCAGTCAGTTAAAACATTTTAAGGTGTGTTTGGTATTTGGAGGCTTGAATATTTTTTAATCATTATTAAATATATACATACTTACTTTATAAACATTGTATCATATTCTATGTACTTTTCTGAATCTTGTTTTGATATAGGCAGCAAAACTTTGTGGCAATCCCTCTGAGGCACTTTATGCAGATCTAATTCATCTATTTTAAAGCTCACATGATATTCCATAGCTCAGATGTTTCATAATTTATTCAACAATTCTCCTATGATGAGCCAGCACTTTCTTTCTACTTTATTGCCACACAAACAATGCTGTGATGGCCATTCTTGCCCATATATTCTAACATGCTGGAGCTTTTATTTGTACAGGAAAGATTCCAGAAATTCAAGTTCTGCTTTGAGAAATATGTGTTTTTAATAGATATTGCCAAATTGCTTTCCACAAAGGCTATAACAATTCATATTTCCATCAGCAATTGTCATCTTGTTCTTTCTAATTTTGGCCAGGTTAGTGAGTATAAAGAAATATCTCATTATTATTTTTATAAAAGTAAGAATTAGTTTCCTAATTTCACAGGTGACTGAGGCACCCCCAAAAGCAAATTTGCAAGAGACCGCTAATCCTCATAGAGGAAATATCTTTGAGAACCCCCTTGTTGCAGGAACAACAAGGGTCACTGAGACCATTTTTACAGGAAGTAGGGAGTTTACTAGCAGACTCAAGGGAGATAATTTCTCAAAGCCTGACACCTACAGAGTTTGCCCCTCATCTCCCCTTACTAACCCTCCCCCCATAGTATACAGTCACAGTTACAGGAAACATTGCAGAGCTAGCTGGAGGCTTGCAATTTTGCAGAACTAGCAGAAAACTGCTTTTAGACCCAGAGTGGGGAAATCAAGGTAAATTCCAGACACACAGTAAATCCCAGGAAAATGGCCAAGCTGGTTCCAACATCCTCACTCTTACTATGGGTCATTTTGGAAAGAGCTTGTTTTTAGGAATTAACAGATCTGGATTTCAGTTTCACTCTTAATTTTTATCAGCAACATGAACTTGAATGCCTCTGTAAGTCAGTCTTTGAGGCACCAGGGTAGCATCAAAAATAGAATAAAAATAATAGCATATTCTGTTCAGAAATATTGGTAGAATTGAATAAAATAATGTACGAAAAGCATAAAAAAATGAATAATTGGTCCAGTTACCCAAAAAGATAGCAGAATTTGAAGACAAGCCTGTCTGAACCCAAAGCTGACATACTGCCTCTTAAGTCATTCTTTGGGGACAAAGGGCACTACTGGGAGGGTGTAGTGGGGGAGATGTAGCTTGGTCCAGAACAGTCAACAGGAGTGTGGGAATGCTGCTACCTGTGCAAGGTAAGCAGGGCAGTGAAACTGGAGCAACAGGGAGGGCAGTTTGGAGTCAGCTACTTATTAACATTATGACCTTGACTCTAGCCCGAGGTCAAGGTTATGTTGAAATAAGTGCACAGAAGCATCCAAATATGCACCTGATTAGGTGTGAAATCCACATCCCTTTGTATAATAGTCATACCTCCTTACATCTGGCCGCCACTCTGCCAGGTCTACTTTTTTTTCCATTCTGAATATTAAAATCCTGATCATTTTGGACAGTTATTTGTTTGTTTGTTTTCTGGTACTAGGGTTTGAACATAAGGCCTTGTACTTTATAGGCAAGTGACTGGCCACCTGAGCTACACCCCCATCCCTTTTAGCTGTAGTCATTTTTCGGATAGTCTTATGATTTTTGTGTAGGCCTTAGACTATGATCTTCCTAGTTATGCTTCTCATATAGCTGGGATTATAGAGGTGGCTCACCCTATCTGGCTTATTCATTGAGATGATGTCTTGCTAACTTTTTATCTGGGCTGGCCTCCAACAAAGATCCTCCCAATCTCCACCTCCTGAGTAGCCACGATGCCCAGCAAAATCCTGATCATTTTGCAAGACTTACCTCCAATTCTTACATTGTTCTTGACTCTATCCCTTACTTCCTATTTTTTATTACTTTCTTCCCTTCCCTCCCTTCCCTCCTTCATTCCTTTCATTGCAAATTATCCAGGCAAATATTTCAATGACAAGAACTATAAATAATGCTGGGGGAGTGGGAGGGGCACATCACTCACATTTTCACCTTTCTCCTCTCCTCACTACAATTCACAATACAGCGGACTAAACTATCCTATTTCTCATAAAAATTCTCATGTCCCTTCTATCAATATTAGCCATTTATATGACATATCTAACTTGTTAGGATGCAGCTATCTTAAGAGCAGGTACCAAATCTCACCTATTTTCATGTTCTCTACAAAGCTCAGCACAGTGGCTTGTGCAAAGTAGATCCTCAGTATTTAATTTAAGCGAAAGGAATAAAATGACACATACGTAATGAATGGTATGTGTGAGTCTGTTGAGGAGTTAACGCGTTCTTGGAGAATTTAATTGAGAGCCATGCATCGAAGTAGAGATTTCATGTAACTCTAGAGAGTGTGGATAAGATATTATCTGAACTTTTCTCCACAAGAATTAACTGGAGAAGTAGAAATAAAAGCTATCACAGAAAATAGTCCACTTACAATTCTTGTAATACCATGGCCACTTTCTCAAAATATTTTTTGCTGTTTTAATAATAGATGAAATTCCATTTCAGAATTCTTCAATTTCAGAAGTAAATTTTCCAAAAACCATCATACTGCATAAAAACATCAGGCAAATTCAAACCTTATTTGTTTTCAGAATTGGATATTCTTACTACATAAGGAAATAAAATAAAAATATTAAAAATTTTTCACTTTATTTTAGCTGACATAATAACTGTAATTATTGGATGCATTGTGTGATATTTCAATACATGCATACATTATGTAATCATCAGATCAGTGTAAATGGCATATCCATCATCTCAACCACAATAAAATTCTTTTAAGTAAGTGGTAAATGTATGTACATTATTTGTTATGACTGAAGCACAGTTATTTGTGCTTAATTTATATCAGGGCTTTTCTGATAAGCTTTCTAAATGCTTTGATTGTATATGTTTAAAATTGTACTACACAGATGAATGCAGATAAAATCATTTATCTCCTCTTTAGTACTAAAAGTATATTCCTATACTATTTAATATAGTTTTAAATATTCTTAATTTGCAGTGGGAAATACTGTGCTGTCCAATTACACTTCCATTGACATGTATTATTTTTCTTTCTAATTAAGTGTGGCTATAATAATATATTTGTCATAGTTCAGTTACATTACCCCTTGGGACATATTTCTAAAGTTCTAGGGAGTGAGACTTGAAAACAAAATTATCCCATCAAATAGTAGGGATTATTTGAGTGGATTTTCAATCCTTTTGTGCAACAAACTATTTTGGAGCTAACTATACATACAGATGAGTCTAAATGTATATAAGTACCCCTGTGGTTATTTTCAAACTGAGTGATCTAGTTTTTGAATCCCTTGGACCAAACTGTGCAGACTTCATAAGCTTCAGTTTATGTGGGATTTATACCATCATTGCTTGGTCACCTTTGATTACTTTCTTAGCTTGTACCTCAATTTTCTCTAGTATAAATGGAGATAATAGTGTTTATATCATGTGGCTATTAAAACTGAAAAATGAATATATTCAAGTGATAACATAAGCTAACATTGCAAACATGGTAAACTTTTAACAGGTGCCAGAAACATTTCATATATATATATACATAAATTGTTTTCTTTTTACTTGGCCTTTCTTGTTCTTTTCTTTCTTTAGAAATTAGAGTATTGAAGTAGACTTCAAAATCTTTCATGTCAAATTTCTACATATCTACATTGTGCAGAATTTTACTAGAAGAGTCAGTAATATGGTTTATGTACATTTTAAATATATTTATATTTTATTATCGTAAAAACAATCTTTTACCCCTAGATATTTTTCCCATCCCAAGTATTCTCATTCACAATACAGACCAGGCACAGGGCCGGGGCTGTGGTATATATGGGCTGGGTTTACTTTCTCTCCTCTTCCTGTACAGTCAATGTAAGAACACAGCCTGTGGTATGCACCAGGAGGCTATTCTATAATTATTGTTGCTAAATTTATGTACTGTCTTTGAATTCCTTACTCCATATCTCCTTGAATTGTCTCCAAATCAAGAACCCTATTGATGCTGATGCACATTAGAGAGGTTCAGTAACAGGTAACATTATTCAATATTCAATATTCAGCAAGAGATGTGGCCTGGTTCCTGATCATTAATGAAAACTTCCTCCATTACACCACACTTGCGTGTACCAGCTGAACATTGAAAAGCAGTTACTATTAACTATAACTCAAACAGGAACACTTGAGAGGTCTCAACACAGCCCCATTCATCAATAGGGGCTAGATGACTGGAGAGCCTTGCTTGAATGCCAAAGGCTTTTCTTTTGTTCTTTCTGTGGATCTTCTACCTGCTCTGTTTTATTGTCTTAGAGGTAAGACCCAGAATAGAAGGTCCTATTCTTAAAGTACAACTTTTCTCTGACCTTGTCACTTTCTGGTTAATTAGTATAAAAATAACATTTTGAGTAATTTCTTAGACTGTTCCCACAAAAGGTGCTATGCCTAGGCAATCTAGATAGACACGGAACATCTAATTAAGTGTGGTCTGTTTTGCTACCAAATATCTTTTATACTAGCTCAGAGAGTCTCAAACATTAATGTGCATTGGACTCAAACATACATTAATGTTTAATTAAAGATTAATATTGCAGTTAAAGGATGTTTTAAGGGGTTCCAGAGCTAATTTTGAAGATATACATTTTTTTCCACTACTCAAAGAATAACTCCACTGAAAAACAGATTGCAACAATAGTTCATGTAGAAACGCCCATGATCATAATCTAACTAGGCAAAGACAATACAGAAAGGCAATAAAAATATGTACTTCAAATTCATATGCTACATGCTGGGCCTCTTGCTCAGATATTCCCATGCTTAAAATTTTATAGCATCCTTGAAGATGCCAATAACTATTCCTTGATAAATGAGATCAGGAGTCAAAAAACTCTGAAAGAAGGTTACACAGGTGAAGTAGTACAGGACTTCTCAGTGCCTTCAACATATATTGGGGAACTCAGGGAAATTGAAGAATGTGGCATTTATCACATTAATTGGCCAAATCTAAGTTTTAAACATTTTACTACTTTGTTTTTCCTTGACAGAACTTTTTTTTTTTAAATCTCACAAAACAGTTTGGAGAAATAGTCCACATCCCATCCAGAAGAATTAAAAAACAGAGTTTAAAGTTTTGATTTCAAGAAATTATACTATTATAAAATAAAATAAGCAATTATAAAATTATGTTTTAAAGTGGAGTTCTAAGGTTTTAGTGGTACAATGGCATTGGGGAACCATTCTTGCGAGTTTCAGGAAACCATTGTTTTCAACAAAAGATTTTCACAAGCAGAAATGTGTTTCCCTGTCTCTACTCTTTCTGATACTATTTCAGGTGGATATTGACAAAGAGAGAGAGAGAGAGAGAGAGAGAGTCAGTCTCAGAGCTGCTTCATATCTTAATAATTGGCAAGCTCATGACAAATGCTGGAATATTTTTCATTATTTTACTTCTTGTTTTATTGAGACATGTTTGTACACCTTTATGGAGTATAGTATGATAATTAGATACACATATACAATGTCTAGTGATCAAATCAGGACAATAAGCACTTCCATCTTTTCAAACATTAACCACTTCTGTATGTTGACAACTTTCATATTCTTCTAATATATATTATATTTTCTAGTATATCCAATATATGTATTTTTAAATATATCATAGATTATTAAAACCAATAGTTACCCTACTATGCTATAAAAAGCCTGTTAATTCCTGTCTGCCTGTGTGATGGTGACCTTCTCTACTTCTTTCTGTGCCCTCTGCCTCCTATCTTTCCCAGTCTCTAGTGATTCCACTCCATTCTACTCCATTTTCCCTGAAAATCAACTTTATAGTGGAAT
This sequence comes from Castor canadensis, assembly GCF_047511655.1. NCBI lineage: Eukaryota > Metazoa > Chordata > Mammalia > Rodentia > Castoridae > Castor > Castor canadensis. Next base: position 141,132,505 of record NC_133390.1, on the reverse strand, counting down.
AGTTTTATTTACAGATTTATTTTGGCAACACTAGTGTTTGAACTCAGGGCTTCATGATTGCTAGGCAGGTGCTCTACTGCTGGAGCCACTCTACCAGCTCAAAAAGTAGAACATTTTAAAATCAAGTACAAAGACAAGGTTTCTTTACAAGAATTGATAGCATTTAATAGATACTTTATCTTCCTATTTCATTTTATAGTTAGCCCTGATAATTTATACAAGATATATCAAATTAAAGTAGAAAAGCAAATTGGTTATTTTGATCAGGCAGAAGGGACAATAACACTCACATAAATGTGTGCAATGAAAGCAACACACACACATGCGCACACACACACACACACACACACACACACCCCTCACAATCTGTACAAGATAATATTTCTCCAAGCATGATCTATGATTTATGATGTGTCTCTAATCATAAAAGGCCCAAGAGGATCTAAGATTCTCAAAAAATGTGGAAACTGCTTCAGTCCACCTACACCATCCATGAATGTGGTCTATGCTAACCATATCCATCCTCAACATGTAATGAGGAAGAATATGACTTGTTATTCACTAAATCCCTATTCCAAACTTATAATGGGGCAAACATTTCTGTCAAATCAACTTCAGAGTACACATAGTTAGAGCCTTTACACTACTCCAAGAACTAGGCACTAGGTTTCTCTGAATCATTCTTCACAGTTTCAAGAAAAGAAGCAATGATCCTTTTTCAATCATACACTTCCCTACCTCTTACTTTCTGCTTCTGGAACTTCCAACTAGAAGTCTTGGTGTGGACCAGTGTAGAGAGCTTGGGGTAAACAACTACCTGATTTTCTACCTGTCACTGATACATGCCAGGATCAACATCATAGAGCCCTAGTTCAAGTTAACTCTTCCATACACAAATCTTCCCCTTCAAAACATTCTTTGTTCATGGCTGAAGCCCCTCCTAAATCATTCTTTGAGGTTTACTGCCAGGTGGAACTAACAGAGCACATCAGACTCTTCCTCCCACTTCTTTTTTGCCTAAACAGTATCACTTTAATTTACTAGTATATTCCTCTGTTTTCACTAATGCTTTCCACTCTTTTCTGCACCATGTTTTCCACTCAACAATCTCCCTTTTTCATCAAGGGTAAAGAAATTCAGGAATTTGCTTGTGGTCCATATGGTAACCATATGCCCTGGATTTTTAAGTTTAGTTCTAACTGCAAAGATTCTATCTTCATATCAGACCATATAGCATGATTTCTGTAAGGAAATAAAAAAAAAAAAACAGCTTTCTTCTGACCATAAACTATCATTCTGTGCCATAGACTATCATTCTGTGGGAAATTAGATTTGACTTTTTTCACCCCAAGTATTTTACTACTTTTTCAAGAGAAAAAAAAGGAAAATAGGGTTTAAAAAATTACAATTATATTTCTCTCCCTTATGCTCAAAATATTTTTGCTATCATGTCATATCATCTTTGCTAATTTCTTCCTTTATTTTGAAATTCATTTCAGTAGGGATGAAGTGATTGTGTCTCCCAAGAGTTTGTACATAGGTCCTAATTGGTTGGAATTGAAAAATAATTACACTCAAAAAATGTTTGACATTTCCCCAAATATCATCTGACTTAACTATTTCAATGAATCTTTGAATGGAATATGGGTTAGGTAATGCTAGCTGTTGTAACAAAAACATTGGACTTGAGCAAAAGACATGAACTCCACAACGATGGGTCATGGTCCATGCAGGCATTCAGGGACTCATGACTTTTAACCTGTGGTCCCTAAAGTTATTCTGAATCTTGACATTCTTTCGACAAATTGAAAAGAGGGAGAAAGAAAAGTTGCAAAGGAGGTTTTTATTGTAAAGTTTGGGAGTGGAACAAGTCACGTCTACTGCTCCCTTTCCATCAGTCAAAACTTAGTTACATGAGGCCTGACTGCAAGGACTTTGAAATTTCCTCCTTCCTGTTCAATTAGCTTTAGAGAAATGAGTTTGTTGAGCAGATACCCTATGTCTTCCAGTGATGGGTGGTATTGTTTTTATTTCCTTAATTTTATAAATGAGGCAAGGAAGACGGATTGGATAACTTGCCCAGGACCACCTACACATTGAAGTTGAACCTGAGAAGAGAATTTTTGAAAGAAAAATTAAAAAGCACACTTAATTCTATGTTTTTTTCTTTAAATTTTTGTCTCTTTCCAAATTAAGAAATACACGCAAATATATACACACTAGTTACAGCTTTACTGAATATCAGCCATCCAACAGGAGAAAATGCATAGCATATTCTTGATTCTTCCATATTTCTGTTTTCAAGGAAAACAGTATATTTTAAGTTGCCTATCATTTTTAATATAAATAAATGATAACATGTTTAGATTTTTGCATGTTCTATATATTATAGCAGACTAACTCTATAGTCTTTATTGTGTTTTATTTTCTATTACAAAATCATATTTGAAGTCATTCCCTCAATGCTGACACCTGTCATGAAGTAACAGGGTCTTTATGTTAGCTAATAAATAAGGATTGTCACAACGGAAGCTCACACAAAGCCCTGATTCATATCTGCTCATTGGTTTTCCTAGTGGCACATATCTTACATGAGTTTCATACTCTTAAGGTGTTAAACAGACACCTTAATGAGTCTTAATGAGTCTAAGTTCAAGGGCATCTATTTGAATCCTGTATAAATAAGCTGACTTTCTATAGGTCAAAGTTCATAATGATATTAAAATATTGCACTTGAAGATGATTTTGTCTTATAAATCAAGTAAAGGGCAACAGTTCCCAAGGCCTATTGCCATTACCAATCAGTAAGCAGATCACAGCACATTCTGAATTCCTATAAGACCTTCATGCTTCCCTCAAAGTAAAATAGAAACAGCTAACTAAAACCTGACATCTTCACTAAGCATTGCAGACTCTGCTTGTCTCATCTCACTTCACTCCTCACCTCTCATTCTGCTTAGTATCATCACAGCCTTCTCTGGGTGAGTTTTTAAGTAATGCCCACCTCCACTAAACCCTCATCTCTGCCCCTATTTGTGGCTTCAAAACACACATGGCTACTTCTAACTATGTAAACCATTTCCTTTTGATGATTTCCTTTTTGTTCACCCCAGAACTGGTTTTTGTTTCAATTTCTGGTTGTTGAGGATTTTTTTTTCAGTGCTGGAAATCAAAACCAGGGCCTTGCACATGTGAGGCAAGTGCTCTACCACTGATCTACACCCCCAGTCCACCCACCTCACTGTAACTAAAATTTCATGAGGGGAAAGACAATGTCTTCTGGCCTACAGAAGTTATCAATTAAAACTGATATTTGTTATTGCCTTCAACAGATATTTATTGGGCCTTAACTATTTGTAAGATGTTTTATAATATGAAAAATATAATTCTTGCCTTGAAGGAATTTACAGTCTAGAGGGAAAAATGAGATATATGAGCAATGATACATACCAAATAGCAACAGTATCACAAACTAATATTTAAGCTTTATTATATGCTAGTTTCCATTTTAAGAACATTACATGTTTTCACTGCTTCCATTCTCATCTGTCATATAAATGCAATTATTATACCTGTTTACAACAAGGAAAATGAAACATGGGGCAATAATGCAACTAGTCTGAAGCCACATATCAGGGTGTAAGATAGCTAAGAAAACCAGGAAAGTATAAGTGCCAAGAGAGGACCACCCTGAAACCTGCTAAAAGAGCTTGGGGTTAAGGTGCACCTCTGGCTTGGTGTTAACTGTAGGATGTGCGCAGTGAATATGAGGCTTGAGCTTGTATCTGAAAGATGCCCAAACAGAAGTTATTCTAGTCAGGAAGAAGGATATCTATGAAAGGTTAAAAGTAGGGCATAAAAAAACCAATTTTAGGTACAACAAATAAGCCTGCTCTTAAATGATAATGATCCATCATTCACTCCTTAATTAGTGACCGAGCAAGAGTCCTAATTTTGGAGGACCCTGCATACCAGACTCAAAAATTTGAGTCAAATCAATAGAAAGCAAGAATTTTATGTCATTAGATATTGTTTGTATATAAGTAGTTTTTAATGTGGTAGTTGTTACATTGTTATTATTCTCTTTCTTGCTCTAATCTCTTCTCAGAACATATCCTCTGATGATGGCTCTATAAGCCAAATTAGATTTTCTAATTTCTAACATGTAGTTCTTTGACAAGCTACAATTTCCCATGTTCTGTACTTCAAATAAACATGGTTTTAATTATTTGAATAAATCAGGCTAATACTAAGTTCTCTGGAATAACAGTGTGCCATAATATAAATGTGAACCATGAATAAGAAACCACAATGTAATTTTAAATTATTTTCTTTCTTTGTCTTTTTGTTTTTGTTTTTTTGGTGGTACTGGAGTTTGAACTCAGAGCTTCACACTTGCTAGACAGGCACTCAATTGCTTGAGCCACACCGCCAGCTCTAAATTTTCTACTAGCCACACAGAAAAAAAAAAACAGGTGAAAATAGTTTTAAAAGATATTTTATTTAGACAAGATATCCAAAATATATCAACTGTAAAATTAGTTAACACAAAAAATATGATGATATATTATACATTTTATGTACTAAGTCTGTGAAATGCAGTGAGTATTTCACACTTACACATGTTCAGATTTGCCACATCACAAATACGCACTAATCATATGTGGCTGATGGTTATGGATAGTGTATTGGACAGTGTTTAGATTAAGTTCAAGGAGAAGATACTATAAGAGTCTATTACTTTTATTTTTAAGTTTTATTCTTAAAGAGCTGTTTCCCAAAGTAGTGCAATCATTAATGATATGACCTTGGACTTTTCTTGATTCTTGGGCAGATTATTTTCTGGATGTATGCCAGGCTGCAAGAGGCTAAACAGATGAACATTTTTTTTTAATAGTAAGATCCAATATGTTTAACTTAAAGGAGAGAATCACCAAAAATGGCTCTCACATCTTCACATGTTGATATAAAACTCACACATTCAGCCACTCATATTTCTTCTCCACACATGAGATACTTCTCTTCTGGGAATGGAGAATCTGTGGACCTTCCACATGAGGATGCATACCAAAACTCCTGATTTAAATGAAAGGGGACTTACATACACATAGGCTTTAACAAGTTCTGTATATTCCAATGGTTTTCAAAGAGTAGTCTCTGGGCAGCAGCATTGGCATCACCTGGGAACTTGTTAGAAATGCAAATTCTCAGCCCCACCCAGGACTCTAAAATGGAAATTCTAGGGGTGGGGCCACACCCAGCACTCTGTATGCTAATAAGCCCTTCAAGGAATCCCAATACATGCTAACATTTAAGAAAGACTGTAGTATAGAAATAATAAGATGGAGGACAATAGAGAGGTGTAATAAAAAGAAAAAAATATTTTCGCTCTTCAAATAAGATTCACCATAGGTTACTGACATGACCATCCTTCAGGGTGCAATTAAAATCCACATATGCACACAATACTATGAATGAATTTTACAAATGTGTTGTTGAGCAGAAACAACCAGACACAGAGAAGCATATATTGTATGTAATTCAGTCTGTGTCAAATCCCAAAACAGGCACAACTGAACAATGCTGTTGGAAGTTGGAGTAATGATTCTTGGAGTGAGGCAAAGTAGCTGAAAGGGAGCATGGCAGGGGCTTCCAGGATGCTAGATATGTTTCGTTTCTTGAGATGGAGCTGGTTATGCGGAATTGTTCAGTTGTGATAATTCATCAAGCAGTACATTATGAAAATTTCACTTTTATTTATGTGTATTTGCACTCAATAAAAACCTAAAAATTCAAGTTTTTTCACAAAAATTAGGAATACAATTTTAGGGAAATGTTCAATATAAGTAACATATACTTTAATTCAGTTCTCTCACAGTTGCCCCTTCTGCAAAACAAAGATTTCCTTTTATAATGAAACCACAAGCTCTTCTCTGGGTTAGAGGACAAAGGCACACTGCCTTATTGCTGGTTCCTGTGTTCTGATTAGTTAAAGCTCCTCCCTCTCTCTTGGTCTTGTTTAATGTCTTTCCCCTTCTCCCTCTACTTTTAGCTGATTTGAGACCAATCCTCAGCAATTGGTTGTTATCATTACTCCAAATTGACTCAAGTGGGATCCTTCGAAGGAGATCTTCATTTTAAAAAGTTCCCAAAGAAGAAGTTTTAAGTCCCTAAAGAAGAAAGTTTTACTCTGGAAACTGCAAGGACAAGGTGGATACTTTGGGACAGGTGGTTTTATGAGCATCCACTTACCTCTCCCAACACAGTAACCATGAGCTTCACGTACTAACACAGTTGCCCCCATCACTGGTGATAGAGGGAGCAGTAGGAAAGCATAGGTGTAACAAAGGGACAGGGGATATGATACTGCCCTAAAGAAATGAGGTATTCTAGACAGAGGTACTGTTAACTGAAAATTTTCATGGATTCAACTTGCTTTATCAGGTAAGATTACAGAATCAGAGGTATATTTGAGGATTTTTTGGTCCTTACATTTTAGACTCTTAGGGTAAACTGCTTCTCATTCTTTTCATCAAAATTAGATCATTAGAGACTGTTGGTTAATAAACTACTGTCATTGTCTTTTTGAAAACTTTATCAACGTATTTCTCTGCTAAAAACAGAACTGATATTCTGACATTACTGCAAGTATTTTTCAAATGCTGAAGTGTTTATGTAATGTTTGGCAAAACATGACTTAACTCCTTTCCTTGGAAGTGACCTGTTTCACCATAACCCTGCTACATGCTCTACCAGACTCTAGGACCTGGCCCCAGTTCTGTGGACATGTCCTTTCCTATTGGCCAGCATTAATGTCATTAAGTGGTCGAATGTGACTCCAGATTCCTTTATCACTGCTTTATATGGGCTGTACAAACACTGATTATTTGATGTAGTTTAAGGACCAATGGAAATGGGATGGGGAGAATTAGGAGGCAGAAAGAGAATTTTGCGTTTAGAGAAGGCTACACTTCCAAATTATCTTGTGACTGTGTTCTGTTGTGTCATCTTGTATAGCTAACATTCAAATGTTAAAAACACTATCTGAATAGCCCTTGTGCGCAAATGTATATTCCAGTGTTATGAATGGAATGTGTCCATAACACAAACCCAGGTAAGCTTTATCCTCCAAATTCAAGGTATTTGGAGATAAGGTCTTTGAGAGGTGAGGTTACAGGGTAAGGCCCTTATGATGGGATTGGAGGATTAATAAAAAGAAGAGGAAGCAAAATCTTTTTATCTCTAAGTATGTATACCAAGGAAAGGCTATGTGAGGACACAACCAGAAGGCAGCTGTCTACAAGTGAGGAAGAGAACCCTCATCAGAAGCCAAATCTATCAGAACTGTGAGAATAAATGTTTGTTGTTTAAATCGCCAAGTCCAAGATATTCTGTTATGACAGCCTAAGTAGACTAACAAAGCCAGTTACTGGATTAGAAAAATCTATTATAATGATCTCTAGAAGTTATAGTTAAATGTATACCAGAATAATAGCATATTCAAATAAGATCCTTCTGGAAATAGAAAAAAACACTTTTTAAAGTTAATCCTTAGTATATTTCTCAAGGTCCTCATAAAATAACATTTCACAGTATTTTACTAAATTTTTCTCCGTTTATGAGGCAAAGCATTGTCCTCATCATGCAAATACCTCTATATACCCCATTTCCTATAATACTAGATGCCACCTGAGTTTTTTTTAACCGCCAGGATCAGATTTGAAAGTGAAATTTTCTGAACTTGTTTTATTCTGCCTGACCAAACTGTTCCTCTCTTTAACTTTCTATAAGTTTTTTGGTCTGATATAAGTTTCATGAATACTATATATTTCAAAATGACTAAAACAGTGATTTTTAAAAATGGATCTAAAAGAATGACAAATTTCTTAAAAAATGTTTTTTTAAAGGTGCTTTAGAAATAGTTAAAGTATATAGACACATTGAAATTAGGTAATGAACTTGCAAGTTCCACAAAGCAAGACACTTCCAAGTTTTGCAAAGGTGCTGCATACTGAGGTTAAGTCATCAGAGTTGGAGAGTGAGAGAAGCATTTCCTCAACACCAAGAACTAGGTCATCCAGAAGGCAAGAACCATGCAGTGGTCCCCTAGTGACTCAACACTTCTCCAACAATCATTAATCAGCAAGCTGATCCACTGGTTTCATCATAGTCTAAGATGGCTTTTCCCCTGTGGGTGGCTCTCTTGTCAGGCCAACTGAATGGCTATGGTACAAACTATAGATGTCTTTCCAGAGCCCATCTCTCACCAGTCACTTATGGCCCAGCTATCAGAGTAATACAGTGCAAAACATGGCAACCTCTTTTCCCCACTTTGCCTAACTAGGTAACCAGTACTCTTCTCCATTTCCCCTAATTAAAGGCAGTGTGGTACAAAGGAGCAGAAAACTGTAAGTCAAGAAAATAAAATGATCATTCACATTTTTACTACTAAGTATTGAGAGACAGAGCAGTGACTATCTGGACTGTCTTAGCTTGGGTTCCCACAAAACAAATCCTAAAACAAAGATTGGGAGCAAATGATTTTTGGGAAGAGGTAGTCCCAGAAATACAGGTGAATCTTAAAGAAGGAAAAGGAGGACCAATAGAGGATATTAGCAAGCAAGTTACTGCTAAGGAAATCCAGAGCACCATTCCTCTAACAGAAGTATAGAATGCATTCGGAATCTTCTTCATGAGAAGTGAGGAAACTGAGGTACATATCTCCCAAGTCATTTGGGGTCAGGAATTGAGCATTAACTCCTGGGGACTTCTGCTTTACCCAGGTCTCAATCAGTCTCAGAAAACAGCTCATCCACTGGAACCATCTCCTGTGATCTTGAAGTAGGTCCAAAGGGTTATGGTTGGATGGACCTTGTCTGCTACAAGGCTGTAGCTACAATAGCTGATGTGGGCTATTTCTATTGTAGCTTCTTTAGAGAAATCAATCCTTTCTAGATCTCAGAAATAGGAGGGGCTAATGGGAAAATGATATCCATTGAAACTATTCCAGGAATGGGGGAGGAGGGATAAAGGAGATGGTGGAAGGGGTGAATTCCAGTATGATATATTTGACATCTTGTAAGAACTTTTGTAAATGACACAATGTGCCCCAACCCAGCACAACAATAAAAAACATTTTTTTAAAGAAGTAGGAGCGTATGCACATATGAATAAAAGAAAAAAAAAAGAAGTAGGAGGGGGGCAGGAGTAAGAGATAGGAGAAGAGTGAATTGATCCTTCAGACCTTCACTACAACAATGTAAGATTATTTAGAATAGCAAATAATTAGATTCAGTTTGAATATCCAACAATAGAAGCAATAATAAAATAACTTGTAGTAAATTCATAAAATAAAACACTCTGAAGGAATGTGTATGGTAGAATTATATGCAATCTCTTGGGGAAGAGTTAAAAAGAAAAGAAAAACAAGCACATGGGAAAATGGAAGCCCATGATTAGAGCTCTGCTTCTTTTTCAGTTGGATGAGATTGCGGACACTTCTACAAAGATGTGGTGAACGAATAGGTACTCACAAGAAGTCATCCAATTCTTTAAGTTCACATAGAATTAGTAACTTCTGTAAAAGATCCAAATGCTCATTTTTGTCTCCAAACATGTCACTTTACATTATTTGGGGGTAAAAGGCAAGTTGGGATTCAACAGGATGGGCTATGACTTAGCCTTTGATTACTCTAGGAAATATGAAATCCTTGGGATTTCCTGGAAAGTGATTTCCCAGGCACCTCAGCAGCACTCACCAAGTGACTGGCTGAAAACAACCTGAGCCCAGAGTTGAAGCATTTGTGAATATGGAGACAGATTATACTATCTTAACTTCTCTATGAAATAAAACAGCTGAGAAACAGCCCCCACTTCCAGGCTATGTGTGACTGCTCAGAAACAGAGCTATAAAAACCCTTATCATTTCTCCCAAGGGAAAGGTCACCTCAACAATATAGTTGCAATAACCTTTCATTATCAGATCAAATTAAACCAAAGTGTGAATAAAGCACTTCTATTTTCTCAAGTTTATAGATGAGCTTTATTTCTTAGCTGGCAAACAAATACATACATTTACAATGTACAATATGATATTTTGAAATATGTTGTTATCTCACTGTTACTGTAATAAATACCTGAGCTGATTATCTTGTTACTGTAATAAATACCCGAAATGATCATCTTAATAAGAGAAAAAGGTTTATTATGGCTTACGGTTTCAGAGATTTCAGTGCATGGTCAATTAGCACCATTGCTTTTGGACCTATAGTGAGGTAGCATTATCATGGCAAGAGTATGTGGTAGAGGAAGACTGTTCACCTCATAGGCCAGTATGAAAAGAAATGAAGAGACCAGGGTCACACAATCCCCTTTGAAGGCACACCCCCAATGATCTAAAACCTGCCCAGGCCCCACCTCTTAAAGGTTCCACCACTTCCCAGTAGTGGCAAGCCAGGGACCAAACCTTTAACACTTTGGTCTTTTGGTGACCATTTCAGATCCAAACTATAGCCTATGTGTACATTGTAGAATGGCTAAATTAAGCTAATTGACATATGTATTAGCTCACATACCATTTTTTGTTGTTAAAACACTTAAAATCTACCTTCCTTGCAATTTTCAAATACAGCTAGCCCTCCTTAACTGCAGGTTCTACATCTGTAGATTCAACCAAATAAGGATCAAAATATTGCAAAAAAGAAATTTCATTTATATTGAACATGTACATACTTTTTTCTTGTCATTTTTCCCAAACAGTTTAAAAACTGTTTATATGACATTTATATTTTATTATGTATTATAAGTAACCTAGAAATGATTTAAATTATACAAGATGTGCATAGATTATATGCAAATATTACACTATTTTATAAAATCAGTATTTTATATTGAGCATCTGCTGATTTTGGTATTTGAGGAGGTCCAGGAAGGAACCAATCTTCTTTGAATACCAAGGGACAATTTTATACAACAAGTTATCATTAACTATAGTCACCATGTTTTACATCCTTTCATATAGGTAAACTATTTAACAGAATTCCAACTCTGTTTACATTCAGAGCATAGCTACATTTCATGCCTGTGGCTTGGCCAGATTTTTTTTTTAAGTGATGTCAAAAGAGCATATATATAGTGTGATGTTTCACAAGATAAAGGGAGGCAAGATCAGAAAGGAGAAAGACAGATAAGGTCAAGGATATTGAAACAGCCAAGTCATAGACAACCAAAAATAAGAGCAGATTTGCCTTTGTTTACTTTGCCAAAGGGGAAAAATTAACTTGATGGAAAGGGTAATTAAGCATTTCTTTTTCCATTGTGGTCCATCTCCACTTCACATCCAGCTGTTCTGTTTTACATTGTGATGATTCTTATTCCAGTCAATGACTTAAAGAGGGCTAGGGTGGCCCTGGTGGCATGCCACAGTACTTGCCCCATTATTAACCTTTATTTTATAAGTAGACAGTAAAAATCTCAGTGAGAACCATCTAACTCAGGTACGTAGATAATGAAGGAAAAGTAGGAGCAGTTACAAAAAGGAGTTGTCTAGAACAAAGAGATAATTGGAAAAAATCTGCACAATAGCATTATAAGGTATTTTAGAGCGATAGGTCAACACCTAGATACACTCATAGCTACAGAAACTGAGATTACCCATTGTGAATGAATCTCTGTGGCATTATGGAGCTTATTATTCTAAATCCTAAATCACAATCCTCAACTAGTATTCACCTCATAATGACTGACTCTCTTACCTGCTTATATTTTCAGTAACAACTGCAAAACACTGTCACCTCCCATGAAGAAATGCTCAAGCTCTTTTATCCAAATTCACTGTTTGGAATTTGGAATGTATTTTCTAATAGAAACAAGTTGCTTGTCTATGATGGTAATTTTCCCAGTCATGCCTCAAGAGCTGTTAGTACCTAGATTCTAAACCTCTGGGAATTATTGGCCACCTTTTAATGGGGGTTAATGAGAGCATAATGAAGACAAATGACCAACCATAACTCAGTTGGGCCTCCTGACACCCAGAGCCATATCGTTCTGTGGACCTGGATACCTTTCAGGTAAGTATAGTTCATCCCTATATACTCGGCCTCACTGGGACCAAGTGCTCTTCACATTATCAACATGTGAATATTCTTGGAATGTATCTAGGGATTATTTTTCATATATAAAAGAATAGTTATTGCAAAGTTTCCATGGGACCACAAACAGCTGCATAGACTCTTGTGTACTGTGGATAAGCACCCCATTCAAATGGAGGAAAAATTACTTTGTCTTTCACATAATAAATCAAAGATTCTAATGAGCAGGTCAGGATAAATGTTCTGCTTAGTAAAATCAAATCAGTTTACAAGAAGTAAAGGCAAGCCAAGTGATGTGTTTCTGTGAACTTTTGGATCAAGCTCTGGTTCTCAAATACAGAGATACACACAATGCTGACAAATAATATTTTGTGAGTGGATTTTTGGAGTACAGCATTTATTTTCTACAAACCCATTGAAGTTTCTTCACCAAAATGATTGACTGCCTCCCCCTGAAATAATAGTGGGGGTTACCAATCACACCAAAAGAATTTTCTAGACTTTATGGCTTGAAACTCTCTTCAAAGGCAGTTATCATCTATTGTCTTATATACCTTATATTGACTTCTAATTTTGACATAAAATGTGTTTTGACAACTAGTTTGTCCTCCTCATCTGTTAGATATACCCCAATATCTAATTGGCTATTTCACCAAGTCAGATCTACCTTAAGAATTCAAGTCTGGGGCTTGAGTGTGGCTCAAGCAGTAGAACACTTGCCTAGCAAGAGTGAGGCCCTGAGTTCAAACCCCAGTATGGCCAAAGTAAGTATGTAAGTAAATAAATAAATAAATAAGACCTCCAGGTGATTTAAAAACAAGAATTCAAATTTTGCCATCATTGATGAATTCATGAGATAGGCATCAAACTGGTATCTAATTCCTCAAAAAGAGTTCTGAAAATTTTTTAGAAAATGGCTATATCATAGGCATTAGGATATAAGTTTTTATAGTAATTTTTAATCTTGCTGGGTCATGGATTCCTAAGAGAATATGATAGAACTATCTCCTTCCAAGAAAATGAACATGTAAATATATAAATGACATTTTATATTGCTATTCTAAAAAGATGGCCCAGGGTTTAGAATATTTGCTCTAAAGGGACTTCTTGGTATAAGCCAGCATTTATCTTGATTCATAATTTAGATATATTTATAAAAATATCAATAATTTCACCATTTGTCATCAAAGTTTAAATTCATACATATACTATTCCATGTAGATATACTCAATTAACTACATTAAAAGTGATTTGCTTCTTAAATATTCTGTTTTTATGGGGTTTTCACTTTATTTTAATCAATTTTAAATATTAAGCCTTTTTCAACTTTCTAAATAAGAGGGATTTTTAAATTTATTAAAGTGTTTTTTTATTCCTTCTTATCAATCTTAAAAGCACATCTATGTATAACTTTTGGCTTGAATATTTGATTTAATATTTGCATTTGAAAAAATTCTTTAAGTATATGACATTGACCTTAAACATTTTGAAAGTCAGAATCTACATATAAATTTAATTCTGGTCTCTGCTATTAAAAAAATTGACTGAATTTCAGAATTAGGTGATAACTGTTCTACATTTTTAACATTACCTAATGATAATTTTTAGAATTAAAAAATGCAAATCCAAGGTGCTCCAAGAATTTAGTATCTATAACTATATTTCTCATGGTAGTTTACAGGACTCATAGAACTATTCAGCTCTTTAGCGACCATATGCACTTGTGCCTTAGCTCATGTAGATTACTGTAACAAAATTCCATAAACTGAGTAGCTTACAAATAAGATAAATTTATTTCTCACAATTTGGAGGCTGAGAAGTCCAAGATCAAGGTGCTGGCAAACAGTATCAGCTGGGGTCCACTTTCTAGTTCATATACAAAGCCTTTTTGCTATATCTTCACATGCCAGAAGAAGTGCAGGGTCCCTTTGGACCTCTTTCATAAGATACTAATTCCAATCATGAGGGCTCCACCATCATGACTTCATCACCTTCCAAAGGTCCCACCCCATAGTGCCATCACTGTGGGGATTCGAACTTTATCATATGAATTTTGAGAGGGACACAGACATTCAAACAATAACAACAGGATATATTTTCTCTCTTATCATGAATAATGACTTCATATACTTATACAGTACAACTTCCCCTAACAGAAAAGCTGTACTGTCATTTCACATCCTATGATTTAAACTCACAGTATCAAATTCAGTCTTGCTAAGGTTTATGAGACTGGAAATTCAAATAACCTTTTAAATAGAGTAACTTTAGTGGAAACAATCTTCCATACCTACCTGATTATTTGTGAGTGTTGTCATGGCCTTATAGTTTCTATCCTGCTTTGTTGACAGATGTGGAGATAGAATGATTTTGGAGAAGAGGCTCACATATAAAAGGGAGTGGGTTTGGTGATGACTCAAATTGATATGAAATCCCTATACTTACATAAAGACAAATATATTACATATAGAATGTACCCAAACAGCATATTTCTGAGATGTATGTTCTTTCATATATTTTATTTTTAAGATCAGGAGATATCTTAGAATGTATAATGAGTTATTGTGTATTTAGTAGCACTAAATAATTGTGCAAATAACATTTGCAGTGTCTTGGATTCAATGAAGTGCATTATATAGATTCTATTAGATTATAGAGAGCTCATAATCTCAGAAGGTGCTTTAGTAATGTTAAAGCAACTTCTTAAGGAAATTGAACTTAAAAGAGGAACCAGTTTGCTGAGGGCACAGATTTTGGTAGCAAAACAGGTACAACCTAGTGATTAATTTTACAGATACTTTTCACTTATTTTGTATGAACTCAATGTAAACTCAATGTAAAGCACTTTTTAAACGACATTCCTTAACTGGGTGTAGTGGTATGTGCCTGCTATTCCAACACAGGAGAGACTGAGGCAGGAAGATCATGAGTTCCAGTCTAGCTTAGACTACATAGTGAAATCCTGTCCCAAAATAAAAAGTTCAAAGACATTTCTTATGCCATGTATTTGGTACAGAAAGATAATGTTTATGTAAGTTATAAGGAAAAACTAATTATTGTTTAGTCTAAATGGATAAATTTTTAAATACATGTAAAATCTTAGATAATCCTACAATGTTAATGAAAGAAATGAGTGTTGCACAAAACTTCATGTTAAATGGTAACATTTTCTGTAAACAAGAAAAAAACTAAAATATCTTCAAATTTAAATTTTACCCTAACACAGATAGTTCTGTTTTTCATTGTTTATTTTCACTGTTAATATGAATAAAGAAAGACTTGAAGGATTTTTTTTTCAATCCACATGCTAGCTCCAAAATTAAAATAGCATATTTAAATGAGAGTTGTTTTAAACCAATTTGACATGAGTGAGATAACAGTTTGGAAAATGTGTCTATGCTCAGTTTTGCTTCTAAATTTTGACTTTTAAACTTATTGTCAGTCTCAGAAAGAAATAAGAAGCAGTGCAGATAATTAAACATTTGCCTTGGGGGAATTATTTGCAGTTAATTAAAACCATACACTTCGGGTGTATACTTGCTTCACTGGTTATTAAATTTGAATCTCATGTTAACTACCCAGGTTTCTCACTTGTCCATCAAATGTTGCTTGTGGCAGGTTGAAGAAAGAAACTGCCTCATAAATCTTCCAAACCATAATGTTTGGTGCTATCTCCAAGTTTTGAGACTCAGGGAGAGGAAGTAAAAGGGGGGGGGAGAGAAAAGGAAACAAAGAAAGAATGATTTATTCTAGCTGATTTTTATTCTTTCAGATTCAGCACTATTAGAAAGAGATACAAATCCAGTCCAGAACCCACTTGTAGGTAACTCAGGTCTAAGTAGGCCTGCCAGCTTCAGTGTTGTCCAGGCCACATGCTGATGAGATTAGTTTAGTAACTTTCAGGTATCTTTGAATTACTTTCCTTTTAGCTATATACAAAATGTCTACTGGATTGTAAACTCTGTGAGGACAGAGTTTTGGTTGTGGTCCCTGATTGTCTCCCCAACATTCAAACCAGTGTCTGACATGGAATTACTCCTTAATAAATACTTATAAACTGAATAAAAGATCTAATTTCTGTATTCTTGCAGACCCATTCACAGGCTTGTTCTGATTCCTTTGTAAAGAGCCTCCAGAGAGGCCTCAACATTCAACATTCTAGCTTTTCAAGAGTCAATCCATCATCACAGAATCCTATTCGGCTTGTCATTTCCTATGTAGTATATGTAATAACAGAAAAGATGAGTGTATGCTGATCCACATTTAAAAGTGCTATGTGAGGGAGAGGATGACATTACACAGAGCAGGTCTGCATTCCTTATTTGCTTTTGTTCAACCGGTGTGGGGACTGGGGAAGATGATCTTAATTACCTCTGGACTTCCAACATGCTGTATCTGACTTTTTGAAGGACTCAAGGCTCCCATATGTGAACAGTACTGGAAACATTAAGAACATGAAAATTAGATATCCCTTTAATCTTCTCTATTTTGCCTTCCTTTCATATCCTTTGCCACAATTCTAAGAATTTCACTGACACATAAAGCCTGCTTTCTATTTTCTTCTCTGCTGCAAAGTGATGCCATAACTACATTCTCTACCTTTGTAAGCTTTGTGCAAATATCTTAGATGATACTTTCAGAAAAGCTTATTTATTGATGAAAATACTTAAGTGAGTTTTAATGCTTTTGTTTTTAAATAATCAATTCTTCTCCCCTAAACTTAAATCTATTATGTTAGTGATAGAAGCTGCTCCTTTGTCTCAGTTTAAAAAAATGCTGATTAAAGGTTTTGCTTGCATTTTGTCAGATTCTGCAAAGGATGACAATATTATAAAAGACAATGAAGTAACAGAACATTCTATATGTGAGCAAGACCATCCCAAGGGTAAGTTGTGAGATCCTTTTTCAGTGTTGATTTTTTCCTACTGAAAAATATTACATAAAAAAAAATTTGAGTTTTTCTGTAAAAAACGTAATTCTAATAATATTCTGTTAGTGCTGCATGCCAGCTTATTGGTAGCTGACATCTTGAGATGGGATTTTTTTTTTCTCTCCACAATCCTCATCACTCATCATTTTAGTATCAGGGTAGCTTCATTTATTTTTCTTATTGTTACCTGCCTAGATTCCATAAAGCACTGGGTTTGTAACTATAGAAATAAATATATGAAAAGAATGAGAGTAAGTGTGAGACATATGGAGAATAAACCCAGGAGATTAGAACCATATATCCTTAGAATACCAAGAAGGGAGAATAGAGCAAACAGAAATGAACAATTATTAGAAAAATAACAGGAAGAAAGTTTTCCTAATGCAAACCAGTTTCTGTGCTCAAAACATGAGAGTATGCACTGTATTTATAGGCAAAGATAATGAAAACTCAAACAAGAATAGACAATAGCCTTGTGGAATTTCACAAAATCAATGACAAAGAAAGGCTTTTAAAGAATAAAAGAAAGTCAAAATCAGGTTGTAAACTGTATCACCAGAATTAGATTAGCCTTAGCCTTCTTCCACAACCCTGAATGCAAGGAGAAAATTGAGCAACATCTCCAGAGCTGTAAAGGACATCCTTTCTATATTTAGTAAAGTTATAATTCATGAACAAAGTCAAGAGTAATATTTTCTAAGAAATACAAATATTAAGAAAATATGCTGCCCAGGTATCCTTTCTGAATAAACTAACCAATGGCCTGTACAAAACAATAAATACACCAAGGAATGCAAAATTCAATGAGTGAGAAAGGCACAATTGGAAGATACTATATGGTAAAGAATTAATTCAATATATGAAAATATTAAAATAATTATTTCAAAATTAGTATTTATATCTGAACTAAATATAACTGAAGCTTATAGAATATGTTACTTAAAAATGACAAAGATAAAAGAAGAGATTTCTACTTTCAGTAATGGGTGTCAAAGTAATTTAGACCATTTCTCTCACTAAGTATAACTAGACAATCTAGACAACGTTAAATCTATTTATATGATATATTTGATTATATTATGTACAATGCCATTATATTGTTTATTACATGTAATATGCACATGCGAGACAAACATTTTATATATAATCAATTATGTGATACATTATGTAATATATATTTTTGTATGTGCATATACATACATATATAAAGGAAACAGAAAGACTGTGAAGGGCATCAAAGAGCTAAGAAGACAATGAAGTATTATCAGGCAAGGTTCTGGGAGAAGAATGTCCAGATGAGAATCTAAACTGCTTTTATCTTAGAGCACTTGCTGATTCCACAAAAATTGCCTTGAGTCCCATTGCTGAAAAAGGCAAGGGACTCTAATAACTCCTTTGTGTTTTGGGTGAAAAACTCAAAAGACATGACATGTAAACTAGCAAGAATGATCCAGCAGTCGATCTGCTTTCTAAAGCCTGTTGCTTACCTTCAAATCATCCCTATCCCCAAACTGAAGTAAGACCAGCACAAATTACTAGTTCCCTTAGGCACATGATTAAAACACATGCAAAATATTTACTAGAAGAACAAAAGATTATTGTAGGCTTCAAACAATTTTTATAAATAATCATCAAATATAAGATCTAGTACATACATACAAAAAAATTACCAGACAGAAAAATGTGGTAACAAGACAACATGAAACATAAATAAAGTGCAGAGAAGTAAACCCATTTGAGCTGAAAATATTAGTTTATAAACACAAAGTATGAAATAATTATACTGATTATACAATAAAGGAATAGAGATAAGACTGAAAATTTTAGCTGAGAACTGAATATAAGAAATAAAAATGAAAAAAAGAAAATCTAGAATTAAAGGATGCTATCATTGAAATTAACATTTCAATGAACAGATTGATGATTTAACAACATATATGGATTTATGGCCTAACAACATATTAAACACAGGTGAAAGAGAGTTTGTGAACTACGGGTTAGAAGAATATATTCAAAATGAAGACAGTAGAGAAAAAAACACTAAAGAAAGAAAAAAATGGTGATGATATAATGCAAATACAAAGTTTATCACAAATTAAAAGAGAGAGAGAATTGGAGAGGAGCAATATTTGAAGAAAATTTGGGAAAAAAATTAGACCAAATAAATGTCCCCAAAACCTTTTGAACTCTAGTAGAATAAACATAAATCATAATCATTCAATTTAAGAACAAATAATAGGAGCTAACAAATACCAAAATAACAGATAGAAGGAGAACTCTACTCAGTTATTCATTCATTCATAGGACAAAACCAACTAAAATAACCCGAGTAAGGTAAGAAGTATACTGAAAGTGACAAGGTGGTCCTTCTGATTACATTTCATCTCAATGCCTTTGCTGTTTCTTGGCCTAAATTTGCAGTGTTTACAATTTTCACAACAGTGGCAGAAATATTGCCTTCCCATTTTGAATTTTATTGAAAAAGAATATACATGTATAAACATTCAAAAAAGATTTGTATAGTCAATAAATTATAGCAAAATTTAAAAATGAAATAAAAGGTAATCATTTGAAAAAAAAAAGACACTTGTATTGACAGCCAACATTCCAATAGATACAATGGAAATAAGCAGATGATACCACAAAATAGCTGCCAACCAAGAATTATAAACCCAGGGGAGGAAAGCATGTCTCTAGAAACAGGTTAATTAACAATATTTCAGGAAAAAAGGAAGCACAGTTCATCGCCAGAGATTCCTGGTGTTCTGTAAGTATGAAGAAACTAATTGCAAGTAGAAAATCAAAGTCTCATGAAGGAATCAAGAGCAATGATAATTATTGAGTAATTATTGAATAAGTCTAAGCGAACATTGATGGTACAAAATAATTATCATAATAATAATGTCCATGGGAATTAAGATACACATAGCATTAAAATTGTCCACAATAATGGAATTTACTAGAGTAAGATAAATTAGATATATGTGTTCAAGTGTTCTTCCATTGTTGTGGAAGGTAAAAGTACCAATTAATGTTCAAATTTCATAAATGATCCCTGAGTCAGGAAATGAGGTAAGCCCTGTAATTGTTCCACATGACTACCTGGCCATGGTACAAAGGGGAAGAATTCAGGAGAGCCAGGAGACTACTTGAGTTGAGGAAATAGAACTGGGACTCCTGTGAAGTTAATGTAGCTAGAGTTTGTATGGCAAAGAGAAAAGAGAGCTCCACAGAAGGAATGTGTGAGGGATCTAAATAGGGAATTCCTCAGATATTGAAATAAGTACTAGTTGCATTCAAGGAAACTACCCAAAGTTAGGTAAGTAATGCTAAAAGATTTGAGGAGATGATACCCGGAGTTTATGCAGGGCTGGGAGGAGTACCTGTCCTTACAAATCAGACTGAAAACCTTAAAATTCCTAGAGAATTTAGAAGAGTTTTGCTTCAACAGTAGAGCAAACCAAGCAGTAGAATAAATGTTGCTCTTATCCTCATGTAGCTGAAGTACAAGACTTTGAAAGATCAAACTGTTTCTGCATAAGCTAAACTCATCCCTGAAGGAAACTTATAGAGAGAATTCATAGGAATATAAATGTATCTCACACCCCATAAAGTAAAATTGACAAAATTATCAGGCATATCAGAAATATTGGAAGATACTTCTTCATACCTCTTTCATGCTTCTGCTCATCTTGTGAGCAGAGACATTGACTGCTTTTGTTATGACCAACCTTTTCCTGAATATTTCTATAGCAAACTACCTTGGAAGACAGAGAAAGTGTCTTCCCCTGAAGCAAAGATCAGGCTTGCTTATCTGCTTAGAAGAGAGAAGTGTTGTCCCTTCTAGATCAAAGAATAGACATACCTACTGGGCATTATAAAAGATTCAAATTCTTTATGCTTAAGATTCCTTCCTTGGGACACAACCCACTGATGTACAGGTATCAATTACCCAGCCCACTTCATATCACTGGAACTGTAGCTCAAGGAATGGTAAAAATTCTGTGGTTAGTGCTATTGATAATAAACTGTTCCTCATTTTTGATCCAGGAAGCCTATGTGTTTTGTCAACATCCATGGATTTGTGGCTAGCTAACTTGTTAATTTGCAAGCAGTGAAAAATCTCAGATCCTTTCATAGTTCTTGACAGGATGCAGGAAAATATGACTCAAAGAAGAAGAAAAGTCAATTCATAGAAATCAATCCAGAAATGGTACAGATGACATAATATGAAAGAACTTGTTGAAAGTTATCTCCAAGAAGAAGCTAAATAAAGCATTGATCATGTTAATTTAAGAATGGAAGAAACGAAAAGACCCAACTTGAGTTTCTAGAGATGAAAAACACAGTGCCTTGGATGAAAATTATACTAATGAAAGTAATAGCAGATTAGATACTGCAGAAGAAAAGACTGATGAATTGAATATGTAGCAACAGAAACTATCCCAATTAAAGTACAGAGAAAATAAATGACTGAAGAAAATGAAAAGAACATGGATGAGCTATAAAACAGCTTGAAGGGTAATTCTAATTATAATATACATGAGTTGGAATCTCAGGAGGTGAGTGTGAGAGGAAGAGTCAGAAAATATATTTTGAAGTAAAAATAGCTAATTTTTTTCAATTATTCAATGAAACTATGAATCCACATATCCAAGAATTTCTCTGCCCCTCAGGTACATAAAAATAATATCATTCCCAAGCACATCATGAGGAACTCAATCAACACCAGAAATTAAAAGAAAAATCTGAAAGCCAATCAGAAAAAAAACAGAAGTTACATACACAGGAAGAGAGCTGAAGATGAGCAGAAGTCTCATTTGGAAACTGCAAACTACAATTACATGCAAAAGCATGGATGACTCTCTTACAAAGTGCTGTTATATGAAAGAAAGTAAAGAAGCATGTATTGATGCTCTCAACATATGATAAGGCTGCTTCCTGATAAGTCAATCATAAGTTTATGATATCAGAAGTCGAAAATGTATTTAATACAGCTAACTTGCCAAATATTATAATTTATCTTAGGTTACCTGAATTGCGTAAAGGATACTTACATAGTCTACAGTTAAGCAAAACCATGTATCACAAAGCTTATTTTATAATAAAATGTTGAATGTCTCAAGTAATTTATTAAAAAGTGTACTGAAAGTAAAATACAGAACATTTATACAGGCAAGCTTTCAAGCCATCATAAAGTCAAAAAATCTTAAGTCAAACCATTGTGAGATGGGGACCATCTACATATTGCACAGTTTCATTTAGATCAAGTTCAAAAAGCAGGAAAATAGAATTAATATATAGAAAAACATGTTTGGGTGGTAAAATAATAAAATTTAGGTAGTAATTATTCTGATAGTCAGTGTGTTGCTTAAACCTCAGTGGTCGGGAAGGATGTACTGACAGATGCGGCATAGGGACTTCTATAGGCTGCATAGTGGTTATAAATATATAGGATTTTTGTGTTTATTTTTGGTTATTTAATTTTGTGTACTTTCTTACATGTGTGTTGCATTTATAAAATGGTTAAGAGAGGAAGGAGTAAAGGGATGAAGTAAGAAAGGGAAGGAAGAGAAGAGGAAAGAAAAGAATTGATAATGGCAGGGGCCACAAAGCAAAATTTATAGCTGGGAACAGGAAGAGTTGCACATAAAGCTGACTTCCACAACAGCAACTCCAACATTAAAAATCAGAATTCTAGCAATAAAATTAGCTTTAAGAATATCCTTTAAAAATTGGTAGCCAGGTATAGGGGACACACCTGTAAACCCAGCACTTGGGAAGCCAAGGAAAGAGGATTGGGAGTTCAAGGCCAGCTTGAGCAGTGAAACTCTGACTCAAAGAAACAATGAATGAATGAATTTAAATTTGTATGATAATCCCAATAGAATTAAATTACAATAGAACTAAAAGAAGATACATTGCTTTCTAAAATTCCCCACAAACTCATATTGAACATGAAAGTATATTCAGTAATGCAAATAATAATAAAATATAGCTAGTGGTATAACAAAAGCTTAATGGATTAAATAAGGTGACAGAAATACAAGCAAATAGTTATGGCAGTAAGTATAATTGGGTTACTTTATCAAGCTTAAGAGCCACTCAGTTCAAGTTAAATTCAATAAAATAAATTATAAAGGGATAAAGTTAAACTTTAAAGGGATAAAGTTAGAAAAAAAGTCTACTTGGGGAATCAACAACAAGAGAATATGAAAAACAACATTGGAATTTATCCAGTTAGAATTCCATTCAAAAGTCTCAGGTGAGAAAGGGTTGGTCATTTTATTTTCATGAAAATTTAAATCCCTCATTAAATATAACAGTGATGGATCTTTATGTGTCAGATAGTGTGGCAAGATATAATACAAGTAAAAACCTATTGAAAATGCAATGGAGAATTCACAGATATAATATTATCAGCAATGATAGAGTGAATAGACTAAAAATGACACAGAAGGTTTAAAAACTATGATATACAGTATAGTCATGCTGTAGGAATAGACAGGCTGATCAATGAAACAGACTAAAGAGTTTAGAAATAGACTCAGGTAGATGTGGGATTTCAGTAGATACTCTGTCTGACATTCCAAAGACAGATGACACAATAAATGGTATTAAGACAACTTGTTGGCCATTTGGAAAAATAAGCTGATCCCAACCTTCCACTAACATAAAATCCAATAAGAACAAAGGTGAAATGTAAAATAATGAAACTGTAAAATATTAGAGTAAAATAACCAATGGTTATTATTTAGCACTTAAAAGAAATGAATAGCAGCCATGAGAAAATTTAAATGCTTATTACTAAGTGAAAGAAGATAAGCTGCAAAGGCTAAAAACCATACAATTCCAGTTACATGACTTTCTGGAAAAAACAAAACTGTTGAGATAGTAAATAAGACCAGTGTTTCTAGGAGTTGGGGAGGAAAGAGAAATGAATAGAAGCACAGAGGACTTTTGGGGTAGTGAAACTATTCTATATGATACTATAATGGTGGACACATATCATTACACATTTGTCCGAATTCATAGAATGAAGAGTGATCCCTAATGTAAGAGATGTCAATGTAGGTTCATCAGTTGTAGCAAATGTACCACTCTCGTGGTGAAATTGACAATAAGGAAGACTGTGTGCTTCCATTGGAGGTATGTGGTGTATCTCTGTACCTTCCTTTTGATTTTGTTATGAACATAAAGCTTCTCTAACAAATAGTGCTAACAAAAAAATCTTTGATTATTATGCACACATGATTGGAAAGTTACATATATTCAAACATAAAGACATGTATGACTGTATCTGTAAGGTATACATGCATGTGTCAATATATGCCATAAAATAAGAAACTGCTAAATCTGAATATATATATTTTGACATGATAAATAAAGGCTATGATCAAATTCTAAAGAATATTTCTAGGAAAAACATTTAATGACAAATAGTTAATTTACTTATTTGGAAAAAATACTTCATATATCAATAAGAAAGAAAAAGCAACCCAAGAGGAAAATGAACAAAGGACTCATTACTCAATTATAATTCACAAAAAGAAGAAACGCAATAATTATAAATTTTAAACTATCCATATCTCTTTATTATTTAAAGAAATGCAAATAAAACAAGAATGCAATATCTTCTCTTTTAAAATAATTTTAAATATGCAAAAATTGGTGAGAATAGGGTTTGCAAACACACTCACTATTGTTTAGAGACTAAAGGACATAATTTCCTCACCAACAATTTTGGCAAAGTCTATAAAAATATATGTAGATATTTATTCAAAAAATATTCATTATACATTGTATTTAATGCCACACACAACAAAAAAAATTAGAAGCATCCAAAAGTTTTCCTCTAGCATGGAATATGATATATCTTTTCAAAATAAGATTCTTAAAGAAATTATAATGATGGTCAATGATGCTTATAAAAATACAAAATAAAAAAAGCAGAAACCAAAGTATAATTCATCTGAAAAAATATATTACATACTACATATATGTATGCATATGTGTATACATATACACAGACACATACCCACAGAAATTAGCATGCATGTACATGTGAATGCATATATACACATATATATACAAACACAATATATACAAGAGAAAGATGGTAATTCACAATATTAAAAGTGACCATCCCTTACTTTAAAAATTATCCATAAGTCAATGTAGCCATAAGAAAAATGCATTTCATTTGAAACTACAAGAAAAAATTTTTAAATAATTTTCATCAGAAAATTTTTATTGACGCTAGGAGAAAACCAAGAATGTCTAAGAAATAATCAAATTCATGCTAATCTAGGTTTAGCTTTTGCTTCTAATCTGGTATATTTTTAGACATTGAAAAGCAAAAATTTTAATATTAGCAGCAAATTTCAAATATAACAAAGAACACAATTTCCATTATCTCTTTAAGACAAGCATCAATGAAACAGTCTTTGTTCTTAGAAAAATCTGGGCATCTAATAAACCGCAAACAATAAAGCTTTATTGCTGTTGCTTTTGTTCAAAAATAGTCCATTTACCAAGTGAGTTTAGGTTTAGCCCCTAGAAATACTTAATTCCAGACTGATGTCCCCAGAACAATTTTTATGCAAATTCATTAAATCTAAAGCCTTAGCTTGAGCCAAACTTAATTACTGGGGCTTCAAGAAACAATCACGTGATCTATTGCTAAAGAAAAGTGAATGGATTTTTGGATTATCTGTTCTAATGGTCCCTCCCATTAGTATGGATGATTGAGTACACTCTGAAAAATATATACATAAAATGTGGAATCCTTTGTGTTCTTTTGTTTCCTCTGCCAGGAGGGATTAGGTCAGAGGACTATTAGGGGAATTCAAGTAGAGAGGCAAACACAAAGCTTGCCCCATGGGGCCAAGAAAACAAGAAGGAATGAGGAATGTCTGAGTGGTGGAGGGAGAGCAGATGGGCTGGAGAGGCCTGAGTCATCTCCTGATCACACAGGGTGGGCCAGAGGCCGGGCATGGAGTTCACAAACACTTTGCCTTTAATATACCAAATAGTGGCTTGGCTCAGGAAAGGGAAAACACAATCATTCTTAAATTTCAAAGCATGGCACTTCATTTCTTCCTTGATTTTTATTAACTTCATTTTACAAAAATGGGAAAGAAGAAAATAATGTATCTCTATTTCAAGAAATGGTTGCCTAAACTTTTGCAGCACACAGACAAAATAGATCAGGCATAGAGACAAGTGAAGAAGGCAGGGAAGAGAAATATTCCAGAAAAGCTTTGACATGGCCTTTCATCTTCAAAGTGAAATGTCAGGCCTTACAGTGACTGAAACTCTGGTATTCATCAGGTTGATGGATAAGGTGGGACAGCAACCCCACCTTAGCAGCAGTGCCCCAGGCCTTGTTGAACTCTGTGATCTTCCCACCACTGATTGAATGCTTCAGAAAAATTATCAAATGTGGCACCAGGAGATACAGACATGAAGACTGGATGCTTCTACTCCCTGAATGACCCATTCTTGCTCTTCATTGTACATACAAATCTGTGTCACACATAATGAATTAAAAGTTCCAACAATGACTGAATGTGTGATGCTCACTCCCTGTATTAGTACTGATAAAGAAAGGTTCACTCAACTAACAGTAAAGTTTCCTTCTAAAAATTATCGACCCATTGGATTGTAAATTTTACCAGGATATAGAGGAACCTAATTATCTAGTGTCACAGATTTTTTGCCCCCATAAATGATGAAACTGTGGTCCAAATAGGTTGTGAATTGCACAAAACATCTCGTCATCATCACTCCCATACCAGAATTCTTTGTAGCAATACAATGTAAGGATTGTCAAGTAGTGTAAGGTACTTATTTTGTTATTAAATGATGAGGAGAAAGTAAGATATAGTCCTTAATGGCTATTTACAGACTTTTATTAGTAATATGATAGAGAGCCAGTTAAAAAGACACATATTGATGACACCTTATTAGTAGGTCCTGGGAAAGACAATATGAAGAAAACCAAACTTCAGTTTACACAATATTAATGTTCTAATAAGAGACAGAAACACAGGCATAACCATATTAAAGTGTGAAAAGGAGAATAATAAATAGATATATGAGCAAAGAACTCAGTAAACAAAGACACAAAAAAGATCAATCCTGCCTAGTGTTTTAGAGAGTGCTACACATACACACCAAAATTGATTGCTTCTCTTTGAAAGTTGAGGAGAATTTTACTATGTAGAAAAGGACAAAGAAAAAGAATACCAAAAAACCAAAATGAGTATTGTAGCCATTGGCAACACACGTTAAATGAGTATAAAAACAAGAAGCAATGGTGAGTTGGTCAGCACATAAAGACCACAGGGAATGTTGACCCTAAGACAAAAAATGGAGAGACATTCAAGAAGAAAAGAGTTACTCACCAGTTAGATTTTTCAAGTATTTTCTAGAGTTCAAATAGAATAGGACTGAGAAATAGTAATTGGATTTGGATATATACACACACACACTCATACATCCTCACACTCACATACACACACACACACACTTTCACACACACATTCATGCTCACACACTTTGCCAGGAATTTTTCTTCTATTATATCACTGAGCGCATTTCACCTTATCTTTACATTTTTCTGATCACAATTATTAAAGTATAGGATGTATAAGTTATAAAATATAAAATTCATATTAGAAAAATAAAAACTGCAAATTAAAATCTCACCTACCATTCAAGGTAATCAATGTTAACATTTGAGATACAACCTCCCAGTTTCTCCCCCACTCATATAAATATGTGGAAGGACATGTGTATAGTTAAAATACTAAATCATATTCTCCCCTGTTCATTTTTCATATTTACTGATGTGTTTTCTGTCCTCTGTACCCATTATCATTTCATGCTTTTTTACTCACTACCTTTTCTTTCTTAGTGTACAATCACCATAGAGTTTGTTATCTAGAGCATTACTTTATTTACTGTCATTGTGTTTTTAGGTTTATAGCTTTTTCTTATTGTCTTGATTTCCTAATCATTAAACCATCTTTTAATTTCCTCATTCATCAATACTTATATTCCATTGCTTTTAGTTTTTCTGAATATATCATTTAAGAGTATTTTTCCCTTATTTTAATCCCCTTATATTTCAGTTTTTAAATGCAGTTTTTGTTTAGATAAGTGGAACTAGCAATTCAGATAAAAATGTTGCCAGAAGACAGACTGAAAGCATGTTTTTTTCTTATTCTGTGATTCATAGCTGACTCTTACCACCCAGCCATTCTTGTGTCTACCTGGCATTTATGTAGCAAAGACCTGGGATTCAACACCCAGGTTGTTGAAAAAATGGCTCCATTTTTTATCAGAAATGAGGGGGACTGTCCTCTCATCTCATTTCTTGGGATTGATTTTTATAAATATGAATTTAAAATTTTACATTTACCTTTAATAAATTTCATCTTGCTTCAATTAGTTTATTGGATATTCCAGCCTTGAGTTTGTTGTTCAATGTATTATTGATACCTCTCAGTTTCCCAGCATCTAAAACTCCACTAGAAGTAAATGGTTTCAAAACATTGTAATTCTGTTTCACAGCTTCCTAAAAAAGAACTTTTTCTACTTTGAATATGTATGTTCTTTCAGTAACATGCATTTTGAGGACAAGCCCTCATGTGTCTTGTTGAGCACTTCCTCCTGGTGCCTGACGTAGCCACCTTGCAGAGGTGCTGCATCCACTGCAGAATGAATGGCTTTAGTGTGGTCATCATCTCTGTAGATCCCACCAAAAGGTGAAAGGGCAGAAACTGCTTTGTGAGAAGAGACTTTGCATTTCTGGCTGCTGCTTATTTCAGAAGTTTATGACCTGTAGTAATATGATGTTATCTAAAGAACAAAAAAACAAATGGAATTCTTATACATTTCTGGTAGAAGTATAAAATGGAACAAAATCCTTAGAACACTGTTTTTAGGTCTAGTAAAGTTAAAAAATTCATTCCCAATTGTGTAGCAATTTCTGGGTTTATACCCAAATTATATGACAAACATGTCCACAAAAGACATGTACAAAAATGTTTTTAGCAGTATTCATAATATCCCCAAACTGAAAACAATACAATTTCATATGATATAGTGTCTTCAGTCAGTGGAATAGTATCATCAAATGAAAAATAATAAACAATTGATACACTCAGACACTGGGGTTAATCTCACAGACAATAGGTACTAAAAAAGTAACACACAAAGAATATATGTTTTGCAGAGACAAAACTTTCCTGTTAGGGGGCATTAACGGAAGGTGCTAGATCACATATGAAGATATTTGTGTGTACACATATAAAAATCCACTAGCTATTCACTTATAATTTGTGTGTTTTCCCACATGCATCTAAAACTTAAAATGCAAAATTTATGGTGTCTCATGCCTTGGGAAGCACAGATAGGACAATCATGGGTCAAGGCTAGCTGGAGAAAAGCGTGAGACCCTGTCTGTAAAACAAACAGGGCTGGTGTATAGTGCATGTGGTAGATTGCTTTCAATAGCCAGCAGGAGACCTTGAGTTCAATCCCCCCTACCCCCCAAAAAAACAGAAAAGTGGTATTTGTAGTGGCATAGACCTAGTGATGAATTTTGAAAGCAAGAAAGAGGATCACACTACTAACTTTGCAATGCTAATATGATGATTAGACATGACAGAGGTGAAGTGTCTAGCAAAGTCCAGCATTTTTAATGGAATCAATGATTCTCACAGGAACACTTATATTCTATAGACAAGTGGTTCTCAAGTTTTAGCATATATACAAATCAAATAAAGACTCCTTTTAAATGTAGGGTCCGATTCTACAATCTGGAATGAGGCCTGAAATTCTCCATTTTTTTTCTTTCTTTTATTATGTTGTTTTTACAGTTACTTACATATGTATACATTGTTAGGGTCACCTCCCCTCTGCCCCTTCCAGGCAAAACCTAACCTGTCCTCTTGTTCTCCGATTTTGTTGAACAGAAAACAGGAGATAACAAGAAAGACAGAGTTTTTGCTAGTTTGAGATAAAGATAGCTAACAGAGAGATTCCTAGTGTTGTTTCCATGCACTTGTATTACAACCCCCATTGGTTCATCTCTGCAAGACCTCTTCACTACTTCCTGGTCGCCTTCCCATAGTGGCCTCTGCCAGTTTAAGATTACTTTATTCACTCCTCTACTGTGGGCACATCAACTACATTCAAGTTTTAGGTTTCCTTCCCTTTCCTTTTTTCCCCTCGTATGCGTTCTCCCCTTAGTGTGTGACCCATGTCCAATAATATTATTGCACTTGTTTGGTGTCTATAATCCGCATAGGAAGGAGAACAAGCAGTTTTTGGCCTTCTGAGTCTAACTTCGCTTAAGATGATGTTCTTCAGTTCCATCCTTTTACTTGTGAATGATAAAATTTCATTCTTCTTTGTGGCTGAGTAAAATTCCATTGCGTATAAAAACCAATCTTGGCTGTTTCCATAGCTTGACTACTATAAACAGTGCTGCAATAAACATGGGTGTGCAGGTGCCTTTGTAATAACCTGAGTCTCATTCCTTTGGGTATATTCCTAGGAGTGGGATTGCTGGAACATATGGCAGATCTATGTTTTGTTTTTTAAGAAGCCTCCATATTGTTTTCCAAAGTGGTTATACTAGCTTACATTCCCACCAGCAGTGTATGAAGGTTCCTTTTTCCCTGCATCCTCACCAACACTTGTTGTTGATGTTCTTGGTATCTATTCTAACAGGAATGAGGTAGAATCTTAGTGTGGTTTTGATTTGCATTTCCTTTATGGCCAGGGATCGTGAGCATTTTTTCATGTGGTTTTTTTTTTTTTGGCCATTTGGACTTCTTCCTTTGAAAAAGTTCTGTTTAGTTCAGTTGCCCACTTCTTTATTGGTTCATTAATTTTGGGGGAGTTTCGGTTTTTGAGCTCCCTGTATACTCTGGTTATCAGTCCTTTGTCTAATGTATAGCTAGCCAATATTTTTTCCCACTCTGTGTGGTCTCTTCAATTTAGAGACCATTTCTTTTGTTGTTCAGAAGCCTTTTAATTTCATGTAGTCCCATTTGTCCATCCTTTCTCTTAGTTGCTGAGCTGCTGGAGTTCTACTGAGGAAGTCCTTGCCTATACCTATTGCTTCCAGGGTATTCCCTGATCTTTTGTGTAATAACTTCAAGATTTCTGTTCTGATATTAAAGTCCTTAATCTACTTTGAGTTGATACTAGTACAGGGTGACAGGAAGGGATCTAGTTTCAGTTTTCTGCAGGTAGATAACCACTTTTCCCAACAACATTTGTTGAAGAGATTGTCTTTTCTCCATCATGTGTTTTTGATGCCTTTGTCAAAATTAAGGTGGACATAGCTGTGGATTCTTATCTGGGTCCTCTGTTCTGTGCTGCTGGTCTTCATATTGTTTTTGTGCCAGTACCATGCTGTTTTTATTGCTATGACTCTGTAGTATAGTTTGATGTCAGGTATTGTGATACCTCCAGCATTGCTCTTTTTGTTCCATATTACCTTGGCTATTTGCAGTCTTTTGTGTTTCAAATGAATTTTAGGGTAGATTCTTCAATTTCTGTGATGAATGTCTTTGGGATTTTGATGATAATTGCATTGAACGTGTAGATTGCTTTTGGTAGAATAGCCATTTTTACTATGTTGATTCTGCAGTCCATGAGCATAGATCTTTCCACCTTCTGTAGTCTTCCTTGATCTCTTTCTTCAGTGGTTTGTAGTTCTCCTTGTACATGCTTTGTTAAGTTTATTCCCAGGTATTTGATTTTTTTTTTTGAGGCTATTATAAATGGAATTGTTTTCCTATATTCTTTCTCAATTTGTTCATTGTTGATTTATAGAAAGGCTACTGATTTTTGTAAGTTGATTTTGTATTCTGCTACATTGCTGAAGCTGTTTATAGTGTCTAGGAGGTTTGGGGTGGAGCTTTTTTGTTTTTTGTTTTTTGAGGTTTAGGATAATGTCATCTGCAAACATAGATACTTTGACTATTCCTTTACTGATTTCCATTCCTTTTATTTCTTCTTCTTGCTTTATTGCTCTGGCTAGGAATTCTAGGACTATGTTGAATAGGAATCGGGAGAGTGGGCATACT
The DNA here is from genome assembly GCF_047511655.1 of Castor canadensis. Taxonomy (NCBI): domain Eukaryota; kingdom Metazoa; phylum Chordata; class Mammalia; order Rodentia; family Castoridae; genus Castor; species Castor canadensis. The sequence continues at coordinate 141,100,373 of NC_133390.1, read as the reverse complement.
TGTCTCATTCCTGACTTTTGGGGAAATGGTTTCAGTTTTTCACCATTAGGTATGGTGTTGGCTATAGGTTTGCCATATACAGCCTTTATGATATTGAAGTACATTCCTTCTATTCCTAGTTTTCTTAGAGCTTTTATCATGAAGTGGTGTTGAATCTTATCAAAGGCTTTTCCTGCATCTATTTAGATGATCAAGTGGTTTTTCTCTTTGCTTCTATTAATGTGCTGTATTACATTTATAGATTTGCATATGTTGAATCACCCCTGCATCCCTGGGATGAAGCCGACTTGGTCTTGGTGAATTATCTTTCTGATATGTTGTGGGATTCAGTTTGCCATTATTTTATTGAGAATTTTTACATTGATGTTCAATAAGGAGATTGACCTGTAGTTCTCCTTTTTGGATGTGTCCTTGTCCAGTTTTGGGATAAGTATAATGCTGGCTTTGCATTTTTAAACCTTCTATGTAATTGTAGTGTTGCTTGTGTTGCTTGTCCATGGACCATAATTTGAGTAGCAATGGGAGTGAAAGAATGGGGTTTTGTCAGAGGGAGGTCTTGCTCAAATGCATGTCTTAAAAAGAACTTTCTGCTAGCAATCCTGCTAAATAAATCACAAGAGAAGAAAATGAAATATCCAAGAGACAGATGATATACCCTGAATGAGGAAAGGGGATGGAAAGTAGGAAAAGAGAAACACAATCATCAATACTTGGGATTTCATTGAACTTTGGGAATAATGAAAGTCATCAAAGACAGTGTAAGGTTTCCCACTTCAGCTATCACATAGATGAATATACATTAGTTTTAATTATTTTTTCAGATTCTTTTAAGAATCTGAAAAATTAAGTTCAGTAGAAGTGGTTGCCATAAAAAAAAATATTTCTTTCCAACTGGATCACACTAGCAGAGAATGAATCAAGGGGTGAGTGGTTTAAGAAGAGTCAAATCAAAGAGGAAGATATAGGATTGGAGGGATAAGTCAGCATTCCTGCAGTATTGAATAAGCCCAGATTTCTCAGTGTCTTTCAACAGAAAAAGTCTGTTGTGTTTATGCCTGACTCTGCTTGTCTCAGCGCCGCATTTTCATTCCAGGATATGGGCAAAAGGAACGTGTTCTGTAGGAGTAAGTAAGCTATAGGAAGTGTCCAGTGGACTTAAGTTCTGTAGGAGTAAGAAAGCTATAGGAAGTGTCCAGTGGCCTCTTTCTTTTTTTTTTTTTTCCTTTTATTTATATGTGCATACAATGTCTGGGTCATTTCTACCCCCTTCTCCCCACCCCCTCCTTAACCTCCCCAACCTGTTCCCCTCCCCTTCTATCCCCTCGCTACCAGGCAGAAACTATTTTGCCCTTATCTCTAATTTTGTTGAAGAGAGAGTATAAGCAATAATAGGAAGGAACAAGGGGTTTTGCTAGTTGAGATAAAGACAGCTATACAGGGAGTTGACTGGCATTGCTTTTACAGGCCACTTTTTAAATCAAGTTACATGAACAGGCCTGGCATCAATGGGGTGGGAATATACACTTTTCCATAGGGGCCACTATAGGTCACATGGTCACAAATAGAGGAAAGTAATCCTCTTACTGAAAGAAGTAGGGACAAGTTGAAACAATAATGCTGCCTACCACAGAGGTGTGCCCAGGTGAAAAGTAAGATCCTCTGCATCTCTTCTCTGCCTGTCACCAAGCCTTGCTCCAGCTTTTGTTTTTTTTTTTTTAATTCAGCAGCTAAATATTCTCAGCACAAAAATCTTTCATTAGCATGAGGTAAAATGGACAGGTTTCAATTTCTGCCCTTAATGAGCACTTAAATGTTCAAAACTCTACAGGGGAGGCTAAAGGAAGGAAGCCAGGGGTTGTAGAAGGAAAGCCATTACTACATAATCAGCCTCAAAGTAATCAAAAGTTGGCTGAGTTCTCTCCTATCTTTTCTGTATCCAGTCAGTTTTTTCAGAAAATGGTTAGGTTGTTGTGCCATCCTATCCCTGTGTGCTCACATTAACAACTTTTTAAATTCTCTGTTGATGAAAGAATGAAAGTACAAATAGTATTTTAAATGTTTTTGGAATCCTCCATATGGAAAAATCTGCCTCTTAAAAGCTAATTATAGTTAACCCATACAGTCTAGAAATGGTTTTAAAATTTCAAAACTTCCAGGTTGTGACTATCTATATTCAGGACATTGATAAGCTGTATACTAATTATACCAATCAAAAAAGAGAAATTTTTGTCCCAGTTACTTGGATACTTTTCAGGAAGTAATTGATATAAATTTGATGATTTGAAAAATGATTTTGTTGTCCTCAACTTCAGTTCAAAACTGCTCTGTAGCTCGCCATGCCTGGTTAAAGCATGATTTTTTGAAGGTTTTGTTGTCTCAAACCAGGGAGAAAACCATGATCACATATATCACATTTCTTTTATTTTTCAATCACTATTCTTAACAGGACAAGAAAACGATTCAACAAAGAATGAAACAAAAATTGAGACAGAGTCTCAGAGCTCATATATGGATACAGAAGGTACTGAAAGCAGAATATGTTGTTATCAGAAAATGCAAAGAAGTTGTGAACCGTGGCTTCTCTATATAGAGTGTGTGTGAGTGGCTGCATGTGTGTTGGGCAATGATTACTGGAGGATAGCTAGTGTTCTGCTTTGTGTGCCTCTTGAAACTTGGAGGGATAAAAAGGAACTTAACTTTCTGTGCTGTAGGCACTGTGTTTTCTCAGTGATTCCTACTTAAACATCCTTGAGTATCCTTCTGTCTCATTCTATTTAGAGCTTTCATCAAACCCAGAAGATGCCACAATTGTGGAACAACCAGAAGTGATTCCACTGATAGATGACCAAGAAGAAAAGGAAGGTGGAAAAGGTAGGACTGCTCTTAAATTAACCTGTCAAGAATAGCGAGGTTCCTTGGATTCCTGCCTAGAATTCAACTACCAGCATTATCCTCACACAACTGCAGTCTGTAAAGGGGTGGAAATGAACATGTCTTTAAGTATGAACCTACTTTTGAAACTATAATAAAACCTAGAAGTAGCAAAAGATATTACTTGTAACACTTTCTCTCCTTCTAAAAAGAATGTAGATGTTTCTGTTATTCATTCGGATTTGATGTAAAATTTTAAACTATAGAGTTGAAACATTCTATAAGAAATTAAAATTATGCACTAGAGGGATGAAAGGCCTAGAAAATCTGAAATGGCTTTAAAATGAATAGATTTACCCTTCTGTATTGGTTTTATTCTGTTCTCCTTTGAGTGATAGTAGTTAAAAAGCAATTTATATAAAAAATGTTTGTCATAGTAACCTCCTAACTTTGCTAATATTAGGATACAGTGATGTTGAGTACTGTCGAAAAATATAAGTGAGATCATAATTATTTCTGAAGACATAAAAGGAATGAACATTTTGCAAATATTGAACTATGGGGGGAGGTAAGAAGCCAATATATGGAAGTAAAGATAGACATTTTTATTTAAAAACTTTAAAAAAAAAAACTATTATCAAAGAAGTTTAGTATTTATTGGAGAGCTTGAAAAATCCAATTTTCAAATATAAAACAACCTCTTTAGAAAAGCTCATGAAATAATTTATCTTTTATACTTTATTATAAATCATGGTACTCTTAAATAAATAGGTATTTGCAAAGCAATTTCAGGGTAATAACTTGATAGACCTTGTTTATAGAATACTATGTTCAATTCTGTTTCCAAATTAAAATGCAGACATGATCTCAATTGTAAAATTAGGTCAATTGCAACTACAGCTTCCAAATTATGAATACTTCTTGGCAGAGGCGTTGACACAGTTTAATTGCTAAACTATGCTAGTGATTTTGACACTTTTTAAATTTTTCCACTGCATTTATGTAAGCATATTATTCTTCCATGTCTATATCTCTACTAACTTTTTCTGTGTTGCAAATCCTAGTTCACCCTCATGAAATCTGTTTTTGGCAAGTCAAATGAATAGCATACTTGGAGTATTTTATGTCTGACAGTGACAATAGAGAAATGATCCAGACTTTACTCAGATTCAGATGCATGATATTTCTCCCTTCGATTCTAAAATGAAAAGCACACAATGCATTCCCACATGCTTCATTTTTGTATTGCAGAATATATTTGCTTTGTATATTGTGCCTGAAGAAATGCAAATGAATCAAAACACCAAACAACTGGAACATTTTCTTCTTTTTAACTTGACTTATAAAGGAAATGCTTACATTCAACACAGACTTGCCTCATATAGAACATTTTCTAATCACTGAAGAGTTAATATTTCCTTTACCTTTCTTCCTTGTAGGGGTGCCAGTCTTCTGCAAATGGTGGAATGGCACATGACAAAGCATCAAGGTCAAATTCTGTTACACGCTTGTCACAACTTTGAACTTGAATTTATTTAAACTTGACTTTTCACTTAAGGGTGCAGTACCAATGAGCTTGAATTAACCACGTTTTCCCTTCCTGTCTTTATCATACTTACTTTGTCCCTGTTTTGAATATTTCTGGTGTTTAAATTTAAAAAAAATTTTAAGTGCATCACCTCTGCCATCTTATTCTTAGCATCAAAGTAGGAATTAAGAGCAAATTTAGCTCGTGTTTCTGGAGGTAAAAGATCATGGACATGAATCAATTGGTGATCTTCTTGCTGAAATAGTCCTGAGGTAGTGCAGGATTGAAAAGAGAAGGAATTCTTGCTAACTCAGTCCCAGCCTGCTGGTCTCCTTGCTGTTTCTCACCTACCCCTGGTCTGCTTTGATCTCAGAGCCCTTGTTCTAGCTGATCCCTCTGCCTGGAATACTTCTCCCATAAATGTCCTCTTGATTAACTTTTTCCCCGCAGCAAATACAGAAGACCCTCCATATCCATGGACTCCACATCTATGGATTCAACCACTGTGGATCCAAATATTCTGGGGAAAAATTGTGTCCGTACTAAACATGCACAGGTTTTTCTATTCTTGTCATTATTCCCTGGCTAAGACAGAAAAACCATGTATGTAACATTTACTTTTATTGGGTATTATAAGTAATCCAGACATGATTTAAAAAAGAGGATTTATTGGTTAGATGCAAATACTATATAAGAGACTGGCCATCCTTGGATTTGTTATTTGAAGGGTTCCTGGAGCCAATCCAGGCCATCCCATCAACCCTGAGAAGACAACTACATTTACTCACATCTCATTTTCCCAGAAAGGTCTTACCTCACATTAATCCCCTTTTTCCCCTACTCCCTGTATGCTCCACCTCCCCATTCCCCACACCCCATTTGATTTCTTCATTTCTTTCAGAACTTTCATCGGCACTTATCATAGTAAATATTTATCCATTTATATTTTTACTGTCTTTTGTCTCCCCCCCCATTTTCATTAGATTATAAATTTCATTAGGGAAGAAGTTTTGTCTATTTTGTTCATTAAACAGTGCTAGGCACATAAGTAAACACATATTAAAAGAAAAAAAAAGAAAAGAGAAGGGATTGTGTGTGTGTGTCTGTGTGTCTGTGTGTCTGGTCTCTCTCCCTTTACTTATAAAGCCAACCACATTCAACCATGGGGCTCCATCCTAAAGACTTTATCTAATCTTAATCACATCTTAAAGGCTCCACCTCTAAAGTCCATGGTCAAATTAAGTTTCCATCTATATAGTGCCTGACAGTGGGGATTGAATTTCCACACATGAAGCCTTGGGGGACTCATATCGAAACCATAGCAGTATCTACAGGAAAGGAGGACAATGTAGATTTATGGTACCCACAGCAGCTCTTCTTCACCAATGACATTGTTGTGTCTTTGAACAAGTTTACTTAGCTTACCTGCTCCAGGTTCCTCATCTGCGAGATAATGATGAAAAAAGTAGCTGTCACATGTAGTTGTAAAAATTCAGCCAATAGTACATGTAAATCTCTTACAATACCTGATACATAGAAAGTATTCATAAGTAGTTAGTATTTTTCGTAATTTGATAAATTGATGATAAAATCATCAAAGAATGCATATGTGCGTTCGCCAGGCACATTCATTGTCCTCATAACTAGTTCAAATCCATGAAAGTTTCATATACTCTACATTACCTTTCAACAACAAATGGTCCCTTACATTTGAGTGGCAGCATCCTTTCATGGAGGCATTTCACAGTGGTAAAACTCTTTACATTATTGCATCCTTTACTCTTTTTTTCTTTTATTCTATGAAGAGAGCATAATTAATGGAAGGCATTTATTTCACCTATAAATTCTTTTTTTTTTCATCAAGATCTCAGTCTTCTGTCAGATAAATGACACTAAAACCACAGTTTCTGTTTTTAAAGAAAGATGCTGTTGAGCTATTAATAAATCCACAGAAGAAAAGTAGTAAGTACATTCAAAATTGTTGAATTTATTTTGCTTTCTTTTGTTTCATATAATTATTCAAGTCTGGTGTGAAAACATTTTGAGACTAGAGCTCTAGGTTTTATGTATATTCACAAAATTGTCTCTAATGGAAAGTTGCATATATGCATTAAGAATTATCTACAAACAATCTGGGCATGGTGTTACACACCAGTAATCCCAGAACTCTAGAGACTGAAGCAGAAGGATGGTGACTTCAAGGCCAGCCTAAGCTATGTGGTGAAACTCTGTATCAAAAAACCAAGGACTAAAGATGTAGCTCAATAGTAGAGCACTTCCCTCACATACACAGTTCCTAGGTTCCATCCTCAGCATAGCAAAAATAAATAAATATGTAAGTAAAAATAATGCATATTCAATTACATTTATAGAAATATTCTGTATAGCTCTAAAAAATGTGTTCTTTTTTTCAGAATCTTTCTAAGGAGGCAGAAAAATGTTTCCTTCAAAAATAATTCCAAACCAAGAAAAAAATGTATAACTTCTTTCTCTCATTTTGCAGCATTTTATAAGATTAGAAAATGTAGATAATCTCCAGGACACATCTTCTATGGCTCCCAGGTGTATGAGCACAGATGTTGCAACATTAAGTTTTGAAGTTAGCTCTACCAAAATATGGATTTTGAAAAGAAGAAAAATATTCAGCAGAAGTTCACGCTGATAAAATTACACAATAGTACAATGGACATGTCCCTGGGAGACCTAAAATACAAAAATTTCAACAAGCATAAAGCGAGGTTTCACATATGGCAGCTTTTCTCACACAACCACATTGCCTCCTCCTAAATGAGTCCAGTTTTATGCTTCCCCAGCAGGATGTGCAACACATGTGAAATCCAAGGGAATAACATCACTTAAGTTAATAACCACATAGGAGAGAATTATAAGAAATCTTCTCTTAAAAGGATCTCATGTTTTAGTATAGTCAGTCATTTAGCTGTTTTTCCTAAGATTTTGATTTCTTTTGAATTTAAAAATACTTGACATAGTACATCAACCATACCAACATTGTGTTATTATTATATCACAGAGTTTCCATATATGTTTTGTTCTGAATATATATTGAACTTTTTCTTCAAGCATTACATGGAATACAATATATTTGGTCCCAATTTTTTTTCTTATATGAAATAGTAGGTATGATACGAAAAAGTAATACTTTATCTGTTTACTAAGATTGACCAAAAAATGTTGATGGAAACTTAAGTTTGGGCCTAAGATTTCCTTGGGAAAAAATGAATATAGACAGGCTTGTGGGTAAAAAGTTAAGTGCAAATCAGTGACAAGTATAAATGATCCTGTCCTCAGGCTCGTGTTTTGGCAACTGACCAGCACGACCACAAGGCAAAGTGCACAGACAGCCATGCTTTGATCCCAGCTGTATGATTGCTGACATCCCTTTAACTTCTAAGAATCCCAGTTTCTAGGGAAGTAATAATGCAGTTATAAGGTTCTATGGTTTTGTAAGTTTACTTCAGAAGCCAAATTCTGCATAACACACTCTTAATGAAGTAAGAGTGATAAGAGCCAATGGTGATCAATACACTGAAAGCTCAAGTCTTAAGTTTGCTCCAGTTTTATTTATTGTATTCTATTAATAAAAATACAGAGGCACCTTAGACCAGGCAAAAAGATAACCAAGTTAGCCATGTTTTCTACTAGAACATACCAATAATTGGACAGGTAATTGTTCCCTAAAGATACTTGAAAGGGAAAAAAATGCTTTTTAGCTTATGCCAGGTTTACCCACAAAATCTGCTCAGCACCAGGCTGGATTTCCATCTTCATCTTTGTTAGCCCACATGGGCACATCTTTTCTGAAGCTCCTCTGGCCACTGTTTCATTTTTCAGTAAATACATTGTAAGTAAGCCACTTTGTCTTCTGCTCCTACCAATCAAATCCATTAGGGATTTATCTCATCTACAAAGCACCACTACACAGCTGGTAGTGTTTTCCATTATTGATGGGATTCCTACATTGCTGACAAGGCCGTTTTGCCTCTCTGTGAAAAGCAACCCCTGTACCAGCAATGTAACCATATATAAGATTAATAACATTTGGACTTTCATAGCCAGCCTGTGTTCTTTGTTACACAGAACCATGGTGTTTGCACATATTTTTTGATTCATGCAAGACATTATATAAAATTGAATAATAAACTCTACTTGGAATTGGGCTTGATTTTCATTGCTATCTTATACCCTGAGTAACAATTTAACTTATCAGAATTTTCTGTTTTCATGAAGTCTTTGTAACTCATCTTTTCAAGTAAAGTCTTTTTCATATTAACAACAAAATATTTCCACATTTGCAACGAAATTATTTAATTTCCCACAGAAATTTCATTTTCTTTTTTTTTTTTTTGAGAAAAGATTTTACCTCCATTTGTGGAAAAAAATATTTTTGACATGGTAAGAAAATATCATGCATTTTCTATCAGAATTTTCTTCAGCTTTACCACGGTATAACTCACAAGTTAAAAATTGTATATATTCAAGGTATATTATTGATTTCCTATATGTATACATCATGAAATGATTACTACAATCAAATTAGCACATCCATAATCACACATACTTATCACTTGTGTGTGTCTTGAGAACATGTAATTAAGAACTATTCTTTTAGAAAATTTCATGTAAATAATACAGTACTATGGACTGTAGTCACAATACTATACACTAGACTATGTTTGGTTATTTGTCCACTAGTCAGGACAAACATAGTCAAGGTCCTAATAGATAGAAAACTATGGTTTTCTTCTCTTACTAGTGTTATTTCCTTTTTATAGCTGGAATTCGTTAACTAAAAATCTGTTTTAAAATGTAATTCAAAATAAAAAAAGACTGATCCCTACTCAGGTCTCATAACTATTTAAAAGTGTTTAATGAAATTCCCTATATTTATGAAATACATTAGACATAAAGCTATAAAGGTTTAAGATAAATTATTTCTATTTTCTCTCTCTCTACATATATATTTATATGCAATGTATACATGTAGAGCCAGTTTATTCAAATTACATTGTAAAAGGTAAGAAGTAAAGCTATAATTTCTAAATTCTTATTTAACATGATTTTTAAATTTTTATTTTTAGAATGTTAATCTTCATGTTTCACTTTCAATCAAAAATGCAACTGACCTACAATTTTAAAGAACATAAAGGAATGAAAAGTCTATTTGTTGTTACAATAATTACATTTGTTTTCATAGTATGCCTGGCTGTGTGTGTACAAATTTAGACTGTGCATTCATAAGGCATACATGTAGCCACCCAGTAAGAAAGTTATTCAGACCTTGTGAGTTTGTCTGAATCCTCTAGCTTGCCATGATCATCTGATAAGATCTAAAAAATAAGATTGTTTTGAACTCCCATTTTACATGTTAGAAGAAGTTGAGAGTTACTTTCACTATATTTGAGATTTCTTCTTTGAGGTGGGAACATTCCTCTATCTTGGGCTCCATGTTCACAGCCATGGTGACTTCTCACTTCAGCCTTTGCCTTCCCTTTCATCATAAGTATCTCTAGCTCTCACTGTGCCCCCACACAGACACCCCACAATGAGATTTAGACAAGACCACTTGGACACCTCACATCCCTCACTCCCTGAAGTACCACAAAAGCTCAATGTCAGGTGTAAGCTTAAAAAAATGTTAAGATGAAGGTTGCAACCAATTATTAGTCCATCTGCCTCTGGAGACTTTTCAGAGACCATTTCTTCTACCTCTGGATCCATTTTGTTTTGTTTTATTTTCCTTCCTCTCTAACTTCTCAATTTCATTTATAGTTTTTTTGTATCATTTCTAGGTCATTTTGGTCCTGCTCTGAAGGCATGTGATTCTACAAACATGTGGCTTATCAAAGTAATTTGCAAAATCAAAACTACCTATCTCAGCCTGGGCACAGTGGCTCATGCCTGTAATCCCAGTTAGTCAGGAGCAGGAGATTAGCAGGATCAAGGTTTGAGATCAGGCTGGGCAAAAAGTTAGCAAGACCCCATCCCTACTAACAATCTGAGTATGGTGGTGCATGCCTGTCTTCCCAGCTACACAGGAGACCATAAGTAGGAGGATCCTGGTCTGAGACTCACCCTAGGCAAAAACACAGGACCATACCTGAAAAATAACTAAAAGCAAAAAAAGCTGGGATCATGGCTCAAGTGATAGAGTACTTGCCTATCACTGCTCTTGAGGACCTGAATTTGAACACCAGCACTGCAAGAAAAAAAGAAAAGACAAAACTCCTACCTATTCCATTAATTCTGACTCCAAAGGCTGAATAGTTCATTGCTCTCAGAAAAATTAGAACTCTGCAGCTTTCTGTGTGAGTTCTCATCACAACTAATGAAAAGATTACTTTTTACTCATATCTATAGCTAGAATTATTTTACATACTATACTTGAATATTGTACAAAATTAACTTCCTGTAAAGACAGTGAATGTAATCATTAACATTTGGTGACTTATTAGATTCCCTTGCAAGATGTTATATAATGCTAAGTTGTAATTTTCAGCAAGATAAAATCAAGACTGTCATACAAAAATAAAATGGATGCATCTAAAAGATTTTATTTAAACAATTAATAAGGAACCAGTAAACTATTAAAACTGGCTCAAATACTATTTGAAGTATGTGTAATAAGATACATGGCAGCATGACTCAGGCCCCAGAACCACAAAAAAACTATATATATATTATAATGGATTATTGATGAGTGGATATACATATGGAATATATATAATATACATATGTAATATAATATATATTATTGTTATAGCATGTAATATATATGTATACAGATATATGTATATATTTTATACATACAGAAACAAGAATACCGAATATATCCATACAAACATACACAGTTCAGGAGCACCAAAACTTTTAGAACTGGTTAGAATTACATAGGACAGTAAAATGTATCCTTTCTTTCCACCAGACAAAATTCATTTTCATTGTTATGAATAAATCCCATTTTCATTATTATAAGTTTTGTACAAGTTAACTTCTACTGTTACATATGTATAAAATAGTCTAGTGAATAGAAAGTCAATCAAAGGAATAACACCCTTATAAACTCAGATGATACCAAATATAACATTGAACAACACCCAGCTTGCACTGAAATGACACCCAGGGATTGCTTTTGTTCATTGTCAAATCTTAGTGAATTTTTAACAGTATACTGAATGCAAAATTGCCATTTTATACTCCTTTATGTGCCTCACTGGATTCATTATTGTTAACACATTTATGTCATAAAAATAATAGTACTAATAGGGCCATAGCCCCCAGTTACATGAGAGATTATACTTTACTTGATATCATGTGTGCCAAGGACTGCTTTTCTACATATACCATACATGATACAATACTATATACATATATTTACTGTACATTGTACTATGCTACACACGTACCGTAGATGTGGATGCACTTCTAAGATACCTCAGTTGTAAGATGCATCAATATTTTACGTATTATTAGGAAAAAATTTTAAAATCTCATTAAAGTAAGATAATAATTTCTTGTCACTTAGGCTTTTGATTTTCTATTTATTGAAAATACTCCCTAGACCGAGCAGGACATAAGACCTTATCATGTATCACTTTTTGAGAATGCATTGAAAAGAAAAATTTGGGAGAGAGCAAGATGGCGGCTAGAGGTAGGAAGCAGAAAGCGACCCTCCTATAGTGAAATCTTGGAGAGACGCTGGAGACACACTTTGCAGGCATAATCACTGAGAAAAGGCATAACTTTGACCCCTCCACAATTCCAGCCAGCACAGAGAATCTCCATTTCACGTTAAATGGAGAAACGAGGAGGGCCCCCACAGCCACCAGTGGCCGGCGCCCATACTGCTTGGGAAGACGCGGACCAGGTGAGCTTTGCAGTACCGCGGTTCTCCCACAGACAAGCCTGGGTCAGAGCAGCATAGCCCCCTGGACAGACTGACCTCCGCCCGGGAAAAAAAGAGAAATTGAGGTAATAAGCAATAAGAACAGTTAAGACACGCTCGAAAGAGGGTGGGGCGCCCTGACTGCTGAAGATTGGGGGAAGGGAAGCCTTCCCAGGACTGTAAATAAACAAGCCAGGCGGGCCGGAGAGGCTCTGGCGGGAGCGGGGCGCGCGCCCAGCAACCAGGAGCAGGGACGCTTGTAAGAGGAAGGAAGACCCACTTCCCACGTGAACTGTAAACAAACATGGTGGCTGGCAGGAGCAGCAGCACCGCCCAGTAAGCAGGAGTAGGAAAGCTTCTGAAAGTGGCAGTGGGAGGAAAACTTCAGAGGAGAGGGGGGAAGACCCACCTCCCACATGAACTGTAAATAAACACGCAGGCCTGACAACGTGGGGGCAGTGTCACCTTTCCCAGTGCTTGGAAAGGGGAAAGCCTGTAGCAGAGGCTCCCGCACAGGAGAACTCTGAGCAAACAAAGCCTGTGGGACCAGGTGAGTGCTAGCTCACCCCAGAGATCTGCATAAATAACGCCGCCAGCTACAGGCTGAGAGCAGCAGGCAGGCAAGCCACAGTTGCAGATACCACTCTCAGAACTGTTTCCAGACGCTTTCTTTTCTTTTTCTCCCTACCTTTGATGAGAGAACAACCGAATTACACCTGCAAGCCGAAAAACTTACTGAAACTGTATTGCATTTGAACTGGGGACACTTGGTGGGGCTTTTTTTTTTTTTCTTGTGTGTGTGTGTGTGTGTGTGTGTGTGTGTGTGTGTGTGCAGTTTTGTTCTACTTTATGCATCCCCTTTGATGAGACAACTACAGAACAACATCTGAGGCACCAACTCCAGGACTGGAGATTGAGACAGACATCCAAATTATTAAGACTGAAACTGCATTGCATATAAACTTGGAAGTTTTTTGGTTTTTTTTTTTAATTTTCTATTTTCCATTTTATTTTAATTCATTTTTATATATAGATATTACTTTCATTTACTTATTTTTTATTTTTTTTATCTTTGATTTTCAATCCTCTCTCTGTCTCTCTATTGTCTGTTCAGCTTATTGTCGATTAGTACACTAACACTCCCTGTTTATACCTTTGAAAATCTCTTGTCTGATACCTTGTTCTGCTTTCTCCCTCTTGTCTGTATATTTGTTTTCCCCTTTTCTTTAACTTCTTGCTTTCCATCTCAGCTCACTCTTCCATACTCAATATTACCATTGTTATTATTACAAGCTAGAAAATACTTAATTACACACAGTACAGGGACAGTAACAACACCAAGGACAATGACGGGAAGACAGAAAAAACAGGGAAACCAGTTTCCCCACAGCAAAAAATTAGTACAGGAACCAGAGGGGAATGAAGAGAACAGAAACTCAGATCCAGACTCCAACAAAATGAAGATAAACTATGCCAAAGGACCCAATGAAGCCCACAAGAATAATTTAAAAGAAGACATACTACAAGTACTCAATGAGAATTTTATAGAGATGATACTGGATAGGGTCAACGAAAATGTACAGGAGACACTCAAGAAATTCCAAGACAATAAAAATAGAGAATTTGAAAAAGCAAAAGAAGAAATAAAGGAAACCATAGAAGCACTGTATAAACACCAAAGTGAAAGAGAGAACACAATGAATAAATGGATAAATGAACTCAGGACAAAAATAGACAACAATAAAGAAGAAAACTGCCAGGATATGGAAAACCTCAGAAAAAAGAATGAAACAGAACTGCAAAACAAAACGGAAGGCCAATCCAGCAGAATAGAACAAACAGAAGACAGAATCTCAGAACTTGAAGATGAAATGGTAATTAAAGGAAAAACTGAAGAACTATTAATTAAACAACTCAAGACCTGTAAAAAGAAAATGCAAGAACTCACTGACTCCATCAAAAGACCAAACTTGAGAATCATGGGCATCGAAGAAGGAGAAGAGGTGCAGGCAAAGGGAATGTGTAATATATTCAACAAAATAATAACGGAAAATTTCCCAAATCTAGAGAAAGATATTCCCATACAGATGCAAGAGGCCTCCAGGACACCAAACAGACCAGATCAAAATAGAACTACTCCATGACATATCATCATTAAAACAACAAGTTCAGAAACTAAGGAAAGAATATTGAAGGCTGTAAGAGAGAAAAAACAAGTAACATACAAAGGTAAACCCATCAAAATCACAGCAGACTTCTCAACAGAAACATTAAAAACAAGAAGAGCGTGGGGTGAGATATTCCAGGCACTGAATGAAAATAACTTCAACCCCAGGATACTCTACCCAGCAAAGCTATCATTCAAAATAGATGGAACAATAAAAGTCTTCCATGATAAGCAGAAACTAAAACAATATGTGACCACAAAGCCACCATAACAAAAGATTCTGCAAGGGATCCTGCATACAGAAAGTGACACCCAACTTAACCATGAAAAGGCAGGCAGCACCAAACCACAGGATAAGAAAAAGGAGGACAGTAGAGAGTAACATCAAGTTAGGTACACACAATCAAACCTTCAAACAACTAAGACAACTAAATGGCAGGAATCACCACATACCTATCAGTACTAACGCTTAATGTTAATGGACTTAATTCACCCATCAAAAGACACCGTTTGACAAAATGGATTAAAAAAGAAGATCCAACAATTTGTTGCTTACAGGAGACTCATCTCACCGACAGAAATAAGCATATGCTTAGGATGAAAGGCTGGAAGAAGATTTACCAAGCCAATGGCCCCCGAAAACAGGCAGGAGTAGCAATACTTATCTCTGACAAAGTAGACTTCAAACCTACATTGATCAAACGAGATAAAGAAGGACATTCCATACTAATAAAAGGGGAAATAGACCAAAAGGAAATAATAATCATCAATCTGTACGCACCCAATGTCAACGCACCCAATTTCATCAAACATACCCTGAAAGACCTAAAAGCATACATTAATGCCAACACAGTGGTTGTGGGAGACTTTAACACTCCATTATCATCAATAGATAGGTCATCCAAACAAAAAATCAATAAAGAAATCCAAGATCTAAAATATGCAATAGATCAAATGGACCTAGTAGATGTCTACAGAACATTTCATCCAACCTCTACACAATATACATTCTTCTCAGCAGCCCATGGAACCTTCTCCAAAATAGATCATATCCTAGGGCACAAAGCAAGCCTCAGCAAATATAAGAAAATAGAAATAACACCGTGCATACTATCTGACCACAATGCAGTAAAAGTGGAACTCAACAACAAAAGTAAAGACAAAAAACATGCAAACAGCTGGAAACTAAATAACTCATTACTTAATGAAGAATGGATCATCGATGCAATAAAAGAGGAAATTAAAAAGTTCCTGGAAGTCAATGAAAATGAAAACACAACCTACCGGAACCTATGGGACACAGCTAAGGCAGTCTTGAGAGGAAAGTTTATAGCCATGAGTGCATATATTAAAAAGATTGAAAGATCCCAAATCAATGACCTAATGATACATCTCAAACTCCTAGAAAAACAAGAACAAGAAAATCCCAAAACAAATAGAAGGAGAGAAATAATAAAAATAAGAGCTGAAATCAACGAAATAGAAACCAAAAAAACCATACAAAGAATTAATGAAACAAAAAGTTGGCTCTTTGAAAAAATAAACAAGATCGATAGACCCCTGGCAAACCTGACTAAAATGAGGAGAGAAAAAACCCAAATTAGTAGAATTAGGAATGCAAAAGGGGAGATAACAACAAACACCATGGAAGTCCAGGAAATCATCAGAGACTACTTTGAGAACCTATATTCAAATAAATTTGAAAATCTAAAAGAAATGGACAGATTTCTAGATACATATGATCATCCAAAACTGAACCAAGAGGAAATTAATCACCTGAATAGACCTATAACACAAAATGAAATTGAAGCAGCAATCAAGAGTCTCCCCAAAAAGAAAAGTCCAGGACCTGATGGATTCTCTGCTGAATTCTATCAGACCTTTAAAGAAGAACTGATACCAACCCTCCTTAAACTGTTCCATGAAATAGAAAGGAAAGGAAAACTGCCAAACACATTTTATGAAGCCAGTATTACACTTATCCCAAAACCAGGCAAAGACACCTCCAAAAAGGAGAACTATAGGCCAATCTCCTTCATGAACATTGATGCAAAAATCCTCAACAAAATAATGGCAAACCAAATTCAGCAACACATCAAAAAGATTATTCACCACGACCAAGTAGGCTTCATCCCAGGGATGCAGGGGTGGTTCAACATTCGAACATCAATAAACGTAATAAACCACATTAACAGAAGCAAAGACAAAAACCACTTGATCATCTCAATAGATGCAGAAAAAGCCTTTGATAAGATCCAACATCATTTCATGATAAAAGCTCTAAGAAAACTAGGAATAGAAGGAAAGTTCCTCAACATTATAAAAGCTATATATGACAAACCTATAGCCAGCATTATACTTAACAGAGAAAAACTAAAACCATTCCCTCTAAAATCAGGAACCAGACAAGGATGCCCACTATCTCCACTCCTATTCAACATAGTACTGGAATTCCTAGCCAGAGCAATTAGGCAACAAGAAGGAATAAAAGGAATACAAATAGGTAAAGAAACTGTCAAAATATCCCTATTTGCAGACGACATGATCCTATACCTTAAAGACCCAAAAAACTCTACTCAGAAGCTTCTAGACATCATCAATAGCTATAGCAAGGTAGCAGGATATAAAATCAACATAGAAAAATCATTAGCATTTCTATACACTAACAATGAGCAAATGGAAAAAGAATGTATGAAAACAATTCCATTTACAATAGCCTCAAACAAAATCAAATACCTAGGTGTAAACCTAACAAAAGATGTGAAAGACCTCTACAAGGAACACTATACACTTCTGAAGAAAGAGATTGAGGAAGACTATAGAAAGTGGAGAGATCTCCCATGCTCATGGATTGGTAGAATCAACATAGTAAAAATGTCGATACTCCCCAAAGTAATCTACATGCTTAATGCAATTCCCATCAAAATTCCAATGACATTCATTAAAGACATCGAAAAATCTACCGTGAAATTTATATGGAAACACAAGAGGCCACGAATAGCCAAGGCAATACTCAGTCAAAAGAACAATGCAGGAGGTATCACAATACCTGACTTCAAACTATATTACAAAGCAATAACAATAAAAACAGCATGGTACTGGCACAAAAACAGACATGAAGACCAGTGGAACAGAATAGAGGACGTAGATATGAAGCCACACAACTATAAGCAACTTATCTTTGACAAAGGAGCTAAAAATTTACGATGGAGAAATAGCAGCCTCTTCAACAAAAACTGCTGGGAAAACTGGTTAGCAGTCTGCAAAAAACTGAAACTAGATCCATGTATATCACCCTACACCAAGATTAACTCAAAATGGATCAAGGATCTTAATATCAGACCCCAAACTCTTAAGTTGATACAAGAAAATGTAGGAAATACTCTGGAATTAGTAGGTATAGGTAAGAACTTTCTCAATGAAACCCCAGCAGCACAGCAACTAAGAGATAGCATAGATAAATGGGACCTCATAAAACTAAAAAGCTTCTGTTCATCCAAAGAAATGGTCTCTAAACTGAAGAGAACACCCACAGAGTGGGAGAAAATATTTGCCAATTATACATCAGACAAAGGACTGATAACCAGAATATACAGGGAACTTAAAAAACTAAATTCTCCCAAAACTAATGAACCAATAAAGAAATGGGCACGTGAACTAAACAGAACTTTCTCAAAAGAAGAAATTCAAATGGCCAGAAAACACATGAAAAAATGCTCACCATCTCTAGCAATAAAGGAAATGCAAATTAAAACCACGCTAAGATTCCACCTCACCCCTGTCAGAGTAGCCATCATCAGCAACACCACCAACAACAGGTGTTAGCAAGGATGCGGGGAAAAAGGAACCCTCTTACACTGTTGGTGGGAATGTAGACTAGTACAACCACTCTGGAAAAAAATTTGGAGGCTACTTAAAAAGCTGGACATCGATCTACCATTTGATCCAGCAATACCACTCTTGGGGATATACCCAAAAGACTGTTACTCCAGAGGCACCTGCACATCCATGTTTATTGTGGCACTATTCACAATAGCCAAGTTATGGAAACAGCCAAGATGCCCCAGCACTGACGAATGGATTATGAAAATGTGGTATCTATACACAATGGAATTTTATGCAGCCATGAAGAAGAATGAAATGTTATCATTCGCTGGTAAATGGATGGAATTGGAGAACATCATTCTGAGTGAGGTTAGCCTGGCTCAAAAGACCAAAAATCATATGTACTCCCTCATATGTGGACATTAATTCAAGGGCAAACACAACAAGGGGATTGGACTATGAGCACATGATAAAAGCGAGAGCACACAAGGAAGGGGTGAGGATAGGTAAGACACCTAAAAAACTAGCTAGCATTTGTTGCCCTTAACGCAGAGAAACTAAAGCAGATACCTTAAAGCAACTGAGGCCAATAGGAAAAGGGGACCAGGAACTAGAGAAAAGGTTAGATCAAAAAGAATTAACCTAGAAGGTAACACCCACGCACAGGAAATCAATGTGAGTCAATGCCCTGTATAGCTATCCTTATCTCAACCAGCAAAACCCCTTGTTCCTTCCTATTATTGCTTATACTCTCTCTACAACAAAATTAGAGATAAGGGCAAAATAGTTTCTGCTGGGTATTGAGGGGGAGGAGCGGGAGCGGGGGGAGTGGGTGGTAAGGGAGGGGGTGGGGGCAGGGGGGAGAAATGAACCAAGCCTTGTATGCACATATGAATAATAAAAGAAAAATGGAAAAAAAAAAGAAAAGAAAAATTTAGGTTAAGTAAAGTATTGCTAAACTTTATTTGATTCAGAGCCCTACTTCTGAATCACTTTCAATTAGTCACTGAGATCTATGTTTTTTTCACACATTACAGTCCTCTGTGATCATAAAATCTTTGAGGATTCAGAATATAAGAGATTTCATAAAGGATTTAAGACTCATAAAGGAGAAATAGGTCTCCTAGGACCTAATTCTGTCTTGCTATTATGTAAAGCTAGCCTACTTTTTTTGTAAAACTTAGAGACTGTTGCTAAACACTTTTGTTTTTACCAAATCCATACCCATTTTACTACTATTTTCAGAAAATTTTTTATCCAAGTCAATGAAATTAATTTCATAAGTTTTGGGTTTTTTGTAAGTGCATATACAGGTACAAAAAATTCTGTCACCATGTCTTGGTTAAAGAAAATTTTGTTAACAATTCACTGTTCCAGAGATGTTAGCATATGAAAACAGTGTACTTTGTATTATGAAATATAGTATTTGCTTCACAATGAAAATAGACAAGGAAAACTTGATTACAATTGATAAAATTAAGTAATTTTTTTTCTCTTCTAGTCCATAAATCTTAATAGCAGTAGGATCCCTACCAGCATGAGTTCACCATTACTGACTGTACACTGTATATCTAAGAGAGCCATAAATGGTTCATTCATTCATTCATTTATTCACTCAACAAATACTAACTGGGTGTGTAAATGTGACAGGAGCTATTGAGGCACTCAAACTGGAGCTGAAGAACACAGACACAGTCACTGCTAGTCCCACTCCACTGCTGAGGTAGCAGTCTATTCAATGGCTTTCCTATCCCCACTCCACCTTTCCATTTCTTGCTACATCTTATACTATCTCCAAGTACATCCTTTACACTTGTAAATAGCTACCTCTTAGGCACTACTCAGGTCTGGTTTTGTTCAATTTTTTTTTTACTTTTTCAAAACTTATTTAAAAATTTTTTTTAGCATATAATAGGTTTACAGGGGGATACAATGTGATATTTGCATATGTGCTTGCAATATATCTTAATTAGATTGACCACCTCCATTGTTCTCCTTCCTTCCCACCTGCCCCTTTTTTAGAACAATTTCAACAGGTTTCATTACATCCACCAAATTCATCCTCCTCCAATCTTAAAGATAACTCCAAAGAAAAGCTTTGCCCGCCTCTTGGGAATAAACAGATTTACTGGGGTTAGAAATTCTGAGATTCTAGACATTCAAAGAATGGTGCACTAGTCTCCTTAGTCCCACTGAGTCTTAATCATATGGGGAGGGACATGACCAGAAGAAGACCAGAGAAGGAACCTCAAAACTACAGATCCAGGCAGCCTTGGTGTTTCAAGTATAAGAGTGGTAACATCTCCTGCCATCCTAGTGAGGGAGATAATCCATAAGCAAATAGACAAAGGATAGAACCTCAGATTTGGAGAATTGATATAAAGAAAACTAAGATGAAATAAAGAAGGAAAAAATGACAGGGATTGTTACAGTATTCTCCCATCAGCTTTATGGATATGATTGACAAATTAAATTATTTGAGATGTGTAACATGATGACTTGATATATGAATATATCATAAAATGATTGCCATAATCAAATTGGTTAACATATCATTACCTCAGCTAGTTGCCAATTATTTTGTGGTAAGAACATTTAAGATCTACTTTTTAAGAAAATATTTTTTATTTTTAGTTTATATACAGTATTACTAACTATAGTCATGATGCCCAGAACTTATTCATCTTATAACTGAAAGTTTACACCTTTTACCAGTTATCACCCCATTTCCCCCATTCCCAACCTTAGCAAACACCATTCTTCTCTGTTTCTATGCTTTCTTACTTTGACTTCATTCTGTTATCTGAACAGTCCAATTTTGCTTGACTCTTTCTCTCTCAGAAAAAAATCTTCAATTGTTTTGAACACATATTTTTGTTTTTGTTTTTGTTTTTGCCATTGTACATAAAGGGGACTCTACTTACTTCTTAGAGAACTGACCTTTGCTTTATCTTAGCATACTACAAGTGAGACTTGCATTATGACTGTGAACTAAAGAGCTTAATCATAAACATTTGTATAGAGGACCATTTATTTAAGTGACAGAACTTATAAATGCAAGAATAAATTATAATGTAAGTGGGCAAGGCAGTTAGCAGTGGTAATAATATGGGCATGTACATATGTCTATTACACATTTGCTTATAAGGACCAAAATGTTGACCCCCTCAAATTTAACTTGTATATGTATATAGTTTGAAAAGGATAATCTTAAATTCAGATATTGGTAAGAGGAGAAGCTCAACATATATTTAAATAAATTATTTTATTAAGCAAACAAATACTCACAGAACTATTATGTCATTTATTTTTGATGAAATATTTACTGCATGTGAAGTTAAACAACCATTCCTCTTGAATGATCAGATCAAAAACCTCCAAACTCTACTAACTATACACAAAGTGGATCCATTCTGTTTTGGATCTCAAGTATAAGTATTACTTTTCTCTCTGTTTCAGAAGGAAGCTCAATTTCTTTTTCTTACCCCTATATATCAGGTGTCTTCATTTCATCACAGTATGTAAAGAGCAGGTGGTATAGGGAGTAGTTTGAATGTTAATTATTCTTCTCATTTATTTCACTGTGAGGATTTACCTTTCAATTTGCTTTTATAATCAAGATGGAAACAATTAGGGAACTTGCTGCTTGAATGTTTCACTACATTTATTTTATGACATCTGCTTCAATGATTAAAGAAAAAAGGAGGTAAACATTTTAACAATAGCAAGAGATTTGAGTTGATTGTATGTGATTGCTTTATTTCACAGTTTGAATCTTCAAGGGAAATGTTGAGATGGATCAGTCATGATCCTAACCAATAAATAGTATGCCACCATTAGAACTTTTATTTTTAACATTAGAAGCATGTCAGTTCATTTTTCAGAGATGTTGTCATAGTTTACGTACCTTGGTTTTAATTGAAACTAATTTTTCACCTGCAGAGAAATAGCAAAGAAAGAAAAAGAATCTAGATAACTTTTTAAGACAGGATCTCCCTGTGTAGCCCAGACTGGCCTTGAACTTGTGATCCTCCTGCCTCAGCCTCCTGAGTTTTAGTATTACAGTTGTGAACTACCATGCCTGACTTCAGCTGTTTCTTCTTAAAGACACATTTTAAAGAATGTTCTTATTGATTTATCATATTTCGTTTGTTCCTTAAATATTAATCATAATTTACCTGTTCATGTTTCATACACTTGCAAGCATAGTTTATAAGGTAATAATGTTTAGGATTAAGAGGTAAAATGTATGTTAAGAGGTAAAACATATGAGATAAAATATACTAAGATATGGATCTATAATCTCAAGGAAGGAGTACTCTTCAAAATTAATCAATATTTAACATTATATTGCATTACTTTTGTTTTTCTCATTAGCAAAAATAGAAACCATTATGCAACCAGCAAATAAAGCTTGCATAAAACCTAGTAATTAGGATAAATACTAGACAACATAAATATATGATGTAGTTCATGTGCCTATATTAGTGTATAAATATTGTATTATATATATTTCCAACATCTTGCCTTTTCAAGAGATAATCAATAATTAGACCTTTTAACTCTGACAACATGGGAAGATATTTTACTTTTGTGTGTGAGTGTGGTATTTTGGTTTGAACTCAGGGCCTTGTACTTTCTAGGCAGGCATCCTATCACCTGAGCCATGCCCTCACCCTGATATCTTACTATTTTATTGCAAATGAAAATAATCAAATTTCAGTCTTGTCATCAAGTAAAATGTGGGATTGAAGGTTACAATTATCTGCTAGTTTCCTGAAATAAACAGAATAATGGCCCTCCACAGGCATTCAAGTCCTAATCTCTAGAACCTGTGAATGTTATATATTTATAGCTATGATTTAGTTAATGAGCTTGAGGAGCGGATCCTGGAGTGTCCAGATGGAACCAATGTAATAACAAGTATATGAGAAAGAGACTATCAGAAGAGTCAGAAGTGTATAAGGGAAGCAAAGGAGAGAGAAGTTGATACTTAAGGATGCTTTGCTCCTAGCTTTGAATATAGTGGAAGCCCATAAAACAAGGAATACAGGTGGCTTCTAGAAACTGGACAGGTAAGAAAACATACTCGTCCCTAGGGCCTCAAGACAAAAGACAACTCAGCTAACACCTTAGTTTTAGCCCCACAAGATCCATTTCAGTCTTCTGGCCATCAAAACTGTAAGATAAGTTTTTGTTATGTTAAGCCATTAAATCTGTGGTAACTTATAGCAGCAGAAAGAAACTACTATGTTAGCTTTCAACATGGTTTCTCTGAAATGAAGAATCCAGGCTTGTCTTAATAGAATCCCCAGGAAAAAAACCCCAATATCTTTAACTTGTTTTCCTTGGAAATTGCCATAAAAGCTATTCCTTCTGAAATCTATGCTAAAGTATACAATGTTTATTTTTATTACAGCCTATCCCTTTATAATGTCTGTTAGTTGTACAACTGAAATTTGGCTCAAGTAAACTTATTCATTATAGCCACAGTAAGTGCTAGTAGAATACTTAATCAACTGGGAGATGAGCAGGAAAGAGTAAAGGAATTAAGGAAACTAAAGATGGGTGGAAGGAGAAACAAAGAAATGATAGGAAGAAAGGAGGTAGAGTTGGAGAAAGATGAAAGGACAAGAATTGGTTTCTACTTTCTGCTGTGGAACAAATATATCAAATCAACACTTTTGAAAACAGAACATATAAACTTAAACAATTTGTCTCTGCCTGTCCTTTTAATACTACAAAATAGGAGGGAAGTTGACCCTAAACCCTTTCTAATAGGTTAATGGTAAAGTAACCATAAGTGTAGTTGGTATATTCTAGCACAGTGGCTCTTAAATGTAGATGTGCATAAGACTGTTAAAAATACAAATTTCTGGACAGTACCCCCAGGGACCCTCGTATAGTAGGTATTCGTAGGATTGGAAATCTCTTCTAAGAAGCCCCCAGCTGATACTGAAGCTACTGGTCTTATTCTCCACACTTAGGATAGCATTGCTACTCTAGTATTTTTCATCCAAATTCAAAACATTCCTTTTAAGACTTTTCCCACGGCCTTATCTTGGTGGAGAGATAATTGAACAATGCAAGGATGATTGACAGAGGGGTAGATGATAGTCACCTCAGTTACATTTTCAACAAAGTTCAACACAAAAATGCAACAATTCATGTATACAAGCACTGAGCATGAGGCTAGAACACACACACCCAAAAAAAAACCAAACAACAAAATTAAAAGACCACCTATGCCCACAAAGAAGAGCTGAGCATCCAATAGCAGAAATAGATCCATCTAAATGGTAAGCCTTACAATGTGTTCCATGGACCAGCAGAGACAGCATTACCTAAGAAAGTGCTAGAAATGCAAATTCCTGAGTTTCACCTCAAGTAGACTCCTTATGCAATAATTACTGTTTGCTTTTCAGACTACTAAGACTTTATTAAAATCTTTGACCATGTGTACATGTACATGGATTTTTTGCCTTATACTCAGGATTTATATTCATATATCCTAGAGACAAGATCATGGAAACAATAGAAAACATAAAAAGCTGGATTTGGAAGCTCATGGTCCAAACCTTCTTGGCAACATTCTGCCTAATACTGCTTACCTGCCACTAGTTCCACAAGTGTGTCTCCACAGTGAGGAGCAAAGGTTTTTCCAACTTGAGTGTAGATCCCAATCACCTGAAACTTTAAGGATAAATTGCTGGGTCCCATCTCTCAAGTTTCTGATTCAATACATCTGGAGGTAGTGGAGTGCCAAGAGTGTATTTTTAACAAGTTCCCAGGTGATGCTGATGCTGCTAGTCCAGGGTCCTCACCCGGAGAAGCACTGGCAAAGCCTTGGTGCATTATCCAAACCTGATTCAAGTCAGGCACTGTGGGAGAAAATGCTCTTTTAGCATTATCGTGGGTTCCCAGGACTTCAGGTTGGACACTGAGAATTAGGGTACCTGTGGTAAGGGTGGGGATTACTGATGAGCCCACAGTATGTCTGAGATCAGTACCTTATAAACCTCTCTTCTTACATGTGCCCTTTTTGTGGTCAAGGATGGGGTGCGTTCCCCCCACAGGTGATGTAGAAAGGAAACAGGCTGCAATGCTTAGGTGAGGAGCATGCAGACTAACAAAATCTGTGTTTATTCACAACCCTGGAGTACTCTAAGAGCATCCTGAGTGTACATGTGAATTTCGTATTCAAAAAAACGTTTGCTACTAAGTGCAGCTCTTTCCTGTCTCAATGAACAGGAAATAGTAGGGGAGGCAAAATGAGAAAATAAAATTCCTCATCATTTTAGTGGCTTTACTCATCTTCAGACACAGAAGGAAAGAGTAACGAAAGATGACATTCCCTCTGCAAAGGCTGAAAAAAGAACAAAACAGGATTTGAGACATAACTCTCAACCAACTTTCAGGAGTTACCCTGCATAAATTAGATTTACGCAGTCCCCTCTCTAAATCAGTTTGTCTTCCAAAATCTAACATTTTCTCAGCTGAATTTGAGTGGATTTGATATTTTTAAAAAGAAAAAACAAGCTGAACTGAGCTTTTAGGGCTACACACATAAGCTGTTTGCCATATTGAGTCAACACCTGGGGTATTGATTTGAAAGCTAAATGCAGGCTGTTCACCTGGATTGCCAAGTATAACAGAAGCAACTGTCTCACTGTTATCAGAGAAGCGTGTGTCACCAGGGCTCCATCTGTAACTGCCTTTGAGGACCAAGATAACCAGGAAAAAAACCACAAAGGTGGTTCTGAAACCTGATTTCAACTTAAGAGCATTCCTTTCTTTTCTTTCCATGAACAACCTGTGATGTCTAATTAAAAAAGCTTTCCTTAACCAAACAAATTTAAATCTTTTCACCCTCCAAATTTTTCCTCTTTTTGGTGCCGAAATTTGGCCTCGCTTATTCACTAAGCACTGGTGTTCTCACTTCGCCCTCTATACTTGTTTGGCCAGCCTTTCCTGACACTCCAAGTTGTAATGGTCTCATTGACCCCATAATTAAAGAAATCCTATGCCTTTCCACTCTGGCTAGCTGCCCTCTCTTTTCTCCCCTATTGTTCTTTTAGTAACACCACCAGCAGATGGTTAGAGATTTTTCACCCTTTCAAAAGCTTTATGTTTTTCCCATCTCATCAAGCATATCTCAACCAAGTGTAATTAGTTTAAGGCTTTTGAGTCCTCAGGAGATCAGTTAAAGACCTGAGCAATTTCAATAAAGAGCTTGAAAAGCAAATCCTGGAAGGCTGTGCAAACCTGGCAGGAGAGCATTATTATTTAGAAGCAAAAACCTCTCTTTTCCTGCATCCCTCCTTCCTTATGCAAGGAAATTCTCAGAATATTCATGAGGCCTCCAGGGCATTGGAACTTTTTTAGGCCTTTATTGGGTAGGTGGGATATTTAAGCCTCCCTCTTCAGCAGGTCAGTGTTTGTTTCCTTTAATTGATTTCAACCAGGCAGTGTTTTTTTCTGGGAGACTTAAGTTACTCCCACATGGTCTACAGTTTGTTTGCTAAGTCTCTTAGCCTTTTCATTCAGCTTTTTATCCTTTGATTGTTGGAAACTAGCTGGTAAGCTTTCCTCGTAGTTCAGAACAGTTGATATGAAGGCTAAGTTAATTAACTGCTATTCAGATTTACAGCCTACCTTTCAGTTATGGGAAACTCCCTGGATTTCTTAAAAGCCACATGTATGGCAACCATGGATCTCACAGCCCAAGCCCCTTTCCCTATACATGGGAAAAGAAAATTTTTGAGACAAAATTAAACTTTTTATTGAAATGAAGTAGAGTAGTACTTAAGTATGTGAAGCACGGATTGTTGGTAGAATGTTAGAGAGGCATGAACTTACCCTTGTATGTGATGTGTACTTTCCCTACACATTCCAATGGGAGGTTCCCAGGCTCAGGTGTTGGATAACAAGACGATTTTGTTCTCATGTCTTGTTTCTCATCACTAAGACATGAGTAAAAGGGGAATTATTCTTTATAAATCCCCATCTTTTTCAGATAAGAAGAGCTAATGCCAACATTTGATTAGCATGGCTTTTACTTTTGTCTAATCAGTTTCTCTCTAAATAGTGATGTATAGATATGGAGGTACACTAATACTGCAGATTTATGTATACATGACATTACAGTCACAATTTACAGGCAAATTCCTCTTAAAACATAGGAAGTATATTTGAGCAACAGTATGATATGGAGTTGACTTGCTAGGCAAACTCCAAGCACTTAGAAATTAATTTATTGTTACCTACAAAATGTGACATAGTGTTTGAAGCACAAATTGGTTTGCAAAAAGATGTAAGCAGGGTGAATGTTTTTTGTAGGTATGACAAATAATTTAGTCTTCTATAGTTGCTTTTCATAAACATTTGCTTTGCACAGAAGAATGATGAATTACATAGAAGAATGATTAAGCTACATTATTACTGAATATAGTAGGTCCAAAGAAATTAGACTACCCCAGCCAGGAGGTGCAGTTCTTACTCATAGAAATTAGTTGTGTTGTCACAGAATGGGTGAGATGAAGAACAAAGGAAAAAAACTGCCAACACTACCTTCAGTTTTATAACAGAAGTGAGGCTTGAGAATGATTACCAAACCTGATACCACGGTGTCCCAAAAATGTGCTGAAATTATCCTCTGTGAACTTATACAACAGTTTCATCTTTGCTGTGGTGCTGGGGAGCTGGATAGCTTTGGTTTATTCCATTTGTTCAAATAAGTGGTACTTCATTAGAAAACTTTAAAAATTTATTTTGAAACTTTCCCAAACAAAGGTATCTACTTTCTTCCAATTTGAAGTTCCATTCAGTAAGGATTTGAGGAGTAAAATTCACCTGACCAGAACCATACATTTAATTGGCGGAGCTGTGACCTGATGCATTGTCTAACTGTCCACATTCTTTCCAACCAAACCTAGCATTCGTTCATCTTTTCCCTTATAAACAGCTGGGAGGGACTATGCCTAATAAGGTACAATACTCTAAGAGATATGTGCTATATTTTAACTTAGCTCATTTCTGAGATGATAAACTCACCGAGCTATAAGTCTTGGGGTTGGAATCGGTCCTGGAGGATACCTTGTCCAAAGTCCTGTTACTTCTCAGCTTTCCTTCTCAGTTGATGCTACAGACTTTGCCAAGGGATATGCACAATCTGGAACTCACTGCCTTTTACAGCAGGTCTTCTATCCTCAGATGACTCTGGTTGTAAATGAACTTGATTTTTCTGGAGCTTCTGTTGATTCACCCCAGCTCTGTCCTGCAGACAGGTCTGAAATAAACCTGGGAGTAGGGCAAGAGCCCCTTGGGTATTTGAAGGCAGAGTCTTCATAACATCTTCTGCATCATCTTCTGGTTAGTCATTTAGTTCCTTCTCCCTTATTTCAAATATTTTTTCACACTATGTGGTCTTCAGTCAATGTATCATCTTTACTGTGTACTTCTAAGCAAGCCAGACTTGCCAACTTCTTTCTCAAAACATGGATACAGAACTGCACACAATGACCCAGACTTTCATTTTTCTATTAATTAAACACTAGAAATTCTTTTTTAAAAGAAATTTCTCTAAACCTAGCAAACTCTGTTTTCTTCATGAGTGCAATGAAGAAGTATCCTAAGAGTGAAGCTAAGAGTCAGCCAGTTTCTGGAGCCAGAGTACTTAAGTTTGCAGGCAGATTCTTCTCTAAGCCACAAACAAGTTATTTAACTTACAGAAAGTTGTTGATATGAATTATATGATTTGATATGTGTAAAGATCTAGCAGTAGTGTCAGGTACATAGTAAACATTCAGTATTAATGACTATTGTCCTCATTGTTCTGCCTAGAAGCCCATACTCCAAATCAAGGTACAACCTCATATTTTCATGACACTGAGAAACCCAAGAACTACAGGAACACTGGATCAAATGTCACCTTCTGCCCCATAATCTTGCTTTAGTCCCTGCAGCCCAATATGAGACTTTAAATGTGCTTGAGAGACAGCCAGGATATTTTCATCCTCTGAGTGTGTACAAGCTGGAAGCCTAGTAGTTTTCCTTTAGCTGCTGTCTTTGATAATAGAACTCACTGAAGAGAGGCAGTTGATCAATAAAAGGCCTTCTAGCCCTTGGCTTCTGGCAGATGTGCCTCTGTCAGATGTGCCTCTGTCATGGGAGTGTATCTGTCACAGCTGACTCTGTACCTTTGCAGAAATGACAGAGCCATCCAAACACCACCCAAATCTGGCAAAAGTGGGGGAGGGCCTTCTAAGTTAGGAAATAAAATATTAATGGGGCTGGATACATAATTCCACTGACTTTATTCTTAGGCTCTAAGCAGTAAATACTATAGCATGTATAATGTGATGGATAATCATCGTTGACATGTGTATAGAAAATTAGCAAAAGAGGGACACAGCATAGAAACAGCTGCCTGTTAGCTTGGACATTTACAGTTTTAAGATTTATCATTAGCTCCATTCCCTCACTCATTCCTTATTACATGGTTTTATATTTACTGGAATTTCTCCCAACTGTTGCTATTGGAATCATGGTGTACTATGGAGCAGAAGAGAAACAACATTCCTACCTCACTTGCTATCATTCCTTCTACCACCCACACTATAAAGAAACTCAGCATCTCTTGAAGTGCCACATTCCCAGAAACCCTGGATGAGGATAAGCAGAAAAAGAGTCTGCCAAATCAGTGCCTGGAAAAAATTGCTGAGAAATAAAAAGGGAAGTCTAATCTTTCTAGGTCATTCCTGATGGGTTCACTCTTACATGATCTTGACAAAAGTCCAGTTTCTCTCCCACTATACTTGAATTTAAATGTAGGGTTAAAGTTCTTGCCTCATAATAAGCTTCATAATCATTGGCATCTTAAGCATTATTAAGATTATTAATTTTAAAAATCATCTTAGCAAAAGGCATGAGGGAGGAGGAGGAGAAAGAGGAGTGAGAGCATGTATGAGAGAGTGAAAGCCAATTCCAGCCGGCATTATACAGCCTAACTACAGACCCTCGAGGCCCTTGGTTGGAGGACTCCCATAGGACCAGAATCTTGTGACATTCTGTACTGAGTATAAAATCCTGCAGATGCTCACCTCTTATCTCAGAATATGACAGATCATAACCACAGAGGTCAAGGGACAAAATATAAAGGAATGGTATTTTATTTTACCATTTTATCTTATTTTCATTACAGAAGTTGTGCTTTGTACCGGCCATACTATAACAAGAAAGTCATTTCTAGAGAATGACAAAAATAGTGCTATGACAATACAACCTTATTACCTCAAACTGCTTTGGGCTTTACCCTCAAAGTATACATTGTGTTCAGCTATAAGGAGGTCTCTGAAAGTAACCACATGCAACTTATCCCCAGATACGTTGGATGTACCTGACCTTAGGGTCTTTAGGAGATTAGGATGTGAGAATCCTTTCAGGATATAGCATTGCCTCCATACCTCATAAGGGCAGACTTGGAATCTCTATGATAACTTCCTCCAATCATATTTTGGGTCCTGTGACTGTAGATGCTTCATAATTTGGATTCTTGCAACTCAGTAACTGGAATAAAAGCCTGATGAGGGAACAGAGACCCAGAAACCCAGGAACCTGGGGACAGTCTTATCAAAACCAAAACCTTTCTCCTTAGATGTCATTGTTCCCTTTCAAAACCAAGCCTGTGATTTTCAAATAGTAGACATGCATTTCAGACATTGGGCAGGCTATGAGGAAAAGCTTTCTGGAATAAACTAAATCTAGAACTCTTGGGAAGAGAATATTCTATCCAAAATGGGAAACAAGATAGTTTGTGTCAACTTAGCCTGGGACTATGTTGATGGGATAGAAATAATTGTCATTGGAGTTACTGGCATCTGGGAATCTAGAAAAGTGTGTCCTAATCCAGATTCTGGCTGTCCTCTCCATGTTGATCAGTGAAGCTCTGAGACCAAACACTGACAATATGATGCTTATTTGCTGAAGGCTATTAGTTGTGGGGAGCAGATTATGAGATGCCTTTGAGAAGTTGACATAAGCACAGCTGTGTCAAGTAATCTACAGGCTGAGTTTGGCATGGCCCCAGCCATAGAAGGCAAAATGCAGCACAGCTGCTTTTCCTAAGATGTTTACCTTCAGAGAAGTAGGATCATAGGTTTCTCTTGTTATAATGTCACACCCCTCTCCAAGAACTGTTACTCCACTTCCTTGTTTATAAAAGACTCACTGAAGGAGGACATGGAAGATTGATGAGATTGGATTGGAGAATGGTTGGATTGGTGAGCTGCTTTCGAGAATGCTGCTGCTGCTGTTGCTGGCTGTTGTGTGTCCGCAAGTCTGAGGACAGAGACTTTAAGAGAGAACATGGGACAGTGCAAGTCTGAGGGCCAAGACTTTAACAGAGATTAAAGAAAACTTGGGACAGTGTGAGTCTAAGGAAAGAGGCTTTAAAGAATAGAAAAGAAGCAAGATTTTTAAAAATAGTAAAGTAAGGCCTTAAAGAATAGAGAAGAAAAAAGCAAAGTTAAAGAAGGGAAAAGAAGTAATAAAAAGCAATGAGGTTGCTGTGCATCTCCATCTGAGTACCCAGCACACCTGATTCCAATTTTATGCATGTCTGTCTTCTATCTTTTGTCCTTTCTGCATCTCCAGTCACTCCCAGTTAGATAGGTAGAACAGGAGCTCACGAGGCTCTGAGAGTTAGTGCTCACCAATGAGCATCAGAGTTGGAGAAGTCAAAACAATAGTCATTGAGAATGAGCCAGTAGACCATATCCTTTTGGTTGACACTGGCTTCTGCCTGGTGTCTCTGAAGCAGATGCAAAGTCCCAGTTGTTCAGCATCAAACTGGAGGTTGAAATACTGGCAGGTTCTACTGGTTCTGAATGCTACAACTGTTCTGAGGTAAAGTATTCATTTATGTCCTAGCAGGAGGAGATATGGCAACAAGATTTATTTGGGGATGTAGGATGTAGGGCATTGATTAATGTAAATACTGGTGTGAGGAGAAAGAAAGACAGAGTTGGAGTAGATTGGGAGAGCCATCAGCCCATACTTCCAGGGCAACTCCCAAATGAAGCAGACAAGCAAGGAAGTGTACAAAATTTTAGCAAAGCACTCAGATGTCAAGGACAGGCCTGCCTTAGTATCCCAGCTGTCTCAGTGTTCATTTGAGAACAGCTTATATGAAGTGTCACTCTAGAGCAATGAGTGATGGTTTCCAGAGAGTGTTTTCTCTTACACTTTGCAGCGTCAGGGTCAACTTCACATCTCATAACTCCAGGGGTCACAGTTCACATCTGTGATGTGAGATGAACCATAAACAGTCTGCACAGTGTTACATGATGATGCCTTTTAGGGCTGCTTAACGACTACCCAGGTAAACTCATCAACTACATTGTGTGTCCCCATCCATGGCATTCTGATTACCAGAAAACACGAAGAGATTCTGGGGAACAAAACCTAATCTTATGGTAATACCAGCTTTTCTGAGCTTACTGGAGATGGAGGATCTCTCTCTAGTGTGTATGTGCTAAATGCCAAATAAGAAGTGGGGAGAAGCCCCTCTTCAGTTTTTGTTTTCCTCTCAAGCTATCTACATGCTTCCTTCTGAGACTTTGTCTTTTCTCTCATGTTTGAGAAGGGTTCCAGGAGCAGCAGATGGTTGATTTACTTTTTCTTTCTGACTAATACTTCCTCTGTATTAATGATTCTCATTTTTGACTGTAAATGAGAATTACCTGGGGAGCTTCCAAAAATCTCCCAAGCTATACACCAGTTCAATTAAGCCAGACATTCTTGGGATAGGAACCAGGTCTCAGAACTTTAAAAAATCTCCCTAGGTGTTTTTCAATATGTAGCCAAGGTTGAAAAATTCAGCTACACATTACCCCTCTCTCCTGGGTTGGCATTGGCTTTTCTGGCTTCTCACTGGCTAAATAATAATTGGCTGCTTAGGAAATGTGATTTGTAGGGTTGAAAAATAAACCATAACTAGAAAAATATTTTAAATATCTCATTATAGTCTATCATGTGTTATTTTCTAGTTTTAATGATACAATAAATTATTTAGATTTCATATGATTATAAAGCAATATATAAAGCCAATATTCTTTTTAGTTAATACATATTCATTACACATATTGATGAGATGGAATGTGATATTTTCTTTCATTCATACAGTGGGCATGAATCATATTCAACACCCTTCTCCTGTTCTTGCTCCCCCAGACCCCTCAGGACCCTTCCCAGTCCCTACTAATACCTAATGTCTACCTGTTTTCAGGTAGACATTATTTAACTTTCACATATGAGAGAAACACATGCAGTACATTGCTTTCAGCATCTGGTTTATTTCCCTTAGTTGATGTCATCCAGTTCCATCCATTTTGCCACAAATGACAAGATTTCATTTTGCTTGGTAGCTGAATAATACTCCATCATATATACATAGCATATTTTCTTTATCCCCTCATCTGTTGATGGGCATCTAGACAATCCCACACCTTAGCTATTAGCTAATAGCTAATCTGCATGCCCAATAAATATGAGCATGCAAATATCTGTCTTGTATATCTTCCAGGAATGGAATAACTAGATCATAAGCTGGCTTTACTTTTAGTTTTTTGAGAAACCTTCCGTAGTGATTGGACTAATTTACATTTCATCAACTGTGTCAGATTTCCTATTCTCCACATCCTCACCAGCATTTGTAATTTGTTTTTTGTTTTTTATAATAGTCATTCTTATTAGGGTAAGATAATTCTTCATTATAATTTTGATTTGCATTTCTCTGATGGTTAATGATAAACATTTTTTCATATATTTATTGGCCATTTGAATTTTTTTCATTTGAGAAATATCTATTCAGATCATTTGACCAATTTTAATTATTTGCTTTTTTACTGATTAGGGTTCTTTAATTTAGTTTTTTATACATTCTGGGTATTAACAGTCAGCTGGCAATATTTTCTCCCCTGTAAATAATCCCTTTGCTCTGTTGATTGTTTCTTTTGTAGTACAGAAGATTTATAATTTGATATAATCCCATTTGTCAATTTTTGCTCTTGCTTCTTATGCTTTTTGGGGTCTTATCCAAAAGATAAATTACTGTAATGTCATGAAGTGTTTTCCCTATGTTTTATATTAGTAGTTTCAGAATATTGGATATTACATTTAGGTCTTTGATTCATTTTAAGTTGATTTGTGTACAGGGTGAATGATGGGGTCAATACCAATCTTGTACATGTGGCTATCTGATTTTCCAAGTACCATTTATTGAAAAGGCTGTCATTTCTCCAATATATGCTTTTGGCACTTATTTCAATAATAAGTTGGCTGCAGATACATGGGTTTATTTATGGGCTCTCTATTCCATTGGTCTTTTTATATTTAGGTCTTTTTGTATTTGGTGGTCTTATTTTTAGGCTAACACAATGTTTTTGTTACATTGGCTCTATCGTATATCTTGAAACTAGGTTATGTGATACCTCCGGCTTTGTTCTTTTTAATATTGCTTTGGCTGTTTGAGGTTTTTTGTGCACCCATATTAATTTTATTGTTTGTTCTGGTTCTGTAAAGAATATCTTTGGTATTTTGATGGAGAATGCATTGAATCTATAAATTGCTTTAAGACTTTTTGACGACATTCTTCTAACCCATCAACATAGAAAGTCTCTTTCTTGGCATTTGTGTCCTCTTCAATTTCATCAGTGTTTTGTAACTTTCATTGCAGAGGTTTTTCACTTCCTTAGTTAAGTTTATTCCTAGGTGTTTTTTTTTTTAATCTGTCATTTTATGTCTGTTCTGATGAATCATGCTTTCATGATTTCATTCTCAGTAAATTCATTATTAGTTTATAGAGAATCTACTGATACTTTTATATGATAAATTTTATATCCTCTATTTTACTGAATTTATTTATTCTATCTTTTGGTAGTCTTTGAGTGTTTTATGTATAGAATCATATCACCTGCAAAAAGGGATAATTATACTTCCTCTTTTCCTTTTTGTATGCCTTTTCTTTCTCTTACCTAATTTCTCTGGCTAAAATTTCTAGCACTAATTGAATAAGATCAGTGAGAGTGAAAGCCATTGCCTTGTTCCTGATGTTAGAAGAAATGCCTTCAAATTTTCCCTATTCACTATGAGGTTGGCTGTGGGTTTATCATATATAGCCTTTATGATGTTGAGGTATGATCTTTCTAATTTGTTCTGGGATTTTATCATGAAGTGATGTTGAATTTTACCAAAATCTTTTCCTGTATCAATTAAGAAAAGCATATGATTTTTATCTTTCATTCTGTTGATGTAATGCATTACACTTATTGATTAGTGTATAGTGAACCATCCTTGCATTCTGTGATGACACCAACTTCATATTTTTAATGTGCAATTGAATTTGACTTGCTAGTAATTTTGTCAGGAATTTTTTTAATATATGTTCATGAAGGATACTGGTCTATAGGTTTCTTTTATGTTGTGTCCTTTTTTAGTTTTTGTAACAGGGTAATGTTGGCCTCATAGAATGAGTTTGGAAGGGTTCACACCTTTTAATTCTGTGAAATTATTTTGAAAATCATTGCCATTTGTTATTTAAACATTTGATAAAATTCCATAGTGAAGTGAATAGGTCCTGGGCTTTTCACTATTGGGAGACTTTTCATTACTGATTTTGAGATTTTCAATCTCATTGCTTATTACTTGTCTATTCAGCTTTTTATACCCTCATGGTTTAATTTTGGCAGGTCATATGTGTCTAGAAAATTTTACATTTCTTCTAGGTTTTCAAGTTTATTAGCATGTAGTTTTTAAAGATAATTCCTAATATTCTCTGAATTTGTACTCACAGCTATATCTCTTTTTCATCTCTGATTTTATTTATTTGGATTTTCTCTTTTTTTCTTGGATAGTATAATGTTTTGTCAATTTTATTTTTCTTTTCAGAACACCAGCTGTTTGTTTCATTCATCTATTGTATTTTTCAGTCTCATTTTTTTTTCTTCCTTGAACTTTTTAATTTCTTTTCTTCTAATAATTGGGGAGTGGGGAGGTTGGTGGGTTTTTTCCTAAGTCCTTAAGATGCATCCTAAGGTTGTTTATTTTAAATCTCTCTCACTTTATATCTTTATTTATTTACATAGTTATTCACTTGTTTTGATATAGGTACTTTTTGCTATAAACTTTCTTAGTACTGTTTAGCTGCCTTCCATGTGTTTTACTATATTGGTATATTTTGGTATGTTGTTTCCATATCATTTGTTACAAAAAAATTTAATTTCTCTTTTGACTTTCTCAGTGATTCATGTTTATTCAGAGCTGTGTTGTTTAGTCTCCACATATTTGTGTAATTTCTAAAGTTTCTATTGTTGATCTCTAGTTTTATTCCATTAGGATAAGAAAAGATATAGAATATGCTTTCAGATTTTTTGAATTGTAGATTTGCTTTGTGACATAAAATATTGTCTCTTCTAGAGAAAGTTCCTTGTGTGGTAAAAAGAATGTGTATTCTGTAGCTATTGGATGAAATGTTTTATAAGTGTCTACTAAATCCATTTGTAATATGGTATAGTTTAACTGTTGATTTTTTTGGGGGGGGTTCTGGATTATCTATCCATTGATGACATTAGGGTATTGGAAATCATGCACCATAATTGCATTGGAATTTATCTTTCCTTTTATGTCCAATAGTATTAGCTTTATAAACTGGGTACTCCAAAATTAGCTGCATATGCTTATAATTATTATATCTTCTTAATGAATTGATCACTTGATCATTATATAGTGACTTTCTTTGTCTCTTTTTACAGATTTTGTTTAAAGTCTATTTTGTAAGATGTAAGTATAGCTACTCCTGCTCACTTTAGGATTCCATATGTTTGGAAAATTATTTTCCATTCCTTCACTTTGAGTCTGTGTGGTTCTATAGTAGTGAAGTGAGTCTCTTGTAGGCATCATATTACTGGATCTTATTTTTGTTTTGTTCTGATTTTTTTTAAATCCATTCAGCCAGTGTGTATCTTTGAATTAGAGATTTTAGTCAATTTGTAATCAAGGTTATTATTTAGATGTATGGACTTATGCCTATCATTATGCTGATTTCCTGCATGGGTTTTGAATATTCTTTGTTCATCCTCTTATTCATCTTTGTAGTGGTAATGTTTGGTCCTTTTCTATTTTGTATATCTATTCCTCTACTAGGATTTATAGTTTCACATTTCTTTAATTTCTGGGTGTAGGACTCCCTTAAACATCTTTGTAAGGTTGGTTTGGTGATCTTCTTCCTGTTTTTGCTCGTCCTGAAAGGTCTTCATTTCCCCTTCATTTCTGAATGATATCTTTACTGGGAATAATAATCTTAGTTATCAGTTATTTTCTTTCAGGACTTAGAATACTGCTTCGACTGTAGCTCAGCTCCAGCTGTGACTTATTCCACTTGCTTCAAGGTAAGCACTTCAACTAAACAGTTGTGGGGAGACAATCCCCAGCTCTGTCTGTCCTGAGATGTGCACAAAGGAATCCCTGAGAGGAATTTCAGCCTATAGTATTTGCTGATAAGTCTTTTAGTCTAATAAGGTTTCCCTGCTTTTCTCTTGTACATTTGAAAATTCTTTCTTTGTCATATACTTTTGACATTATAATTATTAATGTGTTATGGTGAAGATATTTTCTGGTCAGGTCTATCGAGCACTCTATAACCCTCCTTTGTATGGATGTCCATGTCTTTCCAAGAATAGAGAAGTTTTCTGCTATTATATTGAAATAGGTTTTCTATGCTCTTAACCTTTATCTCCTCACCTTTGAAATTCCAATAATGCAAATGATTTTTTTAATGGTGTACCAAAAATTTCAAATACTTTCCTTATTCTTTTTGCTGAATGGAATATCTCAAAAAGAGCTGTCTTCAAACTTGGATATCTCAGATATTCCTTCTTCTGCTTGATCTAGTCTGTTATTGGCGCTTTCAACTGAATTTTTTATTTGACTTATTGAACTCTTCATTTCTAAGATTTCTGTTTTGTTAGTTTTCAAACTCTCTCTCTCTCTCTCTCTCTCTCTCTCTCTCTGTGCTGAATTTGTCTTTCATACTCCATGTTGTCTTACTAATTTCACTTAACCATATTCTCTTGAATCCCATTTTAATCCTTCTTTTAAATTCTTTATCAGACATTTCACCCATTTTGATTTCTTTAGAATCTATTGCTAGAATTTATGATCTTTAGGAGGGGTCATATTACCTTGTTTTGTCATAGTTCTTATGTTCTTACATCAAGATTTGTGCACCTGGTGAATCAGATATCTCTACCATTTTTATAGGATGATGTGCTTTAATAAGCAGCTTTCTCCTGAAAATGTGTCTTGGAATATTGGTTTGTTAAGTAATGTTGACTTATTTCAATCTTAACACCATAATGTAGTGTAAATGCAGCTCCTTTGACTGTGATTGGTGAATCTTGGCACTGTGCATATTGTGTTTTGAAGTTGAAGAGACCCTATACCTCCACAGGCCACATTAGAATGGGATACTCTAGCATTTCTGACAGGTATGGTATAGACAAGAGAGTAAGGGTGCATACTGCATAGCTATTCCTACAATTAGCTCCTGTTACTAGTTAGGGTCTCTGGCACTAATAAGGGTCTCTGGCACTGAATGAACCAGTAATGGTGAGGGGCCTGAAGTACTTAAGTCAAATAAAACAGTGGTATAGACCTAGGTGCTTCATAGGAAGAAGTGGTGGCAGGAACCACAACCACCACTCTGTGACAATTGACACTCAATTCTGAAAGCAGTGTGTGGTCAGAGATGGTGGGGTGGGTGGTTGGCAGTAGAAACCATGTTGTGGTAGCATAGGAACTATAGTGTACCTGTCTGCTGCTTCTGTGTGAGTGCCCATCCA
The DNA here is from genome assembly GCF_047511655.1 of Castor canadensis. NCBI lineage: Eukaryota > Metazoa > Chordata > Mammalia > Rodentia > Castoridae > Castor > Castor canadensis. Next base: position 141,061,182 of record NC_133390.1, on the reverse strand, counting down.
AAAGCATGACTTTACTCCCACACAGACCAGCTGTTTATACCTAAGAATAGAGTGATGGCCATGGTCTTTCTCCTCCTAAGTCTTTCAGCTGCAGCCCCACCCCCCACCCCCAGGAACAAGTAAGTGTCAGATGTAGCCAGATCAGAAGAATTCCTTTCAAGGGCTTCATTTGGCTGTGAACAGCTAGGGATATTCTCCCTCCAATTGTTCAATTGCAATACCTACCAGGGAGCAATGTGGAGTGAGGCACAGCCAGAGCTAGACAAAACATTTTTTTCCAATTCTTAGGTCAGGTGTCTCAGGGGTGGGGTTACAATCAGTGTATTTCTCAAGGCTTCCTCAGCATGTGGGTGGGGTAGCAGTGGATCTATGGATTTCTTTCTCCATCCCTGGTCTCAGAAGACAGGCTCCCCTGATTCTTTAGGACCTTGTCCTCTGTTCTGCTCTGTGCTCTGTGTTCCTGCATCTGTTCCCTAGAGTTCAGGACACCCAATAGTCAGAGACACTCTGACTGGGCCACATTGGATTCACAATCCAGCTTTCTATGGAGCTACCACAGTGGAATATTTGTGGGGCCCCAAAGATGGGAATGTGCAAGGGATTCTGACTGCTCTAGCTAGAGAACAGTCTAAATTCAAATGATGGCTTCCTTCTCAAGATGGCTCCTGATGTCAGCACGCTGAGGGTTCAGGGAGATAGTGTGACATCCTTTTCCAAAGCAAGGCTGCTGTGAAGATTTGATATTACTCATCTAAGTGGGCTTCTAGCCTGTTAGGATAGTGAAATTTTCCAAAAGCTAGAATTTCAAGCATCCATACTGATAGATTTTTCTGTGACTTTCTCTTTGTCCTCCCCCAGTTGCAGAGTTAGAGTAGCAGGTGCCAGGACATTTTATTTCTCTTACTAAGCTGTTGTCCCAGGTCTCTGTATCTTACATAGCTCCAGTTTCTGTCATGCTGATTTCCAGTGTTTTCCTTGATTAATCATCTCAACATGCAGCTATATACCTGTGTTGCTTTGATTCATCTTGTGGAAGAGCAGATGGGTTCTGGGTACTTCTATTCTGCCATCTTAAAATCTCCTAAAATTAATATTCTTGATTTTTGGAAAAGTAAATGTATGACAGCAGAAGAAAAAGTAGAAGAAAGGTTGAAGAATGTATACCATTTAGGTGCATTAGTTACATTTGAAGATTACTAATAGAAAAGCAAGAAAATTAAGTCAGTTATCAAAGCCTAAGAAGTGATGACTTAAGTAATATATATATATATCTTTGAGTATTGCCAGAGTCAGTAGGTATCACCTAAGTTATGTGAATAAAATAGCAAAACAATCCATGTTCTTTAAGGAGATGACCACCAGAAGAACTAAAAGTAGACACTGAGGCTGTCTCTTATGTGTGAGTCTAAGATAAGGAGAATTTATATATCTCTGAAGTTTTTCCTTGTGCATGTATCTAATAAAAACTATAGATAAAAATAAATACACTTGGGATTCCATGCTGTGGTGAATGGCAAGGGATTGTTTGGGTGAACATCCCCAAACAAGTCTATTTTTTTGATTGTTGCTGCAGCATATGGGAATGCTGTAGCCCAAGCTCTTTCCTGAAGCAGCATTAAATGCCCATGTGGCAGTACTCTGATTCTCCATAGCCAAGTACTTCTATTTTAGTAATAACTGGCCCACCATCCTGTTGCTCTGTTTATAGTTGTTTAAGCTTTGTATCGCTCCCAAGAGAGAAATAAGAAAAGTAACATTTATAGAGAATCCACAGAGTGCCATTCTAATTTACCACCTTGCAGATTCTTTTGACCATAACTATAAGTAATGGCATTCTATTAGTGCCAGAAGGTTTTAGCAGATGGTTTGGTCTATGAGCCAGGTGCATTTAGATGTTCTGAGAATATCTGTTGAGATGCACTCTGGGTAAGTAGAACACAGAATTGATAGTGAAACTGGAAAGTCCCATCCTGGTCAGCCATGCCTACCAGCAGCTAAATCTTCACCTTTCATGACATCACTTGACTTCTATAGGCTCTACAAAATGAGGGAGAGGATGCACTGGCTGAAATTCCCATCCAGCTTAACACTTTGAACATCAAGAGTTTCTTTTATTATAGACCATGTCAATGTTTGTCCCTAGGTTTTCCTAAATTTTTTTTCATCACTTCTACTAAGATGTAAAATATAGATTTGCTTGGAATGTAGGGAAGCTTTACTACTGGATGAGGACTTGATATTTGTGCTCCATAGCCCAAAATATTCTCAATAAATGGCAACTTTTATTAAATGAAGAAGAGGTTAGCATTAATGGCTTAATACCATGCTCCCTAGATTTTCATTAAACCATAGGGGAAGTCTTGTGTGAGTATGCAGATAACTAGGTCAGATTTTCCATGTCTCTTTTGCCAAGAAACTACGCTTCTATTCTCATAGAGAGCCTGTATTCTGGGGGAACAAACTGATCACCATCTGGGTTCAACAGAAGCCAAGAAAAATAACAGAACTGCAAATTAAATATCCCTGGGCCATGTCCCTTTCCCATTCCTGGCCTTTTTTCCAAGCCAAAGCATCTGTTGTAGTGTTCAATGCACCTGTCTTTACATGCATGTCCTTTGCAGGGAGGAGTCCTATGAGATAGGTTTTCCTTTGGCCATGTGAAAGCTCCATTCTCACATCCCAAGATAACTGATAGCCTCCATTTGAAGTTCCTTCTACCTGTAGAAAGGTAAAGGAGAGGAAGAAGAGGCTGGAAAGGAAGGTTGTATCATAATGGCAATGATTTATTTGCTGCTAGACATCTCCTCTTCAGTTTCCTGTACTTTGTTATAGAAATAGTACTTCAGTCCCCCAAAAGGGGTGTGTGTGTGTGTGTGTGTGTGTGTGTGTGATTTCTAACTTTGTTTGGCCTTGAAAGCTAAGGAAAATCTTGTCTACCTATGTAGACATTGGTAACTTCTTTTTATTTAACTATACTGTTATAAAGTAACTTAGTGTGGATTCAGTCATTAAAATTAAGCAGTCAATTTAAATGCAACTTAAATACCATATGTTAAGTATACAGCAAGCTGAAACACCCTTCCCAGAAGTAAAATACTAAGTAGTTTAATATCCAAGTTGTCCATACAGAATTCTCCTATTTTTGCCATCTCTGTAGAAAACAAATCAGGAGCTACCTGGGGAATTGAAGGAGAGTCCCCATCCAATTGCTCTTTACTAAACTGTGGCACCCAGTCTTGATTCAGCTGTTTATCTGTTTTAAACAAAAAAGAGCTGTGTTGAATGAGCTCACTTACAGAATTCTCCTGGGTATGTTGAAAATTTTTTCAAACAAATTCCATAATTACTTCATCTTGTTCTACCAAAACAAACAAACAGCAACAACAAAAAAACCCCAGAAACAAAAATAATCAAAAACCCAATAGGTATTTTATTAGGATTAAGCTAAATTTACGATACCCTAACATGGGTCTTCCTTTTCAAAGTAACCTCACTTATAAATCTTCCACAGCATTTAGTTTTCACCATATAAAGTTTTTTATTTCTTATTGCATTTTTATTTATTTATTTATTTATTTTTCATTTTTCTTTTATTATTCATATGTGCATACAAGGCTTGGTTCATTTCTCCCCCCTGCCCCCACCCCCTCCCTTACCACCCACTTCGCCCCCTCCCTCTCCCCCCCTCAATACCCAGCAGAAACTATTTTGCCCTTATCTCTAATTTTGTTGTAGAGAGAGTATAAGCAATAATAGGAAGGAACAAGGGGTTTTGCTGGTTGAGATAAGGATAGCTATACAGGGCATTGACTCACATTGATTTCCTGTGCGTGGGTGTTACCTTCTAGGTTAATTCTTTTTGATCTAACCTTTTCTCTAGTACCTGTTCCCCTTTTCCTACTGGCCTCGGTTGCTTTAAGGTATCTGCTTTAGTTTCTCTGCGTTAAGGGCAACAAATGCTAGCTAGTTTTTTAGGTGTCTTACCTATCATCACCCCTCCCTTGTGTGCTCTCGCTTTTATCATGTGCTCATAGTCCAATCCCCTTGTTGTGTTTGCCCTCGATCTAATGTCCACATATGAGGTAGAACATACGACTTTTGGTTTTTTGAGCCAGGCTAACCTCACTCAGAATGATGTTCTCCAATTCCATCCATTTACCAGCGAATGATAACATTTCGTTCTTCTTCATGGCTGCATAAAATTCCATTGTGTATAGATACCACATTTTCTTAATCCATTCGTCAGTGCTGGGGCATCTTGGCTGTTTCCATAACTTGGCTATTGTGAATAGTGCCGCAATAAACATGGATGTACAGGTGCCTCTGGAGTAACAGTCTTTTGGGTATATCCCCAAGAGTGGTATTGCTGGATCAAATGGTAGATCGATGTCAAGCTTTTTAAGTAGCCTCCAAATTTTTTTCCAGAGTGGTTGTACTAGTCTACATTCCCACCAACAGTGTAAGAGGGTTCCTTTTTCCCCCGCATCCTCGCTAACACCTGTTGTTGGTGGTGTTGCTGATGATGGCTATTCTAACAGGGGTGAGGTGGAATCTTAGCGTGGTTTTAATTTGCATTTCCTTTATTGCTAGAGATGGTGAGCATTTTTTCATGTGTTTTCTGGCCATTTGAATTTCTTCTTTTGAGAAAGTTCTGTTTAGTTCACGTGCCCATTTCTTTATTGGTTCATTAGTTTTGGGAGAATTTAGTTTTTTAAGTTCCCTGTATATTCTGGTTATCAGTCCTTTGTCTGATGTATAATTGGCAAATATTTTCTCCCACTCTGTGGGTGTTCTCTTCAGTTTAGAGACCATTTCTTTGGATGAAGATGAACAGAAGCTTTTTAGTTTTATGAGGTCCCATTTATCTATGCTATCTCTTAGTTGCTGTGCTGCTGGGGTTTCATTGAGAAAGTTCTTACCTATACCTACTAACTCCAGAGTATTTCCTACTCTTTCTTGTATCAACTTAAGAGTTTGGGGTCTGATATTAAGATCCTTGATCCATTTTGAGTTAATCTTGGTATAGGATGATAGACATGGATCTAGTTTCAGTTTTTTGCAGACTGCTAACCAGTTTTCCCAGCAGTTTTTGTTGAAGAGGCTGCTATTTCCCCATCGTATATTTTTAGCTCCTTTGTCAAAGATAAGTTGCTCATAGTTGTGTGTCTTCATATCTGGATCCTCTATTCTGTTCCACTGGTCTTCATGTCTGTTTTTGTGCCAGTACCATGCTGTTTTTATTGTTATTGCTTTGTAATATAGTTTGAAGTCAGGTATTGTGATACCTCCTGCATTGTTCTTTTGACTGAGTATTGCCTTGGCTATTCGTGGCCTCTTGTGTTTCCATATAAATTTCACGGTAGATTTTTCGATGTCTTTAATGAATGTCATTGGAATTTTGATGGGAATTGCATTAAGCATGTAGATTACTTTGGGGAGTATCGACATTTTTACTATGTTGATTCTACCAATCCATGAGCATGGGAGATCTCTCCACTTTCTATAGTCTTCCTCAATCTCTTTCTTCAGAAGTGTATAGTTTTCCTTGTAGAGGTCTTTCACATCTTTTGTTAGGTTTACACCTAGGTATTTGATTTTGTTTGAGGCTATTGTAAATGGAATTGTTTTCATACCTTCTTTTTCAGTTTGCTCATTGTTAGTGTATAGAAATGCTAATGAATTTTCTATGTTGATTTTATATCCTGCTACCTTGCTATAGCTATTGATGATGTCTAGAAGCTTCTGAGTAGAGTTTTTTGGGTCTTTAAGGTATAGGATCATGTCGTCTGCAAATAGGGATATTTTGACAGTTTCTTTACCTATTTGTATTCCTTTTATTCCTTCTTGTTGCCTAATTGCTCTGGCTAGGAATTCCAGTACTATGTTGAATAGGAGTGGAGATAGTGGGCATCCTTGTCTGGTTCCTGATTTTAGAGGGAATGGTTTTAATTTTTCTCCGTTAAGTGTAATGCTGGCTATAGGTTTGTCATATATAGCTTTTATAATGTTGAGGAACTTTCCTTCTATTCCTAGTTTTCTTAGAGCTTTTATCATGAAATGATGTTGGATCTTATCAAAGGCTTTTTCTGCATCTATTGAGATGATCAAGTGGTTTTTGTCTTTGCTTCTGTTAATGTGGTTTATTACGTTTATTGATGTTCGAATGTTGAACCACCCCTGCATCCCTGGGATGAAGCCTACTTGGTCGTGGTGAATAATCTTTTTGATGTGTTGCTGAATTTGGTTTGCCATTATTTTGTTGAGGATTTTTGCATCAATGTTCATGAAGGAGATTGGCCTATAGTTCTCCTTTTTGGAGGTGTCTTTGCCTGGTTTTGGGATAAGTGTAATACTGGCTTCATAAAATGTGTTTGGCAGTTTCCCTTTCCTTTCTATTTCATGGAACAGTTTAAGGAGGGTTGGTATCAGTTCTTCTTTAAAGGTCTGATAGAATTCAGCAGAGAATCCATCAGGTCCTGGACTTTTCTTTTTGGGGAGACTCTTGATTGCTGCTTCAATTTCATTTTGTGTTATAGGTCTATTCAGGTGATTAATTTCCTCTTGGTTCAGTTTTGGATGATCATATGTATCTAGAAATCTGTCCATTTCTTTTAGATTTTCAAATTTATTTGAATATAGGTTCTCAAAGTAGTCTCTGATGATTTCCTGGACTTCCATGGTGTTTGTTGTTATCTCCCCTTTTGCATTCCTAATTCTACTAATTTGGGTTTTTTCTCTCCTCATTTTAGTCAGGTTTGCCAGGGGTCTATCGATCTTGTTTATTTTTTCAAAGAACCAACTTTTTGTTTCATTAATTCTTTGTATGGTTTTTTTGGTTTCTATTTCGTTGATTTCAGCTCTTATTTTTATTATTTCTCTCCTTCTATTTGTTTTGGGATTTTCTTGTTCTTGTTTTTCTAGGAGTTTGAGATGTATCATTAGGTCATTGATTTGGGATCTTTCAATCTTTTTAATATATGCACTCATGGCTATAAACTTTCCTCTCAAGACTGCCTTAGCTGTGTCCCATAGGTTCCGGTAGGTTGTGTTTTCATTTTCATTGACTTCCAGGAACTTTTTAATTTCCTCTTTTATTGCATCGATGATCCATTCTTCATTAAGTAATGAGTTATTTAGTTTCCAGCTGTTTGCATGTTTTTTGTCTTTACTTTTGTTGTTGAGTTCCACTTTTACTGCATTGTGGTCAGATAGTATGCACGGTGTTATTTCTATTTTCTTATATTTGCTGAGGCTTGCTTTGTGCCCTAGGATATGATCTATTTTGGAGAAGGTTCCATGGGCTGCTGAGAAGAATGTATATTGTGTAGAGGTTGGATGAAATGTTCTGTAGACATCTACTAGGTCCATTTGATCTATTGCATATTTTAGATCTTGGATTTCTTTATTGATTTTTTGTTTGGATGACCTATCTATTGATGATAATGGAGTGTTAAAGTCTCCCACAACCACTGTGTTGGCATTAATGTATGCTTTTAGGTCTTTCAGGGTATGTTTGATGAAATTGGGTGCGTTGACATTGGGTGCGTACAGATTGATGATTATTATTTCCTTTTGGTCTATTTCCCCTTTTATTAGTATGGAATGTCCTTCTTTATCTCGTTTGATCAATGTAGGTTTGAAGTCTACTTTGTCAGAGATAAGTATTGCTACTCCTGCCTGTTTTCGGGGGCCATTGGCTTGGTAAATCTTCTTCCAGCCTTTCATCCTAAGCATATGCTTATTTCTGTCGGTGAGATGAGTCTCCTGTAAGCAACAAATTGTTGGATCTTCTTTTTTAATCCATTTTGTCAAACGGTGTCTTTTGATGGGTGAATTAAGTCCATTAACATTAAGCGTTAGTACTGATAGGTATGTGGTGATTCCTGCCATTTAGTTGTCTTAGTTGTTTGAAGGTTTGATTGTGTGTACCTAACTTGATGTTACTCTCTACTGTCCTCCTTTTTCTTATCCTGTGGTTTGGTGCTGCCTGCCTTTTCATGGTTAAGTTGGGTGTCACTTTCTGTATGCAGGATCCCTTGCAGAATCTTTTGTTATGGTGGCTTTGTGGTCACATATTGTTTTAGTTTCTGCTTATCATGGAAGACTTTTATTGTTCCATCTATTTTGAATGATAGCTTTGCTGGGTAGAGTATCCTGGGGTTGAAGTTATTTTCATTCAGTGCCTGGAATATCTCACCCCACGCTCTTCTTGTTTTTAATGTTTCTGTTGAGAAGTCTGCTGTGATTTTGATGGGTTTACCTTTGTATGTTACTTGTTTTTTCTCTCTTACAGCCTTCAATATTCTTTCCTTAGTTTCTGAACTTGTTGTTTTAATGATGATATGTCATGGAGTAGTTCTATTTTGATCTGGTCTGTTTGGTGTCCTGGAGGCCTCTTGCATCTGTATGGGAATATCTTTCTCTAGATTTGGGAAATTTTCCGTTATTATTTTGTTGAATATATTACACATTCCCTTTGCCTGCACCTCTTCTCCTTCTTCGATGCCCATGATTCTCAAGTTTGGTCTTTTGATGGAGTCAGTGAGTTCTTGCATTTTCTTTTCACAGGTCTTGAGTTGTTTAATTAGTAGTTCTTCAGTTTTTCCTTTAATTACCATTTCATCTTCAAGTTCTGAGATTCTGTCTTCTGTTTGTTCTATTCTGCTGGATTGGCCTTCCGTTTTGTTTTGCAGTTCTGTTTCGTTCTTTTTTCTGAGATTTTCCATATCCTGGGTGGTTTCCTCTTTATTGTTGTCTATTTTTGTCCTGAGTTCATTTATCCATTTATTCATTGTGTTCTCTGTTTCACTTTGGTGTTTATACAGTGCTTCTATGGTTTCCTTTATTTCTTCTTTTGCTTTTTCAAATTCTCTATTTTTATTGTCTTGGAATTTCTTGAGTGTCTCCTGTACATTTTGGTTGACCCTATCCAGTATCATCTCTATAAAATTCTCATTGAGTACTTGTAGTATGTCTTCTTTTAAATTATTCTTGTGGGCTTCATTAGGTCCTTTGGCATAGTTTATCTTCATTTTGTTGGAGTCTGGATCTGAGTTTCTGTTCTCTTCATTCCCCTCTGGTTCCTGTACTAATTTTTTGCTGTGGGGAAACTGGTTTCCCTGTTTTTTCTGTCTTCCCGTCATTGTCCTTGGTGTTGTTACTGTCCCTGTACTGTGTGTAATTAAGTATTTTCTAGCTTGTAATAATAACAATGGTAATATTGAGTATGGAAGAGTGAGCTGAGATGGAAAGCAAGAAGTTAAAGAAAAGGGGAAAACAAATATACAGACAAGAGGGAGAAAGCAGAACAAGGTATCAGACAAGAGATTTTCAAAGGTATAAACAGGGAGTGTTAGTGTACTAATCGACAGTAAGCTGAACAGACAATAGAGAGACAGAGAGAGGATTGAAAATCAAAGATAAAAAAATAAAAAATAAGTAAATGAAAGTAATATCTGTATATAAAAATGAATTAAAATAAAATGGAAAATAGAAAATTAAAAAAAAAACAAAAAACCAAAAAACTTCCAAGTTTATATGCAATGCAGTTTCAGTCTTAATAATTTGGATGCCCGTCTCAATCTCCAGTCCTGGAGTTGGTGCCTCAGATGTTGTTCTGTAGTTGTCTCATCAAAGGGGATGCATAAAGTAGAACAAAACTGCACACACACACACACACACACACACACACACACACACACACAAGAAAAAAAAAAAAAGCCCCACCAAGTGTCCCCAGTTCAAATGCAATACAGTTTCAGTAAGTTTTTCGGCTTGCAGGTGTAATTTGGTTGTTCTCTCATCAAAGGTAGGGAGAAAAAGAAAAAAAAGCGTCTAGAGGCAGTTCTGAGAGTGGTATCTGCAACTGTGGCTTGCCTGCCTGCTGCTCTCAGCCTGTAGCTGGCGGCATTATTTATGCAGATCTCTGGGGTGAGCTAGCACTCACCTGGTCCCACAGGCTTTGTTTGCTCAGAGTTCTCCTGTGCGGGAGCCTCTGCTACAGGCTTTCCCCTTTCCAAGCACTGGGAAAGGTGACACTGCACCCGCGTTGTCAGGCCTGCATGTTTATTTACAGTTCACGTGGGAAGTGGGTCTTCCCTCCTCTCACAAGCGTCCCCGCTCCTGGTTGCTGGGCACGCGCCCCGCTCCCACCAGAGCCTCTCCGGCCCGCCTGGCTTGTTTATTTACAGTCCCGGGAAGGATTCTCTTCCCCCAATCTTCAGCGCTCAGGGTGCCCCACCCTCTTTCCAGCGTGTCTTAACTGTTCTTATTGCTTACTACTCAGTTTCTCTTTTTTTTTTTTTCCTGGGTGGAGGTCAGTCTGTCCAGGGGGCTATGCTGCTCTGGCCCAGGCTTGTCTGTGGGGGTACCATGGTACTGCGAAGCTCACCTGGTCTGCGTCTTCCCAAGCCGTATGGGTGGTGGCCCCAGGGGCCCTCCTCATTTCTCTGTTTAACGTGAAGTGGAGATTCTCTGCACCGGCTGGAGATGTGGAGGGGTCAAAGTTATGCCTTTTCTCGGTGATTATGCCTGCAAAGTGTGTCTCCAGCATCTCTCCAAGATTTCACTATAGGAGGGTCGCTTTCTGCTTCCTACCTCTAGCCGCCATCTTGGAATTCCTTCTTCTTATTGCATTTTTAAAAATACACTTTATTCTTTGTTCCTATTGCATAGTTTTTAAAAATTTGGCAATACTATTGAAATTAAGCATCAGAGCTATTTTCGGTTATTCATCAATATTTTTACCTTTGAAGAATTGTAAATTCTTATGTATCTATATTTATAATAAAATCTTCATCTTTTTAAAATCTATAACAGTCATTTATATATTGGAGGGGGAACAGATACTATCCTATCACACTGTTTCTGCAGATGAAGAAACTGAGGAGAGATGATTTTTCTATTTGCAGAGAAATTTAGTGGATAACAATGACTAAAAAGAGGTCTCTTGGATACTTAGAGGTTTCTCTCCCAAACACTTGCTTCTTGTCTCCACTTTTCTCTTAAACATTATCAGTTTGCTTGATTTGATTCTAAGTAATAATAAATTGGTTCCCTGTCTCATCAAATGAGTCATTAAGAACTGTTAGCTCCAAACTTTATCTTAATGTGAGATATCTTCCTTGAAACCTAGTTTTTCCTAATACAGCTCTCCACTGAATACCTTCTTTGTCTCTCAAACTTGACCTTTTCAGAACTGGGATTTTAATATTTCCCTCTGTATCTGCAATTCTCAGTCTTTAGCATCTAAGCAAATAACAGTTTCAGTGCTCTTGATGCTCAGATCCAATATTTTGAAGTAGTCTGACTCTTTTCATTACCCCAAACTCTCAATCTAATTCATCGCCAAACCCTATCAGTTTATTTTCAAAGTATGTTCAAACGCGGTCTCATCTCCTCCAATCCTACCCTAGGCAAAACCACCTTTCTCACCTGTTATTACCCAGAGCTGCCTATTTGATTATTGACTTCATCTTTAGGGGAATATCTTATCTCATCATAACTGGAGTGATTCTTTTTTATTAAATTAGAATGTCCTGTTTCTCCTCAAAATCTTCCAGTGACTACAATCTCATCTAGAAAAAAATTTAGCTTCCGTATGATGGCATACATGATTGTGATCCATTGACCTCTTTTTCCAGGTCTTATTCTGTCTTCAATTCCCTTTAGTTTACTCATATCTTTCTTCTTTTCCAAACATTGAGCATCTTTTTGCCTCATGCCTTTGCACTTATTACTCCTTTACCTGAAATACTCACCCTTGCATGTCCTCAAAGATAAGCACCATGACTAAAAGGGCCTTTCATGTGTTTTGGCTGCTGAATCCTCAGGACTTACAACTGCAGTTAACACACAGCATGTGTACAATATATATGATTGTCTAGTGATAGAATGAGCCATACTTACCAGCAAACAATTTTTAGTTATTACAATGGAATTATGTGTTCCTTGTAAAACTGATTGCATTTCTAGAACTAAAATAACACTACTCATGTATTGAATCAATGAACTAGAATAACACTCAAATTCCTGGCCCTGTCTTCACTACACTCTGGTTTCCCTGACCTCTTTTCTGAAATTTGATCAGGCCAAGGAAGACTCTGTTTTGGGGCCATTGTCATAGAGGTGCCCACTGCAGAGAAACATCTGTTCCTAAATGTTTGCATAACTGACTTCTCATCCAGGTCCCAGTTTGAAGCTGCCCTCCTAGTTGAGCCCTTCTATGATCACTCAAGTTAAATAGCTCCCCTTTCCTGTCTCCATCTGACCCACACTGTTTGATTAACACCATACCTATCATTTTTACTACTATATTATTAGAGGCTACCATTACATGACACATAGTGGGGTCTCACAAGATACGTGAACAATGAATGAATGTCATTAGTCTAGCTATTGAAAATCATGAGACTTCTGCCTCTGTGACTGCACTTAGCCCCATGGTGCTGAAATGATATTTTTGTGAGTCCATTTCCTGCAGTCTGTAAGAAAGTCTGGGACATGGGTGATGTTTAATTCATAGTCATTTCCCCATCATCTCCCACAGCTCTGGCACCTAGTGACATTCATAGGTGTTTGCTAAGCTAACAGGAAGCTGTAGAAGACCAGAGATTTCTTCACCAAGTTCATTTCACTTGAGAGATGGGGAATTTGAATCACAGAGCATAAAATATTAAAAGTGAATATTATAAAATGACCAAGGAAGGCCCTATGAGGAAGAACACAAAGAAGGGCTAAAATGTGGAGATTAAGTGCCTAGAACTAGTCTCAGAGGGAGAAGAAAAGCGATACTGAAACATCAATTCATGTCCTTATTTCAGAGAAATGTGAAGCTTCTGGTGCTGGAAATTTACATGGTCCTTTTTTCTCCCCTTGACTAAAAAATGATATTGCTGGTGTGCTATGTTAATAGTTCCCAGAAGTAAGTCAACATTTTGATTACCCAAGTGTACCTCTTACAGTAGCTTTTCCAAACTTTCTCCTCTTCCTCTTTTCTCTCCAAATCCTTTCTCCTTGCATATAATCTTATCTTTTACTTTGCTGAGGAAATTAAAGTCATTATAGGGGAAATCCCCTAGTTTTAAATCTGCTTCATCAAAATTATCTTTGGTCAGACACATTGTCCCCCTCATCTTCTATCTTGGCATTTTTCTGAGAATTAACATTTACATCAGATCTGAATCTCTGTGTTTTTTTTTTTTAAGTTATGCAACACCCTGTGTCCTCAATTATTTACAATTTTCCATCATTTTACATAATTTTCTTCTCTACTAGTTCCTTCCATTGGGCTTTCAAATATACACAGGTCTTTCCTGTCTTGAAGGCCAATGTTTGTATTATTGCCTCCCTACCTCAAGCTGCCATATTTTCTTTCCTGTCAGGTAGTTTATATACATAAGACACTATCTCTACATAAAAATACATGTTTCCCAAGCAGTCCAGATGATTCTGATGCTCATTCAACTTTGAGGATCCCATGCCAAGGCCTCACAGAGGAGTATAGGGGACATGCAACTCACAGTTGAGGCTTTTTAAGGTGATCACTTCTGCTCACAGTTCGTTGAGGCCCTGCCTAACTATTAAGAAGCTGGAAAATTGCCTTGGTCATGCTCAAGAAGGAAAGTGGTCCCCTCCTAACAGTTCTTCCCCTTCTAGTGTCTCCCACTTAAATTCATTCTTCCCTCTGCAGTCAGAAAATACTAATCTATTATGCCACCTCTGACAAAAAACCTTCATGAGTACCTTAGCTTTCTGAATGACACTTGTTAGTCCTTCAAGGATTAGTACCTATTTCCTCTCTGACTCATGGGTTGATACTAAGATCACAGAGTTTCTTGACCTGAAAGGGCTCAGGAAAGGAATGAACAGATAAGACACAAATCGAGAGGAACAGAAGGCTGATGACCAACTGGCAACTTTTTTATTTTTGCATCAGGCTTATAAGCAGTACAAAGCAGGAAGTAATACAATGCAAGGAGAACTTCTATGCCTGGGACACAATGCCCTGTACCTGAGAAACAATGCCCTCACTTCAACCTCCCTGATTTCATAAATGAAACGTGGACCTCCCTAGTTTCACCTAGTTTCATATACATAAAACCTGGGCCTGGTTGCCAGGGACATGTCTCCCTGTTCCTAACCTTTCATAAACAAAATACCTTCAGGTTAATGTTTCTTTTCCCCAAAGACAGCCACTCCATGTTCCCTCAAAACCCCAGTGAGAGACATGGTGCACTTGCAATCTCTGACCTTGTTAGGATCCTGCTAAGCCACAACAACCTTGTCAGATTGTGGCTCATGGCTCCCAACATCTCCCCATTTCTTGTATTTTAAGTGCACATGGTGGAGCTCTGCTCTGAGCCAGAAGATCTGGGACATTCCAAATCTGCAGAAGACTGGAAACAAACAGAACACAATGAGCAAAAGAACAATGATCCCCATTAATATCCAGAAAGAGTGTCTTAAAATATTAAAGATATTAAATCCTTGTAATGCATCTAGCACTCTATTTGCTACTTCCCCTGAGTGGATAATGGGCAGTTTGCTATTTTGGGTATCCAAGATTTCTTTATGCAAAGTCATCAAGTCTATGCTTAAATCTGTATGGAACCAAACTCCCTGTAGATGATGTTTGATGTTCTCCCAATCCCCATGAGAATCATTGTAAGGTTTGGAGGTAACACATATCCATTGGAAAGATGCATGACATCTTAATGATGCCCGGGTTTTTAGGGCCTGTACCTCATCACCAATCATTGTGACTACTGATTCCAGCACATTAAGTCAGGTTTCTATTTTGCTGTTAATATTTTCTTGTATATTCACAGCCAAAGTGGTGTTTCTGCGCCATCTGAATGCTTTGCATTAGCACTACTGTGGAGACCTCAGCAGAGGTGATCAACATCACTAGTGCCAATACCCCCACAATAATGGTCCAACTACCCTCTCTTTTCTAATCAATGCCTTTTCAATCTCCAACAAAGCTTGCATCCCAGGGTTGTCATACCAAGTGTTATTCACATGCACTGGGAACATCACAAAAGCAGGTTGCTTTACTATCAGGATCCTCTTCTGATCTAAGCGTTGAGAAATATTAATACAGTTTGTCAGAATGCAATGCTCACAGCAAATCTCAAAGTAAGGTTCCCTCTCAGTTGTACGTTTTGCAATATCAACATCACCAGTCAGCAAAAGATGAGGTGGAGAGATATAAGCAGTAATGTTATGGCAAACAACTTCATGGTTATGAGTTGATGACCAGGCCCATGGCAGCAGCAAGGTGCCAAATGTCCCAGTGCATAATACCCACAGAAATAACCAGAATGGGTGAAATCCAGCCTGTAGGGGTCACCCTATCCCCTTCTTTAGAGGAGGTAGGGTGCCTATGTGACAAATCCCACAAATAATTATTTGTTCCAAAACCATATTTGACCAGAATTGGGTAGGCTCAATCCAACCAAGGAGGAATGGCTCCAAAAAATTTCTCCTCAAAATCAGGACAAAGAGGAAGCATCCCAGGGGATCCTCGTCGATCAGTATGATAGTGGCCTGGAAAACCCACTTTCACAATAGTACACAAATGTTTTTGGCTAGCAGAATGATCCAATGATCCTACAGCACTAGAGATCTGCGAGGTCAGTTGTACATTTAAGCAGGGAATGCCATCCCTCCCAGACATGCACAAGGGTGGAGAGTGAGACCGGGCTGACTAATTAAAAAAGGCACACTGATGTGACTGGAGTCTGAGCCTCCCAAGGGGGTAAGGTTGTTGGTAGATATCTTGATTCCAGTATTATTTCAAGACACAGGGTGAACAATAGGGGGATCAGGGACATATGCCCAGTTAGTCTCTCCCAAAGTTCCATGCACCTGACAGGAAAGTATAGCTACCCTAGCCAACAACAAGGTGTCAGGTGTCAAAGATTGTGAGGTGTGATGGAGCAAATCCTCTCCCTCAGCAGCTAGTCACTTGATTTGGCCCCAAGAGGGCAAAGGAGAAGTGCAGGTGTTACGTGCCTCCTTCTTCATTGGCTGTGCGGGAGACTCCTGATCTATTCTCATCCTCTTGACTCCCGGCTTTATCTTACCACTCTGGGCTCCATGTCGGAGTTCATGCTGCTGCACCAGCCTTTCTGAAATCCAACAAGGAGAGTCAGCGTCCCTGGGAAAAATGCAAAGAAAACCTCTTCCCCACATTAAAACAGGATCAGGACCCATCCACTGCCCTGTCAACGGATCCTTCCATATCACCAAGGAATGCTGCTGCTCTGAGGGGCCCCAAAACCATTCTGTGGTAGACTTTCCCTGCTTATCGATATTCAAAAAATTTAAAACAAAAAAGAGCATAGGTAAGCCTATTAGCAGAGACAGCATATTCTATTCCCCCCTTTTGTTTTGACAATTGAGCTTTCAACGTTTGGTGTGCCCGTTCAACAATTTCTTGACCCTGAGGGTTACAAGGGATCCCTGTTTTAAGGCTAATGCCAAAGCACAAACAAAACTGAAAAAGGCTTTAGAGGTATAGGCCAGAGCGTTATCCATCTTGATACATTGTGGAATTCCTATAACAGAAAAGATATGTAAGCAATGGGCAATGACATCTTTTATCGCTTCCCTGGTACGAGCAGTAGCTGAAATGAAATGAGAGAAAGTGTCAATAGTAACATGTACAAACGAGATCTGCCAAACTTGGATATATGTGTAACATCCATCTGCCACAAATGACAGGTAAAAGACCTTGAGGGTTGATGTCAAAAGTAGGAACAGAGAAGTACTCTGGGCAGGAAGTGCATGTATGGACAATTTGGCAGGCCTGCTCCCTGGAAATACAAAACTGTTTTCTTAGGGCATCAGCATTCTGAAGATAAAGAGCATGGGATTCCTGAGCCTGTTGCAAAAAAGAAAAGTTGTTGGGTAGCAGCACTGCCATGAACCAATGGTCCAGGAAGGTTGCTATGAGCTCAGAGATGTCCTATAAACAGGGAGCAGATCATCAATGAATTAGGCCCTGTAACTGTAAGAATAAGTGAAACAATTCTTCATCCACTGTGTGAGAAATCAATGCTGTCTTGATTGTATGTAGAACCTGATAAAGGTAAAAACTATCTGTGTATAGATTAAAAGCTTGATTGGTCAGTAAAGAAATACCAAGAAGGATAGCATGCAGTTCAACTCGCTGTGTGGAAATTGAGGGGCACTGCTTTATATGTGTTTGGCCATCAGTAACTACAGCAGCCACTCCTTTTGCAGACCCATCAGTGAATACCAATGATGCGTTGGGAATCGGTGTTTTGCGCATAATCTGAGGAAATATAAGGGAGTTATTTTTAAAGAAATGAACCAATTTATCAGCAGGGTAATGAAAAGAAATCTGTCCGGTAAAGTCTGCCAGTGCTATTTGCCACTCCTCAGAGGATTGATATAACCAAGATAATTGTGATTTAGTAAATGGGACCACTATAACATCTGGTTCCATACTGAACAATTGTTGCATGCGAGTACGCCCTTTAATAATTAAGGCAAATACCAGGATACAATATGGTACAAGTACACGGAAACTAGATACTGGCAAATGTTGCCATTCCAGAGGTCTGTGCTCCTGCCACAGTAATGCAGTAGGAGTATAGTCTATGGCTAGCATAAGCAAGTAAAGAGGTTTAACAAGGTCCACTGGTGTGAACTGGGCAAGATGAAGCATCTCTGAAATCATCTGTAACACTCTTTTTTTTTTTAAATAGTGTTTTGATGAACACTGATTAAATCCTTAGGGTAACTTTTAATTTTTAAAATTTATTTACTATTTTTTTGTGTGGTATTGGGGTTTGAACCCAGGGCCTCATGCTTGCTAGGCAGCCACTCTATTACTTGAGTCACTCCAGCAGCTGTAACACTCTCTTTGCAGCTGGTGTGAGCATTCTAGGAGAGGAGGGATCAGAGTCTCCTCTGAGGATGTCAAATAAAGGCTTCAGGTCTCCTGTTGTCAGCCACAAAGTGGGTTGAATCCAATTGATATCCCCTAATAGCTTTTGAAAGTCATTTAAAGTCCATAAATTATCTGTCCTAATTTGTGGGTGTAAAGGTCTTATCTGAGAATGTTTAATAAGATGTCCCAAGTAAGAGTAAGAGTCTCTTTTTTGGGTCTTTTCTGGGGTAAGGCATAGTCCTAAGGCAGTTAAGGACAGCTGCAAGGCATCAAAAATAAGATTTAACTGATGTTCTTCTGGATGAGCAAGCAAGATATCATCCATGTAATGAATTATATAGGTGCCAGAAAACTGAGATCAATTTGGAGATATGGCTTAGGAAACAAATTTCTGACATAGGGTGGGGTTGTTAGCCATTCCTTGGGGCAAAACCCTTCATTGAAATCTCTGTGTAGTTTCCTTAAAATTTATAGCAGGCAAACTAAAAGCAAATCTCTGGCAATCATTAGGATGGAGAAGAATGGTAAAAAAAAAAAAAATCTTTTAAGTCTATAACTATCAAGTGGTAATGTAAAGGAATGGTAGTAGGGGAGGGCAGGCCAGGCTGCAAAGGACCCATAACTTGCATTGTTTTATTAATGCCCCTTAGATCCTGTAGCAACCTCTACTTTCCAGATTTCTTTTTTAGTACAAATATTGGAGTATTCCAGGGGCTATTTGTGGGTTCTATTTGTCCCTCCTGTAATTGGTCCTGTACTAATTGATGAGTAGTTTCCAGTTTCTCTTTTGTAAGGGTCCACTGATCCACCCAGACAGGCTCATCAGATAACCACGTAATAACATCAGCAGTTTGTGGTGGAGGAGTCATCAGGGCCCCTATGAAAAATTTTGATACCCCAGACCATGGCGATCAGGTTTTTGGATGGGCTCTATAGGCTGTGTTGTCCCTTGATGTTGAGCTCCTAAGCCTGCTCTAGGATCAAAGCCCTGGGGCAGCATCATCTGAGTGACTTCTTGATTGGGACTGAGGACAAGCAGTCCCATATCCATTAAGAAATCCCATCCCCACCAGTTAACAAGTAGATGGGACAAGATATATGGTTGAAACTGTCCACTGTTTCCCTCAGAGTCCTCCCCTTGGAGCAGTGAAGAGCTTTGATAAGGAGATTGACTTTGTCCAATCCCACAACAGCAGGTTTCATTGGCCAAGCAGCAGGCCAATGGGTCAAAGAAATCACAACATCAGCTCCAGTATCAATTAGACCTTTAAATTTTTTTTCCCGTTAATTTTAAGTTCTAGTTCTGGCCTACTTTGTCCAATTTGTTGAATCCAATAAGCCCTATCCAATGATCCAAAACGTTTGGCACCACGGGACTGTTCTGACAGGACCTTGGTAGAGCCCAAAAAATAAGGGATTCAAATCAATTGTGCTATTTTTTTTTTTGTTCTGGAGTAAGAGGATTGTTTTAAGAGTATGAGCCACGACCCTAATTTCTCCCTGAAAACCAGAATCTATAACTCCAGGGAAAACATGAAGGCCTTTCATAGTTAGACCGCTTCTGCCCAACAGCCCATAAATCCCAGCAGGGATAGCTTGGGCCCCCATTTCAGGGGTCAATACGATTCTAGTGGAGGGACTGAGGTCCAATCTGGCACTCCATGGGGTGGCTCTTTGAAGATCTGAAACCCTCCGTTTGAATTCTGAGCTGGCTTGAAAGTCATGGCTGCCATTGTTTGTAGGGGCCTGGCAGCTGGGCCCCCACGGTAGTTTCCCTGTGGTTGATTTTCCTGAGTGGGGATAATGGGCTGGCCATCAATGGTAAATCTTGAGTGGCACTGATTAGCCCAGTATCACCCCCTACCCACTTTAGACAAAGTACGAGTGGAAGCGGCACACTATTTGTGGTTGCCTGAGGCATAGATTTCTGTTGTTGCCCCTATCTCTGTGTGCACCATTTAGTAAAGTGTCCTGTCTTCCTGCAAACAAAACTGTTTCTTTGGGGCTGCCAGCGATTTTGTTGTATAGCTTTCCACAGCTGAGGAGGTGTCATTCCCTTCATGCCAGTGGCAATGGCCATTCCCTGTAAATAGGAAGGTCCTATATCTGCACAGATCTGACAGATCCGAATGTAGTCCCTCAAAGTTCCCCTCTTTTTATAAGGGTGGATGGCTGTTTGACAAGCTGCGTTAGCATTTTCGAAAGCCAACTGTTTTACTAAAATCATTCCTGCCTCTCTGTTAACTACCAATCTACCCAAAGCTTGTAACAGCCAGGATACAAAGTCCTGATAAGGTTCATCTGGCCCCTGCCTGATTTTACTAAGCTCCTCTTTTTTTTTTTTTTCTTTTATTATTCATATGTGCATACAAGGCTTGGTTCATTTCTCCCCCCTGCCCCCACCCCCTCCCTTACCACCCACTCCGCCCCCTCCTCCCCCCAATACCCAGCAGAAACTATTTTACCCTTATTTCTAATTTTGTTGTAGAGAGAGTATAAGCAATGACAGGAAGGAACAAGGGTTTTTGCTGGTTGAGATAAGGATAGCTATACAGGGCATTGACTCACATTGATTTCCTGTGCATGGGTGTTACCTTCTAGGTTAATTCTTTTTGATCTAACCTTTTCTCTAGTTTCTGGTCCCCTTTTCCTATTGGCCTCAGTTGCTTTTAAGGTATCTGCTAAGCTCCTCTTTTTAAACCTGAAGAGGGGAGCCTTCTCCAGGCCTGCTCAGTGAAGTTATTAACCTTTACATAAAAATCTCCAGGGAAATTTAATTGTTGCTGCACACTTCCCCATTGACCCTCCCCTGCCAGCTGGTCAGCACTTATAAGGGTTCTATGTGCCATGGTTTCTATCTGCCTGATCAAAACATCAGTCTTGAAACTCTGACTTCCACAACAGGTAGTCACCTCCTGCGAGGCATGCCTTAGCCATTGTCTTCCAATCTGAGGGTGGCAAGGCCTCATCAACAAGACTCTCTATAATCCCCAAGGTAAAAGGGGCAGTGGCCCCATACTGCACCACAGCCATTTTTAGTTCCTTAAGTGTCTTAAAAAGCAGAGCCTCATGAACCCTCTGATCATTTTGCACTCTCACCAGAAAACAATGAAACTCTCTCATATCCTCTCCAACCTGTCTAGCCTCTCTCATAACTTTCTGTAAAGGGGACAAACTACTGTTTCAGCCACTGCTGGCAACGGAAAATACTTGAGGTGATTTCGAAGAAGCAGAGGAGATGGCAGGTTTTGAAACAGACAAGGACTTGAGTAATTTTAGCAATTTGGGAGAATGATGATGATATTGGCTGCCTGTTCCTCCAATTCCTCCCCCTCCTCAGGGGACAAAGCTTCCGCATCAGAGTCATCAGCCTGAGGAGGATTGGGGAACTCACCTGGAGGGGGCAAATTTAATTCTGAAAGAGACACAAACAGGGAAATCTGAACATCTACCTCCTGCTTTGAGGTCTCAGCTTTTAGATGAGAAAATAGTCGTGACCTCATGGTGTGGATCAAGACAATCCCTAATTAAATTCCATCAGGAAAAAGCATCTACCAGGACGCAGGTAGGTCCTTTACTAGTATAATGGTCTTTTAATCTTTGACCAACCTTTTCCCAAGTTTCTAAATCGATGGTTCCCTCATCAGGAAACCATGGACACACTTCGTGGACATAAGACAAAAATGTTCAAGCGACTTTTAGTCACTTTACATCCTGGACCATGCAACATTGAAAATTTCTGTAAAGAGAGCCTGCTCTCTACTTTCTTGTTGCCCCATTTCTCTCGGTGCTGCTCCATAACCTGAAGCTGAAACTAAAACATATGTTCCGGTCCCTGTTCAGGACAACACTTGCCAGGATGACAGAGGTTCTTGACCTCAAAGTGCTCAGGAAGGGAATGAACAGACAAGACACAAATAGAGAGGACCAGAAGGCCAATGAACAACTGGCAAATTTTTTATTTTTGCATCAGGGTTATAAGCAGTACAAAGCAGGAAGTAATACAATGCAAAGAGAACTTCTATGCCTGGGAAAAATGCCCTCGCTCCAACCTCCTTGATTTCATAAACAAAACCCGGACCTCCCTAGTTTCATAAACGAAACCCAGACCTCCCTAGTTTCACCTAGTTTCAAATACATAAAACCTGGGCCTGGTTGCCAGGGACATGTCACCTTGTTCCTAACCTTTCATAAACAAAATACCTTCAGGTTAATGTTTCTTTTCTCCAGACAAAGGGAGCCACTCCGTGTTCCCTCAAAACCCCAGTGAGAGACATGGTGCACCTGTCCTTGTCAGGATCCTGCTAAGCTGCATGGACCAAGGTTTTTGCAGCTCATGGCTCCCAACAGGTTGATATTCCCTCACATGCTTTAGACTTCAGCCAACTTGAACTACTGCAGTAACAACTGGCTGATTCTCTGGGGGGCCGTGCACCCTCTTCTCTGGGACTTTGCTCCTGCTGCTTCTCCTATGATCCTTCTGGCCATTCCCATTAATCTTTCAGGGCTCAGCCATGATGTAACTTTGTACAAAAATATGTTCCCCAAACTCTTCTTTACCTCCACCCCTTCCAGATTGGTTTAGATGTCCTCTACCAACCCAGAGCAACTCTTAATCTCTTTGGATTTTAATCATATATAGACAGTCTCTATATATAGTTGCTTCTTTTCTGTCCATAAAGAACTTGGCACATGGTAGATGCTAAGGGAATTTCTGCTAATGAGTGCAAAGTGAACTAATAGACACTCAGACACAGTAGATGCTTAGAGATAAGGATGTTGACTGTTCCTATTGCACTCTGGCTAGAATGTGTTCTTAAGTCCAACAAGCTCACTCTTCTATAATTAAATACTGCACCTTAACTTTAGCCAAGAACTTTGCCACTGACTAGAAGGCTGCTACCATGAGCAAGTGAGCCTGGGGGAAAGAAACCTATCCCATTACCAGAAAATCAACTCAAAGCTTGATGCTAGTCCCAGTCTGTCCATCTTTTTCACAGACAAAAAATCTGCATATCTTCATTCCACATCTGCATATCTTCCTGTAATTTGCATAATAAATAGGAAGCATAGTACTTCAAATGTAATCAAATTACATTGTTTAGAAAACAGAAAATGAAAGCTCACTGGTATGGGTAGGTTAACCAAGATCTCTCAATAGCTTAATCATCCACTGGATGAATCAGTCCCCCATTCCTGCCAATGTTTCTGTCATGACTCATTTTGGTGAGCTAATTTTTAATCAAAAGTATAAGATCAGAGGGTGTTCACTTAAAAATTATGACAACATCCTTCATAGAAATGAAAATAAGCAGTATTAGCCTAAGCAAGTCCAATAATTCCTGTGCAAAGCATGAGCAACAACAACTCTTTTCCCTAGACTCCCCTTGCTGAGCCTTGATGATCTCAGGATCCCATTGTCTCCTAGTTTTGTCTCTTCAGTTATCACCATCCCTCCCTCAGGCTGCCAGCATGCCTCTGCTCCCATCCTAACAACACACCCACATAACAGCTGGCAGATTGAGTCCTCCGAGAAAAAGACAAGTAGACAAAGTTAGGAGAACAAAGGGTTTAGTGAGGAATAAAGTCTGTGAATGCCAAAGGCAGAGTTGTTCAGGGAGAGGGAGGGGAGGCATCTCCTGCTCAGTACACCACAGCTAGTCAGTGGAAGAGCTAGGACTGAAACCAATGCTTTGTAATGCCTGTGTCTTTCCCTGCACTGATGGTGTATTTGATTAACACTAAAATAATAGCTACTTACAGTTGTTTATTATGGGCCAAACATTCCATTTAGTGCCTTAATCTAAACATTGCCTATCTAAGAGGTATTATTTTTTGCTTTTTACATATTAGGACCCTGAATCACAGTGAGATTAACTAACACTCAACCATAACTAATCAGCCAACATGTATCAAAATCAAAAGCCACACCTGAGATGCACTTTGCACCCTGTCTAGACAGTCCTTTGTACTGTCTCTTAGATTAAAATAGTTTTATTCATCTTTGTACTCACACAACCTAAAAAATTACAGTCCCTTAATTATTTATAATCAATTAGTCATTAAATGTTTGCTGAATAAGTCAATGAAGTGCTCTTCCAGAATTTCTGTCTGGAATTATTGGTATTGTCATTTAGGCAAAAAGTGAAGTTTTTGAGATAATACTGTTTCCAGTGTTTTGCTTTTCTTTAACTTTATAGCTTTTATGCTAACACTCAAAATTCCTAGCATGCAGTATATTAAGCATACATACTAGAAGAGGTCCATGGGCCTTATAGTTGCTATTTTAGTGAAAAGCACTCAAAAAGCAGATGACTCTCAAGTTTCCATGTGGAAAGGATCACTGAGGCAGCTTGTTAAAATGCAGATCATTGGGACCCACCAGCCACTGAGTCATATTCCATAGTTCTAGTAGGATTCCTGGAAGCCTGCATTTTATGATCATCCTGAGTAAGCCCAATGCAGATAGTCCACAGACTACAGCTGAAGAACTCAGGTGGATCAGTGGGCTGTTATTTGGCTAACGAGAAATCTTTAAACACATAGTTCTTAAAAATGATAAACTCACTACTGGAATAAGATGATTTGCTGTCTATTAGTTCCCATAATGATTTTTAAAACTGCATGGTAACACCTGAGACCCATAGCATGATGTTTACATGTGCCAACTTAGCTTAATTGGATCCAGGTGGACAGAGCATTTCACAATGATTTAAAACTTGAAATTGATTTTTAGGGGAAAGGCTAAAGATCCATTTGCATATTCAGTGTTTATGTCATTCCCAAGAGCTTTATTTTTATATTATTATTGAAATTATGATACCTCCAAATGTAAGAATGCTTTTCTATTTTAAGAGAAACAATCTGAGAATGGAGAATTCAATATACATGATAGGGCCTTAGCCCATGTCCCTCCAAAAGCAGCTCTTCAGCTTTTACCTGAGAGATAATCCCAAGAGGCACAGATGAGACAACTGGAGACCAGGGTAGGGGAGGGGAGGGAAGGCAACCACTCAGGTATGACAAGAAGACTATCTTTGTGAGCAATGGGGATTCCATCCCACTGAGGCCTCTTTGAGGAATCACATAGAACACACTGTAGATTGCCCCATCAAGGGTAGTGAAGTTGGTGTTTGCCCAGTGTCTCCTCTGTTGGTTAGGATAGTCCAGGATCAAAGAGGTGTTAGATCTCCAGCACTTGGAGTGAAGGCAGGTCAATAAGCAAATGTTTCTCAGATTTCCATGTGTCCAGGATACTTGGGGTGGAAGTGAAGACTAGTCAATAAGCAAATGATTCTCCCCTTTCTATGTGTTCAGGATACCCAGGGTGCCCTCTGTACTAGTTAAACAAACTTTTTGAATGCTACAAGTGAGCAAGTAGAAACACAGGCACAGGAAACTGTCTGGCACATAGGTACTATTCTTTGTAGCCATGGAGGGATATGGGTGAGCCCAGGAGTGATGACCCAGACATCAACAATAACTATTTCAAAAAGCTAGGAGACTTACCTGTCTTACAGGTTTTAAAAATGCCTTCCTTAAGAATTTGGATCACAAGCTAGTGCTAATTATGGGGGATTGTATCCAGAATTCATACTACCACTTTGGACAGTAGAAACTTCGGTCTGGAAATGTAGTTTAAGAGACCTAGGATTAATAATGCTATCCAGTGTTTAACAAGCAAATGCAAATCCGCTGTCTGAACTTAGCTTCAATTTAGGTTAATAGATATTGTGGAGCCATTGATCAACTCATCTCAAATCCCCAATGTTATGATGTAGAAAAAAAAAATCTTCAAATCAATGAACTATAATGGTAATAACTGAGCCACAAAATAGACACAATCTTTTTGCTACATAATGAAATTTGAGTACTTTTCCTTTCTTACAAAGCATGTTCATGTGCAAACAGGCCCACAAACTATCACAAATCCTCAGTCTCTTTATAACAAAGGCTACATCTTGGTGTATGAAAACCTGTTGTCGTTCTCCAAAGTTTACATTCACACAAATAATCAATGTTCTATTGAAAGTACTTAAATAGTAAGCAGATTACATGCAACAGAACCAGAAAGTTAAAATTGAATGGTAACTTTTAAAGTAACCATTCCCATCTGTCTATGAGAAAAACAGAAGATAGGAAGATGGTCCTACCTCTAGCTGCATGTTGAACTTTCAAATTAATTTTTTAAAGCAGAAATGTCTATCTAATTCTATAAAAAGGAAAAAATTAAACTCTGTTGGCTGCCTCCCCCAGCTTTAAAAAGCCTGGTATTCAGGCTTTTATTTGACAATCACATACAGATTGGACTACACTTTTTTGTTTATTTACTTTTTAGAAAAGCATTGTATCCTGTGATCAATAAATAAAAATTGGATGGCCTTCTGCTCAACAGTGAATTGTTATCTTGCTGAAGAGGTTATATGACAGGATCTCTAGTTTGTACATGAACAAAAAAAGGATTAAGGTTTCTTTGTCTGAAAGGAAAATTCTGGATGCTATTTTTTTCTATTATGGGGAGTTTCCTGAATTGTCTCCTAGAACAAGTTATTAAATGTCAAGAGATAAAGCAGGTGCAGGGCCCATTATTTAGCATAGCCAGAGCCCATTCTCTCATCAGAGGCAGTGTTTTCACACAAAGAATGAAGTAGGCCTGACAACTACAGGAAGTTAAAGAAGAGGCTGTGACTGTCTAAGTGAAGAGGTAGAGGCAAACCCCAAAAGAGGGCTGAGTCCCCAAGTTGTCAAAATTCTGGAACAAGCAATGGATCCATGACTGTGGGAAAGACCAGGGTACCTGGAGATGTTAGCACTCAGGACAAAAGCAAAATCCAGCAGTCAGAAGTTAGTCAATCTTGAAGGAACATGCCAGTTAAGATGTGCAACTCTCAGGGTTCTGGGTGTCCCAAGAAGTCCAGGGAAGTCAGTTCTTTGATGACTGGTGTTGAAGCATAATCTCAGGAAGATTCATTGGTCTTGGAGGGTCGGTAGCATCACAGAGCCACCTACTGTGATTGCCAACCACCTGCATTGCTGGGGCCTGAGAACCTCTGCTGCCCAAGGAAGTCATGAATCCTTGTGCTGCCTCCGTTTTAGAGTCTGTTCCTGGCATTCCAACCAAGCCATTACGCATCCCTGACTCCAGTGGTCAGGGATTAAGATCCCAAGTGATCTTAATCTGGTTTTCCAGAGCGAGGCCCACATAGTGAGCCCATCTTTGAAAGAAAGCAGAATCTATCCACCATACTAAACTACCTGACAAGGCAAGACCCTGTGGATCCTGCAGAAGGGGAAATCCTAGCACACCTCCATTGTACTGTATGCACTGCTGTGATGGCACAAACCATGGGGACATCCCTGACATGTGACAGGCACTTACCCTCTTCACTATGAATGTGTTTACTTAGCTGTGCCTCCCCCACAGCATCTCAGGGATATGGAAGATACTCAAGTTCAATTCTTACAAGTAGATTGGAGTTGGCAAGGCAGCTCTGTGAAAGCATTTGTGGAGCTCCTTCAAGATTTTAGCTTCACTTCATCTGACTCTGAAAAGTCATCCCACCACCATCACTAGTATTGAGGGGGAAAGGGGGAACAACTTACTCCCAGCTTCATCACTGGTAAGCTGGGGCATTCATGCCACTTCTCTAGAACCCAGTGTTCACACCTGTGAAAGGGTTTGCTTAAACTGGAAGATGGTCAAGGGTCTTTTTTTTTTTTTTTTAATTTCTGGAGAAAAGCAGCTTTACTCAGACAATAAAAGACAACATAGACACTTGTTCATAAGCTTATAATCGAGTTGGTCATGGTGATACAGGCCTGTAATCCCAGCATTTGGGAAGCAGAGGCTAAAGATCATGAGTCTAAGGCCATCCTAGGCTATGCAGTGAGACCCTGTCTCAACAACAAAAAATACATATATACATATAGATATATACATATACACATACATCTAGATGTGTATATATACTTATGTATACTTAAGTATTACATATATGCTTATAATCTTAAAGGGGGAAAAATAAATCCCCATGCAGGTAACTTCTCATGGGTAACCCTAAATTCTCTTTAGAAGGCTTCTGAGTTTAATAGCAGTATTAGTTATGTGTTTGGTGAATGCAGCCTAGACAGCCTTTCAGCTGTGTCTATATGTTTGCTCTGGTAGTGATAATACTCTTGAGGGTGTAAACATGGTTAAATCCAGAGTAGTTCAAAGAATAAGATCCCAGTATCTGTGATAGGGCTTAGTGAAGACAAGTGGAATGGAAAGTGGGCTTTAGTTGAACACCAGGTATTTGAAAACTTTTCCTAGTGGGAAAAAGTCTATCATTTTTCTTTGAAGCTGAAAGAATTGGTATTGAGGGGCTGAGACCAGAAATGGAATTAGCTTAGCAGAACTGAACACAGTTCAAGTTCATAGTCCTCTAGTGCCTCTATGGGTCTGCACATTGTTTCTGAGATACAGCTTTCTTCCTGGGCATAGATTTTTGTTTATTTGTTTTGTTTTGTACTTTGGTCATGGGCAAAGGCAATGTGCTAAACTTATTAAGTGTTTAGAATAAATTGTGCTACTTAGGAAAATGCAACATACAAAAAGGGCAAATCTGGAAATAAGGTGAAGATCCATAATTAAGAAGGTACAGAATTAGTCTTTAACTAAAGAGCTGTATACATAATCATACAGGATTTCAACCTAAGAGGACAGAGGTGCTTTCTCTTGAGACTTTAAATACATATGAAGTTTCTGAAAATTCAGCCTTCATTATTTCCAGAAGTAAGTTCCTTCTTATGAAAAATTTCACATAAAGAACTATTGAAAAGACCGAAGCTGCCCCTACTGAGGCTCCTTACATAGATAAAGCCCTATTAGAGTAAAAGAATCAAGAGACTCCTCTGGTTTAAAAAAAAAAAAAAAAAAAAAAGGAAAAAACCCACATATCTCTATGTCTCCCCAGGATCCTGCTGGGTACATATTTAGCTGGTTGCAGCAGAGAAACAAAGGCACTAAGGATGTGTAGCTGTGTGTTTGTTGAGGGGAGAAGGAGGTGGAGACACCCAATTTGTATTGTTCCTGCTGGAAATACACTGATCTACACAAGCTCTGGCAGCCCCTGGCTAAGAAGGGCCTCCTTGTAGTCTTCATTCCTGCCAAGTCCTGGAGGGTGGGGAAATGCATAATGAGGCTGAATAAGAATTGGATGCTTAATTGGGGCCTGGATAGGAGAAAACAAAAGCCATTCATGTAGAATGTGATCAGAATCCAGCTCAGTTAAGCCAAGTATGACAATACGTATGTGGTTGTGTCAGAAGAGCTGAAACAACCTCTGAGCTTTCAGTGGAAGGGGGATAAGGAGGGGTGAAAGGTAGTCTGGTCAAAGATGTTAAAACCTGAGTCCTTCAGATGGTTGACACATGGAAGATATTTCTATTTATCCAAATGTTCAGCATGGGTGCATCATTCATATAGCTCCAACTTTAATGTTATCTCATTCTCAAAGGTTTTTCTTTAATCCCCACAGAAAAGATGGCTCACTTTTCTCCTTTGAGCCTCTGAGATTCCTAACACACCCCTTGCAGGTTGCCCTTGTGGATGTTTGCAACCTCCTCTGCCTCAGCTAGTCTGTGATCTCCATGAAGGCTACAGTATACCTCACTTATTATTATTTTTTTTAGATGTATTTTTATCAGCATATTATTGTTGAACTGGGGGTACATTGTGGCATTTACAAAAGTGCTTACAATATTTCTTAGTTAGATTTACCTCCTCTATCATTCTCCTTTATCCCCTTCCCCCCATTCTTAGAATAGTTTCAGCAGGTCTCACTCTTCCATGTTCATACACGCGTACATAATATTCGCCCTCCTTCACCTTTTCCTTATGTCCTCCCTGCTTCCGCTGGTCCCAAGCCCCAGACAGGACCTGTTTTACTTGTCCTTCATTTTTTTATTTTATCATATAATTCTTGTACTGGGGGTACATCATGATATTCACATAAGTGATTGCCACATCCCTTAGTTAAATTCACCCCCACCATCACTCTCTTTTATTCCCCCTTTCCCCCATCCTTAGAATAGTTTCAGCAGGTCTCTTCTTTCATTTTGATCTATGCGCACCATAATATTTCCACCATATTCGCCTCCTTCGCTTTTTCCTTATAGCTTCCCCTGTCACTGGTACCAACTCCCAGATAAGACCTGCTTTACCTTCCTGTCTTCTGTTTTTGAAGAAAAGACATTTTTGTTTAAGATCTCTGTACAGAGTCTCATTATGACCTTTCCATGTATATATGTATTGTATCCCAAATTGGTTCATCCCCTTGTTTTTTCCTTAAGTCCTCCTCTTCTTATGGTGATTTAAACAAGTTTTAAAAATTCCATATTCATTCTTGTGTAGAAAGTACATCAACCATATTCACCTTTACTTCCTTCAGTTACCCTCCCTTCCCTGTTGAAGTCCTCCCCTTAGTATGACCTGTTTTTCATTCTTTTGTTGTTTACGTGTCTGTTCATTCATTTTGTATTTTGCACATCATAGGCACTGAGCTCTCTCATGGACTTTCTTCTTTTTCTAGTACTGATAAGCAAACCCAGGTCCCCCTAGACGGGTGCTCTATGACTAAGTTACATCCCCAGCACCTCCCCACCCCCTTTTCTGTGTTCTTCTTGTTATATATTGAGAAAGTATTGTTATTCTGGTAATTTCCAAACCATTCTCAAAGTGGCCATAGGAAGGCACATTGTCTAATTAAACATAAAAAAGAGATTTGTCCATGTTAGGATCTCAGGCCCATCCCCACTTCCATCACTGCCTTTCATCTGCTACTAAAAACTGCTCTGGCTTTTAATTAGGGTAGAACATTTGCAATTGATACATGAAGAGGTGTGTTGCCATGGAAAAAGTCTATCATAGGAACATTTTCCACAAGTATGTTTTAGTCAGCTTACTCATTCATTATCTTACTTTGGAGAGGGACTGCAGGTGTGTGTTTATAGTGTTTGTCTAAGTGATTGAGGTGTACTGGTCAAGTAATGGCAGCTTTAAGTTGGAGCTATTTAGGAGAAAATAGAGTAACAAAGGGATTGCGATTAATTGAAACTTCGTCTCAAAGAATTTAGACTGAGTATAAATTAAGTGTTTCAGTCAGCTTGGGTTGCTACACAAAATATTATAGACTGAGCAGTTTAAACAGAAATTTATTTGTGGTAGTACTGGTGGCCAGAAGTCCAAAATTATAGTACTATCTAGCTTTGTTTCTGGTAATGTCCTGCTTCATGTTTCATAGCCAGTTTCCTTCTTGCTGTGTCCTCACCTGGCAGAGGGAGAAAGAAATGTCTCTTCCTCTTCTTATAAAGCCACAGTCCTGGCAGATTAGGTCCATCCTTATGAATTCATTTAACTTCAATGATATTCATAAAGGCCCTATCTCCAAGTACAATAGCATTAGAGGTTGGAGCTTCAACATATGAATTTGGGGTTGGGGACACATCATTCAATCCATAATATCAAGCCTGATCACAAATATCATTTGAAAAATATTTATGATGTCAGTTGCTGGCAACAACCAGAATCAAAAACGTATATACCTGATCTCGGATTTAAGAAGGTGGTTTGAAGGCAGATTTCAAAACCACTCTCCTTGAAATGTGACAATACGAAGGCAGAGAAGTAAAACAAACAAGGTCACACCTTTAATAGCTACTTAAAAGGCTGAGCTTGAAAGGACTGCAGTTCCAGAACAGCTGCCTTAGCCAAAATACAAGTTTGCAAGGCCCCATCTCAATGGAAAAAGTTGGGTATAGTGGTACACACCTGTCATCCCAGCAACAGCAGGAAATGCAAAATAGAAGAATGGAAATTCAGGCTGGCCTGGGCAAAAGTAAGACCCTATCTCCAAAATAGCCAGAGCAAAGAGGCTGGAGGCATATCTCAAATGGTAAGATGTCTGCCTAGCAAGTGTGAAGCCCTAAGTTCGAACCCCAGAACCACACATGCTTACATGCACACACAAAAATACAAAGAAGATCAACAAAAACAGTTACCAAATAATGGAAAAAAGGGCTGGTAGCCAGCAAAAGGAAAAAGAAACTTCCAGAAATGCAAAAGAAATGAACTCGGCATTGACCAACTCATCTTCTGTCTTTAGAGGCTCAGAAATAATCCCAGATAAATTCCCTAACTACCATTTACTCCCCCATTTGGCAGAGGAGCACCCCAGGAAATTTCCACAACAGCATGAAGTCAACCATAAACACTTTTTATTCCTCTTTTCCCCAAAGAGACTGCAAAACCCAGCTCTCATTCTCCATTTCAACACCACCCCAAGAGTTTGCAGAGAGCTCATCACCTGCTGGTTTGGAAGGCTGAGAGAGAAAACAGCAAAAGGGAATAGAGAAGTTGCAAGGTGAAATCTTTCTCTTGAAAAGTCTCATGGTGAATCAATAAAACTATCCAAGCTGGCTAAAAAGCTCCCCACTGTAACATGCAAAGGTGCAAACAAAATGGGGTGAACCTGGGCTAAGCAGTTGCACACTTACTGATCAATCCAATACAACTAGTGTGATACATGCTCTGGCAACCTTTCTCCTCCCAAAGAAAGTGTGTACTGTAGGTAGCTCCTGGAGCACCAGCAGGCCACAGACAGGGAGAGAAAGTAGTACAATGCTAAAGAGCACACACTTTGCTCATCACCTGCAAACACACTAAAGCTATAAGGGAGATAGGAAGAACCAAACAAGCATACAAAAGACAGACAATGCATCTATTATGGAAGAAAACTTAAGCCAAGAAAAAGATATTAAATTTCTCTAAAATGAAGGGAGAACTAATTGATGCTCCAATGGGCAAATCATGTTGCAAAAATCAAGAATTAGCCTAGAAGGTAACACCCACGCACAGGAAATCAATGTGAGTCAATGCCCTGTATAGCTATCCTTATCTCAACCAGCAAAACCCCTTGTTCCTTCCTATTATTGCTTATACTCTCTACAACAAAATTAGAGATAAGGGCAAAATAGTTTCTGCTGGGTATTGAGGAGGGGGAGAGGGAGGGGGCGGAGTGGGTGGTAAGGGAGGGGGTGGGGGCAGGGGGGAGAAATGAACCAAGCCTTGTATGCACATATGAATAATAAAAGAAAAATGAAAAAAAAAATCTGAACAAAAAAAAAAAAAAGAAATCACCCCCAAACACAGTTTGATAAGTTAATGATTTTCACAGTTATCTTAGCAAATAAAAAGTCTTAAAACTTTTAGAAGAAAACATAGTTGAATTTATTTAATATACCTTAGAAACAGATAACAATCTGCAGAAAATGTTTGCAATGTATTACAGAAACGAGTTTAATTTTCTTAATTTATGAACAATACATAAATGTCAATAAGAAAAAAAAAACAAGCAACCAAAAAGGAAAACTAGTAAGAGTTATTCATACTTACTTTCATTAGCAATTTCAAAGCAGTGTGAAAGTTATCATGTATAACTGTTCTTTTTGTTTTTAGGTATTACCAGATTTATTGAAGGATTATAATTCTGTAATTTCTGCCTTTATTTCTGTTTAGAAATAAATTCATATCTTTAAAATTAGCATGTATTCATTAACTTGTAATTTGTTTCAGTTTAATTTTCATAAGGCAAGAAGATTTGCATAATAACAAATCTTTAATTCAAGAAAGAAAGGAGGATAGAAAAACAAGGCAAGAAGGAAAAGAATGAGGATATAAGAATAGAAAAGGAAATACCTACCTACTGGAAAGGAGGAGATTGGAAGGATCATGGTTCAAGGCCAGCCTCAGTTAAAAATAAAAGTTATCAAGAGCCTATCTCATCAAATTACCTGGGTGTGGTGGCATAATCTGTAATCCCAGCTATGTGTGAGGCATAAGTAGGAAGATGGTTGTCCAAGGCTGGCTCTGGGCAGAAACATGAGACAATATCCAAAAAACACAAAATTCTGGCACAAAAGGGCCAGAATTGTTGGTCAAGTGGTATAGAGCCTGCCTAGCAGGCACAAGGTCCTGAGCTCAAAATACTGCCAATAAATAAATAAATATAAATATAGATAAACAAATGTAAAAAGGAAGGGAAGAGGAAGGGAAGAGAATGGATAGGAGAGAGGATGAAGAATCTAGACATCCTACATGCTAAGAGGTAAAAACTAGAAATGCCTTTGAAATGCAGGACAGTAGGTTAAATGCATCTGACTTATTTTGAATGACTATGGTTAAATAATTTAAACATTAGCTTTTGACAAAATAAAACAATCCATTACTGGCAGTTATGGCCTGTTTCCCACCAAAACTTAAAACAAAAAGAAAAATAGATACATATTTAGAAAATTTACATCTGAAATTTGAGGTTTTTTTAAAGAGGAAGACCAATTTATCTTTAGCAAATTGAAGTCTATCTAAAGCAAGAAAGAGACTGAGGCATTTTATTCTGAATACTTAGTTTTTCATCTTGAACTTAAGAAAGCTAACTATGAATAAAAAGTAATGAAAGAAAACTGCAATATGGAAGAGCAACAGTGCTTTCTTTTCTGAGATTTGATATAGTGTAAGAGAGACTTTTTAAATAATTTTAAATAGTGTTGTTGACTTGAGTATGAAGATCAGTTTGTATTTGTGCACCATAGTGTAGCATAGAGATTCAACCTGGCTTCTAGTCCTGTGTTTACACTGACACTCTGTTCTTCCTCATTAAATTGGTCTTTGGATTCTTGACCTCAATAGTGAACTTGACAGTCTAGGGCAAAGTAAGGTCTAATTGAGCTCATCTTCCCTAACAATCAGTAGCTTGAAAGAACTAAAGTCTCATAAACTCTAAATTGGTGTCGATGTAAATGGAATAATACACTACATGAGAAGGATACCCAGTTTGTTTTTCCACTTCAGTACCATTATGAAGTCAACAAAATGTAGCCTAAGAAACTTCTCATCTATATAATAATAATTCAGTATTTCTTAAAGTTTTATACATGCATCATTTTTGGTAGATGATTTTAGGTGATATGGAGATTAACATACTTATTATCATGAATTAAGATGTAATTAGGTAAAAATCAATCTCAGGACTTCATAGCTATAATTTCTGTGGGATAAAATTAAGAAACAATGTTAGGACTAAGACCATTAAAAGCAGTATGTGTGCTAGCTAGCTAGCACCACAATAATGGAATATATGAAACCATCTTCAATCTCAAGGGCTTAGAATAAAAATCTTCTATTGTTTTGCTCATTGTTATTAGGATAAACTACAAGTAGTCTAGGCCAGGAAGCATGTCAGGCTGTGAGTTAAGTCCTGGTCTCATCTTAATTGGACCAGATGCTCCATAAAGTATGTTCTTGTTGGGGTAAAAGGTAGGAGCAGAAGAGGCAAAGATCCAGTTTTACAAATGTATTTCAAGTCTCTACTTGACTGCTCTGCTATTATCTCATTGGCTAAGCAAATTTCATAGCCAAATTCAATGCCAAAGGACAGCAAAAGTAGACTCCTATGGAGGTGGCAGGTAGGAAAGAACATTTTTGAATAATCAGTCCATTATTTCAATAGTGAAATTGGAACACAGGGCAAAAGCTGACAAGGTGATTCAAGAATGTTCCATTTGAATCAATACCACTTACTTCATTCAATACTACTGAATCCAACAGGTCCTACTCTCCATACCTGTCATATTACCTATGCAAATACATTTTTGAGAAATGATTATTTCCCATTCTATTTATTGTATGGGATTTACTGTCAATATATATATATATCTCCAAAGAAAATCTTAGAGGAAATTTCAACATCTCTCTTTATATATTTAAAAGTCTGATTACTGGCACTCTGAATACATCATGATATGTTTTCTTCTGTGATGAGAACTGCATTTTTCACTGTTTAATGTAATAACACTGACCTTCAAAAGGCTGCTATAATGAAGGCTTTGAGAACAGTTGAAGTTGATCATTGAAAATAAAAATGACACTAAATGTCCCAAACTCTACTTCAACATCTTTATTTCCTGTTAGGAGCCCTGAAATATACTTCTTGTTTGTATTCAAAACATCAGCAATCAAAATAGGGAATGGTCAGGAAAACTAGAATAACAAGCAGTAGAGCCAGTTTTTGTTTATCAGATTCTTTTATCTATATGAAATGAACTCATTTCTCTGGTGGAACTTAGTTGCTTTGCTCAAAAGTGTGAAGCCATTAGAATAATTTACATGCATGTCAGAATAACAAATGTCTGTTGTTCTCCCCTTTTCCAATACATGTACATGTACACACATGCACACAAACAAATGCATATATACATTATACACATGAAAGTTCAAAGAAGCATGCTAATGCACACACCATATTCATTCACAATATTAAATACACACCAGACACACCTTTTAGAGTTTTC
The DNA here is from genome assembly GCF_047511655.1 of Castor canadensis. NCBI lineage: Eukaryota > Metazoa > Chordata > Mammalia > Rodentia > Castoridae > Castor > Castor canadensis. Next base: position 141,024,872 of record NC_133390.1, on the reverse strand, counting down.
AAAAAGCAGATCTATCAAAAAATGTTTCCCTATGCTCACAGTATGAGGCAGTATATAGACCTAAAACTCTGCTTTCTTTTCTGTTTGTTGTGACTCTCTAACCTGCCACTGCAACTTATGCTAACCTGTGTCAACCCAATAGCATAGCCTGTGACTTTTTACACATTCCCTTGTAAGATAGTGACGTCAAAAGTACAGACATGGCATAAGCAAGTTGAAAGTTTGTTGTTTCCGATTTGCCTTTCAGATTTTGCTTTCTTCATCTTTCTTTTTCCTCTTATCTAGCATTTAAAAGTATTTTGTATCTCTGTTCATTACTGGTCATTGTTTAACAGACTACCATGCTGCCTATTCAATTTAGAAAATTCTCCATGATTCGAAAGGGGTTTTTCCATAGTAATGTCACAAAGCTATTACCACTGATTGTTTCAGGAAATGTCTTTGAATGTCCTTACAATCAGCTACAGATACCTTTAGATCCCATAAAAAATAAGGAACCTAAGAAGAAAGTCAAGGAAGTAATGTTCCAGTACAATTAAGTTGATTAATTTTCCTATAAGGGAAAATTAAATGATTACTATAAGGTAATCATTTCTTATGAAAAAAATGCTGATAATGTTATACTTTATTTAGTCCTGATAGAATCCCAGGGACTTAGATAAGGAGTGAGAACACTTTGCAGTCATTTTACTAGTGAAAATGTCAAAGCTTTAGCATGCTATGAGAGTTGGTAAAAATCATTAAAAAGAATATTCAGTGACTATCCAAGATATTGGTATCTTGCTCATTTTCTCTTGGGTTCCCTGTCTTTTTCGTTATTATATATATTTCTTTATTCTGTACAAAGATCCTTTGCACTGTCTTAATGTTGTGTTTTAATGAACTTATATTGCTACTTTTAACATTTTCAGATTGCCAGTATTTTTCTTAATGGTTAGTGTTTTATCCTATATAAGAAACATTTGCCTAAATGATACGCTCTTTTTCCTTTAAAATTAGTTCTATAATCAACCTGTAACTTGATTTTGAGTATTATGGAAATTACTACTTTAATTTAGGTCTGCTGTTAACAAATTCTATTTTTATTGAATTTTTTAATTTCAAGGAAAATTTTGTTGGACATGGAATTTTAGTTTGAGAATATCTCCTTTGGTACTTATACAGTGTCATTGTGTCATCTCTGGATGCCATTATTTTTGTTACAAATTTATCTGTCTCATTGCTACTTTAAAGATGTCCTTTTTTAGTAGATAATTTTATATTTTTTCTTTAAACTTGATTTTTAGCAATTTTATAAAGAGTGGCCTGAGGTTTGTTAACTTGCTTAGTGTTATGACCCTGTTAAAATAGTGGTTTGATATTATATGGCTCATTAATTTGGGCAAATTATCATCCATTATCTCAAATTATCATCCATTATCTCTTTTGTTTTTGCCCTATCACACATAGGTCTCCTACATTCTCATCTGTGTTTCTCATTTATACTTTGGTCTTCACATTTTCTCCTGATCTAGTTTTTAGTTTACTAATCTCCTCTTCAGCTGTGTCTATCTGCTATCAAATTTACCTATTGAATCCTTACTATGTATTTTTTCAGCTCTAGACTTGTCATCTGATTTTAATGGTGCCTTGTTCTCTGATTAGCTTCTTTGCCATGAAAATTCTTCAACTTGCATCCAATTTCTTAAACACATTGATCATTATTTTAAAGTTTTGGCTACAATATCTAGGTCTTTGATATTTGTATATGTTGTTTTTATTCTTAGTTTTCAGTGATTTGTTCTTGTACTTCTGGAAGGCCAGGTATTTGTTATTAAATACTGAACACTGTGTTTGAAAATGTGTAGGGATAATTTGAGGCTCTGAGTGGTTTTAATCTTCCTGCAGAGAGGATTTATTTCTGCTTCTGACAGGAGATGGATAGAGCTGAGAACTATAATCTAATGAGAAATTTTTAAAAATAAAAGTTGGATAAGCTTTGTAAAGAGCTAATCTATTCCAAATTCATCTTTGCCTCTGGAGTATAACCATAGAAAAGTTGAGGTGCTTATCAGGGTGCCTCTTCCTCAACAACCTCTGACCTTTTAAATTTTGCCTTCCCTCTATTCTCAAGACATCTGGAAGCTTTGTTCAAATCATTGTCACATGTAAAATGTCAGTTCACCATTTTTCACCTCTTCAAGTTTGTGCTGTACTCATGGCTCTCTGAGTGCCTTAAAATAACTGTTTTTAATAATCTGTCTAGCATTCCTATTTATTCATGGTGGGAAGGTTAGTCTTCATCATGACAGTCAACCTTAGAAATCCCTTTCTCAATGTTATCTTAATTTGCATTTCTTTCATAATTATCAAAGTGAATCATCTTTTTACATATTTACAGGCAATTATTATTTCTTTTATGAATTACCTGTCAAGTTGCTTGAACATTTTCCTATTAGGTTGTTGACCTCCATTTCTATTTTTGAAGCTCCTTATATTAATGTTATTAATTGCCTATGACAAAGGTATGAATATTTTTGTTTGATCTATAACTTTTTGATAACTTTTAAAAATGTTTCTTATTGTATTTTCCATCCAAAAATTATGTTAAAATTTTATATTTAAATTTTTCCATATCCTATGTTTTGAGTAATAAATAGCAAACTTTTCCTGCTTCCAGTTTAGAGGATTCCATTGATGGTTTCTTCTGCAATGTGTTAAAGGGATGTGCTGAGCAACTGAAAAGGATATATTTTCTGAAACTGGCAGAGTAAGGAAAGGTATGATAAAGTGGTGACAAGTCCAGCTGAAAGTTTGAAGTTTTGTTTTCTTTCACCAGCCTTATCTTCAGGAATGACTAGAAGAACTCAGGGGCACAGCTACTCTATGTTGTCTTTATAGGGCTCTCGTAGACACTTTTTCCTTCTTGTGTTTCTTAGACTTTCTCATCTAACCTCACAACATCAGTATTATTATACCTACACGTTTACTTCACAATATTCTGCACACTCAATGCAAAAGTCTTTTTGGCATCTCCACTTACATGATCCTTTATTTCAGACCTGAAATCTCAAATGGCCATCTTAATCTTGTCCCACTCTACTTCATTTTATATCTTCAACTTCTGACCTCCCTACTATCCATATACCCAGATAAGGGTTCAGTCATCTCTAAGTCATATTTCATGATTGTCAGTTTCACTAAATAAATATTGAGTACAAACTCAACCTCTGAAGGTCTCTTCCTATGAAAAGATTATTAACTGCATCTTTCCAATCCTTGTTTCATCCTCACCAACAGGCACATCACATTTAATATACTCTCTACTGAGTAAGTACTCATATAATGAAAATGAATTTAATCTTCTTTTTAAAAATAATAAAAACTTTAAACTGTTGGTTTCCTAGAATTTTGCCTGCATCTATTTTTGTATTTACAAATGCCTTTGCTCCTCAGTTGAGAAAACGTAATAGATATGTGGCTAAGAAATAAGAGATTATTGTCTTTTTGAACATCTAGAAAATTTCTCATATGAAAACCAATCCCCTTCCTACTACATTTAAACATGTTAAACAGTTTCAACCACAGTAAATAGATGACCCTCCTTCTGCAGCTGTACAGATAGAAAGAAAATGAGTCACAACCGAAATCAAGGTCAGAGTGGATACTAAGGAATCCAGAATAGGAGCACCTAGGTTCTTCTTCAAGGGAGGTGATAAGTCATTCATTTGTGTTTAAATAACAATAAAAAGATTCTGTCAGGAGAACGAATCTTTTAGATTTCATGCATGCCTAAGACAAAATAGGTTTTCTTTTTTCTCTTCAAAGGTTAAACTCATCTTTCTCTCTCTCTCTCTCTCTCTCTCTCACTCGCTCTCACTCTCGCTCTCACACACACACCTTGCATAAATTGTATGTCATTCTGATTAAACCATGTTTTCCTTCTTTTATGCTAACAGATTTCTAATTTGGGAAATTGTGTATGTATGTATGTATGTGATTGTGATTATCTCACAAAGAGAATTTAGAAAACAACTTGAAAGCATTCAAGCAACTCAATCTACTCTTTAACCTTCTCTGCAAAAGAAGTTCGATCCCAAGAGTATTTTTATATTTAAGAGGGCAATGAAGGGTGACAGAACAATTGGCAGTCAGGCTGTTATAATTCCCTATTAATCAGGGACTATATTTTTTTTCTTTCAGCTAAAGGCGAGGACACACCTGCAATGTCTGTGAAAAGTCAAGGCTCCAGTGACACAGAAAATGCCACAGGTCCGGATGGTAAGTTTCTGAGCTACCTGTGCTCAAACTATAAATCCGGCATATTTTTTTCTGTGTATAGTCTAGGATTAAGGGAGCAATCTGTTCTAGGAATCAACATGTTCTGTTAGAACAAAGTAAATTTCAAAAGCCAAATTCAGCTAAGAAATAATAAAAATGGCAGCCTCTTTTGTTTTTAACACAGCATTATCTGTTTCAAAGCAGCATATGGCTTGGTTTAAACAAATCTCCAAATTCCAACACTAAACTGAAGTCTACTTAGTGAACTTCATGGAGACATCACTTGCTTCTGCAAAAAGAATTTGTTCTACTGTCATCCCTGATCCCTTCAGCACTTGAGGAACCGAAGCTTGAGTTTGGGCTAAGATTGTTCTTGGATCTTCATTGCTTCACTCACTGAAAACGCTTTTTTAGATGAGCATCTAAAAAATAATTTTACTATCCCTTTGCCGCTACACAGCCATACTGAGTGCCCTTTGAAATACTATTCATTTCATTAGAAAAATAGTGATTTCAGCACACATTTAAAAAAATTTGATTTTATTGGATCATATAACTAAGAAAACCAGACTTGGTCAGGTGTTCAACTGTTTATATATATATTCCTCTTTGTATTTTGTAATTTTTAAATGATACATAAAAAACAGTTATACATATTAGTGGGTACCATGTTATATTTAAATACACATGTATGATGTAATGTTTAAAGCAGGTTAAGCATATTCATCTCCTCAAATATTTTGCAGTATTTGTCTTCTGAACCTTAACATGATCTTCAGATCCACCCATTTTCTTTAAATGACATAGTTTCATTCTTTTTTATGGCTGAATAATACATCATTATACATATATAGCATATTTTCTTTATTAATTCATTGCCAATGGGTACCTAGATTGATTCCACAGCTTGGCTATTTTGAATAGTGTTGCAATAAACATGGATGTACAGGTGACTCTATTGTATCCTGATTTATATTCTATTGGATACAGAGTGGTATAACAGGATCATATGGTAGATCCGTTATTAGTTTTGAGGAACCTCCATACTGATTTCCATAGTGCCTGTATTAATTTACATTTCCATCAACAGTGCATAAGTATTTCTTGTTCCCCACATCCTCACCAGTGTTACTGTTGTTTTATTGATGATAGCCTTTCTGGATGGGCTGATGTGAAATCTCAGTGTAGTTTTGATTTGCATTTCTGTTATGACTAAGGATGTTGACGATTTCTTCATATATTAATTGGCCATTTATGCTTTCAGTAACTGTTGGTTTGCCCATTGATTAATTGGATTATTAGTGCTTTTAGTGTTTAGTTTTATGAACTCCTTTTATATCTGGCCACTAATCCCTTTTCTAATAAAGAGCTGGCAAAGTTTTTCTCCCATTCTGTAGGCTACCTCTTCATTCTAACTTCTTTGATATGCAGAAGTTTTTTTTGATAAAATCTAATTTGTCAATCCTGCTCTTATTTCCTGAGCCATTATAGTCCTGCTCAGAAAGTTGTTGCCTGTGCCTGTATCTTCCAGTGTATATTTTGTTTTCCTACAGTAGTTTCAAATTTTCAAGTCTTACATTAAGGTCTTTGGTCCACTTCTTATTTTTGTACATGGTAAGAGATAGGGATCAAGTTCAAGTCTCCTACACATGGCTATCCTGCTTTCCTAATACCATTTGTTGAAGAAACTGTCTTTTTTTCCAATCTATTTTTGGCACCTCTGTAGAAAATCAGATGGGTGCATCTATAAGGGCTTATTTGGTGGTTCTTATATTTTATTCCATTGGTCTACATGTGTATAGTGTGCCAGTACCATGCTGTTCTTGTTACTATGGCTCTGTAGTATAGTTTGAAGTCAGGTATTGTGATACTTCCAGTTTGTTTTGCTCAGGATTGCTTTGGCTCTTTGGGGTCCTTTGTGCTTCCGTAAGAATTTTAGGATTTATTTTTGTATTTCATGACAACATATCATTGGAATTTTGATGGACATTGCATTAAATCTATAGATCAGTTTTGATATATAGCTATTTTCACAATATTAATTCTGCCAACCCATGAAAATGGGAGGCTTTCCATTTTCTAATGTCTTCATCAATTTCTTTCTTCAATGCTTTATACTTCTCGTTGTAGATCATTCACCTCCTTAAATGTATTCCCTGGGAGGTTTTGAGGCTATTGAAAATGGGATTTATTTCCTGATTTATTTCTCGACATATTTGTTATTGTTGGTATGGAACAGCTACTGATTTTTTGCATGTTGATTTTGTATCCTACTTTGCTGGAAGTATTTACCAGATCTAAAGGTTTTCTGGTGGGTGTTTTAGGATCTTTTAAGTATAGGATATTATCTCAAATAGGAATAATTTGACTTTTCTTTTTGTATCAAATTTATTTCTTTCACTTGTTTATTTCTCTAAGAATTCAAATCATACATTGAATAAAAGTGGAGATAGTGGACACCCTTGTCTCATCACTGATTTTAGAGGGAATACTTTTTCTTCCAATTCAGTATAATGTTGGCTATAAGTTTGTCATAACCTTTATGATGTTGAGGTGTGTTCCTTCTGTTCCTCGTTTTTTCAGGGCATTTATCATAAAAGGATGTTGAACCATCCTTGCACCGTGGAATGGAACCAACTTGATCTTTTTAATATGTTGCTGAATTTAGTTTACAAGTGTTTTATTGTGAATTTTGTGTCCATGTTCAAGGAAATTGGTGTATAATTTTCTTTTTTGCTGCATCCTTATCCAGTTTTGGTATTAAGGTAATACTGGCTTCGTAGAATGAATTTGGTAGCTTTCCATTCCCTTTGTATTTTTTATGAAGAGCACTGGTGTTAGTTCTTCTTTAAAGTTCTGGCAGAATTCAGCAGTGAACATATCTGGTCCTGGACTTTTCTTTGTTGGAACTTTTTATTGCTGTTCAATCTCATTGCTTATTACAGATCAATGTTTACATTCTCTGTTCGATTTTGGTATGTGTTTAGAAATTTGTACGTTTCTTGCAGAAATTGTACAAACTGTTGAATTGTACAAATTGTTGAATTTGTACAATGTCTTGTAGAAATTGTAAATTGTTGGAATGTAAGTTTTCGAATTATCTTCTACTGATCCTCTGAATTTCATTTCTATATCTGTAGACTTTCATCTCTAATTTTATTAACTTGTGTCTTCTCCCTGTTTCTTTGTGTAAGAGTTGGTCAATCTTTTCAAAGAACCAAGTCTTTGTTTCATTGATTATTTGTATTGTTCTTTTAGTCTCCATTTCCTTAATATAGGCCCAAATTTCTTTCCATCTACTAATTTTGCATTTGGATTGTTCTTGTTTTTCTAAAAGCTTGAGTTGCATCATTATATGTTTGATATCTGATTTTTTTAATGTAGCAATAAACTTTCATCTTAGCACTGCCTTTTGCTTTCATTTTCATTTGAGTCTGGGAGTTTATTTCTTTCCTGATTTCTTCAATAACCCACTGATCATTCAGAAGTTTATTGTATAATCTCCATGTATTTGAATAGTTTCTCTTGCAATGGATTCCTAGTTTTATTTCATTATGGTCTATTAGCATACAGGAAATTATTTTGATCTTTGTATCTTTAATACTCACTTTACAGCCTAAAATGTAATCTGTTTTTGGAAGAAGAAAGCTTTTGAGAAGAATGTGTATTCCACTGAATTGGACTGAATACTGTATAGATGTCTGTTAAGTCCTTTTGGTCTATGGTGCTGTTTATTTCTGGTGTAGCTTTAATTTTTCAGTCTGTTGATGAAAGTGGGGTGTTGAGATCATCTGCTATAATTGTACCTGGACCTATCTGTCCCTTTATGTACAGTAATGTTTGTTTTATAAAATTGGGTATACTGACATTTGGTGCATATATCTTTTTTATATCTTCCTGACAATGTTCCTTTTATTAATGTGTAGTGGCCTTCTTTATCTCTTTTGACAGATTTTGGTTTGAAATCTGCTTTTTCAGATATTAATAAGCTACTCCTGCTTGCTTTTGACTTTTACTACCTTATTATATCATGTTCCATCCTCTCACTTTTACTGTGTGTCTTTGCGCATGAAGTATGTTTCTTGTATGCAAGGAATAATTGAATTTTATATTTTAAATTCAATTGGCAGTCTATGTATTTTTATGGGAGAATTAAGACCATTTACATTTAGGGTTATTTACTATCCTATGGAACTATTGGTTTTATTCCTAATGCAAATGTTATTTGTGCTTTTTGTTTGTCCATATTCATTTTTGGGTTTTGCCGAGTTGAATATGTTCAATTCTTTCTGAATTCTCATGTATTCATCTATTCCGCTCTTGAAATTTATTCTTTCCTGGGCTCTTGCCTTTATTCCTCTTCTGTAATATTCCCTTCAGTATCTTCTGCAATGCAGGCTTGCTTGACATGAAGTTCATTAGCTTATCTTAGTTTATCTTGAAAGCCTTAGTATCTCCATCGAATTTGAAGGATAACTTTGCTGAATCTAGTAATTTTTATTGGTTATTATTTCCTTTCAGAGGTTGAAATACATTGTTCTATGCTTACCTGACTTTTAGACTTTCTGGTGAGAGGTAATTCTGATGTATTTATTTCTAAATGTGGAGCAAGTTTTCTCGTGCTCCTGTTACTACTGAACCTAACTGGGCTAACTGGGGATGATGAGAGATGCAGAAAGGACAAAGGATAGACAGACAGACATGCATAAAGTTGGGGTCAGGTGTGCTGGGCACTCAGATGGAGATGCACAACAGCCTTGTTGCTTCTTCTATTAATCTCTTCCTTTTGCTCTGCTTCTTTTCTCTGTCTTTATTCTTTAAGGCCTTACTACTTTATAATTCTTTAAAACCTTGCTTCTAAAGTCTTCTTTTCCATTCTTTAAAGTCTCTTTCCTTAAACTTACACTTTCCATGATTTCTTTAGCTTTTCTTTAGCATAATCTCTGTCAGAGTCTTTGCCCTCAGAGTTGCACTGTCCCATGTTCTCTCTTTAGCTTTCTTAAAGTCTTGAGGCTCAGACTTGCCAACAACAGCAGCTGCATCTAAAAACTGCATTAGCATAACTCTTAAGTCTCAGTCCTTAGACTTGCACTGTCCCATGTTCTCTTTAGCTTTTCTTTAGCTTAGCTTTTCTAAAGCCTATGTACAAAGTTCGTGGTGCAGAAAGCTGCTCTGGTGGAGACATGTGGCAGCCAATCAAAATCCCCCATCCAAAAGCCAATCAAAACCCACCAAGAAGCCTCATGTCCTCCTTCAGCAAGTCTTTTATATCCAGTGGTAAATAAGGAGGTTGAGCAACAGTTCTAGGGGAGGGGTGTGACATTGTAACAAAAGAAACCTGTGTTCCTATTTCTCTGAACATAAACAACTTGGAAATCAGCTGTGCTGTATCCAGCACTCTTCTGTGGCTGGGGCCATGCCAAACTCAGCCTGCTGATTATTGGGCACAGCTGTGATTATGTCACGTTCTCATAGGCTTTTCATAATCTGCTCTCCACATGTAAGTTGGTGTTTTTCCCTCACAGCTTTCACTCCCCTTTCTTTGTTCTCTAGGATGAGCATCTTAATTATGCAGCATTCTTCTCATGCCTCGTTGGGATTCTAAATGCCTCTTGTACATTGGTGTCTATATCTTCCCAAGATTTGGAATTTTTTTTCTTCTTTAATTTCATATGCCCTTAGTTTGTACCTCAGTTCCTTCCACTCTGTAGATTCTTAGGTTTGGTCACTTGATCACAACTTTGAAGAACTCTGGAATATGGTCATGCTTATTTGTTTTATTCTTTATTGATGTATGAGTACAGTATTTCCTAAACCTTATCACTGATTCTTTCTTCTTCCTGATCCTGTCTACTGATGTTGTTACATACTGTGTTTTAAATGTGCTTTCTTGAGCTTTCCATTTCCAAAATTGGGATTTTTCTGAATTTCAATAACCTTATTGAATTTCTCACTCATGTTACTTTTTTTGTTCAGATCTTGATTTCCTTACTTTGACATCATTTTTTTAAAGTAACCTTCTATATTCTTTAGTGTTTCAGCATCTTTCAATAAGAAATTGAGTTATTATGAACTTTTGGAGAAGTGATATTGTTTTTGTATTACTTGTGATTCTACATTTCAATCTGTGCCTCTATTAGAGTGGATTTCTCTTTTTTTACTCAGATGAGAAAGACTTCTGTCATCAGTAAAAAGGCCAATGATTTAAAAATAAACCAGATATTTAAATGTAGTAAAAAAAATGGAAACATCAACTGTACTTCCAGTAAGGTTGTAGAAAGAAACTAGGGTCTTATAAGAAAAACAAGGAGTTTACAAGTTATTAAAGATCTTAAAAGTTAAGTAATGCAAAGAAAGGGATAGGGAAAAGAAGGAATTGGGAAGACAGAGAAAGAGGGGAGAAGTATATGGAAAATAAGAAGTGTAGGAAATAAGAGTGTAAGAAAGCATAATGTGATTACTGAAGGGAAAGCCAGAACAGTCAGGGAAAGAGGAAAAAAGGGAAGAAAAACCACTTTACATTTCTTCCTTGCTGAAGAGGAGCATGAAAATAGGCTGGGCCCATGAGAGCAGTGTTTGTTTTTCTCAAGTCCCTGGCCCTCAAGAGTTCCATCTGCAAATTCCCCTGTAGGAGCAGCCTAGCCACAGTGGTTGGCTAAGGCTCAAGGTACACGGCAATGGCTCTGGGATATGGGTTGATTGTGGGCACCATAGCAGCATCTCCAGGGAAAGGGTTGTTAGGAGGCCTGACCCTGGCTCCAGGCAGGCAGGCAGGGCACCATTGGGGGCTTGCAGTGGCAGTGGCTCCAGGGAGATGGTGCAGCACTGCTAAAGATATTGGCAACAGGTTGGAGGAGGTAGGGGGATGGCATGGCATGTGGTTTACTCATTCCACCCAAGTATGTGAATGAGTCAGAGCATGCCCTGGCAAATCTGCCTTCTTCAACCCCATCCCCCAAGCAAGCACTCCAGTTGAGGAGCAGCTCACAATCTCTTGTCAAGCAGTTCTGTGTCTGTGAATCTAAGTCCCCCCAAATTTGCTGAGACTATAATGAGTCTCAGTTATTGGGGACATTCGGGAAGGTGTTGAAAGAACAAATGAAAAAGAAAAATGTCTGGGTCTTCTGCTCTTCCCAGTTGGGAGGCTTGTCTTTAAGACCTCTCCTAAGAAGACTCCACGTCAGAGCATCAGTTAGTGGCTGAGAATATGCAGGCATCCCCTTCTCTGGCATCTCCTTGCTGTGCAGAACCTATTTTGGGGGGGTGCTTAAAAATTTCTTGCTCATTATAGTACGCTGACATGTTTCCCTATGTTTTCTCCCAGTAGTTTCATAGTCTCAGGTCTTAAGTCTTTAATCCATTTTGAATTGATTTTTGTAACTGGTGGGATAGGGGTCTAGTTTCATTCTTCTACATGTGGCTATACAATTTTTCCAGCACAATTAATTGAAAACCATCCTTTCTCCAATGCAAGTTCTGAGCATCTTCTTAAAAAAAAATCAATTGGCTATAGATGATTACTTGTAGTCTCCCTATTCTATTCCATTGTAGTATTGTATATCTGTTATGTCAAAACTATGTGTTTTGGCAGTTCTGGGATTTGAACTCAGAGCTTCATGCTAGGCAGATGCTCTACCACTTGAGCTATGCCCCCAGCCCTTATTGCTTTGGGTTATTTTTTTATATAGTGTTTCATATTTCTGCCTGGGGCCAGCCTCAGACCATAATCCTCATACCTACAGCTTCCCTGTAGCTGGGACTACAGGTGTATACCACTATACACAACTTGTTAGTTGAGATGGAGTCTTGGTAACTTTTTGTATGGGCTGTCCTCCTGATTGCCACCTCCTGAGTAGCTAGAATTATAGGTATGCACCAACATGTCTGGTTAAAACTATCTCGCTAGTTTTGTATGTTTTTTTAATTGGGCAGCATAATATGTCCTGTGTTGTCCTTTTGTTCAAGATAGCTTAGGCTATATATGTGTGGTTCCATATAAACTTGAGAATTGTTTTGCTAATTCTGTGAAGAATATCATTGGTATTTTGATAGGGATTAAATTGAATCTTTAAATCACTTTGAGTAGTGTGAACATTTGAACAGTATCAGTTCTTCCAATTCCTGAACACAGGATATCTTTGTACTTTTTTGTTCCTATTTATTGTAGAAATATTTTACCTTTTAAATTTATTCATAGATTTATTTTTTGTAGATCCTGTAAGTGGGATTGCTTTCTAGATTTCAATTTTGGATTATTATCTGAAGTGGTAGCAGTACTACCAATTCTTGTATGCTTATCTTTTTATCCTGTGATTTGGCTGAATTCATTTATTTGTTCTAATTGTTAGTGCAGGATTCTTTGCATTTCTCTACGTATATCATGTCATATGCAAACCTCAATAACTTGTATTATTTTCCAATTTGGATGTCCTTTATTTCTACCTTTTGCCTGATCTGCTAGGATTTCTAGAACTGTGCTGAAAGTGGAAAACCTTGCTCTGTTCCAAGTATTAGACAAATTGTTCAGCATTTCCCCATTCAGTATGTTAGCTGAATAAACTGTTAGATTGTTATGAATGGCTTTTGTTATATATGTTCCTTCTGTACCTAATCTTTTCCACATTTTTATCATGAAGGGATGTTGAATATCATCAGATGCCTTATGGCCATCTATTGAGATGACCATATAGTTTTTGTTCTACATTCTGTTGATGTGGTATATGTTTATTGATATAAATATATTGAACCATCATTTCTAGGATGAATCCCACTTGATCCTGGTGAATAATCTTTTTAATGTGCTTTTAGTTTGCTAGGACTTTTGCACCTATATTTATTGAGTCATTATCTTTTTAGTATTAGAGCCTTATAGAAAAAGCATGAAAGAATTCCTTTTCTACTTTTTGTAATAATTTAAGGAGAATTGGTATTAATTCTTCTTTAAATGTTTGCGTAATTAATCAGTGGAGGCATGTTACGCTGGACTTTTCTTTGATGGAGATGTATTACTATTGATCACTTATTATTGGTCACTTTTAAGTTTCTACTCATGATTCACTCTTGATGTGTATGCCTAAGAATTTGACGTATCCACTTCTAGATTACCAAATTTGTTGACAATATAGTTGTTCATAATAGTCTGTATGATTTTTTTGTTTCTCTGGTATATGTCCCTTTAACTCTGATTAGCCTTGATTTTCTGATTTTTAAATTTTTTTCTAGTTCCTTAAGATGCAGCAAGAGGTTGACATATTTCTATATTTTTTTGTAATTGATAGAAATTTCCCTCTTAATATTGCATTTGTTGTATGTTGTGTCTTTATTTTCATTTGTTTCAAGAAATTATAATTTTCTTGATTTTTTTTCCCTTAATCCACTGGTTGTTCAGTAAGTTGTTTAATTTCCATGTATGTGTATAGTTTCCAAAGTTTTTCTTGATACTGATTTCTGACTTTATTACATTGTGAGCTGAAGAGATACTGGATAAGATTTCAGTTTTTAAAATATTTGCTGAGCCTCATTTTGTGGCTTGTTGTATGATCTGTCCTGCAGAATGTTCCATGTGCTGATGAGAAGAATATATATGCAGCAGCTGTTGGAATGTTCTGCAGATGTCTGTTAGAGCTATTTGGTCTAGGGTGCAATTTAACTGTGTTCTTTCCTAGTTGATTTTCCGTATAGATGATCTTTCCATTATTAAAAATGGGATATTAAAATTCCCAACTATTGTACTAGAGTCTGTCTCTCTCTTTAGTTCTATTAACATTTTTTTTTTAATTTGGGTGCTCTGTTCTTGGGTGCAGATATATTTAGGTTTTTTTTCTGTTGCTGAATTGACTTATTTTTATAATGGCCTTGTCTCTCTTTACTGCTTTTAAGTCTATTTTTCTAGTATAAGTGTGACTTTTCCTGTTTTTGTTTAGATTCCTTTTGCATGGAATATTTTACTCCATGCCTTCATTTTCACTCTGTATCCCCTTAGAGTTCAACAGTTTCTTATAAGCAACATGCAGTTGAGTCTTTACTTTGCTGAATGGATTTTTTTTTAAAAAGGGTGAAGGAGGGTGAATTTGTTGGAAGTACTATGTATTCATGTATGTAAATGGAACAATGAGACCCGTTGAAGTTGTTCTAAGAAGGTGGGGAGGGAGGATAAAGGAGAAAGATGGAGGGGTGAATCCAAGATACTGTAACCACTTTTGTGTCAATTCACCCCCCATATAACTGCAATATGCTAAAAAATAAAATCCATTCAGTTATTTTCTCTTAATTGAAGAATTTAATCTAACATTTGAGGTAATTATTGCTAGGCAAGTCAGTACTACAGTCGTTATGTGACTGGTCTTCTAGTTTCTTTCTCCCTTATATCTTCCTGTGGTGCCTATCTCTTAACATATTAATGTAGTTATTCTGTTTTCTGGTCTTTATACTAAAGCTATGGCTCACACACCATGCTTACAATATTAGAGCACTCTGAATTTGCTTGTATAATTACTCTTACCCGTGAGTTTTAAACCTAAGATTTTTCCTTACTGAAAGTTTTCTTCCAGTTTAAGAACTTCCTTTAGCATTTCTTGTAAAACAGGTCTGGTGAAGAGATATTTTTTGAGTTTGTCTGTCTAGAAAGGTCTTATCCATCCTTTATTTCAATGGTAATCTATGCTGGATATGAAACTGGAGTTTTAGGCCAGAAACTTGACTTCAGGGGTTACACATGTCAGGCTACTCACCCCAGTATGCCAAAGAAAGATATGAATAATGGTGAATGTCAGAAAAAGGAAACTTAATTATCATGACATGGCAATCTACAGGAAGAGGCAAACTATGCACTTCTGCCCATTTTCCCAGTATGTACGTGATTTAGATTTAACTAGAGGAAGAATTAGGTTGTACATAATTATTAAAACAGTACTCATCACAGAGGTGGTGTTCACAGGTGGTCCTGTTGCTTGCTATCTCAGGATTGATCAAGCAGGGCTTTGCTGCAATAAGAGTTACTGCTGCCTGGCAGGTGGTCTGTCCTATGGGAGTTCTATTTCTTTGCATTTGACATTTTTTTTCCCTTCAGTACTGTGAAAACCTCATGTCACTCCCTCCTGCCTTTTAAGGCTGTTGCTGAGAAGTCTGTTTTCTATATTCCTCTTCAATCTGTTTCCCTATGTGTATTTTCAAATAGGCTATCTTCTACTTGATTCATAGTTCTATTGATGCCCGTCATGTTTTTAATTTGAGTGTATTTTTCAGTTCAAGAATTTTGATTTGATATTTTTAAATTCCTTCCATCTCTGCTATATTTTTGTGGGTTTTTTTTTCCAACTCATTGAGTTTCCTCAAAATGGGTGTTTAGAGTCAGGTGCAAGTGGCTCAGGCCTGTAAGCCTAGTTACTCAAGAGTCAGAGATCAGGAGGATTGCAATTTGAAGCCAGCCCAGGCAAATAGTTTGTGAGACCCTACCTCAAAAAACCCTTCCCAAAAATAGGGCTGGTGTTGTGGCTCAAGGTGAAGGCCCTGAGTTTAAGCCCCAGTATCACAAAAAGAACCCAGGTATTTAAATTTTTTTTTATTTTATTATTCATATGTGCATACAAGGCTTGGGTCATTTCTCCCCCGGTATTTAAATTTCTGAGAGTTCTCCCATGATTATCACCTCATCAATTTCTAGCATTTCATTTTGAGCGTTAGGTAAGGTCATGGTATACAAATGCTCTTTGATGCTTGTTGGCATGTGACATCGTCTAGGCATTGAAGGAAAAAGTACTTATTACAGACTTCTTAATCTAGCTTTGCCAGTGCCTATCTTTCCAGAAATTCTAATCAGGCTGTTTATTTTCTTTTATCCTATTGTTATTTCCACTACTTCAGCAGTGGGTGGGTCCCAGGTTCAGATTTACCAGTGTCTGCTGTTGGTGTGTAGTTTCAGTACTAGAGGAAAATCTAAGCTCAAGTTTGTCCTACATGCACAGTTGGCATAAGTTCAGAAAAAAACAAGAGTACCTAGAAAGAGTAGTCTGTCCTACAAGTCTCTCCTTGGTGCCAGGGTAGGCCCAAATGAGGTGGTAATATGCCTCAGGATTCTGCCTAACTCTGGGCAAGGTCATTATGGAAGGACCAGCCCCAGGTTCCTATGTTACGCCCTGGGATATGTTCAAGGCCCATGCTGCTATGGGCTGCTTATTGGTGATATGGAGTTGTGGCACAAGACTGCTGCAACCAGTCACTGGTAATCCTAATTGAAATAGAAGTCTAATAGCCTGGGACGTGTTTTCCCCTCATATTGGAACTGTTCCAGAGGCTCTGTGCACATGTCTGGGAATGAGAGCCATTAAGCTCTGCCCAGGGCAAAGTCTTGTGCTTATTAACCTTGTCCTATCCCCAGAAAATGTGATCTTGTGACACACTATGCTGACACGTTGGAGTAGTGTTGGTGAAGGCAGGCCCTTGGCTACCTAGCTGATGCTAAGCTGGGATGTGTCTGAGTTTCACAGAAGCAAAGACCTTCAGTCTCATTGGTACCAAGGCCCACATCATAGCTGGCAGTAATGCAAAATATGAGGCCATCCTACTGTTGTATAAGTCTCTGCCTAGTGCTAGGGTAGTTTTAGAGCTCTGTCTACAAGCACTGACCTGGTGATTGCTCTGCTGCCTGAGGTTGGAAAATGAGCAACAGAGATAGGGACATGGCACCAAAGTTGGCAGTAAGCTGAGTCATGCCTGAGTCTCATAGTTGCAGAGAACTGCAGAGTCTCAGAACGGTATGTGCTGCCTCAAGCCCACTCCAAGGTAGGACCTGATTTGGGCCAAAACTTGACTCTGTCCTATTTGAATACAGGTCTCTGCCTGATGCTAGGGCCAGTCTGGAGGCTCTGTGATCTCTAGCCTATGTACAGGGCCTTCGGGTTTTTCCAGGTGCTGAATCTCACTGTGATGGACCCTAGTGGTAAGCCTAAGATAAAGCCTTATGTTAGTTAGTTTTTGTACCCTGCTCCCCAGCAGGTGGAGTCTTGTTCTCTACTCTGCACCCTAAATTGGAGGAAGGGTGGTAGAAGCAGTCAGGCACCTAGCCTAAATGCAGTTTCAGCACCATCAGTATTGGTCTAGTGATAGGGGATCATGGAGCTTTCTCCAGCACTGAATTTCACCATGACCCACCTAATACTAGGTGTAAAGTTTACGGTCTGGACTTAATTTCTCTCCCTCACCCAAACAGAAAGAAATCTCTCCATGCTGGCCTACTTGGAGCTGGGGGAGTGGTACCACAAGCAACCCTTACCGGCCTTTCTCTTCTTCATTTGTCCTAATAGAAGCAGGCACTATGGTTTCTCTTCTGATTTCTTTAGTTCTTTGTAAGGAAAGATCACCCAAGAATCTTATCTACCATGAGTGTTTTTAGCCAAAGGAAAGCACATTACTTTAAAGTTGATAGTAACCTTGGGAAAAATTCAGCCAGTGGTGAAAGTAACATAATTTCAATACCAGGTATTTCTCCTTCTCAAGGCTTACCTGAATCACCTCCCCTAATTGTGTGCTCATTTATACAAACTGATCCCTTACTGGTGTTTCTTGAATAATCAGAAAATAAATCAGGACTTAGTCCTTACTTGGATATTCACTATGCACAATGGAGGAGTGCAGGCTCTCAGAAGTCTCAGTAGTAAAGGAACTTAAATAACTTAGTTTGACATTACTTTCACTGGACCTTTTTGAGTATAGAATGCTTTTTTATAGTAACATTTATTAGTAGGCTTTGAAACTAGTGTATTTTTGCTGGGACAAGGAACAGAAAATGAAGTTCTATACTCCATCAAGATGAGTTAAGTTATAATGACCTTATGTACCAGGTTGCACATGAAAGGTTTTGTTTACATTGACAGTCTACACCTTGCCAATTTATATATAGGGTTTGAAATGAACCCAAGGTAGTATAAAAGAAGAACAAGGACCTCTACTTTTACCACCTTTCTTCCTGGGAGAGGGTTGGATGGAGTACTATACAATGTCATTCTATCTGTTAAGCATTTTTGGAGTGTAAAACCAACATCAGCTACCATTTTGCTCTACTTGAGATTTCATATTTGAGGGAGAAGAGATTTAGGTTGTTGATTTTGTGCAAATAAATGAAAACTATTCAAATGAAAACAGAGGTTACATATGTGAAGGGATCAGCCATTATCAATTGTGTTTGGCAGAGTCACATAGGCAGGAAAGTGGGAAGGTTCCAAATTTAAAGCATTTGTGTAATATGAATACCATTGGACTGGTAAAATATTTATATAAACATGGTCTTAAGGGAAAACTTCAAGTAATCCTGTGTTTGGAGGTAGTTGTTGGACAAGTTGGAAACTGCTAGATAGAAGTAGGGCTTCTGACTTTCCGGGGTTGGTCCCAAATTAGAAAGGTGGTGATCACTAACTTAGTACTGACATTCCAAGCCAAGTGAAGCAGACATTCTAAATCAGAGTTCTATTGCAGATTATCTGGCCATTGTTTGTATATCCAGTCCTCAGCTTACAATATGTATTTGGATGCTTTAAAAATACCCATCTCATTAAGCCTGTTGACCCTTGGAAACTTCCATTATGGCTGCTTTGGGCTACTTCTGGCAGTAATTATGCATTCTATTTGTATGCAAATGTTCACAAAGAATAAAAGACACACATTTTTCTCCATGGCTATGTGATCTGGTAGATGTTTTGCTTTTCTATTTCATGGCATCTATTTACTGCTGCTGCACTTACTGGCAAGTTTGCAAGGACTTTTTTGTGAAATTGAAAACATAGCAAACCAAACAAGATCTGTTGACATTGCCACTTTGGAGGGAGCTGCTTATCTCTCTGCATGTCAATGATCTGTTTTGCTTTGTTTTCTCCCTTTATTTTCTTAGATATTTATGAAGACCTTTGAATTTGTTTACTTAAGGATAGTAATAAATGTCTAAACTGCCAAACCACAAATCTGGTATGAAGAGACAGCTGAGTTTCTACATTTCAAAGAAGAGGCAACATTGCTCCCATTCACAGAACAAAAATGGCTTGGAAATTGGGACAGGCTAACTAGGTTATTTTAATGTGCTTAAGAGATTTAGGTTTAATAATTATTTAACCTTTTATTTTTTTTTCTGGTTACAGTTGAAATGAATAGTCAAGTTGACAATGTAAATGACCCAACAGAAAATCAGCAAGAAGATTACCAATAGGTAAGATGTCCCTGTCATGGGATTTGCAATTGATTAACCAGTCATAAGGAATTGTTTACGATGAATATACTGGATTTCTCTTGGTTTTGCCAAGTCCCATAACATGAGTTGGGCTAAACTTTTAAAAGCCTTAAACCAAACAACAGTGTAAGGAGGAAGTATAATCTCCTAGAAGCTTGCCTTCTTTACAAATACGCCACAACATATTTAATTCGCAAAGTATCTTGGTTTTCTGTGCTTCAACAAAAAGAACCAATTTTTTCCATCCATCTTACCCCTTCAACTCCTGGAGTGAACAAATTATTTCAGCAACCCCAAGATGATTCTGAAGCAGTGCTTTTCTAGGAGCTACCTGCTATGTTGTTTGGTTTATCTGTTTTTAAGCATAGCACTAAATCTTGGCCCCAGAGACTACACAAAGGCATAGGAGTATGTGAGGATAGAAATAATCTAGCCTTAGGCTCTGCCTTGCCACATCACTACCTGAGGACATGTGCATCTACACAAAGGTTTGTTGAGTTGAATAAGCCTGATGAAATTCACCAGAAAAGAAATCTTGACCAGGTTTAGAGGGTTTTCCGATAGACATTCTAAATCTCGACAGAGACTGAAGTGCAGCAGAATGAGTGGTATACTATCCTTCTACATCTTGAGAAGGCTGTTGAAAAGAATGAGAATAAAGTCAGACAGCCTCTCTGTCATATAACTGCCCAGTTCTTAGTGTGCAATATTTAATTGTTAAAAAAAAAAATAAAAGCCTATGGTATAATGAATTGTGGATCTTTGAGGATAAGACACAAATGTCAACAAAATTGCTCTTTCACTCTCCCAAGATGCCACATTGCGCCAGACATAATGCAGTCAGCATTATGGCAGAATAAAGTCTGAGAATGGATGGAAAAACATGTCTGTCCTATCCATAATGTTCTTAAGCTTCATATAAAAGTAAATATAATAGCAGTATAATAGCACTATAACACACAAATGACACAGGACTACTAAAACAAATTGATATATACATGGGTTTTAAAAACATTTTTACCTAATCCATGTATTTAAAATACCTGCTAAGCTATAGAAATAATATAGCTGAGGAATTTCCATTAAAAATAAAATGGGACTAAACCTGAACCATTTACATGCAAACGCTTCAGGGTTTCCTGACCTTTTTCCTTTTACTTGCCAACAAACTATAAACTTCTTGTCTAAAGGATTTTTTTTTTTTACACATTCTTATTTCCTATGTGATCAATATCCATATAAAGTACCAGGATAAATCTATTTTCCTTAGTTAATGCCAAATGATATCTTCCTTGACCACAAACTTGTATATTAACCCAAATAAATAAGTTGTCAAAAAAAGTGATGTGCACAAGGTCATTTGGCTATTGCATAGAAGTATAAATACCCCCAATTCATTGATGATATCATACAACAAGTTTCTGAACACAGTAGTAATGGAAGGCATTCTTTCTTACCTGCTTTTGAATACTTCAAATATTGTTTACAATAAGCATGCTTTTACTTTTATGTGTTCACACACCTGAAAATTTGTAAGTATGAAAGGTTCATTTTGGCTCATAGTTTCAGTTTGTGGTCAGCTAGTTCCATTGCTTTTGGGCCTGTAGAGAGGCCCAATATCATGGTGGGAAAAGTGTAGTAGGTAAATTGCTCATCTAATGGGGCCAAGGTTCCAAGAATACCATTAAGGGGACACCCCTAATGGCCTAACTTCCTTATACTGGCCCCACCTTCCAACATTGCCATCAGCTAGAGGCCTGACTTTCAACATATGAGACATTGGACAACATGTAAAGATACAAACCATAACAAACCATTTAAGAAAACTGTTGGTTTCTTATAAAGGCACTCTATGACCCCAAAATTCCATTCTCAAGTATTTGAAAGAGGCTAGGTACAGTGGCTCATGCCAGTAACTAGCTACTTAGAAGGCAGAGATCAGGAGGATTGTGATTCAAACCAAACCTTGGCAAATAGTTTGTGAGACTCTATCTCAAAAACAGAGTTGCTCAAGTAGTAGAGCACCTGCTCAGCAAGCATGAGGCCCTGAGTTCAAACCCCAGTACTGCTAAAGAAAAAGTATTTGAGAGAAATGAAAACATATCATCAAAGTTCTTGAATAAGAATATTTATAATAGTAGGGAATTTAAAAATAGCTAAATAGACGTGTCCAGCCTTCTCTACAAAGGAAAACCAAAGTTATAGATGGATAGCTGCATTTTGTTTTGAGGTGACACTGGAGATCAGCATAGGAAGAAAAGCAAAACAACCAGGGAATGAGGTTCTCCCTTTTGCAGGGGAAGGGTGAAAGACAGTCCCAGAAAGCTATCAGCACAGATGCTGACAATCCAAGATACTGGAGAATTTCACAGACTTGCTGCCCTTGGAGACAAGTAACCTAAAATCATAACAGTAGCCTTACTTTGGAAATGGATATCATATCATCTCCCAGCAAACACTCAAGTAGCATAGGTAAGAGCCATCTTGAGAAGGGACATATTATCAAAAATACAAAGAAAGAATTTTAAAAGCTGCAAGAAAAAATGCCAAGTCACATTTAAGCAAATTCACTACCAGCCAGCAGGGAATAAAATACTATATTCCAAGTCCTGAAAGAAAATAACTGCCAATCATGATTATCATACCCAGCAAGGTCATCCTAAATAAATGAAGAAGTTAAAATAAGACCTTCTAATATAGGAAAAAACTGCAAGAATTCATGAGCACCAAACCAGCCTTATTTTTAAAAAATGCTTAAAGGAGTTCTACATTCATCAGTAAAAGAAATGTAACTACTATCCTAATGGAATGGAAAAGTGTATACACTACTAGAAGAGTAGATACATTAATAGCATAAGACATGAAACCACAAAGATAGAGGAAGAACAAAGAATATTCAAAACAACTAGAAGAAAATGAGTAAAATGATAGCTTTCTTGAATATAAATGGATTAAATTCTATAATTCAAAGACAACAAATGGGTCAGGTATAGTAGTGTGCGCCTATAATTCCAGCACACAGGAAGATTATGAGTTGGATGCCATTCTGTGTTATAAAACAGGTCACTAATGAAGAGAGATAAATGAAAAAAAAGGTGAACATGGTGGATATACTTTCTATACAAGTATAAATATGGTACACTCAAAACCTGTTGAAATCACCATAAGAAGAGTACTAAGGTAGAAAGGAGAATAAAGGAGGGATGAACCAATTTGGGAGATATATATATGGAAAGGTCATAATGAAATTCCCTGTCTAACCATCATAAACAAAAATTTCCTTTAAAAAATGGACAAGAAGGTAAAACAAGTTATGTCCAGTGGCTGATACCAGTTGGAGGAGGAAGGGAATAAGGAGGGTGAATATGGTGGAAGCATTACGTATTTATGTATGAAAATGGAACAGTGAGAACTATTGAAACTCTTCTAAGAAAGGAAGATAAAGGAGAAAGATGGAAGGGGTGAATCTAAGATATACTTGTAAGCACTTTTAAAAATGTCACAATGTACCCCTAGTACAACTATAATATGCTAATAAAAAATTTTTAAAGAAGAAGCAAGACCCAACAATAAACTGCCTACCAGAAACTCAATTCATCAGGAAAGACAACATCCAAGACTGAAAGTGACAGGACAAAAAATGATATTCCAGGCAAATGGAAACCTAAAGCAAGAATGAGCAATGATACCTTAATAGACATTAAGACAAACTGTAAAAAGAGACAAAGACAGTAATTATGTAATCTACAATTTTAAATATAAAAGAAGAGATAAGATCCAATACAGCAATATCAGGAGATTTAAAACTCTGATGTTTCTTTAGCATAGACCAAACTTGACTTGACACACAACATTCCATCCAACTGCTATAGAACAGACACTCATTCATCAGTGCATGGATCTTAAGACTATATTAAACCATGAAACATTTGTCTTAACAAATTCAAACAATTGATCACAATGAAAATGAAGTCAACAGCAAAAGAATTTTTGTGAATTATATGAATACATGGAGATCATACACCACTTTTGAATGAACAGTGGGTCATTGAAGAAGTCAGAAAGGAAATTAAAAATTTTCTTGAAACAAATGGAAACACAGCACACCCAAACCTATGAGTGCTGAAAAATAAAAGCACTAGAAGCAAAGTTCAATGCCTATGTTAAAAAAAAATTTGAGCACATGATAAAAGCGAGAGCACACAAGGGAGGGGTGAGGATAGGTAAGACACCTAAAAAATTAGCTAGCATTTGTTGCCTTTAACATAGAGAAACTAAAGCAGATACCTTAAAAGCAACTGAGGCGAATAGGAAAAGGGGACCAGGAACTAGAGAAAAGGTTAGATCAAAAAGAATTAACCTAGAAGGTAACATACACACACAGGAAATTAATGTGAGTCAACTCCCTGTATAGCTATCCTTATCTCAACCAGCAAAAACACTTGTTCCTTCCTATTATTGCTTATACTCTCTCTTCAACAAAATTAGAGATAAGAGCAAAATAGTTTCTGCTGGGTATCGAGGGGGGTGGGGGCAGGGGGGAGAAATGGCCCAAGCCTTGTATGCACATATGAATAATAAAACAATAAAAAATAATCTAAAAAAAATTTCATATCAACCTAACAATTCATCTGAAGGACTTAGAAAATCAAGAACAAATTAAACCCAATAGTGGTAGAAAGACCAGAACAGAAACAAGTGAAAGATTTAAAAAAGATTTTTTAAAAATAACCTTTAGCAAGACTGTAAAAAAGAAAAGACCCAAATTAATAAAACAGGATGAAAAAGGAGACATTAAAACAGATAATGGAAATTCAAAGGATTATATTGAAAAATTACATACTAACAAATTAGAAAACTTAGTTAAATTTCAGAACACATGACTTTAAAAAATTGAACTGTGAGACTGAAGCAGTAATAGTATCCAAACAATAGAAAGCTCAGGGCCAGCTAGCTTCCCTGCTAAATTTTACCAACCTTTTATGAAAGAGAAAATGCCAGTATTTCTTAAATTCCATAAAATTGAAAATCAGACGAGGACACAATAACAAAAAGACTATAGACCAATATCTATGAAGAACATAGATACAAATATTCCAAACAAAATACTAGCAAGTTGAATTCAGCATAGTATCAAAAAGATCGTTCAACATAATCAAGTTGGTTTTATTCCAGGAATGCAAAGATGGTTCAACAAATGTAAATCAAGACAATGAAAGGAAAATTCATAATCACTTCTACAAAGAGAACTTCATGATCAAAATCTCTGAAAAAATATGCATAAAAGAATCAACCTAAACATAAACATACATAGAAAATCCTAGACTTCATCAAAATGATAAACTGATAAATGAATTCAGTAAAGTAGCAGGATACAAACTCAACATACAAAACCCAGAAGCTTTTCTATACACTAATGATGCATTTGCTAAGAAATCCTCAAAACAATTCTATTAAAAATAGCTACAAAAAAATAAGATATTAGGAATAAACTTAACCAAGGAAGCGAAAAATGTCTACAAAAAAAATTACAAAACTATGATGAAAAATTGAAGACACAAAAAAATGTGAAGACCTCTCATACTCATGTATTGGAAGAATTAACATGACTTTGGGAATGTTAACAATTTTAACAATCTACAGATTCAATACAATACCCACAAAAGTACCAGTCACAGGGCTGGAAGTGTAGCTCAATGGTAGATCACTTGTGTGGCAGGTCTAAGTCCTTGAATTTAATTCCTCGCACTACACAGAAATAGCAAAAATGCAATCCTAGAATTCATATAGAAGTACAAAAGACTCCAAATAACCAACATAATCTTGATTAGAAAGAACACAGCTGAAACCAGATATCAAAATACCTGAGTTCAAGACATAATAGTAAGCCACAGGAACTCAAACTGCATAGTATATGTAAAACCACACACACAGACCAATGGAACAAGGTAGAGATTACAAATTCTTATCTAAATCACCAAAAAATACACTGGAGCCAGGATAGTCTCCTATAAATGGTGTTGTAAAAACTCAATGTCCACATACAGAAGATTGAAACTGGACCCCTCTCTCACCCTGTGCAAAAATCACTCAGAATTATTAAGTGACCTTAATGTTACCTGAAACTGAATAAAAAGAAACATAGTGGAACACTTCAAGTTATTGGTATAGACCATAGTGTTCTGAATAGGAACCTCAAAAGCACAGGAAAGAAAAGAAGAACTTGACAAGTGGGATTACCTCAAACTAAAAAGTTTCTGCACAGCAAAGGAACAAAAGTTAAGAGACAACCTACAGAAATGGAGAAAATATTTACTAGGGGACTAATATCCAGAATATATAAATAACTTAATAGAAAAAAAAGTAAATAATCTGAATAGACACTTCTAAAAATAAATAAGAATGCTCAACATACATATGTTATATACATATAATAAATGCTCATAAGGCAAGAGAAAGAAATACAAGGGGTAAAAATAGGGAAGATGTCAAATTCTCCTTATTTCCAGATAATATACTCCACTTAAAAGACCTAAAGAGACCACCAAAAGTTCTTAGATCTGATAAACTTTCAGCAAAGTAGCAGGGTACACCAATAGCAAAACATGCTGAGAAAGAAATTAGGGAAACAGTCCCATTCACAATAGGCTCAAAAAAAAAAAAATAGGAATATACCTAACCAAGAAGGTGAAGGACCTCTGCAATAAAAACTTCAGGACTCTGAAGAAAGAAATTGAAGACAAGAGGAGATGGAAAGACCTCCCATGCTCATGAATTGGCAAAATCAATATTGTAAAAATGTCTACAATCATGAAATTCATCTACAGGTTCAATGTAATTCCCATCCAAATGCCAATATTTTTTACAAAATAGAAAAATCCTAAAATTAACATAGAAGCACAAAACACCCTTAGCAAAACCAAATTAATTAATTAACTAATAGAGGCATCATAATTCCTGACTTCAATTATACTACAGAGCCATAGTAACAAAAACAACATGGTACTGGCATGAAAAACTAGAAATAAGCCTACACAAATACAGCCATCTGATTTTTAAAAGGGAGTCAAAAACACACATTAGAGAAAAGACAGCTGCTTCAACAAATGGGAAAACTGGGTGGACAGAAGACTAAAACTAGACCCTTATCACACCCTATATTAAAATGGATCAAAGATTTAATGTAAGTCCTGAAACTTTGAAACACTGTAAGTTATAGGTATAGGCAACAACTTTCTGAATAGGATGCTGATAGCTCAAGAATTGACAAATGGGTATGCATCAAATCAAGTTTCTGTATAGCAAAGGAAACAGAATGAAGGGACAGTCTACAGAATGGGAGAAAATCTTTTTGAGGAATTAATAGGCAAATGAATGAGAAGTTCTCCAAAGTACAAATATTCAAAAATACATGAAGACTTGCAAGTTAATATGACATCGGATTCCATTCACATCAGTCAGAATGGCAAGCAAGAAAACAACAAATGCAACTTGAGGATGTGAGGGGGAAAAAGGAATTCTTATACAACTGTTGATGGGAATGCAAATTAGTACTGCCACTATGGAAATCAAAATGGAGTTTCTTCAAAAACCTAAAAATTGAACTACCGTATGGTCCTGTTATACCACTCTTGGGCACATATCCAAAGGTATGTAAGTCAGCATATAATAGGGATAACTTCCCACCCATGCTTATTGCAGCAGTATTCACAATAGCCAAAGTGTAGAATCAACCTAGGTGCCCATGAACAAATGAATAAAGAAAATGTGGTATATATACAAATTGGAGTACTGAGTCATAAAGAATAGAATTTTTGCAGGAAAATGAGTGGAATTGAAATCATGTAAGCAAAATAAACCAGGCTCAGAAAGACAAATATTGCATGTTATCTCTCATATACACAATCTTGACCTTAAAAAAAAAATTATGGAATCAGCATCAGTAGGGAAGGAGAAAGGAGAGAGTTTTGGAGGATGAATATGACTGAAGAACATTATATATATGTATTAAAATAACATAATGACACCACTTAAAACTGTAGACCCAGCCTGGTGGTACATGCCTGTATTCCCAGATACATGGGAGGACAAGAATTGCAGTTGAGGCTAGCATAGTCAAAAAAAGTTAGTAAGAACTTATATTTAAAAAAATATGGTGGACATGATGGTGGGATTACACCTGTAATCCCAGCTAAGTGATAGATGGAGGACAACCTCAGGCAAAAGCATGAGGCCCTATCTGAAAATAAAGCAAAAAGGGCTGGAAATGTGGCTCAAGTGGAGGAGTGCATTCCCAGTGCTGCAAGGCCTCCCCTCCCCAAAACAACCCAACAAACAAAACCTATTTTAAAAGCAGGGGGAGGAGGATTTAAAGAAGAGTTAACAGAGGGTATGAATTTGGTCAAAATACAATATGTATAGAAACCAATATTCAGTTTAAAAAATGCTGGTGAAGATGTGGAGAAAAAGCAACTCTTACACAGTGTTGGTGGGAATGTAAATTAGGAAAGCCAATATGGAGAACAGCATAAAGGTGTTTAAAACACTAAAGATAGAACTGCCATATGAACCACCTGTCCTTGTCTTGAGTATGGCTCCAAAGAACATAAAATCAGCATACCAAATTGTTTTCCATGAAAAGGTGAATAAATTAAATGCAATGTATATACACAATGGAGGCGTATTCAGCCATAAAGAGAATGAAATCCTGACATTTGCTGCAAAATAGATGGAACTGAGGGCATTATGTGTTCTCTTTCAGTTTCTGGCTTATTTCACTTATGTGGGAACTAGTGATCACTAGGTACTAGGAAGAATATAGGTGGGGTGCAAGAAGGATGGCTGAATATGACCAATGCACATTGTATACATAAATGGAAATGTCACACTGAATCCCAATATGTACAAGTAGTGTGTAAATAAATTATAAAACAATTCATAGTATTCACCAAAGTCCCAACCTTGACACAATCCAAATGTTGCACAGAGGGTGAATAATGTGCGATATCTAATACCACACAGTGCTCATCAGCAATAAAAAGGAACAGATTAAGGTTTAAAAGCAGCAACATGAATGAATCTTAGAAACCTTATGCTGAGTGAAAGGAACCAGGAACAACAGAGAAACTTGTGTGATTTTGTTTGTAGGGAATTCTATATCAGAAAACACTAAATCTATGGAAATAGAAGTCAGCAATTATTTCCACCTGGAAAGGAAACTTCTGGAGTAAAGGGAGTGTTTGATATCTTGATAGTGGTGTGAATTAAATGTAAGCATTTAAAAACAAACAGCTGTATACTTATGATCTGTGCATTTTACCTTTATTTTAAAAGTCTAAAAAGATACAGACTTTTTCAAAGCAGTGTCGTCTTAGAGTTTTCTCATGGGTAGAGAACCCGGCAGACACTTATTAAAGTCTCAAGTGGTGGTAAAAGCATGGATGACTTTTGCAACTCAGCATTGAATGAATTAGTATTTTAAATGCTGATCCCTGGCAACTAGAATGTATGAATGGGCTGCAAGAAAAAGGACACATCAAGGTTAGGGTTTTGAAAGAATATTTTGAACAGTTGAGTTAATCGTCACCATCAGCCAGAGCAGGTTGTCAATGTAGCACACATTTATTAGTAATGATTTATATGCTCTTTAAAGATTCCATGTGCCAGCAATTACAGCTCAGATATCCAAAGCTCTTTGACAGTCACATAAGATATTCCTGTCTGTTTGAGGGGTGAGAGACATTTAAATGGCTGTATTAAAAAGATATTCTTGCTAAGCCTTATCTTTAACAAATGGTTTCTCTTTGTCTTCGGCAGGGGCACAAGATGAAGCAAAGGAACAAAGAAATGAAGCTAAATGACAGTCCTCGGCATTGCAAGGCCTGGCCCTGGGGGAGCTCAGGAAGATGACAGCACATGCTGTGGAAGGGGTGGGGGTGGGAGGAAGGCAAGTCCCATGGAAAAATGGGGGATCCTTTGCTCTAATTTCTCCAACTGCATTTTGTTTATCTGTATGAAAAAAAAAAAGGTGGGGGGGGAGGCGCTGAGGGAGCTTTCCTAATTTGGTAGGAGAACCCGCATTTCAGGCTATCCTTGTCATTTCTTTTTTTCTCACACCTTTGCCCAGGGTCACTGTGGTGGCATTGTTTAACTTGACACTCACATGTATCTCCTGGCCCATCTGCTTTCTTGGCTATTTTACAAAGCTGGTTGTACAGAGAGATGATTTTTGGATTAAACTTCAGGCTAAATTGATGTAATCTACAGACAAGGGAGGAAGGAATAGAAAATAGGCATAAACCCAAGAGTCCACCTGAAAAAAAGTCTGGCTAAGGGATTAAATGAGTACCATGTGGTTGAGGATGACCGTGGAAACAGGATTTAACCCAGAACAGAGCTCAGAGGCATAAACAAGGAAGGTGGGACCTTGGCAGCCACTAGGATCTCTTCCTTCATAACCAGGGGCACATGTGTTCATCTCTGACATTGACTTTCAGCAGAGTTTACTTGGTGCATGAGGTCGTCACAGTGTGCTTCAGCATGGAGCCTTCAGTGAATTCTTTGCACATCCTTGTAAAGGATACATTTTGCTAGTTGCCATCCTTAAGAATTACTTTAAGAGGGGTCTGCTGCATTTCTAAATTCCTATTAGTTCTACTTGAAATTCCTCTGTATATATATTTCATAAAAGAATATCTATGTTTACTGGAGGTCTCACTTGAAGTTGCTTCAAGTGCTGTGGATTGCAGTGTTGGATTTCTGATATGTGTAGGGTTTGTTCATGCCCTGTCCAAGGCTGATTTGATGGCCAGTCCCCCTTACCCTCAAAACTACTGAGTATGGCTCCCTAGGGGACCATCAGTGCTAACAACTTAAGATGCCTTTGGAACAGAGGACACAAGGAATGAGGGCCAGAGGAGTCAAGGCATCACCACAAGTATGTATTCCAGAGTCAACCTAAGGCAAGATACCTGCCTCCCATAGCCTCTCTGGGTTTCAAGGCCATTCTGTTGTTTTCTGTGGAAACTGGTATCAGCTGTTGTCTCTTGTTAAATCCATCTTCCTTCTAATTTGTATTGTTTTTCTAGAGAGGGAGAAAATTAGATCAAATCGAGTACTCCTAAAATGAAAATACATCATTAGATGGAATATAATTCTCTAGTCCTGCTCTTTCCAAATTTATTACCCCTTCTGTATGACTTATGTGGTATATTGGAATAATTAGCAAATTAGACCTCTACATCTGTCATGTTTTATTATCTATTAACTTTTTTTAAAAAAAGAAAAAACTGTTCATCAACATAGCAGCAATGATATGTATCTTCTCTTATTTTAAATATCTAAGAAATGTTGCCACTCAAATACTGATACTTTGTTTCCTGCCTCAATGAAAGGCTTGACAAGCACTAGCTGCTAGGAACTTGCTTTCCATGACTTCACTGTTAGTGCTACTCAACCTCTGTTATGGTTGAAAACAGTGCACAGGAGACAAGAGGATTTTTAAAAATGGATAAAGATGAAAGAGACCTAAGAGCAGATAGGATTGGAATTACTCCTGTCTAGGCATTCTCTTTGTTTATTCACTAAAATATGGAAAAGCTTAGAGACAGGAGGAGGAAATTCTGTCTGAAAACTATAGGAAAAGAAATCTTTGTGTCCTAAGAGAATAGGGGGTAAACTATCAGCTCCATTCCTGAATTTATTTCATTTTTTTATGATTAGATTGCATTTTTGCTTTATGTTTATGTTCTAAAACAAGTAATGAAGTTAATTTCCATTTCAATAGTGAAATATTAAAAATCTAGCTATAAGACACCCCAATACAGGAAACCTTTATTTGCTGGCACTGTCATTGCACAGGCTCCACAATAGAATTGATTTGAAAAGCTGATTGACATCCAGAATCATGTGCAGGAGACTCAATTTCCAACCACACTTCAACCAGGATATGTGCAATGAAAGGTCACAGGATAGAGAGAGGAAGAACAGCCCTATAATAGTCATGTTTGCATACAGAGGATCGAAGTAGGTCTTCAACATAATAGTACTAATTAAAAAGGTACTCGCTGTAGGTGAGACAAAAGAGCTTTTCCTCTAGCTGGTAACTATTCAGATGATGGACAAGTCTTCTTTCATAAAAGCTTACAAAGAAGGCATCTGAAACACTGTCTGTGATACCGGGTCACATATTAATCACCACAACTAATTGTAAATTTTTCTATGAAACACTGAAAAGCCTCTTTGTGAATTAATATGGTTCTGCTTGATGCACTTGACTTGAAAAGACATTTCTCTGTATGTGGTGCATGTCGGCTGTGCTTTGAAAAATAACGAAGTTAGCAGAATATGTTCAATATATTTTCTTGGGGAAGAGGGTTTTTGTCATATGATTCATTAAGGATTTGCCTTACCCTAACATTTGTGATATAAAGGAAAATCAGAAAAAAGTAATTTTCTTGGTCAAGGTATGTTTTTACTTAACGCAAATAAATGTAGTCTGTTGCTTGCAAGGAAAAAAAATGTTGTCTGGTATAAACTGCTACCTAGGATAATATGTGCCTCTTCTGTTAAACCAGCCTTCAAATGCTGGACTGCTTCTAAATCTGTTTCTTTTCATCTGTGCCCTACACTAAGACACTTAAACAACTGTTGCCTTCAAACTATATTTGTTAGAGCAGAGTGCAAATAAAATTTGTTTGAGAGGATAATGTGGAATTATCTGTTTCATGACACTTGTTCTTCAGCCATAAGCAATTAATAACTCATACTATTCATTTAATGCTATTTGGTTATAAAGATTTATACCTAAATTTACTCCTGTAAGTCAACTTTAGCTTACTAATATTCTTCCTTAAGTTTTGACCAGGTTTTTCAAACTTTAAGTCATTTATATAGCCATACATCCTAAGTTTTCTTTAACTTCTAGATAAGTGCTTTAAAAACAGCTTCTGAAATACATAAGTTGTTGAGAGAAAACCAATGGTTCCATGAACATTGATCTATCCTTTGTTGTTCACCATTGAGCACTTCAATGGGCTGGTCTCAGTGTTGATCCTATGATCATGGTGACCATGCTCCTCCTCAGTCCATTCTGTTGAAAGAATGATAAAATTACACATTTGTTAAAAGCACGATAGTAATGGGTCACCAAAATTCACCATGAAAAAACTTAATGTTCTCTTGAAAATGGAAATACATACAGTCTGTCAAATTTAATTCCCTTTTTCTCCTACAGAATAAGTTTTACCAGGGATATTGTTCTAGTAAGTAATCAAGTCATGCCTTTTATCAAACAAAGACAGATCCAGTTTGAGAATAGGATTTTCTAAACTGATGCACAAAGGAGCATTTTTCCAATATTTAATAGAGGCAGGACAACTTCATTCTGCAATGGGCAAGCAAAGCACAATGCTTCAGGGTGACAGTGAAGATAGACATCATTCTAGTTCTGGTAGATAACAGGTTTTCATCTCTCTCCCTATCACTCTGTTTCTCTCCCAACATTTCTGTCTTTTTCGCTTACATTGACCAAAGGTTGCCATTAAGCATTGCTTAACTTAACTGGTGGTTGTCAGGGCTAAAAAGCATAGTGATACACACTTGAGTTCTTGCCAAGACTCTGACCGAGAACTTTGAGAAATAAATTACTTCTATTTCGGGTTTGGATGATGGACATACTAATACATATCTGAACTCAAATTCAAACATGAATAAAGTGTCAAGATATTAGACTTTACTGTATGCAAAAGCACTTGTACATTATTACCATTAGGCTCTGCCATTTAGTACTATCGGCAAATAGCCTTTTCTCCAGCTCAAAACTTTGCCTAAGAGCAAATGGTCCTTTGAAATCTTATTCTACTGAAGTTGATTTAAACTTTCTCCCCAAATTAAGGACCCATAAAGATAAAATTGTTTTTGCTATAATTTAGACTATTGGGGATTCGAGTTTTTAAGACATGTACCTGAAAACTATTGACACTTGGTATTAAAAAGCCTAAGAATCTATATGATCTGCCTATCTGACCCCAGCTTCTATGACTCTAGACTTGGCTTTACTGCCAGTATACTGACCTTCTGTCCTTTCCTAGAGGAGCCCAAGTTTTTTCTAGCCTCCAGCCCTGAACTTGAAAACTCTTTCTAACCTTACGGTGCAGGTGGTTGTTCATCCTTGAGATCTTAGAGATGCTATCCCTAACTACCTTATTTCAAACTAGATCCTCCTTCCCAACTTATGTTTGTGTATCTAACCCCATATTTTATATTTCACAACACATACAATTTGTAATTGTTTTTGTTTATAAGGCAGGGATAAAAATATATCACAACTCAGATGTACAAAATAATTATCTTTTCCACCCTGACAACTGATTAGAGGGGATTGCAGAATCCCCTCTCAATTCATTTTGGAATAAAGATTCAGTCACTCAACATTTAAAGTTTAAACTTCCCACTGAAGCTATGTCTTAGCACTTAAAAGCCTTATTTTCTAATCACTATGCAATAAAACTAATAATTAACTGATAAATATAAATATTGAAACTAAAGAGACAAAGGTAGAGTTACAGGAAAATTAAGATTTAAATTCTCTTAATGCAAAAATGTTGTAATGTACAATTAAATTTTTGAAGAGAAATACTTTTAAAAAGCATTCAAGTTAATAGTTTTAGCAATAGAAAAATGAGAGCTTTTATGAAACTGAGAAATTTTTTATAACAGTAAAATGTTAAAATCTCTTGGTTGTTTGAAAGCCTGTTAAAATACACAAATCTCCAGCATCTGTCATGCATAATTTTAAAAGACTAGCAACAAATTGTAAGTAGAAGATTAAAATTTACACATAACTATTTAATAACAAATCAAATTGGAGATGTTTAAAAATAAACTGTACCAAAATTAATGCAACAAAGCAGAAATCCCACAGTAAATAAATTCGCAGAAGAGAAGAGATGTCAAGATACCACCCAGACTATCTTTCTTTCTATCCATCTATCTGATGCATAAAAATATGTACGAACATCAAAAACCTGTGATTCCAGGTCACATCTTTCATTTGTTTTCATATCTTCATAACTGATCATGGTATACCATTTGTGAACACTGCATTTCTAGTTGGCTGTATCATGTGCACTTTCTTGTCAATAAAGTATTTTTCTTAGACATTTTAAAACATTTTATCATAGAACATTTCTGTCCTATGACAGGTTACTTGAAGATTTTCTCTATTTTGTATAAAACTATAAACAATCCTTTCAGTCACAAAATTTGTTTTCATCAGGATGTACATTTAGAATATTTCCAGGGATCATGAACAGTTTATTTTAATTGTAATTTTTTCATTTACTAATGAAAGTAGACAGATTTTAGTCAGCAATTTATATTTTCTGATTGGGAAGCAATCTATATTTTCTGATTGGGAATCAATCCTTCATGTTCTTTGGTCATTTGTGAATTGGGATTTTGATTTTCTATTGAAATGTAAGAGCTCTTTATATATTTAGAGTACTATCTTTTCTCATGTTTCCTGCATATGATTTTCTACTTGTGTTTTGCTTCATAATTTTGATTGATATTTTCTGACACACAGACTTTTTATGTATCTATGCAATCAAATCTCTATTTCCCTCTGTGCTAGCTTTCATTTCTTTTGTAGTAGATGTTTATTGTCTTTGCCTGCTGAGTATTCATTCCTGCTGCTGCTGCTTCTAATGAGACCAGTCCTTCAGACTCGTAGAAAATTCCTTGTGTTTTATTTTCTACTGCTGGCCTTTTACTCCTACAATCCTGCCAGAAGAGATCAATCACAGGACTTTACTTCCCTAATAATGATGAGTGTTTTAGAAAATCCATGTGACCCTAACTGGAATAATTGGTGCTTTTTCTAATACTTAGTAAGTGGTTGCTAAGAAAGACAAATTCACAAGTCACAAGGAATGTGTAAACTTGGAAAATTTGGCAGCTTTTTCTCTGAGTTATATGAGCCAAAAAAATTCCCTTTTGAGACAAGTTTGAGATAACTTTCTGGCCATTGTAACTGAGTGGCTCTCCAATTCTCTCGAAGAACAAAATTCTTGCAGTGTCCTAAGGGCTCCAACAGATGTTACTGGGCTCCCCTTCCCTGTAGCTCGGCAAACTCATCTTCTTAGAATCTCCCCCAACAGGATTCCCTATTACAGCCACCCCAGCCTCCTCAAGTATATCAGCCACTTTTCTCTTCTTAAAGCTTTGTACTAGCCCTTCTAGAATTCTCTTCCTCTGGTTATATATATGTCTACTTTTCTCACCTTCTGGAAGTTTGTTCAAAGGTTTCTCAATGAGGTTTGCCTTTCAAATGCTTCAAACAATCCCCAGATCTGACCCTCATATTTTTTCTCATTTTCATAGCATTTATGTAATTTACTAATTCACTACAAAAAATTATTGAAAAGCATTTCCTGCTCCATGAGGGAAGATGGGCAAGGACTTTGTTTTCCCAAGTACCAGAGTAGTGTCTGGCATATACAAGCTGTTCACTAAATATTTGATGAGTGAATGAAGGAATTATCCAGTTTATCGTTCTGGGAAACCACTAGAAAATTCCTTTTAATGAGAATGGTGACTGCCTAACTGGATTTTCTTTTCTTTTTGGGGGGAAAATGCAGACAAGTAATAAATTAAACTCTGGCTATTATGCAAGTTAACAGGAGGCTCTGTTCTTTGCCCAGAAGACAAATATCAGAATAATGGAATGTCTCCAAATAATTGTGAGAGGTTCCTTTTAGTTCAGAAATTATGCCTACTGCATATTTAATTCAAAAAACAGGAAAGGGAGAAGGAATGTTCATTAATACTACCTCAAACAAACCAAGAGCCCTATTTTGATGTTACTGAGTTTTATCTTTTTCTCTGAAAGTAGGAAAATAATAGGTAGCTGTTAGTTAGGATTGGCCAGGCTACCCTCAAAAGGTGACATTTCTATAGCTTAACACCATTAAGGTTGACTTTTCCTTGTATCACAGCCTCTTAGAAGTTTAGTAGCTTTCCTCTAGGCTTCCATCCTATGCTGTTTTCACCTTCAGCATGTGACCCTAAGGTCACCATGAAGCAAAAAGAAAAGAGATTGAGTCAGACACTGGAGCACATCACTGCTTCTCACATTTCATTGGCCACAACTCCGACTACTGACCCCACTCAACTTCAGAAAATGAAATGTGTTTAATGATTGCCCAGCACTGTTTCTGCCCTCTTTCGAGAATGGTGTACTGTGGTCTAGCCCTCTGTTTATATTCCCCAAAGCTAGGTAAACCTCAGAAACCTAGGGAGGAGTATCACCTGAATATCTTAGGTAAAATCAAAACAATTCTACATTGGACAGAGGACTTAAGAGTGGGGTGGAAAACATCTGAGTGTTGCTCTGTCTTATTTTTGATAGAAGCTTGAAGATGTGATAGAATAAGCTTTTGCCTGGCCTCTATTCCTAGAACTGACTTATTATTAAGAAAACTAGAAATCTTCCTATAGGGGAAGTAAGTATTTATTTTTCTAAGTCCTAAATTACATAGCTTTTGTGTTTCACATCTTTCTCTGTCCAGAAATAGGGAAACATTCCAAATATTCACCTAGTTTTTTCCTATTCCTTTTATTTGCTTCATTCATGTTTGTGTAAGAGATTCCATTTTTCCATCTACATTTTTAATGCATCTTGAATTTCAGTAGTTGGTGCTTAGTGAGTAGCAATTTGAGTAGCTTTCAAAATAGCCCCAAGAACAGTTATTAAATGATACATCCAGATTCCTTTCCCTGAGTTTACTTCAACACTTACTTCTTTTACATACATACAAGGATCTATATTCATGGCTACCTCTCACATTGTTTTTTTTTCCTAGTGTAACTGATTTAATTTCTATAGTTTAGACATATGTGAGGATATCTAGTAAGGCAAATTCAATGCCTCCACTCTTCTTCATTTTCAACTGTCTTTGGGTGTTGTTTGTCCCAGATAAACCTTAAAACAGCTTTAGCAATTTTCCAACTATTGCTGTCCCTTTTTTCCAATTCTCTCACTCTGAACATTCAAAAAACAGAGACTGTCAGTTTAGGGGGACCCTGCTTAGTTCGGTCACTAAGGGAAGAGGACATCTGTTATAAATGCAGCTTCCTGCAATGTTCCAGAGAAGAACAACATTCCTGTTCATCTCTGGACTCTAGACAAAGCTGGGCTGTGGTTTGAATAACAATCAGTTTCCAAATATTCTGCTCTAAAGCCTTTTCCTAACTGCCTCAGCCTCCACTCCCATCAGTCTCCTGCCTGGGTCATTTGCTTCTGCCTAGTGAGTCAGGAGGCAAAAGCTAGGTAAATGTCAATGTGTCTTGAGTGATCATCCTTTTGCAGCAACTATCTACTTTGCAAACAACTGCTGAAGGGCTCAACAGAGCTGGTCCACAGGCCTCTTATCTGCAGAGCCCAAGACATGGGAATACAACATTTGGTTATTAAATGCTTCCTGCTGTCACAGTGTAGGTCTGAGCTATATTCCTGAGGCAAACTGAAATGTCTTTGGTTCCATTTCACCTGATGCCAGGTGTTGCCATTACACAACTCAGCCTAGACTCATTAGCAGCCTAGTCTGGCAAATACTGAGGCACCATCATCCTCAGGGATACCAAGTTCTCTCTAAAGATTCCAGTAAGAGGTAAAAAAAGTATTTTTTGGTTTATTTTTGTTTTGGTGATCAGAAAAACATTAAAAATTTGGACAGAGAATGTATAAATACCTAATGTTAAATAGCATTCCTCACTGTTCAAATAACTTTACATATATTAATACAATCTTGACAACAATGAAGTAGGTATTATTACTCTAACTTTACAGATTAGCAACTAAAGCATCAAGAGGTAAGTAACTTGCCCAAGGACACACTTCCAGAAAAGAACACCTAAAGATTACTATCCTAACCACTGCATTAGAGGCTCTCAAACTTGGCTGGCATTAGAATCTTTTGAAGGCTTTGAAGTATCAGATCCTGGACCTTGACCTAGAGTTCTCATCTAGGAAGCCATGGATGAGAAGCCAGGATTTTGCACTTCTAACAACTTCCAGATGATGCAGTTGTTCCTGCTGCCCGGGGGACCACACTTTGAGAACTGTTGTGCTACAGTGGAATGATTGGCAGGTGTATTCCCATGAAGGTAAGGAAGGATAAACAGACCTTGAGAATGTTTAAGCCATGTAGCTAAGTCTCAGTTTCTTAAGTCAGAAAATCTATGATCTTCTAGTCTCCAAAGCAATGAAAAGCTGGCATTGCCTGCCAGGTTCTGGCTTCCTCCTATTTCTGTTAGATTCATAGGCAGGTATCCAAATATCAGATAATATTAATGGCACTGGTTGGAGCATCAAAAAACATGGGTTTAAGTCTCAGCCTGTGGCTTTCTGCCTGACAACCTTTTCAGTCTCAGTTGTCACATCTGTAAAATAGTAATAATTCCTTTTACCACTTACTTAGGATTTTTAAAAAGTTAAATTTTATACACACTTGTATGAACTTGTTGCCAGGCACAATGAAAATAATGCTGGTTACATTTTTTGTGCATGAGAAAAAGGATCCTTTTTCTTTTCCTCTTAGAAACAAGCAGAGGAATTTAACTTTGTGAAGCCACCAAAGAAAGATGTACCAGGGTCACATCAGATACCCAAACTTTCTTTACAGTTTTTAACTGTGACAAGTATAAAAGAGAAAGTATGCGTGTTTGACTCTCTGCTCACACTCTACTCCTGCTGAAGGGAGCAGGACTTATTGGCTGGCTCATCTCAAGGGCCATCTTTCCCTGTGCAAAAGGAACAGATGAACTAGAAAAATGGAAGATGCCAGAAAGGAAGCGCCAATCTACATAATGAGAGACTGGGCAAGTAACAGAGAGATAATTTGAAGTAGTTTTGCTCACTGAATCTCCTCTCAATCAATTATTAAATTGTTTAAATCTCTTAACTATTTTTCCATTTCTTTAACGAACACATTTAGTGCCTGCACTGTGTCATTCACTACTCTAGTTTCTACAAACACAGGGATAACAAAGCAGGAAAAAATTTCCTTCACATGCACCAGTAGAGGGTGATGTGAAGACTGTGGGGAAAAGATAGGCAAGGTCAAGAAGTAAAGACCTGAAAGATAGGAGGGCATTGTCCATGTGGCCATCTGAAAGAAGATCTCACAGAGGTAACAGCAAGTGCAAAGGCCGAGAGGCTGAGTCATGCCCAGTCTCTGAGAACTATCATTGTTTGAAGCAAGACCAGATTTCATCATGGGAAACCTTGTATAGGACAACCTGGGTATAGAGATATAAAAAAAGAGAAAAATAATAAAGAATGGAAATCCAGGATAAAGACCTGGGGAGAGAACAAACCAGAGACGGATCCAGGTTCTACTGACCCTTTTCACTTCTGGAATCCCTCCTTCAGTTTTCCCATGACCTAAAGAGGTAATTTACTAAGTATAAAGCTTTTGTCCCCAGTTACCTTGAATCACAATTGTCAATTCTAGCTGTACATTAGAATCATCTAGGGAATCCTACCCTAAACCAAACTAAGATACAAAATAGCTGGCCAATATTCCTCCAAAGTTTCAAGGTCATTAAAGACAGAGATTAATAAATTGTCTCATACTACACAAGCCTGAAAAGACAACAATTGAA
Organism: Castor canadensis; assembly: GCF_047511655.1. Classification (NCBI taxonomy): domain Eukaryota; kingdom Metazoa; phylum Chordata; class Mammalia; order Rodentia; family Castoridae; genus Castor; species Castor canadensis. The sequence continues at coordinate 140,984,731 of NC_133390.1, read as the reverse complement.
TGCAATGTGGATCCAGGAAAAGAATATTAGTGAGACAACTGGTAAAATTTAAGTCCTATAGAATAGATATCAATTTCCTGATTTTGATCATGATATTGTTATATAAAGTATGAACATTTGGGAAAGCCACATAAAAGATACAAAGTAATTTTATGCTTTGCATCTCATGTATGCTTATCATCTGTTTTGAAAGTCTAAATTATTTCTAAATAAAATGTGGGAAAAAAATCATTGCCCAGGTCATACCCCAGTCCAATATATCAACATCTTGGGGACCAGGCCTGGCTGTAGGTACATTTTAAAAGCTGACTAAAGGATTCTAAATTCTCCAGAAGAATTTGGATCTCCTTCATGAAGGCAAACAACCCTAGGAAAGACAACGGGAAAAAGATCAGATAGCTTAAAATCCCGCCCCCAGCCTCAGAAAACTGTATATCACTGTTAGCTTCTGAGGTGCTCCTTTTTCAAACAATTTTATCTATTCCTACACAATAGGATGCTCCCTTCCCTGTGGAAACTGACAAATAGTAAATACCAACCTCACCCAGCAATATAGTTCTAAGAAAATGAAGCTTAATCTGCTCTGATTAACAAGGAGGCAGCAAAAGTCTGACCATGTACCAGAGGATGCAAGAGGAAAACAGAAGACAGGTAGAAATGTGTCCCCCAAAAAAAAAAAAATCAATGGGGAAAATCATGCAAGGTTAAGCAACATAAAAAGATCTCTGGATTCTGATTCAATTTTAGTGGTTGCAAAAACAAGGTTCCTGTCTATTTGCATATAAATGTGCTGAGGGGGTGAGGGGGGAGCCCCAGTATTCAGCTGCACATTCTAACTTTCTCCTTAAAAATCTGTTCCCAAAGCAGCTGCAGGAATCAGCTGCAAATTCCAAATCTAAAAATGAAAGTCACATGGCTGAACTGGGAGGAGACAAGAAGAGGGGGAAGGTAGGGCACCAAATGGTGCTCCAGTTAACCCATCCGGGCCTGCAGCCCTTAGGGACTGCATAAGAGCCTTTGAACATCTCAATACCCAGACTGCACCCAGGCAATTTGAATCACAGCCTTTACCAACAGCAGATCAGGGGTCAATCTGAAAAACTTTTCTGGAAAAATACAAGTAAATATTTTGCAACTTGTGGTTATACTGTCTCTGTTTCAACTACTCAACTCTGCAGCCACAAATATTAGGTGTGGCTATAAGCAGTAACCGATTTACAAAAGCTGGTGGTCCCTTCTCTAGACCCTTGCATCAATATCCTGTGAATGCTTGTTAGAAATGCTGAATAATGCCAGCTCAAAACCCTCCTGACTCAGACTGCTTTTTAAACTAGGTCCCAATGTGACTAGCACATTAAAGTGGGAGAAACAGGCATAAATGATGCTATGGTCCTGCAAAAGCTGGGGCTGAGTCTTGGCGCACCACTTCCTTTGTCCATAAACCTGTCCTTAATATTCAGAGATATTCAGAGATTTAGGAGGTCTTTTGCCTGTATAAGAACTTTGAACAGTATAAAGTAATGCAGGAATGTGAACTGTCAATAGGAACAGCAAATGCCCTGGCTTCTTGCCAAAGAGGGAACTGTCCCCTAAGCAGGTGCTGGCCTCTCCTTCTTTAATCAGCAAAGTCTGGGAAGGGCTAGCTGGCACTGGCTGTCATTTCAGAAGCCATGACACTTAAACCCCAATCTCTGCCAGGCCCAAATTACACAGCTGCACAGCTGCAGAGCCAGGGGCCAACTATGAGTCTAAAAATCTCAAGCTTGAAAATTGGCTAGTGAGGCTGAATCCCACCAACCTGGTTTTATAATCCTGACATGTGACTTTCTTTAATACCTAGCTCTAGCCCTTGCAAGGAGGTGGCCTCCTTGCCACTGCATCCCTACTGCCTAGCACAAAATTAGAGTTCAAAAATTTTCTGATGGGTGGATGAACCCAGAAATTGGGATTCACAATTTTGGGAGCCATCCATTCTTAGGTCATGAGTGCCCGTGACTGATCATTAGCCTTCCTGTATTAGCACCCAGAAGGGCTGTGGGTTTTTATTTGTTCTTAAGGTTTCACTTCTCTTGCTGTACAGATCTCTGCAAATGATAGCATAAACTATTTTTAATCTGTGGCCAGGGGCAGATGGCCTAAGGGTCCATGTCCTGGCCCTTCCAGTTAATGGGAATTCAAAAGATGCTTCCAGTAGGTTCTGTACTATTTTCCCTGAAGTTGAGGAAGGAAGGTAATGAACAGAGCAAATCTCAACAGTGCTTTTCTGCCAGTCCACTGGGACTAGCCTGTTGTCAGAGGATATTTGGAATATCCTAGAAAACTGCTCTTCCTGAAAAACCCTGCCAGTGATTAGAATGTGAGAAGAAGTGTGTACACAACACTTCATAAACGCTTGCACCTGTCTCTGAGGTGTCGCTCTGGAACATAGTTTTGACACACTGTGTGGAGTGGACCTGGAGAGGAGGCTCGAGGGGATGTCACACAGCAATTGAGAACTGGCATGAAGCCCTGAGCATCAGCAGCCAGAGGAGTCAGCATGGCCTGGAGAACTATTTTCTCAAATCCTCTGTGTAGATGCCTCACCTGGGCATTGTATTAGAATACAGATGCAAGGCTGGGCTGGGATTCTGTACTTCTAACAAGCTCCATCAGCTGCTGCACTTGCTGCCCCTTTGTATAGTTTGAGTAGCCTGAGCATAGAGGAAAGAGCAGTAGGACTGAAGTCAGGATACCTGGGCTAATTCTTTTCCCTAAAGCATGGGGCACATGTATTCTCTAAAGATGATCTCCCACCTAAATGCTGTTCTCATAGTGTGACTTTCATACTTCTCCCACTGAGAGGGGGAGCCTATATTCCCACCCCTTAAAATGGACTGGACTTATGGAATGAGTGGCTCAAGTGGTAGAGTTCCTGCTTAGCAAGCACAGGCCCTGAGTTCTAACCCCAGTACACCTCTTCCAAAATAGAGGCTGTATTTGTGAATGTAAAGGAAGTGATACTGTGACTTCTAAGCTTTTTTAGTCAGTTTTCTTAACCGTGACAAAATACCTGAGAAAACAACTTAAGGGAGGAAAGATTTATTTTGGCTCACAGTCTGGGGTCTGTTGTGAGGCAGAACATCATACTGGCATGGCTAACCAGAGATGGTCAGTCAGAATCAGAGAGAGAGAGAGAGAAAAAAAAGAGTGGGGTTGGAGTCAAGATCTATCTTTCAAAGGCACACCCCCAGTGATTTACTTATTCCAAATAGGTCCTGCCTATTTTCCACCATCTCCCAGTAATATCAAATTTTGAAACCATCAATGAGTTAATCATTAAGTTAATAATTAAGTCAGAGCCTTATAATTAATCATCTCCCATAAGCCTTAACTTCAAACATTGCATTGGCAACCAAGCCTTCAACACAAGACCCTTCATGGGACAGCAACATGAAGGTAAGTCATAAAATCTGGTACAGTTTTCTCATGGTTTTCTTGGGATGCTCATTCTTATGATTCAGCTACCTTCCTGGGAGCAAGCCCTGTTGTCTCTAGAAAGCTCCAGTGAAGAAGTCCCTGATCCGCAGGCCCAGCTGGAATGCTAGCTGTCAGCCAGCACCAGTTACCAGCCATATAAGTGAGCTGTACCTCTGAAAATCTCCTAAAATCCATCTTGGAAGTGGAGCCTCTTCCTTTATTCAGCTTACCCATCTGAAAGTATATGGTGTAGGGTTAAGCTACCCATACTGAACTCTGCCCAAAGAGTGGACTTGTAACCAAATAAATGATCACTGTTCCTGTAAACCTCAAAGTTTGGGGGTATTTTTAATGCAACAATAGGTCTTAGAATATGATTGTCTCTTTTTCACTCTGAATATCCTCTATGCGTAATCATGCTACACTCATTATTTAAATTACCATCTTCTTGGACCCCTCTAAGGGTTGTACATCTAATTTCCTTTTAGGTAGCCCCAATATACCCAAATCTTTACTGCTTCCTTTGTCTGCATCCTCACCCTACCTCCATAACATTTTCCCATGTTTATTTGGTACCACTGTTAATTTGCTAATTGATTTGACATTCCTTGACTTCAGCCCCAACATCAGATTAGTGCGCAGGCAAGTTGAGATTTCTGGTTTCTGTCCATCCACCTGCATTCTTATAGCCTCCTGTACTTGCTAAGCCTCCTTCTTGCTAAGAACTGTACATGGTTCTATCATTGAACTTCCACATTTTATGGCAAATCATCTATTCACATGTCTATCTTTGTTTCTAGAGTAGTAACTCTCAGTGTGTGTTTCACCAGAATGACAGCATCAGCATCACCTGGGAACTTCTTAGAAATGCAAGTTCTCAGGTCCCACTTCAGACTTAATCAGACACTCTGAGGTTGGACCTATAAATACGTGTTTTAGGAAGTCCTCAGGGGATACTGGTGCACATTGTGGTAGTGTAACCACATCCTGAGCCATTTGAACAGACATTAGAATTGCCTGGAAGATTTTAAAGATCCTGACTCAGTCTGTGGTCATGGGGGACTTTAGTATCAGTATTCTTAAAGCATCTAAGGAATTCCAATGTGTACTGAAAGCTGGGAACCACTAGCCTATGTCCTTCTCAAGGTATAGTCTCCAGATCAGCAGCATAAGTACTACCTGAGGACTTGTTAAATGCATAGAATCTCAGATTCCATCTGAAACATACAGAATTAGAATCTAAAGTTAACAAGACACTAAGCTTCAAACTATACTACAGAGCCATAACAAAAACAGCATGGTATTGGCACAAATCAGACAGGAAGATCAATGTATTAGAATAGAATACTCAGACATAAACCCACACAACTACAGCCACCTATCTTCCACAAAGAAGCCCAAAACACAGGATGGAGAAAAGACAGTCTCTTCAACAAATTTTGATGGGAAAACTGGATATCCACATATGGAAGACTAAAACTAGATTCCTATCTCTCACCCTGTACCAAAATCAACTTAAAGTGGATCAATGATCTTAATATAAGGCCTGAAACTGAAACAACTACTGGAGGTAGTAGGAAACACACTGGAATAGATAGGCACAGGGAATGACTTCCTAAGCTGTATTCAAAAGGCTCAATATCTAAGAGAAAGAATGAATAAATGGGACTGCATCAAGCTAAAGAGCTTCTACACAGCAAAGGAAACCATCACCAGACTCAAGACACAGCCCACAAAATGGGTGAAAATTTTGCCAGCTACTCATCCAATAAGGGACTAATATCCAGAATCTACAGGGAACTCAAGAAACTCAGCCCCCAAAGAATCAATATCCCAATGAAGAAATGGGCACATGGATTAAATAGGGAATTCTCAAATTCTCTTCAAAGGAAGAGGTACAAATGGCCAGTAAATACATGAAGAAATGTCCAACTTCCCTGGCTATAAAAGAGATGCAAATCAAACCTATGCTAAGATTTCATCTCACCCCAGTTAAAATAGCCATAATCAAGGACAATAACAAATGCTGGCAAGGATACTGTAGAACAGGAACACTTATACACCAGTGGTGGGAATACAAATTAATACAACCATTAAGTAAAGCAGTATGGAGATTCCTCAAAAAGCTAAAGATAGAACTGCCATATGATCCAGTGATACTGCTGCTGGGCATATGCCCAAAGCAACATAAGTCAGGATACAATAGAGACACTTTTACACTGATGTTCAATGTACCACTATTCACAATAGCCAAGATATGGAAACAACCCATACAATGCCCTATAACTGATGAATGGATCAAGAAATTGTGGTACATATATACACAATGTTGTTTTACTTGACCATAAAGAATAATGACATGTGGTTGGAAAGTAAATGAATGCAATTGGAGGATTATCATGTCAAGTGAAGTAAGTCAGGCTCAGAAACACAAAGATCACATATGTTCTCTCAGACATGGAAGACAGATCCAAAAAATAGGTATATATACAAAAACAAACATGATCACACACAAACTCATATGTAGAACATGTTTGTAATAGTGAAACTACTCTATAGGACTCGAGAGAGGAGGGAAAGGAAAAGAGAATAATAGAGCATCAACAATATTGTAAAATATAACATCTGAATAGGTATAGGGTATAAGGATATGTATTAAAAGCTATTGAAAAATGGGGGGTGAGTGGTAAAAGGGACAGCAATGGAAGGGATTGAACAGACCAAAGTAGACTCACAGGGGGGATACATTGAGAAACCACTTAGAACATCAACTTAAATATTAATATCAAAAGAGAGAACTGTAAAATAGGTACAGTGTGTGGGGGTGGGTACTAGTGGAAGGGGGAGGGTGAATAAAGGAGATTAAGGTGATGGTATAGGTGAATGGACTTCATAGACTTCTATGAAATAGAACAAAGAAACCTCCTGTGATTGCTTTAAGTAGGGTGGGAAAGGGGTCAAGGGGGAGAAATTGTGGGAGTGATCTAACCAATGTACAATATAACCCTATTTGGAATTCCATAATGAATCCACACTGTACATTGAATACATCCTAATTTAAAAGAAAAGACTCCAAGCTGATCTGAATCCAGATTGAAGTTTGAGAAGCACTATCTTATGCAAGCTCTGTGTCCCAGCCACTTATAAAAGCTTGGTACATAATAGACAGTAAATACATGAAGAAATGTATTGATGAATTATGGAAAATATTAATAAAAATATCTATTCTGTTTCTCATGGTTTTGAAAAATAAAATGGAAATTCACAGCAAAGTGCTTTGTAAATAGCTTTATAATCATGAAGTACTATTAACTGATACATAAAAACTGATTCACTAGGTCATTTATTCTAAAATGTTCAATGAGTACATATTATTTAGCAAGTAGGATTTTAGGCACAAAAGAAAATACAGTGAACTAGAAAGACCCAGCTTCAAAGTGCAATGGAAAAGAAAATGACAATGAACACAATTATGCAAGTAGTTAAATTTGATGAATGCCATAAAAGCAAAGTAAGCAGTGTTGTGAGCACACATCACATTTGCTTTCCTTTGTCTCAATTAAATGGATTTACTTCTATGAGCTCCTTTCAAGTATAGAGGGAATATAACAGGGAAAAATCAGTGATTAGTCAAGGACCTAGAAAGCTTGTGATATAAGACATGGATTTAATTTAGGTTTCCCTCAAATAGAGCCTGAAATGAGGATTTTGGGTGAAGATAACTTATGTGTGAGGAAATTATATGAAACACAAATGAGGGAACAGAGATGAGAAAACAAAGGAGCCAATAAATGTAATATCAGCAAGGGGCTAGAGTTCAATACCACTGGCAGCCCTCTGGGAAACAGTGTGGGACACACTTCAGAATCATCCCATGGGAAGTCCAGGAACCACATGCACTTTTCCATTGACTACAATACCCCATTGGTTGAGAATACCCTGAGGCATTAATTCCTTCACCCTCCCAAGTTATTTCTTTGAGAAGCTGAGATACTACACTGGAATAGTGGTTCTAAAACTGTGATTCCCAGGCCACTACCAACAGAAGTATCACACCCAGGGTAAACACAAAATTTTAGGTCCCATCTCAGACCTACTGAATCAAAATTGAGGGTGGAACCTAGAACTCTGCATTGTAAGAAGCCTTCTAAGGGATCCTGATATCCACTGAAATGTGAAAACCACAAGTAGAAAGCTCTCAGACAGAAAAGAAGAAATACAAGGACTTGAGGAGGGAAGCTGAGACTGTCCTGAAATGTGTCAACCATAATTTTAGGTGAATTTAGGTGAGTCATGGAGCTGTAGGATGGGTCATCAACTGTATATACCACAGCCAATGTATTTTTACCTTATATAATACATTTTTTAGTTGATTCATTCATTCACCCATAAAAATATTTATTAAGGCTTTATACTTTGCAGGCACTTTGCTCATGGCTCAGAGCATTAAGAAAAAAAGACAGACAATGCTGGGCATGGTGATTCAATCCTATAATCCCAGACCTCTGAAGACAGGGTTAGGAGGATCACAAATTCCAGGACAGCCTGGGCTATCTAACAGCAAGGCCCTGTCTCAAAAAAAAAAAAAAAAGGAAAAGAAAAACAAATATGTCTCTGTCCCCTTACAGTCTATTGGAGAAGAAAGTTGTAAATGATCTGGTCTGAGAGGTCAGGACAGGTTCCTTCATTGTTCATTCAAGTTACTTGGGAACTGTGTTAAACTGTAGTCAAGAAGGTTTGGAATGGTAGTCCAGGAACTACAAGTGGACTTGAGTGGCAAGACTCTGGAAGACACTTAAACTGAGAACTAAAGATAAGTAATAGGTGACCAGGTTAAAAATAGGTAGATCAATTGTTCTTGTTAGTTTAGTACTAAAAAGTTGCTTAGGAAGTGGGACTTCAAGTGCCCAAATGGGGCTAGACTAAAGAGATGCAGAAGGGTAAGTCAAGTGTTTGCTAGATTCTTAAGGAGTTCTAGGGTCTAAATGCTTGTGTCTCCCAAATTCATATGTTGAAATCCTAGCTTGTGAGAGCCTATTGTTCTTCAACTACCAATTTATGGTGCAGATGCTTTTCAACATAATGGAGCTACATCCTCATAAACCCATCATAAGTTGAGAATATTGTAATTCACAAAGCATTTAATAATGAGAGAACCAAAGATGGCTGAAATAAAGTTCCCTCTCTCTATCTACTTCAGAGAAGAGTGAGGAGAACAAAGGAAATCTGCATTTCAAGGAGAGTGATGGAGCAAGAACTCTGGAAATCAAGGTAGTGATAGAAACCCTAAACAGCACAGAGAGGAAGAAATCCCACTGCAACTTCAACTCACCTCATTGATAAGGGTGGTGGTGGGATAACTCCATGTAGCCAGGGAAAAGTAAGTGGGGAAAAAACAGCAATTTTCATCATAGCAGTACACTAGTAGTGTACCTATGAAAGAAGTCTACAGTCCTCATGGGATTTAAAACCAACATCATTAGTCACAAGGGAAATGCTAATCAAACTATAATAAGAAAGGTCAAGAAGTCTAAATAAAGGTATTAAGAACTCACCTCTTCTCCCACAAAAATGAATAAAGTATCAGATATGTAGTTGTGTTTTGAGGAGAATGACCATGGAACTCTGGAAATTAGAGAAAGGCTGGAATCTTATAAGATTCAGAGACCTGTGATAACAGCATTGTAAGAGAAACAAAATACCTAGGCATCTGCCACTCTGGCTCACCTGCTGGGGAAGAAAGAATCTCCCTTTTGCAGGAGTAAGGTTAAAAGGGAACTCACAACACACTTTATTAAGATGTCAGCAACCTTAGCTAATTAGAAAGTTTCACAATCCTCAGAGGCCTCCAGCCCACATGGATAAGTAACCTGAAATCTGCAGAGTACTACTGTATTGGAAAAGGATCTCACATAATCTCCCAGTGGATTCCCCCGGGGTGATGTAGCCAGGCACCATATTGAAAAGGGATATTTTCATGGCCAGTGCAAGCTCATCCTAGAAACCTAACTGGAGCAATTGGAGATTAAGAAAGGATGAAAGTCAGTAGACAAACATGCAGAAAGCTTGAGTCAGGTGGTTTGGGCATTCTGATGGAGACACACAACAACCTCATCCACCTCCAGTGAGTTTATTACATACAGTGGCAAACAAGGAAGTAGAGCAACAGTTCTTGGGAAGGGGTGTGACATAGTTATTGGGAACAGGAGGAACCTGTGATTGCTACTCTCTTAATGTAAACATCTTAGGAAAAGCAGCTGTGCTGCATTTTGCCCTCACCCCCTTCTGCAGCTGAGGGCTGTGCCCATCCCAGCCTGCAGATTATTGGGCATAGCTGTGCTCATTCCTTTCTGCAGCTGGGGGCTGTGCCAACTTAGCCTGAAGATTATTTAACATAACTGTGCTTATGTCAAATTCTCATAGACTTCTCATACTCTGCTCTCCACAGTATCTATTATCTAAATTTGAACTGCTCTGGAGGGAGGAGGGGAGTCACAAAACCTGCATGTTCCCATCTCTGGGATAGCACAGACATCACACTATACTGTCTCCAGCGGTAACAGCTTGATGAACCCAACTTAACCAAGCAGAATGTCTTTGACCCAAACTTACCATAGGGTTTGGGCACTGCAACAAGGTAGGAAATAGGGAGTACTGGCCCCAACAATCCAGGCATCAGGGAGCTTGCCCTTTGAAACCAAGGGCATGCCCAGCCACCTGTGAACTCATACCAGGACCAGGATTGAAGGCACCATATAGTTCTTGACAAGCACACTATTTATGCCACTCTTAGGCATCTAAGAGTGTAGCAAACACCATGGTTACCACTGGTGCCCCACCACAGGGGCATGCTGAGGGGATCTTAAGCAACTTCATGGTTCTAGACATTTCCCTGCTCCTGAGTATGCACTAGAACTGCTATAATGTCCCCCACATTTATATAGACAGCAGAGACTATGGATCTTTCCAACTTTGACACATTATACACCATGCCCAAACTCATTAATTCCAACTGAAGAAACTTCAGGTCTACACTATGATGTCCAGCTAGAATCAAAGCAACATTGCATAACAAATCTACACCCCACCCCCACAAGATAAATCTTTAGGAAAAAGTCACTAAGAAGGCTGTCCTACAAAAGTGATTGAGATGTCTGATTCACCACTTGTGAAAATCTCAACATAAGAACAAAAGAAATATGAAAAAATGGTAATATGATACCTCAAAAAGAACACAATTCTCTTGCAAAAGATTAAAAAAATATCAAAATGGATGAAATGCTTGATAAAGAATTTACTAGGATTATAAGAAAGTTCAATGAGATTGAACAGAGTAGAGATACATGGTTAAATGAAATTAGGAAGACAATGCAGGATAATAAAAGAAATTCAGCAGAGACAGAGAACTTTAAAACAAACAAGCTTTGGAAAAGAAGAGTTCAATAAGTAGAATAAAAATTTAGTTGAAAGTTTTGACAACCAATTAGATCAAGCAGAAGAAATGATATCTGAACATGAAAACAGGTCTATATAAATAAACCACTCAGATGAAGCAGGAAAAGGAAAGGAGGGAGGGAGGAAAGAGGAACAATGCATTCAAGATCTTTGGGAGATCATTAAGTAAAAAATAAATCTTCATTTTTGGAATACCTTAAGGTGAGGGGAGAAATGTTAAGGGCACAGAAAACCTATTCAATGAAATAACAGCCAAAATTTTCCCTAATCTTGGTAAGACTTTGGTATCTGTATATAGGAGTCAAACAGACATGACTAGAATATACAAAGCAACAAGAAGAAAAAAAAGAAAGAAAGAAAATGACAGGAACAAAACCTTACCTATCAATAATAACCTTGAGCATCAGCAGAGTAAGTTCTCCTGTCAAAAGATACAGACCAGCTGAATGTATGAAAAAGCAAGACCCAATAATATGATCCCTTAAAAAAAAGCTCCCTTCACAAGTAATGACACAAACAGACTGAAAGTGAATGAATGGAAAATGATATTCCAGACAAATGGAAACCTAAATAAAGCAGGGTTAGGTATACTTATATCTGACAGATTTGGAGATAAAAATTGTAACAGAAAACAAGAAGTTCACTACATAATGACCAAGGGATAAATTCAGTAATAAGACAGAGCAATTATAAGCCTATACGCACCTAATGTCAGAAAGCCCAATTTTATAAAATAAACACTATTAAAACTCAAAGCAAGCTTCAATACGATAATAGTCTTGCATTTCAACAACCTACTTTTGTCAATGGACAGACAGATTACACAGACAAAACAAACAGGGCCACATAAGACTTAAGCTGAAGGCTCAATGGATTTATTGGACATGTAGAAGAACTACATAGTCTCTTCATTGATTCAAGGAACTTTCTCTAAAATAGAAAGTATATTAGGTGACAAAAATGTCTTGGCAAATTTCCATAAATCAATATATCTTTTGTGATCACAATAGAAAAACCTAAAAGTCAGTAAGAAAACTATTTGGAAATTATACAAATGCATGGAGATAGAACAACACACTGTGGTGAGTGATGCTTTGTTTCATTTTGTTTTGCACAGTGTTGGTGCTCAAACCCAGGGACCAGGACATGCCCAGCAAGCACTCTACCACTGAACTAACCCTCAGTACTACACCATACTTTTGAATGAACAATGGATCATCTGTGAAGTCAGAAGAGAAATCTTAAAACTTCTCAAAAAAAATGAAAACCCAAGGATTCGAAGATGAAGGCTAGAGGGGGGAAGCAGAAAGCATGCCTCCTATAGTAAAATCTTGGAGAGATGCTGGAGACACACCTGGCAAAAACCACCGAGAAGAGGCAAAACTTTGACACCTCCACACCTCCAGCCGGCACAGAGAATCTCCACTTCATGTTAAAAGGAGAAACCAGGAGGGCCCCCGGGGCCACCAGTCGCCCATGCCCAGATGGCTTGGGAAGAAACAGACAAGGTGAGCTTAGCGGTACCACGGTATTCCCACAGACAACCTGGGCCAAAGCAGCATAGCCCCCTGGTAAGACCAACCTCCACCTGGGGAAAAAAGAGAAACTGAGTAATAAGCAATAAGAACAATAAAGACACATGGGAAAGAGGGTGGGGCACACTGAGCTCCAAAGATTGGGGGAAGGGAATCCTTCCTGGAACTGTAAATAAGCAAGACAGGCAGGCAGGAGAAGCTCCGGCAGGAGCAGGGGTGCGCACCCAGCAACCAGGAGCAGGAAAGCTTGTGAGAGTGGTGGAGGGAGGAAAACTCCACAGGAGAGGAGGGAAGACCCACTTCCCACATGAACTGTACACAAACACGCAGGCCTGAGAAAGCAGGTGCAGTGTCACCTCCCCCACTGTGCTTGGAAAGGGGAAAGCTTCTAGCAGAGGCTCCTGCACAGGAGAACTCTGAGTAAACAAAGCCTGCAGGGCCAGATGAGTGTTAAGCTCACACCTGAGATCTGCATAAATAACGCCTCCAGCAACAGCAAGCTGAAGCAGTTGTCAGGCTAGACACAGTCGCAGGTACCATTCACAGAACTGTCTCCAGACATTTTTTTTTTCTCTCCCTACCTTTGAAGAGAAAACAACTGAACTACACCTGCATGCTGAAAAACTTACTGAAATTGTATCGCATTTGAACTTGGGACACTTTGTGGGTTTGTGTGTGTGTGTGTGTTTGTGTGTGTGTGTGTGTGTGTGCAGTTTTGTTATACTTTATGCGTCCCCTTTGATGAGACAACTACAGAACAGCATCTGAGGCACCATCTCCAGGACTGAAGACTGAGATGGACACCAAAGTTATTAAGACTGAAACTTCATTGCATTTGAACTTGGAGGTTTTTTAAGTTTTTTATTTTCTATTTTTCATTTTCTTTTATTTTATTTATATATTTCTTTCACTTACTTATTTTTTATTTTTATTATGTTTATTCTTTTTATTTTTAATATTCAATCCTCTCTCTGTCTCTCTAATGCCTGTTCACCTTACTGTCGAATAATACACTAACACTCCCTGTTTACACGTTTGAAATTTTCTTGTTTGATTCCTTGTTTTGTTTTCTCCTATTTGCTGTTTATTTGTTTTTCCCTTTTCTTTAACTTCTTGCTTTCCATCTCCTCTCACCCTTCCATTCTAAATATTACCATTGTTATTATTACAAGCTAGAAAATACTTAATTGCACACAGTACAGGGACAGTAACAACACCAAAGACAATGACAGGAAGACAGAAAAAACAGGGAAACCAGTTTCCACGCAGCAAAAAATTAGTACAGGAACCAGAGGGGAAAGAAGAAAACAGATAATCAGATCCAGACTCCAACAAAATGAAGATAAACTATGCCAAATAACCCAATGAAGCCCACAAGAATAATTTAAAAGAAGACATACTACAGGTACTCAATGAGAATTTTATAGAGATGATACTGGATATGGTCAACCTAAATGTACAGGAGACACTCAAGAAATTCCAAGACAACAAAAATAGAGAATTTGAAAAAGCAAAAGAAGAAATAAAGGAAACCATAGAAGCACTGTATAAACACCAAAGTGAAACAGAGAACATGATTAATAAACAGATAAATGAACTCAGAACAAAAATAGACAACATAAAAGAGGAAACCACCCAGGATATGGAAAACCTCAGAAAAAAGAACGAAACAGAACTGCAAAACAAAACGGAAGGCCAATCAGCAAAATAGAACAAACAGAAGACAGAATCTCAGAACTTGAATGAAATGGTAATTAAAGGAAAAACCAAAGAACTATTAATTAAACAACTCAAGACCTGTGAAAAGAAAATGCAAGAACTCACCAACTCCATCAAAAGACCAAACATGAGAATCATGGGCATCAAAGAAGGACCAGAGGTGCAAGTGAAGGGAATGTGTAATATATTCAATAAAATAATAATGGAAAATTTCCCAAATCTAGAGACAGATATTCCCATACAGATGCAAGAGGCCTCCAGGACACCAAACAGACCAGATCAAAATAGAACTACTCCACGACAGATCATCATTAAAACAACAAGTTCAGAAACTAGGGAAAGAATATTGAAGGCTGTAAGAGAGAAAAAACAAGTAACATACAAAGGTAAACCCATCAAAATCACAGCAGACTTCTCAACAGAAACATTAAAAGCAAGAAGAGCATGGGGTGAGATCTTCTGGGCACTGAATGAAAATAACTTCAACCTCAGGATACTCTACCCAGCAAAACTATCATTCAAAATAGATGGAGCAATAAAAGTCTTCCATGATAAGCAGAAACTAAAACAATATGTGACCACAAAGCCACCACTACAAAAGATTCTTCAAGGGATTCTGCACACAGAAAGTGAAACCCAACTTAACCATGAAAAGACAGGCAGCACCAAACCACAAGAAAAGAAAAAGCAAGAAAGTAGAGAGTAACCTCAACTTAGGTACACACAATCAAACCTTCAAACAACTAAGACAACTAAATGACAGGAATCACCACATACCTATCAAAAGGCACCGCCTGACGAAATGGATTAAAAAGGAAGATCCAACAATTTGTTGCTTACAGGAGACCCATCTCACTGACAGAAATGAGCATAGGATTAGGATGAAAGGCTGGAAGAAGATTTACCAAGCCAATGGCCTGCAAAAACAGCAGGAGTAGCAATACTTATCGCTGACAAAGTAGACTTCAAACCTACATTGATCAAATGAGATAAAGAAGGACATTCCATACTAATAAAAGGGGAAATAGACCAAAAGGAAATAATAATCATCAATCTGTATGCACCCAATGTCAACGCACCCAATTTCATCAAACATACCCTGGAAGACCTAAAAGCATATATAAACGCCAACACAGTGGTTGTGGGAGACTTTAACACCCCATTATCAGCAATAGATAGGTCATCCAAACAAAAAAATCAATAACGAAATCCAAGATCTAAAATATATAATAGATCAAATGGACCTAGTTGATGTCTACAGAACATTGCATCCAACTTCTACACAATATACATTCTTCTCAGCAGCCCATGGAACCTTCTCCAACATAGGTCATATCCTAGGGCACAAAGCAAGCCTCAGCAAATACAAGAAAAAAGAAATTATACTGTGCCTACTATCTGATCACAATGCAGTAAAAGTAGAACTCAACAACAAAAGTAAAGACAAAAAACATGCAAACAGCTGGAAACTAAATAACTTATTACTTAATGAACAATGGATCATCGATGATATAAAAGAAGAAATTAAATGTTCCTGGAAGGTAATGAAAATGAAAACACAACCTACTGGAACCTATGGGACACAGCAAAGGCAGTCCTGAGAGGAAAGTTTATAGCCATGAGTGCATATATTAAAAAGACTGAAAGATCCCAAATCAATGACCTAATGGTACTTCTCAAACTCCTAGAAAAACAAGAACAAGCAAATCCCAAAATAAATAGACAGAGAGAAATAAGAAAAATAAGAGCTGAAATCAATGAAATAGAAACCAAAAAAACCACAGAAAGAATTAATAAAACAAAAAGTTGGTTCTTTGAAAAAATAAACAAGATCAATAGACCCCTGGCAAACCTGACTAAAATGAGGAGAGAAAAAACCCAAATTAGTAGAATCAGGAATGCAAAAGAGGAGATAACAACAAGCACCATGGAAGTCCAGGAAATCATCAGAGACTACTTTGAGAACCTATATTCAAATAAATTTGAAAATCTAAAAGAAATGGACAGATTTCTAGATACATATGATCATCCAAAACTGAACCAAGAGGAAATTAATCACCTGAATAGACCTATAACACAAAATGAAATTGAAGCAGCAATCAAGAGTCTCCCCAAAAAGAAAAGTCCAGGACCTGATGGATTCTCTGCTGAATTCTATCAGACCTTTAAAGAACTGATACCAACCCTCCTTAAACTGTTCCATGAAATAGAAAGGGAAGGAAAACTGCCAAACACATTTTATGAAGCCAGTATTACACTTATCCCAAAACCAGGCAAAGACACCTCCAAAAAGGAGAACTATAGGCCAATCTCCTTAATGAACACTGATGCAAAAATCCTCAACAAAATAATGGCAAACCGAATAAAACAACACATCAAAAAGATTATTCACCATGACCAAGTAGGCTTCATCCCAGGAATGCAGGGGTGGTTCAACATATGAAAATCAATAAATGTAATAAACCACATTAACAGAAGCAAAGACAAAAACCACTTGATCATCTCAATAATGCAGAAAATGCCTTTCATAAGGTCCAACACCATTTCATGATAAAAGCTCTAAGAAAACTAGGAATAGAAGGAAAGTACCTCAACATTATAAAAGCTATATGATGAAGCTACAGCCCGTATTATACTTAACAGAGAAAAACTGAAACCATTCCCTCTAAAATCAGGAACCAGACAAGGATGCCCACTATCTCCACTCCTATTCAACATAGTACTGGAATTCCTAGCCAGAGCAATTAGGCAACAAGAAGGAATAAAAGGAATACAAATAGGTAAAGAAACTGTCAAAATATCCCTATTTGCAGATGACATGATCCTATACCTTAAAGACCCAAAAACTCTACTCAGAAGCTTCTAGACATCATCAATAGCTATAGCAAGGTAGCAGGATATAAAATCAACATAGAAAAATCATTAGCATTTCTATACACTAATAATGAACGAACTGAAAAAGAATATATGAAAACAATTCCATTTACAATAGCCTCAAAAAAAATCAAATACCTAGTTGTAAACCTAACAAAAGATGTGAAAGACCTCTACAAGAAAAACTATAAACTTCTGAAAAAAGAGATTGAGGAAGACTATAGAAAGTGGAGAGATCTCCCATGCTCATGGATTGGCAGAATCAACATAGTAAAAATGTCTATACTCCCTAAAGTAATCTACATGTTTAATGCAATTCCCATCAAAATTCCAATGACATTCATTAAAGAGATTGAAAAATCTACCGTGAAATTTAGATGGAAACACAAGAGGCCACGAATAGCCAAGGCAATACTCAGTCAAAAGAACAATGCAGGAGGTATCACAATACCTGACTTCAAACTATATTACAAAGCAGTAGCAATAAAAACAGCATGGTACTGGCACAAAAACAGACATGAAGACTAGTGGAACAGAATAGAGGACCCAGATATGAAGCCACACAACTATAACCAAGTTGTCTTTGACAAAGGAGCTAAAAATATATGATGGAGAAATAGCAGCCTCTTCAACAAAAACTGCTGGGAAAACTGGTTAGCAGTCTGCAAAAAACTGAAACTAGATCCATGTATATCACCCTATACCAATATTAACTCAAAATGGATCAAGGATCTTAATATCAGACCACAAACTCTAAAGTTGATACAGGAAAGAGTAGGAACTACTCTGGAGTTAGTAGGTATAGGTAAGAACTTTCTCAATGAAACCCCAGCAGCACAGCAACTAAGAGATAGCATAGATAAATGAGACCTCATAAAACTAAAAAGCTTCTGTTCATCAAAAGAAATGATCTCTAAACTGAAGAGAACACCCACAGAGTGGGAGAAAATATTTGCCAGCTACACATCAGACAAAGGACTGATAACCAGACTATATAGGGAACTTAAAAAACTAAATTCTCCCAAAACTAATGAACCAATAAAGAAATGGGCAAGTGAACTAAACAGAACTTTCTCAAAAGAAGAAATTCAAATGGCCAAAAAATTCATGAAAAAATATTCACCATCTCTAGCAATAAAGGAAATGCAAATTAAAACCACACTAAGATTCCACCTCACCCCTGTTAGAATAGCCATCATTAGGAACACCACGAACAACAGGTGTTGGCGAGGATGCAAGGGAAAAAGGAATGCTCTTACACTGTTGGTGGGAATGTAAACTAGTACAAGCACTCTAGAAAAAAATTTGGAAGCTACTTAAAAAGCTAAACATTGATCTACCTTTTGATCCAGCAATACCACTTTTGGGGATATACCCAAAAGACTGTGACACAGGTTACTACAGAGGCACCTGCACACTCATGGTTATTGTGGCACTATTCACAATAGCCAAGTTATGAAAACAGCCAAGATGCCCCACCACTGATGAATGGATTAAGAAAATGTGGTATCTGTACACAATGGAATTTTATGCAGCCTTGAAGAACAAAATGTTATCATTTGCTGGTAAATGGATGGAATTGGAGAACATCATTCTGAGTGAGGTTAGCCTGGCTGAAAAGACCAAAAATCATATGTTCTCCCTCATATGTGGACATTAGATCAAGGGCAAACACAACAATTTGATTGGACTTTGAGCACATGATAAAAGCGAGAGCACACAAGGGAGAGGTGAGGATAGGTAAGACACCTAAAAATATAGCTAGCATTTGTTGCCCTTAACATAGAGAAACTAAAGCAGATACCTTAAAAGCAACTAAGGCCAATAGGAACAGGGGACCAGGAACAGAGAAAAGGTTAGATCAAAAAGAATTAACCTAGAAGGTAACACACACGGACAGGAAATTAATGTGAATCAACTCCCTGTATAGCTATCCTTATCTCAACCAGCAAAAACCCTTGTTCCTTCCTATTATTGCTTATACTCTCTCTTCAACACAATTAGAGATAAGGGCAAAATAGTTTCTGCTGGGTATTGAGGGTGTTGGGGGGAAAGGGAGGGGGCGGAGTGGGTGGTAAGGGAGGGGGTAGCGGCAGGGGGTAGAAATGACCCAAGCCTTGTATGCACATATGAATAATAAAACAATAAAAAAATGTAAACCCAACAAAACCTGTGGAATGTAGTAAAAGTGGTACTAATAGTGAAGTTTATATCAGAATGCCTGCATGAAAAAAAAAAAAAAAGCCTCAAAGATTTCAGATAAATCACCTAATGATATATCTCAAGGACTTAGAAAAACAACAACCAAACCTAAAATTACTAGAAATAACAAAAATAAAGTGAAATAAATAGAGACAATAATTTGACAGTAGAAGAAGGAAAGAACAAAGGAGAAATAAAGGATAACTGAAAAAGAATGAAAGAACAATGAAACAAGAAGTTGGTTCTTTGAAGAGAAAAAATATAACTTAATGAAACTAACCAAGAATAAAAGAGCATTCAAAGAGACATGAAGACACAGACATTACAACTGAAAACCACAGAAATACAAAGAATGGCTAAGGGTTATTTTGAGAAACAATGCTAACAAATTGGAAAACCTAGAAGAAACAGGAAAATTGACCTGGCAAAATTGAACCATAAGGGTATAAAAAACCTGAAGAGACTAATATCAATCAATAAGATTGGATCAGTAATAAAGGATTTCCCAATAAAGAAAAGCCCAGGGCTGGCTTGAATTTTACTAAGCTTTTAAAGAATAATTAGCATGAATTCTTCTCAAACTATTAAATAGAATTGGAAGGTAGGAATCATTCCAAACTCATTCTATGAGGCCAACAGTACTAAAACCAAACAAGGACACACTACCACCAATAGCAACAACAACAGAACTATAGATCAATCTCTCTTATGAACAGAGATACAAATAACCTTCACAAAATACTAGTAATCAAGTTCAATGGCACATCATAAAAGATAATTCAATATGATCAATCAGGTTTCATCCTAGGAATGCAAGGATGATGCAATATACATGAATCAGTAAGTGTAATACATTATATTAACAGAATGAAGGATAAAAAAAATATGATCATTTCAATTGATGTAGAAAAGACATTCAATAAAATTCAATATCTCTTCATGC
This sequence comes from Castor canadensis, assembly GCF_047511655.1. Lineage (NCBI taxonomy): Eukaryota > Metazoa > Chordata > Mammalia > Rodentia > Castoridae > Castor > Castor canadensis. The sequence goes on along the minus strand of NC_133390.1, from coordinate 140,964,547 downwards.
TAAAAGCCCCACATAAATTAGAAGGATTGTACCTCAACATAATATATTTATGTGGAAATGAACAGCCAACATCATTTTCAATGGGGAAAAGATGGAAACATTTCCTGTAAGATAAAGAACAACAGAAAAATACCCATCCTCACTGCTTCTATTCAATACAGTACTCAAAGTTTTATCCAGAGAATTTAAGAAATATACAGAAATAAAGTCATACACATAGGAAGGTAAGAAATCAAATTGTCCTTGTTTACAGATGACATATATACATTGAAAAGCCTCTACATGGCACACCATGGAGGTCCTGCCCACATGCCCCTGTACCCAGAAGCCCCAGCATCACACACTCTGCACAGAGACCAGACCAGAGGCCCAGAAGTTCTCACATGGTGCTCACACATGGCAAAGTGGTCCAGGGATTGCAACGTGGAGAGCAACCAGTAAGAAACAGCCAACAAAACTGTCCCCACTGTGACAAAAAATAGAGCCCTGAGAACTGGCTGCCAGTCACATCCCCATCAAAGAAGTTGCAGTAGTGTGGATTTTTGTTGGGAGTTGCCTACCTGTGCTTGCCATATGAGTGCACAGGTGTGCCACCAGAACAGAAATCTAACAAAAGACTGCACCCAGATTAAAGCAATAGTTTGTAAGTAGTTCAGGGCTTGGTAAAGGGAAAAGCTACAAGTTAAAGGCGGATGGTGTGAGACTGGCAAATAGAGGGCCCAAACTTAGGAATCCTTCACAAGAGATAATATTCAGGTATTCAAATTCTTCACTCACCCCCTGCACTAGAAAAGAGGGTAATAAAGTGACACCATTCCAGAGTTGGGTATCCAACTAGATTACCACCTAATAAGGTGGGAAATCAAAAAGTTCCTAGAATCTAACGAAAATAAAAACACAACCTACCAAAACCTCTGGAATACAGCAAAGGCAATGTTGAGAGGAAAGTTAGAGCTTTGAGTGCCTATTAAAAAATAATCATAACCTAAAGATGTACCTTAGCTTTTTAGAAAAACAGGAACAAGCTCAACCCAAATCTATCAGATGGAAATTCATAACAAAAATTAGGGAAGAAATTAATGAAATAGAGACCCCCCCAAAAAAAAAACTGTACAAAGAATCAATGAAACTAAAAGTTGGTTCTTTGAAACAAGATTAATAAACCTTTACCTAATCTGACTAGAAGAAGGAGGGAATAGACCCAAATCAACAAAATTAGAGATGAAAGGGGGAACATCACAACAATCACCAATGAAATACAGAGGATCATTTAGGAATACTTTAAAAACATATTTAAAAAACTGGAAAGTTTAGAAATGATTGAATTTCTAGATTAATTTAATCTACCAACATTGAACCAAGAGGATTTAAACCAGCTATATAGATCTATAACATTTAATGAGATTGGAGAAGTAATAGTCACAATAGCCTCAAAAAACACGTAGGAAGGGGAAAGGGGTAAGGAAGTTTAGTGCAGGGGGGTTAGATTAAGTTAAGCACAATGAATGTACAGGTATTATCCCAAAGCAAAATTCCCATTGAACAGTGAGCAGGCACCTCAATAGTGAAGGACAAGAATGAAAAACAGGGGAAGGCACTCAGAGGAAGGAAAGGATAAAAGAAAGAAGAAGGTGAATATAGTTGATATACCATCAATACAAGAATGAATATAGAATATTTAAACCTGTTGAAGTCACCATAAGAAAGGGACTAAATTACAAAGTAGAAAAATGGAGGAGATAAGCCAATTAGGGATATAATACATTTTATACTTGGAAATATCATAAGGAAACTCCCTGTATAGGTATCTTAAACAAAAATGTCTTTTTTCAAAGACAGGAAGGTAAGATAAGTCCTGTCTGTGGCTTGGTAACAGGGAGAGGGAATAGGACATAAGGAAAGGGTGGAGGAGGGCAAATATGGTGGAAATCTTATGTTCTTATGTATGAAAATGGAACAGTGAGACCTGTTGAAATGATTCTAAGAAGGAGGAAAGAGGGAGAAGGGAGAATTGTGAAGGGGGTGAATCTTAAAATATATTGTAAGTACTTTTGTAAATGTCACAATGTAACCCAGTGTACCAATAATATGCTAATAAAAATTAAATAAAAAAATACCTAGGAATTAAGTTAATGAAGGAAGTGAAAGACCTATACAATGAAAACTATAATTCTTATGTATATTATATATATAATTTATAATTACTGAAGGAAGAAACCAAAGAAGCTATCAGAAGATAGAAAGATTTCCCATGTTCATGGATCAGCCAAATCAATATTGTGAAAATAACAGTAATACTGAAAGCAATATGCATGTTCAGTGCCATCCCCATCAAAATTCCAATGACATTCTTCACAGAGATAGAAAAATCAATATTGAGGTACATAGCAAAGCACAAAAGACCTCAAATAGCCAAAGAAATCCTAAGAAGAGTACAGCTGAAGGTATAACAATATCTGACTTAAAACCATAGTAACAAAACATGGTACTGACACAAAGACACACAGACTAATGGAATAGAAGATCCAGAAAGTAGCCCACACAGCTATATGACCAATTGATTTTATACAAAGGCACCAAAAAAGCATACACTGGAGAGAAAACAGCCTCAACAAATTGTTTTGGAAAACTGAATATCCACAGGCAAAAGACTGAAGCTAGACTCCTCTCATGCTGTATGAAAATTCAAAATGGTCTGGATCTTTGAAACTATTAGAAGAAAACATAGGGAAGATACTTGAATATATAGGCAGCACCTTTCTGAATAGGACTTCAATTGCTCAGGAAATGAGGGAAAATTGACAGATGGGATTATATCAAATTGAAAAGCTCCTGTACGGAAAATTAAACAATTCCCAAAATCAATGGGAACTATTTATCTGACATAGGGTTAATATCCAGAATGCACAAAGAATACCAAAAACTTTAAAATTCAATTAACAATAGCCAAATTATCTAAATAGACATATCTCAAAAGAAAAAACATATTCAATAAATACATGAGGAAATGTTCAATGTCCTTAGAAATAAAAGAAATGCAGATCAAAACTACACTGAGATTCTATCTCATACCAGTCAGAATGGCTATTATAAGAAAACAAACAACAAATTTTAGCAAGGATGTGAGGAAAAAGAAGGCCTTCCATGCTCCTGGTAAGAATGTAAATTACTGCAGTCACTATGGAAATCAGTGTGGAGGTTCCTCAAAAAATAAAAATTGGTACTGCCATATGATGCTGTTATGCCACTCCTGGGAATGTATCCAAAGGAATGTAAGTCAGGATATAAGAAAGATACCTGAACACTCATTATTCATAGAAGTATTATTCACAAGAGACACACTATGGAATCAGCCTATGTGTCCATGAAGTGATGAATGGATAAAGAAAATGTGGTATATTTGCACAATGGAGCATTATTTAGCTCTAAAGAAGAATGAAATTATGTCATTTGCAGGAAAATGGATAGAACTGGAAATAATCATGTTAAGTGAAATAAACCAGACTGAGAAAGACAAGTAGCACATGTTGTCTTTCAAATGTGGATACAGATCTGAAAAAACAAAATTAATGACATGAGTGTAAAACAAGGGACTGTTTGGGGGTGGGAACCAGTTGGAGGTAAGAGTATGAAAGAAGGGGGTTAAATATGAGATAAAATAGAGGAAGCCAATGAGACTGGGAAAATGCAGAAAGGTTAAGGGATTTGTAAGCTTAGGTAAACAAACTTTGGGTGTCCACTTATATTTTTTGAAGCTTTCTACCTGCAGTGAGATATCCATGCTATATCTCCAACTACGTGTTTCATGGGGGCCCCAATATGGAAGGCCCAACATGGTGATATTGATTAACCACTTGAAATATGACTAGTTAGTATAGCTGAGAAACTGAACTTTTAAATTTATTCAGTCTTAAGTACACATTTAAACACGTGGTTACTATATTGGTCAGTGCAGGGTCAGACAATGGATTAATTTGAGACAAGCAAAAGTGGATTTTAGGATACCAGTAGACTATTTCAGGAGAGAAATGATCCTAGCTTAACATGTTATAAACAGGAGGAGATGCAGAAAAATTATATATCCAGATCAGAGAGTATAAATTCTTGGAATGAGAGAGAAATGAATTAAGGATAACTCCCAGGTATCTGGTTTGAACAGCTGAATTTATGGCGAGGTGTGAAAAAGAGATTGAGTTTGAAATGTCTATGAAATATTCAAGGGAAAGGTACAGAGAAAATTCTCCTGTTCAGATGGGGAACTCAAGGGAGAGCTAAAGTGGACATCTACTGTTTTTTCTACTCAAGACAACAACATCCTTACTCCAACCTGCTGATTTAAACTGAGATGCCACCTTTATTCAGCCATTACTTCTTTTGGGTCAGGGAAGGGAGGGAAGACATGCTGCAAATAGGACCTCATACTGAGACACACCAATGACTGACCCAAACACAAGTTCTCCCAACTCTTCCTAGGGCTTTTAATCACAAAACCAGAAAGACATGCCTACACTCTCAATTAATCCACTAAATTTCTCATCAGCTCCTTCTAAGAGAGCTGAAGGTTTGGTACTTTTTCACTAATATTTTTTATTCCCCCTTGTTATTTGCATATGTTAGTTGTATAAGGGGACTTCATTGTGATATTTCCATGCAAGCATACAATGTACCCCAAATTCATCCCCTCTTACTCTCCTTCATCCCCCTCCTCCTTCTTAAATCAATTGCAATGAATTTCATTGTTCTATTTTCATGCATGTGTATTATATACTTTAACCATGTTCACCACCCCAATACCTTCTCCCTCTTCACACCAGCTAGTACTCACCCCCAAACAGAACTTGTTTTACCTTTCTGTCACTCATTTTAAGGACTACATGTGATATTTGTCTTTCTCAGTCTGGCTTATATCACTCAACCCAATGATCTTCGATTCCATCCATTTTCCTGCAAATAACACAACTTCATTGTTCTTCATAGCTGAATAATACTCCTTTGTGCATATACATAATTTATTTATCTACTTATCAGTTGATAGACACACAGGCAGATTCCGTATTTTAGCTATTGTCACTACTATATTCTTAAGATTTCAAAGTATGTCTAGCACAGAGTAGAAATTCCAAGCCATAAAGAAAGGGCAGGAGGCAAAAGGCCTTTCTTCAGACATCTCATATTTTATGTGGGAAGAGTGAAGACACATAAGACTTCTCCGATACCTCGCTTTCCTGTTACTCACTAGATCACCAGTTCACTTCCGTACCAATTATCAGGAAACAGGAATGGGGTTGCTAAGCTTGGATTTAATATATTGTAAATCATATCTGGGGAAGGACTAGCCTTTCTGAAAAATGAAGGGATTGCCAATCAGTATTTGAAAGAATTGAATGGGAGATGGCTGTTAGGTAGGCAAACAATAGTATCAGTTATGCTAATGCTTATTTCCCACACTGGAGTCAAATTACTTTGAGACCATGAAGAATGTTTTTGCATGTCACCTTTTGCTTTGAGTTCTTCAATTCACCCATTATTTATTCAAGTATTCTCAAAAACATCCATGAGCACCGAGCACCTAGCATCAGACTCTGAAAATCTTGAGATATAAAGTCAGTTTCCATTTTAGAACATATCAGAGTCTACTTTGTAGATGAGCAGTTATGCGAAGTTATAACACTGTATTAAGTGCCTTAGTACAAGAAGTGAAAAAATTACAATTAAACACGAGAAGAGTTACTAAATCTCCAAATGGGAGAATTCAACTCTTTTGTATAAATAGTGGCTAACCAAATGACCAAATAAAATAAATGAATGAATATATATGTACTAAGAAAACTTGAGCTAGCTCCTTATATTGACTTCAGTCTTCTACAACATGAAGTATAGAGTTGTGTGTCCAGATCCATGTCAACATCAATTTTTTAAACCTTGGTAAAGATAAAGCAGAGTCTGACAGGCAAGCTATATCATTGCTAGAGTATATTGAATGCAAACTTTGGCTATCTCAGATGATATAACTAGAAAAGAATCTCAAAAGAAAGACTCTCCTCTGTATAGTATGCATTTGCTTTTTAAAGCAATGTTTTCTTACACTTTAAATGACTGTAGAAATACCTCCCCAACAATTTTCTAGGACATGGTATCTATACTAATTAGAAAGATCCTTCTAGAAAAATGGCATTGAAATGCCAACATTGAACCTTCCTCACCACACTACTCACATTTTATCAATTTAGAAAGCCATCAAAAAATTAATGCAATATTCCATATTATTAAAGAGTAGAGATCACATTAGTAACAAATACAGGAAAAAAATCATTTGATAAAATTCGGTATCCCTTTATGGTAAAAACTTTCAACAAACTAAGAATAAAAGTTATTTTTCCAACCTGATAAAAGGAACCTAATAAAAGCCCACAGCTAACATACTACTTATTAGTGTTACATACATTAGTAAATGATGTTATCTGAGACTTTGTCCCTGAGCTCAAGAACAAAGATGTCTAGTCCCATCACTTCTATTCAACATTCTGCTGTAGTTTCTAGCAAAGGCAATTGGATGAGAAATTTGAATAAAAAACATATAAATTGAAAAACGAGATAAAATTATCTTTATTCAGAGAATATGAGCTTGTATATCGAAAAACTTAATGCACCTACTAAAAAGGATAAATTAGAACAAGTTTGTAAGGTGCAAGATTAATATAAAAATTTTTATTTCTATCTCAAACTAGCAAAGACACTATGTCATTATCTCTTATGCTTTCTTTTCAACAAAATTGGAGAATAAGAGGGTGGAACAGGTTCTGCACTGAAGCTGGGTGGGTTATACACATGTGAGTAAATATAAAATGCTAAAATAAAAAAACTATTTCTATATAGCAGAAATATTAAGAAAATAATGTTATTTACAACAGCATCAAAAGGATAAATACATGTGAATAAATTTAGCAAGAGGTACAAAATTTGCACTCTGAAATCTGCAAGACTTTTTAAAAACTTTGTAGTTCCTAGAGTTTGAAGTCAGAACCTTGAGCTTTGTAGGCAGGCTCTAGAGCCAGGTCCCCAGCCCAAACATTATTAAGAGAAATTAGTGATCCAAATAAATGGGAGGACATCCCATATTCATCAATCAGGAAATGTAATTGAAATAATAGTAAGCTCTTAGTTCTCATTTCTCATTTCCCATGTTGGTTGGAGTCAAACAAATGAATACATGAAAAAAAAATTGAAAAACTTCCCTTTTCTGAGGGAATCAGGTCAGTCATGTAGCAAAAAACAAAATATTAAGCAAACAATGCTGTTTATAATAGTATCAAAAGAATACTTAGTAATAAATTTCACAAAAGGCACAAAATGTATACAGTTATCAAAATCTCAGCTGGTTTCTTTAAAGAAATAAGAAGCTATTCCTAATGCAATTGCCAAAACAATCTTAAAGAGATTATCATTTGAAAACTCATACTTATTGATTTAAAAATGTAATACAAAGCTATAGTAACCAAACAGTTTGGTGCTGCAGGACATAGAGATGAATGGTATAAAACTAAAAGTTCAAAAATGAACCTACATATTCATAGTCAATTGATTTTTTTTGACAAGGATGCCAAGACCATGAAGTCAGGAAAGAATAGTCTTTTTAACAAATGGTGCAACTGGCTATCCACATGCAAAAGAATGCTGTTTGCCCTACCCCACAGCACATAGAAAAATTAAGTCAATATGTATCAAAGATCTACAGAACTAAAACTATAAAAATGTTGTAAGAAAACATAGCTTGAGTCTTTATGACCTTAGATCAGACAATGGAAGGGACTCAAAATCACAAACAACAGAAGAAAAAATAGGTAACTTGGATTTTACCAAAATTAAGAATATTTTGCTTCAGAGGACACCATGAAAAGATAACACACATAATGGGAGAAAATATTTGCAAATTTGCAAATAATATATCTGATAAAGAAATTGGATCCAGAATATATAAGGAATTCTTACAACACAATGATAAAAAAAGCAAACTGTCCAATTAAAAATGGTAAAAGTTCAACATTCTCCCAAGAAAATATACAACATGCCTATAAACATACAAAAAGATGTTCAATATCATTAGCCATCAGAAAAATGCAATCAAATGCAACCAAGAGCAAGTCAATGCAAAAATTATGAGATACTACTGTGCATCCACTTGAATGACTATAATCCAAAAGGAAGATAATAAGGCCAGGTGTCGTGGTTCTAACCTGTAATTACATCACTCGGAGGCTGAGACATGAGGATCACTAGCTCCAGGCCAACCTGGACTAAATAGTGAGACCCTCTCTCAAAAACGAATGAAAGAAGGCAGAGAATGGCAAGTGTTGATAAGAATGTGGAGAAGTGGGACCATCATACACTACAGGTAAAAATGTAAAATGGTACAGCTGTTATGGAAAATGGCCAAGCAGGTTCTCAAAAGGTTAAACAGCTCTACTGCATGGTCCAGCAATACTACTTTTAGATTGTGAACCCAAAGACAAATGAAAACATATGTCTACACAAAATTTTTTCCCAAAAATATTCATAGCAACCATCATTGGTAATATCTAAAACTAGGAAACAATCCATATGTCTATTGATTTACAAAGTTATAGAATTGCATATCCATACAATGAAATAAAAAGAAACAAGGTAGTAATATATACAACAAAAATGAACCTTGAAAATAGTGTATATACCACATAAAAGAAACTAGATACTGTGTGATTCTGTTCACATGAAATGTCTTGAATAGTAAACCGTTAGAGAGAAAATGGATAAATGGTTGCAAGTGGGTGAATTCAAGTATGATATATTTGATACTTTGCAAGAACCTTTGTAAATGCTACAATGTACTCCCACCCAGTACAACAATAAAAAAAATTTTTTAATAAAATAAAATCTTACCAGGAAAAAAAAAGATAAATGATTGCACGTGGCTGGGGTGGGGGATATTAGAAGGAAAGGAGAATTACCTTCTAATAGATATGTGTTTTATTTGGAGTGATGAAATGTTTTGAAATTAGGTATTGGTGATATTATCCCAATTTCATGAATATAATAAAAATCACTGAATTGTACACTTTAAACGGATGAATTACATGGTATACATATTTTAGTAAAACTGTTACCTTAAAAAAAGATGGCCCCTTTTGTTTCTATATTCCTAGGGATTTTGCTGTTCAATACAAGTTAAGAAGCCATATACATAAAAACCAATGCCTGAGGAAGTCACTATGGTTTGGATGTTAGGGACTTTTTATTCACAACCTCAAACTACCATTTGAGAAATGCCAAATCAGCAATGCCTGCAGCTGTTCACAACAGGAAGGATTGATTTGGACTTGTATATGCAAACTTCAGCTCTAACAGAGATAGTCCTGTCTTTTTCAATTCTTACTCTACCCAATTTCTTGATTTGTATTCAGCCTGAAACATTGCTCATCTTACTAGGACAACCTTGTAGAATTGCTGAGCCTATGCCTACACATGACTGCTTCCCTACCAACATGCACACTGAGTCCCAATGCATCTTCTGCCCTTGACCACCCAAGTTCCTTCTCTGCCAAGTTCACTGCCTGGGCAGTCCTGTGCCTCTAAGCCAGCTACCTCCCTAGCCTGACTCTCTGGTAAAACCCACCCTTTCTAGCTTTCTCAAGTCATCTTCTAACACCAGTAGTCACCTGCTCAGCTTCTTTCCTGTACAGTAATTATACTGTATTCATAGCCCAATTTGACATTTCCAAAGAAAAATGCAACTATAGCATCCTGAAAGGCGGAAATAACCTGCTGATGATATTTGAGGGGGAAAAAAATCACTTTTGAGGTTTGCTTCAACTAAATATCTCAGAACAGTGTTACTAAATGCTATTGGATGTGGGTAGGAGCTGATTTCTTTTCATCTAGATATTAAATTTTGTTCAACGTCAAACATTAAGTTTCTGAAAACCCCAAATGGGGAGAGCTCACACCGAGCAACTTAGAATCTTAAGAAGAAAAGAATTTCATGGGGGATAGGGGTAAAAATAAACTTATGGAAACTCTTACAAACTCATCTCATTCATGAAAAAACACACTGTCAATTAGAAGAACATTATTTCTCTTTTCCATATTTGAAGCTAGTAATATTAACAGGTATTATGGTGTTCATTTCCATTTACCATCACACGGTCAAAACTTCAGATATTCGGTGATGATATTTTACCAAACCTCCTTTTATAAATCTTTAGAATTTAATAAATGTTGGCATTGTGCTGACAATACACACTATCAAGTCACACTGACCTGGGTTCAAATTGTGATTTCACCACTTTGTTAGTTATATGACCTTGATCACTAATCCTGGAGTCCACATTATTTCATTTCTAACAAAAAGGCTGTATAAGTCTGAAAAATTACTATAACTTCATTTTGCTATCTCATGAGACTCTGTCTTCTGCTTTATTTCACAGACATGGAGTCTGCCCTCTGTTGACAGGATATTTTTATGTATCAGAGTGTTGTAATTTAATCCCTACATAAAGTTGAGGATTCTGAGTCCTTGGGAGCCAAGGGAGCTCCAGAATCCTCAAACAACCACATGCACCAATGCTATTAACTCCAAGAAGTCTTTTCAAGCGCTCTTTTTCTTCACCAGGCCATTTTGTTTTCCTCTAGCAAATTGTTTTCAATGCAGCTCCATCCAAGGGCAGCTTTAATTAATGAGCCAGGTTTCTGGCATTGATAAGAATTGCTAGGTTAAGGTCGAGTGTGGAGTGCAGTTTTCATTAAAGGCACAAATGTGGTTGCAATTTGAAATGATATTGTGTATCATTTCCTGAGCTGCCATCTTACAGGAATGATGGTCTTCCAAAATCAAAAGCAATAACAAAAGGGCACTATGAGGAGAAACATTTACTTTTATACCAACTATTAAAATACTTATTAATATTATTAATTATTAATACTTATTAATACTATTAATATACAAATACTTATTTATCTGGATAGAATCAAAGGCCATCCCTGCGGGATGGTCTACTGAAGTGCACCTCCATACCTCAGTGCCTCCAGTGCTCATTCTGGGTTCCTGGTCTGTTCATGTAACACTCAGATATCAGACATTTCAGATGATGTTATGAACCCAAAAGCCTGAAATAGAATCATAAGAGTATTTAATTTTTTTATTACTTTTAATTCATAGTGTATTTCAAAATATTACATGGAGGTTTTTATTCCTTTAGAAAGGTTAATTTTATAGAGATTTTGCAATTTCTCTTTTTCTTCCCCCATTATGGATATCTACAACCACAGGAACACATTTGTTACAACTGACAAATTTACACTGATAAATTATTATCCCCAAAAGTCTAGCATTTACATTAGGCTCACTGGAAAAATGTACAATGGCATGTGTACATATTTTACAGAGCATTTTCAGTTCACTAAACATATTCTGTTCTCTACCTAGTCATCTCTCTTCTTTTTCCTGGCAATCACTAATCTTTTCTGCTTCCTCCACAATTTTGTCTTTTCCAGAATGCTATCTAGTTGAAATTATATAGCATGTAGCCTTTTCATACTGGCTTCTTTCATCTAGTAATATGCATCAACAGTTCCACCATGTCATTGCATGACTTTATAACACATTTCTTTCTAGTGCTGAATAATATTCCACTACCTGGATTACCACAGTTTATTTACCCATTCACTGTTGTAGGTCCATTTGATTGCTTCCAAGATTTGCAAATTATGAACAAAGCTGCTATACACATTGTGCATAAGTTTTTATGTAAGCATAAGTTTTCAACTCATTTGGGTTAATACTGAGGCATACAATTTCTGGATCATAAAGGTAAGAGTACATTTAGTGTTGTAAGAAACTGCCACACTGTTTTCCAAAGTGGCTCTACCATTTTGCCTTCCCACCAGGAAATGAGTTTCCTATCACACCCCACCATTGCCAGTGTTTGATGCTGTCAGTGTTACGGTTTTGGCCATCGTAATAGGTATATAGTCCTATCTCATTTTATGGGCCCATCACATATCCACTGCATGACACTCTCATTATTTTAATTTGTATTTACTTAATGACATATGCTGTGAAGCATCTATTTTATATTTTGTTTGCTAACTATATATCATTTTTGGTGAGTAAGCAAATTTTTACATTTATCTACAGTATTTTATAAATGATTAGACATAAGCTTAGACATATCTACATATTAACATTTTAAAAGGCCAGTTAATAACATCATAGGCACTAAAAAGGATGAAGTGCAAGAAATCATATATATCTTTAATGGAAGTACCACTAGTCAATAAACATGGGAACTTCTTCAGCATTACCACCAAAACTTGTACTCTTAAGTCAAATTCTAAAACAGTAATTTTTAAAAGCAATAGATATAAAACAAGCAGAATTGTGACAAGACACCCTTTATTGCAGTAAACATATTTCAGATTTGCTCTACCCGTGACTTGTCACAATGTATAACCACAGAAGTTTAATATAATAACATGAAACTACAGAACACCTCTATCCTTATTGAAGTGGTTTCAGAAGTGAAGGTCATTATCTTGGTCTAGTTTTAAGTCAAAGAATGGCTTATGTTACATAGGTAAGAGAATGTATCCCATATCTGCAAGATCTGATATGGGTGAGAAACTCTCCAAGCCCAGCCACAGGTATCCGACATTACCATTCCTGTCTGTCAAAGGCAGATATTTTCAACATGGTTTTACTCAACATATATTCACCAAATACAGGCTTGATAAGCTTCTAATCTTTCTGACCTTTCATCTTTGAATAACTAGTTCAAGGTTCAAAGTCTCATCAGGAGCACTCATTTGGCTAGAAGGCCCTATGCCATATGTTCAGCTATGGCTGCTAAAAGAGAGAGCAAGCATCTCCCTATTTCTTCTCACTCAGTGAAAGTGGGCTCTACTTCTTGTCAGTGGGACTTTCTACCAAAACTAGGAAATGGGCTCTATGCAGGGCAGCCAACAAATAGCATATGAATCTACTATTACCTTCTTCTCTTTCTGGGAAGTGTCTTTTTTGTCTCCTTTTCAAGATCTTCACTCTTGCAAGTCGCAGCTACACTTGCCCATTCTACTTTGACTGTCCTTCAGGTTTTAGCTCCTCTGACCTCGTCAAATGCTCGTTCTCCCTAAAGTCACAATACCTCTCCCTTCTTTTCTTAATTCATTACTCTGACAGTTATCTTGAAAGTAACTGTCTTTTCTTTATATAATGTGCACCATAGCATTACACCAAGATGTAATTTCTATAACAAGAGAGACTTTGGCTGTCCCATCACTTCATTCTTTCCCAAGTGTAGCACCAGCCATCTCACAGTTTAGTGAGGTAAAAGAAGCAATGTAATAGATTTCAGATTCTGCCCCAACATTCTTTTACCCCCATTGATTGAAGATACACATGCTGCCATTTCTCAGGCACCTAGATTGGCTTAATACCCTGGCTTAACATCCATCATCAGCCACCAGCTATGTATTCCAACTGTTTTCTATCATCTATTTGAATAAATGAGGCTTCACTCTAGCCACCAGGCCCAGTCTTTTCAGAACCTATTCTCCTGTCTTTTCCCATCTCAGCATTGAGTGATGGAGATGAGGATGTGAGGAAGAAGACAAAGGAGTCACTTGCATATAAAGTATAACAGCTTCAAGAAGTACAGTTTGGTCAGTAGGATTAAGAGAGATACAGAAAAACCATGGGCAGTTGGGAGACAGTTAAAACAGAGCCCTAGAAGAGCTTGCCCTTTTAGAAATACCTTGACCCTCATCTGATTAAATGGGATTTGAAATTCTCAACACAATTCGATAGTTTCAAGCTTCTACTTACTTAGAGCCAGTGCTGTGCAGGCTACCAGGGGAGTCAGATCACAAACACAAAAGCTATGCCTTGGGATTTGTGATCAAAGCACCTCGTACGGCACTCAGGGAAAGTAGCTCTGTGTGTTCAGCATTGTGTGCTCCTCTTCCACTAAGTGGGCCCAAGTGTTCTATACATTTGAGCTAAAATTAATGTAATAGGAAAAAACATCATAACATCATATGCCCTTTGTTGCCTATGACTGCAATAATAATAGCTCATATTCATTGAACCCTTAAAAAGCATTGAATTAATGACTTTTCATGCATCATTTCATTGAATTCTCATAGCAACCACTTGAAACCTTATTGTTATTGCTAGCATTTTCAGGTGAGGAAACTAAACCTTGGCCATGCTCCAAAGGTCATGCAGCTGGCAGAAGGTGAAACGATTTCAATGAGGATTGCTTCTGTAGTGGTTTGTGCTCAGTAGTTATTACAATTCATGTTGGCACAGCCAGTTTCTTGCTCCCTTTCTCTTTTCATTAAAGTGATGCTTGTTCTTCAAGGTTTTGCTCATATAAGATTTTCTTCATTTAAGTCAAAATCTACCTCTCTTTCCACCATACTTCTACACCAAATCACTTGAGCCAATATTTAACCTAATATCTAATGCTGCCTTCACTATAATGAGTTTATCAATTACCCAGAGGAGTCATAGAGTTATTGAGCTCAAATCTAGCTTCATCACCTGGTAACAGAGCAGCCATTACTTATAAGCTGTTCTGAGTCTCATTTCTCCAGTTGTTAGACTAGCTTGATAAAACCCAGACTGGAAGGTGGTTACAAAGATTCAAGTGGACAATCACCATACAGTCACTATTTTTGTCTCCTTCTCTGCCCTTCTCATTTGTAAGCTTCATGAATGGCCCATGTTATATTCATATGTTGTGTTACATTAAATTCATATCTTTTCCTTGTCTTCAACACTGACAACAGACCCTGTCACTTGCTCAGCCCTCATTATCCATAGCTTATAATCAAGATGGGAATTCAGAAAGGGCAGAAACACATGCACTTGCTATTCACTCATTGTTTTCCCAATTACTCACTCATCCATTAGACCCATATCCACGAACCACTATTATTTCATATTTTTCTTCACATCTACTCACTTCCCTCTATCATTGTGTTATGAAAAAATCTCACAAGAAAAATAGAGAAAGAATTTTGCATAAACTTCTCTATCCCTACCATCTAGATTCCGTCATTAACATTTTGTTATATTTGCTTGATTATATAACTGTCCACCCTATCCCTCCATGAATTCAAGGCTTTTCATAAAATTTACATAAAATGAAATGCAATACTGTTAAGTGTACTCTTCAAAGAATTTTGGCTCAAGTTTGTATTGAGACAAAGAACATTATTATCACCCTAGAGAATCTCTCAATGTCAATC
Source organism: Castor canadensis (assembly GCF_047511655.1). NCBI lineage: Eukaryota > Metazoa > Chordata > Mammalia > Rodentia > Castoridae > Castor > Castor canadensis. The sequence continues at coordinate 140,949,262 of NC_133390.1, read as the reverse complement.
CCCAACCCACCTCAAGATAACTACTCTGTTTTGATCTTTCTTGTACTATTTCCTATTTTAAAGCTTCATATAAATAGAATAACTTAAACTAAATAAATTTATTTGAAAGTAACTTTCTGCCACTAAGGCAGAAACAATTACCAAAAGAAGAACATAACCATTAAACGCATAAACAAAAAATAACATAGCCAAAAATGAGCATTTGTATACCCTCATAAAATCACCCTTGAACCAGGTGTGTTCAAGAACCACAATGGTTCTCAGAATATCTTCCAGGACTTCCTGGGACCTGCAAGACCTTTTCAGGTTCACACAATCAAAACTATTTCCATCACAATCCTAAACTTGCCTTTTTCAGCCTCATTAGTCCCATGAGTATACAGTGGCATATTCCAGAGGCTTCGTGATGTGATTTCATGCTAGATTGAAGTCAAAAGCAGATATGAAAATGAAGCCAGCTGTTTCCTATTAGGTAGGACATTAAGATTTGCAAAACTGTGAAACAATGTTTCACTTTTCACTAATTTTTTGTTAGGAAAAATATGGGTGATTTTAACAAAATATGTTTATAATAAGTTTATTATTTTAAGTGACTTAATAACTATAATGTTTAAGTTTTTCTCCCAATATTAAGTTCTAATGCAATAAATATCAATAGATTTAATTCATACAAACAACAGATCATCACTGGAGTCTGTAATAATTTTTAAGATAAGGATACAGAGCCCATAATGTCTAAGAACACCAATGCACTGTATGTGTGAGTTGAGGCTCTTCCATATGTTTGAAAGGAAGTTCAATGCAGATCATAGGATTTTTTACAAGCCTGTTGGCAAAGTCTAGCTCCTGCTCCTGTTAGTTACCTCTCTGGCCCCACCTCATAACCACCAGTCATGTGGCAGTAGCTCCTGAAAATGTGCCAATCTGCACAAGGTACGCATCTTCTCCCCTGATGCCTGGATTTATTTTCTAATTCTCCACATGCTGGCACAATCAGGAGTGTCTCTAATTGAGTGAACTCAGAGGAAACTTGGGGGGCTGAAAAACAAGCCCTGCCCTGAAGTTATACAAGCCCAACCAGCAAATGCTGGCAACCACCACCCATTCCGTAAGCAGAGTACCTATACGGCTAGAAATGCATTTGTAAACCAAGCTTCTTGTTGTACTCTGACTAAAAGAAAGCTTTGGTTAAATGCAAAACTAGGTTTAGGAAAAAAAAAAAAAAATCAAGCCACAATGCTAATTCATGTAATTCAGCACAGAGAAAAGCCAAATGAGTAAAGGCAACAAGAAGGAATCCAACCATTATGAAGGGATGTACTGCATATGTATGGGAAAGATTGATTTGAACAGTGCATGAAAACAACCCTGGCTGTGGGGAAAAGGTCCTTCACATTTATCTTCTACTCAAAACGAAGATAGAGTTTGCAAGTTGGTGTTTTTTCCTATTAGCTCTGAAGACTTAAAAAAATTACTCTTGTAATTCCTGTTTACCCCAAGTGGAATAAAAAAGAGTATCATGGTTCTGCATTTCAAAAACTACATCTGGCTGGGCATCAGTGGGCTCATGCCTGTAATCCTAGCTACTCAAGAGGCAGAGATCAGGAGGATTGCAGTTTGAAGACAGCCCAGGCAAATAGTTCCATGAGACCCTATCTCGAAAGTACCCTTCACAAAAAAGGGCTTATTTTAGTGACTCAAAGTTTAGGCCAAGTTCCAAGCCCCAGTACCGGTGAGGGGAAAAAAAAAACAAAACTGTATCTGTGGCCACACCAGTTCTTCAGCTTTTATTTTCTACACTAATGGTGCAATATACAGGCCAAGCTATGTTTTTGCCTTTGCTCTTTTAATTCTTTAGCCCAAATGCAAGGTCAAGAGGGAGTAAAGACATCATTCTACATAATCTATTTTTGGTCTCTTTTCTTGATGATATATAGTTTTAGTCAACACAACTTAGAGATGATCACCTGGTGCCTTTGATAAGATGACAAATGTCCCCAGAGCTGAGAAGCCATCTCTTCCACATGATCCCAAGATCACCAGCTATTCTTTATCTGAAATAGGACAAATGGATTTCTGTGAAGGTGGGCCTGCTCCCTCTCCAAGTACAAAGCAAAGGGAAAAAGAGCATCAGCTGAAACTAGAGGGAATGTGTTAGCTTTCCATCACTGTGACAAATACCTGAGAAAAGACAGCCTAAAAGAAGGAAGGGAAATTTTGGCTCATAGTTTAAGAGGCTTCAGCCTATGTGGCCCTGTGACTTTGGGTCCTATGGTGAGGCAGAGCATCATGGCAGGAAACACAGGTAAGGCAACGGTGGCTACCGCATAGAGGCAAGGAAGCAAAGAAAGAGAGAAGACAGACCAGGGTCCCAGCATTCCCTTCAAGGGCATGCCTCCAGTGATCTAACTTCTTTCTACAGGCCCTACCACCTCCCAGTAGTGCCACGGGGATGGGACCAAACCTTTAGAATATGGGCCTTTGGGGAACATTTAAGGCTTAAATCATTGCAGGGATTTAGGCTGTATGCTGGACAGAACTCCTATGAATAAATGATATCCAGCAGCTAAGGAAGAAGCCAAAGCAAAGGTCGGTGGATATCTCTTCCAGAGAGAGAGACTACCCACCAAATTCAATTGAGAGACAAATCTAATGTCAATTACTCAGAGCTTCTGGTTAGCAGCCAAAGCCAAGAACATTTGTGACAAAGGGACCAAGGCAGAAAACACAGGTGGGCCGGAATACACATGCTACTGTAGACCCCTTCCCTAACACTTTCCCTCCCCTCTTGTCACTCCTAGGAAAATCAATTAGAAATAAGAATTTTGAAATGCCCAGGGGAAAATTTTAAGGAAGAAAGCATATCAAAAACATAATTCTAGAGTAGTGAGGCTAAAGAGAACCTTGGAGAACAGAAATTTCCATAAGGATTTTAAGTCGTTTGCTTTGTAGTATGCCATGGATGAAGCTCTTCACTGTATAAATCACTGAACATCATGTCTTAGGTCAGTGTTGCTTCATGAAAATAGACCTTTAAGCACCTGAAAGGTCCTCAAAGGTGTCATGAGATCTATACCTAGGCTGGTGCACAGACCATGATGAGTTATCATTGTGGACAAGCAGAACAAATGAAGACAGCTGCCCTTTGAGTGCCCACTGCTAAGGCAGTTTAGAAAGACTTTATTCTCCTTAAAGGCAGCTCCTAAAGTTAGAATAGAAGCTACCTGCATGTTCTGTGAGCCAACAGCTGCCTCTAAGACCTCAGTCTCCTTCTCCCTTCTTCTCTCCTCCCTTTCTCCCTCTAGTTTTCTCTCTCCTTCTCCCCCCTCTTCTCTTCTCCCTTCTGCAGTTTCCAGGCTCAAAATACCCAAGAGGCAACTGAACAAATTCATAAAATCAGTCTCACAAGTGAGTTGCCCATGGGGCAGCCATCCAAATCAGAGGGTTTGACTTTTTTAACTTGAACTTAAAATTACCTCATACATCTCTTAAGGTAGGAATCACTGTAGAAAGAGAACTTTGCTAAAGTTGAGCCTGACTGTGCCAGAGAGTCAGATTCCTTGCTTCATCAACAGTACTTCTGTGAGAGAAGGCACCTGGAGGTACCCAGCTGGATGACCTCACCAAGAGATGCAATAAAAGCTGAGGGGGTGGGGCTGCTTTATAAGCCTTATGATTAAATTCACTGGTGCTAGAAGGACTGGGGAACTTTTCAGGCAAAGGCATTTATGAGTAAGAACTGCTTTTTCTGACTTTGGCTTCTAGAAAAACAAAATCCCACCTTGGACTAAGCCTAAGCCTCTATATTAAAACAAATTCACATCTATAATGGTATTTGATCCTCATAAGATCCTGTCCCTTTTCTCTGTCTTGCACTGGTGGTGATTCTCCCACACCAAGAAATTGCAAGAGACTGAAGGGGAAGCAGCCTGAGTTATCAGGGGAACTGTAGGACATGAGATCATGCCTGATTTCTTGCTATACCTTGTCTTTGAGATTCAGTCTGTTTTTGAAGTTTTTAGGTCAGTTTTGCTTTGTGGTCTTTTCTTTCAGCCATCAGTAATAGTTTCAGTGGGTAAGACCACTTGTTCAGTGGATTAAATTAGTTGTTTGCAGCAGTTTTAAAGTGAAGGTTCTCTACCTTGGCTCACACTGGAATCATCTAAAGTTGTTTCAAAATTACTGATACCTGGGTCATATCTTAAGCAATATTCATTTAATTGGTCTGGGTTATGTGTTAGGCACAGACTGTTTTTAAATCTCTCCAGGTGATTCTAATGTGCAGCCAAGCTTGAAATCCACTGGCTTAAGCAATGGTTCTTATATTTACCATGCCTCAGAAGCAGCTAGCAGGTTTGCTAACAGAGCCCAACTCCCAAAAACCTGGTGGCCCTAGTTCTAGCCACTTCCCAGGCAATACTAATGATTCTAGTCCAATTAGCAACCTTTGCAAACCTCTGGTTTAAAGCACTTTTCTGTAAAGTGTTGTTTATTACATTGATCTGGCGGCAAGAATATGTGCTCCAAAAAGCTGTATCCAAAAATGACCATATTCAGTGGAAAAATAGTTTTCCTGTCCCTTAGACCTCAGGGAAATTCTTAGGTTCTGAGCCTGTGCTTCCATATGCTAAGAGAAGCGACCAGACTGTGCAGTAGGTACCTAGGAAAATGGAACTAGGTTTATCTTCTGCTGTAGTTTTGGACTTGCCTTTTCTCTCTCATATGTCTTTCCAACTCCCCAAAGGTGCATGGGTTAGTGTGCCTACTCTCCAGGTTCATGAGGAAGGACTGATTCTGACTCAACCAGGGCCAAGGCCAAAAGCTCCTCTAGAATATGAGATCTTCTACCTTGAGAACCTGATGGAAGATGGGGGGTGCGGTGGGGGGGAAGTGTCTATGAATGTGCAGTATCTTTGGGGCTTAAGAAGAGGCCTCTTTGGGACTTTTTAAGATTGGCAATAGCAACACGAAGCCATGAAGAATGTCCACTGGGCACATAGGTCTTCCTGTGCAATAGAAAGACAGAAACAGTTGAAGAGGTGTTGATCATGCTACAGTGCTTGGGTGTACTATTCTGGCAGATCAGAGGCAGCTGGGGTGGGGGTGGGGTCGGGTGGGTGCGGGGTGGCCCCAACAAGGAACTGCTATGCTCCTTGCTACTCTGGCATGCAGAGTCTCAAAAGCATTAATTTATAAAATCAAAGGAACATGATTTACAGCTTTGCTTCTTCCCATGCTAAGGAAGGGAGCCGTGCAAGCTGCATGTACAGGAAACATGAACAAGCCTTTCATTAATAAGCTTCCTTCTGAAAATGATTATTATAAAGTCATACCTGTTAAATCTCATTTGACCTATTTAGAACTGTAGATGATTCAGTTGATGCAAATCATGTCAGACATTTGGGATGAAGAAAAAAAGATGAAGAAAGGTCACACAATTAATTTAATGCCCCCAATGGAGTCGGATTTTCTAGTTTCCATTCCATGCTGAGAGCAGAAGGGCCTCTGGACCTGCCCTAGAGATTATGATAAGGCAAATATGCCAAACCCCACTCTCCCATTCCAGCCTAGAAAATCGAGTTAGAGCTAAGATTTTACTGCTGGTATTTTTAATGGAACACACAGAATCCCAAACTCCACAAACTGCATGTCACCTCTCCAGAGAGCTAGGCTCTTGTGGGGATTCTTCCAAGATCGTTCCACAGGCCCCATTTGATTTTGAAAAAGATGACTAATCAAACTTTAATGTGCATCAGAATCACCTGGAGGGTGTGTTCAATCAGGTTGCTGGGCCTTATCCCCAGAGTTTCTGACTCTGTAGGTAGGGCCTAGAACTTGCATTTCTAACAAGTTCTGGCATCGTGCTGCTGCTATGGTTTGGGAGAAACTCTTTTTTGTTTTTTAGTGGTACTGGGGTTTGAACTCAGGGCTTCAAACTTGCTAGGCAGGCTCTCTTACACTTAAGCCACTCTGCCAGCCCTCTTTTTGTGATGGGTTTTTTCAAGAACTATTTGCCCAGGGCTGGCTTCGAACTGTGATCCTCTTGATCTTTGCCTCCTGAGTAGCTAGAATTATAGGCTTGAGCCTTTGGTTCCTGGCCCAGAGACAACTCTTTAAGAGCTGCTACAATAAGACAATGATTCTCAGCCCTGGTTGTGGTTAGAATCATCAGGGATCCTTTAGAAATGTAAGTAACAGGCTCCACTTAGACCAACTGAATTAGACTCTGCAGGTGAAGTCTGGACACTGATGCTTTTGAAATGGCCTTTAGGTGCAGCCCCGCAAACTTTAAGGACCTTTGTAATAAGAGAAGCCCTGAGTAGAATTGTAAGGTTTCAAACCTCTAGATCAGGGGTTCTCAAAATGTGCCCCCTCATCAGCAGTATCGACATTATAGGAAACTCTATCATCTGACCTTCTACTGAAATTCCTCGTGAGGGTCGTAAATCACAAGACTTGAAAACATTCTGCACTCCCCAATCTTCCGGTCTTTGTTCCTGCCTCTGTCTGGGTTTTAAAAACGCAGCCTATCCCCGCTCAGCGTGCTCTGGCATTCCCATCCTCGGAGATTGCCAGACGCCTTTCTCTCCCGCTAATAAAGCGTTATTCAACTCTGTTGCGGTCTCTGTCCTTTTTTGTCCTTTTTAATCAGCCCTTCCCTAACATTTTGGTGCCCTAACAGACATCACCTAAGAATTTTTTTGGAATGGCAAATTCTCAGGCCCCATCCAGATCTATAGAATCTGAAACCTTGGGGTCATGCCACAGTCATTAATTTTTAACAAACTCAACAGGTAAATCTGAGGCTTGCTAAAGATTGAGAATTATTATTCTAAGCCTTAACTTCGCTGCAAAGGATTCCCTGGAAATTGGATTCTTATCTAGGGCGATACCTGTGGCAGGGCCCACAGCAGGCTGGATACACCAACTGTTCAGTCAGAAGTAGGGATGGTTGAAGGAGGTGGAAGCAGACCATTCATCAGACCGTCAGGCAGGGACCATAACAAACTGCTAACATCCTTTACTTTCTGGATCATGTTTTTTTAAGTCCCCAAATGATTTTGTAACAGGCTCCATTCGCTGAATGTTCAGATATAGGTTGATTTTCAGGCAAAATTGAATGTAGGTAAGATCAAACTTGGGTCTTCTTCCTTTCCTCTCCTGGCCCTCTTCTTCCAAGTTTCATGACTGCCACTGATTTACCAATGAAGCTGCTGTCACAGACTTCCTTGCTATTAAGTTATGCCTGCTAAGTTATTCCTGCCCTGGAGGACAGCACAACAAAGTGACTGATTAAACTTGGACGTGTCACTACCTCCCAAGGGTATATTCATTCCAAAAGAGGACAACTGGAACGGGCAGTGATTAACACAAAATGTGTGTTCAAAGACAGAATATCGAACACTTGACCTAGTTGGGAAACAGATCATATCATTTAGATAATTACCTGTTTCTTTAGCATCAAGCTCTCTGTGCCCCAGATTTTATATATCTCAGTCCATTTTTCCCTATGCTTCCTAAAAATAAGCAACATAGATTTCAAAAATGGCCAAAATATTTACTTTTTCTATCAAAAGGTGAAGTTCATTTAAGCACCTCTTAAAGCCTGTGACTTACCTAGGATAATGGAGCATTAGAAACCATGATGCAGGCCAACTTGAAAAACACTAACACTGTAGCTTGCTTTCTTGCTGAGACTGCCACATAAATAAGTAGCTTTTCTATATACCAACAATGAGCAGCCTAAGACACCAGGAAAATGGTCCCATTCACAATTGCCTCAAAAAAAAAAAATCCTAAGGATAAATTTAACTAAGGAGGTAAAAGACCCCTACAATGAAAACTATAAAACCTTGACGAAATTAAAAAAGACACCAAAAAATGGAATGACCTCCCATGTTGCTAGATTGGTAGAGTTAATATTGTGAAAATGACTACGCTACCAAAAGCAATCTACAGGTCCAATGTCATGTCTACAACATCACAATGCCACTCTTCACAGAAACAGAAAAATCAATTCTAAATTCATGGAAACAAAAAAGACCCAGAATAGAGAAAGCAATCATGAACAGAAAGAGCAATGCTAGAGTATCACAGTACTAGACTTCAAATTATACTACAGAACCATAGTAAAAAAAAAAAAAACCCAAAAACATGGTATTGGCACAAAAACAGACATGAAGACCAATAGAAAAGAATAGAAGACCCAGAAATAAAACCACAAACATAGCCATCTGATCTTTGAAAACGCAGCGAAAAGCATACACTGAAGAAAAGATAGCCAGTTTTCCCAGCACCATTTGTTTAAGAGGCTATCTACAAGCAAAAGACTGAAACAAGACTCTATCTCTCACCCTGTACAAAAATCAACTCTAAATGGATCAAAGATCCTAATGTAAGACCTGAAACATTGAAACTATTATAGAAAAAAATAGGGGACACTCCAGAGGATACAGACCTAGGTAAATCATTTTTTGAATGGGAATTCAATTGTGCAGGAAGAGCAAGAATTGACAAATGAGACTGCATCAAATTAAAAGGTTTCTACACATCAAAAGAAACAGTTATCAGAATCAAGAAACAGGCCACAGAATAGTAGAAAATTTTTGACAGCTATTCAACAGATAAGGGATTAATATCCAGAATATATAAAAAGCTCAAAAAAACCAGCAAAAGAACAAATAAGCCAATTAATAAATGAGCAAATGAACAGACAGTTCTCAGAAGAAATACAAATGTCTAATAACTACTTGAAGAAATGTTCAACATCCTTAATTACAAAGGAAAGTACACTAAGATTCCATCTCACCCCAGTCAGATTAGTAGTCATCAAGGAAAAAAAACAGGAGAATGCTGGGGAAAAGAACCCTCATACACTGTTGGTGGGAATGCAAACTAGTGCAACCTCTATGGATATCAGTATGGAGATTCCTAAAAAACTAAAAACAGACTTACCTTATGACCCAGCAATACCACTCATGGGCATATATCTAAAGGAGTGTAAATCAATATACAAAAGGGATTCATATATTACCCATATTTATTGCAGTTTTCTTCACAATATCCAAACTGTGGAAACAGCAGAGATTCCCAACAACAGATAAATGGATAAAGAAAATATTCTATATGCATATATATATATATGTATATATATATATGTATATATATATATATATAAAATTTGCCAATTTGTATAACCTAGACCTAAAGTAATGATGATAATACTAACGGGACATGAATGTATATGGAGGACTGTCTCAAGTGGGGAGTCAGTAGGAGGAGGAAGGGGGAAAGGAAAGCATTTTAAGGGGTGAAGAAGATTGAAGTACAATTACACATATACATATGAGGACAGCATAATGGAACTCACCAACACTACTTGCAAAAGGAGGGGAATAGAAATATAATGGAGTAGGCGAACCTTTCAAGGTACACTATACCCATATATGGAAGTATCATGATGAAATTCCCTTGTATTATTAATATATGCTAATTTTAAAAATAAAATAAAATAAACAAACCCATACTAGTGCCTTGAGAATGAGAGCTATGTTGTGGCAGCCAATGCACTTCAACTGTGAGTCAGCCCTTCCTACATCATCCAGCCAGCCAATCTTCTGAATGACTATCAATAAGCAGGTCAGTCAGCCTGGCCCAGCTGACCATCAGAATTATGAACTAAATAAACTGCTGCTGTTTGAAGTCACTTACATCTGGGCTATTTGTTAGGCAGCAAAAGCTAATCAATATACTTGCTTACACTAATGATCATCTTAATTGCATCTAAAGATTACCTGGAAAGAGAAATTGCCTCTGAAGTGTTAACTCCTCTGGATTCCTTCCCTGAAAATCAGTCCCCCATGTATCCTCAGATTCTAGATTGGTGACCCCTCATACATTCTCCTGAAAAACCAGCATTTATACCTGCCTGATACTTGTCCTATAATTTCCACTTATGTTCATCTGCCTGCCCTCACCTCCATGAGACCTATAAAGATAGACACAATGGATCAACTGTCATTGTACTTCTAACCACTAAATCATTGTCTTATTTGTTATGTTGAACTGAACAAAATGAAATACTTGATTAAGATGAGCATGGCGAGGGAAGGGAGGGAGAGCACCCAGCAGTGTTTTGCATTAATCATAAGGTACCACCCAGAATCTCCCCCCAGAATAATCCACATCTACCAAACACACATTCAAATGAACTAATGCTTATCTGGCCCAGGAAGTTTTTGTCTTGTGAGCTAAGACACTTGTCTCCATCACTTCATAAGAATTAACAGAAATAAAAAGACTATTCACAAATTCTAAAGATAGCTAGTTTTGCATTATTTTCTTCTTACCACCCATGATAGAACAAATAGGAACTCTGTTTACCTAGATTATGCATCACAAATTCAGAGTTACCAATTTAACTCTTTTCTCCAAATACTTGTTTCTCTCAGTCATAGGGAGGAGTTTGGGTATAACAAGAACTTTTTAAATAGCTGACCCTGCTACTCTTGAGGGGTCTGTGCCCTGAGCTATATGCCTGCATTACCTTGCCTGGTGATGAAAAATGAAAACTCATAACTACTTAATGGATAAGGTCTCAGAGACTCTGAGATGAAAAAATGGATGCACAGGTGAAAGAACCAGATTGCCAGTTCCAGAACTGATCTTAAACCACCAGGTTGCTGACAGGTGTGATAGAAATGTTGCAGCTCTCATTTTGATATCTTGTTTCTCTCACCTAACCCACAGAGACAACTCACTTTGCAAAGGAAAAAGAGTGAAGAAAGCTTTGGCAAGAGCCACATAGCCAGGGAAGGGGTGGCCTCTGGCCAAGCAATTTCACCTCATTGTTTGGGGTATTACAAAGCTGGTTGGCCTGAAATGGCCTCAGCAAAGCTGCCACCGAAGTACATTGTTAGCAGAAAGAGTCAATGGGCAGTGGCAGGCAGGCAGACAGGATATCAAAGAAGAAGATTAAAATAATTACGGCTCTAATTGATCAGCTGTGCTCAAAAGGAGATTAAAAGGGAAAAGACATATTGAAGAAGGCACTCGACATCCGCCCTGGGCCAGATTCCATCTGCCACTGTGGCCAGTTCTCCTCCCCTCCCTCCTGGCCTTCAGTCCAGCAACCCCCACTGCAAAGCCCATGGCACAGCCTTGATGAAAGTCATTCTTTGTGGAAGGCATTAGGCCATGCTCCCTTGAAGAACCACTTTCACAAACAGCAGGGAGGAAGCAGCTCTGAGCAGCAGACAGTGGCCTCCCATTGGCAAAACCTCAGCATGGAGTTGCCAGCAGTGTGTGGCAAGTAGTGAAGGAGATGCCAAGAGCAAGGCCAACCCAGGGCAGGGGACCGAGGCATCAAAGACAAGCCTGTGACTTGTCATCTGATAACCTCGCCTGGCATAAGCAGCCCAGGCTCAAAGCAGCACCAGCCTCAGTTTCAGCTTAGCACACTTTCTGACTCAGTTTTTGGCTTATTTCCATTTGGGAGCAGGGCTAGAGAGCAGTTTTGCCTTGATCCTGTCACTCTCATGTAAGGAATCATGGAGGGAGGGCAGGCATGGAGACTGAGGCCAGGGAGGAAACAGGAAGGCAGGTTAGGAGGGAGTACTAGGAGCCTCTGCACTTAACCAAGGCACCTGTTTACACAGAGTCTGAGCAAAGTCAAGAGCAGGTGATTGAGGCAGTAGACGTGCCCAAGAGGGAGGTCTGAGCCAAGAACGCAGGGTAGAGTGACTAGATATCCACCCCCCATGTAGGCTGTACAAACTGAGGAAAAGAGTCTTTCCTCCCAGATCACTACCAAGTTTAAGCCAGTGCATCTCAAACTTCAAATGTTCATCACCCATCACCGAGAATTCCTTTTGAAATATAGATTATGATTCAGAAGGTCAAGGGCAAGAGAAGGGCCTGCATTTCAATCAAGCTTCCAAGTGATGGCACTGTTGCTAGTCCAAGGATTACAGTTTGAATAGCAAAGTTTCAACCATTTTAGAAATAGAACCAATATGGGATCATAGCTATGGAGAGCGGAGTATGAGAAACTTATGAGAACTTGACATAAGCACAGCTATGCCCAATAATCTGCAGGTTGAGTTGGCTCAGCCCCAGCTGCAGAAGGGGGCAAAGGTAAAATGCAGCACAGCTGCTTTTCTTAAGAGGTTTATGTTCAGAAAGTAGCAATCACAGGTTCCACGTGACTACAATGTCATGTCCCCCTCACTGCAGGACTGTTGCTCCACCTCCTTGTTTGTCACTGTACATAATAAACTCACTGGAGGTGGACAGGGCTGTTGTGTGTCTCCATCCAAGCATCCAGCCCACCTGACCCCAGAGGTCTGCATGTTTGTCTTCTCTCTTTTGTCCTTTCTTAATCTCCCATCACTCCCAGTTAGGTTTTAAGGATGAGCTCGTGCAGGTTGTGAGACATAGCACTCTTAATAATGGCAGAGTGTGGTGGACATGGGCTAAATGACCTCTACATCCTTTTCACCTCTTCCAACAAATGGGAAGACAACAACAACAAAAAAAGGAAACTCTAGAGCTGAGGCTTGGCTGGGGTGCAAGATGCAGTGTCCACTCTGTGGTGTCAGCCAGGTCAGGTTTTGTTGTAGTCACAACTCAGGAGTCTCAATGCCTTGGGAAACAAATATTTCTCATTCACATAACAAATGCTCTGGGAAGAGGTGACTCTCCAAGAATCTTCAGAATTCTGATTTTGCCTCTGTCTTCTGGCACTTCCTCATTGCCTGAGTTCCTGCCATCTCCATGACAATTGTGAGTGGAGAGCCAAATAGTGGCAGTTAAATTATTTCATGTAGAAGTGACATGTATTGCTTTTACTTGCATTTTATTAGTCAAAGTGCATCACCAAGGGAAGACAAGAAAAGGAGAAAACAAGGGCAAAATGAATTCACTTCCTTCTAGGGGTAGTGTGTTAGTCAGCTTTTCTTTACTGTAACAAAATACCTAAAATAATTGACTTATAAAGATAAGTTTAATTTTTGGTTCATGGTTTTAGCCTATGATTGGGTAAATCCATTGTTTTGGGATCATGACAAGGCAGCATATCATGGTGGGAGCACATGGTGAACCCAAATTCTTCACCTTATGGTTGGGAAGCAGAAGATGAAGGGGCTTAGTTCCACAAATCCCTTTCAAGGACACACCCTCAATGCTCTAAAGACCTCTGTAGACCCCACTTCCCAAAGGTTCAGGGTGGGCCTAGGTGGGTCTTCAGGGGACACTCAACTTCAAAACTATGGCAGGGAGAGTCAAGTGGAAGTTCATTGCCTGCATCACTCACAGATATTACATTTCTACATATTACATATTATTCTAATATAATAATCACCCTTCAGGGGAGCTAGTATAGCTTTATCATTTTGTTTTTAATATGTGCTCTTAGGTTCTAATCAGAAAAGTCCAGACCAGGAGAAAGTTAGGAGGCCTGACTTTTTATATTAGCACTTCTAGTTCTGCGACCTTAGACAATTGTATCTATAAAGATACACTAAAATAACAGATAAAGAAATGATTTGGAACTTTAAAAGCTCAAATGTACCAGATTGTTATATGTCCTTGTCTGAGAATAACTCCTTGGCCTTTCTCTCATTCTTTATATGAGAATTCTAGACCTTTCTTAACAATTTTTAACATTATTCTGAGTTTTCTAGTGGCTCTCTCCCGAGTTTCCTATGGTCTTCAGACATTCCATGATTGTGTAGCAGGTCCATCTTCTACCTCTTTCTCTATGGTGTTTATGTGCCTTTCTATTGCTGATATCAAGCATAGTCACCATGTTGGATGCACCAATCAACTACAACACTGAAGACCACTGGTCACTCTAATGAAGGTAATACCCACTGGCAATGAAAGACTAACACTTGCTTTTCTTATTAGCTCACTATTCATTCCACAAATATTATAAAAGAATTTACTATGTGAGTCATATCAAGGTATACAGACAATCAGGAAAAGAGATATAACCTATGAAGGCCATGTACCAGTAAACATTCTTTCAACTTTAAGTGATAAAGCAACTCAAGTTCACTGAGGACAGGATGGTGGTATTTGTTGAACTATATAAACATGCTTCAAAGAGATTGCTTCTTGCTTCTAGGATGGATCCTTGTGTCCTGGCATGCTAGGACACAAATTATTAAGTGCATAGAGTGTCAAAAATGTGATAAGTTTGTAGAGGGGGTGGTGGGAACCTAAAGAAAGTAGTCAAGGCCATATGGGAAAATCAGGCAAGGTTTTAAGGAAGAGAATCCAGATTAATGAAGAAGCAACATATGAAAGACAGAAACTAGAAGTTTCTCCCAACCTCTTACCATTTTCCTTTGCCAATGTTCTCACTAAGTAAAAATATTCATGCCTCTCTGACTAGCAAAAGAGTAAATATTAGAGGCTCAAAGGATCCCGGAGAAGATAAGCCTCCTGGGACTAATTTTCAAAGTGAGCCTTGGCTGGTTGAAGCAAGACACAGAGTTTGATTAAGATATCTATAGAAAACAACTGTCTGGAATTTCTAACTTGAGAATGAAGGTGGCCCTTTAGACCTGGTTATGGTGAATTGCTCCACTCTGTTCTTTTATTTATCTTGCACCTGCCTAACTATGTACAAAGTGGTGGGAGTTTTCCTGAGACAAAACTGGCAGAGGATGCTGAGGCCAAGAAGAGGCAAAAAAAAAAAACCCAGAAATGGGTAGCATAGATGTAAGCATGGAATTAGAAAACAGCAAATAGTTTTTGGTGAAGCTGGAACCAAGGAGAGTCATTAAGATGATTCAAAGCATTGGATACAGGACATAACAGGCCATGAACCTGTACTTCAACTATAATTTAGGTAATATCCATCCAACCTCAGATTTTGAAGATATTTTTTGATGTGATCATTCAAATACAGACAGTAGGACAAGTTTAATAAGTAACATTTGCAAAAAGCCCTTTCTACCCATTCCATTTAATTCTAACCCTGAAATCTGTAAGGCTGAGGTTCAGAAATGTAAAATTCAATGGTGACTTTAGTTCAGGCATGGAGAAAAGATAAATTGATGTTCAGGGCTGAATGCAGCAGATTGTGCATATATCCTCATCATAGCTAAAACTTTACTGGTTTATTTTAGATGCCTTTAAAACACCAAGGTCAAAACTGGCATTACAAAATGTCAAAATGCCATGTTCTCATGCCTTAATCTGATAAATGATACTGAATAACAGAGCACTACAATACCCAAGAGCCAAACAACATCATCTTTGATGGTGAAATGATGAATGCTTCCCCTGTGAGATGGGGCAAGAAACAAGAAACACTTCAGAGTAAATGTAGTAAGTGATGTCCAAGACTTCTACCCACAAATGCACGAACTTTTGAGAGAAATTAAAGAATACAAAAAAATAGGTTTGTAAGTTAATATTGTAAAGATAAAAATTCCCACTAAAGTGATCTGTAGATTTAATTCAATGTCAATCAATATTCCAATGGGGTGAGTGTGTGTGTGTGTGTGTGTGTGTGTGTGTGTGTCAAAACTCCACAAGTTAGCTTTAAAACTATATGCAAAAACAAAGGGTCAAAAGCCAAAATAATCTTGAACAAGATCAAACTTGAATGATTTATTCACCTAGATATCAAAAATTACTATAAGCCTATAGCAATTAAGTAAATAAGGATAAACAAATGAAACAAAGTAGCAGAACAAAGTTGGAAAACAGAAACATGGATACTTTATGAGAAAGTTTATAATACAAAACAGTGGAAAATGGTCAGACTTTTATGAATGAAGGAATATCTTCATGATATTGGAGAAGGCTAATATTTTTTAACACTAAGTTTTTAGATTGACTATACTAAACTTAGTAATTTTTGTTCTTCAAAACACCACCAGGATTTTAAAAGGCAAGCCACAGAGTTGAAGATATTCTCAATACATACAATTTATAAGGAGCTCATACTTAAATTATGCAAAAAAGCTCCTATGAACTATTAAGGAAAAGAGACAGCCCAATAGAAAAGTGGGCAAATTATCTGAGTAGGTACTTAATTACACAGGATGTCTATCCAACCAGCAAATACATGAAAAAATAAGCAACCTTTTCAATCAGCAAGAGACTGCAAATCAAAGCCACGAAATATACCACTGCACACACTCTATAATAACTAAGATTTAAAAGGCTCATAATACAAAGTGTTGGGGAGAATGTGGAACAACCAGAATGAATGTGGATACAAATTGGTGCAGCCACTTTGGAAGAAGATTTACAAGAACACATTAAAGTTGCCTCCACCCAGCGACTCAGCAATTCCACTGCTTACTGCACCAAAAGCCACGTACTGTATGTGCACAGCAACATAATTATTTGTAACAGCATAAACCTAATAATAACCTAAGTGTCTGTAAACAATGAAACAGATAACTAAATTATAGAATATTAATTCAATGCAACATAAAGTAACTAAAATGTTCTTTATAACAATATTTATAAATCAAACAAATATAATGTGTACTGAAAAATGTCAATCACAAAAAAGTATATGCCATGGACTACAGATTAAGTTAAAAAACAGGTAAAACTTGAGGGGGAGGCCAAGATGGTGGGTTGTTGACATCCCTACAGCCCAGTGTTGACCAACTACCCTGAAAAAGGAGGATCAGAGGACCCTAAAGACACCCACAGTGTCACATAAACAGTGGGAAGCAAAACCCACTCCAAATCTGCAAATAGAGAAACAACTAGCCATGGGAAGAATGGGAAGAACAATCTGTAGCTCAGCATTCCCAATCCCTTGCCCCTGAAGTCACTGCACAGATCCAGGCTCCATTACTCGGCATGCGGTTTGCAGTCAATCTGCTTCCTGGCACATACAGGAACTCAGTACTTCACTTTCCCTCTTACACAGGCTTGTTTCTCCCCAGCCAGATGCAGTACCACTGATCTGCGCTCCCTGAATCCTGTGTGGGAAATCAGGCCACAGGGCTCCTGCCACCCAAAAGTTTGGTTCTTTTGTGCCTGCAGCACTACTCCACAAACCCCTGGGGCCCACGCCTGGAAAGCAGACCCCAGAGCTCCTGCTGCCTCAAGGCTTGGTCCCCCACACCTTCACCAGTTGCTGTAGCTCCAGGTAGCCTAGTGCCAGCAAGTAAGCCTCAAGCCCACAGTCTTTGCTGCCCCACAGGTACCCTTAACTGGCTACTCAGTGCCAGAAGCCTGCTACCACAAACCTAAGTGAATCCCAGGCTCCAGGCTTTGCTATTCTACGGGTGCCAGGAGTCTTCCTTACCCACAGAGGATAGGGGCCCAGCACTCCCCACTGTCCCTGACAGCAAGAGAGCCCTTGCTCCCCTATCAAAGAGCAAGAACACCAGATTCCCAACTGAGGGGAGGAAAGCTATAACCTGCTACTCTGCAGGCAGCACCAGAAACCCTGTTCTCCCAATGCACACAGAAGCCCAGTGCTTCACGCTGCACCTCTCTGCAGGAGAGTCATGTCTCTCCTGCCCAAGAGCTGGAATGCCAGCTCTGCCACTGAGTGGCAATCTGCTCTTCTGCTGGTGCTAGGAGGGCTGCTGCCAACAGTGCATAGAGACCCAGCATTCCAAACTGTGACTGCAGGAGAGCCCTGATACCCCCATCAAAGGGCAGGAACTCCAGCCCCATCACTGAGGACAGAAAAGAGGTAATCTGCAACACAACAAGAACCCTGCAAGAGGTAACATATCCAGCATACCCATCTCTGAGGAAAACTGCTGGAGCTCCAAGTTGTACCCCAACTACAGGGGCACAAGGGATTAAAACCCTAAACAAAAACAACTCCAGATGCATAAATCTCAAGGCATAATGAAATAGCAAGATACTCTCTCTCCATCAAAAGCCAATTCCACCACTAAGGATCCAAACACCTAAGTAGAGAAAGAGCTATCAAATAATGAATTTCCCCCCCCAAAAAAGTAAAAATGATTAATGATCTCAAAAAAGAAACACAGAAGTTAGTATTTGATATTAAAGAGAATGTGAATAAACAATTAATTGAGCTCAAAGAGAATACAAACAAATAGATTAATGAAATTAAGAATACCAGGATATGAAAGAGGCAATCAATAGAGATATGGAAACCCTGAAAAATAATCCGAAATAAACAACTCAATATCCCAAATAAATATCACAATTGAAAACTTGGCAAACAGAGTGGAGCAAGTTGAAAATGGAGTATCAAGGACAGAAGACAAAGTAGAGGAATTATACCAAACAGTGAAAGATCATGAAAGAATGCTAAGAAAATGTGAATGGAACATGCAGGATATCTAGGATACCATAAAAAGACAAACCTACAAATCATGGGTGTAGAAGAAGGAGAGGAGATAAAAACTAAAGGCATTGACTATCTATTCTATAGAATAACAGCAGAAAACTTTTCTAACATCAAGAAAGAAAGAATTAACCTAGAAGATAACACCCACGCACAGGAAATCAATGTGAGTCAATGCCCTGTATAGCTATCCTTATCTCAACCAGCAAAACCCCTTGTTCCTTCCTATTATTGCTTATACTCTCTCTACAACAAAATTAGAGATAAGGGCAAAATAGTTTCTGCGGGGTATTGAGGGGGGAAGCGGGAGGGGGTGGAGTGGGTGGTAAGGGAGGGGGTGGGGGCAGGGGGGGAGAAATGAACCAAGCCTTGTATGCACATATGAATAATAAAAGAAAAATGAAATAAAAAAAAAAAAAGAGAGAGTCACCAAGGTGCAGGAAGCTTACATAACATCAAACTGTCAGGACCAAAAAAGAAATATCCTCAGACACATCACAATCAAAACACTCAGCACACAGAACAAAGAAAGAAAGCTGCAGAAGAGAAAAGACAAGTCACAAATAAAGGCAAACCCATTAGAATAACAGCAGATTTCTCAACTCAAACTCTAAATGCAAGAAAGTCATGGAAAGACATAATTCAGGCCCTGAAAGAAAGCAACTGTCAACCTTGACTAGTCTACCCAGCAAAACTATCCTTCTAATTGAAGGAGAAATTAAAACCTTCCACAACAAGGAAAAACTAAAGGAATTTGTGACCACCAAGCCAGCACTACAGAAGATACTTAAAAGACTTCTACATATAGAAGAAATTGGAGACAGGAAGACTCCGAAAAGAATAAACCCTTTTGAGCAAGCAGACCAGCAAACAAAGAATAGCTAAAACTAAACAACAGGGGAACAAGAATGACTGGAAACAACAGGCACCTCTCAATATTAACACAATGTAAATGGCCTCAATGCCCCAATCAAAAGACACAGAATAGCAATTGCATTAAAAAGCAGGACCCAACCATATGTTGCTTACAAGAGACTTGTCTCACTGAAAAAAATAAACATTGGCTTAGAGTCAAAGGCTGCAAAAAAGTTTTCAAAGCAAATGGACCCCATAAACAGGCAAGGGTAGCTATACTCATATCTGACAAAGTAGACTTAAGACTAAAATCAATCAGAAGAGACACTGAAGGTCACTTCATATTAATGAAAGGAACAATTCTTCAAGGGGAACTATCAATTCTTAACATATATGCACCAATCTACATTAAAATAACTCTAATGGCCCTAAGAGCACAGATAGACACTAACACAGTGATTGTTTGAGACCTGAGTACCCCACTGTCACCAATAAATAAGTCAACAAGACAAAAGATCAACAAAGAAATTTCAGAGCTACTCCACATGTTAGAACAAATAGACATGGTTGATATCTGCAAATTATTTCACCCAACAACTAGGCAATACACATTCTTTTCGGCAACTCATGGAACTTTCTCCAAAATAGATCATATTTTAGGTCACAAAGCAAGTCTCAACAAATTCAAGAAAATCAAAATAACCCCCTGCATCATATCAGATCAAAATGGAGTACAACTAGAACCCCAGAAAATATTCAAACACTTGGAGACTGAACAACACACTGTAGAAAAACAAATGGGTAACTGAAGTAATAAGGGAGGAAATCAAAAAGTTCCTCGAATCCAATGAAAATGAAAATACGATATACCAGAATCTGTAGGGCATAGCAAAGGTCGTGCTAAGGGAAACGCTTATAGCTATAAGTGCCTATATTAAAAAAAAAAAGAGAGAGAGAGAGACCTCTCAAATAAACAATCTAATGATCCACCTTAAGCTCCTAGTAAAACAAGAATAAACCAAACCCCAAACCAGCAGATGGAGAGAAATAATAAAGATCAGGGCCAAGATCAATGACATCAAAACCAAACAAATGATACAAAGAATCAATGAAACAAAAAGTTGGTTCTTTGAAAAGATTAAAAATATTGACAAACACTTAGCCAACATGATAAAACAGAAGAGAAGACCCAAATTAATAAAATCAGAGATGAAAGGTGACATAATCACAAATACCAATGAAATCCAGAGAATTGTTAGAGAGTACTTTGAAAATTTATATTCAAATAAACTGGAAAATCTAGAAGAAATGGATAAATTCCTAGATGCATGCAACCAACCAAAGTTGAACCAAGATATTAACCACCTACGTAGTCCTACTATATGCAATGAAATAGAAACAGTAATAAAGAGTATCTCTACAAAGAAGAGCCCAGGACCTTCTTTAAAGTTTTGATGGATTTTATCAAATCTTTAAAGAAAAACTAACACTAATACTCCTCAGATTTTTCCAGGAAATAGAAAGGGAAGGAACACTACCAAACTCATTCTAAGAAGCAAGCATTACATGCATTCTAAAACCAAACAAAGACATAACCAGAAAAGAGAACTATAGACCAGTATCTTTAATGAATATAGATGCAGAGATTCTCAACAAAATATTGGCAAACAATTCAACAACACATCAAAAAGATCATACACCATGATCAAGTCAGTTTCATTCCAAGGATACAAGTATTGTTCAACAAATGTAAATCCATAAATGCAATAAAGCATATTAACAGAAGCAAGGACAAAAACCACATGGTCCTCTCAATAGATGCAGAAAAAGCCTTTGACAAAATCCAACACCCTTTCATGATAAAGGCTCCTAAGAAAATAGGAATAGAATGAATGTTCCTCAACACAATAAAGGCTATGTATGACAAACCTAGAGCCAACATCATACTAAATGGAGAACTGAAACCATTACCCTTAAAGTCAGGAATGAGACAGGGCTATCTACTTTCTCCACTCCTATTCAATATAGTTTTGGAATTCCTAGCCAGAACAATAAGACAAGAGCAAGAAATAAAAGGGATTCAAACAGAGAAGGTAAATTTAAACTATCCCTATTTGCAGATGACATGATTCTATACCTAAGAGACCCAAAAACTCTACCAAAAAACTACCAGAAATCATAAACTTTTGGCAAATTCTCAGGTTACAAAATTAACATATAGAAATCAGTAGCTTTTCTATATATAAACAATGCACAGACTGAGAAAGAAATCAGGGAAACAATTCCATTTACAATAGCCTCAAAAACAATAAAGTACATTGGAATAAATATAATAAAAGAAACCAAAGACTTTTTTAATGGAAACTATAAATCACCAAAGAGAGAAATTGAAGAAAACATCAGAAGATGAAAAGATCTTCCATGTGCATGGATTGGTAGAATCAACATTTTGAAAATGGCCATACTACCAAAAACATGTTCAGTGGAATCCCTACATTCTGCACAGAAATAGAAAAAAAGATTGTGAAATACATATGGAAACAGAAAAGAGCTTGAACAGCCAAAGCAATTCTAAGCAAAAAGTCCAGTGCTGGAGGCATCACAATTCCTACTTCAAACTATACTACAGAGCCATAATAATAAAAACAGCATGGTATTGGCACAAAAACAGACAGGAAGATCAAAGGAGAAGAGTAGAAAATCCAGACATAAACCCAATGCATTTATAGCCAACTGATCTTCAACAAAGAAACCAAAAACACACAACCGAGAAAAGACAGTGTCCTCAACAAACACTGCTTAGAAAACTGGACCTCCATATGTAGAAGACTGAAACTAGATCCCTGTCTTTCATCTGCACCAAAATCAACTCAAAGTGGATCAAAGACCTTAACATAAGGCCTGAAACTTTGAAACAACTCCCAGAAGCAGTAGGAAATACATTAGAACACACAGGTATAGGGAACAACTTCCTAAACAGGAACTCAAAAGGGTCAGCATCTAAGAGAAACAATGAACAAATGGGACTGCATAAACTAAAAAGCTTCTGTACAAGAAAGGAAACAGTCACCAGATGCAAGATACAGAGAACAGAATGGGAGAAAATCTTTGCCAGCTATTCATCCAATAAGGGACTACTATCTAGAATCTACAGGTAACTCAAAAAACTCAGCCCCCAAAGAATCAACACCCCAGTGAAGAAGTGAGCACATGAAATAAACAGGGAATTTTCAAAGCAGGAGGGAGAAATGGCCAGTAAATACATGAATATGTGTTCAACTTCCCTGGTTATAAAAGAGATGTAAATCAAACAACACTAAGATTTCATCTCACCCCAGTTAGAATGGCCATAATCAAGGGTAATAACAACAACAAACGCTGGTGAGGATGTGGTGAAACAGAAACTCTTATGCACTGCTGGTGGGAATGCAAGTTAGTACAACCACTATGGAAAGCAGTATGGAGATTCCTCAAAAAACTAGAGCTAGAACTGCCATATTATCCAGTGATACCACTCCTGGGCATCTACCCAAAAGAATGTAAGACAGGATACAATAGAGACACCTGTACACCAATGTTCATCGCAGCACTATTTACAATAGCTAAGCTCTGGAAACAACCCAGATGCCTTACAACTGATGAATGGATCATGAAATTTTGGTATATATACACAATGGAGTATTACTCAGCTACAAGGAATAATGACATGTAGTTTGAAGGCAAGTGGATGCAATTGGAGGATACCATGTTAAGTGAAGTTAGCCAGGATCAGAAACATAAAAGATGCAAGTTTTCTCTCATATGTGTGCCAGGATTGCAGAGGTCCTTGAGCCAGGAAAGGAATCCATTCAGGGTCCATTCAGGAAAGGTCCATTCAGGTCCATTCAGGAAAGGAATGAACAGAGAAGACACATATCGAGAGGGCCAGAAGGCTGATGACCAACTGGCAAATTTTTATTTTTCTTAGGAAACTTTATACAAAAGAGGAAGAGACTTAAACATCAAAAAACATTCTGACCTAGTTACAACCTATCTGTTTTTGCCACCCTGCATTCTTACTGCCAATGTCCTTGACCAAGTATAAACTGCTTTTTAGTCAAGGGAAACCATTTAGCATTCCTTCCCACCCTGAGATATGGTGCACCTGCAGATTCCAACCTTGTCGGAATACTGCTAAGCTACAGTGACCTTGTCAGACTGTGACTTTTGGTTCCCAACATATGTGGAAGATAGATCCAAAGATAAACATATACACAAAAACAAGCATAATCATATACAAACTCAGATGTAGAACATGTTTGTAACAGTACTCTATGGAACTCAGGGAAAGAGAATGATAGAGTATCAGTAATATCGCATAAAATGTGAAGGTAAAGGCTATAAAGATGTATATAAAACTATTGAAAACTGGGGGTGGGGTGGCAGTAAAAGGGTAAAGGAGAGTATTTGAAGGGATTGAACAGACCAAAGTAAATCACAGACACAGTGGGCATAGGTTGAGACACCCATCTGAACATCAACTTAAATATTAATAACGAAAACCAAGACTGTAAAATAGGCACAGTGTGTGCAGGGGGGTACTAGTGGGGGGGGTGAAGGAAGGGGATGAAGGTGACAGTGTATGGGTGATTGACTTCATATGCCTATATGAAACAGAACTAAAAAACTCTTGCAATTGCTTTAAGTGGGGTGGGGTGGGAGCTGAGGGGGAGAATGATAGAGACAATGTAAATAATATACAATATATGTCTAATAGAAATTGTCACTACAAATCCCCCCTGTAAAATCAATATATCCTAATAAAACTTTATAATAAAAATAAATAAATACTTATTGAATGACCAAAAAAAACAGGTAAATCTAATCATGATGTTAAATCCTAGAAAATGACTCCCTCCAGTGATAAAGGAGGAGGAGACACTGATGGCACTAGGTATGAAAGGGCTTCTGAAATACTGATAATTTTCTCAGTGTTGACCTCAGGGTTAGATGTACACACGAGATCACTTTGTAACCATTATTTGAGCCAAACATTTACCATTAGTACACTTTTCTATAGATATATTATATTGCAGTAAAACATATATTTTATTTTATTTCAAAATTTGATTATCATATTATTGTTTTACTGGTGGTACATTGTGACATTTATAAAAGATCTTACATCATAATTGAATTCACCCCCTACATCATTCTCCTTTATCTCCTCCCAACCCTCACCATTCCTGGAATAGTTGCAAGATGTCTTATTTTCCATTTTCATACATAAGCACATAATATTTCTACTACATTCACCCTCCTACACCTTTTCCTTATCTCCTCCCCCCTCCTACTGCTACCAACCCTCAGACAGGACTATTTTACATTCCTGTTCTCCATTTTTGAAAAAAAGACATTTTTGTTTAAGATAGCTGTAGAGGGAGTTTCATTGTGACATTTCCATGTATATATGCATTATAACTCAAATTGTTCATCCCCTCTATTTTTCTCCTTTCTACCTTAGTCACCTTCTTATGGTGATTTCAACAGCTTTAAATATTCTATATTTATTCTTGTACAGAAAGTACAAAATGATTACCTCAGGAGATAGGGAAGAGGAAACACTGATGGCATTGGGTATGAAATGGCTTCTGAAATACTGATAATGTTCTAAGTATTGACCTGGATGTTAGATGTGCACACAAGATCACTTTGTAATCATTATTTGAGCCAAACTTTAACCATTAGTACACTTTTCAATAGGTACATTACACCTCAGTAAAATATTTATTGTATATTATATATTTTAAATTAACTTTTAAATGACAATTTCTCTGCTAGACATAGTTGTGATGGAGAATCAATGAACTAGAAGACCTAGTCTCTAAGAACTTATTTTCTTTCTTAAAAACACATTTATTTTGGGTAATG
The DNA here is from genome assembly GCF_047511655.1 of Castor canadensis. Taxonomy (NCBI): domain Eukaryota; kingdom Metazoa; phylum Chordata; class Mammalia; order Rodentia; family Castoridae; genus Castor; species Castor canadensis. Next base: position 140,924,181 of record NC_133390.1, on the reverse strand, counting down.
GCCCTTACTGAGCAATGCTCACTGATTCTTCAAGTAGGTTTTTTTCCTGAACAACAGCACCCACCTCTCCTGAGCTGAAGGCACAGCTAGGCCAGAACTCCAGCTGAGGCCCTCTCTTTCCTGTATCTATGAAGAGAAATGAGAAGTATATCACTGTTCTTAATAAAGAGGACAACAATGCCTTTTCTTTGACAGAAAGATGACTTGTTTATGCCAGACAAGATTTGGTCCTCTAGGTAGCTTCTTTAGTTGATTTTGTCCTGGAATTCATACAAGTTATTTGTAGCAGCTATAGCAATAATGTCCTGCATGGGGTACAAGGCTATGTGAAGGATATTATTGAGGTCCAGAGCGTCCACACTAATCTTGTCTTTCTTTTACCTCCTACACATACTTGCCAGGACTTTAGGCTAGCTGTTCTTTCTTGAAGCTTCCATTGTTTCTATCAAACATTCTAAAGTTGATAAAGACTCTCATAATAGCACTGTCAGAACCATTTCAGCAGTACCCTGTCAAAAAGGCAGTCATTCTCACACCGGGAACTGGGTTTTCTTCATAGGTACTCATGATCCTAGTGGATCTCAAGGGGCCTGATATCCACATTGAGGTCCCACACCTTCACTGACAGGTAGCCTCTGATCATCATGTACTGCTCACAATGGCGGAATTTCATTTTGCGTATGGATGAAATTATTTCTAAGAAAGACCTACAGCTGTGGTCTTCAGGCTCTTCAAAAACTTGAGTGCCTATTGCACCGGCAAAGGAAATCATGTCACACACCCGAATGGTCCATTTGCTGAGATGAACACCTTGCCCTGGTGCAGGCGGAACTCCATGGCAGCAATGACCTCCAACTACTTCCTCCCTGTTGGCAGGCTTGATGTCCACGGTGTCAGAGCATCTATGTGTAACTTCTAAAGGCCATAATAGGTTAATTTTCGGATCATTCGCAGGAAGATATGTCTTGCGATCACTGTTTACTGAAATGGCATTGATATGATACATGTGGGCATTTATAAAAATTTGCTGTGGACTTGCTTCTACCATATCATTGGGCTTCAGTATCAGAATCCCATAGTGCTGTTATTCTAAATGCGCCTCAAAGTCATCTATCTTCGTCTTTCAAGTTATAACCTCTGCGCTTTTGTCCCATTCACTTATTTTCCATAACTTGATTCTTTTATCATTTTGAGAGAGTAGAAAATAAACAGCATCCTGTTGTGGTAACCACCTAATTTTACTAATTTTTTTCCTCAATTTCTCGACTTTTCAAATAAACTTTCATTTATGAGTTTCAAAGGTACTGTAAACATAGTCACCTAGAATGAGGGTAGCTCATTTCCACTGAAAAATGAGTCTGCTGCCCTTGTCTCCTGTTATAAGAAGATCATCAGAGTGGTTAAACCCAATGATTGGGATGATGTTGACCTCGACAGTCCTAATCCACCTGCTAGAAGCACCACTGGAAGTCGTGGCTGCCTCTGGCTCCTGCCATGGCCACAATGCCACACCATGGCTCACCAGAGCCCTGCCAATGTTGTCTCTAGAGGCACTTTTATCCCTATCCAAAAAAAACAGAATATTTTTTAAGTTTTGTTTTATCTTTAATTTACCATACATTACTAATGAAGGGATTTCACTGTGATAATTCCATACATGTGTACAGTGTACTTTGGACAAGTTTACCCCTCCATTGTACTTCTAGAATTTATTTTCCAATGACAGGAAGACAGGATTTCTGCAAAATAGCAGAAGAAATAAAATTATTCTCTTCAAAGGAAGAAAAGATTTTCAATTTTTTTTGAAGATTATTATTTGTACAAAGATAACTATCTTATCTACCAAAAGAAGGCATCTTGGAAGCATGAATGGGGGTCATTTTTCTCTAATACAGAAGACTTGAAAGGTGGATGAGTCCTTCAGTACCTTTAGTCAGAAAGGGTCACGTGAGGATCCCTTCTCCCTTGCCAAGAGTAAAATGAACTAGATAAGGAATCTGAATCCCCAGACGTTTCATACTTAATAGCTAGCTTTCTTGTCTTGGAGTTCAGTGTTTCTTAAGAGACTGCATACCCTTTCCTTTTGTCCATCCATCATCCAGCACACAACTGCTCATACTTATTTGTATTGACTAAGGAAACAAGCTTCATCTCAGACCCCAGGATGCACCTGTGCTAAGGATCCCGTTAAGGAATGGGGCATATGAAGCTAAGGGGCCCTTTATACTCGTCACCAACAGTGCATGTGTAAGAGTTGAAGACACATCTGTGACGATTGAGACACATGAACATGGATCCTGGGGTATCAGGTTCTTAAGTTTCATGTAAGTTCTCTGTGAGGCATCTGAATCCTGAATAACAAATCTGAAAGAATCACTCTTGTCATTACCAGCAAGCTTCCTCTGCCTACAAACTTAATAGCTAGAGGTCACAAAAGAAGCATCTTGATACTGTTTTTAAAATAATAATGCTTCAAATATTTGGAGCACCATTTCTCTAAAACACTCAAAACACTTCCTACTTGGCACTTTCATGAGTGTTGATAGCACTTAGCAGTTCAAGTTTCACAAACATCAAAGGAGCCAACTTAGGGTGAAAATTATTGGTATTGTTAAATATACACATTATATTCTCCCAGAACACTTGTTAAACATTGTCCCACAGGCAATGGAAAGGTACTTTCAATCATTCAACAAGATAAGAGGTCAACAGCAGATTCAGCCTAATTGTGTCAGTAAGAAACCAACCAGCAGAGTGCTCTAATGAGAAGCAATATCATGGTCATGTCCATTTCCACTGCCTATTCACAGTCCTTGCTTTTTCTCCCTGGACTTCTGCAGTGGCCTCCTTCACCTTTATATCCATGCTATCCAAAAGAATTTCCTGTAATGTCAGAATTGTTCTATGTCTACACCGAATATGGAAGAGATATGCCCAATAAGCAACTGAAATGTACCTTATGCAACTGAGAAATTAAATTTTAAAAAACTAAAATAGTCACATATGCTCACAGTTGCTGATTTTGTTATTTATTTGTTTTTGAGACTGGTTGTCCAGACTCAAACTCCTGAGATCAAATGATCTTCCCATCTCCACTTACCAAGAGCTGGGACTTATAGGTGCATACCACCCCCAGCTCCCAACTACTGAGTTGAAAACACATCGGTAGATCCTCCAGTCTTTCCAGCTAATGTTCTCAGCAGTTAATGTACTTACAAGGGCAAGACAAGAAACAAAATACACAAAAATGGGGAGTCTCATAGAAGATGGGAAGGGACACAGAATCATAAGCCTGACATTCATGTCTGCTTTTCCTTTTACCTAAAATATGTTTGAAATCTAAATTTTCTTATGATGTTAAATTTCTATTGTGAAAAATTTCATTAAGAACATGAAACCAAAGCAATCCCTCCTACTGGCCCCAGTCAGTCTGTGAACTCTAACATTGCAGTTTCTACTCTTTGAACTTCCTAAAAGCATATATAACTTTGCTTCATCTCCACTTCAAAAAAAAAAAAAAGGCTCAGTACCCACAAATAAATCCCAGTGTTCGAACCTGTCATTTATTGCTTTCCTCAGTGTGACCTCGAGTTCTCCTCCCAGCTACCTGGCCATCTACTTGGACTAGATTAATCATAGGGCTAGTTTCTCCACCTCCCTCTTCTAGAACAGTTTTCCATTTTCCCCAACCCTTAAATAGAACTCATCTCTCTTCCAATTATGTTCACCTGCTGGTCCACAAACCCAGAAGTGGCACATATGCCTCTCAGACTAGACTTTAGCCCCTAGAAACAAACCTTGTATGGCCCTGGTATGAAGAATGAGTTGGGCTCAGAGCAGCTACTTCATAAATGATTACCAGAGTCAGATAAATTGATCATAGGGCCTCATTTTTCCTTATTGCAGGAGCATTTTCCAGAGACCCACAAACATGAACTCTTGGTGTGCTCTGGATGAAAGGCAATTCCCATGGGGAAAGATAACAAAGCTAACTTAAGGAGGAGCATCTTGTCTGAGTTCTTGATTACATGGGAGCACGTTCCTTAAATTTTAGTGGCTCAAAGTAGGCAGGAGCCTAGAAGAAAAGAAGCTGCATCCTAGTTAACCACAAAGAAAATAAGAAAACAACTTAGTGGATGTGTAAGTACCTCAGAGATGGTGTATAGCAACAGTAGCTATTCTTCCAGAGTAAAGGATTAAAGAATAATTCCAGAAGGAATTTTATTTGTACTAATTTTAAAACATTTTTAATGAAAAGATTATTTCCAACTAAAAATAAAGTTTTTCTTTTTGAAGAAAAAAAGATGGTAGAAAAAAGGAAAAAGATTACTGATGGTCCCATTATCTCCAAAATAACAATAATGAGTGCATTAGGCTTTTCTATATCTTACTCTGTGTGTGTGTGTGTTGCAATATTTAAATTTTTATTTTAAAATTATTATTAGAGTAGTAAAATTTTTCTTATTGGTAGACACATAAACATATTTTCATGTTTTATAATCCCTCAAGTGTATGTACTGTTAACAGTTCCTCTTTGGTTGTTTATTTAAATTATTTATAATTTGCATTCCTATAAATAAACCTTGAGGAATATCTCTATGCATATGACTTTTTCCATATTTGGAATTATTTACTTAGGAAACATCTTAAGAAGTAGAATTCCTGGAGCAAAGAATTTAAATATTTTACTGGCTCTGGTATATAGTATTAACTTGCCCACTTTTTGGTTGAGCTCTCAGAACTAAGAAACAACTTTAGGAAGAGCAAGGGAAAGTGAGCTGTGCTCAGTACCATCTTTCTCCTGTTCTTCATGATCTGGTTGATCTCATGATCATATTGTATGCTGTGGTGGATTAAAGATAGATGTGGCCACAAATTCTTTCCATTCCTGTTTCCACATCCTTCCATAATGTGACTTAGCTCCTTTCATCAAGCTGTGGAAAATTTATCCATTTAACCTTACTTGGCTAATTGACCTCATGATGTAAACAGAAGCAGGAAAAGTGCTTACCTGTGAAGACTTGTCCTACCACTGCCTTTAGAACAGAGCTACCCCATGAAGAAGACTGGGATAAATCACAAAACAGAGAAGCAAGATGCTCCCACCTTAGTTCCCTAAGATCAGCCAGTCAGCCATTTGCCAGATACATAAACAAGGCCATGGTAGACCCAACACCCATCTTGCCATGAACACATGATAGAGCCCAGGAAATATCAGTGAGGCCACCCAACAAACACCATAGAAATTGTCATTAAATTCACTAAGTTTAGAGGTAGTGATGTGCTACACTGGTCATGCAGCACAAGCTAATTATGTAAATTCTAAACAAAATAAAATAATATCAGTACCATCACAGTAGAAGGAAATGGATTCTCCATTTAGATGTCTTTAAGATCTCCAGTTCATAACCAGTAGCACCCAGCTCCTTATGAAGTGACATGTCCTTGCTATGTTGCATATACCCGCAAATTCATTTTAAAGTAGGGATTAAGAAAAATCTGTGAACAGATTCTCCTTTGCAAACAGAGTTGTTCTTTCTAAAGTATGACCTTTCATTTGCAAATGCTGGTTTCAGATATAACACAATATCCATTTTGCTTTCATATTGTCTTGGAATCTGGCTATCTATGGGAAAAATGGGTCAAGGTGTGGAATAATATTCTGAACTCACTCAAGAAAACTCTGGATTATACCACCAAATACAGAAAACATTTCATCTCTCTACCCTCCACTCCCACTGACCACCAGGTCCTGTGAGCTGAAGAAACATATGCTATAAAGGAGGAGGGAGAAGTGTGATTTGAGCATGTGACACATCTAGACAATATGCCATATAGTAGGACTCAACTTGCTGAATTTATTCATTTTTCAAAATATCATTACAGAGAATGTTTTACTTGCTATTTCTTCATGAGATCCCAGAAGGAAGCCCATTTAGCAGCTGGTTGGGAAGGACTTTTAAAAGGGTCCTTTGTAATATAAAGAGGTCATAGTGATGCTTGCCTGTTATCACCAGCTTCAAAGGAGAGAAACTCCTGTCCCTTTGGTCATGTCTTTCATAGGCTGGCAGCAGGAATACCCAGTGATTTGGACTGAGAGTTACCACACTTATGTCCCAAAGAGCAGCAAGTGTTTTTCTTCATAGAATTTAACTGTACTTCTGGAGCCTAAACAGAGCCCAGGTACTAGTTGATAGTTAAAAGCTTTGTGACTTGGGGAAAGTTACAGGCTCAACTTCCTTAACAATTTCCCCAGTTTCCCTTTGGGATTGAGATAGTACAGAGATAATCTTCAAATGTAGAGTTTTGAGTAGGATTTTTACTAATCTAGATAACTGACAACTGACCAGATTCACTGATTAAAAATATGATCTAGTCTTCCCTCAGACTCTAAAAAACCATATAAATTCTTGACTGTAAAATTTTCCTTCTGGGAGATTGCCACATAAACTGGTCCATTTTATTTCTCAGTTGAGACTTGTCTTTAATGGCTTATTGCTCTTTAATAGCTAGTTGGACCACAAAATGTGGGATATGGCTTCTAAGAAGGTCTTAAGACAAAACTACTTTAGAATCCATCTTAGTCAGTGGCCTAAAAGTATCATTCACAAAGTCACTAAAACCTTCTTAAACCTGTTCACATTCTTCTTTTCAGTCCTCCATTCTAACTCCTTATCCGTACCTTCTTGAATTTCTAATCAGGGAGATCTACTCACTTTCCTTCAATACCAGTTGTTTCAGTTTTCTACTGTTGCCATACAAATTACCATGAACACAGTGAATTCAAATAACAAAAATTTTCTATCTTTTTGTTCTATAGGTCAGAAGTCCAACATGGGTCTCACTGGGTAAAAATAAAGGATTTGACATAGTCTTCCTTTCTGGAAGATTTAAGAGAGAATCTATTTTCTTGCCTTTTCCAGCTTCTAAATCCATCCGCATTTCTGTCTCCTGCCTCTCTTCCTGGATCTCCAACACCATCAATATAGCAACTGACACTTTCCTCATCATCATATTTCCTTCTGACCACATTCAAGAAAGGCTGATTTTAAGGAATCATGTGATTATATTAGGTCCACCCAGATATAATTGTGGAGGACAATCTCTCCATGTCAAGATGTTTCATTTTAATCACATCAGCAAAGTCCCTTGTGGAGAGTGGATTATGAGAAGCCTTTGAGAACTGGACCTAAACACAGTTGTACTCAATGTTCTGTAGGCCAAGTTCAGCACAGCCCCAGCCATAGAATAGGGCAAGAATAAGATGCAGAGCAGCTGCTTTCCTTAAGATGTTTCTGCAGGCTGAGATTGGCACAGCCCCAGCCACAGAAGAGGAAAATACGTAACAGCTGCTTTTCCTAAGTTGTTTCTCTTCAGAGAGGTATGGCAGGTTCCTCTTGTTACAATGTCAAGCCCCTCCCCAAGAAATGCTACTCTACCACACTGCTAACCACTGGGTATAAAAGACTTGCTGAAGGAGGACGCGGGGCTTTTGGCTTTTGGCTTTTGGATGGGGAAGGCTTTTGGATGTGGGAGGTTTTTGGATGAAGGGAGGCTTTTTGATGGGGGGCTTTTGGCTGAAGGGGAATTGCTGAAGGAAGGATTGCTGAAGGGAAATGAATTGCTGAAGGAGAGTTGCTAAAAGGGAATTGCTAAGGAGGGATTGATAGAAAGTCTGCACTGAGAACTTTATACACAGGTTTTAGAAAAGCTTAAGAGAACATGGGACAGTGCAAGTCTGAGGCAAAGACTTTAAAAGAGATTATGCTAAAGAAAACCTAAGAGAAAACATGGGACAGAGAGTCTAAGGAAAGAGGTTTTAAAGAATAGTGAAGCAAGATTTTAAAGAAGACTTTAGAAGCAAGGTTTTAAAGAATTGTAAAGGAGTAGGACTTAAGGAATAAAGATAGAGAAAAACAGAGTGAAGAGAAGAGAATCATTAGCAACACCACCAACAACAGGTGTTGGCGAGGATGTGGGGAAAAAGGAACCCTCTTACACTGTTGGTGGGAATGTAAACTAGTACAACCACTCTGGGAAAAAATTTGGAGGCTACTTAAAAAGCTAAACATTGATCTACCTTTGATCCAGCAATACCACTCTTGGGGATATACCCAAAAGACTGTGACACAGGTTACTCCAGAGGCACCTGCACACCCATGTTTATTGTGGCACTATTCACAATAGCCAAGTTATGGAAACAGCCAAGATGCCCCACCACCGATGAATGGATTAAGAAAATGTGATATCTATACACAATGGAATTTTATGCAGCCATGAAGAAGAATGAAATGTTATCATTCGCTGTAAATGGATGGAATTGGAGAACATCATTCTGAGTGAGGTTAGCCTGGCCCAAAAGACCAAAAATCATATGTTCTCCCTCATATGTGGATATTAGATCAAGGGCAAACACAACAAGCACATGATAAAAGTGAGAGCACACAAGGGAGGGGTGAGGATAGGTAAGACACCTAAAAAATTAGTTAGCATTTGTTGCCCTTAATGCAGAGAAATTAAAGCAGATACCATAAAAGCAACTGAGGCCAATAAGAGAAGGTGACCAGGAAGTAGAGAAAAGGTGAGATCAAAAAGAATTAACCTAGAAGGTAACACACCCGCACAGGAAACTAATGTGAGTCAACTCTCTGTATAGCTATCCTTATCTCAACTAGCAAAAACCCTTGTTCCTTGCTATTATGGCTTATACTCTCTCTACAACAAAATTAGAAATAAGGGCAAAATAGTTTCTGCTGGGTATTGAGGGGGTAGGGGGAAGAGAGAGGGGGCGGAGTGGATGGTAAGGGAGGGGGTGGGGGCAGGGGGGAGAAATGACCCAAGCCTTGTATGCACATATGAATTAAAAAAAAAAAAAACAATGAGTGTTGTGCGTCTCCACTTGAGCACCCAACACACCTGGCCCCAACTTTCTGTCTGTCTATCCTGTGTCCTTTCTGAATCTCCCATCACTGCCCAGTTAGCTCCAGTTAGGTTCGGTAATAACCAGGAGTGAGAAAAAGCTTACTCCAGTCCCTTTTGCAATGTGTGTTAGTCAGCTTGCCATTACTGTAACAAATACCTGAAGTGATCCACCTATAAAGAGAAAAAACTTACTTTGACTCACAGTGTTAGTACATGATCAATTGGCCATGTTACTTTTAGGCCTGTGGTAAAGCAACACATCATGGTGGGAATGCATAGTAAAGTAAAATTGATTATTCCTGGAGTTAAAAAAGAGAAAAAGAGGAAGGGACTATGGTCCCACATCCCTTTAAAGACCATGCCCCCATGACCTAAGAACTCCCTAAAAGTTCCACCACCTTCCAAAAACATTACCCTGGGGAGTAAGCCCTTACCAGATAGATCTTAATATCCAAACTATAGTACCAGGAAAGGTTACATAGCCAAAGGTTCCTAGGGATTCTGATGAGCATCTTCCTACTACCATACTCTTTTGATTACACCTCCTTTGCTCATGTCTCTACCCTCTCGAATGCCCTGACAATTACTCTTCATCTAGAAAACACATGTAGAGACTTAGGTATAATCTTCCTCAAAGCTTCACCTTTTTTATAACTCTTCTGGCAAATAGCCCCTCGAAATGCTTTCCCTCCATCCCAGACTTCTTGGTAAAAAAGGGCCCATGACATTTTAAGGATCCTTAGTTGTCTCAAGTTTGTTATGCTATAGGAAGTCTTGCTCTCTAGAGGCAGGTCCTCTCATTTCTTGGATACTTGTACAAACAGTTGTGGAGGAACACAAGCCAGCTATTTGAACAAGTATCCAAGAAATGAGAAGGTCTGCTTCTAGAGAACCAAGTCCTTGCTGAGAGTGGAGGTGGGAAAAATTCTAAAGTACTCCTATCCCCCAACTTCATTTCTTTCACTTGGTTTAATAGCAAGGCTCTATACGATTAATGCAAGTGATCACCTAACATGCAGTGTCCCTTAGAAAGCAAGGAGATGCTGCCTAGGACCAGAATGGCTGTGTTCTGTGTGAGCAGGACTCTGGAAGGGAAAGAGTACATAAGGATGAGTATATAAACTCAAAGGATGGAACTAGCACCAACAGATAGAAGAAAGAGGATGTTGAGTTCAATGATAGAAAAAACTACCTTTGCAGAGGACACTGAGTATGACTGCTATGCCAGGGATGGTGGATGACCCAACGAAGTTTGTAAGACTTTGGTCAAAGTGATCAGCTTTTGAGGTGAAAGGACATATCCCTGACCCTAAATTGCTGGAAAGCAAAGGCCCAGGATACACTGTAGACACCCTGAATTGGGAGACTATAACATGAAACCTCCTGCATCTCAGAGAGACTAGGGTATGAGTGAGTGGTGCAAAGATCCTGATTGTGGGGCTCTGAGTTCATGGCTGGGCCATCAACACACTGGCACACAAATGAAACTACTGCCAGAGAACAGAGCCTGAAAGGGAAAACTAGCATCCCACTGTAGGGGGAGACTTTGCTGGTACAATTTCCAAACCCTCTTACAGGGTGCCATCTAATAGCTTTCTTAGACAAGGAGAGAGATAGGGATGTAAAAAAGACAAAATTAGTTAACCCAGCAAAGACCTGTCCTGTTTGACACCACTGAAGATTTTTCTCATTCCCTGGCACCTTATGCAGTGCTTTCCCTTATATAAAGAACACGATTTTTTAAGCAAAGATGCTGTACCTTTCAATGAAATCCTGGATGATTATCTACTGCCTACATATCACGTGCTCACGTGTGTGTGTGTGTGTGTGTGTGTGTGTGTGTGTGAGAAGTGGTACCTGGAATATTGTAAATGCTCAATAAATGTCACATAACATTTTATTAAATTCATCCAGATGGAAAATGGGCACAACTGCAAATATCACAATTGAAACACTTACATTTAAAAACACTACTTACTCTTTTTCATATATATGCTTTAATAAATAGGCAAGGAATTTTTATTTTTTTTCATCTCAAAAATTAGCTTATCCTTTGCTATGGGCCCAAGCCTATAATTACCACTTCATGGAAGGAAAAGGCTTATGAGGGAGAGGGAGGAAAATATTTATTTGGCTGCAGGCTGTGAATGTTTAGTCCTAAACATTGAGTGACCAACACTTTCTCTAGGGCTCAAGACAGATCAGATAAATAAGCCAGAGGCACTATGAATAATATCTATATGTTCTTTGGTTTTCTGTTGAGTGGTAGATGTGCAAACTTTTAGCCTATAACTTTTTTTTACAGTCTTGAAAGACCAAAAGATCTTAAAACTGGCCTAGAGCAGGCTAAAGGGACACACACACACACACACCACATTTGATGATTGAGCAAAGGGTCTGTTTGACCCTTCTCAAGGAAGTATGGAGGACTGGGCAATTTTTAACCAAGAATGTTATATTCCAGTGACTATTTTAATTGGTGTGCTGACAAATAATCAATTTTCTGGGTTGGGATAGAACAGAGTACTTATGTGTAGCATCTGCCCATTTCTGTGGTGTAAATTCTTGTACCATGACCAATTCCAAGCAATCAATGACTCACAAAGTTTCTCATAACTTGACAATCAGCTCTTGTGAGACAGAATGAATTGGCTCACACCACTGAATCTATTCTGATTTGCCTGTGACTAAAGAAAATACACCTATTGCTGTGCTGTGTGTTTTCACCTTTTAAAAAAAGTGTCCTTTTCCTCTTATGGTCACTACTTATGCAGGGGTCAGCCTGTTGCACTATCTGGGAGAAGTATGTACTTAGGGCTCAGAATAATAGTAGGGTGACCTGTGAAAAGCTGCTCAGGTCTTCTCTTGCCAATTCCTTTTGGCTTATTAAAGGAAGGTTACCCATATGACCATACAACAATTTGGCTGGTAACTTTAGTTTCAAATAGACCCTCAAAATTCATGGCACAAAATCCATATATTTGGGCCTGGCAAGGTGGCACACATCTGAAATCCCAGCTACTCAGGATGCAGAGATAGGAGGATCATAGTCTGAGGCCAGCATGGCCAAAAGCAGGAGACCCTGTATGAAAAATAGAAACTCAAAGCAAAAAGGGCTGGAGGCATGGCTCAGATGGTAGAGTGCTTGCCTAGCAAGTTTGAGACTCTGAGTTCAACCCCTGCAAAAAAAACCAACCAAACAAAACCTATGTATTTGAGACTTGTGAGTTTTTTGTTTTGTTTTGTTTGTTTTTTCTTTTGCCAGAGGTACATGGAAGTAACCTTAGAATATATCCTTAGGATGGAGGAGCAGGGTACACTTGAGAACACAGTGGGAAGGCACAGCCCCATTCCTGCCTCTACCTTTTAGCTTGTTCTGGTTTTTGTGTGTGTTGTGGGGTGGGGGGATCAGAGGGAGCTTCTGCAACTTCCTCTTTTCAATAGGTGAAGAGAACAAGAAATGGAAGGGAACCTGGAAAAACTACTATTGTATACTAGCAGCTTTTGGATAATCCGAATAAAAAAGGACAGTGTTCTTTGAAACTGGTGACTCAGAATTCTTTGGATCAATATTTATTCTCATCCTTCTATTAAAAATAAAGAGGTTCCTGGGCTTAAGTTTTTATCCAACTTGTGTAAATTTTTTTCTTTGCTGGGGGCCAGTGGCTCACACCTGTAACCCTAGCTACTCAGAAGGCAGAGATCAGGAGGATCGTAGTTCAAAGCCAGCCCAGGCAAATAGTTCCACAAGACCCTATCTTGAAAAATCCTTCACAAAAATAGGGCTGGTGAAAGCCTTGAGTAGTGCAAAAATAATTTTCCTTGCCATTTCCTACTTTTTAAAGCTCTGACCAACCTGTTCTTGGCCAATTAACAGGGAAATGTGAGGAACACAGGGTAATAATCCCATTTTCTCATCCCTACCAATCAGCTTTAGCTCATTCTCTAATCTTCCTATGCCCTCCCAGCAGTCAGGGCCAGAAATGTGGCCTTTCAGTCCTAGAAGGTAATGGCTGTGATCATTACTTATCTCATACCAAAAATGCCACTTGTATTCCTAATTACTTTTATATGTGTTGATGGACACAGAACACCAGACCTGAAAATAAGGAATTATTAAGCAAGGGAATTCACCTGACACACTTCCCACAGTGGCAGTTAAATACAACACACTGAAATCAAGAAAGTATTTTGGGTTGCTTCCACCTGTTCTTCTCCCCTGGTACATTGCCAAAAAGGTAGAACACATGTGCATACAACATTAACAAAGAAACAGAGCTCCCCTAAAAAGAATATGGGCACAAAAACCTGAAGAAGAAAAAAAATCAAACTGCCACTGACATTTGTTTGGAAATACCTCAGAGAATATAGACTTAGGGATAGTTCCTTTAAAATGTAATAAGTCCAGAACAGAAGTTATTAGAAATGAAAATGAAGACTCTAGACTTGTCAGAGATCAAACTCTATCTCTGAGGATGGGCTGTGAATTCCCATGGGCACTTACTCCTGTAGTCCACACAGTGGGCAGTGAGCTGCCAGTCAGCTTTGCTGCTTTTCAATTAATCCTCTAAGAAAGGAAAACATTTCTCTTTGAAACAACTTCATCACTGCTTCCCTTTAGAAGGTTTTATCAAAGCAAACAAAACAAAGCTACCTCTGGTTCATCACATTGAAAGTTGTATGAACAAAGAAGGTGGAAAAATACAGTTCATGGGCTTACATTTATAGGTCCTCATAAATGACCCAGCTCCTCCAGTACGCCTTTATCACTCACTGCTGGCAGCTGGGAACTTTGCTCTAGCTACCCCAGTCTTCTCAGATTCCCCAGAACATATCGTGGAATTCCAATTAGAATTCACACTGTTCTCTCCCCATGTCTTGTCTGGAAATGCCTTTCTTCTAAGCTGGTCTATGCCTAACACCCATCTCACCTTTGAAGCTCAGCTGAAGTCCCCCAATTTATGAGACTCTCCTTCAGTTTTTCCTTGTCTGGACATCACCCCATCCCACACAGTTTTTGACTCTCGGGATTTTTACTTGTGGCCATCCCTCTTGGTTTTCCAGCCATGCTAAAAAATCCTTAGGGTAGGAACCAGATCTTAACTTAGCTGTAGTTTTATATTCCAAGAACCTTGCAAAAAGTTGGTCATCAGAAATGCTCAGCAAATGCTCCTGCAGTGGGGAGATGAAAACACTGAGGGTGAGAAAGGTCAAAAGTTTGCCCAAGGACAGAAAGTTAATAAAGGTGGCCAGAGCTAATATTCAAATCTATATTCTTCAACTCACAAGTTCCTGGGGATTTTTTTCCACTATAAAGCACCAGATAGATTTTTACAGTTCTCAAAACTCAATGGATTAATACTGAGTTGGCAAGTTAACTAAGTAACAATACTAACAGTTAACCTTGATTGAACACCTGCTATATATTGGCACTGTGCAAACTCCATACAGCTGTTGTCTCCAACTCTCTCAAGAACTACAAATCTCACCTGCTCCAGGCATGATTGGTTTGGCTCTCAGTTACCATGGGAGTTCCTGAAGTTACAGAAAGGATGTTGTTCTCAAAAGTTATGGATTCATTTGAGTGGGGCTTAACTAGAAACCATTTTATTATGCCCATTATATAGGCTATATAAAATAAGTTGAGAATTCAAGAAGACTATCAGTTTAAGAATAGACACGAAATTAGAAGCACATATGGTAGACAATAAATGTGTATAGAATGAACAAATGAATAAGAGGGTGCCTTTCTCTGACCATTGATGAGGTCCCAAACTATACTGCCTAAGCTGCTATCTTCTCTGTTTTCCTGTAAGGCCAAGTTAATATAGTTTCCATCCTCACTAACATCAGTTGGAGAAAATAGGCTTAGACATTTGGACTATTTCAAGGACAACTTCCTTTTCCAGGAAAAGGGAAAGCCTGCAATATTCCCATAAAGTTTAGTTTTCTCTGTTCCCCAAACCTACGGCAGTGCATATTATGCAGATAAGATGCTCTCAATTTACTTGGAGGCAGAAACTGAATTTTATAGACTTTGGAGGCATTTTCTAGACCTTATTGTAAGAAGCAGCAAGGAGAAGGAGCATGACCTTCCTGACTTCAAATCTTAAGTGGTTGCATAAACTTGAGTTAGTTATTTAACATCATGGGACAGCAGGTCTCCACCTCTGTAAGTGGAATGATAACACCTAAATGTGTAACAAGTAGAGATAATTCTCATAAAGCACCTGATTCATAAAACTGCTCAGTAATTGGTCATGGTTTTACTGTAGATAGTCCCCAACTTATGATGGTTCAACATAATGATTTCCAGCTTTACAATAATGCAAAAGTGCTATGCAATCTGTAGAAAACTCCTTTGAATTTGGAATTTTGATTTTTTCTTGGGCTAGCGATATGCAAACACTCTCACAAAGCTGGACAGCGGTGGGAGCAGGAGCTCCCAGTCAGCCACAAGAGCACAAGGGGAACCATGTAGCACTTTACAGTGTACTGTGTGGCTAAGCCTGAATGTTCAGTAGATTAGACGCGTTCAATTTTCCACTTCCCATGAGCTCATCATAACCCGTCATAGACTGATCTGTCTATAGTACTGCTTATCAACCCTGTATTTGTCAGCCCTGGATAAGAATGATTGTGGTCTGGGCTTAGCACGTGCAAATGTTTCTCTGTTCTGTAACAATTGTGCTAGTCAAAATGCTCAGAAAATGATCCAGGTGAGACCTGCCAGGTGAGGAATCCTGGCTAGTTTCTGACCATCAACCCCTGAGTGCCATGAAAGTTGTCACAACCTCTACCTCTCTTGCCCTTTCAGTTCCCCCAGGATCATGTTTCAGTGCCTAAATTCAGTCTCATGTAACTAATCTTAAAATACCTTATTTACTCTGGGGAGTGAAAAAGGACAGAGCCCAACTTTCGAGGTTGCAAATAAAAAAGCAAATTGAACTTATTTACTGCCTCTAAATAGCATCTGTGTAACAACCAAGCCACCTCTAATTAAGTCTAAAATGATGATCTCCTATGGGTGGTGCTTTCTTAACTACACTCAGCTCAGTATTAGTCAGTCATTCGAGGTAGAATTTCTGCTGCAGGCTGGAGCTGATGAAACAGACTTCCTAATGGTTCATGGGAAATGTATAAATGCTGAAACTGGAAGCTGGAAGGTTTACAAAGCACAAAAGTTTCTACCAGAGGTCTTTGATGGATTCCTCTGTGTCCCAGTGTTAGGCCAGAAAAATTCTGGCTTGCAGACATGAGGGCTCTTTGGGTTCCAGGAATCAAAGGGAGGAAAACTCAAATTAGTCCTTATTCAAGTTCCACAAATGCTCTCAGACTCCACAGAGTTGTATTTGAATTATCTATTGCTACATAAAACTTAGTGGCTGAACACAACAATTCCTTCTTTCACTCATAATTCTGCAGGTTGGCAATGTGGGCTGAGTTTGGTTGGCTAATTATTCTGCTAGTCTCAGCTGGGCTCACTCATACTTAAGAAGCCAGCTAGCTGGGAGGTCAGCCAGGAATTTGTTGGTTTAGGATGACCTCTAGTAAAATAGCTCACCTCTTCGTCCATGTGTCTCTAACCTTCCAGATTGGCTTGACTTGTCTGCAAGGCTACTTACTAAGGTTCTGAGAATCACTAGAGAGAACAGGTGCTAAAGAATAGCACTTTTCAAATCATGGTTTGTTTCATATTTCCTCTTCTGTTTGTGAAAGCAAATAACATGGACAAATTCAGTGTCTGTGTAGCAGGAACTACACAAGGGCATGTATCAAAGGAGGCTAGGCAAATCAGGGTTAATTACTGCAACTGCCTACTATAATTGATGACCATGATTTTCTAGCATAGTTTAAATAAACCCACATTCTATTATTTTAGCTAATTTTTGTAAGTTATGGACTTACAAAATTTCAAGCTCCTACTTCTCTTTCATTATAAAAATACTATCTCTAGATTGTCTACCATTTTCCAAGAATCATTGGAAGTACTTTATATATATTATATGATCTATACAATAACCCAACATTGCCTCAAAGCTGAGATTTAAATCCAAGTTCATCTTAGGTCAAATTTCAGGCTCTTACTTTATAACTGCCTCTTCCCATAAGCCAAATTTTTTTTAAAAAATGATTTTGGCAGATCTCTTTTCAATTATGAGGCACCAGGTAATTCATTACTATGCATCCATTGCTTCTGACAGACGTGTCTACTTCCAAGAGAAGCTGCTTCTTCATCAGTCAGGGAAGACCAACAGTGAAGGCAATAAAAAGGTTCCACTCCGCCCTTAGGCATTTTCTGAAATGGAGCAGGTGAGCCCAGGGAACCACAGAGGCCAGGCAGCTGTGAGGATTCTCTGCTGGGATTCACCACTACTGTGGGCCTGCCTGAGGGTGTGACAGGCACTCTGCAGTCAAATGCTCTACCCCTGAGCTATGCCCCCACATCAGGCACTCTGAAAACAGAAAAAAGAAGAGTCATTTTTCACTTCTCCAGATGCCAAAGCCAGTCTCCAAAATTTCCCTGCCACAGAGAAAACTGAAGAACGCAAACTATATACTATAGTTTAATTTTGTCCTACAAATTTCATGGTTTGGAAATTTCATCCCCAAAGTCATATGTTAATGGTATTTGAGAGGGGGATTTTTGGGAGTCACAATTAACCCATCCATCAATGTGTTATCATGGGGAATGGCTTTGTTATAAAAGCTGGCTCTCTCTGGCTCACTTGTTCTGTTTTGCCATGTGATAACTTTAGACATGTTATGATATAGCAAAAAGATATCACCAACAATTGAGCATCAGTTCATCTGAGGACACCATGCTCTTGGACTTAGCTTCCAGAAGCATGAACCAAAACAAACCTCTTTTCCTTATAAATTACCCAGTTTTAGTCATTTTATTACAATAGGAAGTAGATAAGGACACCCCGATTGCTAAAGAGCTTGGAAAGTGAAGGTGCGCTAGGACCACTAGGGGCTCTTGGGTCATAGTCCTAAAGGGTTTTGCACCTTATTTTCTCAACTTCATATTCCATCTATAGAAACCAAACTATTATTGTATCAAGGTCCACCACCAGTGCCCCTACTCCCAAGGTGAGCTCTTAGGACCTCCTTTCTTTGCTCAGCCTAGTAAGCCTTCTCCTAGCAGTGACTGGAAGAATTACAAGCACAGATTTTTAAGAAAAGTCTGGAAGGCCACACTGGCTGTTTCGTAAGAAAGTAAGCATGAACCAGAGGCAGAACGTTTGTTGCCTTAATTCACTGCTCTGACAAGGAGACTTTGATTAGCACACTGCAGCATGTAAGATGTTTGACTTATAACATCTTATTATACTTTTATTGCAGCTCTGGAAGGAAGGTCGGGAAGGGACAACCACCTTTGTTTTGCAGATGAAGGGACTGAGCGCAATGAATATCTTGCCCAAAAATAATTATTGATGGGCAGCTTGGATGAGAACCATCCCCAGCATTTCTGACAATTTGTTTTATTTTGCTTTAGTTTTTCTCTTGTGTTTGGCCTTTTTTTGGATACCCTTGATTCTTACATATGTAGAGGCAATGTGTGTTTCTGTAATTATAAGCATAGCATCATCTGCCTCCCCTCCCTGTAGCCACAAACAAGTCTCCAAAAAATGACCTCTGCTTTGGCTTATTGTGGCCAGCATGGGTCATGTAGTAATTACTTGCTTCTAGTTTCACAAATACTGTTGGATAACTCTCAAAGAATTAATTATTATTTATTGAGCACACTGACCTGAAGGAGAGATCCAGTAAGACATGGTTAGCATCTCATTTACTTGTTCCCAAGGCCATCAACTCCTGTCACTCCAAAACCTCCAACTGTGCAAGTAGAAATTGCCACATTCCTCAGCATAGTCTATAGACAATTTCTCATGTAGCTTTGTCTCATTTTTCCTACTTCCTGAGTTTTGACCAACTGGTTCTCCTAATAGTTCCTCATTGTTTGACATACACTTCCCATTTGAAATTTTCTGTATTCCCCTCTTAGGGAAATTCTGTCCTTTCTTGCAATTCAGCTCAGAAAAACCAATCAATGGCAACTCTATCAGTCTCATGGCTTAGGCAAAAATCCCTGGATTCCTCTTTGATTCTTTTCTCTTACAACCTACATCCAATCCATCAGCAAACCCTGTGGCTCCATCTGGTATCTCAGCCATTTCACCACCCAAGTCAGTCATATATATATATCTGGGCCAACCATAAAACCTCCCTTTGAATTTATTTTATTTATTTATTTTTGGCAGTACTAGAATTTTAACTCAGGGCCCCACACTTGCTAGGTAGTCACTCTACCACTTGAGCCACTCTGCCAGCCCTTTTTTGTGTTGGGTATTTTTGAGACAGGGCCTCATGATCCTCCTGATCTCTGCTCCCGAGTAGCTAGGATCACAGACGTGTGATTACCTGACTGAATTTATTTTTTAACAAGATTGTGTACACAGCTTGAGGCCAGGTTGAGCATCCCTAATCTGACGATCCAAAATCTGGAACATTTCAAATCTGAAAAGTTTTGAATGTTGTCATGATTGATACAAGTGGAAAACTCCATACCTGACCTCATATGACAGGTTGGTCAGAATTCAGGCACACTAAAAACATTGTAAAAAATTACCTTCAGGTTATGTATATAATGTGTATATGAAACATAAATGAATTTTATGTTTAGACTTGGGTCCCCTATCCAAAATTTCTCTTATGTGTATGCAAATATTCCAAAATCTGAAGAAAAAAAAAAATCTGAAACACTTCTGGTCCCAAACACTTCAGGTAGTGGATATTTAACCTAGTTATTTTTTACTATGCTGGGTACTCTTTAAGGATAGTATCACCATTTATAAAACAATATCACTTCATGTACAAATAGCATTTTGCAGTTTACAAACATTTTTCTCCTCCACATACTACCCACCTCACCATTTCATAGATGAAGAGTCTCAGAAGGGTTACTTTCACAGCCAAAGCTACAGATGTCTCAGGAGGGAGAGCCAGACCTTTGAGTTCCACATTCATTGTCTCATGTCTAGCAGACATTCATTAAACAGTGATTGAAAATGGATCTTTACCCTTTTCAAACAGGACTATGCTAAAGTTGGAAGGGCCCATAATACAAGGGGATTTGTACTTTGCATCTAATCAGGTATATATTCTAAAAGTGTGTAGCAGGACAATTTATTAATTTAATTAGTGTGGTAATTGCTGACCTCTGCTCTATACCATGATCCTGAGTAGCAGTTACATGCATGTTTATACCTGAAAAATTTCATCAAGCTGTGTACTTCCAATTAGAATAATAAATATGCAGGGAAGAAAAGGAAGGAAGGAAAGAAGAAAGGAAGGACGAAAAAACCTTTAAATGCATACATGTGTCCCAAGACAAGTCATCTATAACAGTCATGTCTTGCACCATACAGGCAGATGAAAGTAGATTCCTTTTGAGTAACAACATTGTCATGTTTTACAAGGAAAAGAAAAGTAATGTTATTTTTCAAATGGACTCATTCAAACCAGGTTTTTCAATATTTTCCGGTCATAGACTTGAGTTTGATTTCTCGCTGTCCTATTTTGTCAATGTGCAAGTTATTTACTATTTCCAGCCCTCTATTTCTTATCTGTAAACCTGATGTAATAATGATATTTACCTCAATAGGTTATTATAAGAAATAAATACCATAAGTGTATGTAAGGTACTTGTAAAAAGTCTCAGTAACTATTAATTAGAAAATAAAATGAAAACTATGGATGATCTTGCCAGAAAAATAAACACATTCACAGATTTTGAACAGAACTATAAGAAAGATAATGAAGCATCGTGTAAGCCCCGGTTCTTGGGAGCTCCAGTTCTTTCTGTGAAGGCATTACAAAGGTATGGCAGGCCATGTGCTGTCTTCAAAGGCCCCAAAATGCTCAAGGCTAGCATACAGCATCCCCCTTGCCTCACAGACAACAATGAACAGCCCTGAGGGGTCCTCTGTCAGCCAGGTGGTAAACTGACATCTAATTATACAGGCTTCCATGCTAACTTGACCAGTGATAGAATCTAGGGAGAAATGGAAAGACAGCACTGAATGGTACCAGCTGTGGGATAAAACCAGCCCTCCACCTGGAGCTGAGTCCATGTGTGGCAGCTGCCCCCCAAATGTTGAGATGCAGGAAACAGAGCCCACAGCAGCAATGCTGAGATAGAGTCTCCTCAAATTCATTAATCTCTACTGCCTTTAGGGAGTGTTTGTCATTTGCTGGAGCACAGCTGGCCTCCCTGGAGATACACTGCTTGTGTTAACCAGGGATAGTCATGCACCAGACAGCTGGAGAGGCACCATCCCAACTCTACAGACAGGTGTAATGATGTATTCCTTGGTGTGGGTATGCAGACCTACTCTACACCTGGTTTGGGGAAGATAGGAGGAGACACCTGCTGATGCCTGTACTGCCAAGAGATGTGTATTTTATGTTCCCTGGCAGTGGGGAAATCGTGAGCAAGATGGGACCACATGGTACTCCCCGCAGCAGCCACATAGAAATCTGGCTTAGGGCCCTGCATCAGATGCTGTGGAACAGCTGAAAATTAGTGGAACTGCTGCCCAACTACAGGAAGGGCTGGATGATCTTTGTAATTTACTGTGAAAGACAAAATAGTTTCTTATCTTCTTACTGTTTCTCCAGCAGGAAGAAAAACTGGATTCTTCACTGCTTCCTAAAACCTCTTCATATTGAGTACAGGTCATACAAAACTTACCTTCTTGGAATCGTTTTCTTAATAGGCTTCACATTCTTAGTCTGTTTTTCAAGGTCATTGTAAGAGTCATTGGCTGCTCATGTACCTGCTTCTAAACTCCTCAAGTTGTTGACAGATTCATTTTCTTGTAGCCATAAAACAAGGCTGTTGGTCAAAGGACACACTTAGTTCCTGGACACTTCCTGTATTCTTTGCCATGTGGTTTGCCCCATAGGCCATGCCAAACAACATGGAAACTTGTCTCTTCAAAATTAACCAAAGAAAAAAAGAGAAAATCTAGTTTGCCTTATACTTCAATAAAGCTATATAAAAATTTAAATCTTAAAAAAGAATTTTTTACAAGCAAGATAGACTTTTATATAATGTAACATCATAGGAGAAATAGCTATCGCATCAGTTTCCCATCTCCCATTGCTTAGAAGCAGGTGACAAAATTTTTATATAAAGTATTTGCTGCAGTTAGAGGCCCCACCCACTTTCAAGAAGAAGGGAGTAAACAAACATGTGAATAGTAGGAGACAGGAATCATGTAGCCACCTTAAAGTTCATTTATCACAGAGGACAAAGAGGAAAGCCTTCCCCATTTGGAAGCTATTGGGGTAAAGAAGAGATCATGAGATGCCCATGAGCTTTGTAAAGGTCTAACATATTCCTTGGAATCTACATGGCCAGAAACATGTACAGTGATGTGCTTATTACCAGAAAAGACTTGAAAAAACCTAAAGCATTCCAAAACTGTATTAAAAATATTGATGTACATATCCAAGAAGATCAGGGAACCCCAAGTAGGATAACCTCAAAGAAATCCATACTTAGAAACATAATTATCAAATTGCCAAACATCAAGCCCAAAGAGAAATACTTGGGATATAGCTCAGTGGTAGAGCACTCGCTAAGCATGTACCTGACCCTGAGCTCAATTCTCAGTACTGCAAAAACAAACATATGAGCAAATGTGGGGAGTGGATTATGAGAAGCCTCTGAGAACTTGTCATAAGCACAGATGTGCCCAGTAATCGGCAGGCTGAGTTTGGCATGGCCCCAGCAGTAGAAGAGTGTAAGATGCAGCATAGCAGTTTTTCAGAGAAGCAGGAACACAGGTTTCTCTTGTTACAATGTCACACCCCTCCCCAAGAACTGTTGCTCCACCTCCTTGTTTACCACTGGATATAAAATACTCACTGAAGAAGGACATGAGGCTTTTTGGTGGGTTTTGATTGGCTGCCTGTAGGCTGCTTGTGAAACTGCAGGTGAATGATGCAGCTGGCTACTGTGTGTCTCCACCAGAGTTGCTCTCTGCACCAAGAACTTTATACATGGGCTTTAGAAAAGCTAAGTGAAAGAGAACATGGGACAGTGCAAGTCTGAGCACCGAGGCTTTAAGAAAGCTAAGGAGAGAACATGGGATAGGTTAAGTCTGAGCACTGAGAATTTAAGAGTTATGCTAATGCAGTTTCAAGATGCAGCTGCTGTTGTTTGTCTGCAAGTCTATGCACCAAGACTTTAAAGCGAACATGGAACAGTGCAAGTCTGAGGGACAAGACTTTAAGAGAGATTAAAGAAAACATGGATCAGAGTGAGTCTAAGGAAAGACATTTTAATGAATAGAAAAGAAGCAAGGTTTTAAAGAAAGACTTTAGAATAAGGTTTTAAAGAATTTTAAGAGTAAGACCTTAAAAGATAGAGAAAATAATCGGAGCAAAGAGAAGAGAAGTAAAAAAAGCAACAAGGCTGTTGTGCATCTCTATCTGAGCACCCAACACACCTGATCCCAACTTTATGTATGTCTGTCTGTTTATCCTTTGTCCTTTCTGCATCTCCCATCACCCCCAGTTACATAAGTAGTAACAGGAAAGAGAGAGAAAGTATGCCCTAAGCAAACAAACAAAAAACCAAAGAGAGATCCAAGGGAACAAAAAGAGATCATTACTCATAACAACAAAATAACCTCTAAAACAAGGGATCAGTAATCAGAAATACAGGGAACTCAAAAACTGAACTCTCAAAAAATCAATGACACAATGAAGAAATGGGCAAGTGAACCGAACAGAGATTTTTCAAAGGAAGAAGTCCAAAAGGCCAAAAAACACATGAAGAAATGCTCAACATCCCTGACCATAAGGCAAATGAAAATCAGAACCACACTAAGATTCTACCTCACACTAAAGAATGGCTATCATCAAGAACACAAACAACAAATGTTGGTGAGGATGTGGGTAAAAAGTAACACTCATACACTGTATGAGGAATGTAAATTAGTACAACCACTATGGAAAAGAATATGGAGGTTCCTCAAAAACCTAAAAACAGAACTGCTATATGATCAGCAATATCACTCCTAGGGAAATACCTGAAGAAATATAAGTCAGGTAACAATAAAGGCACCTACACACCCATGTTTATTGCAGCATTACACAATAGCTAAGCTATGGAAACAGTCAAGATGTCCCACTATTGATGATTAGATTTTTAAAATGCAATATTTATATACAATGGAATTTTATTTGGCCATGAGAAGAAAGAAATTTTGTCATTTGCAGGTAAATGGATGGAGCTGGAGAACACCATCTTAAGTGAGTTAGCCAGGTTCAGAAAGCCAACATGTTTTCTCTCACATGTAGAATATAGCTCTAATATCTAATACAAATACAAGCAATATTAGGAAAAACAGGTCATACTAAAAGGAGGTTACATATGAGCAAGGAAGGGTAAAAGAAGGAAGATAAGAAGATGAATATGTTTGATGTACTTCCTATACAAGAATGAATATAAAATTTTTAATCCTATTGAAATCAGCATAAGAAGGGGATTAAGGTAGAAAAGGAGAAAAATAGAGGAGATGAAAAAATTGGGGTTATAATACATATATACATTGAAATGTCACAAGGAAACTTCTGTAACTGTCTTAAACAAACAAAAATATCTTTTAAAAAAAAAGAGAACAAGAAGGCAGGTCAAGCTCTGTCTTGGGAACTGGTACCAGTGGGAGCGGGGAAGATGTGGGGAAAAGGTGTAGGAGGGTGAGTATGGTGCAAATACTGTGTATACATGTATGTAAATAGAAAAATGAGACCTTTTGAAACTAGTCCAGGAATAGAGAGAGAGGGGATAAAGGAGAATGATGGAGGAGATGAATTCAACTATTACATATTTGATATATTGTAAGAACTTTTGTAAATGCCATAATATACCCAACAATAAAAATGAGTAAATGAAGGTAAGGTATATTGTTAAAAAACAGCCTCAAAAAATACTCACAGATGATTTCTTATCAGAAGTCATGTAAGAAAGAAGTCAGTGGGATGTTGTATTCAAAGTACATCAAGGGTATTAACCAAAACTTCAATATCCAGCAAATCCATCCTTCAAATTTGAAGGAGAAATTAAGACATTCCTTGATAAACAAAATTTGAGAGAATTTGTTACCAGTAGACCACCCCTATAAGAAATACTAGCATGAATCTATAAAGTTTGAATGAATAAATACTATAGACTAGATCAAATTTAAATGAAGAAATAAAAAGCACCAATAAAGTTAACTACAGAAGTAAATATAAAGGACATTGCATAAGCATTTTTGTGTGTAAACCTTTCTTCTCCTATCTTATTTCAAAGACTACTGTATGAAATAATAATTATAAACTTTTGAATCAGAATACAATTTATAGAGAAGTAATCCGTATAAAACAATAGAAAAAACATGACAGTAGGGAATGAGTTGTATGGAAAAAAATTTTCATAAACTACTGCAATTAATTTAGTCTTAATATAATTTATGTTGTCATAAATTAAAGTATTAGTTATAATCACAGAGCAAATACACACACAACTACAGTAAAAGAAATTACATGGGAATTAAAATGATATACTAGAAAATATTTCAATGCAAAAGAATGCATCAGAGGAGAAAGGTACAAAAATTACATATAGAAAAGGAAAGGGCCAACATAAACACTTCTTTCTCAGTTATTTTACATTAAGTGGATTAAACACTTTCATTTAATGACAGAGTTTGGCAGAACAGATTTAAAAGAAAACATGATCCAACTCTAAGTGTCTATAAGATGCATAATTTAGATTCAAATACACAAAGACATTGAAAGAAAAATATAAAAAGACATACCATTCAAACAGTGAAAACATAGCTAGAATAGGTACACTAATACAGGAAAAATAGACTTTAAGACTAAAATTGTTACTAGAAACAAAGAAAAACATTTTTATAATGAGAGTTAATTTATCAAGAATATATATCACGGAGGATTCCAAGATGGCGGCCAGAGGGAGGAAGCAGAAACCGAGCCTCCTATAGAGAAATCTTGGAGAGACACTGGAGACACACTTTGCAGGCATAATCACTGAGAAAAGGCATAACTTTGACCCCTACACACCTCCAGCCAGTGCAGAGAATCTCGACTTCACATTAAACGGAGAAACAAGGAGGGCCCCCAGCAACCAGTCACCGGCACCCAGACGGCTTGGGAAGATGCGGACCAGGTGCAGGTGAGCTTTGCGGTACCGTGGTACTCCCACAGACAAGCCTGGGCCAGAGCAGCATAGCCCCCTGGACAGACTGACCTCCACCCGGGGAAAAAAGAGAAACTGAGTAATAAGCAATAAGAACAATTAACACATGCTGGAAAGAGGGTGGGGCGCCCTGAGCACTGAAGATTGGGGGAAGGGAACCCTTCCTGGGACTATAAATAAACTGTAAATAAACAAGCCAGGCAGGCCGGAGAGGCTCTGGCGGGAGCGGGGGCGGGGCGCACACCCAGCAACCAAGAGCGGGGAAGCTTGTGAGAGTGGCAGAGGGAGGAAAACTCCACAGGAGAGGAGGGAAGACCCACTTCCCATGTGAACTGTAAACAAACATGGTGGCTGGCAGGAGCAGCAGCACTGCCCAGTAATCAGGAGCAGGAAAGCTTCTGAAAGTGGCAGTGGGAGGAAAACTCCACAGGAGAGGGGGGAAGACCCACCTCCCACATGAACTGTAAATAAACACGCAGGCCTGACAACCACGGGTGCAGACTCACCTTTCCCAGTGCTTGGAAAGGGGAAAGCCTGTAGCAGAGGCTCCCGCACAGGAGAACTCTGAACAAACAAAGCCTGCGGGACCAGGAGAGTGCTAAGTTCACCCTAGAGATCTGCATAAATAATGCCTCCA
The DNA here is from genome assembly GCF_047511655.1 of Castor canadensis. Lineage (NCBI taxonomy): Eukaryota > Metazoa > Chordata > Mammalia > Rodentia > Castoridae > Castor > Castor canadensis. Next base: position 140,897,335 of record NC_133390.1, on the reverse strand, counting down.
GCAACAGCAGGCTGACAGCAGCGGGCAGGCAAGCCACAGCTGTAGATACCATTCGCAGAACTGTCTCCAGACTCTTTTTTTTCTTTTTCTCCCTACCTTTGATGAGAGAACAACCGAATTACACCTGCAAGCAGAAAATCTTACTGAAACTGTATTGTATTTGAACTTGGGACACTAGGTGGGTTTTTGTGTGTGTGTGTGTGTGTGTGTGTGTGTGTGTAGTTTTGTTCTACTTTATGTGTCCCCTTTGATGAGGCAACTACAGAACAACATCTGAGGCACCATCTCCAGGATTGGAGACTGAGACAGACACCCAAATTATTAAGACGGAAACTTCATTACATTTGAACTTGGAGGGTTTTTTGGTTTTTTTTTTTAATTTTCTATTTTCCATTTTATTTTAAATCATTTTTAATATATAGATATTTCTTTCATTTACTTATTTTCTATTTTTATTCCTATCTTAACTTTTTTATTTTTGATTTTCAATCCTCTCTGTCTCTCTAATGTCTGTTCACCTTACTGTCAATTAGTATACTAACGCTCCCTGTTTATACCTTTGAAACTTTCTTGTCTGAAACCTTGTTCTGCTTTCTCCCTCTTGTCTGTGTATTTGTTTTCCCCTTTTCTTTAACTTCTTGCTTTCCATCTCAGCTCACCCTTCCATTCTAAATATTACCATTGTTATTATTACAAGCTAGAAAATATTTAATTGCACACAGTACAGGGACAGTAACAACACCAAAGACAATGACGGGAAGACAGAAAAAACAGGGAAACCAGTTTCCCCACAGCAAAAAAATTAGTACAGGAACCAGAGGGGAATGAAGAAAACAGAAACTCAGATCCAGACTCCAACAAAATGAAGATAAACTATGCCAAAGGACCCAATGAAGCCCACAAGAATAATTAAAAAGAAGACATACTACTCAATGAGAATTTTATAGAGATGATACTGGATAGGGTCAACCAAAATGTACAGGAGACACTCAAGAAATTCCAAGACAACAAAAATAGAGAATTTGAAAAAGAAAAGAAGAAATAAAGGAAACCATAGAAGCACTGTATAAACACCAAAGTGAAAGAGAGAACACAATGAATAAACGGATAAATGAACTCAGGACAAAAATAGACAACATAAAAGAGGAAAACAGCCAGGATATGGAAAACCTCAGAAGAAAAGAACAAAACAGAACTGCAAAACAAAACGGAAGGCCAATCCAGCAGAATAGAACAAACAGAAGACAGAATCTCAGAACGTGAAGATGAAATGGTAATTAAAGGAAAAACTGATGAACTATTAATTAAACAACTCGAGACCTGTGAAAAGAAAATGCAAGAACTCACCAACTCCATCAAAAGACCAAACTTGAGAATCATGGGCATCGAAGAAGGAGAAGAGGTGCAAGCGAAGGGAATGCATAATCTATTCAACAAAATAATAACGGAAAATTTCCCAAATCTAGAGAAAGATATTCCATACAGATGCAAAAGGCCTCCAGGACACCAAACAGACCAGATCAAAATAGAACTACTTCACAAAATATCATCATTAAAACAACAAGTTCAGAAACTAAGGAAAGAATATTGAAGGCTGTAAGAGAGAAAAAACAAGTAACATACAAAGGTAAACCCATCAAAATCACAGCAGACTTCTCAACAGAAACATTAAAAGCAAGAAGAGCGTGGGGTGAGATCTTCCGGGCACTGAATGAAAATAACTTCAACCTCAGGATACTCTACCCAGCAAAATTATCATTCAAAATAGATGGAGCAATAAAAGTCTTCCATGATAAGCAGAAACTAAAACAATATGTGACCACAAAGCCACCACTACAAAAGATTCTGCAAGGGATTCTGCACACAGAAAGTGAAACCCAACTTAACCATGAAAAGACAGGCAGGACCAAACCACAGGAAAATAAAAAGCAAGACAGTAGAGAGTAACATCAAGTTAGGTACACACAATCAAAACTTAAACAACTAAGACAACTAAATGACAGGAATCACCACATACCTATCAGTACTCACACTTAATGTTAATGGACTTAATTCACCCATCAAAAGGCATAATAATCATTAATCTGTATGCACCCAATGTCAATGCACCCAATTTCATCAAACATACCCTGAAAGACCTAAAAGCATATATAAACGCCAACACAGTGGTTGTGGGAGACTTTAACGCCCCCTTATCAGCAATAGATAGGTCATCCAAACAAAAAATCAATAAAGAAATCCAAGATCTAAAATATGCAATAGATCAAGTGGACCTAGTAGATGTCTACAGAACATTTCATCCAACCTCTACACAATATACATTCTTCTCAGCAGCCCATGGAACCTTCTCCAAAATAGATCATATCCTAGGGCACAAAGCAAGTCTCAGCAAATATAAGAAAATAGAAATTATACCATGCATACTATCTGATCACAATGCAGTAAAAGTAGAACTCAACAACAAAAGTAAAGACAAAAAACATGCAAACAGCTGGAAACTAAATAACTCATTATTTAATGAAGAATGGATCATCGATGCAATAAAAGAGGAAATTAAAAAGTTCCTGGAAGGCAATGAAAATGAAAACACAACCTACCGGAACCTATGGGACACAGCTAAGGCAGTCCTGAGAGGAAAGTTTATAGCCATGAGTGCACCTATTAAAAAAGACTGAAAGATCCCAAATCAATGACCTAAAGATACATCTCAAACTCCTAGAAAAACAAGAATGAGCAAATCCCAAAACAAATAGGAGAGAAATAATAAAAATAAGAGCTGAAATCAATGAAATAGAAACCAAAAAAACCACAGAAAGAATTAATAAAACAAAAAGTTGGTTCTTTGAAAAAATAAACAAGATCGACAGACCCCTGGCAAACCTGACTAAAATTAGGAGGGAAAAAACACCATGGAAGTCCAGGAAATCATCAGAGACTACTTTGAGAACCTATATTCAAATAAATTTGAAAATCTTAAAGAAATAGACAGATTTCTAGATACATATGATCATCCAAAACTGAACCAAGAGGAAATTAATCACCGAATAGACCTATAACACAAAATGAAATTGAAGCAGCAATCAAGAGTCTCCCCAAAAAGAAAAGTCCAGGACCTGAGGGATTCTCTGCTGAATTCTATCAGACCTTTAAAGAAGAACTGATACCAACCCTCCTTAAACTGTTCCACGAAATAGAAAGGGAAGGAAAACTGCCAAACACATTTTATGAAGCCAGTATTACACTTATCCCAAAACCAGGCAAAGACACCTCCAAAAAGGAGAACTATAGGCCAATCTCCTTAATGAACATTGATGCCAAAATCCTCAACAAAATAATGGCAAACCAAATTCAACAACACATGAAAAAGATTATTCACCATGACCAAGTAGGCTTCATCCCAGGGATACAGGGGTGGTACAACATATGAAAATCAATAAATGTAATAAACCACATTAACAGAAGCAAAGACAAAAAGCACTTGATCATCTCAATAGATGCAGAAAAAGCCTTTCATAAGGTCCAACATCATTTTACGATAAAAGCTCTAAGAAAACTAGAAATAGAAGGAAAGTACCTCAACATTATAAAAGCTATATATGACAAACCTATGTTCTCCCTCATATGTGGACATTAGATCAAGGGCAAACACAACAATGGGATTGGACTTTGAGCACATGATAAAAGCGAGAGCACACAAGGGAGGGGTGAGGATAGGTAAGACGCCTAAAAAATTAGCTAGCATTTGTTGCCCTTAACGCAGAGAAACTAAAGCAGATACCTTAAAAGCAACTGAGGCCAATAGGAAAAGGGGACCAGGAAGTAGAGAAAAGGTGAGATCAAAAAGAATTAACCTAGAAGGTAACACACACACACAGGAAATCAATGTGAGTCAATGCCCTGTATAGCTATCCTTATCTCAACCAGCAAAAACCCTTGTTCCTTCTTATTATTGCTTATACTCTCTCTACAACAAAATTAGAAATAAGGGCAAAATAGTTTCTGCTGGGTATTGAGGGGGTGGGGGGAGAGGGAGGGGGTGGAGTGTGTTGTAAGGGAGGGGGTGGGGGCAGGGGGGAGAAATGACCCAAGTCTTGTATGCACATATGAATAATAAAAGAAAAAAAAAGAATATATATCACTTACAAACATATATGCAACTAACAACAGAGCCCCCAAACATGTGAAGCAAAAATTGACAAATTGAAAGCAAGAGACAGATGCTTCAGTAATAATCATTGGAGAATTCAATGCCAACCTTTCAACAATGTATAGAACAAATAGAAAGTTAACAAGAAAATGGAAGTCTTGAACAGCACTCTAACCAGATTTAAGAGAAATCTCCATCCAACAACAGAAGAGTACCCACTTGTCTGAAATACACACACTGCATTCTCCAGAATAGAATAGAATACGTGTTGAGCCATAAACTAAGTCTCAAAAATTTTAAAAAGGCTGACACTTCACAAAGTATGTTCTCACTGACTATGATGTGTAATTAGAAATCAGTAAAAGAAAGAAATTTGGAAAAATTTACAAATATTGGAAACTAGAAAACATACTACTCCATAATAAGTCAAAGAAGAAAATACAAGAGAAATTTTAAAATACATTAAGGTGAATGAAAATGAAACTACATCATATCAGAACTTATGGGATGCTACTAAATCAATGCTTATGGAAAAATAAGATTTATACATTCCCATATTGAAAATGAAAGAAGATCTCAAATCTATAACTTAACCTTCTACCTCAAGAACTAGCAAGAAAAAGAGTAAACTAAACCCAAAGCAAGCTGAAGGAAGGAAATAATAATAAACTCCAGTACCACCAAAAGAAAAAAAAAAGCCTGAAACAAAAGATAAATTACTTTTAAATAGTACCATGTTTAGACATACGTGGCTGTGGCTGTAGTTGGGAACAGCATTTTAAACCAGGTGCAGTGGCTCATGCCTTGAGTAACTGGGGCTACTACAGAGGCAGAAATAAGGAGAATTGCTGTTCAAGACCAGCCTGGGCAAAGAAGTTATCAAGACACCATCTCAACAACAACAAAAAAGGTGGGTGTTGTGGCATACAACTGTTATCCAAGCTATGCAGGAAGCATAAGTAGAAGAATCATGGTCCAGTCCAGTCCTGACAAAACACCAGAACCCTATCTCAAAAATAACCAAAGCAAAAGGGACTGGGGAAATAGCTCAACTGGTAGAGCACCTGTCTAGCAAACACAAGGCCCTGTGTTAAAATTCCAGTGCTACCAAAACAAACACATACATACACACATACATGCATACATACATAAACAAGCAATGAATACAAGGAGTGGCATCAATGGTCACCTTACAGAAGTAAGGTACCAATAAATTATAAAACGTAGATGAAATAGACAAATTTCTGGAAAGATACAAACTCCTAAAACTGACTCAAGAATGTATACATTTTTAATAAACCCATAATAAAAAAGGAAATTGAATCTCCACCTTCAAAGAAAATCAATGGCTTCACAACTGAATTCTATTCAATGCTTAAAGAAAAATAAATATCAATTTTTCCAAACCTCTTCCAAAAATAAGAGGAGAAAATACCTTCCAACTCATTTATCATGCCAGTATTACCCTGATACTGACCCAGACAAATTTGTTATGGCAAAAGCAAACGGCAGACTAATATCCCATTATGAATGTAGATGTAAAAATCCTCAATAAAATCCAAGTGAACAGAAAGAATCCAGCAACATATAAAAAGGATTATATACCATTTAATCCAGGAAAAAGGGTGCATGTTATAAGGTCAATATACCAAATTCAATTTTATTTCTAAATAATTATAACACACAGTCCAAACACAATTCAACTGATGGCAATAAAAAATAAAAAATGCTTATGAATAAGTTTAGTAAAGGAAATGCAAAAATTGTACACTGAAAATTATAAAACATCATTGAAATAAAATAAAAACCTAAATAAATGAAAAGATTCCCTTTCCTCTTGATTTGGAAGAGTTACTATTATAAGATAGCAATATCCTCTAAATTCAATGCAATTGCTATCAAAAGCATAGCTGGATTTTTTACAAAAATTAACAGATTGATTAAAATTCTTATGGAAATGCAAAAGACCCAAAACAAAAAATATAATAACCAAGACACTTTAAAAAGAATAAAGATGGAGGACACAACACTTTACAATTTCAAAACTTATTACAAAGCTACAGTAGGTGGATTCACATTTTCTAATTTCAAAACTTACCATAAAACTATAATAATCAAGACTGGGTAGTACTAAAACAAGAATAAAATTGAGATTCCAAATATTTAACTCTTATATTGGTAGTCAGTAAGTTTTTGACAATTATGTCAAGAAAATGTCACGAGGAAAGAATCTTTTCAACAAATAGTATTGAAATACATGTGTGTCCACATGAAAAAGAAAAAAAATTGGATCCCTGCCTCATGTCATATGTAAAAATTAACTCAAAAATGGATCAAAAACCTAAATGCAAGAACCCAAACTCTTAAAATTACCCTTAAGCATAAGTCTTTTATGATCTTCGATAAGGCAATGATTTTTTTAGCTATGACCACAACAAAAGTATAAGTAACAAAAGAAAAAAATTAATTTGATATCACCAATCTTAAAAAACTTTTATACTTTTAATAAATAATACTATTAAGAAAGTACCACAATCAGGCATTGTAGTACATACCTATTTTGCTACCTTTTAGCAGATGTAAGAGGATCATGAGTTTGAGGATACCCTGGGCTACATAGCAAATTCCAGACCATCTTGAGCTACACAGAAAAGCCCTGTTTCAAAAATAAAAATAATAAATGAAAGTAAGAAGGCAATCCACATATTGGGAGAAAATATCTTCTAAAACATATGTCTGAGAGGGGACTTGTACCTAGAATAAAGAACTTTAAACCCAATGACAAAAAGACAACCTAAGATTTTTTAAAATGAGGAAAAGGATTTGATTAGACACATAGAAATGGCCAATAAGCACATAAAAAGATGTTCAGCATTATTAATCACTAGAAAAATGAAAATCAAAATCCCAATGTTATGATTACTTTGCATCCACTATGATGGCTTCAATGAAAACGTAAGATAATCAAAATTGTTGGCAAGGTTGTGGAGAAATTGGAAATTCTGATGGGGATGCAAAATGTTATATCCATTATAACAAGTTCCTGCAGTTTCTCAAAAAGTCAAAACTAGAGTTATCACATAATCTAGTAATTCCATTAATAGAAATATATTAATGAAAACCGAGGAAATATGTCTAAACAAAAAATGTACACAACTGTTCATTGTGGCATTATTTATGATTGTAAAAGTGGAAACAATTTCAATATAGGTCAACAGATGAACAGACAATAAAATCTGGTATATCCATACAGTAGGATATTTTTCAACCATATAAAAGAATAAAGTACTTTCTATAACATGGATGACCGTTGAAAACCTTATGGTACATAAATAAAAGCTACATGAAAGGCCACATATTGAATTATTTCATTTATAGGAAATGTTCAAGACTGGCAAATAAATGAAAACATGAAATAGTGTTTGCCATGAGCTGGGGGAAGGGAAGAATGGAAAGTGACAGCTAACAGGTGCAGGGTTTCCTTTAGGAATGATAAAAATTGTATCAGTCAGTCTTTAATTACTATTAAAAAAAAACTAAGAAAATCAACTTTAAAAGAGAGAAGGTTTATTTTGGCTCACAATTTTAAAGGTTTCAGTTCATGGTTGAATAGCCTGCTGCTTTTGGTCTTGCAAGGCAATACATCATGGGGGGAGCACATGACTATTCACCTCATGCCAGTTAGGAAGTGGAGAGGGATATAGGAAGGGACTGGGTTCCTAATACTCCTTTTAATGATATTCCCCAAATTACCTCTTTCTTTCCACAAGCCCTGCACGAAGGTTTCCACATCCTCTGAATAGTATCATTCAAAACATCAGACTTTGGGGAGTATTCAAGATCCAAACTATAACAAAATGTTCTGGAATTAGATGGTGGTCAATGTCACACAGCTTTGGGAGTACACTGATAATCACTGCATTAACCAATTCAAAAGGGTGAGTTTTGTGGTATGTGAACTATATCTTAATTTTAAAATTGTTGAATTAATGAAAAGGAAAGAACTTTGAAGTATGAAAAACATTCACTCATAAACATACATGCTTATTATTAGCATCAGAGTCTTTGCTTTCTTTCTTTCTTCCTTCCTTTCTTTCATTTGTTTGCCATACTGGGGCTGGAACTCAGGACTTTCACCTTGAGCCACTCCACCAGCCCAATTTTTTATGATAGGGTTTTTCGAGATAGGGTCTCATGAACTATTTGCCCAGGCTGGCTTTGAACCATGATCCTCCTGATATCTGCCTCCTGAGTAGCTAGGATTACAGGTGTGAGCCACCAGCACCTTGCAGAATCTTTTCTTAAAATGGCTGAATATATATTTGTCTGCATAGACCATAAATATATTAAATACTACCCACATAAGTTTAGTATATCTTAAACAGTATGCCTGAGTAGGGCAGCAGGACAGATGACTCTAATTTTTAAAAGCTACTTAAGAAATACATTTTTCCTCAAAGTACTGTATGTTACAGTTGTGGTTTGGCAGTTTCTTATAAAGTTAAACAGCAGATATTTGCTCTATAATTCAGTAAATTTGCTCTTAAGTACTTGCCCAAAAGAATGAAAAAATATGTCCACAAAAAGTCTACTTCAAGGACATGGAGGAAGAGCCAAGACATGGATTAGAATTGAACAGCACTTTTCAGCCACTCCATCAAAACAGAAAGAGAACAGCTTCTCAGAGAGTGGGTGACTAAGGAAGTGAACTGAAGTTCAATATTGGGCAGAGAGTGAATTGCAAATTTGTGACCATTTTTTCAATCTACTACACCATACAGAGGCCATGATTTCTCAAGAGAATCCCTACCTAGGTCTATAGGATTGCCATTTAGAAAGATGCCATTTTTCTCCTTGGCTTTGTCAAGCTCATGGAACTTTCTAAAAAACAGTTCATATTTAGGCCAGACATCGAGGCTTAACAATCGCAAAATTGAAATAATTTCTTGTATCTTGTAAGAACATAATGGAATGAATAAAACTAGAAATAAGCAATAAGGGAAACTGCAGAAACAACAAACACATGGAGATTGAGCAATATATTTTTGAATGATTGGTAGGCTATTGAATAAATAAGGGTCAGAGTTAAAAAAAATCTCTAGAATCAAACAAAAGTGAAAATATAACATATCAGAATCTATGGGATACATTAAAGGTGTTTCTAAGAGAGACGTTTATAGCTCTTACTGCCTACATTAAAAACTCAAATAAATGAACCAATTATGCAACACAAGCAAAAAGAAAAATAAGAACAAGTCAAATCCAAGCTCAGCAAAATGTAAGAAATAATAAAGATTCGAGTTGAAAGTAATGAAATTGAATCTTAAAGAATATACAAAAGGTCAACGAACCACAGAATTGGTTCTTTGAAAAGACTACCAAGATTGACAAACCCTTAGTTAAACTAACCAAAAGAAAGAGAGGGATGTCCTGAATTAATATATCTAGAGATGAAAAAGAAGTTATTACAACAGATATCACTGAAATCCATAAGATCATTAAGGATTACTTTGAAAATTTATATTCCAAGAAATTGGAAAATCTAGAAGAAATGGGTAAGCTTCTAGATACAATATGACCCACTAAAATTGAACAAGAAGATTAAAAAATAAAACCTAAGTAGATCAGTAATAAGTAATCAGATTGATGCAGTAGTAAGAATTCTCCCAACAAAGAAAAGCTCAGGGCTGGATCAATCCACTACTGAATTTTACCAGGCCTTTAGAGAAGGATTCATACCAATACTCCTTAAACAGTTCCATATAATGGAAAGGAATGCTTCCAAACTCATTCTATGAATACACTATTACCCTGATATTCAAACAAATAAAAAAAAAACCAAATATAAAACTATAGACCAATATCCTTGATAAATAGAGACAAAAAATCCTCAAAATACTCACAAACTGAATTCAACAGTACATTAAAAAGATCATACACTGTGATCAAGTTGGTTTCATTCTGAAGAGGCAAGGAAGGTTTGACATCTGTTAATCAGTAAATGTAATACAATACATAAACAAAATAAAGGATAAAAAATCACACGCTCATCTCAATAGATGCAAAAAAAGCCATTGACAAAATTCAATATCCCTTCATGATAAAAGCCATTAAGAAACTAGGCATGAAAGGATCATATCTCAACATAATAAAGACTATCTATGATAAACCTATAGCCAAAATCAAACTAAATGAGGAAAAACCTGAAAACATTCCTCTAGTCTCAGAAATGAGAAAAGGAGTCTACTATCACTGCTTTTATCCAATAAAGAACTTGAGATTTTAACCATTGTAACAAGGCAGGAAAAAGAAACAAAAGGGACATAAGGAGTAAAAGGGATCTAAAGGGAAGGAAGAAATTAAATTATCCCTATTTGTGGATGATAGGACCCTATACTTAGAAGACTCTCAGCACCCACCAGAAAACTTTTAGAACTGTCAAACAAATTCAGTAAGGTAGGGATACAAAAATCAATAAAACCAGTAGTTTACTTATATGCCAATAATAAACCTACTGAAAAGGAAATCAGGAAAGCAACCCCATTTGTGGTAACCTCAAAAAGAATAAAATATGTAGTAATAAACCTAACCAATGAGGTGAAGACCTCCACAATGAAAAATTATAAAACACTGAAGAAATAACTTGAAGACAACATTTGAAGATGGATGGACCAATATTATTGGATTAATAAAATTGTTATTGTTAAAATGTCCATATTACCAGTTTCATTCTACACATTCAGTGGAATTCCCATGAAAATACATAACTAGGAAAAAATCCTGAAATTCATATGGAAGTACGAAAGATTCCAAATAGCCAAATCAATCCTTATTAAGAACAAAGTAACACTAGATGTAACACAATACTCAATTTCAACCTATACTATAGAGCCATAGTAACAAACACAGCATGCTATTGGCATAAAAATGAACATGTAGTTCAATGAAATAGAGAAGAAGACCCAGAAATAAACCCAACATCTATAGTCATCTGATTTTTGACAAAGTTGTCAAAAAGTTATCTGGAATAAAGGATAGCTTCTTTAACAAATGTTTCTAGGAAAACTAGATATCCACATGTAGAAAATTGAAGCTAGACCCCTATTTCTCACCCTGTACAAAAATAAATTAAAAATGGATGAAGACCTTAATATAAAATATGAAACTCTGAAATTACTATAGGAAAACATACAGGAAACACTTTAATATGCAGTAACTTTCTGAATAGGACTCTTAATAATTCCAGAAGTAATAGCAAGAAATGATGAATGGGATTGCATCAAATTAAAAAGCCTCTGAACAACAAATGAAGTAATCAAAGGGGCAAATAGCAATCCCTATAGAAATTATGTTTCATTCCAAGGATGGAAGGAAGTTTTGACTTTTGCAAATCAATAAACTTCACACGATCATCTCAATAGATGCAGAAAAAGCCATTGACAAAATTTAATATCCCTTTATGATAAAAGTCATGAAGAAACTAGGTACAGAAAGATCCTATCTCAAAATAATAATGGCTGTGTATGATAAACCTATAGCCAACATCATACTAAATGGGGAGAAAACTGAAAGCATTTCCTCCAGAATGAGGAAATGAGAAAAGGACATCTATTGTCACTGTTCGTATTTATCAAAGTACTTGAAATTTTAACCATGGTAATAAGGCATGAAAAAAGAAACAAAAGAGATATAAAGAGTAAAAGTGATCCAAAGAAGGAAAGAAGTCACATTGTCCCAATTTGCAGATGATATGACCATATAGTTAGAAGATTCTAAGGACCCTAGAGACAGATGAGAGAAATTCTTTGCCAGCTATTTGTCTGACAGAGGATTACGATCCAGAATATATGAAGAGCTCAAAAAAATTAAACACCAAAAGTATGAGTAATCCAATCAAGAAATGGGCAAATAAACTGAACGGATGTTTTTCAAAAAAAAGAAATACAAAACACCAATATAAATACATGAAAAAATGTTCAATGTCTTTAGCCACCATGGAAATGCAAATGAAAACTACATTGAAATTCCATATCACCCCAATTAAGAATGACAATCATTATGGAAACAAAAAATAACAAATGCTGTATGGATGCAGAGGAGCTCTTACAAAGTGCTGATGAGAATGTAAATTAATCCAGCCACTACTGAAATCAGCATGGAAGTTCCTCAAAATACTAAAAATAGAACTGCCATATGTTCCAGCTATACCACTGCTGGCTATATGCAAGAAGGAGTCAAAGTCAACATACAATACAGATAGCCATTCACAATATTTATAATATTCAAGTTAAGGAATCAGCCCATCAGTAGATGAGTGGATGAAGAAAATGTGGGTATGCACACATGGAGTATTATTCTGCCATAAAGAAGACATGAATCATGTTGCTTGCAGGAAAATAGGTGGAATAGAGATCACCATGTTAAGTTAAGTAAGCCAAACTTAGAAACACAAGTATCACTTGTTCTCCCTCATACGTGGAAAGAAAAAGACATGAAAGTAGAGGAGGGACTATTAAGGAAGATGAAGGGGACCTGGGGGAGAGGGGGAGTCAGAGAGGGTAATGGGGAAGGTGAATTTATACATTAGATACATATTATATTATAATGAAACCTGTTATATTGTACAATTAACATATAATAATAAAATGTTTTTAAAATAAGGATGCAAAAAAAACCTTATACTAGAATATTCATAAAAGCCTTAAGAAAAACAGCTCCAAACTGGAAGTAATCTAAATGTATGACATCAGGAGCATGGGTGATGGAAGTTAGTGGTATATTCATGCAGTGGAAAACTATTCAGCAATAAAAAGCAAACTATTAACAAAGATAAATTGAATTTCACCACAATTATGGTAAGCAAAAAAAAGTTGTACCTAACAGTACATGCTGTAGAGGAATAGGCAATAGTAATGTATGGTGATTGAAGTCAGAAATCAGTGAACTCTGGGGAAGAAGGGAATTGAACAGAAAGAGTCATAAGGTAACTTTTTGGAGTGAAAAAAAAGCATTTGGGATATTGATATGGTGACTAGAGAAAAAGCCAAATTCATCAACTGAATACTTAAGACCTAACACATTTTTGTATTTAATTTACATCCCAAAATGGAAACGTTACATGATTATAAGTTGTTTTTAAGATCTAAGATACTGTTGATGTGGCACCACATTTAGCAAATGCTAATTTCCCCTAAGAACTCCTTTTTCTTATGATGCAGGAATAGCCTGTATAGGATTTTCTATTCATCAGCATTTTTTTTTTTTTTGTACTTCAAGGGTACAGGAATGAGCTCTCAATAGCATTAGACTCAGCAGCCTAAGGAAGTGCCGTTTTCGTGAATTAAGTGGTACATTTAATTTATTTTATAATCACGAATCAATCCTCTTTTGAGCATTTAATTCCAATCAACAGTTTCCTCAGGCCAGAACCTAACTAAATTTTTTGCCTACGTGATTTCTCTAAAATCTCTAAGGTAGACTAAGAATACAGTTTCCAGGTATGATTGATATTGTAGGGAGCATACTGTCATAGTCTCTGTGTTAAGACTATTGTAGGTGCACTTAAAATAGAACATGAGGTTTGTGTTTACAAGCAAACAAAAGAGAATATCAAAGGGCCTCAGATAACACTGCAGGTCACATTTATTTTATGAAGAACTTGGTAGCATTGCCAACACAGAAAAATTCACTCTACATCAGAAAGATGTAGAGTAGAAAGAGCTGCTTTGTTGACAGAGGTTCACAAACAACCTCCCACACCTGAGTTACCTTTAAAGGAGGAAACGTTGAAAAGCACTACTGATAAAAACACATTGCAGAGAACAGAGTGGCCACACACTAACACAATGTTCAACTAACTCGAAGACATAACTTTGATGAAAACATTGATAAATCAAAATGCAGAGCCCTTATATTTAAGAAAGAACATGAGACACTCTAGTAAATTGTGAGGCATTGACACTAATCCCAGAAGCAATTAACCAGGCACTTGGTTTTTCTCAAAGTAGAGAAAGAAAGAAAAACACAGTTCAAAGATGAACCAATGAAAATTCAACTGCTGAGTGGTATAAATGAATGTGGTTTACAAGGATTCAAATCTTATTTTTAAAATAAAACTGTTAATCACTTTAATTAAGTGCATACTATGTGGCAGTAAGGCTTCAACAAATGCTAGCTATTACCATTGAAAGATGTCTGATGTGATGTGTAGTTGACACTCATGTTTCTTTTCCTGCAGTTTTCTTTCTTCCCTTCTTTTCCTGTGTTAGAATAAAATGGCCAAAATATTCTCACAGCTCTTTTCATTAAATAGTAAAGTCTATTTCTTTGTAACTTGACCCTGGACTGGTCTTTTAACTTTTTCTTTTTTTGTGGGGGGGGGGGCTCCATAGACTTTATTTATTTTTTTTAGCTTTTTATTTCTTTTATTCATATGTGAATACAATGTTTGGGTCATTTCTCCCCCCACCCTCTCCTTTCCCCCCGCCCCCTCTCTCTCCCCCCACCCCCTTGCTACCAGGCAGAAACTATTTTGCCCTTATCTCTAATTTTGTTAAAGAGAGAGTATAAGCAATAATAGTAAGGACCAAGGGTTTTTGCTAGTTGAGATAAGGATAGCTATACAGGCAGTTTACTCACATTGCTTTCCTGTACATATGTATTACATTCTAAATTAATTCTTCTCGAACTAACGTTTTCTATAGTTCCTGGACCCCTTCTCCTATTGGCCTCTGTCGCTTTAAAGTTTCTGCATTAGTTCCTTTGCATTGAGAACATCAAATGTTATCTTGTTTTTTTTGGGTTTCTTGCCTATCCTCATGCCTCCCTTATGTGTTCCTCTTGCCTCATTATGTGTTCAAAGTCCAATCCCCTTGTTGTGTTTGTCCTTATTAACTTGTTTTGAAGTCATGTAGCTTCTGAGTTTAGACCTCAACTCATCTTTGAGTATCTGCTCTTTTCCTTTTGGAATGTTTTTACCATATAAAAACATCCAAGATATTCTACTAGAGACATGTGGCCCAACTGCAAAACAGTAGTAACCTACAAACATGTGAGGGAGTTCAGCTTAGAGCTACCATAACCAGTTGAGCCTCCAGATGACTGCAGCCAGAATGACCTCAGGACACATAAGCAGAAGAACCACAGAAATAATCATACCCAGGTGGCTGATCCACAGAATGATAATTATTATTTTAGGTCACTAAATTTGGGGGTGGTTTGTTATTCAGCAATAAGTAACTGATATATTCCTCTTTCTTGCTAATACCAGTGTCTCCAGATTATTTTAACTCATTAGAAAGGAATCCAGATCTCGATGTTAGAGACAATGAGAGAAGCCAAAATTTTCTAACAAGAGACATTCAAATGCCTCCTGGCAGTTCCAATAGGGTTTATTCAACTGGAACAACACATGGATGTGTTCACTTGCTTATCTTAATAACTGAGTTAGATCCACAACTCAGTAATTCCCACCAATAGCTCTACAATTGCCCATTAGCTCAACTGAAAAACAAAGTGCAGAATTGAATGGAAAGCAATCCGTTTAATTGCACTATCAAACATATATAGATAACAGCAGCTTAGAGAGCAAAATGCTCTCTTAACACCATAGAAAATGTGTGCTGTGCAATTTTTTATGCTAATCAATTAAAAACTCAACTTCAGTTAACCCTAAATCACTCTGGTGTCTGATAAATGATAATATAGTTTCATTTGTCAAGGATTTACTAAGCATCAGGTATCACTTAAATATTTTATATGTTATTAGTTTTCTCAATTAACCATGAAATAGAGGTACTGGTTTGTCCATTTTACAGATTAGGAAACTAAATGTGCCTTGTTTCACTTACTTTCTAAACTCTAGAATATGTAATCACTAGCTTAAGTTCTACACAGATTTTTTAACTAGTACTCTTGACCACCTCTAAGTGTTTTGACCTAAGGGCACAGAATTGAGGATTTGGAGTTATTGGACAATAAAAATCAACTTCAGGCTATATTCTTCATAGAAGAACTTAGAAATATACTTGAGGGAAAACCTTCTTTTTCTGTTAAATTTCCAAATGTACAGCTAATCCCTTTGCTTTACTACACAAATGAGTTATTATTGAGTCTCTGTCTCTAATACTTCTGACCTAGAAGTATTACAGGCACTGGAACATGAAGGAAAGGACCAGTCTGTAAGCTCACAGGAGACACATTCCTCAAGATGAGATCCAAGTCTACCAGAAGGTGCACCTGACGCTGAGTAGCTAATGATTTTCTTTGGGTCCTCCTTATTGAAGCTCACAAAGGATTCTTCTTCTAGAGTAGTGTTTTTGTTTTTAATCTTAAATTTTGGCTGATCATTAGAATTGTCTAAGGATACAATTGACTCTCTCTTTATAACGCTTAACTAGCCTGTTCAACTTTCCACTCCCAGCAATGTCCTAACTCACAGTTAGTCTATGGGTTTGTTGTCCATTGGTTAAGAATCTACCTTTAGTTTATTAAATTCTGCCATTTAAGATGAAGAAAAACTGTGGCAGAAAACATCAATCTTTTTAGGCACACTATGATCTGGAAGAAATGCACATTTCCTTAGGAATAAACTATGGGACATACTGTATAAGATTAGACAAAATCCATTTCCTTATATGTCAATGTGCAGACATTTATATCTGTAGGCTTATATGTATGTGTCTGGTTTGAAAACCTAGAAAGTCTTTATTCTGGCAGAGAAACTGAAATTTATCACTTCCACTCAGAATTGATGTTTATTCTGTAGACTAGATCTAGAAAATAAGGCCTGTATCTAAATCTAACTAGAATTTCCTGGAATGTATCCTCAACCTCCAGGAACACTTTACTGCAGACCTCATACACATTATGCATTTGTCCATCCTCAGACTCATAAAAAGCCTTCAGATTTGTACAAGCACCATAATTGGACACCAATATACCACATACATTATTACTCATCATGCTGAACACATAATAGTTAAGGATATCAAAGCTCCAGTCAAGACCCACTTCTCTAACTCCTTTCTATGTTCAAGAATCTCCATCTTTTATGCTAATATATTTAACGCTGAGATTTAGGGTGGAGTATGACATTTATGGCCACTCGTGAATTCATAAACCAGAATGTTTTCTCCATTTGTCATCCTATCACACAGAGCCTCAAACTAGTAGATGTTATATAAATATTTATTGAATTAAATCAATGAATACATCACTGACCCCTTCACAAGCCAAAATTGTGCTGCAGTCATTAAGGTTCTGGATACTGTAATGGCCCCAGATATATTATAAAATTAGTGGTTCCCACCCAGAGTTTCCAAGTTCAATTCCCTACAGATTATTAGATTACTTCAGACTGTGAGAACCTAATTCACACTGTAATTTAAGCAAAACTTTTTATTTTTCAGAATGTAATACACCTCCACCTTTCTGTCTTCATAAAGAAACTTAGAAAATAGTCCACACCTTAGAATATCTCTCAATGTGATTACGCCATTCACCACAGAGCACTCATATCATCCTCAAGCATCACCCACTTGCCCACTTAATCTTAGTCTCCCTATCACAGGCCATTTGTTTTTGTGTAGATTTTACCACTCTATGAGGTCTTATCTCCATTTAGAAAAAAGAATTCAGAAATGTTAAGGTTATTTCCCTAAAACCACTTCATTAAAATCTGTGGCAGGATCAGATATAAAAATATGGTCCTTTAACTCTTGATCCAAAGAGTTTTTTAGCAATATCATAATTGCTTTTGATGATTACTGGAAAGTGTTTAAAATGAAAATATGCTTGTGGGGTGACCACACATATGGTAGATTCAGTTGCTATCTCCCTTTTTATCCTAGAAAACATTAACTATTAGTTCTCCTAAGTATGGCAAGATATAGGTAGGCTATCTCATAGTTATTTCTCTTACATAAAGAAGAAATGAATGCTTAGTGAAATATTCAGCTTGAGTACAGAAGAATAAACAAGCATAAAATAGAAATAATCCATTTGATCAAGGAGTTTCATCATGGAGATCATTATTTCTCGTCTTATTCCACTGGCAAATAAAAAAGCTAACTTTACTGAGAACCTAACATGTGCCAACCCAATTACATGTTCTAGAAACATGTACTAACCTTATCCTCAAAATAATCAATGATATGGATGCCATCATCATCTCTTTTTATATGAGAAAATAAAGGTGTGACACCAATTATTTAAGTACAAGACTAATGTTGCAAATTAGTTATGAAACCTGAATTCGAACTTAAATTGTCTGGTTCCAGAATGGTGTCATAGGCTAATAATCCTTCATCGTATCATAGGCAATGTAAGGTTGAGCTAGATAAATTTTAAGAGATAAAATATATTGCTTCCCTTGGATGTATTCTGTGCTAGAAATACAGTCAACCGTGTTATTTCCAGAGTTTCATAGCCCTCAGACATGAATCATGGTGGCTTCCATCTGACAGAGCAGATTGTACTATCTTCCAGAAATATAGTCTGTAACAGGTTTCCTGGAAAAGAAGATAGGAACTACAGATGCTCCCATCTTTTTCCTGCTGCCCACTTGGAATAAATTCAATGGGTGTCATCTTGTTCCATGAACTTTTCTAGCTTGAAACTATGACTGGATGTCCATTCTTTCTCAGAATCAATCCTAGATATTATCACACAAGCCTGCCCATTACTTACTACTTGTCACCTTAAGCTTCGCTACTGAATCAAGAGTTAGTTCTGCTATTATTTGTTAAATATATCTCTTAGTGACAAAGCCAAGGAGAAACATGGCATCTTTCTAAAGGGCAAGCCTATAGAAGGAGGTAGGGATTCTTTTGAGAAACCATGGCCTCTGCATGGTACAGTAGATTGAAAAAATGGCTTATAATTTTGCAATTCCTTTAGTCACAGGGTGAAGTTTATTTTCACTCTTTTAATATGAATTGTCCATGTGATATACTGTGGGACAATGAGCCCTTACCAAATATGACACAAACTGAAGATTGAAGGCTATATTTTGCAGCTTGTTTTCTCTGGTTGTACTTGAAACCTTGAGAATTCCATGGAAATGAGCCTTTCCTAGCCTGAAGAGGAGGAGCCATATGGAGAAAAGCCTAGCTATCCAATATCCATCAAACTATCAGGCATATTACTCTATTCTTTAAAAATCAGTAATCAGATGATTCACCTGATGACCACAGATGCATAATGTATTGCAGACCAGCTGGTCTAGTCCCAACCAATCCATAGAAATATTGATTAGGGAATGTATTTAACATATATTTTAAGAAGCTAAGCTTTGGGATAATTTGTTATACAGTGAAAGCTACAAGCAAGACAAACCGTAGTAAACTAGTTTGAACCAAAAAAAAAGGACTTCTGTTTCCTGGTTCCACCTAAAAGGAGCTTGGAAATAACCAATTCATCTTAGTAACAAATGAAAATCTGAACAGATTGCCAAATCAATTACTCTTCTTGGATCCAGAAGGGAGGCAAGGACACAAATCATGTTTATAGGCCAGAGATCACAGGAACCAGTGCCAGGATAGGAAAATCTGAACTGCAATTAAACTTTCGGAGGTGCAGTATGAAAAATCTGAGAGTTGAAATCTCCAGGGACATCTACTTATAAGTGGACCCCACACTTTTGTGAATCATACCTCCAGAAATTTAACCATATCCTCATAGTAAATAGCAAAGAGAAATTCCCTCATGCTTCTGGAGAAGGGAAAGCAAAAGGCATGATTCTGAATTATGCTAGAATGTTCTGTTTATTCTTAACAAGATCTGGCCTCAATAGAAACTATTTAACCCGGGCTTAAAATGCTGGAATTTTATTAGAGCCCAAATAACCTAGAGGAAAAGAAATACCCAGCAGCAGCCCTCTCTAGACATTCTGTCCCATCTAAGTGGGGAGATTAGGAAAAATACTTAAATTTATAGCCCTAAGACATGGAATCATTAAAAGACTAAGATCTGATTATAGCACTCCCACTATATCTTTACCAAAGGACTATTTAAAGTTACTTCTACCCAGTACATCATGTCCAGCTATCAAAAAACAAAAATTATAGAGCATACTAAAAGGCAAAATACAGTTTGAAGAGACAGAGAAAGAATCAGAACCAGACATGGCAAGGATATTGGAATTATCAGACTGGAAATTTAAAGCAACTATGATTAATATGCTAAAGAATACAAAGGATAAAGTAAACAGCATACAAGAACAGGTGGGCACTATAAGTGGAGAGATGAAAATTCTATGAAGGAAAAGTTATAGATGAAAAATATTATAACTGAAATAATGTTTTCAATGGGCTTATTAGTAGATTGGATGTGGCTAAAGAATCTCTAATCTTGAGGATGTATCAATAAAACTTGCTTCCAAACTGAAAAGCAAAGAGAGGAAAAATTGAAAGAGACAGAAAAAAATACCCAAAAACAATTATAAAAGATATACACCTTATGAGAATTTCAAGAGAAGAAAGAATGAAAGGAATAGAAGAGACATTTGAAACAATAATGACTAAGAATTTCCCCAAATTAATGTCAGACACAAAACCACAAATCCAAAAAACCTAAGAGAACATTAAGCAGGATAAATGCCAAAACCACAAACAAAAATCTGTATCTAAGAACACCATTTTCAAACTACATAAAATCAAAGATTGAATAAAGTTTTTTAAAGAAATGAGAAGAAAAGAATCTTACCCATAGAGGAATAAAAAATAGGAATTACATAAGATTTTTCTTTAGAGACAGTAAAAACTATCACTGGTTGACTGGGATTGGAGTGAAGATGAACTGGAAGATCACAGAGGATTTTTAGCATAGTAAAAATGCTCTATATGATACCATAATTGGGATAAATGTCATTATACATTTCTCTAAATGCATAGAATGTACTATAGCAAAAATTAACCTTTATGTAAACTTTGGCTTTGGATGATAATTGTGTGTCAACAGAGGTTCATTAATTGCAGCAAATGTACATCAATTTTAAAAGATTTTAAACATAAGAATTTAGTAAATTGTGCTTCTGTACACCTGGATCTGGTAAAAGCACAGACAATACATTTTTTTCAAAGTCAAGTGATAAAATAACGGGGAATTTCACAAAACAGGATTTTCTATTAAGAACAAATGGTCTTTTCTCAAATAAACAAATCAAGACTGTATACCCATCCTGTAGATTGTCAAAAATGTCACTTTAGCCATTATAAACAACATTACACAGTATTATATGACATGTTGGCCTTTTCCTGTACAGAGAAAAGAAGATAATTTTCTGCTTAATCCTAGAAACCTACTATATTGTGTTTAGTTGTTCTTATTGTCAAAAGCAATTGTCCCATAAATATGTATCAACACATATTGTATGTTAGGGCACCGCACTGATGCAAGAGCAAAGCCAGTCATGGCTCCTATCTTAAGGGAGTTTACATTCTTGTGGAGAAAATGAGCTTCAACAGATAAATAAATGAGAAATGCATGGAACAAATGATAAGTGCCACACAAGTCATCACACAAATCCAAAATTAGGAAAATTGGCTTTATTCAGGAAGGTTGTAGGAGCATTTCCTTTGAAAAAGTATGTTAGCTGATATCTCAAGGGTCTATGGCATTAAGCACAGAATTAGAGTAAACACTTCTCTAGGCAGAGGGATTAAGTGATGTAAAGTTCCAACACTGAGAGGAAGAGAAAGGTAGAGGGACTAGAAAAAAGACCAGGATGTTTGTCTTACCAAGTGATGAAGACTTAGACAGTGGTATTGACCTAGATAAAAAGGACCCCAGATTTTAGAAGGACCTGCTTGAGCTTTCTTCCAACAGCAACCTTCTTCATGAGGAAAGAGTTTCAGGGGCAAAGGAATGATGTCCTCCCTCCATTCGTGCTCCTCTCTTTCTAGGTCATTGTTCAAGTACATGATGCACAGAATTCCATCTTCAAAGGTATTCTTCCAAGGCCTGAGTGACCTCTTTCCTGAATCAGTACTCTCAAGTGTTAACCATTCTAATAGGTAGGTACCTGAAGGCCTAAAAATGAGGGAAACTAGGCAGATGTTGAATGTTTAAGTGAAAAATTTACTCATACTTAAGGCTTCTTTAGTATGTTATGACTTCAGAATTCTAAAGGAAACCTTGCTTTCTAGATCATTAGGAAGGTGCACTTCTCAAGAGAGAATGATAGAACATATTTTATTTAACAGCTAATTGATTTACTATTTTTTAAATATTTAGGCTTAAGGCATATGGATATTTATTTCTGCTCTTGCATAGAGATCCTAAGTATTAGGATGCCAAAGTATTATTACTAATATTTATATTGATAAATAGGTAGGAAGTAGCCAACAAACAAAAGGCTTTGCAGTCAGGACTTCCCAAACTTTAATGTGCCTATGAATTACTGGATATCTTGCTACAATGTAGGCACCACTTTTCTACTTCTAACAAGCTCCCAAGAGTTGCCTTAAGTAGCAAGGTTGTAGGGCATGTTAAGATATTTTGTTTTTATCCAAAGAGCCATTAGAAGTTCTTCAGGGAATTTCAAGGTACAGATTTTCATTTGGCAAATAAGACAATAACTGAAGTATAAAACACACGCTTAAGGAGCTGAGGAGAATGCTGACAGCATTGGGCAAGAGAGGAAATAAACAGATTTAGAGGTGTTTAGAAGGTAAGATCTGCAAGGTTTGTTAAATTGGAAAAGGAAAGCAAAAGTGGTAGGATCCTAGGAAGGACAAAGTTCAAAAAAAGTGAATGGGTAAATAAATAAATTAATGAATCACCTCTGTCATTCTCTCAACAAAGTTTTCAGAATAACCAGGTAGAGCACAGTTTTGAGTTGTTTATGATTTCAGAGAATTTAGAAGCCTTTTCTGTTCCCATATATATAGTTGGAAACCATTTTCAACACAAATTACCTTTAACCTTCTTCTTCCTACCCCTAGAGAGCTAAAATAATAAAAGTGATAACAGTTACAATTATAACTAGCTCAATTGATCTGCATTCCTTCTGCATTTCATAAGGGCATCTGAGCAGTTTCTTCCTTTAATTAAGTGGTTGTGATTGTCACACTTTTCTCAGAATGATTTCCCTAGTACCCAAGTGATTAAACATAGAACACTGCTGCCCAAGCCCACCCCCACTCTTTGGAATATTCAGAATTCTGAAAGCCTAAGCATCTTATAGGAAAATGATGTCTCCTAGGAGCTTCCTTCTCAAGAAAGGATTGTTTGTATCCAGGTTGGGCTCTTGGGAGTGTTTCCTGGCTTCAGAGGGACTTTCACTTTCTTTGAGAGGTGGGGACAGGATTCAAAGTCCTGCTGGGTTAATCACTCATCTGTACTAGCTGTAGAAGCATGCTCTCCCACAGGAACTGATGCCTCCAGGGAACTATGGGTCTCTCCAGCAGCACGTGAAATGCTGGGATAGGATGCTACAATAGGTTTCTTGCACTACTAATCCCATTCCCATTTTCCTCCTCTCTCACTTTCTGCTGTAACACTTGGAGTAACTGCTAGCCAAATTCAGGAAACATATCAGATTTCTCATAAATTCCCAAAGATAACTTTTAATTCAATGCACAGCACTCTCAGCCCGGTATATCATTTGTTTCCCATCACCACACTGTGTAATGGTCCTAAAAATTGCTAGCTTGATTTGCGTATACTTCAAGAACATCTTTATTTTTTCTTATCTTTATTTATTGTCCTCTCTCATACTACATGCTGTTTTAGAACTCTGTATAAAATGTTTATATATGTGTATTTCCTAGCTGTATCCCATTCTATCATTTCTTCCTATGGAGTATTATACTTCATGAAACCTCCTTACTCCCTCAACTCCCATGCCTTCCTCCTCTGCCTTGTTCCTCCATAGTCACTGTGTGAAGCTGACAGTGTAGAGTGTAATTTATGGGAGCTCTTGTTTCTAATTCTACAGTATCCTCAGAAGATGGCATTTTTGAGTTCTATCCTTAGCATTTGCTTCTGATCATGATATCTATTAGATAGATGCCTGATAACCAAGGTCTTAACTCAGTTTGGAACCTATGGAGGCTGAGCACCAAGAGTGACATGGGCCTAAAAAGCATTAAGGAGTGCTGGGAGCTGAGAATTTGTGGTCAGCTGGAGAGCACCTGTTCCACTGAAAGAGGACAGTTACATCTCAGGTCCAGCCAGTGCTGTCATGTGAGAAGTTATTCTCATATCTTTCAGTTTTTTACCCAAAATTGGAGATTCAATTTTAATGTGAAATTTCCAGATCTTTGTCTTTTGACTCAATAAATGAGTAGCTCAAATAGCACATCTGTGCCCACTAGATCAGGCACTCTGGTTTGTAATTCTCTTGGTGTGAAACATCCTACAGATGCGTTCTCTCTTCCAGCTATATGGAGGTACCCTGTGTTTGTTCACCTGTCACTTCTCACTCACAAGTGCTCTGACCATTGAAAAAAAAAGAACAATTAAAAGAATTCAAAAGGTTAATGAACATCTCCCTACACATTTTCCATCAGGTTGTTACCCGAAAATAGCTGGGCAGCCTCAGGTCTGTCTTTGCTAGTTAAGGCATCTGAAAATAAGCAACAAAACTTACCTTAGAAGCTTGAAAATTACTGTTTGTTTTTATTCTACAATGCACAAGAGCATTCCCATAGGTGTAGAATTCTTCTTCAAACTTATCTTTTAGATATCTTTCTGCTTGGTATTTTTCATTCAGAGACTGCGAAGCACCAGCCCATCTCTCTTGCTGATGCTAATGTAATCTCAATCATCCACTGCCATCATTTGGTACCTGTTCCCTCTCTGCTCAGCACCTGACTCCACTATTTTATAGAAAATACACCACTGTTTGTCTTAAACAAATCATTTCATTCCTAGAATTGCGGCCAGAAAAAAGAATCATCCACCTGGAAGTAAGAGTTATCCTCATTATTCAGATATTCTGATATTCCTTCATATCAGTATGATTCCTAAAGGGCTTGTTGCCATCTTACAATGTTCTGCCATCACTCAAAACTTCTATGGTCACTTATAGCACCCAGGATATCTTTCTGGACTTGAGAGACTTATTCATTCATTCATTAACTTATTTATTTAGACAGGGTCACCTCCTTGTAGTCCAGGCTAGCCTCAAGTTTGCAATTCTCTTGCCTTAGCCTCCTGTGTTGCCAGGCCACGTAATTTGAGCTAATTCTTGGAACTAGTTTGCCTAATGACAAGTCACCTAATCATCTAGTTATCTAATCTATTTCTTTTTTTTTTTTTTGAGGTATGGGACTTGAACTCAGAGCCTATACCTTGAGCCACTCCACCAGCCCTTTTATCTGTGATGGGTGTTTTTGAGATAGGGTCTTATGAACTATTTCCCCAGGCTGGCTTTGAACCACGATCCTCCTGATCTTTGCCTCCTGAGTTGCTAGGAGTTGCTAGGCATGAGCCACAGGCACCAGGCTTAATTAATCTCTTTCTGAATCCTTTCCATTGTCTATCCTTCTTCAGTTATTGCTAAGTTTTGTTAAAATTTCTTTAGTTTTTTAATCATTTTAAACAAAATTTCATAAGGCAATTCTGACTTCTTATATTTTGAATACCAATTTGCTACCAATTCTGCCAATGTGTCGTATCTTTTGCTGTCTTATGTGCATTTCAAGTCTTTAAGGATGTATAGCTAACTGATCTAAAGAAGTTAAAGAATTTATTTAAAGAAGTTTTATTAACTGATACTTTAAATTTAAGATGAAAAGGCTTGGATTCTAGGTGATTCTTATATGAAGTGACATACTATGGAATTTTGAGCACTGACAGGGGCAGAGCTACTACCTGCTACAGGTGCCCTCCCCCTATACCAGCTCTGCTCACTGATGCCCTCCCTGGCTGGCTCCTGAGGCCACAAACATGTCTGAGTTTCTCTATACTGGAGGAAACCTCTCACTCTGACAGAAAGTGTCCTGTCCCTGTAATATTCTGCATTCAAAACTCCTCCTGGGGGCTGGGGATGTAGTTCAGCGTTGGAGCACTTACCTAGTGTGCATAAGGCTCTAGGTTCAATCTCAAGTGCTACAAGTAAATGAAACTGTTCCTGGGACACATTTCATCTATTGTGGAACTCTTTCCTGGACCCCCAGTTATATGTTATTGGTTGGATAAGTATCCTGCTAGTGTCTGTGTGTTAAAGGCTCCCCAGGTGGTGCTACTGATAGATGGTAGAACCTTTTGGAGATGGTGCCTGGTGGAACATTCTTTTTTTTAAATTGTTGTTCTGGGGTGTATTGTGAAAAGTTCTTACAATATATCATAGTTGAATTCACCCCATCCGTCTTTCTCTTTTAACCTCTCTCCCTAAATTCCTGGAAGAGTTTCAGCAGTTCTCATTTTCCTGTTTACATACATGTGTGCATAGTATTTTCACCATACCCCCCCTCCACTGTACCAACACCCCAGACAGGACTTGCTTTGCCTTCCTGTTCCCGTTAACATTCCACCTCACTCCTGTTAGAATGGCTGTCATCAAGAACACAAACAACAACAAATGTTGGTGAGGATGTGGGGGAAAAGGAACCCTCATACACTGATGGTAGGAATGCAAGTTAGTACAACCTCTATGGAAAACAATATGGAGGCTCCTCAAAAAACTAAAAATAGTACTGCCATATGATCCAGCAATACCACTCCTAGTGATATACCCAAAGGAATGTAAGTCAGGTTACAATAAAGGCACCTGCACATCCATGTTTATTGCAGCATTATTTACAATAGCTAAGCTACAGAACATTCTTGTCATTAGGGGCATTGAACGCTGGTCACTTTCTTTGTGTTTCCTGGCAGATGAGATAAGCAGTTTGCTCCCCCACGTGCTTTAGCTGTGATATGCTGCCTCATCAGAGGCCCAGAACCATGCCCCACCTGCACTTTTTTAACAGGAACCTCCAAAACCATGAGACAAAATCATCCTTTTTTTCCTTGCAATTATCTCTGGTATTTTATTACAGCAGCATTAATCTGACGAACACAGTGTACACTGTGGATTTGATTTCTACCTCAGTATCTTAGTAGCTGGATGTACTTGGGTAAATACTCAGCTTTTCTGAACATCAAGACTAGAGATTCCTTCATCTTTAATGAGAAGAATCATAATTATCCTCATAAGTTCTTGTAAGAATAAAAAAAGTCTATGTAACATACAAATGCCTGGGAGGCATTCAAAGGAGGAGGGGGAGGAGGACCAGGAGGAAGGCAAAATGTCATTATTATTCTATAGAAGTCAGCTTCTAAACAATAGAACAGGCAGAACACTATCTAAGAGTTAGAGGAAACTTATCATATCAACTGGATCTTTAACCTTATAGGGAAAAGGAAACGAAAACAACATTTTTTTACTTCTCTGAAAATAGCCAGCAAAACTATGAAAGGAAATGCTAAAATGTTATATCTAGCTAAGTTAACTTGGGGCAGAGGGCAAGTTCCATTATGGCAGTAGAATTCTGCTCCAGAGCTTATATCCTTGCAAGGATTTTATGGCAATGGTTTTGCCCAAGAAACCCTTGGAATTTCCTTCAGTCGACACCCCCCACCACCAAATAATAGTTTCCATCTGCACCTGCCTTAGGCAACCCCTGCTTATTAAATGACTAATAAATGATTAAAGATGGTGTGTAAGGCCAGAGCATCTATATGAGACTTTTGCCTGAATGGGATGGAAATTGAACATAAAAATAGAGATTATTATCTAAATATTTGAATCTTATGCTTTATTTTCATAGATCTATAAAGCATGTGTCTAATAGCACAGAGGGACAAAGAAAATATGTCCATTCTGAGCTGCCTATAAGTGCACCAATGCCATCTGACCCCAGAAAGGTTATGAGACAGAACATCCAAAGTGTGGGATTCCTTCTCTCCAACCATCCCTAAAGCTAGGTCTTTCTCATTTTCCCCTTAAAGGAGGAAGTTCATTGTCATTAAAATCTTTCTCCTTCTTCACTATGGAGTTCAACTTCTTTCAGAATAAAATTGTCATCTCTCATTGGATATGACCGAGTGCTAATTGTATCACAACACACAGTCCAATTTCCATAAAATCACATCTCCCTTTGCCAAGCCAGAAGCATCCAAGAGTCCTCAGTAGAGACAGCACTGCAGGCAAGACGCCTACTCAAGAGTAAAAATGTGTCAGTCCTTCAGTGAAGCATAGGAAACTGACGCCTGTCAGCCCACCGCTGATGGCAGCAGGTAGAGAAGAAACCAACCTGGCTAGAGACTAAGGGCCTGTGCTCCAGGCTGGAGTCACCAGGCCACTCACTAGCAATGTGACCATGCACAGTCACTCCCCATATAATTTCCTCCTCCCCAAAGCAAAGATCCATGCAAGACAATTCAAAGTTCCCTTTGAACGTCGCAGTATTTATTCCTCAATCTGCCCAAACATTTAGAGACTCCCAAGCCCCAGAAGGTCAGCAAGGTCTAGCTCCTTGCACACATATATAGAAACAATTGTGCTGACCCATTTATCTTCTGAAATTAATGCACACATTTCATCTTTCTAAATTCTTCCTTCTTCCTACCTGATTTTTCTTTATTAAAAAAACAGCATGTTGTAAAAATATTCATACATACTGATAAGCAGAAAAAAAGAAAATTCACTAATAATGCCAGATTCTCTTAAAGTGTGTCATACATGTTTCACTACCTGAAAAATTTTCAAAAATTTTATATCATTTAAAAATGTACTTTTGGGGGCTGTAATTGCTGCATCATATGATTGTGCCATGACTCATCTTACCAACTTAGATCCTTTTTGCTGATGCTTGTGTTGTTCTGTTTGTTGATTTATACCACATGCTTGGAATTATGGACAAACTAGTATTGAGGTGAAATAGTACGTGGAATACTATAGACTGAAACGGACTTGCTTAGTAAGCATGAAGGGAAGCATATTATTAAGGACAGTTATGGAAGGAAAGAGGCTAAATGAACTTAATCTTATCAAAAAAACTGCAATTCTAGGGGAACAACCCTCAGAGCATTCTATTTGTTTCTTATATAAACCTATCAGCAATAATATCTTTTATGTTTGAAATAGCCAAAATATGACTAAGTGTGACCCTCTTAGAAAAGAGGGTTTTAAAAAGAGAAAAATATCACAATGTGTTAAAAAAGAAAAATAATTTCAACATCTCTTTTTTGGAGAAGGGTTGAAGCTTGTTCAAACATTGCAAAATGATTTACAGCAAGAGTTTGGGAATCAGATTCACCTGGGTTCCAAATATAAACCAACCATTACTTTACTTGTTCTGGAAACCTGCATTTTCTCATCTCTAAAGCAAAAAAGAAGAACTCATTCACCAGGTTGTTGTGAGGATTACAGACATATTGGTGTGATGTGCTCAACACAGTGCCTGGTGCAGGACAGTGAGTGGTCAACTCAGCTGTTATTATCGGTGTTCCTGTTATTGCTACTGCTATTGTTAAAGTTTTCCAGCCTAGCTGAGGAAGAAGGATGATCATATATTGATGTTAGAAAAGAGAAAACATAATACAGAATATATTATTCCATCTCTGCCCCAAATAGTCATTTTATGACTCTGTCCATGGCAGTATGGCAGACAGTTTATGAAGGAAGGGTTCATAAGCCCTTGGATCTGCCCTTCTGAGGGTGAGTATGCTGCTACACTATGTTCTCCTAGACTTGAGGGGGTCTGAAGGGATGGCTAATGGTGAGGAAGTATGGATAGAGCTTGGTCATGTGGTTCCTGTGTGAGACAGAGATAGAGTGAGTAAGAGAGGAGGAACACGTGTAGAAAGAAAAATGATTGCAGCATCTCTCTTTGGAGGAGGGTTGATGGAGGCTTCCTCTGAAAGGGAAAATATTGCAAAGTGGTACAGGAATCCTGGTCCATCTCCCCCCTCATTGCCTCATGACAGTGTAGAAACTGAGGTATCTGAAAATTCTAAATGTGAAGCTAAGTTTCACAAATCAAGAGAATAGAATAGATTTCATTTAAGATTTGGTTCATCCAATGCATAATTCTAAAATATTTATACAGAGTATGTGGGCCTCCAGTTTTAATCCCGCTCCACAAAGGCTGGAAGAAAATTTAATGCTGATTTTTCACCATTTACTATAACATTTGGTATGTAAATTCATTTGTCTTTGGGGAAAGAGTGAGGAAATTGGCCCAACTTAAAAGATTAGGAGTGTAATGAACTGTATGCAACATACGAGAAACAAATTATTTGGCATACAAGTCCTAGGTTCAATTTTATAGAAGGTAATCTGTAGGATTAAAGTTACATTGCCCCTACTGTGGAAGTGATCCCCAATTCCAACTAGCATAATTAGTCACTCCTTTTTTTGTGTGTTCATAGAGCACTTCACTAAAACTTTCTTTTTTGTAGGCTACATTGTGTCTGTATTTTTTTTCTAAACACTGTATTTTTAGGAATTATAGATCCTTTTGAGAATAGTACAGTGAGAGCCAAAAGACTTCTGCCCAGGAAAAATACAACATGTGCACAATCAAAATTGGGAATATGATTTCAGAAGAGTTCATAGACATGAAGTTAAGACCCCTCACTAACACTGGGCTACATGGGGGAGGTACCGTGCATCATTTGATGCACAGTAAGTACTCAAATCAGATAGACTGAATGAACAGCATGTTTCAGGTGTCTATTGCTATTTAAAAAAATCATCCCAAAACTTGGTAGTTTAAAATAAGCATAATTAGGGCTCTCCAATTTAGGCAGGGCACCAGTGGTAATGGTTCCAACTCATACGCTGCTGTCTGGTGTGGACTTGATGAACCAATGACCCAGGAAGGCTTCACTTACACAGCTGGTGCCTGTGGCAACCCACGAGAGGTTGGTTGGACTTGGCTATATTTCACTCTTGCTTTCATACAGCCTCACTGCCTTTTAGGCTTCTCTCCACACAAATTCGTCAGTAGGACAAAAAAAACTGTGCACAGTAGTCTCAAAATAGAGACTGTACTTGTGTCATGCTTATCAATATCCCATAGGCCAAAGCAAGTCACATAACCAGTGTAGAAGGACACAACACAAGGGTAAGAATGCCAGGATGCATGGTTTATTCAGGCCACTAATTAAGCAGTCTACAGCATAAGCTTCCTGAGTAAAAGAGGAGGGCAACAACTGAAAAAGCATATAATCATAATCTGTCAAAATACTCTATAATGGGGGTACAGTGTCTACTTAGCTCTCATTTGAGCATCAGAACACAGGCCTTTTCTCAGAGCAGTTTTCTCTGATTATATCACATCTTCCTGTTGTACACTATCCAAGAACTCTATGCCATTCTTTCCAGTTACATATCACAGCTTTTAATTATGAAGAACTGTAAATATCCAATTTCCTATCACTCAAACTAAATTGTGTATTCTTTGAGGACAAGTAACACAACTGTTTCACTCACCATTAATCCCTGTTCTTGGCACATTGTAGACCAAATAAATGTTTGAGGAAGGAAAGAATGAAGGAACGAAGGAAGAGAAGGAGGGAAGTAGGGAAAGAGGAAGAATTGAAGGGAATGGAAATTCTGTATGCTATGAGCTTCAGGAATTCAAGGTATGACTTAATTAACAGTAACACCCACTGAACAATAGTATGTGTCAGACATGATGCTAAGGTGAACTCCATTAAAATTTCTTCAAAATGAAATTTCTCCAGATGAAACTCTACAAAAGAGTCACTCCATTTTGTGAATGAGGAAACTGAGTTTATAGTAGTTACGTGATTTTCCTAAGTCTGAAGCTCTGCAAATGGTAGAATTATATGTATGATCTCAAGAGTTCATACCCTTCACCAGTCTTCACCATATCTACCTTCTAAGCACAGGTAATGTTCAGTCGTAAAAGTAGAGTATGTGAGAATACAAACCAAGTGTTTTCTTAAGGATTTTCTGAGAAAATATGTATACCTAGTAAAAACAAAGTGAGAGAAATCCTTTTGCATTGTTACAAAAAAGATGATGAAGAGAAGATTTTGAAAGAATAATAGATATCAAGTAGAAAAATGGTGTGAAAAAATGAAAGGATCAAGAAGATAATGAGGCAGAAAGGACTAACAGAAAGGACATTCAGTTGAGAGGATCCACATTTCATTAGAAAGGGGTGAGAAGGGGGATTAGTTGGCCAAAGTATTTTCCAGCAGGCTGGAAGGAAGATTGCTACCAAAATTATTTAAATTGTCTTTAAAAAAAAAAGTTGCTCACAAGATGAGTCATAAATTCAAGGCACCGTGGACAAAAAGTATGCAAAATAGAAAATTTTATAGCAAAGGCAGTGTTAATTAATCACGAAGCCCTCATATGAGACTTCTAGTTTTCTGCTGCAGAAATGAAATACATAAATCTCTATAGAAAAATATAAAGGAATAGACCATACCCACCAAAATAACTAAAATGAAGGATGTCAACAGTGAAACTTTTCCATTTGTTGGAGTAGTTCCAACAATGCTCTTTTGATAGAAGTGTAAATCACTTTGGCACCTACTGAAGCTGAACATATATGCATATCCCATGGCCAAACAATGTCAGTCCTGAGCATATGCCTAACACAAATGTATCCATTAAATAAAAATATATAATAGAATGCTTACAGTAGCACTATTCATAATAGGCTCCAACTGGAAACTATCTAGCAGCCCATCAACACCAGAGTGGCTAAATAAATCAGGATATATTCACACATGGACTAATACACAATGACGAGAATGAGTGATGGTGCAATTATATACAAACTTCAGAATAAACATCATAAACATAAATATTTGAAGTAGATAAAAGGAGGCATACTATGCCATGGAAAGTCAAAACTATGATATTACCCTTGTTGGGAAGGTACCAGGGCCTTTGGGACACTTCTTGGGTAATATGTGCATTTTTCTGTATGGATATAATACTTCTATAAAAAATTTCAAAGATGATACAGACATAGTAAAAAAATAAATATCTTTAAGAACTCTAAACCTAATAGAAACACAAAGAAATAAGAAAAGAAGAAACATTAGGCAGGGAAAAAGTCAACAGAAATTGTGTGGCAATCTCCCATTCATACTGTTTAGGGAACACAGAAGGATCGTTCTGGGGGGTTCTTGGAGGAACCCTTGGGATTCAGATCTCTCAAGAGAGAGAGTTCACATCCCTGTCTCATGATGTCCTTGTTTTAAATCAATTCTAAGAAATAGGAAGGTGTGTACCTCCCATCTTTCTTTCCCAGAGCAATGAGCTTTATACTCAGTGGATTCAGGGTAAATGCATAGTAAATGAACTATGAATAAAAAAAATTAGGGCATCTCTTTTAAATGTCTGTATCCAGTTGCATTCCTGTACCACAGACACTCACATAAGAAACACATGAGTTTATTTGGGATATGCTCCTGAAAAGTATCTGTAGGGGTGAGAAAATAAGACAAAGAAGGAAAGCTGCCAATGTGGTGAGAATTGATGAGCTGGTTTCCACTGTGGTAAACTGGGGCCAATCCCACTAGGAAGCTCATGTATAAAACATACCTCAGAATGGACTCAGATGAAGCATGAGGAAGCTAAAGCATCTATCCTACAGCTTGTATTTCTCCTTTGTTGAAGACTGGAATGCCACAGAGAGTGAAAAATACTTGTAATAAAATATCTTAGGATGGGGATGCTAAGAGGAAGAGGAAAAGTATCTTCTTCAGAAAACCATAAAATCCTGATCAGAAACATAATTTTGCTTCCTGCAATGATAGATATGGGCCATATCCAGATTGTAGACTGGAGAGACAGAGTTGGGTTCAAGAACTAAAAGTAAACACTGTAAAAAAAAAAAAATGTCAGTAGGAGGCAATGTTAAGACCCTCTTCCCTGGCCAGTCTTTGATATTTAAATCTCTTCCTCACACTGTTCACTCAGTATCCCTGAAGTAACCTTCCTAGGAAGCCAGCAGTTGTTTCCATTTGTCCGGAGCCCTGTACTTTTAAATACTTTGCTCTAAAAAGGCACATGGCCCATTTGGTCCATCTTCATGCATGATTTATAACATGTGACTTACAATTGCCAGAGTTTCCAACAATGAGGTATTGTACTAGTTGGTTTCTGTGTCTAGTTTCCATTCTAGCATCAATTAGGAGCCAGAAGGAATATAAGTTTCATTTGGAAAATTATCCCAACAGAAAAGCCACTCAGTTGCCAAATTTTAAGATCAGTGTTTAGAAGATCTAAGCCTCTGCTACTTTGGAAGCAAAGAGATTCCTGCCTAGCCCTCATACAAAACCCTCAGTTTCATTAGAATTCTACCCAACCATGGCTGTTATTACTAACTCCATAATGACAGTGGCGCATTGAAGTAAAATTTTAACAGTTCCTCAGTTAATCATTAAAATTAGCCTATTAGGGTGAAGAGATCTTCCACTGTTTCAGTGTTGTGTAATTTCAGATAATAAGTGAGATGATGAAATAGATTTTGATGCAATATAACTCCATGAAGGGCACTGAGAGTGCTTGCACAAAAGTTTTGAAATGCCCAAAACAAAACCTAAATCTAAGCAAAGCCCATCTAGATACAGTTTCCAGAGGAAAAGGCCTGAAAATATGGCAAGGAAGGGTCACTGAGAGATGTTTTTTTAGAAGTGCTCCATAGGAGAAAGAAAACTCCTGAGCTACTTTTTCCCTTGTGACATAGTGAAAGCTTAAAGGCATCAAGACCAAGTCTCTGTTTTACAAAGGATTATGACTTTGAATCTAAAAAAAATATAAGAATACTTGCCTATTAGGAGTAACTGTCAACTCCTTAAGAGAACTGACCATACCAAGGTACCCATAAGTATTATTTCTTCTTTTTAATTTTTTAATTAGCATATAATAGTTGTACAGGGTATAGGGGGATACATTGTGTCATTTACATATGTGCTTACAATATATCTTAATCAGATTCATCTCCCCTTCATTCTCCCTCATCATCCCCACCTTAAAACAATTTCAACAGGTTTCATTATTCTTTTTCTTTTGTATTTGACATTTATGCTAGTTGTTCAGCATTTCCATAGTTCTACCAACTCTGGGCTTATGAAAATTTTAAAGACAAAATTATAGACATTAAATGAGTTCCATGAAAAAGATCTGAACTATGTGAGCTGGAGTGTATAAGGTTAGTTCAGCATAAGTCTTCCTCGGGTTCCTTCTTCCTCATTGCATTCAAGGCTATTCTGATTAATGTTCTGTTGTTTTGTTTTATCTATCTCAGCTTCTCCCAGACTTTTGCATTTCCTTATCTATCTGACAGAGCAGAGCTATTCAATAATGAGCTGAAACCTCTTTGGTTGTAGAATATTTTTTTTTCAACTTTGGTCCTATCATGTTGGTTTTTATGCTTTGTTTTGGAACTGACTTCTTATAGCTGGACATTGATAGTGGCAGCTAGTTGGGGAAAGGACCCAAAGGATGACACTTATGTCAATTCTATCCATGCCAGGGAAACATGGACCAAAAAATAGATGTAGGATCAAGTCAGAGGTTTTTGGCTTTAGCCATTGTGGCAGACTGCATTTCCAAAGAGCACTACCACAATATCTCCCACCTATGGCTCTCTTATTATGCACTGAGACATTCTTTGCTTAGTGATGTCTACACTCCCTCTTCTTGTGTAGGGGATTGGGACTATTGTAGAATGAGGCTATGTGACTTCTGAAGGTATAAAAAGACAGTCAGTGTTCACATAAGGCAGTAGCTTGGAGCCTTAAGCAACTACATGAGAAATCTGAACCAGAACCATCCAGCCAGGCCCTTCCTGAATTCTAGTTCCTCAGAATCCATTAAAGGTGATAAAGTGATAGTTGTTGTTTTAAGCCACTAAGTTTTAGAGTTATTTATTATACAGAAATAGACAGAACATCAGCCAAAATATATCTTATAAAGCTCAAAAGCCTCAAATTGAGGAGGGCATAGGAATTAATAATTTAAAATATATTATACTTGTAGTAGTACTATGATATGTTTTTGTATGACTATGGTCCATTAGTTATATGATTTTATTTCTTCTCATCTAACTTACTTGCTTCCCAAGGTTGGGGTACAAGACCAGTTTAGGAACATAAACCTAATGGCTCTAAACCAGACGAACCCAACAAATCCATCAATCTGACCAGAGTGTGTCAGAGGAAGGAAATTACTTTTGTCCAGTCTGCCAGACAATCATGAGCATGGTAACATGGTAGTACATAATCCCCTAAGCAGGAACTATCCCAGGTTTCACCAGTCTACGGACGTGGTTAGATCGTATGTACTTGACTCACCTTAATCTATGTAGTGTCAGGTGAAATCACAGAGTTGATGTATATTTTATATAGATTCAACATTGAAAGAAACCTAACTGATTTTACTAGGAAAAATATCCTTGAATATTCCTAACTTACTGGAAACCAGCTCATTCAGCAAATGTATTTTCACATTTTTCAGAGATGTTGTGGCACAAAATGCACCTCCAATAAGCTGTGTGTGATTTGAGAAATACATGTACTCTTTAGCTTTGGCTGTGTTACAAGCTGCCCCCAAACTCAGTGACTTAAAACAATAAACACTTTAGCTCAGAATTCTGTGGGCCAGCTGAGCAGTTTTGGTCTGTATTGGCTTGACTCAGCTCCATTGGGCTCTCTCACATGGCTATGATTAGTTGGCAGGTTGTCTTGTGGCTGGATAATCTAGGATGGCTTTCTTACTTGCCTGGCAATTCCCAGACTGTCAGCCAAGTTAATAAGGTAACCAACAACTGCTGTACTTTGTTTCTTCTCCTTATGGTCTCTCATCCTCTAGCAGGCTAATCAGGCCAGGTAAAGTAAGAATCTCAAGATTCTAGTGCAGCACAAGAGAGCAAACTCCACCTTTCAAGCCTCAGCTAACATCCTAGTAAACAAAGAAAAATCACGAGAAGTAAAAAAGGTTGAGGGTGTGGCTCGTGACTGAGTGCTTACCTAGCAAGCCCAAGGCCCTGAATTCAAACTCCAGAACCACGAAAACAAGAAGAAATAAAACAAGAAGAAAAAAAAAAAAAAGAAAATCACAAGACTAAGCCCAGATTTGAAGTGTGGAGTAGAGACTCCTGTTTTTGGTAAGAGATGGGACACGGTCACATTGCAAATGTGTGTGCATTCAGGGAAAGCAGGAATTTGAGACCATTTTTACAACTGCTATAGGGAATTGCTTGTGATCATACTATAAATCTACAACCAAAAATCTGAGAACACCAGCTTTTATTCATTTACTAGGAGCTTCCAGGAGTAGAGAAGGAAACAAACCAACCTACCACACCTCCAGCTCTCCACTTGACATCTCCTAAAATGGGGCAGGATGCTTCTTTCTGGACAGTTAGCTCCGAGACACAGAGCATAATATATTTTTAACATGTAGTGATACTGATTCAATATAATGGTTGTGAAAAAAATCATAAAAAGAGAAGTTAGGGAAAGGCCCTTTGGAAATAAGATTAGGAGTGATGTTTCAGCTTGTAGCTTTCACTGGGCCCTGGGAAAATAAATGCAGAAGGAAAGATTAGTTAACTTTCTGCTTCTTAATGAACATTATGAGGACAAATAGTCTGTTCACATGTACCCTTTTGGCAGCCTGATTAATTTGTTAGGCCCAAGTGGACACATAAAGAGATCCCCTTTATCTTCATTAAACCCAGTGAGAATGAATGGCAAACCTCAACATCATTTCTCTGGCCTGATGGGTTTCGTCAAAGGGCCTGGAAAGCTCTTTAAACTCCAGATGCCTCTATGTTTGTCTGGGTGAGTGTTTGTTCATATCTTATAACAAACATTGGCTGCTCCTGCCTCCATCCTTACACTGAGGCAAACCAAACCCTCCTTTCAAGTGCATGCAGTGGAATAAGACACAAATATACATGCACATATGAGCATGCATGTGTGCGCACACACACCAACACACGCATTGAAAAACCAGCATGATAAATTTTGTTTTACAAGAAAAGAAGGAGAAATGATTATTTTTGTAAGGTGGAAGTATGAGAATTGAGGAAGACAGAGGAGATATCATGATTTTTGTTCTGGCTATATTGGATGTAAGCCCATAGGAGCCATGAGAGACAGTGGTTAAAAGAAAAAGTGGTTTAAATAAATGCTGGCTTCATACCACATTCTTGCTGGATGACCCTGACCATGTGATTTGGCCCTGCTGTGCCTCAGTACCTTCACCTGTTAAAACAAATAATAACAAAATCCATAAGGCTATTGTGAAGGTTAAGTTAAGTTTTTGAGTGCTTAGAATAGTACCTGCCTCATATTAAGCACTATGTAATTATTATTGAAGTATGGCTTCTAGGGTCAGCATGAAATGGCTAAGTAAAGCTTTGTGACTCTCTGGATGGCTTTGGAGCCCAAAAGACTAAACGTAGCTGAAAATTGGCAACAGACCCTTTTCCTACCCCAACATGGAGTTTTTACCAGAGAAGGGAGAAAAGGGGGAGGAAAAAACTCTCTGTCTCTTCTTACAAAGTCATTAATTCTATCAGATTTGGGTCTTATCCTTAAGACCTCACTTTAAGACCTTATTTCATGTTAATTATCTCTGAGAGGAGTCTTCAGATACAAGCACCCTGGGGGTTAGGGCTTCAGCAAAAGAATTTGGAGAGGACACCAACATTCAGTCCATAGCAAAACTTTATTTAGATGAATAAATTATTTACATTGACTATATAATTTTTTTCTTTCTCTTTGGCAATGTTACTAAAGATAATCCCAAAATTAATTAATAAAGCCATTGTGTGCTTTATTAAGGACTGGAAATAGGAATCTATGAATCAATCAGGTTCTTTGAAACATAGCAATTCTATACAGTGGTAGGCTGACAAAACTGGATGTTTAGTAAAATTATGAAGGCAGCAAAATAAGGGACTAAGTTGGCTCTTATGCCAGATAAAGATGTTGCTTGACTTACAGAACTGAAAGAAAACCTACATAACTCAGGATCTCTGGGACAATAATTGTAGTCTCAATCTTACTGGTTTCTTCTTTTCCTGCCATCTCTCATCTTTGCTCATCTATCTCTTGTAGGCTGACCTTGTTGCATCCTTTTTTAGAGGTGGAACCTTCTTCATGAGACAGGGAAAATAACCAAAAAGTAACCCACACTGTAAAAGAGAGTTTCTTTCTTCCAATGTTAAAATAGAGGTTCCATGGAAAGGCTCTGATTGGCTATGCTGGATCACATGACTACCTCTTGGACTGACTCTTGCTGGGGGTTTTGCTTTGTTCTTATCCAGGGCACTACATGCTCACTTTTCAGCAAAGGTGTCAGGATCTGTTGCATCTACTGAGTATATTTTAAATTTTAAACATATATTTGTATTAACAGGCTTGGTCATGAAAATAAATAGTAACCCAAAGGTCTAAAGAAATCAAAATGTTTCTAAAATTTTATACATACTCTCATGTATTCTGTTTTCCATAGCAATCTTGATTGGGAGATACAGCTGTAAGAGCAGACTAGTGTTCCTGGCTAGCAGAGCTGGTAAATACCTACAGATATTACTTGGTGCTGGCTGGAATTCATAGGTAAGTAAATCAGGTGGCTTATAACCCTTGACTCCAACCCCTCAAATCTTGAAGTACCCCTTTGCCCCTTGGAAAGGTGATTATTTAGGTGTAATTGCATCTCCTATATCTAAAGTCAGAGGTAGACCCTGGCTCCAAGCTTGTCATTGGGCCACTATAGAAGAACTCCCAAGGTCATTCATTAGGAATAAGGGGATGTGATACTGGGAAATGATGGCAGGGCTAATGGAGCATAATAATGATGGCAGCATAATGGAGTACGAAAATAATTTTTCAAGGCTTTAATAAAGTGACACAGGTAAGACCAACCCAGGATGATGAAGCAGTCTCAAAATTAGCTATCCACATGTGGCACACATGTGTGTAATGCTAGCTATGTGGGAGGTAGAGATTGGAGAATTGTTGGTTTGAGGCCAGCCTAGACAAAAAGTTAGCAAGAACCTACCTCACAACATAAGCCAAGCTTGATGGCTCACACGTGTTATCCCAACTACATGGGAGGTAGAGGGACAAGGATAGCAATCCAAGGTTAACTCTAGGGGAAAAAAAAAGCATGAGACCCTATCTGAATAATAATGAAAAAAGCAAGAAGGGTTGTGGTGCTGCTTAAGTGGTAGAACAATTATCTAGCAATGCCATTTGCCATTTTTTGCAGCACTGGGGTTTGAACTCAAGCCTATACCTTGAGCCTTTCCACCAGCCCCTTTTTTTTTTTTTTTTTTTTGTGATGGGTGTTTTTGAGATAGGGTTTCTCAAACTATTTGCCCATGCTGGCTTAAAGCTACAACCCTCCTGATCTCTGCCTCCTGAGTAGCTAGGATTGCAGGCATGAGCCACCATCACCCAGCACTAAAACATTTTTTATCTAACAATGCAGACACCTATTTAAGTCTTTCCAGGAGATATTAGCTTTAGTTCTGTATTATTTGGCTCAACAGTATAAGTTTTTCTTAATCAGTACTGTGGTCAAAATATCTGTGCCTCCTCAAAATTCTTTCATTGAAATCCTAGCCTCCAAGGTGATGATATTAGGTCTTTCAGAGGTGACTAGGTCATAAAGGAAAATCCCTTCATGAATAGCATTAGTCCTTTAGAAAAAAGAAAACTCAGAGAGATCTCTTGGCCCCTCCACCATATGAGGACCAAATGAGAAGGAAGACATCTATGAACCAAGAAATTAGCTTGGACCAAACACAGAAAGAATCTTCTGGCACCTCGATCTTGGACTTGTCAACCCTTAGAGCTGTGAGAAATAAATTTATGTTTACAAATCTCCCAGTTTTTGGTACTTTGTTAGAGAAACCCAAACAGACTAAGAAAATTAGTCATCTGTTTTGAGAGCTACCTTGAAACCAGCTGATAGAGAGATAGGCAAAAGCATAAGCTCAGTCACCAATAAGGGTACTTACCACTCCATGGCATCACCATCTAGCATGTTGGCCTATCTCAGTGTGTATACTGTAGTGACAGCTAAACTTTGGTCAGTGGTGTTGGGGAAGATACAGTATGCCTTAGTTCAGTTTCTCTAACTATAATGCTTAGGGACAAAAAGACATAGCACTGACGTCCAAAATTTTACCATCAGTGGTAGATTATTTCCTAAAATGGACATTTCTATCATGTCACATGGAAATGTGATTTTGCCATCTCATCACCAAGAAGTGGGGTTTATCGCCCCTTCCCTTGAGCCTCAGCTGGCTCCATGGCTGAAACTGACTTGTGGCAGAAGGGAGATTGTGGAGCTTCTCAGTCTAGGTCTTAGGAGACTTGGTAGCTTCCTTTTTTGTCCTCTTACCATGTAAAAGAAAATCAAGGCTATCCTGTTGGACAGGGAGACCATGAGAGGAGAGGACCCCTGAAGGAAGAGCGAGACCACATGCAGGAGAACTGAAGTAGCCCAGTCAAGAGCCAGGGCCAAAGCACTGGACATGAGTGGGACCATTTTGGCTTCTCCAGCCCCAGTTGAGATCCGAAGCCAATGCTGTATGGAGTCATCTCCCCTTCCCAAGAAGCCCTGCCCAAATCCCTGACCTACAGATGCATGAGCAGTAAAATAGTTGTTTAAACCACAGAGTTGTGGAGTGGCAATAGGTCAACAGAAAACTCATTCACCCTCTCATCCCATTTGGAGGAATTTGTCCCATATATTGGAAAAGGTCTGCCAAAAGATGGGATATTGCAAGGATCAAATGTGTTTCATGTCATTTTCATTGGCTACAGAGCAAGTCTGTTATCAGACTAAAACCAAAGCTAAATGAGTTTGTTTTTCTGTATAGAGCCATGCCATTCATATCCAACCATTTTATTTAGTCCTGAAAACTTTTCCATTGGTAATCATGCAATCATTGAGCACCCCCAGTTCCCTGATAGCCACTGTGTGTGTGTCAGTGCAGCAATTCTGAATCTTTTCAACCCTTATTGATACTCTTTTTTTGTGTGTGGTCCTGGGGCTTGAACTCAGGGCCTTCACCTAAAGCCACTCCACCAGCCCTATTTTTGTGAAAGGTTTTTTGAGTTAGGGTCTCATGAACTATTTGCCTGGGCTGGCTTCGAACCGCAAACCTCCTAAGCTCTGCCTCCTGAATAGCTAGGATTACAGGCGTGAGCCACCAGCACTTGATGTTCTTGCAGAGTTTGACAAGTGGCTAATGACAGGAAAAATACTTTTAAATGAGGTCTAATTTCCTACTGGGTATACCTCTGCAACAAAGTTTCTATTGCTAGCAGTAGAGGGTTCAAGCAGCTGGACTCTGAATCCTAAACATCATCATGTTAACACTTACATTTTGAAGGTGATCAATTCCCACCCCTAGTCTCCAAGGACCAGGATGAACTCTTCATCAGCTTAGGCATGTCTCCTCATTATCAGGTGATCAATAAATCATTTGCTCAGGTGTATTTTATGGCTACCCAATATACCATTATAATAAAAGTTTGAATTAGGTAATGTTCCTTTTTATTATCAGAAATGAATTACCTCATGGAGCCAGATACACAAATGTAGTATGCCCTTCTACTAAGTGGAAGGCTATTTTTCAATCAGTTTCTGACAACTATGGATGATAAAATAACTACATTCCAAGATTGCTTAATATTTGCAGTACAGGTTTATTTCACTGGGTTCATTGTTGCTCTTCATTAAATAATAAAAAAACATAATTTCCATAGCCATTATGGAAAGCCATCAGGATAATATGAAACATAAATCCTAAACTTTCAACGTGTATTCAGAGTCCGGGGCAGGGCTTTCTACAGGGTGTGGTAAGATGTTCATTCTGGAGAAAATGCCAATTTGGGTTCCCACTCAGCCCTGGGAATACTGGAAAAGCAGCATATTATGCTAATAAACACGTATAATAATACAAGCATCCATGTTCACCATAAAAAGGAATATTATACTTTGAGATGTGAGTGGTAGCATGTTCCTGTGACTTTAAAAACTCATCTTTCACTCTTTTAAACAAAATTTACCACAAAATGATTAAATGCTCACTGCCTACAACAAATGATCTCCTGATTTCCTCACTCTCTGGAGTCCATGGAATATGATCAGGACTTTTGTTTATTCAGTTCTTGTGTTATTAAAGAGTGAAGACTGAATCTTCATCATTGCTCTTTTGCCAAATTTATTATATAGTAGGCACTTAGTAAATGCTTACCATTGAACAAATACTTCATTTTGACACCAAGACAATAAAGTGTAGTCCATTTTCTGTTGCTATAACAAAGTACCTGAGCTTGGGTAATTTAGAAATAAGAAATAATAATAATTTAGAAATAAGAGAATCCTAGATCCTGGGAAGTCCAAGAGCATGGCTCTGACATCTGCTATGCATCCTGTGAAGGTCTTCTTGCTCTATCATAACATGGATGAGGGCATCACATGGTGAGACAGAGCAAACATGCTACCTCCGGTCTCTCTTCCTCTTGAAAAGTCATTAATGCCATTATGGGATACCCATCTTCATAATCTCATGTAATGCTAAGTATCTCTCCAAAACTTCACCTCCAAATACCATTAGCATATAAATTTGAGGATTAAATTTCCAACACATGAATTTCTGATATACACATTCAAACCAAAGCAGTATGGAAGTTTTTCCTAGAATAAGACTCATGCATTGAATCTGAATTGATGAGTAGAGTTTAATCCAATAAGAGAAAGTAAGAGAGAGACATCACAAGCAAAAATAACCAGGAAGGAGGCATGGACAAGAGCAATAAAAAGCTGGGTGCACTGATGACATTCTTGGGGCTGTACATTTGCTGCTGGTTGAGGTGAAATCCAGCAA
The DNA here is from genome assembly GCF_047511655.1 of Castor canadensis. NCBI lineage: Eukaryota > Metazoa > Chordata > Mammalia > Rodentia > Castoridae > Castor > Castor canadensis. The sequence continues at coordinate 140,853,337 of NC_133390.1, read as the reverse complement.
GGGGCACCAGCTAGGACATACAGGACCATGGAGCTGTCTTTGCATCATGAGGAGTTTTGAGAGGTTTTAAGGAAAAAGGATCTTGGTCAGATTTCTGATTTAGAAAGATTATTCAGGCTTCAATATAGAGATACATACACTACATGTAAGCTAGAATGAAGGAAATGATGTCAGAGACCCTGAGTGGTAGCCAATTGGATACCCTTTCTTGCCCCTGCAGGTATTCAGCTCAGGCTGACATTAGCACTATTTCCATCTCCAGGTCTTCAGAAACTATTGACAAGGTCAAACAGAGTAGCTCAATTCCCCACTTCTTAAAGCATCCCAAGGCCTGGACGCTGTGTTCTGAGGGAGCACATTGTTCCCCAGTATTGAGGTGCCCCCTTCTCTCCCCCACTCCTTTCCCATCCTCATGGTCATGAGCACAGCTGGGAGGATGGTCAGTGTGGTCAACAAAAACCAAGTATCAATCCTCTCTTGGGGGCTCAAAGAGTCCCTCTAATCTTGAGCCAGCATTGAGAGGACAAATCTTAAATGATTGCATTTTCAACAAATTTCTTCCAAAAATTGGACATTTTAAAGGTCACTTTATTCCCTGATGATAATCATTAGAAAGCAATCCCAAATCATGGGCATTCATACTTTCCCGGGCCAAATCATACCATGAGACTACTTGAGTGCCAGGCATCATCTCAAGGTGCTTTCAAAACACTGCCAGTTTGGGGAAAGAAAAGCTCAATCCCTGTACTAGTTTGTAAACATCAGAAACTGCCTATTTAATGTGGACCCCTTCATAGTTGGTCAGGGAAAATAATGGAGTGTTTCAGAAGAAATATTCAAAAAATCAAAATTATTCAGAGTAGAAGAGAATAATGACAGCAAGGACTCACAGATCCTCTAAGCCCAGGTTGCTATTCTCTGTGGCAAAGGAGACTAATTAGTTTTCCAGATCCATCAAAAGCCCAGACAAGGAAACACGCTTGCTTGGAAGCAAGAGGGATTTAATTTGGACAGAAGAAAATTTTCTGATTGGAAAGGTTATTAGGAACTGCAGTGGATTATGAAGAAAAAGTCTGCAAATTCATTCTGCAACAAATGCTTACTGAACACCCTCTATATGATAAGCACTGCTTCATACAAAGAGAATTCGCTGGTGAGTTAAACAAAGATCCCTGACCAGTGGAGCTTATCTTCCAGTATGCAGCCTCAGGGACACCCAACCAACAAGGCTTGAGTAACTGGGAGCTGCCATGCACCTAATCCCGGGGTAGGTAAAGTATAGTGTGTGGACAGTGTGGTATGGTTCAGCACAGTGTATACACTGTTTGGTGCAGGTACAGCCCAGTATGGATCAGTGCACTGTGTGTAACGTCATCACAGCTGGGTAGTGATGAGGAGGACAGGCCCTTGCCTCTGAGAGAGAAGAGAGTGTGGGTAAAGCATTTGTCTGGGCTCAAGGGTAAAGTTACAGGATGAAATCAGAAAGGTGGTTGCAAATTTAGGTAAGTACAGAATATGAAGAAATTCACAGCCATGCTACAGAACCTCCCTGCATTCTGAACAAAAAAGCAGTCATGTTAGGAGATAGGAGAGGAGGGATGACAAGACAGGGTGTGAAACAGACACTGATGGCTGCTGGAAGAATTGCAGACCCAGAGCACGAGAGTATTTGGGACACTTTTGGAATGATGCAAAATGAAAAACAACAAGACCCTGAGTAAAAGCCAAAAAGGATAGGATTTAGTAGCCATTAGGTGGAGTCTGTGAGAAGTAGACTTTCAAACAACAATCAGGCTCTGAATTGGGGAGACTGGAGTTCATATGGAGTTAAGAACACACATGAGAAGAGAGGGTGGGGAGAGGTTGCCACCTTAAATTCAGTGTCCATTCTAAGTAATTCCTGGGATACTGGGGAAGTCATTCCCTCCACATGGAAATTTGGAAAGTTGACCTGGAGAGATTTGGTTTTGGAATTGTCAGTATGTGCTTTGTGTGACCCTAAGTCAAGTGGCACAAGGTAGAGGAGGGCCTTGGATATGGCTGACTGAGAAGACACAACCCTAGAAAAGAGGCAGCCTCCCCTAGTGGACTGTGGACAGGTCAATGAATCAAATTGCTCACTGCTTGTTGACCAGAAGAAGCAACTTAGCCCCCAGGCAGAGGCTGATTTACTTATTACTTAGAATCCTTTAGAAATGCAGTGTTCAAACCCTCATATCCAGTATGAATCAAAACTTCTCACTCTGATTTTCTCTGGATGTTTAACAACTGATTCACCAAGGTCCTTGGAGAGCTTGAAGGGAGGGCTGATCTCAACAGGGGCAACTCATCCACATCCCTGCTCATCTTCCTTGCAAGTGATTGGATTAGTCTTTCTTGACATTCAAGCTCTCATAACACAAGCAGTCTGAAAATTCTCTAACTTCCAGTCCTTGGCCCTCAGGATAATGTTACTTATAACCAGGGCTCCTTGCTCTGTGGTCTCCTTGGAGCAGAGGCAGTGGCTGCACAAGACTGAGTTCTTGAACTGACCCAAACAGCCTGACCCCTGCTGGACTTCATAGTCATTTGTATTGCAGATGAACAACAGATCAAGGTCAGTCTCTACTTGTGTCTCCAAGGATGGTCAACAGGCAACCATGTCCACACCACCTTCCTACCATAGCTTAGCCACCTCGGTTTTTATTGCTTGCTTCTTGATACCAGAAGCAAAGAAAGTCCTAGGCAGGTCAGCAATTCTTCTATCCATAATCATAAACCCACTCTTATTCTCAATGGATTCCCAGTAAGGACCTATGAGGTGGCATTATTTTCTTTCCATACATGTTCACCTAACATGAAGTACCCCAAAGGCATCCCAATCCATGAGATTCTTGATAAATTTTTTATAGTAACCAGGACATGCACCCATCCAAAACACTATACAACTTGAAGTAATAGCAGATACCAAAAGATGATTTAAAGATTACAAGGATGAGGCACACTGGAGACCATTTTGTCCCTCTACATTGTGGTGATCAGAGTTTCAGGAATGGATAAAGTGGCACAGGTTGCAGTCAACTTTTTTTATATAAATGGGAAGAGAGTAAATGTTTTAGGCTTTGTAGGCCAGAAGGTCTTGGTCAAAGCTATGCTACTTTGTTCCTATAAAAGTTTATTTATAAAAACAGGTCATAAGCCATTTAAGACTAGCAAGCAGTAGTTAACCATGCAGTAGTTTGATGTAGTACAAAGAGGTAGAGTAGACTAAAAACGGAAATAAAGTTTTGCAAAATTTAAAGATGAGCAGAATTTAGAGTGAAAGAGATCACAGTAGCTAGAGTTATGAGTGTATGTGTATGTACATATGTGCAGACATAAAATACATGTGTGTATGCATGCCTATATGTATACATATGTAGATGGATATAGGCACATGCACATATTTCTTTATAAATATGTGTATGTATATCATACCCATACACGTTCAGGATCTCTGTTGCTTGCAATGTAGAAGATTGTATATTCTGAATGAGTTCCCTATTGCAAAAACAATTCAGGATAAAACAATGCATCTCTGACCTGGTTTGAGAGTAAGGGATCCTCAGAAGAACACGTACAGAGAGTGAAGTTTGCATCAAGCATAAGGAATATTTCAGTTTCCCTTTGTCAGCTGCATAGGGCCCAAGGGAGGGAGATGAAGCCTTAGCTTAAGCAAGGTAAGGAAGCAAATAAGAGCCTCCATTATATTAATCAAATGCCAACCATCTTAGGTGTTCTACCATGGAAAGCACTCAAGATTCAGTTTATCTTCCTGGACCAGCTTTATCACTAAGAATTCAGCACAGCAGCAGCAGCAGAAGGAATTGCATTGACAGGGTCAAGAGACTGTAGGTCATGACAGTTTTCTCTTCCCAACGCAGGGCTCACAGGGGAACTTTGTCTCCAGATTTCTAATAAGTACTGGTGTGTGTGTCTATGGAAATGTGCATGCATATGCTTATGTGTGTGTATGTGTGTCTGTGTGTGTGTGCACGTGCATCTGTCAGAAGGTATGTTTGTGGTGGGAGGGGAGGGTGTCTCATTGACACCCTCCCCACCAGCCTTAAACATTAAAACCTAAGCTGCCTCCCCAGCCTCCACCAAAATTAAGAGCAAATCATAAATCTGAATATTATTATTAAACAATGTTGACAAGTCCTACCTTGTTCTGAAAGGACTCACTAATCCATGATTACAGAATACTGTTTACCCTTATGTTTATCCAAAGCCTTGCTCAAGGGCCAGTAGGTCAGGAGATTAGTATGTCTCAGGAGGTGACCTCATGCTATTCTTCATATCCAAGCTGGGATTCTTCAGTGTCAGGAATACCTCTGTGGTCCATGAAACCTAAGTGGTAATTTGAAATAAGTGGTCTCAAATTGGTAGTGCTCCAGGTAAGAGGAAGGAACAGATACAAATATTTTATGGACAAATTCAACTTCAGCCATGGCCTCAAAGAACTCTCATAGATCAAGGTCCAGAGAAAATGAGCTGGAACAGAAAGCAAGAAAAGAATTCCAAAGTCTTCACATATTATACAGTGCAAAATAATAGGCTCAAAGAATAAAACAACAATCACTGTTGTTTAAATAAGAGAAATTTTAACATATGAAAAAAGGAATCAGATACTGTAAAGAATGATCAAGACAATTGAAAAACAGACAATTAAAACTTCTCAGAATGAGAGCTATAGGTTGAGCACCTCTAATCAGAAAATCCAAAATGGTACAAAATTTGGAACATATTGAGTACTGACATGATGACAAAGTGGAAAATTTCATATATGACCTCATTTTATGGACACACAGACACACTAAAAATATTGTATAAAATTACCTTCAGGTTGTGTGTGAATGAAACACAAATAAATTTCATGTTTAGACTTCTGTCCCATTCCCATGTCATCTCATTACATATGGAAATATTTTTAAATAAAAAAATTATACTTCTAATCCCAAGCATTTTAGATAAGGGGTTCTCAATCTGTATAATAATTGAATTTTTTAAATAAATTAAACAAAAGAGTTGACATGTCCAAAAAATGACAGTAAGTGAAGAAGACAGAATGAAATTTTCCATTGCTTGGTCTAAAGTTGGAATAATGAAAGGAAGAAATGTGGATGGCCACAGAAGGAAATGGCCTAGAGTCTGTTATTGTTGCCAGCTTGACTCAAATACTCTGAGTTGTTTTCGTTTTTCTTTTTTTGATTTTTATGAGAAAATAGAAATTCATTGTTTTCTATGAAATCTGATTTTTTTTTTCAGTACTGGGGTTTAAAATCAGGGCCTACACCTTGAGCCACTCCACCAACCCTTTTTTGTAATGTGTTTTTTCAAGATAGGGTCTTGTGAACTATTTGCCTGGGCTGGCTTCGAACCACAATCCTCCTGATCTGTGCCTCCAGAGTAGCTAAGATTACAGGCATGAGCCATTGGCACCTGGAAAAATCTAATCTTTAAGTGTTGAAAACCAATTCAGTGAAAACAGAACAGGTCTGCGAGCTTAGTGGCAAAGTTGTGAGTACTCTTGACAGTAAGGGAGAGTCAAATTCTAGAACAAGATGAGGTTACCCACAGCAGAGGTGATTACAGGCCAGGTAGGATGGAGTCCATAGCACAGAATGGAATACAGCCATGGGCACTGAGAGCAACTGCTTTTCCTCTGAGACAGAAAGAAGGAAGATGCACAGAGGTGGGAGTTAGATTTGGCATATCCCAACCAGCTTGGGGAGTTTACTAAGACCCTGACATTCTATGCATAAACTGCCCTTGACCTTTAGTCAAGCAGTTTGTATGAAAGCAAATTGAACCTTCATGGCACAGCACTGGGACAGTGAGGATACTGTAAATAAAACATTACGAGGCTGGATGTTACAGAGCTCTCATAAAATCACAACTATTGGGAACAATCTTGGAAACACAGTTTCTCTTGCTGCTGGGCAAGTTGACAGCAATTAAATAAAGGGAAATTAGCCTTAAATATTCATTAAAGGATTAATGGGCATCCTGGCACAATGTAGTAAGGAAATAGCTTTTCTGATGCTGATTTCAGAAGGAAGACTATCTACAGTTTAAGAATCTGGGGAATAAGCAAGTGACAACAATGTAAGAGGAAAGAAGGGGAAAAGGAAAGACAAAGGATCAAATACTATTCTGAAGCTTTAAAAGGCACTAAAGAGTGGCAAGGTAGATTCTTGACCTTAAGTTAAAATGATGTGTTCACTGAGGTCCTCAAGAAAATCTGGGCAACCTGGCATAACAGAGAAAGCCAAGAGGTCTGGGTTTAAACCTATCTCTACTACTTGGGAATGGGCCTGCTTTTGCAGTCCCCGTGTCCTTGCCCCTTCAGGTGTACAGAGCTCTCAGCAAGCTGGCCAGCACATCAAAGTTCAATAGACATGATTGTTATTTTCAGCCTAGACCTCTCCACTTCTGGGTGTTCAGTTTTTGTGCTCATTCCCAGCAGATCCTGACCCCTCTTTACTGCAATTTCAAAGAACCAACACTTCATATAAAAAGGCTGGGCTGCAGTCTTTAGCTTAGGATGGGAGTGCATGTTTGATCAAGTTTTATGTAAATTCCACCCACCAACAGACTGAATATTTTCCCTTGCTTTGAAAATACATATTTCCTCTGTCTGTATTTGTGTTTGTACAAGCAGCAAAGCCTTCATTTATTGTTTTCTATTATATATTCAACCTTTCCCATTCTAAATTCCTTCTTGCAAAAGTAATGTCTCTCCCAACAGATATAAGCTTTTATCAAGAGAGAAAAATAATAAAAATCACTTTTTTGGGATCTTGTGTCCCATATGTGAGATGCTTTCAAGACCATTGCTAAACCAAAATTCATTTCTTGTCATGTATCTTGAATTTTTTCTCGGCTAGTTTCGGTTCACATTTTGCCTATAAAATTATTAGGCAGCCTTCTCTAAAATCCAAATATATTTAAGTAGCATTTTGACACATTTAAAAAGTGTGCAATATGGGAGTCATTTCAGCTTAATCTGTCATATTAAAGTAAAAAATGTAGATTGCCTTTTCTACCTCAGAAGCCTTGCTACTTGGTCATTCAGAGGGACACTTCTGGAGATTTTCTCTGCATAGGAGCAATGTGAGGGTCATGTTAAAAATGCAGACTATCACTCAGTAGATCTAGGATATAGGAAAGAGTCTTCATTTCTAACAATTTCCTAGGTAAGGCCTGTGCTGCAGATCGAAGGACTACATTTAGAGGAGCAAAGAGATTGGGAGAGTTGTTCTCATCCTTGGCTTCACTGATGACTGCCCCAGAGAGCTGCAGAAGCACTGTTGTCAATGTCCACTCCAGGAATTCCAATTCAATTGGTCTAGAAGTATATAAAAGCACTCCAGATGGTCTCGAGTGTGCTGAGACATGATCCAACTGTCAGTCCTCATCCTGGACTATGAGCTTCTGCCTTCAACACTTTTTTGGCATCAGTACATTTGAGGCAGTGACTTCTGGGGGAGGGCACAAGCTGAGATGTCCAGTGTGAAAGTTTTTGAAGCCTTTTATCTTTGATCTCGAGTAAATCTCATACACAGAAATTCTGGGAGGAAGATATAATCTATTGTACTCTCTAAATAGGAAGGCTAAGGCCAAGGTAGATAAAATTGAAGGGGCGGGGAGGATTAGGGATCATCCTAAGACTGTTTCAGGAAGGGAAGGTGAATGAAACAACACAAGCACACTAAATGCTTTGAAAAATCTTAAGAATTTATTTTCTTGAGGATTTCATGGCAGAATGTGATTTTCAGAGGGTCCCAAACTGTCATCATTACTACCTGTGAAGACAGACACTGTTTGACTATCAAAGTTCCAACATATTTTGAAAGGAAGATGAATACAATAAAAGAAATACATTGTGGAAAACAGATTTGGTTGAGGCGACATGTGAAGAAAGAGGTGTTATATGCAGAGCATTCCTTGGGCAAATTAAGGCTTCTATTTCCCTGGTTTGGAATTGATGATAGTAACGCTCTACACTGGCTGATTTGCTTTTAGAAAAGTATCTTAGGTCTACATTTATAATTCATTACATTACAATCTATTGGCAACTGAGGAACTTTTATACAGTTGAACTTGTACACATAAGGTCATCATTTCATTTATTATTATTTCCTGTCTGTGACCTCTAAGGAATAAACCATAAATACAGTTGAATAATGTGATGACCTTGGAAACACCTAATGAGAACTCATTAGCGGTCAGATTCTACTGGGTAAGAAAAGATTCAGGGCTTACAGTCATGATAAGGTTTCTACTGCATACACCGTTATTCTGCCACATTGATACATGTGTTAGAAAACAAACCACACCAAAAAGATTGTTTCAATGGAGAGTCCAGATCCAAGACTCCTTGAGAAGGCCAAGTTTAACCTATTATTCCTAGCATGTGAGCATAAACCAGATTCACAATAGAGGGACTCGCACTCAGGCTTCAGCAACTCTCTTTCATGTATTTGTGAGCCTTTCATTGAAGGTTCTGATACATGTCCAAGTGTCCCAAAAGGAAATGCAGTTTCCCTGACAGTTCCCCCTCTCCGCTGACATTGAGTCACTAAGAACTGCTGGTGTGCAACATTGCACACAGGTACCAAGTTATTGTAGATTAGAGAGGTCCCTAACCACAGCTGCATGCACCGCTGCGAGATCGAATATTTTGGTCTCTTTATCTAGAATTCAGGCACCCATGGATCTGTTGGATACAAATTAAATTTGAGTCCCAGATGTCACATATGTTCAGAATGTGTACTTCACTTTCACGTCATCTAGTACTCCTAGAGCTCTATTTTATCATGAGATTTCTTCCAGGAGATTTCAAACAAACAGATGTGAGTTGGTCTTTCCCATGAGTCCACCATTCATGCCCAAACCTTCTGGACACAGTTATGGGAACGAATGATGCTAATACAAATATCACTAAAACCAGAAAGGTGCTCTGCCGTAGACCCAAGGAGATAAATGCAGTAAACGCTATTTTTACTTAGGCTCCCTCTTCAAAGCCAACAAGCAAAAAATTTCCAGAACAAAAGAAATCTACCATGTGGTCTTGCTATGAATGTTACTGGGATCAGAATCAACTTGCTAAATGGGAAAACCCAAATCAAATTATTATTCACGTAAACAAACTAAAAATGAAGGCATTCTCAGATGCCTTTGACAAGGGGCAAATGGGCTACTAAATCAAACATTTCATAAATAAGTTAGCAAAACACATTATGTAACACTAACATTAATGACACACCAGATTGCCAACATTCTTAATCAAATCTTTTCAATCTAGGCTATTATATTGTGAAAGGGTCGCTTCTTACAGACAGCTCATGACACTAAGCAAATCTCTCCAATGATGTTTCTGCCATCACAAAATGTTTTTCTTTGTATCTGTTTCCAGGCCTGACATTTTTGCAAATTAAACTGGATTGCATTATCCATGATGGCTTAAATTCAATTATCCAAATAACTAACTAGCCAGCGCCATGACTAAATTATCCACCTGCTGCTTGAACTTTTTGGGTTTGACAATGTGCTGGTTTCATTTCTATTTCGAAAAGTAGCAATGATAGGGATTTCTCTTGGAAGAGACCCTAGGAACTGTCTTTCCCTTTTAAAACTACTCTAGGTAGACAAGACCAGATCTTTATTGTAAAAGATTCAACCAATATAGAAGTGGTCAGAGATCAAAGCTGAATGATCTTTATTTTCCTACTCTTCTCTAATGTCCTTATTCCAGTTTCCTTTCTTGGAAAATTATTTAGGTTTCCAATATTACATAACCTCAAACTAAGCCAGAATAGACATCTTTTTTTTGTGTACATCTCTAGGTCATAGAGAAGCCATAATTCTTTTTATGAAAATATTGTAATATTGCCTTTCCATATAAGACTTCATAAGTTTTTCTTCCCTCTAATAGTGTACAAAGGTACCATTTCCCTTCACACTCATCAACACTTCTTACTATATTTCATGTTATATATCTTTCAATTTTTACTGAAAAAACTAACTAAAAAACTAAACTAAAAATAGTTACTGAAGACTATATTTTATTAGCTACTTTTGCATCACTATGACCAAAATGTCTGACAGAAACAGCTCAAAGGAAGAAAGATTTATTTTGGCTCACAGTTTCAGAGGTGTCAGACCATCATAACAGGCAGGGTGAGGTAAAGAAGAGCAGTTTACATCATGGTGGTCAGAAAGCAGAGAAATGGAAATACAGGAAATGGCCAGGGCAAGATACTGCCCTAAGCACACACTCCAGTGACCTTCTTCCTCCAATCGGCCCTACTTCCTAGCTTTTATCACCTCCTCATAATGTCATCATATTATAACTCCATCAAGGAATTGCTCCATTCATTAGGTCAGAGGCCTCATGATCAAATCCTTTTGGGAAAGCCCTCATAGACTCAGGTGTGTGCTTTTCTAACCTCCTAGATGTTTCTTAATATAATCAAGTTGACAGGATTAACTACCACATACACCTTTTCAGGTTTATTTGCCCTTTTACACATAGTTTTTAAACCTGGTGTAGGGAACTGTTTGTCAGGGTACAAACAAAAAAAATCATAAAATTAATAACTGTTGACATATGTGTTCGGAAAATTTTCTAACTAATGAAAAAAGACATTAGAGTCAATTTTATAGCAAGGCAAATAATGAAAGATGTAAGACATAAGAGAAATATATATTTAAGTTCATATTTAAATAAAAGAATAAAAATAAAGAAGGTCTTAGATTGGGAGACACCTGAAAAACATGGCAGGAGAGTTTAAAAATGAGGGGGAAATTAAACTGTTAAGGCCTTAACATTTTAATTAGAATTTTAGTTTTCTATTGCTGCCATAACATATTTACTACATACTTAGTGACATAAAGCAACACAAACTTATTATCTTACAGTTCTATAAAAGTCTATAGGGATCTCGCTAGGCTAAAATCAGGATGTCAGCAGGCTGCATTTCTTTCTGGAGTCTCTAGGGGGGAGAATGTGTTTCCTGCTCATTTGTATTGTTGGCAGCATTCAATTACTCCTCAAGTTAGAACTGAGGTCCTCATTTTTTTTGTTGGCTATAAACCGAGGGCCATTACCAGCTTCTAGAACCTGATGTATTTCTTACCTCACGGACCACTACCTACATCTTGAAAGCCAGCATTAAAACAGTTGAATTCATCTCTCATCACATCTCTGTAATCCACTCTACTGCCTCCTTCCTCATATTTAAAAGCACATGTAATTAGATTAGGTCCATCTGTGTAATTCATGTTATTCTTTATATTTTATGGTCAACTATTTTCCATTTGTAATTTTAATTCCCTTTTGCTATGTAGCATAACATATTCACAGATATTAGGGATTGGGATATATTTGAGGGAGGTGTATTGTTCTGTATGCCATTCTGTTAACCTAATGGAATATGTTCATGGGATCCCCAAAGGAATGACATGACTTGAGTTTTACTGGTTTTGTCCCCGACAAAACAAACAAAAAAGTCTCTGATTCTCCTCAAAGCTTTATAGGGTATTTTTGGAAGTACCCAGAATTCAGTGAGTTGCCACATGGAAACAAAAGTCTTTTCTATTTCTCTGGACGTCTGTCCTTAACTGCAAGGGACATCACTGGTTCATTCATTGTGGTCTTTCAGTGTGCAAACATAAGCCCTGCTTTAAGAGAAAGTAAAAAACATAGCCACTCCCTCAATCTGTGGTAGACTGCACTGCCTAAGACTGACTTAAATCACTTCAGATAAAGTACATTCTTTCCCAGGAGTCAGTAGAATAGAGCTTGGTCCGAACTTCTCCACTTCCATTGAGAGAAGTGAATTTCAAAGCCTGACTCCATTCGAGTCAGAAAAATGGGAAATGTAGTCATTTCCTCTCCAATTAGAAGTGGGAAAAAAATGAAAAGAATTGAAAATGAATGATTCACTCCTGCTGAAGTAGTCTATAAGTTAGGATCAAAATATATAACTATGGGGTATGTAAATATGGAAGGATCCAATACCTATGTATCTTAAAATATCAAATCTCTACAATTGGACAGTGAAAAAAACAGGTCTAAGCTGGAAACCCAACTATGTGCTCATAAGCAAGTCACTTCACATCACTGAACTCAACTTTCCTCACCTTCAAAAATGTGTATAATGAATGTACACATAGGATTTCTATTAAAAGTGGACACAGTAAACACAAAGAAACCATATCACAAAGAAACCATATTACATGACTGGTGCATGATATAGAAATTTTCTACATGTTTTCTCAGATTTTAGGATCAATTATTCTTCCTTCTCTACTCTTTGGACCCATTCCCCAGAATCACCTTGGAAGAAGCCAAAAATACTAATTTTTTTTGAATCTGTGGTTCTAAATCCTGAATCTTAGAAAAAATCCATCGCCATCTCTGGGCCTAGAATAAAATATTCCTGGTGTTCTTAGCATACCACAATGGCCTCCCTGCCTTGTAAGAAAATTCATAGCCTGGTCTGCAGAGTAGACACAGGAAAGATCAAAGCTCCAAGTCCCAGCTCTGAACACTGAAAGACAAGCTGTCTTGAAAGGATCAGCTTGCTAGATTGTGGGATGCTTCAAGCATGTTAAACAGGACCTGAACAGCAACAATGGAAACAAGCTCAGGGCAACAAAAGTGCAACCATTAAATTTTCATGATTTCAGAGCTCAGGACACACAAGTTCATCACCATGGCACTTTTTATGCCAGTGAATTTATAATGAACATATCTGTTTGAAAATCAGCACTATTCATGACCATAGCTTGACACACAATGCTGGCATTTTAGAATTGTTATCAAAACTATTTCACTATAAAAACTAAAAGAATCTTTAATAAGTAAAGGAAACTAAATGCCCCAGCATCACTTCCATTTTCAATAGGCTAAAAATGGTTCATAGCTGTCAGCTAAGGTGTTCTTATTATGATAGCTTGGTGAGGTTAGTTGGGCTATTTTTTTAGACAAGAAGTCAGTACAGAAATCTCAGAGATTTGTTTAGTTCATAGGTAGTGATGTCTAGACTTGTTCTAATCACCTATCCTCCAGTTCAGTGTAACTTTCATATTTTAATCTCCAACCCATCACTGCCACCAATATACACACCAAATAAGATAACCTCTTTAGTGGGGAGCTTTATGTATTGATACTACTACTACCACTTTTCTATCCTATAAGTATCCTTATAGGATAGAAGTTTGAGGGGTTGGGGTCTCTTAGACAATAGCTCTGAGACAAGGAATTAAGTGTGAATGGTTTGTTTGGAAGGGTGACCTCAAGAAACACTCTATGGAGTGGAGAAAGAGACAAGGCAGCCAGCACAAGTTATTTTGATAAATAGGCTGCTGCTATTGGAAATTGGGGCCCAATCCCACTGGGGAACTCTGGAAGTCTGTATAGAACACAATACCAAAGGATGAAAGAGCTAAGACAGTTATCTACCAGCATCTTTTTGTCATTGGTTCATGGCTGCTCTGGGTAAATTCCTCTATACTTCTGGTTTGCTACAAGCACAGACAAAGTAAACTTCAGCTGGAACAAGTGCTCAGGCTTTCTCAGGTGCTGGCAATGGGGACCATCAACATGCACAGGAATGGCAAGTGCCAAGCAATATGGGCAAGGCATTGACAATGTCTGCTTCAAGCTATATGCAAATTCCCTCAAGTCCAGACTCTCCCACATGACCCTTCTGCCCTTGTCTTCTCCTTTCTAACAATCAAGCTATTTAGAAATAGAGCTTGGAAGCTCTTTCTGGAAGAACCTCCCTATGCCCTCATACACAGTCTGATCAGGACTATTACTCTCAAACAAAAGATGGAAAGATGTAGGTGATAACCAATGGGTGAAGCTACAGGTTGAATATCCTTTATCCTAAATGCTTGGGAACAGAGTAGTTTGGATTTCAAGTATTTGGAGATTTGTGATTATTTGACAAATCTTGGGAATGGGACCAAGTCTTAATATAAGATTCATTTATGTCTTATATACCCTTACATATAGCCTAAAGGTAATTTATACAATATATAATTTTGTGCATGTAGCAATGTTTCATGGTATGGAATTTTCCACATGTGGCATAATGTCAGCCCCTTAAACCTGAAGATCTTAGAGCATTTAAGACTTGGGATTTTCAGATTAGGGATGCTCAGCTTGTGCACGTAGTGGTTATGATTGTGGGTATTAGCTCCAGCCTGGAACTGGAGCCCTGATTCTCCTATTTCCCATCCCAAAGTTATTTCAACCATGATATTTTCCACAAGCCAACTCTATCAGTCAGATTTCTAAAAGACTCCCCAGAAAGTGGCACCAAAGCTGTATCATGTTAATATCTTTTACAATACCACAACAAACCCAGCAGAAAAGTCTGGGTGCTCAGGGAACCAAGCCATGCAGCAAGAAAAGACTATTGTTTTCTAGAAGAGCTTGTCAACATTCTGGGAGGGAGTTGTGGAGGCTAAGTTCCAGCTTGGCACATGGAAAGCAATGGCAGAGATGCAGAGCTTCATTAAAATCCCACAGACCACCAGTCAGGGAAAGAAGCCATGTGGGATTCATTGAACATAAGCAAGGCCCAGAAGATTTTAATTTAAAAACAATTTGATTATAAAAAGAAAGGAAACAGACCCTTGAAGGAAAAAAAGTGAAGGGTGCATGAGAGAGAAAAATGATTGTGTATGTAGATCTAAGATAAGAAACAATTAGAGAAAAGCATAGAAATAAATAAAAAGACAGAGAACCAAGCAGAAAGGAAGAGAAAATGAAAGATGTTGGGGTAGGGGTAGGGAGCAGAAGGAAGGAAATAACTTCCCAGTTGAGATTTTTAATTCTAAACAATGAAAAACAAGTCTGATTGATTCTAATTTTGAATGACTTATTAGAAGAATAATTCATTCAACATAAAGCAAACACAAAATAATGAACAAATAGGTCTTAATAGAACAGTAGAAATGAGGTGGTCAGCTCCCCAGGCCCAGGCAACAGAAAAAGTGGACCATCTCTCCAGGTTTCTACACTGAGCAACAACAATTTTCATGAAGATTAATTTTTATTGTCTCCTTAAATCTGAGTTGTTCACTGCAAGTGGAACATAAATTGTGAGCTTTGAATGCCATGTGACCTTCCAGATTGTCATAATTTCAAACGCAATTTGATTGGTCAAAGAAAATTCTATCTTTTATAAGACTGTTATATAGTTCTTGAAAGAAATATCCAGAGAACACACCCAGTCTAAAGAGAGCCCACATGCTCTTCTCATTATTCATTCATTTATCCCATAAATATCTTAGTCCCAGGAACCATGGTAAGTGGGATGCACAGATAAAAAGCATAGCCTCTTATGCTCCAGGGTTGAATGCCATGAGGGAGGTTCATTCACATCTCATCTTATAGAAAGCCTGAGGAATTAGTTTAAATTCAGCAAATATGCTTAAAATTGCATATTAAAAAATCATTCTTAAAAACCCTTTAGGAAGTTTTCACTTTGTGTACTATCTTGCAACAAGCCCAGCACAGATGTTTTTCATTCATTGTTGGAAATTGATTGCTGTTTTATTTTTTTGAGCACCAAATAAAATAGCTTCTTAGGATTAGGAGACACAGCCTCCCTCCTCCGCTCTCATGACTCTCCTCCTCTGGACTGAAATGACCTCCTAGTTAATCCCCTTGCTTCTGCTTCCACCCTTGCTGACTTATAGTGGGAGTAATCTTGCTTAAGGCGAAGTCATATCACTAGGTCACTTCACTCCTCTGTTCAAACTCATCTTACCCAAAATAAAATCCAAATGCTTTTCCATAGCCCCATGAGTTATGACTCCTGTCTGCCTCTCCAGAATCATTTCTCCCCACATTCCCCTCTTCTCTTGGACATTCCAGCCACACAGAATACTTCCTCCTTCAAGCCAAACTCACTCATGCTCAGGACTTTTGAACTCCCTGCTCTTTCTGCCTAAACCATTCTTCCCCCAATTAGCCCCATTAATTCCTTCACTTCCTTTAGGTCACTACTTAAAAAGAACCTGGGCAGAAAGTTCTTCTTGGTCTAGTATATAAAAAACAACCTCTCTTAAGTCAATGAATAGTAGAGATACCTATCCACCATGTTTATAGAAGCACTATTCACAATAGCCAAGCTTTGGAATCAGCCTAGGTGCCCAACCAATGAATACAGAAAACGTGGTGTATTGCTCAGCCCTTTCACTCAGAAAAAATGAAATTGTCTTTTGCTAGAAAATGGATGGAACTGCAGATCATTATGTTGAATGAGATAATCCAGGCTCAAAAGGCCAAACATCACATATTTTTTGCTCTAGACTTAAAATAATTATAATGAGGATGCTTCTGATAATAACAACAACAATAATAATAATCAAACATTAGAATAAGTGAGGGATTGTCTGGAGGGGGTAAGGAAAGGATGCTGGGGGGGAACAGATCAAAGTACCTTATATATGGAATTGTATAATAAACCACTAAAAACTGTTTGAAAAGGGGGAAATTGGGTAGGAGTTAAGGAATGTGTTTGATCAAAGTACTCTGTACTTATCTATAAAAGTAACACAAGAATACCCCTTTGAACAATTAATTTATGCTAATAAAAAAGAACATCCTCTCTCATTTTCTGCCCTCCTTCTTACTTTATACTTTATAGCATTTTCACTTTCTGAAATTGAACATCTGCCTCCCTCACTGGAATGTAGTCTCTCTGAGCACTGAGTTTTCATTAGCTCTGAGCTTTGATATATTACCAACTCATAGGGACATGGCACTCAATGAAGGTGTGTTGAATGAATGAAAGAATGGATGGGAAGATAGATGGATGGATGGATAATACATAAATACATCATGGAGGCTATAGTGTGACACTCAGATCACCCTTTTAGGAATGAGGCACCCATTTCTCTAGCTGTTAGGATTATTGGTGCTATTGGCTACCAGTTGGCCTTCTGTTGTAATTGTTGTCAGCTGAAGAGAGTTAGTTTGCCAAAGGCTATGTCTTCTTCCTGGGAGCAGCTGGCTTCCACTGACCAGTTGTCTTAGAGGGACATGAACCTAGCCCCCTGGATTCTATTTGGGGCAATTTTAAAACCTCAACTGCGTGGTATCTATACACAATGGAATTTTATGCAGCCATAAAGAAGAACGAAATGTTATCATTCGCTGGTAAATGGATGGAATTGGAGAACATCATTCTGAGTGAGGTTAGCCTGGCCCAAAAGACCAAAAATCGTATGTTCTCCCTCATATGTGGACATTAGATCAAGGGCAAACACAACAAGGGGATTGGACTATGAGCACATGATAAAAGCAAGAGCACACAAGGAAGGGGTGAGGATAGGTAAGACACCTAAAAAACTAGCTAGCATTTGTTGCCCTTAACGCAGAGAAACTAAAGCAGATACCTTAAAGCAACTGAGGCCAATAGGAAAAGGGGAACAGGTACTAGAGAAAAGGTTAGATCAAAAAGAATTAACCTACAAGGTAACACCCACACACAGGAAATCAATGTGAGTCAATGCCCTGTATAGCTATCCTTATCTCAACCAGCAAAAACCCTTGCTCCTTCCTATTATTGCTTATACTCTCTCTACAACAAAATTAGAAATAAGGGCAAAATAGATTCTGCTGGGTATTGGGGGGGGAGAGGGAGGGGGCGGAGTGGGTGGTAAGGGAGGGGGTGGGGGCAGGGGGGAGAAATGAACCAAGCCTTGTATGTACATATGAATAATAAAAGAAAAATGAAAAAAATAAATAAATAAATAAAACCTCAACTGCATTCACCACAGTTTAATATCTCTTTACCCAATTCTGCTCCATCTCCTTCTCTAAATGTGAATTCCAAGCTCATTCCCAGTGAATCTCCTACCCACAAATTTCCATCTCAGTTGACTCCAGGAGACCTGATCTAAGACAATGTGGCACTAAAACTACACATGTTCAACACTGGATTCACGTGCAGTTCAAGATATTCTCCCACCATAAGAAGCGCATAGGAACTGAGAAAAGCTGAGAGGTTTGCAGATTCTCAACTTCCCTCTCACTCTCAGTCCAGTGTATTTGTTCCCAAGCAAAAACACAAGCCACACTGCATTCCCCATTTGAACTCTATTGCTCCTCTTTTCCCCTCTAGTCTCCATATTTCTCTCTCCACACAGTTTAGGGAGTTGAGCTCTATACATTAAACACAGACAGAATGTCATCCAACTGTATTTACTTTGATCAGGAAAGGGAACTAACCCAAGTAGTTAGACAGGCTTATTATAGAGTCTGGAAAGGAAATTCCTCCCCCAAGAGGGACTAGTTGGACTTAGATTACCTGAAGTCTGAACTGCTAATAGCAGAAAGGTCAATGGAAACTGAAGATTCTCCAGGGGAATCCAAAAGGCATTGAGTCAGCCAAAGTCATGAATAAATTGAAACATTAGAAAGCAGAAAATACACATCAGAGGGAAAAGCTATAAAACAGAATGATAACATAAAGCAGAGGGTAGAGGAAGCTAGCTGTTAGAAAAGTGAGAACAAGAAAAAAAATTTAATGACACATAGAGGGCACCAACTTTCAATTACATGAGTAAGTTCTGGGGATCTAGGATATAGCATGGTGGCTATAATTAATGATGCTGTGTTGTTTGTTTACTTGAAATTTTAAAAGAGAGCAGATTTTAAGTATTCATACATACACAGAAATGGTAACTATGAGTGATATGGATGTGTTAATTTGAACTGTAATCAATACACAATGTATGTCTTTATTAAATCATTGTATTGTACACCTTCAATATATATAATTTTTACTTGTCAATTAAATATTTATCTGAGGATAATGAAAAATATTTCCTATAATATTGTTTAAAGTAACCAAATATTGTAAATTTTCAAATAGTCCACCAGCAGGAAAAGATTGGTTGAATAAAGTTATGGCTATACCCATATTATTTAATGCTGTGAAGTAATAAAACTGCTCTGTATGTTCTAAAATGAGCTAGTTCATTTTATTTATCTATTTTTTAAATGACATTAATGGGATTTAACTCAGGTCCTTGCACAAGGACGCTACTGCTTAAGCCATGCTCCCAACCCTTTTTTTCTATAAATGGGGTCTCACACTTTTGTTTAGGGCCGTCCTTGGATCACAATCTTTCTACTTCTACCTCCTGTGTAGCTGGGATTATAGGTATGTGCCACTGCCACAACCGGCTTGGTTTTGTTGTTGTTTGTTGTGGTTTTTTGTTTGTTTTTTGGTTTTACACAGGTTGACCTCAAACTGCAGTCTTCCCACCACTGCCTCCTGTGTAGCTGGGATTAAAAATATGTGCCTAGTTAATTTTAAAATGAAATAAATTAATGAATAACATTTAAAATAAAATTCTAGCTCATCATTTTTTAAAAAATACAACAGCACGGAGAGGAGAGTTAAGTCTATAGGTCAACTTGAGAATAGAGAGCTACAAGCTCTTGTGACTGACAACACTAAACTTTCTTGGAGCTGAGTGATAAATTTCCATATTCTGTGAAGCCCAGACATCTGTGGGTCCCCTGGTTCTACTTGATGAACTTTCCTACTATCATTCCTACTAAGGTGGCTGGGATTACTATTTTTTCTAATTCTTCAATAAAT
Source organism: Castor canadensis (assembly GCF_047511655.1). Taxonomy (NCBI): domain Eukaryota; kingdom Metazoa; phylum Chordata; class Mammalia; order Rodentia; family Castoridae; genus Castor; species Castor canadensis. Next base: position 140,833,673 of record NC_133390.1, on the reverse strand, counting down.
CCACACTTGAAGCTTCTAGAGTTTTTCAAGAAACCAAAATATCTTATTATAAATATAATTATTATAAAATAATAATGGTGACTATTAAATAGTACTGATACATATCAAGCATTTGCTATGTCATAAATCTTCAGAATTTGGAATAATTTACAGGTGAGGAAACTGAGTGCTTAGAGAGACTATCTAATGCTAGGAAACTGGTTGGATAAATTATTCGAAGTTAGGTCAAAGTAGCTGAACTGTATTCAAAACTAGAGTCATTAAACCCTAAACCTTTAATGAGAACGATTCTTGAACATGTTTTGCTGTGGCTGAGGTCTGGCCTGTCATGTACTATTCTCACAACCCATCAGTGCAAGATGGAGTGAGGCTGGGAGTCCTAAGCTGAAGTTAGTGTCACAGTTGGGCTCTTGGCTATAAATTGGAAAATGCTGACTGATCTTTAGTGGATTCCCAAAGGGCAACTCTCAAGAGAGTTTGTCTCCCAGTGAACTCCTGGTCCAAGAGAAGGATCACTGATCAGGACAACATGGAAGTCAAAAGACTGCAAAGAAGTGATCCTGTCACTTTGGAGGCCATATGGAGAAACAGAAACCATCACCTAGCAAGGTTTCTTCTTCTCATAGACATCCAAGCATCCATTTACTTAATCATGCTTTCCTTTTATGCATATATACGTACATATTTTACAACGGAGCCATCTTATTACAATAGTTATGGTCCTGCCAGCAGTTCCATAAAAATGATAGTAAATTTTTTCTGAGGTTCATAAATGGACTGAAATGTATTCCAAATAGTTTCTAGCCAATACACTAATAGATTTTGTTAACAAATTAAACAAATATCAATTTACTTCTCAGGCTGAAACATTAGAAATGTTCATGATTTCCAAGGCAAAAATGCATTCATAAAGAAAAAAAAAATACCAGTATAACCAAGATTATACACTTACCCTTAATTTTAGTAAGTCTATAGGCCATTCCTTGAATTAATTTAGAATGTTAATTTGTCAGGTTAATACTATATAACCCACATAAGTTCCTGAATTGCATCTGCTAGAGATTTTTTGATAGTAAACAACAAAAATAGGCAATGGCTATCTTATACAAGATGAACACTCATCAGAAGGATTTACCAGATCTCACAAGATTATTGTGAAAGGGGAAGAAGATGCTGAAGAAAGAAGGTTGAAATGAATGGGAAGTAGACCCAAAGTCTTGGTAACATAAGAGCTACCTGTCAGGAATAAAGACCTTCTAACACTTCCACCTTTCTCCGTATCATTTCAGTCTAGATTCAGAGTCCCAGAAAAGGATATGGTTCCAACAGTCAAGCCAAAATCACATGGCTGACTCTTGTTTCTACTGTACCCTTAGTGTCACAATAGTAAGCATCCAGCTGTGTCACTGATAACTGTGAAAGAAAGAAACAGGCAAAAAAGGAGGGAGGAAGGAGAGAGATACAAAGACAGAAAGAAAAAAAGAGAGAGAGAAGGAGAAGGATAGGGAGAAAGAAGGAGAGAGACAATAAAGAGAGAAAAGCCACGTGTACATTTAATACTAGAGAACTGGATGAATAAATTATGCTACAAACACACAATGGAATGTTACACAACCATTAGAAGTTATGCTATATGAAAAATATTTAATAATTTGGAATGCTGTATTCAACATGGTATGACCAATAAAATAGGTTACCAAATAGTATGACCAATATAAACCCATTTTAAGAATAAGCAAATAAGTAAAAACGCATGAATGCCTAGAAAAAAATAGTGATAACTTGAATAAAATTGGTGTAACTTGAAAAGAATACAGTATTTTTAGTTTCTTATTTTAGCTAATCTCTGCGATCTAAGTTTTTTAAAAAGATGTACATTGTTTTTGAAATAATGATAAAAAATGAAAAGTACTTTAGAGATTTTAAATTTTCATCCTGAATCTCTGAATTAAATATAAAAAGTAGTATTATCACACCCGTTCCATAGGTGGGGAAGTTGAGGTCCAGAGCAGATCTTCTTAGAATCACAAAGTAGAAAGAAGACTGGAACTGAGAACCTTAGTCTAAAGTCTCAGCTGGCTTCTAACTGCAGGGGTTCTTATTTTTTAAGAAGGTTGGAGTCCCCTGGATATTACTTTTTACAAAGAGGGTAAACACTAGGCATTGGACTCTTTTCTTGTGAATCAGACCAGCCTCCCTGCTTACTTTAGTTTTGAGAGCCACCTTTGAAGCCACTCGAGCTTGGCCTTTTTCTCTTCCTTTGCAGGAGAGGATAATTAAAGTGCTTTTGGAAATTCTGAGTGTTGTACTGGAATCTGAATGTTATCTTTCACATGCCATTTTGAAATCATCTCTGTGTCTCAAAGGTCACTGCCACTGGCTCAATAGCATTGATTTCCAGGCATTTACAGATGTGCATGACAACTCCTGAAAGGGGCTTTCATGGATTGAAGAACCCAAGGCAATGGGATGCAGTGGGTAAATATCTCCTCTGAACAATGTGAGCTGAATCATTATGAAATAAAATAAACCTGGAGGCATGTTTCACCAGCAGACTTAAAATGGAGCCATGCTCTCCTAAAATGAAGGCTGTGGCTGCAACATCCTCAAAGCCCAACCTACGTGGGCCACAGCTTGGTGGCTGACATTTCACTGACCCAACACCAAGACTACCATGAGAAATTAGCTTCTGTTTGCACCTGCTCCCTTCATGCACCCAAGTGACTGGGGTTTCATAACAGACAAACGCATTAGGCATAGTGGTAGGACAGATGCACAGGGTGAATGGATGCTGCTTTTCACTGTGAATTCAGAAAGTGCTTAAAAAGAGTAGTCAGATTAATTTAAATGCTTTTAATTTGAGACACTTTAGTTAGTACCTCAGGTGATATCAGCAAATCAATTGAGCCATGAGCATCAAAAGCAGTGATGTAAAGCTGGCAGTGGATCTGTCTCATGTTGTCCCATGTACCTTGATCTGTGGTCAGTCTTCATGCCCCACAGCCAACCATTTGTTCAGAGCCCAAGCTTAGGCTGTATAGGAACATAAAATGGGCGTTTACCTTATGGAAGGGACCTATTGAATGACCATCAAAGTAGCTTGTGAATCCTCCAAAGTAAGTATTCAATTAATCAGAAGTCTGTATTCCAGCAGAGACAACACCTGCCTACTGTGTGAGGTTTGTTTTTTTTTATTGCTTGCTATTTTCCTAGGCATTTAGGTAAATTCCTAAAATTTTCCTATGCAGTGTCTAGTTTTTGACAGAGGTAGCAGGAAAACTGGCTTTAGTGTCAGACCTGGATTCTAATACCAGCTCCACACCTAATTGCCTCAGAAAAGTTAGTCAAGTGATTTCTCAAAAGTATTGTCCAGATTACCCTGAGAGTCCCCGAGACCCACTAGAGAGCTATGCAATGTTAAAATTATTTTCATGATAATATTATGATGCTATTTGTTCTTTTAATTCTCATTTTCTTTTGAGTGCAAGGTGGGTTTCCTAGAGGCTACAAGACATGTAATATTATCATCCTTCTGATGGCTACTAGAATGTGTGCTAGCGTTTTCTTATGTTTTGAATTTTTCTATTTCAGTTTCTAATATGATACATATTGATAGAAATAATTCACATGAACAAAAGCTCTTTAGGATCCTCAATTAGTTTTAAGAGTGTTTGAGAGTAATTGATCTAATGTCTTTGTGCCTCTTATGCCCAGTGTGTTAACAGGCTATGGTGAATATTGGGAGAAAAATAACAAACCTCATCCTTCTCTGCTTAAATATAGTCATTGTCCCAGGTTGATCTGAGCACTCAGCTTTACCCTTAATAGGCATGAATATTATGACCAGTCGGAAACACTCACTGACCCCCTCCATACTACCAGTCCTTTGACAGTTCCAGATTAAGAACTTCAGGGCCTTCCCAGTTTATTCAATTTCCTGCCTCAGCCTCCCATTCATAGCTTCTCCATATGTCATTTCTGTATGTATTAAGTGCCCTGTATTTTATTCAAGTGTATCTATCTAATAGAGATGCAGGATGGAGGCACTAACTGTACTTCTGGTGCCCTGGCTTGATTTCCCTTTTGTTTTCAAATCTGCTTTTATATCTCCAAAAGCTTAGAATTCTTCTATTCGCTAATTCATCCTTCTTCTGACACTTGCCCTCCTGAATCCATCTGAGGATGTTTAGTACATCTAAGGCAAATGCCCCATGACTGGTCTTCCAAGACCATCCAGGGAAAACACTTTATTTTTCCTTTACTGGGCCCCTTTAGTAGAAACCGAGGGAGGGATAAGACCACCCAGGGAGAACACGTGGAGCCGGAAGACAGAAGGATCCTAGGAAAATGAGGACAATAATGTAGCCATTGGCAGATGTGAAAAAGTCTTCTTCTAGCCTTTGCATTACCAAGTCCAACAGTATTATCCAGAGAATTATTTTAAGCAGTCAATGTGGAAAACTCATGTGTGTTTTGTTACCAGATGGGTGGTCTCTTCATTGCTTTTGAGCAGTCTCTTAAGACCCTGGTCAGAATATTCTTAGACTTTTGTGTCTCAAACAATTACAAACCAGTACAAAGTTCTACTAAAAGTAGAAAATGTTACAAGAGAATAGCAATGGGCCCTGGCCAGATGGCTCAGAAGGCAAAAAGCCATGAGCTTTGTTAGAGGGGCAATTTATATACTGCAAGGAGGAGGGGGGATCTGGGTAGTCTTTTCAGGATGGGCTAAGATGGGTCTACAAAGTGTCATTGGGTCCACCCGAGATCTTAAAGAATCTTCCATTTTCAGTTCTCATTGCATATCACCATTGCTTCATTGAACTGGAACAAGGAGGTTTTGTTCTTTTTTTTTCCTTTCCCAATTATTCACTAGCCTCATTTTGGTAAATTTACATCAGAACCAGATCTTCCAGACTCAGAATGAGCCAGTTTATTGAATCAAATATTATTCCACTCAAAAGTCATATATAACAGCAACAAGAAATCTGCAACCTGCACAGTGGTTTCTTTCTAACAACTGTTTGTAGAGACAGTCTCTTATATTTTAAGAATATAGGTGGTTCCTTAAAATTTGACATTAAATGAAATTCGTTGTTTACTAAATATTTTATAGGAAGATACTAGTTGGGGCCAACAGTTTGTCTAGTTCAGATGATTTACAAGTTTTGGCTGGTGATGGGGTAAACAAAGATCAATAGTAGCTAAGTTTCTTCCTAGGTGGTATTAAAGAGTCAGAGATAAGATTTATCTCTCAATTTTTAGCTAAGTGACAATTAGTAAATTCCTTCAAAATGTTACTTGTCAAAAATAACTCAGCAAAGTAGCTGGATACAAAATTAACATACAGAAATCAGTAGGTTTTTTTTAATATACCAACAACAAACAGACTGAGAAAAAAATCAGGGAAACAATCCCTTTTACAATAGCCTCAAAAATAATAAATTTTGGAATAAATTTTATGAAAGAAACCAAAAATCTTTTTAATGAAACTATAAACCACTAAAGAGAAAAATGAAGTTGAAATGTTTGGAGGAAGTTATTCTAGTCAGAATAGACTACACTATGCCACAGTAACAAATAATCCTCTGATATCGTTGTTTGAACAAAAAGATTTTTTTATGATTCATATCCACTGCTTGTCTATAGAAGGGTTTGCTCCACAAATATTCACTAAGAAACCCAAGCAAGTCACAACAACAGGAGGGAAGAATGGAGGGTGAGGAAGAGAGAGAACAGGGGGAAGAGGGAGGGAGGGAGAGGGGAGAGGGAGAGGAGAGGACAGAGAGATATATAGAGAGAGAGAGGAGAAGAAAGAAGAAACCTTACTCTCTCTTAATCCTAGAAGATACATAGGTCATTCTATTCACATTATAGTACATACATGTTGCAAAAATTGGCTTACACTAAACAGGGAATTGAAAATAGAAAACTATTTTGAAGAAGCATAAAATTTAACCTAACAGGAATAGACAATAAGTTCAGCAGCAAATATTCCACATGAAAGCAAAGAGAGTAATAAAATAGAATGACCCCAGAACACATCTTGAAAATTTGAATTATATAACATTAGAAAAAATGTTTGAAAAAAAGATCATATATTTATTCATATCTTTTATCAATGAAATTCAAGCAGTTATGCAACTTGCCCAAGATCACACAAGTTTGTTATCAGCAGCTGTCTCATTCTATTCCAGTAGTCTTTGAAGTAGGAGCCCTACAAAGGCTGGATTCAAAAACCACAACAATAATAAAGGCAAAATTTGTGTGAGAACAGTTTATATTAAAAATCATTAATTACTTCTTCATTCTATTTGTAAGGGGCTTATTGTCACTTCTTCCAAGGGAAATAAAATCAAATCACCACTCAGAGACACCAAGTGCTCTGCTGTAAACTTGGACAATCTAAACTGATAAGCAGATGCCTATTACCATCTCTGTGAATTTATCCTTCAAACAAAGCCTCAGGGTAAAGCCTGAGCATACATGTAGCCATGACATTTAAATTCAAGTGGAAGGGTTCACAAATATTAAATAGGACTAAGAGAACCTGATTCATCATGAACAGAGTTCTCCAATTACCATGTGCTCTTTTTATTCCACAGAGGATATGAAAAAATGGGAAATTAATTGCAGAATAAAATATCTTGACCATAGATTCTGCATAATTAGCTTCCATTCTAAGCTTAGCTAACAATCAAAAACAGAAATGTCTAGCAGCCATGCATAACTTTCTCACAAGATCTGTTCTATTGGAATCAAAGACTTATTTCTAAGAATAACAGAGAATTATCATCACCATCATCATCATAATATAAATACATGAGAAGAAATAACAAGGGGAAAAAGGAGGATGATGGAGAGATGAATCTATCTTAGTTATAGTTACAAATGTTACAGAGTAACTCCAGTACAACAATAATATGATAATAAAAATTTAAAAAGAAATAACTCTATGAAGTCTGCATAGTCATGATTGAAGGCCTTTTAATCATGCTCAAATAACAAGATTGAATTTTGATGACTGTGGTCAAGAAATAACCAGTGAGAAATCATTTGCTGTCATTACTGAAAACTCTTGGGAGTCATCTGACTGTGATAGTCCTATATGATGCAGAGGAACAAAAGATAAATTATCAAATCAAGGTATCTTAGAAGTTTTCTGCTCCAAACATGGTCCCACTAGGGGTCCTCCTTCTTGACCATATCAGCTTGATGGTCACTCTGTTGCAGGTTCAGTCATGGAGTAGTTCACAGCAACTCAATCTCTTGATTGTTAACAGATTTCCCTTTAAATGAAGCTAAAATGTACCCCACTAAAATTTTTCTACCATTTGATGTTAGTTTTGTCCTCTAATGCAAAAATAGATGTCCTTTCTTCCACTACTCTCTCAAATATTTGAAAGTAGTTTTCATGTCTGCCCTCAAATTTTTGTAACACACAAAGTAAGCTACATACTAAGAACTATAAATACCTCGAGTATGTCAAGGTGCTGAGTAGACAGACAATGGGTCTATGCTACACTCATCTGTAGAGTGTGTCCTCAGAGACCACTCCTGCTGCCACATGTTGGAAACTGACTTTCTACCTGGCTGAGTGTACCTCCTGGAAAAGATATTTTGGAAAGAGGAAAAATAAGTTAGGAAAAGCTGAGATCCTAATGGTAAAGTCATTGATAGAAGGTTTTAAGTTTGCCTGCCATAACAATGATTAAGAAGCTTTTAGCCATATTGTTTGTGCTGCTGTTCTTTGGTTGCATTTTAGATGAGAGAGATGACTAATATAGGGACATTTGCATGTTATTTCTTGTTTAGCTTTTATTTAATGATCTTTAAATGTGAAACCCAGCTAGAGTTGGAAGGAGGTATGGAAAATATGAAACCCAATGATAGTCCAAAGATTATAGAATATGATAAAAGAGTGATTTCATCAGCTGAAAAAGAAATTGGTACTTAAGATAAAACACAAAACCAAATATATGAGAGTTACTTACACTTAGCAATGTCAATCTTTCTGCCATCTTGCCAACACCAGATCCAAAGCATTCCATAGATTCTACATTATTTATGCCAAAGAGCATATATTTGCTATCCAGTCAGTTAGTCTAAACAGTGTAGATAAAAAACAAGGAATCATTGATGTTGGTTCCATCATTTGTCATGGACAAATTCCTAAAACTAATTTAATTCACCAAGAAGTTTTTATGGGAATATTTCTTCTCATGTATAGACTTGCCACCAGAGTCATTATGGTAAGTGAAGTCTTGAACCTAGCACATAAATGCTTAATAATTCTGGGAAAACATAAACCTTACAACCAAATCCTTTCACTGAAGTGCTAAAAGAACTGAGATATTCTACTAACTTTTGGAAATTTGACCCAAAAAATCCCCAAAAACAAAAAATAGTTTGAAGGAGATACTGTCTCAGCTCTCCAGTGTTGATGTGTTGAATTATGCAAGCAAGTTGACCATGGCTGGAGGCAGAAACAAAATGACTGGCAAGACTCATGTTCTGAGTTATGGCTCTTGCAAAACAGGGACCTAAATATATTTAATCAAGAAAATTTGAAAGCATATATATATAAAGCCTCTAAGTATATAAGCACATTTATGATTTCAATCACAGCCTCACAGGAATGAATAATGAATTATATAAGAGTATTTAAAATTTATACTCAAGTAGTACCAAGAGTTGACTGTATAGAACATCTTACCATGGCACAGAGCTTGCACTGTTTTATGGAATGTCTTTGCTAAACAGGAACCACTAATCTGAACTTTGTCAAATTTACATGCAAGTAAATTGAGGCAAAAAATATTGACTTTTTTCAATATTTTCAATTTTTCTTCAATCTCTCAACACTCAAAATATTGACATTTTATTCTTTCTCAAACAATCCTGCAAGCATGACCAGGGCTCTCATGGAAATTGTGCCATCAAATCCTTGCACCTTTCTAATCACAAGCACTATTTCTGTCTGGCTAGATTTTCTTTTGCACTTAACACCAGGAAATATGAAGCCAGACTCTTCCATACACCCCTAGAACTTATGATTCTGACTTATAATGCCTTCCTGGAGCACTCACCTCCACAGACAGCTAGTCCCCAAGACTATCACTTTCAGACACTATTATGCTAAGTAAATTGTGATACAAAATTCATTTCCCTGAGATTGAATTCCTTTGAACACCATTTCTGCTGAGTATAAATCAGGTTTCTTTGTTTCTTTGCATGTCTAGTAGTATTGGATTGTATTCTAAACATTGCAAGTGTTACATTATAAGCACATTGGATTCTCTGTTATGTTCCTCTAAAGAGTTTTGTTTTTATTGTCCTTTTAATTTTATTAAAATATTAACTGGCACTTAACATGTTCATATTCAAACTCCAAAGTCTTTTCTACCTGCAGTAGGTGGCAGTTCAAACCTCAGTTCAGTCCTTTTTAACCTTAGCTGGGATGCCTGGATTCTGTTCCATGCTTCCATGATTGAGCAGTCAGCAAGAAAACTGTGATGAGTTTGTATATACAATTTGTGGCTCCTTCTTTCTGGATCTCACTTTTTCAGGATTCCTTCTACCTTTGCAGTGGTTGGGGTAGTCCTGGACTCTTTGTTCTAGATTCCAAAGCCAGTAAGACTGTGAATTTTATCAAGTTTTAGCCAACCCACCCAGTGCTGAGTGACACAATTGCTCAGGCTAAAAGTTGTTAAAAGACAAGAAACTCACTCAGCACTGATCCATTAGTCCTTCCTTCCAAGGGTAGAACCACTACAGTTCAGTAAATGTGTGTGTGTGTGTGTGTGTGTAATTCCTATTACTTTATGTTACTCTTCCTTAGAATCAGCTTCAAGGCAATACCAGTTATAAGTATCCAATTCACCAATTTACATCAGTTGTAAGACTCTGGTACAGTTTTCTAAACTATAAAAATTTGTAATAATCTCTATTTATAAAATCATTGTGAATAATAAATAAGAATGAATGCACCAGTGATAAAAGAAAAACTAGTTTACTCTCTCTACTTTGGCCCTAAATGAGCACATGGTTGGTTGCCAAAAATGCCTATTCAGTCTATCAGTCACACGAAGAGTTTTTGTTTGTTTTGTTTTTTAATGCAGTCTTGAAAGATTACAGAAGAGATTCTGAAGTTGGTCAGTGGTGGCACTTGCATTTTTGCAGTATTTTTAATGATCGTCCCAATGGGATATTTCTTAGACAACTCAGCTATTTTGCCAATCAAATTGATGATGATTCACTTTTCTTTGCTCTGCTGAAAATATTCAACCATTTCTTGAACAATAATTATATTCTGTGACTAATTTGCTATAGAAATTGTAATGTCTATTTAAAGAAGAAATATAAAATCAGCATCATAAAACTATCATCATCGTAATAAATCCAGTGGCACATAGTTTATTTTTAAGTTTCCCATAGGACTGAAATGCAAAGCCACAGAAATATGTACAGAACTAACTTGGAGCTTGGAGTATACAGTATACACAGAGTTTTTATTTTTTTCCTTTCTTCCTTATTTATTTATTTATTGTTTTTGAGACAGTATTGCTATGTAGCTTAGCTTTGCCTGACACTCACTTAGTAGCCTAGACTAGCCTTGAAATCAAGATCCACCTGTCTCTTATTTCTTGAGTGCTAGGATTATAGGTATGGGCTACCATGCCAACCCACACAAAATTTACTAACAGGAGACAAAACTGATGTAAGATTGGGAACAAATAATAATAATGTAAAACAGGAAACAAATTATAGACAATTTCTTACTTCCTTTTGTTTATCAGACTTGGTTATGTTAATGAAAACACAGCCATGGTGTAATGGATTAAATTTGCAGTTGCGTTGTAGCTATGGGTCATGAGGGAGATATAGATATATATATATGTAATATTACATAATGTATATGTATATTACATTATATATGTAATGTATGTAATATATATATAATGTATATGTAAATATGAAAGTGCTTATCCTATCGTGGACACTTCCTGGAACTGGTTTCTCTTTATGCTTGTTCCTTTGAAAGTCCCATTAGTATTAGCATAGTTTGGCCACAAATAAGTGGAATAGTGTTGTGGTGCCTTTCAAAGTGGATTAGTGTTCCTTATGCATTTAATTAAAGTGGCCCCTCGCTCAATCATTCTCAAAAGGAAAATTACACAGCAAGAAATTCCTTATGTGCAGACATCAACTTCAGATTCATCTTCCACTTGGATCCTTAAACTCATCATTTGGCTGCAGAGTTCAGGATTTCTGGAATAACATGAAAGCCTAGTGATTTTTTTTTCTCTTTAGAATAGCGATGTCACCTCTGAGTGGGAAGGGTCACGTCCCTGACATGGTTCTCACACTTTCTTATAAGGTCCCTTGCTAGCTATTTTGTTAAGTGGTAAATTTATTAATGTGCTTCTGAGATTGATAAACTTGAAAAAGGAGAAGTCCAATCAGGAGGTTTCTCTGGCTCATAGACAAGCCCAGATCATTCAGCATATTCTAATTAGAAAATGCTACTGCGGGACCTATTCGTGCTGTAAGCACCAAAACAATTATCTTATACGTGGGCTGACTTAATGCTCTGGTATGCAGCTGGGTTGCATACCATTTTGTGCCCCTACCCTCAGGATAGCAAGTATTTTAGCTGTGAGGCATTTATACCTTGAAATGCACTTCCTGACTGACTCTTTTCTTAAGGAACATAACAAATAACCATAGAACTCCTACCTCAGTGATTTGCAAAAATGACTATCCATTAGAATCACCTGGGAAACAATTTTAAAATTGCATGCCTACGTCTCACTCTCAGAAATTCTAATTTAACCTAGAATGGTGCTTCCCTGTAGTATTTTTTAAAAGCACCCCAGGTAATTATAAAGTCAAGATAGAAAGACCCATGGTAAAAAACCATTGTTCTCTCTAATTTCTCTCTTTCACTCTCTCTGTCTAGGATTGGCAATAGTGAGCCTTTCCTGGTTATAAGAAGGTAAAATTTTTCTTTCTTTCATATCTTCTCCCCATTAACTGTAAAGACTATTTTTACTCAGATGAAAGAGAATATCCTTCTCTTGTATCTGACTTTGCCTTCATCCCTTGGCTTTGAATTCAACTATGATATATTATTAAATATTGTAAATGTCACAATGTACCCCCCTGTACAACAATAATAAAAATAAAGTATAAAAAATGCCTATGGACCGTGTGTGGAAACAGGGAGCAAAGAGGCAAGACACTTTAGAGGAACGTCCAGTCTCACCTCATTCCCGCTGCTCTTTGAGCTATGCAAGTAACTCAAGGTAAATGACCAGGAAAGGGGAAAGCAGAATGTTTTTGTTCTAACAGCTACTAGAGAAGACTATAAGTGGTATTTGGGCTGGTGGGAATTAGTTGGGATGGGACAATCTAAAATAAAGAATGATCAGGCTTATCATGGTGGCACATGCCTGTAATCCTAGCACTCAGAGGTTGAGGAAGTTCAAAGTTCAGGAGCCAGCCAGAGCTACATACTGAGATCCTGAGAAAGGGAGAGAGAGAGAGAGAGAGAGAGAGAGAGAGAGAGAGAATGATAATCTCTGGCTCCATAGTTAAAGACAGGCCATGAACATTGGGGACCCCTACCCACTGTATGGATCAAGTGACCAATAGGCCCTCTCAAGAACCCTCTCTAACTTATTGCTTCTTTGATTGTTACAAAGTCAGTAAAGCCCAGGGGATTTCCTTCCTCCCCAGCCTCCTAGGCCTGTGCTCTAAGATACTATTATGCTGAGTCTGAATTGCTCATTCTCATTTTCTTATATTCTACACATACACAAGATATTTACCATAAAGATTTGGATTTAGTTTTACAGAGGCTCCCTCAGTTGATTGTCAAACATCAGATGGTGGCAATAGATTGTTGACACCTGAGAAATCACAAACTCAAACTATTGATAATACTGAGTATCAAATTTATTTCTGATTCAGTGTTTATCAGCAATACAAGATGCAGCCAAGCAGTGCTCCCTCAGAGAGGTCCAAAACTGACCACAAAGCCCCAAATGCCCATTCTTTCCTTTATTAGAATGGATCAGGTTCAAGTTTCCCCCATGAGATTTGAGAACTGCATGTTTTCATTGCCTAAACTGAGAAGCCATTTCAGCTGTGGATTATCTCCTTGTGTACCTAGACCTTTTTAATATCCTACCTGTGATGGCATCTGACATAACATAAATATAGTGCAAATGCTATTCAACATGAATCATGGATGCTACCTAGAACAAAGTTTATTTCTATTTCAAAGTTTACAAGCAATAGCAAGACACAGTAATTAGCAAATAAATTTTATAGCTTATGTGACATTTTCCTGTGAGCCATGATCCATAAATCTATGAATGTCAGAATTATTTACAATAAGCAACTGACATGAACTGCTAAAAGTAGCTCATGGACAAGAATTCTCCTTTATCTTTCTACTGGTGAAGACCATTTGTGTGTCTTCCAGGATGTCTGGTTATTAGTGATTTGCAAGGAAATTTACTTGGTTCATCTTTTTCTTTTCCAGATGTCCCAAGTAAAGGCCAAAAATAAATGGCAGACCTGCTCTAAACTTTTCTTTCCAGTGTCATTGTTCAGAAAATGATGTCCCAAAATATGTCACTTTGAACTTGAAACTGAGTGCACCTGGGGAGCAGCAAATGCCAGAAAGGGCTTTCTCTGGAGTTCCCTTATCCACCTGAACACTGGATCTGCCAAAGAAGAACACAATTACTTTCCTTCTTCTTACTGAAATTTTACTAACCAAGGAAGATTAACTCATCACAGAGAAAGAGACTAAAATCAAACACCACTCCTAGAGTCCAGGGGAACTTTGTCCCGGGCTGTTGTCTATTCTTTATGCTCATTCATCTCATTTAAAAATCATTTACTCCTTCTCTATAAGTGCCTACTGTCCCTACTTTCTGCTCCCTTAGAAAGAGGACATTCAAGACTCAACCATCTGGTCCTGCTTCAAATTTCATATTTTGTGTGGTGTCCATACATACGTGCATGGTAATAAATTTGTACCTTTTCTTTTGGTAGTCTATTTTCAGTTTATTGTAGCAACTCATTTTTTTTAAAATGTCATTTTAGCTTTTTTACATTTACTTACATGTTTACACATTGTTTGGGCCACCTCCCCCCCTCCCCCTCCCCCCTACCCAGTCTCCCATCCCCCCACCCTGCTTCCAGGCAGAACCTGTTCCACTCTCTTGTTCTCCAACTTTGTTGAAGAAAAATATATAAGACAAAAAGAAAAGCATGGTGTTTTTGCTAGTTTGAGATGAAGATAGCTATACAGAGAGATTCCTTGTGTTGTTTCCATGCATATATGTATTGCAACCCACATTGGTTCATATCTACCGGACCCCTTCGCTACTCCCTAGTCCCCTTCACATAGTGGCCTCTGCCAGTTTAAGATTACTATATTTGCTCCTCTACAGTGATCACATCCACCTCATTCAAGTTGTAGATTTCCTTCCTTTTCCCTATTCCTCCCGTGCATGATCTCCCCTTAGTGTGTGAGCCATGCCAGTAATTACTGCATTTGTTTTAGGTCTATAATCCGCATATGAGGAAGAACATGTGATTTTGGACCTTCTGAGCCTGACTAAAGTTGCTTAAGATGATGTTCTCCAGTTCCATCCATTTTCCTGCACATGACAAAATTTCATTCTTCTTTGTGGCTGAGTAAATTCCATTGTTTATTTAATCCATTTGTTGGTAGTGGGGCATCTTGGCTGTTTCCGTAGCTTGGCTATTGTGAATAGTGTTGCAATAAACATGGGTGTGCAGGTGCCTTTGTAATAACCTGAGTCACATTCCTTCGGGTATATTCCTAGGAATGGTATTGCTGGATCCTATGGAAGCTTCCATCTTGTTTTTCATGGTGGTTATACTAGCTTACATTCCCACCAGCAGTGTGTGAGGGATTTCCTTTTTCCCCACATCTTCACTAAAATTTGGTGGTGGTGGTGTTCATGGTAGCAATTCTAACAGGAGTGAGATAGAACCTTAGTGTGGTTTTGATTTGCATTTCCTTTATGGCCAGGGATGGTGAGATTTTTTCATGTGTTTTTTGGCCACTTGGACTTTAGTTTAGTTGCCCATTTCTTCATTGGTTCATTGATTTTGGGGAAGTTTAGTTTTTTGAGCACCCTGTATATTCTGGTTATAAGTCCCTTATCTGATGTATAGTTAGCAAAGATATTCTCCCATTCTGTGAGTGGTCTCTTCAATTTGGAGACCATTTCTTTTGTTGTACAGACGTTTTTTAATTTCATGTAGTCCCATTTTTCAATCCTTTCTCTTAGTTGCTAAGCCAGTTGAGTTCTGCTGAGGAAGACCTTGCCTATACCTCTTGCTACCAGTATATTCCCTATTCTTTCCTGTACTAACTTCAAGGCTTCAGGTCTGATTTTAAGGTCCTTAATCTACTTTGAGTTGATACTAGTACAGGGTGACAGGCATGGATCTATTTTCAGTTTTTTTGGGCAAATAACCAATTTTCCCAGCAACAATTGTTGAAGAGGCTATCTTTTCTCCATCATATGTTTTTGGTAATTTTGTCAAAAGTTACATGGGCGTAGCTTCATGGATTCATACCCAGGTCCTCTATTCTGTTCCACTGGTCTTAATATCTGTTTTTGTGCCAGCACCATGCTGTTTTTATTGAAATGGCTCTGTAGTATAGTTTGAAGTCAGGTATTGTGATACCTCCAGTGTTACTCTTTTTGCTCAGTATTGCCTTGGCTATTTGTGGTCTTTTGTGTATCCAAATGAACTTTAGGGTAGATTTTTCAATCTCTGTGATGTCATTGGGATTTTGATGGGAATTGCATTGAACATGTAGATTGCTTTGGTAGTACAGTCATTTTTACTATGTTGATTCTGCTACTCCATGAGCCTGAGAGATCTTTCCTCCTTCCATAGGCTTCTTCACATTTCTTTCTTCAATAGTTTATAGTTCTCCTTATATACGTCATTTACATCCCTTTTTTAGTTTATTCCTAGGTAATTGATTTTTTTTGAGGCTATTACAAATGGAATTGTTTTCCTATATTCTTTCTCAATTTGTTCATTGTTGGTGTATAGAAAGACTACTGAGTTTTGTAAGTTAAATTTGTATCCTGCTACTTTGCTGAAGCTGTTGTGGTATCTAGGAGTTTTTGGGTGAAGTTTTTCAGGTCTTTAGGTACAAAATCATGACATCTGCACAGAGGGATAGTTGGACTACTTCTTTACATATTTATATTCCTTTTCTTTCTTCTTCTTGCTTTATTGCTCTGGCTAGGAATTCCAAGACTATGTTGAATAGGAGTGGAGAGAGTGAATTATCTCATTCCTGACTTTAGGGGAAATGGTTTCAGTTTTTCCCCATTAAGTATAATGTTGGCTATAGATTTTCCTGTAGCACAAGAAAAGGGGGGAAAATAAAGGGGGTAAGAATAGGAATAAGAAAATAGTGATGGTAAAGATAATAATACAGAAAAAAAAAGTACAGCAACAACAAAAAGTTCAGTCTGCTTGGTAAAAGTTCTGGACTTATCCCTTTGGCACTTAGTATTCTGGGCCTTGTGGGAAAGTGTCACTCTTGTCAGACACTTTGGGGTGGACACAGCTGGAGGGTTTTGTTTTTTCTTTTCTTTTTTCTGCTTTCCTTGGTCTTATGAGATACTCATTGCAAGCAGGAGCCCTGAAGTGGTCTCACCAGGTGACTGGCTTGTGAGCAGCATTTGGTTCCTTCTGTCCACCAGGCAGGTTGCAATTGGACCTGAGGTAATTCACTGCCAGTTCATAACAACTCAATTTTTTAATTGGAAGAGAAAGTCTGAACTTTTCTACACCAGCACTGATACACATTTTTCAATGCTTCCATACCCATTGCCATCTTGACTTCACAGGAGATTTTTGGCACAGTCAGAGCAAGATTATTCCAAGGATAGAACAAGGGGAAATCAAACCCCAAAATACTGTTTACTTCAGGACTTTAAAGAATGTTGGGAATAGCGCAACATGGGAAATTCAGCCCTTGCTTCCTAATATTCCTTGTTATACTTGCCCCCATGGGTCAGGATTCTTTCTCAAGAATAAGATGTGGGATGCTCTGGAAACACAAACACACATGTATACAAATACGTATGTATGAATAAATGATTTCAGAAGCACTGCTTGAAACAGTCACCATGAGATAATGTGAAATGAGCAATTAAAACTACCAAAAGCAATAAATTTGAGAGCTTGTTGCTATGTGGGTTATAGAGGTACAAAAAATATCTTTCCTACCATTGCTTCCAAGGAGAAGGGATATCCCTCAAAGTTGTAGTAATGTTTATATGTTCCTTTATGCAAACTTGATGCTTCATTAGTTCTCATATGTAGCATGCTCTTGCTATGTTTATCTTTTAAACTCTGGTTCCTGGGATATTGTCCCCAACAAATAGTAGGTGTACATTAATTACTTCTGTTGGACTAAATCATCTTATTTAAAAATACACAATAAGCTTCTGAAGAAAGTAGCTCAGAAATAATTATCTTTTTTTTATTCATATGTGCATACAAGGCTTGGGTCATTTCTCCCCCCTGCCCCCAACCCCTCCACTACCACCCACTCCGCCCCCTCCCTCTACCCAGCACCCCCTCAATACCCAGAAGAAACTATTTTGCCCTTATCTCTAATTTTGTTGTAGAGAGAGTATAAGCAATAATAGGAAGGAACAAGGGGTTTTGCTGGTTGAGATAAGGATAGCTATACAGGGCATTGACTCACACTGATTTCCTGTGCATGTGTGTTACCTTCTAGGTTAATTCTTTTTGATCTAACCTTTTCTCTAGTTCCTGGTCCCCTATTCCTATTGGCCTCAGTTGCTTTTAAGGTATCTGCTTTAGTTTCTCTGTGTTAAGGACAACAAATGCTAGCTAATTTTTTAGGTGGCTTACCTATCCTCACCCCTCCCTTGTATGCTCTCGCTTTTATCATGTGCTCAAAGTCCAATCCCATTGTTGTGTTTGCCCTTGATCTAATGTCCACATATGAGGGAGAACATATGATTTTTGGTCTCACTCAGAATGATGTTCTCCAATACCATCCATTTACCAGCAAATGATAACATTTCGTTCTTCTTCATTGCTGCATAAAATTCCATTGTGTATAGATACCACATTTTCTTAATCCATTCGTCAGTGCTGGGGCATCTTCGCTGTTTCCATAACTTGGCTATTGTGAATAGTGCCGCAATAAACATGGGTGTGCAGGTGCCTCTGGAGTAACCTGTGTCACAGTCTTTTGGGTATATCCCCAAGAGTGGTATTGCTGGATCAAATGGTAGATCAATGTCTAGCTTTTTAAGTAGCCTCAAAATTTTTTTCAAGAGTAGTTGTACTAGTTTACATTCCCACCAACATTGTAAGAGGGTTCCTTTTTACCTGCATCCTCGCCAACACCTGTTGTTGGTGGTATTGCTAATGATGGCTATTCTAACAGGGGTGAGGTGGAATATTAGCGTGGTTTTAATTTGCATTTCCTTTATTGCTAGACATGGTGAGCATTTTTTCATGAATTTTTTGGCCATTTGAATTTCTTTTGAGAAAGTTCTGTTTAGTTCACTTGCCCATTTCTTTATTGGTTCATTAGTTTTGGGAGAATTTAGTTTTTTAAGTTCCCTATATAGTCTGGTTATCAGTCCTTTGTCTGATATATAGTTGGCAAATATTTTCTCCCACTCTGTGGGTGTTCTCTTCAGTTTAGAGACCATTTCTTTTGATGAACAGAAGCTTTTTAGTTCTATGAGGTCTCATTTATCTATGCTGTCTCTTAGTTGCTGTGCTGCTGGGGTTTCGTTGAGAAAGTTCTTACCTATACCTACTAACTCCAGAGTATTTCCTACTTTTTCCTGTATCAATTTTAGAGTTTGGGGTCTGATATTAAGATCCTTGATCCATTTTGAATTAATATTGGTATAGGGTGATATACATGGATCTAGTTTCAGTTTTTTGCAGAATGCTAACCAGTTTTCCCAGCAGTTTTTGTTGAAGAGGTTGCTATTTCTCCATCGTATATTTTTAGCTCCTTTGTCAAAGACAAGTTGGTTATAATTGTGTGGCTTCATATCTGGGTCCTCTATTCTGTTCCACTGGTCTTCATGTCTGTTTTTGTGCCAGTACCATGCTGTTTTTATCGTTATTGCTTTGTAATATAGTTTGAAGTCAGGTATTGTGATACCTCCTGCATTGTTCTTTTGACTGAGTATTGCCTTGGCTATTCATGGCCTCTTGTGTTTCCATATAAATTTAACAGTAGATTTTTCAATCTCTTTAATGAATGTCATTGGAATTTTGAATGGAATTGCATTAAACATGTAGATTACTTTTGGGAGTATAGACATTTTTACTATGTTGATTCTACCAATCCATGAGCATGGGAGATCACTCCACTTTCTATAGTCTTCCTCCATCTCTTTCTTCAGAGGTGTATAGTTTTCCTTGTAGAGGTCTTTCACATCTTTTATTAGGTTTACACCTAGGTATTTGATTTTTTTTGAGGCATTGTAAATGGAATTGTTTTCATACATTCTTTTTCATTAGCATTAGTGTATAGAAATGCTAATGATTTTTCTATGTTGATTTTATATCCTGCTACCTTGCTGTAGCTATTGATGATGTCTAGAAGCTTCTAAGTAGAGTTTTTTGGGTCTTTAAGGTACAGGATCATGTCATCTGCAAATAGGGATATTTTGACAGTTTCTTTACCTATTTGTATTCCTTTTATTCCTTCTTGTTGCCTAATTGCTCAGCCTAGGAATTCCAGTACTATGTTGAATAGGAGTGGAGATAGTGGGCATCCTTGTCTGGTTCCTGATTTTAGAGGGAATGGTTTTAGTTTTTCTCTGTTAAGTGTAATGCTGGCTGTAGGTTTCTCATATATAGCTTTTATAATGTTGAGGTACTTTCCTTCTATTCCCAGTTTTCTTAGAGCTTTTATCATGAAATAATGTTGGATCTTATCAAAGGCTTTTTCAGCATCTATTGAGATGATCAAGTAGCTTTTGTCTTTGCTTCTGTTAATGTGGTTTATTACGTTTATTGATTTTTGTATGTTGAACCACCCCTGCATCCCTGGGATGAAGCCTACTTGGTCGTGGTGAATAATCTTTTTGATGTGTTGTTGAATTCGGTTTGCCATTATTTTGTTGAGGATTTTTGCATCAATGTTCATTAAGGAGATTGGCCTATAGTTCTCCTTTTTGGAGGTGTCTTTGCCTGGTTTGGGGATAAATGTAATACTGGCTTCATAAAATGTGTTTGGCAGTTTTCCTTCCCTTTCTATTTCATGGAACAGTTTAAGGAGAGTTGGTATCAGTTCTTCTTTAAAGGTCTGATAGAATTCAGCAGAGAATCCATCAGGTCCTGGACTTTTCTTTTTGGGGAGACTCTTGATTGCTGCTTCAATTTCATTTTGTGTTATAGGTCAATTCAGGTGATTAATTTCCTCTTGGTTCAGTTTTGGATGATCATATGTATCTAGAAATCTGTCCATTTCTTTAAGATTTTCAAATTTATTTGAATATAGGTTCTCCAAGTAGTCTCTGATGATTTCCTTGACTTCCGTGGTGTTTGTTGTTATCTCCCCTTTTGCATTCCTGATTCTACTAATTTGGGTTTTTTCTCTCCTCATTTTACTCAGGTTTGCCAGGGGTCTATCGATCTTGTTTATTTTTTCAAAGAACCAACTTTTTGTTTCATTAATTCTTTGTATGGGTTTTTGGTTTCTATTTCGGTGATTTCAACTCTTATTTATATTATTTCTCTCCTCCTATTTGTTTTGGGATTTGCTTGTTCTTGTTTTTCTAGGAGTTTGAGATGTATCATTAGGTCATTGATTTGGGATCTTTCAGTCTTTTTAATATATGCACTCATGGCTATAAACTTTCCTCTCAGGACTGCCTTAGCTGTGTCCCATAGGTTCCAGTGGGTTGTGTTTTCCTTTTCATTGCCTTCCAGGAACTTTTTAATTTCCTCTTTTATTTCATCAATGATCCATTCTTCATTAAGTAATGAGTTATTTAGTTTCCAGCTGTTTGCATGTTTTTTGTCTTTACTTTTGTTGTTGAGTTCTACTTTTACTGCATTGTGATCAGATAGTATGCACGGTATAATTTCTATTTTCTTATATTTGCTGAGACTTGCTTTGTGCCCTAGGATATGATCTATTTTGGAGAAGGTTCCATGGGCTGCTGAGAAGAATGTATATTGTGTAGAGGTTGGATGAAATGTTCTGTAGACATCTACTAGGTCCATTTGATCTATTGCATATTTTAGATCTTGGATTTCTTTATTGATTTTTTGTTTGGATGACCTACCTATTGATGATAATGGGGTGTTAAAGTCTCCCACAACCACTGTGTTGGCATTAATGTATGCTTTTAGGTCTTTCAGGTTATGTTTGATGAAATTGGGTGCGTTGACATTGGGTACATACAGATTGATGATTATTATTTCCTTTTGGTCTATTTCCCCTTTTATTAGTATGGAATGTCCTTCTTTATCTCATTTGATCAATGTAGGTTTGAAGTCTACTTTGTCAGAGATAAGTATTGGTACTCCTGCTTGTTTTTGGGGGCCATTGGCTTGGTAAATCTTCTTCCAGCCTTTCATCCTAAGCCTATGCTCATTTCTGTCGGTGAGATGGATCTCCTGTAAGCAACAAATTGTTGGATATTCCTTTTTAATCCATTTCGTCAAGCAGTGCCTTTTGATGGGTGAATTAAGTCCGTTAACATTAAGTGTTAGTACTGATAGGTATGTGGTGATTCCTGTCATTTAGTTGTCTTAGTTGTTTGAAGGTTTGATTGTGTGTACCTAAATTGAGGTTACTCTCTACTGTCTTGCTTTTTCTTTTCCTGTGGTTTGGTGCTGCCTGTCTTTTCATGGTTAAGTTGGGTTTCACTTTCTGTATGCAGAATCCCTTGCAGAATCTTTTGTAATGGTGGCTTTGTGGTCACATATCGTTTTAGTTTCTGCTCATCAGAAAGAAGACTTTTATTGCGCCATCTATTTTGAATGATAGTTTTGCTGGGTAGAGTATCCTGGGGTTGAAGTTATTTTCATTCAGTGCCCAGAAGATCTCACCCCCTGCTCTTCTTGCTTTTAATGTTTCTGTTGAGAAGTCTGCTGTGATTTTGATGGGTTTACCTTTGTATGTTACTTGTTTTTTCTCTCTTACAGCCTTCAATATTCTTTCCTTAGTTTCTGAACTTGTTGTTTTAATGATGATATGTTGTGGGGTAGTTCTATTTTGATCTGGTCTGTTTGGTGTCCTGGAGTCCTCTTGCTTCTGTATGGGAATATCTTTCTCTAGATTTGGGAAATTTTCCGTTATTATTTTGATGAATAGATTACACATTCCCTTCGCTTGCACCTCTTCTCCTTCTTCGATGCCCATGATTCTCAAGTTTGGTCTTTTGATGGAGTCGGTGAGTTCTTCCATTTTCTTTTCACAGGTCTTGAGTTGTTTAATTAATAGTTCTTCGGTTTTTCCTTTAATTACCATTTCATCTTCAAGTTCTGAGATTCTGTCTTCTGTTTGTTCTATTCTGCTGGATTGGCCTTCCATTTTTTTTGCAGTTCTGTTTTGTTCTTTTTTCTGAGGTCTTCCATATCGTGGGAGGTTTCCTCTTTAATGTTGTCTATTTTTGTCCTGAGTTCATTTATCCATTTATTCATTGTGTTCTCTCTTTCACTTTGGTGTTTATACAGTGCTTCTATGGTTTCCTTTATTTCTTCTTTTGCTTTTTCAAATTCTCTATTTTTGTTGTCTTGGAATTTCTTGAGTGTCTCCTGTACATTTTGGTTGACCCTATCCAGTATCATCTCTATAAAATTCTCATTGAGAACTTGTAGTATGTCTTCTTTTCAATTATTCTTGTGGGCTTCATTGGGTCCTTTGGCATAGTTTATCTTCATTTTGTTGGAGTCTGGATCTGAGATTCTGTTCTCTCCATTCCCCTCTGGTTCCTGTACTAATTTTTTGCTGTGGGGAAACTGGTTTCCCTGTTTTTTCCGTCTTCCCGTCATTGTCTTTGGTGTTGTTACTGTCCCTGTGCTGTGTGCAATTAAGTATTTACTAGCTTGTAATAATAACAGTGGTAATATTTAGAATGGAAGGGTGAGAGGAGATGGAAAGCAAAAGTTAAAGAAAAGCGAGAAACAAACAGACAGGTAGGAAAAAACAAAACAAGGAATCAAACAAAGTTTCAAAGGTATAAACAGGGAGTGTTAGTGTACTAATTGACAGTAAAAATCAAAAATAAAAAAAAAGAATAAAAATAAAAAATAAGTAAATGAAAGAAATAATTGATAAATATGAATTAAAATAAAATGGAAAATAGAAAGTTAAAAAAAAAAGTTCCAAGTTCGAATGTAATGAAGTTTCAGTCTTAATAATTTCGGTGTCCGTCTCAGTCTCCAATCCTGCAGATGGTGCCTCAGATGTTGTTCTGTAGTTGTCTAATCAAAGGGGATGCATAAAGTAGAACAAAACTACACACACACGCACACACACACAAAAATAAAACCCCACCAAGTGTCCCAAGTTCAAATGCAATACAGTTTCAGTAAGTTTTTCTGCTTGCAGGTGTAATTCAGTTGTTCTCTCATCAAAGGTAGGGGGAAAAAGAAAAAAAAAAGAGTCTGGAGACAGTTCTGAGAATGGTATCTGCAGCTGTGGCTTGCCTGCCCGCTGCTGTCAGCCTGCTGTTGCTGGAGGCGTTGTTATGCAGATCTCTGGGGTGAGCTTAGCACTCACCTGGCCCTGCACTCTTTGTTTGTTCAGAGTTCTCCTGTGCGGGAGCCTCTGCTACAAGCTTTCCCCTTTCCAAGCACTGGGAAAGGTGACACTGCACCCGCGTTGTCAGGCCTGTGTGTTTATTTACAGTTCCTGTGGGAGGTGGGTCTTCCCTCCTCTCCTGTGGAGTTTTCCTCCCACTGCCACTTTCACAAGCTTTCCTGCTTCTGATTACTAGGCGGTGCTGCTGCTCCTGCCAGCTGCCATGTTTGTTTACAGTTCACCTGGGAAGTGGATCTTCCCTCCTCTCCTGTGGAGTTTTCCTCCCTCTGCCTCTCTCACCAGCTTTCCCACTCCTGGTTGCTGGGCACGTGCCCCTGTTCCCGCCAGAGCCTCTCCGGCCTGCCTGACTTGTTTATTTACAGTCCCGGGAAGGATTCCCTTCCCCCAATCTTCTGCACTCAGTGCGCCCCACCCTCTTTCCTGCGTGTCTTTATTGTGCTTATTGCTTATTACTCAGTTTCTCTTTTTTCCCCAGGTGGAGGTCAGTCTGTCCAGGGGGTTATGCTCCTCTGGCCCAGGCTTGTCTGTGGGAGTACCGTGGTACCACGATGCTCACCTGGTCCGCGTCTTCCCAAGCCATCTGGGGGCGGGCGACTGGCAGCCCGGGGGCCCTCCTGGTTTCTCCATTTAACTCGAAGTGGAGATTCTCTGCGCTGTCTGGAGGTGTGGAGGGGTCAAAATTATGCCTTTTCTCAGTGATTATGCCTGCAAAGTGTGTCTCCAGCGTCTCTCCAAGATTTCACTATAGGAGGCTCGCTTTCTGCTTCCTCCCTCTAGCCGCCATCTTGGAATCCTCCAGAAATAATTATCTTTAAATTGCAAATGAGGGAAGTAATGCTTATGGAAATTAAATAGCATTTCCAGGTTCACAGCTGGTAAGTATCTAAATTAGGGCTTAAACCGAGATTTCAACAAACTCTTCTTCTTTCCATCTGGGGCATGTGAATACTATGGCCATGCCTTCTTGTTTCTTTTCACAGTGCCAAGGTCAGGATTGTAACTCAAAAATCTATTCATTATTTATATAACCTTTGCCTCTAATAATTCCCAGCTCAATTCTTGTTATTTGAAATGTAGACACTGAAAATGTTCTGGAACCTTGTTGTCAGTGAAGTTGCAGGATGAAGAATGAAAACTTGGCATTTGCCTATCACATCTGTGTGCTCTGAACCAATCTCTTAACCTGCTGAGCCTCTATTTCTTCACCTGTAAAAGAGTGGAGTATAAGAGTCCATCTCTGTGATTCATTTGAGTTGTAAAAGTCAGTGATGACTCTCCTGTTTGTATTTTATTCTCTAGATATGCACCTATTTAGTTTGGTATCAAAACACTGGCATTATATTTTCTATCCTCAAGGATAGTTTAATTTTACTACCTGTAAGATCTCCAGGCAAAAAGCATGAAAGTCATCATCTTCAGTCACCTTCTGGATTAATCCAGAGTAAGTGATAAACTTCATCTTCACTTAGGGGATTACTAACTCAATGTTGAATCACATTTCTGCCTTTTGAATATGTCTCCTTCAACCCAGAAATTATGGGGAACTATAATTAATACATGTTTAATGCAACTTTCATTTCAGGATAAGCCAGATAACCCTGCCCGCCCACCAATGAAAGAAAACCTACTTCAAGTTTATGGAAGAGATAAAATAAATGTCAAAGCATCATGAAAGAAATAGGAAAACAGAGGATAGGAATGAGAAATAGGGCAAGAGAAAAGAGAAAGCAAGGAAAAAGGAAAAGAGAAAGGAAAGAGAAGTAAATTGAATTCATGAAGTGCTTAACCTGTGTTGGGCATGTCATCCATGTCATTGCATGATATTTTCACAATAACCCTGTGTAACAGGAGTCATTCATCTTGGGAAGCTGAAGAAAATGAGGTTCAGAATGGTTGCAGCCTTATCTTACTCCAGGACCGGCAAATACCAGGCATCAGTCAAGTAAGCAAAGAGAGGCTGAGGTGGCAGTGGGCGTAGAGCATTGCGGTGAGCTAAGGAGTTCTTCTTTAATGAAGTATTTCCACATTGTTATCAGCTCCATTAGAGATGCCTGTGGGCCAAAGGCAGCGACACGCTGCAGTTTTGGCCTCCAGTAAGTGAAGGCTTACATGTAGATCAACTGCCGTTCAAACATGTGCTTTGGCTACATCATGTTGCATTTTTCAGCAGCAGAGTTCAGGATCATTGTTGTCCAGGCTTATTTTATTTCTATCCCTTTTCCTAGCCATTCAGTGGAGTCAGCATTTCCAAATCCTGCAAGTACTCCATCATGAATTTGTCCAGGCACTTGGTAAGTGATGGGGATGGGAGCCATGTAAACAAAAGTGATTTTTTTTTAGGACCTTTAAGCATTGGAGCAAGCATGACTGGGATAAAAAATCCAGAAGACTTTTAGGGATTATTGCCTTGCCAACTTATTTCATTCCTTACTGATACAGGGGCTGGTTCTCTGGAGGATGCCTTTGTTTAAAGTTATGATTTCTCTCACAGCTAGTATGACTCTGCTACCTTGGAAGGAGGGAAGATAACAGATCAGGCCTTTACTGGAAACATCCAATCAATCCACAACTCCTTCCAGATGCATATCTTCATCACACAACATCACCCGAGCCTGGAAACACACCCTTTGCTGGTCTAATTTTTCAAAAATGCATGCAACTGAGTGATTTATAGTTATAAGAAAACTTTGTTTAGCTAAAAGCCATGTTCAGATCATTGAATGAACAAAAACAAATCAACCAGCAAGCAAAAACCTGCATAAGAAATCCTATACCACTCAAGATGTTCATTCTTTGAATAATAAAAGAATTCATCTGAACTAATATAGCTGTGACTAGTCCTCAGTCTAGGCTGCTATCACCAGTTCAGGCTTATCTTACATATACTGCAATTGATGGAAGAGAGAGTTGCCCAAAAAGATAGGTCTATAGGCCAAGTATGGGGTGGACAGTAGAAGGAAAAGTTAGAGAAAGAAAATGGGGTTACTAATCCAAATTTTGTTAAGGTCATCTTGGTTTATTGTGCCTTCTTTCCTGATGAATAAATATGGGAAAAATGTTTTTGTCTTGCTCAGTACACATGAGCATAGCCTCAAATTATAGAAAGACTTTATTTTGTTTTACACCTACAAAGGTTTAAAAGTTCATTAAGGGAGACATGATTATTATTTTTTTTAAATGGGCACTTAACTTCATTGGAAAGTACATGACTTCCTTTACATCAAGTATAATGTATTTTATGAAAAAAAATTATTTGAAACAAAAAAGAAATCCTATAAATCTCAAGAAATTGTTATTGTATCCTAAAATTCTAGGCACTCAAGAAACTTGGAGATCATTCCCTCAAATTTAGCCATAGTTATGACTATCATTTTTGAAACATTAACTCATGATACATATATGTGGATGCATTTATTTATTATCTCTTTACTTATAATGATAAGCAATTCAGGGTAGAGGAAAGAGACTTTGGAGTATGCTTTAGGATAATATAAGTGTTATTTGTCCCAGCTCTATAACTAAAGCTCAGGACATCAGATTTAAGACCTAGAAGATAAGACCAATTGGGTACATACAGGGGATAAATTTGAATGGCCCCCAAACTAATGGAGGCCAACCTAGTCAAGCAATTCCAGCCTAAATGTTAACAATCTGTAAATCTAAAAGTTATAGAACCCCACCAAAATATAAAAATTCAGTCATGGCTCCATATTTGCACTGTCATTACCAAATAAGTTGTGCAAGGCACAGTTCCTGTGAGAAAATGGAGCTTTTATGATGCTGATCTTATCTTCACTTCCCTCTAATTACAGGGACAAAATCACAGGCTCACCACTTTGTAAGCAGCCACAGCTTGCTATACTGCAAGGACAGAGATATATTGGTATGCCAGCTTTCTTTTATATAATCCTTTGATCATTCCCTCCTTCCTCATGTAAACAAAAACTATTTGTAATTAAGCTATGAGTTAAAACAGAGATATCATCACTGAATACCTACTATGTACCAAGTCTTATATCAGGTACTTTGCAAGCATCATGTCATTAAAAAGTCACAGGAATTCTATAATTCAAGGATAATTAGAAATTCTATTAGGCAGATAAAGAAATAAGACTTAGGGGAATTAAGTAATTTGACAACTCACATCTGATTTATGAGCCAGGATTTCAAGTCACGTTTTTCTGAGTCCATAGAAATCCCTATATATACCATTGCTCACCCTTTTCCTGTAACTCTTCACCCCTCTCAGATTTTAGGCATCTGCAATTTCTCAGACAACCAAGGCCTGTGTTTGAGCTATATGATTGCTTCCAATATTTATCTCTCCCTAGTACCAACTAGTTCTTCTGCAGGCAGACAACAATGCCAGAATCATGTCAGTGGTTGCCCAGCCTCCTGCTTCCAAAGCCAATAAATACAAAGCAATGACTCTCGTTGTGATATTTCTCATGTGCCAACACCATGATGTGGAAAATATTTTGAGCACAGAAGCTGCAAATCTACCTACAAGGAAAGTATCCCTTGGGATAATTTCAATTTCAAATCCATTGACCATTGGATTCAATTTTAAAAAAGAAACTGAATGGAACACAGCTACTGAGAAATCTGACATACCAAATCATTTGTCTCAAGAGTTGCTACTAAAGTGGTCTGTGACTTTGGCCAATTCTTGGTCCGATGGTTAAGAAACTCCTAAAAAGGAACAGTTATGACAACATTCAGGGGCTTTCTCAAGTTTTCCCTTTTCCCATGGAAATAGTCTCTGTGGGTAATACAAAGAATGTGGATGCTGAAGACAGATAGGACTGGTCATAAATCCCAGCTTATTTGTGTGAACTCAGGTAAGCAAGAGACTTCATCACACTACACTCTTTAATTGTCTAATTATAAGTTAGGGCTAAGGTTAGGTTTCCTAGAAGCAGACACCAAGATGAGAACTGTAGTATTAAGGAAGGGTTACCAGGTAAACTGGAAACTGAGTAGGGAAGGCAGGGAGGAAAGTGGTGGACACCAAGCCAGTGTGTGGTCTCCAGTGGAAGTCCAGCAGAAAGTAGCTTCAGCTGAATGCAGCAAAGGAACTTAGACTATATGTGATATCTCAGAACTGGCCCTATACAAAGGGATTGGGCATTCTGTTTCTATTTCATTAGTTTTTAGTTAAAATGCATGAGCAAAGAGAGTGGATGTAAATTCTGAGGCACTTTAAGCTCTGCAAAGCAAGCTCCACTAGCCCAAAGGAAAGCCAATGAAACATAGCCACAGTTGCTTATCATTGGAAGTGAGAGCACACCCAAGTCTGCATGTGCACAGAATGAGTGAAAAGGGACACAAGGTGATCTGGGTGGAGTACCAACATTGTCCACAAAAATAGCAATGCCTGTTTTACTATGTTGTTAACAGCATTTATGCACATACATCATGCTTGGCATATAGTAGGTACTTGGCAAATAATATACATGAGTGTTGCTATTGTTTAATCTTGCCTATAAAATCTTCCCAGTGATGGTCTGGTCACTCTCTCAGCTGAAGGTACTGCTGACTTTGCTTGGCGATGCCCATGTGCTGACTTTGCTAGTCAGATTAACAACTGAACACTTATTTCAGGTTTTCTCCTGAATAAAATAAGTTTGTTGCCTGATCCCATGACAGACAGGCAGATAACATGCTCTTTTGGATATTATAATGCATATGGTTTAGAGTTACTGAGGAAAAGTAATGGATCATCTACCAAGGTCAAAGAGGCCCCACTGGCTGGAGGGGTGGGATGTTCTTCTTGGAAATTAATAGCAAAAAAAACATAGGCTTGAGAGCTGACCTCTCTCTCAATGATGTCATTGGGCTTCTAGCAGGACTTGCCAGCCCTAAATCCTCCTCTCTCATTAAATAAACCCTTGGCCTTTTCAAGTTTTGCCTATTCGTTGTCCTCCCAAAGGGCAAAGGATTCCTTGGAATGACCCACAGTACACAAAAGGATTTTCTTTCCCTTTGTGCCAGGAATCTTACTCCCAGAGAACTTATGCAGCTCCATCCTCCCCAGGGAGCCTAGGACACCCACAGGAACAATTGGGCTGGGCCTTATTTAATTAATCTTCCTTAACAATCATCTTTTCCAAGTGCCAGCAGGGCAAGCTCATCTGTGAAGGAGCCTCCCTCTGTGACTAATCCTTTATGTTAAAAGATTGTGCTTTGCTCCAAAGCCACCTTTTATATACATCCACTCATAAGAGCTGCATCTTCTCACAATGCCAGATAGCCCCCTTGGCCACAGGACTCAGGGATTCATTTTCTGGGCTGCCATCATCCCTGAAATTAATCTGAAAGAGGCCTCTTTTACAAGAGTAGCAGCAAGTATCCGATTCAATTTGCTTTCACCCAAGATTTCCCAGGAGTCATGCCGAATGAGATAATCAATGATGATTATAGGACTTGGCCTGCCTCACTGAGCCAATGTGTTAAAAGGAGGGAGAATTTCTGCTCCAGTGCTTGCCCAAGTCAGGTGCTAATTCAGGCAGATCCATTACTTTTCTCAGTGGCTCTAAACCATATGTGCTACAATAATCATGCTGGGCAGGAAAAGTCAATCAGTTCTCCTACCTAAGAAAAGAGGATTCATTTTAGCTTCTCCTCCCATTCCGAAACAACAGCAACAAAAATGTACAGAGCATCTGGAGCAAAAATGAGTAGGCTGTTCAAGCCAATGATGCCGAAGAGATTTAATTTAGATGGGCTAAACTTCCCTTGTCTCAGCTGGAGAAACTAGTCAATGCCTTTGCTACTAATCCAATAAAAAATGTATTAAGTTACTTGTTGCTGCCATCTTAACCCTGAGAGGACTGTTTTCTGCTTGGCTAGTTGTTCTGAAAGATCACAACATCCAGGAATGGAAAGTAGGGGGAAATAAATGACTGGGGTGCTAAAAACATCCTCTAGATTCCACATATCCCTTCATGTACTCTTTCTTGCACCTTCTAGTCTTATAACAGCTGTTTAGGGGTGGAGGTGCTTCCAGAAAATGCATACTTTTATAAAGACTGTGACTGAAAATGGAGATGGGATGGTACATTAGTTACATATTGTTGTGTAACAAATTATTGCTCCAAAAAAATTATCCTTCCAAAAAAATTATTTTTTCAAAACTTTGAAGCTAGAAAGAACAAGCATGTATAATATCACAGTTCCTGTGAGTCAGGCAGCCAGGAGCCTGTGTAGTTCCAGCTAAGTCTCTCATAAGGCCACAATTACAATATCAACCACAACTATTATGATGTCAAGGAAGGTCAGTTTCTTAGCTCATTCACTCATTCATTCACTCACACGAGTATGGGCAGGCCTCATCTCCCAAGCTTATTATTGTAGACCTTTCCATAAGAAAGGCAGCTGGATTCTCTGAGTGAGCAACTCAAGAGAGTATATAAGATAACAACCAAGATGAAAGCCACAGCCTTTTCCTAACCTAATGTCCAAAGTGATATCACGTCATTTCTGCTAGATTCTATTAGTTAGAAGCAAATCAATAAATCCCATTTACATACAAGAGAAGAGGATTACACATGGCATGAGTAATAGGAGGCAGGGTCAGTAGAGACCACCTCATAGGTAACCATAACAGATAAGAGACCTTCCCTTCTAGAAAGATCATCTGAGGATAAAAATGGAGAGATGTTGTCCTGCCAGATTCAGAACTCATACATGTCTGAAGCTAACTCCAGTGGGAGTTTCATTTTTTTGGTGCAAAAACTATTATGTATGACTTCAGGAAAAGGAGAAAAGATATTTTATGTAAACAGAATTGATCTGCATAATTAAGGCCAAAATCAGAAAAGGAAATAGGGGTTCCTTTCCCAAAAACTTTACTGAGGAGAATGAGGTAAGGTACATGTTGGTCTAGGTGCTACCTGGGTACACTGCCTGGGATCCACATCAGTAGCACACACTGGGACTGCAAGTAGGGACACCAAAGAGGTCAACAGGTAGAGAGGAGATAAAGGACTTGGGCTGGGATGTCTGGGTGGTTGGTATCCAGGGGTTTGAAAAGAAGCTCAATAAATGCTTCTGCATGGGGGTTTGCTTTTTGAGAATGCTGGCCTGAGGGTCTCATGCTATGAGACTCCTGCTGTAAAGAAATTGGAATGAAAGGTTATGGAAAGGAAGTTCACAACATCCTAGCTGAGCCTATTTTTTTTTTTTTTTTTTTTTGCAGGTCAACCTGCCGGTTAAATGTATGATTCCAAGTAAGACCAGCAGAAAAATTACCAGCCCACAGATATAGCATTATCATTGGTATGGTGTGGATAAGTGTTCCCCAAAGGGCCATATAGTAAGAATTTGGTCAACATGATGACATTATGGAGATGAGGAGGAACTTTTAGGAGATGGGCCATAATGGAGCATTCTTAGGTTACTGGAGGTATGTGCCTTTGGAGAGGATTAAGGGACCCTGGTCTTTTCCTCTTCCTCTTCCTCTTTGCTTCCTAATTGTGAGGTGAGCAGTTTACTCTACCACTCATGCCCGCTATTATGCGCTTCCTCTCCAGAGATCCAAAGGAATGGGAACCTTTGATCATGGACTAGAACCTTTAAAACTGTAAGCCAAAATAGCCATTTGCTTTTATATGTTAATAGCCGCAGGCATCGCATTATAGTAATGGAAAACTGACAAAATCATTAATTTTTAAAGCCATTACGTATTGGAGTGGTTCGTTTATTCTGCCATAGTTAATTGACATAGAAAGTAGTACCTGAAAATGGGTGTTCATATTAAAAAGGAAAAAGAAACACCTAATGCATTTGGCATTGGATTTGGGACTGGGCAATGGACAGATATGACAGGGAAGAAAACTAGTAGTAGAGGCTAGAAATATTTTGAGGAAACTGTTATTCAAAGTTGGAAAAAAGGTGATCCAAGTTACAATTGATAGAAAACTGGCAAACATAGACTTGAAGTCATTTGAAAGACTGAAAATATACTATGACCTTGTGGATCCAATCAAGGAGATGACAAGGAAGAACGCTCAACATGTTTTTTCTTGCTGAGTATGATAGGTGTAAGATGAGTGAGAGATGAACTAAACAAAAAAATTGTTCATTTTGTAAGCAGAACTTAAAAACTATACAAAGAATCTACTACATGCCGAGTTGGCAAATAAAACTGTTTGAAATATCTCTAGTCTTCTACCACATTCATGAATTGGGAAATTAATATTGTGAAAATGGTCTTATTACCAAAAGCAGTCTACAGATTCAATGCAATCCCCATCAAAATACCAATGACATTCTTCACAAAACTGGAAAAAAAATCCTAAAATTCATATGGAAGAAAAAAGACCCTTATACCCAAAGCAATCCAGAGTAAAAGGAATAATGCTGGATGCATCAAAATACCTGACTTGTAAGGATGTTCTAAAACAATAGCTTGGTTTGGACCCTTATAATTTATTTATAGTTTTTGTATTGTCATTTTACTCTTCAGAGGATGTCATGTGCTTGCTAATTTCAAATAAAATAGACTATCTCTTTAAAAAAAATCCTCACTTCAAATTATACTTCAGAGCCATGATAATAAAAACGGCATAGTACTGGCACAAATACAGACTCATAGAACGGAATAGATTAGAAGATTCAGAAACAAATCCACACAGCAACAGCCATCTGATTCTTGACAAGATGGCCAAATAAATACACTGGAAAAAAGACAGCATGTTTAACACATGCTGCTGGGAAAACTGGATATCCAATGTGGAAGACTGAAACTATAGCCCTGTCTCTTGCCCTGTACAAAAATAAACTCCATATGGATCACAGCTCTTAATATAAGACCTAGAATTCTGAAACTACTACATGAAAAAATACAGGAAACACTTGAACATACAAATATAGGTAACAACTTTCTGAATATGACTCCAATTGCTCACAAAATAAAAGCAAGAATTAAAAAATGGGATGACATATTACAAAGTTTCTCTGCACAACAATAAAACAATGACCACAACCAATAGTCAAACCTACAGAATGGGAGAAAGTCTTTGTCAGATATTTATCAGATAAATAATTAATATCCAGCATAAATAAAAGGTTGAAAAAAACAAAAACCAAAAGAACAGTCAAACTAATAAATGGGCAAATAAATCAAGTAGACAATTTTCAAAAGGAAAAGTACAAATATCCATAGATACATGAAGCAGGGATCAACATCTTTAGCTATCATGGAAATGCAAATCAAAACTACACTCAGATTCCATCTCACCCTAGTCAGAATGACAATCAAGGAAAACCAACAACAACAAATACTGGAGAATGTGGTGGAAAAGGAAACCTAGACTGTTGGTGGGAATGTAAATTACTACAGTCACTATGGAAGTCAGTATGGAGGTTCCTCAAAAATCTAAAAATAGAATGATAATATGATCCTGCTATACCACTTCTGAGCATATATCCGAAGGAATGTAAGTTAGCATGCAATAGAGGTGCCTGAACACCCATGTTTGTAGCTACATTATTCACAATAGCCAAACTGTAGAATGAGCCTAAGTGCCCATCAACTGATGAAAAGATAAAGAAAAATGTAGGCTATATACACATTGGAGTATTATTCAGCCACATAGAAGAATGAAATTATAACTTTAGCAGGAAAATGGATCGAACTGGAGATCATCATGTTAAAGTGAACTAAGCCAGACTCAGAAAGACAAAGTATCATGTGTTCTCTATGATACACATAATCTAGACTAAAAAATGAATGACGTGAATGTAAAATGGGGACTCTTTGGGAGAAGAGCCAGTGGGAGGATGGAGGGTGAAAAAAGAGTAATGGAGGGGGTGAATATGGCCAAAGAATTTATATGTACATATTAAAATAGAATAATGAAACTGTGATCAATAACACAAGCAACAACAAATGCTGGTGAGGTTTTGGGGAAAGGGAACACTTCTGTACTGCTTGTGGGAATACATATTAGTGCAACTGCTATGGAAAGCAACATGGAGGTCCCTGAAAAAACTAAAACTAGAACTACCATATGATCCAGTGATACCACTGCTGGGAATATACCCAAAGGAACACCCATGTTTATCGCAGTGTTATTCATCATAGCACACTTTGGAAACAGACTAGATGTCCCACAGCTGATGAATTGAAGAAAATGTGATACACACACACACACACACACACACACACACAAAATGGAGTTTATTCAGCCATAAAGAAGAATGAAATTATGCTGTTTGTAGGTAAGTGGATGGAACTGGAGAACATCATGTTAAGCAATGTATGCCAGGCTTAAAAAGTCAAAGGTCACATGTTTTCCCTCATATGTAGAAGCTAGACCTATAAGCTAAATGTATATATAAATGCATATATGATCAAATATAGATACATACACATACATATATAGTGAGAAAGAGAACAAGATTGTCTTAGTGGGTCTGTCTGAGGGGACTATAGGAGATGGGAGAGGGAAAACTTGTTAGAAGATGAAAAATACTGAGAAAATTCATCTATAAATGAATATCATATAACATAATGTACCATACATTGTTGTATATTAGGGGAACATGTGACAGAGAAAGAGTAAGTAATGAGGGGTTAGCAATTTTATTAAAGCATGATATATATACAGGCCTGAAGTGTCAAGGCAAAACCCCTTTGGACTGTCAATATACACTTTTAAAAAATGAAGGACAGGAGGATAAAACAGGTCTGTTCCAGGGATGAGTACCAGTGGGAGGGGGGTGGGCACAAGGGAAGGGTGAATAAGGGTGAATATGGTGGATGTGTTTTGTATTTGTATATGAAAATAGAAGAATGAAACTTGTTGAAACTGTTCTAAGATGAGGGAGAGGAGAAGAGGGAGATTGATGAAGGAGTGAATCTAACTAAGATATATTGTAAGCATAGCTGTAAATATCACAGTGCATCCCCTGAACAACTATTATATGCTAATAAAAATTAAAATATAAAAATTAGAGGTGGTACCTAATAGACTCTCTCAACTACACAAAGGGGCAATAAGACTCCTAAGGACCATATCTTATAACACCCTAAAACTCCATCCAAGTAGAGAGAAGATATTCAAAATACTATCGTGGGTGTGACTTTTCTATAATAGAACATGACATGACACACAAGAAATCCAAAACACTTTTTCTTGGCAGTATTGGGTTTTGAACTCAGGCCTCTTGCTTGCTAGGTAAGCACTCTACCACTTACATTGCCACTCTGCCAGCCATTTTTAAAGGTGTTACAGCATCTTAGACTAAAGAAAAGAGGCACAGTTTAAAACAAAAAATAGGCTTTGGCCCAAGAAATCTAGTTAGGAAATAGACTGCGAAAGCTACAAACATGGACCATCTTGTATGGAAAGAAAAGGAAATTCAAATGGTAGAGTCAAGAGCCTACAAGGTGAATTTAAGAACCATGCAAAATAATTGTTTGTGGAACTATTGTCAGAACCAGGCCCTAATTCAGGAATAATCCCTGCCTCAGGAGTAGAGAGCACGGATCACATGTGTTGAGTAGATTTCAGAATTGCTGTATACCAGTGACTGCTTTGTGTTCCTTTTTTGTTTTGGAATGGGAGTGGGTGTTGCATCATCTGAAGCCTGTCTCTAGAATGCTGGGTGCTTTAAATTCACAGGTTTCTGAATCAAGAGGAGCTGACACATTTAAGAGGTTTCCTTTGAAAACAGACCAGATGCAGAGCACAAGCTTCAGATTCTGAGCCTGTGTTAGTTTTATAGTTGTTGTAAACAGATACATGATAGAAATAATTAAAGAGAAGATAGATTTATTTTGCTCATAGCTTTACAGGTTTCATCCATCATGGTGGGGAGGGAGTGGTGGAATAGGTCACATCATGACTGACAGGAAGCAGAACAAGAACAAGAAGGGGCCAGAACAAGATATAGCCCCCTAGGACACACCCAGTCCCACTTTCCACAGCTCCACCACTTCCCAATAGTCTATTCAAATTTTAATCCACCAATGCATTAAAGCATTCATTAGGTCAGAGCCCTCATGATCTAATTGTCTCTGGAAACACTCTCAAAGACACACCCAGAAGTGTGCTTTACAAATCTCCTGGGTGTTCCTCAATCAAATCAATTTGACAATGAAGATTAACCATTACAGAGCCCCATGCTAAAAGTAGATGAGACTTTTGAAGGTTTTCGGTGAAGGCAAATTTATTTTTCATTTGAGAAATATTAATAATTATGGTAGGTTAACTATGACTACAGAATTTTTGCAGCTTCTCCCATCAGGAGGTTAACCTAATTCTGAACTTTGAATCTGGGCTTAGTTTTTGGATTTCTTTTCCCCAGTAGACTGTAAAGAAAACAAAACTACAGGAGTCCCAGTGTCTAATTTCCAGGTACCCTGCAGCACCCAGCGCCATCCTCTTTGAGTCTGCCTTGACCTTGCTGTAAAGAAATTGGTCTATCTAGAGATTATAATCTATAGGAAGAAACATCATGGTGTCCTAGCTAAAAGTCCCAACTGCTAGACAGGTGAGGGAGGCCATATGGACCATGCAGACTTACTTGCTGACTCTCTAGCTGGACACAGTCCTATGAGTGGGCTTAGACACAGTTGTCAGTTGATCAACCATAACAATTCAAAGAATTATAAGAAATGGTGATGTTGTTGTTTTAGGTGATAAATGTAAAAGTGATTTAATACAGAGAAATAGTTGGTATATTCTCACTACCAGGAGAACTGCCTGACCTGCACAGACAGGCAGTGGTAGAATTTAGAACAATCCTTTCCTGTAGTCTCTAGAGGTTCCCAAGCCAGAAAACAACAATACCTAAAGCCTCTTCTCTCTCTCTCTGTCTCTCTCTTTCCCTCCCTATCACTTGCTCTCTCTTCCTCTCTGTCTCTCTCATAAACAGGTGATAGTCTTTTATTGCAGAGACATGTAATCTCAGCAAAAATGACTGAGTAAATTCCATAGAAAATTCTTGGTCTTAAAGAAGGTTATGCTAACAAATAACAAACCAAAGACCTTTTCCCATGTCTTCTTGAAAGTCCAGGGGAAAATGGGATCATGCACTTACAGTGAACGGTGCTCCATACAGTGACTGCAGGACAATAAATAAGGTCACCTGCCCTTGCTGCTTTCGAGAGAAATTGCTTTTCACTTCACCAGCAGGTGAGCAAACTGGATCACTCAGGTGACTCGAGTTCCCTGGATGCCATCAGGCTATCCTCGTCTCCAGAGGAGAATGTGCTGCTTGGACAGCCTGGCTATCACAAATAAATCTTACTCAGATTTCTCTGGGACCATGCTTGTCCTTTGAATCAGTACGGAGAGGGAAAACCTGCTAGGATGTGAGGAACAGTTCTGTCACCCTGCTCTACTTCCTGCTAAAATCTCACTAGCTTGTCAAGATCCAGCGCCAGCATCGCCTTCTCTGGGGAACCATCACCCGCTTTAATTCTACCCCTGCTGTGGTAGAATTATAATTCCATGGCCTGTGTCCTCACCACTATTGTGTATCAAGTCTACTCTGCATGAGGGCTATCTGCACCACCCCACTCCGGAGATCCCACTGACTCCGGGACACTTAAGGAGAAAGAGTTTTGCTACAATCTTGGTACATTTAGTGTGCACCTGACACATGGCAGACAATGGGTAAAGAGCTACAGAATGCACTCATTTAGCAAATATTTATCCAATTCCTACTTTGTGCCATGTACTTGTTCTGATGTCACAGAAGGGAACAAAACACACAAATTTCTTCAGAGACCTTAATTTGCACTCAGAAGAGACTATGATAAACAGAAAGCAATAAGAAAAATATAGGGCTTATGAAGTTACAAATGCTGTGCAGAGAGACAAAACAGGAAAAGGAAATGAGGAGTAACAATTTTAATAGAAGATTATATTTGAGCAAAGATTTGAGGGCAGGAGGAGTTAGCCAAGTGGATCTGGAAAAAAAGTGCTTCAGGCACCCAAAACAGCCACTACAAAGGTCCTGAGGCAGGCATATAGGGATAAGCAAGGAGGTCAGAGAGGCTGTAGCTATGTGAAGAAGGGTCCTCCTTTTAGAAGATGACATGGAACTGGGAATGGGAGTGGGTGCTGTTTGTATAGGGTTTTTCAGGACAATAAAAAGATTCAGCGTTTACTCTAAATAAGATGAAAGCTACCACGGGACTTTTTAAAGCAAAATAGTAACATGATCTGACTTAAGACTTTTATTTATTTATTTTTTTTATTTATTTATTTTTTTAATGTCTTAATTTTTATTCAAACACAAATATTCAACTAGATCAGAACACACATATTCACTCATCATTACAGATGTTATAGAATCAAAGTTGTGGGGGCTAGGAATGGTTTCAGGATATGCCAAAGCCCAATCTAATCAAACTGAATGCCCTTTTCTGACCTTGGGATATAGTTAACATAGATGGTTGTATCTTCTTCAATGTTGAGAATACATTGTTCCTCCCTGAATCCTACATTTCAGGAAAGCAACCTCAGCTCATGCCTGTGATAATGCAAATGAGTAATTTTAATTTATTTATTTTTTTTTATTTTTTTGGTGGTACTTGGTTTGAACTCAGGGCTTCACACTTGCTAGGTGCTGCTCTACCTGCCTCCAACCTGGGAATGAGTCTCATTTGCTCTATTTTCCTTGCATAGCATTACAGTATCCTTTTTTTTTTTTTTTCATTTTTCTTTTATTATTCATATGTGCATACAAGGCTTGGTTCATTTCTCCCCCCTGCCCCCACCCCCTCCCTTACCACCCACTGCCCCCCCTCCCGCTCCCCCCCCCTCAATACCCAGCAGAAACTATTTTCCCCTTATCTCTAATTTTGTTGTAGAGAGAGTATAAGCAATAATAGGAAGGAACAAGGGGTTTTGCTGGTTGAGATAAGGATAGCTATACAGGGCATTGACTCACATTGATTTCCTGTGCATGGGTGTTACCTTCTAGGTTAATTCTTTTTGATCTAACCTTTTCTCTAGTTCCTGGTCCCCTTTTCCTATTGGCCTCAGTTGCTTTAAGGTATCTGCTTTAGTTTCTCTGCATTAAGGGCAACAAATGCTAGCTAGTTTTTTAGGTGTCTTACCTATCCTCACCCCTCCCTTGTGTGCTCTCGCTTTTATCATGTATCACTTGATACATGTCAAGTATCACTTGACTATTCGACTCCCTGAAGAAAGAATTGTAGAGAAGTAGGAGAGGAAGAAGCTAGAAGATAATCATAACAAATCAGATAAGAGATGACAATGGCTTTGACTAGGGGAGACAGGGAGGTGGTGAAAAGTAGTCAGACTCTTGTATTCTGCATGGTGTTTCCTAACAGACTAAATGGGATGTGTGAAGAAAGGAGAGGTCATAAGGAGCCAAGGGTTACTCCAAGATTTTTAATCTGAGTCCAGAGGGAAAGAGATCTTCAGAGAGGTAGGAAGTCTTGGCATGTTGAGTCTGATATTTCTGTTAGCTGAGATGTTGAGGAGACAGTGAGATCTTTAACTCTGGAATGCTTTTGTGTGTGTGTGTGTGTGTATGTGTGTGTACATGTGGTCCTAGGGATTGAACCCAGGGCCTCACACATTCTAGGTAAGTGCTCGACCACATGAGCAATGTCCCTGGCTCTTTTTAAAAATTTTGTTTTTGAGATACACTCTCAATAATTTTTCTCAGGCTGGCCTCAAACTTGAGATCCTCCTGCCTCTGTCTCCTGAGTAGCTGGGATTATAGACATGCACCAAGGTAACAACTGATTCTGGAATCCATTGAAGAAGTATAGGTTAGAGACATAAATTTGGAGGAAACAATAAAGTCAAACACTTCAATTTAGTCTTTTGATTTTATCTCCTCAACTGTAATTTGAGGTGGAGGGAGAGGAGATTAGATGAGACATTAGAACAAATGATTATTCTTTCCTGTGCTATTACCAGTCATTTATCTAAAAGACAACTCAGCATCTCACACTGCTCACTGCATTGGCATTCAGCCTTTGCTGGCCTCTCTACTCCTAATTCCACTTTCCAGGCTTGTGCAAGACCTCACTCTTCCAGGCTGAGAGTTCACATGCAACGAGAGAGCAGCTGGTGGCAACAGATGAGTAGCACAGTTTTCAGGTACCCTAGGCTTCTGCTAGAGAGAGGGCTCAGCAAGCAAAGGGAGGGACAATTGTGCTGCCGCAGAAGGCAGGTCAAGAGACAGCAGTGGCTGAAAACAGCAGGCACAAGATTGCCTACCTCACAAAAGAAGATGGCACTGCCCACTGGGTTGAGGCAAAAATGACTTTATTCTTTCCAACACGGATCAAGAGGCTCTTTCCCAAACTGCCTAAGAAGTAGAGTGAATATCTGCCTTGCTTTATCCAGGACAGTCTGCATTGGCATCTTTTATTCATATGATTAACAGCATCTCCTTTCATTCTTAAAATGCCCGAGTTTCATAAGTTGTATGGTCACTCATTTCATAAGCTTGCCTCTTAACTTTTTCTCCCCAAAACTTCATCGTGGTCTTTCTCTGGTGACCCAGAGCTTCCTGACTTTTGATCAGTTAAGAAATAATTCACTGTTCATAGACCAATCCTGGGGACACAGTAAAACTTCTATATTCTCTTCTCCTTGCTGCACCCAATTCCCAACCCTTTAGGGACAGAGGGACAGGACACAGGCAGCCATCTGTACATGTGACTCTACTTGATAATCACTAGGTTCCTGGTCTTACCTTTGAGCCCAGCCCACCTAAGGAGGCTTGTGGCTGATGGTGTAAATGGTTCAGTTCACCTACACAGTGGGGTACAGAGCCACTCTCCCTAATTCTACATTCATTTATAATAATAACCTCTTTTTCCACTCATGCAACACTTACCAGATGTTTCCTCTATGCTCAGTGTAATAGGAGATACAGAAAAGATCCACACATTAATTCTACCATTGGGTCTAGCACAAAACACCATGTACAGACATCACCATGGCTTCATATAGGAAGTCAAATGACAGAAATAGTTCAGCTGATCAGAAGGCATTCTAAATATATAAAACCTTCCTGTGCTTCAAACCAACATCTTGTGCATTGATTATTCACTCCACCAACATTTGCAAAGTGCCATTTATCGAGTGTCAGTCATTTCACATACTTCATCTCATTGAATCTTCACAGCCACACTGTGAGGTCAATATTATTATTATTAGGAGTTAGCTGATTTGCTGAAGGTCCTGTGGTCATAGGTCAAGAACTGGATCCAAGGTCTATTTGAGTGCCCTTTCTGGATGCCATATCCAAGCAAGGCACTGCCGAAAACCTCTTAAGACCTAGGCTCTGCTAAATGTAGGTCATCTCCTTGGAACACACAGCTGAATACTTGTCAAATGATACATGTCCACTTCCTCCCTTGCTGAAGGCATAGCATGAAGTTGGATGAGGAGGGTGAGAGGCACTGGCCTTTGTTGCAAGATTCAAGAGGGCACCAAAAACCTCAATCATCAAGACAAACAGTATTGTAATGCAACATTTTTGAAAAGTCAAATTGTAAGTTAATACCTCTTGACCAATGTCTCCTCATTTCCTCCATCCCCCAACAAACTTGAAGATGAATAAGTTCTGTTGATGTATGGCATAGTGCCTATAATTAACAAAAATGTACACCAGAAATTTACAAAGAGTCAATCTTCGATATTCCCACCATGCACACAAAAGCACACAGAAGGTAAGTGTGAGGTGGTGGATATGTTAATTACCTTGATTCTGATAATCATTTCTCAATGTATTTGTATAATATACTTATTTTAAAAGTATACCTCCATATAGCTGAGAAAATGAAATAAAATAAATAAACTTGACAAACTACAACCCTTGGGCAAGCTGTCCGTAAATAAGACTTTATTACATTTCACATGTCAACACAGGTCACATCCACTGGCCCCAGATACCCAGTTTCATTTGCAGAAAAGAAATTATTTTTGCCTTTTCAGTCAGGAGGGCCAGAGTGCTTGTCTGTAAATAAAGACCAGATGCAAATTAAGCCTCTGGGCAATCACCAAGAGTGACACCAGGAGGCAGATCACTTTTCAGTTCCTTCTCAGGGCCAGAGACACCCTGACATGATTTTCAAATGTGAATGGGAAGCAAGCATCTTAGTCAGGGGGTTCTGGGACAGGTACCAGGAGACAGGAAGATAGCCCAAGGTGGCTCAAGTCCTGATTCCTGAAGAGATCAACTGGCCATGTTGTAGAACCCAGAGGGAATCTGACGTTTCTCCACCCATAAACGTGATATGGGCTGCAGCTATATTTAACACATACACCCTTCAGCAGCCTAGGCTCTACCATACAAAGGCAGTGACTCCAGCATGGGTACTGAGCAATTATTAATGGGAAAAAGAGAGTGCCGGGGCCTCCAACAGCCATTTTTAACTGTGGACATTATTGCTCAATTTTGAGCTGCACCCAGGGACTCATAAGAGGAAGACATAATGCTTGTTTGTGGAACTTTTATAGCTAATTGACATTTTTTCAGTGCTCCCCCGACAGCTGTAGTTACTCCTGACTGGAAGGGCCAGGAAAAGCATCAAGTTGTGCACTGTCTCCAGATGGGGTCATATTTCTGATATACCACTGGAAAAAAGAATAAATAAAAAGCTGACAAGATAAACACACTCAAAAGTGATAAAGAGCTGCTGAAGTGATTGGCAAACGCAGATTTCTTTGTGCAAAAATAATGGATGCTATTTTCATACTAATTGAGGATGTTTTATTGTGTGGAGCTGTCAGACTTCCTCCTTTCTTGGTAACATTCTCTTCCTTCCTTATCTGTTCTTTGTTTTACAGAGAAAGGGGAACACAGAAGCAAGCATCTCTTTCCCCAGTCTAATGTGCCTGTTCTCATTTCTAGGTTTCCATATTCACTCCTTGGTGCTAGAGATGCTTCCACTATCCCGGCTGTTCA
Organism: Castor canadensis; assembly: GCF_047511655.1. Classification (NCBI taxonomy): domain Eukaryota; kingdom Metazoa; phylum Chordata; class Mammalia; order Rodentia; family Castoridae; genus Castor; species Castor canadensis. The sequence goes on along the minus strand of NC_133390.1, from coordinate 140,789,881 downwards.
AAGTCAAGTTCATGAAGGAAATGTGATTTTAATCAAGCTGAAAAATCAAGGTAATGCTAGACATTTCACTTTCATCTTTGGATGTATTCACATACAGATTATCTAAGAAGATTAGTAATTAGAATTGTCCAATATATACCAATTGAAGGGGGCATACCTTGATATAAATGTCAGATTGGGTTGGTAGAATAAAGGTATACATTCAGTATACATAGTTAATGAGGCCATTTATTGGCCTCAATCTAACATTCTTGACTTCAAAATGCCATGGCTGCACATTCATTGAGTTCCATTAAGAACATTATTTTCAGGATTGAACAATATTTCAGATGCCAGGTCATCTTATACCAATCAATTTTTCTTGTCATATGTATAAGTGTCACATTTTGCCTGTATCAAGATCTTCTACCCCGTAAGTTTTTGATTGAAACATATCCCATGACAAGTATAAAAGTCAGAAAATGGCCAGATTTGAATAGCCACATTTCATATCCAATGTCTACAATAAAAAATGTATGCACTTTAAGGCATAGGAACCTCCATCACGAATTTGCTCAAAACCCATGGCATCAAGTTACTTAATACAGATGCCAGACCCCACAGTAAGCCTGTGGACATCAACATAAAATGCCACCCAATAAAAGGAATGTCTCTGAGACATCCAGGAAAGAGTTGTGTTTTGCAGTTGTATTTAAGAAGCAGGAAAGTACATATTTTAGAAAAAAATTCTAACCCAAAGTATTCATTATTGTTATCATTATTACTGATGGAGAGCAATTAAAGGATAAATCTTCTGTATGAGACATTTTTGTTTAAAATAAGAGAATCTCAGTTAAAATTCTTAAGCCAACCAAGAATGCATTAAGTGCCCAAGTAAAACTTCAATGTTGATCTGAGTTCAGAAACAGATTCAGGTGGTCCAATGATATCGGTAAGGATCTTCATCTTTTTTTGCCCTAGTTTCCTCTGAAATTTTCTTTTATTCAATCAGTTCATCAACTCTGGAACAGAAGACGTATGTGTCTGCATGGTTTGGTATAAGTCCTGGGGAGCGCTTTTCTTATCCAAGTTCAGATCATGTACCATCCTCAACCTATCACTGTGGCCAGATCCAGGCTCTGATTGGACAGGCCCCGGTTAGGTACCCATGTAAGAGACTGAGAAAAGTTAGTCTTAGCTCCATTTCCACATGGGCTGAGAAGAGAGCTAGTGCAGATACACAGAGGAAAGTCAAGTTGGAAGGCTAATAGAAGAAGAAGAAGAAAGGGGAAACAGTGCTGTGCTGGTAAAAGCAATTAATTTTGTTGCCCTTTTGGTAACATAAAAGCATATTCATATGGAATGAAATCCCCAATGTCTGAGGGGTTTAGAGAAAACTCTATGAAAGGGAAAGTTAGGTGCAGGGGGCAGGGAACTGGATAGGGTAGAGGGAGCTGGGCTGTGACACAGTTGCAATAGCAGCCTCAGCCCATCCCAAAGAGAGCTAGAGCTTGGGCAGCCCTTCCAAGTTACCCTGAATGGAGCTGAAGGCATGGCTCATGTGGTAGAGTGTCTGTATAGCAGGCATGAGGCCCTTAGTTCAAACCTTTGTGCTACCAACACAAAAACAAAATCACATACAACCTGTTACTCTAAACTGAAGCAAGAGGTCAGCTTTTTGTACCTCCCACATTGGCCAGTCATTGGGTGTGGAATGCCCTTAGGCAAGGGCCTGGTCTTGAGAGGTGAAGCTACTGCTAGCCAAGTACAATTGTTGGAGGGAGAACTGAGCTGACAGCCTTCATCTGAGAATATTTCTGGTCTCCAAGTAAATGAGTTCCTTGTTCTACAGAGGAGATCTGGGAGGGGTGCCAGAATTAACAGTGACCAAATGGGAGGCAGTACATCCAATGAAGTCAAAGAGAGTAGCATTCACAAATGTGAGGCTTCAGGTTCTTTTTATCCTAGTTCCAGCAACCTATGCAGCTTGAGTGCACCAAACACAGGAAAGGCAGGGGAGGGGTGGTCAGCAACCACAAACAAACTGGAATTCTTTGTGTTGAAATGATGAGAAAAGGAAACACACTGTCATTTACTGAGCACCTACTATGTGCAGTTCTATGTTAGGTTCTTTCTATTACACATGGGATTCTAAGAGTAGTAGAGGATGAGTAAAGAAGCTCTGTAATTATCATTCTATGATTAAGAAAAGTGCAAGGAACTTAAATAATGGGTTGTTGAACTTTGTCTTAAGAGAGTTTTTCCAAATTTTGTTTGTAGAAACCATGCTAATAGTAAAGGAGAGACATGAGGTTCCTGCTAAATCAGTTCAAGGACTAGAGAGAGCAACTGTGTGTGACTACAAGGGCCGAGCAAAAGTATGTTTCTGAAAGCATGTCAAGAGAAAATCAGTTTTCTAGAAAAGACAGGAAATTAAGGGAAAGTCTTTTAAAACTGATTAACATAATTAGTCTACTTTGTGAAAGCTTCTTTTTTAAGGGAGAATCACAAAGAAATCCATAAGCTTAGGCACAAAGAAGTAGGGGAGGGGTTCTAAACACTGAGATAAATATGGTAGGAGAAGTAGAAGAGACCAGTTATGTATAAATGGTTTCTAAGGAAGAAAGATTTAAAAAAAAGTCTTCTAATTTCTTATTTATCTTTTCATTTTCAGGTGTTGTTAACCTGAAATTGATAACTGAGCTAAAAAAGTCCATGGGTGCCCCAAAACCCAATATAAATTCTGTGTATGGCATCACCCCAGCTGATAACTATAAAAGGAAAGATAATTTTTCCTTTCCCATAACAGAGCAATTGTCCACATTATTTTATAAGGGTGTTGCATTTCCATTCATGGATGTACCATAATTTATTTATTTAACCAATCTCTCAATGATAAACATCTTGATTGTATAAAAATATTTTACTCTTATGGCAACTGCAATAAATAAATTTAATCATGCATAAATTTGTACATGTAAAACTATCTATAAGAAATGTTCCTTTAAATGAGATTTCTGGACAAAAAGAAAAGTACATTTGTAATTCTGATAGATATTGCCAAACCAGTCTTTGTTGAGCTTGCACTAATTTAAACTCTACATTAATATATGAGGGTGCCTATTCCCTCAAGATTTTGCCAAGAGAATGTATTAGAGTGTATTAATAAAGTCTATGTTTTCTATGATAAGTGAGAAAAGCATCTTGATGAATTTTTTTATTCATCTCTTATTTTGAGAAAATATCATCTTTTATCTATGTACTATGTATTTACTTTTCTATGAACCAAGTATTTATATGGTTTTCTCATTTTTTTCTATTTATTTGCAGGAGAACTTTGTATATTTAGCTAATCATCTTTTTTGAGATGTGTATCAGAATGGGTTTTAAGAAAATTTCAAAATTTATGAAAGGAAAAGGAAGTTCAACTGTACTATGTTCTAAGGGGGAGTGGAAAGATACAAAAAATGAAGATCTAATTAGAAGGGATTAGAATAACTAGGTTAAAAGAGAAGAATGACAGAATGCCTCTGGGAGTCAAAAATCAGAACCTGGGAAAGAGAAGCCTTGATATCTTATAGAATAGGAAATAAGAGATGTGTATTAGTTAAGATAGGCTATAACAAATATAACATAAAAATGCAACAAATCAAATATAAAAGCAATTTGTATCTTGCTCAGTAGCTGTCTGGGGTAAATGGCTGTATTCAATGTGGAGATTGTGGATACACGTCTATTCCGTAGGGTCTTCTTGAGGTCTCTATCCATTTGTGGGAAGAAAAGTAAGGAGCAGGCTAATAGTTTTTTCCCTGGAAATATGCCTCAAAGATTCATGTGTTGAAGGCTTGGTCTCCAGCTGGTCATATTATTGGAAGGTGATGGGAAATTAGAGGAGGTGGGGCTTAATTGAATGAAGCAGGTCACTGGGGTGTCTCTTTGAGGGCTTGTTTTGTCCTTAGTGCCTCAATCTCTCTTTCTCTTTCTGCTTCTTGTCTGCCAAAAGGGAAGCACTTTCCTCCATTACATGCTTTCTGCTGTGATGTTCTGCCTTACCATGGGCCCAGAGCAATTCAACCAAGTTACCATGAACTAAAACCTCTGAAACTGTGAGCCAAAATAAATCTTTCCTCCTTTTAAGTTGTTTATCTCATATATTTTGTCTGAAAATGTTAACTAACACAATCGGGTACTCACTTCTTAAAAGCATTGGCTTCTAAATGGACCACACCACCTCCACTTATATCCCATTAGTAACAGATAATAAGAAGGCCATACCTAGCTTCATAGGGATTTGCAATACAAAAAGCCCAGCTGGGTAACCATGTTCTGGCTACAATTCTATAACTATAGAAGAAGGAAACAAATTTTTATGGACAACTAGCTATCTAGAATATGATTGTAAGAGATAGAAAAGCACAGACCTGATATCCAAGACTAATAAAATGGGGACAAAAGGGATTTATAGCAAGTAGAATCTTTACCTAGTTTATCATTCTGAGATCTAAGTGAGCACATGTCTGTAGCCTGTCCTGTTGTTGGGGAAAAGGCAGACTGTCTTCTGCATTCCCTGCTATTTGCTCAGTATACAGAAGAATATCTCACCCACAGCAGGTGCTCAAAGAATAGCTATTATATAAACAGCATTACACCAAAGAGGAACAGAAGCCCTCTAGTGTATAGCCACACTAGACTGGATGTACATTGCCTGAATAAGAGTTTCCTTGCAGTGATGGTCAGAAGAGAGTTCATGGAAAATCAAACCTCACATTAGATTTCTAAGCCCCTCCTTACTCTTGGCTCTGAACCTTTTTTATTTGACTTCTTGGCATCTGAGCTCAGGCTCCATAGTTCTAAAGAAGCTCAACGTCGTCTGTTAGTAGCCCTCAAGCTTCTAAGGACTTCTCTATAAAACTTTGGGTTTGAGTATGAGCAAGAAATAATTACAATTATTTGTTATTAATTTTCATGCTTCCAATACCACTCACAAATTCCTACTATTCCTAACCCTCAAAGAAGAATGTAAGACACAAATAGACCATGATATTTGGGAGTTGTTTTTCTTATTCCAGTATCCAAATTCTTTGGTCCCATTAATAGCAACATAAACCAGGGTGAGTTTGGAAGCAGCAATGGGGTTAAATTAGGTCCATTCAGAAACATTTCAGCCTTATGACCTACAATTGTAGACTCAGATTTGTGACATTTGCAATGACTCCACTAGTTGTAGGCACAGTCCCTGATGTGATGGTGTACATCAAGGCAATGGCTGTCAACTAAGAGTGCTCTGTCTCATCAGGAGATCTTCCTCTGAATTTTTAATTCTTTAATTTAAAATGGTATGCTTTACACAGAGGAAGTCATTAAATCTGTATGAAGCCAAACAAAATGAGCGCAGGCATAGCTTGTTATGGCAGAATTGACATATGTGGCAATTATGTCAGGGTTTCTTCAAGGGGAGAAATAAACAGAGACACACATTTAGCTTCTGCCTTAGCTAACCATCCATATTTGTGGCATGGAAAGCATTGATGGTGATGGGGCAGACTGGTGGAGAAAGGCCAGCAGAAAATAGGAAGAGAGTAGGGGACTTTTGCAGCCATAGACTGTGTCCAGAAGTGTATTGGTTTTCTCCTGTATATTATATTTAACCATAAAAAGAAACCTGAAAACCCTGCTGTCCCTTTCATAGCATAGCTCTAAAACAAAATGGATCCCCGATCCATTCTTAATATTCCTTCAAGTCAGATGACTTCAGAATGTTTCTAATTTGAGAGAGGTACCATGATGTAGTGACCTAGAATATGTGGCCGGTCATCAGGGTCCGGGGAAAGCTCCATCATCATCTGACAGGAGCATTTCTACAGTAAAACAAGTATTTCCATTCTCTTTAACAATCCATGGAGTGAATCCCCCTGTGTTTCTGGTCCTTTTTTTAGTCCTTCTCTATAACCACAACTTCAGGCTTACTCCATGCATTTGCTTGAGAAAATTAGTTGAGACCTCTAAGGATCTCTGTTTTAATGTTGAAAACTGATGCTTAAATTTGCCCCTCAAAGTCTCATATTTTCAGGATCTTTGACTGCTAGTGTGTTTAATTTCATAATAATTTAGAATAAAGAAGTTCTTTGTGAAGGAAAAAGCTGATTTGTATCTACTTATATTTTACATTGTATGATCACAAATGACTCAATCATGTTACACACAGGTGTGTGGCATTTCCATAAGAAATTTATCACCAGATTTAAGGGAGACAAGAAGTCCTAATGTGGATTCTAGTGAGAAGCACAGATTTATCCAATGTTTTATAAGTAATATATTTAAGTCAATAATACCAAAGCTTATTATCCATTGCAGGGTTCATATTTTTAACTATATGTGAGGAACACAGAAAATAGAGAAATGTTTTCATGAACATAACAAAGTAAATCATCAAGAAGTGTGGAGAAGAGAATGTGCTCTTGATTTGCTTTTTAATTATAGTAATGGCTATAAAAATAACATAAACAGCCCACCATAGAAATTCTGAAAATAAAAATTTCACCATGAATGAAATGGTGGCTTAGGGTTCAACAATGGATGGCAAAAATGAGAGCTGACAGATGTCTTAAGAACTCACCCCAGAAGATGCACATTTCAGCGGTATTCTATTGGTGAAAGCAAGTCTCCATGTGAGCCCGGATATCTGATGAGAGAATGGCAAACCACAGTGCAACAGTGCATGTAGGATGAGAGGAACTGTGCTGGCCATGTTTGAAAACAATCTGTGGATATGCCAAGCATATGAAAATTTTTAAGTCTTTTGACAAGTATTATCCCCCAGAGCGATTGCCTGCAGGAGGGAGTATCTGTTTCTCTATGTGTTCTCTAGAAGGCTACTAGAGATCTTTTTAAACAGTAACAGTCTAAAAGGTCCCAAATGATAGTCCAGTTCTGACTTAATTTTAATTTTTAATTTCTGGTAAAGTTAAGCATCTGTTGGCATGCCCACTAGCCACCTAAATTTCTTTGGCTGGCATTAACTTTATATTCATATCCTTTGTTATTATAAAAATTAAGTTTTTTTAAAGCTATTTTAAAATGGATTGGATTTTTTTATTAATTTGAAAGAATTCTTAACATATAATTGCTTTTTACTTATAAGATCATTCTTTCTCACATATGTTGCAAACATTTTTTTCAGTTTGCGTCTTACATTGGTTCTGATGTAAACACCATCTGCATACTTTCCTACCATCATCCCTGCCACTTTTAGGCCCATCTAGTAGTGTACATTGTTCTGTGTGCTCTTCCCCTAAAGTACATACTCAGGATGAGTTCCCGGACTGACCAGCACCCTGTGGAAAAAGGTCTGATTAGGAAGTTCACTCAGCTGGGTGTGCTGAGTGACTTAGCTCACCATGGACTGTGTTGCTGGAGCCAAAAATTCCCACCGTCATATTAGATACTTTTATACTTTAGACTGGATTATACTGGATCTTGGTAATGGAAAGCAGGCTCAGGGTATCTCAGCAGTAGCAGGGTAGGCTTAGGGTATCTCAGTTATCACAGCAAATGGGATTTATCATCAATCTAAAAGCTTGTAACTGAGTCCCTGGAATGACACTGTTGCTATTTTCATTCATGCTTACAGAGTTGAACCTGGAAACCATCAGCTGACCTGGTTTAGAGCCCAGCTCAATGACCTGCAGAAAAAGCAGGCCTCCTACCACTTGATACTGATTGAGCAATAGCTTTAGGGGCCTGGAAGCTCTAAATCACAATTCAAGATTCTATAATGTGCTTTTAATGGTGAAGCTTACAGGCCCTAGTAAGCCAATCAAATGCTAACCTAACCAAAGAATTGCTGTGAAAGCATTTTCTGATATAATTAATGTCTCCCTCCAACTGTTAATTCTAAAAGAAATTGTCTTAGAGAATTTGGGTGGGCTCCATTGACATCATTGGAAGACCTTACAAGGAGGGCTGAGGGCAGATGTTGGGTGGGGAATTGGAAGAGGAAGTAGTCACCCATGGATGACAACTGCAGTCTGTCCTACTCCAGCTCTTCTCTTCTTTAATGTTGACTGACACATTTCAAATTTGCTTAGCCAGCCCACAACTGCATAAGCCAATTCCTTGTAAAACATAAATGTTATATATCCATATGTATTATATGGCTATAAAGATAAGACATATATAATATTATATGTGTTATACACACACACACACACACACACACACACATGTGTACCACTGCTTCTTCAGGAAGAACATCAACCATGATGATCTAGCTTCATAATATAGCTCCCAACTCTGTCCTCTTTGGAACATGATCTTTGGCCCCTGAAATAGTTCCAGCGGCCACATGCCTTAGCTAACCATGTAGTAAGAGACTCCAAAAGTCTAGATTTTAAATTCTGCTTCTGGATGGAAGAACAGAGAGAAAGAACAGCAAGGAGAGAGAGACCAGACTAACCTGAGCCATTCTGATGGATGACAGAGACATAAGGGAAGGCCTGATAGGCTCACTTTGGTATTTATTTGATGTTAGGTCACATGAGATGCAGGTCATGGCTGAGGGTCAGAATGAAATTGCACTGAAGCATTCCCTTGCATATCTTCCCTTACAACATATCTGTTTTGTTGTTTGTAAATCTGACAGTCTCCCATCCCACAATACATCTGGCTGGAATCCCCTTCCTGAGTCTCTGCCAAATCACACCCTTGTTTGCCTCCAAAATCTGATTTCATGCTTCAGAGTGCCATGATGGTTCCCCAGGCTGGGCCCATCTGGCTGTGGTTTGCAGTTTCCAGACTTGCTCTAAACCTGTTTCTTTTCTTCTGTGTCCTGCAGAAACACACACACACACACACACACACACACACACACACACACACACACACACACACAAACACACACACACACAAACATCCTGTGCATCTGGAACATCTGGGAGCCTTGGTTTGTAATTCTTCCCTTTACTGTTGGTTCCAGGCTTTTGCTGGAATAAGACATAGCAACTGCATTTTAGGAGCCTGGAGCAGCTGTCCACCTTTGGGGTAGGGTGGCACTTCTGGTCTGCTCATGCTGCAGCAGGGAAGGTTGGCTGCCCAAATCTTGACTTTTCCTTTCCTCTCAAATACTAATGGGCTAGGATTTAGGCAAGACCACAGTGTTAGGAAGGCACTGAGCTTTTTCTCTAACTTTGCTTTGAAATCACATTTAACATCCACCCTGGGAACTCTTGTTGATTTCAACCTGAGGATGCCACCCTTGCTGTGTATCCCCAACAGGCTGCCCAGCTGAGGATCTCAATACCTGCTTTGCCCTAACTTTTCTCATTTCTTCCTTTTTGGCCCCTCTAGATAGCTTCCCAGCAGCAGGCTGAGGGGTTATTTTAAATTGTTAAATCAATCATTACTATCCCTCACCTGCCACCCTGAAACACTCATACCAATTCCATTAAATAACCACTGAACATGCTGGGCACTGCCCCAGAGGAGCCAAGGTGAACAAGATGAATGTGTGAATGTGGTCTTGTTTTCCCAGAACTCACAGCTGGGAGAGAGTCAGACAAGAAAACGAGGATGACCAGATAGTTGTAAAATGTCACATATTGTAAACAGAGTTCAAGATGCAGTCCCACCCTTAATCCTAGGCATTCCTAATGTGACCCTTGTAGCCTCAGCTTTTCCCCTCCCCTTCACACAGTCCCATCATGCTTGCCTTAACACACCCAGGTCACCTCCCTGGCTTCTACTGCTGGAGTTCGGAACACCTGGAGAATCCCCTTCCTCCCTATGACTTTCCTAGTGAAGTCCTTCTTTCCAGGCAAATCACCATATCCCTTCCTCTAGGGATAGTGTTCCTAGGAAATTGTAGGACTGGGAAGAAACCTTCATGATTACCTCTTTCTGTAAGAATCACTGACCTAATCTGGATGAATGATCTTTTAGCAGTGAGATGGTGAAAACATTTTAGGCCTTCACAGGGATGGGACAAGTAAGGGAAGGAGGAGGAAGGGAGTGTTGTGGGGAAAGGGAAGAGAGCTCCAGAGCTGCCCTGACTGAAAAAGCCACCATTCCTACCATCTATTGTGTTACATTTATTGCGTAGCTGAATAGACCATGAAAGATGTCCTCCCTAACCTTTCCTTCTCAAGAGAACCTGAGGACTTTAGAAGAAGTCTATGCAATTGAGAGGCTTAACCTTAAGTACATTCATGGTTAATCTGCCTCTACCTTTTATTTCCCTCCTATGATTTCAGGAGATTGTCAAGAAGCAGCAATTCCCCACCCAAGCTTTGAAAAACATACACCACTATTCATACTGTTCAACACCACTGTGCAAGATGGCTGTCAGGTCATTCTTTATGTGTTCTTCCTCTCCAGCCCTCAGAAAAGGAATGGGAAGCATAATTCAAACTAGTAGACTCTGAAATTGAGACTTTGTTAATGGGGTGGAGGAAGAAGACATTCTAAGCACTTTACACAAATTTTCTGAATTATCTGCATTGTGCCATTCCCTCTTTACCAAGTGGGTGATGCCTAGTTACAGAGATCATGTGAAATATGTTTTAAAACATATTTTGCTTTATTCAGACTTCCCCTCCTGAAAAACCTCATTTTTAGAATTTGTAGGTATGCTTTTGGCTTGTCTCCACTGATAAGCCCTTAACAGGATACTTCTCAGATGGCAGACAAAGACTACTACAACTCATTGCTTCTGGCATTTTCAGTACAAACAAGATAAAGCTTTCTTAGTGATCAAATGTATGCACTGTAATTCTCAACAGCTTGTCACTCCCCCCCCACACTGATGAGCAGATCATCTGTTAATTGATGCCAGGAAATGTAATGAAAATAAATGAAGTTCTTTGAGCTTCATGGACAGCATCCATTTCAAGAGGGAGACAGACAAACACCACTCTAGCCACTGGGTCTACATGGAAGAGTGAGATATTAAAGCAAGCAAGTGTTTTTTACTTCTTGAGGATTTTATTATAATGGAGATGGTTCTTGACTTGTGATGGCTCAATTTATAATTTTCAAGTTTATGATGGTACAAAATCAATTCAGTAGAAAACACACTTTGAATATTTTGATTTTTCCCCAGGCTAGTATTATGCAGTATCATGTTTTTTTTCTCAAGCATCTTCCAGTTAATCATGGGATCACAAGGGAAAACAGTGGACAATATTGCTAAGGTAGGCTGGTCGGTAGGGGAGGTGTATTCAATGCCTTTTCCAACTTTAGGACTTTTCAACTTACAATAGGCTCATTAGAACACAATCCACCATAAGTAGAAAAGCACCTACATTTATAGAAATTTAGGTTCCAGGGACAGAAGGCTTTTCTGTGCCATCAGAATTATTTCTTATAATACTAGAGTCTTTGGCCAGTTCTCCTCCAGAACTTCTTTCCTTCATCACTCCTTCACCTCACTCTTCTCCTCTCCCCTCTCCCCTCAGGTCTACTTCCTGACATAAGTGAAGAGAAAAGCTCAATATGACAACAGCTCTTGGATTCTGTGGCTTAGCAGAACACCTACACATTAAAAAAGAAGGCATGCAGAAAAACTAACCAGAGTCCAGGAAAAACAAAGCCAAGACTACACTTCTCATGTCTGCTCACAGGACATTAATTGTCTTTAGGAAATTGCTATTGTCAAATTCTGATATTCTGAACAGATAGGAAAATGGCAACTTCAGGTCTCTAAAGGCCAGTGTCATGGCTCAGTGCCAGGAATGTTGTGGCTGCTCAAGCCTGTCATGGGAATAAACACAGAAAAGTATTCTCAGGTGAGCAGCACCAAATCATTTCAGCAGAAGAGATGAAGCTGCCCACCATAAATGGAGAGTCCACAGGGAATGGAAATGATTCCAATACAGATAAGTAAGGGTACAATCGCCAGCCTCAAAAAGAACATAAGAAATCACTGTGAAATCAACAGCATATAAACTCTGGGTCCTCAAATGCTGGCCCATAAAGCTTACTCCCTTGACACATGTCCTAGAAATACCCTCATTATTTACATTTGGGGCTTATCCAGACTATAGCTCTGCCACACATGGCCATGGAATCAGAGCATATCCTCCCAGAATCATTTTCTTAGTCACCAAAGCATCTTTCTTAGTCATTTAGGGAAGAAGAGAAAAAGTCAACTATCATTTGCCACTCAGGACTGCATGTCCTGGAGGTGTTGGTTACTTGTTTTTTCAAAGCACTCTTTCAACACTTCTTACCATCTCAGGAACATTAGCCCAAGGCAAAGTCCAGTTTGGTGAGACAGAAAATGCTTATGGCATTCCCCACATACTCAGTGCACTGCTCAGGCACCACAAGGCCATGTCAGCTTCTTCAAGAGAATAGTATTTATTTTCTTGAGCTACCTGATAAAGGTTTAGGACAAATTTTACCTCTGCAGGGTAACTTCTGAAAGGACAGAGATGCCATGTGGATTAATTTCCAGGCCATGGTGTCATGGTTCACCAGTTGGCACAGACAGTAATTCCAGGATGTTCAGTGATGGGCAGTGGTGGGAGTAGGGGGGATACCACCAATTCAGATTCCAGATCATTCTTGGAGTTGACTGATAGCTGATGAATGTTATGTCCAGGCAGAACAAAAAGCTCAGTGTGCCATTTAACAAGCCCAACTTTCTCTGCTCTGTTCTGGGATATGGGGACTGGCACTTGCAAATTGTAATTCTGCTTTGCCAGCTGCTCCCTGTTAGGCTGTGCCAAGATGGGGCACCAGAGGGAGACCTCAGGGATGGAGGGAGGGAGAAAGAACTTGTTCCTATTTGTTTTCTGTACCTGTGTGGGCAACATCTCAACACTTCCTGTCTCCTTCCTTTGTCTGATGAGGTGACTTCCTGCTTTTGTTAGCATCACCTCAGCCTCACTTCTTCCCCCTGGTGGTGGCAGTAGCACTTGTAAAGAGCAGTAGCGAGATCCAGTGTGCAGTTTTCCATTATGTCAACAAAGTTCATTATGACCTTACCTTCATAGATGTAGCACACTCTCCTCAAGATCTAGATCACAGCCCCACAGGACCCTCTTTCAGCTCAGAGGCACTGGTCCAAGCAGTCTATGTCCCTTCCTCCTTGGGGTCTGGTTTCAGCACTATGGGGGCTTTCCCTCCATGCTTCTAAGTCTCAGTAATTCCAACTTTCTTCCCTCATGTTCCCCCAGCCCTAATGGGGCAGCTGTTTCCTGTTCTTATTACCTCTAAGACATCTTTGAATTCTGTATTTTCTCCTTAGTTAACTCTAATTATTTTAAATTCCTTTTATAAAAATAACTGGTGAGACTTCTATATCCTGCCTCTTTGGGACTGACATAATCAGAATTTTCCTCTAATCCAGGCAGTCGTGGGGGACATGGAGTTAATACAAGACATTGAGATGCAGGGTCTCAATTACCTCTATCACTTGGGTGAGTCACAACCTTCTTCAATCTGTTTTACCTTTAGTAAAATGAGCAGATTATTTTACACTGGAAATTGGAAAAGGTAACCATGAGCAGAGTACAGCTTACAGATGTGATTGGGGCATCCTGGATAGGGTTAGCCCGGGGCCTGTGTGTGCACTTTCACAATTTGATCTGAATTTCCTTCCATGGAGCATGTCTTTCCCATTTGCATTTGTATTCTGTTTACCTCCTGAGTCCACACTGTTCCCAAGATCCTTCTAGTTCTGATATGATTTCATTTCCAGTCAGGTGCAGTGCTGTCCTGCTCATGACCTGTAGTTTTTTGAGAACTTGAAGAAGGTTCCCCTAGACAGTGAGTGATATAATTTCTGCCCACCCACAGAGGAAAAATGCAAGAAATGCTGCTGCCCCTCTGTCCTAGCAACTCCAAGCCACACAGAATACCTAAAGATATGAAAAATTGTGCTCTTTAGGGTGTTTGTGGGATATAGCCCATTCTTCATCTGCAATGATTGTTGACTTACTACTGGTAGGTTCTGGGAACAGATGAAGACTTCCACAGCCATTGGTGGTCTGTTCCCTACTGGTGATGCTGTCATTGGTGAGGACCAATGACCTTTTCTACTTGTACCAAGTAGAAAAGTTAGTTCACTAAATAATCTAGTGAATTAATGCAGGAAGCACAATAATCCTTTTGCCTGTCAACACTGAATTTGTACATTGGTTCATGCTAAAATATTTTGGAGATCCAGACAGGGTATTTGCTTATGAACCACATGATCAATAGGAATCAATATACTTCAATGAACCTCATTCTCAGGATGGCCAAGAGGTTTGGTGTCCAGCAAAGGGCTTCTCTGTAAGGAAGAACAGTTGGGCAGCCAGTTCTGAGGGTACCATAATACACATCATATTAACATTAATTTACAGGCCATCTTGCTTAATCTAAAAACAAAAAGTCTCTTAGTTTGGGGGGTATGTTAATGGTAATGTTCAGGCTCAGAAGGTAGAGAGATAATTTGATTCCTGGATACCCTAGGCTTGAGGAGGTCATGATGCCTCTGTTCCATGGTGGCTCTAACTCATACCCTGGTCCCAGCAGAGGTCTGTGACACAACCAGCAGAAGTCTGTGACAGCTACACCCATGTGGGGCTCCTTGCTCCACTGTTCCCAAAGCAAAGATTGGGTAAGAAGCAAAGATAGGACATGCACTTTTCTTGGACCTGCTGGCTTCTGCAGCACATGAGGTGGATACCCCATATCTGGATATCTGAGGTCCTGGGAGAACATGCTGCTCCATGGCAAGAATCTCTGAAAATCTCAGAAGCCCAAATATACCAGTCAAAGCATAGGAACAGAACAGTCAGCCTCCAGATGGCGCAGGAGGGCATTTTGGCCTCTGATCCTGCTCCCTATTGCATGTGAGTTTACAGTACAGGCCCTGATTGTCCTGTGTCTTCTCTTTCTATCCCCAGAATATCCTCCTGAAATGGTGGTAGTAAATGTAAAAACATGATCCCATTCACATTATTCTGGCCAGCAACCTTTCAGGGGCCCTCTTATCTGCCTCTCCTTCCCTCTCCAATCCATTTCTCTCTTGTAGTCCCCTTTAGGTTAGAACCATGATAGGCAATCTCGATTGTACGAGGTCTTCCCTCCATTTGGGGCACTCTCTCCTCATATCTCAGGCTTCAGCTCCAATGTTGGTTGCTCAGGAAAGCCTGGAGCCTGCCAGATGAGATCTTTTCTAACATGAGCTCCCCTAGCACCGCCTATTTTCTTGCAAAACATTTGTCATAATTTGCAGTCATACAATTTTGTGTAGTTGTTGGTTGATTTGTCTTGAGTGGAATGGGAGCTCCTAAGGGAGAACCTATGGCCCCATGCTCAACACTGTGAGTCTGTCACTCAGCCCCATTCCAACCTAGAAGATGCTCATGCATATTGAGCATGGGCTGAATGACTAGATGATGAACTGTGGGGTCCCAATGATGAACACTTGGCTTTCTAACAAGAATGAAAACACAGCCAGCTCTCCCTTGGTGAAGTCCTTGTGCCCAAGCATGTGATCAATGGGGCCATGACAATGGCCAGAGTTTGGTCTGACTCATCTATCCCCACTTCAGGTGGGGGCCCAGAGAGGTGACAATGACATGAGTTTATATGGGTGACTTCAACCAAAGTGCAGATTAAACAAAACCCTCCTAAATCCTCACAAACTGGTTCACTATGTCTCTTTTCTCTGAAGATAGTCCTGACAACTTCAAAAACTTTGCTTACCTTAATGTGTTACCTCAATGTCCCTTCATCAACTCCAAAGGGGTACAAAATAATGGTGGGGCATGGAAGGCAGGGGAGGAGAATGGCACACAATGTGCCTTTAACAGGGGCAGATCAGAGGCATGCAGGGGCTGCCCAGTTGGCACCGGTGTTTCTAGTCAGAGCTGCACACATAAGCAATTTGATTCCTCTTCAAACAAGGAGTCAACCAGGAACACAACATATCCTAAACCCTCAAGGGAACGTTCCTCTTTGATGAGAAATTCTTTACTAAAAAACAACTCTACATGTGGGTGCACTGGAGACTAGTATTAGAAGGCACTGAAAATGCTTTATAAATTTAAACACTTCTTCCTCATTCATTTGTAAAGGATAAATAGTCAAGATTTTAATAGCAAGAAGCTTTTACTGTCTGGATCAACTTTTCTTATTATATTAATTGAAAGCAAGCTTAGAACACTCACCAAAAAAGTCATTTATGATGGCAGCCACACCTTTCCTTTTCCATGGTTTCTAGCTTATGTTCTTAGGAAAAGAACTAACATGAGTTTAGGCATCAACCTGAATGCAAATTGAACAACAAACTCTTAATTTCATAAACTTGTATTTGTTCAGTGTGATTCTTTCCTCTGAAGATAGTTCTGGCAGCTTTGAAGAAGCAGTTGCAGTCCATTGTCACTTCCCCTTTCCTCCTTCCCTCCTTCTGTCCCTCCCTCCTTCCCTTCCTCCCTTCCTTTCTTCCTTAAGACTGAAAAAGAATGATGGAGTCTCAGGAATAGCACCCCTGCAGGCTATTCTTTAGTGAGATGCTCTCAGGCACAACTATGCTACTGGAAAGACATAAACACTTCTGCGTACATTAACTATACATAAGGAGTCCTGTAACACTGTGAGGAAAATAACTCTACTTTCAGGCAGTTGAGGTTGTTTAACTGTATGTTTCATTTATTTTTTCCCCCAGGTTTAAATTCTGAAGAGAGGTTTCTCTCTTCCCAGTGACCTGCATTAATGTTACCAAACAATACCATAAATAAGCTGGTGGAATTTTTTTGCATTTTCTTTTACATATTTTCCATTTTGTACCTAGTATACTTTCTGCCTTCAATACTTAGGGCTGATGCATCTTTCTGCAAAACTGTCTACTCCTCTTTCTAAATGGGGTAGATCCTGCCTAATAGCACTAGAGAAGGTACAAAAACTAAGTCAATGAATCGTAAATTTCTACAGAAGTCAGTGTTTGGAGAGGTGATCCTTAGGATAAACATCTCATTCTTCCATTTCAATAAAAGGGCACTAAATGCATATTGTCAAGGAAAGGATATTTGGTATTTAAGCTATTTTGCAAGAGATATACAGAAGAGAGAACCTTCTAGAGAGACATGGGATAAGCTTAGGGGACTATGCCAGAGGCTAGTGTTTGAGCTCCATAGTGGTAAGTGCATGCTATTGGCAAAGGATGAACTCACACCTTTGATCCCTTGAGGGACCTTTCTGTCCCTCCTGCCACTCAAAAAATTTAATAGGTTCTACTGACTAGCCAAATATAAAGCATCATTCTGAAGGTGACAACCTGGCTACTAGTAGTATCACTCCTCTAACTTCCAGGCACCACTACAGGATCCAAATGAAATAGTATACTTTGGAAATTCATAGTAGCATGTAATTTGTTTTCAACTTGGAAGTAAGTCCCTATGTGCACCACAATTATCCTCCCTTAATGAATTGTCATCAGAAAAAGAAGCTTCAACAGAAAACATAAAAAACTAAAAGTAAGTTAGTAACAGGCCTTCTTGTAAGTACATAGAAAGAACTTGTTATTAAAAGGAGTAATTCACAAATCTTGTCAAGAATAAGTCTCCACAGGTTAATGATCTTTAATTAGTTTCCCCAAAACATATATTGCCTGTCATGACAATCCAAATACAATTGAAGCAGTTAATTTTGTCATGGAGTTATTTTACCTAAATTTTCCATATTCCTCATCTTTTATTTTAAATAAATAAATATATGGTAAAAATTCCAATGAAGTCCCATTGGAACCACTCCCAGAGGGTGTGTGTGTGTGTGTGTGTGTGTATGTATGTATGTATGGGAAAGTCTCAGTGGCAGAAGTGTTCCATTGTTGACTAATGATACCTCTGGGACTATTTTAAGCACCTGAAGACACTGTATTTAAAAACCTAATGGTACTGTTTGAAGCAGATGTGACTAAGTGTCACTGTTCACAACAGGCTTAAATTGCTACCTGCATTTTCTTGGAGGGATGTGGCTTGGCTTTGTGGCAGGCTCTGAAGATAAGTAATAAGGAGCCACATCACAACAGAACACTGTTCTTGATCTCTCAAAACCAGCAGAGAAAACAGGTCACATGACTGGGGGCTGATGGAGAAGAAACAGGGTCATGTGACAGGGGGCTGACAGAGATGCCTCTAGAAAAAGAGAAATCTCATTTTAACAGTTGAACCCAGAACACCGACCAGTGCACACCTGCTCCAAGGCTGGGAACTATAGGTCACAGCAGTTCCTCTGTGTGGGCCTCCCTTCTTAGTTCATGCAATGATCTAATCTGTGAAAGGTTCTGGTTGTTTCTGCCCAGACACTGATGTATATGCTATCTGGAGCTCTGAGGGGGTAGATCAGATGTTAAATGGGGCAGAACTAGCTCTTATTTGCATGAAATGTAAAATTTCTGCTTAAATTGTAAATTTGCATAAAAATGTAAAATTGAGGTGTCCGTGGGACCAGGTATCCTGTTCATGTGTCTTAAAGCATCTCCGCATTATGGACCAGAGAATTTTCTAGATGTCAGTCATTGGTGTGCCAGCATGACTTGGTTGCACCCTATCACCTGCCTAAATTAATCACAGGATTGAGTTTGAATTTAATTTAGAAACAGCAAGATCTAAGTGAGAACTGGATTGAAGGCTATATTGTGATTTAAAATAAGATTGGTGCACATATTTATTTTACAAGAAACACTAAGGAGGGAATGTTTAAAGTACTTTAAAAAAGAATTCTGTTTAAGTTCCTTAGATTTGTCTGATTAACTACAGAAGAATGAGTGGGTGGTTAGCTAATGTGGATTGCCACAGTGGCCAGTTTGGTGTTACTCTGCTATTTGATGCAGTGGAAAGTAAAGGATACAATACACATTTGCTAATTTTCCTTTACCTTTGAAATTAGTCCAAATAGATGAAGTTTCAAGTTTGTCATTCTAGCCTTGCTGTATGTTTTATCTTTGTCCCAAAAAAGGAACTCCATTATTTGTTTAGATGTGACTTTTCATTTGGTTTTCTACTTACCATCATGTTTTATTCAGATTCAGCTGCATGTAGTTCACATGCACATACGCAGAACTGAAACTGGGCCAGCTAAAATAGACTATTCTTCTGCTGTAATTATGGGTCAGAAAGGAACCTTGCATCATCCAAGTACAACAGCTTCATTTTCAAATGGGGAGACTGAGGACCAGAGAGGTGAAATAACTTACTGATGGCTTTGCTGCGTTAGTCAGCTCTAGCTAGCACTGGTGCTCTAAGTGCAGTAATAGTTACATAAAGTGTGGATTGGTATAGAAGAATCTTCTAATTACTGTGCTTCTTACATAGATGACTATTTGTTCTTATCAAGCATTCTGTGTTATTTTAACAAAATGCTTGCCATGAGTCCAGCCTCTAGTATTGGTCCAAAAGGGCAAGAGACAGATTATCTGGTCAGTTGAAGAAAACCATTTACTTGGCAAATGAGGGACAGTCTTTAGCACTTGGACTCCTTTTAAGTTAAGGGACCTATGGTTAATTATTATCTCCACAGTTTTTATCCTCTAATCTTTAATTTTTAATTCTTGGTAGTAATTTCTCCTAAACCTACAACTGTAATCATAAGTAAAGACAGAAGCAGGTCTTTCTGCAGCAACTTAAAAAAGCTCTTATTTTCTTCATGCTAAACTATGACATTTAATTATTTCCATCTTATAGGGATAATTGCATCTTTAAACACTGGTGAGGTTGGAGATCTCTGTAGTGCAGGCATATTCTAGAAGACTGAATGCAAATGTGTTCTGTTAGTCACTCATTTGTGACTTCAACCACTACTATAACTACTATAACTGTATCTTCTATAACACAAATTCTAACCTATACATTATGCATCTTTCCAAGCACATTAGATCTAATTTTAAACAGACAGGCAGGAATAGTCATATAACAAACTTAAACTGACGTACTGGGCAGATTCCATCACTTCATTTAACAATGATAGCAGCTCAATTTTAATTGTGAAAAAGCAAATACATTTAATAAATTTGTTGTGAATGATTATATGGTTTGATACAACTATTGTACAGGAGTGTGTACATATATAAATCTTTAGGTATAATTATATACATTTCAATATATACCACATATTTTATACTCACATTTTTCTCTTTAGTAAAACAAAGGAGTTTCACTGTACATTGATGTGCAGTGCTACATTAAATCCTGAGTAATTTAGGGATTATTAATAAACTACTTATAAATTCTAGTTTTTCAGCCAAAGATCTACTAGATTCTGTAACAAAAATGTGAACAAAATAATGCTTTAAAATATGCACCCAGCTTTGCGCTTGTTTTGTGCTTAGCAGAGAAAGCTCAAGAATGCACGGTAGCCATTGAGATTTGGGAAAATGTCCTCAAATATTCAAGGTTAAACAATGTCCTTTTTGTAGGGATTTACAGAAGTTTAAGTGATGTAGCCTACATCCAATTTGTCAGGCATGGAAGACTCTAGTCATGATTGGACTAAAAATCCCTTTTGCAGAATATGAAATTCTGTGTAAACATCAGTGTTTAGGTATTGTATATAAAAGTTACAATCCAAATGAGGGGAATAAAAGAAAAAAGTACAATAAAATAATTTAAAATGCTTTTCTTGGGCTATAGATGGGCACAGGGAAGGGATATAAAAAATAAAAGTATGTTTTGGAGAAGGAGGAAACCACATGAAAGTCATTTAGGGGTGGTCTTGTAAGCTGCCCACTCTGGGAGGTCCCAGGTTGGCTTGGCTCAGGGAACCCAAGATAAGAAAGCCACATCCATCTCACCACAGGGGATGGACTTACTGCATAATGAGAAAGAAGCACTATGGGAAAAGGCCACGTTCAACTGCAGTGGAACAGTAACAGCTGCCTGTCAGGGTCACTGTCAGCAGGCAATGCGTCCATTCCCAAACTCAGGCACTAGGTATGATGAGTGAGGTGGTCCGGGGCTGGCTGCTGCACATCCACCTTTTGCAGGAGGGGATGGGCTGGGATCCTGGTGTGGGAGGCTGCCCTGCATTGGAGGCGCTTCACAGGAAGGCACTGGGTTGGTGGTTCCTCTGTCATCCAGCTCTACCCCGTTCCATGGCTGCTGTAGTCAAAAACTCCTTTCTTGAAGAACGGTGAGAATTCACAAATGGTGTGTTTTGAAAGGGTAAGCCCCACTTTGTTGATGTGGAGGGGAGATGTGGCAGACTGGAGCATCACACTGAAAAAGTTCCTGAGGTATTTCTGAGGAAGAGACAAGAGTGAAGAACATCGTCAAGATATTGCTGGGTGGTGTCAAGGAGAGGAACAGAAATGTCCAGTAACAACTCTTAATCCACCTGGATGCACACAATTATTGCATAAACAAGCCCTACAGGGAATGCTCTGAGGAATACATCATTGGAGGAAGGTCCTTGACCACCTTAGGTATCATCAGACCAAGCAGAGACAACAGAGTCATGATATCCATGTCCACGGTAGAAATTTTTGGGGCTAGGTCTGATTCACAGTAATACCACCTCAGGTCTACCTGTAGCCAATGCCCAGAGGAATGTCAATTTGCCTGGCACAGGGGATCTACTTCATACCAACAGTGTTATTAGTCAGTATTCTACTTTAAAAAAGACATTTCCTTCCAAGTTTCTCATTACACAGCTGACCAACAGGAAAAAAAAAAGGCAGTGGGGGGGAATATGTACTCATATGTGCAATGTTAAACATGCGACCTACTGGCATTTTAAAATTGTGCAGCCAGTCTCTGCTTTGAATCTTCTTATAAAATAAAGGGAAAGAAATGGGGATTCAGAAGGACCAGCTCCAAGCACTGATATTACAGATCATTTTGTAAATCCAATACTCATTGACAATAAGAAATTCTCATTAAGGTGAATTGCTCTTGCCCTTCCCTGCTGAAGGTGCTTGTCACAACCTTATCCATTTTTTCTGGAACTGAGGAAGCAAAGCATGTCTAAAACCAGGCTCTGAGAGGCTGGGAGTAAAAATCAGATGTGGGTGCTGGAGGATGTATTAAAGAAGCTGATGAATGGAGAGAGTTCACACAATTTAGGTCAGGCAAATCTCATTTATTATAGAAAACAGAGTGGGGGGAAGGTGTTGGACCTACACCATGTTATTGTTTCAGTTTATTTAAATATAAATAATCCTGGCACAAACTTAGAAATTAAACATAACAGCTCTGGACTATAATAAAAAATGCCTAAGAAATGAGATCTACTCCTAAAGCAGTGATTCTCAGCCAGGGGTAATTCTCTACCACAGGGGACATTAGGCAATGTTTGGAGACACTGTTTACTATTACACTGTGTGTTGAGGGATGCATCCAGTGGGTAGAGTCCAAGGGTTCTGGTAACAACCTAAAATGTAGGGACAAGCCCTAGAACAAAGAATTATCTGGCCCCAAATGTCATCAATGCCACAGTTGAGAAACCTTGTCCTGGAGCAGTAAAACTCAGCTACCTTTATGAATTGCCAACCTGAAATGTACTTCAGAAAGAAGCCACTCAGATCAAGGAAAGCAGGTTAACTATTATTAGGATTACTAATAACAACATTTGTATAACTTACAGTTTCCAAATGTCTTCTAACATTAGTTTTTTACATTTTATAGAAGTAAAGCTGATGCACAATAAACTGCATTCTTATTGACTGATTAATTTTTTAGTGGTAGTAATAGGGATCAAATCTAGGCCTTGGTAGGCAAGCACTTTACTGCTGAGCTACATTCCCAGGCCTTAAATTACACATTCTCTAAAGGTAGAGGTAAGAAAAGGCCACAATCAACTACTAAAGAATGAAGAATGAAATGCTAGTGGTTATTTGCATTATAGGGACAAAAGGAAACATGACTTTACCTTTCCTAGGGGAGGCAACCTTGAGAATATCAACTCTAGCAAGACTCAAATCACATTAAACATGTTTACCAGGAAATACTGTAGACTACACTGAAGCAGCCAAGGTATGCGATAAAATGCATGTGCACACTTGATTGTTTTGGTAGATTAAGAGTGAAATGATTTTGAATGAGCAAGACAAGGAGCTTGTCCACTTGTGTATGGAGCTGTGATTCTTCCACAGTTTAATGCAGGGACAAAGGGGACCTCTGTTTCATAGGAACTCCAGGGTGGCTCCTGCTTCTGGTACCCCATAGGGTGTGTTAATATGCAGACTACAAAAAACTTGCCTTCCAGATGAACTCGGAAAGACCAGGAGGCAATTTAAATCTGGGAACAGATGTTATATCAACATTTGTCATAATTAGTTCACAAAGCAGGGTTCCTTTAAAGGACCAATAAAGCCTGAAGGGTATAACGAGAAGTTAAAAATATAAATAAAAGAAAAAGAAGTATTGGAGACACTTCCCTACCAGAAAATGGCTATTAAAAAAGAACCATAAGTCAAATTCAGGTAATGCTTTTTTTTTCTTTGAATAAACTCATTAGCACGGCCTGATGAAAACTCGAGATAGAAGATTTGATCTGGCCACTTCTAAACATTACAGAAGAGCTGTCTCTCTGTGAACCAAATCTCTGCCTAGCAGGAGGAATACAGGGTAGCTTTGCTTCCTTTACAGAGACTGCTTCCAGAGTACAGAGAACGTGTATGATCAGGAAGTGATCTTTACAGTGCACTCAAAATCATCCCAGACCTATCAGATCAGGCATTGTCTTTGTTGGGTGGGTCCTGAGACACATACTGAAGTGACTAATTAAGTTCTGGTGAATGACAAAACCAAGGAATAGGATTAGGACAAGGGCTGGAGATGGAAGAAGACAGAACCAAAATTTCAGAAGATTCTTGAGGTCACAGATAGTGTCTCATTTTTCATTGCAGTTCCAATCATTGGTGGCATACTGCCAAGCTTAGGAGTGATGAAATGTAACTCTGACAATGGATTTTGATGAGTTAATTTTAAGTTGAGATGTATGCATGGAAAACAGCAGCCATCATAAAAGTACAGCCTAACAAATTTTCACAAAATGAACATACCTATGTGACCAGCATTGAAGTACAGATAATACAACACCTTGCTTCAGGAAGCTCTTTTCATACCCCCTCCTCCATCTACAATCCTTCACTCAGGGTAGCCACTATCTGGATTTCCAGTAACACAGTTCTGTGAATTTTTGAACTTCATGTCAAGGCAGTCACATGGGATATACTCTTTTGTGTCTGGCTTCCACAACTTAATGCCAGGTTTGTGAGATGTACCCACACAGTCTGTGCAGTTGTAGTTGCTTAGCACCCTGTCTTGTGGTGTTCCACAGGTGGACATACCAACTGATTAACTTTAAAAGGGACATACAACCATGACTGGTTTGGTCTTTCTGAATTCTTCAATAATAAAATCCACTTTCATATAACATTGGGTCTGTTTATCACTATCCTTCTAATAATGAATTCCACCTTAGGGTTTAAGGCTCAGTCTAAGATCAGTCAAGATCATTACTAGATTTTTGCTTTTATGTATACTTAAAATATACTATAATTATATACAAAATATTAAACATACTTATTTACATTAGTGATTTTTGTTACTTGCATTCACAATATTTCCCATCATATCTGTGACTGAAGGAAGAAATTAAAAGGTCTGTCATAGATATGCCTTTTTTGTGAATTCAAAGTCATCCTAGTCCTCCCCCACATATGAGAAATAAGGCCAGAAACAAAGCTACATCCTCAGGGTAGCATACTTTATAAAAGAGAATTGCAAAAATTGAAGGACATTAGGACTCTAAGTGACTTATCAGGGTCATAAGTGCAAAGCAGAAAAAGGATTTGTAAAATCCAATATCCAATTGGTGTATCTGACTTTCACAGAACATTTTCTCCATTATAAAAAGAAATAAAAACAGGCATATTTAAATCTCTGTGGTCTGTTAGGGTCCAAAGAGAGCCAGCAACTTCTGCTGGTGGTAGGGTAGTGATGTCATACCAGAGTCTTTGTTAAAAACCTTGGCTCAGGGCCACCTGAAACAACAATCATACCCCCTGGGGCTGAGCAACAATACAGCCCTGCCTTGGATACAGGGACCAAGAAAGTCAAGTCAAAAGGAATCTTCTCTTCCAGCAAGACTGCAAACCAGAAAACAGGGTGGAATGGTAGAGCAAGCAGGGCTCTGGGTGGGTTCTGTCAGAGAGTGAGTGATCAAGGGAAAGGGAAAGAATCCACAGAGGACAGAGGGGGCAGTCTGGGGAGACAAGAGAAGAAGGGCAAGAACATGACAATATAGAAGACAAATGTCAACAATTTATTTGTTTACAAGTTGGCAAAGGGATTTAAGAATAATAAGAAATATATCAGAAGTATTTATCTAGGTTATTCAGTTTTTGCTATTTGGACCAACACTAAAGCATAAATAAGGTGTTTTCTTATCAATGCTTTCAGAAAATCAAATTTAGATGGATAATCTTTAAGGCATATTTCTGTACTGACAAGGAGCACCTTGATGTCATAAAGTAACTTTCTTCTACAGGTCTGGTGTTTGTTGTTTGGGAAAGTCAACATACAGCAGGTGCAGAGAACTGAAATGGAGGTAACTGGGGAAGATGAACCCCTGTGAGCCTATTCCAATGGAAGTGTGATTCTAGCATGTGATTTAAAAAATTTCCCCCAAACTAATGAAGACAAAATCCTGTAGGGGACTGTAAGCTTGTAACGCAAAGGACAAAGGAAACGAGGAAGGAAGATTGTCTAAGACACCCTGCACTGGGGGTCCTGAACCCCTTTTTTCCAAATTGGCCTTTAAAAATACAAACAGAAAACCCTTTCTTGCCAAGACCCCATGTACTTCCTTAGGACTGTCTCCCACATGCACACAAGTCTGACTAGCTACCATCTCATTACTGCTAGGCAAGGCCATTTATCAAGGGCTTGCAATGTGCTGAGCACTGTGAGAAGAATTTTAAAAAGTATATCTCACTAAACCCATACAACTACTTAATGAGGTAGGGACTACTGACTCATCTTATTGATAGCCTAGGAAGCATAAGAGTACCCCAATGGTCACAGGCATATTAAGTTGGAGAGCCAGGACTCAAAGCCACAGCTCCAGAGGTGACTATTTCTACTAGGCTGCCACCCAAAGAACCCCTCTGCTAAACCCCACTTTCTCTCACAGTGCAAGGCTGTCTCCACTGGGCTCTTGGCTGCTTAGACCATATACTTTCCTAGACCTGATGATGCTCCATGGCAACCAGGGGTACAAGGCTCTCTAGAGTTAATGTTCTTTATGAACATGGGGGAAGGCCTCTTTTCCAGTAAGATCCTATATTCTTCAACAGAAGCCCACACAGCTCTGCTAAGGCACTGTTATCTTACAGTGAATTGGTGGGGCGTTGGCTGTTCTACAGCCTTGCCTTTCTTTCCCTGTCCAAAGAACACCCAGATCTCTCTCAAAGAAATTCTTTCCATTCTTTGGAGATTACTTACCTGACTGACTTAAGGCAGAAAGTTGCAGAATTTTCCCCACTGGTATTCCCAGCCAGTGAGCTAATGGAACCACCACTTGGAATCTACTGGACCCAAGGGCCCTTTGGGGCAAGGCACTTCCTGCAGAAGTTATCATGCAGAAGTTTTTCAAGAGGGAAAGAAATTCAGGGGAAGCCTGGCAGTTCAGGAGAGCCTTTGGTCTCTGTCCATACCCAAGGATGGGAATTCACAAGTCCATTTGCTTTCAGTAGCCACAGTCATTTTCTACTATTTTCAATAAAGCTAAATGACATCAGTCTCCAGGACCCAAACAGATGGAAGACACTGGTTGGGAATTAGAAGGATCCTTCTGCATAGATCATAATCAAGTTCCTCTGAGGTTGGTCTGTTGTCAGATCAAAGCCTTTGACCAAGACGTTCTTCTCCTATGAAGAGGTTGATTCTAGGAGGCCTTTGCAAATAACATTTCAGATGGAACAGGGCTTCCCAGAGGTTTAACCCCAGGCAAGTATGACTTACACATAGGCCAATCCTTAACATTTCAACACTGTTTCAAAACTAACTAAACATTATTAATCTTTTGAATCAAAACATAGATTAACATGGTCTATTGGCTATGTTATTGAGTTCTAAAAGGCAAAACACACTCCCTGTAGCAACACAGGGTAATTCAGCAGAATGTGGTCTACTTT
This sequence comes from Castor canadensis, assembly GCF_047511655.1. Lineage (NCBI taxonomy): Eukaryota > Metazoa > Chordata > Mammalia > Rodentia > Castoridae > Castor > Castor canadensis. The sequence continues at coordinate 140,762,775 of NC_133390.1, read as the reverse complement.
ATTTTCACTTTTTTTTCCTGGATGTATTGACTAAGACTTCCCAGCTCTAAAAATGTGTTGCCACATGCCATTTTATTCTCGACACTCCTGATGAAGGTCATTATATTAACAAGATTCCTGTGTGACCTAAAGTACAATTTCAGTCTGAGATCGCAATGAAAAGAAACATGCTATTTGTTACTGGAACAACTGGGAAAAATCTGTCCCTCAGATAGTCTCTGCTGGGTTTTCCTTTTCAACTTTAAATTTTCTGAATGAAATGTGAGTCTGGTCATAGGTATTAACCATGGGCTCTATAGCCCACTCTGTAGGGTAGACTGAAGACAGCAAAATTTCATGGTATGGTTCCTTCTTACAGATATTCCCTTTCTGGTCTGATAGCCTCAAAGAAAGGAATGTTTGAGACTAGGAGAGGAGGGAAGGAGAAAGGGAATCTGAACTAGCAAACAGTATGAACAAGAAAGCACATGCAGGGATCTGTGTGGTGAACCACAGGACTTGAAGCAAAGCATAAGAGTGCCTTAAATCTGTATTCAGGTTCTACAGGTGCTTTGCACACAGCATTTCCCAGTTCCTAAGATGCCATAGGGCAACAGAAGACACATAGGAGCACTCATTGTTTACATATGAGGAAACTGAGATGACAGAGGGAAGTGACTTAGCTGAGGACAACAGTCAGAAGTAGACAAAGTGACTGGCTCTTCAAATTTGGGAGAAAGTCAGAATGGCCTAATAATCCTCAAGATTCAAGCCCTGAAGTCTGAAGTGCAATGTGGCCTTTCTTCAGGGGTGTCAATACCATACTCAAGTAGACTCTCAAAATTTGCTTGTGTGTGTGTGCGCGCGCATGTGCGTGTGTGTATGGCAGGCAGGTATAAGAATTAGGATCTTCGGAAGCATCTGAAAGACCTCACCCTCCTTATCTGTTGGCTCCCACCACCTCTATTTTAATTAGCAGGGGGATAAAGTCATGACCATTTCATGTTATTAAAAAGTTTGTTTTAATAAGCCTCACGACTATAACTGCAGCCTACTGCTTATTTCAAGTGTAATATATCACCTCAGCTGTGTCACTCTAATGATTTTCTCAGCCATCTCACTGTTGTGGAATCATCTTCATTTTAACAAGATTTTAACATAAATCTATAATTTAATTTAAAGTTATTGAAATTATTAAAATTGAAATGTTCTTTAAAAATGTAATGGGTCCTTATCTGCCTTTCTATTGTGACATATTAACAGGGAAGAGAGGTCAGTGGCATTCCTCATTCCCACAAGTCATTAGCCATGGTGGCAGCTTAAAGAAGAGTATCAGTCTAGACTTAGAGGTTTCATTTAGCTGGCAGCACTTGGAGAATTCATCATTGACTGATGAGCTCTGAAGATAGATCAGGTCCAGACGGGGATTACCCTGGGATGTTTCCAGGTCTGAAAGAGTCTGGTCACCACTGGCCATGTGTTATAAATAGACCCAATAGGGTCAATATGATTCACCTACCCAAGTCTTCTCAGTTCTAAACTCCTATAAATGTTAGCCTGATCCTAAAATTTAGCTGCACTGGATCAAATATGCTAGGTTCATTTCCCAACATACTCCCAAATATTCTCCACACTCTGATGAAATTAGGGCCGTTCGATTCAGAGAACTCATGCATCCACTGCAGTTACTGCATACTTACTCTCCATGAAGCAGGGTGTCAGGTTCCGGTACCAAGTGTTGAAAAAAAGAGACATAATGACTCCCTTTGCAAGGCACATAGCTGGCTCACATAGCTCAGTGTTAGGGACCATTCCTTGCTTGTTCCTGTGGGTGCTTTGCTCCCATTATCTAAATTCTACTTATTTTTTTAAGACTTGGTTCAAGGTTTACTTATTATTGGCTTCTCTCTCTTGACTTCATTCTTGCACCAAATACTTATTTAGAGTTTTCTACCTGCCTGAGCTGGGAGAGGAGAGAGGGACTCAACAGTGCGTAAGACTCAGTTTTCATCCTGAGTAATTTACAGTTCAGTGGGGGCGGGGGGATGGATGGATGGGCAAAGCAGTAATTAAAATCTGGCTCCAAGAGAACAGAAAGGAGATTATTTTGGCGCACACAGGAAAGTTACCTCCCTATTCCTGGGAACTGATGAATGTATGTCAAAGCTTGAAGGGCAAATGAAACAGGTGAAGAACCTGGGGAAAGATACTGAGGAAGTCAGTTTCAGGCATAACAGAGGGCTCCTATAAAGACTAGAGGCAGGAGGCAGAATGCTGGGACACAACCGCTAAGCCTGACTGGACTGGACAACAGGGATGGCCCACTCAGCATGGGGAATGCACTCCTGGACATGGGACTGCTTTCTTTGCTAGCACTCTGCTGGTTCTCATGGGGGACTTCCTGAACTGTGTGCTGGCCATGGTGTCCTGCCAGGCATTCAGGCTTCAGGCTGCCATGGGTGTTGATGTTGATGATGTGAGAGGACTCCATGAGTCTTCAAATACTTACTAATTCCCAACTTCTACCATCTTCCTAAAAGCATTCTGAGCTATTGTTCAACTTTATTTGAACCTCCAGTGTAAGAACCCCCTTGGGGCCCCTGCAATCAGTCTGGCACTGACTCTTGAACACTTTCTCAGCCTATGTTAGGACTAGGCAAGCATTTTCCATAAAACACAGGATAGTCTGTTTTGTGCTTTGTAGGCTAAGAGACAAAATTAATGCTATTACATTGGTCCTTGTATAATAAGAAAGTTCTAGCTCCATCCTGCCTTGCTTTCTTGTGATAGGCCACGCTGAGATTGCCTAGTCGAAGGCTGGGGACTTTCATTCCAGGGGACTTTCTGCCCAGTGAAACCCAATCCCAGTGTACCTATCTCCTCCCTGTGAGCCTGGTCACTCAACGTAGGCAGCTGACCAGAAGTAAGGCACCTTCTTAGACTGAAACCTTACTTCTTGGAATCTCAGAACACAATCCCCAGAGAGTAGAAGGAGACCAACATAGACCCTGGGGGTGGCCAGCAGTGGAAGAACAGACAGTGGGCCTGACTGATGTCTATGACTTCCAGTTCTAGCACAAGTGAGCAATGCTCACAGATGGTATGAAACCAGGTGGCCAGGTGGCAGTTTTCTATAGGTGTGTAACAAATTACCCAGAGTTAGTGGCTTGAGGCAACACCTATTTATTAGCACACAGTTCTGCAGACCAGAAGTCCTGGCCAGTGTGGCTAAGACTCTCTGCTTAAAGTTTCATGGGTTGAAATCCAGGTGTTCAATAAGTTGGGCTCTTATTTTAAAGCACTGAGGAAGAACTGCTTTCAAACTAATTCAGGTTCTTAGTCAAATACATTTCTTTGCAATGGTAGGACTGAGGCTCCCATTCAAGGTATCTTTGCAGGCTGTCAGCTAGGGGCCATTCCAGTTCCTGAAGTCTATCCACATTCTAGGAACTGGTCCTCTCCTTGTTTGAACCCAGCAATCAAATCCATCTCAAGCTTTGAATCTCTCTGCTTTGTCCTTTACAACAAGCCTGAGAAAACTTTGCTTTTAAAGGGTTCATGGGAATTAGCTTAGGTGTACAGGGATAATCTCTCTTGCTCTTTTTCTTTTTTTTCTTTTTGCCATGTCACAGAGTGTTATCACTCATGAGCAGTGTCTTATTACACTCACTCACAGGTTCCACACACCCTCAAAGGGGCAGGAATATACAAGCATGAGGGTCACTGGGGTCATTCTCAGAATTCTCCCTAGCACAAGACTGCAGTTTGCCTACCCCTGGTCTGAATTGTAACCCAGGAGGTAAAACATATGGCAGAGAGGGGTCACAGCAGAGTAGAGACCAAGTGGAAGAGAACCCACTCAAACTTGAGAGTCCATTGAGACTCCCTGGATGGAATATCTGCAGCGTGCATCCAGGGCTCCCAGGCTGAGTGCACCCTCCCTTACTCAAGCCCACAGGCTCTCAGTGTTTCATGTACAAAGTGCTCTACAGACAGTGCTTCCTGAGAGGACAGACCTGTGTGGCTACTAAGCACTTAAAATATGGCCAGTGCAACAGTGAAGTGAGATTTAAGAATTTTTACCTGCATCTTAATTAATCTAAATTTAAATACTTACATGTAGCTGGTGGCTACTGGACACCAGCTTCAGCACACTTCAATTCTGGAGTACCCAGGCTGGAGTACCCAGGCTTTCTAATGTATGAGTTCTGGTTATGCACTAACACTTGGCTTTGAAGATTTAATTTTTAAATAATATTTTTATATACTGGCTGAAAAATTTAGTACACACACAAGCTGAAAGAGAACTTGTTACTTACTGTGTATGTATGTATGTATGTATATTCACTATAACTGAAAAGTCTTCCTTTCAACTCACCTCTACTTCCAAAATTTGTAGTATTTTGTTCATCTTTATTAAGCATTTTTATGTAGCATTTTATGCCTACATAAGCAAATCCAAATATAGCTGCCCCTACTTCAACTTACACAAACATACATGACACTTATATAACAGATATATACTCTTCTGCACTTTGATCATATAACAGTTTATATTAAGAAACTGTGATCATCCCAGAAGTCCATAAAAAGTTCCTCACTCCAAATTGATTGTTGTAGCTCCTTATTAATGAACATGCAGGCTATGGTAAGCCTTTGAATGGTACAAGTCCTAAAAGAATGTAAGCTATAGAAGGGAAAGGAGTTTTCACTACTTTATTCAAAGAATGTTTGCCAAGCACACAACACAATGTCTGGCACATAGTAGGAGCTCAGTAAATATTTGTTGCACAAAAGAATGAAAAGAATGGAGAGGATTACAAATAATACTGCAACAATTTTGGCAAGTGTATCATTTAAAGAATAGAAATTCCTAAGATGGAATTTCTGGTTCAAAGGGCTATGTGTACTTTTAATTTTGATAGATATTGCCAAATTGTTCTTCACAGGCATGTTACCAATATATACTATCTTCAGCAACATTGAAGAGGAGGAGACACTCAAAATTTCTATATGACTAAAGAATCTGAGAACATCTTTGGTAGGTTACTCAGTCTATTCTCCTGTCCTCATATAATCTCTAAGGGTATGGCTGAGGAATCTCAGATTATTTGATTACTTGTTTCTTTAACCAAGAAGGAACTACTGCTGAGAGGTGGGACTAGAACCCTACACACACATAAATACCCAGGTATCTTTCTAAAATACTTGCCCATCTCTCCAGGTAGGATCATTATCAAAAACTGAGTTTCCAAATTCCATAATTTTCAGAAACATTAAAAAGTAACCTAAGGTGCTGGAGAGGATGCAGGGAAAAAGGAACCCTGGTACACTGCTGGTGGGAATGCAAGCTAGTGCAACCACTCTGGAAAAAAATTTGGAAGCTTCTTAAAAATCTAAACATAGATCTGCTATATGATCCAGAAATCCCACTCCAGGGGATAAACCCAAAGGAATGCGACACAGATTACTCCAGAGGCACCTGCACACCCATGTTTATTGCAGCACTATTCACAATAGCCAAGTTATGGAAACAGCTAAGATGCCTCACTACTGATGAATGGATTAAGAAAATGGTATTTTAATACAATGGAATTTTACTCAGCCATGAAGAAGAATGAAATCTTATCATTCCCAAGTAAATGGATGGAACTGGAGAACATCATTCTAAGCGAGGTTAGCCAGGCTCAGAAGACCAACAATCTTATGTTCTCCCTTATACGCAGACTTTAGATCTATGGCAAATATAGCAATATGTTTGGACTTGGATCACATGCTAAGGGGAGAACACATACAGGAGGTATGGGGAAAGGTAAGAAACCCAAAACATGAAAGTGTTTGATGTCCTCACTGCAGAGGAACTAATACAGAAACCTTAAAACAACAGAGGTCAATATGAGAAGGGGATCAGGAACTAGTGAAAAGGTCAGTCAGAGATGAATCAACTTGGGATGTAACACATTTGTACATGGAAGCAATGCTAGGAACCTCTCTCTATAGCTATCCTTAACTCAGCTAGCAAAAATGTTTTGTCGTTCTTATTATCGCTTATGTTTTCTCTCCAACAAAATTAGAGATAAAGGGCAGATCAGGTTCTGCCTGGAAGAGAGGGGGAAATGAGGGGAAGAGGAAAGGGGTGGAGGGCAGGGGGGAGAAATAGCCCAAACAATGTGAATGAATACAAAAAAAACCCCTTAATCTGAAAATGCAATCCATTTTTGTTTAATAAAAACTTCTAAACATCAAGATCAAGGTCAAGAAAAGGTGAAGGTGGCCAGAAAGAGGAAGTTGATTTGGAAATAGAATGTCTGATTGCTACCTGGGTGACCCCAATGAACCATGATTCCTGGGACTCACACCCTTGTGTAACTCCTGTACTTGAATTTAGGTGAAACCTGTTTTAGCCAGCAGAATGTGCTAGATGCTATGAGAGACGAAGGCTGCTTACATGTTCTAGCACCCCAGTTGAGCACAGTTCTTTTGGGAGTCAAAATCAAAACAGAACCATGTAAGTGGCCTAACTTGATGGCTCCCAGAGCAAATGAAGCATCAAGCTGAATCCTGCCCAGATTCCAGAATGACAGAATCTTAAGCAATAAAACAGTGATCAAGTTAAGACATTAAATTTTGCGATCATTTATTTATAGTAACAGATAACTAAAATATATAGAATTAGGAGTATGGTAGGAGATGGGGAATAAATGAAATTAGTAAAGGCAGAATAAAAGTTTCTTTGGTTTCTATTTATAATTTATGACTAGACATAAATTCAGGTCCTGTTCTACTTCAATGCTAATCTCACAATTCTTTTAGTATTTCTAATGAATAATCCTGTCAAAGCAGGTACTTCTTTTCTACTAGCTACTTTTACTATCTTAGGTTTTAAAGTAAATACTTGAAATAAGTACTCATCATTTGAAATATGGCATTTCTTTCCTGATGTTATAAAGAAGTCTGAGAGCTCCCAGTTAAAATTCATCAGGGTGAAAATGTTAGTCTGTGATTATAGAATCAGTACTATTCATTGCAGCTATTCAGAGAATATTCTTTATGAGTTTAGTGACATAAGCATATTGTATTGAATTATTATGGTACTTCATCCATTGGATTCATAAATTTAATATACTAAGTCTGGTTCACATATCCTAATAAAATTCAGTAAGCTTTAAAAATTTTATAAGGATGTGTCTTTAAAGTCCATGTGATATTCAATTTTTACAGGTTGACATTCTTGCTCAGGGTGTTAAATAGCTTCAATAATCATGATGACCTAGTCTGGCAGAAGATCAAGCTTGTGGTAAAACCCCTTCCACAGACAAGCCACAATAGAAAGACCAAAACCTGCCAGTTGAGGACAAGTCAAAATGATCCTGCCTTTTCAATTCATGGGGAAGAGTGGGATTGTGTTTAGCTTGCATCTGTAGCCAAAAGGGAGAGTACATGTCAGTCATCAGAGAGGAGGCCCGCAGTTTCCTGGATGTTCACATGAGTGCCACTTTCACTTGGTTGAAGCCTCTTTGTGTGAAAAAAAGGAATGCTGTGGGAGGAGCCTACTTTCCAGTGTTCAGTGAGGGGTCTTTGCCTTGTTGACACATTTGGCTGTAGATAAGACACATCCTAACTCAACTCCTGCAACACAGGGGAGAAGGCCAGAAGGACCTGGAGGCCCATTCTGGCATATCTGGACTCTATTTTTGCCCTGTGAATAAGGCTCTCAGGCACTCAGCCCTGTGTAGCCACCATGTTAGATATAGGACTTTATAGCACAGGGGTTTGGTATAATCCCCTAACTCCTCTGCATCTTAGTTTCCTTTTGTAATGATAGCATTCTCTTAGGGTTAGTAAATTAAATGAGCTCCTCTCTGTAAAATGCTTGGGACAGAGTCCAATTTATGATTTTCATGTAATAAGGAGACAATATTATCTACATAGCATGGTTCTCAGGAAGCTAATAGTCAAATCTGCAAATTTTCTTCTCTTTAAGATGTTTAAAACATATGGGGTAGTGTATAATTTAAACATTCTTCCCTTCAAAGGAAAGTAGAAGAAAGCAAGAAACTGGAATGTTATTTTCCCAAATTATCTCAAATCAGATTCTAGCAGATCCTTTATTTCAAGAGTTGCTTTAGAGCAAGGAAGAGTTAACATGTTTTCAAAGTGGAGAATCACAATTAAAAATAAGTTCAAAATGTAACCCACACCAAGTCAATGAATTACCCTCCAAAACTTTTTTTTTAAGCAACATATTTGATGCTGATATTCTGTAAAGTGCAACTGGAGAGGAACCAAAACACTACTTTGTTTCCTAACTCATGGTTCCCTTTAGCACTATATAAAACTTCAGAGATTTCTAACATTTTGAGATATAATGACTGCTCCAGTTGACCAGTTCGAATTACACAGACCTTTAAGTGAGAATCTTTTGTGTGGTACCTCTTGGCTAGAATACACTTAAGCTCAAATTTAAAGAATCACGAACTAAGGGTGGGGAGGGGATAGGTGGCCAAAACAATGTACACACATGTAAGTAAATGTAAAAAGAATAATAAAAAAATTTAAAAATCAGGAGCCAAAAGACTCAAAGATCAGGAAGTCATTGCACATTATCTGCAGCTATCCCAAAGTCAATCTGTTGGTAGAACACAGGACTGGGTATAGTTATCACAACATGAACACTGAATGACTCTCTACCATCTGTGGTTGTGGTTGAGCAGAACAGGACTTCCCTTTAATATCTGACCTAAGGTAGTTTGTATGTTCTGGAAAATCCCTTTGGTTAAAATTCTGCCAGCTGTGGCCATTGAATAACATTGAGTCCCTGAATTCAGGGCAAGAGAGCAAGCTCCTGAGACTCCAGGAGGGAAGGCCTGGTGCCCCTTGTTTTGTTTCCTGGACAAGCGGCTCCTGACAATCCCTGCAGATTTGCCTTGCAGATTACCCTTCTGCCTTTGGAGTTATTCCTGTGTCCAGGCACTACTCTAGGTCACTGGGGGAAGCCAAGGTCAAGCTCCAGGTGTGAGGATACCTATGGCCCTCAGTGGTGAGCCCATGAACCCACCCACCCAACAGAGAGGATTAGCTAGGGATTTGGATTATCTGCAACAATGATCCCCTTCACTGGGATCGATGACCGAGGCCTTACGATGTCAGGGAAGATAGAAGCAGGGAAAACCCAGATCAAAATATTTCAAATGCAGGGTCAGGCACATCATATTGCACACAGGGAAATGCAAATAAATTTATTTTCTATCTCGATATTATCTACAGAATTAGAAGCTAAGTTTAATATATACACACACATAAATATATGTAACACATATACATGTACATTCAGTACTTTGCTTATAAAAGACAGTATTGGTTAAATGCCTGATGCACTGAGTTTATTAGGCAATTAATAAGCTCTGATAAACAATGAGAATAGCTTTCTTTCTTCAGGACTTTATCTTGCAGCAAAATCACACAGGTTGACAGTAACTTCTGTCTTCTGAGAAAGGGAAGGTTAGAAAATTACTTGAAAGAAGGAAGTCTCATCATAACTTGTGCTCCAAAGCCAGACTTCTGAAATTCTTACAACTATCCTGGTCACCTATTAAAGTCTGAGAAGCTGCTGTACATGACAGATGAAGAATGTCGCTGGTTGGGCAGCTGATGAATATACTTCCTTAGACACATGTGTCTGGTCATGTTAAACATTTAATGAATCCCCAAAAGGTGTGTTGGTGTCTTGGTCATCTAAGCCTTCAGCATCAGTGACTTGTTTATAGCTAAAAAACTATATAAAAGCAGTGCAGTGCAAGTTAAAAAGTGATACTGCCAAGATGTGAACAGAAGAAGACACCCCCCCATATTAGGGAAATCTCACTAATCAGAGGACCTTAGAAAATGCTCTGGGACCTTCAAGTTAAGAAATACTGGACAATTTGGGGTTAAGTTGACAGCCTCAGTTTCTGCCATGAGGAAACTGCTCTTCAAAGTAAGAAATGTCAGTGTATTTTGACATAGCATTTACTTGAATACACCCAGATTCTTTCAAATAAAATACTGCAAAGAAATGCAATAACGCAATTGTGAACTGGAAGATAAATGCTATAAATGGAAAAGGAAAAGTGAACATATACCAAGATGCTTAACTCCCCAGTCTGTGGAAATATTAAGAGCAGAAGCAGTCTTTCTGTTGCTCACAGTATTTAATCAAAAAGCACTGGCATTCAAGCCCTAGGATCCACTGCAGTTGCGGTTCCAGCTGGCTAAAGAAATCCATTGAGAAAAAAGTGATGCTTCCATTTTCTACCATTTTCAACTTTGATTAGCAAGTGTTTTCTTGATTCCAATATCAGTTTCTTAATTTTACTTATAAATAATATGAAGCAGGTGATGTCAATTAGAAAACAGATTAGGTAAAGTCTTAATTTAAAAAAATTTGGTTGCCTGGAATGAAAATTACATATGTAAATGTAAATGCACTGCAGGAAATTGCTGGGAATAGAAATAAGTCTATTTAAAATTGGATGGGAGCTTTACACAGACAAACAAAAAAGGTAAAAAGTTGTGTGGAATTGGAACAAGCTGATGTTCTTACCCATTTATTTCCCCCTAAATATTATCTCAAAGGGCTACAACATATGCTGTGATTCATTAACATTATGAAACATAAGTGACAATATAGAAGAAAAAGGAATGTCAGGGGAAAAACAGCTAGCTGATTTCCAAAATAAAGATGTAGTTTACAAAAGCCACAAAGTACACTAAAAGGCTCACTGACAAAGACCATAGTGAGTACCTCTGATTTAAGGACAGAACAATTTATTTAGGAAAAAAATCTGAATAAGTATAGTTAAGGGAACTGAAGCTTCTGCAAGAAAGCTTAATGCAAATTGGACAGGGCTTCATAAAAGAGAACGAATGATTCCCAAGTGTTGATATAAATAGTGAGTAGAGAATTTAGTGGAGATTGGAAGAGACTGTGGCTCTCAAAATACATGAATGCACAAGAATTCTGAATGTATCTTTTGGGCTATTGCAACAAAGAAGATGTATAAAGAGGAACTGCACTGACATCAATGGAAATAAACAGAACCAACTATTTCAGGATGCGAGAAGTTAGGCCCTTGGGTTTATAACAACACTAGAGGATGGAAAAGTTATAAGCAGAATTCTAAAACAAGTAAAGAAGGAAGAAGGAGGCCCATGTCAGGCAATGCTTCTCAAATGAACTGCAAAGGACCATTTGGTGGGGGGCAGACATAAGACAGAGCTTGACAGAGGGACAGAGATGGAAAATAGAGGAGACAGGAAAATGAGAGGACCAGACCAGGAGGTTCAACATTGAACAAACAGAATTCCAGAAAGAAACCACAGAAACAACCTTAAGAAAGAAAGTCATCAGGAAAAATTCCCATCAATGAAGGCTATGAGAGAGACTGATAGAGACCATGGGGAGTCCAGCAAACTTGAGGAGCTGCTTACCAACGTAGAATTCTCAAAGTTTCAAACACTAAGGACAGAAAGAAGGCCTACAGAATAGAAGGCTCCACAAGCTTCCTTGACAGGAGAGGAAAGGAATACGTCACATGTAAAGGATCAAGAATCAAAATGACTCAAGTGTTTAACAGCAGAAATGAACAATTCCTTTAAGTGGGGAAAGAAGATGGCTTCCAACTAATATTCTATATCGGCCAGGGTCTGGGTGTATGAAAATATCACTTATATATCCCTCCTCAGGGACATGCTCCATCAAAATGAAAAGAAATGTGAGCTATGGTAAGCAGGGAAACAAGTCAAGAGACAGCAAAGAATGATGGAGAAGAGAGACTGCAGAGTAGGTGTGACTTGGTCAGACTAGAGCAGGCAAGAAAGTTGCAGGAAAAATATCTGATGGTCTAAGTGAGAAGAGATTCAAGCATGTGGAGAAACTGCAACAAACTGAGAATGCCTGATCAAGCAAGTACACTCATTTTTTTTTCTCTTTTGGTGGTACTGGGGGGTCAAACCCAGAACTTTGTACTTGTTAAGAAGGTGCTCTACAACTTGAGCCACACTCTTATCCCTTTTTGCTTTAGTTATTTTTCAAGTAGGATTCCCTGTTTTCATGGGCGGGACTGGCCTAGCCCATGATCTTCCTATTTATGTCTTCTGCACTGTTGGGATGACAGGCATGAACCACCATGCCCAGCTTTCTGTTGATTGAGATGGGGTCTCACTGTTTGCCCAGGCTGACCTCAAACAAAGATCCTCCTGATCTCTGCCTTCCAAGTTGCTAGGATTACAGGTGTGAGCCATGTCACCCAGCTGATTTCAATAAAAATTTGAATAAAATCTTTGTAAATTTCTTTAATGTGTGAGCTTTCAAGAAAACTTCTAAATTTATGCATTAAAATTTTATAATGGAGGAAAAGTATCAATTTACGTAACTTGAATGTTAGTCTTCAAATGTTACCATTCAATATGGTATTAGAAATTATATTAAGATATTTGATGTAGTAAATATGAAGGATGAAAGAAAAGAGAAGTGTTTCACATATCTGGGAATGTGATGTCGAGGTAGTGACAACTGTGTAATAAATACATCAAACAATTAAGCTGAGCTCACCACAGTCCTGAGACATATAGGAAGGGTGAGCAGGGAATGAACAGCAAGCATTTCTGCATGTGAGGAGGTGGGGGTGGTGGAGTTCATGTTGGGGGTCACCAATCACAGTGGAATGCCATTAGCACTTAAAACAAAAACTATGGAGAATACATACATACATTAGTATAAAAGAAAATGCCAAAAAGTACTGAAAGAGTTGTAGTGGAGGCAAGGGAAGAAGACTATGAATGGAGGGAAGGGGCTTCTTTTCTTTTTAGCAGCGCGGGGGTTTGAACTCAGGGCCTCATACTTGCTAGGCAGGTGCTCTACCTCTTGAGCCACTCTGCCAGCCCTTTTTTGTGATGTGTTTGATGGACATAGGGTTCGTGAACTATTTGCTCAAGGCTGGCTTCGCACCATGATCTTCCTGATCTCTGTCTCTTGAGTAACTAGTATTACTACAGGTGTGGGCACCAGTGTCTGGCTAATTTTTTTGGTGGTGGTGGCATTGGGGTTTGAACTCAGGACTTCACACTTGCTAGGTAGATGCTCTACCACTTGAGCCACTCTTCCAGCCAGGGGCTGCTTTTCAGAACAGCCTAATTTGTGGGCGTGAGGGGACTGTCTTGGCTTCAGAGAAGGTGGAACAAGGAAAGAGTACTGGGAACAGAACTATCCACTATGGTCAAGGTCACAGGTCAACAGCACATAGCATCTGTCAGTTTATGGGAAGGGACTGGGGTTGGTGATTAAGGGGGAACCCCAGCTTTAGTCATAAAGAGACACACTTTGATAACCACCCTGGTGAGCCAGTTCAAGGAAGGAGTCTAGTCCATTGTTCTTGGTTTCAGTTGCTGTTTCTTCTCCAGTGCTATCACTTTTGTCTTTAGTATCTGCTTTTCTGATGAGGACTTTTTGATTTATGGCAAGGTCACTCATCTTCCAAAGGACAAATAAGCATTTTTAGGGGTTTAAAGTAACAAGTTTTACTGCAACCTTAGCCAATAAGAACTGGGTTGAATGTGGCTCTTATACTAAGTCTAAGTAAATCCATCATCAAGATGGTTTCAAGCACTCAGAGAAGATAAACAGCAGTCCACAAACTCCCAACAGTCCCACTGTCTCAGCCATCATCTGCCAGTCTTTAGGCTATATTCCCTTGATTTTTTAGGAACCTACTTTATGTTTCTAAAAAGAGTGGGTTCATATCTTATTTTATTCTATTGTATTACTTATCTATATAGTTATATATAATATTTAATATATAAATGACATCTCTATATACATTATAACCTATATAGCTATAATGTATATTAGTATATCTTTATGACAAAATTATTTGTAGAGCTAACTTTATATAATCTATAATTTATATAATTATACCTTAGTTTATCTTATTTCACAATACTGTATCATTATATGTCTCCTCTTCCAATGAATATATTTCAAACAACTCAATTAGGGGCCCTAAATGACAGTATGGTCACCTAATGGTGCAGAAAGGGACTAATAACCTCACTGGTGGGCCATTCATTTATCTACATGCTGAATGGTATGTGTACTCAGGGAAAAGAGATAACAGGTTCTGGCAGAAAAGAGCAACTACAACTGAATTAGCAGTAGAATTCCACTGAAAATTAATGGCACACATGAAGTTATCACAAACATGATTCAAAGGGTTCTGTGTGTCAAAATTTTTTAATAACTCAAGTGTCAATGGAAGTTGGTCAATGTTTTTTTCTGTCATAAGTCATTGCATTTCAAGTCTGATTATTTCCCCTAAAATTTAGCTATATTTCTATCCAACACCTCTCCTGGGACCCAGGAGCTAATTAAGTGCTCCAGTTTAAAAGACCTTTTCTTTTCACCCCTGTGGTACCACAGTATGGATGTGAGATATAAGGGGCAGCAGAATGAGAAAATAGTGAAAGGGTATTTAATTAAGGAGAGTAAACAGCATGGTCAACAGCAACATGAAGCTAACATCTGTCTCCAAACAAGGCAGGGGAGCCACCTTACCTTCAAGTAGGGACAATAGGGAAGTGAGCCTATGCAGGATGCTTCTTTTGTCTATGCCACTTATGATAGCTCCTTCTATTTCAGAGACAATGAGACATTTAATAAAAGAAAACAATTAGGGATACCTTGCTCTTATCTAGAAGCAGAGTAGGAACAACCCTCCAGCTGTTTAACACTGCAATGTTTAGGGTTCATTTCATTTTACTTTTAAAATTAAACAAGGAAATGAAAAATGTTCTACTGTGAACTCCATAAACAGAGCATACCCAGCTCCAAGTCTGCCATCTTGAACTCTTCTATGTTAACTTACATTTGCTATTTCCATAAATAGGGAAGAGTTGGAGAATCTGTGATGAATTTGAATAGCCCTCAAAACCTTGGAATGAGCAAGGGAGCCATGGAGATGCCAGATATTACCAATTTAACACCAGGACTGCACATGAGGTGGGACTGTAATTGAGACTGATATTAGAATATCAAAAGCCCAACACATAGAAAAATTGCCATTGCAACTCTACCTGGGGTAAACAGAAATGGCTTCTGTGATGGTTAATTTTTTATGCCAAACTGATGGAGCTATAGCATGCATGTGTACTTGGTTAAATACTATTCTGGGCATGTTTATAACAGTGTTTCTGGATGAGTTTAACATTTGAATAGGTAGACTCCAGAAAGCAGACTACTCACCTGAATGTGGTGGGCATCATTCAATCAGGCCTCAATGGGAGAAAAAGACTGACCTTCCCTTAAGTAAGTGGGGACTCAACTGAAACATTGGTTCTTTTGGGATCTTGAAGTTGTTGGTAAAAGGCTGGAATTTATACTATCATCTCTCCTGGTGCTGAGGCCTGTAGACTGGGACTAGAACTATACCATCTATCTCTGGGTCTCCAGCTTGCTAATTGCAGATGTTAGGACTTCTCAGATTCCAGAACCCTATGTACCTCTCTCTCCTACTGGTTGTTTCTCAGAACTCTGACTAATAGAGCTTCTAAACCACAATTAGTGAAGTAAAAAGCACAATTTCATTACTATGGGTTAAGTGGACAAATGTAAAATTCACAAATATATTTTATCTTAGACTTTTCTCTCTTAAGATTAATGTCTGGGGTTTTGTGCATCCAAACTAACTTCATTACCTACCATACTCCCTTAGGTCTCATTCAATTGAATGACAAGCCATCTGTCTAATCCACTGACTTTTCTCATACCAGATGCCATGGCATCCTTGCTCAGGCCAAATTCATGTCTCATCTGGAAGGAGGAACAGCCCAGACTCCCCTACTCTCTCCTACCACAATCTCCACTAGAAAACCTCACTGCTCCACTCCTGGCCTATAACTCCTTTGGCTCCTCACTGGTGTCTAGATCAGATCCTAAGCCAGGATTCTGGCTCTTCCTTCTCTCTCTATACCCATGCACCAAACTCATCTTCTAACAGTAGATCCAGATTCTTGGGTCCCATCCTAGTGCTGAGGAACCAGAACATACTGAAACAAAGCCCAAGAATCTGCATTTTTCAAAATGCTGCTCAAGATAATTTCAAAGATTGGCCAGGCAGTTTTGGGAACTACTGTTTGGGAATCACAACTTCTGACCTCAGCAAAAGAAGCTCTGTCTATCCCTGTAATTATGACTGTGTCTCATCCTTGTTGATCTGTCTCTGCTCTCACAGGACTGTGAGCTGTCTGAAGACACTGACTATAGGACTGACTTGTGCAGGAAAGGCTCAGTGCAGACATGGAAGAAGCCCTGAGTATGAACAGCGATAGTCAGTGGGCTCCTCATCATAAAGACCACCAGTTACCAAGAGCCACCCATGAAATGCAAGGGGAAGTATAGCACCACTTGCAAAACACAACTGCCCCAAAATCAGATCTGAATGTTATCAAGCCTCTGGTTTACAGAAATGAAGACAGGGTTAGAACAGTGTGGGGACGCACTCAGCAAAACTCAGACTGTGGAGAATTCAACAGATAAATGACATGGAATTGTCAACAAATAAGGAGGACACCTACATATTAGAAGAAACATAACAGACATCAATCAGTGTTATAATTTGGATCTTGATTCAAACGTAAATGAGAAAATTGGTGTAGCCTGTAAACTGACTAGCTATTTGTTTATACAAAGAGATTGTTAATTGTGTGTGCGTGTGTGTGTGTGTGATAGTCCTGTGACTATGTTATAAAAATAAAGTTTTGTTTTTTTAAGAGATGCATCCTAAAATATTTATAGATGAAATGATATGATGGCTGATATTTGCTTTAAATAACTATGCGTGTGTGTATGTGTGTGTGTGTCTGACTGACATGATAAGGGAGAGTATAAGGAGTTCAATACACTGTACTTTCTGGTTTTATACATATTTTTTCAAAAAATATATTGTCAGAAAAATAAAGTTTCAAAAGGTATAAGCTATGGTTTAGTATCATGTATCTGAAAGCCCCTGTAGTCCAATGAGGCATAGAAGGTTGGAAGGTTGTATAACTCATCACATAACAGAAACTCACTAGAATAACAGGATGTCATTCTCTGAATCTAAGAACTTTTTTGGCACCTGATACTGATATTAACAAAGTCAACACTCTTAGATAAAGGTAATTACTCTTTTCAGACAGAAAGGGTGCCAAAGAAAGTCACTTAATATTAAAAGAACTGGGGCCATGTCTTTAAATGATGTTCTTTTCTTCATGGAGAATTCTAAGCACATGTGGAAATAAATATGAATGTGCTCCTAAAAAACTAGCTAGCATTTGTTGCCCTTAATGCAGAGAAACTAAAGCAGATACCTTAAAAGCAACTGAGGCCAATAGGAAAAGGGGACCAGGTACTAGAGAAAAGGTTAGATCAAAAAGAATTAACCTAGAAGGTAACACCCACGCACAGGAAATCAATGTGAGTCAATGCCTTGTATAGCTATCCTTATCTCAACCAGCAAAACCCCTTGTTCCTTCCTATTATTGCTTATACTCTCTCTACACCAAAATTAGAAATAAGGGCAAAATAGTTTCTGCTGGGTATTGAGGGGGTGGGGGGAGAGGGAGGGGGCGGAGTGGGTGGTAAGGGAGGGGGTGGGGGCAGGGGGGAGAAATGAACCAAGCCTTGTATGCACATATGAATAATAAAAGAAAAAGGAAAAAAATAATATGAATGTGCTCAAGTGTTATTGGTTCTGAACACTAACATGACAGAGGACTATTTCAACTCTTCTGTCTGGTACAACTAAGGGGAATTTACTTTTAGTACAGTTAAGAAGTTAAGAGGTAGACGCACTAAGATTTCTTAAGGGATTCTTGAAGAAAAATTATTTTACAAATTGTACTACAGGGTAATTACGTGTAATAATAGGTCACTTAGAATATCCTAAATTATATCAGAAGACATAAGAACATGAAGGACCTCCGTCCTTCATGTGAAGGATATCACATCAATGTGAAAAATATCTTTGTAGTAATAAATGAAAATTGTAGGAGAACAGAATCTGTACAGCTGTCTGTCCGATTACATCAGTATTTAATTATGTCACCTCCTTAATGGTTACATGTGATTATGACACATTTCCTTCTTGGCTTCTATGTTCAGATGTCATCCATTGGAAAGGCAGTGCACTGGGCGAGCACTCACTAATTTCCAGACTCTGGAAAGCACTGATTCACACAGACAGATATTGAACTTAAATTTACGAAGAGTGAATGAATAAAAACAGTGCTTGGCAAAAAGACAGACACAATATTGACTCAAATTTCAGAGTAACAAGGGAGTTGCTCCTAATGAAATATAAATCATCAGACATTTAGCAGTGGGAAAACACATGCAAAAAGTATAACTTGTTTAAGATGATTACCTTCTTGTAACAATACATTCAAAAGAAAAATGATTAATAGTGTCAAGCCCACCCAATCATCCATCCATTGCTATTCCCTCCTGTTATTTTTTCAGCAAAGAAATAAGAAAACAATGAAAAAATAAGAGGAAAGATAGAAGGAAAAGGAAATGAGAAATGGAGGATTGGAACATTATAAATGCATGATGATCACGTGTTTTTTAAATAGCTTTTTAAAGAAAATAACACTTTACCTTCTAGTGCAGTTTTAGGTCCACAGAAAAACTAAATGATATTGGAAGTTATGTCCATTTCCTGTCTCATATTGTTGTTATGAAACGTCTTCTACAGCAGTAGTGGGTTTTTAGTGACACTGAGGTCATATATTGAGGGTTTAATGCCACCAGAGAAGGTATAAAGACTTCCATATATCCAAATGCCTCTTCTCCACAGTCTTTCTCACTATCAAAATCCATACCAGAGTGGTATATTGCTAGATTTGTTGAATTAATGTGACTACATTGATACACTATTATCTCCCAAAGTCCATAACTTAGCATAATAGGTTAATTTGTCATGGTGTACTTTCTGTGGGTTTCAAGATATGTACAATAATATATGCAAACCACCATAGTACCATTCAGATTAGTTTCACTCCCCAAACTCCTATGTTCTACCTATCTATTCCCCCATCTTCTGACAAACAATGATCCTTTTGTCTACATAATTGTGTCTTTTACAAAATATCGGAATCACGAAATATGCTAACTTTTCAGATGCACTTTTTTAAACTTAGTAATATGCATTTATGTTTCATGGCTTGATAGTTCATTTCTATTTACTGTAGAATGACAGTCCATTCCCTGGATGTACCAATTTTTTTTTTTTTTAGTCCACTTACCCATTGAAGGTTGGGTACTTTTATATTGTGACAATTGCAAATAAAGCAGCCATAAACATTCATATGCAAGTTTTTCAACGTTTTAAGGTTAATACCAAGGAGCAAGATTGCTGGATTAAATGTAAGAATATGTTTAGCTTTGTAAGAAAACACCAAATTATTTCAAAGTATCTTTTGGTTTTGCCTTCCCATGAGCAATGAATGAAAGTTCCTGTTGTTCTCCATCTCACCAGCTTTTGTTCTTGTTAGTGTTCTGCATTTTGGTCATTCTAATACATTTATGTATAGTGGTAACTCAAATAACTTGTAATTTCCTAATGACACAGGATGTTGATGGTCCTGTCATATGTTTGCTTGCATTTTCATCTTTTCTGGGAAGGAGTCTGTTCATAATTTTTGCCTGCTTTTAAACCAGTGATCTTATTTTTGAGTTTTAAAAGTTCTTTGCAGATTCTTGGATAACAGCCCTTAGTCAGATCTGTATTCTGCACATATTTTCTTCCCATTTGTGGCTTGTCTTATCATGCTGTAGACAGTGTCTTTCACAGAGCAGAAGTTTGTAACTTTAATGAAATCTAAATTATCAGTATCTAATTCACGGCAAAGGCCTATTTTCTTGCATATTCCAAAAAATCAACCAAATCAAACCCAAATCCTAAAATAACTTCTTTAAATACCTTCTTACTGAGGTGCTCCCATGGTATACATTTTTCTTTGCTGCAGTGAGTCAGTTAATTAACATTGTTTAAAATTAGGTGTATTCCTCAGGGGTCTTTGATTGAAAAGCTTTGACACTCAGTTATTTTCTCCACATGCCCATGGGATGCATCAGGTCAGCTGGAGACTCCACAGTGGGCAGTCTTATAGTGAGTGACCTGGCGGATGTGGAAAGAGAACTAACTAACTCCAAATAAAGTCATGTGAATGTGAAAGAACTGTGCTCCCTATAATAATTCCATATCTCTAATCTTTCACTTTGCACAATAGATCTACCATGACTAGATTGTTTATATGGCCATTTCTGCTTCTTGAATTATTATTTTGTAGGTTGGAAGAAAGGATGACATTATAGTATTTTACAAGTATCATCATGAATAAGTATATTCAGATAATTTTAGTGTGCTTCCTCTCAGGTATGGATTTTGCAGGGAAAGATAGCAGTCAAGGACATTCATATTGTTATACTTTATGAATGCTGGGTAATGGTGCTCTTTGTGTTTCCTTGACTCTTAACAGAAATCTCAAATGCACTATAAGCTTCTACCATCGCCACTGTCGCTGTTGTCTGCGCCAAAGTCACACTCTTAGGTACTACATTCCTTTTCACCTATCTTATTAGTGTTTTAGCTCATGAGGTGAAAATGGGGAAGGAAAGAGGTGGTTTTGAGTTTCTCTCTGCCCCAGTACTTTAAAGAAAATTTCCCAAAAACTCCTCAGGTTTTTATTTTTAAAGGTGGTTATTCTGGGCAGCATTATGGTTTTAGAGAATTTCATGTTTTCATTAATTATAATTATTCCCCAAAATGGAACAGATTTAGGATGATTAGTAAAAATGTTTTCAAGTAGATAATAATGTTCTTTGAAATTAGTAACCCAAAATTCATCTCTCTCTCATCAATGAACAAAAATAAAACAAAACAAAAATCTCATTAATTAGGAGGGTAATTTGGGCAGATTTTCTGATAATTCAGTGAAGGTGAAGTATGTGTGAAGTATCATGGAAGATTAAGAATTTAATCAGATGTTGTTCTGTTAACTTCCTGTAACTCAAGAGTACAATAGGGAAGAAGTGAGCCATCTACATATCTCTTGACACAAGCAAGAAAAATGACAGGAAGCCTAAAGAAGTGGAGGTGAGGCTTCATGGACATTCCCAAACAGTTCTACTCTGTGGTATGTGTTTTACTATCATTGCAATCTAATAGAAAAATTTTATGTCTATTGACATAAAAAATTTTGTATTTTTATTTCATTTTTCTAAGAAATAATGTTCATTCATTGTTCAGAAGCACTGATTAAGTGATAGAATGAAAATAACTAGTCCTTCACCACTCACAAGTTTGAGAAACAGACAATTCTAGAGCCATGTGGCTCCGCTTCATTGTTTCAGGCTTACTGTTAATAAATACTATACACCACATTGCATCTATTAGAACTAAACTTGATATCCATTTGTATATACATACAATATTTCATACTATGTATGCATGTGTATAGCTATGCATATTTCAGATAATACATATAATGTTTAATGTCATAAAATGCCTTAAGAGATATTCTGAGTTTATATAAATTACTCTTCAGTAATTTATATAGGATGCCTTTTTATATTCTTAAAGGAAATTCTGAAGGGAATGACAAACCACATCGTGTTTTTATTTATTTATTTTCATTTTTACATTTACTTACATGTGTAAACATTGTTAGCATCACCTCCCCCCCCCCCCACTTCCGGGCAGAACCTGTTTTGCCCTCTTATTCTCCAATTTTGTTAAAGAGAAAACATAAGAGATGATAAGAAAGACATAAGGCTGTTGCCAGTTTGAGATAAAGAAAGCTATACAGAGAGATTCCTAGCGTTGCTTCCATGTACTTATGTATTGCAATGCACATTGCTTCATGTCTATCAGACCTCTTCGCTACTTCCTGGTTCCCTTCCCAGAGTGGCCTCTTCCAGTTTAAGATTACTATTATTTGCTTCTCTACAATGAACACATCAACCACATTCAAGTTTTAGGTTGCCTTTCCTTTCCCTATTCCTCCTGTGTGCATTCTCCCATTAGTGTATGACCCATGTCCAATAATATTACTGCATTTGTTTTAGGTCTATAATCTGCACATGAGCGAGAACATGCGATTTTTGGCCTTCTGAGCTTGGCTAACTTCATTTAAGATGATGTTCTCCAGTTCCATCCATTTACTTGTGAATGACAAAATTTCATTCTTCTTTGTGGCTGAATAAAATTCCATTGTGCATAAATAACAAATTTTCTTAATCCATTTGTCAGCAGTGGGGCATCTTGGCTGTTTCTATAGTTTGGCTATTGTGACTAATGTTGCAGTGAACATGGGTGTGTAGGTGCCTCTGTAATTACCTGAGTCACATTCCTTTGGATATATCCCCAGGAGTGGTATTGCTGGATCATATGGTGGATCAATGTTTAGTTTTTTAAGAAGACTCCATATTGTTTTCCAAAGTGGTCGTACTAGCTTACATTCCCACCAGCAGTGTATGAGGGTCCCTTTATCCTTGAATCCTCATCAACATTTGTTGGTAGTGGTGTTCTTGATGTAACAGGAGTGAGGTGGAATCTTAGTGTGGTTTTGATTTGTCTTCCCTTTATGACCAGGGACGGTGAGCATTTTTTCATGTGTTGTTTTTGCCATTTTCACTTCTTCCTTTGAAAAAGCCTATTTCTTTATTGTTTCATTGATTCACTGAGTTTAATTTTTTGAGCTCCCTGTATATTCTGGTTATCAGTCCTTTGATGTATAGCTAGCGAATATTTTCTCCCACCCTGTGGGTGGTCTCTTCAGTTTACAGACCATTTCTTTTGTTGTACAGAGCTTTTTAATTTCATGTAGTCCCATTTGTCTGTCCTTTCTCCTAGTTCCTGGGCTGCTGGAGTTCTACTGAGGAAGTCCTTGCCTATAAATATTGCTTCCAGAGTATTCTCTGTTCTTTCCTGTACTAACTGCAAGGTTTCAGGTCTGATATTAAGGTCCTTAACCCACTTTGAGTTGATACTAGTACAAGGTGACAGGCATGGATCTAGTTTCAGTTTTCTGTAGGCAGATAACTACTTTTCCCATCAACATTTGTTGAAGAGGCAGTCTTTTTTGCATCGTATGTTTTTGGCACCTTTGTGAAAATTAGGGTGGAAATATCTGTGTGGATTCATATCTGGGACCTCTATTCTGTTCCACTGGTCTTTATATCTCATTTTGTGCCAGTACCGTGCTGTTTTTATTGCTGCCACTTTGTAGTTTCGTTTGAAGTCAGGTATTATGATACCTCCAGCATTGCTCTTTTTGCTCAATATTGCCTTGGCTATTTGTGGTTTTCTGTGTTACCAAATGAACTTTAGGGTACATTTTTCATTCTGTGTGATGAATATCATTGGGATTTTGATGGGAATTGCACTGAACATGTAGATTGCTTTTCATAGTATAGACATTTTTACTATGTTGATTCTGCCAATCCATGAGTATAGGAGATCTTTCTACCTTCTGTAGTCTTCCTTGATCTCTTTCTTCAGTGGTTTGTAGTTCTCCTTGTAGAGGTTTTTACATCCTTTGTTCATTCCTAGATATTTGATTTTTTTGAGGATATTATAAATGGAATTGTTTTCCTATATTCTTTCTCAATCTGTTCATTGTTGGTGTATAGAGTTTTCTAAGTTGATTTTGTATCCTGCTACTTTGCTGAAGCTGTTTGTGGTGTCTAGGAGTTTTGGGGTGAAGTTTTTCAGGTCTTTAGGTACAAAATCATGACATCTGCACAGAGGGATAGTTGGACTACTTCTTTACATATTTATATTCCTTTTCTTTCTTCTTCTTGCTTTATTGCTCTGGCTAGGAATTCCAGGACTATGTTGAATAGGAGTGGAGAGAGTGAATTATCTCATTCCTGACTTTAGGGGAAATGGTTTCAGTTTTTCCCCATTAAGTATAATGTTGGCTATAGGTTTGCTTTATATAGCCTTTATAATGTTGAGGTAAGTTCCTTCTATTCCTAGTTTTCTTAGAACTTTTATTATGAAGTGGTGTTGAATCTTATCAAAGGTTTTTTCTGCATCTATTGAGATGATCAAATGGTTTTTGTCTTTGCTTCTATTAATGTACTGTATTACATTTATTGATTTACTATGATGAACTATCCCTGCATCCCTGGAATGAAGCTGACTTAGTCATGGTGAATGATGTTTCTGATATGTTGTTGAATTCGGTTTGCCATTATTTTATTGAGGATTTCTGCATCAATGTTCATTGAGGAGATTGTCCTGTAGTTCTCCTTTTTGGATGTGTCCCTGTCCAGTTTTGGAATAAGTGTAATACTGGCCTCATAGAATAAGTTAGGTAGTGTGCCTTCCCTTTCTATTTCATGGAAATGCTTAAGGAGGGTTGGTATTAGTTTTTCTTTAAAGGTCTGGTAGAATTCAACAGAGAATCCATTAGGTTCTGGACTTTTTTTGTGGGGGGAGACAATTGATGCTTCAATTTCATTACATGTTACAGATCTGTTTAAGTGGTTACTATCCTCTTGGTTCAGTTTTGGATGGTCATAAGTATCTAGAAATTTGTCCATTTGTTCAAAATTTTCCAGTTTATTGGAGTATACGTTCTTAAAATAATCTCTGATGATTTTCTGGATTTCCTTGGTGTTTGTTCTTTTCTCCCTTTTTTTGTTTCTGATTTTACTAATTTGGGTCTTTTCCCTTCTCATCTGAATATACATATACATATATACATATACATACAATATTTCATACCTGTGAATGTGTGTACATATGTATATTTTGGATAATACATATAGTATTTAATGACATAAAATTCCTTTAGAGATATTCTGAGTTTATATTCTTCAGTAATTTACATAGGATGCCTTTTTATATTCTTAAAGTAAATTCTGAAGGTAATAACATGCCACCTCGAGTTTTTAAAAATAAAGAAAACCATAAACAATTATGTGGAACCTTTTATTACCCATTAAGTGAATATTTAAATTCAATCATAATAAACATCTTTCCTTCAACAAAAAATATAAAATTATAACCAAAGGTCATCCTCACTGCATTGGTCATCTAAGAAACAGGATAGGGCTGCTGTGTTGCTAAACAGACCTTCCTCAACTCTAGAACACCGCTTAGCACAGAGCAGATACTCAGTACTTTTATAATTGGGAAAGTATCAAAATGGGTCTTTATCTTCAATGTGAGAACATTTTGTACTTTTTTCTGATAAACTCAAACACAAGGTCCAAATCTTACAAATATGTTAATAGCCAGGAAGATCAAAACACAAAACATATTTAAATATCTCTTTAAAATACTGCTACATTCAATTCTATCAGACTTAGAATTTTTGTAAAGTTATATTTTTGGATTTTAATAACCTCAGATAATTTCTTTTAAGCAAACATCATACATATTAGTTAGTGTAAATATGTTCCACTGGAATTCACATTTGATATGTGTTTATATATTTAAATTATACCTCCAGAAAAAAGTATCATATAGAAATCCAAACATGTACTCTTAGAGGGAAATAAATGTCTCATTAATCTTTGTCTTGTGCATAACATCAACACTGTCTTCAGTATGTTGGGAATTAAATACATTTTTGTTGAATTAAATCATATAAATAGTTCAGGGAAAATAGCTCTGTTAGTTTTCACTTGAAAACACACTAAAGCAAACAGTGGCTTTTGATGTTAGAAGATCAAATGAAAAGTCACAATAGCCACAGGAAATTAATGCAAGGATATCAGATTAATTTTCCACTAAAGTGAAATGTGAATTACACTTACTCCTTAAAAAGAAGATAATGTTCTACTACCTATCAGTCAACATTATGTGAAATGCATTTATCTTCAATTATAAGTGCCTATTTCCGTGAGGTGTGAAACACATTCTATAAAGGCAAATGCCACAGGTAAGTAACAGTCACAGACAACCAAATAGATTCTTGTATATAGGCAGTACTATGGTTTGGACAAGTGTCCTCAGATGTGGATTGGTCTCCAGCTTGGTGCTATTGGGATGTGGTATGATCTTTAAGAAGTGAAGACTAGTAAGAGGACGTCAGGTCACTGTGGTCATGCCCTTGAAGGGGATATTGGGACCACCTTCCCATATCTCTCTTTGCTTCCTGTCTTTAATGAGGTTAGCAGCAATAATGTTTTGCCTCAGCACAACACCCAAGGGAGCCACCTGATCATGGATTGAAGTCTCCAAAACTGTGAGAGTCTTCAAAACTGTAAACCATACTTCTTTTTTAGTTTATTATCAGTAACAGAAAGTTGACTAACACAGGTGCATTATTAACATAAAACTGTTCATCAACAGATTACTTAATAAGGCTAAGCAATGACACAGGAGATGCTGAAGTAACAAATGTGGACTCTACCTGAAAATACTAAGAATGAAAAAATGCCTGAACTTTGCTCTGACTCTGACAGTTGGAATGGAAAACCAGGGCTCACGAAGTGCTGTACTTGAAATGTACCGTGTATAAAACAGTCCATCTGTTGTGGTATATCTGGGC
Organism: Castor canadensis; assembly: GCF_047511655.1. Taxonomy (NCBI): domain Eukaryota; kingdom Metazoa; phylum Chordata; class Mammalia; order Rodentia; family Castoridae; genus Castor; species Castor canadensis. Next base: position 140,736,213 of record NC_133390.1, on the reverse strand, counting down.
ACTTTGTGAGTTTAATCAGAACACGGAGAAACTAGAGATGACAATAATCTATTTTCTGTGAGTATATGAAAACAAGTTTATAAACCACCATTCTCTTTGTTTCCATTAAAAACGAGGCTACATAAGTGAGGCAGATGGGAGTTGGATAAAGAATGCCATCCTTATTTCTAGTGTTATTTTAAATTTTTTTGTGTGGTTCAACCAAACTTTTGAGAGAACTTGATCAAGCTGGTTCACCAAGGTAATTTTTTCATGAAGGCAATGTCTTCATTTGGGTTTTAGGATCATGCCGTCATAGAATGAATTTTAGAAGCTTATAATGACCCTTCCAAAGCTTAGTCCTAATCAAGACCTCTTCAAATGTGTATTTCCACAGTCCAATTCAAATGCCTGCAAGCATGGCCCCTCTCTGAAATTTGTCCTTCCTCAGAGCAGTTCTACACTGAAGGTCTCAAACTCCACAAAGTTCCTCATGGACAGCAATTTCCTAGTCTTCAGTTTTCCCACATCCACAACGTCTTCCCTTTTGCTCTGGACCTCTATCCTCTAGATATTTCCCTAATTCTTGGTTCACTAGTAGTAAGTGCGCCATGTAGGCAAGTCATTTTCAACCGGTGGCCACCAGGAGTGAGAATAATACCTAATATTTATGTAATACCTCATAATTCAGAAAGGGCCTTTTCTTATTACATTTCATTTCTAATAGATCTTATGATTATTACTCATATAGAAGTAGCAAAAAAAGAAACTTTTGAGAGGCTCCCTGAAAGTTGTGGACATTAGATTGTAGTGAGTTATTTGTACTTTTGTCCTTGGTCTGCCTCAATGGCTCACAATGACAAGGGAATGAACAGAAGTTGAGACCATGTCTTGTGATTCCACTGTTCTCAATGAAAAACAGTTGACTATTTCCTGGCACAAGGATTAAGATTCCCACCAAATAAGAAACCGTTTCACAAAAAGAAATGCAAACTAGATAAAGCAGTCAACAATGTGTACTGGTAGTAAGGCAGGCAGAAAAACAACAGTTGTGTTAAACTGAGTTCTACATTAGCTGGCTTGGAAGATTAAGTTAAAATAAGTTCAAAGAAGCTTAATCATGTTTAAAATAGGTATACATCCATTTGCTTCCAACTATCTTGAAAAAGCAACAATGATGCAATACTATAAATCTACCGCTAAATCATTCCAAGTTTTTTGCAGCAAGCTTTGTACTCTCATTCTACATTCCATACCATCTGCCTAGGGTGAATATTTAGTTTTCATTCACATCCTGCTTCCTAACTCTTGAAATAAATGTATCTTCTTAAAAATCAGAAAAATGTTCCACTAAACCAAAGGGGGATAAGTACCTGTATTTCAAATAAACTGATACCAATGCTTTGTAATCGACTACTGCCATCACCTGTGTTAATAAAACAATACTTTCATGTTCATCAACAAAAATAATAGTGTTGAATAGGAATAATTTCTGTCAATCAGATGGCAATTTTTTCTACATAGAGAGAAACAACACTCAAAGCTTAATTCTGTTACCTCTAAGTGACTTCGCCTCTCAGCAATCACACGTTCATCTTTGTTTCCAAATAGTTTCTTTGGGGGAAATTCAAGGGCAGCAAGCTGAAATACATGTTTTTAAAGAAATGCATTACCATTAGACTTATGATCTTTGGGTTATTATTAAATTTCTATTTGGAACCACTATCACAGGATAAAAAGATAAAGTTTAAAGATGGTGGGTCCTTCCTTGCTTTGCCACCAACTAATCAGGAGACCTTGCAACCATGGGTTGGAGTCCACAATGGTCAAATGAGAACACAAAATGGTGGCAGCTTTATGGAAGGACTGACCCGATTTTCAACACATTGTCCCATATAACATTTGGGACATATATTCTGTGCCATATGGTGCTTTACAGTTTGTTTTTTAAACACAAGTTTGTTTTTTTCAGTCCCCTTCTTTACTAAAATTCAATTACTTTTTGTGTTGGAATAAGGATTTGAAAACAATATATACACTATCTAAACATTTTGTAAAATAGTTCTTAGGCAATTACCAAGGTCCTCTAAGCAGTCCACATTGCTTTTTTTTCAGTTACTATTGTAAATGAAGACTGGCAATGTGAAAACATGACTCCTTGTCAAATTGTTCACCTATTACTTGAAATTGAACGTGCAGAATTAATTTTAGCCTGGTCTTGGAATTCCATAATCATTTTCCTTAATGCTTTTCTTTTTGGAAGCATAAGGATCCTAATAATATGTTTTATTACAAGCTCCTAGGCTAGAAAGGAGTCAGTAAGCTGGCTAGAACCTGAGTAGCCAGAATTGCTTTGGCAGAATGAATGCTAAGCAGTAATAATTACCGCTGTTGATGGAATTCACTGTTTCCTCTCCTTTTCACTTGAGCCCAAAGAAATTGAAGTCAATGAAGCATTATTAAGAAAAAATTAATATTTCTCCCACAATGTAGAGCATCTACAGCACAATATGCTACAAAATTCCTATTTTATACCTATGCAAATCATTAAGTTGATTTAAATATTGCCATAGCAGGAGTCAAAATTAAAAACTAGTATCTAGAAAAGACTTTAAAAACACATTAAAGTGTATTAGACATACAGAAAAATGTACACATAATAAGGCGACTTGGTGGATTTTTAAAATTTTAGTATAGCCCAACACCTAGGCCAAGAAATGGATATTGCCAGCTCCCCAGGAACCACAGGTGCTATCTCCAATCCCTGCGTCCCACCTCTCCAAAGGTTGACTGACTTCTAACAGCTGTTTGGTTCTTTCTGTTTTTGAAGTTCATGTAAAGTAGCATTGTATACTACGAAGTCTTTTGTGTTTACCTTCTTTTGCTCAATACCATGTTTGTGAGATTGATATTCATCTGTGCCATTATAGCAATAGTTTTGCTCATTCTCATTGCTGTACAGTATTAGGTCTTCTACATGCACTTCTCTTGGTCATACTGTTAGGAGGGAAAATGCTGGAACACTTGGTGTACACGTTTGGCTGCATTCCAAACCAAAGTTGTTTTATTAACTGATACTCCTGTCAGAACTGATTGAGGGGTTCCATTGCTCCAGATCCTCACTAATACTTGAACTGTTGTCTTTTCCATCTTAACAATCCTGGTGGTATATAGTCATTTCTACTATGGTTTCCGTTTCTATTTCTATAATGTCTAATGACGCTAAACAATCTTTTTACATACTTACTTTCTTGTTAGTCACTTTTAGGAAGTGTCCATTCAACTCTTACCTACTTTTAAAATAGGAGTCTGCCTTTTCCTTAGTAATTCTCCCTTTTCATTCTGTTCAAGGTGCCACTGAAGAATTTAGAGTCCTTTGTCAAAGTTAGTTGCCACTTGTTTAGATGTCTGCTCCTTTTACAGTTCAGTGCTCTATCACAGCAGAGAAACCTTGGAATCAGGTGAGCTTAGCACTAAGGGGAGGATTTCCTCTTCTCCTTTCTCATCACTGTTTCAATTTTGTTGCTGACATGTGACTTTAAAATCAGTTCAAAGTAAAGTGAAATACCATTACACTCAGATAAGACAGACTCAGTTTGAGACTTAGCTTGATCACTGGCTAAATAACTAGCTGTTTCTCTGAGCCTGTATTCTGTTGGAAAAAAACACGGACAATGATAACTGAACTTGACAAGTTTCTCCTGAAGATTTAATAAAGAATGGTGCCTGGAAATTAACCACACAATTTTACTACTTACAGATCTAGTAACTTACTAAGAAAACTTTATGCCTATATGCCTTCATACCCTCTATCTATGGACTGGTAGTGAGGCTTCACAGAGCAAAGGGTTTTCTGGAATCCGGCCTTATTGGCACAGGCATTTCTCTCCCATGTCACAGCTCAAAAAGGACAAGTACACTAGAGTTTGTCTTCTGAGTTTCATCCAGCCTCGATTTTACCTTACACAAACATGTTTCCCCTGACAGTGATGTTAAAAGCTTGGCAAGCATGCTTTCACAGTTGGTTGTTTTGTTGTTTTCTTATGAGGTGATATGGTTTCTGTCAGAGAAAATTTATAGTCACACTCACATGCTCAATCAGAAATAGTATGCTAAGAGGACTTTAGGCAGCTCAACCAGGCAAGAAGCAAGCATTCAGATTTCCTAGGGCAGCACTCACTCCTCAGATGGAACCTAATATTTTGCACTATTAATATCTAGCCTATGAAACAACCATATATAAATGATAAGAAAAATGTTGATTTTTGGATGAAAAAATTAAGTTTCAGGCATGTACTCATAAGACAGTGACATTCAAAAGAGTTTAACTATAGAGTTAAAGACACACAGGTCCAGAGGTAAGTTACCTAGAAAGTCTCAGTGTCATGGGGTGGCAAAGTCAAGATGAAGAATCTATCAGGATGGAGTCTGTGTTTTTCAAGACGAGACATCAATGCATGGCTGCTAGGCAGTGATCAACAGTTCCAACAAAAGCTATCAACAGAATCTCACTGGAGACTTGTAGCCCAAAAAGGAAACAACGGAAAGACAAGGGCTGGAAAAGCAATAAGGAAGTGCAAGAAAGGCAGGGTCTAGAGATGAGCTCCTGGGAGGTCTACCCCAGACATACAAGACTGGTTAGTTCCATCACTTTACTCTTCTCTAATTAAAAGGTAAGCTCTATACTTACACAGAGTTAAAGAAGATAGGAAAGCAATTTGCTGGGCCATACCCTATGGTTGGGCGGAGACATGAATAAACCAAAATAGAAAGTCACAACCAAAGTACGTAGAAAAACACTGCCTCCGTTAAAATAATTATGTTCACAGTAACAACAGCTTTACAATTGCAGCATGAGAGGATCCCTCCTCTCCCATAGAGTGGAAACTGCCTTCATTTCTCCCTTTTAGAGGCCCTTTACAGTACTATTTAGGCCTTGCTATCTATTAGCTCAGGTTGAATGAGATGGAACCGACAACTTTGTAATTTAAAAAACAGTGCATATCAGCAATTTCATCTAGTTAAACTCTGCATAAAATCATGATACTTATGTTTTGGGGTCACTTAAATTTCCATCAGCTGCACTATCTGCCGAGTGAAAGTATTCTCATTTGATAGGTTGTTAATTGGCTATATTTTAACCAATACATTTCAAAAGAATAATTTTTAAAGCACTCAAAAATTACACAAAACAAAACTAGAAGTATCTTATACTATAAAATATACAACATTAAAATAGCTAAGATCTTAGAATAACAAGCACAGGAAGCCAACTGGGGAATAATACTGTGTCCTCCCTTATATGTGGCTTTATTTTTCAGTTTTGGTTAACCTGAGTCCAAAAATATTAAATAGGAAATTCTAGAAGTAAATAATTCATAAGTTTTAAATTGTATGCCATTCTGAGTATGATGAAATATCTTCTAATTCTGTCTTAGCCAGGTACTAAATCTTCCCTTTGTCCAGTGTATCCACATTGTATATGATACCTATCCATTCCTTAGTCATTTAGTGGCGGTTTTGACTGTTATCAGATCAACAGTTGCAGTATCACAGTGCTGTGTTCAATTAGCCCTTTATTTGCTTAATAACTGTGTAAGAGTAGTTATGCTGGTAATTCAGATACGCCAAAGCAAATTTATAAAGTACTTCCTTTACATGAAAAAGTGAAAGGTTTTGGTTTAATAAGGAAAGAAAAAATTGTACACTGAGGCTAAGATTTACAGAACAATATTTTGAGAGGGTGAGAGAAAGATAGGCAGGAGAGAGAATGCATGCATGAACACATGCACATAACTTTTATTACAGTATATTGTTATAATTGTTCTATTTTATTATGTGACTTAATCTTTCACTGTGCCTAATTTATAACTAAATTTCATCATAGGTATGAATGCATAGGAAAACATGGTATATATAGGTTTGGTACTCTTTGTGGTGTCAGGCACTCACTGAGGGTCTAGGAATATATCCCCTGTAGGTAATGGGTGACTACTGTAGTTATTGACATGGAACATTTTTTTAATTGTTTTATTAATCATATGTGCATACAAGGCTTAGGTCATTTCTCCCCCCCAGGCCCTGCCCCCTCCCTTACCACTCACTCCATCCCCTTCTTCTACCCTCCACCCCCTCAATACCCAGCAGAAACTATTTTGCCCTTATCTCTAATTTTGTTGAAGAGAGAGTACAAGCAATAATAGGAAGGAACAAGGGTTTTTACTGGTTGAGATAAGGATAGCTATACAGGGAGTTGACTCACATTAATTTCCTGTGTGAGTGTGTTACCTTCTAGGTTAATTCTTTTTGATCTAACCTTTTCTCTAGTTCCTGGTCCCCTATTCCTACTGGCCTCACTTGCTTTAAGGTATCTGCTTTAGTTTCTCTGCATTAAGGGCAACAAATGATAGCTAATTTTTTAGGTGTCTTACTATCCTCACCCCTCCCTTGTGTGCTCTCGCTTTTATCATGTGCTCAAAGTCCAATCCCTTTGTTGTGTTTGCCCTTGATCTAATGTCCACATATGAGGCAGAACATACGATTTTTGGTCTTTTGGGCCAGGCTAACCTCACTCAGAATGATGTTCTCCAATTCCATCCATTTACCAGCGAATGATAACATTTCATTCTTCTTCATGGCTGCATAAAATTCCATTGTGTATAGATACCACATTTTCTTTTATTTTTTTTTGCATACAAGGCTTGGGTCATTTCTGCACCCTGCCCCCACCCCCTCCCTTACCACCCACTCCGCCCCCTCCCTCCCCAATACCCAGCAGAAACTATTTTGCCCTTATTTCTAATTTTGTTGTAGAGAGAGTATAAGCAATAATAAGAAGGAAGAAGGGTTTTTGCTGGTTGAGATAAGGATAGCTATACAGGGCATTGACTCACATTGATTTCCTGTGTGTGGGTGTTACCTTCTAGGTTAATTCTTTTTGATCTAACCTTTTCTCGAGTACCTGTTCCCCTTTTCCTATTGGCCTCAGTTGCTTAAAGGTATCTGCTTTAGTTTCTCTGTGTTAAGGGCAACAAATGCTAGCTAGTTTTTTAGGTGTCTTACCTATCCTCACCCCTTCCTTGTGTGCTCTCACTTTTACCATGTGCTCATAGTCCAATCCCCTTGTTGTGTTTGCCCTTGATCTAATGTCCGCATATGAGGGAGAACATACGTTTTTTGGTCTTTGGGCCAGGCTAACCTCACTCAGAATGATGTTCTCCAATTCCATCCATTTACCAGCAAATGATAACATTTTGTTCTTCTTCATGGCTGCATAGAATTCCATTGTGTATAGATACCACATTTTCTTAATCCATTTGTCAGTGCTGGGGCATCTTGGCTGTTTCCATAACTTGGCTATTGTGAATAGTGCTGCAATAAACATGGGTGTGTAGGTGCCTCTGGAGTAACCTGTGTCACAGTCTTTTGGGTATATCCCCAAGAGTGGTATTACTGGATCAAATGGTAGATCCATGTCTAGCTTTTTAAGTAGCCTCCACATTTTTTTCCAGAGTGGTTGTACTAGTCTACATTCCCACCAACAGTGTAAGAGGGTTCCTTTTTCCCCGCATCCTCGCCAACACCTGTTGTTGGTGGTGTTGCTGATGATGGCTATTCTAACAGGGGTGAGGTGGAATCTTAGCGTGGTTTTAATTTGCATTTCCTTTACTGCTAGAGATGGTGAGCATTTTTTCATGTGTTTTTTGGCCATTTGAATTTCTTCTTTTGAGAAAATTCTGTTTAGTTCACTTGCCAATTTCTTTATTGGTTCATTAGTTTTGGGAGAACTTAGTTTTTTAAGTTCCCTATATATTCTGGTTATCAGTTCTTTGACATGGACCATTTTAAAGTTATATTGCTAGACCAATTTTCCAGAGGGAAAAAATGATGATCATCATTCTATTGGCTTCTTCAGCTCAAATAGATGAGTCCCTGAAAAATGGGGAAAGACAAGGTCCTAGGGCTAGAGTGCCATCTCACTGGAATGGGGCAGAAGGAGAACAGAGGCAGGAATTGCTGCTTCCTTCAGAAAGGAATAATAAGATAGTAAAAACACTTACAACAGCTTAGAAGACCAGGGAAGAGAAAAGGCCTGAATTTTCTCTCTCTGCAAGGACAAGCTATTGCCTCGGTTGCTTCAAAACAGAATACCAAAAGGAATCCTCTATAGGTTTCATGTCTGGACTGTGAATTAATTAAGCTGCCTAAATAGCTTAAAAGGAACAATTCACCAAGATCAGAGGACCAACTGGCCAGAACAAATAATTATGCCTGGAAGACCAAAAGGGGGAAAAAAAAAAAAAGAAAAACAAAAACCCTTTTCCATTTTGCTATAGTGCTGGTGCCTGATATGTAACATTTTCTAACAAATTAAGACTATATAAAAGAGGTTCAGAGAAGAGGGATTCTGAATTATCCTTGACATCTCCACTTATATCACCACAAATCAACATCATTTGTTTGTTTTGGTTTTTCATATTGAAAAGAAAATTTTAAATAAAATCAGCAATATTATCTGGATATTTTCATTTTTCCTCAGGTACTTTATATTTATTTGTACATTTTCATTTTTATTGCCTCATTTTTCTAACCTAGCAGATAGTCTGGATTTGATTTTCATGAGAAATATTGTCATGAAAACCTGGGGATGGAGAGACCCCTCTTTCATTTCCTTTCTCTCCTCTGACAAAGAAAATACAGTGCCCTATATTTTAAAAAAATTAAAGTCCCTGAAGTTCTATAGTCCTCAGAATGCCTAAATTCTAAAGGGACTAAGGTAAGTATTTTTGATTTATATAAAATGTTCAAGATACTTGACATTCAGTAACAAGGGAAAAAGAATTTTCTTTCTTTTTGTAAGATTTCATTTTCATAAAGAACAAGCACCAGCACTTTTCCTTATAATTTGCATGGAGAGTCTCATGATGAAGTGTGATTTTAACAACAAAAAATTTTCTACAAACCATAATGGATGGAATAGCTCTGGTTAAATATGATGGTGCAAAGGTCAACACCAGGGCCCCCAATACCTCCTTCAAAAGCACCAGAAAAACCACCACCACCACCACAACAATAAAAGAAAGACAAATAAAGAAAAAACTTTGTCTGACAATTAGAATATGTCATAGTTCAAAGCGCCGGTCAGGACTGGTAGCACCCAGGGCCAGCACCCCAGGGACGGGATGGGATAAAGGGAGACAAAGGGCCTTCCCAAAGCTCCCTCACAACACCTCATCTCCACTTCCTGGGTCTCTGGATCCAAAGTAAGCATCCACACTCTCAGACATTCGAATCACATTGGAATAAAGCAGTCTAAATCTGGGGACAAGAAAAAGGTGGGAATACCTACATCCAGAAGGACGGTGGGTAGGGCTGCTGGAGGAAGAGTGGAGAAGCCCAGGTCTCTGATCTTAGGAGCAAACAGGGCTAGAGGACAGGGATTAGGTCTTACTGACCCAAATTAGTGATTCCACAGCTCTCTTGAACACCAGGAAATGAGAGGTATCTCCAAGTGAAGGAAAAACACTGATGGAAAAAATTTCAGAAATATTTTAAGCCACTTTGGGTATCTGCTTCTCCATTTCTCCAGTATCTGCTACTCCTTACCTCCACAGTGTAATGGTGACTGCCCACAACAGTTAGTCCTTCTTACTTAAAGATGAGAAATAATTAGAAGGGACCAAAATTGGAATTTAGAATCAGAGGGTAGAGGGTAAGATGATATTGAATGAAACATAAGCAAAAGGCAGGCAAAGAACTTACAGTACAGAAGGATGGGGCAAAGTTACACAAAAAGAATTAAGACAAGTAATTATTCAGTCACATGAGAGCCACAAAAGTCATCTCCTCCAAGAGTCAAATGAAGCAAGTCATACACCAGTTGAAAGAAGATAAAATAAGAGAAAAAATGGGGAGCAAAAGGGAGCCAACTCTGGAGATGGCTGATTTTAGGCTATGGACAGAAAATATATAAGATCAGCCTAAAGCAGCTTCTAGGGACATAACTCATATCAACAACAGTCATGGGGTGTGTCAAAGGAACACAGGAATCTGAAAGAGCTCCTAATGGTCAAAACTGGAACAATTTGAAAACAGAGTAAGGAGAAAAAAAACCAACCCAACAACACTAGTATTGTCATAGAACTCAAAATATAATGATCACATAAATTATTAAATAAATAAATGGTGAAGAACAGACAAATTTCCATGTGGAATTCCAAATAATTTGTGTACATGCTTCATCCACAGAAAATGGTACCTATCTTCCCACTCCTAAAATCTATGCTATGCATAGCGACTTCCTTTCAAAGAGCACAGTGTACAAGATGTGTGTGTTTGAGGGGGAATAACTTTACAGTGTCTGAGAAACCTCAGTCAGGCAATCAAGGTCAATATCAATACTGATAAGTCATACTCATAATACATGTCTTTGAAAGGAAGCGATGATTCTGGGACTTGACTGCTGTCATTTACCTCCTCTAAATTTGTAACTTTTGTCTAATCATGAGAAAACATGAGACAAAAAACTGGAGACATTCTATAAAATCCTGACTAGACTTCCTCAAAAGTGTCATGGTCATAAAAAAAAAAAGAGGACAGGATGAGAAAATGTAGGAGCCAGTAGCAGCCTAGGCAGACATGAAGTGTCCTGGAACAGAAAAAGGGCACTCAAATTACAGAAATATGAATAAAAGTACACATTGTGGTTAATAACAATGTACCAATACTGATTCACTAGTTACTGTAATGTGCACACTCATGGTATGGTATTAATAATAGGGGAAGTTGGGTATGGTTTTTGAGAAGTCTCCATAGTATAGTCATCTTCTTTTTCCTGTAATCTAAAACTGTTCTAAAATGGGACTGTTCTAAAATGTACTAAAATGGTTTCAGATTCTACTTGTAAAGAACTTGGAAGTCATCATACCTATATTCCCAACTGGGAAAATGATGAACAAAACCGAAAATCAACAACTCTCTTGGATCCTGTAGAAAGTGACCCCAAACTGGAGAGATAGATGGGAGATGTGGAGAGTGGAGTACATTAGCACAGCTGTATCAAAAAAACTGGAGGCTTAAGTTTGGCATAGCCCCAGCTGCAGAAGGGAGCAAGCACAGTTATGCCCAAGAAACTGCAGGCTTGAGTTGGCACAGACTCAGTGGCAGAAGTGGGCAAGATGCAGTACAGCTGTCTTTCCTAAGATGTTTATGCTCAGAAAGAAGCGGTCACAGGTTCCTCCTCCTCCCAAGAATTACAATGTCATGCCTCCTCCCCCCGAGAACTGATGCTCCACCTCCTTTTGCCACTGTATATAATAAACTCGCTAGAGATGGAGGGGGCTGTTGTGTATCTCCATCTGAGTGCCCATCCTACCTGGCCCCAGCTTTGTGCATGTTTGGACTTCTGTTGTTTGTTCTTTCTGCATCTCCTGTCACCCCCACTTAGGTTTCTAGGACAAGCTCATGCAGGACGTGAGAGCTGGCACCTGAACAGGGACCTGAGAGAGAGGTGATGCCTGGACGGGAATCTAACTACAGGGGAACTTGAAGCCTGAGACAAGGAGACACTCTCCAAGATGTGTGTGTGTGTAAGATGTAATAGAAAACAAGTGAGGTGGGGAGAAGAATGAATTGAATACAACCCATGTAAAAACATGGGACAGGGTGAGTCTAAGGACCAAGAGCTCTATACACAGGTTTTAAAAGCTATGCTAAAAATTAGAGGAAGCAGAGTCAGGTCACTTCAGCTTATGCAGTTTGTAGATTTTGTGCAGGATACTTGCCCATGGTTCCCTGAGGAGGGCAGTGTAAATTTAGAAACTTAGAACAAGGTAGGAGACAGGCTAAGTGTGCGATATATGGCAGAGGGGCCAGAATGCATGCCCATTGTTGCTTTTGGTTTGTGGTCTATGATTAAAGATTATTTGGAGCCTACTCCCTCACATAAAGAAAGATTTTCCTCCTTAGTATTTGAGCCAGGATGTGGGACTCACCCCTTACGATCAGGCATCCAGGAGTGTAAGTGGCAGTATCCCTTGAAGGAACAAAATGCTGCAGATGGCGGAGCTGCTGAACCATCAGCTCCACCTTATGAGGATAAGTTTTCACATAAAATTAAAATTCAGTCCAAAGATGATTTGGATTCTGATTTAGTGTCAGATGAGGAGGGTGAGGAGGATGTTCTGGCCCATCAAGCACTGGGAACCATGCATTTGGAGTTACCTCCATGGGCCAAGAGATTTCCTGCTCTTGCTAAGAGTCTCCTACAGGCTGCCTTGCAGGCAGCTCATAGCCAAGGAGAGGATACAGATGGTTTTAAATTTTACCCTGTGTCTGAGAGACTGGGCCCTAACAACCCTGGCATGCAACACAGATTTCATAGATTCCATTTAAAACTTTAAAGGAGGTAACACAAGCCTGAACGATGTATGGCTCTACAGCACCATTTATGCTGGGGCTATTACAGAGTGAGGTAGGAGATACTGCTAGGCCTCCAGATGACTGGACAGGGCTGGCATGCCTCTCTTCAGATGATTATTTGCTGTGGAAAACAGGTTTTAGAGTTATGTCAGGAGCAGGCACACCGTAATTTGGCCCATGGACTGCATATCACTGCAGATATGCTCATGGGAAGAGGACATTTTGAAGGTGTAGATAATCAATTATAGCACCTCCCTCAAGCTTATCAGCAGATTGCCATTGCAGGCAAAAGGGCATGGCAAGAATAACCCGTGAAAGGAGAAAAGACTTTGGAATTAACTAGCATTCTCCAAGGTCCTGATGAGCCATGTCAAGAGTTTGTGGCATGCCTGCTGCAAAATGTAGGCAGGATAGTGGTGGATGCTGAAGCCAGAAACATACTGGTAAAACAATTAGCTTTCAAGAATGCTAACAAGGCCTGTAAGACAGCCTTTCAGCCATTTAGAAAAAGAGCTACTCTGCAGGAAATTCTGAGAGTTTGTGTAGATGTCAGATTGAGTCACATCAGGGTATAGCTTTAGCTGCTGCCTTAAAGGAAGTTTTCTGCCCTGGGGGAAGGAAAAAAGGAGCATGTTTTTCTTGTGGAAAAGAGGGACATTTTGCTAGGGAGTGTTGGAATAAGCCCCAACTACAGCTAGGTATCTCAGGGCCCATCACTGGGCCACAGACTAGTGTCAATGGGCCCAAGGCTTGAACCCCAGGATATGCCCTTGGTGTCAGAGGGGAAAACATTGGGCAAATAAAATGTTACTCTAAAACAGATATAGATGGGCAACCTCTTATAGGACAAGGAAACTTCCAATGGGGCTGGCCCTGGCCCCATCAAACAGTGGGGACGGTTACTTTGCAGGCTCCTCACCAATACCCACCATTGAAAACCTCATTCGTGCCACCCCAGGAAGCCCAGGATTGGACCTTAGTCCCACCTCCTGATACATGTTACCACCTGATTTGGGAGTGCAAATTATCCCTATGGGGGTCTATGGACCCCCGTATCAACAAGGTAGGTTACATCCTGTACAGCCTTTAGGGAATCTAGGATGGAAAGGGTTAGGATATCAGGCCACACAGCATTTTCAGTAGGGGCCCTGGTCCAACAAATTAAACACTCCCTTTTCAAACATGCAGCCCTGATCACTTGGCTCTCAACAGATCCAGTCTGGGTGGATCAGTGGCCCTTGACGGGGAGAAATTGGCTACAGTCACAGCTCTGGTGGAGGAACAATTAAAGGCAGGGCATATTAAGCCTACCCACAGCCCTTAAAATACTCCAGTTTTCATGGCTAGAAAAAAGTCAGGAAGATGGAGGCTGTTACAGGATTTAAGAGCTGTCAACAGAGTAATGCAGCCAATGGGAGTGCTCCAGCTTGGCCTTCCCTCACCCATAGCTATTCCATTAGGTAGATTATTGTCTTTGCATTCTTGATCTTAAAGATGCTTTTTCTTTTTCTTTTCTTTTTTTTTTTTTTTGCCATTCCTCTCCATTCAAAAGACAGAGAAAAATTTGCTTTCATTTTATCATCACAAAATCATCAGGGCCCTGGGTGCCAACAGTGCTGCTCCAAGGCATGGCTAATAGTCCCACTATGTGTCAGGAATTTGTTGCTGTAGCAATAGAACCTACACACAGTAAGTATCCAGAAGCTTATGTCCTTCATTATTTTCCAGGACAGGTGGGGGAACATCTCCCGCATTCAAAACCTTTACAGTTTGCCCCACATCAGGCGTTTGTTTTTCCAAACATTATTCTCTCCTCCCCACTGATGATTCTGGGCATGGTACTGCTGCCTATTACACTAAAGATTAATATAAGGTTGAACATACTGTTTTTGTCTCCACTCAAAGGGCGGAGTTGTATACTGTTGTCATGGTCCTCAGGAACTTTCCACAACAACCTATCAATCTATACAGTGATGCTGCATTGAAACTGCTTATATTGGTCATACTAGTAGTGAAGTGTTCTTTAATCTTTTCTTTCAGTCGTGTAATCTGGTGCAAACTTGGCTTTATCCTTGTTTTGTCAGCCATTTCCACTCACATTCTAATCTCCCCGGCCCAATCGCTGATGGAAATGCCTGGTCAGATAACCTAGTCTCTGGGCTTGCCCACGCAAACTGCTGCACCTGTAGAAGCTGCCCAAATAAGTCATGCTGTGTACCATCAAAATGCTTCAGCCTTGCATAGGCAATTTCACCTTACCAGGGAGCAGGCTTGACAAATCATTAAATCATGTCAGCAGTGTGTCACATGTTTGCCACAAGTGCCTGAGGGGGTTAACCCCTGGGGCCTGAGGCCTGGAATATGGAGGCAGATGGATGTCACTCACATTTCCTCCTTTGGCTGGCAGTGCTATGTTCATGTGTCAGTGGACACTTACTCAGGTTATCTCTATGCCTCTGCTCACACTGGTGAAGTCACTAAGCATGTCACCGCTCATTGCTTGGCTGCCTTCACCACCATGGGTGAAGACAAACATCTCAAGACCAACAATGGCCCTGCATATACTTCAACTGCTTTTCAGTGTTTCTGTGAGGCTTATCAGATACAATACACTATTGGTATTCTTTATAATCCTAAAGGGCAGGTGAACATGCCACTCTCAAAATGCAATCAAAAAAATTAAAAGGGGGAGATGAGGTACTCCCTCCAGCTAGCCAAATGCATAAAGCTTTATATACCCTAAATGTTTTGAACTGCCTAGAACCGGGTTTAACACCCACTGAAAAGCACTGGCAGCCACAGAAGCCAACTGTCAGGCCTCAGGTTCTTTGGAAAAATGTGTTGACTGGCAAATGGCATGGTCCTAGTCCTATCCTGATGTGGGGTTGAGGGCATGCTTGTGTTTTTCCTAAAGGTGCAGAACATTTAGTGTGGGTACCATTGCAGTTTGTCAAGCCTCATAGATCCCCTGGTCCCGAAGATGAGGAGGCTGAGCTAGAAGACTCACCCCAGGAAAGGGAACCACTGAGGCTGACTCCTCCGCCAACCAGAGGGCAGCCAAGGAAACAGCCACTGGAGAGAGGTGCGGGAGAGTAAGCCACTCACCTGGGGTCAAATTAAGAAATGAATGGACATGGCAATGATGGTAAATGGTATCCTGGGGATGGCTGGGAATCCTGCAACCACATTGCTGGCAGCACTGGTCATAATTACAATACAGGTGGGTATTATCCAGGGCAATGCACACTGGACTTTCATGCCCAACTCGGCATCCACCCTGTAATTATCTTTACTGACAATATGGTGCACATGAGAGGTCGTTTCTCAGGACATTTGGTGCCTCAATACAGTGACTATAACTTTACAGGTAAAGCTCATTTTATGGGCACATGAGAACAATGATAATGTTGTTTTTCCAGCTAATATTGCAAAAACTATCCTGAATGAATTCAAGGGTGTCAATCCATTTAACTTGCTAAAGCACTCCTTCTATTATTGTTCACCTGTTTTCTTGTTTTATCAGTCAGATGCCGCACAACATGAAGACAACTCTTTGGATTAGGGGACAGGCTTCATCAGGAGCATTTAAAAAATTTAAAAAGGGGGAGATGTGGAGAGTGGAGTACATAAGCACAGCTGTATCAAATAAACTGGAGACTGAAGTTTGGCGCAGTCCCAGCCGCAGAGGGGAGCAAGCACAGTTATGCCCAAGAAACTGCAGGCTTGAGTTGGCACAGACCCAGTGGCAGAAGTGGGCAAGATGCAGTACAGCTGTTTTTCCTAAGATGTTTATGCTCAGAGAGAAGCAGTCACAGGTTCCTCCTCCTCCCAAGAATTACAATGTCAAGCCCCCTCCCCTGAGAACTGTTGCTCCACCTCATTTTGCCACTGTATATAATAAACTCACTAGAGATGGAGGGGGCTGTTGTGTATCTCCATCTGAGTGCCCATCCTACCTGGCCCCAGCTTTGTGCATGTTTAGACTTCTGTTGTTTGTTCTTTCTGCATCTCCTGTCACCCCCAGTTAGGTTTCTAGGACAAGCTTGTGCAGGATGCAAGAGAGAGATACAAAGAATCACAGCTTACCTGTCATAGAAGCCTGGAGGTGGAACCCATATTGGTAAGAATACCTTAATCTGTAATTCAGGAAATGCTGGAAGCTCACGATGGCCTTGTCTAGCAATATGGGAGTGAGGGGTATGGAATAATCATTCTGAAATACTTCCAGATTACTGTGTTGCCTTAACAAAGCCTGCTCTCGGGAGAAACTTTCATCAGAACCTAACCACCTAGGGTTTAACTGAGGGTGAGGGTGTGTGTGTGTGTGTGTGTGTGTGTGTGTGTAATGATCAATGAAGGCTCACTAAGAGACCTAGTCCATGGTACTATAGAATGGTACCCCTCCCATCATTCCCATCATACCTTACTGTTGTAGCAATAGAGCTGATGTGTAATAGGGGATTATAGCTAAAATAACTATAGCTTCGGACTCCATGTAAGGAGCTTCCATGAAAGCCCAAGACCACAGGGAAGATAGGGGTATTAAAAGAAAGTTTAGCTTCTGACACAACTACAAACATCAAATGCAACTTATATCCTAGCCAGATAACAAAACCTCATACTGAAGGCCAATCTACCTCAATTACTTTTACCCAATGTCAGGCTTTCAACAAAATGTTACAAGGTATGCTTTTAAAAGCCTCACTATGGCCTTGTGTGAGTGCTTAAAAATAGCACTCTAAGAGTGCTAAATAGCAGTCTAAGAGGGCAGGTCTCAACACTGTTGTGAATTTTAACTCCAGGAACTCTACCAGATTCTCACTATGAAGATTGGAGAGAAATCCTCACAGCATCTGACACGGGAAGGAAAAAGCCACAAAGTGACATTCTCAAACAGATGGGAACTCAGTTAAAACATACCCAGGTGTACCTTTCTCAAGCATTCCAGATGACCAAAAATATCTAGCCAAGAGACAGCACAATCTAGAGATCTCAGGAAGGAGGAAACTATGGTAAAGTAAATAAAATACTGCCTCTACTTAAACTCACACTAAGAAGGAATTACAAATGATTTATTTACAAAAGAATGTGAGTGCTATATATCTTGACAAGTAAAAAAATATAAAATTGGGAAATGGAAATAAATAAAGTTAATCTCATGTCTTAGAAGAATTGATAATTTATAATATGCAAATATATCATCTGAAACCAATGACTTTACACCTCAATATTTTTTATAATCTTTTTTCTTAACATCACATCTATTTTAGGAGACCTATCCTGTAGTGCAGAAACTTCAAGTTCAGAGATTTTCATTTTCTTTTACTTCTGTTAAATTCAAGTAAAATTAAACTTAATACTTGTGCTTAAAATTGCATAGCTAGAATTAACATGTTTTAAACTTATTCCATTCTTTGGTCCTAACTTCTATTTCACTTTAATTCTTTTTTATCAATCAACATATCCATTCTTTTATCTGTGCCTGTTCATTTAGATACTTAAACTAATGTTCATTAAATGGCAGCATTAAGTAAATTTAGAGAATGACTTTGGGCAATCTGTTGCTTTTTTCCTTCTGTATCCTTGTATTATGAAAAATTTTTATAAATGAGCATGCATCATTTTTATAGAAACAGTAAAAAGTGATTATTCTTTTTACAAGTTTAATGGAACAGTTAAATTAACACCATATGTCTTTTTCTTTTAATAACCTGCAATTTAGGGCAATCAGATTTCAAGTCTCAGCTCAGCAAATATTCAGCAATGTGTAAAACCATTCTAGTTCTGAATTTCATTATCTGTTGCAGGGTAGGGAACTGAACAGAGATATTTAAGTTTCCTTTCAGCTTTGAAATACTGTAACTCAGGTACTGATGATTAAAATCTTTCAACACTGAGTTGTAAATAGAACTTTAGATACCATGGAAATATTTTACCTATCAGCTTGGCTATACTGTATTGCTTTTGAGTAGTATATCTTTGCTTCCTGTAAAATCTTCATAGAACTCTCATTTGAAGTGAGGCTCAGATGTGTGGGGAGAAATGGAGCCCAATATAATAATGAAAAATGTTATTTTTCAAGAAGTTACAGAACAGAAAAGGACAGGCACAAATGGGGATGCAGTATTCATGAGAAAACCCTGAAAATGGCATCTTTTCCTGCTATAGCCATTATCCTTAGAGCAGGAATGGGAAATAATACAAAGACATTCAAGCTCTTATGGGAAACTGTATATTAAAGTTAAAAATGATGACTGAGGTCAAATAAATTGGATAAAATGTGTATTTGTAGAAGATATGATAGACTTAGAGAGTACTAGAAGAAATTTTAACATAGCCCTATGGCCTACTTTGCATAATTATGAAATTTGTTTATGCAGAGTAAAACATAGGAAACAAACAAATGAGGATTAAAATACCACATATTTTTCGGTCAAAGGGAAACATAATAAGCTTGTTCTGCAATTCAGTAAACAAAACATATTCTACAGACAAAAGAAAGGGTTGAAAAAAACATTAGAAAAATGTTCAAGACCTAATTATTTTACATGAAATTCGTCTTTTTCATAGTACATGTAGCACCTAAAAACCCAGCTAATTATTAGCTTTATTTTGAATGTTCAATCAACAAGGCCCTTAAGTTGTAGGTTAAAAACAGATCAAATGAAGAATTAGCAAAAGAGTAAAGATAGTTCTTAGTCACTTAAAATTTGCATAGACATTTTATGTACTTATTTGTTAATACCAGGTTTGGGAAACCAAAAGCGAGTAATATAGATAATGCACATAAGAAATATAGCCAGCATTCTCTCTGTTGGTATTATAATATTTCTTAATGATTTCAGAGTGAAAGTTTCATCTGCAAGTTTATTTTTCTCTGATTCCCCATAAAAGGACACAGTCTAATTTTCTTCTAAGAGTTGTCAGGCTCAAATCCTGACTTCAATGTTTATTACATTACAATAAGATAGGTCGACCATCAAGAAGGCAAATTAATGGTAAAGGAAAAGTCTGCTTTCATTACAAGCTTTTCTCTCTTGGCCAAGTTTGCTTCTTAGGTTAGCCAGAGCCTGTATTAAGTCCAGGTGGTCTCGGAGGTAACGGACAGAACACATTTTGATAAATGGCATGGTTACTACTTCAGATATAAATAATTGCAGCCTTAAAATATAGGAAGTGAATTAAATGAGTAATAAAAAACCTGGCTTATCATTTGTGACTTTTAACAATAAAGTAAGTAAAAATGGATTATAAATCACTGAGAGAAAACTTAGGAACTATTAAAGTTGTAGAGTCTTCACTAATAAACAGAAAACATTTGACTTTTCCTATGATGACTGCTACCTAACTAGCACTTAAGTTTTAAAGATTAGAACTAATAAAGTTGTAGAGTCTTCACTAATAAAAAGAAAACATTTGATTTTTCCTATGATGACTGCTACCTAACTAGCACTTAAGTTCTAAAGATTAAAAGGAAAAATTTAATGTGTCACTCTAATTGGTCAAATCAGCTATAACCTGTCTTTTGCAAGTAGACATACCTACATATAACTGAAGTTTTGCACCCTGTAGGCTTGTGGCTGTAAATTTCAGCCACTCTAGCTTTTGAGAAATGCAAATAATGAAAACTCATCAAAAGGCTGCCGTAATTCTCACAGCTGACTAGATGGAAGCATTTTGACTACTGAAAATTAATAGTGGCTCCCAAGGCCATATAAAGAACAGCTGTCACTGAGAAATACTCTCACAAATAAATAAGCAATTCTCTTCTAAGTTTGATTTGTTAGTGGCACAAAGCAGAAAGTCTTCAGGACAACCTAGAAGGAGTACTTAGTAGCAATGAGCTACCTTTAACCTTTGATGGGGTAACTTAAGTCTATACCACACAAATATGTATAAGCATCTGCTCTGTGCCTATCCCAGAACTTGGCACATTCTAGACTCTCCTGAAATACCTGCTGAAGGAAGAGGAAGGCAGGATTCTTTGTTGGTGGTCTATGGGAACAGCCAACAATTATAATTAGGAAAAATCACAAACAGAAGCTGCTATCCTTTTATCACCAAAATGCAAAAGCTTGGAGTCATCCTAGGCATAAAGGCATGCTTGGAAACTAGACAGGACTACATCGACTTGCAGTTATATTTGATACAAAAATTTTACTTTTCCACATGAAGTATCATTCTTCCCAAAGCCAGTGTCAATTTCATTCAGGCATGAGCCAGTGAAAACAGACCTGATGACATTTATGTATGCAGGAATAATTGTTAAAAGCAAGAAATACATCCAAATCTATGAATATTAAATATTTAAGAAGAAATATGAATTTGAGCTAACTCAAATGCTTGTATTTTCTGTCTCTCACTATGATGCTGTGTCTTTCAGGGACTGAGACATGCCAGGAATTTGTCATTATAATGACATTTAATACAACGAGCACAATTTCTGGCTGTCTAGTTGACATCCATGGGGACTTGCTGTACAACAGATTTTTATAGGGGACAGATATCTCATCTTTGGTTTCACTTAGAGCATTCTGTAAATCTCCCCTTTTAGAATGAACACAGTCATGAAGAGGGAGGCTCAAACAAAGAGCATGGCACCAGAAAACAAGAGACATAACCTTGTCCATTACAGGTCGTATTGAGACCTTGAACAAAATTCTCTCTGGGTCTTTGGTTCCTCCTTTCCATAATGAAAAGCTGGATGCCTCAGTCACAAGAGCCTCTTGGAATGTGGACATTTAGTAATGGGCAAACTGTTCCAAGCCTCACTACTATACTATTTTCCCTCCTTACTATACAGGACGTATACTGTAAGCTCACAACTTTGGTGACCAAAGAGATATTTCTTCTTCATTGTTCAGGTCTGTCATTAATGTTGAGAAGATTCAGGGTTACTTGTCACTGGATATTACTTTTTAGATTAAGTGATCTATAATAACGAAAAATCAACCAATACTCCCAAGGTGGGAGCAAAGAAAAGGATAGGAAGCATGTTACTCTGTACTCCAGAAAGTATCAGTTGGGGGAAGCTTTTTCCTAAGTACATACTCTCAGATCCTATTTATGGAATCAGAATTTCCTAATTTGGG
This sequence comes from Castor canadensis, assembly GCF_047511655.1. Taxonomy (NCBI): domain Eukaryota; kingdom Metazoa; phylum Chordata; class Mammalia; order Rodentia; family Castoridae; genus Castor; species Castor canadensis. The sequence continues at coordinate 140,714,722 of NC_133390.1, read as the reverse complement.
GTCTGAATACACACATTTAGGAAAAGCTTCCCAGGTAATTCAGGTATTCTCTGAGCCTCTTCTCATCTTTTAAAATAGTGATTTAAATACTACTTATCTACAAAGTGGAGGGAAGTGTATGTTATAAACAACTGAGAGAGTCCTGGGCCTCTGATAAGGTACCAGGGTCAGAAAGCTGGCAGTCTTCTATTTTTGCCTACACAGCTGCTTCTCTTTAAAAGTTCAAGAAGACTGAGGGCTTGGTATAACCGAACTTATCTAAGCCTTATTGGTGTTCCTAGTGGCTATGGTTGGTAACATTATAATCTGGATAGTGAGTACATCTGCAATTTTTATATTAAATTGGGGTGCTGGTTATAAAACTATTTAGAATACATTTCAATGATGGATGGTACATCCATTTGTCTAACACAAATATGAAGCCAATAGCCAGTTTCTTTTCTTGTCTTTATTTGGTGCTGCTTTGGGGAAATTACTTGGAAATTAAAGAAGGCAAGAAATGATTCTATCAGCATAAAAAGAAAGTCCATACACAAATTAAATAACTTTTGCCTAATTGTTTTCCTCTGGTATTTACTGGGCATCCAGAGAATGCCAGATGTGATACAGAACAACTGCTGTTACATAGTAATCTGACATTTTTACTCAAAGGCTCTCAAAATATTTTTCCCACTCAGCTTTGTAGGGAGAAGGAAGGCCGCTTAGGGATGCATCTGATTGAGACTGATTGTGTTTGACACTCAGGGACTCTAGTGACCCTGTCTTTTATTTGAACTGTGATGACTTAGTTAGATGCAGAGAGACAGCATGACCTATTCGATGTAATTTTATACTCTACTAGGCACAGATATGAAAAGTTCTATTAGTGCTTGTTCTGATTTTACATTTTAATATATAAAATATCCTATTTTCACTGTTTATCCTTTTGCCACTAGACAAACCAACATTAACTTGCTTCAGAATCACTTCTAAGTACATTGTAAAAAAGGACCTCAAGGATCAACTATGTTTAACTGTTTTCATTATAAGATGATTTTCCTGAGGAGTAAAGTATCTATCTTAGTCTCTTCCTGCTGCTATAAGAAAGCACCTCAGATTAGATAATTTATGAACAGAAATTTATTGCTTCACTGTTCTGGAGGCAGAGGAGTCCAAAAACAAGATGAAGCAGATTCTGCATCTGGTGAGGGCCTGATCCTACTGTTTTCTCAAGTGGCAACAGGGTGGGAGAGGAGGGTGGTCCTAAGCTCCCTCAGATCCTTTTAGTAGGGCACCAATTCCTCTCACCAAGGCTCTACCTTGTGACCTAATCAAGTACCATAGACCCTACCTGAGTGTCAACAAATTGGGGATTAAACATTGCACATGAATTTTGGAGGGACACAAACATTCAGTCTATGGTAGTTCCCGTGAGGATCTGGCACTCAAAATGGAGAACTCCCTTATTAAATGTATTACAATAATGTCCTTTAACAAATCAGACAGTGGTTGGCATCTCTGAACCTCATGAAGCAGCAGCTCTCTCTGACTTTCTGGTCTTACATCATACTGCTGTATTAAATACATTCAGAGCCCCTTCAGAGCAGTTATCCCAAAATCAAAGGGAGACCCTAGCTTTTCACTTTTCACCCTAATCGTTGAAAAGGGGATATGGTTTTAAATTGTTTTTCTTTTTCTTTGCAGCTTCTTGATGAGCTTTCATCCTAAATGGAAGGACTCTCAGACTGTGATCTGGATTGATCAGTTAACTTCATGGACATTAGACATAAAACTACCTTCTCCTCAGAGAAATGAAAAGAGAATGCTTAAAATGGGGCTTTGTTTCTGAGGCTGTAACTTGACTGATACTTAAAAGGCTTATTTCAATAGAATAAAAAATACATGGTTTTTATACAGGAAAAAAAAGCATGGTGGAAATGATCTATGTGATAAATTTTCAAAGACATGCTATCCGGCAGATGCTGCACAATACTTAATAGCTACTTTCAGTCCCACATTTTATTGGAGGATCTCATGATCTTTTCCAAACTAGCTGTGGCATAATCACTTGACAGATGTGGAATTTGAAAACACAGGGTTTAATTTGATTAAGATTCCATACAAGGTCAATGGGGGAGAGCAGAGAATGAAAACCAGAAGGAGCTATTATCTTGCATAATACATTTCAGTACATCAAGACGACAAATTCATTCAAAACAAAAAAGGAAGTCTATTTATAACCTGGAAGAAACTGCTAAGATTAAAGAAAATGAATAAATTAAGACTATGACAATTTTAAGAACTCTGAATAATGTAGCACTTCCCATGAGATGAACTCACCCCTCATACAGTGTATCTGCAAAGAGAAAGAACCCAGGCACTTGCATGTGCAGATAATCTGGTCCCCTTCAGTATTAAAGACAACAAAGAGTTTTCTTTTTTCCTTTATAATATGTTTACTGTTATTATACAACAAAAAAGGACTAAAGTTTTCTTTGTTTTCTGCTTCCTCCCTGCTCTCTGTTCAACCTACCACTTCCTGGAGTTTTATAGAACTCCATGGCTTTCTGCCTTTCAATTCATTACTTCATTTTTTCTGGTAATGACCACAGTTCTTTCTATTTTCTTCAGAGCCATACCTTATTTCTAGTGTTTTAATTGGTTCACCATACAATTATATGTAAACTATCCCTGAGAGGTCTTCAGCTGACCAGTGTGTAATTCTCCTTAAGGAGACATTATAGTACATAATTAACCACAGGAATGTAAGCAAATGGAGGAGATTAAAAGACATAGCTGAATTATGGTTAAGGAATTTTTAAAACCTTCTCCCAAGAGTGAGGGCCTTTGGGGCTCTCAGCCTACACAATTACCATATATTCTTTCCTGATCTTGGATTTTCACAAATTAAACCTTTGAGGACATTTGAGTAATTGTGAAATTTTTTCATAGAAAAAGTTTATGTGTTGATTAGAAGACATGCACATGTGTTTGAGAATGTTCAGAGAGGTATCACAATAGCAAAAATCCAGAAACTGCCCAAATGTCCATCAATAGGATTCTAGACATGGCAACTTTGTAACTCAGCAACATGACACATGGTAACAATGACCACCAGTGACAAAATGCTTCTGGGAGAGGGATGACTTCTGGTAGGAAGCCACAGTCTTAGGCTTCTCTGGACTAGGTAATTTCATATGCCTTTTGTAGGGACTCTGGAAGTTCTGCCTACGAAGCTGTTCAAGAGATATTGGCTCCATTATGCCATGGGATTGTAGGTCAGAGATTTTCTTGCACCTACCTATACCTACATATACCTAATTTCTTACCTGGGAGAGGTTGGGAAAGGGAAGAACTTCTGAGCAACTGTGAATTGCTGAGGTGTGGTAGGGGGCCCTTGCCAAACTTCTGCCCTGTCCACAGGGACCCAGATGTTGAGTATGGCCTGTAGGATCTGTGTGAGTCTGAAATTACAGCTGAAGCCAAGAAGACCTTCCAGTGAGTGTTAAAAATGGATACCTCTCAGGCTTAGAATAAGACAAACTTTCAGGTCAGATGTGATGGTACATGACTATAATGCAAGTTACTTGGGAGGTGGAGGAGGGAGGATCACAGCTCAAGCCTGGCTCAGGCAAGATCACAGAACCCTATTTCAAAAACAAACTGAAAATGAGCAAAAGGGGAGAAGAGGCATAACTTTGACCCTTCCACACCTCCAGCCAGTGCAGAGAATCTCCACTTCATGTTAAACGGAGAAACCAGGAGGAATCCCGGGCCGCCAGTGGCCCATGCCCAGATGACTTGGGAAAATGTGGACCAGGTGAGCTTCGCGGTACTGCGGTATTCCCACAGATAAGCCTGGGCCAGAGCAGCATAGCCCCCTAGACAGACTGACCTCCACCCGGGGAAAAAAAAAAACTGACTAATAAGCAATAAGAGCAATAAAGACACGCAGGAAAGAGGGTGGGGCGCACTGAGCACCAAAGATTGGGGGAAGGGAATCCTTCCTGGGACTGTAAATAAACAAGCCAGGCGGGCTGGAGAGGCTCTGGCGGGAGTGGGGGCGGGGCACACGCCCAGCAACCAGAAGCGGGAAAGCTGGTGAGAGAGGCAGAGGGAGGAAAACTCCACAGGAGAGGGGGGAAGACCCACCTCCCACAGGAACTGTAAATAAACACGCAGGCCTGACAATGTGGGTGCAGTGTCACCTTTCCCAGTGTGCTTGGAAGAGGAAAGCTTTTGTAGCAGAGGCTCCCGCACAGGAGAAATCTGAGCAAACAAAGCCTGCACGGCCAGTTGAGTGCTAAGCTCACCCCAGAGATCTGCATAAACAATGCCTCCAGCAACAGCAGGCTGACAGCAGCGGGCAGGCAACCCACAGCTGCAGATACCATTCTCAGGACTGTCTCCAGACTCTTTTTTTTTCTTTTTCTCCCTACGTTTGATGAGAGAACAACCAAATTACAACTGCATGCTGAAAAACTTACTGAAACTGTATTGCATTTGAACTTGGGACGCTAGGTGGGTTTTGTGTGTGTCTGTGTGTGTAGTTTTGTTCTACTTTATGCATCCCCTTTGATGAGACAACTACAGAACAACATCTGAGGCACCATCTGCAGGATTGGAGACAGAGACGGACACCCAAATTATTAAGACTGAAACTTCATTACATTTGAACTTGGAGGTTTTTTTGGTTTTTTGGTGTTTTTTTTAATTTTTCTGATTTCCATTTTATTTTAATTCATTTTTATATATAGACATTTCTTTCATTTACTTATTTTTTATTTTTATTATCTATTTTTTTTATTTTTGATTTCCAATCCTGTCTCTCTAATGTCTGTTCAGCTTACTGTCAATTAGTACACTAACGCTCCCTGTTTACGCCTTTGAAACTTTCTTGTCTGAAACCTTGTTCTGCTTTCTTCCTCTTGTCTGTGTATTTGTTTTCCCATTTTCTTTAACTTCTTGCTTTCCATCTCAGCTCACCCTTCCATTCTAAATATTACCATTGTTATTATTACAAGCTAGAAAATACTTAATTGCACACAGTACAGGGACAGTAACAACACCAAAGACAATGATGGGAAGATAGAAAAAACAGGGAAACCAGTTTCCCCACAGCAAAAAATTAGTACAGGAAAAAGTACAGGGGAAAGAAGAAAACAGAAACTCAGATCCAGACTCCAACAAAATGAAGATAAACTATGCCAAAGGACCCAATGAAGCCCACAAGAATAATTTAAAAGAAGACATACTATAGGTACTCAATGAGAATTTTATAGAGATGATACTGGATAGGGTCAACCAAACTGTACAAATTTCTTGAGAAATTTGTACTCAAGAAATTCCAAGACAACAAAAATAGAGAATTTGAAAAAGCAAAAGAAGAAATAAAGGAAACCATAGAAGCACTGTATAAACACCAAAGTGAAACAGAGAACATGATGAATAAATAGATAAATGAACTCAGGACAAAAACAGACAACATTAAAGAAGAAACCAGCCAGGATAGGGAAAACCTCAGAAAAAACAATGAAACAGAACTGCAAAACAAAACGGAAGGCCAATCCAGCAGAATAGAACAAACAGAAGACAGAATCTCAGAACTTGAAGATGAAATGGTAATTAAAGGAAAAACCAAAGAACTATTAATTAAACAACTCAAGACCTGTGAAAAGAAAATGCAAGAACTCACTGACTCCATCAAAAGACCAAACTTGAGAATCATGGGCACCGAAGAAGGAGAAGAGGTGCAAGCGAAGGGAATGCGTAATATATTCAACAAAATAATAACGGAAAATTTCCCAAATCTAGAGAAAGATATTCCCATACAGAAGCAAGAGGCCTCCAGGACACCAAACAGACCAGATCAAAATAGAACTACCCGATGACATATCATCATTAAAACAACAAGTTCAGAAACTAAGGAAAGAATATTGAAGGCTATAAGAGAGAAAAAACAAGTAACATACAAAGGTAAACCCATCAAAATCACAGCAGACTTCTCAACAGAAACATTAAAAGCAAGAAGAGCGGGGGGTGAGATCTTCCGGGCACTGAATGAAAATAACTTCAACCCCAGGATACTCTACCCAGCAAAACTATCATTCAAAATAGATGGAGCAATAAAAGTCTTCTTTCTGATGAGCAGAAACTAAAACGATATGTGACCACAAAGCCACCACTACAAAAGATTCTGCAAGGGATTCTGCATACAGAAAGTGAAACCCAACTTAACCATGAAAAGACAGGCAGAACCAAACCACAGGAAAAGAAAAAGCAACAGTAGAGAGTAACCTCAACTTAGTTACACACAATCAAACCTTCAAACAACTAAGACAACTAAATGACAGGAATCATCACATACCTATCAGTACTAACACTTAATGTTAATGTACTTAATTCACCCATCAAAAGGCACTGCTTGACGAAATGGATTAAAAAGGAATATCCAACAATTTGTTGCTTATAGGAGACCCATCTCACTGACAGAAATAAGCATAGGCTTAGGATGAAAGGCTGGAAGAAGATTTACCAAGCCAATGGCCCCCGAAAATAGGCAGGAGTAGCAATACTTATCTCTGACAAAGTAGACTTCAAACCTACATTGATCAAATGAGATAAAGAAGGACATTCCATACTAATAAAAGGGGAAATAGACCAAAAGGAAATAATAATCATCAATCTGTATGTACCCAATGTCAACGCACCCATTTTCATCAAACATACCCTGAAAGACCTAAAAGCATACATTAATGCCAACACAGTGGTTGTGGGAGACTTTAACACCCCATTATCATCAATAGATAGGTCATCCAAACAAAAAATCAGTAAAGAAATTCAAGATCTAAAATATGCAATAGATCAAATGGACCTAGTAGATGTCTACAGAACATTTCATCCAACTTCTACACAATACACATTCTTCTCAGTAGCCCATGGAACCTTCTCCAAAATAGATCATTTCCTAGGGACCAAATCAAGTCTCAGCAAATATAAGAAAATAGAAATTATACCGTGCATACTATCTGATCACAATGCAGTAAAAGTGGAACTCAACAAGAAAAGTAAAGACAAAAAACATGCAAACAGCTGGAAACTAAATAACTCAGTACTTAATGAAGAATGGATCATCGATGAAATAAAAGAGGAAATTAAGAAGTTTCTGGAAGTCAATGAAAATGAACACACAACCTACCGGAACCTATGGGACATAGCTAAGGCAGTCCTGAGAGGAAAGTTTATAGCCATGAGTGCATATATTAAAAAGACTGAAAGATCCCAAATCAATGACCTAATGATACATCTCAAACTCCTAGAAAAACAAGAACAAGCAAATCCCAAAACAAATAGAAGGAGAGAAATAATAAAAATAAGAGCTGAAATCAATGAAATAGAAACCAAAAAAACCATACAAAGAATTAATGAAACAAAAAGTTGGTCTTTGAAAACATAAACAAGATCAATAGACCCCTGGCAAACCTGACTAAAATGAGGAGAGAAAAAACCCAAATTAGTAGAATCAGGAATGCAAAAGGGGAGATAACAACAAACACCATGGAAGTCCAGGAATCATCAGAGACTACTTTGAGAACCTATATAAAAATAAATTTGAAAATCATAAAGAAATGGACAGATTTCTAGATACATATGATCATCCAAAACTGAACCAAGAGGAAATTAATCACCTGAATAGACCTATAACACAAAATGAAATTGAAGCAGCAATCAAGAGTCTCCCCAAAAAGAAAAGTCCAGGACCTGATGGATTCTCTGCTGAATTCTATCAGACCTTGAAAGAAGAACTGATACCAACCCTCCTTAAACTGTTCCACGAAATAGAAAGGGAAGGAAAACTGCCTAACACATTTTATGAAGCCAGTATTACACTTATCCCAAAACCAGGCAAAGATACCTCCAAAAAGGAGAACTATAGGCCAATCTCCTTAATGAACATTGACGGAAAAATCCTCAACAAAATAATGACAAACCGAATTCAACAACACATCAAAAAGATTATTCACCACGACCAAGTAGGCTTCATCCCAGGGATGCAGGGGTGGTTCAACATACGAAAATCAATAAACGTAATAAACTACATTAACAGAAGCAAAGACAAAAACCACTTGATCATCTCAATAGATGCAGAAAAAGCCTTTGAGAAGATCCAACATCATTTCATGATAAAAGTTCTAAGAAAACTGGGAATAGAAGGAAAGTACCTCAACATTATAAAAGGTATATATGACAAACCTACAGCCAGCATTATACTTAACGGAGAAAAACTGAAACCATTCCCTCTAAAATCAGGAACCAGACAAGGATGTCCACTATCTTCACTCCTATTCAACGTAGTACTGGAATTCCTGGCCACAGCAATTAGGCAAGAAGAAGGAATAGAAGGAATACAAATAGGTAAAGAAACTGTCAATATATCTCTATTTGCAGACGACATGATCTTATACCTTAAAGACCCTATAGCAAGATTAACTCAAAATGGATCAAGGATCTTAATATCAGACCACAAACTCTAAAGTTGATACAGGAAAGAGTAGGAAATACTCTGGAGTTAGTAGGTATAGGCAAGAACTTTTTCAACGAAACCCCAGCAGCACAGCAACTAAGAGATAGCATAGATAAATGGGACCTCATAAAGCTAAAAAGCTTCTGTTCATCAAAAGAAATGGTCTCTAAACTGAAGAGAACACCCACAGAGTGGGAGAAAATATTTGCCAACTATACATCAGACAAAGGACTGATAACCAGAATATATAGGGAACTTAAAAAACTAAATTCTCCCAAAACTAATGAACCAATAAAGAAATGGGCAAGTGAACTAAACAGAACTTTCTCAAAAGAAGAAATTCAAATGGCCAAAAAACACAGGAAAAAATGCTTACCATCTCTAGCAATAAAGGAAATGCAAATTAAAACTACACTAAGATTCCTCCTCATCCCTGTTAGAATAGCCATCATTAGCAACACCACCAACAACAGGTGTTGGCGAGGATGCGGGAAAAAGGAACCCTCATACACTGTTGGTGGGAATGTAAACTAGTACAACCACTCTGGAAAAAAATTTGGAGGCTACTTAAAAAGCTAAACATTGATCTACCATTTGATCCAGGAATACCACTCTTGGGGATATACCCAAAAGACTGTGACACAGGTTACTCCAGAGGCACCTGCACACCCATGTTTATTGCAGCACTATTCACAATAGCCAAGTTATGGAAACAGCCAAGATGCCCCACTACTGACGAATGGATTAAGAAAATGTGGTATCTATACACAATGGAATTTTATGCAGCCATGAAGAAGAACAAAATGTTATCATTCGCTGGTAAATGGATCGAATTGGAGAACATCATTCTGAGTGAGGTTAGCCTGGCCCAAAAGACCAATAATCGTATGTTCTCCCTCATATGTGGACATTAGATCAAGGGCAAACACAACAATGGGATTGGACTTTGAGCACATGATAAAAGCGAGAGCACACAAGGGAGGGGTGAGGATAGGTAAGACACCTAAAAAACTAGCTAGCTTTTGTTGCCCTTAACGCAGAGAAACTAAAGCAGATACCTTAAAAGCAACTGAGGCCAATAGGAAAAGGGGAACAGGTACTAGAGAAAAGGTGAGATCAAAAAGAATTAACCTAGAAGGTAACACACATGCACAGGAAATTAATGTGAGTCAACTCCCTGTATAGCTATCGTTATCTGAACCAGCAAAAACCCTTGTTCCTTCCTATTATTGCTTATACTATCTCTACAACAAAATTAGAAATAAGGACAAAATCGTTTCTGCTGGGTATTGTGGGGGTGGGGGGAGAGGGAGGGGGCGGAGTGGGTGGTAAGGGAGGGGGTGGGGGCAGGTTGGAGAAATGACCCAAGCCTTGTATGCACGTATGAATAAAAAAAAAAAAAAAAGAAATTGAGCAAAAGGAATGGAGGTGTGGCTCAAATGGTAGAAGCTTTGCCTAGTAACAAAGAGACTGTGAGTTCAAAGCCCAGTACTGCCAAAAACAACAAAGACAAACTTTCAGTCCATATATAGACATCTTTTGTGATCTATTATTTGAAAAATAAAAAAAGATTACTGAAAGAAAAATATTGCCATAAAAGGAACTGTCATAGTAAACTATTTTAGAGTATATACCTCAAGAGAACAAAGTTAAGCCCCAGAAAGAAATGTGAAAGAACAGGATATAATTTTAGATAACATTCCAAAAGATTATATATGTGAAGAAAGCCAAAGTTTGAAGGTGACAAATGGTCATCTATCTCGGCAAGCACATTGCAGATTCTGTACATTTTGAATTCTACTGTTCTCCTCAGTATTTCTCCAACCTGATCTAAATTTTGGAGCCTTGTAATGACTAGGTAAACTTAATACATCATTTAAAAAAACATTATTATCAAACACTGCTACTTTTGCTTTATTTTCATAGAAATAATGAGCCCAATCTGGTAAGTAAAACATGCTCCCACTTGGCTGTGAAAGGGCTGGCCATGAGAGGAAACTTGCAGTACCTTCTATAGCAATCTTTTAGCTGTCCTAAAGAAGTAAGGTTGTTAGTAAGTCACACGCTATCAGGCCAAACAGACCATTTGGAGATAGATGATTATTTCGAGATTAACATACAGACAGAGATGATAATAACATGAGCACTAATGACAATAATACTTGACAACTGCCCAATTTATAGTATTGATCTTAAATCCCGGCATATATAAGATGATGTGAGCCGAGCTGCACAAAACAAAGCCAAAATCCCAGAAAAATATACAGCTGATGATATTCAACTTGACATTTAAGCTTCCTATTGAAAGTATGAAATGAGCAACGCTGTTCACCTAGATCTAGAATGACATGCCACTCAGATTTTAGAGATCATAAGAGTTTTTTAAAATTCCAAGTATTAATTTTATTGTGGCTTTAGAAAGAGCAAATGAAGCCAAAAGTCCTAGTTTTCTGCCCTGGCTTCCACTTACCAGTTGTGTGACAAGAGACAAGTTATTTAAACCTCTCACTCTCAGCTGGTAACAGCCCATGTTAACAGTGTCATCAGATGAAAAGCCATAGGAGATGCAAAGTACAGCACCAGGTCCATGATAAATCAGTGCTCAGTAAATGGTCACTGTTATGGTAACTGAAAGGCAGAATAGCACCAGCACAGCTTCTCTTTCCAAATGCCATGTTTGTTTTAGGAGCTTTAATGCAGGGTTTCAAAACACTGCTCACATTATCTCTTCTCTTTAAAAAACACGCACATATGCATCTCAATGTTTTCTTTCATAACCAATCATTTTTTTGTCCTTATGACAAAGTAAATGTAAATTACAAAGTTGAACTTGACTTGGAGAGCAATTTCCAATCTTGGTTACCGTTTCAATCCTGAGTCTGTCTTTAGGAAAAGGGCCCCTGTTAAAAGAAGTCATGAATTTAATGGTCTGAGCATAAATTGAGCCAGAAATTGAAACAGAAATAAAATGATTTTTAGACCTAGCAATAAACTTAACAATGAAAGCTATAAAACATTGAAAAAGGAAGAATATACCAGAAGGTAGAAAGACCTACAATGGATTATCAGAATTAACACTATGAAAATGGCTATGCTATCCAAAGCAATCCACAGTCAGTACAATCCCCAGCATAATTCCAATGTCATTTTTCACAGAAATAAAAAAATCAATCAAAGAATTCATACAGAAGAACATAAGAGACCCCAAATAGCCAAAACAGTCCTGAGCAAAAAGAGCAATGTTAGAGGTATCATAATACCTCACTTCAAATTATACTACAGAGCCACAGTAACAAAAATTGTACAGTACTGGCACAAAAACCAGATGCATAGACCAACAGAATAGAATAAAAAATGCAGAAATAAACCCACACAGCTACAGCCATCTAAATTTTGACAAGGGTTCCAAAAACACATTGGAGAAAAGATAGTCTTTTCAACATTTGGTGTTGGGAAAACTGGATACCCACATGTAGAATACTGAAGATTCCTACCTTTTGCCCTCTATCCATTCAAAATGGATCAAAGATCTTAATGCAAGATATAAAACTTTAAAACTACTAATGCAAAATACTTGAAGTTAAAGGCATTGGCAATTACTTTCTCAATAGGCCTCCAACTGCTTAGGAAATAAGACAAGAATTGACAAATGGGGTTTCATCAAATAAAAAAGACTTCTGTACATCAAAGGAAGCAATTACCAGAATCAAGAGACAACCACAGAAGGGAGAAAATCTTTGCAAGCTATTCATCGGACAAAGGATCAATACCCAGAAATACAAAGAACTCCAAAAATTAAACAGCAAAATGACAATTCAATTACAAAAGGGGCAAAGCAATTGCACAGACATTTCTCATAAGAATAGAAATGGCTAAAAAACACATGAAAAATATTCAATGTCCTTAGCTATAAAGGAAATGAAAATCAAAGTGACACTAAGATTCCATCTCACTCCACTCTGACAATCGTCAAGAAAACAATGACAGATGTTGGTCAGGATGTGGGGAAAATTGAATCCTTACACAATTTTTGGTGGGAATGGAAATTAGTTCATCCACTGTGGAAATCAGTATAGAGGTTCTTCAAGAAACTAAAAATAGAACTACCATACGATCCTGCTATATCACTCTTGGTCAGCTATTCAAACGAATGTAAGACAACAAACCATAGATACCAGAATACTTATATTTATAGTAGCAATATTTATAATGCCTAAGCTATGGAATCAGTCTAGGGGACCAACAACTGATGACTGGATAACAAAAAAAAAAAATACATACATACATATACACACACACACACACACACACACACACACACACACTGGAGTGTTAGTAATAAAGAAGATTGAAATTATGTCATTTGCAGGAAGATGAATGGAACTGAAGATCACCATATTATACAAGATAAGCCAAGCTCAGAAAAATATCAGCATGTTTTCACTCATATGTCAAATATAGGCCTAAAAAAATAATGACATGATTATAAAGGAGGACTATTCGGTGGAGAACCAGTGAGTGGGGGAAGGTAAAGGAGAGGGGGACAGCAGATGAATATGATTGAAATTACATTATATATACATATGAACATAACATAATAAAACCCTCTAACCTGTTAAAAAAAAAAGGAAGGGGGAGGAGGAAGAAGGTTTAAGAAATAGTAATAACAAAGGTAGTAGATTTGATCAAATAACAGAGGTGGCGGATGTGATATATTATATACATAGATGTAAATATCACAATGGATCCCCTTTGTCCAATTAATTTATGCTAATAAACTCATGAGAGACCAGAATTTCTCTATCACAACCACATGTAGGACAGAATTGCTCAAGATAGACTGGTGAGTGAATAAAGCCAGTTTGATTTTCTTTGTTTGAAGATCACTTACTTTTTCAACATGTTTGTAATACATATTTTTCCTTTTGAAAAGTTTTTACACATGTGGTAATCTCTGTTCATTAATTTTGAACCAGGTACCTCTAATTCAAATGTTCACTTCATTCCTAGTTGCAGGACGGGTTTCTTTAAAGATTGCTTCTGGTATATTTGTTCTGGAGTTTTATTTAAAAACACTAATTAGAAATGTGTACTAGCTCTTTCCAAATTCCTTTAACTATCTCTCAGCTCACATTTAAACTGGAACATCATCATTCCAAAGAGCCCAAACCTGAATGACATTATACTGAAGCGCCCAATGCCTTCTGCCCCATCACTCTTAATTAAAATGGCAACTGCAATTATAGCATGCTTACTCGTAAGTGTTAGTTATTATTTATCCTTATTTGTTATCAGTCTTTCTCCATGTGAATTTAAAATATATAAGAGAAGAGATGTTTGTTCTTGTCCACTACTGCATTACTAGAAGCTAGAAAAACATGCCTATATGGAATGAGCTAAAAACTAAAGAAAGAATTGGTATGAAATGAATACAGTCATGGAATGAAGTGTGTGTGTGTGTGTGTGTGTGTGTGTGTGTGTTTTTAACTTGCATTTTTGGTTTCAAATAAATGACCTTTTCCATATATTTCTTAGGGAAGTCAGTGGTACTAATACAATATGTAAAGTCTATACATTATTATTACTGTGTCAGTATACCCTGGACATCTGATCTGATACATGAAATATTTTCTTGCTTTTTGGTAATTCCAGTTACTGTGTAACCCCCTCCCCATGTCTGATGGCAAAATATTATCACTTGATTTCTTATTAAGTGGAAAGAAGTCCAACCATGAATGCAGACTTTTTTTAAATAAGAAAAAGGACAAATCTATACAAGGAATTTATTAATATTTTTATACAGATATTATTGTTGAAAAGTTGTAAACTAACTAAAATATGTTTAAAATTAATCATAAATTTTATGGAAAAGACAGAGTTCATTATTTACTTTTTCTTTTTGGCAGCATTGAGCATGCGAGACAAGAGCTCTATGACTTCAGCAACATCCTCAGCCCCAGGATAGACTTCATTTACTGTCATTTTCAAAATCTTATGTCCAGAAAGTTTTAAATTGTGTGGAATAGAAATGGAACAAAGGAAAAACTTAAATGCTATCTTTAATAGATGAATAATGGAAATAAAACTTGGTGATAGATGCTAATATTAGAAAAAAGAGCAGTGGGGAGAAGAAAGGAAGGAGGGAGGAAGGGCATTGCTAATGCAATCAGCTCATTTACCTTATAAAATGAGTGTTCTTAATTGGAGACAATAATTTCATAACTCACCTCTGAATACTTTAATTTCAATGTTTTATGCATTTCTCGAAAACGACTGTAACGCCTGAATACGGTCCATGTCTCATCTAGGACAGTGATCTATTTAAGCAAGAAAGCAAAAATGAATCTGCATTAATTAGAAGAAAAAGCAACTGAAAATTTAAAAACATAATTTAAAAATTAAATTAACAATGATTAGCACTGAAAATTTCTCCAGAATTGAAAACATTAATCTAGCTGCATAAATATGACTTATAAATAATAATTGTACTCAATTAAATGTGCATCTTTGGTTCTCAAATCCTGTCATATGCAGCATGCACCTATGTAAAGTGAATGGTCACCTCTTAACTGATTACAAAAAGTGTCTCTTAACTCTCCACTCAGATTGTAGAAGGGAAATTACATAAGATGACCTTTTGGGAACAGTGTTGTGCCCATACAAAATGCTGAGTGAAGGTCACCAGAGGCAACCACATGAACAGGAAGGGAAAAACAAACAAAAAACCAAAAATAAAACCATGAACAGAATCTGAGAAGGAAAAAAACCCACAAAAATGAGGAGGAGGAAGACAGAGGAGGGAAGAAGGCAAAGAAAGGATAAAGGAGGAAAGATATTTTAGTACAAATCTGTAATTGTTTAAACACACAACAACGTATTTTGTCTTTCTTTGGAAGGGAAATTATAGATCCAACCCTTTAGTCTGCCTAGGATGAAAGCTTTGTAGCATATAAATTCATCACAGAGACCAGAAGAAGCTGGTGAACCATATCAGTCTTTATAATCACACCTAAAGCACAGGCCTACCTCTACTCTCACTGTTTTCCTGAGCTCCAGACTCATGGACCCAATTTGGAGACATCTTTCTTTGGATGTCCCATTGGTACCTCTAATTCAACATGCCCAAAACTTGATATTCCTATATCTACCACTCTGGTATTATCCATCCCAAAGCATTTCACCACCACCTACCATGCCATGCCTTGCAGAGGCTATCCCTCACCTCCTTTCTCTTAACATCCCAATTCTGAACAAGTGCCGGGTCCTCTTTCTTTCACTTCCTAAGTGTCTTGGAGCTCTGTCCTCCTCTCGTGTGCTATCACTACCATCTTACATTAGGCCATTAGGTCTCATGTGGATTTTGCCAGAGACTCTCCCAGGTATCTACATTCCCAGTTACCCATCCAATCCCTCCTCTGCATAACTGCTCATTCCACTTCTTTTCTTAAGCCCTCCCCAGCAGGATCCCTCTGTTCCTAAAAAAAGACTTAAATCTTTAAACTGGTACTCACTGCCTACAGCAGCCACACCTTAGGCCTCTCTTGCCTCAGGTGTCTTCACTTCTGTTACACTCCTTGAACATACATAATTGCCCACCTCAGGGCCTTTGCATGGGCCAGGTCCCTATATGGAGAATCTTAACCTGTCCTTATGGAAATGTCCTTCTTAAATAGAATAGTTCAGTTGGACTATCCTGAATGCAAATCACAGAGGAGAGGAAAAAGCGATAGTGGGAGAAGACCCAGGTGGTCGATTCATGAAGAGGACCAGGTCTCGAGTTTCAACCAACATATACTTCACTAATTTCAGAAGAGGCAAATGAGATGATTTTTTTAGAATTTTCATCTTATGACTCTATACTCATTTTTCACAATAACTTTTGGATTGTGGCAGGTTTCTTCTTATGAGTTTCCTTGAAAAAAATATTTTCTTAAGGTGAATGTATTTACAAAGTATCATTGAGTAAACAAAAGGCCAGGTGCTCTGCAGCTGCAGTAAGTTTTTAAGGGTGGTATTTGAGTCACATGAGCCATGTGAGCTAGAGGAACCCTACTCTGGCAGTGAAGTTGGTTGGCTCTCCTCTGAAATCCCCTCCTTAACAGACCCCACAGAGGCAGAGGAAGCAAGACAAGCAAAATCAACAGGGTGGGGTCTTTCTCAGGGCCAGACCACAGTAATGCATGGCCTTAGCTGGACAGGAACCAAGTGTCAAGACTGAACTGGAAGGTGAATGGCATTTTTGCCTTCTCATGTGGCTGCGGCTGCCTGCTGCCAGAAAAAAAAAAGAAAGCCAGTGAGAATCAGTGGAATCACACTCATGACCTGGGAGCAGAAAAATGCAGGATGTCTCTAGGGTAAGACCCTGATGTACTGGGACTGCACAGAATGTCACCATAAGAAGTCAAGGGTAGGTTGGGCATGTTAGTGCATAAGAACTTTTTTAAATGTCACATTGTACCCCCAGTACAATAATAAAAAAAATAAACACATTATTTTCTCTTTGCATTTGTACACCAACTTATTCCCCTCTATGACATTATTTCCATGTGCATCTAAGCAGGTTACTATTTCTATTATAAACTCCCAAGTTGATCTCACTTGCTCTTCCAACTACTCCTCTATTTTGTCCTTTCCATGAAGATAAAACTCTTTTAAAAAGTTTATGATGTCATCAACTTCTTTCTTTCCATTATCCCTTGAAGACACTCTAGTCTACTAAAAATTCAACCAAATTACTCTTACTAAAGTCATTAATGACGTACATATCACAACTCCATGGTTAATTCTTGGTCCTGATCTCCCGTGACCTGAGAAGGACCTGACATAACTGACTCTTCTCTTTGTTCTAATACCTTTTGCACTTGGCTTCCTGTCTTACTTTTCTTTGCTGGGAGGTCTCATCTCCCTGACCTCTAAACATCAAAGTGCCCCAGGATTTAATCCTTGAACATTTTTATTTTCTACCTGCACTCACTCCATTGATGATCTCATCCCATCTCATAGCTCAAATTTACATGTTATGACTCTCTGAGTGCTTACATCTCTTCCCTAAATGCAGACTCATATATGCAATGTCCAATATGCACCTTAAACTTAACATGGTATACTTACCAAAATTAAGCTTACCAAAATCTGATCCCTTTCCTTACTTCAGTAGATGACGATACCATTTTGCTCCTTTAATCCAAAAACATGGTGTCATCCTTAATGTTCCACTTTCTCACTCTTCATATCCGGTCTGCGAGCAAATCTTTTCTGTCTAACCTCCAGAATATGAGGCTCTAGCCATTTCTCATCACCTTCCCTGTTATTATCTTCAAGCACCATCACCTCTGCCTATATCCTGTTTTAACAGTCTCCTCATCTAAGTGTGCTTATGCTCTTTTTTCCCTTCTCACAGTTCCCCATTCCTTTCTTAAAATGATCTTGTTAAAAATTAAGTCAAATGAAGCCATTTCTTTGCCCCTATGAACACCTTCTTGAGGTGTCTCATCTCACACAGGTACAAGTTTGAGTTCCTTCACTGACCTACAAGATTCTGTATAAGCTATTTCCTTCCTGGTCTTATCTTCAACCACTCTGTTATTCAGAATACATCAAACAAATATGGCATCAGGGACTTTATGTGTGTTGCCCACTTTCTGGAATACTCTTTCCCCAAGTTTTCACAAGACTAGTTCCCTTGCTTCCTTCAAGTCTTTGCTCAAAAGTCACTTCCTTGGTGATGCCTTTCTGGGATATCCTATCTAAAACTGCATTCTTTCTTTCCCACTTGACACTACTTTTTCCTTTTCCCAAACTTGTTTTTGAACTTAGTACTTCTGATTTCCAAATATCACTTATGTTTACTAATATATCCTGATTTTGGTTATTTTCCCCCCACTAGAACTTAAGTTTCAGGCTTCCTGCTCAGCCTCTGGGAATCCCACCAAAATTCCTCCTTTAGCAGCATCTCACTATCACTCCTTTTTCCCTGGAAGAATTCCTCCTCCATGGCTCCTTCGCATTTAGATCACATCATGATCAGAGCACACATTTGCAGGTATTAACTGGGGTGGAGATGGGTGGACTCTCATCATAGAGATAAACTTTTGCTGAGGGCTTACTATTTACATAAGATTATTTTGCTTTTCAGCTATCCTTATCTCAACTAGCAAAAACCCTTGTTCCTTCCTATTATTGCTTATACTCTCTTGTCAACAAAATTAGAGATAAGGGCAAAATAGTTTCTGCTGGGTAACGAGGGGGTGGGGGGGGAGAGGGAGGGGGCGGGGTGGGTGATAAGGGAGGGGGTGGGGGCAGGGGGAGAAATGACCCAAGCCTTGTATGCACATATGAATAATTAAAAAATAAATAAATAAGATTATTTTGCTTTTCAAATCAGGCAATTCAGGTCTGCTCCATCATCAGTCAAAATGGAGAACAAATTTTGGTGGAGTATTGGCTACAGTTACTCTGTTCTGGTGATTTCTGAGTCTGAATGACTAGTTATTCAGTTCAGAGTATTTAATACTATATGAGTTAGAAACAATAATATGACTTTTTTTTCTTTTTGAGATAAAGTCTCACTATGTAGCCCAGGTCAGTTTCAAACTTAAGATGCTCCTGCCTCATCCGCCCAAGTAGTAGGATTATAGTGTGTTGCCATCATGCCCAGCTCAGACTTAAAAAATGTTTTGTTTTGTTTTTTTTTTTCACTGCACTAAGGATATGATGCATTCTCAATAGACTTATAACACAAGTTTCTAGAAAGGTGTGGGAAGATTTCCAAATTCTTCATCCTTGAGATTTTTAAGAACAATTACAAGGATTAGAAAGGTCCATGCTTCCTACTTTATAATCTAAGCCTTCTCTTGCCTATCAATATGTAAATAAGATGAGGATAATAAGAATGATGAAT
Source organism: Castor canadensis (assembly GCF_047511655.1). NCBI lineage: Eukaryota > Metazoa > Chordata > Mammalia > Rodentia > Castoridae > Castor > Castor canadensis. The sequence goes on along the minus strand of NC_133390.1, from coordinate 140,695,319 downwards.
GAAGACCATCAACAACATCTCAAGGGTAGCAGGACAGACAAATAGGTGTGTGATCTCTCTGTAGAAAAATAGTCAAATCCTTTCTTTGTAATAAAAAGATACCATATCTAGAGCTGAAAGTTGGCTCATGTGAAGTTTAGGAAAAATGTTCATGAAAGTCCTATTTTTGCCCCAAATTAAAACTGGAAATAGGATGGATGCTGATCAAGAGGGGAGGCACAGCAATCAGTACAACAGATAAATCAGACCTAACTAGTCGATTATTTTCTTTAAGGTTGAGAATGTAAGGCACCATTATTGCATATCTTTGAGAAGCAAATTCATTACTTTTCTTTATCTGAATGGTTTTGCTGATACAAATCCATCTATCCTGGGCCATAAAATGATCAAGTGCAACTTAAACACCATAAACATGTCCACAAGATAGACTGCATTTACTTATAAACAATTCTCAATTGAGTGCTTCCCACAAGTTTATGTCATATACATATTTTGCCGGTTTAAGGACTGTCAGTTTTAAGATCTGTCATCAGTATATATCTGCTTATGTTTACCTATCTGTGTAAAGAGCAGAATCAACAGTTTTTCATCTAAAAACATACTCTAACCAGCCCATTTAAAGTCACTTTTATGCTTCTGTTCAGTAACTGCTATTTTCTAACAATCTAACAGCATTAAGGGGAGTGACTATATGTATCTGTGCAAATCCTTGTAATTAGGAATGGTTTGAAGGAAATGGTCTGACACCAACCTAGTATGTGTATGTTAAAAAAGTTTTGTCAGATTCTTGCAAAATAAAGTTTTATGTAGCACATAATTATGAATATGTTTGAGGAAAAATGAAATATATCCCAAATGTATATACCTGCACAGTAACAAGTACTAATACATAAAGTTTAATTAAAATCTCCTCAGATACTATATAAAACAAAAACTAATGCATACTCTTCAAAGGAGAAGAGGAAAGATGATCTTCAGAGTGTGGAAAGAAATTATTGAAACTGTTATTCATTTTATTCTTTTTATATGTCTACTTCTGAAAGTGTGTTATAATAAATAATAAGTACAGTGGTGAATAATTAAAAATAGATATATTGGCCATGTCTGCTTAGTAAGATTTTTGCTGAATAGCATGTGTGATTAAAGATATTTAGGTACACTGGGAATGTTGCTCAGTAGTAGAGTGCTTATATATGTGTGAGGGTCCTGGTTTCAATTCCCAGCACAGAAGAAAGTAGGCTACTTATTGCTCTAAGCTGGAGCTAGAGGAAGGTTAAATTCATGAAGGGCCTACTACTTCCAAGATGGTAGTTCTAACTCATTAATTATACTCAATGACTTATGCAGCAACATAACTTTAAAATGCTTGAGGAAACATGAAATATATTCTAAATGTATGGATCTGTAGAGTACCAAGCATTAGTACACTAGGTTTAATTAAAATCTCTTCAGACAACTGCTGCAAATAGAACTAAGCCAAGAGCTGTAAATGAAATCAACATTCTACTAATCACAGTGATACCCTATAGAGATTACAGTCTGACATCTAAATACCCCTCACTCTGATCTACCTCAAGAACAACAAATCTGTTACTGAGGACCAGCAGCACCAATGCTTTCTGATTTCCAGTAAGTTTGCACAGCCCATAGGTACAGACAGCCCCAGAGACAGGCAAGTGCAGCTAGGTGAAATGTAGCTATTTTAACTGAGCACAGCCATCCTCTTTGGACACTCTTCAATATTACATTACTGTGATGAGCATTTCAAAATGCTCTACATTTTCAGTCCTCTCAATGATATTGTTTTACTGAAATAATTTAGGTCACCCAAGACCTACTACTAGAGCACCCTTTCAGTGCCTCCTAATGATGGTGTTACACTTTTCTCCTTCCTTAAAAACTCCTTTCTATTTTCATTCAATTTCCTTACATTCACTTCTATCTGAAAGGATAGCCTGCTAAAGGAAAGTTGGCCACAAACTCTTCTACTTCCTACTACCAGCACATTACTTGTACTTCTCTGCCCTCAGTGTTCCCATTGCCTAGAACATCTCCTCTCTCATCTCTACTCAATGAAATCCATCCATACTCTCAAGGGAACAAAAACATAAGTATACCTTGATGTCATCTTGATTATCCGTCTATGAGCCCATTTGTGCATCTGTTCTATTTTCTGCATGTTGTTTTATTCCCAGTTAACTGTCCCTTGAATTCACAAACTTCTCATTCACATTTTCTTCTTCTCATAATCTTAACAGTTCTAATACTTAACCCTGCAGCAACAATTGACACAAAGTGTAAGGCACTCAGAAATGGTCACTACTGGCCCTGGGATCACACATCTAAAGAAAGGCCTATGTCATGCAACACTGTATGATGAAGGTTCCCGTGGGCAGTGACTACAAAAAGGGAAATTCAAACCATTTTGAAATTTATTTATTTTTTTTGGTGGCACTGGATTTTGAACTCAGGGCCTCACACTTAGCCACAACCCCCCAACCCTTTTTTTGTTTTGGCTTAGGGCCAACCTCAGACCATGGCCCTCTAATATACTTCCCACATGGCTGGGATTAAAATACACATCACCACACCTGATTTTTTGGTTGACATGAGTCTCTATCTCCCTAGTAGGTGGGATTACAGGTGTGTGCCACTAAGTATGGTCTTATAATTTATTTTAAAATGGGTTTTATTCTAGGAGGAGATGTTAAAAACTCCAAAATTCTGAAATTAAGGAAGACAGAACATTAAAATACTCTTAGAGGAAAAAACAGAAATTTGGGAAAAAATGGAAATTCCAAACAGGACTATGAGGTCATCAGTACATGTCTTCTATGCTTGTGACTCAAGCTCATTTCTCCTTAGTCATTTCTCATATATGCAGCATTTACTTTGTGAAGATAAACATGACTGTCCAAGGAAAGGCAATATAAAAGATTAGTTGGTTTGGATGAAAACCAGAGAGAGGAAAAACATTTTTTTCTTCATTTTCTTTTTTTTTATGGGAAGGAAAAGTTCTTAAAGAGATGAGAGGGGTGCTCAATAACAATAGCAACAACAATAAAAACCCTTAGAATGAAATGTGATCCTTCAGGCCTGGGTGTAATTTTTTTGACTTGCTATTTATGTTTAAAAGCAGCACACAGACTATTTAAATTTGAATGGGCGAGCACAGGAAGCTTTCCATTTGTCTCAGCTCTGCTCAGACGCATGCAGGGACAGAGTCTATCAAGTGACCAATAAGCACAGACTCCATGTCAACACACTGCTCTTTCAGAGTATTTCTAAAAGATGGATGTGTGTATAGTTTATCTAATAGACTCGAATGGCTCTTACTTCTGTTCTGCCAAAGAGAAATTTTTGTGACTGTACATGTGATTATTACAACTTCCAAACTACAAATTTTTGGGGAATTTCTTCTTCAAGGTTCCTGGCAGGTCCACCCACCATCAAATTCTACAAGTTTGTTGAAGCCTTAGCCCATTTTACAAAGTACTGTGAGTTGGTCAAAATTCGAGATGAGGGCTGGCATGTGACTTAAGTGGTAAGGCACTTGCCTAGTATAAATGAGGCCCTGAGTTCAACCGCCAGTGCTGAAAATTCAATCAATCGATAAATCAATCAATCAACAAATATCAAGATAAAAATGAAAATGCATAAGCAAAATAACAGCAAAGTTTGAAAAGAGGCAGGGATGTGGAAATGGTTACTATGTCTAGGGCAATACTAAAATATGCCCTACAATTCTAAAAGGTGCAGATGGTGGTGGTATTTGGAACAGTCACTTAAAGTGAGTAAAGAAAGAGAATCAGGGTGGCTCTATGGACTTAGATAGGACAGGGGCATTTGGGGCCCATGACCTACCTATTAGCCAATTCTCTAGTTCATAAAGCACAAAGATATCATTATTTTGTGAATCTTCCACTTCTGTGGAAATGTCTAGCAAAGTGCCTAAGATGTTGAGGGGTTGGATAGATAGATGTCAGCTTCCTTCCTTCAATGGGGGCTACAAACTCAATTGCACAGAGATCAGTCAAGAATGAGCTCACAGAGCCTCAGGGTGTAACATAATAGGGGACATAGTGAGTCTATTACATTCTTTAATAATATTTGGTTGTGCTACAGAGGATGGATGAAATTCATAAGAAGGGTTAAAGTTATTAAACTAAGTAAAAACTCAGGAGCTATATATATACATATATCATAGGTTGTGTCAGAACAGAAGATGAGCAACCAGGCAGGCAACCTGTGAGACAACAAAATTCGTAAGATGTACTAGACATAGAGTGCTGCTTATTGACCTATAAGACATGTGAAAGATGAATTTAAAAAAAATTGTGATGGAATAGATAAGAATGTTACTTAGAGATTGAAAAGGAAGAAAGTGTCAGGTCATGAGATGCCTCTCTGAGATGAATGCCAGCTATGTCACCCATGAATCGAACACCATTGGTAAAAACCAGCCTAGTCCTATCCTGCCATACACATATTCTACTGAGAAGTGGAAGTAAAATCTAGGTTACCCTCAGCACACTACTGGTCAAGCTTGCCTTTGTCTGTTTCCCCATGGGTTGAGCATTCACTGGCCCTGGGCAACCTTCATTGGCCATGGTCCCTTCCTCAAAATTCTGTTCTGGTCTTTGTAAGCACATCATCACTTGAAAAGGCTAAGGCAGGACAAGGCAGGTAAACATGGTGTGACTATGGGACAGGTAAGAATGCTCAGTCAACTCACCCCTCCTCCCTGCTTCTGTATCTTTAAACTGATTTAATAAACTGTGAACAAAGATTTTGTTTGATCCATGAGCCTCTCTATATGATGCAGTCAGACTGTGCTCCTGGAGACTACCATCTCATCACAGTGATTTCCTCTGTGGGGGGAAGTCTTGAGCACTAGAGCAAGATGGGAAGCACAGGAATGTCAGCCTTGGTTCTTTTGTTCTCATACCTTTCACAGGAACTTGATGAATGTAGATTTCTACATCAAGTAACCATATAAGAAAAGGCAGGGTCCATGCTTTACTGAACAGTAGAGGGTGATGTTTGTTTATTGAGAATTTCTATTTCTATAAAAAAGTAATCTTTATGCAACACTGTATATGCTACCACTCCAGGGAGGAGGTGGGAAGACAGTGTTGCATAAAGATTACTTTTTTATAGAAATAGAAATTCTCAATAAACAAAATGTTAAAAAAGTATACCAGCATTGGCTTATTTCTTTATACTACCATGTTAACAGGTAAATTAAAATGCATGAAATTTACAACAATGCCACATTTCTATGACAAATGAGTATGATATTCTGCTAGCCTTAGCTACAGATTTTTCAGGCTGGCATTTTGTATCATGTTGAAATGTAATTTAAAAATTAAATTTTACTTACTCTAGATCTAGCTAACTGAAAATGGCAAACATAATTCAGGGTAATTGATTTCATATATCAATCAAGACAAAGCTTTGAAGAGGAGTTTTTAGATGATTGGTGTAGTCCAGGGAGTCGTATTACTTGTGGTGGTTGCAGTTTAGGCAAGCACATAGTTTACAGATGTGTACTGTTGACCAACATGTGACATTCAGCAATACTCAGCTACAAATGCACTCCACTCAGAGAAGCCAGACCAACTCACCTTCAGCTTCCTGCCTCTTCTCTATTACCTGTCACCAGGAGGTATGCAGTGAGGTATGTGAGGACACAGTCCCCAAAACATGTAATATTAGGCTCTCTGAAAGGGCTAACTCCAATGAAATGGGAACTGACATCTTGACCCAGAGGTTCCTAGCCATATGTACTTCCAGAATAGTAAAATATAGAGAGGAGGGCAACATGGAGAGGACAACTTACTGCATCGCCAAGGGGAAACAGTGAAACAAATACCAACAAGACAGAAAGGAATGCATGAATTGTTACTATGATCTATCCATACAGTGGGATTTTACCCAGCAAGAAAAAGGAAATGACTGTTATACTAACTGCATGGAAGAATCTCCAAAAATATGTCACTGACAAAACCAGACTGAGAAACCAAATGCTGCATGATGCCATGTCTGTGGCAGGTAGAACAGACACCGTGAGATTGTAGCTGAGGTGAGCAAATCCCTGTTCTGGAGGCCATATGTGGGTGCTAGCTGCAAAGGAGCAGAAGAAACTGTCCAGAGTAGCCAAGGCTGCTAAATTTGATAAGGCAGGCTACATGGTGTGTGCAGAAGCCAAGCTCACCAAACCACATGTACAGCATGTGCATTTCACACATGTAAATGATGCCTCAACAAAGCGGATTTAAGAAGTTAAATGATACCAAGCAACAGAAACCCATCTAGTTACCTGTTTACAAAGTGATCTTGGGAGGTTTCTTATGAAAGCTGTTTTTGGTTCCCCAGAATAAAGCAGGTATGAAAGTCCCTCTAAATTAAATGTATTGTAGCTTAATAAAAACCTCAATTATACTCATTTTAAAGACGAGTGATGGACACCACCACAGGATACATGAGAGATCAAAGAGGAGAATTTAGAAGCCCTGTTGTCTCCCTGGAACCCTCCCCACCTCCAATAATACCCTATCAAACTCATGACTACTTCATTCTGCTATGAATTCCAACAGGATCTACCAGACTGGGAATTAACATGAAAACAACCAAGGAAGAAGCAATGATTTAGAGAAGGCTAGCAAATCCTACCTAAAAAAGGTTGGGAAGTAGAAGGGATGAGCAAGGGCAAGAGAGAAGCTGACAGTAAATACCAGCAGCTACCTCTTCACATGACTCAAGCACATTGTACACAAAACCTCACATACTGCCCACCCCAACTGGGTAGGAGGGTTTTACTTACTATCCCATTTTATTTTACAGATGAGACACAACAGAGAGTCTTTTCTTTTCAGCTGTCATCTCCCCAGGCTCTCTCAAGAATGCCAACTCAGAGAGTGGAGATTCGCACTGGATGGGCCCTTATGTGTTCACACATGTGAGCAGAGCCCCTAAATGAACTGGTGGTGACCAGCAGCAAGCCACACAGTAAACGGGGGTCACTCACTAGCAAAATCAAGCTGCTGTCTGCCCTGCTGGTCACTGTGGGCACTGAGAACCCCAGAAGGCCTCAAGATCATGGGTAGGTAGTGAAAATAAAAACTGATTGTTAAAAAGAGAAGCAGCAAAGATCATTCCAAAGAATAAACTACAATAAAATTAAATATGTATATTAACATTGGATTTTTCTTACAAAAGCCTAAAACTAAAGGAGTCTATTCTCAAAATAATACTTTTTAATCTTAGTTCTCTAAACCTACTACTCACCAAGAGAATTTAGTAGTAGCAAAACATTATTGAAAGTGGCACTATTTATTCTAAAAAACATGGCCTATGCATGGCATATCCAAATGATGAATGAAAGGTTGGTAAGCATGTTTTAACAGTAATATGACTGTAACATAAGACTTTCAATGAAAGTTTTAAGAAAAACTTACAGTCTATGTATAGTATTTTCATATTTATATAGTTCTCACACAGGGATACAAAACTGAATGGATACAGAAATATTTTGGTCTCCATTGGAGAAGGTCTACAAAGATGTTGGCAACAGGTCAAAATAGCTGCAGTCCTATTTCAATAATAACAATGGATAGATTTCTATGGGGGCTTTCTTTTACACATTCTTTAATTTTTAAGTTCAGAATGCTGAGGTAGGGGGGACAAAGAAACAAAAAGAAAAAAACACAAAACTTCATAAAGATATAAGTGCACATCAAAAGTCAGTGAGGGGAAGAAACCTTTTTATTTCTATTTAAAAAAATAATTTCCCCAGCATTTACATTATGGCAGGCACTGTTTCAAGCACTCTGCACACATAATATCACATACTCCTCACACCACCCAGATGGATGGGTTTATTATGCCAATTTCACGGACAAGGCAAAGCAAGATTACGTGACTTGAGAGTACCTGGACACTGGTACACCAAGAACTATTCTAACAGTTGCATCTTTGCCTGGGCCTCATCTGTCTTTGCTTTCCTTGGAGAAGGACAGTACAGTCATATGATGTGCATTTCTAGTACAATGTTCTAACACCTATGTGACAGGGTGTCCTTTGGGAGCAGAGGCTCTGGCTCACATGCCTGTGAAGGCATTAAGAGACTTTTCCCAATGGGAGAACCAGCTCATTCCTGGTGCTAATAGTTACAGCACACAAGGTAAGTACAAAAGGAGGCAGAACAATGCCAGGCTTTCAGCTCTGGCTCTGGTAAGTTTAAAGAAAACAGGAACTCTTTGAATTTGGATTTTTTTTCCTTGTATTCTGAAAGGCCCCATATAATTTCTTGTATTTAGTTTCTCTAGTTTGCTTTGACAGCAGCATTTTCACAATTTTGGTCACATATGCACACTAACTTGGCTAGTGTTTGTTCATAATTTTGTTTAAATTAACTCAGTTTTTAAAAAGTTGTGTCTTCTTTATTCAAGTTTTATATATTAAATCAACTTAATAATTATATTTTATTAGTGCATTTACCAGTTAAAGCAAAGCAATTCCTTGTACCAACTAAATTCATCTGCATGTTTTCACTGTTGTGAGTTCTATGCTTTGGAGAATTACAATTTCAAGCTGATGAAAGCTAGTCCTTATCCTCTAATCCAAAAATATGAAAATAATTCAAACACCCTGAAAATTATTTTTATATAGCTATATAACATTTACATATAGGTAAAATGGAATTTTATAGACATAAACATACAAAATATGGAATGGTTGAGAACAAATGAAAAGGAATTGAGCAGGAACTAGATTTTATTATGTTGGGGCAATGAGAAATAATTGAGTGACATTTTAATACTGTATCATTTTAATTTAAAAAATCCAGGAATGGGGAATGGGGAGATAAAGGAAAATGTAAATAGTTTGTGAATGTCAGAATGTACCCCCCAATATAACATTAATATGATAATAAAAATGTTTAAAGAAAAGAATCTAAATGCAGTAGAGATTCCAGGTTGAGTTAGAGACTGGAAAAAAGACATTGGTGGAAAAAAATTATAAAATGAAGTAAAGTCTGCAGTCAGCATTACACCAATGTTAATGTGTTAGTTTTCATAACTATACCATGGCTATATAAAGTATTAACACTGGGAGACACTACAGATGAATGGTGCTTAGACACAATGGAATTTTACTCAGTCACTATGAAAAATGAAATTATGTCATGCTCAGGTAAATGGATGGAACTGAAGAACATCATCTTAAGTGAAGTTAGTCAGACTCAGAAGGCCAACCTGCATGTTCTCTCTCATATGCGGATTGTAGATGCAAAACAAATGCAGCATTATGGGACATGGGTCACACAAAGGGGAGGTCACACACAGGAAGGATAGAGCAAGGGACGGAAACTAAAAACTTGAATGTAGTTGATGTGCTCTCTGCACAGGAATGAATAAAGGAATTTTAAATTGGCTGGGACCACCACAGGAAAGGGACTAGGGAGGAGTGAAGAAAACTAGAAGATAGGAACTAATTGGGGTTGTAATACATATATGCATGGGAACATCACTTCCTGTGTAGCTATCTTTATCTCAAACTAGAAAAACATCATGTCTTTCTTTTTTTCTTCTACAAAATTGGAGAAGAGGAGGGCAGAATAGGTCCGGGGCTAGGGGAGTTGGCATCAGTGGGAGGGGGTAGGTGGCAGGGAAAGGGGGTAGGAGGATGAATCTGGTGTAAATAATGTGTACACATGTATGTAAATGCAAAAATGTTACCTGTTGAAACTGTTCCAGGAATCAGGGGAGGGGAGATGAAGGAGACCAGTGGAGGAGGTAAATTCAAGTATGATATATATGATACACTTTAAGAACCTTTGTAAATGCCACAATGTACCCCAACTGAACCCAACAATAAAGGAAAAAAAAAAAAACATTGGGAGAGGCTGGGTATCCATGAGCTCTACTGTTTTTACAACTCTGTGTAAGTTTAAAATTATTACAAATTAAAAAGTTTAAAAAGAAAAATCACAAAATCTCATCGGTAAAGTTAAAACAAACAAAAAACACCACACAGACACCATGCCTCTCTAACATAAACCTCAAATATATACATTACTGCTCAGTTTTCTTTAAAGGAAAACTCAGTATATAGAAATGGAAATCTAATAACCTGCTCAATAAGATGTTATTTTTATTGTTTCTTCAGGAAGACTGAAAAAATGTGCATACCTGGAGAAAGGAAGCAGTCAGAGCCTAGGGGTTCCCATGAGGTCTGTCATAGGCAATGGGGAGGTAGGCAGGGCTGGCTCAGGCCCCACCCTCCTTCCTGCCTCCCTGCCTCCCTCCCTCTCAGAAGTCCAGGCTTATTGGCTTTTCAGAGTCCTTTCTCATGAGATTGTTTCTGAACAAAGGGGCTTCTTCTTGGAGACTACCAGTGTTATTTTTCCTCATTTCACCAATGAGGAAACTGAGGCTCAGGGAAGTTGAAAGATAGAGGGTCACTTAGCACACTGGGTGATTCCCAGGCTAGTGTTAATCTGAAGAAAAACACTTCCAAGGACACCACTGTGTCCACAATGTGCATCAATAAATCAGTGACCCTAGTGGAATTTGTTACATTAAAACTTGCCTATCCTTGAAAACAAACAAGTGTGATATATCATTAATTCACTAAGAAAGGGATGGTAGCCAGCAACCTTTAATGAAGTGTGAGGAGTCAACAGAACTAAATTAGAAATAAGATGAGGCCATTATTTCAGAAAGCATGATGTAAGGAAACAGGCATATCTCTTTCTTAAAAGTCATACAAATCAAATAATACCTGATGCAGATTAGGAAAGCTTCCTAATTAATAACAGACACAAAAGCAATGAAAACAGTAGTACAATATTAGCAGTAGCTATCATTTTCTGTTTATTATATAATAGTCACTGAATACAGCATTTTTACACGTACTGATGTACTTGGTATAAGTATCATTCTTATTTTTATAGATAAGAAAAAATGAGCCTACACACATAACTAACAGTCCTAGTTTGTATAGGACTTTGGGATCTTTGAGGGTGTAGAACTTTGGGGCTGAATTCAGGAAAGTTCTCAGTATTGTGGAAGGAATTATCCTTCCTGTGGGGCTATGGATAATAGGAACTTCCTTGTCTATCTGACTTCCAGCCAATATGCCCTTCTATGGATCACTTCCTTCCGTGTGCCAGTCTAGAGTTCCATGGATTGGTTTAAAGAGGGGTATGACCCTTCTTTATATCTTATAAAATTTATAAAACTTATAAAATTTATATTTTATAAGTTAAAAATATAAAATAAGACATTCCCATGTAGCTTCACATTCTTTTACAAAAAAGAGAAAGCACTGCATAATCTCCAATGTCCAGTCCTCCACAAGAGTAAAGAAAGGACACTTACCTTGACCTCAAACTCGAAGTGCTCATCCTTCCCTTGCCCACAGAGGACATAGCGTGGAATACTAATCTTAATAGGGTCCTTCAGGTCATCTGGATTTGCTCCCAATGAGCGAGAAACCATCCGCTATCAAAGGCACATCAGATAGGGAGAACAAAGAGAAAGCGTGATCACTGTGCTGCAAATACCCTACTTGGGAAGGAGGGAGAAAAAATTTCAAGTACAGAAAATAGCATCAAACCAGTAGAGTTTATTTAGAAAAATGATGGTTTCCTTTGAAAGAGAAAGGCTAAGCCTCTCTTATAACAAAGATGTGTTTGTTTTTTTTAAACGTACACTTCCAAGAAGATAAAAGCTCTTCAAACGGTTGTTTGACTTTGAAATTCCTTTCAATTTCTAAGAACAATTAGACAGGGACAGATTACAAATCCTGTTAAAAAATCAGTATAAATTAAATCCCTTTCTGAAAAGTCTTGATCATCTGATAAACTTTTTTTTTTCATTTCTATCAGACCGCTGAGCATAAAGCTGTAAAAATGGGAGGTTTTATTCAAATTTATTTCATCATTAACTTTTAGCCATTTATAAGCCACTGTAGAATGGGACACTCTTTAAACCACAAGTAAGACAAATGCCAAGTATTTTCTTTAGGCTCCATTTGGCTAATAATCAACTTGGCTCTGACAGATATTTATAGTCTGGACAGTGGGAAGCCACAAGGGTCTGAGGAAGATGCATGTCAAAAATTTTTTTCAATATGAGTTCTCCTGAATGTGAACAGGAAGAAATATCAGAACATCTTTATTATTTACACTAACCTGGGGCTTTAGAGAGCAGAAAAAAATATGATTTTGTAGCAGCAAGAATAATAAATTAAAATTGCAATTATAGTTAGCATTCACCACAGACTTATTATGTACCCTAACTGTGCTATACAGATTAACACGTTGGCTCAATTACTCTTTACAATCCCTCTGTGAGGTATGAAACACTATTAATATTATCACATGATGGTCCAGGAGCTATGGGGTGAGGTCACTAGATGGAGGTAAGTGGTTGACCCAGGTTTTGAACTCAGAGTAATCAGAGTCTGTCTTTTTCTTCTACACTGTACTGCTATTATGAAATGTTAAAATGATTCTATCCAACTGAGAAAAAATTGAGCTAATAATCACCTCAACATACACAGAATTTAAGAAGTTGGAAAATCCATTATAAAGAAGTGAGATTCACCTTTATAACTACAAAGAAATCAGTGGACAATAAACTGCCTTTCTCCCAGGTAGAAAGAGGCACTGGGTCCCCAGGCAGTATTAACATGGAAGGTCCCATCGAGCTGCCCAAGTGAAAGCTCAGACTTCTGCATGCCACAGGGATGGACGGTTTGCTTCAGATTGTTTTTACTCTGACATTGTAGACATTTTGGCATGATATGAACTTCCCAAAGACATTGAGAACATCTTAATTTTACCCCCAGTGGCTAGTCACCACAATAAGAAACATAATGGCACAAAGTTAGCTATTCCTGATGTCAAAAGCCAAAATGGAATTTTTTTTTTCATTTTTATTAGGATATATTTGTACAGAGGGAATTTATTTTGACAATTTTGAAAAGGCTTACATTGTACATTGGTTAAATCACTCCCACAATCCCCCACCTACAACACCCTCCCTTCCCCACTTAAAGCAATTGCAAGAGGTTTCACTGTTCTATTTCATATATGTATATGAAGTCCATCAACTATATTCCCTCACCTTCATCTCTTCCACCCCCCCCCACTGCATCTAGTTTACAGTCCCATTTTTTGTTATTAATTCCAGTCAATTGTTCAAAGGGGTTTCTCAATGTACCCCCACTGTAAGTATACTTTACCAAAGTGGAAATTCTTAAAAAGAAGTTTTGACTTCAATTTACTGACAGTCCATTTCCAAATTAATTTAAATGTAGACCTTTCCTGCAACCTGGAATATGTTTATCTATTTAAAGGTGAAAAGAGAGAAAAATAATTTAGTGGTTTTATTTATAAAACACATTTAATGTTAGGAAATATCTATGACCTACAAATGACACAGTTTAGCCATGACAGGCTTTGCTCAGCTTCTGAAGCCCTGATCCCTTCTATGTCCTCTTCTCCAAATGTGACATGGTGTTTCATGGGATCAGTTTGTTACTGCATAGATGATGGAAGCTGGAAGCAGGTAGCTACACTGCAGTTTGGGCATCTCAGGGACAGGGACTCTACTGCAGTAATTTCTAGCAACCTCGAGCAGATGCTAACGCAGCTGAGAAAGGGAGACACACTCATTCCATCTCAGGAGGAACCTGGATTGCCCTGCCAGGTAAACCAAAAGACCATGGCAGATTTGCTAAGGAGCTACCTCTGTGCAGTTCCAAGCTCTGTCCTATGAGGTGCGGAGGAAGAAGCAGGCAGGAAGACAATTAGCTTTCTTCCTTCAATCCACTGGGAATACTAGTGAGAAATTCCTAAACACACAACTCTGTTCAGGGGTCATTATTAGTGTTCTTTCAAACCTATCTACCGTCACTTGAGGCACATGGTAGTCACACACACACACACACACACACACACACACACACACACACACACACACAATTGCTGAAGGAAATGATCTAAAAGACAAACTTTATGCTTTCACAATTGTGCCTAGCAATACCTCCAGTTATATGCTTGAACTTTTGCAAGCATGTGGAACTGTGAGGTTCTCAAAGAGTGTGGATGATAATATGGTAACATACCTAATATTGAAAAATCTAGCTTTCCCTGCTTCCTTGAAGTGGCCACAGAAAGAGGACTTGGGATCCCAGGTGGTGTGCACATCAAAGACTCTAAATGTACTCCTAGCTCTGGGAGAAGCAGTCACTGACCTCTCTACACTTCACTTTCCTCATTTATGACCATGGACATGGTATTTCTCAAACGTCACCAAAATGGCAGGAACCCAATTACAAGCAGCCCTGTGAGATTTTAGGTTACAGGCAGGGTCTGACAAATAAACTAATAGAGGAAGATTTAATGGGGAAATAGAGACTAACTAATGTAGCACATGCTATCTAAATGCCAAAAATCTTATTGATGAAGAACTGTGGACAATTCTGTAAGCTGCAGTGGAGACTTAACTTTCACTTTCTAAATATCTTTTCTCATTGTCACCTCTTAGGATATAACCAAACGTTACTATATGCTATTTAAGAGCACCAACTATGAGCCATACAGAGGGCCAGGTCCTGGGAATACAAATCAACTTTTGCAAATCCTTTGCAATTTTTAAGACCTTTAGTTTTTCTTAATGGCACTGCTTTGAACAATGATTTGGTACTTCCACTCCAGATGGATTCTTCTCTAAAGACAGCATTTGTTACCTTCTCATTTTATACACCAATTTTCAAAATGAGGTAAAACTCCAACCGATATGGTGGTTACTATGTGGGCATTTTATGACTGGAAAGTTCCGTATTTCTAAGAATATAAGACCATGAAACCAATCCTTAATGAAAGGACAGTGGCTTGAGGCTCAAGTTCATATACCTTTTACAAACAATCAAACATCCCCAAAACAAAACACTAAGCAGGACAAAACAAATCCTGTCTTTGACAATTTCACTAGGTATATGAATTGAGTAGGGATCACTTAATCTGGGACTGACTAGATCTTATAATGTCTATGAATCTCCCATCAATCTAGGATAGTCCTTTACACACCAGCACTTGCATGTGCACTTCTCCTTGGCTAAGAAGAAAGATACTCCTCTCTTCTTTACTCACCATGTTGGAGACAAGCATTGCCAGAGTGCCCTACTTTTATCCTTGGCTATGGTTTATTTCAATCTCACTGACTTCATATGAACTAAACATGAACAAGTACATAGAAGAACCATGTTTGAAGTGAATAACTGGTATTTAAGGCAGGGATCTAGAGACATTTGAGAATAGTATAATAAATACATAGAGGAAAAATAAAAAAATATGAGTTCCCATAAAATCATTGCTACAGTGCAATTTTTAAAAAATTACTTTATAAAGACAGTTTAATGAGAAATGTTAAGTTCTCATGATACAGTGTGAAAAGTTCCTGACATTCTCCTCAACTAGATTTATCTTGGACAGAAAGAAAACTAAAATAAGTATCCTCTAAATTTATTTTTCATTTGAAAGGGGCTATATTTTGAATAACTTGAGTTTTATACTAGACATGTAAATGTGGACTATATCACATTATATCTCATTGTTTATGGGAGCTTTTATGTATCTGTGGTATTGTTTGTTATAGAATCAGCCAGTTTTCCAGCATGTGGCAAAGAAGATCCTTAGACTCAGAAGAGGAATCTGGTGATATATCATAGCAGGAGATGAGGAAACAGGAAGTCTGTGTGCTTGGAAGTACTTCTATGCAGCAGATCTGATGTGAATGACTACGTAAGACATTACAAGGAATTTTAAATGTACCATGGAGTAGTTTATTTAAAAAAAGGTCACAAGAAACATACAATTAGTAACTTGGACTACATGTGAACACATAAGAAATATCACATTTCAAAGTTAAAAACATAGAAAAAAATTTTGAGAGCTTTTAATGAAATAATGTCCTGTGTTAACCAATAAGCTATTTTTGACACTATAGTCTGATCCTCAGACACTACAGTCTTATCCTCAGACAAAAGAAAAATGAAGAACACTAAATATTCAGATTAGAATTTTCCCTTCCAATTCAGGCTGTATCCTTCAAAAGGGGCAAAAGGCACGAAGTAGCATTAGTATCTACTCAGACCACTGTCTGTTCTACAGAAGGCACAAAATGGTCCAATTCTACAGGGAGTCATCACATTCCACCTAAACACTCTATGTACCAGATGGTTAAACTCAGTTCACGCTTTGACCATTACAAGGTCACACCTAAGAACTGTCATCTAATCTCCTGGAGTCTATAACCAAGCTTTGCTTTTAAAATAGAGGCAAACCAGGGATTTTTATCAGATTTAACCATATTAACAATTGCCCTGTCTCTGTTCCCAGCATAGCATGATTTCTAATTCCTCCATATTTTTTCAAACCACACACACAATAGTAACAGTTCTAGTTAAAACTTGAACTATTTTTTCAACCACACATGCCATAGTAACAGTTCTAGTTAAAACTATTATATATCAAGCACCAACTATGCCCTAGCAGATTGAAAGAGTGGAACTGGAGCAGAGATGGACCTGTTACATTGTCAAATATGAACCATGTTATAAGAATCAGGAAATAATGATAACAAGTAATGTGCAAGTGCAAATTAAGAGTATGACAGATAGGGCTGGTGGAGAAGCTCAAATGGTAGATAGAGCATGTGCCCAGTAAGCATAAGGCCCTGAGTCCAAACCCCAGTATTTCCAAACAACAACAACAGAACCAAAAAAAAGAGTATCACAAATAGCCAGGACATGTATTATATTCACTTCCAGGAGAAGCTTGACTATGCCATGAGGGACTTTGTCTTAATACCATTCTATTTTTGAAGGTTTAGTAAACACAACTAAGATATGTGTGCCACACACCACAATTACATCCTTTCTGTTTCCGTTCAGACTTATTGACAGCCTGCTATGAAAAGATAATGCCAACCTTGTCTCCTTTTAAAAGTGAGTTTAGATCATCCCCATTGTGAAACAAAATGGCAAACTGTTGGACATAGATACTTGTGCAATACCTTGAGTTTATGTACATTTCCAATTCATGATTCTTACTAGAACTGATTGTTTCTTCTGTAGAGATCTGTGTTGAACAAAATTTTTCCCCAAGTTTGGAAATTTGGGGTATCTGATGAATGTTTCAACTTGAAACTATGACAATGTCACTATCTATCTATTCCCTTTAATAATCATCAACTCTGAAAACTCATCAATAAATAGCTGATTAAAAAGACTAAATATTGGGTCTAGAACCTGTTTTATAACATGGCAATGACTGCTATATGGATCTAACCACCAAACATGAATCTAATTTGGGACCCTCAGGTAAGAAAATCAGATGTTCCCTTTCTAGTTCTACAACAATTTCAATAGCTCCTGGAAGGGACACTCATCTACACTCACTGAAGTTCTAGCTTTGGTTCCAACTGTGGTGAAGTCTACAGCCCAGGAAAAAATAAGGGGATGCAGGAAGGATATTTCCTTTTATTTTATTTCCTTTTCCTTTTTATCATGCTCTATAGAGCATGTTATTCGACTTTCCAACTAACGGGGCGACACTGAGCATACAAGGTTATCTGGATCATACTGACATTATGACTATACCCACATTTTCTTCCACAGGGGCTAAAAATAAACAGAATAAAGGAGATATAAGGCCCATACAAGGAAACAATGAAAAGAAAGAAACTTGTAAGGCAAATATGGTTCCACCATAAGAAGGAGACTAAGGTTGAAAGAAAAATAGAGGAGATAAACCAACTCAGGTCCTGCCTGGGGGGTTGGAACCCATTGGAAGGAGGAGGTGAATATTTTGCAAACACTGTACAGAAATGGAAAGATGGGACCTGTTGAAACTGTTCCAGGAATGGGGGGAGGAAGAGATAAAGGAGAATGATGACTTTGGCAATGTGGAAGAAAATATATGCTCCAGAGTAAGAAATTCTATGTTTAAGTCTCAATACCCAACTAAATAATCCTTTCTGAGTCTGAATTCCTAAATATGAAATGGAGATTGATAATTCCTCCATTCCAGGAGGGTCATTTTAAAAATAGAAAAGAACAATATAGAGGCAAGAACTATACTTTGTAAATTATAGTATACACAATAGTTGGGATTGTTGTCATTGTTGTAATCCACTTTTATCTTCGGTAATGAGTTTTTCACTAGAGAGGGGTGGGAGGAATAATTTCCAATAGAAACCCTTTTCTTCTCATCAACTAATTATTCAGTTGCATTCCTTATCAAGGAGGCTTTAGCAAATTACAAAGGTGCAACCTTTACACAAGATTAGACAGTAGTGTTTTGGAAACTATTGGACAAGGAACACTGGAGAGACTGAATGGTTTTGGAGGTGAAGAAGAAAAATCAGAGGAGGCAAAGAGAGAATGGTCCTCTGCAGGTTGTAATGTAATACAGTTTGTAGAATAGACTTGTTTCACTTTGCTACAGAAGATGCCTTGTTTAGCAGATTCTCAAGATGGATATCATCACAAGAAAAATTATAGAAAAAAATGGTCTAGCAACAAAGCAGTTTCCAATGAATAGCTGCTTTAGTGGTAGAAAGGAATCAGCCTATCCTTGAAGATATTAAAGCAGAGATTGAATTGGAAAGCAAGTTGGACCGGGTAGTTTTAAAGGTAGGTCCTAGGACAAATAATTCTGGTACCTGAATGTTTCCACTAGAGAGAAGTCCTGTAAGTTTTACTTGGAGCTTATCCTCAGTGGATTTTGGGATCCTTGATATAAAGCATTTGAGTTACTAGTTCAAATTCTTTTTCTTCCCTGAGTGGTAGCGCATATCCCATAGTCTTGTTAGGGACTCTTGGTGGATGGAGTATACTTCTTTGCCTCTTGACTTTGGGTTGCATGACTTGTGTTGACCAATGTAATGCTGGCTTGCACTGTCTTGCCTTGCTGCCCTTTTGTGCTTCTGACATCATTATGATGGTAACTGCTCCTTTAGCACAGACAACAAAAAGAGACATGTGGGACAGATCATCCCTAGCTGACCCTGCTGATGACCTGTAGCCAACAACAGAGTTGCCTGCAATCCAGCAGCATAAATAAAAGCTTTCTGTGTTTTGCATGCCACTGAAACTTTTAGGCTCTTTGTTACTCAACAATAGTTGATTCACACAACATTTTTCATGATAGACAGGTATTTTGAGGAATGACGAGTTATCTAACCCAGATATTGGAAACTAAGAAACTACATTAACAAAATGACCTCATTAAGAACTGGTCTAACCAACAATCAAAGAAGTATTAATAATGGAGGTTCACTTCATTCCCACTGCTAGTGGGAGCGTAAATTAGTACAACCACTATGGAAAACAGTATGGAGGCTCCTCAACAAACTAAAAATAGAACTGTCATATGATCCAGCAATTCCACTCCTAGTGACATGCCTGAAGGAATGTAAGACAGGTTCCAATAAAGGCACCTGCACACTCATGGTTACTGCAGCACTATTCACAATAGCTAAGCTATGGGAACAGCCAAGATGCCCCACTACTGATGAATGGATTAAGAAAATGTGGTTTTTATACACAATGGAATTTTATTCAGCCACAAAAAAGAATGAAATTTTGTCATTTGCAGGTAAATGGATGGAACTGGAAAACATCATCTTAAGTAAGATTCAGAAGGCCAAAAGCTGCATGTTTTCCCTCATATGTGAAAAGTAGACCCGATACAAATACAGAAATATTATGAAAAACAGGTCATGCTAAAGGAATTCACATACAAGAGAGGGAGAGTAAAGGAAGGAAGTTAAGAAGGTAAATATGGTTGATGTCCTTTCTGTACAAGAATGAATATAGAATTTTTAAACCTGTTGAACCATGAGAAGGGGACTAAAATAGAAGAAAAATAGAGATGAACCAATTTGGGTTATAATACATATATACATGGAAATATCACAATGAAACTCCCTGTACAGCTATCTTAAACAAATAAAATTTTCATTTTTTTTCTTTTAAAAAACTGGGAGAGGGGCTGGGATGTAGCTCGGTGGCACAGCGCTTGCCTAGCATGCGTGAGGCCCTGGGTTTGATCCCAGCACAAAAAAAAAAAAAAAAAAACCTGTGAGAATGGGACAGCAGAACAGGTCCACGGTACCAGTAGGAAGGGGGAGGATGTAGGGAAAGGGTGTAGGAGGTTGAATGTGGTACAAATACTATGTACACATGTAAGTAAGTGTAAAAACAAGACTGTTGAAACTATTCTAGGAATAGGGAGGGGGAGGGGATAAAGGAGAATGATGGATGGGGTAAATTCAAGTATGATATATCTGATACATAAAAGCTCTTAAGCTTTTGTAAAGGCCATCATGTAATCCCCAGCATAACAATTAAAAAAATCATAGAAAGTAATGAAGGTTCAAATCTATTTATCATGCAAAGCATCTGGGAAAATGAATATAAGGAAAATTTACTATGCTTATTACTTCTGGAAGGCTTAAGTGTTCTCTTCCAAAGTGAAGTGTGCACATTTTTTAAGAAACAAAATTAGGGAGACAAACTATCTTTGAAATGTTTTTCAACAAAGTCTAAATAAATTCACCCAGTTAACCATAAGTCTAAAACAAGCAGCTGTGAGCAAAAGGGATTTTAATCAAATTCAGATGAAATCACTACTTTAGAAGTATTCAAAAGGTTTTGTCCAGAATATATCAACAAGTACCACAATGTGAATGTTTATATCTATTACAACATGCAAAATGCCAGAGAACCAAGGATGTAGGAACCCATTTCTTCCTTATTCAGAAACTCATTACAACTGAGATGTTACATTAGGTTGAATACCTAGACTTTCATACCTGCTTCACTATAGAGTGCTGTAGGCTTGGAACTCCTGAAGCATGTGCCAGAAGGAGGCTGTTATGGTTGAAGCCATGGTGGATAATGGTACAAACAGTACACCACTTGCTTCAATAGGTACTGCAAAAATCTGAATAACTACTTTACAGATTACTATCAAACTCTCATATACACGAACTACATTTTATCTCAAGGTAAAATGCTTAGATGAGGTAAGTGACAAGTAAAATTTGAATGCTACTATTTCTGTTATGTTGTATCTGAACATAATCCCCATTACAGCCTACTTGGATTGTAAAGGTAACTGAGGAAGTGATAATGCATAATGTGATTTTTATGAAATGCTCATATTTGATGCATGCTCCATGTATGAAAAACACTAAAGACCATGATTTGTAATATGGTATTATCATGCTTTTGTACCTGTGAGGACAATAGTGTCTATCTGTTTAATATTTAATACGCTTTCTTAAAATTATGCACTACTTTTGTATTGCTGCCTTTTCCTGATTGTTGTATCCTCTGCTGACATCTTAAATTTTATCCTCTGTTCTTCTGTTTTTTTCTTGTCAAGTATATATGAGAAAATACTGAATAGGAAAATTTAAGATGAAGTAATGCAAAATACATTACCTGAAAAAAGTGAAAAAATATGAAAATTAGGAGAAATAGTATTGATGAGATAATAGAACATCATGGTATAGTTTAGAAAATTTTTCCCTGATAGAAGATGACCTACAGCCAAGATAGTCACAATTTTAATGTTAGCAGTGTCCTAGACACAGAGCTCAAATTCTTTAGGAGTATGGATGGGGAAGCTGCTTTAAAAGTGATGAAACAGGCTCACCTATAAATAAGAAAATTTAATTGCCTCAAAACCAAAAAGCCCTCTCCATTGGTCCACAGTGAACAATGATGCAGCCATGAGTTTGTAGATCACAACACATTCTCCAATTTTCTGTGATTTCCTGTCCATTTCCCCAGAATCTGGGTAGAGGAAAATAGGTGAAAAGGTACAAACATTTAATTAGCTTGTTACTATGTAGCTCTGATAGCAGAAAGGGGGAAAATGTGCACTTCTGGTCAAAGACAGACGGCAAGTTTCTGGGTGGATTAAGTTTGACACCATCCCTGTCATTGATTAGTAACAGAATTGAAGAAGTACACATTTGTATTGTACATTATCAATGATTTGACCAGAACAGAAGGTGGCCCTTCCAGATCAGGAATGCAGTTAATGGTTCCATGAAATTGCTGATTCAGTCAATGGTGTACAATATTGCTGAGTAGCTACATGAAGCTGAACAGGATTCCAGCAGACATGGGAAGGAAGTAGATGGAGGAAAGAGGCATGTTCTGAGACCTTGGAAGTTAGTAGATTCACACCTAAGAGACAGGAGAACAATGGCAAAACAGCCAGAGGCAGATAAAATGAAAAATTAATACAAAACCTGCTGCCTCATAGTTCACGGGAAAAGGTCAATCTAAGGAGAGATCCTGAAGGCACATCCTGAAGGCTCTTCCAGAGGCAGCCAGCTGACTCTTGGATGGAATTCTGTGGAGAGGGGAGACTCACTCCAGGCAGAGATGAGCAGATACAAGCTCACATCAAGCCAGCAGAACACCTCTTTCAAGAGGACATAAGTGATGGCTTTGGTGAGACCCAAGAGGAAAGGAAGCCAGTGAAAAGTGCTGAATGTTTTCTGAGCCAACCATATATTTAATAAGAGCAGAAAGAAGTCATTAGAAAAAGACAGATTCTGAGATAAAGAGCCTTCTAGAATAGAAATATGAAAGAACTAGAATGTGTAGGGGATAGAAGTTGTCAGAAGCTGATATCATACAGGTTGAAAGAGAATAGCAAAAACGTATGAAAGGAGGCTATTAGCTGAGGAGGAAGACACTGCAGGGCATGCATTCTAGCTTGATTCCGAGAACATCGCAGAGTCCTGGGTCATTAC
This sequence comes from Castor canadensis, assembly GCF_047511655.1. Lineage (NCBI taxonomy): Eukaryota > Metazoa > Chordata > Mammalia > Rodentia > Castoridae > Castor > Castor canadensis. The sequence goes on along the minus strand of NC_133390.1, from coordinate 140,672,460 downwards.
AGGAAGTTCAATGTAGCACTATGTGGTTATGCCACATAGCTGTCCTTATCACGCCTAGCACGGAGGATGTCAATGAAAGTCACTGCCAGACTGGGCACTTTTTCAGGATGCACAAATTAGCCTGCCAGAATCCAGCAAGCACAGACAGATCCCAAGCAACAACACAATAAATCAACATGAAGCAAAACAATCAGAATGCTTTAATCATCTCACAAATAATGAGGTGGACCTAAATTTACAAGCCTGAGTTTCAAGAAAATGAAGCAGGTGGTAATAAAGATGTTTTATCAGTTCTCTGCTATCAGCTATTTTCATTTTCCCATAGATATTTAAAATATTTACATTTTCAATTTTAGAGATCTGCTTCTTTCTATTCCAATTCAATTAGCTACAATGAGACATTCACATTCCCTTGACTATTTTCATAATGTTCATTTTATTGCAGATCTCAAAATGTCCTATATCTTTAAGTCTTCTCCCTAGAGTCTTGTCAAATGTGAGATTAGCCAAAGAGCCTCATCTTGAGAATTGAAAGTCAGCTTCCAGACCTCAGGTACTGCATTCTGACCACCTTGAAGACACAAGGGGGTGGTGAACAACTGGGCAGTAGGTGTTTCTTGCAGATGCACAAATGAGCTAGTTGCTGAATTTGAAGCAAGCCTGAGTTTCCCTAAGAAGACAAGTTCTACTGTTGATAAGTTTTTCTTGTCTGGAACAACAACACACCTGAATTCACTTAAAGCTCGGCATTTGATCACATCAAACTGTGTCCACGGAGGAAGTGTTTTTAGAGACTGAGTGTGTGGATAAAATACTCGATCTTCCCGCAAAAGTGCAATGTGGGTGTTCAGAAGGACTAGTGACTGGCATGGGTTATGATCAGACTCGCCATCAACCCTGACTGTTGTGTAGAGCAGTAACTGAATCTCAGCCAGAGAAAGGATGCTGACCTCTAAATTTCCATGAAGAAAGTAAATCATGTCAACCAAGGTTGTTTGGAACTGGGATGACAACTGAACTCCATTCGCCAAAACTAAATCTGGGACTACCGCTTTCCAATCAAGAGAAAGCTGAACCAGATCTTGTTGGAGCAAAGGATGATTTGCACAAGCAGTGGCTTCAGACTCTGAAATCAGGACATACAGGAGGTCCCAACACAGCTGTTGCGAGAGGTGTTTGTTGTAACTGAATACAGTGAGCAGAAGACCCTCTGTAGAACCCAGGAATCGAACACTCTGCCCACCAAAACCAATTTGAATCTCCTGTAGCTCAGACAGGGGGAGAACATGAAAAATGTTCATTGAGCCTGGGCAATTATCTGAGAGGACCAAAGCGAGTAAAGCCAATGGGAGCAGGAGCAAGCATGCTGGTTGGGGGTCAGGTTCTGTGCAGTTAGCAACAGAGAGCCAGTAAATGCCTTTGACTTCTTTCATGTTGCCCAAAGGCTCTGGCAGAGAACAGGCCACATGGTCAAGAAGATCTTTTAAAGGGTGCCCTTGAAATTTCAGCATTTGGTCTGGGAAGTTCACAAGGGTCTGCTTAAATGCAGAGCTTTTTCTAGCATCTTCATATTCAAGGCAGAAAACTGAACTTGGCGAGGAACCTGGTAAGCCTACAGCTACAAAGGCAGAGGTGAAGTAAGGCCCAGTGCTCTCTGCTGACCTTGGGCTCCCTGCCTCTTTGCTCCTGCGGCTGCTAGACTGAGCTTCAGGAAAAGAATGAGATCCTGTTGGAGCCATACGTGAACTCCAGGACATGTCCAGGGGTAACAGCCTCGGAAACGGAAGGCTTCTAACAAATGTTGTCACATGGGAGGTGAGACCACTTGGGTCACACAGGCTCCCCACATACTTGGCTTGGGTGATTACCTTTGTGCCAACATGTAGTAGGTGACTGCTGGTGTCTTTATAAAAATCTGAGAACTTGTGGTAAAAATATCCCAGTCTATTGTTTCCTTCAGCCCCGATATTGATCAGTGATGCTGAAGAGCTAATCTTTCTAGCAGCTGACTCTTTCTCATCTTGCTGCTCACAACAGATAGTGGGGGCTGCTGCACTCTGAAGAGCACTGCCAGATATACTCTCCTCTCGAGAAATGTTTTCTGAGAGAACAAAGCAGAGCATCCTGCGATGCCAGGCCTGTTTGCTTCCACTATTTTTAGATGCTTGCTGGGACGTGTGTTGCAGTATTGTCCAGCTGGACTCCATCCCCAAGCTGTGTTCATCTTCATGAGTCATCAGCTTATTGAAATTTTCTGACTCACTCTGAAAATCTTCTGCATCACTGGTATAGCTTTTGTTAAGAAAAGACATTTTAGGTAAATGAAAACATTTTGGTTCAAGATGGCCAGAGTACTCAGGATGATAATATTTGTAATCAGTGTCCTGCAGCAGCTCAGGAACTGAGGACTGATTTCCTCTCTCTTGTGAGGCTAAAGAGGAAGTTCTGGGGCTTGAGATGCTGTGTGTCGTGGGATGGTTCCAGTGGTTGCTCTGATCCACCTCCCTCCGCTCTTCTTTAATGACACTGGAAGTATCAGTGGCATCTTTGGGCAGAAGTAGGGTAACACATTGTGCAAGCGATGACTGCCCTTTCTGCTTAACATGTCAAAAGAAGTTGAAATGGGAACATGCTATCACTTTCTGAGGTTCTTTTGCTCATGATTCTTTCAATCATTGGTTTCATTGAGTGAATTACTTGAGAAGATAAGTAGAAAACCTAAGTAATTTGTATTGATTGATAAATGATTTAAGAACAGATGATCATCAGATTTATATATAGCTCAACAATTTCCGTATTACATGCCTTATAAATTGCTGAGTATTTTGAAAGAAGTATACTTTATAGGATTGATTCACAGTACCCATTTCTTGGTCTAAGATTTCATTTTCTCTAAAAGAAATCCCAACACTTTTGATTCAGTGTTTAAAAGGCCACATTTAGTTGGATGACCATATGTCCAAAATGTAAAAGAAATCTGGGCATACATAATGAAAATCAGATAGCAAGTCCATAAGAAATTTATAAGTATTTCAATCCAGATCATGTTTCTCTCTCTTTTTGGTTCCTTGCCTGGGAATTTTTAAGTGTGATCTCCTTGGTTAGACTACCACCACTGTTATCTCCAAACCATCACAATGGTAGCAGTCACTGTGGACACAAAAGAATGAAAGGCAGCATCTTACTCTGCCTGGGTTATTTTCTGGGTGACTGGCAGGAGGTAGTGGCGATGGTCAAAGTCAGTTAAATCCAAGGCAGAGCATTCACTCTCTCGCTTCCTGTTCAATAATGTATGGATATCGGCAGGAAGATTTCTACTACCTAGGAGGTTTTTTGTTGTTGCTTTGCTTTTGCTTTATTTTTTATTTTATTATTATTATTTTTTAATTTAGGGATATATGGGAAGGATGTGCCCCTCAGTGGAAGAAAGTACAAGTAAAGCCTTACAAATTGTATGCCAAATAAACATTAGTTTGACAATCTACAAAAGAAATAAGCTGATAGATGAAGCGTGTTTCCTTTGTACTACTGCCTACTCATAGTCCATAAAATGAACAAGGTTTTTAAAACATTGAGAAGTACTCAGTTTCATTTCCAAACCCCATATCTGGTTCTGATTATGTAATTCTGCCTCTTACATGCAGACCAAGAATAGGATACTTTACAAATGAAAAACTGGGCATGGCCCCACCACAACCACATGTCATTCAGATAAAGTCAAAGCAGTTTTCAATCTGCAGGATTCCACTAAATTTTAAGTTCATATAATTCCTTGCCTTTCCTATTAGACATTAATCTCATTGGGACTTCAAAATTCTAATTATGCAACTAAACATTAAGAAAACTTAATTACACAAGCATGCTATAATTTAAGCGACCCTATCAATCTGAAAAATCATTACCTACCTCATATTTTAGCTTACGTTGAATGGTGCCATTGTGCAGTTTCTCATTGTCCTGAAAAGAAAATATAAAGCCCTCTATATTAAATTATAGCATGTTCATAGAGAGGAGAAAAACTTATTTGCTTAGAAGTATTTATGAGAACAAAATTCTAAAGGAACATACATGTCATTCAACACTGACAACTGTTCCTAGAATTTGTATTTCCAAAGTAAACATGATTCTCAATGATTTATCTGCTGAAAGAGAACTGAACTATTTATTCTAGTCTAAAGTCCCAAGGATAGTATTACAAGCAAGATTTCATTAGGATATTTCTTAATTTGTAGGTTAGAAATGAGCTGTCTTCCAGTATGGAAGATCTTCAAAAAATTAAAATTACAACTACCATATTATCCAACCGTATGTATGTATGCATGTTTATCTCTCTCTCTCTCTCTCTTTCTCTCTCTGTGTGTGTATGTATATACACACACACATAGATAGATAGATATATGTATGGACATTCTCAAAAAAAATCAAAGTCAGTCTACAATTGAGATACCTTTACACCCATGTTTATTATAGCACTATTTACAATAACCAAGTTACAGCTTAGGGGCCCAGCAACAGATGAATGGATAAAGAAAATTTGGTATGTATACACGATGGAGTTTTATTCAGGCATAATAATATATACATATATATATATATATATATATGCAGAAAAATAGATAGAACTGAGGAGCATGATGTTAAGTAAAATAAGTCAAACACACAAAGACAAGTATGTGAAATTTAGGAAAAAAGGACACAAAAGTAAAAAGGGATGTGAAAGAGAATAAGGGGGAGGAAGGTTATAGAGGGTAACTGAGGGGCTAAATATGATCAAAGTATGGTATATGCACATATGAAAATGTCACAATGAAACCCATTACTTTGTATAATTAATATATGCTAATAAAAATGAATTTTATTTTGATTAAAAAAATCAACTTGTTGCCAAAAATGCATCTTTACAAGGAAAAACATATTTCTACCTTGGATAATTTACAAAGTAAATTGTATACTTATGTCTCGAGAGCTTTCTCGAGCTCTCTTCCTCCTGACCTAACTGGGGGTGACTACTGATGCAGAAAGGACAAATGACAGAAGACAGAGATGCAGAAAGTTGGGGCCAGGTGTGCTGGGTGCTCAGATGGAGACACACAACAGCCTCATTGCGTCTTTTCTCTATTAACTCTTTTACTTTGCTTCTTTTCTTCTCTATTCATTAAGGCCTTACTTCTAAAATCTTTCTTCTTTTCTATTCTTTAAAGTCTCTTTCCTTAGACTCACTCTGTCCCATGTTTTCTTTAAAATCTCTCTTAAAGCCTTGACCCTTAGATTTACACTGTTCCGTGTTCCCTTTTAAAGTCTCGGTCCTCAGACTTGCACTGTCCCATTAGACTTGCAATGTTCCATGTTTCCTCTAATCTCTAGCATAACTCAGCAGCAGCAGCAGCCCACCAATCAATCAACCCCTCATCAAAAAAAATCCTCATGTCCTCCTTCAGCAAGTCTTTTATATCCAGTAGTAAACAAGGAGGTGCAGCAACCATTCTCCAGGGGGCGTGACATTGTAACAAGAGAAACCTGCTCTCTACTTCTCTAAACAACTTAGGAAAAGCAGCTGTACTGCATTTTGCCTCTTGCTCTCCCAGTCATGCCAAACTCAGCCTGTAGATCATTGAGCACAACTGTGCTTATGTCAAGTTCTCATAATCCACTTCCCACACTTATGGAAACTGTATTTTGGGAGAATATATGTTACATGTAGAAGTTTTGTAAATCAATAAACAAAGCATTTTAAGAGACTTAATATTCACTTAATATGAGTTTCCTTGGAATTACAAAATTTGGAACTGAGTTGCTCTTCAGTTAATTTGATTTGTAAACGGTTAAGTTCCAGGCAATGTTTAATATTTTCTGTAACATTCCACAACTAAAGTTTATTTTAAGACACAGTAATGAAAGACTCCACCACTTATCAACAGCACAACTAACATATCTGCAGTGTTATCCTAGAAAAGGAACAACCACATTACTTAGCTTCTTCAGCTCACCCTCATCATATCTGCAGATGCCTTGCCAGCATCATCCATGGTATGATGCAAATCCTGAAGACGTCTTTGGACTTCCTCTTCAATGTAAGCACTGATCCTGAAAACCATGAAGATGGGACAGATTGGAACTCTTTTAACCATACAAGGTTACTGTATATATCTTAATGATGTTCCTTAAAATATAGAGCTTTCTCATTCTAAAGGACAAACATAAAAGCAACTTGGGAACTTCAACAGTTTTGGGCCTTTTTTTTCCTTCCAAATAAATATAGTGCCATATGTTCAAGATCTGAGTTTTTTAAAAATGAGGTAGAACTGGACAAATAACAGGATACTGAGACTGATGAGGTGAAAAAGTGACTGCATCCAATTCTTTTCTGGATTTTCTCAGGGGAAAATTTAGTCACTGACTTCAGAGACCCTGTGAACTCAGACCCAACTCAAAGACAGAACACAGAGAAAAAGATGATATAGAAGACAGTTATTTGTTAATCACTCGGTCATTTATGAGGATTATAAAAAAAATACAAAGAGGTAGACATACACTCTTCAAATCTTCACTATTTAACCAGAACAATGTTTTACATTATTGCATTGTTCGTGGTTTGTCTTGTCTCTCCAGTTGGGTTATCTGTACTGGCCAGCAAGATCAACATCTTAAAGGTTTCCTCCTTCCAAGCAGTCTGGCACAGAACCAAGATAGTTGGAAGCCTTATACCACTGATTTTTGAAGCAACTGACAACTAATATCATCTGCCCCACAGACTGTAGGTGAAGTTGAGGAAGTACAACCGTCACCCTTAACCATCTCAGCAGATTTCAGTCTTAAGTTTTTATGTCATTCCACCCATAGAGAACAGAGTCAAAAGATTTTTAGTCATACCAAAAATCTTTCCATTGGACCAGACTGCCCAAATAAAGCCTGACTCAGTTCTAGGTTGCCCTCCTCTAAGTGATTAGAGGTATTATTTTAAATTAAATGGTTTCAGTGTTTGTCTCAGCACACTCACTAAATAAATAAATCTGCCTTTCTCTTTTTAAAAACATGCATAATCCTGTCAACATTTCTGTGCTACTGAACAACAGAGAAATAAATTTTTTAAATGCTGGGTAAAGGTATCAATATTTTAGACAGAATAGTTTTTAAAAGTACAATATTTACCTTTTAGTACTGAAAACAAAATCATGCACAAGTAAACATGAGTCAAGGCCATTTGCAAATTATTTCCCTGATCTTCACTGCAATTTTAAACTAGTGCCATGGAAAACACAAACCTATATTGAAGGGGATATAGGCACTTATGCTATTCTGAGTACATTTTAATATCCAAATACTTATCTTCTAATATCCAGGACTCAAGACTTCCCAGTTGGAAGTATCCATATGATACAAATGGGGTGCAGGAAAATAATTATTGTTTTCTTATAGGTAAAGAATGAGGAAGTTGATTTATTTGAGATCTCTAAGCCACAGAGCAATTCACAATGTCACCTAAGTTGAAAATCATTTTATTATAGCAGCATCACATGTATATTTACTATATTTATGATCATGCTGAATATAATAATACAGATTATATAACAAGCTTCATTCACAAGTTTGAAATAAATGACTTATCGACGGTAATTATCAACATTAGGTCCTTCTTGGTATAAGTAATTCTACGTGTTCATGCTTTTCAACCAGGCCTCACAGCACTTTGTTTGGGATAAGCTACTTTCCCTGCACTTTTTAATTCTACCTTCTCACACAAACTACTTGTACTGGAATTCCTTGAATCTGGCTCAGATCCTTGATTTCCTGTACATGATTCTACCCTGCCACCAGTCAGGCACAGCTGACAAAGACAGAGCCTTTCTCAAGCACAAAATTACTGTTGCATTCGATGGATACCTCTATATGCAAACTGGCCAAAGGGTACAATGAGTCATTAAGGTAAGTATGACGCTAGTTTAATGTTGAGTACCTGGAATCCATTAGGGTAGCGAGGTGAGATTTATCAGCACTGGACAGCAAGACGGAAGAAGCATCCTTCCCCTCCAGGGTCCCACAATGACCTCTCTGAATACTGTCAACCTCACAGATCTTCTGCTTCAGCTGCAGGATTTCATTTTGTAACCTACAGAAATGTGAACCACATAAACTCATTTATTAGTAGTATTTCTTGAGCACATTCTCTACATGAGACATTATTTTGAAAACCACAGGTGATTCAGATAAGAAATGCATGTGCTAAGAACCTTACCTTCTAGTAGAAGAGGTGTCACAGAGCTAAAAGATAAGGTTAAGGTGAACATAACCCATATGAAGTATCTAAAAAAAGTGCTATAGACATCCAAAAGCTGAACAGCTTGAACTACAAGGGCAAAGACACTTCCATTGTGCTCCATGCAAGTCCTTGGAGGTCACTGTGCAGGATTCTGACTTAATGCCTGTCTCAATAAGAGTTGGCTGTGGACTATGTATCAGGATTCTGTTAAACACTTCTGCTAGATAACAAGATCTATGTTTCCAAGGCCTTTTAGAAACCAACAATCTAGGAGGAACTTCCTGGGCAAGACAGCTCTGAGTCTTCAAGGGCCAGGGGATGTGGATATTTAAAGATGATGGTGGAAGATGCTCCAATGCAGAAAGGAATCTGAGGAAAGGAGCTATGTCACGAAAACCAGAAACACGTTTGGTCAAGGCAGAGGAAGTGGGAAAGGGAGTCAAACCTAAGAAAGCAGATTGAGTTCTATGAGGAATAAAAATAAGCTATGAATTGCGGAACCAAAAAATATGTTCAATAATAAGTGACCCATCTAATATAAGGTCAACTATATGTAAGGTCATTCTCCCACTGGCCCAGGTGTGTGTGAATTTTCTAGGGGCAGCTGTCTGGTATGTTATTGGGGCAGCTGGAAAGAACAGTAGATGGAAGGATAACAGTAAAATGAAGTAAACATTGTCCATAAAGTACTGAGAAGACGATGGGAAAACCATGCTCAGTGTACTGCTGTCCACCTCAGGTTCCACATGAACTTAATATTTCAACACTTGCAGAATTTTATAAAGGCCCAAGCCAAGTTGCACAGAGGGTCCTGGTTTGACCATGAGAACCCAGAAGGAAAATAAAACAATAGCAATTTCTGCCCACAGAAAGCTGCAGGAGAATCACAGACAGGGCAAAGACCCTAGAATTCATTGGCCTGAATTAGATCTTAGCAAAGTCTATTTCATCCAGACTCGTGATGCTAAATGCCTCCTTTGTATGGCTCCTGGAGGAATGCTGACACTAGGAAATCACTTCCATGGAAATCACAATACTGTGTCTGCTCTTATAGAGTATTAATGTTAAACGGCTGCTTGACAAAAGCCAGAGACATCAAGCTAAAAGCTGGAGCTGCATTTTTATTGCACACTGTGGGATACAAATTGAGAGCTTGCTCTCCACTACTTTAAATTTCCTGGGGCTGAAGCTTTGTCCAGCAATTTCATTTACATAACACACCTGCAATCTTCTTAAACCTCTGACCTATTTCTTTGAAATAATAGCATTATGTTTTTTGATTGTTATTTTGTTGCTGTTTTGACTGAAGGAAATACTAGAGAGTGACTGCACATATAATCCAAAGTATAAGTCCATCATTTATAAGGATGTCATCTTGACCTTCTCAGGAAAGACGATGGGTGAAGGCTACAGGATCACTTCTGAGTAGGTCTTGGCTTATAATCAGCAATTGACTTCATGCCTCTTTCAAATGCCAAGCTGAGGTTTCAAGGCCACTAGATGGGACTTCTGCTGAAGCCCCCTCAGAAATATTGTGGGTGGGACAGGACAGTATTCCAGGTCTCCGAATCTGGGCTTTAGTTAAGACCTTAATTGATCAAAGGATGGAGCTAAAAGAAAATGCATAGACTTTGATCTCATCCATCCCTTTGAACAGGTTTGAACATAAAAGTCTAAAGATGAAACATCTTGCTCAAGGTCATCCAGGTAGGAAAAGGCTGGGACAGGTATTAAGGTCTGCTCTCAGCCATTTGGGAGTCATCATGCCTCCACAGTGCTACTAGAACAGCTTATTCTCAAATGCATGTATTTATTAATTTTGAGAACCTACTGTCTGGTAAGCATGGTGGCAGGGAACAGGCACAGAAAGATAAATATTCTTTCCTTACCAAGGAAAGAGTGCTAGTTTCCTTGTTTTATTTTCCACACTAATGGTATGTGGATATCACCAAGCATACTTGAATATCCCACTGTGTTCAGAATCATTTGAAGAGTTTTGTTTGTTAGTTTGGTTAGCTGTTTTTTAATACAGAATATTGAGGCCTCTTCACAAATACTGTGACTGAATAGGTGTGGGAGAAATATTGAATCATAAGCTCTCCCTGGGTTGTAATGATCTGAGCACTCCATGCAATACATGAGTTTCAGGGATAGTGTTCTGCTATAACAAGGGCTGGACTTGGAAAAAATGTAAAGACATTGGTGAGGAAGGGTGGGGGGCGGGGAAAAAATGAAGGGGAGGGAGGAAGGGAGAGAAAGGGAGAGAGGGAAAAGAGAGAGGGAACAAAGGAGGGAAAGAGAGAGGATAAGAGAAGTGGAATGGAAAGGGAGAGGAGGGGACCAAAGGGGAAAAAAAGAAGTGAAAAGGGACAGAGAGGGAGGAAGAAGGAATTAAGAGTAAAGCTTTCTCAATCCTTTGCACTTATCAAATTACTAAAATGCATTCCACAGGTCAGTGAGCTATAGGGTAATGACATTGTTTTTATGTGTTTTTCAACTTTAAAGCCAACAATTCTAAAACAAGGATCCTAGATAAAAATGAACAAATATTTAGGGGTATTTTCTCAGGTTTGATTTTAAAAATAACCATTTACTTATGTATTAGAGAATACAAAAGCTAAAAGAATCACTTTAAAAAAAAAAAAAGACAATAAGAAACATACCATGAAGGACAGAAAAGGAAAAGTCATTTGGCACCTACTGTATGCTACTCTCTCCTACCCTTGTCTCACCTCTCCGGATCCTTCTCCAGGGCCTCTTGGTCAGGTTCCAGGCTAGCTGGGAGCCCTGGCTGTTTGCTGCCGCTGCTATTGAGAATGGCAAATTTCTGCCTCTGTTCTTGGATCTCCAGGCCCAAGGTGGAGTGCCTCTGCAGCACAGATTGCCTTTTCTCCAGCTTGTCCACTGCCTGCTCCAGTGCCTCTCTCTGCTGCTTCTCCTTAGATTCCAGAATTTCCTTTCCCTTTTCCCTCACTTTCTCTCCCTGTTGCTTCACATTGGTAGTGAATTCAAAGGTGGCTTGGAGATGCTCCACCTGGCTCGCACTGGCTTGGTACTGTATGAGCTGCTCTTCTTTTTCTTTCATTTCTTTTTCTACTTGATAAACAGTGTTGTGTAAGCCCAGAGGGCCTCTGTCAAGGATGTCAAGCACTCTCTGCTTTTCTTCCAGCAGAACTGGCAAATGATTTTGCAGGAGGGACTGTAGCTGATGTTCTTTACACTGTAGCCTGTACTCTGCAAGCTTCATTTTCTCTAAATCTTGAACCACACTGGCAACATCTGTAACATCATCATCATTTGTTGCCAATAACCTAGATTCCTCATCATTTTCATATTTTAAATGTTCAAGAGCTTTCTGCTCTTCTTGGATTTCTTTTCTCAGGAGGTCTTTCTGCTGGACCAGATCCTTCTCCAAGTTTGTCAGCTTGACAAGTTGCCTTCTCTTGAACTCTAAGAAATGCAGCTGAGCCTTTTCCAGCTCCTCACCATCATGGTTGCTGCCAGCCTGGGACTCCCTTGCCTGCAGGAGGGTTTCCCAGATGCCTTCCAGTTCCCTCTTCTCCTCCTCTGCACACTGAATTTCGCCACCGTGCAACAGCAGGACCATCTCCTCCTTCTCTCGAAGCTGCTCCTCCTTGTGGGCCGGGAGCAGCACCTGCTCCTTCTCTTGCTCGTCCAGTCTCCTTTTTTCTAGCTCCAGCTGGGTGCACTGTTCATCTTTTTCCCTGTGGAGCTGGTCCAACTCTTGGAATATCAGGATCTTCTCCACCTGTTCATTCCTATTGAGTTCTTGGAGCTGTTGGAGTTCCTCTTTGATGCGGAGAAAGCTCCCTTCCTCTCTTCTCTTCTTCTGTAGCTCGATTTCTTGCTGCTCTCTCATCCTCTCCTCTTGAAACTTTTCCTTCTCGGCGAGCAAATCCTTGAGCTTGTTCTCGATGTGGAAGCTGCGGCGTTTGAGGCTCTCTTCCTGCTTGCGGATCTGGCGCTGCACAATTTCAGTCTCTTTGCGTTGAGTCTCCACCTCCTGCTGCATCCGTTCCAGCTCTGCCTTGTCTGACCTCTGCCTTTCTTCCATTTCTTCGATAAGTTTCCTGCAATGCAAATACTCATCATTATTTGGTCACATTGTTCAAATTGTAACTTTTCTCTATGTAGAATGTTCTGAAAATGCACACAACACAAAGCCAAACCCTTCATTACAATAAAAGAGGAAGAAGTGCTTTCATTTCAAATTTTCAGGAACATGCTGCTTAATTTTTTTTTATGTGTTAACTGTCCAACATATCATCTGCCTAGTCTCCTAAAGTAGCCTCTGATATCATTTCTTTGTGGAGCCTAGAATCATAATGTGTTATGTATGATATAATTAAAAAAGCCCCTTGAGCTCAAAGTGAAAGAACCATGTCCAATTTAAATTTAAATGTGAATAATTTTATTCGGCCCAGTGAGTAAAACTCAACAGAAGTTGAGTTACAAGATGACATTAAATGAAAATGCTTATTCTGTCTTCAACTCATTGGGGGTTGAACATCAAAGTCAAGATAATGGACAATTCATTGTTCCATGCTAGTTAGCACTTACTGAATATTTTAGGACAAATGGTAGTCACCAGATTGCCCAGAATATTAATTAATGCATAACACCAAAAATAGCTGGATTCCTTATTAGAATACACATGTTCATGATTCTAGGGGTTACATGTTATGTTTTCTCTCAAAATACAATTGATTCTCACTGGGTGCTAAATAAGGGTTTGGGGTTGGAATGGACTCCAAAGCAAGAACATGGAGTAACAGGATACACATGGCCTCCATCTCCTAACCCACCACTCCCATCCTGTATGATACTGGAAGCAAAATTAATTCATTTGTGACATTTACACTCCAGATTCTAGAAGATAAATGTCTAGTTTTTTAGATTCTCTACGGCCTTAGTTTCAACTCCAATAGATATCCTTAGTCCACTCTTCTTGACTTGTTAAACATGAGATGAGAGAGAGACAGAGAAAAGAAAAGGAGAAAATATAGTTTTATCAAACAGAGGATATTTCAAAACATATAAACAACTCTTCAAGTCAATTAGCTTGACAGATACATATCCCAAAGAAAAGTGAGCAAAGAAAGTACAACTAGGAAAATACAAGTGGCCAAATGACATAAGGAAAGAGGGGTGGTGACTCAGCAGGAGGATCCTGACTTCCTGACCAGACTGGACTACAAAGCCAGATCCTATCTCAAAACACCAAAACCAAACCAATTCATTACAAATCAAAATACTGAACAAACAAGCCCCCACCCCCCACTCCCGCCAAGTACTAGAGTAGTAGAGCTTGCAGCACTTGCCTAGCAAGCACAGGCACTGGGTTTGATCTTTAGCCCCACAAAAGAAAAAGGTATATGTGGGGGTAGTTAACAAGGAAGGAAAATTCTTTGGATTTTTTAATTAATTATTTCACTGAGTCTATTGACTTTTTAAAAACTCAAGGGATATTATAAAGAAAAGATATGATTTTGAGTTAAATTTAAACATATATTTGGTATATTAAATCTGCTCGTTGGCTTTATTCTCCCTTTTTCTCAAGTATTTGAAGATGTATTGTTTTAAAATTTTAAACATGAAGCAAACTAAACCATTTAAAAATAAATTACCTACAGGCATTAGACATGTAAATAACAGACACAGAGAAATGAAAGAGGCATGGGTGAAATCAATCCAGGATATTAACAGAGAAACCCTCACGCTACAGTAGTGTTGAAACTTGAACCCCACATGGCTTACCTTTTACTTTCTAATTTTTCCAGTTCTTCACGCTGTTGCCTCTCAAATTCAAGTCTAATAAAATTAAATGAAAATATGTCATTTTTGTGAGAAAGCTTCTCCCACTCTCTGTATATAGAATTACACATTACAGGGAGCATCAGTTTTTGAGGCATTATTTTTAATTACCATGTATTAGCAAGTTTAAAATGCATTCTTTGCTCTATAACTATGATTAGAAATTAGACATATTTTGTGGTACTTGAACTCAGACTGAAAAAAACAGATTTGACTTGAAGGAAAACAAAATGTCATTGTATTTAAAAAGCAGAATTAAACACAATTTCTAAATATAGTCATGTCTATTCCATGCATCTTAGTCACTGATGAGAATATAAAAAGGAAGAATCTCTACCTTAAACAGATGGGTCCTTTTATAGGGACAAGACTGCCAGGGAGGTAGAGAGAAAGAGAGAGCACACACATCAGTTAAGAAAATAACTTTAACAGGAGGAAACATCCGGAGAAAAGCAATAAGGTATTTAAAAGACAATAGCCATGCACAAACAGTTTTTTTAAAAAATAGATATCACATTTTCCAATAATTTCATGAAGCAAACACTCCAAAGTTAGGTCTGTTGTGTTTTGCAAGGCCATACTTTTACTACCAGGTAATTATACTGATCAGAGATTCAGTAAGATCCTCTTGTAATCAGTAGTTATATGATATGGGACTTAACAGAGGCAATGGGATTGTTTACAGATTTATACAGTTCTGGTAAAATAAAGAGAGGTAGATTGTTGGGGATTTTTAAAACTGCCTAAAATATTAATAACTCAAGATAATTTCCCAAATATTAAAATTATTGTCAGGGTTCACTATTCCAGTTAAATAGCATGAATTGAAATTTCTAACCTTACATACTTTCCTGCTGTGGTAGATGGAAGATGCAGTTCATATGGAAAAATTCAGTATCAGTAGTTTTCCTTGGATAATGTGCAAATCCAAGATTTGCACAAGTAATGTGCAACAGTTACTTTTGCAATGATTTAACAAACACTTCAAATGGATCTCTTTTCACTTTAATTTGGGATAATATTGAGAGTAAGATGTCTGGCAGTTTTTGTAAGCAGAATAGAGTACCTATCATATGGCAGGTTCTGTGCTAATTTGCACCTTGCCTCCCTCTGTCCTCCTAGAAAACTCTTCAGGTAGCAAGCAGTATCTCCATTTTACAAATGAGGAACCCAAAGCCTAGATATATCAAACAATTTGTCCAAGGTCATAGGAATAATATGTGGGGGACTGAGGATTTGAACCCATAACAGCCTGCTTCCAAAATACTCCCTAGTGATTCATTTTTAAAGTAGGGCTCAAGCTTGTGATACAAAATACATATAGGAACTCCTTCATTGAAACTTGTTATTTTAGGTTTATCCTACTGCCAAATGAAAATAATCCATACTTCCTTATAGACATTGCCATCCATGAGAATGAGTCACAAAAGTATACAAGAAAATCATTTACCAGTTCTATGTCATTACATTAAGTAGGTATAAGCCTTTAATAAAATTAAAATGTGATCATTCCCTTTTGTTTTACAACAAACAGAAGTCTGAGAAAGTTTCCTAGTTGATATTTTCAGACTCCATATAAAGTTTAGACTTCCTAGAGATATTTACAAAGTCAAAAAGTATTCCTGGATGAAGTATTTTAAGACCAGAAAATTTCACCAATGGAATTGTTTTTAGTCTCAATTTTCATTTTATGTGAACAACAGCTTAATGCTCCCTTTAGTAGATACTGCTTTGATTACGTCATATGTACACAGCAATAAGGCAAATGCTACATTAAGAGTTGAACATTTGGATGAAAAGCTATTAAACAAAGATTGCTCAGAACATGTTAAGCTCTATGCTTAACACTCAGAATGCAATACAGTCACAGGGAAGACATCAATTCATGTATGGTACCAAACCTGTACTCTCAACCCTTACAAAACTTTTGCTAAGAGGCTGCACGGTCTCAAGGAGGTCATGAAATGTGAGTTATAATTCTTAATGTAACATTTTAACTAAACACCTACTTTTATTGAGCACAGTGTTGGGAAATGTGGTAGGCAAGAGGATACATCAGCCTGCGAGAGAGATGTGGTCTGCGATAATCGGTGTGTCACATATAGAGAAGGTACGGTCCCAGAATTTGGTAGTGTCTAGAATTAAGGTAAGCTTCCTAATTCTAGGTATAACTTGTGCTATTCTTTCTCTCACATGGTCCAAGAACTCAAAAGAAGCTTAATAAAACCAAATCTTGGCATATTGTGAGAGAGGTGGCAAGACATGAAGCTCAAAAAGACACTGGAAGCCAAACAGTGAAGATCCTTGGAAGTTCTATTAAAGATTTTTAAACAGTGACAGAAAGAGGTCTCAGAAGGGGTTGCTGAAGAACACATACACTTGAGGTTTTCTTCAGGCAAGATGGGAGAGGAGCATTCTGAGAAGTCAGGAGATAAAGTAGAAAGCCACTGTAATATCTTAAATAAGCGACAACGGAGTCTGCATCCAAGATAACTGGATGCAGAAATAAAGATATCTTTTGACATACAGAAGGTCAAATTGAGGGAACTAGCTAATTGGATGAGTTTGGGTAGGGGTGGTGAAGAGCAAGGAAGAGTCAAAGATGAGCCTCAGGTTTCTGGTCAAGTTACAGAAATGGGGGGAAGAAGGAATATAATTGCCAAGTCAGCAGGTCTGAATATGAATTTCAATGATTGTGAGACCAGCTATCAGTTATTTAACATTGGACACTTCACTTTTGTAAAAGATAAAGAAAAAACACAGAATGGGTACAGTGGTTCAAGCCTCTAATCCTAATTCGTTGGAGACAGAGATAGAGAGGATCTCAGTTTAGCTCAGCCAAAAAGTTTGCAAGACCCCATCAAACTATGGGAGGAAGCACAAGTAAGAGTCACAGTCCAGGCTGGCTTGGACATAAAGTGGATACTCTATCTCAAAAATAACCAATACAAAAAAGGACTGGCAGAATAATTCAAGTGGTAAAGAGCTTGGCTAGCAAAGGGGAGGCCCTGAGTTTAACCCCCAGTACTGCCAAAAACAAACAAAAAAAACCAGACAAATTCCAAGATAGTGGCTAGAGGGAGGAGGCAGAAAGCATGCCTCCTTAAAGTGAAATCTTGGAGAGATGCTGGAGACACACCTTGCAGGCAAGACCACCGAGAAGAGGCAAAATTTTGACCCCTCCACACCTTCATCCTGGGCAGAGAATCTCCACTTCACGTTAAACGGAGAAACCAGGAGGGCCCCCAGGCCACCAGTCGCCCATGCCTAGACGGCTTGGGAAGACGCAGACAAGGTGAGCTAAGCGGTACATGGTACTCCCACAGACAACCCTGGGCCAGATCAGCATAGCCCCCTGGACAGACTGACCCCCACCTGGGGAAAAAAGAGAAACTGAACAATAAAGAACAATAAAGACATGTAGCAAAGAGGGTGGGGTGCCCTGAGCACTGAAAGGGGCGGGGGAGTAGAATCCCTCCTGGAACTGTAAATAAACAAGCCGGGCCTGGCCGAAGAGGATGGGAGTGTGGGCGCGTGCCCAGCAACCAGGAGCCAGAAAGTTTGTGAGAGTGGTGGAGGGAGGAAAACTCCACAGGAGACGGGGGAAGACCCACCTCCCATGTGAGCTGTAAATAAACACTTTGGCTGGCATGAGCGGCAGCACACACCCAGCAATCAGGAGCGGGAAAGCTTGTAAAAGTGGCAGTGGGAGGAAAACTCCACAGCAGGGGGGGGAAGACCCACTTCCCATGTGAGCTGTAAATAAACATGCAGGCCTGAGAAAGCGGGTGCAGTGTCACCTACCCCAGTGTGCTTGGAAATGGGAAAGCTTGTAGCAGTGGCTCGTGCACAGGAGAACTCTGAGTAAACAAAGCCTGCAGGGCCAGATGAGTGCTAAGCTCACCCCAGAGATCTGCATAAATAACACCTCCAGCAACAGCAGGCTGACAGCAACGGGCAGACAAGCCACAGATGCAGATAGCCATTCACAGACCTGTCTCCAGACTCTTTTTTTTCTCTCTCCCTACCTTTGATGAGAGAACAACCAAACTACAGCTGCATGCTGAAAAACTTACTGAAACTGTATTGCATTTGAACTTGGGACACTATGTATTTTTTTGTTGTTTTTTGTGTGTCTGTGTGTGTGTGCAGTTTTGTTCTACTTTATGTTTCCCCTTTGATGAGACAACTACAGAACAACATCTGAGGCACCATCTCCAGGACTGGAGGCTCAGGGACGAACACCAAAATTATTAGGACTGAAACTTCATCGCATTTGAACTTGGAGGTTTTTTTTCTATCTTTTATTTTGTTTTATTTTATATATATATTTTTTCTTTCATTTACTTATTTTTATTTATATTCTTATCTTTATTCTTTTTATTTTTTATTTTCAATCCTCTCTCTGTCTCTCTAATGCCTTTTCAGCTTACAGTTGATTAGTATACTGTCTCCCTGTTTATATCTTTGAAACTTTTTTGTTTGTTTCTTTGCTTTGTTTTTTTTTACTTGATTATTTGTTTTTCCCTTTTCTTTAACTTCTTTGCTTTCCATCCCCTCTCACGCTTCCATTCTAAATATCACTAGTGCTATTATTATAAGCCAGAAAATACTTAATTGCACACAGTACAGGGACAGTAACAACACCAAGGACAATGATGGGAAGACAGAAAAAACAGGGAAACCAGTTTCCCCACAGCAAAAAATTAGTACAGGAACCAGAGGGAAATGAAGACAACAGATACTCAGATCCAGACTCCAACAAAATGAAGATAAACTATGCCAAAGGACCCAATGAAGCCCACAAGAATAACTGAAAAGAACACATACTACAGGTACTCAATGAGAATTTTATAGAGATGATACTGGATAGGGTCAACCAACATATACAGGAGACACTCAAGAAATTCCAAGACAACAAAAATAGAGAATTTGAAAAAGCAAAAGAATAAAGGAAACCATAGAAGCACTATATAACACCAAGGTGAAACAAAGAACATGATTAATAAAGAGATAAATGAACTCAGGACAAAAATAGACAACATTAAAGAGGAAACCAGCCAGGATATGGAAAACCTCAGAAAAAAGAAAGAAACAGAACTGCAAAACAAAACGGAAGGCCAATCCAGCAGAATAGAACAAACAGAAGACAGAATCTCAGAACTCGAAGATGATATGGTAATTAAAGGAAAAACCAAAGAACTATTAATTAAACAACTCAAGACCTGTGAAAAGAAAATGCAAGAACTCACCGACTCCATCAAAAGACCAAACTTGAGAATCATGGGCTTTGAAGAAGGAGAAGAGGTGCAAGCGAAGGGAATGCGTAATATATTCAACAAAATAATAACAGAAAATTTCCCAAATCTAGAGAAAGATATTCCCATACAGAAGCAAGAGGCCTCCAGGACACCAAACTGACCAGATCAAAACAGAACTACCCCCTGACATATCATCATTAAAACAACAAGTTCAGAAACTAGGGAAAGAATATTGAAGGCTATACAAGAGAAAAAACAAGTAACATACAAAGGTAAACCCATCAAAACCATAGGAGACTTCTCAACAGAAACATTAAAAGCAAGAAGAGCGGGGGGTGAGATCTTCCGGGCATTGAATGAAAATAACTTCAACCCCAGGATACTCTACCCAGCAAAACTATCATTCAAAATAGATGGAGCAATAAAAGTCTTCCATGATAAGCAGAAACTAAAACAATATGTGACCAAAAAGCCACCACTACAAAAGATTCTGCAAGGGATTCTGCACACAGAAAGTAAAACCCAACTTAACCATGAAAGGACAGGTAGCACCAAATTACAGGAAAAGAAAAAGCAAGAAAGTAGAGATTAACCTCAACTTAGGTACACACAATCAAACCTTCAAACAACTAAGACAACTAAATGACAGGAATCACCACATACCTATCAGTACTAACACTTAATGTTAATGGACTTAATTCACCCATCAAAAGGCACCGCTTGACAAAATGGATTAAAAAGGAAGATGGCTAAGAAGATTTCATTAGATAATGAATAGCGAATTAAATGAGGAATTAAAGGAAGAAGTAGAAAATCAAAGTCCCTAGGCTAAAAATATGTGTACCACCTAAATAACTAGATTGTAGGATAAGTTATCTATACCAAATCACCAGGACTAAGAAAGATGGTAAAAGACTTTAGAGGAAATATCTGGAAAGGGAGGAGATGACAACCATAAAGAGAGGCAAAGAATGGGACAGATGCAAGGGAGTAGATGAGCAGTGCTCCACAGGGCAGATGAAGGGTGGTCTGGGAGAAGCTTGAAGGAGGACTCAGGAATCTCAGGACTGATGAAATCACTGGCTCCTCCTCAGGAGACATTCTCAGTTTAGAACATTCCAGTGGGATACAGAAGGGAGAGACTTGGCTCAGTGGACAGAGAGAATGGACAAAGTACCTTTCAACACTGTTAAGAGAGTGAGTCATGAGTAAAAGAAAACATGACATGCACAGATACACAGAATGTGATGATCCCAGCAAGGAGATGGGCAGAGGGGATCCTTTACAACCACAGGGCTGAGAGGAGGCCTGCAGAAGAGATGTTGGCAGAGCTGGGCCCTGAAAAGTGGACAGAATTATGATGAGCACAGTGTACTAAGTAGGGGAAAAAACTGGTGGAAGTAAAACAGAGAAGGAAGACAAATGAGAACTATACAAAGGAAGCAGTACCAAGCCCGATCTTCCCATTGCTTAAATAAGATGAAGTGATAAAACCAGGAAGTTGGACTCTAAGCAGAAGGTCACAGGTCAAGCTGACATTCTCAGGGCAACTTCCTGGCAAGCTTCTCTTCCACTACCCTATGCAATATTCTGTCTCAGTTCTGGGCATGACACTCAGTAACCAGTGGTCCACTCACTCATCAATTCACTTGTCAACATGCCATTCATGAGCCAGGTGTTGATCTAGGCACTGTAGAGTCAGCAAAAGAAACCAAGTCTCTGTCCTCATAAACTTTCTATCTAGTGCAGGGGATAGCTAAGTAATAAATAAGTAATTTATTATGTGAGAGATGCTATGAAAAAGAATAAAGCCAGGAAAGAGGTGGAGAGAGATGGAGTCATCCAGCAGAGAGGCATACAAAGGAAAGGAGGAACCACTAGGCTACATCTAGCGCCAATATGGGGGCACCAGGAGACATGACTGTGGCAGACTGGGAGCTCAGCAAGACAACCATGAGAGAGAGGACAAAAACAGGGGAGAGGTGATATAGAAAAGCAACCAGGCCTCAGAGGCAGCTGAGGGTCAAGACCACCAGTCTTATAGGTCATAGAGGGTGGGGGCTATCTTCCCCTCCACCAGGGCTCCTTGAGAACAGAGACTCCTCCATACTTTGGCCAAGAGTGTATTCTGAGAGCCAACTGCAACACACACAGTAGCTGTTCAACCCATGATTACAGTGGCCTGAGCCACTGACTCACAGACTCAGCAAACTGGGAGGAGGAGAAGGTACAGACAATGCAGGCCTCTCTTTGTCTGAAGAAATAATACTTTCAATACTCTCATCCCCTTGTGCTGAGAATAATTCACTACAGAAAATTTAGAAAACATGTATAAATAAACTCAGTCCTACACCATGATTGCTCCACCCCATGTAAGACTGTAGTCTTCACAGCCATACATATGCACACAATAATGTCCACTTAGTAATCATTTTCTCATAAGTACACTCCTGGAACCTCATAATACACTCTCCAAACCATTAACTATATTGTACAACATAGTTCAGTACCATGAAATTCTATAATATAGATGCATAATGGTTTATGAATACAATCTCATATTGTTGGAGATACACATTAGACCATTCTTAAACAAAGAGTCTGGTGGGACCTATACTGAGTGGCCCAAGAAGAGGTTAGTGAAAAGGAGAGGGGATGGAAGGGAGGGGAGGAGAGGGGAGAGAAAAGAAAAAGGAAAAGAAAAAATGCTGTGTGCATTTTCAGGCAGAAGGAAAAGAGCGCAGAGAAGGGAAATCTAAAGACATAAAGCAGTGCCAAGTGCTGTACAGTACATCACAGAAGTGAAGAGCTTTACAAGTCTGCTTTACTCATTTCTACGCCTTTGCTACCACCCCACAAAAGACCCTATCCTAACACACACAACCAGAAACTGCACAAAATGTGTGCTTCTATGTCTCAGTACCTTAGATAGAGCTGAAAGCAAGCCAGGAGTGTTCTGTACCCAAGAGGCCTGTTGTCACTCTCATACTTTTTCTTTTCAGGTCTCCAACCCAACAGCCCACTCACTCTTCTCCGTATTTCTCTCCCTGACATTTTTCTCTTCATTCTTTTCCTGTTGCTTTAATTTATGCAATAGCTGCCATCAAATAAAGAATTTTGGGTATGGATTTACCTGACAAAATACCAAAGCAGGCAAAGATTTATATTAGATGATTAATTGCAATGTTATCTACAATTTAGATGGAAAAAAATGAAATAGTCTGAAGTGTCCTTAATGATTTGGCAAGTTAAGTAAACTATGATATAAACATACAATGAAGAATCATGTTCAATGGCCTGGAGAAAATCTCACAATACAATGTTAATAGAAAAAGTAGAAGGCAGAACTGTTCATATACTGTGACCTCAAATTTTTAAGTACTCTGTATAATGTATGATTACAATATCTAACATACTAGAGAAAAGGTTAGTTCGAGAAGAATTAATTTAGAAGGTAACACACAGGGTACAGGAAAGCAATATGCGTCAACTCCCTGTATAGCTATCCTTATCTCAACTAGCAAAAACCCTTGGTCCTTCCTATTAGTGCTTATACTCTCTCTTCAACAAAATTAGAGATAAGGGCAAAATAGTTTCTGCCTGGTAGCAAGGGGGTAGGGGGCAGAGGGAGGGGGCAGGGTAGGTAAGGGAAGAGGTGGGGGGAAGGGGGGAAGAAATGACCCAAACATTTGATGCACATATGAATAAAAGAAAAAAAATTTCACTGTATATACTTTAACATATAAGTAAATATAACCAGTCCACTAATGACTATTTCTTGGTGAAGAATTATGAACACTTGTGATTATTTATTTATGAGTGTTTTAATTTTTTTGTAATAAGCATGTCATTTTATAATAAAAGAAACTACCTCATTTTTTAAAATTCACTCTGATTATAGCAAATGTTTCACTTCAGTTTTGCTTATAACAATCTTTGGTTCTTTTTTATTTATTTCCAATAATAATGGTAATTAACCTCAGTAGGCCATAAGATATAGGGTTTGTTGACTAAGCATTTGATTTTACTGAGTTAGGGAATAGCTACTCAAAGAATTGTGGTCGCTGATTAAAAAAAAAAGTGGGGTGGGGATGGAAGTGCTTCATTAGGGAACAATTCACACTCAGAAATACTCAGTCAGCAATTGTTCCTCAAATACCTACTTAAAAGTGGGATCAGTGTTAAGAAAGCCAGATCCTTTCACCTATCACTAACTACATAAATGGAGAACAGACATAGTTGTATCAACAGGCACAGTTACCATCAATCATTTAAAGGGTTAACAAGGAAGGAGAGAGCACACTGTGGGTGAATAGCCAAAGAGATGAAATTTGGATTGGGGTTGGTAAACTCTCTTTGATGAAGTGACATTTAAACTGAGACCTTGGTGATTATGGAGAATTTTGCCATGTGAAGAGCTGGATACCTGGACAAGGGTTCCAGGAGGAAGAAGCAAGAATGGATACAGACAACTGAAGCTCTTGAGGGAATCAGCAACATAATATAATCAAGTGAGTTAACAAGTAACATGTGTCATATAAATCATGTTAATATAACAGGTTACTTCAAAGGAAAATCATATTGCCAGGTAGGAATAGGAAGAAATCTACTATCTTCCACCAGTGCCTACAACAACCATTCCATTTCACTAGGTAAAGTCTCATTCGTTCAGTGAGCTTTACAACTCAGCTCTATGAATTATAGAATGAGGCACAAATGCACCTCTTACTCAGACAAGCTAAAGTAACCAAGTAAAGAGAACTTGTTCTTTGAATTGAACAGTTTATCTTTCTGCCTACTTTGAAAACATAAAACACATGGGGTTTATCTTTTAAAGTGGCCTGCAGTGGAAAAATACTCCAGTACAGGAAAAAAAAAAAAAAAAAAAAAAAAAAGAAAAGAAAACCTGCAAAGTCAGTAATTAACACTAATCTCCATTAATGGATAAAGGCAGCTTCTTTTAGTTACTGTTATCACAAGTTCCCTAAGTCTGTGTATCTTAACAAGCTATTTAAGACAATCTATAGCAATTGTAAAGTTAGTAAATAGTCCATAAAAAAAGAGACACAGCTGAGACCAGAAAGTGGAGAAGAAACCAACATTGTAGCAAACTAAACAAGAAAAATGGTAAGACCGAACAAAATAAACCATCAGAGACAAACACAGTAAATAACCATTAACTCAAACACAGACTAACCACCAAATTACCAGAAACAAAGATATTGCCAACAACCTGTATAAAACTTTCATGTTCCAGGTCAGTGAGGGAAAAAAAAGAAAAGGATAAGACAATTTACAAAATAGGAGGAAGTGAGCCAGATGAGGAAAGAAAAGTGTAGCTAGCAGGGCACCTGCTTGAAAGGGAAAAATCATGTTGAGAAAATTTCCAGCTGCAACCATATTCTGTTTCTAAAGCCCACTCAATATTGCTACAAAGAGGGGAAACTGAATTACTCTAGGTTCACATTTACTAGATGGCAGTTAGGCTCAAGGTACTGAGCTGGCACTTAGTGAATGACAAGCTAGATTCTGTGTTTGTTTTCTGCAAACCCACAGTCATCAACAGTGAAGCTAAGACACAAAACAAGGAAGGACGTAACCTGTAATTAATGTCTTCTCACTCTCTCCCTAATATGATGAATGCATTCTCTGGTTATCGAAGGGCACTAAACTGGAGGAAAGGAGGGGGGAGAAAAGGAGAGAGTGAGGAGGGGGTGATAAGGAAGAAACAGGGAAGGAATGGGCAATAGGATAGAAAACAAAATTGCTTTCAAATGTGGTCAGCTTATAGGAAAGTGAGATGTATCACTACCATCTTTGTGCCTTGGGCCTTTTGCATCTAACTCCTAGAACTCCCCATTCAGAGTCTAGTTCCTTCCAGGTTTACATTCCACAATTCCACTGCCATTCTTAATCACAAAATGCCAGGAATGCTGGAGCTAACCCCACACAGCACTCTAGGACAGCACATGGCTCAACACAGAAGAATTAGATGCTTGATGAATCATGGGTTATAACCAGGACATCCAGGGTATACTTTTAAAGACAGTCACTGCTGCAGGGATCCTCCATTCTGTTTCCTGGGAACAAGGCCTAGAACTGCCTCTAGGAGCGTGTACTTACACTAACATACTGAAGAATCCAATAATATCCCTTTACAACCGGGTGGGGGGCGGGGCGAACAGAAACTCTCAGTGGGAATGTTGGTGATATATACAAGCGTTATATAGATTAATTAGTGAGTATGCATCAAGAACTTTAAAAGTTTATACTCTCTGACCTAGAAATTCCACCTCTACTTTTTTTGTCCCTTGAGAATGTCATCATGGAAAAGTACAAAGATTTAGCTACAAATCTATCACCCCGATAGCTTGTGATAGCTAGAAACTAAACAACAAAATATACACCAACAGAAAATAAGTCAATAAGATGAAATATCCATAAAATAGATAATATGAATAGTAACATGATATAAAAGTTATAAAAGGAAATAATATTAAATGTAAGAAACTCACAAGTCCATTATGAACCGATCTTGGTAAAAGATATACAGAGGGAAAGAGAGAAATGCACAGTGGGATCGTAGAACATTCATAGGTATAGGTTAGAATACATAGGGACATATTCTCTGCTTTTTTGTGATTTCTAAATTTCCCATGGTGAACACATTAAATTAAAGCTACTTATCACTCCTCTGCCCTCTTCCCCTCATCAATGATAAATTCAAACCATCTTCAGGCTTGGGAGCCTCCCATGGCCACCAAGGTATGTGTTAGCCATACTTACTGCCAAATAAGCTCCACCTTGGGTGGAGACTCCTTGGGTGGCCTATCAAATACAGGTCTGATCCTGACTTCAGACACTGTGGATCTGACCAGATCTGAAACCTAGGTGCTTCTTTTCAGATGTAACTACTCAAATTTATCCATTTAAATAGGCTCACCACTGGTTAGTCTCAGAGGAGGCTAATGTGCCAGCAAAAAATTCTTTTATTTTCAAGACTGAAATGAACTTGGAATGAATCTAATTTTGCTTTGAGCACTTTCAAGAAGCTGTGAAAGCTTCTGTATCCTGCCAAATTAGCTGCCTGTTTGCAGTCTCAGAGCGAGCCGGAGGAGGCTGAATAGTCAGCTTTGCTTTCTCCTTAAAGACACTGCGCCAGCTGAGAAAGAACGTTCCCCTGCAGGAAAATGATCTGCTGGCAGAGACCCTAGCTGGGCACTTCTCCAAAGTGGCACTAACTCCCCAAGGAAGCCACCCGGATGCTTTGCCCCATCCAAAAATTCTCTGGCACCAAGTACCATGCGTATGTGTACAAATCAGTTTCCAGAAAGCTTGAAATGCAGGCCAGCAGTAAGTTCCAAAACTATGTTAGAAATGATATGCCCAACTGTATGTGCCCAGCTGGACAGATAAAATGTTCATGGAGAGTGGGTGGGACTTTACTTTTAAAAGCTCCAGATACTACTATAATTCAGGCTACGTACAAGGCTTTTTTAAGACATAGATTGCTTGGAAATTTAGTAGGTTGCCTATTGAAACAAACACAACAAATTGGCTGCTGAAGATACATTAGATCTTACTAGATTTAATAATTTGCAAACCAACTATAATTGTTTTGGGGAACTTTTGCTCTGGGAAGAACTGAGTACTAAACAGTAATTTTTAGTCTAATGTAAACATACTCAGATGTACATAATATCAACGGAAGCAAGAGATATATTAATGTGTAATCATTAAGAAACATATAGGAAATCCAAAAGATAGGGGGCAGGAAATGTAGAATGACCTCTTTGCAGCACAAGACATCTAAAGTCCTTTGAACATACAGATTCTTTGTGCAGAAACACCCTTTGACATCCTTTATGCTGAGAGCCCATCTGCTGGCCTAAACCTCCAGCTCAATGACTATTTAAGGGTCCATTATATGCAAGTTTCTATGAGCAAGATTCAAAGATGAGTAAGGTGTATGTAACCCCTGCCTTCAAAAAGCCCACATCAATTAAATGTGCATGCATGAATTCAATGAATTTGGAAAAAACTATGTTAAAGGTATGCACAGAATATCTGCCCAAGGACAGAGAAAGCTTTAAGCTCAAACTACAGGTGCTTCCTGAAGACACATTCCTGTACTCAGCTTAGAAGGTTACAACTAGCCAAAGGAAGAAGGCAGAAGGGTTTTATAGATAGCTTTATAGATACAGAAGTTTGGGGAGAGATGCAAAAGATGCTTTATCCACTTAACCAAAAGGATTAAATTCAAGGTGGAAAGTGGTAGAAGATCATATTGAAGAACAAAGTAATGGATAATCATGCTGGGATTCCAAAGTCAACCTATAGGGAATGAAAGGCCAGACCAGGTGATGGGAAGAAGAAAGTGTCATCACAAAGAGCTATAGTGGGATCAAGAGTTAAACCATCAATTCTTTGAATTCCTGAATGTTAAAACTTTGAATTCCTGAAAGTCCTGACAAGGAAGATGATAAGGTAAATATGGGAGGGGTAAGGGACTCCAAACTCTACACTTACCACCAGGTTTTGGTTACTGGTGTATTAAGAAGCTGCAACTTGGAGACCAATCATAGAACAATGAAGATGGGGTGGCCTATGAGATGACTCACAATGAGATGCAGTGCACAGCAGAGCAGGCTGAACTGTACAGTCTTCCCTAATCCAAAGACCTCAGAGTAATCCAAATTTGGCATGCGCAAGGATGATGCTACTGATATCCTTATTTCTGACAGACTTACAAGTGTCTCCCCTGTTTACTAAATCATATTTCAATATGACTGAGACTCAGTCTGTCTTAGTCATTCAAACCCCAGCAAAGGGGTAGACAAATGACAGGACTTGGAACCATGGAGGAGAAAGCTCCAGACCATAGGCTTCTGAGTGGCTTTTACTTAAGCTTCCTTACAACCCTGTTAGCCCCACCATGTTGTCCTCTTGACAAGGATTTGAGCAATTTATCATTGGCTGTGTGTTGCTATGCCAGTGACAATGAGCCAAACTAGATAGGGGCATAGCTCAAGTGGTACAGCATATGCCTAGCAAGGCCAAGACCCTGGCTTTAATCTCCAGTACTGAAAAAAATAATAATTTTGAACAAAATCAAAGTAGATTGTATGCATACATGAAAACAGATAATGAAAGTAATTAAAATTGTTTCAAGGGGAGGTAAGAAAGAGTAATGGATAATTATGATCAAAGTACATTACAAGCATGTATGGAAATATCACAATGAAACCCCTTTGTACAATAAATATATGCTAAGTTAAAAAAAAAAAAAGATGAGCCGAACTGGAGAAGATGTCATGATAGGAAAAATATCTGGCCTTAGTAAGCTTTGAGGACAAATGGGTTCCTGCGAATTAGATTTACCACAGATTCCATGGTTTTAGCTTGAGGTGATCTCCATGTCAAAAGATTCCTCTTGCAAGCCAGATGGTTTTCTAAGTTACCCAATGCATGAGGGCATGGTCCGCTAAGGAGTTCTGGCACCAGGAACAGAATCCCTTCCTATGCACTTCAACTTGCATCACTCCTTTCCACCGACTTCCAGATAACAGGTTACTAAACCACTGTTCTCTGCCCTGACTCATAGGATTTTCATTCTAAATACATTTGCATGCCTGTGTCCACTTTTCCAGTCTCTCTACAAAGAGCTCCACAGCTGACACTTAACAGACTGTCGGCACACAACAGACCCTCAATAAATACACGCTCATCTGCTGAAGCATCTCGGCCCTATGTCTCCATCTTGTGAAACAATCACGCTCCTGTGTCCAAGCAGCATATTATCTGGATTTAAGCAACTATTTAGTGTGGGCCCATGTATTAAACATATTTCTTTCAATGTTCTTTCAGTCTATTGCATGGTCCTTAATGTAGGCTAAGAGTATTTATACCTGCAACATCAAAAAAGAAAAAAAAAAGTAAAAACAGGACAGCCATAGCTTTAATTCTGCTTCATTCTGCCCAGTTGCTGGAGCTGACAATTTCCCAGTGAGGTATGTGCCCTCCAATTATATTTTAATTCATGGGTAACCATTCTCTACAGCAGGTGACGAGTTGAAGGGGGCTGGAAGCCAGGGAGAAAGAAAGTATGATGAAGTTTTAAACAATTTTTATTTGAATTGTATCAATAAGTATTGCATGGATAGCAGAGAAGAAATGTGTCTGTTAACAGAAGCCAGGTGAACAGGATACATCATCTTAGGATCAGATCCTTCCAAAATCATCTCTTCTACCAACTGCAATTCAGTCTAAAACAAACTGCTTCTCACTTGGATTTTCTACTTTTGCCTAATTCTCCATTTCATCATGAGGCCCTCCTTCCACCTTTTGTTTTAAGGATCCTCAACATGACCTTGAGAGTATTCAAATAATTGCCATTGTCACCTCAGACTTAACCTATACTACAAAACTGCATTCATCTCCATAATATGTCTTATTCCAATATTTGGAATACCCATGCCCAGATAAATAAATTTTAACAAATTCCCAGACCATGTGTCTTATTAAAACATGATTATTAATCTGTTTGATAAATTTTTATTAACTAGGCTATATTTTAAAGTGATTAGCACTTTAAAATACAGAAATGAGTAAGACAAGGTCACTGACTTCAGAAGGCTTCCCATCTAACAGGGAAGATACTCAAATAAGCAGAATTCTTACCCAAGTGCCAGCTAGAACCCATCCTCCTGTCTGCTACATCTGCTCTGGGTATTTAAATCTGAAACCTAGGAATCATCCTTCATTCCTTGATCCTACCTTACTTTATAGCAAAAACCCAGACCCAAGCCACCATTATCTTTCACTTGGCTTAAGGAAATGGCTTTCTAAATGGTCTTCTGCCCTGCTTCTATGCTACATTCTCCATCCAACATGGTATTGGAGTTTGAACTCAGGGCCTTGCATTTGCTAGACAAGTGCTCTACCACTTGAGCCATACACCCAGTATCTTTTTACTTTTTCAGTTTATTTTTCAGATAGAGTCTCATGCTTTTGCCTACGCCAGCCTCAACCTACAATTCTCTGATCTCTGGGATTATAGGCACACACAACCATGTATGGCTCATATATGCTAATTTCTATACTAAGTTCACCTTCAGGTTATTCTACTGATCAAAGTCTTCTAAGGGTTTGAGAGTTCTTTTAGAAAACAAACTACTTCCAATGCCCACTAAATCCCCTCATTAGCTGGCCCTCATCTGACCCCTAACCTCACTTATATCATTCTTTTTATTTCTAAATCCCATCTATTCCAGCTCTCTTTCCACTTCTCATTTTGAAGCCATTGTTCTTGCCTTCTCCTCTGCCTAGAATACTCTCAATTTTCCCCCATTTTACTTTACGAGTGTCATATGCAGTCTACTCCAGTTTCGGTTCAAATGCCCCTCCTTAGGAAGCTTTCCCAAACACTGCCCCATGCCATTCTATCTCATTTCATTTTTACTTTCTGAACTTATTTTTCAATTACCTGTTGATTGTTTTCCTCCTCCAACTAGCATGAAACTGACCTTGCCAGCCGGAAACTATGCCCTGCTCTAGAATCATGCCTGGTTCACAGGAGACACTCAGAAAAGATTTGTGATGGATGAATGTACATTACAAAGAAGAATAAAGTAAGGGTGCTACAAATGCAGCAACATGTGGTGAAAAGGGACAGCTTTCATAGGAAGACCACTTATATGGAACCTTGGAGGGATAGTAGACAGCAAGGCAAAAACACATCCCAGACTCTGGAACTAACAAAGAAACAGCCCAAGGGCACAGACAGAACAGGTCTGAGCAATAACCACTACATCTGAAGTGACCCAGAGCAACGGGAAGGATGTACTGAGTGCAATGGGGTTGAATCCTTATTTCTTAGACCATGGAAAGTCATTAAAAATTTCTGAGAATGTAAATTGGTCCACTCTGACATGGATTTTATAAACACTGAGAAAAACTGTTTGAAATCAAAATCAAACAACAAAAACTGCCATCAATTTTAAGAGAACTTATGTATTCTACTATGTTTGTAAAGAGAAAAGGAAATCAGTCCCATGTATAAATACAAAACAAAGAGGAGCTTATGTTTATTGGCCTTGTGTCTCAGAGGAAAGGTTGAATAAGAATTACATTTTTTGGGTTTTCAAAGGCCTTAAAACATTTCCAAATGGTTTTGAATTAAAAGGCTCCACTATGTTGAGGATAAGGAATGTGGTACTTGGATTCAGGATTAACTGGATCCTGGACTGGGAGACAAATCCAAGCAGGTCCTATTCATATTCAGAATCACACAATTTAAGTTGACAGTAACCTCAAAGATGGGCATATTACATTAAACTTAAACAACATAAGCACACAAATGATTTGATCTTAACCAACACAAAAGGCAGTTGCTAAAACTACTGAAAAGAATTAAGAACTAAAACAATACAACAAAATATGCCTTCTGAAGTACTGATCATTCAGTGACTCCAAGACAGTTCTCACATATGGCTTATTTCAATATAGAATTATTTAATGAGAACAACTTTCCTGTTAACCATGGGACAGGTTAGAAAGCCTGAAAAAGGCACATGAGGGAGTAAACTGCTTGTACTGCCAGGAGTCCGCAGACCTGGTATTGCAAAACTGGATTTTTCTTTCTTTAGTTCAAGCAAAGTTTGGTTTTAAAATAAGAAATGCAGAAATGTGCTCAAAGCTCCCTGAAGAAGTAATTCCTTGCAAGTATCTCCTTTCCACAAACCAGAGGATTGACATGAACTGAAGGAACAAATACCTTTGAGCACATGGCTCAGAGTCTTCGAGAAGTGTTGTGTCAGGGGCCATGCCCATGGAACATGGTAGTGATATGGAAGCATCTGGGGAGAGTAAATGTACCCAAATTCCCTCAAATGTAAAACAGGAAAATGATTGCTGTGAAAATTAAAAGAAAGTGGATGCGAGGTGCTTTAGCACAGTGCCTGGAATATAGTGATGACTAAATAATGACAGTTCTAGAAGATAGTATTTTCACTTACTTAGCTATATTGTTTTATATTGATAAGAAAGATATAATTATGAAACTTCACAAACCTTGAAAGAACCCCGAAGTCTCTTCATTCAATTCCAATTTTCATCATCACTGTCATTTCACTGAAGAAGCCACTAAGGACTTCACAGTTAGCTGACCACTCAAGGTTGCTCAGCTGCTAAACACATTCACAACACTCTCATTGTATCCTCAGTGGTCCCCCAATGTTTGGAAGTAGTGATCATAATTTCCTAGATTATTGGATGTCCTAAGAATCAAGGTTGTCTCTGTTATTATAGATAATTCATAAAATGAGATAAAAGTGTGTAAGCCAAAGGAATGATTTGCTGAGTAATCAAAGTGCCAACTTAAAATATTAGACAGTTATGAAAATGATAATGAAGCTTGTAACAACCCTTCCTAATGCTTATTATGTTGTTAAGCAAAAAATGAGAAAACATAATCCCATTTATATTGTGATTATAACTAAGTAAAATTATGTACATATACAGCAAGTGCTAGAAAGGAACATAGAAAATGACTAAGGCTGATATGTGAAGGAGGCATTGATGCAGAAGTTTTATTTTCATCTAGTGGCTACAATGGAGCTGGCACAATAAATACCACAACAGTGACAGTCACAGGAAACACACGCTGTTGTTCACTCACCCAGGGTTATACAACATGACTGCAGACAGGTTCTCACAGGACTTCGAGAGGTCAGTCATGGACAAGCTGAAGGAGGACAGAAGGCCACTCTAAGAGCAGACACAGGGCAGAGGGGTTACCTTAGTGGTTAAGAGAAAGCCAGCGTCTGGTCTATTTTCAGCTTATGAGAGACAATGAGATGCCCTGCTCCTGTCAGCAAGCCTAATTGGCTTATCTAAGGACAGCAGATCAGCAACAATCAGGCCTGACAACATCTCGAACCCAATCCCTGACTGTGAAGCACACAGGGCCCTGGCATTCTGGCACTGGGGAAATTTGCCAGGAATTCCAGAACCCAGATGACCTTCTGCATTAAAGTCAGAATGGGAGAACAAGGTCCCATATCTTTGCTATCCATTGTTCTCAGCAAGCAGCAGTTTCCTGTTATCAGCAGCACTCATTCACATTTACTAAATGAGGGTGAAGACAGAAAAGTGATGTGAGAGTAAAACAGTAAGAGCTTAATCAATTTTGCTTCTGTGGAAAGCTATCGGTATGTTTCTCTGAAACAGCAGATCAAAAACGACCTTCTGGGAGGCCCTGCGTGGAACAGGCAAAAACCATCACCAGATGGACAAGCAGCCCTAGAGAAGGCTGGGGTTGGTAGCTAGACCTTATTTCCCATCTCAGGTCCTAGCAACCTCAGGCAGCCCTTACAGAATGAGGCTGAGATGAACAGCTGTGTCACTAAGGCCCTTGCCTGGGGCCTGCAGGTCTCAGCTGCAGACTGGGCTCTCTACTTGCTGATTTCAGCATCTATAATGGGAACTCTTAGTCTAGTTTCTCATCTCGATTATCTGTCACATGGTCGCATAGGGGTGGTAACAACTGCTGTGCAGATCAAATTTTGATCTGATTTTGCAGAATCGTGCAAAGGTAAACACAGCTCCTGCCTCATAGAAATGATAGCTGTAGTCTTTATTGCATTCTTCAGTCTAAGGACCAACCATGACATCCCTAGAAAAGATTTCTTTCCCTCTCAGTTCCTCCCTTCCTTCTCTGGTCCTCAGTCCACCTCCACTATTGAACATTTAAAGAACCCTCTGGATGTCCCCATCGAACCAAACCCAAATCTCTTCTAATCGTCCTAAACTCAGCCTTACTCTGCTTCACACCCCAGTGAAAAATGCAATTTACTGTGGCTGACTTGGGATGAACACTATTCCAATACTGGGTTAATTCCCAAGACAGATGTTGATAAGTGGAAGTCACTCTCCACTTAATGCCAAATAATGCTCAATTCCTTTAGGATGGGGGGTAAAGAGAAGAGTCTAGAAGGAGCAATTTCTCTCTGTCAGCTTTGGACTCCACTTTCTTGCTCTCCTATTTCATCAGTCAGTCATCTTCCAGGAAGCATACTGACTGGAACCAATCTGGATTACAGAACTTCCTCTCAGGTGGTTCTGAACTCCAGAAAGTCAAACCCTTGGGTTCCTTTTGGAGCCAGAGAGTAAATCCAGCCTCCAGGTCAGACCAGAAGACCAGAAGCACCCCTAGAGATGACCTTCACTCACCTTCCTCTTCTCCCTGAGCTTGGCAGCCTCCTTTGGATGATTAAAGCGAAACATATTGGTTCTTCCTAAGAGTATCACAGCACCTGAGAACACACAAGAACAGTAATGAATTTATAGTAAGCACTTTGGTCAGTTGATAACAGCATAGCATCAAGTTCTACAGTTGAAATGTAATTTCCAGTGTATTACAAAATAAGGAAAAGCTTTAGTCTCAAAAGTTTGCTTACATAAGCTAATTTTAAATCTGTGAATACTTTTATTTTTACAGCTG
Organism: Castor canadensis; assembly: GCF_047511655.1. Classification (NCBI taxonomy): domain Eukaryota; kingdom Metazoa; phylum Chordata; class Mammalia; order Rodentia; family Castoridae; genus Castor; species Castor canadensis. Next base: position 140,637,605 of record NC_133390.1, on the reverse strand, counting down.
GTGTCACAATACTCATAACAACCTAGGCAGAAGGGATAAATCTAAGCATTACAACCTATTATGAGATTTAAAACTTAATATATATACAGATAATCAGACTTTTAATTGTTTGGAAGGAAAAAAAAACCAGTTCTCTAAAGAGACATAACATCAAACAAGGCATATGGTCAAAAGTTTAGAAGATGTTTATTAATACTAATAAAAGTAGAAATCTCGAAAAGGACCTTCAAAAGAAAACATGGTGAAATTGGCAGAGTACAGGTAACTATGATTAAAATCTCCCTCAGAATTTGACAGTAAAGAAATTCTGTACATGTCTATTTTCAAGGAAATACACTGCTTCTTGTCAAAACACTGTTAAAAGTTAGATGGCCGTATTAGTCAGTCAACAAACACCCTTTTGATTGACCAAAGTCCTTTTTCAGAAACCAAATGTCCAGTGGACAAAATAATTCAAGGCCAATACCAAGGATGATAATCATGGGAGGGGAGGATTTTAGCTTGAAGTAAATAAACAAACAAGCAAAATACAATTATTTCCCTCTTCCTTCCTCCCTTTTTTAGCGCATTGTAGGAGATGGAACCCAGGGCCTAGCCATTGGATTTTTGGGGGCCAGGCTGGCTTCACACTAGCTATGTAGTTCAGGCTGTCCTTAAACTCATGATCCTCCTGCCTCAGCTTCCTGAATGCTAGGATTACAAGCATGAATAATCACACCCAGCTCAAACAAATCATTTCTAAAGACTGTCCTGTCCAAAGCTAGCAAAGAAGCCATGGAGGGCAGTGAGCACTTAAGAAAACCAATGCTGCAGAAGAGATTTGTTCCCTGTAACAGTGCCATCCATAACTGAATGTCTGTAACACCCCAGAACAGACATTTGTGTTCAGTCTTTGCCTAGAAAAAGACTGATTTTTGAAGACAAAACACATATATTTAAGTCAACCATGAAGGCAATGGATGTATAGCTATCTAGAACCTAAGTGAAAAGTAAAAGCTGGAGTTGCTGGGAACAGACCTCTGTGCTGAGGACCAAGTCTGGGCCTCACTGGACAACCAGAGAATAAGAGGAGGTATGCCCCTGTGAGGGATCACAGGGAAAGTCTGAGCCTTAGACAAGAGGATAACCTGTTATGTCTGGGACACGGGACAGATTTCAAGTCCATCCAAACCACAGGATGTTTGAAACAAGAGCAAGAACTGACATTGAATAGATGAAATGGAAACAGGCTGTTTGAACTTGGAGAGCTGGAACAAAAAGTTCTGACCAGAACTCAACAATAGGTAGACAGCAATAAAACCCAGACCACAGATATGCTCTGTGTGTCCAATTTATAATGCACACACACAAAAATATTAGTTGCCAATAGTTAAAAACCTAGGGATTGCACATAAAATTCTGGGTTTCTTTCTAGAATTCCTTAAAAAACTAAAAGATATAGTATCAGTAGATCTTTGCTGCCATTTGACATAAGTCCCTGGGCTGCTAATTGGCAACCCCCTTTGGACAAGGCACATGATGCTGGTTGGACACAGATAGCAGTCTCTTGTTTAGGTGGCATATGCACCTAGAACCTCAGGTCATCATACCCCAGATACCTATTTTGGAGCTTCAGCCAGGATATCCCCATGCTTAGCCAATATATTGTCTTGATGTCTCAGAGTTTTAAAAAAATGCTTCGGCAAAAACACAGGGAATAACAGACGGGTTGGTTTTAGTGGTTGTCATTATTTGGCAGAAATGGAGTCAATATGAAAAGGAGAAGACTGTTTTAGGAGACCTAGAAGGGCAGCAGTGGGTATTATCCACTCTTTGATCTGCTTATTCCTCATATAAAATCACATTTGTATATTTTCTAATTATGGAAGGGCACCATTATTATAATTAAGAAAGGTGTTTCCCATGCATTTTATTACTAAGACTCAGAGCTATGTGCTGCATAGTCAAAAGTTAAGCAGCCAATATATCTGTGTTTAATGTTCTTAAAGTTACATTAGGGATTAATAAGGCAACCACATTGCAGGTGTTAATTACATCTAGTCCAATTCTTTTTTTTTTTCCTGTTAATCAAATGCCCAGCCATGCAAGTTGAAAATTGCTAAAATATGTTAATGGAAATATAGAATAGTATTTCAGAGACATATTTCAAATCACATTAAGTCATTGAAAATAATATAGCCACCCATGTTATTTGTATGAAATACATATAAAAGCCCTTTAAGAAGTTATAAAAAGAAGGCCAAACTACCCACAAGAATTCATTATTTCCCTCTAAGTAATATGTCAACTGTCTGGCACATAAAAGAGGCTTCATTAAGGATGGTTTCCTTTCCTCTATTGGACATTTTTACCCAACAAAGAAAGAATTAAAAAATTTGCTTCATTTTTACATGATGTTGCAGTTCATTCATTTGTTCAGTAATACTTAATGAAAACTTATTACATAGTAGACATTGCGATAAACACTGGAGATACAAAGCTGAACAGGTCAGACATATGCCTTGCCCTTGTGGAGCAAAATAGGAGAGATAAGTAATCAAATAATTAGATAATCACATGGACGAACACAAAGCAGCAACTGAAAGAAAGAAACCATGGTCAGGGTGGCAAAGGCAAAAGAGGAGGGGCTGATTATAGGGGAGGTTAGGAAGAATTCCCTGAAGGAAGTGTTACTTAAGACAAGCTCTGAGGATTAGTTGAGGAGAGTGGCTTGTTTAAAGGTTTTGTGGCAGAAAAAGTGATGATGATGGGTGATCAGAACAGACATGTGGCTGAGGGACATTACTGCAGATGAGACATGATGAGAAGAGAGGGAGTGGAACAGCTAATATCTTGCAGTATATAACAAAGCATCTTGAGTCTTACCTAGTTGCCTTAGGAAGATACTGCATGAGCACAGGATTGATTTGTGTTTCAGAAAGATCATTCTTACAGCTGACTGAAGAATGAACAAAGAGGGCAGGAGTACATTTGGACAGAAGAGCTAAGAGTCTACCGCACTGGACCAGGTCAAAGTCCTTGGTTTCTCAGGGTAGGGGAAGGGGCAGCAACAGAGGAAAGCAAAGAATCTGGAAGCTATTTAGGAAATAAAAGCAGCCAGATTCCATGATATGCTAGATACATAGAGGAAAAGGGAGGAGGAGGCAAACAGCTCTTGGGTTTGGACTGTGTAGCTAGATGTCTGGGAAGCCATCATCACAAACTGAGAGCACTGGGAAAGAATGCAGAGTGGGGTGGGAGAGAAATTATGGGTGAGTTAGGCACAATGAACTTGAGATGCTTTTAGCAAATGATAAGTGTTTGCTGCTGTAGAAGAAAGGCCTGAATACCTAGTTATCTACCCACCTATTCCCTACTGTCTGTGTATGTATGTGTGTGGTTATATGAACATGTGTACATACACATGCAGAGACATTAGAAGCATATGTATATATAATACTGTCTGTATACACTATCTCTCTATGTATGTGAGTGTCCTCGCCCATAAATAAAACCATGAGATGTGGGAATGTCACCGAGGAAAGAAGAGGAAGGTAGAAGGGAAGGAGACCAAAGTCCGGGTACATTGAGGAATGCTGGCTTTCAACTGCCAAGAAGAGGCTGAATTTGCAAAGGAAATAAAGGAGGTGTCATCAAAAGACAGAGAAAGGAACCCCCAGGAGCCAAAGAAGGAGTGGCCAATGTTGTGAAAGAAACATTTCTGCAAGATGTACTAACATGAAAAGACTAGAAGGCACTGTGGGGTGTGGGGTCTGTGAAGGCTTTGTGGATGGTGGCCAGAAGCCAGAATGGAGGGGCTAGGGAGTGAGTGAGAGTAAGGAAATGCAGGTCTACTGACTGAGGATGGCTCTTCTGGTGAAGTCTGCACATACACAGAAAGACAAAGTTGGCAGCAATCAGGGGGATATGGGTCCCATGGGATATTTTGTTTTGTTAAAAGGAAAGTCATGAGTGTCCTTAAAAAGCAATAAGCAAGCTGAAGGGAAAAAAAATGGAAATGGATGAATGAATGAAAGAATGAATGAACACAAGAACAAATGAAAGGGAATGGCTGATGGAGTAAAATTTTTGCATGAGACCTGAGCATGTGTCCTGCCTGGAAATCTTGGTGTGGCCATGGATGACTTACAGCTTAGCCTCTCCAGAATTCAGTTTCCTCATGTACTCATCAAACTGGATCATTCTAAGTTTCCTTCAAGATCTTTAATTCTTCGTAAACATGACTACCCCCTGATTTGAGGTTAATGTGATTAATCACAGCAGATGAACTTTTTGTGATACACTTAAATTATAATTTTGAGAGCATGTCTAAACCTCCTCAAAATATCTGATGGGTTCTCTGAGATTACCTCAGAGCTTGTTAAATACCTGAAGAGAGACAAATTCCAGATGGTCTTAAAAGGGAATGAAGGGGAAATAACATTGCAATTATAAAGGGAGCAACAAAGCCATTTGTTTAAAAAAAAAAAAGAAAGGAAAAAAGCTTCATTTAAATGTCTATGAATAAGAATAATTGGATGCTGGTTTCACATGAGATTTTCTTATTTTAATATTTCAAATAAGTTGAATAATGAGCATGTATATATTTCTAGTGAGATTTAAGGAGTGTGGGGACAAAAGTATCATAAGTAAATTACCCTCCTCAATTTTATACGAGATTCTTCTAATACTGCTTCTGTACAAATAAATTAACTCATATTTTCCACTAAATGTTGCCATATGAATTATTTTGGAGGTGATGGTATATGAAAGATATCATTCTGGGTTATAATTGATACAAACATGAAACAATTGTATTCCCCCAAGTGCATGGTTCAATGTAACATGAGCCCAGAGGCCACTGTGGTAATAAAAACTGGTGGCTCTTTGTAATTCTGCTTGAGGGCTCCTCATTCTGTAATTACCTTGGAAGGTGCCCCCTCATACCAGGCAGGCCATAATGCAGTGCTTAAGTATGCTCAGTGAGCATACTTATTTTCATTTTAGATGTGACAAAGAAGCCAGACTCTGCAGAGAAACAAAATTCTCTGAAATGTCACTGAATGAGAGGTCAACGTGAACAAGGAAGGGAGAACACTCTTTTCTTTTTTAGAGACTGTAGCCCAGACTGGCTTTGAACTCATAATTCTCCTCCCCCAACCTCCTGAGTGCTGAGATTATAGACATGTACCACCATGCCCAGCTAAAGTTCTTAGTTCACTACCTGATTCAGGCAGAACAACAACAACAAAGTGTATACTAATTTAAAAGTCTTAAAATATTTATATTGAAATAAATCATAATGAGTCACCATTTTGTGTCCTGATACAGTCATATTTCTAATAACATATGCCAACACATAAGAACAGATTAAGTAATATGCTCTATAGGTTTAGACTCCTGTAACATTGACTTTATTATTCAAGATACCAGTAATGTTTCTCTATCTCAAAAATTACTTTGACAAGTAGATAGAGAAGACTGCATGGTCTAGATAGGGAAGACTGCGTGGTGTTTGCAGTGGGTAAGAAACATGTAAATACTGAATGAATTCAAACAGGAAGCAGGGTGTGGTGTACTTGGCCTAGGCATGAATGACAGGCATCTTTCAACAATTTGATACTGTAACAGGCATCAAAGCATGCCATGAAAGCATCAGTTATTATTTGTGAATGGTATAAATGCATATGACACCTAACCAAAATGCCACATGGGGCTTGTCACCTTCCTTTCCGATATTTACCTTGTAAATATGAATTTACAATTTCCTGCATTAGGTAAAACAACTTCAACCCTTGTTTATTCTTAGTAAAGAGAAAACTGGGACTAGAGTGAAGAAGAAAATTGATTTTCAATCTTTGCTACTGGTGTTTCCAGCCAAATAATCCATCAGGAATTGTTTGATGAACTGTACATGAGCTGAGTATAGAGCTTTGTAAAATTTCAAGACACTTTAATCCAGCCTTAAAGAAATTTCTAGATGTGTACAATTATTTGTAGAGACTGATTTTTGTTTTTAAATACCTCATGGGACAAACAAGTAGTGTATCATATATGGAACAGATCTATCCTTTTCAAGGAAAATGTGGAACATATATGAAATAAGTAAAGAGCAATTAAAGAATGGTCTGAATGGGATGCATTGCAATACCTGGTCTTGCTATTAGTGACTTTCCATTAATTCCAGTAGCCTCTATTCTTTGCTACCAACACTATTTATTTACTGTTAGTAACAACCTCAACTATTCATTTCTAGCTCCCACACACTACAATCTTTCAGTAGCCTGTGTTCCTAAGTAGTTCATTAACAATGCCTCTATTACTTCCTAATCCTAAACTCTGACAGTCACTTACCTTCAAACCTTCAGTCCTGCTCATGACAAGCCTCCCTGTGAGTTAAGCAAATGCTGCACTGCTCTTCACCTTCAACACATTCTCTTTTACTGAAAGGCAAGCACCGACTCCCTTCTACCTTACTTGGAAAACTCATGCAACCAGTCTGGGACTTCAGAGCCCCATGAGCCTGCCTGTTGGTCTTCCCCATCCTTCGTGTACCATTACTTCCCATCCTCCCCTGGCATCTTTCCAGTCTCTAGATGTTTCCTCACTGTAAATTTTAGTTGCATTCAACCTAAGTCAGTTTTTCAAGATATGTTATTATGAAAAGTACATTCTTTCACTTCAGAATTTAACTTGGGTTTGATTTTCCCTTTCTCAGAAATCTAAAGCCACCCATTGGTAAGAGTTTTGGTTCTGCATAAGATAGACAAGCAATCTTCACACCACATCTCTCCTGCTGAATATAGCAAGGTACAGCCCAGATATAACACATACAGCAACTATTTGAAGGCCTAGAAAGAAAGCAGTAGCAGATGGACTGAAGAATACCAGTATTTGAGGCACCACTGAACTAAAAGTGAATTTACCATTTTTTTTCCTTGAGTGCATCCTGGTTTGGTCTAGGAGGAAAATCACAAGTGGTGATCAGTACAAATATAAATGCAAGAAGTCCTCTAGTTCAGGTTGGGACAGAGGTCTCATGGTAGCAATAGTGGCAACAGCAGGGAACCCAGGAGAAGTGAAATATCTCCCTTCAATCAGAGAAGTTGTGATCTCCAAGATGTTACAGATCCATCTTGGAGATCCTATCTCTGTTCTCTCATTCACTGACCCTATACATGGGTGTTGGCACACAAACCAGAAGAAAGAGTGGAATAAGTAGAACTCCAGGTTTCCAGAACATACAGGATGGAAGAACACAAAGGAACTGGAAAGTATGTAGAAGATAGTGAAGAGGAAAATGTTCAGGAAAGTATATTTATAGTGTCATTTATGAACTCCTGGGCTCTTCACTACCAATGTACACACAGAGATGATCTTCAACAGCACACTCATACTGAGAGCAGAACTAAAAGACAGATCAATATTTAGGCCCCAGACTGTCTAGTGGTGTACCTACTGCTCTTTTGAAATAGCAATACACAGGTTTTGCATATTGAACTACTAGCAATGGAGCTGGAGCCACAGCCCACATAGGCTGATTATAACTTATGCCCTAAACCCAACCAGGTAAAGTATCAACACTGCCCATAGGATTTAAATAAGATCCAGAGTCTCTAAACATAATATTCTAATTTTCAAGATACAATCCATTATCATCAACAAAGGAAGAAATAGGAAAATCTCAGCTAGCATTGCAAAAAGCAATCAACAGAAGCTACTGCTTAGATGACAAAAATGTTAGAATATTTGATACTTTATTTTAATCAGTGTATATTAACTATATAAAGTAATGCATTTCACCATGATGTATCATAAATGTATACAAGGTACTTTGATTATATTTAACCCTGTTACCCACACTTACCTTCCCCTGCCCTCCCACTGCTTCCCTTCCTATTCTCTAGTAGCCCTTCAAACTACGTTCATGTTTTAAGATTCCGCATATCAGAGAAAACATGCATAAAAATGTTCCAACAAATGTTTCAACTTTCAATCAAATGGAAAGATGAGAAGTTCAACAAAGAAATAAAAGATATAAAAAAAGAATGATATTGAAAAACAGTAGCAGCAATAAACATTGTTAGATGGGTTTAAAAGCTGAAAAGAGGTGATAGAGGAAAAAGTCAGTGAACCTGGAAAAAGACAGGGAAAAAGTCAGTGGACTTAGAGATCAATTGACATGACCTAATCTAAAAAACAAACAGAAAAAGTATTACAAAAAAATAAAAATAAGTAAACAACCTTAAAACTGTGGGTTAATACTAAAATATCTAACTTTCAAATGATTATAGAGTCCCAGAATGACAGGAAAAAGTATGTAGCATAGCAGAAAAAGGAAAAAAAAACAACAAAAAACCAGACATGTTAAACAAATAGTGGTTACAAACTTCCCAACTCTGGAGAAAGACAAAAGCCTATGGGCTCAGAAGCTCAGCAAACTTCAAACAAGTAAACTCCAAGAAATTCATGCCAAAACACATTGTAAAGCCACCTTACAGAATATGAAGTTGAAAATGTAGTTTAAAAAGGAGCAGAGAGACCATGCAAAGCAGATGTGATGGAAAGAAACACAGCTGCCTCAGGTGCCAGTCTACGCAAAGAGAGACTGATTTCAGCATGACTAGCTTTGGTCACTTGCTCTTGTGCTCAAGCATGCATCAGAATCATGTACAGACATAAACACCAGATCATGTGAGCCTCATCCCTGGATTTTCTAACTCAGCAGGTCTAAGAGGGGTTTGGAAATTTGCATTGCTAACAAGCCCTCAGGTAATGCTGATGAGAACTTTGTAAACCACTAGCTCTGTATATAATCTGTTAAGAATAGCTAGGCCTATGACATTCAAAATATCTGCTAAATCAGTCCATATATAAGTGATTGGTGTGATATTTTCAGGTCTCTAATTTGAGGAAGATATCCAATGAGTACTTAGGGCAATTGCAGGTGAGCTGCTGGGGAAACAGACACTGATTTCTGTGGGCTTTTTTGTAAGATGTACAGGCCCAACTGTAATATCCGGATACCTTGGCTGAAGCGCTGGAAGATGGATCGCCTTTTCTAGTTCCACTAAAACTCTTCCATAATTTGTTATTGAACAACTCACAGCAGCCCTCCAGCAGATAAAAATTTTATCAAAGATTCCTCAGCTCCACTCCACAGACAATCACCTATTCCCTCTTTCAGGGCACTTGAATAGATGCAAATATATTTTGGCACTTAAGCATAACACATTCAAATGCAACTATGTGTGAATTTCCCAGATGCTGTTTATGTAGCACTTCTAAAATGAGAAATGAATGTTCAATAGATCTGACAAGCCAGCAACAAGACCAAAGGAGTCCACTGATATGAATGGAAAAATTAATTATATCTCACAACTATCATCCCATTAGCAAAAAGAAAAAAATAATAATTAAAATAAGAAAATAAGAAAATAGTTCCTAGCCCTTATAGGACAAGGCTGAAATATTTCTTGAATTACAATGTCCCTGATTTTTGTACTATTTCATATTATATATGAAAAAAATAAAAAAGGAAAACCTAGGGTCTGAGACTATCAAGAAGAGCTTCAGGTCTATGGAGAAGACAACATGGTCAAATTCTCACTTTCTTTATTCCATGGAATCATTCTATGGAATTATGTTATGGAATCATGGGAGTGTGGTGAACAGAGCTTTGGGAAAACATCAAGAGAAAAGAAAGTATGGCTAGCTGCAATGCTACATATCCTATGCACTCAAAAGAGATGAGAAGAAAAGTATCAATGCCAGGTTTTGTGTAACACAATATATCCATCCAAAATATATAACATATCCATCATTCCAATTCATGCTCACACTACTAGTAAATGGTCTTTATTTTAGTGAGATGCAAACTGGCAAAAAAAAAAAAAACAAAACCCAAAAAACAAAATCCTTTAACTTAATTAACTTAATGCAGGGAAAATAGTTTATACAACCTGACACAGGTTTAAAAACAATAATAAAAAAAACTTACCCCTAATGGTGACAATCTGCTCATTTAAGTGATTTATATAAGGAAGTTGAAATTACTACTTGTGCTTTTTAATGGACAGCTTAACACATCTCTAAATGAAAGCAATCTACCATCAAAAAGACATCTGAATACCAAATAATAGCAAGAAAAAGGAAACTCATAGTGAAAATGCTAGACACTGTTAGTAATACATGGTGAACCAAGAGTCTAAAAAGGAAAGTGGTCCTTGGATCCATTTTAAAAAGGTTTCTTTCTGTTATACCTTTCATGAATCCAACCAGAGGCCCAGATATGACTAAGGTGCATAATGAGCACCAAGAGATAGTTGGTGAGGAGACCTAGGCCAATAACCAATCCAGGAAACCTGATGCTACAGTTAGGACAACAAATGCAGGAGACCAAGACGGTCTGGATGTCATGATCTTCAGGGCTTTAGGTATAACTCATGCCTGGCTTAGAAAGCTAAGGAGATGAAACAGTGTGTACATATTATTTAAGTTTCAGACAGAAAAGCATGAATTTGAGCACATGACTGATAATGAACAGTTGGCTGTAATTTTTGGTGTAGTGTTCTGTACCAAAATGGCACCCTCACAGTTATTCCAAGACCCATCTTTAAGAGGATTGGCTGCCAACTGTTACTTCAGAAGACCTGACTTTGCAGAAATCATCTGAGAGAGAGAGATCAGAACTGTGCAGAAATGCCACATAAAATCTAGCTTAAAAAACTGTTTCATGGGTAAAAGCCAAGGTATTATTTTTTAGTATCAAAATGCTGCTGTGTTTAAACCCATTCCTCATTTATTTGGTTTTAATAAATAAATTTATTAAATTGTATGTAGTCCATACATTTTTTGATGTAGCTTTTTTTTTTTTTTTTTAAAGGAAAGTCTTACAGACATGGCTGTGAATTCATGTGTAGAGATTTCAAACCTGGCTGATCAAACCCAATCTTTCCTCTCCAACAGTTAAACACGACCGTGAAGTAGGCATGTATCAGCCCTTTTCATTTTTTTTCCATTTTTCAACATATTTTCATAGCCACAAACAATGTATCATAACAAAAACATGTTCTAGTTCTCATTTTAATAATACTCAAACACCAAGAAAGCTAGATAGACAATTCTAATTCTTAATTCCTAAAAGACTGTAGATGTATTTCTACAGAGGATCTATAAGTAAAAGAAAAAAAGTATAAGTGAAAAAAAAAAAAGGTATCATCTTGTTTTCTCATGTAATGCCTTGAATCACAGAGTCATCTTGCATTTCACTGCCCTTAGACATGTTAATGACATTTATACTTGGTGCACAACATTTTAACATCTTCAAACAAAGCATTTCTATGTCAGTTTCATTAACAATGATACTGAAGAAGAAGTTAGGCAACACTGCAGAGTGTGGGAGGAACTCAGGTTCATCCAATCTGAAAATCATGGCACCATGGTAATAAAACAATTAAGAGCATCCTGTAGGGAAAGACAAGTCCGACAATTAACCTTCAATGCCAGTAAGTGTTATCACTTTCTTAGCATAAGTCATATATGCGATATGAAGATAAAAACTTTTAATTCCTAACCTGAATCACTAACCAGAATAGGCATATATTTTAAATAAACTTTTCATTTAGGAAAATGTTTAAATTTTAAAAATTTAATAAAATTACTTTATGGGAGATATACTATTTTTCAGAAGCCTCAATTCCTAGGAGAACTAGAGATGTAATCATAGCTCTATAAACAAATTCCTTCAAACTAAATAAATAAGCTAGTAATCCTTTTTTATGAAGAGTGAGAAGGATAGAATAACCTCAAAATTAAATGTTACCTTCTAGGTAATACCTGGATTAAAGAGTACATACTCTAAAAGAAACCAGAGTTCCTTGGAGATCTAGTGGATTCCAGTAAAAGTATAAGATGAATCTAGAATACCTTGTGTCAGAAAGTAAGCAAATGTTCCCAAACAACTGAACAAGCCAAAAGGACTGAGAAGGCAGCCTGAAGCAACTCTCCACTAGCCAAATCTAGGATAATTTGAACATCAAAATAAAAATGACAAAACAGACCAAAGCTTACTAAATAAAGTAGTGAGCTATGTGGCCTTAGTGATTTAAATAAATGAATAAATAAATAGCAGGAGGAGAAAGATTTTCTTATCATAAAAAGCCAACTAATACATTCAAAAGAATAAAATAAGAAACCACCTTTGGCAACTGTCAAAATAATAATTAATTCAGCAAAATAAAATAATGGATTAAAAACCAGTGAAAGTATGATAAAAGATAGAATATTCATGATATTAAAATGCCTTCTTAATAACAAGGGGGCACTTCTTCACAGAGAAAAGACCTGACCTGTTCTGTCTTAATCAAGGAATCAAAGTGAGCATCACCAGCAACAGACAAATGAAATCATGTAATAAGATAGGAAAAAAACACAGCTTCATTTATGATATTACTATCAAAAATGCATAATCAAATCATGGGCATATAGATAAATCCTACATTTATGTATGTGTGCGTTCTACAACATATCTAGCCTGCCCTTTTCAAAACTTCCAAAGTTATAAAAAAATCCAAGAAAGACAAAGGAACTGCTTCAGACTGGAAGTGGCTAGAGCAATATAGCAACAAAATGCAATATTCAATGCTAGACTGAATGCTGGACCCATAAGGAACACTGTCAAGAAAAATGGCAAAATTTTAAATGTGGTCTGAGAATTAGATAATAGTATCAGTGTTACTTACTAATCTGGATGGTTGTACTGTAGTCATATAGCAGAATGTCACTGTTTAAAGAAAATACAGAATCTTTGCGCCCATTTCCTACATGGAGAACAAGAAATGTCTATTTCTTTTCTGTCCCGCCCCCTCTCCACCATCCAGTTGTTTTCACTCTAGAGACAACTGACTTTCAGTTTGTTCAAAGTGTGTTCCTCTCCTAATAAACTTTACTGTTACTTCTATGAATGAAAAAAAAGGGAGGAAGGGAAGGATGGAGGTAGGGATGGAGGTAGGGATGGATGGAGGTAGGAATGGAGGTAGGGATGGAGGGAGGGAGGGAGGGAGGGAGGGAGGGAGGGAGGGAGGGAGGGAGGGAGGAAGGAAGGAAGGAAGGAAGGAAGGAAACATACACCAAAGTATTCAGGGATAATGGGACACTGCTATAGCTTGGATCTTGAATGTCCCAAAAGTCCCATGTGTTGAAGGCTTGGTCCACAGGGTGTCACAAATAGGAAGTGGTAGAACCTGTAAGAGTTAGAGCCTGCTGAAATCTCTTCTTCATGGCCTGGAACCTCCAAAGTTGTGGGCTGAAATAAAACTTTTCTCAGGTATTCGTTATAGTGATGGAAATCTTATTAACATGGTATCATGTACATTCAAACTTCTTTACCTTTCTTGCAACCTTTTCTATAATATCAAAATTACTTGAAAGGAAAAAAAAGACATGACACCATATCCCCTATATGTGTTATAACTATTCATATAACAAATATAAACAATGGAAATAAAAGTATTAAAAGAAACCACTGCATTAAAGTATTGTGTTTGAGAGGTATTTTTAACTCTAAAAAAATCCTTTAATATCTTATTTCCATAATAGTGATAACTTTTAAGATAATCACATATATGTTCATACTTAATTCAATAAGACAACAGATATTACAAAGCATCCCTCCAGCAAAACAGAAAACGAGTAGCATAATGAAGCAAACTATTCACACTTTTTATACCTAATCAGTAATTAACTCTAAGATGTACTATCTGGCCAACTTGTTTTCTCAAACAATATATACAAAAACTCTGAAAAACAAACTCAGATACCTTGATTTAGGTGTGTGGCCTCCATGATCTGAACACCATTCACAGAGCACTGGGACCCATTCAGGGGTATCAGAGTCACTGTCCCCCCAGCATTTTCAAAGACACAGTGTTCACTCTCCAAGTCAAGGCCATGAAGAACTAAGACAGAAGAACAAAGGAGAAAGAATTTTTCACCTCTTTAATATTTACTACAATGATTCCCAACATTAACTTAGTTTTCATTTTGAACATTCTTACTCGTCCATGAAAGTATTGTGAAGGAACATTTATGTTTAGTGAGAAAATTGAAATGTAAGTGTCCATGACATAAACTGATAGAATTAGAGCATTGCATTCTGTGTTCCCTCAAAGGATATGGACATCCTTCATATAAGCAAATAAGTTCTGATATTAGCTTAATTCTTTCTTGGGGAGAAACTAGTTCACTAACGTGTTTTAACTAAGTACCACTGAGTTGCTCTGGTACTAAGCAAAACTCATCTACCAGCCACCACCCCCAAATCACAGAAAAACAGAAGGGCACAAAGGGTTCTGTGGACCTGTTATGATTTCCATGCCTCAGATAAAGAATTCTAAAACCAGAAACCAGTGGTGAACTTGGCATGGGATGGGTCTCTGGGGGCCTAAGAAGTCTCTAGAACCTGTCCTGGGGTGCCCATTGCCATAGCCTGTGCCAATTCTAAGGTTTACCTTAGAATTATCTATGACTATCCTGCAACATTTTTGTTTTGTTTGAGAAGTGGCAACTATGAACACCTGTCAAAAAAAACCTACCTGATTTTTGGGGGTAAGGGGAGAGGCAGTACTAGGGACTGAACCCAAGGCCTTGCACATGTTAAAAAATGTCCTCTATGACTTGAGCCATGCCTTAGCCTATGATTTTAGGCAATGCACTCGGCCACCTGCTCAGGAATACAGACCAAGTAGCTCCCACTCTCTCCACAGAGAGAGAACTGCCCTACTGAACATTCCTAGTCATAGACAGCATGCGTTCTTATGACTCAACATCATTCACAGTTATTTTAAAAGTCAAAAGCATAATTCAACCAAAAGGCCTAATATCAAAGCTTACTCAAAAACACTTGAACCTGGGGACTTTGGGGGCAGGTTGTCAGCTCCCCTGGGCTCCTGGGAAATAGTAAATTCACATAGCAACATGCCAGGATTGGTTTGATTAACAGCTTACATTTAGTGAGAAAGCAAGTTCACTTACAGCAATTCTAAACACATTTGAATGACATTTTTCTTTCCTACTCTCTACTTTGCCCCCGACACATATACAACCATCACTACCATATCATTCTCCACAAATTGCCCATGTGATGCTCTGAAAGCCTGGTGGGACCTCCTCTGCTCAGGTAGACTCACTGGCTCTCTGTGGACATTGTAAAAACTTTTGGGAAACTCCCAAATATCAGGTGTGTTGTTTTATACTTTGTTGTCATCTTTGCGCAAATATAAGTGTCTATATCTCTTCAAGTGTCCTTAGAAAAGCCTGAAATCCTTATCTGTACCTGTTGGCTTATTTTTATCAATCATTATCCACTAACAAGCATAGATAATTAAAGTAACTGTACTTTAGAAAGTACTGATATGGTAGAGAATATATGTAGGTGACAAAGGATTCAAAGCTCCATTTTACTCACTAAATTAACTGTTCTGTGTTATTCTCTTAAATTGTGTGTAAAATCACAGACATATATATACTGATTGCTATAATAGTTGAAAAAAATCACTGGGAAGAGATAATTGATAGTCTCACCAATATCTTGCTCTGTTGAAGCATCTTCTCTACCAACATATGTCTGACCTTCCTGGGAAGAAAAGTCAAGTAACATTTATTAGTAAGATCTGGAGGACAGGTCGCTTCTCCACTTTTCATTGAAGTTCAAGCAACCTGGTGGCCGATGGATGAGCAATGTCATAGGCAGCCACAGCCCCACTGCAGAATAGGCTAAGACTCTGCATGGACACCCAACATGGGCTATACAATGACATGCACCACTCCGTAGGCTTACTGCTCAACAATGGTTAGGCTTCAGAAGACTTTCATGTATCAATAATTTTCTTAAACCAGCAATCTCACTGAGTTTCTTTCAGTGGCCAGGGGATTCTTTATGTCTAAAGATATGATATATGGGATAGGTCATGGACCAGAGAGAGGATATTAAAGACAAGGTCCCGGAAACAACCATTGATAGTAATTGGAACTCTGTTCTATGGACATGGGTAACCTGTTCAGAACCAAGTCCAACAATCTAGGAAGGAGGCACAGTTTTATAATCAACCATGAGAAAGAAGGAAACTGTGCGTATTAAATTCCAGTTCTAGCTGCTTGCAACTTTCCTCCTTAGTCTTTTTGACATTTTGCTCCTTATCTCCCTTTTGCTGATTCTTCAAAATAGAAACCAAAATGAATGACTCGTCATTTAACTTTAGAACTACATAAACATGAGAACTTCAAATACCACAGAATCCCAATGAACTGCTGAAAAATCCCCAAAGGGCTCAAGGATTTGTTGTATATTCTTTAATTTAAAAGTTGAATTCATGGCCATAAAGTATTATAATAAACCTTGCTAGAGTCTAAAGGGAAAACTGGGAACAAAATTAGAATGTTCCACTTAAGCAGTTTCTACCTTCAAGTGATATAAGATGATTCCAGTACTCAGAAGGTCATCATCAATGCCAATCAAATGAGGCAGCTCTGAATCCAAAACAACTCCAATCCCTTCTTTCCTAAGGGCTAGAGTTTGCTCCTGAAATTAGGAGAAAAGAGAATAGGAAAAGGTTACTTAGGAAGGAAGAGTGATCTTAAGATTGTTAAGCAATATTTTATTTCTTATTTAAAAAACTTTTTACTGTCCAAAAAAAAAAAAAAAATCAGGCCTTTTAGGAAATGTCAAGGTGAAAAGCTGACAAATTCCAAAAGATAAAGATTGGAAGTGAATTTTTCAGTCTTAAGGTTAAGCTGTGCTAGTTCAGATTGGTTCACACCAAACAGCATGACATCGTGTTGTGGTTATGGATGTAATAGGGAAGCAAGTTTCAAGCTATTAACCAGGGCTCTGGTCAGAGACACTTGTGATGAATCTCTTTCTTTATCTTTCTATCAGACAGCAATGATCAAGACACATCTCTGTATCTCAAAGCCACCCAAAACATAGACACTATTCCTAACACTTCCGGCACAAATAAATTATATTTTGGTGTTATTTAAGCATTCAAACAACACACAGTCTACCATTCTTTAAGTAACGGATTCAGAATTTCTCAAACTAGTGCCAAAGAAAAACTTAAAGTTGCAGACAAGGGAATTCCAAAGAGGTTCTGGGGAGAGGACATTGAAGACAGAGAAATTCAACCAGGCCTTCTTCTCTGAAGACATTTGAAGTTTCAAATGCATATCCACAGACCTGAAGTCACACAAGAGGGCAATGGAGAGAAGTAGGAAAAAAAAGATGGTTCAAAAAAAAACCACATAAAAATCACCACTTGAAAGAAAGCAATTTAATTTAACAACCATTAAATAGATACGCAGAGAAAATGACCAGTGCATAACTTAGATTCAAGAAAAGGAAATGAAGCATATCATTGTTCTTCAATTACTCCTCTTATCAGACAGGCTCTCATTCCATGGCTGGGAACCTCAGTCTTTGAGGTTAGGAGACTTAAGTAACCTTGATTTACTATACTAAGGCCCTTGCAAATCTTAGCTAAAATGAATACTCTACATAAAACAACCCCTACTCCTACCTCTCAAATACTGGAAGAATTCATGCTTTTCCTTCTGCTGAGGTAAAGCAAGCAGAAGTGGGAAGTATGTGATTTCTTTTTTAAAGATACATATATATATACTACAGTATGCAATTTAATCACCCTGCTCCATTTCATAAAACAATGTCCCCAATGGAAGGTTTGGTCGCTTTGAACTGTGTCACAGTACTACACACAAGGTAAGTAGCTCCATAGCAATGAATTGTTTCAGGTATCTAAGTCCATATGCAAAGAAAAGTGGCTATTCTCCTAAGTCCAGAAGCATATGTATTTTCTTTCTGTGAAAAAAAAAAGTGGACAATAAACCATCCCCCTGAAATGAAAAGGCAATATTTTAAACTGTAATAGCTCCTACTCAAACTAGAAAAATGGCTTTGGACTACATCCAAGTTTAGTTTAATGTTCTTTAAAAAACTGAAAAACACTTTTTTTTTTTCTTCCTTGAAGTAAGTCTCATAGACACTGAAAAGCATTGTAAGTTCATAATTTTGGAGTCATTAGACCAAAAACATTATTTGTTCCCACCCACGCCCCCAATATACACATGTACCAAAAAACACACATAAGTGCACACTCACAAACTCTTCCATATACAAAATGGGTAAAACCTGGACTACAAGAAGTTTTCCAGGATTGAGAGTGGGGGCAGATGAATTCATGATTAATGCTGCCCTAAAGCTCTGTGACATTCAAGCTGCATTCAACTACATGATATTATAAAAGTGTCACCTCATAAAACTGAAAACGAGGGTTTAAATCATTGCTCAAGTGAAAAAGTAATTTCAGACAAAAATATCTATCACATATAAAATATTTATTGAGTGGCATCTACTGTTTTACATAATTTACGAAACATCTCTCAGATAAGATGGAATACTTAACGTAGCAGAGGTGGCTACCCTCCCCCAACTTCTGGCACATTAGGCCCCAGAGAAAGAAAGACACAAAATATGTAGAGTTACAAATATTTTGCGTTCAATCAAAGCTTTCAGGCAACAAAGCTGATTTGGTGGGAAACAAAAAAAGATTAACACTATAGACTGACTAAAAGTGTCAACACAGAACATCAGTTTATTGTAAGCATCATGTTTATTACATTTGTGAATAGTAAGCCCAATAAGTCTTTCTTCAACATCCACTCACGTTTTCAGATAAAGCACCTCTAATTGAAAACATGCATCCTGTGCTGGGGCTGACACAGAATCACCCCCTTTCTGGGGGCTTTGTAAGGGGTGGCAGGCAGGGCTGCCTAGATTCCAGGGGAGACTGCATGAGGATGTGAGGGGAAGTCACTTGTTACCCCCCCATTGATCAAAGATTCTACCTCTTTTAATTAGAGCTATATCCTTAATATCTAGGACTGTGCCTTACAAAATCCAGCAACTTTCTTGAATAAATGAATAAATTATGAAATATACAAAAACTCACTGGCTGGCAGTGTAGCTTATTGGTAGAGCATGTGATTAGCACACAAAAGCCCTAGGTTTAATCCCCTGCACCAGCAAATCAAAGAAAATCAAACAACAACAAAAAAAAACTCTTCGACAACAAAAACCTATTGTTTTTTTGGGACAGCCCACCTGGAAACTATGATTTGCTTGGGAAAACTTTGGCAATGTGTCTGCCCCCTAAATAAAGAGTGCTCTGAAAGCAGAGATTGTTTCCTCACACTGAGTTTACTAGGTAGATATAGCTACACCAGGCACATAGTAATTACTCAATAGATACTGAATATTTGGTACTGAAGGGAATGATTTTTAATTGTTTTTTGTCCAAATAGCCAAAAATTAAATGTCAGAATCGTTTTGTATAAATTTATTCTACAGAGAGTTAAATATTTCATTAGTGAAATTTTGTAGAGGTGGCCCCCATCTTATTAAGTACACTTAACTTCTGTAACCTGGAACATAAACACTTATCAAAGTGTGTGGGGATTTAAAGCACATGCCTACTGTGGGTATCTGGAGAACAGGAGGAAATCAAGCCGCAAGACTTCCATAAAAAGAAAAATCCCAGACTTGGGTGTGGCTCAAATGGTAGAGCACCTACCCAGCAAGCTCAAGCCCCTGAGTTCAAACCTTAGTACCACAAAAGAAGAAAATCCTATATAGCAGAGCTACTTTTCAATTTTTTAAAAACTTGAATGTTATTTTGTCAAAATTTAACAGATGGAAAATAATTTGAATGATTTATTGTAGTTCGACTACATGTTTCTTTATTACAAGAGGTATTTCCTAAAATATGCCTCTAAATCAAAAAAAGACATTTTGGAACCTGTTTACTATGTGCACATATTTTTTCATTCCGTGGTTTGGCTAGAAGCACCATTCCCTTAGTGTGCATCTGTTTGAGGATGTCTTCTTCCTGCCCTGAAACCTGAATGCACATTTGATCCTATTTCCTTTCCCTCGGAACACTGAAGACATGAATCTATTGTTAAAATTGAATGCTATTCAAGAAGTACTAAGCTAGTCTAACTTTAAGTGCATGGAAGATAATTTGGTTTTCTGCCTGGATATTTAAAGAAGTTTTCCTTTATCCATGAAATTCAATAGCTTAATTAGGGTAAATCTCAATGTTGAAGATTCTGCACTTTCTGTTTTCCTAAGACACATGAAATTCTCTTAATCAGCACAGTCAGTACTTTTATTTTTTTCATTTCACACAAATTGCCTTGTTTTACTTTCCATCTTCTGCTTCATTTGTTGAGTGTCTACTTCAGGAACACTAATTATCCTTGTATTATGTTGTCACTGTCCTCCATATCTTTCATCTTCCCATTGCTTTAATATCTGGATCATTTCATTGTATTCACTGAGAATATTCAGCATTTACTCTTACTAACTTGATTTTTACTAGCATCTATTCCTTTCCTTGAGGTTTCTAATTTCATTTCTTAGTCCTGCAATGATGTTGTTTTAGAATCTCCTTTTTTTCATCTCATTCTGTTTTTTTATTATCATCTTGCTTTGTTTACTGAGTACGGGTTTCCCATTGACTTGTCCCATGGAAGGAAACAATTGTAAGGAACTCTTGTCTATGCCTTGAGTTATGTTTTCATGTAGATTGGGATCTTCTGTCTTTTGAATGCTGTCTTTCATTTTTCTTCTTTCTTTTTTTTTTTTTCATATCCATTCATCTATGGCTACAGTTACATGTATATAAATGGGCCTACTTTTTTCTTTGCCTTGCATATGCTTAGGTGTGTCTGTACAGAAAATTCCATATGCTATAACATAAGAATCCTATTCTGCCATATCTGTGATCTTTCTAGTTAGAAGACTGAGTAGTCTGGAATGATCAAGGACAGGAAACTGAGACACGGTAAATATTATGTTCAAATTCCCAAGCTCTGCCCTCTTTTACCAAAAATAAGAGATATATCCCTTAATGGGCTCCCTCCTGCTTGAGAGCAGACCCCATTCCCATGGGGAGGGAGTAGGAAAGAAGCCCTTAGCTTCCTTGTTTCACCAGCACTTTGCTTACAAGAGGGCATTAGTTCTGCTTTTCTCTTCACTCCAGTCACCATTATTAGCATTTGCTAATACCTCTCAACAAGAATAGGACAGCCAGGCTGGAGGTATGACTCAAGTGGAAAAGCACCTGCCTTGCAAGCACGAAGTCCTGAGTTCAAACTCCAGCACCACCAAAAAAACAAAAACGAAGCAAAACAAAACAAGAGGGCTAACCTGATCCTATTGAGAGTGGAGGGCACTGAGAATCATCATGGGATCAGCTTCTGAAGCATAGAATTAGGAACACCTTATCACACTCTTTCCTTCCACTTAGTGAGGAGCTCATGACCTTTACTCATCTTCCTCCCCTTAGTGATTTCAAGAATATTGCTACTGCAGGCTTGTATGTTTGTTTTCTTTTTACTATTATTTCTTTGAAATCTGTGATATCATCTCCAACTGACTCTTTAGCATCAAAGTCAAGAACAGGATTACAAAAGCCTACAAAAAGAAGGAAGGAAACAGGAGTATTCCAGGTTTGGAATAAAGATATGGAGACAGAAAACATGGGCATAAGTACAAAGAACCAGTAGACATCCAGTTTAGCTGATAAACCTGGAAAAAATGATCTGATAAGTCAGGCAGGTAGGTCATTATTTTTTATTCAGAAACTGGGAAAGCATTGAGAATTTTAAAAATAGGAACTGGTTGAGACTTATGAAGATGAATACAGCAAAGATGTACAGAATGAAAAGGAATAAAGGAAGAAAGGAGAGGTGACTAGAAAGGAAGGGACAACTTGAAAGGCACTGCGGAGGTTGATGGACTCTTGATAATAAATATTTTAGACTAATTGAGCTTAAGTAGCAACACTCTCAACTGTTTTACTCCTTTAATCAGAATATGGGAATTGGAGAGTTGCAAGATAATATGATAAATGTATGGGAAATTTTTATCATTAGTGAAGAAAAAAATGTTGGTGTTTCCTTGCAATATTTTCCAGGTAGCTCAGCAAGTACATATTGTTTACTTGATAAAAAAAACATTCACCAATTTGACTCCAAGTACTGTCTGGTAACTTAAATTTTTTTAAATAATCTATAAATGCTAAATAATCACTATCACAACAAAAGAAATTAGTTCTAAAATCCCAAAAGTAAACAATAATCTGGCATTCAGCTAAATTCAGCAATGTTTCTTATATATTCTTTCCAATTTTTCCACATTAAAAGAATCTTGTCCACCTAACAGAGAAAGGAAATGCTGGCAAGAATACCAAGAAGCCAATGAAAATGTCAACTGCTTCAACTACCACCCTGCATTGCACATGTCACTGACCAAGCAATGATGGAAAGGAATAAGAAGGCCCCTTGTGCTCCTACAGGAAGTAACTTTTTTTTTTTTGACATGTTCCCAAAAAGAATGATGAAGTGAATAAAACTAGGCCTGTTCCATGTCCCAGTAACGCTGACTGGTAATATGTAATCTTTCACGTGAAGACCTTATTAATATTACTTAAGTAATATTTTTGTAAAACTCAAGCAACAAAATAAAACCAAAAAAAGAGAAGGAAAAGAACAGTCTGTAAAAGTTAAATACTGGAAATCCACTGGGGGTTAGCCTCTATCAGAACTAGGCTCCAGGAAGGAGGAGGCTCAGGTAGGAATGGAGAGTCAACAATCCACAGGTTTTTTAAAAAAAAAGAAAGAAAGAATCAAAAATGGGTCAACCTTCACCTCTCTCTCTCTTTGCCTCAAACCACAAAACCAGACCATAGTAGGTCCTATCAACTCTACTTGCATGATATCTGAAGCACCCACAAAATTTTCTGTCTCCATTACCCTAGTCCCAACTACCTCAGTTTTCTGCCAGGAGTCTCTGGCATTCCTCTATTGGTGGTTTTGCTTTTTCACATGCCATCTTACAATCTATTGCCATATGGCAGCCAGAGTCATCTTTTCAAAGTCTCAAGAGGCTAAGTGCAAAAATCCTATAATGGTTTCCCAAGCATTTAAAGTAAAATTACCCCCACATCTCACTCACCCACCTCTCTGACCTCCTGCTCCTCCAGTGTCCACTTGACTCACAACACTCCAGCCACAGTGGCCTCCTCATTCCATTGCAGGGCCTCTCCATGTGCTCTTGTTTCTGCCTGGGCAATTCTCCACCTCACCCCCAGTTTTCTGTGGCTTGCCCTTCTTGCTAATCTGCTCTTTTTCCACATGTTGCCTGTTGTCAGAGGCATTAGAGACACCAATGAGTTAGATGGACAAGGTCACTGCTTAGATGAGGTTTACCTCTTCTACAATGTTCCACTCCTGTGCCAAGGCACACTCCACTACTCTACCTGCCCTATTATCTTTGGAACATTCAAGGATATCAAAATTACCAATCATTACTTTACTGTCTATATGACCCTCCAGAAAGCACAGTGAGTCTAGGCCAACTTGTCAATCCCAGGGAATGAGCAAATGAGGATGGGGTCTAGGAAGATCAAAATAATGAGCAGTATCCAGAGCCAAGATTATCTCTTATCATTCTGTTTTGATATCACTTGTCAGGCAAAAGAAACACTTGAACTTCCAAATACTTAAAATGGCCAGACATATTCAGAAACTAATAAGAAAATTTGCTAAAATGTTAAGATTTGATTCTAATAGGCTATCATCATGCATAATTTAGTGAGTTCAAAAATTGTGCAACTAGCATGGCAAAGTTGATATAAAAGATGGCACCTACTATATCATAGAAATTGAAGTTGGAATGTAAAAACCAAGCTTTTTCCATGACTTTGAAACAACTCATAATACAGTACCTATGATAAAAAGGAACACATTTACAACAGATAATGAGTAGTCCCAGGACACATTGGGGCAGAACCAGGAAAAGAAAGCCCTGGCTTTCTCAATGGCATAACACACCTAAATTTCCTTGTATTACTAACAGTTGGTCCCTAACCAGTAAGTACAATTAATATTGTCCTTTTAAAAAACAGAAACTCTTGGGGCAGCTCAATTTCTACTACACTTCCCACTGCAGAAACATCATTCTTTATTTAAACACCGAACAGCTAAATGTTGGCATGCAGTTCAGAAAAGAAGCTGTATGGATCTTTTTGATGAAACAGTTCCCTTCGCTGAGCAAATCATCCAGATGCTGGTATTTAAATTATGCAAAATACATAATACCAATTAAAGAAATTATGTGTGAAAATATGCAAGAGCAAATTTCCTCACATTAATATTTAACTAGACTTTTTAAGTAGAGCGGGATCTTATGATCATAAGTACTTTAGGATATTTGACCTAAATGGAAGCTCAGAATATCCAAGAGGTTCTCAGCTGATTGTACAAGGGCATTTTCTGTATATTACAAACTTTAACATATAGTAAGACAGCTAAATGAAAGGATTATTTTAGGTGGGATGTTGTATCCCAGAACACATCTACTTGACAATGGCCTGAAAACTCATCTTGTAAAGCTGATCTGCTCGTTTCTCACTCACAGAAATATGCTAAGCTCATTTCTATTTCCAGCCTTTGCTCAAGAGATATCTTCTTGGCAAATGTTCCCATTTCCAATCTTACCCATTCTTCCCCTCCCCTAGAAATCACATAGAACCTGCTTGCGTCCACTGTAAGCCTGTCTACGCCTGAGCCAGTACCCAGTCCTTTAAATTCAATGAGTGCCTCCAGGACAGGACCTGGGGAAAAGGCATTTTTTTAAAGCTCCCACTTATTTTGTATTCAGAATTAGGCCACAGTGTTGCAACCTCCAGACAACCAACACCTCTGGTCTGCTGGGTGCATTTTGGGGGTGCTCAAAGGACAAGTGCTATGACCTAACTCCTTAGCTTCTTCTGTGATTCAGTGTTAGTTTAAACTGGAGATATATCAGTGAGTAAAATACACACTCTTACAAATTATCTTTAGCTACATCCTTAGACCTGGATATAGATCTATAAAATATGTAAAGATACCATCCATATAGTATAAACATACCTATCTACATATACCTATGCATCAATCTGGTAACTTCTAAGTTTACCTATATTTACTTAACAATGTTATAGACAATAGAGATGATCATCACCATTCATATCTGTTACCCTCCATTAGCATAAATAATCAGAATTACAATTAACCAAAAACTGTGAAATCTATAACCACCATTTTGGTTTATCCAAAATGTTTCAATACTGGTACATGACTGAGTTATTACAAATAATGTTAAATCCAACATAATTTTGAGTCACGTGATCTTAGAAATCTATTTGCATAAACTTTCAGACCTATAGCAAAATTCAACTCCCCTAGTCAAACTAGACACTAATAGGCTTTCAATGTCCAATCATAAATTACACATCCTTCCTCCCGAGTTCCATGGAATAACTCAGTGCAGCACACCAGTAAATAACATGCAGTGCCACAGGAACACTGAGGTGTTTCTGTCCCACACTGACCAAAGTGAGAAAGGCTGCTCCTCTACTTGGTTGAGCAATGTAATGAAATAGCTTGAAGACAGTTCTTCTTGCAATTTACAAAGGCAAAAGCCAGAATCTGATGTTGAGTGCCACTGCCCTCCCAGTACACAATCATTCCATAGACTTGGCAATCTGGGATGGTCTATACCTAGGAAGGAAAAAAGGGCTCTGAGTAGTCATTCGACCACCAATGCCACAGATGTGGGATGTATTCAGTATGCTTCGTCAAGTCCCAACCAGTTTTACAGGCAAGACAACTGAGCCTTATAAAGGGACTACATCACCTGCTGAACCAACACAGCTACTGGGCTGGTTACTAAACTCAGATCAGTTCTCTAAAATCTATGCTGTTACACCTCATTATGCTGTTGTCTACAGCTCAAGCATAAAAGCTCATGCCTTCTCATGTGTTTTTCCTGTACTTATAACCGAACCATCCACTTTTGATATACTGTTAACTTCAATAACCTCAGTTACATGTCTTCTAAGTCTGCAACACAAGAATCAGAATTTTAAAATGCCTTCAAATCACAATAAACTCCGAGACATTATTATAATTGCCAAATTTAAAAGAAAATAAAGCTTTAAATCATGACACAAAAAGTTAGACTTGTTTCAGTTCACTGAATATAGGAAATCAAGTCTAAGTTGCTTTAAGATAGCAAAGCACTTGAAATATATTAAAAATTATATAACACATTCACCACAGTATGATTTGTGATAACGCAATGAGATGATTTAAAATAGTCCATTACATTACATTGAAAATGATCTTAATTACTGTTTAAAGTTTGTCTTTGTATTTATGGATATATGGATAATTCACATATAGGTATACATATGTATTTCTCTGCTTGGAACACTATAACAAAACAGCACACACTGGATGGCTTTAACAACAGGCATTTATTTCTTATAGTTATGGAATCTGGGAAATCCAAGATCAAGGTGCTTCCACTCATGACTTATAGGAGGGCACCACTGTCACTAGATGTTCATTCTGGCCATTCTCTCTCTTATTCTTCTTCCAAAACCAACTGTCCTATTGACGAGGGCCCCATTCTTATGACTTCACTTAACCTTAAGTACCCTCTAAAAAGACTACCAACAGATACAGTCACATTGGGTTTTGGGACCTCAACATATAATTTTTGGAGGAGCATACATTATCACAGAATATGCATATATTTATGTATCATATAACAAATACATATTTAATATTTAAAATATATTTAGCATACAGAATATGTCCTTTATATATTTTTAATATATAAACATGTATTAGTATTTATAATATATTTGACATATAGAAAAATATCATAAATAAAATAGATATAAGAAAAACAGATTGAACCTGACAAAGATGTTCCATGTATTCAATATTCCAAAATAGAATCAGAAGTTATTACTGCCTAATTTTTTTCTTTATACTTTAAGTTCTAAATTTCCTATGACAAACACATGTGCAATCAAAGTAATAACAAAACAATACAGATTTAAAAAATAAAATAAAGGAGCTTATTTCCATACAAAGTTCTAAAATTTATTTTACGTACTTTATCTCAATTTATTTTATTTAAAACATATTTCACTTAATCTCAAGCATATTTCCAAAGCTGAATTTTATTATAGGTTGTTATATAATGTTCTGAAGATGGAACTCTAAAATGATGAATCAAAGACAAAACAAAAATGCATTAGCCAAAAATGACAGCCGAGAGACCTGTTCTCCAAAAGTCCCCATTAATAAAATCTGCAGGCTTATGGAAGCCAGATGAACTTTAAGCCACACTTTTACTAAGAGAAATCACACCTGAAGGGCCTACTCACATTTTCAGTTAAAAACTACCATCATCTACAGACATCAGAAACACACTTGTGAAAGTAAAATACAAAATTATATGGAGGTACTTAGAACAGTGCCTGTGTAATGCTGTGATGTCTCATAACATATGGATTCTTAGCTCTGCTAATTATGTAGAAAATAAAATACGAAATATCCACAGTTCACCTTTTTCACAAACTGCTTTTTACCCTTTCCTCCCAGATAAAATAGAAGGGGGAAAAAAATAACTAAAGGAGGCCTTCTTTAACAGGAGAAAGGAAGATGGTGGTGAATTTCTGGACTACATGTAGATTTCTCAGCCATTTGAGCCACAACCATTAGCAGAAGAGAATTTAAGAAAAAAGAAGAAGGGGATTTAGAGAAGGTTGTAGAAAGGGAGAAAAGGAAAAGGACAGGCTTCCAGCTTCTCACAGCTTCCTTCTGAAAGGGGGGCACATCTACTTGTTGGTGAGCACAGATCACCCCTGATGAATTGCTTCTCCTCAACAATAATAAAAATCAAGGTTTTTATGGAGAAGACAGAGCATAACACCCCTATTCTAAATACACAACCTGATCAGTAAAACCAAATAGTCTAATGAACCAAACTATGCTAACAGCTGCTTACACCATGAGTAGTGAGGGCTTTCACATCCATACAGAAGGGAGTTTCTGTCCTGGCTGTGCAGTAAACATGAGAAGATAAAGGAAAGCCCCACACAGAGGGCAGTTCAACCCAGGTAACTGACAGTGAGTAAATACAATGAGATCTATTGACCCAATGAGTTAATACTTTCTAGAACCATCTGCCAATCAAGGCCTGTTTCCTTAGAGAATCCATGCTACTTACATCACAGCACAACCCATTAGGATGACACCAACCTCACAGATCCCCAATGATCAAGGATATAAATGCATGTGTGGTTGTGTAAATACTCTCAGTGTCAATCACATTTTATACAAGGGTTCCTGTAAGTAATACATTATACTTACAAACATTATTAATTAAACCTTCACCAAGATAAACTGTGCAGTCAATCAAAAGGGCACATTCACTCAGATTATGCAGGAAAGGATTTCTAAAGCCCAAATTTAATTTTGAATGCTGAGCAACAAGGCTGCAGAAGTTTATTAAAATAAGAAACATAATCCATTTTAAAAAGAGAAAGTACATTTGAAAGATTTGTAAATGTAAAGCATATGGGACTAACATTATAGGACTAGTCAAGGGACCATGAAATTCAAGATAGAACAAACTGTGTTTGCTGATTAGGTCCATTAATAGTAAAGCAATAAACCAAATACAAGGTGCATAGGCAACACTTTTCAATCATACACTTCATTTATTTTTGCTACTAAGTGCATTGGAAGCCATTTACTTAAACATCTAACTTCTTGCAACCATAAGCAGTCAAGAGTCAAAAATACACAAACTCTTTCCTAAGGCATCACGAAATTTAAACCTTCACTCATTTATAAAAAGAAAAAAACAGCTATTTACAAGCTGGGCATAGTGGCACGAGACTTGTAATTCCAGAAGTCAGGAAGGTAAGGCAGTAGGATCACTTGACTCTAGGAGTTCAAAACTAGCCTGGGCAACAATAATGAGACCCTGTCTCAAATAAATGAACAAATGAAAAAAACCTATTTACATGTTGTCAACTGGAAACAATCTCAATCTGGAAAGTTGTTTGGCACTGTCTTCTATAGTTTAGTATCTACATCATGTGACCCAATAGTTCTACCTCGAGAACCCAAGATAGGATCAGCCAAAAATAACCACAGGCCAGGCAAGGTCAGGCTAATTGCTTTCTTTTAAATGGTTCAAGTGCTAAGTATGATTTTTACATTTTATATGGTAAAAAATTTGAATAATATTACTTCATGTCATATATAAACTATATGAAACTAAGTTTTATTGTAATACATGTTCCATATTCTGTACTGTCTTATGGCTGTTTTTTGCTACCACTGCAGAGCTGAGTAGCAGCAACATAGGTGGTATGGGCCCAGAAGAGGGAAACATGCAATGGTCTAGCCCTTGATAGCAGCAGTTTGTCAACCTCTGCCACTATGCATACATATGTTTACTAAAAGATAAGCTCAAAACTCCTCATAGCAGTATTATTTTAAAGGAGAAAACAAACCCCTGTAAACCATACAGATGTCCATTAAGAAGTTAGAAGGGTAAACTGCTGTGAGTCACTAAAAGTGTAATATACAGTCTGCTTTCTGTATCTATACTTCCCACATGCACAGGTTCAAACGAATGCAAATCAAAAATACTCATAAAAATTCTAAAAACTTTCAAAATGCAAAACTTGGATTTGTAGCATGTGGTATACTATGCGGACTATATGTGGATGAAGCAACATAGGTGTACTCTGCTACGGGCTCATGTTAATTCACAGATCCTTGGTGTCTCTCCAGCACTTGTTTGAGCCTTGCTCATAGCATGTTTTATTCATATACTCGACTTAAGGCCGTGGCTTCACTGAATATAAGCAGGTTTTTTTCTTGTCACTATTTAATAAACAATACACAATAACAAATATTTACATAGGAAGTACATTATATTAAGTATTGTATGCAATCTGGACCTGATTTAAAGTATATGGATGTGGACAGGTTATGTGCAAGCACTAGACCATTTTATTTTTTTTTGAGCCATAAATGTATATGCATGTATTTTTCTTTTCTCTTTTTGTATTAACAATATTCTTAAACTTTTTCATTCCCTTCTATATTATCTTTTTCTTCATTAATTATAGTGTTCTTGCACACTATTATTTCTTACATCTTCATTCCATTTTCTTCACCTCACAGTCTTCAACTTCCTTCTTCCTTTCTCCTTCTCTAACCCCAAATAGACATGACCAGAAAAGATCATCTACATCCCACATCATAATCAAAATTCCCAGACAAGTGGCCAAAGATTGATATTGAAGGCTGCAAGAGAAAAATGCCTACTTACAAAGGGAAATATGTCAGTAGTTCATCAGATCTTTTAGAGAAACCCTAAGAGCCAGGAAAACAAGGAATGATATATTTTAAGCTCCTTAAGAAAATAATTGCCAATCAATATTACTAAATCCAGCAAAGATACTCTTCAGATTTGATGGAAAAATAAAGACCTTCAAGGATAAGCATAAACTAAAGCAGTTTTATCCATCAATCCTTTATTACAGAAGATAATTAAGGAAATAATACACACAGAAGAGGAAAGAAGATAGTCACAAACACCAGACCCAGGACAGAATGAATTTTGAAAGAGGAATATATGAACACAGGAAAATTAGGAAAGAATCAAGCATATTCAATGCAATAAAGAAGCAAAGCCCAAAGATGAATAAAGATGAAAGACAATAACACTCAAAACAACCCAGGAAAAATAGAAAAGAGCCACAGGAAACAAGAAAACCCTCCAAATCAGAAGCTTAAAAGTAAATGGTCTTCGCTATCCGATGAAAGACACTAACTTGCCAATTGAGTTAAAAAAAATACAACCACATGGCACCTACAACAACACACATGGATTAAAAGTGAAAGAATGAAAAGTGATAGACCAAGCAAGTGGAAACAGAAAGAAAGGAGAAGCTATACTGATATTTGGCAAAGTGGATTTCAATCTAAAATTATTCACAAGAGATAAAAAAGGATACAACAAATAAAAAAGGGAATAATCTATCAAGAAAATATAACAATTATAAATGTACATGCACCAAGAAAAAAAAAATGAAACAAGATTTTTTGCATTCTTATCCAACAATTAAGATGGGATGGAATTATGTATGTATGTAGGCATTTTTGAGGCAGGAACTCACTGTGTAGCTCAGGCTGGCCTCCAACTCAAGATCTTCCTGTCTCTCCTTCCTTGGGATTATAGGTATCTACCTCATATCAAGCTTAAGATGGGGGTTAAAAATTATTTTTCAACCAGAAAAGAGTTAAAAGGACATTGTCAAGTAAATCAATGTGAAACTGTCCTTTCATACAGATTAAAAATTAATTCACACAAATCTAGCCACAGTTTTAATGAGTTCCTACAGTTTTCAACTTTAGAGCAATAATTCAAAACTCATAGAATTTTCCAAGTATTCAAAAGTAATCAATAATACAATCTTTTTTCTTTTGTTCCTCAACTCCACCTCCCATTAGGCAATGGAATCTCTCCCTTTCCTAAGAAATATTTATGATTTAACAGATATTTCATAATTTTGAAGTAGGACTTCATATAATTAGGTTTAAAAAAACAAGTCATTTCAGGGTTGTAAATTATTCCTCTTTGATATATTTGTGACCCACTCTGATTTTCATACAGATTTTAGTATTAGCAGGGAAAAAATATGTTCAGTGTCACTTTTCTGCTAGAAAAGAAATACATATACTTTACTTTACAGAGGACATTATCAGTGTCTCCCTTTCATAGCTGCTCCTCTCCTCCCTTTCTCAATGCACCCTGGTTTTCATTTATTTATTTTGGTTGTAGGGCAAACATTACCAAACCCCAAATACTTACAAGGAAGTGGTGGAAGGTAACATGTTTGAGATTTGTATCATTAGACTGCTGGAAGAGCAAGACGTCACTACAGCATTTTACAAAAGTGACTTTAACACCTCATTTTGGTGTCATGGGTGAGGGGTCCTGGAACCAATCTACCATAGATACCAAGAGACAACAGTATATGATGAGAATGAGTAGCTATAGAAAACACCATGAATGGAAACCTC
The DNA here is from genome assembly GCF_047511655.1 of Castor canadensis. NCBI lineage: Eukaryota > Metazoa > Chordata > Mammalia > Rodentia > Castoridae > Castor > Castor canadensis. The sequence continues at coordinate 140,605,535 of NC_133390.1, read as the reverse complement.
AAACAAATTTTAAGTAAAGAAACCAGATAGAGACTAAAAATTGTTAGGAGATACCATTTACCTAGGGTTCAAAAACACTAAAAATAGCCTATCCAGATAAAAATCAGGATAATGGTCACCTTTCAGTTAGAATGGGGATGGATGGGGGGCATTCCTCAGGATGAAATGTTCTATTTCTTCATCTGGGTTTGGATTACAAGATGTATTTAGTTTATAAATGATTCAAAATAGACACATGATTTTGCACAAGTCTGTTCTATGTTAATACTTCAATGAACAGTCACACAGTCTTGATAATGTGACTTCTTGAGCCACAGCAGAATAGACATGGCCAGGGAGAAATGAGGAAGAACATGACCAGGAGAGGTAAGTGCAGGAGTAGTAACTGACCTTCATAAGTCAGGGTGGCCAGAGGAAAAAATGAAATGATTGCTTAGTGCAGTACTCGTTACATTTACCATTCAATTCATATTCACTAGTACTTCTGTGAGCATGAAAAGCCGACTTAAGAATGAAATGTGGGGCAGTAATATGTAATTCAGCACTGAAGAAGGCAGTACTAGTTACTGCTTCAAAATATTCCAGTAAATATGGGCATAAAATATACCTAGGCTCATAATGATGGCAGTCTCCATTATCATGAGGAAGCTGAAGGGCCCTCGAACTACACAGCCCCTCTCTCAATGGCTTGTTGTCTTGGATATTACACTGGCATCCTTCCTCTCTCAATGGCTTGTTGTTTTGGACATCGCACTGTCCATGTCAGGAGGGATTGTTCTCCAAAGACACCCAGCAGAAGCTGGACTATTAGATAACCTTGTCTCAGTGTTACCTTCTTCCTTAATACTTTTTTCATTGTTCATATCAATACTTAAAGCAAATTGAGAAGGAAGCATCTTAGGAGAGGTCTTATAGTCAAATCACTTGGTCTGGGAGAACAGAAAACTGCATTTTTATATCTGTAAGTCCCAAAGCATTCCTTTCTGCCCTTCACTGACTAATGAGCAACCCATCTAAGATTTAGTGTGGACCCAGGAGACTAGTTGTGACTTGGACTCAGATTTATGGACACAAATCTACTTGATTGGGAAGTAAAAGCCACAAACCACAATTAGAGGGAACTAAGAGCAAACACATTGATCAAGCTACAGCCCCCATTCTGGAAAGAAGAGAAAGACCAGCTGTGTATCAATTTGAGTGGGATCAGGGCACACAAGTTCAATGAGAGCCCATGCTTTGCACAGCCAGTACAGAATGTATTGGGTACCATCTGTATACTTCCATAGGGCCAGAGAGATTGTTGGAAAGCATCCACTGCTCAGATAGGACTCAGACTACAAACAGCTCATTCTAGTATAACTTACTTGGGTTTCAGAAACAAAACAAAGCTGACCCCTACAAAGTAACCTGCAGAAACAAGCCTGGGAGTTGGGGGGAAACCCACCCTCTTCTCAGCAGGGAAGAAATAGTGAGCAGATTTTAATTTTACTGTTTTGTCTTTCTCTGTATTTACGGTATTGTGTTTTCCCTCCCTATTATTTCTTATACTATCATTCCATGTACTTTTCTATTTTTCCTATGTTGTTTCTTCTTTTTTCCTTTCCCCTCTTCTCCTTTTTATTACTTAATTTTAAACTGCTAGTTTATCCTGTAAGTATCCTGGTTCCTTTCTTTTCTAACCTTATTGGGGGCATAGTTGATGTTTCCAATTGTTTTATACTACATTTAAAAATCTGGTTTGTTTTGGGATTGTTGTTTTTGTTACTGCTGTCTCCTTTTTCTCCTATGAGTGGTAGTGCAGATCATAACCCCAAGAGCAGGCTGCTATAAAATGCCCCTACAAAGAAACAAATAAGGGCTGGGAGCATGGCTCAAGTGGTAGAGCGTCTGCCTAGTAAGCATGTAAGCCCTGAGTTCAAACCCCAGTATTGCCAAAAACAAACAAAAACTGAAAGAGGTAACTATATAGATATACAAATTGCAAGGTAGAAACACAAGAAATATGAAAAGTCAAGGCAAGAATACTCATCTGAGAGGCCATAACCAAATGCAAAGGTAATGAAATGGTTGAAATGCCAGATAAATAATTCAAAAGTCTACTTTTAAGACTTATCAATGACCTCAAAGAAGATTCAAACAAACAGATGAATACTGATTAGTGAATTAAGAAAGACAATTCAAGACATGGATGAGAAAGTCAGTAATATGGAAGAGAAATTCAGGAAGGAAACTAGGATCTAAAAACAAACACAAATCTCCACCCCCAAAAAGACTCAAAATAATAAACAGAGAATCAAATGAAAATGAAAACACAACTAACCAGAACCTGTGGAATGCAGCAAAGGCTGCATTAAGAGGGAAGTTTATAGCTAACAGTGCCTACATCAAAAAATTCCTGAGATCTCAAATAAATAACAATGGTGGACCACAAGGCCTGAGAAATCCAGCCGAACCCAAAATTAGTATATGGGAAGAAATAATGAATTCAGGGTAAAATTTAATGAAGACTTAAAAAAAATACAAATAATCAATGAAACAGAGTTGGTTCTTTGAAAAGACAAACAAAACTGACAAATCCTTAGTCTAAAAAAAGAAAGAAGACCCAAATTATTAAAGTTGAAAATGAAAAGGGGTGCAAAACAACAGATACCAGTGAAATCCTAAAGATCATTAGAGAGTATTTTGAAAACATATCCCTGTAAGTTAGAAAATCTACAGGAAATGGATAAATTTCTAGACATGTATGACCTACCAAAATTGATTCAAGAGGACATAAGCAATCTAAACAGATCTATAGTGGGCAATGAGACTGAGATTGAAGCAGTAATAAAAAGTCTCCCAACAATGAAAAGCCACGACCAGATGGATCCACTGGTGAATTCTACCAGATCTTTAAAGAAGAATGAACACCAGTGCTCTCCAAACAACTCCATAAAATAGAAAAGGAAGAAACACTTCCAAACTCATTCTATAAAGGCAGTATTACCCTGATACCAAAACCAGACAGGACACAATGAAAAACAGAAACTATATACCAACATCCCTGATGAACACAGATATAACAATTCTCAATAAAATATGTGCAAATACAGAAAAGGAAACAATTAGCAAAGTGAAGAGATAGCCTAAAGAATGGGAAAAAAATCTTTGCTGCAATTAACCTGGCAGGGGATGAATGTCCCAAATACATAAAGAACTCAAGAAAAGTAAGCACCAAAAGAATACCCAATCAACAAGTGGGCAAATAAATTTAATAGACAGTTCTCAAAATAAAAAGTGTAAGTGGCTAATAAATACATGAAAAAATGTCAACATACTTAGCCACGAAGGACATACAAATCAAAACTACATTGAGATTCCATCTTAACCTAGTCAGAATGAATATCATTAAGAACACAAAAAAACAACAAATGCTGGTGAGGACACAGGAAAAAAGGAATTCTTATATACTACTGGTAGGAATGTAAATTAGTCTAGATGCTATGGAAATCAGTATATAAGTTCCTCAAAATACTAAAAATAAAACTCCCATATGAATGATCCAGCTATACCACTCCAGGGTATACAACCAACAGAATCAAAACCAGCATACAAGAGAGAACTATTCACTATAATCACGTTATGGAATTGGCCTAGGAGCCCATCAGCAGATAAATGGATTCTGTAAAAAATGTGTCCTCTATATACACAACAGAGTATTACTCTGCCATAGGAAAAATAGAATTGTATCATTTGCAGGAAAATGGATGAAACTGGAGATTCTAATGTTAAGTAAAATAAGCCAGACTCAAACAAATATCACATTTTCACCTATATCTAGACTTAAAGAATAAATGCATGGAAATAGAAGGGAGACTGTGTAGGAAGAGGAACAGGACCAGCAGAAAAGGGACCAGAGTGGGTAACAATGATCAAAGTGTATTACGCACATATGGAAATGTCATAATGTAACCTATTATTTTATACAATAAAGGTACACTAATCAAAAAGAGGAAATTCTAAAAGTAGTCTACATCTAAGGTAAAGAGATTATGTTCTTTCCTCTTTTCTTGTGTTCTAGTATGATCCATGATTTGAAGAATTTTAAAAATGCTTAGTATCCAAGAGAGCAGTCACTTCATGCTCAAGTACCTACCTGTGCTACACACTGGGAAGACCAAATGAGAAAAACTAAAATTCTTGTACAGAACAAGTAATGTGTTACTAGAGTTGGTGGACACAGGTAGATTTAACTCAGGATAGAACTGATTTCTTGAGTCCCAGTATTTTTCTCAAGGTAGGTTACAAGTTTTCTATGGGTACACATAATACCTAGTCTGCACCCTCTTCAGAAATCCAGTTCTACCTACCATGCTTACTGATGCTAAAGCCTGAATTAATACAATACCTAAGATTTAAATATGTTCTCTTGTAATTAGATTAGCCTTTTTCCCTGTTCAGCATTTACAATCCATAGCTTTCTGAGGTGACCAAATCTGGCAGCTATATTCTCATATTTTTTTAAACTGAAAATATAGTCTATTTTAAGGAATTGTTCTAATTTTGTAAATTTCCGTTGTCTAACATTTCTGTGTTTTAATTGGGTTAATAAAGCACAAATTGACCATATTACCAGGGCAGATGAGGATGCAGACATAAAATGTCACTATGGGCAAAAGTTAATGGAATCAAAATGTAGCAGGAGAGCATGTCACCGGTTCAGTCGCAGCCTCGAGGTATGCAGTGACATTTTAAAAATGTCTGCTGAAGCCAGACAACCAGTTCATTAGATTAATTAAAGTAAAAACTAACTGGCTTGATAACGACCACTGGGCTGTTGCGGTTGGAAACATCTACTATTTGACAATGTTCTTATTAAGACCACAATAGAATTCCTTTACAGTTTTTCCTCAACTTTCAAGTTTACCTTTTAAGAAAGAAACGGATTTTTTTTTTTAGTTTTCCTGATTGTTTAACTGATGAACAAAAGTAAATTTTGTTCTTATTAAAAATGACAACCTCTTTTTCCCTCCCCTATTTCTTATACTGTTCATGGAGTATTGAAAAATTCAAGGCAGCAGTCACAGGCTTCTATATTCCCATGGGCTGTTCATTCTCGCAGAATCCTATAGGAAGAGGATTAGCTACATTTATCCATGGTCAACTGCAGATTTTATGTTTTTCTAATTTTAACCCCTTGCATACTGACTTTCTGTAAAATACAATAAAAATGCATTAATAAGATAATAAAATAGAAAAAAGAATACACGAAGTATCAGTCCCAATATTTTATTAGATTCAATGCTCATAAAATTATTTTGTCAAATTGCTCTTATAGTTTCTCAATGATTGCAGTTAATGTGTGTACTTACTGTGGGGTCTGCAGATCATCCTCTGTCACACTACTCTGGACTTGCATATCACCGAGTAAGCTCCTTGTTTTGTATAAAACAGAACTTGACACTAGTCCTCTCACTGAAAGTTTGAATTTGGAAAAAAAAAAAAAAAAACTTGACAGGAACACTGAAATCCACATTTTCAAAACTAGGTTATCAAAGCTACGCAGGACATTTGGGAACACTCAGAATTCTAAACCATTTGTTCATATAAGTTTATATATGTATTTCTGAAACCCAAACCTCCTCTCATTCCAGGATCCCAAGTATGGCAGTGTTAGCTATCAAGGGCACTTATGATGGATTTGGGAGGATGAAAATAAGAATGATTTAAAATGTATGTGCATGTATACAGATAGTCTCTGACATATGCTGGCTCTACTTATGAGTTTTGGCACTACAACAGTGCAACAGTGATGCTCATTCAGTAAAAACCCTACTTGAACTCTGAATTGTGGTTTTCTTTCCGCAGGCTGGCACTAAGGATAGCAGTAGTAAGCTGCAGCTTCCAGTCAGCTGTGCTATCATGAAGGGAATAACCAACATTCTGCAATGAACTATGTTAAGCTATGATGCCCAGTAAGTTAGGTATATTAAGTGAATTTTTGATTATGATATTTTCAATATATGATGGGTTAATGGGACGACTATTCTTCCTCTTTCCCCTAAAATCTATAATAAATACATGTGATACCGTTTTATACACACTGATCCTAGAAACAGTTTTGGCCTTGGCTGAGTTTCTAGAGAACTTGGTTCAGATGGAATTTACATCCCAAGGAAGGCTTTTGGTTGTTTCTGATAGGTAAATGAGAATCAATCACGAATGTTTAATCTTTCCCTCAACCCATACGGAAAGGGTCAATGTGAATGTATCATTGCTCATATTAGCACTGCTGATGACAGGTAGTGACTGAATGATTCTGAGAGCAACTTAAATGCCCACCAGTGGGGGATAGGTTAAAAAAAATAGGGTGTATTCACAATGCAGAATTCTACATAACTGTATAAAACCTGAGTTAATATCTATAGATTCTGATATGGAATGAGCTTCAGGAATTGCTTAAATAGAGCCATTTGTTTGTGCGCGCACACACATACACACACACACTCGGAGAAGCAAGGCATAGAATGTTATCCATAATGCACTTATATTTGTGTACAAAAAGGGTAAAGAAGGTATAAAAGATTAACATTTGCAGCTGTGTCTCTGAAAGGACACAAGAGTCTCAGGGGAAGGGGACTGAAAGTGACAGAGGTACAGGAATGGGAAGGGAGTTTTTCATTGTAAATTATTTTATATAATTTGAATTTTGTTCCATGTAAATGTATCATACATGTATCATCAGTTCAAAATTTTATTTCAAATTCTAATATCTATTCATAATTTTGAAAAGTAGCTCTACACCATCAACATTTTATCTGCTTTGGGCTTGTGTCTCAGGCTTAAAATGGCTTCATTTCAAGGGAGATAACTTGGTTTTTCTAAGAGCAGTTTGGCTGTGATGAGAAACAATTACATACTGCAGTGATGCAATCATTGAGTTCTTGCTGGGTTCCAGGAGCTATTCTGAGGGGTACTAAGTGCTTCGTATGCACTATCTTATTTAATCTCATAAGCACTCTAAGGTAAGTATCACTGTCCCCACCTTACAAAAATAGAGGTCCAGCTAGGTACAAACTTACCTAAGTCATGAGTGGAAATGCAGGATTCAGTCCAGATGGTGGAATGATGGACCACTACTTTCCTGACCCTGCCCAAAATAATACTGAACAGTCCTGATACCCAGCTGTTTTCACATTCAGAAAGAGTTCTGAGAAAATGTAAGCACTGTACAAAACAGAATGTTGCATAATTATTTTTATTCAGTCCTTGTCTGTAGTAGTAAACGCTAGCCCACATTAAGACGACACAGTGCTGTACTACCCTTGCTACGACAACAAAAGAATTATAATTAGGACAAAACTGCTGTTTCTCAAAAGGAGATGTTTAAACCAAGCTGATACTCTAACCTTCTAATGTTGTTACTTGTCAGACTGTATAGGAGCCCACAGCATTCAACAGTCAAGGAAATGACTATGAAATGCCTAGTCTGTGTGCCAGACAACATGGTACAGAGGGGCACAGGCATGATCTTGACCTCAGCTGCTATGGAATTGACTTGAACTTAGTAAATGTTTATTTTTTTTTTTTTGCTGAGCACATTATTTTTTGCTGAGCTTTGCTAAAGCAAAACTGGATAAGCCACCCTTTCTTTGATTTATGAATGCTGTGGGTTGTTTTACATATTCTAGAGCATATAACCTTATACTTATAAATACAACGAGGCATAAGTTGAATGAAAGAACACACTATCTTTTTCTTTTCTCTGCCTGGATAACACCTTTATTAACCCAATGTTGAAGTAAAAGTTGAGAGCAGAAGGGACGAGATGTTAACATACACATAATGCTGCCTCTTTACACATTTCAAGGTATATCCCTAAATTAGAAACGGAAGAAGAAAAGGAAGGATTGAGAACACTTTTAGAACAAGCAGGATAAAAATAAGAGCTTAATCTACTGCTGCAAATAACCAACTATTGATTTATACAAGTTTAGTTTAAACTAGTATTAGTTCTATGAAACTTCAGAGGTTACTAAAACTGTAAATACCTGCAAGAAGTGAATACTCTTGACTCTTTCATTCACTCTCACTCTCTCATTCACTCTCTTAGTCTCTCTCCCTCCCTCCAAGATTGGCTAAGGGTTGGTCAATCATTCTTGTTTGTCTTTCCCAAGAACTGAACATTTGTTGCCTTGATCCTTTGGATTGTTCTTTCAGTCTCCATTCCATTAATTTCAAGCCTATGTACAAATTTTGGTATGTCTTATTTTTCTTAGAGCTTGAGATATATCATTAGGTTATTTATTTGAGATTCCACCAGTTTTTAACATGTGCACTCAATGCAATAAACTTCTCTCTTACCTGCCTTTCCTGTATTCCCAATATTTCTAGTAAATTAAGCTTTCATTTTCATTTCAATCTAAGAATTATTTTAATTTGCTCCCTGATATCTTCAATGACTCACTGATCATTCAACAATGTATTGTTCAGTCTACATGTGATTTACAGTTTCTCTTGCTATTGATTTCTATTTCTACTTATTATGATCTGAGACACAAAAAAATCATTTCAGTTTTCTCATATTTGTTCACACTTGATTTATAAACTAAAATGTGATCCATTTTGGAGAAAATTCCATGGGATTCTGAGAATGCATATAGTGCATTCTTGAATAGGATATTCTGTAGATGTCTATTAAATTCATTTGATCTATGGTACTTAAGTTCATTTGATCCATGGTACACTTTTACTCTGAAGTTTCTTTGTTGGTTTTTTTGTCTAGCTGATCCATCTATTGATAAGAATGGGATATTGAAGTCACCCACTGTTATTCTATCTGGATCTATCCATCCCTTTGTGCCAGTAGTGTTTGTTAAATGAAATTGGATGTGCTAACATTTGGTGCACATAGAATTATAGTAGTTATATATTCTTGAGGAATTGTTCCCTTCATTAATATGTAGTGACCTCCTTTATGTATTTTGACTAATTCTGGCTTAAAGTCTGCTTTGTCAGATTTGCATATGCTTCCTTTTGATTTCCACTTGCTTTTAGTTTGCCATATCATTTTCTTTCCTTTTGTTTTCAGTCTGTGTGTATGTCTTTGATAATCAGAATGTTTCTTGCAAACAAAAAATTTTTCCGTTCTTCATTTTAGAGTTCTACTGCTGGTTTACTGAGTTAATTTTTTTTTTCCTATTTCTCATTTATTTACCTCTTCTAATGAGAATTATTTTTTCCTTGCACTTCTCCCTTACAGCTTCCACTGTCTCTTCTTTGTTCAGTACTCCTGGCAGTTTAACTCTAATATGGTACGTAAAAGTTCTTTTCTGGTCATACCTGTAAGAAAAATTATCTTTCTATCAAAGTATTTGTTACTCTGTAAATTCCTCTAAAAATTCTTCAGTTCGCCATCTTAGGTGACTTGCATGTTTAAAGGGTCCTTGCTTCCTCTTCTGGATTCCTTTACAACTCCATTGCCCACCAAACTGCATGCCCTAACCCATCCCCCAGGCCTTTTAGCCAATCAGGAAAGATTGTGAACCTTTGACCTGGACAAATCCCAGGTGAGGGGCAGGTACAACTGTGTCAGTGATATAAGGAGGAGCCATGGTCAGCCATTTTGTGCTTGTGTGTTGCTTAGCGGGAGTGAGTACCTGCTTGCACCCTCTTCATCCAGAGAAAATTGCCTTGCCAAGATTTTCTGTCTCTTGTGTGTCTGTTTTTGGCACCAGAGGGTTATCAATTCCAACATATCTATTTGGGTTTCTAAATGCCTTAAGTGCTTAGATGTACATTTCTTTCCCTAGATTTGGGTACTCTTGTGGTATAATTTCATAAAATATGTTTTCTGCACCTTTGGACTGTATCTCAGTTCTCTCTTCTATACCACAGATTCATTGATATGGCCTCTTAATTGTGTCCTGCAGGCCTTAAATGCTATCATAATTATTTTTTCTTTAGTGCTATCTGAACTGTAAAATTCTTCAACTTTACCTTCAATCCCTAATATTGTTCTTTTGCGTGATCTAGGATAGTCACACCCATGTTGTGAAATTTCTTGTCCAGGTCTTGAACTTACTTCTTCACTTCATTAATCTGTTTACTAAGCTTTCCATTGAGTTTTTTTTTTATTTGATTTATTGAGCTCTTAATTTTTAACATTTCCATTTGGTGTCTTTGTTTTGGTTTTTAGAGTCATTCTCATCCATATTGTTGTTAGTGTTTTCATCCATATTGTTGAGTTTCTTGATCAGGTCACTGATCATTTTGAAAACTAAACTTTTGAATTAATGAAAGAAATAAAAAAGGAGGGAAGGTTAAGGGCTCAGAGCTCACAGCCCCATCCAGCAGCAAGCAGCATGTGTCAGGAAGGCAGCTGGAAAGGCCAAGCAATCTCTGAGCCATAGGCTCAGAGCTCTGTGTCTTCAGTGACTCATAGGTAGTAAGGCTGTCCTCACCACAGAGGGCAGGGCCACCACCAAATGCACCGTTCACAGCCAGGGTCCATGGTACTTTATCTTCTTAGTGGGTCTGTGTCTGAACTAATCTACGGTTGTCTCCCACCCAGACACTGTGGCTGGGTGTCCCCAGGCTACCTGAGTTGAAATTGTTCCTTGTTTTCAGGTCCCTAGAATACTTCAGTTTCAAACAATAGTCTCTTCTCAAGATAGCACCAAACTATACAACATTCCAAGACATGGGGGACAACAAAATGAATTTCTTCTTCAATGCTAGCCTGAGACACAGGAGGAATCCTGTTAGACCAAATCTCTACTCTGGATTTAAGACTTGTAACAACTGTGGGGCTATCCTGTAGTTAGGACTACCACTCTGTTGTCATCAGACAATGACAAGCTTACTGCTTTACCTTGTATTTGTGGCTTCTGCTTCCCCTCGACACACCAGGATTGGAGCTGCAAACTGTTTCCTACGTTTTTCTGTGTGTGTTTCTCTGATTATTAGTTGTCCTGTCACCTTCTTCATTTCCAGTGGTCTTGCTCTTTCTCTCCTAAGAATATAGTTTGTCCCTTATTACCCTGATTCTTCTCATTCATAAAGTCACAAAGAGGAAGCTTCTAATTTACAACCTTAGCCCAGAACCTTAAATAACTCTCACCGTAAAATAATTTACTATGGCCTAAAATTTGTAGTACTTAGATTTTTACTCATTCTGATGAAAAAAACTCCAGTGTCTTTTATTATCTCCATGAGCTGAGATGAGAGAGAGAGAGAGAGGGGTGAAGTGATCCCAGAGAGTGACTTGCAATTTCATAAGAAAAAGAAAAAGTGAGTGGGGCATGGATACACAGGCCCATACAAGTACTTGGAATAATGAGGTAGAAGGATCATGAGTTTAAGGCCAGTGTGGGGTACATAGACAGACCATGTAAAAAACAAACAAAAAAATAAAATAAAGGAGGGAAGGGAGGGAGGGAGAGAGGAAGGAAAAGAGGAAAAACAAAAAGGAAATGATGTGTTAGAAAAAGTTCATTAAAATCACCCATTCTAAGGTAAAAAAAATCTAATAAAAATTCTGGCTAATAATGACAACTGCTAAAGCACTTCTATCCTCATCTATCTCCACTTGAACTGCATATAAAAAAGAAATGGAAACTAACAAATATTCTATAATTAGAAGCCTGGTGTCACTGGGACCGATTCTGAGAATACTTCATCAATAAAACCATGGAGAATTGGGGATTCCAAGATGGCGACTAGAGGGAGGAAGCAGAATGCGTGCTTCCTAAAGTAAAATCTTGGAGAGATACGGGAGAACACCTTGCAAGGAAAAACCACCAAGAAAAGGTAAAACTTCAACATCACCACACCCCCAACCCATGCATAGCATTCCCACTCCATGTTAAACAGAGAAACCAGGAGGGCTCCCGCACCGCCAGATGCCTGGGCCTAACCTGCATGGGAAAAGCACACCGCCAGGTGACCTAAGTGTCACACGGAACTCAAACAAACAACCCTGGGACAGATCAGCATAGCCCCCTAGACAGACTAACCCCCCCACGCACAGAAAAAAAGAGAAAAAAACCAAATTGAATAATAAACAACAACAATAAAAAAGACACGTAGGAAAGAGGTCAGGGTGCCCTGAGCACCAAAGTGCGGGGAGAGGCAATCCATCACAGAACTGTAAATAAACAAGCCAGACAGAGAAGGAAGGAGCAGAGGCACCCGCCCACCAACGAGGAGCGGGAAAGCATGTAAAAGTGGTGGTGGGAGGAAAACTCCACAGGAAAGGGAGGAAGGCCCACTTCCCACGTGAGCTGTAAATAAATAAGCCGGCTAAGAATGTGGGTGTAGTGAAACCTACCCCAGTGTGCTTGGAAAGGGGAAAGCTTGTAGCAGTGGTGGTTGAGCCCAGAACTCTAAGTAAACAAAGCCTAAGGGGCTAGGTGAGTGTTAAGCTCACTCCTGAGATCTGCAATCAATAAAGCCTCCAGCAACAGCAAGCTGACAGCAGTGGGCAGATGAGCCACAACCTCAGATAGACATTCACAAAGCTGTCTCCACACTTTTTTTTTTTTCTCTTCCTTTGATGAGACAACAACCTAACTACATTTGCATGCTGAAAAACTTACTGAAACTGTATTGCATCTGAACTTGGGACACTTTGTTGTTTTGTTTTGCTTTTTTGGTTTTTTTCCTGTTGATGAGACAATGACAGAACTACTTCTAAAACACCATATCCAGGATTGGAGGCTGAGGGACTAACACTAAAATTATTAAGACTGAAACTTTATTGCATTTGAACTTGGAGATTTTTTTTTAATTATTTTATTTTATATATATTTTTTTAGTTTTTATTTTATTTATTTATCCTCTCTGTCTCTCTAATGCCTGTTTAGCTTACTGTTCATTAGTACACTATCTCTTCCTTTTTATATCTTTGACACGGTTCTTTGTTTGTTTTCTTTTCTTTACCTGTTTGTTTTTCCCTTTTTCTTTACCTTCTTTGCTTCCCGTCTCCTCTCACCCTTCCATTATAAATATCACCATTGTTATTACTACCAGCTAGAAAATACTTAATTTCACATGGTACAGGGACAGTAACAATACCAAGGGCAATGAAGGGAAGACAGAAAAAACAGGGAAACCAGTATACCCACAGCAAAAAATTAGTAGAGGAAACAGAGGGAAATGAAGAAAACAGATACTCACATCGAGACTCCAAAAACATGAAGATAAACTATGCCAAAGAGCCTAATGAAGCCCACAAGAATAATCTGAAAGATAAAATCCTCCAAGTAATCAATGAGAATTGTATAGAGATAACACTGGATATGGTCAACCAAAATGTACAGGAGAAACTCAATAAATTCTAAGAAAACAAAAATAGAGAATTTAAGAAAGCACAAGAAGAAATAAAGGAAACCACAGAAGCAATATATAAACACAAAAGTGAAACAAATAACACAATGACAGAATCTCAGAACTCAAAAATGAAATGGTAATTAAAGGAAAAACTGAAGAACTATTAGTTAAACAACTCAAAACCTGTGAAAAGAACATACAAGAACTCACTGACTCCATCAAAAGACCAAACATGAGAATCATGGGCATTGAAGAAGGAGAAGAGGTGCAAGCAATGGGAATACGTAACATATTCAACAAAATAATTACAGAAAATTTCCCAAATCTAGAAAAATCTATGCTCATATAGATGCAAGAGGCCTACAGAACACCAAACAGACCAGACCAAAATAGAACTACCCCATGGCATATTATCATTAAAACAACAAATACAGAAACTCAAGAAAGAATATTGAAGGCTGTGAAAGAAAAAACAAATAACATACAAACATAAACCCATCAAAATCATAGCAGACTTCTCAACAGAAATGTTAAAAGCAAGAAGAGCTTGGGGTGAGGTCTTCTGGGGACTGAATGAAAATAACAACAACCCTAGGATACTCTACCCAGCAAAACTATCATTCAAAATAGATGGAGCAATAAAATTCTTCCACGATAAGCAGAAACTAAAACAATATGTGACCAAAAAGCCACCACTACAAAAGATTCTGCAAGGGATTCTGCACACAGAAAGTGAAACCCAACTTAACCATGAAAAGACAGGCAGCACCAAACCACAGGAAAAAAAAAAGCAAGAAAGTAGAGAGTAACATACATTTAGGTACACACAATCAAACTTCAAACAACTAAGAAATCCTAGATCTAAAATATACCATAGAACAAATGGACCTAGTTGATGTCTACAGAACATTCCATCCAACTTCTACACAATATACATTCTTCTCAGCAGCTCACAGAACCTTCTCCAAAATAGATCATATCCTAGGGCACAAAGTGAGACTCAGCAAATATAAGAAAACAGAAATTATACCATGCATTCTATCTGACCACAATAAAATAAACCTAGAACTCAACAAATAAATAAATAAATAATAAATAAAGACAACAAACATGCAAATAGCTGTAAACAGAAGGAAAACTGCCTAACACATTTTATGAAGCCAGTATTACACTTATCCCAAAACCAGGCAAAGACACCTCCAAAAAGGAGAACTATAGGCCAATCTCCTTCATGAACATTGATGCAAAAATCCTCAATAAAATAATGGGAAACCGAATTCAACAACACATCAAAAAGATCATTCACCGTGACCAAGGAAGCTTCATCTCAGGAATGCAGGGGTGGTTCAACATACGAAAATCAATAAACGTAATAAACTACATTAACAGAAGCAAAGACAAAAACCACTTGATCATCTCAATAGATGCAGAAAAAGCCTTTGAGAAGATCCAACATCATTTCATGATAAAAGTTCTAAGAAAACTGGGAATAGAAGGAAAGTACCTCAACATTATAAAAGGTATATATGACAAACCTACAGCCAGCATTATACTTAACGGAGAAAAACTGAAACCATTCCCTCTAAAATCAGGAACCAGACAAGGATGCCCACTACCTCCACTCCTATTCAACATAGTACTGGAATTCCTAGCCAGAGCAATTAGGCAAGAAGAAGGAATAAAAGGAATACAAATAGGTAAAGAAACTGTCAAAATATCCCTATTTGCAGATGACATGATCCTATACCTTAAAGACCCAAAAAACTCTACCCAGAAGCTTCTAGACATCATCAATAGCTATAGCAAGGTAGCAGGATATAAAATCAACATAGAAAAATCATTAGCATTTCTATACACTAACAATGAGCAAACTGAAAAAGGATGTATGAAAACAATTCCATTTACAATAGCCTCAAAAAAAATCAAATACCTAGGTGTAAACCTAACAAAAGATGTGAAAGACCTCTACAAGGAAAACTATAAACTTCTGAAAAAAGAGATTGAGGAAGACTACAAAAAGTGGAGAGATCTCCCATGCTCATGGATTGGTAGAATCAACATAGTAAAAATGTCTATACTCCCAAAAGTAACCTACATGTTTAATGCAATTCTCATCAAAATCCCAATGACATTCATCAAAGAGATTAAAAAATCTACCGCTAAATTTATGTGGAAACACAAGAGGCCACGAATAGCCAAGGCAATACTCAGTCAAAAGAACAATACTGAAGGTATCATGATACCCAACTTCAAACTATAAAAACAGCGTGGTACTGGCACAAAACAGACATGAAGACCAGTGGAACAGAATAGAGGACCCAGATATGAAGCCACACAACTATAACCAACTTGTCTTTGACAAAGGCACTAAAAATATATGATGGAGAAAAGACACCTTCTTCAACAAAAACTGCTGGGAAAACTGGTTAGCAATCTGCAAAAAACTGAAACTAGATCCATGTTTATTATGCTATACCAGTAATAACTCAAAATGGATCTAGGACCTTAATATCAGACCCCAAACTCTAATGTTGGTACAGGAAAGAGTAGGAAATACTCTGGAATTAATAGGTATAGGCAAGAAGTTTCTCAATGGAACCCCAGCAGCTTAGCAACTAAGAGACAGCATAGATAAATGGGACCTCATAAAACTAAAAAGCTTCTGCTCAACAAAAGAAATGGTCTCTAAACTGAAGAGACCACCCACAAAGTGAGAGAAAATATTTGCCAGCTACACATCGGACAAAGGACTGATAACCAGAATATATAAGGAACTCAAAAAACTAAATCCTCCCAAAATTAATGAACCAATAAAGAAATGGGCACGTGAACTAAACAGAACTTTCCCAAAAGAAGAAATTCAAATGGGCAAAAAACACATGAAAAAATGCTCACCATCTCTAGCAATAAAGGAAATGCAAATTAAAACCACACTAAGATTCCACCTCACCCCTGTTAGAATAGCCATCATTAGCAACACCACTAACTACAGGTGTTGGCAAGGATGCGGGGGAAAAAGGAACCCTCTTACACTGTTGGTGGGAATGTAAACTAGTACAACCACTCTGGAAAAAAATTTGGAGGCTACTTAAAAAGCTAAAAATTGATCTACCATTTGATCCAGCACTACCACTCTTGGGGATATACCCAAAAGACTGTGACACAGGTTACTCTAGAGACACCTGCACACCCATGTTTATTGCAGCACTATTCACAATAGCCAAGTTATGGAAACAGCCAAGATGCCCTACCACTGACGAATGGATTAAGAAAATGTGGTATCTATACACAATGGAATTATATGCAGCCATGAAGAAGAACGAAATGTTATCATTCACAGGAAAATGGATGGAATTGGAGAATATCATTCTGAGTGAGGCTAGCCTGGCCAAAAGACCAAAAGTCATATGTTCTCCATCATAAGCGGACATTAGATCAAGGGCAAACACAACAAGGGATTGAACTTTGATCACATGATAAAGCAAGAACATACAAGGAAGGTATGAGGACAGGTAAGACACCCAAAAAACTAGATAGCATTTGTTACCCTCAACACAGAGAAACTAAAGTAGATACTTTAGAGCAACAGATGCCAATAGGAGAAGGGGACCAGGAACTACAGAAAAGGTTAGTTCAAGAAAAATAACTTAGAAGGTAACACACATGTACAGGAAATTAATACATGTCAGCTCCCTGTTTAGCTATTCTTATCTCAACCAGCAAAAACCCTTGGTCCTTCCTATTTTTGCTTATACTCTCTCTTCAACAAAATTAGAGAAAAGGGCAGAATTGTTTCTGCCTGGTAGCGAGGGGTAAGGGGGTGGTAAGGGGGGCTGATGGGAGGGGGTGAGAAATGATGCAAACAATGTATGCACATATGAATAAAATAAAAAATTTTTTAAAAAAATCAATGACACAATGAAGAAATGGGCAAATGAACTGAATAAATAAATAAATAAATAAAAATTTAAAAAAATAAAATAAATAAAACCATGGAAAGGTCTCTGAGGAAAAACAGTAAGGTCAGATGGAACGACAAACTGCAATCCATGACTCTGCACATCCCCATTGCCAATTCTTAGTAAGAACTTCCTGCCTGAAATCACCTGGAATATTTAATAACTGCAATCCAACAATCCCCATTGACAGGACTCTTTTTAAATCAATCCCCACTCACAACTAGCATCACAGCCAGGTAGAGAAATAGGAAATTGATCACTGGGTCTTGGTACATGGTGGAAATAACTGGAAGGGGTTGAAAGAGAAAGCGCTACCCAAATAGTGCCCAATAAAGATTTTTCTCATGCTGAATTTGTACCAAAACAAAAAATGTAGATGCTTCTACATATTATGAGTGCATCTTCCTTTAAATAAAACCACAAAATACAATGAGAATAACCTTCTGTCTTCAAAAAGACAATCCATGCAGGGCAAATGACTAGAAAACAGCAAGAATTTGGCAAACGACAGTCCACTTAGATCAGTCCCTCAGTTTGTGGTCTGGCAAAGATTTCTCACAGCAAGAAAGTAGAAAGTGTCTGGAATTTTAAAAACCTAAGCCTGAACAAGACATTCTTCACCCAGGGATAAGCAAACAACAAACTAAACCAATGACAGTTAATAATATCAATAAGCATTCAACAGCACCAAGGACAATAAAAATCACCAGTAAACAATATAAATAAGCAACAATAGTCAACAATAAGAGCCAAAAACAGGAACTCTCTGAGCAAACAGATTTTGCAAAGCAAAACAGTGCATTCCAGGTGCCAGAGATAAAGTATTTTGTTACAATCTGCTTATAATATGACATAGAAGCTTATCCAAGAATATAGGATCTTAAGATAATTAGGAACAAATGAAAAAGAGACACAAAACAGTCAAGTTGTGAATGTAAACTCAGAATTAAAGTCCATGTTTGAAGCAAAAACAAAATACATACTCCAAATAACCAAATGAGTGAAATCAGAGAACAGTCATGGAAGAAACCACGCAGTGTAATAGACCAAGAACAAAGAGATGACAGTTGGGCATGGTGGTTCATAACCTGTAATCTCAGCTACTTGGGAGGTATAGATAGGAGGACTGCCATGTAAGACTAGCCCTATTTCAAAAAAGCGAGCAGTACATGGTGGCCTAATCTCAGCTACTCGGAAGGTAGAGGTAGAAGGGTTTACAGTCTGAAGCTAGCTAGACAAAAGCTCAAGAACCTATCTGAAAAAACAAATTAAAACAAAAAGGTCTGGGCGCATGGCTCAAGTGGTAGAGAACCTGCCTAGCAAGCATGAGGCCCGGAGTTCAAACCATAATACCACAAAAAAAACTGGAAAAAATAAATACAAAAAAATAGCATAGGAGATGACAGATCTAGATGAAAGAAAATTAGACTCCTACACAGTGGTAGTGGGAGACTTTAATATCCCTCTATCACCAATAGATAGATCATCCAGGCAAAAAGATCAACAAAGAAATCCTAGAACTAAACCACACCATAGATCTAATGGACCTGACAGACATCTACAGAGTATTCCATCCTGCAACCACACAATATACATTCTTCTCAGCAGCAAATGGAACTTTCTCCAAAACAGACCATGTATCTGAGGACACAAAGCAAGCCTCAACAAATATAAGAAAACTGAAATAATCCCCTGCATATTATGTGATCACAATGCAATAAAACTTGAACTTAAAAACAAAGCAGTAGCAGAAAATGCGCAAACAATTGGAGGCTGAACAACACATTTCTCAAAAATCAGTGGGTCATAGAAGAAATAGGGAGAGGAAATCAAAAAGTTCCTGGAATTTAATGAAAATGAAAATACAACCTAACAGAAACTACGGGACACAGCAAAGGTAGACCTAAGAAGAAAGTTTATAGCCATGAGTGCATATATTAAAAACACAGAAAGAATTTCAAATAAATGACCTAATGCTACTTCTCAAACTCCTAGAAAAATAAGAACAAGCCAAAATCAAAACAAGCAGGAGAGAAATAATAAAAATAAAGGCTGAAATTAATAAAATAGACACACACACAAAAAAAGAATCAATGAAACAAAAAGCTGGTTCTTTGAAAAATTAAACAAGAATGGCAAGCCCTTGGCAAATCTGAGGAGGGAATACACCCAAATTAATAACATCAGAAATAAAAACAAGAGATAACAACAAATACTAAGGAAATTCAGTGAATTATCAGAGACTACTTTGAGAACCTATATTCCAATAAATTCGAAAATCCTGAAGAAATGTACAAATTTCTAGATACTTAGGACTATGCAAAACTGAACCAAAAGGATATTAACCACCTAAACAGATCTATAACATGTAATGAAATTGAAGAAGCAATATAGTCTCACAAAAAAGAAAGTCCAGGACCTTATAGATAGATATTCAGCTGAATTTTACCAAACCTTTAAAGAAGAACTAATACCAACGCTCCTTAAAATTATCTATGAAATAGAAAGGGAAGGAACACTGCCTACTTCATTTCATGAAGCTAGTATTACACTCATAAATCCAGACAAGGATACAACCAAAAAGGAGAACTACATGCCAAACTCCTTAATGAACATTGATACAAAAATCCTCAATAAAATAATGGCAAACTGAATTCACCAACATATCTGAAAGATCATTCACCATGACCAAGTCAGCTTCATCCAAGAGATGCATGATGGTTCAACACATACAAATCATTAAATGTAATACAGCACATTAATAGAAGCAAAGACAAAAACCACTTGATCATCTCAATAGATGAAGAAAAGGCCTTCAATGAGATTCAACACCATTTCAGGATAAAAGCACTGAGGAAACTAGGAATAGAAGGAATATACCTCAACATTATAAAGGCTATATATGACAAACCTATAGTCAACATCATACTTAATTGGTAAAAACTGAAACCATTTCCCCTAAAGTCACACTCCACACTCCTATTCAACATAGTCCTCATATTCTTAGCAAGAGAAAAAAGGCAAGAAGAAATAAAGGGAATACAAATAGGAAAAGAAGTAGTCAAACTATCCTTATTCACAGATGACATGATCTGATACCTTAAAGACCTTAAAAATTCCACCCAAAAACTCCTAGACACCATAAACAGCTTCAACAACATAGCAGGATACAAAATCAACTTACAAAAATCAGTAGTCTTTCTATAGACCAACAATGAGCAGAATGTGAAAGAATATAGGAAAATAATTCCACTTATAATAGCCTCAAAAAAAAATCAAATACCTAGCAATAAACTTAACAAAGGATATAAATGACCACTACAAGGAGTGGTCATTTTTCTTCTTTTTTTGAAGAAAAAGGTAGAAGAAGACTAGAGAAGGTGGAAAGATCTCCCATGTTCATGGATTGGTAGAATCAACAGTGTAAAAATGGCTACACTACCAAAAGCAATCTACATGTTCAACGCAATTCTCATCAAAATCCCAATGACATTCATCACAGAGATTGAAAAATCAACCCTAAAGTTTATTGGGAAACACAAAAGACCTTGAATAGCTAAGTCAATACTGAGCAAAAAAAGCAACACTGGAGGTATCACAATACCGACTTCAAACTATACTACTGAGCCATAGCAATAAAAACAACCTGGTACTGGCACAAAAACAGACATGAAGTCCAGTGGAATCCACATAACTACACTCGCCCAATCTTCTACAAAGGTGCCAAATACATATGATGGAGAAAAGACAGCCTCATCAACAAATGTTGGTGGGAAAAGTGGTTATCTGCCTACAGAAAACTGAAACTACATCCATGCCTGTCACCTTGTACTAGTATCAACTCAAAGTGGATTAAGGACCTTAATATCAGACCCCAAACTTTGCAGTTCGTACAGGAAAGAGCAAGGAATACTCTGGAAGCAATAGGTATAGGCAAGGACTTCCTCAGTAGAACTCCAGCAGTCCAGCAACTAAAATAAAGGATGGACAAATGGGACTACATGAAATTAATAAACTTCTGCACAACAAAAGAAATGGTGTAAATTGAAGAGACCACCCACAGAGTGGGAGAAAATATTTACTAGCTATACATCAGACAAAGAACTGGTAACCAGAATATACAGTGAGCTCAAAAAATTAAACTCCCCAAAATTCAATGAACCAATAAAGAAGTGGGCAACTGAACTAAACAAAACTTTTTCAAAGAAAGAAGTCCAAACGGCAAAACAAAAAACCACTTGAAAAAATGCTCATCTTCCCTGATGTGCATAAAGAAAATGCACATCAAAACCACCCTAAGATTCTACCTCACTCCTGTTAGAATAGCTATAGTCAAGAACACCACCAATAACAAATGTTGGCAAGGCTGTGGGGAAAAAGGAAATCTCATACACTGCTGATGGGAACGTAAGATAGTACAACCCCTATGGAAAACAATATGGAGGCTTCTTAAAAAACTAAACATAGATCTGCCACACGATCTAGCAATCCCACTCCTAGGAATATACCTGAAGGAATGTGACTCAGGTTACTACTGCAGCAGTATTCACAATAGCCAAGCTATGGAACAACAGTCAAGATGCCTCACTACCAATGAATGGATTAAGAAAATAAGGTATTTATACACAATGGAATTTTATTCATCCACAAAGAAGAATGAAATTTTGTCATTTGCAAGTAAATGGATGGAACTGGAAAACATCATCTTAAGTGAAGTAATTAGGCTCAGAAGGCCAAAACTTGCATGTTCTCCCTCATGTGCAGATTATAGACTTAAAACAAATACAGTAATATCAGACACACTAAAGGGAGACAGCACACTGGGGGAATAGGGAAAGGGAAGGAAAAAACTTGAATGTGGTTGGTATGCTCACTGTGTAGGAACAAATATAGTAATCTTAAACTGGGAGAGGCCACTATGGAAAGGGGATTAGGAAGTAGTGAAGAGGTCTGGTAGAGATGAATCAATATGGGTTGTAATACACATATGCATGGAAACAACACATAAAATCTCCCTGCATAGCTATCTTTACCCCAAACTAGCAAAAACACCATGTTCTCCTTATTATCTTTTACATTTTTTTCTTCTACAAAATCAGAGAACAAAAGGATAGAACAGCTTCTGCCAGGAGGCAGGGGGTGGTGGTGGAGAGGATAATGTATACACATGTAAGTAAATGCAAAATGATAAAATAAAATTAATTAATTAAAGGCAATGGAGCTGGTAGTATGGCTCAGTAGATGAGCAGTCACCTAAGGTATTACACCTTGGGTTTTAGACCCACCACCACAACAACCGAAATTAATTAACTAAAGATAATGGGTACTCAGAGCAAAGGAAGAGAACAAATAGAGAGAAGCTACAATCAGACAGCCAACAGAAACAAGCTAAAATGGCCAGGATCTGATGAAGAAAAAGGCACTATGAATAGGAAGTCAAAAGGAGGAATCCTGTTGAAAATTCTATATTTAATTGTCCTCTAGTTATTAACACAAAAGGAGAGAAGGTTTATAAGAGAAAAACGTCTGAGGCTGAAGAACGAGCCTCCCTTGGCAATCTTTAATAAAAGGAGTATGAAGAGGTAATGAGATGTTCAGAGTTCTGAGTGGGAAGACCAACAGCAACATAATTCTGCACCCTCTGTTTTATTTTGTTTGCAAAAGTAGCAAAAGCACCAAAAAAGGTCTACAAACCTGTTCTGAAAAAAACAATTAACCTGAGATAAGTAAAAACTAATCTAAACAAAAAACTTAAAAATGGAGGTAGGCATGAGGACCCAAGTCTAAACAATGTGGAGTGCGAACTGAAGCCAGTTCAAAGAGACTATTGTCAATATTTGTTAGAAATGAGGTTATAAAACTAAATTTACATGTCAAAATAATTAGGCAACCTAAATAAAATTATTTAAACAACAAAATGTAAAACCCTTAACAGTTATCATAACAACAGTAAAACAGACATCAGATGGGGGAGTTAATTACTAGACAAGGAGGTCTAGGAGAGACACAAATACACATACACACCTTGTATTAGAGTATATACAACTTGGGACTTTGCAAATTTAGATCATAAAAGAAATGAATATGAAGCTAGGAGAGAAACATACATTTATACACACCTCAGTGTTGCTGTTTATACACCTTGGGATGGGATTCACAAGACAAATGAACTTTACAAATAAGTCCCAGCTCTACCATAAAATACAGACAGAGTTCAAATTCCTATCAGGTACCTTACAACTTCAGTATCAAAATGTCAGGTTAGGGGTTTAGGGTTGGCAATATTATATTGCAAAAGGCTTCACAGCATGAAGCAGATGAAGAAGCACAAAAAAGTTAAAGATCTGACCATTCTGAGCAAATGCACAGACAAACAGAACACACACACACACACACCCCTCATCACCTGTTCAACAGTTTGTACCTCTACTCCAGTTTGCCACATTACATGTCACACTCTTCTCACTGTCTATTTTGTAATTAAGTGGTGTCTCCTTTCCTGGGCTGTGATTCCTTGAGCATAGCAACAGCCTCTCACTCAGGTTTCTAACTCCAGCTCCTCACAATATATGGTATATGTTCATCAAATGATATTGGACTGAACTGAGCTTTAAGCAAAATGAAACACACGGCATTTGAAACAAACACATTCATATTTCAAATCCATATTTTGATGACAGAGGTTCAATGCAAAAAAGACTTGAAAGTGCTACTCTGAAGAGAGTGGAAAAGCAAAACCATGGGAGCTGGGTACATCACACCCAAGATTGCCACAATTTGTTGTGACAGGTAACTTGAGGGTATGAAAGGAATGCAACATGGCATCATTTTCTGCTATTCCTGTGCATTCTCAGACAGGTTTGGGTCAGTCAAACTCTACATCAATGTTTCTTCCACATTACATAGCAAATAAGCTTGTCAGCACATACTATGCAAGCTGCACTCCAAATGCACATAGAATGTATGCCTAAAAAAATACAAATGAGAAGGACTGAAACAGAGCAAGTCACTTAGCATCACATGTGGCTAATGTCTTTAGGGAAAACATTTCTATAATTGTAACTTCCTTATTTGGCCTTCTGATGGTAGACATTTATAGCACCAAATGTAAGATGCTGCTAGACCTTGGAGACATAAAAATACATTTCATAGAATAATGAGGGACGGGGAAAAGGGGGGAGAAAATGAAGCTCCTCAAGTCATTTGCAAAGTTTATGAAGCATACACAACTACACTTCTCTTAGTATTTAAATTCTCACTAATGGTAATTCCTGATAAATCATAAATGGTCCAAAATAGCTCTCCTAAGTAATTTTCAGACTTCTTTCTTTGGCTCAGTAGGCCATTTATGTTAAACTGAAATAATTACTGTCATGTTAAAAAAAAATCATTATTTCCAAGAATATTTTACTCAAGTACATTGAAGCTTCATCTTGTGGACTTGGCAAACAGAACTCAGGGGAAAAAGTGATTATCAACAAATGTTATATTCACATTTACTGATCCACTTCTGAAATTATGTACCCAATGTACACTAAGCATTCCCAGTTTCTGCAAAAAGGGTTGGAGAGCAGTTTCTTATATAGAACTTGATTTCATTTACTTTAATATTTAATGGTTTTAACTAAGCTCGTTTACTTATTTTAATTATTTATTGTTTTATTTATTAGTGCTGGGGATCAAACCCAGGGCCTCACAGGTACTAGGCAAGTGCTCTATTCCTGAGCTACACCCCTAGCCCATGTTTGCTATTTAAAAAAAAAAACATGAGGGATCCATCCAGGATCTGGAAGGAGAATAGGACTTACTGGATTTGAATCCCCTTCTTATCCTCCCAAAAACCATCATGAGCAACTAGAAAAACAAATAAAGTCTTCTAATGATATTTATTTAAAATTCTGTGTATAAGTGGCAGTACCCCTGCACCATCAGAATCCATGGCAGGAAGCAATGACTGTGAATAGAGAGGATGAGATGGGGAGGAATGGAGGAAAGTGAGGAATGTGCTGCATTACTAGCAAGACACCCAGAAAACACCAGAACTCACCATTAGGTGAGGGGCCAGCCCCAGTAAGAACTCCTTTTGACATATCTAAGAATGAATATGACAGACCAGGGACTGAGAAAAGCAGAGGGAACAGGCACTGGAGTTGGTAGAAGAACAGTCAGCACACTGTAAAAGAAACAGCCCATTCCAGATTAGAGAAACTTCAGTGAGAAGGGCTGAGGGAGGCCCCTAAGTATATTTAACTGTAGTACTAAGACTTTTCCAGAAGAAGGGAATGTGACTGAATAGCCAGTGAATGATGTACACACTGTCAAGACAGCAAGAGCACAGGTCATAGACCATCATCCAGAAACAGCTGAGGTAGAATGGATATCATTTTAATCTGATAAATCTTACTTAAGGACACAAAGCCAAACACTAGGAAACCACACACATGACCAGAAGTGCAGGTTCAAAAGAAGGAGAAGAAACTGTAAGTTAATTTCATTGTTGGCCATATTAAGCCAGTAGATATGCTCTAAAGAAAATGGGAATGAGAGTCTTTTGTGAACACTTGTCATAAAAGTAACTACTAACACAAAAAGATAGACCTCCGTAAATACTGGAAGTATAGAACCCTAGAGCTACACAAACTACATATGAGAAAAGATCCTTAAAATATGCAAATTTACAAATGCCTATATAAGTAATGATCAGTCATAGAAATCAATCATCTTTGTCTTATCAACATATTCAAAAAGTCTATTCAATGACCCTCACATTGATTAGGGAAGGAAAACCCTTTTCTATGTCAGGTACACTCCTTTATAGCCACAAAGTAAAGAGTTTTTCATTATAATTAAAAAATATAGACCATCAAAATTACTGTGTGTGGCTATAATGCAGCTCAATGATAAGAGTACTCCCCTAGCATATGTGAGGCTCAGGGTTTGATCCCAATACTGCAAAAAAATTAAAAAGTACTATGTGACTCTATTATATATTTTAATACATCCATATACACACTTATAAATACAAATTTTTACATCACTTATGTATACTCACACGCCCCAAAGACAAAACAAAAACATAAAATATTAGGAAAAAATTTGCAACACATACTATGAAAAAAAGGATCAATATATGATAGGCTAAAGAAATTCTATGAAAGAGAATATGGCAAATGGAAAAATAAATTTATAGGAATAGATAACTCACAGAAAAGGAAATACAATAAATTGTTCCATCAGTAAAAGTTTCTTTTACTTTCACTCATAAGAGGAATACAAAGTACCATGAATCATTTCTGATCTATCACACCAACCAAATTTTACAGTTTGACAGCTACACTAAGACTCTGTGGGAAAGCAAAATAGTACAAGCTCTATGGAAATGAATGTGGCAACATCTTTCTAAAATTAGTATGAATGTGTCCTTGACTCAGTAATCTCACTTCTAGAATTCTACTCTGTGAATTTGAAAGTTTAAGTACAAAAGAACTTCCACACACAAGTCATTCCATTATGCCTTATAAATTTGGTACAACTCAAATGAAATTGAAAATGCACAATTGAGAAATCTTTGGGCAATATAGTGAATTCACATAATGATGTACTGTGTAGTTGAAAAAAAAGGAAAATATCTGTAGAACATTGTATATAGTTTCCTTTTGTAGTGTGAGAATAAAAATACAATTTCATATTTGCTTTTCAAGAGTGTATTTAGATTATTGATTTCTTAAAAAAAACCAGAAAGATAAACAAATAATTACAAAAATAATTACCAATTTATTACATCACAGTTTTCAGTTCTGGAACTTAAATTTTAAAATTCCTTGTATATTAAGTTTCATATATAAAAATATGTATGTATGGTTATGTGTGTATCTATGCAATTCTATATCTAAATCAACTAAAGAAGTTATACAAATAAAGCTTACTTTTATTCTTGACATCACAGATAACCATTGTGATCTTCACTTCTAATACCATTAATGAATGACTTGATTTATTCTATTTATAAACTTATTTATTTGAAGGCTGTTTTGAAACAGCAATACTAACATTATAATTAATTATAAAGCTACTGAATGAAGTTTAAAACATCTCTGTAAATCTTTGATCCTCAGACTGCTTATATTAAGGAGGATTTATGTTTCAAATAATAGAATAAATGGAACCATTTATTAATTACCTTAGGAAGCAAAATTTTCAGAGTAAGAGAAAATACATAATTATTACATCAAATTAAATACAAACATTGTATTGAATGACTTAGAAGCAGTAGCACTCCAGCAGCAATGAGCACCTCAGTGCTCAGAAGTTGATCTCTAATGCCATTCCTCACTAATAATCAGAACTCCCTAAAAACACGGCTGATTCCAACTCTGTCAGAAAAGCTTCAATATGTGCTTCAGACATATTGTTTTGGTCAAAAGCAAGAAAGCTTGCAAAAATTTTTAAGATTGAGTAGAGACATGGGTTGAAAAGCAGTCATTGAGCACTTGTGAAAGTATATACATCAAAGAAGAATAACGTCTGTAACTGACTGAAAAACACTGAATCTACATTTCATGATTCTGTGATAACAGTCAGAAAAGGAAAAACCCACAGGGAGAAAACAAAACTCATTTATCATCATTTGAAATAGTTGTGAAACCAACTCCTTATCTTAAAAATTATGAAAGAAAAAAATTAAGCACCAGTGCACCCAGATTGGACCTTAAATTACCTGACTTCAGACACTATGACATTACAGCACTCTGCTCCAGTACTTCCCAATCGCAATAAAACTTCCTCCCCTGAATCATGGATCCTATCCCCACATTTTTTGCCACACCTAGTTTGGGGAAGAATGTAAGATGGAACATGAACTTGCTTGCCATGTTTAGTGACCAATAAATGCTACACAGCATTTGAGGCTCATCCAGGGTGCTAGGCCCTGCCTTCCCATGACAACTTTAGACTTCAGGGCACAGAAGTGTATTTACCAAGCCTCAGGATGAGAACAGATCCATGATGCCTGAAGATTTTATTCATGTATCAAAAAAACAAGGCACATAATAACCCTTCCCTCCTCTTTTTCTCTGACTATTGTCATTTACAAGGTAGCCCCACTAAGAGAAATAAAAGAGTACCAGGTTAGAACCCCAGCAACCTTTTCCCTTGCCAAGGATACTTTATTTTGGTACATGTTCTGGGGATCTTTTGTCAAAGTTCACTTCAGAGAAACACTATTCAAATGTTTCCTTTTGTGTGGAAATAAAAACAATTTAGGAAACTATGTCAGCAACCTATTGTTTCCACACAAGATCTATGTAGTCCATTGACAAATAACAAATTATACATATTCTAAAAGAAATGATATGTCATGTTTCAAAATTTCTGTGAGCAACAATGCTGCCCAAAAACCATCCTTGATGCTGTTCAGCTATAATGAAAAAAAGTTCAATGGTTAACTTTGTTCAAATGAATTTATAGACTTATGACTTAATGTCAACACAGCCCTTCATTTCTGCTCCAGGAGACATAACAAGGTGTGGGGAGTAGAAAATACCTCTTGCCTTATGAAGACTTCACCTTTTTAATCCCATCAAGAGCTGAACAGGACATATGTGAATGCTGCCTAGCCCTTATCCCAGGCAGAGAATAGAGAAGACTATGAAAGAATACGTCAAAAGGTCTTTGCCTCATGGAGTCCCGAAGCTTCCAGTTCAGTGTGTTTATAAAGCATCACAGTAAGGCTTCCTCCAGAAAAGGAGCTAACCCTTGACATCAAGAAGGACTTGAAATAGCACATCACAGGAATCAAGACAGCTTCACTGCTTGGCTATGTCTGCACATTGGCTCAAGATCACAGGAAGAAAGACTGAAGCAAAAGCCTTTTATTCTTTTGAAATGAAAAAGAAAAACTTACCTGCACTGCCCAAGTAAAGCATAGCCAAGAGAAAACTTCAGAATCAGTGTTTTAAGAGATGGGAAATGACATAGTTTTCTTTTGGCTTCATAAGGTCCTTCTACTCTAAATCAATCAAGAAATCCATTAAAGATTCTGTCACAACTCAGTTCAAAATGGTGTAGTTTTGCTGTGAACCACTTTACTGCCAAAAGCAGCTGCTGCGAGAGCAATTGACGAAGGCACTGATGGCTGCCGAAGATGAATATCAATTAAAGAAAATGACATATGCAGCATAAACAACTGCCCAAATGAGCAAAGAAACAAAGACAACAGGAAATTAATATGGTTGCCCTATATAGAGAAAATGTTAAATTAGGAATAATTTCACCTTCTCGCAAGTCTCACTATTCCTATCAATTACTTGCTTTTGTCACCTAGGCAAATGTTCACCCAAGGGTAGGCATGAAAATAAAAGCAATTACTAAGAAATCCAATTCTATTTTAAAAGTCTAAACAGGAAGCTGCTGCTGAAATCCATGTCCTGACAGCATTTCTGGTATGAATTTTTGATTAATGGTCTGATGTATGTGGGTAGCATAAGCTAAATTTGTCTTCCAGGAAACTCTATCTTTATGAATAAATGTGGCTTAATATTCCAAAAATGGTATGCAATTTTTTAAAATATGAAGATTAAGAAAATACCAATTCTAGCCAAGATTAGATTCAGAAAATAACTTACATTACATCAAATGAAAAGCAAAGGAAGGGAGGGAATGCATGTACAGATGTGTACACACACACACCAGACTTCCCACTAGCCACTCTGCAGGAAAGTCAAAGAGATTAATGAGATGATATCTAGAAAGTGCTTTGGACTCTTTGAAGAAAGGTGCTATTAAAATGGAAAGTATTAGCCTTTTTTTAACTCTAGAAGGCATTTTCACTTACTGCAGGATGAAACATAATACAACTAATATCCAGTTTGCTTATTTTTAACAATGAAAATTAATCAGTTCAGAAGTCTTTTTAGAACATACATTGAGCAAACATTAATTCCTCATTCGCCAACTCAAATGCTTATATTGTTATCATTTTTAAACAAGTGCCTTGAGTCATGATTTCTTGCCAAACTAATTTAACATAAGTTTAATTACAGCTATGCTGTACTGATATTTCTTACTTTTGAGAATTATGCCCTCACCATCAAGAGCATCATCCACAAACATTTACTGGCTGAGTAATACAAAGAGGTAAGAAATTTAATCCCTGACCTCAAGAAGCTTGGACTGCCGGGAGATGACACACTTATAAAATACAAAAACTTTACATTAATACCATATTCAACCTACACGGTGGTTTGGAGTGGCTGTTAAGTATTCTCTATCAAAGGATTTTCCCAGAGCCTAGCTTTCTTTTATAAGAAGGCCAAAACAGCTTTCTAAAACATAATTACAATCAAGGAAAATTTTCCTAAAAGTAGCAACACTCTTTCTTGGGCTCTTGAGTGGAGTCACTGCCATTTTTCCCAGGATCTCTGAGCCTTCAATTAGACTTCAATTGACTCAAGCATAGCAGAACTCTGTCCCTATTTTACAGCTAGGGTGGGGAAGGAGGGTCTGAAGGAAGCATGGCGGCTGTTTCATCCTAAGTCATCTAAGTGTCCGAATTTATTTAAACAATTCTGCCTCTTTTAAAAACCAGCAGGCTGTCACTTATCCCTGCTATCTTGGGCCTGTTCCTCACAGCTCTAGTTCGACTTCTAATTTGATTTTTGCTAATCTCCTGCAGGCTCAGAATCTAAGAAACCCTATCTTAAGCTGTGCACTGGAGGGTCTCTCCTCTGTGCTTAAGTTCCTAAAACATTCCAGTACTTTCCAGCCTCTCTTTGACTTGATCTGTGCTCAAAGGATTTGCTCTGTTTTAGTGTCAGCTGTTTTCTAGGTAGTTAAAACTGTCAAATGCATAGGCAATTCATATCTGTATTCAAAAACACCTAGTTTAAAAGGATAATAGAGCATAAATATGGGGAAAGTAAGTAATAGTGGAGGATGGGGGGAGGGGAGATAGTATCTATTCAAAGGAAATTTCAAGTTGTTGCTATGAATCCAAACAGAATGAGAATGAAGTGACCAAAACTTACACATACCATAGTAACACGCTTTTAAAATAAACAGGAAATGCTTCAAAGAAATACAAATAAAAATTCAATTCAGGTTGCTTCAAAGTAATAAAGATGAGGTTGGTCTAAGATTTCTCCTCAGCTATAGATTTTAGGGGAAAATGGAATAGTCTAAGCTTTAACAAAAGCATCATGTGCCCTAAAGGGTACCAAGTTATCATTCAAATATAAAAGCCAATGTCAGTAATGGAAGGGGTGAACTTGTTCAAAGTGTACTGTACACACATACAGAACACAATGAAATCTTCTTGTATTAAAAAGAAAAAACCAAAGTCATCTCAGGGATGACACTATCTATCATGATCCATCCAGGAGATAAATTAAAATGATGAAGAGAAATGGGGCTATTGGTGGTCAAATGTCCTGGAGGGAAGCAATGAAAATCTGAAAAAAAGAATGGTGTTTATTAATCTAAATAAATCTAAATAGGCACAGAAATATTGAAAAAATAGTGAAAAATGAGTATATAATAATAATAAATCAATAACTTCAAAATTAAATTCCCCAAATATGCCAAAAGATCATGGAAGTTGTTTTAAAAAACATTCTTCTAAATATATCTATTGGGATGTTAAAGAAAATAAAACTATATAAATGTCTAGAAAATCTAAGCAAGCATATAAGTACTACAGATCAAATGTATAGGATGCTGCTAAATTTATACTCAGAGGAAAATGCATAACTTTAAATGACGCTGTTTTTATACAAAAGGCATAAAAATTAATAAAACATTTAAAAATATAAAAATAAGGAAATAAGACATAACCAGAAATTAATTCCTTAAAAACAAATGATAAACATAAGATTTAAATATAAAAACACAAGAATAAAATGTAAAACCTATCATACATATATGTATGTATGTAAGAGGGAAAAAATACAAATTACAAAATTAGTAGTAAGAAAGACTTTATCTTGATGGTAGTAATATATCTTTTTTATATTCTTCGAGTAGTTTTCCAACCTTTTTCTTCTTCAACCATGTTAGAATAAAGAACCTAGAAATTCATGACATCTCTTTTACCCTTGGAAACAGAAATCAGCAAGTAGGAAAAACCTATCGCTGTCCATGAAATGATGGAACACACATAACTACACTGACCATTGTGAAGCTAAATTAAAGGCAGTTAATAATTTGTACACTGAAAAGAAAAAACATTGGTTGGTAGAATGGCTGAAGTGGTAGAGCACCTGCCCAGCAAACATGAAGTCCTCAGTTCACACTTCAGTACTACCAAAAAAAAAAAAAAAAAGAACACCAATAACTGAAAAACCACAATTAACTCAAGACCACATTGAAGATACACAGAATGACAGCACAGGTCTTCCTAAAAATTGCAGACAGATTTCTTAATGGCATACTGGACAGTCAATATTTTCTAAAAATTCTCAATATAACTTTATCGATACCCAATTTTTAGTGACTTACATTACAACAAATAACTGTTACCATAAAAGGACAAAATCCCACAGAACTGTGTACCATAGGCCCAAAGAAAAATAGAGAAGAAACAAGAATCCTTCATAGTTTCTCATCTACTACATCAAAGGTAGGTATTTGAGAATCACTACCCAATGCAGTAATCTTTAAAGTAGAAGTTTGCTAAGGACTAGAACAAAGAATATTGATCATGTGTAGCTTTAAGTGAATTAATTTCTAGATCTTCAATTCCCATAGGGACACATTTCTAAAAAAGTATCTTCCTGAGAAGACACCTGCAATGCCTTATCCCTGACCTCACCTTGTTCTTCTCACCTATTTCCCTTTTTTGCAATTAATCCTCCTCCTTTTTATAAGAGAAGGACATATCTGTTACCCATCCTTAATTTCCCATGGGAGTAGTCAAGGTACCAGTCAAAAGGAATATGTGAAAGCTAAGCCTCCTTAATCAAGGCATATGACAGGACTTGTCTTTCCCTATGTTGCATATTACTGCTTAGAGCAACCCTGGTGACAGAATCTGGGAATCCAGCCTATGATGGGATGCTCTGAATTTAGACACAACAGGTCCTTGGGAGCAAGGCAAACAGAGGAAACAATAACACATGCTGAAGATACAGTTTCCTTATTTCAAGCCAGGCAAGTCACAGGAAGGCATTGTACATAGCTTTCCCTATCAAAGATTTTTAGCATTAGAAAACAAAAGTAGCATAGATGTCAGAGAAATAGATGTTAGCCTATATGCTTGAACTGAAGAGTGAAGTCAGATATTTTCAAACAAAAAGGCTGACTTTTCTAACAAGCATGATAATAAATAATTCTACAACTCCACAATATAATAGACATACACATACTATAAAATGATAAAAATACACATAAAGCCCCTGATATAAAAATGCATCCCCAGCTAGGGTACAGCTCAGTGGTAGAGGGCTTGCTTAACATGCTCAAGGCCCTGGGTTTGATCCCCAGCATAAGGGATGAGGGATGATGCATTTCCAACCTTTACAGAGTATATGAAATCTAAGAAGATGCTTTAATGCAAAAACAACAGTTATGATTGATAGACTTCTGATAAGTCCAGGTAAAGCCTTTTTGGGAAACGTCCCAGAAAATAAGAAAGTTAATGATTAGGTATTACAGCCTTTTGGGAAGTCAGGTGGTTTCCAATTCTTGGCTTTCAAGAAAATTGGAGGACCAAATCTCAAGTTGCCAACAGAGCACTGAAAATATTTTTTGATGACAGACCATGTGACTTTTAGTTTATTACATAAAAATGTTTCAAAGAATTGAAAGACATTGCTAAAGCAATTCTCCTTCCAATCCCATCAACTTACTTACTTTAAAATGTTTATCCACGATAATTCTGGGTCCCTCTTTCAATACCGTATGAACGGTCATTCAGTTTCAATGATCTAATTGAAGGAAAAGCCCCCAAACATTTTGTTAAATGACACATTTGTAATAGCATTTCTCATGTTAATAATTAGTTATCAAAATGTACAGTACTTATGTTGCTTTGATAAAGTGTGTACCACTAATAATTATAATGATAATTTACTCTGGAAGAATGTTTTAAATAATTAGAGCCTCATGGTTACAAGAAATAGTTTAATTACATTTAAATTCACTTGCATGGTTCTATTGTAAGGGATTGTAATAGAATGATCAATGAAAAACTTAAAAGCACAAAAATAAATTAAACTAGGAAAAATTCTGCATGGCAAACTGGGTATACAAGTTCAAGGAGAAAAGAGAATGATGAAAAATGAGAGAGACTATAAAAGTATCTTTACATGGATAATGGTGAATAGCAAACCTCTATGGTTTTAGATTCTACCATGAACTTGAAAGAGTGGAATAAATTTTATTTTTAAAATAAAATTTCAACATTCAAAATCCGCCAAGAATTCCATCTTGAGCAAACATTAAATATGTGAGAAAACATAGTTTAATACCAATTTACACATGTTGAAAGGGGCACACAGTTTTGCAAAACTCATTTAGCAAATATACAAGAGTTCTGAAGGGCCCTGCCCTCTACTTCCTACCATGGTTGCACCTCATGACAGGCCTGCGCTCCAGACTCTGTATTCAAATTTTTCTAGGGTACCCTGGTACCACTGTGAGGTTCTTCAAATGAATTGAACTCTGAATTCCTCTGTTTACTCTTTCATACTTACATTCCAACTATCTAAAGTGTTGGCTTTCAAAATGAAATAAAATGCCATTTGTCAAGGGTTAGAGATTAATTCCTTTATCTGCGAGAACCTGTTCAAGGTGGATATTTATCAGACACAGGAGATCGGATGGGCTGAACTTTGGGCTATGTGAAGAGAGGCCAGGAGTTGAGCTTCAAACTACCACAAGTTCTGCAAATGACCTTTGGTAAATCATTGAACTGTCAGGTGCTTCACACAGGTTCCCATCTATTGAAAAATAAATGTAGAAGAGATAAGGCTTCCTACACTATTGCAAAAGACAGGCCCCAAGAGGATTACTAAATGTATCAAAAAGCATTTCTAGCTCCTAGAAGAATAAAATGCTTACCATAGGAATGATAAAGGATTTCTAGTCATCATTTATTCCAGTGTATTCTCCACATCTAGATAAACTGGGACAAACCAATTCCACACAGACCTGAGGGCTGCAATGGTATTAATTGTAATGAATGGAAGGCAAGAGGTTCTTTCAAAAAAGGACTATGCTAATGCAGTGTAGGTCCTGGGAAGTAGTCAGAGGATCCCAGTCCACCACTACCTCTGCCCTCTACAGTGAAGTATTCAGCACCTCCCTGAAGCATTGTGTGCAGCACTTCAATGACCCCCTGCTCTATTCCTTATTTAATTCATTTCAGCATGTTATTCTGAAGCATGTGGCTGGAGGTTTTCATATTCCTATGCATAAATACACAAATATGCAAACTCTCTACATGAACTATTCTGAATAATTCAACAACTAAAGGTGAAAGAAAAAAATTATTTTTAGGTCCTCCAACAAGTCTAACACATATTTACATACATTTACAACACTCATTTAATCACATCACAGAGTAAGTTCCACATAGCCAAGGCTAAAGAAAACAGTTCTCCCTATTCTCCAACTTAAAATAAATCCTATGTGGAGTTTTTAATGAATAGATAAATTTATTCCTTCTTTACTTCTGTCTCTTATCTTTTCCTGTTGATCTAGTAAGATTGTCAGAAACTCTTGTGGAGCCAAGAACTTGCCTGTCTTCCTCCTCATCCCCAGTGTCTCGGGGCCAGCCTAGCACACAGTGGGCACAGAATAACTATTGGTTATACAGAGGACACATGAGTGAATCAACTACATGGAAGGAAGTCTATCACCACACATCTCACAAGTACAGGCAGGAAAGTAATGGCTTCACATTACAGCAGTTTTAAGTGAGGTTTGCTTATGTTATGTATATTGAAATATGCATTATTACAATGGGCATAAGATTACTAAATAATGGTAAGGACTTGAATGAGAACCCAGGGCTAGGATTCAAATAAACAAAAAAGAACTGAGACCTGAATTCCACTTTCTAGTCCAGCATATGAAAAGATTAACAGTTGCCCTCCCTCCCATCAAGTAAAAAGCTGAATAAACTGAAATAGCAACAACTCTTCTTAGGTCTGTCAGGTTTTTCCCCCAAACTGAAGAGACAGACAGGTAGACAAAGAATTCCAACTTACTGGGGCAAAAGCCCACCAGAGAAACCAATGCAGGGACCAGTACTGGGTTAGGAAAATCTAACAGTAACTGACAAATGGCAAAAGCTCAGTGTGCACAAGTCTGAGAGTCAGAATGTCAGGGGCCTGGTCCTAGGGGTAAGGTGAGGGATTCAGTGCATGCATGCATAAGTTTTACCTCCAGGAGCTCTACCTGGTTCTCACAATCAAGATGGAATAAGAATCATCGCATGTTTCTGGCCAGAGCAGGGGAAACAGAATCATTTTGAAATAACACAGAGTATTCTGTGCTTTCAAACAAGGCCTGCTCTCAGAAAACTTATTACCAGAACCTAGCCTGTTAGGGTTTTCCCAGAGCCTATCCTACTTAGGGGTAAAGAATAACACAACTCCAGCTCCCTCTAGCCATCCTGTCCCACCCAAGGCATGAAGGAGGGACAGAAAAACACTTGTGAAGTCCAGACTCTGGGCACAGGATCACCAGAGACCTCATAAACACAAGACTACCAAATGCTTCCCCCCCTCCCTTCTTACCACCGCATCACTACGCCACATCACTACCAGATGATTTACCACAGCTCCTCTTACTCAGCATAGAATGTCCCCCTATTAACATGGTTCACTCATATGCAAGAACATATGGACCATGTAAGCAGAAAGACAGAAGGTCTAAGAAAGAATAGAAAAGAAACTAGAAATTAAAAACACTGTAACAGAAATGAAGATTGCTCTTGATGGACTTATTAGCAGACTGGACATGGCTGAGGAAAGAATCTCTAAACTTGAACATATGTGAATAGAAACTTCCCAAACTGAAAAGCAAAGATAACAAAGAGGCAACTACAGAAGGTGTAACATATGCATAATGAGAATAAAAGGGAAAAAAGGAGAGGAATACAAGCAATATTTGAAGCAATTATGATTGACAACTTCCTCTACATTCATGTCAGATACCAAATCATAGAAATAGGAAGCTCCAAACAGGATTAACGTCACAAACTTGGGCAAATGATACACAAACTTCAGCAAACCAAATATCCAAAAAAACTCTTGAAAGAAGTTGAAAGATAAAACACCTCTGCTATAGAAGAAAAACAATGTCAAAATTATATGAGTACTACTCAGAAACCATGCAAGCAAAAATAGAGTGGAGTGAAATATTTAGTGTTAAAAGAAAAATCCCACCAACCTACAACGCAACTCCCTGTGAAATTATCCTTCAAAGGGGAAGGAAAGTAAAGACTTTCTCAGATGAACAAAATTGGAACAATTTATGGCCAGTAGACCAGCCTTACATGAAATGTTAAAAGTTCTTAAGAGGGAAGGAAAATTATATGGGTCAGAACTTAGATCTACATAAAGAAAAGAAGAATGCTACAGAAGTAATATGTGAAGATAAAATAAAGACCTTTATTTTCCTTATCATTTGTTTTTGTTTTTCTTGGCTACAGTGGGGTTTGAATGCAAGGCCTTGACTTCCAAGGCAGGCTCTCTACCACTTGAGTCACTGTGCCAGCCCAATTTTCTTTATTCTTATGGATCTAACAGAAAATAGTTTGTTCAAAATAACAATGGATTACTTATGAATGTACACACATGCCTGTGTGCATAGGTGAATAGGTGAAATAAATGGCACAATGACATCAGGTAGTAGGGAAGATTTAGGAATGCTGTGATTAGAGGACACTCACACTACCAGATGAAGCAGTTCAGTATTATTTCTAAGTGTACTCAGCTTAGTTTTAAACATGCATTGCAAATTCCAAGGCAACTAGAAAAAGAAGTATAGTTGATATGCTAAAAAAAAGAGAGAACTAGGAATTATATAAAATGTTCCAGCAAGACCAAAGGGCAGGAAAAGTGTATAAAACAAAAATAGGAACAAAAAATATGGCAACAAGTAGAAAACAACAAATATAGTAAATATTAATCCAGCTATATCCACAGTCACTTAAACATCAATGGTCTAAATACACCAATAAAAAAAATTGTAAAAAAGACCCAACCATATGATGTCTACATCTTGCAGATACTTTATAAACCACTTTAAATATAAGGATATATTTAAATAGAAAGCAGAGAGATAGAGATGGATATATCATGCAAGCACAAATGAAAAGAATGTGGGAATAGCTTTCAATTTCAGAAAAAGTATACTGTAGAGGAAGAAAAGTTATCAAGGATGAGAAAAAGTATTACCTAATGATACTTCAAAAAGACAAAACAATCATTACTCTGCGTGGCATAATAATAGAGTCAAAATACATGAGCTAAAAACTTGATAGAACTAAAAGAACAAATGAACTCATGCTATGGCATGATGTGGTTTATTCCCAAAAGTTTATGTCCTTGGTCCATAGGGTAGTAATGTTGAGATGTGGAACCTTTAAGAGGTGGGTCTAGTGAAAGGTGATTAAGTCACTAGGGTATGACCCTCAAAAGGGATTAATGTAGTTCGCATGGGACCCCAGTTAGTTCTTAGTAGGTTGTTATACAAAAAGCAAATGTGGCTCCTGATTCTGATTTCTGGCCTCATCATGCAACCGTTCTCTCCCTCTAGCTTGCACTCTCACAGTGATGTCACCAGTCATGTTGTGATGTAGCCAGAGAACATTCACCAGAGACCATACAAACACTTTCAGCCTTCCAAACTATAAGCTAAATAAATCCCTTTTCTTTACATATTAATCACCATCAGGTTTTTTGTTATAAACTAACCCACTATCACAGTTGGAGGCTTCCAAAATTTCTCTATAAAAAAGGGACAGACCCAGAGGGCATAAAATCTGTAAAGACATAGTTGAACTCTAGGGCATCATCAATCAAATGAATCTAGTTGAGTCTTAGTATACACTACTTTATGCAATAACAACAAATCACACATTCTCCTTAAACTCACATAAAACATTCACCAAGATAGACTATATTCTGCAACATAAAACATGCTTTAACATTTTAAAACTTAGAAATGGAGCTGGGGGTTTGGCTCCCATGGTAGAGTACCTCCCCAGCAAGTGAAAGAACCTGAATTCAAACTGAAGAACTGAACAACAACAATAAAACAATAGAAATAATATAATCACTACTCTCAGATCCCAATGGAATTAAACTAGAAATCAATTAACAGAAAGATAGTCAGAACCTCAACCCCCCCAAAACACTCATAGATTAAATGAAACATTTCTAAGTAACATATGGATCAAAAAAGAAAACCTCAAGAGAATTCCTGAACATTCTGAACTAAATGAAAATGAAAATTAAATTTATCAAAATATTTGCAAAGTAGCAAAAACAGTGCCTAGAGGGAAATTTGTAGCATTCTATGTATATATTAGAAAAAAAGAAAAACCAAAAATCAATCACTTAAGCTTCCTCCTTAGGAAACTAGAAAAAGAAGAAAAATTAAATGCACAGCAAAAAATAAATAAATCATAAAAATTAAAACTAGAACAGAAGTTAATATAATTGAAAATGGCAAATAAATCAAGAAAAAAAAAAGGCTGATTCTTTGAAAGAGATCAATAACAATTGATAACCGCCTAGTCAGGTTGCAGAGAGAAAGACGAGAGAGAGAGAGAGAGAGAGAGAGAGAGAGAGAGAGAGAGAGAGAACCACAGACAGACACAAATTGCTAATATCAAAAGTCTCTCACAAACTGTGTATAAGCAAGCCAGGGGCCCATTTGACCCAGGCAGGACTAACCAACCTGTGATTATTAAATATACTGATCTCACTGTGAAATAGCAGAGTGTAACTGGTCTGCTATCTGTAATACTTAGGAACTTTCTATATTAATTCATATTCATGTTCATTAAGCTTTTTGCCAATTATATCTTCTGAAAATCTGTGATTATACAAACTCTGGAGGTAATAACACTATTTACCTAGTTTCCTACTTGCATATAGCTCAAAACATTTAAATAAATATGAATCCAATTTCAAAATTCCATGACTTGCTTAACATTAAAATGAACATGAACAGGAATTTTTAAAACTACAACCATATCTACTGTCATTTACTGAGCTCATTTGAACTCCTAGGCCAGGGGTGTGCAAACTAATGGTCTAAGGGCTAAATTTAACACTCTGCCTATTTTTATAAATCAACTTTTACTGACACAGTCATGTGCATTTGGTTATGCGCTGTCTGTATTTGTGTCCTGTCTCCCTCCCTCCACAGACTATAGTAATTGACAGATTGGGGGCCCACATACCCTAAAATATTTATTATCTAGTCTTTAATAGAAAAAGGCTGTCAATCCCTCCTCTAGGCACTCTGCTGAGGACTTTATATAGATTACCTTTTTACAACAATAATTCCAGTGAGGTAAAAATGATTATTACCCTAATTTTAAGTGGACAAAATTGAGGCTTATTAATATTAGATTATATGTGGTCAAGCCAGGCTTCACACCAAACTCACTGTTTCCAGGAAGACAGTTTATACCACCAAGCTCTCCTGGGTAGGAGTTGATGCACAGCTTAACCCTAATTTTATATAACTTCATGAATATGAAGGTTAAAGGGACTTAAACCAATTCCAGAAACAGAGACACTCATACATTCTGAGGAAGTTTCCTAAATTACAGTTATCAATGACATCACAGTATTAGCACCTTTCCATGAAGACATCATGGTGTTAGCTCCTCCTCCTCTGCAGCTCAAGACTGAACTCTTGGCTAGCTGACCAGCAGCCTACTGACTTTGCATTCTGCCTTGGCCTTGCCAACATTTCCTATGTACATTACCATGTCAGTCTCCTTCCTAAGGACTCCATCTTAGAGCCACTAAGCAGAGTATGTTAAAGGATCTCTCAACTTTCAATAACAACTCTGCTTACTTTGGTTTAACCTGATGTTTCTCTCCCCTCCCCCACCTTCTCTCAACCATATTAACACTGGAATAGTCCACAAACAAACATTACCTGAATGTCAAGCAATAAGCTACAGACTAGAAATAGAATCTGGGGAAGAAACATATTAAAATCAAAAATTATAAAATAAGTAGCAGGATCCTGTGAAAGAAGAGGAACAAGATAGCACACTCTGGAAAATGCTGCTATGGAAGAAAGGATACTTAACTGGAAATCAGACTATCATATTCTGATCTCAGCTCAGACACTCATTCTGTATATAATCCTAAAGTGCACACAGCGAAGAATACACTATGTGTAGGCCTCAGAGCTCCCAATACGACATGACAAGGTTGGATAAGATCAGCTCTAAGACTCCATCCATTTTGAATACTCTGTCATTAATTCAATGCGGAATGAGAGAAATGAATAAGAAATTTCAATGCACTACTTAGACACTTCAAAAGAAATACTGCTGGCTCAGATAATGAAACTAAACGGGAAAAATGTCTTCAGAATGTATGTCCAGAATTTAAATTAGCTCAGTATTTTTTGTGAACCAATGAAACAGTAAGAGAGAGAAAGTAAGGCCTGCTATGACCTGATCCATTGCCTTTCTCCAGCTTTGTCACTTCCACCCATCCCTATCCCCATGCTCCAAATTCACTTGGTTTCCCTCAAAGCCTCAATTCCTCAGGGTAATAGATTCTTCTGAACTCAGGCATCAGAAAACCTTTCTTGCCCAACCCAGAACTCCAAAAATCAACTTAATTCTATGACTACCCTTCGCTGGTCTCTGAACCCCTCTTGACATCCTTCTTGTCATCTTTCAAAAGACTTGACCCACTGACCAAGCCTCCTTTGTATCTCCACCAATCATACCATTGACTTCTGGTCAACCTTATTATTTGCTAGGTAAGTATCAAGTTTCTTACCACTCCAACCTCTATTTCCCACAAAAGAATAGTGAATATTCACATCACAGG
Source organism: Castor canadensis (assembly GCF_047511655.1). Lineage (NCBI taxonomy): Eukaryota > Metazoa > Chordata > Mammalia > Rodentia > Castoridae > Castor > Castor canadensis. Next base: position 140,563,225 of record NC_133390.1, on the reverse strand, counting down.
ATGTTATGAGAGGCTAATGAATTACAACCTATAAAATGTTTAGAACAGTGCCTAGCACTGGCACACAGCAAGTGCTTGGAGCCAGGATGGTTTCCTGTTTTCCCTTCCTTTCTTATGAACAGAAACCTAGTTTTGTTAGAGATACAAATATGCCCAGCTAAAGAAACCATTTCCTAGCCTTCTTCATAGCAAGAAGGAATCATGTTTTGCATAGCTTGGCAAAGAAATGGAGACCCAAGTTGTTGATCAGGGCTTAAAAGAGGAATAAACTCTGCTGGCATATGACTCTTAGCCCAACTTCCTCATTCCTCCTGAGAAATATCCAATGTGATGATGTGGTTGCAAACACTTCTGAAAACTAGAGGGGAAGACTAAGAGAACTACACAGACCTTTGCTCCAGCAACCATGAACAACTAACCCCATGCCCAAGCAGCCTATCTCTGCTGCCTGGAGAAAAAAAAGACAACCCTTATGGTTTAGGGTACCTCTTTCTCAGGTTTGCTATTACCTGCAGCCATAGGAAGTTGCTGATCCAGTTACCTCTACTTACTATTAACCTAGCACCTATTATAATGTGTTTCATTATGCTTACAAGTTTGTTTTCTCCACCAGACCACGCAAGCACTCAATAAAAATGAAATGAACAAATGAGGTAACAATAATAACCAATATAGTTTGTCTCTAATTCTTTTCTGTAAGAGAAAAACATTATCATGATGTTTCAAGATTTTCCTTCTTCCCTCCCAGACTAAACTGAATATTCTTTCAAGTATTCAGCCATTTCTGAAAGTGTCCATGGAGTGCATGAAACTGAAGTTATTTCTTTACCAAGATCTTATAGAAGAATACTGTGTGCCAGGCATGCTCCCCATACCTCCATAAACAGCTCCTTGAACTCCAGTGGCAACCCAATGACACAGGCACTCAGAGTCTTATTTCACAGATCAGGCAACTGAAGCACAGAGAGGTTAAATAAGCCACTCAAGGTCACAGGTAGAGCTCTATCAATTCCAGAATTCATGTCTTTAACTGTTATTCTTTGCTATCTCTCAGTCACTATCTATGGCAGTACCTTCTCCTCCCTATTTTCATGTAAACAAAGAAAAGGCTTGGAGAAAACTTGATCTGCATATCTAGTTGCATACATATCTTGGAGAAAACTTGATCTGTCTATCTTGGCTCCAAAACCTGCAACCAAGTAGGAGAACTCAGTATCTGCTACAGCAAGAGCCAGGGTTACTGTGCTAGAGTGGTTATCTAGTGTACAATTAATGCTGACAGAAAGCAATGAGAAGGATTGTGTGCTTTAATTCTTTTAAGAACTTTTTAGAGTTGAAGATGAGGTAAAAGAGGAAATGACTTCACAAGGAAAGTCTTTTACATGGCAGATACAAGTAAATGACAAGAAAGCTTCCTATTGGCAAACTAATCAAAATAACACCCAAGACTCAGATTTAAGAAACAGCTTTTCTGTGTAAGGTATCATTCAGTTATTCTTTTCTTAAAGCAAATTAGAAAATTTATTCTAAAAGGATGACAAAAGACCTCCGGAAACATGAAAATGCATTTACATCCTCTGCAGCAGTTCTGAGTGGCTAAAAGAAGACATTCCACCTGAACAATTAGTTGTACTATATTCTCACAGTGTGTCCCTCACACAGAAAATGGCATCCAGAAATATCAGTACCCAGGCCCTATGCCACTTAGCAATACCTGTCATGTACTTTCAGACAACTTCACTACCAAGGAACCTGGAAGTAGAAACAGGCTTTGTTTTTCCCTAACTGCAGCGACATCTAGTGTTGAGAAATTAAAACATACCCAGAAGCATAACATGAATTCCAATTATTATCCCATTTAGTGTATATTATAAAACAGGAATATGTACTCCTCTTCAAATAAGTGGCTTTTTCCATAACTGTCAATTATTTTCTAATCCAAAATTTTAAATACTGCATAAGATCAAACCACTGAGAAAATACATACCGTATTGGGGTAAAGTCATCATCTTGTTCTCCAATGTTTTGTTTGTTTTAAACACAACTGTATTTTTACTTATTAACAGCACACTAGGATGGTAAGAGATTCTTCAGACTTCAAAAGACTTCCAGTTAAATATTTTAAGCATTCCGGCTTAATATAATAATAAATACAAGCCATTTATTCAAAATCAACTTTCAAAATCTTTGAAGGAGAATAATTTAAATGCAAATGAAGCCCATTATAGAATGGCTTCCAATTTAGGTATATCTTGTCTCCAAATTCTACATATTAAAATTGTATTCTGAAATATGCAGGCTAGCCATATTCTCTTCATCAAAGTGAAGTACTATTCTGGTTCTAATACAGGTTTGAATACCATTTTAAATACAATTTTAAATACAATTACAGCACAATTAAACTGCACTGGGTTAGGATTGAAAGTAGGATCTAGACCTGGTTCTACCTCTAAAATTTTGAGAACAATTCACTTACTTTTTCTTGACTTCAAAGTCCTCATTTAAGGGGGAGGAGTAAGGGAAGAATTTGGCCAAGATGATTTCTTGGGCCCTTGTTCTAACCTTGTATGTTAGAGATCATATTGCTCTTAGGTTATTTAAACCACATACAATATAACAGCACTTTGAGGCAGAATAGTGCTAAGATAGTTAAGACTAAAGCAACAAACCAGGCATGAATTGAAATCAGTATGGAATATACAAAAATCAATTAAAGATGCTTAGATGATGACTCTTGTCCTGGACCAAAGACACATTAAATTGCATCCAACATGACCCTGCACTTTCTGAACCAAGTGAGTGCTGTCTAAAGCTTTTTAATAAAGATCCTGAGAAATCACTTCGTTCAAGTGGGCTTTATTGCTGAACCAGGATATTCACGAAGATTCTGCCTAAGTGAGGTTTTGCTGACAGAATAAGTTTAGGTGTTCAGCTTACAAAGAATGTTTGTCAAAAAGGTTTTCCAAGAGAGGGGATCTCATTAATTCAAAAATATATGTGGAGTTTTCTACTACAATTATGGTTGTTACTCTCATTTACAGAAAGAAACATTGATGGTTTAGAAGTAATAGCTAAAAAGACATAAAAGTAGAGAGGGGGAGCCCAGCCAACTGAGTAGTAAAACTTGACAAAGAAAAATGGAAATTTGAGATAAGTGGAACCTAAAAGACCACATTTGGGATGGCTCCAGATCAGTACACTGGTATGCCAAGTCCTCCCAAAGGCCCCATGGAGCATTTGCAATGAGCTAGTGACTGAGTGAAAGCTCTCCCAGATGACTGAAGTGAGAAGTCTATAAGAAAGCAAAGTGAAACAAGCAGAAGGAAGCTGCAGGAGGGCTCAGTGATCAGTGACTGAGGCTATTAAATGCTGGAACAATTCACTTGATGACAAGGTCTGAGGGGAAGTCATTTGGGAATTGATGATAGTTCAAAATAATGAGAAACATTTTCCATGCCATTAAGAAATTCAAAATAGAACCACAATGTGACACAACTAGGTACCCACTAGAATGGCTAAAAATAAAACAGAAGAAGAAGAAAAGAATAAAAAAAAAAAGAAAACAGCAAATGTTGGTGAGGACATAGAGCAACTAGGTTTCCTGGCAGGTAGAAATGGAAATGGTACAACCACTCTGGAAAACTATTTTCAGTGCCTACTAGAGCTGAACATGCTCCTACTTGATGGCCCTGAGTCTATTTCCAAGTACACACCTGGCAGAAATATGGACATATATTTACCAGAAAACAGGTTAGAAAGCTCATAGCAATCTATTTCTAATGGCCAAAACCAGGTAACTATCCAAATGCAGAGAAGAAAATGAATAAATAGTTAGATTGCCACCTTATGTATAGTATACAACTATGTACAAAGACATAGGTGGATCTCACATAGTGAGATCTCACTTCATAGCTGAACAAATGAAATCAGTCTACAAAAATATACATTTTATATGATCCACGTACATAAAGGTCAAAAGGAAGACAAAACAACAGCAAGCTTTTAAAAGTCAGGCTAGACAATTCCTTGAGAGGGAGAAAGAGTGCCGCAGGGGACATGGCGGGACTGTGTATGAGGGGAAGGGGGATAGTATTGGGCTGCTTAATCCAGTTGCTGGAAATACGGATGTGTTTGGTTGTGAATATCCATCAACAGTACACTCATGATTTGCATAATCACAATGTTCTATAAATGACCATACTAAGTCAAAGCTCCAGGGGCACATTCAAAAAGGAAGAATGGTAGGTCCAAAACAAGGTCCAGTGGCAATGACAAAAAGGAAGCCCTCACTGAAGATAGGAAACCAAAATAAAGGCCCACCCAGATAATTCTTTCCAGCCACCTGGAAAAACTCAAGTCCTTCTTAAATAAAAGAAATGCCAAGAGCTCCCTAAACCAGCCTACCCCATTTATGATTGAAAACACTGAGACCAAAAATAGAGAATAACTTGGTCAAAGTCATACAACTAGTTACATGATAGATCCAAGTGTAAAAACAAGGTCAGCTCATTTAATAAGAAACAATTATAAAGATTTCTCCAAAAAGTGATTTATGCTACCACCCAAAGTGCCTAAGACACTCAACAGAGGACAGGCCTTCATCCATTTCATTCACATGAGATAAGAAATAAAAAGCAACTTGATGCACAAAACACCCGCGGGGAGAAGGGACCACAGAAGGTGGAAAGAGAAGGCAATCACGGACATTTGGGAAAACAGCTCACTGCTGATGAAACCCAGCAACACTATTATTGTTTCTCTCATTTCCATTCTCTGTGGGCAGCGCTCAATAACACGTGGCACATCTGGACCATTTTCCCTTGCCAAAGAGAACATTTTAGATCTCTTTTATAAACATCCATCATTGAAGTAAAGGGCAATGAATGGAACAATTATATAACAGCGAATATCACATGAAGTAAAAAAATAAATAAATAAAAAATTTACCGGTAAAGGTAGAGAACACATAGCTGGCTGGATACATTTCAAGAAAAAAAATCTGAAAGATGCCCATAGACATCATTAATGTAAGAATAAACACAAATAAAAGGACACCCAGGGAAATAACCATGACTCTTTGCTTAAGAAACAGACTAGAAATGAGCCAAGGCAAAAGAAAGGGCTAATCCAACCTTGGTGGAAAGCAAGAATCAGTCGTAATTACAGAAATTCTATTGCAGAATACAGAGGGAAATCTGAACCATTGTTTCACAGACAGCAAATCTCATCCTGACATTTGCGGAGATGGCCGAGCAGGTGGAATTTACACCATGGCTACCATCTATTTTTTAGAATACTGACAACCAAATTCACTACAAATAAAGGACTGCTCTTTAAGACCACTTTTTCCATACCAATCTTTACAAGAGGGAAGAGGAAAAAAAGACCAGACAGAACTCAGTGCATTTGATTGTGGAAAAAAGTAGAAGCCATAGTGTAATTAAAGAGAGGTCAGTTTCAAAACAGTAACAACAAGCAGCAGAGAAGGGTCACAAGCTCAACCTCAAGACAGATTCAAATACTGACCTCACCTCTTCCTTCCTTAACTGATGCCTTCTGGGCCTCAGTTTCCCTATCTGTAAAATGGAAAAAAGTAAGAATACTACGTCCACAATGCTGTTGAATGAAATACATGTACATGCAGCTACTGAGCACTTGAAATGTGGTCAATGCAGTAGGAAAACTGATTATTTTATCTTATTGGTTTAAATTTTAAAATTACAAATTAAGTTACTTGAAAAGTTTTAAATTTATCTGTAGCATACTTAGTATGAGACCTACTTTTTAAATGTAAATTTTATAAAATCAAAATGCAGGTCAAATTATCTAATACAAATTTAACATCTGAATTGAGATGCATTTTACAAATGTAAAATTCAGGTTACTTTATAAACACTTATTAGGGGAAAATTATAAGTACTTCATTAATAATTTATAAACTAAATTGTATGTCAAAATGGTAATATTTTCATATAATAGGACAAATAAAATGTACTATCAAAATTAGTCTTTGCCATTCTTCTACACACACACACACACACACACACACACACACACATTATATGTGTCATCAACAGAGACTGAAGGTGAGTGTCTGCTACTTATCTATCAGTGGTTTGCTCTTGCTGGGCCTAGCCCTGATCTACCAGGGCAGGGGATCTTGCCTTGCTGGCTTGGCCAAGCTCATGCTGAGAGCCAGCTGACTTGAAGAAGAGGGAGGTATTGGGATTAGGCTATAGACAGTACAGATATAGGTAAGAGAAATGTAGGGTAGGGCCAGACTCTCATCAGGATGAGAGCCAGGACAGGAGGCCCTATAAATGCATACATCCAGCAAAACAGGCTCAAGGATGTTCATAAAGGTAGTACACATAATAGCCAAAGTATTGGAAAGTATAAGCCAAATGGACATTACCAACACTAGAAGGTGTAACAAGAGTGTGGTATAGTCTCACAATAAAGAACAAAGGCTGTTACACAGCATGTATGAATCTTACAGACAACATATTCTACTAAAAAAGTCTAACACTAAAACAGAAAATACCATGTGATTCCATCTGTATGAACCTTGGGAACAGGCACATCTATGAAATAGATGTCCGAGGGCCCTTATAACAGGGAGAGAAGAATATAAAGAAACTGATGAGGAAGGGATAAGAGGGAACCCCTGAGAAGTCTCAACCTTGTTGTAGACATGAGTTACATAGGTAGAAACCAATGTAAAAACTCATCAACTGGTCAGGCATCTTTGTCCTAGCTACCTGGAAGGCTGAGACTGGGAGGATCACAACCTGAGCCCAGCCCAGACACATAATTTGTGAGACGCCCATCTCCAAAATAATCAGAACAAAATGGACTCAAGGAGTGGCTCGAGTGGTAAAGGACCTGCTTTGCAAACTCGAAGTCTTGAGTTCAAACCCCAACCCCACCAAAAAAACTCCTCATAAACTGTACAACTATTTGCACATTTTGTGTATGTTTAACTTCAATAAAAAAAGCAAACCTAAATTGTTTTTTAAAGGCTCGATGAAAAAAACATTGCATTTAACAAGAGAGTGAATCGATTCAGCTGGAAATTCATTTCAAATGGCATCACCAAATGTCTCTGAACCATTACAGGCACATACAACTTGAGAGGTGCAAAACAATGCAAGAAGTCATGTGGGCATTTTATTCCAGGAGCCTAGGCCTGTGGCATACACATGAAAGACATGTCCCCAATGCCTGTGAGCCACAGGGCACTCAATTAAAAATAGAGATTGTGGGGTACCACTCCTAACAATTCCCCTTCCATGAGGCTGCAGTAGGGCTGAAAACAAAAACTGTCTTTTTAGAAAGACCCAAGTAATTCTAAATGGAAACCACTTATGTATGGAAAAATCAACTGCTTAAGACATGAGGTTAATTGATACTTGAGTTATTTTGGATGACAAACTGGACTTAGCAACTTAAGGGCTCATCACAGCAAGTTCTGTAGCTTCATCTCCACCAAATCTGCTAGGATTGCCAGGATGATATGTTTTACTTTAATGGCAAGAATAAGAAAGGCCTAAACATAACACATTAATATGTACAATACTGGATCTAGAGAACAGTGACATCTTCCATGATGTCTCTGTTGTTCAGATTCTTTCTAGGTCAGACTCGTTTAGAGCTAATTCCTCTTATCTACGTGAAACAGACAACTTGCTCAGGAAGGCTACTTTCTGCTGGCCAAGCTGCTGCTATGAAGCACTAGATAAGATGATAGGGATTTATAGCCATCTCCCTCTCTGCAAGTATTAGAATAATCCTGGTAATAAATATCCATGCATACCCTAAACCTATATTTCTTTTTTCAGCAGATCCCCACTTGCTAATTGTACTGTCTCACAGATACATACTTCTGAAAACCACCACTTTCACTAAGAGACTTGGAATTCTGCTGCCTGTAGTGAAGAGAAACTGATGTCATCCTCATATAATGCAAAGCAAAATCCACCAGGATGCTTAGGAAAAGTAATCTCTTAAAACCTGCTGTTGCAATACGAATGTGGCCGATGCCAACTTGCCACTCATAGTAACTGTTCCTAGGTAGGGTGGGATGGGAAACATCAAGCCAAAGGAGTCAACAGGAAATTAAGCCAGATTCAAAACTACACATGAAAGACTGGAGAAGAGAACACACCCACATTTAGAGCTTATTTTAAAATCACATAATCAATCTAAAGGACAAAAAGGAAATGTGTTTAAATACATGGAATTCATTATGTGACATCTTTCGATTCTAAAACCAGAATAGAGAGGTTTCTCCTGTTATGGATATTCAGAGCCAGATAGTAAGCTGGTTGTTTGGTGGAATTTCCTAGCTAAACATGAGATTCTACAGTAATAAAGGAAGAACTCAAAAATATTTTTTCTTAAGAAGTAAAAGAATGCTTCAACTAATTTGCATCTGTTTTCTTTTTTTTTTTTTTCTTTTTTTTTGGTGGGACTGAGGTTTGAACTCAGGACTTTGCCCTTACAAAACAGGCTATCACTGGAAGCCACACCTCCAGTCCATTTTGTTTTGGTTATTTTGGAGATGGGGTCTTGCAAACTATTTTCCCAGGCTGGCGTCAAACTGAGATCCTCCTGATCTCAGTGTCCCAAGCAGCTAGGAGTACAGACATGAGCCACCAGCACCCGGGCCATAATTTGCATCTTTATGAATGCGTTTTACACTACAGGTTCTATGTCTATGATGAAAAATGTGGATACTGCCTTCAAAATTCACCTGCTCTGCCCATATCAGTGTACACCACCTATGATGAGAGAGCTTAACCTGTCACAGGTCCAAAATGGGGCCCTGATTCATCTCAAACAGTAAGGGTAACTTTTTTTTTATAGTGTTTGGTTTACACAACCCCAGACGGGCCAGTTAACACCCCTATCCCTTGATTCCAGGGATTAGTTGAGAAATGCACCAATCAATGCAAAGTTGAGAATTTTGCTAGGCTGGGGATTCAGAAACTCAGACTTGAATTTAGATGATGTGGTGGGGAGACAGAAAGCTTGAATTACTACCCTCACTTTGCCATTCTAAGGGGCGTTTACGCACCAAAGCCTAAAATAAATAAAGTCAAAATAAAATAAAATAAAATAAAGTCAAAAGTCACCAAAAAGGCAGAATCAAGAACAATCCCAGAGAGCCAGAGTCCCAAACAAACCACATCTAAATCCCACCCTGCCATTACTTTTCTGTGAGCTAGCTAAACCCTACATTATTTAAGATAGTTTCAAACTGAATTTTGAATTATTTGAAGTAAATAAACAAACACAAAATACTACATGACAAAATGTCTTATAAGTAACTCCACATTGTATCTTTATAAAACTATGCACTTTAATAAATTTTCATAAACATATTTTTCTGCCAAAATGTAAAGACAGATATTATTAGAAACCCAGTTTTCAAAAACTGGAGAACATTTCAGTAATGATCACAATGCTAAGTGTTAGCCATTATCCTTGACATACTACATGTGTTCATCTGTCCCCTCATGTACACCATCACTGTCTGCATGCGGGCTGAGAAGCAAAAAGGCCAATGTGGCCATGGTCAGAAAAATGATAAACAATGGAGTCAGAACAACTTGCAAGCAACAGTCACTATTCTTGGCAGACTAAGAACCTTCTCAGTCTCCAGGCTTGTTGTTACTCTATCGCCACTCACCTTCTCCAAACTCACAAGTCTTAGAAGTTGTCCAAAATGAGTTAAATGTGCACCTGGGTGACATGAACAATAAGCTTATCTCTGTATCATGAAATGGCTGCTTTTTTGGCTTCTTTGCCAGCTAAAGAACAATTTAGGACCCAGCAAGTACAGGTGTACATAAAGCATATTTCCACATGACCAGGTATAATCTTTTCCTCCCTGACTGTGGCAATAAATATGCAGTAAGAGCCCATCAGCACACATGCCTCACTGTAAAAGATCAAAAGAAAAATCCCTTATGCATTCAAAATAATTTATTGCATAGTACCAATATTTAACGCAGAGCATTTGACTTATTTCTGAGCCTTTTGCTCCAGAAACATTATTCAAAAGTAAGAACAAGCATACACTTGAACTACCTTTGTTTATGAGAGGTTCCTGCAAGGTGAGAACTGCCATGGAAAATATAGGTAGAACTGGTTCTGGTTCAGGACCGAGCTCAGCACGGCCTTTGACCCAGCCAAGTGCTACAGTGCTGACAGCCACCTCCCCTATTAATTATCAAGTCCCAGTTGCAGAGAACAATGAATTTTGCTTATTACTTTGCTTTCATCTTAAAAAACAGTTGCAAGAGCAGAACTTTAGAAAAGAGAGAATTCACAGTTTGATGGAAATTCATAGTCAGAGTCCAACTTTAATGAGAGGTTGACAAATGAACATCTTCTCACTACAGAAAGTGCAAGAGCATTCTTTTTTCTCTTGCTTTAAGATCAAGGAAGAGTCGATGACATAGTACATGTGAATGCACGTAAAAAAGATAATGCACTTTGCACACGGGGTACTGACAATGACTTTTAATCAGATAGACATAAGGTCATCCACACTAGTCTGCAGATTAAAGCAAGGAGACAAATAATTTCTAATAATCCTCCCTCAAGTCATCTTTATTGGTCTCCATTCCCCAAATCCTCCATCTTTTCAGTAATCTCTCTATAGTGGGCAGGAGCACATACTCCACACTCACACACACAGTTTGCAAACCTTAGGAGCTGGCTAAGAAGGCAAAGGGACAAGGAGAACAGTTTTTTAAAGACAGTTATAGGAGACTTTTTGCAAAAAGTGAAATGAACCATTGCTCTCTCAGTACTTGTGCCTTCAGGCACTCCCCTCACAGCTAACTCTAGCTTTAGCCACGTGGCTAGCTTTAGCCAGTGAGACACTGCCACACGTGATACAAGTAAATGCTTGGCCATCGGAACATATCCTCACAGTTCTTAGAACCCTAAGACCACCATGTAAAGCCCTAAGCTGATGGTGGATGAGAAGCACTCAGTCAAATCATCCCCACTGACACCGAGTCAACCAACAGCCATGTGAGTGAGGCCATCTCTGACCAAGTCCAGGGCATGACGAAGGGCAGCAGAAATCGAATGCACAAGCCTGGGACACAAAATGGTGAAAAGAAATGACTGTCTCATTAAGCCAAAGCAGTTTATTATGTAGCAAAACACCTCAAACTTTTCCTAAAACCTCTCAGAATGGGAGCACACAACTGAGTTCAACAATTATTCACTGAATTCTTCCTATATAAAAAGAACTATTAAACAAGATGCTGGGATTTATGAAATACAAAGGTAAGTGAAACAGGATTCCTGCCATCAATTTGTTTATAATTTAACAGAGAGAATAACAAGCATGTGGCTAGCTACAATGTAACATGGAGGATCCTATGTCATTCCATCCCATGTCCAGGAATGCCTGCCATCAGCATTACACCTATGAGCCCATTCATCCAAGCACGTTCTCCAGTAACATACAGCCATGTGGGGCCTTCATAGCTATCTGCTCATTCAGTATTCATATTCTGAGCGAGCAATGAACAAAACAGAAATTGTGCCCTCCTGGACCTTAAATTCTAGTTCTAACTGCTAAAATTGCTATGATAATCAATCTCTACTCAGTCAAACACCTGGAAATTCAATGTATTATCTTCATGTAGTCAAATAAGCTCAAGATCAATACTACCAATGTGCTGCATAGCAGTGCTCTGAGCAATGACAGACTTTCTATATGACAGTGGTCCCATACAGTTACATCACCTACTGATCTAGTAATGTCATACCTGTCCAAGTTTGTGCTATGAGATTAGCACAATGATGAAACCGCCTAACAACACATTTCTCGGAATGTGTCCCTGCCATTATGCAACAAACGATTATACTTTGCATTTTGCAAGTGGAACTACTAACCATAAATGCTATATGCGACTATCTGAGGTCAGACTTTTGAACCATCAAATGTACAGTTTTTGATAAGAAAGTTTATGCTGACAAAAGAGTTGCCTCCTCCTAAATCCAATATCTGGGGGAAACTGATGTTCATAAATCAGATTGACCTAACCTCAGGTTAGGTTCAAATTAACTATATTTAAAGAGGAGATCACACACACACACACACACACACACACACACACACAAAGTTATCTTTCTCATGTTTTGCTTATAGGTTTTCCAAAAACCAAAAGATTCAGTGTAATTTCAGCAGAAATCCACAGGACCACAAGGAAACTTGGGCCACAAACTTAGCCTGGCACCTGTCACAAGTCTGCTGAGCCACAGCCCCAGTTATTAGTGCTTCTTCCAATTCCTTTACACTCCCCAATACATCTTCTCCACGAAATGGAAAACTGCAGAGAGCCAAGGAAAAAGTCTTTTATAGGTTGCCATAATCTTGCAGAGACAAAAAGTTCAGCTGACTGACTCTATCATAAAACAGAACTAAACTGGCTGATAGCATGCCTCTCTGGGAAATTTAAACTCAGAAAACCTTATATTTCTTGTTAGTTAAAATGTTCTAGAAGAGTGAAAATCTCCCCTCCACCATGGTGATCCATTCTCACCATGGACATGTAGTGACCTGACTCTTCTATTTTCCCAGGGAAGGGCCACCAAGACATTAGCACAATTTAAATTTGAATCCTTTGTATTAGAATCCCATCATCACATGAGTTCTCAAATATGCTCCAGCCTCCAAATTCAGTTCAGCAAGCATTAATCACTTACTGGGTGCAAGATACATAATAATCCATATAATGAAAGTCTGAAGAAAACAGCCTGTTCAACTTATGTTCATTCAACCAGCTCACTTTCCCAGGAAAATCCTGCCAGGTGTGGCATCTATGTGTGAACAGCCTGCTGCCTCCATGACAGTCAGAAGCCCTATAGGGCAATGGAAACACAAAATCCAGTCAGACACTGCAGTGATCAAAGGCTATGTTGTTAAAAGAAGGAGACCCTGTTTATTGAAAAGTGAGAAGAATAACCTAAGCTGGAGGAACTCAAACTAAGTACACTTTCAGGGCCACAAACACCGAGCTGAAGCTCTGTGCTGGAAAGACACACAGAGGCCACTCTTCCTTCTTCTGTACCATCTGTCACAGGACTGCAGCTTTATGCTACAGTCCCAACCATCTGTGATTTATTTTGAAGCATAGAGCTCAATTTTGGAAGTCGGATAACATACCAAGGACATTTTTCTTTAGCCACCTACAAAATGCTGGAAAAGAGAACCCAAAATGTGTACAAACCAGATAAACCAAGAAGAGGCATAAACGTGGGGGTGGGAAAAAAGAAAGTGGGAATGGAGGAAGAATTTGGGCATTACTCTTTTAAAGGATGGCCTGAAAAAAATTCATCAGCAATACAACATCTGGAATTTGGAAATAGCCAGGCTAAGCAGTGTACAGGAAGGGTTCTCAGCAGGCACTTCTTCAAACACTGCTTCAAACACCAAGCAACCAGCACAATATTGTGACTATGCAAAAGAAGAACCAAAACAAAAGGCCTCAGGAAGACTTGACGCCAAGGCTCAGAAAAGCTGGATTTATTGGAACATTAACTTCCAAGTCCAGGGAGGGGCCTCCCAGTGTCAAGACAAACTCAGCCAGGATGGAAATCATATGGGGACAGCATTCTAAGAGGGAACCAGAAAGACTGACTCAAAAAGAGGAGTATGTTAACACACCAGGTCCTAAGTGGCTGCAATACAGCCAAGAGAATGGATGTGGAGCACACTTGGGTATCAGACAAGGACTAATCACAAAACAGAAACCACTTCATATTTAAACCCAAGGGAGTAGCAAAGGGAACTGGCTACTCAGCTAAAAGAAGCACTGGAAAGCCTCCAAGACAGTGAGGTCACCCACAACAAGCGACAGCAGAAAGCTGGCATTACCACTAGACTAGGGGCAGAGAGTAGGGGATGTTTTCAGAGGTCAGGGCTATGTCACCAGGCACAACTGCACCCACCACAGGCCAATACTCTCTGGCAGAACCTGGGGCAATGGAGAAGAGGCACCTGCCACTAAAGATCCATAGGGATTTCAGGGGGAAGAGGTGAGGTCTGTTGCTCTATTCAATCTCTCACAGGGAGTCTGACAGGAGCCTGAGGAAGGGCAGCCCATCTACATCAGCTGCAGGGGAGAGGAGGAGAAGGAGAAGAATGGATCTGAGGGCGAAGAAGCCCAAGACTGCTCTACCTTTCCTCACATGACATGTCTGCATCAGCACTCAAACTTGAAGATATAAACACATCATCCAGATCTTACTGACATGCAGATTCTATTTCAGAAAGTCTGCAATAAGGATTCACTCAAACTATGCACTTCTGTTTTAGGCAGTGCTGGGGTTTGAACTCAGGGCCTCACACTTGCTAGGCAGGTGCTCTACCACTTAAGCCATTCCACCAGCTAAAGTATGCACTTCTGAACAGGTACCAGATAACGCTGCTGCTGATGATCCACAAACCACACTTTGAATAGCCAAGAATTTATCTGATCCAAATGAAGGCTGGGACTATTAGCAAAAGAATCCAAATTAAAGTATATAGGCAAGCATGAAACTTTCTAATATAAATGAGAAAAGTTACATGGAAACACAGGGGAAACATTACTAAGGCAGGACTGCTGTCCATATGACATTCTGTGTTGTGTTTCCCAAGAGGTCATCAGATTTGTACACAAGGTTGTTAGTGGGCTGAACTGGGTTGCCCCAAAATTTATGTTGGGGCTCTAAGCCCAGTATTTCAAAATGTGACAGTATTTGCAGTCAGAACCTTGAACTAGGTTAAAATTAATTATCCAAAGTGATTAAGGCCATTAGGGTGGGCCCTAATCCAATGTGACTGCTGTTCTCAAGCAGAGGTGATTGGGACAAAGGGAGACTAGGGACAAAAGCACAGAGAAGAGTCATATGAGGACACAAAAAGGAGGCAGCCGCCTGCAAGCAAGAAGTCTCAGGAAAAACCAACCATGCCAACGTCTTGATCTTCCAGAACTGTGAACACACAAATTTCTGATGTTTGAATCACCCAGTCTGTGGTACTTTGCTACAGCAGACTTATCAGATTAATACAAAGGTTTTTATTTTTGTTTATTGATATTAACTTAACCCCATAAATTTGCACTGCATTCTATTATGTGAGAAGCAGCTCACAGAATGACAAAGAGATAACAGTCTTTAGCCAGCCCCTGCTCTTGCTTTTCTGCACATACATGTTGGTCCCAAGGGAGATGCTACCTAACTCAGATGATGATGAATACTGTACGTGACTCAAAATAAATGCTAGAAAAGCACACAGGATAACAAATTCCATCCTAACTGAGATGTGGGGGATCAGGGGACTTCCAGGTAGACTTTGACAGAGGCACAGAAAGGAAGAAGCATCCCTAATGGAGGAGCAATATCAGCAAAGGCCAAGGGACATCATGAAACCCAACTTTCTGCTGTGTTCAAGGTCTAGCATGCCATTCAGTGGAGTGGGATGGGGATGCTAGAGATGGTGGGCTTGACAAGACAAGTGAACATAAAATGGAGATCCACAACTTTAGGGGCCAGACAAGGAAATCTGAAAGTTAGAAAATGAAAATTAAAGAAATAAGGAAGATAAATTAAAGGGAGAGAGAGGGAGACATAAACCACAATAGTAAAACTACTTCTCATTACCTATTAGCCAAAGACCTGCTTCTAAGATAAATACACATTCTGTTGTCAACTACTTTCAAAATGACTCTGAATACCTAGTCATCACATACCCTGCTAATTTGGATATAATCTCCAAATTGGAGATTAGGGTGTATGAGAGTTATGGATGAGTGTTAACAATACAGTGAGTGAAAAAGAGAACTGAAGCCTGAGATCCAAGTTCTAAGTTCCAGAGACCAAGGCCTAAGGCGCCAGCCACTGATGCCATGTTGCAACAATCTGTGCTAAAAACACTTGGCACCTTACATCAGAACATGCATACACCCAGAGATCTATCACTGCCCCTCCACCCTCGTGCAATAGGATCTTGGATTTCCCTCATCCAGAGCCACAGACTGCATGCAAAAAGAAGGGAATGAAGTTACTTTCTGCTTCTGAGCATCCAAGAGCTCAGGACATGGTGATGTCCAGGGAAATTTAAGAGACTTAAGAGTAATTCTGACTCCAAGGGACTTTTGCCCAGCACACTGACTTTAGGATCCTAGCAATACATAAGAGGGTATGCCCTGTATTCCTAAACATCCCCTCATGCTTGTTGATAAACTAATCTGATCTCATAACACAGAGTCATCCCTGAGTTGGGGTGGGTTTCTTGCAGCATTACTAGCACAATTTATCAACCGATGAGACATAAAACAGAAATATACAAGAGGATTATACAAACTATACAGATACATACCCATGACATAGCAATCAATTTACAAAGGATGTATTCAAGCAAAGCATTTGAGTAACCCTCTTCTTCACCCCAGCCCACAGGCACCATCTTCCAATAAGAGAAGACAATCCTAAAATACCAAAGGACAGCAGAGAACTCCTACAGATTTAAAGCAGAAATGCCAGCAGAGAAATCTAAAATGGGCTTGCAAGGTTGAAAGAAGGGAAAAATATGAAATAGTATTTGCCTTTCTCATATCCTTTAATATCTAGCACATTTTATAGATTTTTTTCTCATCTGAAAAATCAGAAAAAATAAAGATAATTAGATTTATGGAAGATGGGATTAGAATTGGAGGAGGATTTAGATTCAGAACCCAGAAAAAAAAGATAGGTGAAAGTTCAGGGGTTTCACTGTTGTGAATCAGAATGATGAATACTTTTGCAGGGACATTATAAAACTACAATGATGGCCTTGGGTGCCTGCTAGCATGTGCAGTGTCCTGGGTTCAAGCCCCAGCACAAAAACAAACAAATAAAAAGTACAGTGACAGGGGAAAAACGAAACTTAAATCTTTCAATTTATTGCTGCAGAGTCTCCAGTGCTACCAGGTACTATATATACTAATGACTTTCCAAATAGTTTACTCATCATTTTCTTTCTTCCTTTAAATGGAGATTTTAGTCCTCTCTCTTTGGCAAATTTCCTGCGGAAAGTTACATTGTGCCATGAAAGAGCAAACAACTTGGGCTACTCAGAGAGATGCAACAAACACAAAATGCACCTCTTGGGTGGTGGCTTATTCCCTGCCATATTATTAGGAAATTTGAGTAAAGTCTTTACTTGCTTCATGCACTAAAATATCTCAACAAAGATGGGCTGGGAGTGTAGCTCAGTGTGGTACAGCACTTGCCTGGTGTGGATGAGGTCCTGTGTTCCATTCTAGCACCCAAAAATGAATTAATGAATGAAACAATAAATAAGCAAACACATAAATAAATACCAACACAGGAAAGGCTGCAGAAGTACAGTATTTTGAAATATGCTGCTCTCATTATGACCAAGAGAAGAGAGAAGGAAATCTGGACGCAAAAGCCCTCACTTAGCATAGTGCTTTCTATAGCTGGAAAAAAGGTCCATAGGTCCATCCCAATCTACCACAACCTAGAACATAAGGAACTCTAACCTCATGAGAAAGTCTACTTAAGTCAGAGCAGTGCAAGTTGCCTATTGGCACAAGGAGACCTCTTCCTTGTGTAAGGCTGACCCTGCTCTTGCAGATTCAGAAATCAATAGCTAATCCAGGCCTTCAAATTTGCCCCCACAAATTAGTGCTTGTGATAATAAACCAGTGATGTGCTATTTTCATGTGAAGAGGATCAAGTAATTATTCTGCCAAGATATTCAGTTAAACCTCATCAATCTAGACTTGCCAAAATTAGACGGCATTTAATTTTAATGCTCTGAGGCAGTTCTACCTCAACAGACCTCAAAACCCCTAGATTTGTCTGAATTGCCTTCTCTTGGCCATAAAGTCAGTCAGATGTCAACAAAGTACAATATTCAAACTCAACTTCAAACCTGATGTGGCTGACCCTCAACAGGTGACAGAGGTTTTCTACCAACCAAGTCGGCAAAAAATGGAGAAGGAATATATTTTGAAGCACAGAACATGAAAAGTGGAGATCATTTGTAATATTCTTTCTTAGTGAATCTTGTCAGAAGTCAAACCATCACAGTTCAGAAAAAAGTTCTCACAGAAAATTACTAGTTTAGACATTTCTGAAATCTACCCATCCTATGCAAGTATGGGATAAAAAATGTATTGAATACATTTTTTATTTAATACATTGCTTTTATATTGTCTTTAGGAAAAGCAGAAAGACAAAGTGGATGGCCTTCAATAATACTGTTCTAATACATGCTAAGGCAAAAATGGAAACACTCCAACAAATGAAAGCAAGCACCTTAAATACCAACATTATCTATACACATTAAAACTCCCAGCTTTAATGTCTAATAGCCTACTTTCCCTTTTGTTTTCAAAATCAAACCAGAACCCCCATCTGGCAAAAGTTACTAATCAGCTCCATAGATCTTACCATAAGCAAAGCTCACAATTGCCATGTTGGGAAGGAAAAAAAGAGTTTTACGTACAGAAAACACCACAGTAAGACTAAGACATCTTTTTACAGCCCTTACTTTCAAAATATTTTGGGTTTCATTCCACTTATTTGTCCATTCCTTGGTCAACTCTTGAACCTAAAAATATAAAATATACATATATGATTACTAGACTTAAAACATTGATTTACTTTCTTCTAAAAAGTTTCCAAATTCTTATACTTTATGGAGAGATGTGCTGTAATTATTTTTAATTAGCTAGCAATTTCTATTCCTGAAAGAACCATCACCAAATATAAATCAAACAAACCGATCTTATCATACCACCTACATTATGGCAAAGAAAAGTCAGAAAGAAAAGTGTCAAATGACCTACAATTTTCACTGCAATTAGTGAATGTATAGTTAAATAAAAGCTGCTTCCTTTTTTATTATTAACCAAAATTTTGAGTATGAGAATGACAACATTCCATTAAATGAGTTAATTTTTCCTGACTATATTTTAGGCCCTGAGAAATAGTCATTTATTTTTCTTTCTAATTAGATGTGGTGGTTAAGTCACCTTGATACTGCAATTCTTTTTTAGGAGATAATTTGCTTTTGTAGCTAATTAATGGGTTTATAAATCTCATTCTATCTTTCTTTTTAAAAAGTGGTTCTTTAACTGACTGTTTCAGTAGAAGCAAAAATCTTTTGATAAAAATCAGCCACTCTGCAGTCAGCTGTAACTTAGGGGATAACAATTCTCAATTGTTGAATACAACACACTGGAAACTGCTTCTCTAAGTTAATGGAAATTTTCTGCTACTTGCAGAAAACTGTTTAGGTGATCCTCATGGATTAATTCATTGAGAAGCAAAAAGTGATACCTGAATTGAGAGGTAGAAAAAAAATGAATGAAAAATCTGGTCTGTGGAAAAGATACCTAGGGCTAAAAGAATAACTTCAGGAAGGAGCACACTGTCCTCTCAGGACCTTTCCTCTCTGTGCCTCCTCTTCACTCACAACAGCAGACACCAGCCCATTCTCCCACTGGGGAGCCCCCTATGTAACCAGGTCAAATTGGACACACAGAATACAACTGCTTGCACCCTTACTGCTAAGAGGAAGGTGCTTTCCATGTGCCACAGTAATTGGAAAAGGCATTCACGTCAGCAACCTTGACAAAAGCAAGCATGTTGTTGATGAGAACAGAGGATATGAAGCAGTGGCTCTTCCTGGAGAGAAACCAATACATGTCTCACCCACCTACATTCAATCATTCAGTGGCCACTCAATTTACCTCAAACACGATGGTTAACTTTAAAAAAAGACAGTGTTTCTTCTTTAACTAGTTTTAGTGTCCAAAACTACCATCTTTGTGCAAAACAAGAGAAACAGGAAAGTGCCTCCTCATCTTTGTTGTCTACCCGTCTCTAATGCTTTGATAAGGCTGTGCTGATTTATAAGAAGCAAGTCGTACCCTACAATCCTTCACTGATACCAACTCCAGACTCGGTAACAATAAAAGGCAGGTGGCTAAGGGGGCTACTTTTTGTTTTGAAAAGGCTTTCAGGGAGGGGATATGCTTGATTTCTCTCCCTATCAAAAAGCAAAAGACTGGCATATTGAATTCATTAATTTATACTAACCAGTGAACAGATTCTCACTGGCAATTTATCTGAGAACACAAAGCATTCAACAAGGGAATCTGCATTTCACCAGCAGCTATGTTCTCACTAAAAAAATGAAAGCCAATTAATAAGCCTTTTCAAATTGAGTCAAATAATTCTAGCTTTAAAAAAGTACAAGAACACTTTGGATTTATTTTATCATTATATATAAGTCAAATAATCTTTATTTAAAACATTCATAAAAAAATGTAAACATGTGATACCACCTCTAAAAATGTCATGAGGTGGTGAGACGTATAGCTAAGCAAAGGGCAAACAATTTTAAAAGGTCAGCAAAAAAACTAAGCAAAAATTTAGAAAATGTGATGAATAAGATAGTCATTTCTGTCACAGCATGTATAATGCATTCAAATTAAAATGTTTATTGGTTTCTATTAACTTGCTAGGTATTCCTGAAAACAATAATTGATAAACAATTTAAAACTATATTCAGGTACTTCACAGCACTCAAAATTAGAATCTGAATCACTAAAATACAAAATTTCATAAGAAAAGCAGTGATTAAGGAACTGATGTTTTTCCCAACGCTATTATCGCACATTAATCAACATAATTATCCAGAGAAGTGTCAACAAGTTCCTAACTACAACTTCCACATTGTGTATTATTGAGTTTTTACCAAGAGAAATCTTTTTTTTTTTTTTTCTATTTTAACCATCAAGCACCAGGAAGAGAAGTTATTCCAAAAACTGTTTCAATGTTTGTTTCTCTTTTCCCAGAGGTCATTTGTTCAAGACATGTACTCATCAGCTTCAGCCCACCACAACCTATACAGTATTATCTCTCCTGCTCACTCACTGCCCTTCTCTCCTTCATAGATTCTCCATATGCTGACCAGCCCACTGGAAAAAAAGTAAAGGGATGACAAAAAGCTAAACAGTGCTCATTGCTAAGCTGTGGGGACCATTGCTATTTCCATGAATGTTGAACACAGCCTCTCTCAGCCCCCAGGACCCTGTCTACTCTGATCGTCCAAATGACTCCAATGCTTTGTCAAGAGAGCCTGCATGTGAATTTAAGTGCAGTTAATCATATTTGCATATAAATCATCCTATTTATTAAATCCCAGAGAAGGTCTGCAATACATAAAAAGCTAATTATTGTGCACCTTAAAAAATGATTATGGGGTTAGGTGGGGGGATAAGTGTAACAAAGAAAGAAAATATTACTAATATTTCCCAATGGTAAATATTAGAAAGAAGACTTTAAAAAATAGTATATTTTATGTTCTAAAAAATAACAAGTCAAACTATCACTTACTCTTGCTTCATTCTGCTGAAGTTTTTCCTCCATACTCAAAGCTGTTGGGGAGTCTAAGAGGGCAATCTACAATTCAAATCATAAAATACATCAGCAATTAATAATAGCAATAATGCACAGTAAGGATTTTTCTTCCATAAACATATTACTAAAAATGTAAACAAAACTTATTAAATAGTAGTGAAAAATAATGCCACACGCAATCCCAAAAAATTATCAATTATCACCAACTCTCTTATACATATCTCACAATATCCAAAACCATAGCATATTAGTAAAGCTACATGTGCAATACAAATTGGCAAAGCAAAAGACATAACGTAGTGACATTTTCCCAAAATCAAACACAATCTAAATCCCTAGGTCTTAAGGATTTGTCTGTTTGAATATGCACAAAGTACAAAATTCAAAAGATAAGATGCTTAAGTCTTAATCAACCACAGGCTTCTGAGGTTCATCCATGTTAAAATATGCAAGTAGAACTTATTTATTTTCATTGCTGGATGGTATTCAATGTGTGGCATGGTTACACTACATTCTATCCATCCATTTCTTTATCCATGTTGCAGAAGTGTAAAGATTGCTGTGAGAAAGATAAGCACCAAAATCAGGTTGGAACTGGGAAGGACAAATAGAGGAAGAAGAAGAAAATGGAACTCGACTAGGGTTTCAGTTGCATTTCTAACCTTTTAGGTCTGACAGGAGTGGCAGGAACATGGAGCTCCCTATTCTGTCTGTCTTTCTTTGATAAAATGTCACAGGAAGCAAACAGAAAAGGAGTCTCCCACCCACCATGCAATCACTCTTTCCCTATTTGCTGCATAAACATGCAGTTATTTTGGTCTTATGTCAGCATGTTTGTTGCTGCATTTTTAAACAAAAATGGATAAAGACATTATTCTGAATATTGCCTTTTCCCATCAACCATATATTGGAAAATGGGAAACTGCTTCTTTCTTTTTAACAACTTCATTTCTGCTGTATGGTATTCCATCGTATGTCTTTCCTATAATTTACCCTGTAAGCATAATCTATCCTATTAAGATAAATGTAGTTTTTTCTAATCTTTTTCTCTACCAGCAGTGCTACAATGATTATCCTTATGCCAACTGCAGACGGTATGCACTACTGTATCAAGAGAATAAATTCCTGGAAGGGGAATTTGTAAGTCATCTATATGCATTATTCTTTTTAATTGCAAGTTGTCCTCCCCAGAGGCTCTGTTTTTTACTACTATTTACTTTTCAATTTCTATTCAAACAAAAGCAGCCACAAGGCAGTTCTCTTAGGCTCAGTTAAACATTCAGTTTGAGGCAACCATGGGCCACACTGATTATCTGCATACTCAACAGAAAGCAGAGATAGCCTGCAGGGCAGCAGGTTCTTCTTGGTAGGTGAGAAGCTGGTGATAGTCTTCACAAGAGTCCTCAAATCAGCCAGGTCTTTGGCCCTCTTGAGTAACCACTCACACATGAGGAGTGGAGATTTACACGGGCACGCGTGGGGTCATTTTTGATTTAGAAGCCCATACCCCTCAGGACACAGCATCTTGCTATTTTTTTTTCTCCTAGAACCCAGCATCTTTTGTGACACCTTAGGCACATCTTCCAGGGGACTTGCCAGGGACACACACATTACAGAAGTCACTGTCCTCTGGAACCTAAAGCTACAGCTTCTCAGTTGCCGTTAACAGTTTATATATAATTCATCCTGATCCAGATGTAATTCATTAGAGCTTGTTTTTCTCATTACAGATGATGCCTGGTTATACAGCTGGCATCTAGTTTTACCAGGTTTACAGAGTGAAGTTAACCTATGGTCAAATTCATCCTCAGCAAAGGAAAACGAAGCTTTGTTAACACATTACTAAAAAGTGTCATTGCACCTAGCATGTCGCCTTGTACACATGTGGTGCTTCATGAATATTTTTCATTGACGAAATGAAAGTGACAGACTAAGATTGCATTGCTTATGTAGGGTTGACAATTTTCAAAACAACTAGTAAGAATTTTATAAGACAGCTAAATGTACAGAATCCACTGTCAGACTTTTATATCTATAATCAGAGCTGAAACATTCTTACTTTATCAGCAGCTTAGTAAATATCACTGACTGAATTATATACACAGAAGGCTATTATAACCACCAGCTCTTTTGGAAAATTATTTTTGAAGCATGTGTATAGAAAGACTTAATTCCTTTCAGAGACAACAACAGGTAAAGTAAACCACTGTCAATTAAACTATTCTTTACATGATATCCATTTAGAAGAAAAATGTTCACAATTAAATTGTGTTCAGATTAAGTCAGTATTAATGAACCAAGAATAATACTATATCAAAAATGTGGCACTATTAACTCTGACAACATAAATAAGCATTTCTTACCTCTATTCTTGCCAATATACTTTATAATTAAAATTATTTATTGTATTGAACATATTTTTCATATGTTCAGAAAGCCAAACAAAACTTTTCTTCTATGAACTGTGCTCACATTGTTTCTTGACTTTTCTGTTGGGTTGCAATGTTCTTACTTTTTTATAAATGCTCTTTTCATAAAAAGGAAAGTAGCTGTGCTGCAACATTTTTCCCTCTCTGTACTCTATTGATTAGAGCAAACTTTGATAATGTGTATGCCAAATCCTGATTTACTTTTGTACCTGAGAATCAGAGTTAAAGTTTTCTGTGGCAAACGAGTGTGATTCTGACTCACTCATTTCCAATAATTTTGGTGGACTTTTTCCATTTCCTTCATGAAAGTTGATATTATGTCTGGTTTTAACTGAGAACTGTACTCTCTGTCACAACAAAGTGATCTTTTTAGGCTCATATACCTCAGGTTTTGCATTGCTTTCTTTCTCCTTCAATTAACTGGTAGGCCCTTGCCCAGGCTTACAAGTACTATATAACTGAGCTTTTACTCTGTGGCCCTAAGATGTATCTACTTTTAAAGTTTCTATATAATGATACTACTTTCATTTAAAATTTATTGTTGGCCCCAGCTACAAAAATGAGGAATCCATTCTACTCGTATCTTCTCTTCTTCATTATCAGTTTTGCCACTTCACTTCTGTTGTTTATTTTATTTCTATATTGTTTAATTGCTTGTCTCCAAATGCATTCAGCTGTCTTGAACAGGGAGTAAAAAACATTCACTCTCTACCTGCCACATCAAAAGGAGAAATATCTGAAAAATTTTAAATGTAGTAAAACAAAACACACTTGATAAGAGAAGCTATCGAAATGCTCAACTTCATTAATCATTTGAGAAGTGCAAAGTAAAATCATTCTGTAATTCTCATGTATCTCCATCAGACTGGTTGCAGTGAGAAATCAGCAATACCAACTGGTGGCAAAGATCTGTAGCAACCAAAATTGGCACTTTCACACACTGATGGTAGAGTACAAGCTAGTGTAACCACTTTTAAAAACTGTTTGACACAAAGAACTGATAACCGGAATATATAGGGAACTCAAAACCCTAAACTCTCCCAAAATTAATGAACCAATAAAGAAATGGGCAACTGAACTAAACAGAACTTTCTCAAAAGAAGAAATTCAAATGGCCAAAAAACATATGAAAAAATGCTCACCATCTCTAGCCATAAAGGAAATGCAAATCAAAACCACACTAAGATTCCACCTCACCCCTGTTAGAATAGCCATCACCAAAAACACCACCAAAACAGGTGTTGGCGAGGATGTGGGGAAACAGGAACCCTCATACACCGCTGGTGGAAATGCAAACTAGTACAACTCTGGAAAAAAATTTGGAGGCTTCTTAAAAATCTAAACATACATTTGTCATATGATACAGCAATCCCACTCCTGGGGATATACCCAAAGGAATGTGACACAGGTTACTCCAGAGGCAACTTCACACCCATGTTTATTGCAGCGCTATTCACAATAGTCAAGTTATGGAAACAGCCAAGATGCCCACTACTGATGAAGGATTAAGAAAATGTGGTATCTATACACAATGGAATTCTACTCAGCCATGAAGAAGAATGAAATCTTATCATTAGCAAGTAAATGGATGGAACTGGAGAACATCATCCTGAGCGAGGTTAGCCAGGCTCAGAAGACCAATAATCATATGTTTTCCTTCATATGTGGACTTTAGATCAAGGGCAAATACAGTAAGGTGATTGAACTTTGGTCACATGGTAAGGCGAGAGCACACAAGGGAGGTATGAGGATAGGTAAGAAACCCAAAAAAACATGATAGTATTTGACATCCTCAATGCAAAGGAACTAATGCAGAAATTTTAAAACAACAGAATCCAATAGGAGAAGGGGATCAGGAACTCGAGAAAAGGTCAGTTCGAGAAGAATCAACTTAAAATGTAACACATATGTACAGGAAAGCAATGTGAGTCAACTCCCTGTATAGCTATCCTTATCTCAACTAGCAAAAACCCTTTGTCCTTCTTTATTATTGTTTATACTCTGTCTTCAACAAAATTAGAGATAAGGGCAGAACAGTCTCTGCTTGAAAGTGAGGGGGGAAGGGAGAGTGCGGGGGAGATATGATCCAAACACTGTATGCACATATGAATAAACAAAAAAAAATTGTTTGATCAGTATTTACTAAAACTGAACCAACCCCATTCTTTGGCATAAACCTAAGAATGCATCTATAAATTTACTAAAAGACACGTGGAAGAAAGTTTATGGCAGCACTAATAGTCCCAAACAAGAAATTTTCCAAATGCCCATAAAAATTGAATGAATAAATGGTCTGGGACATATTCATATGAGGGGATACAAAACAGCAATGAGAGTAAATGGATCCACACCCACGTGCAATGGAAGATGTCAAATCAAAATATTACATACTGCACAATTCCACTTGTATAAAAACAAAAGCAGGCAGCACTAAAAACTATGCTTGTAGAAGTCAGGAAAAGGTTTACACTTAAGAGGAAGGGCAGGTAGTTCCTGGAAAGGACTTAGGGCAACTTTCAGGAGGCTAGAGATGTTATTTCTTAAGGTGGGTGCAGGTTAGATGAGTGAATTGAGCTTGTAAAAACTCACTGCTATACACATATAATGTGACTTCTCTGTATCTGTGTAACCCTTCAGTAAAAATTCCATATACATACAAACCACAACATGCAGATCAGATCTGTATACCTCTACCTCTGTAGTAGGAGGAAATACAATACATGCCAGAATCTTCTGCTTTTAAAACTCTTAACACATGACATTTGCAAAGGCAAATATGTAAAAATTATTAAATGTAGGAGCTAAATTTTATTTAGCTGTGCTTAAATAAATAACCTTACAAATGGAACTTTGATTTGAGTAACATTTTTGATGAACCACAACACATCTGAAACAGAACATTCTAGGAAGAGAACAACGTCTTCAGAAAGATTTATTCAGAGACTTTTAATGAACATTTAAGAACACCTGCTTGTTTTATTAAGCGTCACAAATTTAATTAATTTAGAAAATGTCTATTGTCTCAGTAATTTATAGCTTCAGAGTATGATAAATTATTTTAAATTAGACTCCCATTTTCATTGTAATGTGTATATGAAATTTATCGAAGAATTTTATCCTTAATTTGCAATAAAACAGACTTTTTCATCCTCACTCTATAAACAAGAGTAACAAAAATGCCCCCTTAATTGCAGCAGTAGTTTTAGGTCATGAAAAAACAGGAAAAAAAATCACAAACTATAAGGCAACACTTTGGCATATTAATATCTCTGAAGACATTGCTGGGAAAGTTTTAATAATTTTGTCTGTGTGATAAGGCTCTTTTTTGTTTAAAAAGAACACTGTCCAAAGACACAAGCATGAAGCCCTGAGTTCAATCCCCAGAACAAACAAACAAAAAAAAAAACAAGGAAAACACTAAACAAGGATACCAATAACAAAATGTATAAATAAAAATGACTATTATGGTTTATTATGGTCATTGTTATAAGTTTTAACATGACATTCACCTGTATTATTCATTATGATGACTTCCTTTCCACACACAGAAAGCTCCTCTACATCATGAAACAAAATGTGTGTGGAGATACTTTTAAGTACAATGAAGGATTCCTGTTCCACTGTTGGCCATTTTGTGGGAAAGGACTGTCAGTTATATTTCAGAGCTGTAAGGATTTTTATTCTGTCATTATTCTCATAGATAAAATTATTTATTGGATGTCAGGAGCCTCAGTTGTCATATATTCTTTCACAGAAAGCACTGCTCTAGGGGACCATTTCACATTTAAAGAAAACTATGTCTTCTAATGACATAACTAAAGACATCCATTCATGGGTTAAGAAAATGGGATGGAATGTATCTTTATTTCTAACTGCAGTCTTAACTTCAACAGTATAAAAATCTATCCCTAATTTTCTTCCAAGGGTGGTCTTTCTTCACAACAGTATCTAAGCCTCTAATTACTCAACTCACACTAGTCGTCACAGAGCATAACTCTGTGCACATTGTTCAGACTATAAGGAAGTTTACTTGGAGAAACAAAAGGACAAGGCTTTTAACTAGAATCACAGAAGTTCCTGAAATGAGGCCATTTCAGCAAGGCCCCTGGGACAGCGTGGCAGCCAGACAACAGATACAATGCACACCTGTACCTAGCCACCTGTGTGATAGCCAATAGAAATAAAGATTCAGAAAGGTGTTCAAGAAAGTGTTTGTCTCTGTAAAATATACTTTAAAGTCATAAAATGCATGGGTAGAATTTTAAGTATTACGCTAAGCATCTCAATTTCTCTCTACTAATGGAGATTATGTCGCTGATCCTACTGCATGCTAAGTTCTATCCATAACTGACAACTACTAGACGGTTAATCATTTCAGGTTTGGTGGATAAAATCTTCTACACGGAGCATGGAGCACATAATGAATGCAAAGGCCAGCAGGCAGCTGATGTAAAGGAGTGATTGGCTAACTCATTCAAAGGTTTACTTAGCACTTATTTACTCAAATCAATACCATGAGATAATTGTCTCATTAAGATCTAGAAATAGATGCCATGACTCAAAGAAAATTATCTATAAATCTCAGAAAAACCCAACCTGATTCCCTTGAGCAAGCAGTGTTTTTAGTCTGGCGATTTCAGCTCGGAGCTCACGGATGAGCTTGACGTTGGCGTCCTCATTTATGGTAGGCTTGTTGATGATGTTTTTGGCTCTATTTGCATAGCGAAGAGTACTTAGGGTTTCTCCATAATTGACATCAGCAGGTGAAATGGCTATGAAGAATGAATTTGAAAAATAATTTATCCAGCACTCCATGTTTCATTTAACACAAAGTTAGTTGGTAATTTAAAAGTCAGATTAACCTCAGGTCATTGGATAGACTAAATATTCATTGCCACAGTAATGAATATTAACAATTATCTAAGATTTATAGGAAAGGCTGCTCAGTATACCAAATTAAATGTCATTTTGTTCTTCTCAAGTCTAGAATCAGTCACCAAAACAACTTTAAGATAAGCTATGAGAAACTTCACCATAATCAAGGAGTTTTCTCAAATGAAAATGTAACAAGAGGATGTCATCAAGACTATTTATATCTCAACATTAAGCAAGAATTAAAATGCATTGAAAATTTCTGGAAAAACCACCATCTGTAAAATTCCAGAGCATGACAGTTTTTCAAGAGCCAGTAGACTAGTTAATTTTTTCCTTCTGGAAGATTTGGTTAATTCCACCCCACTACCGCCACTGAACTTTAAGACTGGGGGCCTATACAGTTGCTTATGGAGCTTACGGCCCAAGATCGGGACCTTGCCTCCATAGCTAATGCATGACAGGGGTGCAGAGTAGAAATAAGAAGGAGAGGCAAGTGGAGCTAGGAGGGAAAGAGTTCTTGAGTTATCCTCTTTCTACATATTTTTTTAATTCAGCTACTTTCAGTAAACTCATCAATGTAGAAATAAAGTACATTACTACTATCATTATTTGTTATATTTATTGATTTTTTTTCTCTTGGTTTTTAATTATAATTCTGAATCTACTGCATTAAATAGAAAAGGTTGGGATTATTTTTTACTTTGTGACCCTATAAAGATTTTCTCCTACAAGTTAGTAAAGTTAAAAGCTCCTTCCAGGCACTTTAAGTGAAATAAAGCTGAGTTTTTCTATAGGTGATTACAGCTTCCTTCCATAACATGGCAAGTCTACATAACAGCTAATATGATGCTGCAGACCAGATACAGTAGATAATTTTCAAGACAGAAAAATCATTATTTTTTTTAAGATATAAAAGGTGCTATATCCTAATGAGACACTTTCAACCTAAATATTTACAAGTAATTCACAGGAAACACTGGATGCTCAGGAAAATAACTTAAAACTCTTACTGGCAATCATGATAGTTTTAGAGTTTCCTCCAAGACTGTCTTTCAACAACCAAGTCAAAACAGAATCCCTGTAAGGCACAAAAACTTGCTTCTTCTTCACAAGAGGGTTCACTGCATCCTGAGATAAATCGGCTTTAGGAGAGCAGAAACAAGAAAGAGGAAAGGATAATTACTAAAGTATCTGTTTTTCCAATTTTGCTTCAAAAAAACTCGAGGATGTTGCCTCAGTTTGAAAGACAAACACTTGCTTCAGGCTGAACAGTACCATGAGGAAAAAGATGAGGCAGCAGTGAGCAGGAACTTACCTAAGGCAGAAATGACATTTCCCAGAGTCACCAGAGACTTGTTAATATTTCCCCCTTCCTTGAGTCTGACCCCGGTGGCACCGGAGGCATCCGCGCGCTCACTTCCAGCAAGATCAACTAGGTGAATCTTACTCACGGTCTCACATGGCATCTCAGAATCAAACTTTGCCTATAGTAACACAGAAAAGTAAAACTGATAGGTACAAAGGGCTCCGATATTGCTTATGATACAAATTCCAATTATTTTACACTCCTCACTGAGGTCTCTCAGGGTTGATTTTTTTTTCATTTGTTGGCCTTCATAATGATTATAAAAACTTCCAAAATTAAATTTAGTACAACAGAAGTCTACCACATGTGATTCTTAAGCTTTCTGAAAAACTATTCCATTACTCAAGTCACTGTCATTCTCAACAAAGCCCTACTCAATCAGAATGCTGCAGACTATCAAACCAGGCCTTAAAGGGCATTCAGTAAAGAAAAACAAATAACTAGCTTTATTCTTATCTGGATGCTCCAGCACAAAGGCTCTCCAAAATATAATAAATGTTGACAATTGTGTAAAAGTTCTTTTGGCCAGTATTTAATAAAATATTTGTGAAATATTAAGTACTAAATTCTACCAAAATTTTACTTTTCCAAAGACTTCTTTTAACCTACCTTTTATATTTTGAAACAAAATGCAAAAGAAAAAAAGATTTTGATGTAAATGTAAACCTCTTAGAAACTAGAGATAGGCATGTCCTAACAAAGCACTAACCATAAAGCAGGACAACCAGTAAACTGCTAGCAATCAAAGCAAGGGTTAACAAAAAGGTAAAGATGTGGAGGATGGAAAAGGAGGTGTTCTGATTGACCTCAGAGAACCCAGAGAACGTTCTTATTTTCCTGATCTCTGATTCCCTCATTAATAAAATGCTGTCTTGGGAGGGATGAGGATAGGTAAGACACCTAAAAACTAGCTAGCATTTGATGCCCTTAACGCAGAGAAACTAAAGCAGATACCTTAAAGCAACTGAGGCCAATAGGAAAAGGGGAACAGGTACTAGAGAAAAGGTTAGATCAAAAAGAATTAACCTAGAAGGTAACACCCACGCACAGGAAATCAATGTGAGTCAATGCCCTGTATAGCTATCCTTATCTCAACCAGCAAAAACCCTTGTTGCTTCCTATTATTGCTTATACTCTCTCTACAACAAAATTAGAAATATGGGCAAAATAGTTTCTGCTGGGTATTGAGGGGGGGGAGAGAGAGGGGGCGGAGTGGGTGGTAAGGGAGGGGGTGGGGGCAGTGGGGAGAAATGAACCAATCCTTGTATGCACATATGAATAATAAAAGAAAATGAAAAAAAAAAAATTCTTTCCCAAAAAAAAAAAAAAATGCTGTCTTGTTGTTTCTGCTGTGTTCAAGTGTGGATGTGGGCAAAGACATCCCAACCCCTAAAAAAACTTAAGCTCTGAGAGGACCCTGCCTTTGTGTTTTCACATGCTCTATTGGCCTCAGTGTTAAACTATTTACCACTTTAAAGATGCTCTCCACTACTTGATCGTAATGAATTCTCACATTAGTACTTATAAATGTTCGCTGTCCTTTAATATCATTCCAATAATCATAGTCAACACTGTGGGGTGAGCTTCATGGAGCGATGATGCACTGCCCTCAGTCACTCAGCTTGGCCTCCAGCTGGTCTGACTTACAATCCATTATCTCCCACAGAGCTTACACAATGAAAACTTTTACTTAATTAGGCATGGAGCAAGTTTTTCTTATGTCTAGAACAAGGTAGAGCCTGCTAAATATTTCTTAAGGATACACATCAGGACACTTAAAATTACTGTGATTGTAACCACCAAAAAACTCAGCACACAGCACATGTTCAACTTTAATTAACAAGGAAATGACAGACACCTTTGTTGCTGTAGCTCCTGGTTCAACAACAATCCGCTTCAGCTGGTGCTAGTCAGCAAGTAAAGTCCTCAGGGAGGGCATGGGCTGGCCCCACAGCTGCCCTTACCTGAGTGAACTTGATGGTGAAGATGGCGTGAGATCGGCTACTGACATCATTCATCCCAGTTGCTGCTGTGGTACGATTGATATTTCCTGCATCCATAAGTTCTTCCACGTCACCGTAATTCTGTACTAAATGCTTAGATAAATCTGGAAAGAAAAAAATGAGGGGTTGAAGACAAAAAATACCCCTATTATACAGTGAAGGCTATAAGAAATTTCCCTCTAAGAAATAATGTGTGACTACAAATCTGCTGACCTATTTAAAGACCTCATTGTTCTATAATGTGGTAGTATCTTAACATAGTCTCAGGAACTGGGTAAGTTGATTAACCTTGTGGGACCACAATTACCTCACCTACATACCCACTACATAGGGTAGTAGGATAAATGTTAGCTACTAACATCAATCTGCTAGCAGCAGTCACAGAACAAAGACAAAGAATTTAAAAGCACTACCCCATGCAAAGCCTAAGACTTAAAAATATTTTTAAATACTTTAAAATTTTTTATTCTTTTTTGAGGGACTATCCATAGGGATCCAAAGTTAAAAGCTCTCCCATTGCTCCTTCCTTCCCTTTCTGTCACAAAACCAAATGTTCTCAGTTTCTTCATATCCTTCTAGAAATAACTCATATATAATAAGGCATTACATATATGTGAAACCACCTTTTGCCCCTCTCATACAAATGGTACCATTCTGAGCTGGGGGTATGGCTCAGTGCTAGAGCTTGTGTTTAGCATGTGTGAAGCCTTGGGTTTGATCCACAGCACCGCCAACACCACAACAAAAAAATAGAGCATACACATGATTTTGCATCCTGTTTCTTCATGTAATATGTATCAAAGAACACTCTATAGCAGTTAAGGAGATTTCTTACCCACCTTTGAGGCTGCAGGATTGCAGTGTATGTATGCACCATAACCAATTTAACTAGTCTTCTCCTGAGACTAGAGGTTATTTACACTTTGTTTCCAATTACAAGTAATACTGCTACAAATAATCTTGTACCTAAGTCTTTTCAAATGTGTAGGAATGTTTCTATAGAATAAATTCTTAGAGGTGGAATTGCTAAAACAAACGGCATTAGAATTTTGATACATATTGTAAAATTTTCCTCCACAGAAGGCAATTTATACTCAGCAGCAGCAATATGTGAGAGTGCTTGTCTCCCTGACACCATCTTATTGGACTCATTTACATCTGCCAAAGATGGATGACAGACATCATGCTGAAGAAGTTCCATCTTGCTTTTCTCTCATTATGAGTGAGACTGATCATTACTTCCTCCATTTAAAATTCATCAGTATTCTGGGAAGGTGGCATAGTTCAGTGTTAGAGCACTTGCCTAGTATGCACAAACCAGGCCCTGGGTTCAATCCCAAGCACTACAAAACAAACAAAAAAACACTAAACAAGAAAAAATGGCCTCTTTGTGGATGGGGGTAGCTCAGTGGTGGAGTACTTGCCCAGCATATGAGGGCCCTGGATTCAATTTCCGTCATCTCAAAAAAAAGGAGAGAGAGAGAGAGAGAGAGAGAGAGAGAGAGAGAGAGAGAAGCAAGAAGCAGCAGCATATCTATTTCTATGAACATCTATTCACATCTTTTGTCCATTTTTCCACTTTGTTGTTGGATCTGTCTTTGCTGATTTACAGAGATTAGTCCTCTGAAACTTAAATTGAAAGTATTTTTCCCATTTTGTAATTAAGATTTTTACTTTATTACAGTGTTCTGCCAAGTATAAAGTTTTGTTTTACCACTTCATATTTATATCTTTTCTTTTCCTTTATGGTTTCTGAAATTTTAAGTCCAATTTTTTAAAGCCCTCCCTCCTCCAATTTTCTGGAAAAATTAACCAATGGGGTCATGTAGTCATCTTACTTCTTATTTTACATTTAAATATTTGATCCATTTACCAGTTATCCTGGTCTAAAATCAAAGTGATGATAACTTTCTGTTTTTCCTCCCAGACAGATAATAATCCGTATTTCTCAATATTTAAATATTACATTTATTAGAAATTAAGTACTCATAAGTATCTTGGTCAGATTCCAGATGCTTTACCATGATTATTACCTCTCTTCATAATTAATATGTTTTAACATCTGATAAGACAATTAAATGAAAACATTAAGACAAATATTAGGCTAAAAATTGTTAACAATAATAGGTATTCCAAATACCCCTAAACAGCTACATAGCTGCACACTTTACTTTGGGGCTTGAAGGCAAAAGTGCAAATGGAAACTTAATAAAATGTAGATGGGATCCTGTTAGGGCAGCTGACTATCTCAAGGCAAAAAGGCAGCCAAAAATGGGCACATCTTTAAACCCATATCCAGTACTGACTTGCCTACAATGAAATGCACACAGTCAATGTTTCCATGTGTGATTCCTGCAGGCCAACCATTACTCAGCTCCTGATGTAAAGTGAGACTGCTTCCTTACAAGGATGGCTTAATCAAAGCTTATTTTTAAACAGTTAGCAAGAGCCAGTCCTCTACCCATCATTACCTGTGGCATTCCCTATCATTGTCTATGCCACAGTTAGTATACCACAACATAGATGCTGAGAACTACACAGGAAATCCTGTATAAGCTCTTAACAGCCAAGAGGTCTGAGAATAACTTTCTTGCCATATATTATCATTAAGGTCAGTAAAGATATACTGCTAAAAACAAAATGTCAATGAAAAAGACAGGTTATGGCTTGCTTATCTTCCCTGGAATCACTGGAAAATAAATTTCTAGAGATGCTTTAAAGTCAAAGAAAATCTACTGGCAAAACTCAGAAAACCAGTGAATGCATAATGAAGACTGAATTTATAGATAAACATTCTATGGTGACAGCTCGTGTCATTTTTACTACAAAATTCCAAAAGTAAACAACTTTTTAAAGTCTCATTATTGTACTACATTTTTTTCTTCAAAAGCTTTATTTTTACACAAATCTCCAAGAAAAACACGAGTATGAAATGCTTACCCTCAACATAAGGTCCTTCTTTTGGATGCTCACGGACTCTTAAATTGAAAGTTTTAGATGACTTCCGTCTAAGAAGATCTCTTACACGCTCATTATAAATTTCTAAGTAACTAAAAATTTTAAAAAGAATGGAATTCAGAAAAATGATTTAGAAGAATAACAGCAACACTCATAACAGCAAGAGCATACAACTGAGAGTGTGACTGTGCGTCACACACTATGGCTAGGCACTTGACATGGAGAATTTCACTTAATCCTTGCAATAGCCCAGAGGTGCTTCTATTATCCCCATTTTACAGGGTAGAGGCAAGGGAGATATAGCATGCTTCAAATAACCTGTCCAAAGTCACATGGCCACCAGGAGGCCAACCGGCTATGACAACTATAGACAGCTGTCTGCAAAACCACTAGAGAGGCTGCCCCCCACTAGGGAGATATACCTCAACCACCCAGATTTATTTGTAGGTGAGATTTACAGTGATCCTATTAACATAGCACATAACACAAACCTTACTCAAAGGAATGGGTTGGATATACTCACAGAAGTCAAGGGCTCACTGTTTGAGATAAACATTGAGAGCTACAGTCTCCAACCACACTGTGTTTTCTATACAAATTGCACCCAGAAAGTCATGGAAAGCCCAGTTTTCTCAGCTTTATTCCAAACTACCTCAAGTGCAGACTCTTTCCTTAGGAAAGTACAGGCCTAGCCCAGTATCTAAATGCAAGGCAAGAAGCCTTGGCCCCAAATGAGCTCACACTCTGTCAGATTACAGGCCCTACCTGACTTCAGTCCGGAAAGATGCTTCATCCCATCTGGTGGTTTCATTTATCCTACTGAAGAGCCCTTCACAGATCCGAGGTATTAAGCCAGAATCACCCTGCAATGGGAAGAAGGAATGTCACTGCTGTCATGTGAAATGAAATCAACTGACAACTGAATTTGGATTTTTCTGGAGTAGACTCAGACTCAAGGGGCCTGCATGCCAATCCTGGACGTTAAACCCCTCAGGGACCACTTCCTACTCTATGAAATTACTTGGTAACACATGGTTGATCAATTAAATCATAGCTTGTAAAGACAAGCAGATTTATTCTCTATCAACTAAGACAGTCAAGAGTTAAAGAATAAATGTTAAAAGTGACTGATTTAGAGACTAAAGAAGGGAAAATACACATCAACAGAAAAGAACTGCAAGAAAACGTTGCTAAGTCCTCCAGATAGTTCATGGCTTTAAACTTTAAACTTAGGTGGCAGGACCACCTTAAAACACAGGATATGTCCCTCCTTTGATGTAGTAATCCCTACACTGGCCTTCCTAGAAAGGAAGATTTTCATACATGGCATCACTTATGCATTGGGGTATAACACCCAATAAGTGTGCTTTAGTCAGGATTAACAAGCTGGTGAACTTTGGAGGCAGGCTCAGGATCAGGTAAAATGGAGGAAACCCAAATGCCAAGGTATAAGTTTTCTTGGCAAGTCACTTTCTACCTTCACCCAACTCCCTACCCAAAGAGCAAAAGAAATGTCATCGTGGCTTTAAGAAATTTTTTTCTTTGTACAATTCAATCAGTAAAAATTCTAATCACCTTTTCACCATATTATTGGCTTTTTTCCCCCCTTTGTCCATACTGGGGTTTGAATTCACAGCTTCGCACTTGCTGGGCCACACCTTCAGCCCTTTATTTCTCTGGTTATTTCTGAGATAGGGCCTCACTTTTTGCCAAGGCCAGAGTGAACCTATGCTTCCTGCTTGTAGCTGAGATAACAGGTGCCACCCCCATGCCCACATTTTTTTCTTTTGATATAGGGTCTCACAAACTTTTTTGCCCAGGCTTAACATTGAACTGGGATCCTCCCAATCTCAGCCTCCCAAGTTACTAGGATTACAGGCATGACCCACCAGCACCTAGCATGGCTCTTACTTTACCCAAGCTGTACTTGCCTATGAGATCAAGAAAAGCACTTGTCTCTTATAAGTGCTTTATAAATGTGTGACTGACATAAAGTAACTAGGAAATCAACATGCAAGTTTCATTTTTAGAGTTTTTTCCAAAGGTAAGAAGTAATAAGAAAGGTAAGGGTAAAATTCTTGAAATGTCTGTTTGTTTCTCTGCTTTGTTTTCCCTACTTTTCTACATCAAGAATGCACAGCTTGACACTTACCTACTTCTGATATAAAAGAAAACCCAGGGTTTAAGAAACCAGGTTGCACATACTGAACTGATTTCATCTGAGAACAGCTGTTAAATACACTACTTCTATGAGCCCCCAAACCTTCAGCACTAAGGACACAACTATGCCTGATGGTGGAAAGTACTCAAGTCACTACTAATAACTCTACATCTACAATGTACCACAGGTTTGCCAGTCATTGAACAGCACTTTCACTGCAACACAAGAAAATAAAATACACAACACTGTCTAAATTTGGGGAAAACACACAACAAGTTCCTACCTAAGTAGCTACTGTTCATTCTTCCATATTTTGGGGCAAGTAAGACATTAATGCCTGTTAAGTTACATAGATAAACTACTAAGCTGCATATATTATGTTTACAACCATATAAACTCTATACAGACTGTGTGACTTAACTTTATGTACTTGGATTTATGTAATACCTTTCCACCAAAAAGTTAAGTTTTTTTTTTATATTTTTCTTGGGGGACAACATTCTGAATAATTTTAAAAAGAACAGACTTTGGTACTTTCATTCAAACTGTTGGGTTGGCAGGAAAGGAGAATAAATTACTTGCTGGCCCAGCATACTTTCTTGATAAGATTATAAGGTCTTTAAAAATGGAAAATGAACTGGGACTTACATTCATTATTCATACTTATAAACTTAAAACTATTTCTAATTTAGAATCTCTCAAAGAAAATTTACTTCAACTTATTACTGGGTTTTATCATATTACCAAATTAATGATCAGAAAATGAAAAGCACGTTAGTACAGACCAAGTAGATAAAAGATAATTTTACAGTCCAGAGAAAGATAAGAAATTTCCTGCCCATGCAGTATAAACTTACAGAATTTCCCATCATAGTGTATGACTTTCCTGATCCAGTTTGCCCATATGCAAAGACACAAGCATTATAACCTTCAAATGCAGATTTCACAACATCTGTGCCAAGGGTTTGGAAAACCTGAAAGCCAAGAAAAACACAAACACAAGTTACAATTACGATGAATTTTAATAAAAGCCCTGCAGTGTTGACAGTATTCTTGAATGTTACTTTCATCACTTAAGGATTACATCATATAAATAAATCAGTGCAAAACTGCTAACAGATTATGTATGTACTCCAGTTTTTAACCAAAAGTAAACTTTCTAAGCAAGCAAAAAGCAACCCCATCTTCTTTCCTATTTAAGTTAACAAAAACAATTCCTGAAATATAAAAATGTAAACAAGGCAGTGACAATTATGTCAAGAAGCAAAGATAATCTTAAAGCATGATGACTTACCACTCAGAATTATATAAATGTACAAAGCTATTCATTCCATCAGAGCTTTTAGAAAGTAAATATTCACAACCTAAAGGTCACAGTAGCCAGAAATTATTGCCTGCAACATGCCAAATCAGAGCCATTATTTTATGGGTCCATTAACTGTCAAGATAAATCTCTGGAGATTCTTGGGGAACCAAGTGGTAAGTGAGTGTGGATGTTACTGGAATGGCTGGGCTCACAATAAAGTCCAGATGCTTTTTCCTATTTGGAAGTTTTCCCAGGATGGAGAGGATGGGGAGAGAAGCTGTGTGGGAATAAAGGTCACACCCCCAATGGCCTAAGTTCATATCTGATACACCATATAACTGCAATTTGGGGAGTAAAAGAGGATAAAGTACAAATACTTCAGGAGAACAACCAATGTAAATGAGACAAATTGAGATGTAAGGTCACCCTAGTTACAGTCAGCAGGGAAGGGTCCAACCAGAGCTTTCTTGATGCCTCCCATCCTTTAAGCCCAGCACACTAAGGGCACTTAAAATATATCCCTGCTTCAAAAAGTAGATACATCAGTAATTGAAGAGATGTCAAAAGAAAGGGAGCCAATCAAGTTTATAGTCAAAGCCAAGAAAAAGTGAGGAGCTCCTGAGTGGAACCATCGCAGTCCAAGGTCTTATCCTCCCTGCAGGAGCACTCAGTCTGTGATTGATACCTCGTTAGTCAAAATCAGGAGACCCAGTTGGATGGACCAGAAAGTCATCTCCAGCTACTGCCAAATCACAAAGGGCAGCAGACTATGCTACACATGAAAATCACCTGTAAAGCTCAAAAGTCCTGCTGTCCAAGTCAGTAACCAAGCCCAGTAATCTACGAATCTAAGGGTATGAATCCAGAAAGCAGTACTTTTCAAAACTCCCCAAGTGACTTTCAAGTATATCAAGTTTTAAACCCAGCCATCTTGATCTCAGTTCCACATTAAAAACACAGCCATCATCCAAGGATGAGATGAAAATACCAAATGGACTTCTGCCTTCTTCTGACATTATCTTCCCATCTTATTTGGACTTTTGTTTCTTCATTCTCATCATTAAAAGACTTATAAACTACAATTTCAGTTGAGTCACTTCCACAAATGGCCAAGGTAATTCATTCTGAGTTTATTTTTAACCTTTTCAGCTTAGGTACTGATATTTTCTCATCTTATTCTGAAATTTACCTGATCTATTCCACTGCCAACCATAATAGCATTTCACAGTTACTGGGGACTTTCACATGTTTATGTATTAACCCTCATGAAAACACTACCAGGGAGAGGTGTTATCAGACTTCAGATGAGAAAACTGACTAGAAAGGAGTTAGGCAACCAGGCACTCATTAATAAGTGGCAGAGCAGAGACTGCACCCTCTAAATCCACAAAGAGGCCCTAGTTCTATCTGGAAAGGCCATCCTCAAACTTCTGTTAGGACAAAGGCCAGGATCTCAAGGAGACTCGGGGCTCCAGTTCACCAATTTGAGACTCATTTTCACCACTGTCTATGGAATATGAGTTAAGAATTCAAAATATTTCTCCAATTTTCTCAGATTAAACAAAAAACAAAAGGCAACTTTTTTTTCACTGGACAGGAGGAAAAAAGACTTCCAGAAATTTCCCAGAGTACAAAAGAAGGCTCTTCTCTCATAGTTTGGTCTGGAATAAAACAAAGTCATGGAAACTTTGTTAATTAAATTCTTCCCTAAGGTTAAAATCCACACCTCATATTTCATTACTACCTTAGTCAAGAGTTCATCCAGGTGGTTTTCTGACAAACTTAAGGGGCCCTGGGGACTGGGGCTGGTGGACATGACAGCAGAACAGGTTTAGAAAAATGCAGGTCTGGAGGCGTGGAGACCAGGCCTGGATCTGTCTCATCAAGTAACCCACCCAGAGTCAGCCTGCAAGACAGCAGGCACTGCCCACATCCCCAGAAGTCTTGCAGGGAAAGCAGGCTACCCTATCAGGCTCCTGTGGAAGACTGAGTATCTGCTACCACACCAGATGGGAAGGAGAGGCCAGCTTTTTGGAAGTGACGGCCCTGCTGGCTTCAAAACCCTGCCCAAACCCCTCCTCTAGTCTGGTTACCCCAAATCCTCCCTGCTTCTTATGGAAGCACAGACTTTAAAGATGATTTTCACACTGATCTGAGGCATCACTGCAGGGGAAATTGCCCACAAGAGGGCACTGTTAAAACAAAGACTCTGCCATCCAGCTTGGCCTCTGGGAGATTTTAGGTTTCAAGTTTCTCCAAGGTTGAATACAGAACAGGTTCAATGAGATCAAAGCCTTCCTTTGGAGTTTTGAAGAACCATTAAGGAAATACTCTGGAGTTAGTAGGTATAGGTAAGAACTTTCTCAATGGAACCCCAGCAGCACAGCAACTAAGAGATAGCATAGATAAATGGGACCTCATAAAACTAAAAAGCTTCTGTTCATCAAAAGAAGTGGTCTCTAAACTGAAGAGAACACCCACAGAGTCGGAGAAAATATTTGCCAGCTACACATCAGACAAAGGACTGAGAACCAGAATATATAGGGAACTTAAAAAACTAAGTTCTCCCAAAACTAATGAACCAATAAAGAAATGGGCAGGTGAACTAAACAGAACTTTCTCAAAAGAAGAAATTCAAATGGCCAAAAAACACATGAAAAAATGCTCACCATCTCTAGCAATAAAGGAAATGCAAATTAAAACCACACTAAGATTCCACCTCACCCCTGTTAGAATAGCCATCATTAGCAACACACCAGGAACAACAGGTGTTGGCGAGGATGCAGGGGGAAAAGGAACCCTCTTACACTGTTGGTGGGAATGTAAACTAGTACAACCACTCTGGAAAAAAATTTGGAGGCTACTTAAAAAGCTAAACATTGATCTACCCTTTGATCCAGCAATACCACTCTTGGGGATATACCCAAAAGACTGTGACACAGGTTACTCCAGAGGCACCTGCACACCCATGTTTATTGCGGCACTATTCACAATAGCCAAGTTATGGAAACAGCCAAGATGCCCCAGAACTGACGAATGGATTAAGAAAATGTGGTATCTATACACAATGGAATTTTATGCAGCCATGAAGAAGAACGAAATGTTATCATTCGCTGGTAAATGGATGGAATTGGAGAACATCATTCTGAGTGAGGTTAGCCTGGCCCAAAAGACCAAAAATCGTATGTTTTCCCTCATATGTGGACATTAGATCAAGGGCAAACACAACAAGGGGATTGGACTTTGAGCACATGATAAAAGTGAGAGCACACAAGGGAGGGGTGAGGATAGGTAAGACACCTAAAAAATTAGCTAGCATTTGTTGCCCTTAATGCAGAGAAACTAAAGCAGATACCTTAAAAGCAACTGAGGCCAATAGGAAAAGGGGACCAGGAACTAGAGAAAAGGTTAGATCAAAAAGAACCTAGAAGGTAACACACATGCACAGGAAATTAATGTGAGTCAACTCCCTGTATAGCTATCGTTATCTCAACCAGCAAAAACCCTTGTTCCTTCCTATTATTGCTTATACTCTCTCTTCAACAAAATTAGAGATAAGGGCAAAATAGTTTCTGCTGGGTATTGAGGGGGTTGGGGGGGAGAGGGAGGGGGCAGAGTGGGTGGTAAGGGAGGGGGTGGGGGCAGGCGGGAGAAATGACCCAATCCTTGTATGCACATATGAATAATAAAACAATAAAAAAAAAAAAAGAAAATCAGATCTTATTTAATGGTCTTTAATTTTCTTGACTGTAGATTTAAATTACTCATTCATTTTTTTTCCTTAATTCCAAAAATAACAGTCACCTTATCTGGTATTTGTTTATCAAGGGAAACTTGACTTGAAATACAGTAATAGGCATGATAAATTTTCTCAATACACTTCTACATTCCCGTGATTAAAAAAAGAAGAAGAAAGAAAAGATAGAAGATTAGTTAGCATCATGCTAGCTTCCATCTTTCCCTGTCTAAGCAAGGACACGGTCTGAAAGCTCACTTCCTATGCATGAAATGGCAGCACTAAAACTTTAGTCCATATTCAAAACAGTAGCCTTTTTAGTCATAAGCAATGATAAAGATGTTAAATTAGGGATAAGCTACTTTAAGGTAGCTTTAGGTTGGCTTATTAATAGGAAATAAACAGTAGTATTCACTAACATATCACAGGGCTTCTTTAGCTTTG
The DNA here is from genome assembly GCF_047511655.1 of Castor canadensis. Classification (NCBI taxonomy): domain Eukaryota; kingdom Metazoa; phylum Chordata; class Mammalia; order Rodentia; family Castoridae; genus Castor; species Castor canadensis. Next base: position 140,520,491 of record NC_133390.1, on the reverse strand, counting down.
GAATCCAACCTCTGATTATTCATGTAAAGTTAAAAGTCCTCAAGGAGCTGAGAAGAAATGCTGCACATATACCTATTGAAAGTTATCCTTTCAATTGAAGACTTCAAACCATCTTTCAAAAGAGCTAAACTTTTTCCTGTTTCCCTGATCCTGACTCACAGTCCAGGAAATGTCATCTGTTCTCTAAATTAGCCACCATCTGTAATCAAGTTCATTGGGTCAGCAAACATTTACCACGCCAGGTCCTGCTGTCACACAATGCTCTACTTCTTCATTCAGGGGCTTTTCCTCAGCTCACCCCTCTGTCCCCTAAAGACCTCAAATTAAAATTAAATGAGGGAGAGGAAGAAGCCAACAACTCATTAAACATGTTAGAAAAGAGGACCTTCAAAGTTTTTCATTCATCCTGTGTTGAAGACATTTTGAAGATGGTTCCAATGAACTGTGTTTTCTCCCTGAACAAATTCCTTCTCTCCTGCCACTTTATTCTGATTCCTATATTAAACCCTAAATATGGACTCTAATATTTATGGCATTCTATTCCTCACCAGCTTCCTAACTACCCAAGTGTCAGCTAGAACTCAACATTCCTTTTCTCCCATACCCTAAGATACTGCAGTGCTTTTTTACCTCCCTGTACCTCAGCCCCAGGGTCTCAAGTCTGCCTACTATTAAAAGTCAATTAGGTCTATGAACTTGAGCAAGTTACTTAAGCTTACTGAGTCTCTTTGATGAACAAAGAGGCTTCTTGTGATGACTGAACAAGATTATCACACACATGAACACAAAGCAGAATATCTGACACCAATGCAAACTCCAACACCACTCTTTCCTCTATCAACCCTTTCACATCAGGACCTCCCCTCTCTGTATCGCTCCCATTCCCATCATTGTCCCTCTCCATTTTTCCCTAGTGCTGACTCAATGTCTTCGGGATACAATCACACCAGTCCTCCAACTTCAATAATTACACTGCCACAGAAAGTCAATCTTCACCTATACTTCTAAACCAACTACATTTCTTAACTGTTAAGGTACATGCAAACCACTGGGGATCTTATTACCAACAACAAAAAGTAATAAAACAACTTTTGATTCAGGAGGTGTAGAACAGGTCCTGAGATTCCACATTTCTAACAAATTCCAGGCAATTCGGCTGACTGCTGTACAGACACATTCAGGGTCTAAAGCACTAGAACTTTTTCATGCTCTACTTTTCAGAATGTAATCCAATGCATGGATTAAAACTCAGGAAAAGCAGGACAGGAATTCTGTCAAGTCTGGAGACCTGAAGCAACATATCTAAAGAAGCTGTTGGCAAGCCAGGAAGAGGCCCAGCAATGAAGCCTACATTCTTTCACCTATGCTAGTGCTCTCCTCCTCTGCTCAAACACTCAGCCATTCCCTACCCAAGGAAATATACCTGGCCTTCTACTCACATGAAATGTCACCATCAGTGGTCCCTTGGGGCACCCTTATGTCTGTTCATACGTGCTCAGTTCACATCTATATTTTGGCCCTTAAAAAAATATCGAGAAGGTCTCTAGGGCAAATTCCAGCATCATTCTAGGTTCTAGAAAAATCTAGACAAAGCCTTCTTTCTTTCTGAGATCCTTTCTGGAACCTACAATGATCCATGAAAGTAGGGAAAATGCGACTTGGTCTTGAAGTTTACTTCCTAAGCTCTGTATCAGATCAGGACTCAAGGTTAACTGGCTGATTTGCCAGGCTTAAACATACAAACATCATTCCAAATTGTTTTATTTGTGGAGCTCCTTCAAAACAGTCATCATGACCAAGTTTTGAAATCAATTAAAATTTTGTTCATAATTCAAAGGTTAAAAAAAAAAAAAAACAGTCTTTTGAGAACTGAATTTTTCTCAGGCTTAAGTAAATGGTCCTATGTAACAATCAAAAAGCTAAATTAGCAAAAGCTAATTTCATATGAACTATATTCAGAAAAAAACAGCAAGATGCTTTAAAGTATTTTAAGGTAGACATGATTTTCTCATTAAGAAAATAACAAAGATTTTGAAAGTACCACATCATACCATTTCTTGAGAGATATAATCTGGACTCTTTATGTCAGCAGAATAAAAAGAAAAATCATAGGTAAAGGTCTTGGATCGTTCTCTTCCTGAGTCTCCAGTCCCTCCTTCTGGTATCTAGAAAGAGATAAGTATGATGGTAATAATTATAAAAATGTAAATATAACAAAAATAATAATAGTAATAATAAAGAATACTGTCATTTGACAAGTGGCCCAATTTAGGGAAACAAAAAAATCTGTCCCTAAAAATATAAAATGATGACCATTTTTCATATTTATACACTGAGCTAAGAAGCATTTACTTCCTATTGGTCTCCCTACAAAAAAATAAATAAATCTTAAATACAACCTAAGCTCCCAGAAACCCACTTTTCTCTATGCAATGACCCAGGGCTACTTCTCTTGCTTTTATATTTAGATTAACTTACATGAACACACTCTAGTCAGATTCTGTTTCCCCATCTTCAATGATATTTTACTGTTCGCTCTGCTTGAACCCACCAGAACTAGACACTGCACAACTCCAGACTATGATGGGACTGGCAACACTCAGCGTTGTGCAATTTGGTGCCTCCCTTGAAAACTCCAGGTCAGATGTCTCCTCTTCCATGAAGCTTTCCAGGGGCACTCCATCCAGAAGTAATTTTCCCCCCTTGAGAATTCAAACCCTTCTGGGACACAACACAGTGTGAGTTCACTACAGATGTTTACAAATGTCTTATCTGTTGGCAATAATGGCGCAGATAGGTTTCAGTTCTTACTGCACCCTTAAGCTTCCGTTTCCCAGGGTCACAGTCCTGCCTCAAATCTAGCCTGAGTCCTCCTTCTGCCCCAACCTCCAATCAGCATGAACCATAAGATCCTAACCAGTCAGATCATGCTCTCTCTCATGTGGAGAGGAGCGATCTGGCCAAGAGATTCTTTATTGCCGGGTGGGAGAGGGAGAGAGCAGAGAGAGCCAAGAGAGAGAGGGAGAGAGGGGCAGGGGCTTAAATACCCCTCAGTGAGACTCGGCATGATCTGACTGGTTAGGATCTTATGGTTCATGCTGATTGGAGGTTGGGGCAGAAGGAGGACTCAGGCTAGACTTGAGGCAGGACTGTGACCCTGGGAGGCAGGACTGTGACCCTGGAAAACAGAAGCTTAAGGGTGCAGTAAGAACTGAAACCTATCGGCGCCATTATTGCCAACATTATCTACCACGCTATATGCTTACCTTAAACCCAAAAACCATGTTTAAAAATCTTTATGTATGGGCCAGGTGTGGTGGTACATTGCTGTACTCCCAGCTACTAGAGAGGTAGAGTTCGGGGGGGTTAAGGTGTGAAAATAGCAAGGGGAAAGATTTAGCAAGACCCCATGTTAACATCTCAAGAAACAAGCCAGGCATGGTGGCATGCACCTATGATCCCAGATACTGGGAAGAAAAATTGGAGGATCATGGTCTGAGGCCAGTCCTGAGGAAAAATATAAGATCCAAAACAACACAACTAAAATAAAAAGGGCTAGACACTTGCTCAAGTGGCAAAGCCTACTTCCCAAACCTAAGGCCTTGAGTTTAATCTCCAGTACTGCCAAAAAAAGTAGAAAACTTCATATGCCCAAAAGCCTCACACAGTTCCTTATACATAGGCTAAATAGCTTCAGTGAACACCATATGTTTAAACATGATTCACATATTATAAAGAAGCAATTATTTAAAAATTAACCATTAAGATAGCAATATATTAAAACACTCAAAATATGGTCATCTATTCTGGTTACTCAAGCATCAGAGGAGGAAATGTTTGTAAAACACAAAAAGCAACAGAGTAATCGGGGCAAATGGATTCCATGATGCATAGAGAAAAGGGGCTCATCCAAAGCCAGGGATCCTTTCACCAAAGTTTACAAAGCATACAAGATACATGAAGCAAGGTAGCTAACAGCAGGGAACAGTCAAGTGAGGTCTGGAAGGAACCTAAGAGAATGAAGAAAGCTGAGGGAGGAAAGAATCCATGTGCACCAGCACACAAGGACTGTGTAAATGCAGGCAGAAGAAAATTCCATTGGGGAATGCCTCAGGCCAAGGGATACCAGAACCCCAAAGGAGGCCTATCAAATTATCCAGCACATGGCCCAAATAGAAGATAGGAGGATCTCCACTTCAATCTCTGCAGATCAAGTTGCACTACTTTGAAAGAGGATCTCATAGTGTGCACCCCCTTGGGCCACAAATTAATAGAAATCTATTCCTCAGACATGAACTGGAGAGGATTTGCACTTGGCCATGGAGCAGCAACCTTCAGAAAACCAAATCTATCAGTTAATGACAACTATGGAAGGAGAAAGGAGCTAAGCCATAAAGTGCATGATCACGTGACTTCCACGCTATTAAGTTTATACCTTTGTTTCCCTCCCTCCTGAATGAAAAGCATTCATCAACAAATATACTGATCAAAGAAAAAATCAGGTATTTAAAATGCAAAAGGAAGAACTTGCCATTTTGAAAATTTTAGGTTTTCTTCTTTTTTTTTTGCACTACTGGGGCTTGAACTCAGGGCTTCGCACACTCGGTACACAGATGCTCTACCACTTGAGCCACTCTGACAGCCCTGAGCTTTCTTCTGTTTTTTTGTTTGGTTTTTTTTTTTTTCAAAGAATTGCAGGGTTTTTCTGCTTGTTTGTGTTTAAATCTTTCATCTCCTGAGTTTTGAATAACAGCTATCAGATTTCCTTCAAGGATTTCAAACCATGAAACTTTTCATTAAAGATGGAAACAAATCTAGGGCTGAAACTTCCTCAGTGTTTTACAGAATGCAGTCAACGGCCAGGCTAAGCCTCCATCACAAAGACACAGCATGGGTCTGGCTTCTAGAACAAATGAAACCAGAGATGAGAATGGAAACAGGAATCTTCTGCCTTAGGACTTAGCCCCAGCCAAGAGTCTGGTGTGGCTAACTAAACTGTAGAAAGAGGGGTATAGAGGTGGCAGGCATGTTTCTTTCCTTTATCCACATCACCCCAACAGTATAGCAAGCATAGGGTCCATGGAACTGGAGCAGGACCAGGTCACTACTTGCCTTTAAGTTTGTGATTGTTGTTTTGCTTTTCTCCATTTGAATAATGAACTTGGCCTCCAAATCCTTTTCTCTGCAACACAAATAAAATATAAGTTAGAAAAGATTATTTCAAAAAATTTTAAAACACCTCTTTTGTCTACTTTTCACACCCATGGCTATTTTAAATGGCAGCTGAAGATTAATCCCTGATCGCACTAAATCCTTACTAATGCATATAACATGAAGACACGCAAAATAGAAGCCACCATCAGAAGCTATAAGTGAAAAGTTGTTGCCAAAATCTAGAAGAATTTCTAACTGGAAGACAGAAAGAAAGAAAATGAAATGACAGGAACCATGAAAGTCTGTGCCTCATGAAAAAGCAGCACTACTCACCTGGTTACAGAGAAAAAGACACTAGTATGAAACTTGAAAAAAAAGGAGCTGGACCAGCCAGGGTAATGCTCTCCTCTCATCATCTTGTTACATCCACTAGAAATGGCATTTCTCACAAAGCAACAGAAAAGTCAAGAAAACGCCTAAGAGTATAGTTATCTAGAACAAAGGACCACATATGTACACAACAGAGCATCATGCCAATGAAAAAGGAATGAGGAAGATCTCTATAAACTGCTATGGCACAGCCACTAGGATGACAATATGGTGAAGTAAAGTGCAAGGTACAGAGGAGCAGAGGCAGTCCCAGCCTTTCCATGGTCTGACTTTCGATTTTTGGACTAAATGATGGTGTAAGTGATATGTATTTAGTAGAAACCATATCTTGCATTCTGCCATTGACATGCAGTCCAGTTCTCTCTGCTGATGCAAGGCAACAGCAGCCAGCTGTGACTCTCGGGCAGCCACGTGATCACAGGGTGAACAAATCACACTCTACACTGTACTGCACAGTGCACTGTGAGGCTAAGGTAGACTGTTTAGTAGTATTCCATGCACTGTTGGCATGATATTTTTAACTATCAATGAGTTTTTTGGTAAAAAAAAATTTCTTACATAGAATATTACCATGTATTTGTAAAAATAAAAACGATAGCCCAAGTATTCTTCAAAAGGCTACCTATGGAGAAAGAAGAAAATGGAGAAGGGGCAGGAATAGTAGTTGAATTTCTTTGAATATAACTTGATCCATACAGAATGATGAAACTAATGTACATAAAAATAAAATTATTTTTAAACAACTAAAACTCAAAACTACATCAAAGCAATAAGTCAAACTGTAGGACATAGGGAGACCCTATCTCAAGCTTGACTGCATGGAGGAGTCAGATTACACAATGTAGTGAGGGTAGCCTCAAGCTTTATGAATCAGATAAGAAATATCTCTTATTCTGAGATTTTTGTCTGTTCATTGTGAGTGATACATTAATAGTTATGTTGGTATCACTGGGAGCCACTGACAGTAGCCCTTGCATGATTGAATAGAGATATAAATATAAGACTGCCAAGGATAAGTAAAAACTCTATAGCTCTGATTCTGAATAGGAAATAGTAGCACAAATTTTCTTTGAAAAAGGGAAGGAAGGAAGGGAGGGTGGGAGGGAGGAAGAAAAGAAGGAAGAGAGGGAGGGACACAGGCTGAGCATCCGTAACCTGAAAACCCCAAATTCAAAATGGTCCAAAATTCACAACTTTTGTAAATGTACATATGAATGCTTGCATATTTAAATATTCCAAAATCCAAAAAATATGTTAACTCTGAAACACTCTGGTCCCAAGTATTTCAGATAAGGGATATTCGACCTGTACTCCCTAGTTTTGTCCACTGAAAATGAGACCCAGAATTTTATCCTTAAAGTGAAGCCTCTAAATACAATTTTCCACAAAAGGAAAGCAGGGCACCTTGAAGAAACAATTCAATCCAAATCCTGACACAAGAAAACAGGACTGCTATCGAAGATTATAAGAACTGTGACAGGCAACTTCCAAATGATCACCAGTGCTCATGCCCGTGTGACCTCCTCCTCTCAAGTGTGAGCTGAACCTAATCACCTTCAACAACCAGAACAAAAACACTCCCAAGTGATGGTCTATCACTCTAGGGGCTGATTACAAAACACTGTAACTTCTGTCTTGCTGGCTCTCTCCTGGGCTATCCAGCCCTGGCGATGGGAAAGGACAGCTGCCTTGTTGTGAGTAGTTCTGGGAGAAACCCACAGATAAAGTGTCAGGTCAAAAGGCCTAAGGCACCAACCTAAGAAGTTCCCACTGAACAAAGTTGAGAAATTTGAGTGAAATAGTAATAACTACAACAGACAAACCTGGGTTTGATCCCAGCACTGCAGGGGGGGGAAGAAAAAAAGCAGAAATGCAAAGACTACACTTAGGCATATACCCTTCATTAAAAAATAAAAACTGAAATAAAAACTAAAAGCTCCCTTTGGAAAAATCAAAGAATAGAAAGATGGAAGAGGAACCTACACTTTAAAATAGACTTTAAATACAAATCAACTAATTGAATCTCAATCCAAACAGAAAAGACACTTGTAAAATTATAAACATATAAAGGCCAGAAATGGATGTGCATGCCTATAATCTCAAAGGAGGCAGAGGTCCAAGGCCAGCCTGGGCAACAGTGTTGAGAACCTATGTGAGAGACAAACTAAAAGCAAAATGACTGGGGGCATGCCCGAGTGGTAAAGCACTTGCCTAGTAAATGCAAGGCCCTGAGCACAAATCCCAGTACCTCAAAAAAACATGTACATAATACACACACATAGGGAAGCATTAACAAGGACTAGAAATCTGATGATATTAAGTAAGTACAACTAATATTTTAGGTAATAATAGTATAATACTGATAATAGTATGTTTTCAAAAAAAAAAAAAGGTTTATTCTTTGAGACATACAGCCTATGCTGAAATATTTACAAGTGAAATGACATATCTAGTGGCCTCCTGACCACCTCAGGATGAGGACAAAGTAATACCAATCATAAAAAATTAAACCTTAAGAGCACACTGCAGTAAACACCATTCAAGAACCCCAGTGGATTTCCAAAGCCTGCTTTGACATTTCTAAGCCAGTCTGAAGAGGGCTTCCCCTCCAATCCACCAGGTCTTAGATAAGCTCATTATGAACACAAAAGTGAAAACTGCCTCAGGAATGCCCCATGAAGTTGATGTGGCCATAAAACAAATGCTGCTTCAAATCATACATTTCCTAAGGCAATCAACTACCAAGAGCACTCAACCTACCAAGAGCACATCCTGCCCAGCTCGGGTGCTGCACACACTGGATTTATGTATACCTCAGACCACCCCATCTTGTTTGGTGCCATTTTTACCGTGACTCATTTCTCACTCACTCACTAACCTACTGTGTTTGAATCTTTAACATTAAAAGCATTATTACCAACAAACACCCCTAGTGACACAAAACTATCCAGCAATCTGGGAATATTAGAGGTGATCATAGTTGTCCTCACAATCCCTGTCAATTCTTGCCTATGAAACAGCAGTGGCTCACACATGCCCACCACTCCTGCTGCAAGTCTGACATTCCAAATGCCTGTCTCAGAAACTTGTACTTTCAGAGTGCCAAACTTAAAGGGTACTCTACATGATCATTATTTCTAACTCATGGGTAAACTCAACAGTACTTTCCAAAACCAAAACTGCTATTGGGGGTGGGGGCGGTTAACAACAAAAGCTTCATAATCTCCATGAAATTATATGCACTAGGAAGTAGTGGTAGGAGGGAAAGGGAGCAGGTAGGAAATTACTATTCTGAGTGCCCACAGCTTTTCTAGGTTTCTCAAAGAACTCGAATATCCCCAAAATATGGTATAATGATTAGCTGTCAACTTGTTTGGATTGAAAAGTGCCTGGGAGATTAGTAAAGCAACTTGATGAACTGAGAAGAGCCTAGGTGTGCCTGTGAGAGTCTTTCCAGAGAGGATTAACTAAGGGGAAAGACCCACCCTGAATGTAAGTGGCACCTTCCCATAGGCTGGCTGGGAGCCTAGATAGAGTCAAAGGGAGAAAAGGAGAAAGCCAGTTACCACCTTTCTCTCTCTCTCTCTCTCTCTCTCTCTCTCTCTCTCTCTCTCTTCCCTCCCAGTCATCCTACCCCCTCCAACCATGATATGAGGTGCTTTGACTGCCACCCTTACCACCACAATGACCTGAAACATTCGACTAAAATAAACCCTCCCTTAAATTGTTCATGTATGTCAGGTATTTTGTCACAGTGACAAGAAAAGTAAGTATCATAAATAAGAGCCCCAGCTCAGAACCTACTTATTCAAAATTTGCCCCCAGTAACCAGCAGTATTGGCAGCCCCAGGAAGCTTGTTAGACATGAGGGCTCTCAGGCCTGCCTCAGACCTGCTGAATGGGAACCTGCATTTTATCACAGCTGTAAATACTTCCAATGAGCAGTGGCGTTTGACACTATATTCCATATGATAGAGTGATATACCGGTCTTACAGTTATCTTAGGAAATAAACTTCATAATATTATCTGCCTTTTATACTGGGAAATTTACCTTGTTCTTTGACTTTTGATTTCTAAAATCACATGGCAAAATACAAACACAGGTCAGCTAACACTCTACTCTTTGCTCTTAAGAAGTGATGGCTTCTAATGAAGAGCAGTGGATGACATAATGTGACCTAAGAAGCCATCTGAATGTCATGACATCCAGGTTCCCTCATTCTCAGCACCTTCATTCTCAGCTTCTAGTTTTTTTCTGTGCCCATACTATCTGCCAATGTCACTGAGGCTGCAGCCAATTCCATCTCCCAATGTCAATTTAAGGTTGCAGCCAATAGCTTTAAGTCATGTTAATAACTACAGGTCATCAAGATTAAGGTAGAGACCATCTATTTCAGAAAGAAAATTTCACAAATAACTTCCTAACTTATTTCCTTAAGTATCAAAAGTGAATCTGTAAGGAAAAGATGTATCTTTACTCCAAAAATAATCTTCTAGTATTTATAACAAAAATGTTAACTAGAGTTTTAGCCAGAAAACAAATCTCACACTTGTTTCTGAAAATACCTATAGAAAAGCCAATGTAATCTCCATGATGGCTGGAGTTATCTAATATTGAAAATGCCCCTTTGGTGTATGCATTCCCTGTAAATTCCAGGAAGTTGTCAAATTTCCAAATATTTTAAAAAAATGAAAGAAAGGAAGAAGGAAGACTCCAGTAGGCCCTTTCCTCCAAATTCTACTGGCCAATCCTGCCCTGCTCTGCCCCCATCATCCACTGGAGATTCTGGCTTCAGTTCATGGCTTTCTCTCCTCTCCATCCCCAGAACCTTTAATGTTAAGGTAACATCAAGGTCCATATCACACTCCATCAAAAAGCCTTACCCCTATTCCTCTATCTAACATTCAGCTACCTAGTCCTGTCCATTCTACCACCTAATGACCTTGGCCACATCTCTCCACTCTGCAGCCAATGTCCCAAGTCAGACCACCACTTCTGCCTCTCTAACTGCTTGGCCTTCAGTCTTGCCCCCATCATCCACACTCCCTTCTCTGCTGCCACAGTGAAATTCTAAAACATATATCTCAACCATGAACTCCCCTGCTTGAAACTCCTTCAGTGACTTCTCAAAGGCTACAGGATAAAATCCGATTCAGTGCTATTCAAAGTCCTTCGTGATCTGCCACTAACTCATTTTGCCATTCCAATGTTATATCCTGCTCTATCTCCCTTGACCAACTCCCACAAAAGAGAGTGGACTCAGGCTCACACCCCTGAAAAGCCTTCTCTGAATCTCTTCCTTATCCACTAGTTAGATGGCCTCCTGCTTGTCTCACCCACTGGACTATGAAGTCCTTAAGAGTAAAGACTGCCTGTCTCTGTTCATGGCTTCTGCTGCAGCATGGTGCCTGCAACTTGGATGAGGTCAGAAACCAGTCCTTGCATGTGCTAAACTGACTGAATCACTGAACTGGCTCTCACACCAGTGTACTCAGTGATATCCAACCTCTACCTACATTTGTCTCCCTATTGGCCCCCTACCATTGATTCCTGCCTCCCACATACTATGATGTCTTCCCACCCACATTCTCATACAAGGCTTGTCTCGGATTAGTCTGATTTACCTCCTAATCAACCTTCAGAAATGCTCCTACCCATGACCAGCTCATCCCACGCCCACAGTCCTCATTCCTGCTGTATGCCACCTCTCCAGTTAGCCCAGGAAAGCAAAGACCCAGCTTCCTACACAGCCACACCCAGCCCACCCAGCACATGGGCAACACTCACAATCAGAACTGAGTGCCTAGTCTCTCAATCTTCCAGCTGAGATTGTAGAATACCAGACACTGAGAGTTCTCAGGCCTCGAGTCAATTTCCTCTGACATTTAAGAAACACGGGAAATAAATCTTGACATTTTTCTTATATTGAGGGAAAATAAATAATCCTAAAATATTATTTGAACATTGATTTGATAATAGAGCAAAATGAACTATGTCTCTCCCCAGCCACTTTGGTGAATTAGGTTTCTCAACCGAAAAGTCAATTATGGTCCCTTCATATAAATAAGTAATTTATTTGAAAGGTCTGGAAACTAGATCATAAGATGTTACAAATGAGCTAGCTGGAGTAAGTATACTGAGTTATAGATCAATACTGGAGGGGCTGGAGAGGAAAGGAAAAGGAAACATTTAAAACATCCAATCAGGGAAAGAGAAAAATTATGTCAGCTCTCAGGTGAGTCATAAAATGCTTATTAGGAAAATAAATTTTTTTTTTAAAAAACGTATGTTAATCCACATTTTAATGTTTTAAAATTATTCAGCCATTTGAATTGATTATACCTGTTCTGTAGATAGTATTTAGTCACTCCATAATATACAGACAAACCTGGTGATGGTGGAATCTCCAAACCAAGCCCTTATCTTCTTACTAGTGGCTTATCCCCCACCAAGTTCTGAAGCAAAACTGCACCCTCCTATTCACCTTATAAGACATATACTATGAACCAATACTTAACTGCCTTCATTTTGGTGGCAGGAAACTCAAAGCAAAAAGTAAAACAAAAAACTATGTTTTTTAAAAAGAATATATGAGCTCCCCATTTGTAAAAGTATGGGAAGAAGCCCAAGGGACACTGTAACTGGAAGAGCAAGTAGCAAAACAGCATGCCGACAACAATCAAGTTTGCACTTCAATAAGTGGATAAATAGAGCCAAAAGAACACACACATCTATGCTTCTAGATGCACAAAACATTTCTGGAGGGATAAACAGGAAGCTGTTTGCATGGTTACCTCTGGAGAAAGAGTGAGAGCAGGGCCTCCAGGGATGAAAAAATGAACTTAAACATTTCACTGCTGGGATCATTTTATCATGATTTGCTATTACTCTTATAATGAAAATAAATTAAACTAAGTAAAAGACAAAAGCCTCTGCTTTCAAACATTGAGTGGGTCCTCTCATTCTAGGACAAGCTAACAGCTGACTCACTGACTCACCCTCCCTCCCGACAGCCCAGCTGGGCAGAGGACAATGCCCTGGCCTTGTCCTTCCATACTTCCCCATGCCCCTGGTCATCCTCAGGCACTGCCTAGATTTGCTTCTGCCCTTCTCCACCCTTCTGCATTTCCACCAGGCAAAATGAAGTCCAAGATTTAAGACCTCCCCCAATTCCCCTCTCTCCAGGGATTCCTGATCTCTTAGGCTCAACAAGTTTTGCAGTTTCTTGGCTCTTCTTTTTCTTTTTTGATTAGGGTACCAGATAAAATGCAGGAGGAGGACCAATTAAACTGAATTTCAGATAGCAAATAACTTCTTAGTATAACTGCCCTAAATACTACTCAGACACCTCTGTCTCTCACACAGCAGTTTGTACTCATGAGCTTCTTCCATAGCTAGATGCACATGTATTTGCCTCCCTACCACAAAACCAGAGCATGGGTGAGCAGACATCCTCAGTACCCAATGCAGTAGTGGAGGATCCAAAAATACATGTCACCTCCCCCATCTCAAGGTCTGGAATCACGCTCAGAAGAGAGGGTGGTTCAATTCTCTGAAACTATCCATCTCTTCCTGTGCTGCCCCTTACTTTTTCTGGCTGATCCTGAGCACTTGAAAAAGATGAGTAAGAAAAATTAGCAAACAGCCAGTGACTGTTGACTAATCTTAATTGCTCTCCATGAAATCCCAATCACCCTGACTTCCATTTGGCTTCTCAGAACATGCCTCCCCACACAGTGGTCAGCCAGGTCAGTAGCACCACGACCTACATCCCAGTACCAGTCTCGGGTAGCACCAGTAAGAACCCAGCACTGCCTGCACTCTATTCCCTGTGATGCCACCATGGGGAAGTCAAGGAAAGAGTGCTGCCATAATCTCATGGACATTATAAGCCTCAGGCTGAGAGAAATCCTTGGCTGACCCCTGCCTCACCAGGAGGTCGCTGTTAAAGTGAGCCTTTTATCACCTTTCCTGGCATTGGCAGAATGTCATAAACCAAAAGACTAGACCACAAGCCAACTGTTGCAGGTTACAGGGTGAGATCCCAGAAGAACAGCCAATCTGAGGAAGGTCAGTGAGGTATTCATTAATATAAGCCCTTAGGATAAACACCAGGCCAAGAGAGGACACAGAGGCCAGATGGAGCTGAGACACAGACCCAAGGCCAGCCACGGCCACCCCAAAGACAGCTCTGGAGCTACAGTGGCCCTTCAGAGTTGCCCCTGGTCGGGACAGTACACCTATACTTCGGCACTAAGCAGCCACAGACTGTGGGATGCCTCAGGAGAGTTGGCTGCAGCAGAGACCATCCCTGAGGAGCTCACAGCTGGCTAACAGTACTGCAGCAGCTGGTGGCAGGATCTCATAAAGGAGAATCTGGGTGGTAAGCACACTCCTTCCATGGTAACCCCTCTTAGAAATGCTAAAGCATGCACATATGGGGCAGCATTAACCAATCCCAGTTCCCTGGCACAGAACACTCAGCAAGAAAAATGATTGCTTCCCAGGGGGTTTTTTGGGGTTTTGTTTTATTTTGTTTGTTTATTTTTCCAGTTGAAGGAAGAACAGCCTATCAGAATTGACTCAATACTAAACGAGTTGCCTTCAGATGTGCAGGATCCTCACTGAAGAGGGTTAATTGGATGCTAGACAAATCCTTATCTGGGACACTATATGGGGAGATTTAGGTATTCATTCCTTCCACAAATACTTAGTAAGAGTCTTCACACACCAGGTAATACTCCTGGAGTAGTGATAAAGTATTAGTAAACAATACAAACTCTCAGCCCATGTAGACTCTTTCAGGGCGAAGTTTAGGGAAAATAATAACGACAACACAAGATAATTTTAGATAATGCTAAGTGCACAAAGAAATACAAATGGATATCTTGGCCAGGACTTAAGAGCAAAAGGGAGGAGGCAAGCAGCCAGAAAAGAACACTAAGTGAGTAGCATGTGATCAAAGACCTAAACAGAAGAGATCTACAGAGGGCATTCCAATTAAAGAGAACGCCAAGTACAGAGGCTCTGCGGTAAGAGTAAGACATTGGTGATTGCAGAAAAATAGAAGGACACCAAAGGGAGTGTGTGATTAGAAAAGTCTGAGGAGCCAAGTGGTGTCAGCTCTTGCAGACTGTGGCTAAATGGTTAAGACTTTAAACTTAGATGCAATAAGAAGCCACTACACAGGAAAGTTGTGCAGAAAGAAGTAGCAAATTGCTTTATATCTTTAAAGACCCCTCCAGTTACTGTTCATACAGTCTAAAGGGTGCAAGTAGAGCAAGGAGACCACTTAAGACTATACAAGGAATGCTGGCCAAGGACTCAAGGGTGCAGATGGACCCAAAAGGACTAGGCAAGATCAGTGACACCCTAGGCCTGATGGTCATCGGGGAGAAACATATGACAGAATCAACCAGACCTAACAAATAAGACTCTGTACCACAGCGACCCAGGCATCTGTAATGTGAAACAGATGATAGGACCCACCTGTTGGGGGAATGGGGACAGGAATTAGGTATTGTTAAAGCACTGTTAGATACTGTTAAACATTGCTAATGTTAATGATAAGCCTTTAGCCTTTTCAATGCTTACTTTTCATTTAAGTGTGCTGAGATGCTGGGAACTGGGGAGACTTAACTTTTCAATTGAAGCTGTTAAGACTCTTCACTAGGGTCCTGGTTCCCTTGAGCAAAGGACTGCCAACCAGGCAGGCCAACTGCCCTTATGCCAGCATCCAAAGCACTACTAGGCTCTATAAGCACTGCCCTAGCAAGCAGCTTACACTGGATTTTTGCCACCATGATAGCCATTTTCATCAGGCCAGAGGAGGAGCGCTTCCTTCCCTTAGTAACCCAGCAGAGCACCTGTGGCTAAAGCAAATACAGTCCCTCATATGCATGAGGGGATTGCCATAACTGGTGAAGACACCCTTGTCACAACCCCTTCTGGCTAAATAAGCAGACTGTTCAGCTGACTTTGTGAGAAACTGGAAGACAATCTCCTATAATGCCCCCCTGCTGTTGCAACATTAGGTCCAAATAAAGGCCTTCCTCCAGTGGTTTTCCTTGCCTACTTTTGATTTTCATAATTAGTAGAGCAGCTGAGCTGGTAACATGAAGAAAATAAGAGAAGGGCAGGCAGCAGGACAGCTGGAGCCCTACCTACAAAGATAGCAGTGGAGTTAACAAGCAGTTCCTATGACAGTAGAGCTCTCAGCAGGAATGGCCTTAGATCAATCATGGCAGATCAGGTTTGTGGTAGCAGAGGCAAAAGCAGGATCACTAGAGCTGTCCTGAGGGTAGAACCAATATTGATGACTGACTGGGGCCTCCCACAATGGTAGGCCAACCAGGGCTTACAAGAGCCCACAGGAACATGGGCAGCTGATTAAGGCCCAGAACAGCTCAGACTTAGCAAGGGCAGTGAAACTGACATCAGTTCATGCAGCAAGTCCCACCCCTGAGGCACAAGAGAACTGTAATACTACTGGCCTATATCCTAAATCCTTACACAAGTGGGTACCACCTACCGCTTCCCATTGTAATCCACCACTGGTGCTTGCTAGGATTATAAAAACTTGATATGGGACTGGAATAACCAGAGGAGCTCATCCTTGCCTATCCACAATATCTGGGTGGAGCAGTAGAACCCAATCCAGCTGGTTTGTGACCAATGGTTGATACCTTTTGGGTTATTACTGTTGACTTCCAAGTGAGGCTTCTTCCTCTGGGCCCTAGAACATCAAAGTTGTGCAAGTGGCTATTTTACCACTTCTCCTAAAGAAGGTACACACAACTAGCACCATTCTACAGACCTAGGAGAGAAGTCAATTCATTACATGTAATAAACATCTTACTTATACCATGATGACTTAATTCTGTCACTGAGCCCTGGTCCCCATTAAGAAAAGCTGGTATGCAGTGGAAGAATTTCAGACATTACAAAATTCAAACCTGGATCTAAGTTTTGATGCTCAAGAACAAACATGATGACACTTTCACAGGGAATTTTAGATACTCTATAGGGAGGACAACTGGCAGCCAAGATGACAAGGGATGTTAGAATCAAAATAAGGTTCATGGAAATGGAGCACATGACAAGGGACAAACTCAGAAGCAAGCCCATGATCTCATCTGACAGAAACTAAGGCCCAGAGAGGTTACATGACTTATCCCAAGTTGCCACAATGGTCACAGGAATCAAACAAGAAATCAATACTTCAAAGCTACAGAGAACCGCTGACAGTAAAGTAAATTGACAACACTATATCCTCCTGACAGTGGGAACTATGAGAGCATGGAGTCCCACAGGAACATAGTGGTTCTATCAATAACTGAATCATACAAAGGTTCTTCAAAACAGGGCAAAAGTCATCAATGTATCTGGTGCTAGTCAGGAGCGTCCCACCCATTCAGCCTTATCTCCCATCACATAACCCAGCAGCACCCAAACTTCACCCATTTCAAACTATCCCTTTTTGAAGAACTCACAAAAGCCTGTCACTGGCCTTGCTCAGGCTGGTCCTTCTACCTGGAATGTACCTGTCTCCTCCGTATGACTTAATTCTACAAAGCCCCTAAAAATGTCTCCTCCTCAGGAAGCCTTCCTGGACCCCACCCAGCCAGTATCTTCTGAGTGGCGTTCCACAACACCCTGCAGCAGTTACCACATTAGACCTGTTGACTGTTGGACCACTATACATTTATCTTCTCCACTGATCTGGAAGCTTCCTGGGGGCTGAGATGATGCCCAACTTCTTTATATATCTCACAGAGCAAGCACGTGAATGAATGAACATGTGCACAGTGGGTGGTTTGTTATCTAAGGTTGACCACAGTCTGAAAATACTAAAATTTGTTTGACTCTTTCAAGAGAGAGGACCACATTCACATAACATTTTATTACAGTGTATCATTATAACTGTTCTATTTACTGTTGTTAATTTCTTATTGCACCTTCTTTACAAATTAAACTTTATCATAGGTATATATGGTCATGAAGACAACAGAATATATATAGAGTTCAGTAGTATCTTGGGTTTTGGATATGCACTGGGGGTCTTTAAGGAACAGATTCCCCATGGATATAGGGTGGGGGTGGGAGAGTAGGGGGACAACTGTATAAGAAAATGGAGGAATGAATGACAGCTGAACTGAAAATAAGACACTGTTCTTGAACTCAAGCACTAGAATTAAGCTAATGCAATTGTGAAATGAAGACACATTTTTCCCATAAATATCAGTTAACTTGGCAGGTGTTGACTTTACTCCACAGGCAGAAAAGAAGTTTGTCTCTTCCCACAGATCCAGTCTCTGACTCCAGGACCAACACAAAGGGAACTTTCTGTCTCTTTTTGGGTTACAAGCAAAGAGGAAAACAATGAAGTACATATACCCAAACTTCTTTGATATGCTTCCCCAAAAACACACAGACAACCAACCCATTTTAAAAAGTAAAAGATTAAAAGGGGTGGTACAAGGTTAAACACTGGGATTGTACAAACATCTACTAATACTTTTGTTTTCTTGTGTTCAGACATTAACACAACTATTTGATGCCCAAAGATATCTTGGTGTTCTGCTACAGCACCATGAAACACAGAAACGTGTCTCTGCTCTTCATCAGTACCATCTCCATAACCCTCTTCCAGATTTATCTCCATTCTAGAAACATGTTCTCAGTGTTAGCTTTAGATTAAAAAATACATACCTGATTCCTTGTATATCACCAGTTAAACATACCAGTTAGAGAAAGGGGCATTGGTATAAATTCAAGGTAAACTGCAATTTACTTCAGAAGACTTCACTTCTAGTCATGGTGGAAAAAGATGCAATCTTGGTTTTTGTATCTTGTCAAGCAGAGCACCTAACATCTATGTTGTCAAGCAAAGTGGTCTAACAAGAAGGTCGGGAGGGACTGGGTAGAAATCCTGACTCTTGGCAGCTTTGAGCACATTACAAAGCTTTGCAGAGCCTTGGTTTTCTCATCTATATAATGATGTTGAATAATATGTATTATACACATTTGCTCAAATAGTATTGATTGCCCAGCAATGCTGTGGTTACTGAGCTATGATGATGCACAAATTTTTGTTGAAAGGTGTGAAGGATGAAAGCAGGCAGCATGTGGCCAGACATAGAGCAGATACTTGATGAATGTGTTCATTTCCATGATGTAAACAAGATCCATCCATTCATTCAACAAATGATTCTTGTTTCACTACTGTGTGCCAGTACAATTGGAGATACACCAGTGAGCAAAACCAACCAAAAGTACTGCCCTGTTGTTTGGGAGTACTCATGCCAGTGAGGAGATTTGTTTTAACATAACCTTTTCGATCCTTTCCAAAAAATGGGGAGAAATGGAGGGAATCCAGAAAATATATTTTGACAAATTTTCTAGTCAGATCTCACAAAAGTGAAGAGCCAATATATAGGTGATCTTATAAAGATATTCATAACTTTTGTTTATAAAATACTCTATCTTTACCCACACAATCCAGAAGCCACAGTTCATACACACACACACGAAGAAAAGATTATCAGAAACACCCAGACTGTATCACTCATTTTTTAATACTTGTAAATTACATCTGGTTATTCTGACTACAGGCTGACTAATCTAAAGGTAGGTAAATGTGCTACTTTCTCCTGTCAATTCCCTAAGGCAAGCTTATGATGCTCACTCATCAAATTAGAGAGAGCCACATGGCCAGAGGCAGGAACAGGTCAATGGACAACCATCTATGCCCCCTCTTTACAAGGCTTACAGAGGCATATAATCATGGCCTGGGTCCTCAATGGCCCACAGTAACTCCACATGGGTAACAGCAACAGGCCATTAAAACAAAGTCAATTTGGAGGTAAAAATATGTGTTTCACCCCATTCCAGGCATGAACAGCCAGACCAAGGAAAGACCTGACCTTGGTTGGCTGGGTAAGTGAAACAAATTGGGTACAAAAATGAAGTCCCAAAGAGTAGGTCACCAGAAAGTTCCTTTCCAGGATGTTCTTTGAACCAAAACTAAGACACGCTGCCTTCATCACAGCCTCAAGAGCCTTGCTTGATGAAGACCTGCTCCTTGCCTACCTGAGTTGCACTCTTTTTAGACCACATAGATCAGACCCATAGAGGGAGGGCTTTCTGAGTAGAGTACTCAATACACAGCAGTAAAGAAACAAAACAGGAAGAAGCTATGCTGTTTGCCTAGGCCTGTCTTCATCAGCAGCCCCTGGGCAACATCAGGGCATCAGGAAAGGAAGCACTACCCACGACTGATGGCGGTCTGGAGCACCACACCAGTGCTTATGCAGCAAACCAACCCCAGCAAGGACTCCCACCCATGAGGTCTCCAGGTATGCCACACTTAGGACTCTCCGGGGGCCTTAAAACTCTGAGGCTCAAGTGTATCCCAAACCAATTAAATTTGATGTTTTGAGACAGGAAGCAGGTACCAGCTTTGAAGATTGCATTCTAGTGTCCCAACCTCCTTATTTCTCCACTTGCCCATTAAATGTATCAGAGGGACAACATGTGGTTCATCCAATAATCAGATGTCACTACCAAAGCCCACAGGAGAAAACAAACTGTGATGAGGGCCTATAAGAAACCAGATGAGAGAAAGGGAAAATAACCAAGCACTCAACAAACCCCTCAGCAAGGAAGAACAAGCTTCCTAGACTGCACAGAGCTGTGTAATACAGCCGAGAGTTTTGGAACCAAGAGCCAGTTCTGATGTCTAAACCAACTAATGCTTTGACAACCACTCAGCTGTCTACCCATGCATGAAATGGGAAGGAGTCTTGTGCACTCCACCCACTTAAGACATGGATACCATGGGTTCAGCCACAGTAAAGGACTGAGTTCTGCAAAGGCCAATCACCCTACGGCATTTCTCAGGAGTTCCTGCCAGAGCTGGATCTTGGAGGGGGACCACATTCCAGATGTAACTAAGGTCCACAACTCCATCCCACCCTTCCAGAAACCCCAATCTCCAAGTCTTCGTGGCTCTGTAAGCACTATGTGATGTTCAGGGCTGCTTGGCATAACTAAGAAAGAAAGACACTCAAAAACACCTCCCCAGGATACTGAGAACTCCAGTATTGTAGGACACAGTAAGAGGCAACAGCCAAAAGTAAACAGAGTTTAAAGAAAGCAAACAAAAAGGAAGGGTTTTTAAGTATTCAGTCGAAGCCAGAAGTCTTACAATGGCATCCTAGGACTAGGACTGTGCTTTAAAATATTAGCTGCCAATATCCTAAAAATCAGGAGATTTTTACATAATAACAAGGATTTCCAACTTCTCTTGAAAATATAGAAAGGTGGGGAGGGGGCTCGGGGAGACACGAGTGGGGGTGATCTAAATAATGTACAATATAAGTCTAATCAGAATTGTCACTATGAATCCCTCCCCTATAATGATTAAGTTCTAATAAAAAATTTATAACAATAAAAAAATATCTAGAAAGGGGTACGGACAAATGGGATGTGGTCCTCCTGTACCCATATTCCACAGGAGAGTTGGGGGAGAGATGAGTGAGAGTCATCTCCCTAGAAGGGGTATTCAGCTCCCCAAGATCCAACTATAGTCAGGCTACCAGCCTGATTCCCCAGACATGGAAGCAGAGGCCTCTGTGAGAAACCTACAGACAGGAGAAAGGACTGGGCCTCCAACAGTAAGAAACTTTCTCGACTAACTGGCACTGAATCTAAAGGATCTGACTAGGGCCCCTCAAACCTCCACTGGATGCTATCTGTTGGATTTTATTCTCTTCTCCTATGCATGGTACCTCTAAGAGAGTGACAGCAATGGAAAATGGAAATGCAGGATGATGTGATGAAAATAATCGAGCTATTTTTTACAAAATATGATGTAACCCAGTTGGGGCAAGTAAGGTATGATTTGTTCAAGCTTCTTAATTTCTTATGTAAGATTTATTAAAGACACCCCTAGTGAGGACTCTCTCCTCTCCTATCTTCTCAGTGTGCACAGTACCTCTTTCTGACTCCTGGAAAGCATTTTCACCTTCAGACACCCTCACAGTGTGTGACTTCTGAAGAATGAAGCTGCCAATCCCCCAGGGCTGTGAGACAATATTAGCGGATTCTTAACACTCCACAATTCATCCCAGATTCCTTGAAAGTGAATACACCACCAGGACTTACACGCAGAAGAAAAAGAAATAACTATCATCAAGCCAGAAGGGCCTGAGGTAAGAAAGTCCTCTGATATCACCAGTGTTCCTTACAATAAAACAGAGCCCCACAGTATAGCAGCCTCATTTCTGTGGTTCAGCTGACCAAGCAGTCTGGGCCCAACAGACAGAAACCCTGCTTGGACATCTGTACGAGAAACCCTGCTTGGAAGGAAGGCTCAGGTTACATCTCTAATTGAACTTCATTCCAAAGATGGTGGGGCACTACCAACACA
The DNA here is from genome assembly GCF_047511655.1 of Castor canadensis. Taxonomy (NCBI): domain Eukaryota; kingdom Metazoa; phylum Chordata; class Mammalia; order Rodentia; family Castoridae; genus Castor; species Castor canadensis. Next base: position 140,498,513 of record NC_133390.1, on the reverse strand, counting down.
CAAGTAAGGGCATTCATTGTCTGCGACCAAGAGGCCTCATCTTAAGATAACAGGATGACATCAAATGAACAGTTCTGCTTCTCTTTTACACAAGCCCTCAACTCTCAAGTGTCACCTTTCCAATCCTGATGACTAATCATGCTTTTTAATTCAGCCTCCTTTCTCCTGCACTAGGACACTTCCTCCATGTCTCCTCAAGTTCCTGGGCCCTACCTGGTTTGCATCTTCAAAGATTGACAAACACAGTGCAGCACTTGAATGAGGAAGCTCTCTAACACAAAGAGGCTCTTAGCTTCTTTCAAGTCACAGAAAAGGGAGCTGAGCACAGCCATATGAGTCTATGAAAATAAACAAGTCGATCAAGCTATGTGACACAGGAACCACATGAGAAGTCAAAGTGCTGATAGTGCAAGTGCAATATGAACACACTGCCACTGTGAACCTCACCCACATCCTTGAAAGAGGATGCACTTCCCACAAGCTGCTCCCTAACCCTGCTACACTGACCTCCCTGGCTGATCCCCAAGTTCTTTCCTTGATAACCAAAGTCTCAGACCACAGGACCTGGAACAACAGAGGCAGGGACTGTGCCCAGATTGTATCTCACACCCCAATGTGTGACACAGAAACTTTCAAGGTTGGGTCTACAGGGACAAAACTATTTCCATAATGATACCAGGGCATTATTTTCCTTCTCATTCTCATCTTTCTTATTGTCAAGCAAACATGTGTTTATATTTCCTGTGTTTTAAATTTTTATTTTAATTTCTGATATGGTAAATATAAATTCCAATAATGTACAAAAACAAAAGCACTTTGGGGTCTTCAATAAATTTTAGGAGTTTTAGGGGTCCTACAACCAAAACTTTGAGAACTGCTGGACAAGGCCTTCTGCATACCCAACAATGTTTAAATATTTTATGAATGATGAATCCATCATTATATATTATATTGATTGAATTAACCACTTAATCAATGATGGGTAGAAGTCTTTCTAGCAATGCACTGAGCTGTTGGTTATAATCTGCTATGGGTAAGAGAAAGAAAGAAGAGGTGGCCAAGAGTCAGTCTATCTATAAAAGGAAAAGAAATGGGGGAATCATCTGTGACAAACAGCCAGGGTCATTGGTGTCACTAACTTCTCCTACAGCTCTCAGCATAATTAATACTACACTTTCTGGGGTTTTTTTGGCACTGCGGTTTGAACTCAGGGCCTCATGCTTGCAAGGTAGGCACTCTTCCCACTTTAGCCACTCTGCCAATCTATATCCTCTCTTCTTGATTGTCTAGATATTGGCCAAGACCAGTCCAGGCACAATGGTTCATACCTGAAATCCCAGCACTTGGGAGGCAGGGATCAAGAGGATTGCAATTGGAGACCAGTTAGGCAAGGTTACTGAGACCCTAATCTCAACAAACAAGCCAGGAGTGGTAATATACACATGTAAACACAGCTATGTGGGAGGTGTAGGTAGGTGGGTCACAGACTAAGGATGGCCTGGAAAAAAACACAAGACTCTATCCGAAAAATAACTAAAACAAAACAGGGCTGGGGGGTATGGCTCAAATGGTAGAGCACTTGCCTAGCAAGCATAAGGCCCTGATTCAAACCCCAGTACAGCCAAAATAGGGAGGGAAGAAAGGAGAGAAAAGGAAGGGGAGGCAAGGGAGGGAGGGAGGGAGGAAGGGAGGAAGGAAGGAAGGGGCCGAGATCAATATTACATAGCCCATTCCCCCCCCAGTCACTAGGAGATGTCATCACTCCCCCTCCCCACCTCCATCTTTGTCACCCATTCCCCCTCCCTACTTCCATCTAGGTAGTCACTGTTAATTTGACCTCTTAATTATCTCTGGAAGCTGCTTGGAGGTCCCTTTCTCCAGGCAGATTTCCTGGCACCTTCTCCCCAGTCTGGACCAGGTCCCTGTTATAGGCTCTTATAGAAAACTCTTCTAGAGCAATTCCCTTAACCTCTAATGCATAGCCATTTATGGGATTTTTATGATGTCTGTCCCCAAACTGAATCCAAAGTTCCAGAGCTGGAAAGTGACTGGCTGGCACGTGGCACAGAGCCAGGCAAGCTCTACTAAAGGAGTTTAATAAATAATGGATAGATGGTTTGGTAGATGAGTGACTGATGGGATGTGGATGTTGGACAGGTGATTAGTTGGGTGGATAGACGGGTAAATGGGTGGATGAGGAATGGATGATAGGTGACTAGCTGGCTAAATGGATTGGGAGAACAGAGAATGGTGGGTTAAGTAGATCCACTCCCACTGCAGAGCACCAGCTCAGGCCTGTCTTTGTCTAGTCTCACACCATCAGCCTCCCCAATAGTTCTAGAATCTAGGAATCCCACTCCTGGGTTTTACATTAAGCAAATCTCATTATGCTATTTGTAAGATGGCTTCCACTGCTTACAGAATCAGCTTAAAGTAAAATCATTTTTGGAGAAACGAACAGGACCAATAATAAAGTCCAACACATACTGCTGGTCAAACAAGGCACCCCACAATCTGCACCTCCACCTCTCCAGCCCTCACTCTCATCACCCATCTGAAGTTGAAGCATTTCAGGATATTGTACAGCTCCCTAATCACAGGTCAGATTCTGGATTCTGCACCTGCCTCAGTCATGATGCGCTCTAGAACATTTCTCCAATCCTCAGGAGGAGCTCCATTCAACACCTCCCTACTGCCACACTGCTGGGCCTTGATTGCAACATTATTAACTAGAGAACTCACAGGCTTTATTTCTGTTGATCTCACAGATCATGAACTTCTAGAGAGGAGAGATTATGACCTTATTCATTCCTGGCCAATGAAAGGGCCCAGAGAAAGCTCAATGGCTAGACAAATGAAAGTCATCAAGAAAATACCTGCTCCTTGCCCAGACAAGCCTATTCAGATCTCAAAGTTCAACTTCTCCAAAATATTTTGGCTTCCACTGATCTTCCTTTCTCCAAAACCCTACTACACTTTATGATCTACACAGCAGCAATGAGTACTTAGTAAGGAGTAGACTCTGTCCACTCGTTATCGCATTAAGCAAGACTCTACTCCACATCACCACAATATCATGAAAATCCTAAGAGCTAGAAAAGACAAAATTATAATAGTTACCAACGACTGTGTACTCTGTGCAAGTATTTCACAGGCATTAACTCCATAAGCCCATCTCGATAACCCTATATGTAAGGAATCATTTTCCCCACTGCACAGATGAGGAAAGATGAGACAAATAGCATGAAGAAAATGATGCAGGTAGTTAGTAGCAACACCAGGATGCACTTTAGGACCATCTGATTTACCTACCCCTCCACATTCATGCCTATGTTGCACCCTTCACTGCACTGAGCATGGTGCAAAAGTTTGGAATTAGACAGCAGTGACATCACCAAAGAAACATCTCTGATTTAATCAGGCCACAGTCCAAAGGCCAAAAGTAGTTTCTCCCAAGCAAAAGTACTTAATGTCTGCTGAATGGATGAACAAATGAATGAACAGATAAGAAACAGCAAATCACTAACTACAAACAGGCTTCAAAGGCTAAGGAATATGGCACAGAAACTTATCAGCTTAATCCAGTACTGAGTAGTGATAGCTACCTCACCAATGTCAGAGTAGCGCATAAGGAAAGGGGGTAAAGACGGTAAGATAAACAACCACAAAATCTTCCAGGTCTTCAAAGACAAAGGAATTCAAGCCAAGATTCAATCAGGTACAATCAGTTCCACAAGCACTTAATGCTCTAGGAAGGGAAGAATAAACTCTTTTCCCTGATTCAGTAATTCATTTTATTAGTCATCAGAAAGTGCAGATAATCTGAACACTATTTGTTGGTAGCAAGTGCAGAGTAGGCTACCCAGGAAATGAAGTCCCATTGGAGGAATGCCTGCCTTTTCAGTGCTCCTATTTCCCTCCCTGACCAACACTGGACCACTGACTTCATTAAACACTGATACCATCAGCCCCATCTCCCCAGCTCACCTTCAGTGACTGTCCCCTGCCAACAGCATAAAAGCTTCTGTTCTCAGGGATGCAAGGAATTTACAGGTCACCTGAGTGCAAGCTCTTTATCTGACACTCTAGCCTGTAACCAGAAAAGCAAAACTCTGAACAGCCAGGTGCCATCACGTCTGCCTCCATAACAGAATGGCTCCCCTGCTTTCCCACTGTTTCACTCCTCAAACTTTCTGGCCACTCACTCATTGGCCTGAACTTCCTGAGTGCAAGAACCACATTCGTGTCCGCAGTGTCTAACATTGCCACTCTGTGCTTTGCAGGCGGTCGGTAAGGGCTTGCAGAGTGACCAGTAATAAGTGATCATGATCATACATATCCACACTTCATGCTCAATTCATTCCACGTTTATTCTTGGGCCCTTAGAGTCCATTCTCATCTTCAGCCCAAATTACTTTTGACAACATTAGTTAGATGGGCCACCCTATGTTTATACCCATTCCATGGCCATAACCATATTTAAAATAAAACTTATGTCAGGCATAGTGGCTCACACCTATAATCCCAGCTACTCAGGAGGTAGAGATGGGGAACATCATGGTTAAATGCTAACCAGAACAAAAAGTTACCAAGACCCCATCTCAAGGAAAAAGCTAGGCATGGTAATCATGCCAGTAATCCCAGCTAAGCAGGGAGCTTAAGAAGGATGATTGGGGTCCAGGCTGGCTCAGGAAAAAAACAAAACCCTTATCTAAAAAAATGATTAAAGTAAAGAGGGCTGGGGACATGGCTCAAATCACAGAGTACCTGCCTATCAAGCATGAGGCCTTGAGTTCAAACCTCTGTTACCAAAATAAATTTTAAAAAATAAAGCCTAAGACCTTACCACAGGTTATTAGGCCTAACATGGCCCACCACACTCCCCACTCAGTGCACTTGGGCCCCAGGGCCCTCTTTCTACCCACCGCACACTCCAAAGACACTCCTACCACAGAGCCTTTGTACTTCTTGTTACTTCTGTTTAAAACATCTTCCCAGATATTCCCCCAACTTGACACTGTCTTTTATCAGCACCATCCTCATGGAGTCATTCCCTGACCACTGTTACCATGGTTAGCTCCTCTTTACTGAGCTCTATTCTCTTCCTAAGTCTCTCACCACCTGCCATGACATTTTGAGCCTTTGTCCAGTATGGCAGCTATTAGTCACATGTGGCTGCAAAGCACTTTAAATGTAGGTAGTCCAAATCAAATTGTACCATCAGTATAAAACATTAGACTTCAGACTTACCACAAAAAGTGAAATGTAAAAACACCCCATTAGTACTTTCATTGTGATATATGTTGTAATGATATTTTGAATATATTGAGTTAATTTCATCCATTTCCTATTACTTTTTTTTTTTTTGGTGGGGGGAGTACTGGAGATTGAACCCAGAGCCTTGTGCATGGTAGGCAAGAGCTCTGCCACTGAGCTAAATCTCCAGCCCGCTTTTTTACTTTTTTTTAATGTGGCCACCCAAAAAGTTATAGTTGTGTTTCACAATGCATTTCTACCAGACAGCATCATGTGAGAATATGAGCTCCCTGGGGGCAGCCACCTTATTCATCTGCTCAATCAATCTTCAAACAAAAAATTCTACACTTAGAGAAGCTTAATAACGACTTGCTATGCGTCTTTCCATTGTGCAATGTGCAGGTCAAGCCTTGCCTTCTACTGGAAGCTCTCTGGGATTGATCAACTTGGCTCTTTCCTCCAGCTCCTCCAACAGGGCCAGTAAGCACATTTGCACACTCAACAAGCCCATTAACTCAGCAACCAACAACGGAACAACTATTATAATTTGGATTTTTATGCATCATCTACCTCATTTACTTGTCAAAGTAAAGCAAAAAAGAAGAAAGGAGGGAACAGACTATTAGACTCTTGTTTTAGAAGGAATATCAGAGGCTCAGAGATGTGAACTAACATGCCGAAGCTCACAAAACGAACAAGTGACAGACCATGAATGCAAACTCATGTCTTCTCACGTTAGCCCCTGGCATGCAGCTGGCAAGCCCATGCTGGCAGCTGGCAAACAGCATAATACACACAGAGATGATCTAGTCATCATGCATAGTAGTCTGTTGGTTTGTTGGTTGAAGCTATAATCCTTGTCAACATTTGAAATTTTAAGGATTTTTACAGTCAGGTTCCCATTTTCATTCAATACTTGAACACTTGCTACATGCCAAGTACAAGGAACAAAATCCACGAACAAGACAGAAATAGCCCCATTGTTCATGGAGGGATTTAAACAACAAACCAATAAGTAAGGAAAATATACAAGACTACAAATTGTGATAAGTGCTACAAGAAGAAAAAGCAGAGAAGAGGGATATGAAAGGCCAGCAGTGGGGGATGCTAATTTCAAGGGGTTCACTAAGGAAAACCTTATTGAGGAGGTGATGTTTCAACAAAAACTCAAAGGCCAGAAGGAGGAGAATGTGTGGACAGCTGGGGGAAAATACCTCCAGCAGATGGAATGGTGAATGCAGAGGTCCTGAGTGACATCATTGGTTGGAATGGAGAAACACTGTCCCTCCACAGGTCGAAGAAGAACTGTCACTAAAATAAGAGTCTGCCATGAAGACCAGTGGAACAGAATAGAGGATCCAGATATGAAGCCACACAACTATAACCAACTTGTCTTTGACAAAGGAGCTAAAAATATATGATGGAGAAATAGCAGCCTCTTCAACAAAAACTGCTGGGAAAACTGGTTAGCAGTCTGCAAAAAACTGAAACTAGATCCATGTATATCACCCTATACCAAGATTAACTCAAAATGGATCAAGGATCTTAATATCAGACCCCAAACTCTTAAGTTGATACAGGAAAGAGTAGGAAATACTCTGGAGTTAGTAGGTATAGGTAAGAACTTTCTCAACGAAACCCCAGCAGCACAGCAACTAAGAGATAGCATAGATAAATGGGACTTCATAAAACTAAAAAGCTTCTGTTCATCAAAAGAAATGGTCTCTAAACTGAAGAGAACACCCACAGAGTCGGAGAAAATATTTCCCAGCTACACATCAGACAAAGGACTGAGAACCAGAATATATAGGGAACTTAAAACACTAAATTCTCCCAAAACTAATGAGCCAATAAAGAAATGGGCACATGAACTAAACAGAACTTTCTCAAAAGAAAAAATTCAAATAGCCAAAAAAAACACATGAAAAAATGCTCACCATCTCTAGCAATAAAGGAAATGCAAATTAAAACCACACTAAGATTCCACCTCCGGCCTGTTAGAATAGCCATCATTAGCAACACCACCACCAACAGGTGTTGGCGAGGATGTGGGGAAAAAGGAACCCTCTTACACTGTTGGTGGGAATGTAAACTAGTACAACCACTCTGGAAAAAAATTTGGAGGCTACTTAAAAAGCTAAACATTGATCTACCATTTGAACCAGCCAATACCACTCTTGGGGGTATACCCAAAAGACTGTGACACGGGTTACTCCAGAGGCACCTGCACACACATGTTTATTGCGGCACTATTCACAATAGCCAAGTTATGGAAACAGCCAAGATGCCCCACCACTGACAAATGGATTAAGAAAATGTGGTAGAATTCCAAGGTGGCAGCTAGAGGTAGGAAGCAGAAAGCGACCCTCCTATAGTGAAATCTTGGAGAGACGCTGGAGACACACTTTGTAGGCATAATCACCGAGAAAAGGCATAACTTTGACCCCTCCACATCTCCAGCCGGCGCAGAGAATCTCCACTTCACGTTAAACAGAGAAACGAGGAGGGCCCCCGGGGTGCCAGTGGCAGGCGCCCCTACGGCTTGGGAAGACGCGGACCAGGTGAGCTTCGCAGTACCGCAGTACCCCCACAGACAAGCCTGGGCCAGAGTAGCATAGCCCCCTGGACAGACTGACCCCCACCCGGGAAAAAAAGAGAAACTGAGTAATAAGCAATAAGAACAGTTAAGACATGCTGGAAAGAGGGTGGGGCGCCCTGAGCGCTGAAGATTGGGGGAAGGGAATCCTTCCCAGGACTGTAAATAAACAAGACAGGCGGGCCGGAGAGCCTCTGGCGGGAGCGGGGCACGCGCCCAGCAACCAGGAGCGGGGAAGCTTGTGAGAGGAGGGAAGACCCACTTCCCACGTGAACTGTAAACAAACATGGCGGCCGGCAGGAGCAGCGGCACCGCCCAGTAAGCAGAAGCAGGAAAGCTTCTGAAAGTGGCAGTGGGAGGAAAACTTCAGAGGAGAGGGGGGAAGACCCACCTCCCACATGAACTGTAAATAAACACGCAGGCCTGACAACACGGGGGCAGTGTCACCTTTCCCAGTGCTTAGAAAGGGGAAAGCCTGTAGCAGAGGCTCCCGCACAGGAGAACTCTGAACAAACAAAGCCTGTGGGACCAGGTGAGTGCTAGCTCACCCCAGAGATCTGCATAAATAATGCCGCCAGCTACAGGCTGAGAGCAGCAGGCAGGCAAGCCACAGTTGCAGATACCACTCTCAGAACTGTCTCCAGACCCTTTTTTTTCTTTTTCTCCCTACCTTTGATGAGAGAACAACTGAATTACAACTGCAAGCCGAAAAACTTACTGAAACTGTATTGCATTTGAACTGGGGACACTTGGTGGGGCTTTTGTGTGTGTGTGTGTGTGTGTGTGTGTGTGTGTGTGTGTGTGAGTGTGTAGTTTTGTTCTACTTTATGCATCCCCTTTGATGAGACAACTACAAAACAACATCTGAGGCACCAACTCCAGGACTGGAGATTGAGACGGACATCCAAATTATTAAGACGGAAACTGCATTGCATATAAACTTGGAAGTTTTTTGGTTTTTTGGCTTTTTTTTAATTTTCTATTTTCCATTTTATTTTAATTCATTTTTATATATAGATATTACTTTCATTTACTTATTTTTTATTTTTATTTTTATTTATTTTTTTTATCTTTGATTTTCAATGCTCTCTCTGTCTCTCTAATGTCTGTTCAGCTTACTGTCGATTAGTACACTAACACTTCCCGTTTATACCTTTGAAACTCTCTTGTCTGATACCTTGTTCTGCTTTCTCCCTCTTGTCTGTATATTTGTTTTCCCCTTTTCTTTAACTTCTTGTTTTCCATCTCAGCTCACTCTTCCATTCTAAATATTACCATTGTTATTATTACAAGCTAGAAAATACTTAATTACACACAGTATAGGGACAGTAACAATACCAAGGACAATGACGGGAAGACAGAAAAAACAGGGAAACCAGTTTCCCCACAGCAAAAAATTAGTACAGGTGCCAGAGGGGAATGAAGAGAACAGAAACTCAGATCCAGACTCCAACAAAATGAAGATAAACTATGCCAAAGGACCCAATGAAGCCCACAAGAATAATTTAAAAGAAGACATACTACAAGTACTCAATGAGAATTTTATAGAGATGATACTGGATAGGGTCAACCAAAATGTACAGGAGACACTCAAGAAATTCCAAGACAATAAAAATAGAGAATTTGAAAAAGCAAAAGAAAAAATAAAGGAAACCATAGAAGCACTGTATAAACACCAAAGTGAAAGAGAGAACACAATGAATAAATGGATAAATGAACTCAGGACAACAATAGACAACAATAAAGAAGAAAACTGCCAGGATATGGAAAACCTCAGAAAAAAGAACGAAACAGAACTGCAAAACAAAACGGAAGGCCAATCCAGCAGAATAGAACAAACAGAAGACAGAATCTCAGAACTTGAAGATGAAATGGTAATTAAAGGAAAAACCAAAGATTAATTAAACAACTCAAGACCTGTGAAAAGAAAATGCAAGAACTCACCGACTCCATCAAAAGACCAAACTTGAGAATCATGGGCATCGAAGAAGGAGAAGAGGTGCAAGCGAAGGGAATGCATAATATATTCAACAAAATAATAACGGAAAATTTCCCAAATCTAGAGAAATATATTCCCATACACATGCAAGAGGCCTCCAGGACACCAAACAGACCAGATCAAACTAGAACTACTCCATGACATATCATCATTAAAACAACAAGTTCAGAAACTAAGGAAAGAATATTGAAGGCTGTAAGAGAGAAAAAACAAGTAACATACAAAGGTAAACCCATCAAAATCACAGCAGACTTCTCAACAGAAACATTAAAAGCAAGAAGAGCGTGGGGTGAGATCTTCCGGGCACTGAATGAAAATAACTTCAACCCCAGGATACTCTACCCAGCAAAGCTATCATTCAAAATAGATGGAGCAATAACAGTCTTCCATGATAAGCAGAAACTAAAACAATATGTGGCCACAAAGCCACCATTACAAAAGATTCTGCAAGGGATCCTGCACACAGAAAGTGACACCCAACTTAACCATGAAAAGGCAGGTAGCATCAAACCCCAGGATAAGAAAAAGCAAGACAGTAGAGAGTAACATCAAGTTAGGTACACACAAGCACACCTTCAAACAACTAAGACAACTAAATGGCAGGAATCACCACATACCTATCAGTACTAACGCTTAATGTTAATGGACTTAATTCACCCATCAAAAGACACCATTTGACAAAATGGATTAAAAAAGAACATCCAACAATTTGTTGCTTACAGGAAACTCATCTCACCGACAGAAATAAGCATATGCTTAGGATGAAAGGCTGGAAGAAGATTTACCAAGCCAATGGCCCCCGAAAACAAGCAGGAGTAGCAATACTTATCTCTGACAAAGTAGACTTCAAACCTACATTGATCAAACGAGATAAAGAAGGACATTCCATACTAATAAAAGGGGAAATAGACCAAAAGGAAATAATAATCATCAATCTGTACGCACCCAATGTCAACGCACCCAATTTCATCAAACATACCCTGAAAGACCTAAAAGCATATATAAACGCCAACACAGTGGTTGTGGGAGACTTTAACACCCCACTATCATCAATAGACAGGTCATCCAAACAAAAACTCAATAAAGAAATCCAAGATCTAAAATATGCAATAGATCAAGTGGACCTAGTAGATGTCTACAGAACATTTCATCCAACCTCTACACAATATACATTCTTCTCAGCAGCCCATGGAACCTTCTCCAAAATAGATCATATCCTAGGACACAAAGCAAGCCTCAGCAAATATAAGAAAATAGAAATAATACCATGCATACTATCTGACCACAATGCAGTAAAAGTAGAACTCAACAAGAAAAGTAAAGACAAAAAACATGCAAACAGCTGGAAACTAAATAACTCATTACTTAATGAAGAATGGATCATCGATGCAATAAAGGAGGAAATTAAAAAGTTCCTGGAAGTCAATGAAAATGAAAACACAACCTACCGGAACCTATGGGACACAGCTAAGGCAGTCTTGAGAGGAAAGTTTATAGCCATGAGTGCATATATTAAAAAGATTGAAAGATCCCAAATCAATGACCTAATGATACATCTCAAACTCCTAGAAAAACAAGAACAAGCAAATCCCAAAACAAATAGGAGGAGAGAAATAATAAAAATAAGAGCTGAAATCAATGAAATAGAAACCAAAAAAACCATACAAAGAATTAATGAAACAAAAAGTTGGTTCTTTGAAAAAATAAACAAGATCGATAGACCCCTGGCAAACCTGACTAAAATGAGGAGAGAAAAAACCCAAATTAGTAGAATCAGGAATGCAAAAGGGGAGATAACAACAAACACCATGGAAGTCCAGGAAATCATCAGAGACTACTTTGAGAACCTATATTCAAATAAATTTGAAAATCTAAAAGAAATGGACAGATTTCTAGATACATATGATCATCCAAAACTGAACCAAGAGGAAATTAATCACCTGAATAGACCTATAACACAAAATGAAATTGAAGCAGCAATCAAGAGTCTCCCCAAAAAGAAAAGTCCAGGACCTGATGGATTCTCTGCTGAATTCTATCAGACCTTTAAAGAAGAACTGATACCAACCCTCCTTAAACTGTTCCAAGAAATAGAAAGGGAAGGAAAACTGCCAAACACATTTTATGAAGCCACTATTACACTTATCCCAAAACCAGGCAAAGACACCTCCAAAAAGGAGAACTATAGGCCAATCTCCTTAATGAACATTTACGCAAAAATCCTCAACAAAATAATGGCAAACCGAATTCAGCAACACATCAAAAAGATTATTCACCACGACCAGGTAGGCTTCATCCCAGGGATGCAGGGGTGGTTCAACATATGAAAATCAATAAACGTAATAAACCACATTAACAGAGGAAAAGACAAAAACCACTTGATCACCTCAATAGATGCAGAAAAAGCCTTTGATAAGATCCAACATCATTTCATGATAAAAGCTCTAAGAAAACTAGGAATAGAAGGAAAGTTCCTCAACATTATAAAAGCTATATATGACAAACCTACAGACAGCATTATACTTAACGGAGAAAAATTAAAACTATTCCCTCTAAAATCAAGAACCAGAAAAGGATGCCCACTATCTCCACTCCTATTCAACATAGTACTGGAATTCCTAGCCAGAGCAATTAGGCAAGAAGAAGAAATAAAAGGAATACAAATAGGTAAAGAAACTGTCAAAATATCCCTATTTGCAGATGACATGATCCTATACCTTAAAGACCCAAAAACCTCTACTCAGAAGCTTCTAGACATCATCAATAGCTATAGCAAGGTAGCAGGATATAAAATCAACATAGAAAAATCATTCACATTTCTATACACTAACAATGAGCAAACAGAAAAAGAATGTATGAAAACAATTCCATTTACAATAGCCTCAAACAAAATCAAATACCTAGGTGTAAACCTAATAAAAGATGTGAAAGACCTCTACAAAGAAAACTATACACTTCTGAAGAAAGAGACTGAGGAAGAGTATAGAAAGTGGAGAGATCTCCCATGCTCATGGATTGGTAGAATCAACGTAGTAAAAATGTCGATACTCCCAAAAGTAATCTACATGTTTAATGCAAAACCCATCAAAATTCCAATGACATTCATTAAAGAGATTGAAAAATCTACTGTTAAATTTATATGGAAACACAAGAGGCCACGAATAGCCAAGGCAATACTCAGTCAAAAGAACAATGCAGGAGGTATCACAATACCTGACTTCAAACTATATTACAAAGCAATAGCAATAAAAACAGCATGGTACTGGCACAAAAACAGACATGAAGACCAGTGGAACAGAATAGAGGATCCAGATATGAAGCCACACAACTATAAGCAACTTATCTTTGACAAAGGAGCTAAAAATATATGATGGAGAAATAGCAGCCTCTTCAACAAAAACTGATGGGAAAACTGGTTAGCAGTCTGCAAAAAACTGAAACTAGATCCATGTATATCACCCTATACCAAGATTAACTCAAAATGGATCAAGGATCTTAATATCAGACCACAAACTCAAAAGTTGATACAAGAAAGAGTAGGAAATACTCTGGAGTTAGTAGGTATAGGTAAGAACTTTCTCAATGAAACCCCAGCAGCACAGCAACTAAGAGATAGCATAGATAAATGGGACCTCATAAAACTAAAAAGCTTCTGTTCATCAAAAGAAATGGTCTCTAAACTGAAGAGAACACCCACAGAGTGGGAGAAAATATTTGCCAACTATACATCAGACAAAGGACTGATAACCAGAATATACAGGGAACTTAAAAAACTATATTCTCCCAAAACTAATGAACCAATAAAGAAATGGGCATGTGAACTAAACAGAACTTTCTCAAAAGAAGAAATTCAAATGGCCAGAAAACACATGAAAAAATGCTCACCATCTCTAGCAATAAAGGAAATGCAAATTAAAACCACGCTAAGATTCCACCTCACCCCTGTTAGAATAGCCATCATCAGCAACACCACCAACAACAAGTGTTGGCGAGGATGTGGGGAAAAAGGAACCCTCTTACACTGTTGGTGGGAATGTAGACTAGTACAACCACTCTGGAAAAAAATTTGGAGGCTACTTAAAAAGCTGGACATCGATCTACCATTTGATCCAGCAATACCACTCTTGGGGATATACCCAAAAGACTGTTACTCCAGAGGCATCTGCACATCCATGTTTATTGCGGCACTATTCACAATAGCCAAGTTATGGAAACAGCCAAGATGCCCCAGCACTGACAAATGGATTAAGAAAATGTGGTATCTATACACAATGGAATTTTATGCAGCCATGAAGAAGAATGAAATGTTATCATTCGCTGGTAAATGGATGGAATTGGAGAACATCATTCTGAGTGAGGTTAGCCTGGCTCAAAAAACCAAAAATTGTATGTTCTCCCTCATATGTGGACATTAGATCAAGGGCAAACACAACAAGGGGATTGGACTATGAGCACATGATAAAAGCGAGAGCACACAAGGGAGGGGTGAGGATAGGTAAGACACCTAAAAAACTAGCTAGCATTTGTTGCCCTTAATGCAGAGAAACTAAAGCAGATACCTTAAAGCAACTGAGGCCAATAGGAAAAGGGGAACAGGTACTAGAGAAAAGGTTAGATCAAAAAGAATTAACCTAGAAGGTAACACCCACGCACAGGAAATCAATGTGAGTCAATGCCCTGTATAGCTATCGTTATCTCAACCAGCAAAAACCCTTGTTCCTTCCTATTATTGCTTATACTCTCTCTACAACAAAATTAGAAATAAGGGCAAAATAGTTTCTGCTGGGTATTGACAGGGGGAGAGAAGGAGGGGGCGGAGTGGGTGGTAAGGGAGGGAGTGGGGGCAGGGGGGAGAAATGAACCAAGCCTTGTATGCACATATGAATAATAAAAGAAAAATGAAAAAAGAAAAAAAATATATATACACAATGGAATTTTATGCAGCCATGAAGAAGAACGAAATGCTATCATTCGCTGGTAAATGGGTGGAATTGGAGAACATCATTCTGAGTGAGGTTAGCCTGGCCCAAAAGACCAAAAATCGTATGTTCTCCCTCATATGCGGACATTAGATCAAGGGCAAACACAACAAGGGGATTGAACTTTTATCACAAGATAAAAGCAAGAGCCCACAAGAGAGATATGAGGTTGGGGAAGACACCTAAAAAATTAGCTAGCATTTGTTGCCCTCAGCACAGAGAAACTAAAGCAGATACCTTAAAAGCAACTGAGGCCAATAGGAAAAGGGAACCAGGAACTAGAGAAAAGGTTAGATCAAAAAGAATTAACCTAGAAGGTAACACACATGCACAGGAAATAATGTGAGTCAACTCCCTGTATAGCTATCCTTATCTCAACTAGCAAAAACCCTTGTTCCTTCCTATTATTGCTTATACTCTCTCTTCAACAAAATTAGAGATAAGGGCAAAATAGTTTCTGTCGGGTATTGAGGGGGTGGGGGAAAGAGGGAGGGGGTGGAGTGCGTGGTAAGGGAGGGGGTGGGGGCAGGGGGGGAGAAATGATCCAAGCATTCTATGCACATATGAATAATAAAAAAAAATAAAATAAATAAATAAATAATAAAATAAGAGTCTGAGCCATAACTTCAGTTCCCAGCCTTCCCTGCATCTAGACATGGCCATGTGACAAGCTCCCACCAATGGAACATGAGCACTAGTGACCTGTGTCTCTTCCATACTAAAGCAGACAAGAAATGGGTGCCTTCTTTGCCCTCTCATCATCTTTTGATATCTGGTGATAATGAGTATCCAGAGAGAAGAGGTTCCACAAGATGGAAGAAAAGTCAACTGCTGACCAGGAACCATATGGGTGGTCCACTTACATGAGCAAAAGAGAAACTTCCTTCGGCATCTTTAGTGCTAAATCACTAAAATGTGGCTGTAAATTGGTCACAAAAGCCCCTAGAAACCCTAATACTTCCATGACTGATGCTGAGACTCTGAATCCATTTATCCTCTCCTCTGTGCTCAGGGTTTTTCAGGGGGAATTACTCCAGGCCACCTTGCTCCTGAGGGCACTGGTTTGAGGCCTTTGTATTATAATTCACCTAATCCTGCCTAAAACCAAACCTTGATACACCACTGAGAACTGCCTTTCACTGACTCACTTTAAACTCCAACCCTCTGCACATATGTGGGGATTAAGAGTCTCCACAAGGCCCTCTCACCTGACATGTGAATTGGGTAATTAATCCAAACAAAGTGTGAACATTCTAAAGCCCACCTATATTCTAACAAAGGAGGCCTAATTCATCAATCTTTTGAATGGAGAGTACTATTCTGGGAAAATGTCAACTATTCTTAGCACTAATATATTAACAGATGCAAAGTTGGCCCTAATAACAAGGGAAACTTAATTGAAAGGAGACGTTTTACATGACACCTAAGTGTATCCAGTGATCATGGACTGGATGCTGGACCAAACAAAAGACATTACGGGGCAATTTGAGAAATCCAAAGTCTGCACATCAGTCAATAATACTCTAACAATATTACTTGTCTGGATTTGATCATTATGCTAGAGTAACAGAAGATATATGGGGAAGATGAGGTACATGAGAACTGTAGCATTTTTATAATTTGTGACTATTGCAAAATATGAAGTTAAAAAAATTTTTTTAAAAAGCACTTTAATTAAATAATTTTACATGGGCACCAGCCCAGGCCTGACAATTTTTTAACAACTGCCCTTCTATTTATCAAGCTTATATAACAAGTTTTGGACTAGAGCTGTGGCTCAAGTGGTAGAGCTCCTGCTTTGCAAGTGCTAAGTCCTGAGTTCAAACCCCAGGCCCACCAAAAAAAAAAAAAAAAGGAACACAAGTTTTAGGAAAAGCAAGATAGGCCAGAATCTACTTTTAGAACTTTTCTTAACTTCTTTCACTTTGAGCTAGTCTCCATCATCTAGAACCATTTTTTCTTAAAAATTCCCTGAAGGATTTTAATCCCATTCAGAAGGAGCTCACCAGGTCATTTACCTATGCCCTAAGCAGAATTTCCACAGATGCACTGTGACAGTCTCCTGAAAATAAGAATCCACAGGAGCGATACAAGGCCAGGAGGGCTAAGGAAAGCAAGTTCTGGAAAGCAGCATCCCATGGCAGCTCTAGATCCCAAATTTTAAAAAGTTTAAAATTTTTATCCTAGGCTTGATTAATCCTCTTGAGACCTTAGGCTCCCACCTCAACTTACTACCGGCTCCCTTCCAAGAGGAAAGGGAACTGACATTCACTCTGCGGCAACCTAATTTCAGTGTTCTCTAACATTAAAAATCAGATTTTACCAACCATCTCCAGAGAATAAATTCAGTGTGCTAGTGTTTTTGAAGCCACGGATCACAAAATTGATTTAGTGGATAACAAGCATCTTTAAAAAAAAAAAAAATGAAGTAGTAGAGCATAGAAAACATCAGTGTGCACTGAACTGATAAATGTCTTGCTGTGGGTCTGTTTGAAGTGCACATTCTGTACAATCAGCAGTGGCCTTGCAAAACACAAAAGTCCTTCCTTTCATATAATATAACAAGTCCTCTTCACTAAGTCAGAGGAGAAAAACTCTCAAGTGAATCTTATACTCACAGTAACTCTGATCAGAAAAGCTGAGATATAGTTTCATAGGGAAACTATGTATCTCCCCCCAACAAGATATTTATTAATTACAATGAGGCAAAAAATAAAACGTAAGCAGTGCAAACTAAAACATTACCCCTACAGAAACCCAGCAGACACTCCATTAACCAAGTAATCAAGGTGTGCTGACTTCATGCACACTTCCCAGACTGCAGACATGGGAAACTGCAAAATCATGCATGTGGTGTTATTGCCAAAACTGCATAACTTCATGTTAATCATGACAAGATGTTATAGAAATCCAAATTGAGGACCATTCTAAAACTTAACTGACTGGTAATCTTCAAAAATTAATCTCATGATAAAGAAGAAGAAGACTAAAAAACTGTCCAATCCTGAGAAATGAAAGAAAGAAGCCAATTAAATTAAATATGAGATCCTGGGTTGGATTCTGAATCAGAAAAAGGTGGGAAAGCTTGTGAAATCCAAATAATAGTTGCTCCGATTTATTGGTTTTAGTCATTTGTCCATGTGAGACGTTGATATTAGGGAAACTTAAGGGAAAAGGATATATGCTCCGCACTATATTTATCTAAAATTACTTTAAAATAAGAAGTTTAAGCCAGGTGTGGTGATGCACATCCGTAATACTAACTACTTGAAGAGGTACAGAAGATCACACTTCAAAGACAGCCTGGGCAAAAAAGTTAGCAAGACCCACATCTCAACAAACAAGACAGTTGTGGTGGTACATGTCTCTGTTCAGCTAAACAAGAGGCATAGATAGGAGGACCATGGTCTGAGGCCCTGGGCAAAAAAGATGAGACACTAGTTGAAAAGTAACTATAAAAAGCAAAAGAGGGCTGGGGGCATGGCTCAAGTGGTAGACCACCTACCTAAAAGTATAAGGCCTGGAGTTCAAACCCTAGCACCCCAGCACTATCAAATACGTAAATAAATGAATGCTTTTAAAAACACTTTCTGAAGAAAGGAATGAGAATATTTTATCCCATAAACTGTGTATCATTTTAACACAGTATATGTTGTACCTCCAATTCTCTATCCTTAAGAGACAAACACAGTAAGCCTTGGATGTGTCGTTGACCTGCAATAAACCTAGTACACAGGAAACAGCTAGAGTGGTAATCCTTTTCCCAAGCCCTCTTCTGCCTCTCCCTTCTTCCTAACACCCAATGTGAGATTATAAGATTCCCTTTTCCTCCTCCCAGGCAGCAGTGTGAGCATTCCACAGATGCCCAGGCTAAGTTTCCTAGTTCCTCGCAGGCATCCCATAAAATGCAAAGTGTGCATAGAGAAGGATGGGGCAGTCATTAATGTGACAAGTATTTTCTGAATGCCCATGTCTGCCAGTCACTGTTATAAGCTCCGAGGAATTAGCCATGGACAAAACCTACAGAGTTCTGGGCTCTTAGGTACTTTACTTTAGGAACCGGCAACAAAAATACATTCACATGGGTGAACACACAAAGAAATTCAGATAACAATAAATGCTACAAACCCAAGGAACCAGAGAAATGGTGATACAGAAGACGTGGCATTTGAATCAGGATCATTCCCTGATCCTCGGCTTTCTCATCTATAAACCAGAGCTAACAGTCACCCCAGCAAGACTGTTGCTAAGAATTAACTTAGATAATGATGGTGCAGGATTTAGAATTCCTAACAACTGATAAGTTGCCAGAAATAGCAATTAATGATCAAAATTATTTATCAAGACCACTATAGTGAGTGCAATCACTGTCTTAATTTACTCTAAATGCTATGTATGCCAATGAAATGTACTCTATGAATAGACTGCTGATCACAGAAATACTACTGCCCCTCCTTGTGGGCAGTGACAATGAATAATGAATATATTTGAAATGGACGGAGAAAATGCTCGCAAATACAATGCTCAGCCAAGAACCAATAAGAGCGAAGAAAGGAAGGCTCCTGGCCCTGCTCTGGGGCACCTGCTGGGTGCTCGACATCAATCTGCAGACTAAATCCAAGCAAGCCTGGGCTGACTTCCCACAAATGACGCCTCCCCTGACTACCTTTACGTGACTTGAGCTTGACAGAAGGCAGACAAAGAGAGGGAAATACAGTGGATACGCTCAGTCCACAGTAAGGACCCAGGTATGATAAAACATAATCACATCCTCCCGCAGGCTGCAGGTGTAACTATAATTAACATGTTTTCTTACACAAAACAAGCTTTGGTAAGACTGAATCCCAATTCCAGAATCTGCAAAAACACTAAAAAGTCTATTGAACCAATTTAGAAAAATAATCATGAAATAAAGTTGAATGAAATAAGTCAATTTCAGGCCAAGTACATTGTATCATACAAATGAACATCTCTGCAAAACCCACACACATGCACACCTCTAACAGACACACATTCAATCTCTCTTGCTCTTGCTCTCTCTCACACACATATAAAATCTCCATGTTTGCAATAAAGCAGAAATTTAATCCTAAAGTATGTTTAGTAAATACTGTCATCAAAGAGCATTTTCAAAACACTAGTACTCACACCTTGAATAAGCAAGTATACTGCACATAAGATTTTTAAATGTCATATATGAAAAAAACATCAGCCATTTGCTTCACATTAGTTGTCAAGCTCACCTAAATTAAAAAAAAAAAAAAAAAAAACTCCATGTGTTCCAAACTCCAGCAGCCAGCAAAAGCAGCACCCTTTCTGTGGAAGCCCAATAGCATCAAAGCTCTCCCATTCCCACCTGAGCTACCCCTTCCTCTATCCAGCCAGCTCCATTGTCACTTCCCTTCCTTGCCCCTTTAACCTTCTTTCACTAACCACCTCACTCCCTACCTGTGCATTCTCTTTTTAAAAACAGAAACAGCTGTCCTCGGCCACACCTAGGTTTGCAATGTCCAGGTGAGGGCTGGGATCTTGGCCAGGTCATATACCTCAAACAAGGTGGAAGGGAATTTGAAAATATTTTATTACTGGAGCCAAGCTCTGCCTAAGTAAACAGGAACCAGGCTATCCTCTCCCTTTCTTCTCTCCATTAATGTGAGGGTAGTCAACAGGTCCATTCTCTGTTCCCTCACGCCACTCACACTCCTAGCCAGCCCCCAGCAGTCAAGACAGAACCTCCCACCCTAGACTCAATCCCCTCCAGAGCCCTTAACCCACTGATCACCAAATCCCAGAGCTGAGCCCAGCCTCAACCTGCACAGCTTCCCCCACTGGGGAGCTATCTCCTTCCTGAGCCTTAACCTCAGGTTAGGCACTCAGTCTACACTCCTACTGAAACTGCTCCTCTCTTCTCTCCCCATCCCTTCTCTCTGCTCTGTGTCCTTCACCCCTTCCCCCTCAAGTGTGGCTGCAGTAACAACAGAGACTGTAAGAGCCAACAGCAGCTATGATTCAGAGAAATGTTATTATGTACATAGTTATAGGCTGACATGATACACACAGTACTTCATCTAAATTCCCCAAGAAACTACGTGACATTATTTTACAGATGTTGTTCTCAAATATTGTGGCCTTAGAACCCTTTTCCACTCTAAAAATTACTGAGGAACCCAAAGATTTCTTAGTAACATCAATATATCTACTGAAAGTTACCATATTAGGGCTGAGTCTGGTGGTTCATTTCTGTGATTCCCAGCTACTTGGGAGGCAGAGGTAGGAGGATCACAGTACAAAGCTGTCCTAGGGAAAAGTAGGAGACCCTACCTAGAAAATGAACTGTAGTGAGCTTTCTCGAGCTCCAGTCCTACTGATCTTAACTGGGGGTGACTGGAGATCAGAAAGGACAAAAGACAGACAAACATGCATAAAGTTGGGGTCAGGTGTGTTGGGTGCTCATTGCTTTTTTACTTCTCTTCTCGTTTTTACTCTGCTTCTTTAACTTTAAAATCTGACTTATAAAGTCTTTCTTCTTTTCTGTTCTTTAAAGTCTCTTTCCTTAGACTCGCACTGTCCCATGTTTTCCTTAATCTTTTAAAGTCTTGGTGCTCAGACTTGCACTGTCCCATGTTTCCTCTAATCTCTAGCCTAACTCACCAGCAGCAGCAGCATTCCCTCCAGCAGCCTGCCAATCAATCAATAATCCTCCATCAAAAAAACCTCCCATCCTTCTTCAGAGAGTCTTTTATATCCAGTGGTAAACAAGGAGATGGAGCAACAGTTCTAGGGAAGGGGAGTGACAGTGTAACAAGAGAAACCTGCTCTCTACTTCTCTGAATGTAAACAATTTAGGAAAAGCAGCTGTGCTGCATTTTGCCTTCACCATCTTCTGGGGCTGGGGCCATGCCAAACTCAGCCTGTAGATTATTGGGCACAGCTGTGCTTATGTCAAGTTCTCATAGGCTTTTCATAATCCACTCCCCACAATGAACTACACCAAAAAAGGGCTGCAGTGTGGGTCAAGTGGTACAGCACTTACCTAACAAACACAAGACCCTGAGTTCACATCCCAGTACTGCCAAAAAAAAAAAAAAAAGTTAGGGCTGGCAAAGTGGCTCAAGTGATAAGATTGCCTGCCTAGCAAGCATGAGGCCCTGAGTTCAAACCTCAGTACCGCCAAAAAAAAAAAAGAAAAAGGTACCATACTGAAAGTTAAAACTAAGAAATGTTTTAAACAAAATATACAACCCATAGAGCAGACAATCACACATTGTGTGGTTCTGGAAAACTCTACTATGTGCTCATGAGACAATGAAGATAAAAAAGGCAAATTACGCCTTACTGTTATGGTGAAACAGTTTTGACTTCATGAACCCCCTAAGAGTCTAAATGATTCACAGCCATCCCTAAAGGTGCCACACTTGGAGCATTGCTACTTTACTCTGAGCCTTACAGAGTAAAATCAACATGGCCAGATCAGTAGTGGGCCAGCCTACTGAAGCACTTTGGCCTTGACCCTGGTTACACAGGACTGCTTTCCCTCTTCTCTTCCTTTACTGTGGCCTTCCTCAAGATAAAATTTACTTCCACCACAGCAATCATCACTGTGTAGTGCCTGACCTCCGATCGTGCACCTGCAGACCTGATAGGTAACTCACCTGGATTCCTATTGCCTACATCTCACACTAGCATGCCGAACCAACTCTGTGACTACCACACACATCCACCCACCCCAACCTGTTCCCTGCCCAGCAGTCTCACCTTTGGGAAAAAAATCATCCTTCCACTTAATAAACCCCAAACCACTCAGAATCATCATTGACTCCTCTACCTTTCTCTGTCCTGCTGACTGGTCTTCACAATGTCTCTTGCAACTATAAAACCCAAGATATAAACCACACAAACAAAGGAGGAAAAGAGTAGAAGAAAATGTACCAAAAGTTTGGGAGTAGCTACCTCTGGAGTATGGAATTAATAGTGATTTGCCATTTGATTTCTTTGGTATACTTTTATGGAAAATGCATCATGTGTATAAAAGCATGTGCTATTTTCACATTAAGAAAAGATAGTGAGGCTGGGGGATGTAGTTCAGTGGAAAAGCACTTGTCTAGCTTGTCCAAGTCCCCAGACTCAATCCCCAGCACCACAGAAATAAACAGAAAGAAAAGACGGTGATAGTTTGTAAGGTCTGCCTTTGACTCTGCCCTTTTCTATCACAAGTCCAACCTGGTCCCCAATAAGATCACCATATGCTGTATTTCAGATCTTTTGAGGGTCAACTTGCACCAATTGTTTGAACTCAGGCATTCTGAGCCTTGGGCTCTTGCTGCACAGAGCAATGTCAGGCAAGTCTGTGGGATGACAGCACAAAAAAAGCACTTGGCAAGCAGTAAATAACAGTTTACTGTTGCTGGTGCTAGAATTACTAGTTCCACACACTGCTATCAGATCAAACTTCTCCAAACACAAACTGGCAAATGACAGTCCTATTAAACATCAGTAGCTCCCAAGAGTTATAGAACTCTTACTTTCCGGCCTGGTACTGTCAGAAATCTTACTCATTCCATCACCATCTCAGCCCCCGGAGGCAGGTCCTGTAAAGCCCTCCATTGCATGATAGAAACACCGAGGCAGAGGGCAGTGAAGTAAAGGGCCCAGGCACAAAGTGAAGAGTGGCAGAGCTAGGATTCAAGCCCTGCTTAGTCTCACCACCCAGAATTTTCCAGGACGACGGGCAGGCCTCCTATTCAATGTGTGGCTTTGGAAGTACCTAGGGCGACTTAGTAACTAAAATTCTGATTCTACTTAAAGTTCATGTGGTCAACAGGTGCCACATAGGCTAAGACTCTGGACAATAAAAGCCCAAATGCCCAGGTTTAACAACGAAAAGCTGTCACTACCCACTGGCTACTGCCTCTCAATAAATTCTCACAAAAAGCTAAAATCATAACATACTAGATTGGTTCCTACATCCTGCCCATCCCTTGCCCTTCACTCATTCCCTGTTCTCCACCTATCTAAGTCTTTTATAAAATGGAAGGACTTTAGGAAGTTAGAACACTATGGACTTGGGTTCAAATTCTGGCTCCCAGTGTCCTAGCTATGTGACTTTAGGCAGATTGTGTTAGTCTTTGAGTCCTTGTCATCTAGAAAATGGGCTGGCAATTCCAACTTCCAAAGAACACCTGCCATGCACTTACTGGTTACTAACCTTGGTTAAAGGGTCACTGTTATTACCCCTTCAGGGTTCAACTGCACCCTGGTGTAGAAGAGACCCTGGAATAGATGAGCAAGAGGCCTGGGAGGCAGCCTGGACAGGTACCTTCCCATCCTTAATGCAGGGTATAGGTGCCTGCCATCACCACATCACCTAAGAGATTGACCAGGAAGTATTCATTCTTCCTTTCATGCCACATAGATCTCCAAAGACTTGGAAGACTTCACTATACCCTAAAGGTATCCAACCCAGTCAAAATGCAGCTAGAAGGTTTTTTTTTTTCTTTCTTTCTTTCTTCTCTTTTGAACTTGAAAGACAGGAAGCTAAATTGCAACTAAGATGCTAATCAGGAAGAAAGGCTAAGGACAGTAAGAAAAGGAAAGAATGGGTTGGACTTGCTTTAGATAAGACAGCACATTACAAAGCACTGGTAGCATAGTGGCTCATACTTATGGTCCCAGCTACACAGGAAGGGGGTGGGCATAGGTAAGAGGATCACAGTCTGAAGCTGGTCCTCCTAGGGCAAAAATATGAGACTCTACCTGAAAAATAACTACAGCAAAATAAAGCGGGGGGTGGGGGGGTGAGTGCCTGGGGACTATGTAAGCCAAGGCCCTCAGTTCAAACCCCAGTACTATTAAAAATAAAGCATAAATACACCTTTTAATACTGATTTCTGAATACAGTAATTGTTAAACTGCATACACACGCACACAAACACACACACACACACACACACACACAAAAAAGCAATAACAAGAAGTAGTATTTTTTTCTTTGTGGTGCTGGGGATCCAAACCAGCATCTCACGCACACAAGGCAAGCACTTTGCCACTGAAGGACATCCACAGCCCAACAAGTAGTCTTTATGCCAGACACTGTGTAGAAAGCTTGATCCTTGGGGTATCCACTCATTTGAACTCCACACTGTGTTCTCACAAGGATACCACAACT
This sequence comes from Castor canadensis, assembly GCF_047511655.1. Lineage (NCBI taxonomy): Eukaryota > Metazoa > Chordata > Mammalia > Rodentia > Castoridae > Castor > Castor canadensis. The sequence continues at coordinate 140,473,518 of NC_133390.1, read as the reverse complement.
CATTAGTCAACCCTGAAATAAATGTAGTGACCTAGAAATAGCAACTTTTAGTGAAACAACAGAGTAAGGCAGAAAACGTGAGTAAATTGCTTGTAAGTGTAAATGCCTCATTAGTTCTTTTACCTATCTACTATGGTACAATTTAAAACGTGTTTCTCATTGTGAATCACAGTCAAAAATATTTAGGGAAAAGGCCTGCTTTACAACAACTTACAAAGTATCTATAATTATTATCACCATTTTACAGACATAAAAACTAAAGCTTAGAATAATTATGTCTCTTGCTCAAATGTATCCACTTCACAAATGAGAACCAAAATTTTTATTTTTACTCATTTATTCACATGTGCATACATTGTTTGGGTCATTTCTTCCCCCTGCCCCCCTCCCCCACCCCCCACTCACTTCCAGGTAGAACCTGTTCTGCCCTTATCTCTAATTTTGTTGAAGAGAAGACATAAGCATAATAAGGAAGACAAGTGTTTTTTTGCTAGTTAAGATTAGCTATACAGAAAGATTCCTAGCATTGTGTTCATGTACAAATGTGTTACAACCCAAGCTGATTCATCTCTAACTGATCTTTATAGTTCTCATGTTGACCTCTATCACTTTAGGGTTTCTATATTAGTTCCTCAGGAGTGGGGACATCAAACGCTTTCATGTTTTGGGTTTTCTACCTATTCCCGTATCTCCCATTTGTGCTCTCCCCTTGTCATGTCATTGGGTCTAGAGACCTAAGGCAGATGAGTGAGTATCCCATTCCCCATGGAGAGCAATATCATTCCTACATCCTAAGGAGATGGACGCCTACATTCCTGCATCCTAAAGGAGAGATACAGATCTGCCACAGGGCTGATGAGCAAAATACTCTCAAGATTGTTCCCTCCCCCCAATAAAGGTGCTAACCAAAACAGTTCACCTGAGAAAGCCCGCGAATCAATGACCAATGAGAAAAACCAACCTAACCCAAAGTTAAAACGTCCAAAAAAACCCCAGCCTTCACCTGGGCAGCGAGCTACTGGCTTCCGGGCTCCACTGCAATTCCCTAACTGTAGCCTTTCCTTTCTCTCTAATAAATCCTACTTTATACACCGGCTTTGGCTCATCATTCAGCTGCCTCACAAGCCAGTTCTCTGGCCTGTGAAGGCAAGGACCCTCGACACCATTGTTAAACTTACACCCATTAAAAAAAAAAATACGAACAAAACTAAGTCTCTGCTAATGATCAAAGCAGGTTGTGACTTTGAGCAAGTTAACTATGTGCTATGGCCTGAATGTTTCTAGCCTCTAAAATTCAAATGTTGAAAGCTAGCTTCCAATGAGATAGTATTGAGAGTTGGAGCCTTTGGGAGGTGAGTAAGTCAAGAGGGCAGCACCCTCCTAAGGAAGATTAGTACCTTCATAAAACAGGCCCAATAGAATTTGCCCCTTCCAACTGTGTGAGACACAGCAACGAGGTGCCCTCTCCAGACACCCTCCCTGCCAGCCCCTTGATCTTGGATTTGCCTGCCTCCAGAACTATGAGATGTAAATGTTGTTATCAAGTTATCCAGTTGTGGTAGCAGCCCACAGTTTGTTACAGCAGCCCAAATATACTAAGGCACTGTTTCGCAATCTATAAAATTTTATAACAGTATGTCTCTACCTGCTAAAATTTATGCAGCTTGAATTAGATTTGTACCTGTACTGTCTGCCAGAGTCAGGCACAGAGCAAATTCTCAATAAAGGTGGCTATTATTCTTATGCACATAATCCCTCTTTTGCATCTGGAATGACTACTTCTGCCACATAAGCCATAGGCAGTAAAAACAAACCCGTCAAATCTTGGCCAGCATTCATGTTCCACACAAGGAGGACAAAATGCTGCAAAGGCTCTTAGTTCAAAACTCAGGCTAACTGGGTTCACCCCATTCTTAGGATCCTGGATGCAACACCACCCTCACTTTACTCCGGGCCTCTTTTTTTTCCTTCTGGTTGCTTCCCCTTAGCCTGAAGCTCCCCTATTGTAAAGATTAACTTTAAAAAAGTTTTTAACAACTTTCTTCAACAACCAACTGAAATTTCATTTTCTAGTGTCAATGGCTTTTTTTAGTTAACTTTTAAAAATTAAACAAGTTTACAATTATTAATTATAAAACCATGTTTGAGCAATGGGAAAATTCAAATAGTAAAAAAAGGAAAAAATGAAAAGCTCTCCTTTGCTTCAAAGCTTTCATCAGTCTTCCTCTTTAGAGGAAGAAACTGTTAGGTTTCTTATGAATTGTTCTATGTAGATACAGATCTGTGTGTGTGTGTGTGTGTGTGTACACAACTCTAGCCCACAGTATATGTATATATGAATGTCTTGCTTTTCTTAGCCCCTAAATTGGAAATCTTTTAAGATCAGCACATTCCACCAAAGACTTAAGTCATAATTCCAACAAATTCCCCATATTCCCATATTCTGGTCATTTAATTCTTTTGTTGTTACAAACAATGATGTAACAAACATCCTTACACACACCATTCGGTAAGTAGGAATATAACCCATATAATAAATTTTTGGAAATGAAATTGCCAAATAAAAAGGTTTAATTTGTAATCTTGTTACTCTCAATTTTCTCAGCATGAAAATTTCACAGTTATGAAACCTGCATGCTTCAGTGACCAGTTTAAAGTTGTCTGTCTCGCCACTCCTTTAGCAGCAAATGATATTCACTTAGTATCTACCAATCTCACTGGTAAAAATAATGCTTTTCATGGCCTTTATAACTTACATCTTTCCTTATGAATTAGGTCAAGTGTTTTTGTTTGGCCATTTATGTATCTCATTTTCACTGCCAACTTCTGGATTGTGGACTCTCCCTCAAACTAGTCTTCAGAAGGTTATTCTCATCTCTAAGACCATGTACCTCACCTTACTCTCATCATCTTGGTCACATTTCACACCTACAACCACCACCACCTTCAGGGGACTCCTCTTCATTCCTAGCTTGACAACCTGCTGTGCAGGTTCTCCTCGTGGCAGCAAGCCATTCTTCTTCCTGGAATCCTAAAGACAGACATAACCCAATGTCCAATCCTTGGTTCCCTTTCTCTCTCACTTAACATTTTTAAACTGTCATCTATGTACAAAAGATTTCCAGATGACGATTCTGGAATCATCTGAGACCTTAAATCAGTTTCCAAGCATCTGCTGAACACCTCAGCAAAGATGGAGGTCCCTCTTCCCATATTTAAGATAACCAGATCAAAAAGCACACAGCACTCACTGAGTGCTGGACACTAGGCTGGTACCTAACACTTCTGTACCTCATGCAACACTATATCCAAAAGAAAATGCATCATTTCATCATCCACTCTCCCCAAATCTTGTTTACTTGTTTGAGCATCAAACCTCAGCTAGTGACTCACCCTTCTTCCCATCCAGTGAGCTGCCAGATCCTGTCAATTCAGCCAGTGAACTGTCTTGTGTATCTATGCCACCTTCCCTCTTCACCTCTAACCAGATCACTGCTTCCTTACCGCTTGCTCCAATCCTAACGCCACCAGAGCTGTCTGCTGAGCATAAACATCACATCAATCTACTTCCTCAAAGCACATGGCTTTTAGACTTGTTTCTTGCCATCCCTCCATGAACCTAGGCACAAGGCCTACGTTGTCAAGGAACTGAATTCAAAGCACCCCTCCCAGAAGGCCCAGATTTATGAGTCATGTGGGTATACTATCATTCCTTCACCAGGTAGGGGGCTGCTAGAAGGCACTTATCAGAACTCACCTTGTGTAGCACCCAACACAATAGCACAAAGCTAGGTACTAGGTATCCAGTAGGTGCTTAATAAATGCTTTCTACAGTTACTCCATACAGTTTTCTAGTGTGTGTCTACATAGTCCAGGCTGGCCTCAAACTTTCCATCCTCCTTTCTCAGCCTCCCAAACTGTGGAACTGCAGGAATAGGCCACCACACCCAGCTAGAAAAATATTTTTAAATCATCTAAATGACTTTCAGATCTGTTTATCTTGTATGACTGAGTGTACAAAGAAACAAATATTCTCACAGGACTTTAAAAAAAGTCAAACTCCTTCACTAAAAAGCTTTAGAAGTGTGGTGGGAGTGGTTGTTCACACCTGTAATCTCAGCATTTGGAAGGTGAGGCAGGTGGATTGCTAAATTCTAGGCCAGTCTCATCTATACAGTGAGACCCTTTCTCAAATATTAACAATTATAAAAAAAAAAGCTTTAGAAGTAACTTGAAAAATCGCAAACACAGAGCACTGATTTCTAAAACATTGGTTTTCAATATTACAAATCTGAACTATGACTCCCTATTTGCCTAAAGAAAAATTCAGATGCATTAAATAAGGTTCTGGAAAGCTCTTGATTTTAAGATCTGATGCCTTAATCAGTTTGTCAGAACCAGCAAACATTGACCTCTATAATTGCCAGTCTGACTCAAGGAGAAAGGCCATATGGTAAGTCAAACGTCCAAAGACTCAGTTGAAAAGTCAATAAAACCAAATGGCTTTGTGTGAACTGCGCCCATCAACTTGGAGGAAATCCCAGCTGGTTCTACTTCATTCTTTAAAGTTAAACCAATTTAAAAAGTAACTTTTCCAAATCATCTTCCTGAACTGGTTATAAAAAAGTCATTGAAAAGAAAGATTATTTTTCAATGAATGAAGAGACGAACCATTCTGAAAAGCATTACTTTGTAGAAACATGTCACAAGATTAAATCCTAAATATGTTCTCAACTCTTGCCCGCTCATTATTTCGAACACGTGCAAGAGGTCTTGACTTTTTTCCTAGGAGTCAAAACTTAGTCAAAGTTTCCTCACTCCCCTTTAACCTGCGCTAAGAACTGCTGAGTTATTGATTAAAAGTGAGAATCCGCGATCAGGGACTCGAAGTCATTTAGAAGAGAGTAAAGTAAGCAGGGTTAACAGAGCGCTTCTAAGTTTGTACAAATGAGGGGAATGCCTGACAGCTCTTGATATCCCCCTCACCACGCCCCTGGTTCGTCCTCCCATGCCAATATTTTATATCTTCAAGGACTTGATCCTTTGATTTTTTTTTTTTTAAAGTGGGCCGAACAAACCTCCTCAAGTTACTTGGATGGGAGCAGTATATAGGAATCTTCTTCCGGGCCTCGCTCTTTACCCCCAGGGTCCTCTCCAGGACACCATGAAAGGTACAGCAAAGCACAAAGTCCTCCAGGCCGCCAGAGGCCAGCCAAGGCCAGGTGGGCCAGAACTTGCCCCTGACACTTAAATCAGGCTGACCTCAGAGAGGAGCTGGAGACCGGCTTCCCAGGGATGGAGGTGCGGCGAGGGTGGGGGGGCAAGCGGCCCCACTCACCTGCGATTCATGGGCCGGACTCTCACGGCCACCTTGACGGATGCCATTGCTCATCCCCGCCCGGCCCACGCGGGCTCCTACCAGCCCAGCGCCCGGCGGCCGCCTGTGACTGCGGCCACAGCGCCCGCGGCCCCCGCCCACTTCCCTCTCGCCCCCGCCCCTCGGCTTGGTCCGGACCAGGAGTAGCGCTGCGGCCCCACCTGCCAAGCCACTGAGCATGCCCAGGGCGGCTCCGGCCCGCGTGATCCGTGCACCGCACCAGGGTTTGGCGGCCGCCCGCGGTGCGGAGGGGCGGGGCCTGGGTACCGCCTTCCTGGGTGGCCCAGCCGGAACGCAGCCCTGCGGGCAGGGGCCAGGAGGTCAAGGGCAGCCAGGGGTGGCTAATTACCGGAAAGCTAAGATCATCCTCATCCACTGAAATATCAGGGCTGAGGGGAATCGCTGCATTTAGGGCCCGAGCTAGGACCACAGTCCTTTACCTCTCCGGTAGACTATGAATGCACTCGGCCCTGCCCCTCACATTAACCAAGAAACCAACTCAGCACCAAAAGCCCAGCCCCGCCCTAGGACTCCACCTTTCCTGACTCAAGGTCAGTACCTGTGATCACCGAGTTAACCTTGACCTCCACATCCCCTAACAGGACTACAGAGTCGTTCTACCCTCATATCCCTCAGGTCCCTGCTACTAGTCCACAATCCCAATGCAACTGGGAGCTGGCCGGCTGTGTCCATTTCTCAAATGAGGGGTGCAGTGTTCAATAGGAGGGGCTGCTCCTCAAAAAACTCCTTCTCCCTGCCAGGAGCAGAGGCGAGGCTCCTGGTTGTGAGCCCCAACTTCCACACTAGCTTTGAGCCCTCCAGTCTGCATCACTTTGGCTACTCTGAGACTTTTGCCTCGTCTGCAAATCTGGAACAATTCCACGGATTTAATTAATGCATTACGTGAGATGGTATGCCTGCAAACATGTAGGCCACTCAGACAGGGAATCTTTATTTCATCACCTTCCTTAAGACTCCCATAGCTAGCCTAGAATCCTAGCTTCCTCTTTGTTTCTAGAGCCCCGAAACCACCGGGTTTCCCTCCTTGCAGCCCAGAGAGCTGGGTGCAGATTCGATTAATGGACAGCGGGAAAACTCGGAGCGCTGATTTCTGGAGTGGGCTGGAGGGCTGGGCATGCGCAGTAGCGTCGGGCTCCTGGCGACGCCACGAGCGAGCCAGCGGGGCGTCGCAGCGGCCCCGGGCAGGGGCGGGGCCCGCCTTATATGGGAGCTGCTCGGGGACAAACTACGCGGGCAGCTCTCTCGCGAGGGCGGGGCCCCAGCACTCCCACCTGCTGTCAGCGCCGCGGCTCAGGACAACCCTGCGCAGGTGTGGGCGTGTGCGCAGAACACCCGAGGATCCCACACGGCCAAACCCCGCCCGATTTCTAAGGACGACAAACTCTTCATGAGTTCTAGCTTATTTGTTAAAGCAGTTTTCTGGTTTTGTCTTGTTTTTTAAGAGGAATGAGAGGGGTGATTATTTATCAGGTTTTGTGCATTCGTTAATTTATTGCTAGGAGCCTACATGTATTTACAAACCCCCGGACCTTGTGTGACATTGCCAGTTGATCTAAAACAGACCATGGCAATCGAACAATGGATCCAACGGATCGGAAACAACTTGCATAGAGCTTTTAAATAGGAGGCAGTAAAGATTCATCTCACCACAGAGCTGAAGGAACTGGCACGCGCTTACTTAGCAGGAAAACACTGCTACTGGCGATTAAAGAAGTCTCTGAAAAGGAAGAGTCTAAGATAGGGGGGTTGCTCGACTTCTCAAACTTTAATGTTCAGAGTTTAACGTGTTTTGCACACGTGAATGCTTGTAGGAATCACTTGGGGATCCTGTGATTGAGTAGATCTGGGATGAAGGGTGTGTTGCTGCCTTTCCAACCATCTCCAGGGAATGTGGATGCTGTAGATCCATGACCCACGCTTTGCGGAGAAAGTTTAGATGATTTCTAATCAACCATCTGGGAGCTTTGAAATACTGATAATGAAAAACACTCACGGGAAGCTCTAAATCCAGGGCCCAAAAGACCAGGATAGCACTCAGGGTCCATATCATTTATATATTGCTGCAGAACTTAGCAGCTTACAACAAAAACTCTTCATTGTTTTTCAGGATTTTGTGGGTTGTGGGACTCACTGGGTCTATGTAGCTGGTGGTTAGGCTCAGTTGCAGTGATGAGAAGCTGACACCTCTCTCTTTCATCTTCAAAAAGGGTAGACCAGGTTTCTTCCCCTGGCAAGACAGCCTTCCAAGAGGGCATACACAGTACACAAGCCTGTTTGCTGAAATTCCTTTTACCAAAGATAGTCACTAGCCCAAGCCCAGAATCAGTGAGGAAGGGGACAATAGGAGGGAGTGGGTACTCAGAAAAGATACTAAATTAACAAATTTGTCCTAAGGTCATGAACTTGTATGACAAAAAATTACATCTTTAATACCCCCAGCTAAAATGTATTTGTTTTAGTAACATTCAGACTTTAATGACCCTGGAAATTACACATTTTAGTGTTAAATTAGAAATAGCTCAGCTTTCTCAAATTGTTCTTACACACATTACTGCTTTGAAATTATGTTAATCGTTAGGCTGTCACTAGAACTTATTGTTAAATACAAGCACATATACGACTACCACAAATTTGTTTTCTAATATTTTGATAGTTGTAGTTCAGTTAGTTGCTTTTAATAAAAAACCAAAAGGGTCCATAGCACAAAAAAACTTTTAATTTAGAAATTCAATTGAAAGGCATTTCTATTTTAAAAAATAAAATACTTTGAATTGTGATGAAAAGATTCTGAGACCTAGATTAAAACCTAAATGATATTAAACAAGAACAGAACATCAACCCTGTCATCTAGAAGCCCTATACTTTGTGTGTGTGTGTGTGTGTGTGTGTGTGTGTGTGTGTGTGTTATGCATGCATGCACGCATATGCATTGGTTTGGTTTTGGTTGTTTTGCTATAAATTATTTTAATCTTTGTTTATTCCCGTATTTTTTTCTGGGTGTTAGGCAATCTCATTATTGCTGAATAGTCATGAATGATTTAAAGGCCCTGAGTCTTAGCTTCTTCATTTCACAGTGAGATATCATCGCAATAAAACGTTTACTCTGTTTCAAAACATTTGAATCATCTGGAAATACTATTATCAGAAGAAAAATACTAAATCCCCTTCAGCTGTGCTTTGCTTTCTTTCTAGCCTCTAAGGAATAAAATTGATTTACTTTCTCACATATATTACATTTTTAGAAACCTTGATAAACAGCAGATTAGCACAGTTTTGGGGACATACAATAGAACTGACATCTCATAAACCCATCTTTTTTCCTGTGTGCTAGAAGTACTAACTGTAAGCATTATTCACACAGTACACTCCTGTGGGATTTGTCTTATACAAGCGACTTCCAGTGCATTTAGTGACCCAATACACAAAAACAAGTGTTCTGGTTTTCAAATAAATGTAAAATAGTATCTGTTAGGAAAAATGCCACTCACAAAGAAAGCTCACAAGAAAATCTCATGTCCAAGAGCAGGGTTTAATGACAGGCACGAGCTGCCTGGCTGACCCGGGAAAGATGGCACAGAAAGAGAGCAAGTCTGGGCCAGGCATGGCTTTTTATAGGAGAGGGAGGGTAAGAGGTTGGCACATGTGCAGGGGTCCCTAGTGGAGATGGAGCTTGGGTGGAGCTTGTCTTGGAGCAGAAGAAACTTTGCTAAAGGCAGGTCTGTTATTGGGAATGGCTCCATTTTCCAAGAGGTGAGGCCTGAGGATAAAATGGCCACCGATTTATAAAATGGCGACATTATTGTTCTATCATTCCCCCATTTTTTCTTTAATAATGATGAGGTAGGGGCTGAGGATCAGGAATTGGGGCAAAGCATCGGTCTCTTAGCTGCTTCCTGCTGGCAGGGGGCGTTGTGTAGGGCTGGATCCTCAGGCTCCTGTGGCGCCCTGGATGGGGCCTTCACAGTAGTTTTTCCAGGTGGTTTTGGAGAGGTTGATATCCCTGGAGGTACAACTGGTTAAATTTTTTATTAGCAATAGCAGACGTGCAGTCTAAAAGAAATCTTTGTATCGTTCTTATGATACAAGGGAGGAAGCTTAAGAATATGAGAGCAAGAAACATAGGCATTAGGATGGGCATCAGCCAAGAAAACCACTGTGAAATGTTCTTCCCCAAAGGACTCCAAGAGTCCTCCAATTCCCTTCTCCGTTTTTCTAATTGTTTCTGGAGTTGTCTAATTTTATTTTTTACTACCTCCAACTGGGTAACAGAGAAGCAGCACTCTTCTTGTAAAAATAGGCAGAGACCACCCTTCCCTGCAGTGAGCAGGTCATGGCCTCATCAGTTTTGGAGTACAACTGAGGCTAGGGAGTCAAGTTGTTTTTATAAGGTTAGGATATACTTGGCCACCGTTTGAAGATCACTTATCAATTGATTAGAGATTTTGTGTAGTAGTGGACAGAGGTTCCTATTCCTGCAGCCCCCGTTCCCAGGGCAGCCGTATGCCCAGGATAGCCAATAAGGGAACAGCCTGGATTGCCCTTTTAGATCGAAGGTGTGTGGTGAGGGGGATGGGGAGGTCCTGATCTTCTGTAATAATATCCATGTCAGGAACCAAAAATACCAGAGTGCAGATACCCTTCCAGGCTTGGGGTAAACAGGGGTATACACTCTGACCACACAGAAAGAGAGTCCTGGGAATGAGGGGGCAGCAGATATTGTTTCTGGTTTTGTTGGCCATCTTAGTGGTGTGACATTTTTTGGCCACCAGGGAGCCTACCTCAACTATCCCTGAGGAACTCTGCAGGCAAAGAGAGGCTGGCTGGGAGAGGGGAACTGGGGAAAGAGTGGAGGTGGTGGGCCTTTTGGTGAAGGAACAGTTTAAGGTAAGGGGTGTGGAAACATTTATGGGGCTGGCAATGACCTGAGAAGGGCCAGTCCACTGACACATCCAACAACCACAGGCTAGAGTAGGATTGGTGTGGTTAAGTAGTTGATGAGTGGTATTTATGACCTAGAGGAGAAGGGTTTCAGAAAGGGATAGCGTGTATAAAGGAACTTTAAGAGGCTTTCTGGTGGGAAAGAATAAGTCATTTAGTCTTTGAGGTACCTGGGTGTGGAGGACCTTCCGGAGTGCCTCATCCTGGACTCTGCCTGCATCACATATGCCAAGCTGTGAGAGGTAAGTCCAGCATACCTGTTGCCCCCTCCTCCCATGGCAGCAGTAACCAGCATGGTCGCCTTTGCTGATACCCGTCCAATATTTTTGATTAAGATGTTGGCATAAAGTGGCAGTGCTATAGCATGCCTTTTGCATGATGGTATATGCTGTAAATGGCCGGCATGGGCGGCAGGGAGGCCCCAGCTTCCAAAGGTCCAAGTCATAAGAAAGAAGAGAGCACAAGGAGTAAGGCACACAGGGCGAGGTATCCAAAGCAGAGAGCTGCACGATGGGGCCATCTCCACTCAGGGAGAGAAGTTGCCCACAGGCCGATACTTAGGAGAGAGATGACAAGGACAAGAATTACCCACAGAAAGGGATGGAGTGGTGCAGTTTACAATAAGGCAAAGAGAATGTTAGAAAATGAATAGATTTCTTCAGGAGTAAAGTCTGAGAGAGTACCTTGGAGGTGAAGGTCAACTATCCACTCCATGAAGTAGGGGTAAAGAAGGTATGAGAAAGGAGGGAGGCTGATTGTGTTGGGAAGTGGGAAGAGTAAAATCTCAGAGTAGAGTGTATATAGGAAAGAGTAAAAGCATGGGCAGGCACTGACAGGAAAGAATGGGAGGGGAGAAATATAAAGCATGAGGAGGTGAGATGCCAGGTCCCTAGGTATAGGGCTCCTGCCTATGCCCTGGGAGTCTCCATGGGTGTGTCTCCATCTTCTAGGATCTAGGGGAGGCAGGAGATCTTTATTTTTGTTGGTCTTGTAAGAAGAGATTGGTAGGTCTTTTGTGGGACTGCCAGTTTTAGATTTTGAACATGTACCCTGGAGGGAACTCCTGCTAGCTTAGCAGCCGTAGGGGTGGTGAGGATGACCTTAAATGGGCCTCTCCACTTTTCCTGCAGGTGGCCAGGTGTGGCTGTACTTTTTAGATAAACTAGATCTCCCATTTGGAGGGAGGGAGTTATTTTGGTGGTGTCAGAATGCTGTGGCAACTGATCATGAGCATGAGACCAAGGGAGAGAGTGAAGAAAAGTGAGGAGAGGATTGAGGAGAGTGGGGGAAATGTTAGGGGGGTTCTGGGTGAACCGTGATAGGGAGGAGCAGATGGCCATAGAGGAGCTCACAGGGGCTGAGCATGAGCGGTCTTTTTGGAAGGGCCTGGAGATGGAGAAGGACTAGGGGTAGGAGCTTTGTCCAGTCTACGTGGAGCTTGAGGGAGAGTTTGGTGAGAGTATATTTTAGTGTGTGATTGGCATGCTCAACTTTACCTGAAGATTGGGGGTGATAGGGAATGTGAAATCTCCAGTGAATATTTAAGGCTTGTGCCAATTTTTGGGAAATACAGGAAACAAACTCAGGCCCGTTGTCTGACTGGATAGAGGCCAGGAGACCAAATCGTGGGATGATGTCATGACCAAAATCATTGTTACTGTGGAGGCCTTTTTATTGGTCATGGGGAAGGCTTCCACCCATCCTGTGAAGATGTCTACCAGTACCAGGAGGTACTTAATCCTCTTTACTGAAGGCATATGTGTGAAGTCCACCTGCCAATCCATGGCAGGGTGGCATCCCCTGGCTTGATGGGTAGCAAAGGGAGGGGGCCTAATATTGGAGTTGGGGTTTGTGCACTGGCAAACTGAGCAGGATGGGGTAATCTGTTTAAGATATTGTATGTCTCCCGGAGATAGGGAAATGGAGTGGCAGAGAAAGGTGTAAAGAGCATGAAGATTAGGATGAAAAAAATGTGTGTAAATAGGAGAGAAGAGTTTTAACTTCAGAAGGGGGGAGAGAGAGTTTAGTGAGGGGAGGGAAGAAGCTAGGGTAAGGGGGTACATGGCCAATTGGGGTGCAGTTTGGAGGGGTGCTCGCTTGGCCTCTGCATCCACTTGGTTGTTTCCTCTGGTAATTATGGAAGAATCAGTTTGGTGGGCTTTGCAATGAGTAATGCTTACCCAGGAAGAGAGGCGTGAAGCCTCTAAGGCCTGGGCTATTAAGGCAGCATTGATAATGGGAGTTCCTCTTGTAGTTAGGAATCCCCTTTCCTTCCAAATGGCAGAGTGGGACAATAAAGTATGAAATGCATTTTTAGAGTCAGTATAAATGTTGACAGTTTTGTCCTTTGCCAGGGTTAGAGCTCTGGCCAGGGCAGTCAATTCTGCCTTCTGGGAAGTAGTACTCAAAGGGAGAGGGCATGCCTCAATGACGGCAGAATCAGACACGATGGAGTATCCAGCTCTTCACTGTCCATTGTGAACAAAGGAGCTGCCATCAATGAACCAAGTGTAGTCAGCCTGAGAAAGGGTGCCCTCCTGAATGTGGTCTGGGCAGGGGAGGAGCTCCTCATGGATCTCAGGGCAGGAGTGAACAAGAGGTGTTGTAGGGAGAGGAAGAAGAGTGTCTGGGTTAAGTGGGGGACACGAGATGAAAGTTAGGATGGGATCCTTGACCAAGGCCACGTGGAGGGATAGGATACGGGAGGGGGGCATAAAGTCCCTTATATGTGAGGAGTTCTGACAGGCTATGGGAGGAGTAAACAGTAAAAAGGTAAGCTTTTTGCTTCCCTGGATCAAGAAAGAGGTGGCTGCCAGGGCCCTAAGGCATGGGGCCCATCCCCTGGTTGTGGGGTCTAACTGTTTGGAGAGGTATGCTATTGGAGCAAAGGAGGGCCTTATGTTGTGTCCCAGAACTCCTAGGGCAAACCCTTGCCTCTCAGAAATGTAAAGGAAAAGGGGCAGGTGAGGTCTGGCAGGTGAAGTGCCGGGGCTTGTAACAAAGCTTGTAAGAGGGTTTTAAAATGACCTGACACAGGCCAAGAGGGGTCCAGGAGCTCTTAGATGGGAACCCTGGATGCCTCATATAGAGGTTTGGCCATTAGACTGAAGTTGGGCACCCAGGCTCAGAGGTAGCCAGCCAGGCTGAGGAAGGAGAGAATTTCAGCCTTGGTGGTGGGGGCAGGGAGAGAGGCTAACAAGGCCTTACGATCGAGGGTGATAGCCTTATGAGTAGGGGAGATAGATAGGCCCAAGTAAGTTGCCTGGGTGAGAGACAGTAGAGCCTTGTTAGGGGACACACAGTATCCCTTTTTTTCCCAGAAATTGAGCAGGAGGGCAGTGTGTTGTTGGCTATCCTTGAGCGAGGGGCTGCAGAGCAGGAGGTCATCTACCTACTGGAAGAGTTTACTCTAGGAAAGATGGAGGGTAAAGAGGTCCCTAGCCAGAGCTTGGCCAAAGAGGTGGAGACTGTCCTGGAACCCCTGAGGCAAAACAGTCCAGGTCAATTGTTGGGAAGTATGAGAATCTGGATCAGTCCAGGTGAAGGCAAAGAGGTTTTGAGATGGTGGGTGGACAGGGATAGTGAAGAAAGCATCTTTTAGGTCCAGGACTGTGAAATGGGTGGTGGTACTGGAGATGAGAGACAGGAGAGTGTAGGGGTTGGCACCACCAGGTGTATAGGAGTCACTGCTGTGTTGATTAAGCGGAGGTCCTGTACCAACCAGTAAGACCCATTGGGCTTTTTTACAGGCAAAATAGGAGTGTTATAGGGGGAGTGGTTGGGCGAAGCAGGCCCTTGGCAAGAAGCTCTGAGATGATAGGCTTTAATCCCTGTAAGTGGATTAGAGAAATGTGATATTGAGGTTGGTTTGGGAAAACAGAGGGGTCCTTGAGAGTAATAACAATTGGCTCATGATATGTAGTGACTGCAGGGTTCTGGAGGTCCCACACAACAGGGTCCACCAGCATAGCAGGTAAGGGCAAGGGGTCAGGAGGGGCTTGTGGAAGCAGGGCACCCATAACGGCAAGGACGGGCCATGAGGATGGAGACAAGGGGTTAATGGGTCACAGCTTAAGAGGGGGTAGGTGTAAGGTGAGAATGGCCTGGAATTTTGACAAAATGTCCCTTCCCAAGAGTGGGGTGGGGCAATTAGGGAGGACTAGGAAGGAGTGAGTACAAAGTGTATCTCCCAGTATGCCGGTTAAAGGAAAAGTCATTAAGGGCTGGGTAGGAGTTCCCTCCACCCGACTATGGAGGTTAAAGAAGGCTTGGTAGGTCCCCAGAACTCCAGCAAGGCAAAAAAAAAAATGGTGCCAGTGTCCAGGAGGAGAGAGATAGGCCTACCTTTGATGGGGGCTATTACCCTGGGCTCCTGTGAAGTTATGGTTGTCAGGCCTGGGAGTCCTGGGCTCCATCAGTCATCAGCCGCAGTTGCCAGTCCTACAAGATCAGTTAGTGAGGAGGGATGGTGGGGATGCTTAGACCCTCTGCCTTGAGGGGTGGAGGGGCAGTCCATCACCCAGTGGCCCTCCTGTTTGCACTTAGGACATGGCCTCAGAGGGTGGCATGGTTTAGGACATGCACAGACCCAGTGTCCCTCAAGGCTGCACCAAAAACATGGGCTGGGAGGTGTTCGGGATTTTTCTTGGCCTCGGGGAGTTAGAAGTCAGAGGCCTTTGTCAGAGGGCTCATGCCAACATCTGGAATTTAGTCTTATCTCTCCTCTCCTTATCAGCCCTTTGCTGTTCTTCTCGGTAATTATAGACCTTGAAGGCCACATTTAAATTTTCAGCCTGTGGAGTCTGAGGGCCATTTTCCAGTCTTTTAAGTTTTTTTCTTATATCTGCAGCTGACTGAGAGATAAAGTGGTTCGTAAGAATGATTGTCCCGTCCTGAGTTTCAGGGTCAACTTTTGTATGGCGTCGTAGTGCCTCTGTGAGCCAGAACAAGAAACTAGCTGGATTTTCCTCTTTTTCTTGTTTGAGTTCTCTGAATTTATCAAAATTAACAACCTTTTGGGCCGCCTTCTTTAATCCTGCCACTAAACAAGTAACCATCTGATCCCTAAGCATTCTGTCACCGGTTTGGTAATTCCAATGAGGTTCCTCAGTAGGGATCACTGTAGCCCCTACAGGATGGGTGGCGGTGGTGTGATGGACCTCATCTGCATGTTCCCTAGCCATGTCCCAGACCCTGTGTCTCTCCTCTGGAAGGAGGGTGGAGGAAAGAATGAGATAGATGTCATGCCAAGTAAGGTCATAGGATTAAGCCAAGTACTGGAACTCTTTAACGTAAGAATCAGGGTTAGTGGTGAAAGAGCCAAGGTGCTTTTCTATCTGAGAGAGTTCAGTGAGGGAAAAGGGAACATGGACCCTCACAATGCCTTCCACTCCAGTCACTTTCTGGAGAAGGTAGATGGAAACTGGCTGAACGGGGGGGGGGGGGGGTCCGTGAGAGTGAGTGTGTGTGTGGGGGGCTCATGAGATCCTGTGGTTCTGGGTGGGCAGAAGGATAGGTGGAAGGAGGAGTGGAAGGAGGGGCAGAAGGAGGGGCAGGGGAAAGGGTGGAAGGAGAGGCAGGAGCCAACGGCTGAACAATGGAAGCTCGTCTCTGATAAGGTGGAGGCTCGTTAGCAGGGTCGAAAGTAGGGAAAGTTTCAGAGTCAGGAGGGGGTTCGGAAGAGGATTTGGCTGGTTTTGAAACTGGCTTAGAGGCTAATAGAACCTGCACAGGGGAACAGGAAGTACAGAGGGAGGGTTTGGTGCAGAAATAAGAAAAGGATGGGATGTAGGGAAGTTCCTTCCATTTACCAGTGTGCTCACAGAAATTGTATAAATCCCTTAAAATACTGGGATCAAAAGTGCCATTAAGTGGCCATTTGGAGGCATTGTCTAGTGGATATTGGGGCCAGGCCTGATTATAGATAAAAATGAGCTTTTGGGGCTTAAGATCAGGTGTGAGGTGTAGGGGCCCAATATTGGCCAGAAGACATACCAATGGAGAGTCTGAAGGAATTTTGGATGGTCCAACTCCCATGGTGAGGCCTGACCTGAGGAGAGATATGGCAGGTGTCCCCAAAATACCAGGTCCTCAGGAGAGAGAGAGAGAGAGAGAGAGATGTGAAGCACCCAAAGGGAATGTCTTCACCACGGGGGTCCACAGTCCCTAGTGGGGAACTTGGTTCCCAGGGATGGTAGTGAGCTGAGACCTAGCGCTAGGATTTTGAGGAAATGATGGAGAGATCACGGCTCTGCGTGCAAGGAGGACTCACTGAGAGAGGACCTTGAGGGAAGATTGGCTGGTGGTGGACGGCGGCTGGAGGCATGCTGGGGGGGGGAGGAACTTCCCTGTGAGCTAGTGAGGGAGCGGTGCTTTCTAGGATTGGGAGTTCCAGCAAAGCAGCTCTTGTCCTGGAGGAAGGGAATGGGAGTAGAGAGAGAGAGAGAGAGAAAGAGAGAGAGCGGGATGGGGTGGGAGAGGCCGGAAGAGCAAGGTCAGTGCCAGGAGTGCACCCGATCCCGGGTTTCGGCACCAAATATTAGGAAAAATGCCCCTCACAAAGAAAGCTCATGAGAAAATCTCACATCCAAGATCAGGGTTTAATGACAAGCACAAGCTACCTGGCTGACCTGGGAAAGATGGCGCAGAAAGAGAACAAGTGCGGGCCAGGCATGGCCTTTTAGAGAATAGGAAGGGTAAGAGGTTGGCACATGTGCAGGGGTCCCTGATGGGGGTGGAGCTTGGGTGGAACTTGTTTTGGAGCACAGGAAATTTTGCTAAAGGGAGGGGCTATTATTGGGAATGGCTCCATTTTCCAAGAGGTGAGGCCTGAGGATAAAATGGCCACTGATGTATAAAATGGTGGCATCATTGTTCTATCAGTATCAAAAACAGAAATCATAGATACCCAATCCAAATCCAGCACCATTTTCATTCTTTAGGTCATAAAGCATAAAGGTACCTTTAGAATCTTCTAGCGTACTAAACCTTGAAAGCAAAGATAATTTGAAAGTGTACTTTGCATCCTGATACAGAACCTAGGTACTAAAGTAACTGTGAAGATAATCACACACACAAAAAAAATCATACTTGGTAATTTTAGCAAAGCTGTAGGCAGGTACCATGAATGTCAGTTCTCTTTTACAGCAAAGTGAATAAAGAAATTACAGCAGATTCAATTTAATAGATGCTATCACCCTAAATCATAGTCATTTTATATACTAAGATGAAAAAGATTGTTTCAATTGCATATAACTATACATATGGTCACAAATGTCACAAATAGTTCAGAATTGATGGACTTTACAGAGTCTATGGCAGCATTTCAACTTCTTAAGAGTGAGGAACCACATTTGTTGAAAAGGGAAAAGTCTCATGAATACATTAGTTTTGGAAATGGGCCTTACAGAAGGGACAGAAAATATGAACTGCCAAGATGAGTGAGGGTGATTTTGGAGACAGGAAAATACCTTGAACAAGTGTTCAGAGTAGCATATCTACTCGTGAAATAGTGAGAAAAACTCTACCTGAAGTAGAAAATGAGAAGTTTAAACATAATTATAGAGCCTGGGGATATAACTCAGTGACAGATCCCTTGTCTAGCATGCACAAGGCACCTGGATACAATCTCCAGCACCAAAAAATAAAAAAAAGTTTATAAATTCTTTCCTACCCCATACTCATGCCTGTACAATGTAAATTTTCAGCTCTCTCAACTGGAGGTGGAGTCTCTCTCTCCACCTCTTCAATATGGCTTTCCCATAATTTGCATTGGCCCAGAGAACACAGAATTGACTTTATCTTATTTTCAAGGCTTGATCTCAAAAAGCCTTGCATTCAAATTTTGTCATTTGCAGGTAAATGGACGGAACTGGAGAACATCATCTTAAGTGAAGTTAACTAGGTGCAGAAGGCCAAAGTCACATGTTTTCTCTCATATGTGGAATACAGACCTAATACAAATACAACAATATTATGAAAAACAGGTCATGCTAAGGAAGGTCACATATGAGAAGGGAAGGGTAAAAGAAGGAAGTTAAGTTGGATATGGTTGATGTACTCTCTATAAAAGAAAGAATATAGAATTTTTAAACCTGTCAAAGTCACCAAAAGAAGGGAACTAAGGTAAAAAGAAGAAAAATAGAGGAGATGAACCAAACTGGGCTATAATGCATTTAAACACTGGAAGTGCCACAAGGAAACTCCGTGTTGCTGTCTTAAACAACCAAAAATATAATTTTTTTCTTCTTTTTCTTATTGTACAAAGTTGGAGAACAGGAGGGTAAAACAGTCCTGTCTGGGGGGAAAAGGGTGAGTATGGTACAAATACTGTGTACACCTGTATGTAAATGAAAAAATGTTACCTGCTGAAACTATCCAGGAATGGTGGAGGGAGGGATTAAAGAGAATGGTGGAGGGGATGAATTCAAGTACAATGTATTTGATGTATTGTAAGAAATTTTGTAAATGCCACAATGTACCCCTACAAGCATAATTTTTTTAAAAAAAGTCTTACCTTCTTTGAAACTTATGCTGTCATGTAAGCAACCAATGCCACAATGACCCAATCTACACCAGCACCACAGCCAATGCCTATCAGTTACCAGAGCTGAGAGGAGAGCCACCTTTGACCAGCTGACCCCAGCCCAACTCATCATCAGATCACATTGATGACTAGGGCAACCCAGAATGACTGAAGCTGGTCCAGACCAGCAGAACCAACAAGATGACAGATTTCTGAGCAGTAAATGGATGATTGTTGTTTAAGCCATTCAATTTAAGGTGTGTGTGTGTATGTTATTGCATAGATCTAAATACAGTCCATCTTATATAATGAGAAAAGGCAATTCAGGATCCTTTTAATCACATAGAAATATTAGTAAAACAAAAACACCTAAGAGCTGAGACCCTGGGTTCAAGAGCCTTTATTGTTGTGGCTAGGAATTCAGAATCTCCATGGTCATTTGTTACTTTACACTTGAAGAAACAAAGGCTCAGAAAGGCAAAGTGACTGTGGAAAACACTTTCCTACTCCTCTGTGTAACCTGAATCAATGAAGTTGAGTCATAGAAGCCTGGATGCTATCTGACCACATAACCTACATTACCACCACCAAACTCTGGCTCCAGCTGTGTCTCCAGCACAAGTGCCTTCTCTCTTCTCTGCAGATCTTTTCTTGAGTGCTACCTTCCTAGCTCTTCTCAACTGCACCAACTCACAGTTATCGCTCCCTCTTCTAAGTGCTTTACAATGCCACTGATTTCTGAGTCATTGGAGCTTTTTTTACTTCTTTCTTTCTTTTTTAAGAGCGAGAGGGTCTCACTATGAAGCCCATGCTGACCTTGAATTCACAATCCTCCAGAGCAGAACATTTTAAAACTTGGTTTTCTGTGTCTCTCTTCCAATAAAATTACAAATCCTTAGCCAGGCACCTGTAGCTCAGGCCTATAGTCCTAGCTACTTGGGAGGTTGAGATAAGGAGGACTGCAGTTTAAGGCCAACCCAGGCAAAGACCCCATTTCACAAAATAACCAGAGTGAATGAACTGGAGGCATGGCTCAAGCAGCAGAGTACCTTCTTCTCAAGCATGAAGCCCTGAGTTCAAACCCCAGTTCCAGCAAATAGTAATAATAAGAAGAACAATAAATTACAAATCCTTCAAGTACAAACATCGGGCCTTCTAATTCTCCATGTTCGCAGTAATGCCGGCTTGGCAAATATTTACCTTGAAAATTAGCAAAATCAATAAATTCATCACACTATTCTGTTACTGTAGGTAGCCAGTATATAAAAATGAAATTCTACATGATGATTTTCTCGCAGATTTTGTCCCTTTTTGTTCCTTTAACTGGCCCATAACATAGAGGTTATGCTGTTTGTTACTGTCAAGCTTAATTAAGTCCATTATAATTCATTAACCCCTGTGCTTGCTTTTTAATTAACATTGATTAACACAAACAAGTACAAAATAGGCCATCAGCACTTTTCAGAAGTGCTGATTCCAATTGTATTGGTAACTCAATACAGTGTAGAAGATGGCAGGATAGTAATTTGTACTCTCTTTACATAAGGAAACAAATGCTAAGCCAGGAAACAAAATACTTTGTTCATTCATTTCACCTAATTAAACGTTTACCCTGTTAACCCACCCTGTAATGGCTTAAACCTTGGGTAATATTACTGAAGGCACAGTTCCAAGTAACTTGCTTAATTGCTTTCCTGGGATAAAAGAGGGAAGTGTTTCAAAGCTGACAGATGGACGGTGGAGGGTCCAGTCACAGCAAAGCTACCCCTCAGGCTCCTGACAGATGACTTCAGGCCAAGATCTCATTTTGTAGTTCTGGGACCAAGTCCAAGGTTTGATGGCAGTGGGTTAAATGATGAAGATGCTCAACAATGAGTGCCCCAAAGATATTGACATCAGAAAACTCTACTAACAATCTAGAAATAAAATCTCCCTGTCTACTCACCAATGCCCCAACTAAAAATATCCTGTATTCCATATTGTGTTTAGGTTCCCTTTCCCCCTGACCTCAGAGCCAGAGTCCCCCATGCTTACATGTGATTGTGGTGGATTGCCAGGAGGGTCAAGCACACATCTGGACTTCTGCATGTTTCCAGCTTTTCAGCTAGAATGCTTAGGGCCTGCAGCAGGTTTTGTTCTATATAAAATAAGTAAATGGGACTCTGCCCCACTGCACTCCAGGGAAGAATTAGCAGAATTGATAGCATCCAAATCAATTGACCCTGTGCAGATGACTTCATAATGAGGTCACAGAGTTCTTACCGTTCAATGTTACTGCCTCAGAAAGTAAGCTATGGAGAAAATTTAAATGCTTGAGAAAAGCGTTATTATAAGATGGAGTGTTTTGAAGTCATTGTTGAGAGATTTGTAATGCTCACGAAGACCCCTGAGATAGCAAGACCTAGGTGTCCATGTGTGACTCACAAAGAGGGGCTCTATCCGTAAAAAAATATGGAAAAATTTGTTGCATGCAGCTTCTAAGTATTGAAGCTTGGGTCTCAACCAAGGTATCTGTGTCCTTAGACCTCAGACCTTCTTCCTCAACCCCTTATCCTCTACCCACATGATGTGTTGGAGAAATTGCTAGAAATGGAAATCCAGCTGTCAGAAGAGAGATAAGAAAAAAAAACACAATTTTACATCCATGTAAAGGGTCAGCAAGATATTTGCCTTTTGTACACACAGCATTCCTTCTTGCCATACTCTGGGTTTCGTATCAATCCCAACAAAGTTGTAGAGTAGTTTAATCCTGTGCTTTAAAAAAAAATCCACCCATTTTGCATACCTATCAGCAATGTGTGAAGGCTTTAAGAGTTTCATATTCTTACCAGCACTTGACATTGCCAGTTCTTTTTTTTTTTTTTTAAACCATTTACTGGTGTATGGCACAGATTTTTTTTTTTAAGCTGAACATCATCCTCATAAAAAGTCACTCTGTCTTCAGAGAAGACTTAAAGACAATTTTAAACTAAACTAACTATTTATATGAGAGCAACTCAGCTCACACTAACTGGCCAGTTCATATTAATGATAGTAAGTGGAGTTAATTTTACTCATTTAGTCCAACTTTGATTAGTGTTTATATCTCTAGCAGTATTAATGGCAATTTCCTTAGCACACTTGTAAAAGGCAGAACTCTTATACCTTCCCATAACAGCATTATAAAATAAATTATCTCATGGGTTTCTTTTTCACAGTAATAATAATAAAGAGCCTACAACTCGATTTATTTTAGCATGACTTCTGGTTATCCTAGTCCCATGGAATCATCCATCTTCCCCTACTATTTGATATTTTGACTGCATTTTAAAAAGGAGGCAGCATTTCTTTTTCACTTAAAATGAGTACCTCTTAATTCCACTTTCTATTCAGAAGACCCTGTACTGCCATCGACATTCATTCCACTTCAGAGTTACTTACTGCAGTGTATCCAATTTGCCAATGAAGACAGTTAAGCACTGAAAGATTATGACTCATAACCAATGATCATGGCCTAGATGCAAATCCACAGAGAAAGAATTCTGCCTTTGGAGGTTGTTATTGCTGAATTGTGTTCCCTACATGGTATTTATTATGACATAACCAGTATACATATTCTATGCATTGTATATGCCTATCTATGAATATGTGTATAATTTGTTTATGAAAACATATACATTATATATATACACATATGCATATAGGCATGTTTAAATATATCATTTAAGCCTGGAATGTCTGAGGTAGGTAATATTTTTACTCTACAGATGAAGCACCTGAGTTTTATGAGATCATGCTACTTGCTCAAGGTTGTGCAAACTGAGATTCCAATTTGGATGGCCCAATGTCAATTTCTATATTGATGTCCTAACTCCTCATACATCAGAATGTAACTGTATTTAGACAGTTCATAAAGAGGGAATTAGGTTAAAATTAAGATCAGGAGGGTGAGTCTTAATCCAGTATGACTGGTGTCCTTGTAATAAAAGAAATTGGGACACAGACACATATCAGGGGGGAAAATCATGCAAAGACACAGAGAAGACAACCATTCACAAGGAGACACCTCAGAGGAAACCAACCTTGCTGACACCTTAATGTGAGACTTCTGACCTCCAGAACTATGAACAAATAAAATTCTATTGTTTAAACTATCCAGTCTGTGGTACTTTGTTATGACAGCTCTAGCAAACTACTAAAGGAAACACAGACCCAAATCAATCAGAAATTCTTTGGTTGCAAGTCTTGGTAATCTAGTTGTCCACTGTTTTAGGTCATGTTCCCTGGACTCTGCTTCTATGGAGAGCTGCTTACAACAGGTGTCTACAAGTTCTCACAAGAGCAGCTTGTAGGAGAGTAAAGGAAGCCTTGAAGGATCTGTCAAACTATGATGTATTTGCCCTGGAAGACTCCCTTGATTCTAGGGGCGATCCAGAGCTGGAATGGAATGGCCCTTTGGGATTATCCAGATTGAGGCAAGAAGGCTGCACCTTTGTACCCTAGTAGGCTGTCCCCAGAAAGAGGGTCTAAACTTAGATGGGAAAGCTCTATGTGACTGAGGACAACTGCTGAGAGGGACTTGGCTGCCAACTCTGCTGACAGTGTCTCTGTCCTAGAGAGAGGATCTGAACATTTCTACCAGAGGCTTACAACAAGGAGGGATAACCTGAAGATGCAGGCCTCAGGAAGGGATGGCCCAGAGTAGTCATGGGAATTTGGAATATAGAAAACAATGGGACAATTTCTCTGGGCAACAAACATGAAAAAGGAATCAGCTCCAAATAATATCATACTGTTCTTTTCAAGATTCAGGTTCCCAAGAAAGAGTGTGACTACTTGGCCTGATTTTGGTCAACTAATTTCCCTTTGAACAGAGGAGGTCCTAGTCCCATGACTGACTGTCCTTAGAAAACTATACAGCATGTGGGAAGGTGGTTCCTGAAAGCCCATTTGAGGTGTCATCAATAGAAGAAAGGAGATGGATACCCCGCAGACAAAATCAACGTGTGTTCATTGGGCTATCCAACTTGGAATCTAGATTTAAATATCCTTGGGCAAATAGTTTGAACTTACAAAACTTGAGGTACTTCATCTGTACAGTAGAAATATTACCTACCCCAGGATTTTTCAGGCTTAAATGACACATCTATATGTATGTGTGTGCATACATATGTGTGCTTTCATAAACAAACTATGCAGATATTCATAGATATTCACACATATAAAGTATAGATGTATATATTGCAAATATAATGATAGATGCCATTTATTTTATTTTGTGTCCACATTACTCAGGACTTCATCAATTTACTTTACAGTAAATTTATCTTTAATTTACTTTATCTGCCTGCATTTTGCTTCCCCACCTCTCCCTTGAGAGCAGGAGGAGTATTTTGTGTGCCTTTTTGAGTGGTCTAATCCTTAAAATTCTAGATCTGGAAACTCCTTTAAAGATGCTGCTACTTTTTAATAGAAGGAATTGAGGGCTACGATAGAAATCAGCAGTAGAGTGTTTGCCTAGTATGTGCAAGGCCCTAAATTCAATCCTCAGAACAGAGAGAGAGAGAGAGAGAGGGAGAAAGAGAGGAAAGCTTGCCCAATACTCTGAGGTCTGTATAAGCAAAAGCTTCTCAGGGTTTCTCCACATCAGATGGTCCAATGCAGGGGCAACGTAAGAGCAGGATTACCAAGCATCAGACCTCTGAAGTCTACCACCACCTGTCAGTTTCTAATGAAGTTCTAGAATGAGCACACAGTCCCGTTTCTTTTTGTGTTGATTATAGATGGATACATTAATCATAGAACCCAGGCAGAACCTGAATGGAGGAGGGGGAGGTATAAAGAGGAAGTTGGCATTTTTCTCCCATACATCTACTTTCAAAAAAGAGATCTATTTCCAGCAACCAGGTGTCAACTTCACTCCTACACACAACCACCAAGAGAGATGGCTCATGTAGACCTGTCTCTGCTTGCAAAGGTTTCCTCTCTGAGGTCACACAAATAGCTGATATATCCATTTTCCTGAAATAAATGCCATCATGGAGGTCTCCTTGTTGTTGTCAGGGGTTATGAGCAGCATTGATGGAGTGGGGTAATGACATTGCCCAGTGATTGAAAGGGTTTAGAATGTGATTTCCTATTTGGTTCAGACAAAATAAAGCCATTATCTGTGCTTCATCTTTTTTAAAGAGATTGTTTCCCGAGCTCTTTTGTGCTTGAACCCTGTTGCAGCACCAAGGAACAATATTAGCCTGTCACAATTATAGATCACTTCATCACCACAGTTAGCCTCCAATCTCCTTGAACTCTTTCCAGAAGAAATGACTTTTCTGGGTCTATCTTAGTCCCAGGTACATTGACTTTTGAGAAAGATGTTACTGCAGCTACTCATTTAGCTGTGGAAAGTTGTCAGCCAGCACAGACCCAGGTAAGTTGGGGAATTTTTAAGGAGCCACCTATGATAAACCAAGATCTCATATTATTAGCACATGGCTCAGGAGAAACGAGACAGACATGTGGATGCACTGGGAGCAAGTTAGGGCTATGATTAATGTTAAAGAAGTTTGGATTCACCTTTCTCAGCTGTTACTAAAGCACACCTGGGTCCATCGGCTCACATGACCAAACCACAAAGATGGTATTGGAAGGTCTCCGGGTACCCTCCCTCATACACTTTTACTCCCTGTTAACCTAGAAAGTCATGTCACAAATGTCCTGGCCCCCACCTGACTTTATTCAACAGACTTTCACCAGACCTGCTCTGATTTTCAGGTGTCAGATCACTACCTCTACATTGCTAGGTTGTTTCTTTCCATTCCAAAGACTTTCTAAAGGTCAGACTTGACCCTAGCATCCTACACTTCCACATAGCAGCAGAGGATACCATGGTCTTGTGTTTCTCCCAGAATCAAAATGTCATTAATTCACCTTCGGTGGTGTGTGCAAACATATATAACCACCAACTTTCCATTAACGTTTCATTAGTACAATGCAGTGCTAGGGTTTGACTCAGGACCTCATTCTTGCTAGTCAGGTACTCTTTCCAGTTGAGACAAGATCCCAGTCCAGAAATTCTTAATTTTTTGTCAGTAATTGTGTTTGAACTCAGGGCCTCACATCTTCAGCAAGCTTTTCTTTAAATTGTGGTACAATATAACATAAAATCTACCATTTAGCCATTTTAACTGTACAGTTGAGTGACATTAAATTTATGATGTCACCATATGCACCTCTAGAACTTTTTCTTCTTCTCAAACTGAAATACTATACCCAGTAAACACTAAGTCCCATTTTCCTCCTCCCGCTGGCAACACTATTCTACTTTGTGTCTTATGAACTTGGCTACTCAAAGAAATAAATGGAATCATGTAATATTTGCCTTTTTGCATAGTTCATTTAGCATAAGGTCTTCAAAGTTTACCCATGCTGTAGCATATGTCAGAACATTATTCTTTTTACCAGGTGAATAATATTCCTTATGTGTATATACTACATCTGGTTTATACATTTAGCAACTGATGGGCATCTGGATTGTTTCCACTTTTTGGCTATTGTGAATGATGTTGCTACGAATGTGGATGTACAGACATCTGTTCAAATCCCTGGTTCCAATTCTATTATTCATGTAGCTAGATGTTAGATTATTGCATGCTGAATTTCTATGTAATTCTATGTTGAATTTTTTGAGGAACCACCATACTGTTGTCCATCCTGGCTTCATCATTTTAATCTTCCTATTGCCGATACCCAAGGGTTCCAATTTGTCCTCATCCTCATCAAGATTTGTTACCTTCACTGGCACAAAGCCAGATATGAACACCAGTTGAACAGAATAGAAGACCCAGATATGAATCCACACAGCTACAGCCACCTGATTTTTGACATAGACACCAAAAACATCTGGTGGAGAAAAGACAGCCTTTTCAACAAATGTTGCTAAGAAAACTGGATCTCTGCATGCAAAAAACTGAAACTACATCCATGTCTGTTGCCCTGTACAAATATCAACTCAAAGTGGATTAAGAAGCTTAATAAAAGACCTGAAATCTTGAAGCTAGTGCAGGAAAGAGCAGGGAATACACTTGAATTAATAGGCATAGGCAATGACTTCCTCAGCAACTAAGAGGATTGACAAATGGGACTACATGAAACTAAAAAGCTTCTGCACAACAAAGAAAATGGTCTCTAAATTGAAGAGGCTGCCCACTGAATGAGAGAAAATCTTTGCCAGCTATACACCTAAGAAGGGATTGATAACCAGAATATACAGGGAGCTCCAAAAACTAAACTTCCAAAAAATCAATTATCCAGTGAAGAAATGGGCAGAAGAACTGAACAGAGATTTTTCAAAGGAGAAATCCAAATGGCCAAAAAAACACAAAAAGAAATATTCAACATCCTTAGCCATAAAGGAAATGCAAATCAAAACTATATTAAGATTCCACCTCACTCCTATTATAATGGCTACCATCAAGAATATGAAGAACAAGAAATATTGTTGAGGATGTGGGGAAAAAAGAACCCTAAACACTGCTGGTGGGAATGTAAATTAATACAACCACTATGGAAAACAGTATGGAGGCTCCTCAAAAAACTAAAAATAGAATTGCCATATGATCCAACAATTCCACTCTTAAGGATATAGCCAAAGGAATATAAGGCAACTTACAATAAAGGCACCTGTATGCCCATGTTTATTTCTGCATTATTCACAATAACTAAGTTGTGGAAACAGCCAAGATGCCCCCACAACTAATGAATGGCTTAAGAAAATGTGGAATTTATATACAAAGGAATTTTATTCAGTCACAAAGAAGAATGAAATTTTGTCATTTGCAGATAAATGGGTGTTACTGGAGACCATCATCTTAAGTGAAGTTAGCCAGGTTCAGAAGGCTGAAAGCCATATGTTTTCTCTCATATGTGGAATATAGACCTAATACATATATAGCAATATTACAAAAAATAGGTCACACTAAGGGTAGGTCACATATGAGAGGGGAGAGGGCTAAAAAAAAAGAAGTTAAGAAGGTGAATATACTTGATGTACTCTCCATACAAGAATGAATATAGAATTTTTAAACTTGTTGAAACCACTATAACAAAGGGACTAAGGTAGAAAGAAGAAAAATGGAGGAGATGAACCAATTTGGGCTATAATGCATATATACATGGAAGTGCCACAAGTAAACTCCTTATGTAGCTATCTTAAGCAAAAATGTCAATTTTTTTTGTTTGTTTTACAAAATCAGAGAACAGGACAGTGAAACAGGTCCTGCCTGGGTGTGTGTGGGGGGAGATGGTACCAG
This sequence comes from Castor canadensis, assembly GCF_047511655.1. Taxonomy (NCBI): domain Eukaryota; kingdom Metazoa; phylum Chordata; class Mammalia; order Rodentia; family Castoridae; genus Castor; species Castor canadensis. The sequence continues at coordinate 140,445,371 of NC_133390.1, read as the reverse complement.
TGGGAGAGGGGAGGAGGTAGGAAAGGAGTGTAGGACGGTGAATATGGTGCAAGTACTTGGTACGCATGTATGTAAATGGAAAAATGATAGTTGAAACTATTCCAGGAATGGGGGGAAGGGGAGATAATGGAGAATGATGGAGGGGGTGAATTCAAGTATGATATATTTGATATATTGTAAGAACTTTTGTAAATGCCACAATGTACCCCCACCGAACACAACAAAAACAACAAGATTTGTTACTTTCTGTTTTATTAAAAAATGATAATAGGCATCCTAAAGGAATCCATTGATGTTTGTAATTGTAGCAATCACTGTTCAATTAAAAATTTGCTAAAATGAATGTGAAGAGAAGGAGTATAGAAAGAAAACCAATGAGGGAAGTCATTGAGTGCTGAATCAAGCAGTTGGGGAGATAACAGTCACACCATGAACAGAATGCAGGGACCTTGCAGTCTAGACACTTTTCTACTGTCGTGCTTCTAAAATATTTCTGACACGTTCCTAAGTTGTAGCAAGCTTAGGCCATTGTCATCCTTTCACTTTATTAGCCCAAAAAACGAAAATATATTTACTTGTAATAATACCACAGTCTGATTTCCACTTGGGGAAAATATTTGCAATATTTGAAACTGACAAGGAATTAAAATTTAATCTTTACAAACTCTATAAATCAACAGGAAAATCAAGTAATCCAATAGACAAACAGATGAAAAATATGGAGATACAGATCACAGACAGGGAAGATTGAAACACATGAAAAGAAATACAACCTCAGTAGAAATCAGAAAAATAACAAAACAAGGAATCCCTACTACTAACCCAAAGAACAGGAAAACCTTAAGGGGTTATTTTCTTAAAGTCAAATTTTGAGAAAGAGGTAGGTATTCCAAGAAGTTCCATGTACTGTTCTTGGAAATGTAAACTTTAATAGGCATTCCAGAAAATAAACTGAAGTCATTTTATTAAATTAAACATGTTTAAATCAAAAGATACAAAAATTCATCTCTTGAATATTTTGGAAAAATTCTTGGATAATTGTACAAGAAAATGTTGGAGTGAGGGGGCAAGGTGGAGGATTAGACGTGTCCACTGCTGGCTTCAGGAATGAGAAGAGTCAGGAAACATGTGAGAGACTATATTCTGAAGACAGAAAGAGAGAAAGAGCAAGGGGAATCATGAAAGAAGTGGCAGGACAGCAGAACAGCACAAAGAAACCCAGACAACAGAAAAGGAGCAAACAGATCCAAGCCTGTCCCTGACCTCCCAGGAGAGGAAATGGAACTGAAGACACAATCAAAAAGTAAGATAGATGGCTCTGGAGACAGGCTTGCAATTCTAGCTACAAGATAAGTCCCCTCAAGTGTTAAACCCAGTGTGGGTATATGGTAATAGATACAGAAAAAGCCTTTGGCAAAATTAACATCCCTTTATGATAAAAGCTCTGAAGAAACTAGAAATGGAAGAAATGTACCTCAACATAATAAAGGCTATATATGACAAACCTGTTCCCAACATCACAGTAATGGAGAAAAATGAAACGATTTCCTCCAGAGTTAGGAATGAGACATGGGTTTCTACTCTCTTACTCTTATTCAATATTGTGCTTGAATTCTTAGTCAGAATAAGGCAAGAGTAATAAATAAAAGGGATTCGAATAGTGAAGGAAGAAGTAAAATTATCCCTATTTGCAGATGATATGATCCTATACTTAAAAGAACCTACAGTCCACAAAAAACTTCTAGATCTGATAAATACTTTCAGCAATGTAGCAGGATATAAAATTAACATACAAAATCAATAACTTTTCTATACATGAACAGGCTGAGAAAGAAATCAGAAAAACAATTCCATCCATAATAGCCTTAGAAAAGTACCTAGGAGCAAATTTATCACAGGAGGAAAGACCTGTACAATAAAAACTATAAAACATTGAAAACACACTAGAAGATGGAAAGACCTCCCATGTTCATAGATAGGCATAATTAATATTATAAAAATAGCTATATGACTGAAAACAATCTACATATTCAAGTAATATTCATCAAAATTACAATATTTTTCACAGAAATAGAAGAATCAGTCTTAAACTTCACATGGAAGCACAAAAGATCCATAGCCAAAGCAATCCTGAGAAAAAAGAGCAATGCTGGAGGTATCATAATACCTGACTTCAAATTATACTACAGAGCCATAGTAACAAAAACAGCACAGTACTGCCACAAAAACAGACACCTACGCCAATTGAATAGAATAGAATATCCATACATAAGTCCACAAAGGTACTCCCATCTGATTTTTAGCAAATGAGCCAAAAACCTGTGTTGAAGAAAAGACAGGCAGACTCTTCAACAAATGGGGTTGGGAGTAACATTGAATATCTACATGTAGAAGACTGACCCCTATCTCTCACTCTGTACAAAATCAGCTCAATATGTAAACTGAAAATTCAAAACTACCTGAGGAAAACATAGGTAAGATCCTTGAAAATATATTCATAGGTAATACCTTTCTGAATAGGACTCTAATTTCTCAGGAAATAATAGCAAAGACTGACAAATGAGATTATATCAAATTTAAAAGCTTCTGTACAACAAAGGAAACAATTATCAGAATCAAGAGGCAATCTATGGAATGGGAGAAAATTTTTGCTAGCTATTAATTGGATAAATAACTAATATCCAGAATGTATAAAGAACTCCAAAAAATTAAATACCAAGAGAGCAAACAATCCAATCTATAAATGGGCAAATGAACTGAGTCGACAGTTTTCAGAAGTACAATTGTCCAATGAATACATGAAGCAGTGTTCAGCACCCTTAGCCATAAAGGAAATGCAAATTAAAACTACACTGAGATTCCATCTCCCCCCCAGCCAGAATGGTAATCAACAAGAAAAACAAGCAAATGTTAGTGAGGATATGGGAAAAAAGGAACTCTTATATACTGTTTGTAGGAGTATAAATTAATGCAGTTATTATGGAAATCAGTACGGAGATTCCTCAAAAATCTGAAAACAGAATTACCATATGATCCTGTTATAGGATTCTTGAGTATATATCCAATGGAATGTAAGTCTGCATACAGCAGAGATACCTGCACTATTATAGCAGCACTATTCATGATAGTCAAACTATGGAATTGGCCTAGGTATCCATGAGCTAATGAATAGATAAAGAATGTGACAAAATGCAATATTATCCAGACATAAATAAGAATGAAATCGTGTCATTTGCATGAAAGTAGATGGAACAGGAAATGGTTGTGTTAAGTGAAATAAGGCAGACTAAGAAAGACAAATATCACATGTTCTCTTTCATATGAGGTCTATTTGTGTGGTGGGAACCAGCAGGATAGAGGAAGCTGAGAGAGAGTAGGAGTGAATATGACCAAAGTACTTCGTATGGCATGTATGAAAATAGAAATGAAACCTCTTAAAATTGTTTAAAAAGGGGGAGGATAAAAGAGTATGATAGAGGGGGTGAGTCTGATTAAGGTGCATTACATACATGTATTTAAGTATCACAATGAAACCCCTTTGTATGATTAGTAAATGTTAATAAAGGGCGGAAGAAGAAGCGGAGGAGGAGGAGAGGAGGAGGAAGAGAAGAGGAGGAAGAGAAGAGGAGGAGGAGAAGAAGAAAAAGAGGAAGAGGAGGAGAAGGGGAGAAGAAAACATGAATAAGGATCTTCAGTATAGCATGTTTGTGGTTCTGGGGGTTGGAGAAAGGCAATCTGATGATGTCTATTACAATGGGTTAAGATAAATTAAATTAATGGATGCGCCATGGAATATGATGAAAGAGATCAATGGGTTAAAGATGCATTCAGCATCATGGCGCTATGGCGAAACATAATTTAAAAACAACAGGAAAAACAGGAACTACCTGATATAGTAGTCCATCATCTTAAGTAGCATTTATGTACATTATAAGCTCACAGAGATATAAAACAGCACCAAGTATTTTTAAAGGATTTGTGAATATTAAGGATGTATATAAGCACATTTGAATAGACACCTAGGACTGAGAAAGGAGAATGGATGTGAGAATTAGGATTAAAGAGGAGAAAGATGAAAATAAAATAACAAATAGTAGCATGATGATGATAGTAGAAATAATGAATGTGGTTAACTCATATTTACTTACCTGAGGACCAAATAAAAAATAAAATGAAAACAAGCAAAAGAATATCCCATAATCAATATTTGTGCTGATCATGTATTTGTCTTTCTTACACATTATATCTATATTACACAACACAAAACATTCTAGCATATGTAGCAAGCAGTTCTACTTAAAATAAAAGGCTTTTGTCCTATTTAGTGATGAAAGACTGAATGTTCTCCCTTTAAGATCAGGAACAAGTCAAATCTTCTCTCACCACTTTTATTCAGTATTGTCTGGAGGTTCTAGTCAGAGCAATTAAGGAAGAAAAAGAAATGCAATATGGTCTGACTGGAAAAGAAGAAATAAACTATCTTTATTTATAGAAGACACAATCTTATATGTAGAAAATCCTAAGGAATCCACTAAAAAATTAAAACGAAAAAGCGAGTTCAGCAATATCATAGAATACATGATCAATGGCCAACAATTACCTTTTCAAATTTCTATACACTTGCAAGTAACAATCAAAAATGAATTAAAAAAAACAATTTCATTCATACTAGCATCAAAAACAACAAAATACTTAGGAATAAATGTAACAAGTCACAAAACTTATACTCTGAAAACTACAAAATGTCTTTGATAGAAATTAAAGTTGACCTTAAATAAAGAAAATATCTCATTCACAGATAGAAAGAAAAGTAATAAAAGGTAATACAGAAGATATAATAGAAAGATAAAATGGCAACATCCCAAAATTGATTCATCACAATCCTGATCAAAATCCCAGCTGGCTTTCTTGCAGATATGGCCAAGCTGATCCAAGAATTCATTTGAAAATTCAGAGGACCCATAATGGCCAAAATAGTCTTGAAAAAAAGAAGAAAAGGTAGAGGAGTCACACATTCCAACTTCAAAAATTACTACAAAATGGTCATTAAATTTACATGGTACCATTATAAAGATAGATATATAGAGATCCATGGAATCAAGTTGATTCCATGAAATAAGCCCTTATATTTATGGTCAACTGATTTTCTTTTTTTTTTTTTTTCCTTTTTTTTTTCTATTTTTCTTTTATTATTCATATGTGCATACAAGGCTTGGTTCATTTCTCCCCCCTGCCCCCACCCCCTCCCTTACCACCCACTCCACCCCCTCCCTTACCACCCACTCCACCCCCTCCCGCTCCCCCCCCCTCAATACCCAGCAGAAACTATTTTGCCCTTATCTCTAATTTTGTTGTAGAGAGAGTATAAGCAATAATAGGAAGGAACAAGGGGTTTTGCTGGTTGAGATAAGGATAGCTATACAGGGAGTTGACTCACATTGATTTCCTGTGCATGTGTGTTACCTTCTAGGTTAATTCTTTTTGATCTAACCTTTTTTCTAGTACCTGTTCCCCTTTTCCTATTGGCCTCAGTTGCTTTAAGGTATCTGCTTTAGTTTCTCTGCGTTAAGGGCAACAAATGCTAGCTAGTTTTTTAGGTGTCTTACCTATCCTCACCCCTCCCTTGTGTGCTCTCGCTTTTATCATGTGCTCATAGTCCAATCCCCTTGTTGTGTTTGCCCTTGATCTAATGTCCACATATGAGGGAGAACATACGATTTTTGGTCTTTTGGGCCAGGCTAACCTCACTCAGAATGATGTTCTCCAATTCCATCCATTTATCAGCGAATGATAACATTTCGTTCTTCTTCATGGTTGCATAAAATTCCATTGTGTATAGATACCACATTTTCTTAATCCATTCGTCAGTGCTGGGGCATCTTGGCTGTTTCCATAACTTGGCTATTGTGAATAGTGCCGCAATAAACATGGATGTGCAGGTGCCTCTGGAGTAACAGTCTTTTGGGTATATCCCCAAGAGTGGTATTGCTGGATCAATGGAAGATCAATGTTTAGCTTTTTAAGTAGCCTCCAAATTTTTTTCCAGAGTGGTTGTACTAGTCTACATTCCCACCAGCAGTGTAAGAAGGTTCCTTTTTCCCCGCATCCTCGCCAACACCTGTTGTTGGTGGTGTTGCTGATGATGGCTATTCTAACAGGGGTGAGGTGGAATCTTAGTGTGTCAACTGATTTTCAACAAGGGTGCAATTACTTAAATGAGGGAAAGAAGAGTCTTTTCAACAAATGGTGTTGGGAATGCTGATTATGCACCTGCAAAAGAGTGAAGGACTCTTCCACTAGACCACATGCAAAATTAACTCAAAATTAATACTACACTAAATTGTTAGAGCTGACAACCTTGGAGTAAATCTTAGTGACCTTGATCTTGGCAATACTTTTTCTTAGATATGGTACCAAAAGCACAAGTTGACAAAAGAAAAAATAAATTTTGTCATAAATTAAAACTTTTGTGGTTTAAAAGATACCATTAAGAAAGTGAAACAACTACCTATAGAGTCAGAGAAAATATTTTTAAATTCTTGCAAATTGTGTCTGTTAAGGGAATCAGACAAAAAATCAGCACTAAAAGGACAAATAACCCAATTTAAAAATGGGCAAAAGCTCTGAACATTCGTTAGTTTCAGAGAGACATATAGATGTTCAATAAGTACATGAAAAGGTATTCAACCTTACTGTTATCAGGGAAGTACAAATCAAACCACAATGAGATACCACTTCACACCCATTAACATGGTTAAAAAAAAGATTCACAATAACAAGTGTTAACAACAATATGCAAAAATTGAAACTTTAATTCATTGCTGGTGAGAATGAAAAAGTATCTAGCCACTTTGGAGGCCAGTTTGGCAGTTCCTCAAAATGTTAAAGGTAAAGTTACCATATAACCAAGCAATTCTACTTCCAGTTATAAATTCAATATAGATACAAATATCTATAGCAGCATTATTCAATAAAAACCAAGAAGTGGAAACAACCCTTATGTCCATAATTGATGAAAAGACAAAGAAAACATGATATATCCATACCATGGAATACTACTTGGTAATAAAAAGAAACTATTCATGCTACAATATGAATGAATATTTAAAACATTATGCTGAGGGAAAGTAGTCAGTCACAAAAGATCATATATTCCATGATTCAATTTGTATGAAATGTGCTGGAGAGCTAAATCTACAGAGACAAAAGTAAAGTGGTTTCCAGAGAGAAGGAAGAATAGGGAGTGAGTACTAATGAGAAGAGAGTTTTTTGGAGGTGCTAAAAATGTTCTAAAATTATGTAATAGTGAAGGTTGCACAATTCTATGAATAAACTAAAAAACATTGAATTCTGCATATTGAAATGGCTAACTTGAATGATACATGAATTATCTCAGAGCAGCTAAAAATAACATAAAACACTTGTTTTAATTTTGTTTTTAACATCCGTGTCTGTCTCCCCATGTTCAGAGTTAGCTTTGGAGAGGAAGAAAAAGCTAATTCAGTGCTTTTAAAGAAGAATACCAAATACATTGCTTTAAATGATCAATCAGTTGGGGGTGAACTAACACACAAAATAAATATGGAAATAAATACTTTTCTCCTTCTGCTTCACAGCATGAACATATCAGCTGCTATGAGGAGGAAAAGAAAATTCCAATAATGTTTGGCTGAAATATACAATGATATTTAACACACCAGGAAAAATTTCAGAGCGTTGGGTCTAGACACTTATTGAAAGGCCTTACAAATTAACTACCTAGATTTAATCGTAGTACTAGTCTCCTCAAAGAGAATAAGAATGCAATGTACTGGAAAGGAACTATGAAAAGAGGCCGTTTTCTAAGGAACTTTGGGAAGCATTATCTCCTGGCTGGGGACATGCAGCCGCAAAAACCCATCTTCAGAAACGACACTATCCAGATAGCTTCCATTATTTATGGAAGACCTTAGTCATTGCCACCAAGATAAAAGAATCTGCTTTTCCATTTTTTGGATCAAAGAAGGCAATCTGTTTTAGCTTGTGCTATGTAAGAAATTGCTCCAGCCCAAATCATTATCAATGTCATTCATTTGCGTGAGCATCATCCCAGCTAATGTCCAGTGAGTGCCATATAATCAGGCTAATGCTGAGAGTAATTTTCTAATAGTTTCATAGTTAACATACTGGCCTTTGTAGACGAATTCCCTTTATAGAGGTAAAACATTTGTCCTACTGAGTCTACAGTAGGACACTGTGGGAGTAAGCACTTTGGGACCTAGAACTGTGTATTTTTATTTTTTTCATGTTCTCCTAACCAGAATGAGGTCAATTAATTGGCACATACTTAATACATTGGAAATAAGACATACATAATGGACAGGAATAATAGACTTCCAGAAACACAGAAATGAATTGATAGAAAACACATCTATGAGACATGCCAAACGTGTTATTGGGATACTGTGTTCCCTCACAGTCTTTAGGCCCATTACATAGAAGACAAGCATTTGTTTATAAAAGTTCAATATGGTAGGTGGAATTTAAAAGTTCAAAACAATTCAATTTAGTAATGTGTCATAAAATACACTGACAAGTTTATTTTTCTAAGCCTGAAGAATTTCCAATTTTCATTGTTGGCACCTTGTTATTTGATGGAGAAATCTCTAAGTTAATCACAAATATGGACAATGATGAATTATTCAGCTTGTCAACCTTTGTGGTTTTATAATCCAAGCAGGCTGCCTAGGGTGAAGATTTGGAAATATCACAGAATATTCCAATAGACACAAATAAACAAAGTAGAAAAGTGCCTGAATTTTTATTACTATTTAAAGACTCAGATAATTCAGAAAAAAAGTTCTCTATTCCTTTTAAAATCTAAGTTCAAACAAATGCAGTAATATTAGACATGGGTCACATGCTAATGGGAGGACACATATGGGAGGAATAGGGAAAAGTAGGAAACCCAAAACTTGAAAGTGTTTGATGTACCCACTGCAGAGGAGGGGGTGGGGGGCAAGGGAAAGAAATGGCCCAAATAATGTATGCACATATGAATAAATGAATAAAGAAAAAAATAAAAATAAATAATATAAAATCCAAGTTCAGCCCATTGTGTTATACTCACGAACAGATTATAACTAGTACAAGAAATATATGGGTAACTGATTCATTTGATTAACACGTGGACAATCAAGTCAGAATGGATAGAGCAGAACAGAAAAAAGTCCTTTCTGGGAAAAAACAAAGCTCAAATGAGCCCTGAACATATACCACAGTCAATTCCTATGTGTGTGACTTTCTAGAGGTTTCAGATACCTGGAAAGGCCCTTGTGCTTTAGCACTGAAAGGGCACAGAGTTCTCCCCCTGTGCCTCTGCAGTTTGTTCCTTTCCTTTCACCCTGACCCACAAGCAGTGTGGGGAGAAGGAGGAGAAGAAAATATATAAGAAATCAAATCATACCTGTTTTGCTCCTCAAATATGGCAAGGTGACAAGAGAGAATGAGACATGGGGGAAAGTTGGGCCTAAGGTTTATTTGTTGTTTTGTTTATTGGCAGTAGTGGGGATTGAACTCAAGGCCTTGCATGTGCTAGGAAAATGCTCTACTGCTTCAGGCACACCCCAGACCCGGCCTGAGATTTAATATAACCAGATTAACTGGCTGGCAAATATGGGCAGTCATCATTTCAATTTGTATTCAAAACACACCAAAAATGGTCATTCAATATAGATTTCATTCATGCCTCCTGGGATATACTCATACTTACTGAGAGAACTATTTGAGGTCTGATCACTGCTGTCATCTTCCACTTTGCTTGGGGAAGGGGTGCAAGGGACAAATGAATAATTTCAACACCTTGGATAGATGCTAAGGTAACTGGATGGTGCACTGGGATTCAAGTAATCAGTTGCTTCCAACTCGTCTTTCGGCTTCACACCTGTCTACTAAAGGAGTACCTGATTTAGCTGGAGGAAAAAAAGCATTTAATTCCCACCATACTAAGGAGTGGCAGGTGAAACAGATGGTCTGCCAACCTTACTTAGAGTACCCTGGGTGCCCTGCAAAAGAAAAATATACTGAGATTCTTATTTGTCCAATGTTTCCAGGGTTTATTGGGTGGTCAGAATATACATTGCCAAGGGAGGAAATCCCAATGCACCACATGCCTGCTTCTAGAGATTCAATTTTCCATTCTGATAAATACTATTCATGAAGGTGAGAAAAGTTCAGGTTTATTCCATCTTTTCAAATCAACATGTAATAGTTGTGCAGGGGGGATACTTTTGTGAACTCTATATATGCACTTACAGTATGTTTTAATTAGACTCACCCTCTCCATAATTCTCCCTCTTCTCTCCCCACCTCAGAGCAATTTCAACAAGCTTCATTGTTCTATTTTCATCCACAAATGCCAAATACATCCACCATATTTGCCCTCTTTCAGCCTTTCTATTAATCCTCCCTCCTCCTACTGATACACATTCCCAGACAGTATCTAGTCTACCTTCTGCTCTTCATGTTTTAAGTGTATATTGATTATTCAAGGGGGGTGGCCTTGGTATTTCAGATATGTATACATCATGCTTTAACCCCTTCTATTATTCACTCCTTCTCTATCACCCTGCTCCCCTATTATTTAACAGATGAATTGTGTTTCAATATTATTCACTCTCTTGTCATCCTTTTCTTCCCTCTCCTGCCTCCCTGCAATCCCTCACATAGAACCACTAATACAATCAAGTTCTCTGTCTCTGTCTGTCTCTCTGTCTCCATATATATTTGTTTATAAGATCATATATGTATTTAGGTATACAGTTATAGGCCTAGCTTCCATATATGAGGGAAAACATGTGACCATTGTCCTTATGAGCCTGGCTTAAGATGATGTTCTCTAGTTCCATATATTTACCTGCAAACATTCTTCTTTATGGCTGAATAATACTCCATTGTATATATATACACACACACACACATTTTATAATCTATTCATCAATTGTAGGGCATCTAGGCTGTTTCCAAAGTTTGGCTATTGTGAATAGTGCTGTAATAACATGGGTGTTTGAGTATCTCTATTCTTTCTCAGTTAACATTGCTTCAGGTATATGCCGAGGAGTGGAACACTGGATTGTATGGAAGGTCTATTTTAGTTTTTTTAGGAATCCCCATACTGCTTTCCACAGGGGTTACACTAATTTACTCTTAATGCTAACAAGCCCTGAGAGTGGACGTCACAGACTTTGTAATTCCATGAAAGTGGTAAAACCAAACCTGAGACACTGCTCAGTCCTGGGGTAGGGTAAGGAGACCCTGGGAGGCTCCAAGGAACACAGAGATAGATGGCAGGTGTGTAGCTTCTGGAGTCTGGGTCTATGTGCACCTGAATGGGGCCCTGGAGGCCTCCTGTTAATTGCTATATGTACTCACTTGAGTTAGGTGGGGAAGGGAGCACCCAGATCAGAGCACAGGCTTTATAGGATGAGCTCTTCAGCCTCATGTTGACAAGAGATGGTCTGCTTTATCATGACCCATTGTACCTTCAAATTCTTTTTAAAAATACAGTTTTATGGTTAGCAGTCTGCAAAAAACTGAATCTAGATCCATGTATATCACCCTATACCAAGATTAACTCAAAATGGATCAAGGATCTTAATATCAGACCCCAAACTCTTAAGTTGATACAGGAAAGAGTAGGAAATACTCTGGAGTTAGTAGGTATAGGTAAGAACTTTCTCAATGAAACCCCAGCAGCACAGCAACTAAGAGATAGCATAGATAAATGGGACCTCATAAAACTAAAAAGCTTCTGTTCATCAAAAGAAATGGTCTCTAAACTGAAGAGAACACCCACAGAGTGGGAGAAAATATTTGCCAACTATACATCAGACAAAGGACTGATAACCAGAATATATAGGGAACTTAAAAAACTAAATTCTCCCAAAACTAATGAACCAATAAAGAAATGGGCAAGTGAACTAAACAGAACTTTCTCAAAAGAAGAAATTCAAATGGCCAGAAAACACATGAAAAAATGCTCACCATCTCTAGCAATAAAGGAAATGCAAATTAAAACCATGCTAAGATTCCACCTCACCCCTGTTAGAATAGCCATCATCAGCAACACCACCAACAACAGGTGTTGGCGAGGATGTGGGGAAAAAGGAACCCTCTTACACTGTTGGTGGGAATGTAGACTAGTACAACCACTCTGGAAAAAAATTTGGAGGCTACTTAAAAAGCTGGACATCGATCTACCATTTGATCCAGCAATACCACTCTTGGGGATATACCCAAAAGACTGTGACACAGGTTACTCCAGAGGCACCTGCACACCCATGATTATTGCGGCACTATTCACAATAGCCAAGTTATGGAAACAGCCAAGATGCCCCAGCACTGACGAATGGATTAAGAAAATGTGGTATCTATACACAATGGAATTTTATGCAGCCATGAAGAAGAACGAAATGTTATCATTTTCTGGTAAATGGATGGAATTGGAGAACATCATTCTGAGTGAGGTTAGCCTGGCCCAAAAGACCAAAAATTGTATGTTCTCCCTCATATGTGGACATTAGATCAAGGGCAAACACAACAATGGGATTGGACTATGAGCACATGATAAAAGCCAGAGCACACAAGGGAGGTGTGAGGATAGGTAAGACACCTAAAAAACCAGCTAGCATTTGTTGCCCTTAACGCAGAGAAACTAAAGCAGATACCTTAAAAGAAACTGAGGCCAATAGGAAAAGGGGAACAGGTACTAGAAAAAAGGTTAGATCAAAAAGAATTAACCTAGAAGGTAACACACATGCACAGGAAATCAATGTGAGTCAACTCCCTGTATAGCTATCCTTATCTCAACCAGCAAAAACCCTTGTTCCTTGCTATTATGGCTTATACTCTCTCTACAACAAAATTAGAAATAAGGGCAAAATAGTTTCTGCTGGGTATTGAGGGGGTGGGGAGGAGAGGGAGGGGGTGGAGTGGGTGGTAAGGGAGGGAGTAGGGGCACGGGGGAGAAAGGACCCAAGCCTTTTATGCACATATGAACAATAAAACAATAAAAAAAGAGGAAAAAAAATACAGTTTTAAAAAATCTGTTCTTAAGCAAGATTTCAACATTGAGGGAAGAGGGATGAAGGGGAGATGGACTTCGCTGAACTTTCTTTACAACTTTCTCTGAATCTTTAATTACTTCATAGTAAAAATAAAAAACTGGTGCACTTACCATAAAGTAAAAATAAACTAATAATACTCACAAAAATAACCTTCTTTCATTTGAAAATGTAAGTCCTGGATGCATATTTATCTGGGGATGTGTTTAACCTTACTTAGATAATGGTTTTCAGTTTTTTCTGTTTTGAATTTTCTTTTTTAAGACAAGATCTCCCCATGTATCCCAGGCTGACCTGGAACTTGTAGTCTTCCTGGCTCCACTTCTCAAGTCTTAGATGCTTTGATACAACCAGCCTCATAGGATTGCATCTTTATTTATATAGTCATTCATTTTCTATTCATTAAAAGTAAAAGAAAAGTGTTCACTTTCATGGCATTCACTGAGTATTAATTGACCACCTAGCATATAAGCCAGGACATTACTGTAGGTGCTCGGTATAGAATGCTAAGTGAACACACTTAAGATTTTACCTTTGTGGTTCTTATAGTTTAATAGAGAAGGCAATTACTTTTTAAAAAAACTCAAGAGAAATGTATAGTTGTCATTGTGACAAGCACTCTGACAGAGAGGCACATATTGAAATAATAAGAACTTCCTTTAGACTTTTTATAAGGACTGAGATTCCATATGTGAAATGCTTTTAAACCCATTAAGTTTTTGGCAAATGTTAGTTGTCATTAACACTTGATGCAAACATGGATATTAGTTTCCTTCTAAACCAAATCCTTCAGAAAGTGTTCCAATTACTATAAGTTTTTAGCAGTCTTCTCCTTCTCTAGCTGGGCATCTTTGCCTCTAGTCCCCTTCACTGGAAAATTTAGATACCACCTGGCCACATACCTTGGCATATACGTGCAGCTTCCCCTTCAAACCCAGTCCTCACAGCCTGAAACAAGCACTGCACAAAAGTATAACCTGGCATGAGCCCTAGAAAAGTTGGCCTTGGACTCTAAGCAGCTGGCTTTCTTCACAGATTATTTCAGGACAGTTGGGAAGGTTGCTTCTTTAGAGGGCCTGCTAATGTGGCACTTAGGAGATTTCAAGTGCTTTTGAGGAATTGCCAAGTTCAATTTTCAAAGAGAAGTACATCTGCTGACACCAGTGTCTATCCCTAAAGGAGAAAATGTATCTACCTCCCTGTCCCCAAAACCACTTCGGGTCTTCAGTGTGACCAGAGCCACTCACATGTCAAGCACAGAAATGGTTCTCACCATCTCAGCTGAAAGACATGAGGCAAATGTGTGGGCTGTCACACAGGGACCCAGATTTTGAAGAATGTCAGTGGAAAAGGACACATCTCAGAGGGGACTTTGGAGCTATCATTACACAAGAGCTGCCAGATTAAATAACCTTGGGGATAATCATAATGTTTAGGGGATGCAGTTGACTCACCTGTGAGTCACTTCATGTTGGAAGTAGGAGAAGTTGAAGATGGATCTGAAATTCAATCCCCAAATGGAGATGAGAGAATAGGAGGAAAATAGCCGGTGGGGTGGTGATGAGGAGGGAGATAGTGATTTGGTCCTACTGAGCTTGAAGTGCTGGACACCATTTGGTAGAAGTGTCCAGAAGACAGTTGGAAATTCATGACTGGCAATTTGAGAAGAGGCTGAGATAAGACAACATCAGAACAGAGGAAAGTGTTGAAAAGATGGGAGCAGTGGAGACAGGTGGTGCCATAAGTTTCCAACTCTACTGCTTAACCCAAGCCCATTTCTTGTGTGACAGATTGAACTGTCACCACATCCTCACTCCCTGCACCTCCATACCTATCTTGCACACACTGGCTGCCATGGGATCCGTTTCCCCACTGTGCCTGATAAAGAGATTGAGATAAAACCCATCACAGCTGACTTGGGACAAGGTGCTGAACTTGCCTTGTCTTAGTCCTTTATCTGGAAATGGCAACAACAGCAGCTTCTCCTCACAGTGTTGTCAGTGCTCAACCAATGTCAATGATTATTAATTCTTGAGAAGGAATTCTTTTCAAAGAAAAGGCGATTGGCTATTTTCATACCAATGTTATATGAAAGTTAAGTTTAGTTCAGATTGTAGTTGTTTATCAACAAAATTCATAATACCCCAAATTTACAAACACAAGCAGGGCATTTGTGTATACCCATTCAAATATGAAAATATTCAAGTATGTGAACATACACGCACACACACACACATACACCCTTCAATTTCTTAAGAAAAATCTAGCTGTTTTTCTTTAGAACACTTATAGTTATGATTTTGCATTTCTTTGTGTGATTATTTGAAGTTGGTTATTCTACTAGATTGCAAGTTTCATGAGGGTTTGGGACATGCATGTTCCTACATGGCATCATGAATCTATTGCCTAGCACACAGTTGGAGTTCATTTGTGAATGGACTCATGATACATGGATGGAGAGGGCTGTCATGTGTAGAAAATAGCATCAGGACATTAGCTACAAAGAAAGCCTGCTCTAGACAAATATTATTCCATTATTAAATAGCTTGAGGGAAGAGTGGGTCTGTTTACTTACCTAATTTCCTAATAGACTTTTAAATCAAGTTTTTTTTCCCCCAGACTTAAAGAAGAAAATGAGTCATGAATAAATCAGAATGGGTTTCTGGCTCATGAATATTTACTGTAAGATATTAAAAACAAAATAATTTTTCCTCAGCCTTGCTTTTTCCAATTTTATGCATGAGCCAATTCCTTGTGTATTAGTCTATTTTCTATTATTATAATGAAGTTCCTGAGGTGGGGTAACTTTTTAAAGAAAAGAGGTTTATTGAGCTCACATTTCTCCATGTTCAAAGACATGGCTTTGGTATCAACTTAGCTCTGGTGAGGGTCTTATGGGTGATGACATCACAATGGCAGGTGCATTGAAAGAAAAAGAACACATTGCTGGACAAGAAGACAAAAAGGCTGGGGACTGGCAAGGTTTGTTCTTTTAAAATGACCCTCTTACAAGAACTAGCTCAGAGTCTCATCCAAACTAGCTTATTCCCTTCTAAGGGCACTTCTGCAAAGACCTAAGGGACTCCCACTAGGCCCCAGTTCTTAAAGGGGTTTGCCACCTCTCACATTACCACACTAGGGACTAAACCATATCCAAAAAATAGCACCTTAAAAGGGGTGTTAAACTCAACTAACTCAAGTATTTACTGAGCACCAATTGTGTGTTTTATTCTGGTTAGGTTTTTTTCAGACAGCATCTCACTGTGTAGCCTAGACTGGCCTCAAATTCCTGATCCTCCTGCCTCCACCTCCTGAGTGATGAGATTATAGGCATGCTTCTACACCTGGCTTCTAGTTACTTTTCAGTGTGCCCATCTTCTCTGTTAGACTGCAAATGCTAAATCGGGCCAATCCGAAGGACACATAGTAGGCTCTCAATAAAACTGAGCAGTAAAACTGTGAATTTACAATGGACGACTTTGAGACTCTGTTTAAGAATATACAGGGATGTGTTTAACTGCACCCTATAATACTTGCTACAAAAATTTGTTTATTATTTAAAGAGGAAAGCAGTATAGGCTATTCACATAGTTTTAACCCATGCAGGGATAAAACAAATTAGGGAAAAGGAATGCCAATGGCAGTCCAGTAACTAGCAGAGCCCAGGCTTACAACCTGACTATATCATCAACTAAGCTTGTATTAGAGTTCTCTGAGAGACAGAACCAATAGAATATATGAGAGAGGATTTATTAGGGCAATTGGCTTGCATGATCACAGGGGGCTGAAAAGTCCCCTCCTGGGTGTCTGCAAGCAGGAGAAATAAGGAAGCTGGCAGCATGGCTCAGATCAAGTTTGGAAGCCTTAGAACCAGGGAACCCAATGATGTAGATTCCATTCAGATGCCAAAAGCCCAACACTCTTGGGGGCCACTGTTGCATATCTCAGGATCTAAAAGTGGAAGAAATTGGAGTTCTGATGCCTAAGGGCAGGAAGAGAGGAACATCCACTTTTGGGGAGGACAGGAGAGAGCAATTATTCCTGGCTTCTTTACCTTTATATTTTCTATCTGGGCTCCCAGAAGATAGATGGTGGCCCCATCCTATTGATAAAGGGTCTTCTGCTCTCAGTCCACCAATTCTTCTCACAGACACCCAGAAACAGGGCTTTGCCACCCACTTAGGCATCCCTCAATTCAGTCATATTGACCCCTAAAATTAACCATCACAAGGGCTGACCAACAGGCCCTGCCAGGGCACACATATTTTCTACAAGGCTCTCAGTTCTACAGGATTTACACTGGGGTCATTTCAAATGGCAAGCTGGGTCTTAAAATGTTTCTACTGTCAATTTAAGGAAGAACAAATCTTCATTCTCAATGGAGAGGGAAAAGAGTCAGCTCTCCTTTACACTTAGAGCTGCCCTTGAAACTGTGAGCTTATTAACCTCCAAATAGGCCAGGGAAAGAATAAAGGCTCCTAGGACAAGGCTTAGCCAAGAAAATTACTGAGTGTGGGTTTTATTAGTGATATAACCTCTTCCTTCAGGAATTTTATGGGGAGCTGTCAGGCAGTATGGACTTAGCAGCAGAAGCGCCTGGCTGCTTGGTATCTGAAGACCTTGACTTGGAAGCATATTCTCTGCAGGGTCTTGATGTATTTTTAAGAAGACAGGCAGAAATTACTTATTCCTCCTGGTGTATGAGTTCTCATTTTTCTTCCAGCAGAAATGGGGAATGGATTGCTCTGGGATTTGCAAGCTTCCTGAGCATTCGGAAGGGTGGCAGTTATAATGACAGTAATGACTTAGTTCTCCGCCAAGGGTGGTCCCTTCATTACTGGGCCAGCCTGAGCTCTGGCTCCATCGTCACTCATACCCTGCCACTCCACTACTTCACTTCCCACTCTGTCCATCACAGCTGGGAGCCCTGGAATCTCCTACTTCTGCCTGCCCTGCAAATGGGCTTTTCTTTTGCTGAAACAGCTGATCAGCCATACCTGCCACTTCCCCCAAATGGTGCACAGGCTGGAAGAAACCCTATAGAGTTCCTTCCTCCGCCTCCTGCCAGAACACATGCATACCACTCTCACACACAGACACATGCAACATACATGTAGGTACACACATGCATGCACATGGAGACACAAGAGCACTATAAACAATCTGAGAAATGAGTAAAGAGTTTTAAGGAGGAAGGTGTGGAAATGAAGAGAGCAAGTCCTACTCACTTCAATATGGTAAGGGGTAAGAAGCCAAAGTTACTAGTTAATTACGTGCACCATGTCTATGAAGGAAGGAAAGGACTGATTTTTTTTAAGCTACTCACAAGACTCACAGTTTTGTCAGTTTTTCCTAAAACAAAAAAGTTCTTAAGAGTAACTATCTACTGTAGTATGCTGCAGTATGGAAGAATTCCACAAATGTCATGTTGAGTAAAAGCAGATACAAATGAGTATGATATAATTCTTTATGTAAAAAAGGACAAGGGGAGGGGAGAGAAAGCAGAAGTCACGAAGGTGTCCAGAAAGAGAAACATGAGGGGTTTCTGGGGGCTGGTCATGTGAAAGTATTAAACTTGTGAAAATGTGTCATTTTTGTGCATGAAACAACCACCAGGATCTGTTCATGTTACTCCCCCACTTCAAGGAGTCAAGTTCAACTGACAGCGCAGTGGGATAAGTGGCATTTGCAACATGCACTCCAGCCCCTTTCCTCCCCAGCATGGTCACCCCAGGAACTTGAAGCCTCAGCTTCTGGCATAAATGGCAGCCATAGAATCAGCTGTTTAAAATTTCATTACCTCAATATTTTCAATAAACTCACTCTTACCTTCCTGGTTTGTTTCACCTTCAGACTTAATGCCATAGAGATTCTAGATGCTAGCAGAATGGTGCAGAGAGGGCAACCATGCTGGAAAGTCCAGGCTGGCAGAAGCCTAGGCTCCAGCTCCCACTTACCACCTTGTTACCCAGGCCAAAGAGAAAGCAGACTAACAGTGGATTGTGCCTGTCCCAAAGCCAGGCATGGTGATGCATGCCTGTAATTCCACTTGAGCTCTACAGTATACGATAGAATTTTCCAGACACTACTTGCAATGCCAAGAATTCACCTGGATTGAATGCCGAAGCAAATGAAAGAATACAGAGCCATCTTCTATTGAGTCAGACATTAAAGAGATTTGTGAAAATGTAAAACAGTGTTACTCTTGTCACTGTCTTTTTAGCTTTGGAAAATATATTTTCATAAAATCTTAAAATATTAATAACTTATTACTCTAAAATAAATTGATATTTTAAAAGTATCTTAATTTTCATTTCTATGTGGTAAATATAGATTATATAACCCATATGAACTTCCTTTGGAGTCCTTCATAGTTTTCAAGAGTGTAAAGTGATCCTGAAACCAAACACTTGGAGAACAACTGTTTTCAACCATTGTCTGAGAATAAGTGTACTCACCTTGCTTCAGATTCTAAAACTTTTCAGTCTATGGTTGTAGGCCTGGGGCGTTTGGAATAGGACTAAGTAGGTTATGTTCTTTCTATGCTGAACACTAGGAAAGAGAGTGGTTTGAGATGGGTTAGATTTTTCTGTAATTCTTTTCAGTCCTTTACTTGTTTTTTGAAATTCTTGGCTGGGGCTCCCAGACTACAATGTACCCATCTCAAAGGCTTCCTTTCAGCTTCCAGGGTCACAATAGACCAGAGAGACCTGGATTCTAATAGGACTCCTACAGGTCCTATTCCCTTTTCTAGAAAGTTCATTTTCTTCTTTTTTCCTTCCATGCTTTTAATTAGCTATGGAAGTGAATATGCAATAGAAATTTTGAAAAAAGAAGCTATGTTAGCATCAGCTACAGATGAGCCCAGATGGAAATGCTGAGCCTTCATAGTGCATGGTTGTGGGGGAAAGGGTGGTGGCCTTGGGAGAAGTAGGTGTCAGTGGCCTGGAAGGCCTGGCTCTAGTTTTGCAGTTGTGTTATCACTGTGGCAGACACAGCTATAAAGCTAATGTGTCCTAAGTGTTCTATATGTCTGACTCTTAAGTGCATGACACATATCAACTCTGTTAGCCTCTGCAAAATCCAGTGGGAGGTAGTGCAGTCAGGCCCATTTTATAGACGTAAGCAATGAGGCATGAACAAGTAGCCTGCTTGTCAGTGAGGAAGCAAGAACATAGGCTCTTCATCACCATGCTGTCTTTCTTATAAGCAACTAGAGAACTGAGACACAAGTCCATTAAATGTGGAGTTTCCAACCACCCCCAGGAGTCAGACTGGTTTATATTTTCCACCATACGCCTTATCTGCAAGGAATAGAGAGTGTCCAGATGTTTTCTGTCAAAGGTATGAAGGTGAACATACAAGTGCTAGGCGGAGGACACAGATGCTATCACAGTTAAAGGGCTTATAGGTAGTTGATTAAAGAGGAATGAGTAATTGACAGCCAATTGGGATATTGGGAGATGGTTCCAGTGCACCACTGGCTGTCACCTGAGTATTAACCACCATGATTGGCACATAGTAGACATCCCATGTGTTTATGAATTGGGTGATTGATTCCAGGCTGACATGAATTTGGGGATGAATTTTCTTGGAAACCAGCTAAACTCCATCATGTCTAACATTCCCATCACTGGTAACAAAAATGGCTGATTACCTGTCTACCTTATATCCCTTGTACCCACACTGTTCTGACATCTTCTTCTCTCCTCTGACCCATCTGCTCAATGCCCATAGTCTGCCAGACCATAAAGCCAGGAACAGCACTCCTGGTGAACACAGTGTCACACTGGAATGTTCTACCTCTGGCTTCACTGAGCCTTCCTTGGCTCCCTCAAACATCCAAGTGCTCCCAGATTATTGTTTCTCCCTCTTGTATGACTCTGGTACCTCAAGGGTTGGTTATTTGGGTAATTATTTGCTCCCTCTCATATCCCTCCAGCTTTCTTGGAAATCTTTTCCCTCTTCAGAGTCTCTCAATTAGGTTATCTTTCTTCCTTTTGAATGACAGTATCAGTTTTACCCACCCTTTTCCTGCCTACCATTCTCCAATCTAGCAGTGCAAATTCTTACACTAAAATGCAAATCGAACTGTTATATTACCTTAAGGGTAATCATTTACCTCTTTACTTTGTTTATAGTATTATGACTTACATTCCTGTTCCTAATCTCCCAAGTCTTCCTGTCTTTCTATGCTAATGCCATTCTATGCTCCAGATATTCTCAACAGCTCTATCCAGAACCACTCACATTCTATCTCCCAGTGTTTGTTTAATCCGCATTTACTCTTCACAAATTAACCCAAATTCTATCTCCTTTAGGAAATCCCTTCTGATCCCCCAAGCTGTTGTGTGTTATCCTTGATACAAGCACCCAGAAAACCAGATTTCTCCCCTGTTATTGACAACAAAATTACCTTTTTTATTTATGTGCCCCCCCCACTCATACATAGAGCAAGGAGGTAATCGCTCTTCATGTTCAATTCATGGTCCTGTCCTCTTTCCAGACAGGTAAGCAAAGGTGTCTGCTAAAAGAAGCCAACCCCCAACAGTGATTTTTCTGTTTGTAACTCATGATCTCTCCTACCTACAAGGATGGCTCAGACATGTAATCTATAACCATACACAATCTTATACTAGAGAAAAATGGGGATTATCTTAAAAAGGAAAAGAGGAGGATGAATGTGGGAGGCCGTGAAAAGACAAAGTACAAGGCTACTACAATCCATAGGAAAACAATCTCAATATTTTAATGTATACCCTGGTTGTGGACTGATTTTGAGAGTTCTTGCCTCCACAGGCCAAAGAATTGGCTCATGAGGCAGCAGATTGACTTATGAGACAACAAGGTTGATAAACAAAGTAGGGTTTATTAGAGAAAGAAAGACTGCAGCTAGAGCAGTGCAGCAGAACCCAGAAACCAGTGGCTCCCCCCTTGTGAGGTGAAAGCTGGGGCTTTTTATGGATGCTTTAACTCTGAGTTAGGGTAAGGTGTTAGGTGGGTTCTTTCCATTGGTCGTGGATTTGCATGTGATGAGCTGGTCTGTTTGCCCCTTATCAGGGGAAACAACCTTGAGAGCATTCTGTTTATCAGCCCCATGGCAGATTTATGAGGCCATGTATCTCCTTCTCGGGGTGCAGGAATACAGATTTGGAACTCTTTCTCAGGGTGCAGGGCTCCTATGCTCTCCATGGGGATGGGATACAGACTCACTCATCTGTCCTTTAGGTTCCCAGACCTAACACTCATCAATGTTTTTCTTTCTTTTCCGTATACATTTTCTCCACAAATTTGAAATACATACTATGTGCTCTTTTGTAATTCTTTAATTTATTCCATCAAACATTTTTTCCATGTCAGTTAACAAATGGTTGCTATAATTCTATATGTTAAATTCCATTTGCACTGTGTTGTTTGTACTTGATCTGTCCTTTCTATCCACAGCTGCACAAATCATACCTTGGAATTCAGATCCAACATGTTAGCTTGGGTCCTATGAGAAGAAAATGCCAAGATGGAATGAGACGTGCAAGGGATTTAATGAGGAAAATGTCTATAAAGGATAATGGGGAAAAGGAATAGGAATAGGAAGGGAGGAACCTTCAGCACAGACAAAGGAAGAGGAGTGTAGAATGAGCCCTAGACTGCAGAATAGCTCTGAGAAAGTCACAGCCAGGTCAATGGGATTTTCAAAGCCAAGAATTGCCCATTAAGAGAGTCCTGGTGAAATGGTATGGCTCTAGGATCCTCACTATGTTTAATCATTTGCTGGCAGTCACCTGGAGGGACCAAAGCCTCATTGATTTAAATCTAAAGTTATATCAGCTTGAGGCCTTTAGTCAGTGGCATTTCTCTCGGTAGGTTCTTTTGGAACCTACACGGATGACTAATGCATTCTCACAGAGTGTTCAAGTAAAGCATAATCTAATTAGTTCAAAATAACAGCTAACTATCTTGTGTCCAAAGGCTAAACTCTTCTACTAGGGCAACTGCTAAAGAAGTCATCCCCACACACTGGACTTTTCTGGCAGTTAGCAGGGGTCATGCTGTTTTTTTATAGTGTTGATTTGAATGAGCCGTTTGTCTTTGTTGATGACAAAACAAGGCCATCCAAGTCAGCATAAGCAATAATTAGGAGATCAGTAAGCCCATGGTACATGGTACAAAGAATCATGTTCTTGTTCAGCACAATAACTCTCTCTGGCCAATGCAGCAATGGATTCTGGGTCCCTCATGATACCCACAAATCTGACAGTCTGTATTGATCTCTAAAGATTGACTGTGATTACTTGAAGCATGCCCCTTATAGTCAGCATTGACTGGCGGGGAAAGTCTATTTTAACCGTTTCAGTTCACTTTCATTTTCCCTCTAAGCCAGAGATTGAGCCTTATATGGGAGTTTTGGTGCATTTGATTTGTGGCAGAAATATTCTCAGGAGAGGGAGTGAGGGAAGCTGAATAGAGCAGAGGAAGAAGCTGAGCTAGGATATAGCCTCAGATTTAGTCATGCTTCAGTTTGATACCATGGGAAGCTCAGGAGCATGAATTGTACCACGGAGTTGGTCCCACCTTGAGTCAAACAAGCAAACTTTGTGTATCTATATCAGTCAGTTATTGGCAGGGGCTGCCCCTTATTGGAAAGGGTTTATACTCTCCCAGGGAGGCATCTTCCCTTTGACTGAGAATGGTTATCTAGAGAAAGGGACAGTTGTGAACTGAAGTACTCATAGAAAGTGGAGGACGGGGATACTGGACCAGGTTATAGCCAATATCTCCTAGACATACCTGAGTCATGTTACCAGTGCTAAAAATTTTAGGAGTAAGGGGTGGTGGCAAATGGAGACTGCAGATCCTGTCTCATGGGACCAGCTGGAACTCAGCCTCTGTCAAGATGGCTATGTCAATCTTTCCAGATCATCGGATATTTCAGAAGTGGGAAATCTAGATTTTTATGGGAAATTGCTGAAGTTTAAATGTTAGTAAACACTGGAAAGACCAAACAAAATCTTCGTGTGTCTCTCCAGTGTACCAACTCTGCAGAATCCTTCCTGCTTAGTATAGCAGACTAAACTTTTTTTTAATATGCTTGCCTCATTCAGGGAACTAGATGTGGATACAGGGTAAAACAATACAGTTTACTTTCCATAGCCATAGGTTCTCCATCATGATGCAGAACCCACCAATTACAAATAGGTAATACTCAGAAAAACTTTTGTCTATACTGGACATTTTCCTTGTCATTATTTCTTAAAAAATACAGTAAAACAACAATTTACACAGCACCTACAGTGTAGCAGTAGGTATGATAGGTAATCTAGAGATGATTTAAAAATGTATGGGAGAATGTGGGGGGCAGGTATTTGAAAATGCTAGACCATTTTACACAAGTGACTTGAGCATCTGCTGTGTTTGGTATCCACAAGGGTCCTGGAACCAATCCTTATAGCATAAGAGGGACAACTGCACAGTGAATAAATTAGAATTCAGTTCTACTACAAGTGGCAGAAAACCAAAAATAACAACTGCTTAAAAGAAGTCTTTTCTTCTCTAACGTAAATGGGGCCTGGAGATAAGCTACTAAGCCTTGGCAGGGGCTCCATAATCTTCAGGGACTCAGGCTATTTCTGCTTTGTTTCTCAGTCACCTTTGAAGCATGACTTATTCCTTGTGGTCTACAGTCATCCTGTAATAGCGACAGTTGAAGTATTAGCATGAGAAAAATGGCTGCAAAGCATAAAACCAGCACAAGAAATTATAATGTATAGTACCAATATTCCTTTATTATCATATTATTGTTTTCCTAGGGGTACATTGTGACATTTACAGAAGTTCTTACAATATATCACAGTTGAATTCACCCCCTTTATAATTCTCCTGTACCCCCTGCTTCTATTTTTTTTTAAATTTGGCTACTAGAAAGTTTAAAATTAGGCCAGAGGGTGTAGCTCAGTGGTAGAACCCTTGCCTAGCATGGTGAGGTCCTAGATTTGATTTCTAGAACTACGAAGAAAAATAAAAGGAAAACAAAACAAAGAAAGAAAGTTTAAAATTGCATGTTCTTGTGGCTTGTGCTGTGTTACTTTTGGATAACATTGCTCTTAGATAACAGTGTGAGCTTCAGCCATCACTTCTATCAAGATTCCAGCAAGCAGGAAGGAGAAAGGGCAAAGAATGGTAAGCACCTGACTTTTAAGTTTGTTTTCTGGAAGATGCAACAGGGTTTTACTCATATTTTACCAGCCAGATTGTAACCACATAGATATAAAGAAGATTGAGACATGCTCTGAACATTTGGGCCTAACTTTATTCTCTCATTTACTCCCTACTTCCCATCTGCATAATTTTGCTTCTTCATTCTTCCACACACTGGTCTCCACTTACTCCACATACAGTTAGTGTCTAGTTTATGTTGACCTTGTCCCACTTACTAAGTATTTGGGGTGGATGTCAGGGTTCTCACCCTCAAGTAGTTTTCCATTTAAAAGTCTGGAGCAATACTGTGAAATGAGTGAGAGGAACAAATTATTCTGTCATAATGCTAAAATGAATTTCTATAGCGGAAACACCTTCATTGTGTCTTTAGAGCACCACCTCTGTGGACTCCTTGCTGCTCAAGGTTACAGAGTAGCTACATGGACTTGGAGGAATGGTGGCTTTTTCCCTGAGTGGGTGGCAGGGGGGAACCAAAAAATGCTCACCATGGAAACAACCTTCAAGTAGAATGTTGACAAAGGCTTCATTAGATGTGTGGGAAGGGCATTGAAGGCAGAGGAATGTCATGAACAAAGGTTTGGTGTCATAACAACTGTGGCCCATTTTAGTGACTAGTATGGTAATAGTCTATGATGTAACAGGGACTGGAGGGCAGGGGGATTGTGATGGTAGGTGAGGGTTGAGGATGCAGGCAACATTTGAACCTAAAAGACCATGAAACCATCATAAGGCTGGTGAATGTCCAACTTCCAGCATGAGATCTCTTGTTGAAGGCTTCCTTAGCCTTGGGAGCTTGCTCCGTCCAGTACATGGCAGGCTGGAAATACTGAAGAATTATAATCTCTCCTTCCCTGAGGAGCAGGCTTCCTAAAAGCTCCAGATCCTTTGCCCCTCATGTGAGGTGACACTGACACATTTCTACATTGTTTCTTAAAATTCCTAATGGCACTGAGCCTCCCCATCCCAAATAGTAACCCGCTTGGCAATTCATGTTTTATCGGTTTGCATCCTTTCTCTCTTCCTAGTTTCCCTTTATGGAAATTTTCTGGGATCAACTACCAAATATATTTCTTACGAGAATTTGACCTTCTGGTTGATTTCTAAGGAAACCACACAAAACAACCAATTATGTAACTTTTACTGAAGGTAATGTTAAATAAATACTATAGGAAGTCATCATAGAAAGGCTCCTCACTGGGCCACACCAGACCATCCTAAAAATCAAAATGGAGTCAATCATGCTAAAGTTCCAATCAGCATACTGAAACGAAGATCTTTTTCTGACTTTCCAAGAAAACAAGAGAAATAAGAGAGAACAATTAAAATTTCCAGACAGGCTAGTTTCGAATTAGTGAGTTCTGTCTGCCTTAATCCTTATACCAGAAGACATGACCTACAGAGAACTTCTGTTAACAATCAGTGTATTTTTTTCTATTTGATCTCTCTGTCCCCACCTTACAAGGAAAGTATTTTTGGCTAGGGGTGCTGCTGCACACCTGTAATCCCAGCTACTCAGGAGGCAGAATTTGGAAGGATTATGGCTTGAGGTTATCCTGGACAAAAAGTGAGAACTTATTTCAACAAATATGCCAGGAATGGTGGTTTACATTTGTAATCTCAGCTATGGAGGAAGGCACAGGTAAGAGGATCATAGTCTGAGGCCAGATCCAGGCAAAAGCACAAGGTCATACCCAAAAAATAAATAAAGTGTGGCTTGTTAGAGTGTCTGCTTAGCAAGTTCAAGGCCCATAGTTGAAACCCCAATACTGTGCCTCCTCCAAAAAAAAATAACTTTTTGTTTTGGGTTTCTCTCTTTTTTTTTTTTTTTTTAGTAAAAGTAACAGTTTATTAGGAGAAGAATATACTTTCAACACACTAAAAGCAGTTGTCTCTAGAGTAAGAACAAAGGGGTCAGGAGGGAGAGAAAGAGAAAAAGACATTTCCTGTTCCTCGTGCAGGAAATAGGAGCAAAAAGTCAAAATGGTGGTCCCCAACTCCTAGTTTTATACTGGAGGGCTGGGGAAATACATGTGGTCAAAGATAATGGTTCTAGGTGGCTGAGATGGCTGACAAAACAAAGAGGGATCACCATCATGCCCAATCATACCCACATCCCACCCAAGTCACAGAGACAACAGGTGTGCTTTAGAACTTCCCTTTCGCTACTCTCTACGCATCTAAGGATCCTGATAGCTTGCTGACATCTCAAAGAGGAAAGCAGAAGCAGGTAGCTCCTCTTTGTCTCCCTGTTCCTATAACTTTAGCGTCTAAAAGATGAGAGGGGGCTAGCTGCTCTGGCTCTCCTTATGCTAACGTCAGAGTCCGGCCCTTTAAATATTTATTAAAAAAATATAATTTCCCTGTCTCTTTTTATGGCCACTGCTTATGTCTGACTGCTACTTGTCATTCCCCACTCAAACACTAGAAACCCTGAAATCTTTCAGGGAAAAAGAGTGTCATAATCTGTCATTAGCTACTTCCTGCTGGTATGGCACAGTCATAAATCAGGAGTCTCTGGTCCTTGTTCTCTGTTGGCAGCCATAGAGGAAGACAAGTCACCTTTCAATATTCAGGTCTGCCCAGAGGTCAGTGATAGAGCTGCAGTTGCAGGGCACAGTAACCAGTGAGAATCGCCCATTGGGTTGTAGTCATAGATAGAGGTGTTTTCTGGGAACTTGATTGTAAATGCCTTAGAGAAGGATCCAAACTCACGATGAAACAGACATAAGATCTGGTACCCAAGTCGTGTTAAGATATAACTGGGACCTGAGTGATGGCACCAAGTGTGTTGCCATAAAAAATGCTCTTGAAAATTACCTTGGCTCTTGTGTCCTGCAGGAGAAGAATTCAAACAAGGTGCATAATTTAGTAAAAGTAACAGTAAAGTTTATTAGGAGAGGAATATGCTTTCTACAGACTAAAACCAGTTGTCTCTAGAGTGAGAACAAAAGGGTCAGAGGGGAGAGAAAGACAGACATTTCCAGTTCCCCACACAGGAAACGTGAGTGAAAATTCCTGGTTTCACTTTTATCCAGTCCTTCTTTGTCTAGCCAAACTCTTCTGCTCAGCCCATAGGAACACGCATTCTATTTTATCAAATGAAATGTTGCTCAATTCTAGAATTGAAAATAAAGTCAATTAAGGTCTTTTAAAGGCAAATTGTTAGCCAGGTGTGGTGGTGCACATTTATAATTACAGTATACAGGCTGAGGCAAGAGGATCCAAGTTCCAGAATAGCCTGGGCTATGTTGAGAGACCCTGTCTCAAAACGAACAAAAACTAAACTGTTGTAATTTTGTCCTTGGAATGACTCTTTGCCGACAGCATCAGCAAGTAAGCTTTGTGAAGCAAAGGCCTAGGCACACCACCCTCCAAAGTCTGAGCCCATGAAAGGTACACTGCACACATTAAAAAAATTATTTGCATATAATAGTTGTACAAGGGAAAATTGTGACATTTACATATGTGCTTACAATATATCTTAATTGGATTCACCCCCTGTTAATTCTCCCCCCACCACTTTCTTAGAACAATTTCAGTATGTTTAATTGTTCTATTTTCATACACGAATATAAAATACATCTACCGTAATTGTTCTCTTTCACGCTTTTCTCATGCCCTCCCCCATCCCACTGGTAACCCACCCAGGACAGGACCTGTTTTATCTTCCTGTCTTTCATTTTTTCAAGTGTATATTGATTGTATAAGGGGATTTCAGACATGTATACGTTGTGCTTTAATCAGGCTAGCCTCCTCTATTACTTAACGCTTTCTCTATTGCCCTGCTCCCCTATTGTTCAAAGCTTACAAAGCTCAATGTTATATTATCTTCACACACAGATGCAATTTGTTTCAATATTCTACACTCTTTAAAACATTTGTTACACAGATGGCTAAAGATAGCTTTAAGGTAGGAGTTAGAAATGACCCTGGGTGGGGGAGCTTTCTCACCAGCTGGCTTTTCTTGCAAATTCTTCTGTTGTCCTCCCAGAAGACTGCACCTGTCTTTTTTACTCCTCAGACCAAATTCCTCCCAATTTATGTGTAGAACCATTATCCAGCAATCTGTTCATCTGCCTTAACCTGATCTTATCATGAGTCTTCCTGAGTCTCCATCAGAAGCGTCAAGGTATTTTCCCAAAGACAAATCTTCTCCAATAGAGCTTTATTTCTTAAAATTGAGTGGGTTATTTCCTAACCTTGAGGTGGGTTGGTAAAGCTGATGAAGGAAGGTGATGCAAGGTTTGGCCTGGGCATGAAACTTTTTTGTCTAGAAGTTTTCCTTTTTTAAAAAATTAAAACCCAAACAAATCTATAGCAATTAATGGTCCATTTTTTGATCCTGAGTATTAATTGCCTCAAACTGCATCATGAATAAGAAGGTATCTTTTATTGGCCATTAGAATTCAGTGAAAGTTAACTATCAGCTTTGTCATACTGCTGTTTTGATGAGAACACTGATTGTTAGTGTGCTCCAAGGGTGGGCAGCAGGGGCTTGATAAAACCCTCCTTGTGAGGCAGCAAGCAGCCACTCTTTCTGGGTTTTTAGTTACATTTTGTCCTCTAGTTAGTTTCTAGCTCTCAGTGGTTCAGCTTGGAGTTTTTCTTTTCCTGACTCCAGATGGCTCAAAGGCAACTTCTCCTCTAATTTTAGATAAAATCCATGAGGTTTTAAATGAGTGTTTCCCTATGTATATTTTCAAGGGTATATGTTCAAGTAGGATAATGAATATTCCCATAACAGAGGATTTTGTGGTCAAATATATTTGGGACTGTTGTGTTAGAATAAAAAATGGGCCACTTGTAGTACATATCAGTCTTTGGTAGATTAATGTGCTATATATCCACAAGGATTAAACTATACTTTGTGATAATTCAAAACACAAAAAAGAGATAACCCATTATAAAGAAGGAGTTGTGATTAGACACTTTTTGGGAATGAAGTTTGAAACACTGAAATACTATACTATCATTAAAATTATGCAAATAGGCCTATCATGACTTCTTAGAAGGCTGTCCATATTATATTAGGTACAAATAAAAAGTGCTCAATAATATGTATAAATTTCCTTATTATCATTGGAAAAACAGCAGGTAGATGAATATAAATATGTGAAAGAACATAGGCTTGGTAGGGAAAGAAATGTGTAGAAGTTTGTCCGTTATAGTGGAAGGGAGGGTGGGGGGAGTTCATTTTTGGTTTTGTTTGTAAATTTTAAAGAGGGGGAATTATGAATAATTTTACTTAACTTTTTGAGGGTTATATATATATATATATACATATATATACTTTTTTTTTTTTTGGTGGTACTGGGGATTGACCTCAGGGCCTCACGCTTGATAGGCAGGTGCTCTACCACTGGAGCCATGCTTATAGCCCTTTTTGTGTGTCATTTTCTGAGATAGTGTCTCTTTATTCCCTGGCAGGTGTGGACCATGACCCTCCTATTTGTGCCTCTCTGTAGGTGGGCATGACAGGCAGCACCACCATATCCAGGCATTGGTTGAGATGAGAGTCTTGAACCTTTTGCCTGAGCTGGCATTGAACTATGATCTCCACCTCCTAAGAAGCCAAGGTTGCAGGCTTGAGCTACCATGCCAAGCCTTTCTGTAGTTTTTAAAATAGAAATCTTAAACATTCACTACGAACACAGTGAATAGAAGTCCTTGCTCACTATACCTTAAGCTACTGCTAACAGTAAGAAGCTAGGTGAATTGAAAATAAAAATGCAACTAGTGCTGGGCTGTGGGTCTTATTTTTATCAAGAGGAATGTTTTTTACTGAAAGTTGACCATTAGTGTTGGTTTCCTGAAAGAAAAAAAATATACTTCTCTCAGCTTTGCAATTTCAGGCAATAATGTTGACTGGAGATAAATACATAGGGAATAAATGAAGGATAGGTGTTCATGGTTGACATTTAATTGCTGGGAAGCTTTGGGAGTAGAAAAATGAGAAGGTCTATAAGGAACTTCTCCCTTATTCTCCCACCTCCTTACCTCATATCAACTGTAAAGGAACAATTTTTTGGTTTTTGTTCTTAAGTGTACTGGGGAGATGTTTTAATAACTCTTCGTTGGCAAGCTCATGGTACCTCCACTATATTTCCCCTATTAGCTGATTTTGTCTCCATTGCTTGTAAAACTGTTGCTATGTTTTTGGAGAAATGGGAAAACTCTTATGGTTAAGTAATAAAGAGATAATGCTGAGTGACAAATGCATGTGGAAGCAGGAGCTACAAAGATTTAATAATACCAGTGAGTTGTGACTGTAATCATGTTTGCTATTTGAAACAAAGAAAACTGGCAGGAGGTTCCCTGGAGCAGACCTTCACTACCTTTCTTCTCTTTCTACTGTAGGCCACCTGGTTCCTAACTCTCAGGCCACAGCTATGAGGTGAAGGGACCACTTTGAGATTAAAGGGGTTAAGAGCATTGGGATAGTGTCTTGTGTTGCCTTGGGTGCCTGGAAACAAATTTTGATAAGGATTTGAAAGCAGGAGAAGGGGAGTGGTCAAGTGAGATAGGAAGGGAGAAAGCCAATTCAAGGTGTGTTAAAGATCAACTTGTTTTCCCAGAGGCAATAGAGGCTTAGTTGTGCCAGACAGAAGGAGGACATACAGGAAGATATAGCTTGCATATATCTTCTTGATAAATGCAAGAGGGGAAACTGAGCTGTTTGTCCTTCAATTCCTATTTCTCTGTGTCTAAGGGCTGCTCCCAGGACATGTCTTTAGCATTGCCAGGACACTATGAGAAACTGTGCATGTCAGAAAAGCCCATGAGGGTCCTGGGTGCTTGGAGTGCATACCCGGAAAAGGTATGTGCAAGAGAATATGGAGGGGATTTGGGTAGCATATTCCACAGGCCATATATGTTAGGTTTTACCTGGCCCAAAATTTGGACTAGCCTATCTTCCTATGTTAGAATAAAACTCAAGGAAAGGGAGTGAAAAAAGGGAAGAAGAAGGCAGACAGAAGAGGATGGAAAGGGGTAAAGAGGTGGACTGGGAAGGCAGGAAAAGGAAACATAAGATGGAGGAAATTCCACATGGCAGATGGTTCTGGCCAAATGTCTTTTGTACAGCTGGCCAATTATATTGTCAATCCTTGTGCTTATTTATATGATAATAAAAATAGGGAGAATAGACAAAGTAGGAGTGAGGACAGTAAAATGTTTGCTGCCTTAAAAAAATAGAATCAGTAACTAAGATATATCATAAGAACTTTTGTAAATATACCACTGGTATAACAATAATATGATAATAAAAAATGTAAAAAAAGAATCAGGCCTCAAGTAGGTTGTTTCTATCAGATTAATTGTAATTTCCACAGAAACCTGCGATGCAGGTTTTATTTTCCTATTTTGCAGATGAGGGCATATAGGTAAAGAGAAGTTAAGCAATTCATAAGCCATCACCTGTATCAAAAGTAGCTTCTTCCCTTCCAGAATATTACATAACTCAACAAGAAGAAAAATTTCAAAGATTACTCTTGGTGTAAGCCTAGACATTGGCTGAGTGTCCTCAACATTAAGTCTTTGGCTTTGACACAGGCATGTGACCAGTTTAATTGGTCTTGATGTGTTGGATTATTGCCAGTTAACAGTCTACCAAGGACCAAAACTCTTTGCACAGACTGGGAGCCTGTTCAACTATTCCAAGATGCCCATGCACTGCAGTCTGCACTCCCAGTTTCCTGCACAGAACCCAGCTTCCTGGGGACTGGAAACTGAAAGTTCTGATGATGTCATCCTTCTGTGAAGAGTATGTTCTCATTATGGAAATGACACTATCAGCAGCAGGTTGTGACTGTACCTAACTGCTTTGAGAGGCACCTATAAGGATTCACTTTTGGAACTCTATTTTTTAAAATTTTACTCATATGTGCATACAATATTTGGGTCATTTCTCCCAGCTTCCCCCCATCCCCTCCCTTCACCCTCCCCCGCCCCCCCAACCCCTCGCTACCAGGCAGAAACTATTTTGCCCTTATCTCTAGTTTTGTTGAAGAGAGAATATAAGCAATAATAGAAAGGACCAAGGGTTTTTGCTAGTTGAGATAAGGGTAGCCATACAGGGAGTTGATTCACATTGCTTTCCTGTACATGTGTGTTACCTTCTAAGTTAATTCTTCTCAAACTAATCTTTTCTCTAGTTTCTGGTCCCCTTCTCCTATTGGCCTCAGTTGCTTTAAAGTATCTGCTTTAGTTTCTCTGTGTTGAGGGCAACAAATGCTATCAAGTTTTTTGGGTTTCTTACC
Source organism: Castor canadensis (assembly GCF_047511655.1). Classification (NCBI taxonomy): domain Eukaryota; kingdom Metazoa; phylum Chordata; class Mammalia; order Rodentia; family Castoridae; genus Castor; species Castor canadensis. The sequence goes on along the minus strand of NC_133390.1, from coordinate 140,411,800 downwards.
TATCCTCACCCCTCCCTTGTGTGCTCTCACTTTATCATGTGATCAAAGTCTAATCCCCTTGTTGTGTTTGCCCTTGATCTAATATCCACATATGAGGGAGAACATATGATTTTTGGTCTTTTGGGCCTGGCTAACCTCACTCAGAATGATGTTCTCCAATTCCATCCATTTACCTGCGAATGATAACATTTCATTCTTCTTCATGGTTGCGTAAAATTCCATTGTGTATAAATACCACATTTTCTTGATCCATTCGTCAGTAGTGGGGTGTCTTGGCTGTTTCCATAACTTGGCTATTGTGAATAGTGCTGCAATAATCATGAGTGTGCAGGTGCCTCTGGAGTAACCTGTGTCACAGTCTTTTGGGTATATCCCCAAGAGTGGTATTGCTGGATCATATGGTAGATAAATGTTTAGCTTTTTAAGAAGCCTCCAATTTTTTTTCCGGATTGATTGTACTAGTTTACATTCTCACCAGCAGTGTAAGAGGGTTCCTTTTTCCCCGCATCCTCACCAACACCTGTTGTTAGTGGTGTTGCTAATTATGGCTATTCTAATGGGGGTGATGTGGAATCTTAGTGTGGTTTTAATTTGCATTTCCTTTAGTGCTAGGGATGGTGAGCATTTTTTCATGTGTTTTTTTGGCCATTTGAATTTCTTTTGAGAAAGTTCTGTTTAATTCACTTGCCTATTTCTTTATAATTTTGGGAGAATTTAGTTTTTTGAGTTCCCTATATATTCTGGTTCTCAGTCCTTTGTCTGATGTGTAGCTGGCAAATATTTTCTCCCACTCTGTGGGTGTTCTCTTCAGTTTAGAGACCATTTCTTTTGTTGAGCAGAAGCTTTTTAGTTTTATGAAGTCCCATTTACCTAAGCTATCTCTTAGTTGCTGAGCTGCTGGGGTTCCATTGAGAAACTTCTTGCCTATACATATTAATTCCAAAGTATTTCCTACTCTTTCCTGTACCAACTTTAGAGTTTGTGGTCTGATATTAAGATCCTTGATCCATTTTGAGTTAATATTGGTAAAGGTTGATATACATGGATCTAGTTTCAGTTTTTTGCAGACTGCTAACCAGTTTTTGCAGCAGTTTTTGTTGAAGAGGCTGCTATTTCTCCATCGTATATTTTTAGCTCCTTTGTCAAAGATAAGTTGCTTATAGTTGTGTGGCTTCATATCTGGATCCTCTATTCTGTTCCACTGGTCTTCGTGTTTGTTTTTGTGCCAGTACCATGCTGTTTTTATTGCTATTGCTTTGTAATATAGTTTGAAGTCGGGTATTGTGATACCTCCAGCGTGTTCTTTTGACTGAGTATTGCCTTGGCTCTTCGTGGCCTCTTGTGTTTCCACATAAATTTAACGGTAGATTTTTCAATCTCTTTGATAAATGTCATTGGGATTTCGATGGGAATTGCATTAAACATGTAGGTTACTTTTGGGAGTATAGACATTTTTATTATGTTGATTCTACCAATCCATGAGCATGGGAGATCTCTCCACTTTCTATAGTCTTCCTCAATCTCTTTCTTCAGAGGTTTATAGTTTTCCTTGTAAAGGTCATTCACATCCTTTGTTAAGTTTACACCTAGGTATTTGATTTTTTTTGAGGCTATTGTAAATGGAATTGTTTTCATATATTTTTTCTCAGTTTGCTCATTATTAGTGTATAGAAATGTGAATGATTTTTTTATGTTGATTTTATATCCTGGTACCTTGCTGTAGCCATTGATGGTGTCGAGGAGCTTTTGAGTAGAGTTTTTTGGGTCTTCAAGGTATAGGATCATATCATCTGCAAATAGGGATATTTTGACAGTTTCTTTACCTATTTGTATTCTTTTTATTCCTTCTTCTTGCCTAATTGCTCTGGCTAGGAATTCCAGTACTATGTTGAATAGGAGTGGAGATAGGGGCATCCTTGTCTATTTCCTGATTTTAGAGGGAATGGTTTCAGTTTTTCTTCATTAAGTATAATGCTGGCTGTAGGTTTGTTGAGGTACTTTCCTTCTATTCCTAGTTTTCTTAGAGCTTTATCATGAAATGGTGTTGGATCTTATCAAAGGCTTTTTCTGCATCTATGGAAATGATCAAGTGGTTTTTGTCTTTGCTTCTGTTAATGTGGTTTATTACATTTATTGATTTGCATATGTTGAACCACCCCTGCATTCCTGGGATGAAGCCTACTTCGTCATGGTGAATGATCTTTTTGATGTGTTGTTGAATTCGGTTTGCCATTATTTTATTGAGGATTTTTGCATCAATGTTCATTAAGGAGATTGGCCTATAATTCTCCTTTTTGGAGGTGTCTTTGCCTGGTTTTAGGATAAGTGTAATACTGGCTTCATAAAATGTGTTAAGCAGTTTTCCTTCCCTTTCTGTTTCATGGAACAGTTTAAAGAGGGTTGGTACTTTTGGAACTCTTAAGAATAATTGATGACTTAGGCAAGACCCCTTAGGAAAGTAGAACTTGCAAGTGATTTAGGAGGTGCAAGCTGTCAGGAGACATCTGTAGGAGAGTTAGGAGGAAACACTGAGGAAGATGATCTCATCTGGAGACTCTCTTCAGCTTGACTCCACATGAAACTCCAGAGAATTGTAGGAAAATTGGTGTCAATTTAAGGAACAGTTTAATTAACTCCTACTGATCAGTTTTACCTGCCCCACAGGTAATGGTGGACTTCATGTGTGAAAGGCTCATGTGTGACCAGAGGCAATTTCTTGGAGAGGCAGCTGGGGGCTGTGAGTAGCCAACACTCACAGCATTTGGGTTTGAAGCTTGTGTGTACTGGCCAGTGAAGGCCATTTGATCAGGGTCCATTTGATTTAGGAAGCAATTTACTTACAATGGGTTGGGGATATAAATATAAAAAGAGGCACTATTTATAAATGTAAATATAAAAGGGGCTACTAAGCCTCACAACATGTTGATTACAAAGTAGAAAAGCAATCAAACTAGAGCAGAAGCTGGATAATGGATAATCTTCATCAAGAATGCTGCATGATGTCTGTACATGTCATAGGCAAAAAGCTACTGACTCATTTTGGTTTTGAAGCAGGACCTGCAGGTTTTAGATTTTTTGTTTGTTTGTTTGTTTTTTGAGATGATGGAGGATCTGGGAGTGACCTGACTACTCAGGATTGCGGAGAAATTTGGCAAGATTTGTTGGGCTAACAACTCTATTTAGGACTCACTGCAGGCAATTTGTATGGTTTAATTCTGATGCTAGGAGACTGCATGGAGTACTTCATTTCCCTGGGAAGTGAGCCAGTGTCTCAATGTCATACTGAGCAATGATGTCCTAGATTTATTGTTCCAAGCATTTCATACCAGAAGGAGATGATGTCTGCTTTGAAATGGTCATGTATCTAATTCCAACACCCAACCTAATATACCCACCAAGACCTCTGCTTAGTTTGCTTTACTTTTTTTCTTACATAGTTTCAGTTCCTTAAAGACAGGAGCCTTGGCCAGCTGAATACTTAATCCTCAATAAATATTTATCAAATGAATGAGTATTGAGTTTATGCCTCTGACAGTTAGGAAGTTCTCTGTTCCAAACCCACCTGCGTATGCTTGTTTGTACTGCTATTACAGAATGTTACAGAAAGGTAATTTATAAAGAATAGAAATTTATTTGGTTCATGATTCTGGAGGCTGGGAAATCTAAGATCAATGGGTTATATGTGGTGAAGGCCTATTTTTTGGCCAAACTGGGGCTTGAACTCAGTGCTTCCTGATTGCTAGGCAGGTTCTCTACTTCTTGAGTTACACCTCTAGCTCTTTTTGCTCTGGTTATTTTGGAGATAGGGTCTTGTGGCATTTTGACAAGGCTGATCTGGACTTTGATCCTTCTGTTTTAAGTTTCCTGCTGTCACTGGGCTAACAGGTGCACTCCATCACATCCAACTTAATCTCTGCCCCCCCTACCCCCATTGAGATGGGGTTTTGGAAACTCCCTCTCCTCTCCTTGGCTGGCCTGGAACCATGATCCTCCCATTCTCAGCCTCCCAAGTAGCTAGGATTACAGACATGAGCCACCTGTGCCTTGCTCCTTTTTGTTTTCTTCTTTGTCTTCTTTTGTTTCTTTTTTGCTGGCCTGGAATTCACTATGTGTCCCAGACTGGCTTCCAGCTCGAGATCCTCCTGCCTCCTGTCTCCATCTCCTGAGTGCTAAGGTTACAGGTGTGCACTACCATGCCCAGTGGGCCTTCTTGCTGAATCTTAACATGACAGAAATCATCATTGGGTGAGAAAGGGAGTGTGAGAGAGAGAAAGAAGGGGGAAACTTACCCTTTATAAGGACCTCATTATCTCCATAATATTGCTTTGTGATAACAGTATTAATTCATTTACAAAGTCAGAGCCCTTGTGGCCTAATTGCTTCTTAAAGGTCCCACCTCTTTACATGATTGCTTTGGGGATTAAATTTCTAACACATAAACTATGACAGTTTTGAACTTTGACACATTTGGACCATAGCCTCACCCTTCTATACCCTTCCTTTTGATGCTGAGCCCTGAAAAGTCCATGGCTCCTTTTTCAGGTAGTTTCCTGCTTGGTTCTACCAATAGGGGCTCCAAGAGAGACTATAAAGCCGTAAGTGGGGTATAGGGGTGAAGAGAGACTTTATCATTCCTATTTTGCTGCTAGGCTGTTCATCACAGTTCAAGCAATAGCATTTTTCCATAGTGGCACTAGCTGGTTCTAGTTTTTAGCTTCCTTTTGTCTCCAAAAATCAGCCTCATATCTCTTTAGAAGAACCAGCAACAGCTAAATGGTCCATCCTTCTTGTCCTAGCTCCATTTGGCTCCTCTTAGCTTCAGGTTCTATCAGAATTCTGATTTCTTCACTTTGTTCTTCTAAGCATTAGGAAGGGAGTTACTTTCTATTGTTACTATCTCAGTAGGTAGTATTGTTACCTCCAATATTTCTCTCCTCCAATGTCTATGTAATTGCATTCTCTTTGTTAAAACACCCTATGTGGCCTTGGTTTTTCTCACTAGAAATCAATGCTTGAATTATCTTTTAGCAATTCTGTGATGGTGAAAATGGTACAAAGAAATGTTGAGTAGTTTTCTCAAGTTTGCATACCTAGGAACTGCAGGAAAAGACCATACAGTCATTCCTGGGTATCCATGAGGATTGGTTTCAGAACTTCTTTTGGATACCCAAATCCATGGATGTTCGAGTTTCTCATATAAAGAAGCATAGTATTTGCATAGATTGACATATATTCTCCCATACCTTGAAATCATCTGTAGATTACTAATAATACCTAATATAATGAAAGTCTATGCAAATAGTTATACTGCATTGTGTCAGGGAATAATACCAAGAAAAAAAGAGACCTTGCGTATTCAGTACATATACAATTTTTCCTTGAATATTTTCAATCTACAGTTGGCTGAATCCCCGGATAAAGAAGCTATGGACATAGGGGTAAGAGGTGACTGTATATCATAGACAGCCTGCCTTAGAAGTCTGTCTTCACTGCTTATATTGCTTTTCAACGTTTTATTTACGTATCTAAATTCACCTTCGTGTGTATGCTTCTGTGCATTGAGACAAACACGATCGTATAAACTCCATCACAATCAAGATGTAGAATAGTCCCATTGCCTCCTAAGCTCCCTGATTCTGCCTCATTATAGCTAATTTTTCTTGAACCCTGGAAACCAATGATCATTTTCTATTCTTATAATTTTGCCTCTCCATGGAATATAACCTTTTTGAGTCCGTCTTCTTGCACTTAGCAAAAGTCATATGAGATTCCTTCATTCCTTTTCTGTTTCAGTGTTCCTTTACATGGATGCATAATAATTTTTCCATTCACCAAATGAGAACATTTAGGTTGTATCTAGCTTTGGCAATTATGAATTAAGCAGGTATAAACATTCACATATGATTTTTATATGGGCATACATTTTTGTTTTGGGTAAGTACCTAGAAGTGAGAATTCTGCATCACATGGTAACTATTTGTGTAGCTTTAGAAGAAATGGTGAATCTGTGTCTCAAGGGATTGAATCATTATGCATTCCCACCAACAGTGTATGAAAGTTCCAAACTCTCATTGCACTTGGCATTGGCATTGTGTAGTGATGTGACACCTCTGGGTAGGGCTTTGAATCATCTAAGTTTACCTTGAGAGCAGCTCTATTTTTTTTTTTTTTGTTCTGACTAGGGTTTGAACTGGAGGCATTGCACTTGCTAGGCAGGTGCTCTATAGTTGAACCACTCCTCCAGTCCTAAGTTTACCTGGAAAGAGTGAAGAGCATCAGGAATAAGAATGTGACCTCTGCAGCCAGCTTTGGTACTTGCTATCTTTGTGAAAATGGGCTCACTTTCTTCATTTATAAAATGGAGATAATAACTTTAAAGTTATTGTGAAAATTAAATGAGTTAATATATGCCATTATGATTGTTAATTATGTTTGCTATTACTTATCTCAGGGCTGGATAAGTTAATTATGATTGCTATTACTTATCTCAGGGCTGGATCACCTTTCTTTGCTACTTGATAACCAAATTTGCAAAAAAATAAAAGCATGGAGGTCACATCTCAGACTCCAAGCAATAAGCTTGAAGCCTATTAGTTTGCATCCTTTATCTTCTCAAATCACTACACTACAGTTATTTTTAGAAACTGTACCATATGTAATGCAATGCCTAGCCTCACTGAGCTATAAAGTCCAAATTTAAAGACAGCATTTGAACTTCAGTGATTAAAGAACGCTTTTGAATTGCTGTAGATCCCCATCTTTTAATAAGAACATAGCTTATGATTCATACCATTTCACTTTGATCTGCACTGTGGTCTGCATCATCAACAATAAGATGAAATTACCAAGCAATCACAAACATGGATTTTGTACTTGTAGTAATTGCACATAGAAAACCTCATTATCCTACAATATGTACTTCAAAAACAAACATATGACCTTTTTCTCCCTCTAGTGGCATATTTAAAAAGCAACCTCAAGTATCACAGAGGCCAGATTTGCTATTAAAATCCAGGAAAACAAATAGAGCTTACATAAGACTTTGGAGATTCATAATATTTGTTTATTATTCATTCTGCTAAAAAAGTTTGTATTTTATTTATATAAAATGATATTGCTGTCAAGATAACAGGCTGGATCATAGCCATAGGAGTTTTGTGATTTATCCTCACATGGCACTTTATTTTTTATTAAAAACAGTAAACAAGTCTACAAATGCCTAGGTAGTCAGGCTTTCTGATTTCAGGCTGCCTCTTGGGAGAATGCAACCATCTCCCCCTTGCCCTTGTCCTTTACATGTTTCTAAGCATTCAAGATGAATAATAACGCCTTACTGCAAGGTTAAATAGAGTCCCCCAAATGCATGTCTGTCTACCTGAACCTCAGTATGTGGCCTTATTTGGAAATAGGGTCTTTGCAGGTGTAGTTAGTTAAGCTGAGGTCATATTGGATAGGTGGACCCTAAATCCAATAAAGATGTCCTTATAAGAGGAGAAGTCAGCCAGGGAAACAAAACTACAGGAAAAAAGTCCATGTGGAAATAGAGGCAGATAAGGAGTAATGTCTACAAGCCAAAGAATGCCAAGGATTGCCATTAACCACCTGAACTTAGGAGAGAGGGGTGGAATAGATTCTCTCTCTCTGAGTTTCCTGGAGGAACCAACTCTGCCAACACCCTTGATTTTGGACTTCTGGCCTCTTGAACCATAAAAGAATAAATTACTACTTTTCAGTAAATTGCTACAGTAGCCTAGGAATTAGTAAACTTCCTCTAATGTATAAGAATAGCAGTGATCACAATTACAATACTTTCATGCAAATTAACTCATTTAATTCTCACCATCACACCGAGATACCTACTCTCATTATACTCATTTTACTCATGGGTTAAGCAGTTTCACAGAAGTTAAGTACCTTGCCAAAGGGCAGAACTTGGTATTATTTATGTGTGGCTTCCACACATAACTTAAATACATTCAATTGCCTGATATGGTTATATCATTGTTTTCTGTTTTACTTAAATTTTTGGTTAGTTTTAAATTTTGTTTCATTGAAAAGCAAATTACATACCATAAATTTCACAAATCTTCTATGCAACATGTGATATATTTTTACATATGTAAATCCACATATTACCACCCAAGAAGACCTGCCACAACTCTTCCCAGATAATATAGTTTCAAGACATTTGAATATTAAAATTCTACAAGAAGTAATATAGGCACTTTATAAAGTTTTCAGACATTACAAAGCTATATCACTTAATGATTTCTCTCTGGTATTATCTTTTGTCTTACACCCAGGTTAATCATTGTTAATGGATGAAGTATCTATCCTTTGAGACATTTTTATGTTATATCTGTATTTAGATATGTAAATACACACTTAATTCTTGCCTAAGTCTGTTTTTGTATATGCATATAGGGTTATTATGCATACAGGAACAAACATATATACACTTTTTAAAAGTGCGGTATGATTTTTATAAATACCCAGAAGCATGCTACTTTTTCACCTAATTAAAAAATCTTGTCATTTTTTTATTTTCAGTTAGTACAATGTATCTAGAAAGTCTAGTACTTTGTCTGCTTATCAAGCATTTCTACTTTAGTGTGAAATAAGTTTCCACATAAAGATATTTGTAAGCACAAAAGGTGTGGGAAGCACATACTCCCATTGGGCTGTCTCTATTCTATTGCCTTGTAGCTTCATTGTTAAAGGTGGGAAAGAGAAAGTCTACATTTACTAAGCTTCATTGTACCTGGGGTGGGGGGAGGGAAGAGGGGCAGGGTTCATGTTCCTTCCCAGCAGACATTCACTGGGTTTAGAAGGCAGCACTGAGGCAGACCTGTCTTCTGCACCTTCGATCCTTGTTAGGATTCTGCAGGCTGGTGTGCTTATGGTGGAGTGTGGTTTGCCTGCAGCTGTCCCAAGCTCTTACACGATGGAACATAAGGAACCTATTTATCAGGAAGGACCAAGCCAAGGTGACATATTCCTGGAGCTGATGTCACAGGTCATCACAGAGCCTTTGTGATACTGGAGCCTGGAACAGGATCTGTGGCTTCCTGCCTTGGGCAGAAGCAGCAGCTGCTCGGGGAAATGTTCTAGGGCAGGTCTAGGAGTCACTCCTGGAAACAATCTGGAGTCCAGATGCTGGGCTTCTAATGGTTTTGCAAACACCTGTTTCCCTTTAGTGAAACTACTCCTGAATCGGGAAAAAAAAACCCAAAAAACAAAAACCAAGGAAGGACACAGAAGGACTAAAAAGTTCTACGTTGGGATAATATCTCTGACTTACTCGCATACAGTAATAGAAATGAATCATTTTGATTAATTGATCAATAATGAAATGGATAATAAGCAAAACACGGTGAACTTCTAATTTAATATGGATGGTTTATGCCCTGGGAGTTCAGTTATGCTGGGAAATCATGAAGCCACCATGGGAATGTGTGACATCTGTAGGCCCCAAAAGTGACCACACAGAGAGGAGTGATCTGGCCAAGAGATTCTTTATTGCCGGCCTGGTGAGGAGTGAGCCGCATGGGAGAGAGAGAGAGCCAAGAGAGCGAGAGAGAAGGGCAGGGGCTTAAATACCCCTCAGTGAGACTCAGCATGATCTGATTGGTTACGATCTTATGGTTCATGCTGATTGGAGGTTAGAGCAGAAGGGGAATTCAAGCTAGACTTGAGGCAGGACCGTGACCCTGGGAAAAGAAACTTAAGGGTGCAGTAAGAACCGAAACCTATCGGCGCAGTTATTGCCAACATTCCTCCCTTTTTTGTTTGTTAAGGAAAGGGGGCGTTGTGTTCGCTCTGGCTTCTTTGAGCTGGCAAGGGGCGACGTAGGGGAAGGGAGGGTCAGTTGGCAAACAATGTTGGGATGCCGAGCCTCATGATGGCGTACACCCAGGCTCTAAAAATGAAAATTTCCTCTTCCCTGAAGTTGATGAAGGTCCCTTGTAGCCATAGGTCGTAAAGAGTCTTGAACCAATCCTCTGGGCTCCGTATGGCGGGTATTAGCCATCCATCTTCACGTAGGGAGTTGAGGAATTGAAGCAGGCATTCTGTGATGGGTCCTGATGTTTATAACCCGGTGTCCTGGTAGGGTCTATTATAGGTGTCCTCTGGTTGTGCTATCAGGAGTTGGTATCCTTGAAGGAGAAGCTGGTTAAAGGTTTGGTTAGAGATTTTATTGACCTGGGTTTGTAGAAACTTTAACAGACAAGGTAGGAGGGTGCAAAAGGCAATCAGCATGAATATAGGTCCGAGGAGGGGTAAAAGCCAAACAACGAGATCTGCTGGCAGGGGCATTGTATGGGGCAGGATCCTCAGGCTCCTGTGTCCTGGTGGGGGCCCTCATAGCAGTCCTCTGGACGGTTTTGGAGAGGTTGGTATTCCTGGAGGTACAACTGGTTAAATTGTTGATTAGCAATAGCAGACACGTAGTATGATACAAAGGAGGAAGCTTAAGAATAGGAGAGCAAGAAACATAGGCATAAGGACGGGCACTGGCCAGGAGAACCACTGTGAAATGTTCTTCCCTAGACAATTTCAAGAGTCCTCCAATTCCCTTCTCCATTTTTCTAACTGTTCCTTGAGAGGTGCCACCATTGGGGGAACCCATTGAGCTTGACAGCAGTGGGTGTCATGAGAATGACCAGATGAGGGCTGGTCCATCGAAGTCCCAATGGAGAGGGTAGAAGATCCTTTTTGGAGAACAAGATGCCCTGGTTTAACAGAAATTGTTATAGGGTGGGGCAGGATCTGGTTTGCATGCTCTCTGAGAAGTTTCCTGAGAAGGCAGGTAGTCAGCCAGAGGAGCAGAGTCTGTTGGAGGCAAGTTTTCTAAGAGAAATGGGTGGCCATACATTATCTAAGACCCAAATAGGAATATTAGGAGGAACATAAAAAGGTGTCTGCTCAGGGACTGCATACCTAGGGATCTAAATTCTGCAAAATCCTATAACTGCCAGGAAAGCTGTAAGCTGTCTTATGGTATGGGGGTTGGGAATAGGAAGATTGGGTTGATGCACTTATGACCCAGGGAGTGAGTCTGTCCCTTTAAGGCCACACCTAGATAGGTGACCTGTGGGAGGCAGGGACTGTCAGGATTTAAATGTAACACTCTTGGATAAAAGAGAGCTTTAGCTCATTATTTTATATAAATTGACACTTTTTACTTTTTAAATGTTTGTACCATATTTAGATAAAATATAACATAGCACTCTTACAAGGTGGTCATTTAAGACACATAAGCAAATATGTAAATGAACTCTGATTTAGTAGTACTTAAAGCTTTACAAGATCAGCAAAAAACACAAATAATTTCTTTGATAAAATCTTTCTCTGTAATGGTTTTTTGTAGATGTTACTCAGAGCAGAACAATATTAAGATAACTTTGTTATTTCATAGACATAGAGGATTTGATTTTAGTTTGACATGACCCTAAAAATCTTTCAGGCAACTCTTAGATTATATTCAACTTAAACTTTATCACACACGGAAGCTTTTATTATACATTTTTCAAACTTACTCAGACCTTCATACAGCATACTAAACCCTTTGATGGTTTGTCCTTATCCTTCCTCTTTGAAACAATCTTTAGGACAAACCCTTCTTTACAAAATCCCTTCTCATCCAAAAAACCATTCCTTTTTCCTTTAACTTCTCAAAAAATACATTTATTACCTATCCATAGCCTTTCCAGTTGTTTACTTTGTGACTTGTATTTTAAAATTAACTTTTATAAGAATTTTTAAATTTAATGTAAGGACTGGAGCAACTAATTAGTAGCCTTTGTTGTTTTTAGGAATAGGCATAAGGCCTCATCATCCCTCAGGCTTGAGGGGACATTGTTTTAGGTGTGGAAAACCTAGGTGAGGGATTTTTGAGTTTTATTTGAATAGGGAGTACTGTCCTGGCTCACCCTACACTCATCTCATCAGTCCACACTGTGGAATCTCTTTGTTCCTGAAGGAGGGGGCAGCAGAGATAGCTGCCTGGGGGGAGGAGAATTTGAGCTTCTAATTGAGATAGTAAACATCTGCTCTCCCAGCCCTTCTCACTGAACCTCTTTCTAGATGAGGTTGATCAAAGTTATGCCTCACACTAAACTCTAAGCTCTGTGGGGCTGAGGGGATATTTTCAACAACTACAGTGTCCCAGGCTTGGCTTGAGTGAGACCAGTGATTGGCTAGTGATGTCTGGGCATGTCCATTTTCCTGGAAAGTCTCAAAGGCAGAAAATTTGCTCCCCACTCTGTTATATGGTGCCTGCTGCCCAGTGACTGGACACCACTAAGGATCAGAGACTGACACTTGCCTCACTGTGACAGGAGTCATGGCTCCAAACTCTGCATGTTTCATTCACTTGGGAGAGTGACCAGTATGCATGGTCTAGAGCCCTGGACTCACTCTGCTGGAAAGGAATCCTTGCAGGTTTGCAGTATGGTCTCTTACTAGGCTATGCCCAGTGTCGGTCATGTACTATTTGCACATTTGATCCCTCCCCCCTTTTCTGGGCAGTACTGGGGTTTGAACTCATGGCCTTACACTTGCTAAACTGGTGCTCTACCACCTGAGCCACATTTCCAGGACTTTTTGCTTCAGATAGTTTTTGAGTGGGGTCTGGCCAGGCTGGCCTGGACCCCGATCATGCTATTTAAGCTTGCCACATAGCTGGTATGACAGGGCAGGCCACTATGCCCAGTTTTTTATTGGTTGAGATGGGGTCTTGTGAACATTCTGCCTGGGTTGGCCTCAAAAGTACAATCTTCTTAATCTCCATCTCTCAAGTAGCTGAGATTATATGTGTGAACAACTGTGTTTGCCTTGTTTTCCCTTTCTTGTCAGGATGCTCAGAATGCCCAGCACACCTCCGATGTGCCACCTGTATTCCTTAGTGCAGGACTATTATGAGCATGCGGATGGCTTTCTCCTTCCTATTACACACATCTTGTACGCATTTTCTGAAGCTTTGGGGGCAGGCTAGGCCTATGTACAGGGTGGGATTGAAAGTACTAGGGAGCTAATGCCACAATTAATAGTCCACAACCAATAAATACCCCAACTTCCTCACTGCTTACATGGGGCACCTATGACCTATGGCACCTATGACCTGTGTTCTGCACAATCACCCAGAGTTTGTCAGTGTGGTTTTTTTTGAGACAGGGTCTTGCTATGTAGCCCTACGTAGGGGCTGCCTAAAACTCACAATCCTCCATCTCAGCCACCTGAGTGCTGGAGTAATAGGTGTGTGGCACCATGCCCAGATGGCCAGTAATTTTAAGCTCAATTTGCCTAAGTCTATAAGCTGCTCCCCTCCTACCTTAAATTGATATCACATTCACCTCTCAGATTGCTGACTGCAGGGGATATGAAAAGTCCATGTTCGCCTAATGTTCTCTGAAATCTGTCATTGGTGGTTCCACATCAACATATCTCACAGCTGTTCCCTAAGCACATCAGGGACACTAAGACAGTTCTGTTTTGTGAGATACCATAGTCCTCTGACATAGTCCTCTCGATTTTGGTTTAAGAACTCCCCACTGACTTGCACAAATTTCTTAGAACTGCTCTATAGTCTAAGACTTTCCCCAGCCAACCCTTCTTCCTTTTCCCTCATCCACAGGGGTGAGCCTTGCAGCTCTATATCTCTTTTTACATTTCCCTTCAAGACTCTTACATATCAAGTCCCATCTTTTTCAGTGGCTCCTCAACTACTAGATCCCTTCCCTTCCAATCTCACTCTTCCCTCCCACACTGATGCTTCCTCTGGTCACTTTCCAAATATCCTACTTATACACAAATCTTTGTCTTGGGATTAGCTTCTATGGATGGACTCTACCTATATCCCATTCAGTAACCTGTCTTCTCTGTAAAACACAGAGAAATAAAAAGGGGAAAAAGCACCCCCTGACATGTAGAAGGTGGCTGCTAACAGCTCAAATGGCAGTCCTCACCCCAGGATCATTTATGCCACCTAAACTGACCTGGGGAGTCTGGTTTAAACTTTCCCTAGATAAGTGGTCACCTAGCAACTTTTCAATTACACTGCTATTGTAGTGTTTTGATGTTATTATCCAAGTGTGGAGGCACTGAGTCTAGGGTGACTTTACTATCAAAGGGTCTTGTGGCATGGATATGCATTCTTTCTGGTCAAAGAATTACCAAACTAGGCACTTTTAATTCTTGACCCTGTTACCAACCCTGTTACTCATCTAAAGAAATCGCAACTCATTTAGCATCCAGAAGAAGGGATGTTTGATGCAAGAAATGCATTCAAGTATTTTATTAGAGGATTGCTGCTCTAGCAATCCTTAGTCTTATTTCCTGACTCTGGCTTAATTTCTGATTTTTTAATTTCCCCTGTCACTTAGTTTCTATTTATCCTGCCTCTAACTTTTATTGATACTTACGTTTTTTATATGCACAAGAGCTTCGCAGAAAAGAAGTGAAAACTCAAAGAAGCAGTTATACCTGAGATAGTCAGGGACCACCACAGGGACAAAGGGAGAATAAATTATTGAACCTTAACCCATAACCTGCCACCCATCAAAAACAAATGTGTCTTTCCCTACCCTTGTACTCTTATCACAAGGACCAGGTGCATTTTAATGAGCAATGTGGTACTATAATGTCTCCAAGGACAAATGGTCTGCAGATCTGTATCATAAATAGGAATAAACTTAAAAATATCACACTCAGGGCCAATGAAAAATTACCAGATGGTAGCCAACACAACAGCTCAAGAAAAGTTGACTCCTTCTTATGGTCAGGGCACCTTGATCTCTCTCTCCATCAGTGCTGTTTCCTTTCTCTTTGAGGTACTCCCCCCAGTTAAAGCTTTGATTATATGTTTGACATAGTCAGTTTGGTTTCATTTCTATTGATTCCAAGCCAAGAGACCCTGTGTCTGGCATTACACTTGGGGGCTTACATATCATTTTAACAAAGGACAATAAATAGTGGGAAAGTGACTAAACAAAGACAAGTGTGTCTAGGGGTAAGAAATGGCAGGAAAGTGACTTGGAAATCCATATAAGAAACTAATAGAAGATGAGGGTATTTTAGTAAGATCTGTGTGTACTGATTCACACTAGTATGAATGCTCATCCCAGGTGAGAAGTCAGTCTCTTCTTCCTGGTACAAAGGAGCACCCACCTCAAAGGAAAATGTATCCTCTGCATGTAAGCTGATAATAGGAATGCAAAGAACGTCTCCTATGTCTAATGTTTCCAAATTGCCTTCAACTCAAAATAGTCCTTATACTAAAGTGGCATATTTTGTGGCAGCATATTCTGATCCTCTTCAGTTTCAGAGGACCCTAGCAGATCCAAGAGAAACAAATTATTCAGTGGGTAATCCTGACACACTTGATCAAACCTCAGAAAGGGGAGAACTCACTCACCTTCACCTGCAAGCACAGGAAGCGAAAGTAAGAGATGTATTAGAGGTTTCTACACTGTGTATCACAGAAGAGAAATCAGAGATTCTAAAGGTTGTAGTTAAAAGGCTGAAAGCTTTTCCTCAACTTGTCAGTTTTAAAGATGAAGACATAGAAATCTATAAAAGTTAAATGATTTTTCCACAGTGACATAAATAGATAGAATAGCCAATTGTAGGCACAGATGTCATTATCCATGAATTAGGGGAGGTTTCCAGCTTGAAGGATTAGAAATATCAATTCAAAATGGCTTAAAAAGTAAGGGGATTATTTTTCCTATGGGTGTTGCTGGAGAGTGACACTAAGGTTGATTAACCCAATGCTTCCATAAGGTCATCAAGGATCAGACCTCATACTTTTTCAGCTACCTGGATTATAGCAAATCTTTAGGTTAACACCTTTGTAGTTCTCAAATGACTTCTGAGTTCCATGTATTGTTTGCAAATAGGTAACTATTCAATGAAAAAAACTGAACCCATTTACTCTAAAATTATTTCCTTTTATCAGCAAGAAATTTCCCATAAGTCTCTTCCTAGACCCTTCTCATATATTAGCAGGGATTATATCAATATTCCACTCCTTACTACCTTTCTGGTTTGGAGAAAGTGTCACCTGACCTGTGTTTACCCTCTTACAGAGGAAGGTAAATATAAGAAGGGATGAGATAAAGAATAAGCACAGTGTGTCCGGAACCTGGGCTCCAGGAACTTTGGGATCTAAAGTAGGATTACCCTATAATCTGGGGACACACATTAAGCAAAGTCAACTGGAAATTAATAATAATGTTTTGGATTATGAGGCTGAGATGTTTCTTAAGTTAAAGGCTCAATATTTGCATCTAGATACTCATCAAGAAATTATCAACTAGTGGGGGATGGTGCCAGTGGGAGAGGGGCAGACATAAAGAAAGGGTGAAGGAGGAAAAATATGGAAACCATGAGTAGGAGATGTTTGTGGGGGAAAATAAGGCAAACTGGATGTGAAAGAGTAGACATTATTCCAAGTTCCACTTTTGTGAAGAAAAGAAGGGTGCTTATCCTATTTTTATCCTTAGAAAGGACCTTCCATAGCAGTGTCCATCTGCTGGACTCTGTCTTGTACAGGATGAATACCACACAACATAATACTGCCCATCTCCCTTTACTCTCTTGCTCTGCCTCCCTAAAGCACCTGCAATTGGACCTTTAATGATTATTTTGAATTTCCAACTATCTTTATCATGGGGAAGAGGTGCCTGGGATAGAGAACTTTAGAACTTTGAATATTAAAAAGGTGTCTTCTCTATAGCAAATTTATAAGATGCCATCATTTTGACACAGTCTAGTCATTGATGGGTTGGGTTTGTGTATAATTTTCTCTGATCAGAACTGGAAAATGAACCTGTGTAGTCTTGAGTGTCCTGAGAAGAGGCCTAGATCACAGGCTCATATTGTCCATGCCAAGAGTAGATGCCTTGGGAGGCCCTGTATAGACCAGCAGCCTGTCAACCCATGTATCTAGCTCTCTGTTCTCCCTTGCTTTCCCCTGTGGCTTGGTCATCACTGCACTTCAGTGCAGACCTTTGGGAGCTGATATATATTAAAACCAAGGGAGTAGCTCACCAGGAGTTTTCCAAAATTTCTCCTGACACATCCCCTCTGTAATTCCCACTGCCCCAATGTCAGACTCTCAATTCCCTATCCTTCCCTTTGGACTATGCCGACATAAAGATTGATGAATGCACTGGGATGCAGGGAGCTCTGCAGAGCTCTGGCCTCCTGGAGGACATCAATTTGGTTCCCCCTTTTCCTTTCAGCGGTAATTGAATGTCAGGATAATAGATGGAGGGTGGGGAGGATGAACCACGATCTCACTTTCAGCAAGTGAAGGAAAGGCTGTGTGGAGGAAGGAAGGGTTAAAATGTCCAGATTTCAAGATTTCACATTTTAGGTTAGTTAGGCATTTAAAAAAATTATTTGGAAAGAATTTGGCAAGTGAAGAAAATATAAGTGCCTCTTATTTTGTCAACTATGGTTACTAAAGTTTCTCTTTATAGTACTTGACATAGACTCACCCAAGGAAAGATCTTCAAGACTAACAATGGGGTTGGAGAACATCATTCTGAGTGAGGTTAGCCTGGCCCAGAAGACCAAAAATCGTATGTTCTCCCTCATATGTGGACATTAGATCAAGGGCAAACACAACAAGGGGATTGGACTATGAGCACATGATAAAAGCGACAGCACACAAGGGAGGGGTGAGGATAGGTAAGACACCTAAAAAACTAGCTAGCATTTGTTGCCCTTAATGCAGAGAAACTAAAGCAGATACCTTAAAGCAACTGAGGCCAATAGGAAAAGGGGACCAGGAACTAGAGAAAAGGTTAGATCAAAAAGAATTAACCTAGAAGGTAACACCCACGCACAGGAAATCAATGTGAGTCAATGCCCTGTATAGCTATCCTTATCTCAACCAGCAAAACCCCTTGTTCCTTCCTATTATTGCTTATACTCTCTCTACAACAAAATTAGAAGTAAGGGCAAAATAGTTTCTGCTGGGTATTGAGGGGGGGGAGTGGGAGGGGGTGGAGTGGGTGGTAAGGGTGGGGGTGGGGGCAGGGGGGAGAAATGAACCAAGCCTTGTATGCACATATGAATAATAAAAGAAAAATGAAAAAAAAAAAAAAAGACTAACAATGGGAAACCAGAAAGAATTCTGAGACAGAGATTAGAGAACCTTCTTAAACATTTATTTATTCACCACTATGATCTAAGAAAATCATCTGGATTTGTCTGCAAATACTAAAATACTTGTCTTACTTACATTGCCATATTGGACTTTGTTTACTTCATCTGTATGTCTTCTATCTCCCTCCACAAAAATCCTTTCTTTTAGGAAACCACCCCTGTCCAACTCATCTACCTCTGACTTTAGTTGTCAAATCATTTTGTGCTGGAAATCAGCACATTTTGTGGATCTCCAATGAAATTGGTTCAGCAATGGAAATAGAACACAAGGCAAACATAATTACTTTATTCTGGGACTCCTTTTTTACCGCTTGGAAAAGAAAAGGAGTCTTTCTTATTGCTATTTATAAAATGGTGTCAGTCTGAAGATTTGGTGACCAATCTGAGAACTATATCAATGTAAGAAAAAGAGAAGAGTGGCATGAGGAAAGAAAAAGAGGGACCATGATGATGTTATTTGAGCTGCAGAATCCAGCTATGCCTGCCATCTGACTGTGGGAGTCTATAGATTCCCTTTTGCTTAAATCTATTTGAGTTGGAGAACTCACTTATAAATGAATGAATTCTAATGCAGTCAACAAGAAATGCCAGATTTAACTTCAGATTTTATCCCAATCAAGTCTATTACTCATCTCCTTTGTTGCTTTCAACTGAATCCAAGCCAGTATTATGCTCTGCAATATTCTTCCAAGAATATTTTTCTGCTATACTATACAAAGTGTAGCTAGTGCTCTTTATGTTTGGAGATTTTGTTGTTTTTTAAACTTCTCATTAAAATAGTCTATGATTTACAAAAAATTGCAAAATTAATATGAACAATTTCAGCTTCTCCAAATATGAACATCTTACCACATCAAAACTGAAATATTAATATCAGCAAATTCATATTTATACATAATTGTTAACTGAGCTATAGATATTATTCAAGTGTCACCGACTGTTGCAGTAATGTTCTGTTCCTTGACAAGTTTCCAGTAAAGGATTACATGTGGCCTTTAGTTCTTTTGCCTCTTAAAATATATCTTAATCTCATACCATTCACCAATTTTGTATTTCATGACCTTGGCATTGTTGAAGAGGACTGGCTAGTTATTTTATATAATTTTCCTTAATTTGAGTTTGATGCTTCTTCATGACTAAATTATGGTAGCTCATTATTGACAAGAACAGCACAGCAGTGATGTGCCTTTTTCAGAAAGTCATATCAGGAAGCACATGATGTCACAGAGTACATGTTAGAAGATTTCCTGTGAATGATCAGATATTTTGGACTTTGTGTGAACACGTCACACAAGGTGGCATGTTCTTTGTGTGTTTGTGGGTATGTGTGTATAACATGCAGAATGTTTAAAATCTCTTTTTACCTCCTAGCTGTACAAAAAAATGGTCTGAAGGCTGAATAGAGTCCATTGACGAAAAGACCTCAGTTGTAGAGAGAACCTTTGAAAACGTGTCAGTTAATGGCGTGCTTCTGCTTCAACACCTCATCCTGACAATTTGGCTCTTTACTCAGTAAAAGCTTCAGTCCTGACCTATCAGAAAACAAAACCATAGAATCAGTGGGATGTGTATATATACATACAGAGAGATTTATTTTGAGGATTTAGTTCTCACAATTATGGAGGTTGGCAAGTCTAAAACCTGAAAGTTAGGCCGTCAGGCTGAAGACTCAGGGAAGCACTGACACTGCAGCTGAAGTTGAAGTCTATCTGTTGGCTGAATTTGTTCTTGTAGTGTGAGATCAGTCTTTCAGTTGACCTTGACTGATTAGATGAGGCCTACTACCAATATGGAGGTCAATTTGCTCTACTCAAATGACACTGATCTCAATATTAATTTCATCCAAAAACTCCCTCATCAAAGCATTCAGATAGTGTTTTGCTAAATATCTGCGCACCATGGCCTAGCCAATTTGATTCATCAACTTAACCATCACAAATCCTTACCAAAGCCTGTAGGCTTTCTACTCAATTGTATCTGTGTACAGTTGAGTGTTGGTAAATGCTTAATGACTGATTCTCTGAAAAAAATATTGTTCTAGTTCATAGTATTTGCTGGTCTCCAGTGTACAACATTCCTAACTTATTTTGAACTTCCATTTTCTTCTTTAATCCACATTCAGCTGATGTCCTTGAATATGGACTTAGAGAAAGACATAAAGACATCCCTCCTGGTTCTCAGGAGCCAATGTGACCTAGCTTAGTCTGTTTGGGTGGTATCTTAATGTCTCTGCTCAATACCACCTCCTTTGGGAGGTCTTTCCTGACTACCCAATAAAATAGCCCATCTGTTCCCCAACTATTCTCTCTTCATTTATTTTAGTTCATTGCATTTGTTTCCAGTGATGATAGTTTTCATTGTCCTTTACTGAATGGTAATCTGTAAGAAGGCAGGATATCTTTGATCTTATTCCATACTGTATCCTTGATGCCTACAAGAATACTTGGCACAGAAAAAGTGATCTACTTGTTGCATGTATGAACAAGTGCATGAATTTATGTATTTGTTCATTGTCTCCTGTGTACATCACTAGTATTCCCCTGAGGGTGAGGACTTTTTCCAGTTTTGTTCACCATTGTTTATTCACTCCTGGCATGTAGCAAATATGAAGTAAATTATTTGTGATGACTTAATACATCAAGTTAAGATGATGATAACATGAAAAAATATATTTAAAAATTTTAAGAATGTGGGAAATTGTGATAACAAATGTAAATAGAACTACACAGCCATCCAGGGTCTAAATGTGAATAAGGAAAATTTTGGGGTCCATCAGAGAAGGGATAGAGACAAGAAAGACTTTGGAACATCTTTCCTAAGAATACCATTAGTCAATGGGAAGAAACAAACACTTTAAGTCAAACCTTTGTCTCAGGATGTCTTCCAGGGGGGTCCCATACTTAAGCACAAGGCTAAGGGGTATGATTACTTTTTGTTTGCTACTCTTCGGGAGCTTATAACTGAAGAAGTTCTGGCCTTCACACAAGTTATAAGAGCATAAGAGTGATGGAGGCTAAATGCCTCCAAAGAAGTGCATGTAACAGATTTGGAGGTAAATGTGATCCAAGAAGCCCAAACTTGGCAAAGAATCCCAAGCATCAAGAGAAAATACATAGTTCCTCTATTTCTCTTCAAGTTGCCTTTATCAGATGGTGTCCCTGAAAAGGCAAAGCTGTTCAGGGCAACTGGTGGGTGTCAGCTCAAGAAATATGGGCAACGCATCTGCATATCTTTTAGTGACCTTCCAGAATGACAGCCAAGCCACCAAGGCTTCCCTGTTTGCAAATGATAGAGATCTTATTTCTGGGGACGGCAGGATTGATATGGCAGCCACAGTGCCATTAGACCTGGAAGATGCTCTGTTCTCATTACTGTCTCCTGGCAACATAGCACCAGGTGCTGCTGTGAATATTAACGATCCTCATTCATGTAACCTTTAGTTTCTTCCTCCACTTCGTGCAGGCTGCAGCCAGGGACTGCTGCTATCTGCTTCTACAGTCTCCATCTCAATGTATCTTTTCTTCTCCTCCCTATTTGAGAAAATAATTATTAATGAGATTTTTATCAAAAGAGAAGGTTTCTACTTCTCTATGGAGATGCTCACTTTCCACACCATACCCCATTTTCTAGGAATGATAACAGCACTCCAATTGCTGGGGCTCGTCTGTGATTGCTTTCATTGACTTTATCTGCTGATTGGAATATGTAATTTGTCTAATATCTTTGCTTCTTCATGTGTGGGATTTAAAAATAAACACAGAATTTGGCAAAAGGGGAAATCAAATGTTATTAAAATCTCAATGGGCTTCATACTTCTTATCAGTTTCAGATAACCTCAGAAATGGATTAATGCATGTGATAAAATGGGTCACTCCAGACTCTGATGTCTCGTTCTTTGTCTTCTCATGCTAACATATACCAGCACATAAAGCATATCAAATTGCTTCAAGCTGGCATGCCTAGTTCCTTTAGCTCTTTGTTTTGCTTCTTTAAGCCTCTAAGATATGGACTGGAGGTTGTTTTTGAGGGCAATTCAAAGCACTGCAGATGATAGAATCTTCTCTTTCTTTGCCTCCTTTCATTCTTTCCTTCTAATGTTGAGTGAGAGGTATAGGGACTCAGGTCCACCCATGAGTCCTGACTCTGTTGTTTACATGTTGTGGAATCCTGGTGAGGTCCTCAACTGGGCTCAGTCTTAGTTTCTTATCTGTAAAAGGCAGGTGAAGACACCCACTGCACCCTGGTTGTAGGCAAATTAAATGAGAACATATGTGAAGCACTTAGCCTAGTGTCTTGTACATAATGGGGACTGGATAAATGGTGGCTAGATATCATAGGTTGTTATATCAGTGGCCCTCAATGAAACACACCTCTACATACGAGCATTGTTTACACTGATTCTAGACATGGTTGTGTAACTTTCTTTCAATAATGAGACACCAACACGTGACTGAAACCAGTTCTTGAAAAGGGCTCGTGCTTTGAGAATGCTGCCACCATTTTATGAGGAAGACCACATGATATAAGAAAAGATATATGGAGAAAGGTCAGTGAACCCGGAAGCTGAGGATAGCTGCATGAACAAGCCCACAGGATGCCATCCCAGGGCAGAAAAACCGCAAGGCCAACCACGGAATCTTAAGAAAAAATAATTTTTATTTTAAGCTTTGAATTAATTTGTTATTCACCAAACACTAGCAGATACATAGGATTCTGGATATGTTCTTCAGAACATACAATAATTCCTTGGGAAGTGTGATGTTGACTTCCATTTTACTGATGATGAAGTGGAGGCTCAAGGATATCAGGCAGATGCCTTTTGACTATCTAGATCCTTAAGATAGTTCCTGAGGGAGATGTGCAAGGTGCAAGGCATATTTAAACATGATTCTTAGGGGGAAATATCTTTTCACTTAAATCCTACAATAGATCTCTTGGTATTTGATAACTTTTCTTTTTTCTTTTTCTTTCTTCTTTTTTAAATTAACTTTTCTAATGTGTAGTCAAGAAAGCATGAATGAGCCTAGGAAATGAGATTAGGAGCCAACCCAGCTCTCCTCTCCTCCTGGCAACAATTTCTAGCCTAATGCAGTGGCCTTGTGGGTGTACTAGTGCCACTTCCTAGGTCAACAGAGAAATAGAAGCTTCTGGAAGCTGTTCTTGACAGTATAGATGCAGGGCAATTTTTCTGATTTTTTTTTTCCCCTCCAAGGCTTACTTTGCCTTTCATTATACCCTTAATGGCCCCCACATCAATAATTAGAAAAACATTCTTTTAGGTTAATCTTGGTATATTCTAAAAGCCTCCCAGAAAGTTCAGATCTCCAATGGCATATCAATCCACTCTCACTGTGAAACAGGACAGAGGACATATTGATACTGGTGGGTGGCCAGCACTGATTGCTCAAGGGTGATATTGTCCAAAAGAAATGTGATGTCAGCACAGAAGTAGTTTAAATGTTCTAATAGCTGCATTAAAATGTATTTTAAAAATAGGCCATAATTTGAAGTAAAATTTATTGAACCTGATTCCAAACTCTTTCAAATTAAATGAATAATAAAATTTTAAAAATTATTAATAAGATAATCTATATCAATTTTTTTGTACCAAATCTTCAATATCTAGTATGCATTTTGCATTTATAGCACATCCCAATTCAGACTCACTGCATTTCCAGTTTTTAATGGTAACACAGGCCTAGTGGTTACAGTCCTGGACAGCACTGATCTAGAGACCCTGCTTATTTGATTGGAAAGTGGAGACAATAATGCTGACCTCATGGTATATGTTGCATGTTAAATGAGATCACATGTGAAAGTTCTGTGTCATTGTGCAGGACCACATAGGTGTCTCAAAAGTCTTTGTGCAATTTTAATCTTTAATAACTTATATTATTCAGCACTATAAATGCCACATACTCATAAAACCTAGCATTTGAAAGTTTAATGGTTTAAGTTCGGCTCTACTTAACTTTCACAAAGTTTAAATAATTATAGTTTTAATTTATTATATTTTTCTTTTTTTGCTATTGGGGATTGAACCCAATGACTCTATCTTGCCTTGCTGGGCAAGTATTCTATCACTGAATCCTAATATAATTTTCTGATGTGTAGAAGTTTCTGGGTGACTCTTTCTCAGGCTAGTGGATCAGTAGCAGGTCCTCTTTCTTGGCTATATCATCACTGGATCTTGTGCCACATCACTGTTTCTTGTGGGAGTCACATCAAAACTGTCATGCATAAATTGAAGCCTTGTTTTTTAGATGATCACTGAACACCAGCTGATGAAAGTTTATAAAAATGCAAAAATGGTCGTGAATAAGACAGAACAGGATGATGGTTATTTATGTTTAATTTAATAAAAACTTATTAGAGCCTAAAATTTTCATACTTAATCCTTCAAACACTATTTGCTGTAATTTTACAGCATTTATACTTCTAGAATAATTAAAACTTATACTTGCATTAGAGTTCTGGATGCTATGTATTTATGTTACACACCATCAAGGTGGTAAGCATTGCTTTGCCCCAGTTAATCCTTACCTGTCACAACAGAATCATCTCCAAGAAGACCATGGTGCAGAGGCTTTTATATCAGTTCTGAGGGTCTGAAATCTGTGGTGATGGACAGGCCTTCCATGACCTGGAAAATTTCCCCACACCAATTTGTCTATAAGGATAAAGACCTTATATCCACCTCAGGGAGTTGGTGGCCACCTTTACTGATCTATACAAGAACTACACGTTTCTGATGGCATTGAGGGGAAGAACTCTGCACCTGTACACAGCAATCCTGGGATATTACACATATGCTGCTATGCCTTGATGAAGCCCAGTAGTAGGATTAGTCATAAAAAACTTAACAGGAATGTCTAAAAAACTTGGTTCCAAAATCAACCGACTCCATAACTTTTGAAAGCTATGACTAAGACTCACATTAGTCCATTCAGCTAACTTTGTGTTTATTAAGAAAAGGTGCCCTTTCCTCTAGGGAAAAATAACCCTTCCCCAGGGCACCTAGCTAGGTGAGTGAAGTATGGCTAGATTTCAGCCTCAACTTAACTTGATTGGGTGTCTATGTAGATAACCTGTCCAACTGTACACGGTGGCTATAGCTATTTTTGCTTTGTATCACCACTCAAGAAACAAATGGTACAATGAGTGAGGCAACAATCTAGTTGGCTCATGGATCAGTTTGGACAAATTATGGTCAGTGTCTGGGCTATGGCCTAATTCTTGCCTTTAAAAATTAATCAAATTAACTTTTAAGGAGGGGAAAAGGAAAAGAGTCTAAATGCACTTAGTGTTATTTAGAAACAGTGGAACTTAATTTTTGACTTCTGTTGCTCTGCTAAAAGACATTTTATTTTATTAATATGTTTTGCCCTTTCCCCAGAGCAATTGACTATATCACGTCACAACACTAAATTACATTTATTCCCAATAATCTAAAACTGGAGTTTGAGCCAAGAAAATCCAGAAAGGAAGAAATGATTTCTTGCCACTGTTTAAATGAATTGCACTGTTCCCAAGTGGGGCCACGGCCCTGCAGACCAGAAGAGTACACACATTTATCAAATGAAGGGAGAAATAGCACTGAAATTATGTCTACTGAATTTTCCCTGGCTTTGATCAGAGATTAAACAATTCCCAAAGAATGGTTAAAAACAAGAGAAAATATACATTCCCATGTGTTCAAGCAGATGGCATATGGAAACTCAGTGAAATGATGACAAAAATATATATCCATAGTATCAACACTTAATGGTATAAAGAGAGTTCTGAGAATCTAATTGGTCATGATGATGAAGAGACAATCTTTTGGCTTCATTATTCTTCCTGAAAATGGAAAGAGAACTTGTTCCCTAGTTTCAGAAAAAATTTTATACCTACCCAGACATTTTCTGTAACTGTACCATTAGTTTTATTAAATGGCAGATCAGGATATCTTTTCCTTATGCCATTTCTGGATTAGTAAACACCGTCTTTCTTTTTCCTTTGTCAGATATGTATGCAAACACATATCTTTCAGTTCATAATTTAACGTAATAGTTAGCTCCTTTTAACCCAATTCTCTCTGCCATAGCCTGTGGTCATAATCTAGATTCATCCAGATAAATGAGTAGACACAAGCTGCTTTTCCATCTAACTTTGTTCTCAAGAGTTCAGAAAAGCTCCAATTTCAGCTGCTGTACTTTGCACAGCCCATTGGTAGCCAGCATATATACTGTTCCATTCACCAGTCCTCTCTGGCTGATGGCATTCTTTTTACAAGGTCACTGCTCTATTCAATGACCTTCTCTCATCCTGTGATTGGACAACAGCTGGAGGATAAATACCCCTAGCTTCCTTGCTCCTCTAGTGTAACAACTCCAAGGAATGCTTTAGACTGTCTTCTTTCAGAAATGAGTTGGCAGAGAAAAAACAGGATATGTAGTTAAGTTTGTTTTCAGATAAGTAATGGATAATTCTTTAGTTAAGTCGCTCCTAAATATTACACAGAATACTCTTGTGCTAAAAAAACTTGCATATTGTTCATCAGAAATTCAAATATAACAGGACACCTTGTATTTTTATTTGCTAAATTTGGCAACCCTACCTCAGAGGGATTCATCACAATTATCCACATGGTAACCTGCTGATATTACAACTTGTTTGGATGTCCTTACTCCTATCATTTCACCTCTCTTTATTGATGCTCCCTGGAATTCCCTCCTAACTTCGGTCAGATGCTCTAGAAATTGAGAGAATCCATGGAGATTCTTACACATGTTATTAATTGAGCAAGTGCTATATGGAGAAATCTGTAAACATGTAAGGAAGCAGGCCAGGTCAGGGGAAGAAATTGAGCATGAATATGGTATTGCTCTGACTTCAGCCTGGTTGTATGAGCAGCTCTGGAGCCTGATTGATGTGACAGAGTTTCCAGAACTTCAGTTTGAAGGGACCAAACTTTGCTCTACTCCACACATTATTCAGTCACTGGTTATGGTTTATCTAGATTTGTGAAAAGTAGAAGAGAGGAAGAGACACAAGCAAAAATCTCAATTTCATCTATGACACCTCCCAAACCATTTGCCTTCACATCCTTGTCTTGGGGTTTGTCTCTGGGAAAGTTGAGCCCAAGACACTGAAATGTTGGCAAAATCCTTGATGGCTCTCAATTCCTCAAAACTATTCATTCCCTTAAGGACTGAATTCTGTGAATTCCCTGTGAGATGGGCTGAAACTTATTTGCAGTACTTTTTATGTAAAAATGACGAGTAAATATTTACTGAATTGAATTGCACATAGAAACAAAAGTGATGCGTCTATGATATAAACATTAATAAAAATCATGTGGTTATTTAGTATAAACTAAAATATAATAAATTAGGCACTTTATTGGGTTACTCACTTTTTAAATTCAATGAATAAAGTCCATTACATTCATTTCTCAAAAATACCTTGGAAGTAGGCCCAACCTTGTTAGACCCTTAGTGAATAAATAAAATACAGGAACTCAGAGAGTCTTGCTGAGTGTCATTAAAGCACAGATGGCAGCAACTAAGAGATGGAAGTTGAGGAATGATGAAAGATCTGTTTTCCCAAAATGTTCTCCCAGTGGTCTCTGCTTTTTGTGTAGAGAGTTAATTATGTCCAGGAAATATGTGTCACTGTTGGAAATTTGGTGAGGGTCAGAAGGCTCATTTGTCAAAGTTGCCATTGCTTGGGTCTTAACATGTTGTCTCTTCCAAAGAAGCTACCCCATTCTGCTGATAATACCTTGTAGGCACTGAATCTTGAGGGGATGGGCACCAGGACAGGAGGCCAAGTGTTAATGTGCTCAGATTGAGCACAACCCAGCTCTTGGAGATGAAGGTGAAGATAGAGCTCATTTAATAGGACTAGGTCAAACACAAAAGAGAATGATCAGAGCTCCAGGTATGGGAACCAGAGCAAGTGCACATATGATGTGTCCTTGAATCCACAAACGCCTCTCATTGAAGGCAGACTTGGTTCTGGCTGCAGTTAATCTCTCATCTTGGTTACTAGAGGAATAGAGGCAGGATTCCAGAAAAAGACTTCCTTTTCAAAGAATAAAGTTCAGCATATTTGATGGGTGGGGTTGAGGTAGGTTAATGTGTATACATTCAACCCTGAACAGTCAGAGGTAGTAGGAGAGCTCTGAGGTTAGAGACACGGAGGTAGTGGTGAGAGGGGCTGAGGACTGAACAAACTGTAGGAGCTTTTGAAGCAGGAACAAGGGAGCATTAAAGAGAAAGCTAATGGAAAACCACTTTGGAAAACTTGTTGATAGTGAGTTAATCAGTTTTCTGTTGCTGTGGCAAAATATCTGAGATGAACAACTTAGAAGGAGAAAGATTTATTTCGGCTCATGGTTATAGAGGTTTTAAAGCATGGTCTGCTGGTTCCATTGCTTTTAGACTTGTGAAGCAGAACATCATGGCAGGGAGCATGCAGCTGTTCACCTCTTGACAGCTGGGAAAGAGAAAGAGAGAAAGAGAGAGAGAGAGCTCTTTTCATGAGGCAATTGTAGTGTACTCACATAAATAGAACACTACTCAACAATAGAAATACATAATTATAGGTACCAACATGAATGAATCACATAAGGAAAATGCTGAGTGTAAGATTACAGGCACCAAAAAATACTTGTGTTAGTCAACTTCTGTAACAATAAAAACATACCTGAGATAAATCAATTTATGAAAGGAAAAGGAATGCTTTGGCTCACAGTTAAGGAGTGTTCAGTCTTTTATCAGTTGGCCCCATTACTTGCAGAACTGTGATGAGGCAGCAAATCACGGTGGAGAGCACAGGGTGAAACAAAAAAAAGGAAAGGGAGAGGAAGAGACCAGGATCCCACAATCCCCTTTGAGAGCACCTCCCTACTAGCTGGAAGACCTCTTTTGAAGTCTTAAATGTTCAATACCTCCTCACAGCACTGTGGACTGTGAATCAACACTTTAGCACAGAGGCCTTTGGGGAACATTTTGGATACAAACTACAAAGGTACTTTATGAGTCTATTCATATGAAGTAAAAAAGCAGGCAAAACTAATCTATACTGCTAAAAAGAAGGAAAGTGATAACCTTGGTCAGGAAGGAGTTAGTAATTAAAAGAGGGCTCAAGGGTTGATAGTGAGCTAGTTATGTTATATTTAGTTATCTGGTTATGGGTTACTTTGTCATATTGATTGGTTGAGTTTATGAAAATTAGTAAAACTATACACTCAAGGTTTATTCTGTATGTATTCTTCAATGAAGCCTTAAATGGAGATAGATAAAAAAGGAACACTAATAGAGACTACAAAATTCACCTATGTCCTAACTTTTCCAAGGCTGCCTCCTTGGAGACTGAATTTAGGTAGATAAGCAGTCATTGATTTTCAGAGAGTGAAGGGACAATGGTCAACTTGTTCTATCTTCCTTCCAAAAGATATCCCCACTATTTCACCCCTAACAGCTCATCCTAGTTATGCATATAGATCTTCCCTTGTTCTAGCAATGTGAAATGCAGATTCTTAAGACAGTTCTAAAGACACCAACAGCAGGGGTTCCTAGGCCTTTATGCTGTCATTAACATATATGCTAATGAGTCTACTTCTTTTTATCTATAATTTTCTTCAGAGTATCTACTCCCTGTAATTTCTGCTGGAGCATGGCCCACTAACACTTCCTTGGCCTCTGTTCTATATCTAAAAATAAGTGTTCTTCCAAGTTTACTTAATTCAAAATCCAACCTCAAGTTTTCATAGAATGACCTTAAGCCCATGCACTGACTCAAGGCACATCAAATCAGGTGGCTTCTCTTAGACCCTTCAAATGTGATACTGGTAATTGAGGGTCATATGATAGAAAGCATTTGGTTACTTCAGCATTAGGGGGCTATGGGTAGGGTAGCTTTTTCTAGAAGAAAATGGGCTGGAGGAGTGGCTCAAGTGGTAGAGTGCCTACCTAGCAAGTGCAATGCCTCAAGTTCAAACCTCAGTCTTGCCAGGAAAAGAAAAACAAAAAAAGCCTGCTGAAAATGGTCTCCCATTGTATAGACCCACCACTTATATATATCCTCTCATTTTTCTTTATTCATCAAAGTCAAATTCTCAAAGCAATCATTCAGTGTAAACTTTTTTTTTTTTTTCCTGTCTGGTTCTGAGTTTTACTTCCTTTCTGATCTGAGCATCACATTGACTGCCAAATTTCCATGCTAAACAGTGATGGGATGAGCCCTCAAAATCCTCTTAGTATCTTAAACTTTCATTTGGGGCAAGAGTTTCTACCTTCTTTTCAACCCAATCATCCATCAAGTCTGTTTAGTAGTAGCAACAATGGCTGGTTCATGGCTTAGTTCCTTTAATTTCCTCTGCTTCCTACCTTCTTGGCAACAAGCAGTGAAATGCCCAAATAATGGTAGACAGATGAGGGGAGAGTGGAGGCAGAAGCCAGGGTGCTCAATAATGAGCCTTTGAATAGCAAGACCTGACTGAACCAGAGGTTTCCTGAGCAGACTGGAAAGAGAGGAAGGGCCCCTGTTGGCTGAGAGCACGGATGTTGATCCACAGGGAGACACCACAGGATTCATTGGCCTTGGCAGGATTATAAAGGCTCTAGTTTCACTTGAATAAACTTTTCTTGAACACTGTCTCCAGTGTATTTCCACAAATCTGTTTTCTCAGAGTATTCAGCATTCATTCCTTTTTGGTTCTCCTGCTGCTCAAAGCAAGTAAAAACCTAAGGGATCCAGCTTCTCATTGTAAAATAAACACAATTCTTTTTGGACCAGCTGAGCCAGAAGGAAAATGAGGCCAAAGAATGAATAAGACACAAAGCTAAAGCAAATCAAATTGTTGTGAGCCCTCTCACGTTCTTCTCTCTGCCTTGGTTGAGCAAGTGGATGGACATATCTGCCTTCCTTAACTGCTAAAAGTCTGTCTATATTTTCTTACTTACATTGCATTTTATTACAGTTTTGTTTTTAAAGGCTTTTCTGTGAAAATCATTGTCTCTAAACTCAATGATTTAATAAACATTTGCACACAAAGCTGCCAATGACAGGTAATGCTATAAAAGTTTACTGCCTCAAGGTCAATTCCAGCATCTAGGACCTAGTCAGTTGATATTAATGACGGTCTCAACCCTCCAACCTGACACCAGACCATTCTAATGACTCAGACACTCTGGACAAAGCCAAATAGAGATGCACCATCAGCCACAGCTGGGATTCAGATCTCCATCAACCTCAGAGCACACATGCTTCCTTAAGTCAGAGTATTTTCCATTCCACAATAGTGAATGCCTGAGGACTGAGTTTACCTCTCTCTTGTTTGCCTCATGAGTCAGTTAGAAGCTGATGTCTAGAATCTTCAGGTGCAGCACACACAGTTCCTGAGCCACTTCTGACCAAAGATGGACAGGTGGACTATCACTAGCCATGTTCCCCTGTAGAAGAGAAAAAAACTTCCCTTAGCATCCTATATTCTGGTTCTGGACCTGAAAGTTTCCCTTGTAATAAATGAGGACCATTTGCTGAAAAAATGTTATTTTAGTTCACAACGTTCTAGGAAAATGCATAGATACAGCAACACAAAATTAACATTTCTGGGATGAATGCTGCATTTCTTGAAATTTGGTAAACCACAAGAGATATTCCATAAACATTCTCAGCCCCACCACCCACATCCCTGCCAGGTTTCCTCCTATAGGAGTTTAAAAATTGTACCTGCACAAAAAAAAACCCAAAAGAAACAGATAATTAAATGACTGATAACATGCATATAGTATAGGCTTTTATTTTTTAAGACACAATGGAATTTTATGCAGCCATGAAGAAGAACGAAATGTTATCATTCGCTGGTAAATGGATGGAATTGGAGAACATCATTCTGAGTGAGGTTAGCCTGGCCCAAAAGACCAAAAATCGTATGTTCTCCCTCATATGTGGACATTAGATCAAGGGCAAACACAACAAGGGGATTGGACTATGAGCACATGATAAAAGCAAGAGCACACAAGGAAGGGGTGAGGATAGGTAAGACACCTAAAGAACTAGCTAGCATTTGTTGCCCTTAACGCAGAGAAACTAAAGCAGATACCTTAAAGCAACTGAGGCCAATAGGAAAAGGGGAACAGGTACTAGAGTAAAGGTTAGATCAAAAAGAATTAACCTAGAAGGTAACACCCACGCACAGGAAATCAATGTGAGTCAATGCCCTGTATAGCTATCCTTATCTCAACCAGCAAAAACCCTTGTTCCTTCCTATTATTGCTTATACTCTCTGTACAACAAAATTAGAAATAAGGGCAAAATAGTTTCTGCTGGGTATTGAAGGTGGGGAGAGGGAGGGGCCGGAGTGGGTGGTAAGGGAGGGGGTGGGGGCAGGGGGAGAAATGAACCAAGCCTTGTATGCACATATGAATAATAAAAGAAAAATGAAAACAAAACAAAAAGACTGAGTCAAAGGATACAATATTTAAATTTTAATAGGTATTCTAAAACATTTTTCCCTTTCCCCACATTCATGGAAATTTTTAATTTTATCAGACTTTTTATTAGAGTACCTGCATCACCTTACTCTTGCCAGAGTTCTATGCTTTTAATTATTTCAGTTTTCTAACTAATGTAAAGGCTGGTTGACAGCATGAAAATCCATTACATAGTCTACTTTGTTTTTAAGTGCAAATTTGCTAAATACTAATAGTAACAGAGCTAAAAATAAGTAAAGTATACCTTGCTTTAAGCTACATTTTAAGCTTCATTTGTGGAGTACAAATATTTCAATGTATTAGTGTGCCCAGGATCACCAAATCAAATACCATTTACAATATTAGGAAATAGGGAACACTAACTTGTGTGCAATTACAGCATGAGATGGGATTATTGACTGCTGTGACTCCAGGTGATAGAGATGCAACAGAGACAGGTGGCACATCTCTAATCAGTAATTAAGGGTGAATCAGACATCCAAGGTCAGTTTGAAGCTATCAATCATACTTAAAGCTATGTATCAAGTACCACCTAGATATTCCAATCTGTGCTATATAGGGTCAAGATGAAAAGATATTAACTAAGAAGATGAGTTCATTTCATTGAAAAATAAAGCAAGGTATTAACTCCTAGCTTTATTTTTCTTCTTATTAAAGAAGAACAGAGAAAGCCAATTTTCTCTTTCTCTTCCCTTCCCAAATGACTACCAGCAATATTGGCTTATTAAAACAATATCAATGAGCTTATTAATAATAGTACAAGTTGAGTCTCCAAGTCTTCAAGACAAGTATATTCTTTATAATTTAAAAACATATCTACTGTGTATTTATATTTCATTTATTTTTGCAACTGCAATATGAATAAGTTCTCTTTTTGCAATTGTTAGTGTCTTCTTAAGCAGAATTGCAATATCTGAAGGTTATTAAGTTGAGACTCTTTGTGTCAGGTTTCCAGCAAAGCCAATCAAAACAACAGATGCCAAAATTTCCCACATTTTGTAATGAATTTGTAGGTCATCCATGCAAAAGAACTGGCTGGTGATCTAGCCAACACTCACCTCTTGGGCATAAAAAGGATATAGCATTTTTTCTTCTCCAAATTTCACCAATATGTTGGAGAAAGGGGATGTGTCGCTTGCTATCGTTTCCAGATTAGTGAGAAGGGTATAGGAATCTTCTGCAAACTTGAAATTTGTCTTGTGAAGTTTGAGGGTAATAAACATATGAACTATGAATTTAAAGCACCACTTCTGACCACAGATTTCTGTCAATACATGAGAATTGTCCATTCTCCACATTTTATCATCACCCACTATTAGGGTTTCTTGGTTTACCAATCCACAAAAACCTGTGGCCAGCATCTTACCTAGAGTCAGGATACATTAAGACTGACTAATTTGAGTATATACAATCTTTTCAAGGGTACGAGCAACAAAAACATTGGGAAACTATTGCAGAGGAGTACCCAACACAAGGAATAAGAACCATGGGTGCTCATAGTTCCATGGCACTTGTTCTTACCCTGTTTGCCTAATGATAGATGGTCATGTTGCTGAACAGAAACTCTGGATCTCATTTGTACAAGAGCCCTTGCACAAAATCCAGTTTACAATGATGGCCTTGTTAGGAACTGAGGTGGGAGCAGGTATCCATATTTATGAAGTGACTGATGGCTTACAACAGGCCCCTTAGATATCAAGGCACTGTAGCATCTATTTCTTCTCAAATATGTATGTATATGAATTAATAAGGAAGATTTAGTCTTAGGTAGACTAAAATGGATTCATTCTTTAATATGTTGAATAATGATTGCCTCTAGTAGGGTTCCACCCACTATGTCAAATTTGATAGAATGACTGTGACCACTTACTGGTTCACTGTAGGTCTTCACCCCTACAGCTTTGACAGGGAGGGATGTGTCACGCATAGTGAAGTCCAAGGGTGATGGTAGAAGTGGGAGCTTTCTGCTTGGTGGAAAATGACTCTAGTGGCTACATCAGGAAACCAACAGACATGAAGGGGTAGAGGGCAGTTATTTGTGAATAGAGTGCATTCATAGATGTGACTCTCCTGCAGTTATTATAAAAGAAGTGACTGTCCTGGGGTCATTGGTCTCTCATTAAGTGGACTTCCTGTCAGATATGCAGTGACTATAGCTGGAAGTGGTACAAGGTGTTTCTTAGGATGCAGAAGCTAAGAAGTGTCACATAAGAGGCCAGCTGATGGAAAAAAGCCTGTTCAAGTACTGCATCTGGTGTTCCAAATGGGGGGACCTCTGAGGAACCCATGAAAGCAGCCTACCAGAGACCAAGTCAGTTTGGAAAACCCATCCACCCCAGATAGCAAGGATGCTGGCTTAGGAACATGTGGGAAGTGAGACCACTATCTCTAAGATTTATCCTCCTGAGCCCACCTCTCATAAGTGGCTAGTGGGCTGGGGATGAAGATAGGACAAAAAGAGAAGTTGGAAGACGGAGAGAAGATTCTGACTTCTTCCTGCTCTCCCACCACAAGCATAATTTCAAACTAAATTTAGAATTTTGATTACTACACTGGAATAAGAACTTCAATGTACAGAGAGTTTGAACCCCAATCCCACCTTCCCTTTATATTCTTAGCAACCCCAAAAGCATAACAGACCATCTGTTCAGGCAAGTAATTACAGGCAGAGACTCAGATTGAGGAAACCCACATGGAATTAATCTCCATGGAGAAGGTATATAGTAATTCTGACCATCTTATCTGGTTTTTATACTCATATTTCTATTAAAACATAGTTTTTTAAATTTTTTGAAGAATGCATATAATATTATTTATGTGGGAAGATACTTGTTTTGTTCTTACCAAATATATATATATGTATATATATATCTTTGAGATATTAATATTTTACATAAAGAATTAATCATTCATGCTAATTATTCTAAAAAGCATGTTGAACGGCTATAATTAGTTTGAAGGACATGTTCTAATATTGCAAAAGCAGAGGTGGCTACTTGTCAAATCTTTTGTAAATGTTGTGTGGAAGTGGAAGTATCCATGTACACATGTTTTGCACACACACGCCAACACAGTATAGGCAAAAGTGTCTTTAAATTTAGGGTTTAAAAAGTTACATATGGTGCTTCTATGCCCCCTCAATAAATAGAAAGAAGACAATGGTCACTGTTGACAACTGAATTAGTGAATGAGGAGATGAGGTACAAAGTGAAAAGCTTTCTCTCAAAACATAAAAAACAACACAGAAATAAAAGTCACAAGGAGAAAAAGAGATTTGGAGGCTAAATCGAAGACCTAAGTGAGACAAATAGGCATTCCAGATGGAAAATGTGGAACAGATGGAAGAGAGTTAATCACACTCATAATTGAAAACTTGGCTTGTTCAACAAAAGACTTGGTTTGCTGATAAAAGTGCTCACAGAATTCCAAATGTGATTAATGGAAAAAGACACGCACATTAGCACATCCTGATAAAATTATGGATTAAGGATAAACAGTCAAATGTTCCCTTTCCAAGAAGATGAAGAAAGTTATCGTTAGCATCAAACTGTGGCATCAGCCCTCTTATAAGCTGATAAGCCTATATTGTCTCTGTTTCTGGAACTTTGTGGATCTAAAAGATAATCTGGCTTCATCTCTATTTGGCTTCATGTAGTGTGGTAAATTAAAGATAACAGCAGATTCTTTGTCACTCCCCATTGAGGGGTGGAATATATTTGCCCTCCCTGAAAATCTGAGGCGGCACAATGCCTGAATAATCAATAGATTGTGATAGCAGTGATCCTATCCCAGTTTCAGGCCTGTTCTGTAAAAGACTAGATGTGTCTGTGTCCTGCATACTAGAATACTTTCACATTGAGCACTCATGCTCAGAATTTGGTTGCCATGCTATAAGTAATCCCAACCCTGTGGGTTGGGTATCCTTTCGACAGTCCAACTGAAGTTATTGGTCAGATTCAGAATCATCTTCAGTGGGAGGGAAAATTCCAGAATATAATGCACTAATAATCCATCAAATTTCACTGCATTGGCCAAGATCAGTATGATCACTTAAATTTCAATAGACTATATGCAGAGAATTATGTCCCCTTCCAAGTTCATGGGATTATAAATATAGTGATTTTGGTGTATTTCTGGAGGCATTTAATTCTCCTCATTGTCAACAGCTAAACCTTCTGTTTGGGTATTATAGGATATAAGGGGAGGAGCAGATGAAATCTTTATGCTTGTCAAAAATAAAAAAAGGTTTTTGGTATATGAGAACACAAGATGTCAGGAGTTACTAGTGGGTGACTGCATGATGGTTGTTAACTTATGAGATTCAAAAGAGAAACAAAAACCAAAATATATCCAGAGAAAACATGGGCCCACTGAAGCCTTGTATTAATCATGTCTTTTATTTCCTGTATTCTACTATTTTGATACCTGGGGTCTTGCTGACCTTGGAGGAAATGAACCTCTCATAGTCACCAAATTCCAAAGATAATACACATCTTCCTGTGAGCACACTTTTCAAATACAACTTCTGTATCAGGCTTTCACATTCTATGTAATTATCTAGTTACATTAGAGCTAGGTATCAGACAACCAGGGACAGCCTCTGTGTATTAGAGTCTGCTAAAATTATTAAAAATTAGCAATCCTAAACCTTCTTACCTTCATTTTGCCAGTTCTTCCTGTAAAAACCACAGTAAATGTCCTCTCTCTCTCTCTCTCTCTCTCTCTCTCAGCATATGTGTGTGTGTGTGTGTGTGTGTGTGTGTGTATCCAGGCTTGGTGTTTTCTATTTTTTTTATTATTCATATGTGCATACAAGGCTTGGATCATTTCTCCCCCCTTGCCCCCACCCCCTCCCTTACCACCCACTCCGTCCCCTCCCTCTCCCCCCACACCCTCAATACCCAGCAGAAACTATTTTGCCCTTATTTCTAATTTTGTTGTAGAGAGAGTATAAGCCATAATAGGAAGGAACAAGGGTTTTTGCTGGTTGAGATAAGGATAGCTATACAGGGAGTTGACTCATATTAATTTCCTGTGATTGTGTGTTACCTTCTAGGTTAGTGCTCCCCATGGTGTGTTATGTCCTTTCTTCTTGTGAACAATGAGTAGCAAACCATCTTTTCAATGACAATTGTCTACTGTTATGTTGGCCTTAACTATCCCTCTAATTTGCTATTAACATTCTATTAAAGCAAACCTCTGGATATTGGAATCAGACTTTACCTGCCTGTGAACACTGAAAGAGCTATATCTTAGGGAT
The DNA here is from genome assembly GCF_047511655.1 of Castor canadensis. Taxonomy (NCBI): domain Eukaryota; kingdom Metazoa; phylum Chordata; class Mammalia; order Rodentia; family Castoridae; genus Castor; species Castor canadensis. The sequence goes on along the minus strand of NC_133390.1, from coordinate 140,373,877 downwards.
CATGCTGATGGAGCATCTGTCACTGACCATTTTATTCTCCTACTAACATACTTTGGATGGCCTATGGTGGATTACATGCATAATGGGTTTGTATATTCCCCCCAACTTGTTTCATTCCTTTGAATCTTGTGATTATGGTAGAACTGAAACAATATATCTCTCAGGTAGTTAGGTTATTCTTGTCCACACAGTGTCTCAGGGATTCTGTCTCCTTCCAGCTTGGATACTGCCATTCTCCACATACGTCCTTCACAGAAGGGATGGGCAGAACATGCAAAAGGCAGATCAGATTCTTAAACACCCAGGCCACACAGTGACCCATATCACCCTTCACATTCCATTGGCCACAAGTAGTCACATGGTCCTACCTAGCTTTAAAAGGGCCTAAGAAATATATTTCCAGGCTGAGTAAATTTCATAATATAATAATATATAATAAGATATGATATAATATAATAGTATTATTTTATATAAAAGAAGCCAGACATAGATTAGTTCAATTAATGTGTTTGCATTTATTTAAGTTCAAAACAAGATAAACATGTTCATTCTGTTAGGAGTTTGAATCATGGTTACTGTCAGGTGAAGTAGTAACTAGAAGGGACTTCTGATGTGCTAATGTTATTTTTCTTGAGCTGGTTTCTGGAAATAAGGGTATGCCTATTTTATAAAAATTCACTTTGGACTATACACTTATGATTTATGTACCTGTTCATATGTTATACTTTATTTAAAATTTTTTATTAAAAAGCCATAATAGATAGGATATTTGGAAATATAGGGAAGAATCTATGCCTAAACTCACGTTTAACTCTTTTTTCCAAAGATAAGATACTTTCTTGCTCTTAAATTCAGTTTTCTCACATGTTAAAGGTTAAACATGATTATTTTGCTTGGTCTTTTGAGGAACATGCGGTCATAGAAACACTTTCCAGAATATAGTAGAAAAGGGGGATCTCAGCTATTGGAGCCAGCACATACTGTAAAGGGCTCCTGTCTTGGCTTTGCTTGGAATAATATTACTAAAGGCTAGACTGAAAAGGAGATGAGAAAGAGGGGGTTCAAGACAAGTTTTTGCAGAATCTTGACTTTGAAGAGTTCAAGGTTGGTTAAGGTTGTTTAATTATGCTTATAATCTAAGGGAAGAGAAATGTAGAATACATAGAAATACCACTATAGATAATTAAAAATAACATTATAGATCATATTTGCATAAAACTTATGTGAGTTCAACTGTACACACTTGGCAGTGCACTGATATGCCCCCCACACCATTGGAAGGAAGCATGAATGAAAAGATGTGCTCTATTGTATCATCAGTCCTCGATACCCACTCCATTCTGTGTGTGAGACCTGTCAGTGACAAAAATGTAATTTCACCTATTAAGGAAACATTATTTTTACATAACACAGCCCCTAAATACATTCCAACAAATGTATTTCAGTCACTGATGACCACGTGGCAGTGGTAAATGGACATCACTGTCTGGTGTATGCATTACGATTTGCAGAATTTGGTAAATGAGGGAAAGTTTCTCTTTATAGAAACTTTTTAGTCATTATGTGAAGAAAAATTACAGAACTGGAATATCACCTTTTTTCAACTGCTAATGAATGAACAGCTCTTGGCATTACACATCAATATCCGTTAACATCACAAGAAGAGACAACTAGAGAAGATGAGTCTCCCCATGGAAGAATCTAACACTAACCTTTGTAGTGTTCCTGCCCAAATAATCAAACCTAACTGATATCAAACCTCTAGTTAAACAAACTTGATTTACACAGAATACAAGGGGCAAAGGGACATTTTAAATTACACCACAGGTAAGAAATCAACAAAATTAGACAATGACAAACTGCATGATCCAACAATTCAATTTCCACAGTTAAATTGCAAGGAAAAAAAGTGTGTCAGAGAATGGAGGGCAACCTGCAGATAAATTAAAAGACATATTAATAAACCATCATGTATGAACATTGTTTGGGCCTTTTTACTTTTCATTGACACATAAGATTCGTACATATTTATCAGCTACAGTGTGATGTTTTGATTCATGTATATCTTGGGTAGTGATCAACTCAGGGTAATTGGTATGTATCATCTTAAAGTTTTATCATTTCTTTATGGTAAATACATTCAAATTCTTCTATTTTGACATATATAATGAATTATTATAAATTACCTTCACCTGGCTGTGCCATAGAACACCAGAACTTATTCCTCTTATTAAAAAATAATGTACCCATTTCCTCATCTTTTCTTTCTCCTGTACTACATGACCTCTGATAACCACTATTCTATGCTAAATTTCTATGACATCAATTTTGTGAATTCTACTTGTGAGAGAGATAATGTAGTGCGTGTCTTCCTGTAAAAACTTTTAAAAATATTTATGAGATTACTGCAACATGGAGCCGTGCTTAAATATTTAATATTGTTAAGGAATTGTTAGTTTTCTTTAGGTTTGAAAAGTATCAGGGTTATTTATCAAAAATGATTCTATCTTTTAAAGAATATGCTAAAATATTTATAAGTGAATGATATGTCAGACATTTAGTTCAAAATTATACAGGAGGAGAGAAAGTGGGTGACGGTATGGGTAGGAATGACTGCAGTTGACAATTGTTAGGTGATGGGTATTCACTTAGGAGTGTGGTTGCTTTTGTATTTCCTTAAAATTCTATGAATAAAAAAGAGGAAAAAATCCAAAGTGGTGTATATAATGAGCCAGTGGCTTGGAAGAAAAACTCATAGGTAACAGTAGCACACACATTTTCAGAAGTACCATATCATCCATGCTCCTGCCACTGAAGATATCAACATAGTCACTGATAGCATGGAGTGGGAAGTGATTCAGAATTAATCTCTGAATAAGAATTTCTGAAATGATTTTTTTCCTGAATAGTCCCATTTTCTAATATATGAGATTATTAGGTAATTTTTTTAAAATATGCTTACATGAAAAAAGTTCATTTAATAGGGATAAAAATTCTTTTTCATTTGGATGAAAAGTTCTAACTGATAAGAATGCAGCATAGCTGAGTGGAAATAGGTGGGTTTTTTACTTGAGTGATACATTAAATAGTGGTGTGTCATATTGGAAATGATACATAAAACACAAAGTGGCCAAGTTAGCCTTAGGGATGTGCTCAAATACAGAATAGGAGGAAAGAAATAGTGTTTAACAATATTCCTGTGCTATTCTTAGTTGGTAATATTCTAAGTTTCATAGTTTTTAAGTTCTTCTTCTAGTTGTAGATTTCAGTGTATACAATGATCTTACATAAATGCAGCTAAGATGGGGAAGAAGATGTTTGGTAGGCTCTGGAGGGTGGCAGCTTTTCTTCAGCTGCTTCTCAATTTCTCTCTGGTTTAAGCATTTAAAATAGGAGGAAAACAGAGGGCTTGGGGCTTGGGGCAAAGGACTCCAAGTTTGTAAAGTTAGTTCCTGCAGTATATGGATTAGTTGCAACAGATAAAAAGAGGCAGTGGCCGCATCCATTTCAGAGATACAGTGCCCACTAAACCACCTGCCATTTTACAGGTGAGGAAAATGATGCTTGGTTCACCCAAGGTTAAATACAAGCTAGATTCATGGCCAAATCTGGGTCTCCTGGATTCTAAGGAACCGGTGAGTGCAAAAAAAAAACTCTTTTAAGTTTCTTCAGGATGGAACCTGAGGTGGGGATTCTTACTGGTGAAGCGCTCTCAGAAGAAGGAAAGTAAACGGATCTGGATAAGATGGGGAGTAAAAGTGAAGCAAGAATTTTGTTCTACATGCAGGCTAGCTTTAGTTTGAGGGCTCTGAGGCACTAATGGAACAGAAGAGTTGGTTAGAACTCTGAGGAAGGAGGATTAGCCTTTTGAATCTTGGACAGACATAGACATCCTATGTGTGGGCTGAATTGTCTTCTCCCCAATTTATATGCTGTGTTTAGAGAAAAGGTCTCTAAAGAATTAACCTGGATACTCAGAAGAATACTTATAAGATTGGCATATGTTTGTAATTTATATCTTTAAAGATAAAAATGAAAGCATTGCTTTCTTGGAGCATGTTCTATAATGTCAACTTGGAAACCACAATGTGATCTGCACTAGAATAATTCTATCTTGCTCAGAATAAGAGCAACATACAGACCATCAGTTAGAGGTGTTGGCTTTGTTTCTCAGCTGATAGCTCAGATGGTCATTTAGTCCCTGAAAACAGTTAAACAGCAAGATGGACCAATGGCTAGAAGTTGGGTCTCCTGATCTTTCTTCTTCTAAACTAAAGAGAATATTCTTTGTACTGCACTGAACTGAGTCCCCCACAAAATTTATTTGGTGAAGTCCTAAATCCCAGTACTTCAGAATGTGATAGGATCTTTGAAGAGGTAGCTAGTAAAAAACTAAAGTTTCTACTCTGAACCTTAATCCAATATGATGGCTTCCTTATCTTTAAAAAAAGAAATTTGGACAAAAACATACAGAAGGAAGACCCTGTGCCAAAATGGGAAGAAGATAACTGTCTGCAAGCCAAGGAGAGAGGCGTTAGAATGAAAGCCATCCTGTCAATGCCTTGATCTTGAACTCCCAGCCCCAAGAACTTGGAGAAATAAATTTATGTTGGTTAAATCACAAGTCTTTGGTATTTTGTTTCATCAGCCCTACCAAAATCATGCATCATTGACTAAGGAAAATTCTCTGGAGGAAGGAGCAGCCATATACCCTGTCATCTGTCAATACTTCAGCAGCTAGAAGAAGGACACCTTGGTTGGTAAAGGTATCCACTCTCTGAGGTTATTAAGTAATGCCAAGGCATTTCTTAAAAGGTGCTATATTAGAGCTTGCACATGCCAACATTGGTCTGGCTTCTACTAGGAGTCACTACTTGTATTCACAGAGGACACTGAGAAAGATGCGGAGATGGAAATGGATTACTTGATTGCCAGGATTTTGTTCTTTTCTGTTTTCTTATTTTTCCCAAAGCAAAAATGAAAAGTAGACTGAGCCTAATCAGGGTTTGGGGGGAGAGAATGGCTTGTCTTAATTAGGAAGCATAGCAGAATCCTCTGGGTGGAGATGGGCATAGATGACCATGTGTTACCTCTCTTTAATCACTGAATGACATATGAATTGCATTCAGGGACAGACTGACTTTCCTCATTACCACAATCCACCCTTTCAGTAATGTTCTTACCAGAATTTTACTTTTGTCTGCTGGATAAGAAATTATAAAGAAAGCACAAGTTGACCCCCCCACCGAGTCATGCTCTGTATTTATTAAGTAAAGAAAGGTTATTCACTAGAAAACTGCAGTACACTTTGTGGGCAGGGTAGCAACACACAATTTTTCATAGTTGAAAAGTTGGTTCCCTCAAAACTTCAGGATGGTTTTTACCAGTGAAACAGAATTCATTATTTCAAGTATTTACTCTATTTTACTTTTCATGAGCTGTATTAAGTAGCTATTAAGTAAGAAGTTCTTTCATAATTTGGATAGTGTACTTTCAGACAAATCTCATGAAACTTGGTATGACAAGGAAGCCTCTATGACCCATATAAAAGAGAAACTGGTAATGCTACCTGAAGAAGGAAGAATCCCAAGTGCTTCACTAAATGGAGTCCAGTGTTCCTGAGTAGGAATAAAACAGGCAGAACCCTGAGATTTTTTGCTGTGTTTACAGAGGTGGTCTGCTGTTAGAAAAATGAAAGGTTTACGGGCCTCTAAGCCTTGTTGAGGCCTTGTACCTAATTTTATATGGATACCTGTTTTTTATTCTTTTTTTAAAAAATGCACCTCAAAAAATGAAAATTTTCCAAGCTCCCATATTCTGAAGCTGGGTACTGTTTTGTCAAAAGGAATTATTTAGGGTGGGGCATTTAGACCTCTGCCTATGAGACATCAGAGTGACAACCTGAAAGGGGAACTATTCAGTAAATCAGCATGTTGTTTGAGTACATGAGACAAAAGTCTCTCCTCAATGTTTTCCCAAAGTGACAGTTGTATGAGTCCCTCTATCAGCTATTTAACTGTTGCAGGTAATGTGTTTGTTTGGGCAGCCACATGGAGATAGCCTTCCATAAAATAATTTTACGATACTTCATCTACCTATTTATTGATCAGTGTTTGCAAAAGGGGGAGGGGCAACTTTTGGTCATCATAACTTGGGGATCGTATTGGCATTTAGTATATAGGAGCTAAGAATGCTGCAAAAGACCCTATAATGCACAGCACAATCTCTACAACAAAGAATTACCTGCTTATAACATGTCAGTGATGTCAAAACTGAGCAGCTGCTGTGGACATGGAAATTAAGACTTTGGTTTCAGGGTCCATAGATCTGAGCTAAGGCTCTTCCACCTACTAGATATTGAAGCCTGATTTTCCTCATCTGAAAACAGGTATGATATGATTATTTATCTCACAGGGCTTGAGAAGGTTGTGTGAGGTAATGGAGATAGGATGTTTAGCAGAGTGTCTAGTAAATAGTGAATGCTTATAAAGTACTGAGTATATTGCTGTTTTATATTCATATCCTCTTGTTTCACATACTTTGAATAATAATAAGTCTTTACTTCCTTCTAAGAGCTAATCTTTTAGGGACTCAGTGTCTCTATCTAAAATAAGAAAGATGTGATCAGTGGTATTTAAATTTGGCTCAAGAGTCAAGGGATTTAGTAGCAGTATCTCTTTTCCCACTTTCCTAGAGCTTTCCATGCTAGGGATAGGGCAGGAGTACCAGTGAGTGGAGATAGGAATTCCTATTTTTAATTCAGATACATTGGCTCAGTCTTTATCTGTTTTACTATTGCATTGAGTGATGGCTTTTTAAAAACTTTGAAAATTTTTTTAACTAAAAGATTTGTTCCAACTAAAACACATTATGATTTTACGTGACAATTTAAAATAGTTTCAACATCTGAAAGTCCAAATAAATATCTAAAATATTTGAGTAACACATAGGACACTGAAGATATCCATTTCCACAGAACTTTAACGGGCTTTTATGTGAAGCATAATGAATTCAAACAGCAAAAGATCTCATTAAAATTGGCTTTAGAAGTGATGTTCTTAATCTGGATTTTCCCACTGTTGGCGAAAATCTTGACTCTTTATGCAGGAGCCACCTTGTCCATGTATCTATGTATAAACATACACCAGAGTGGATCATCAACACAGGGATTTGATGTCTGGAGTGAGAAATCTGTGCCTCACATTGGGCAAACTTACATGTCACTGCACAGAAAGGTCCTCCAGTGGTTCCTGATATACAACCAACCTGGATAAGAGAAACACTCATACTAAGTTTTCTTGAGCATTTCCCCTAATGGTTTAGTCTCACAGTTCTGGTGTGCCTTGGAATATTTTCTCAGTGCTGCAGGAAGAACTAACTGCAGAGGCTGCCAGTTGTGTCTGCTTTCCCTTTGAAGGGATGACTATTTTGCTTGAGGGGCATCAACTTGGTAAGCAATCCTCTGAAGATGCTCCCATGGGAAACAATCTCCTCTGATGGTAGAATGAGCAAAAATAAATAAATACATTCATTTGTGCACAACACAATAACCCCTTGATCCAACATTAAAAACCTTCTCAACAACGCTTGCTTAGGGTATCTTCTTCAGTGTCTCAATGCACCATGTCTCTGAGTAGCTGCCCTTTGAATTTTGGATTCTGGAGCAAGAATACAAGTGGGGGCCCTTACCTGCGGCATATCTCCTTCTTACCCCTGACCCCATTGTTCATAGCAAGGTAAATTGGACACATGCACATGGACACCCAGCCTATAAATTCAAGCTCTGCTCATGTTACCTACACAAAGCTGCCTTTTGGCCTTCGTTCAGGTCTAGAGATGTGCAACCTAGCATGGTTATACTTGAGTGAAGAGACCAAGCAAAGAGGTCCATGCAGATGTTGAAAATGGGTTCAGAGCTATTTGTGTAGGAAATTACAGGATGCTAACTCCTGAATGAAGACATTCTGTAGGTGGGCTTGCTCTCTGAGCTATATGTATTCACCCTGTGGGGAAAAATATACCTGAAAAAGGACCAGAACAGAGTCCTTTAAAGCCTAAAGTACAGGGCAAGGAATCCTGGATCCAACGATGGTACTGCTTTCCTAAAATGAGAGTATATTATACCTGTTTTCTGCTTCTTACTTGGTCATTTATAACAGTGTAATGAAAACTCTACATCTTCTCTGGTATAATTCTAATTTGTTCTTTTTAAAGACTGCATAACCTATCATTATATATGTGATAATTTTTTGTGTCAAGTTGACTGGGTCATGAAGTATCCAGATTAGTTAAACATTTTTCTGGATGTGTCTGTGAGGGTGTTTCTGGATGAGATTAACATTTAAATCTGTAGATTGGATAAAGCAGCTTGCCCTCTCCAGTGTGGGAGGGTCTTATCCAATCCATTGTAGTTCTAAATAGAATGAGAAGAAAGAGTAAATGATCATCCACTCTATATGAGTGCCCTTTTAAAAAATTAGTGTGTATTAATTGTTCAAACTAATGAGTTTCATTGTGACAGTATCATACATATATACATGTCCCCTGTCCCCTTCTTCTTCTCTAATACTTTCTAACTGCCTTTGATCTGGGACATCAGTTCCCTCCAATTGAGCTCCACACCATTGACTTTCCTGATCCTTGGGTCTTTGGATTTGGACTAGGACTTATACTATTGGTTCTCCCAGTTCTATACTAGTGGCTTTCCTAGATCTCTAATTTGCAGATGGCAGATTGTGGGACTTGTTAGCTTACATAATTATGTATGTCTTATAGTCTATTTAGCTATCTGTCTGTCTATCTATCTATCTACCTATCATCTATCTATTTATGTATCCATTCTATTGGTCCTGTTTCCCTGGAGAACCCTGACTAATACAATATGGATTTATCATAATTTAGCAAGCTGTTCCTCTATTAATAGACATTGACTTTGTACCTGGATGTTGGCTATGAACAATCCTGCTATAAATATGTATTTACTTGACATGGCATTATTTGTATGAGATGTTATTTGTATATCAAAGACTGAAACTGCTAAGTCAAGAATATATAGTTTAAAGTCTAATGGATGCTCCCAAATGGTTACTAGACATATGAAAAGATGTCAAATAAACTAATTATCAGAGGAATGGAAATTAACCTAATGACAAAAAATTATACCCATCAGATTGGAAACTCATTTAAAAAAAGCTCTACCATCAACATAACTGGGGGAAAGCCTAGTCTTATGTATTGCTGATAGAAATATGACATGTACCAGCCTTCCTGGAAGGAAGCTTAAGGCTTATTTATAGGGTCATAAAAATAAAACAGAAGTTCCTCATCTTTTTGAATTTTTTTATATTTCTTCCAAACTAATGCATTCACCATGACACTGTGAACTTATTCCCTCTTAGATTATCCCCTCCACTCACAGGGGGTGGAACAGGAAGCTGAAGAATTATGGATCTTGTGTGCTTTCAACAACTTTCACTTGGGCTCTTACAACCTTGTCTCCTGACTGTTGTTTATCTTGGATGCAGGCAGTGAAATGCAAGGTAAAGAATAATTGGAGACCCACAAGTCAGCATCAGAAGAAGTCCTCCTTTCTTTGATGTAGTTAGTTTTCTGTTCAGAGGTCTCCAAATTAGGTGATCTCTGAAGTTCCTATCTGGAAATGCAGACGTTCATGATTCTTTTCCACAGGATTCTTCTTCAGCCAACTAAGAAGTTTCCAGCTGTAATTTAATGTTATCTTGTGTTTTCTTCTGAGTCAAACAGGCTGCTGTGAGCCTTAGAAGTCCCCCCACCTTTTGGAGATGCTATTGATTTTCAGCATGGTTGATAAAACAGATAAAGCCCAATTTTTCTTTTTATGATGGATATGACCAATTAGCAATAAATGTCAAGTATCCACAACTTAATTAATTCCAGTTCATTTAACTACTGTAATTAGATTCCCCTCCTCCAAGCAAAGTGGCAATCTGCTTTCGAAGGTCATGACTAATACTGCAGTGACCGAGGCTGAAAGACCTGGACTTTGGATGAAAAGAACCTGGTGGTTGATGCCTGTGGGGAAACAGACCACATAAAATGAAAAATAATTGGCACCCTGTTAATAGAGTTTATTTGAAATGTATACATAATACATCTTTGATTAATAGCACCAAAGAGCACTTGAGATTAAGCTTTCAAAATTTGTAAAGATTTTTCATTATCATGAGAAGATTAAAAAAATCTGACTGGAGTTTGGGTCAAATGGACCAACAAGAAGCCAGAATTCCAACTAATGAGAAATGTCTCTTTTGTTTAAGAAAAGTGACTTAAATGAGCATATTGTGTTAAATAAATCAAGTTCTCCAGGCAGAACATGAGTGGGAGAAATTTAATCAAGGAGAGGCTCACTTATTTGTCTTAAGAAATATAAAACTTTAGAAAGTTTGAAGAGATTGGTAGGAACTGCTGGTGGCTAGGAGAGGAGCTTGGTGGGAGGACACTTGAAAGTAGATAAAAGAAGGAAAGATCCAAGCCTCAAGGATGATAGTAGGGAAAATCTGCAAAAAATGGAAGAAATTACCCAAGGAGGAAGAACTCTAAAGTGAAAATGGCTATTATTCAGTTTTAACTTATTTTCTGTGTTTCTTTCTGCCACCATTTGTCCTAAAGTTCAGTTAAAGCCTTCCAAAAGGAACTGGTTTGTGATAGCGGTGTTTGGGGGGGTGTGAAAGAAGGAATAAGCTGTATCTAGTATAGATTGAAGTCATGAAGAAAGAGGATGGCAGCTATGAGAGTTAGGAGAAATAGAGTAGCAACAGAGGAGAAAGAAAAGTAGATGGGCCACTTCAACAGAAAAAACATTTTCCAATACCACTCAGAGGTTGTTGGACAGGGTATGCACCACTGTTAGTGCAGAGGATGGTGTGCAGGGTTTTTTCATGCGTTTTTATTGATTCATTCCCTTTACTTAACAGTTTTCAAAGTAATTAGTTGGTTTAATTGCATCCTCTAGTGGGTTCCTATTAATTACTATGAACTCATGTATTATTTAATTCTTTTTTATTATTATGAGCCCATATATTTAAACATATTTATTATGTTTCCATTCTTTATAGTTGTTATCCTTATTAGTGTTCCCATTGCCCATCTCTGGCCCAAGGGAGATTCTTCAAGTTGTGCAGGGTGTTTTATGATATAAAGAAAAAGGGTGACCTGGGGATATAGCTCAGTGGTTTAGTGTTTGCCTAGCATGCATGAGGCTCTGGGTTTGATCCTCGGTACCACAAGAAAAAAAGAAATAGGGTCACCTTAACAACCTAGAAGTCTTGACAACACTTTTGGTTTACTTTATTTTTCTTGAAGCTGACATTCTTTTAGCTATTTCTTCCCATCTCTTCTTTCATCACTCATATTAAAAACTATACCATTTAGCCTTAACTAAAATATTTTATCAACTTAAAAGAAATTTATGGCTCAATTTTCTTTATATTTATTTACTAAATGCCTACAATGGTCCCAGGCTATGCCAAGCAATGATTCCTCTTGTTTGTGAAGGCAGTCACAGCAGTGATAGTCTCGATCTGGCACTGACTATAACATTCAAATAGGAATTGGTACATCAGATTAAATTGCTTAAAGTGTTGATAGGAAAAGCTACAGTGAGAAGTAATCAGTCTTGGGTAAAGTTTTCTCTTTAAAATGGCTTAGATTTGATATATAAGGGAACCTTGTCCTTGCTAGGTGTTTCTACATGTAATTGCATTTGCAGCTATGACAAGAGTGAGCAAATGGAGATGCCACTGTTGGCGAACATGCTGAACATGTTATAACTATGGCATAAGTGGTAACAGCCAAGTAGAATTTCATACTCTGAACTACAAGCTGTTTATAAATGTAGCTACTTGGGCTGCATTCTGGGCTATCAAAATGTGTAATGTTTTGAGTTTCCAGAAAGCTTCCTGCTCGTCTTCCTGATTTTCTGGAAAGGTATCTGTCTATCATGGTCCTCATTGTTCCATATTATCAAGGACCAAGAAATATTTCTAGGCAGAGTTCCTGAGGGGCTGCTGCCTTTCAAGGGTTGGGAGAAGGGGCACTATTCAAAACACTGGAGGTCAGCAAAGCAGAATTGATCACTGGTGAAGACAGTGATTCTGCTGTAATCTTTCATCTCTGTGGCCTATTCAGTGTCTACCACAACAACCCTGAGTGGAAGCAAGGGACCATTTATAAACTTTTTTGCCTGGATGTAGAAAGTATAGAGTCAGACAACTGGAATATCAAAGTTCTCCTTTAGCTATAGTGAATTCATTCCAAAACCTTCAATGAATGCCTGAAGCTACAGATAGCAACCAATTCTACACGGAGTGTCCTATGTTTTATCCTGAATATATGAATCTAGGATAGTGTAATTTATAAATCAAGCACAGTAAGAGATTAATGACAATAACAAAATAGTAAAATAAAAGAATTTTACCAATATCCAATAATGAAAGTTATGTGAATGTGGCCTCTTTCTTGAAAGAGTCAAGACAGCTTAATATTATTAACACAGATAACTGAAAACTTAGAAAGTGGAAACACAGATAAGGGGGTTGAAGCTACTGTATTAGTTCTACCATTTACTAATTATATGGACTGGAACATTGTCTTGTGTTCTTTCTGAAACTGATTTAGAGACGGTTTTGAGGCAAGTGGTTTTACTTAGGTGGTAATTCTAGGAAGTACTGGCAAGGGAGTGAGAAGTGAGATAGGAAAGGGTAGGAAATCCATACAAGGTAGGAGGTGACAGTTGCTTACCATGAAGAAGCCACTGGCCTGTAATGAATACATGCACGTGAACGGTGAGTCCATTACTAACAGGTTAGCTAACATCTCTAAGCCGTGGTTTCCTCTGGTGAAAAGTGGAGATAACATGAGCTACTTGTCAGGACTCTTATGAAGGTTAAAAAGCTAATCTGAAAGAAAAACACTTGGCATATAGCACTCCAGGTAGGCACTTGACACACATTTTTCTCTTTCTGTTATTTTTTCATGCAGATACTCCATAGCTATGACAGCAGAGAGTTATGCAGACAGGCTTTCTGTTTTATAGGATCGGGTGATTAGAAGAGCTGGGTGTAAGCCATGGGTAGACAGAGCAACCAGCAGTGTTGATGAACAGTATTAAAAGCATCAGGTGCTATATTGTGTGCTCATCCACAGGGACACTTCAAAATAGTCTCATAAAAAGACAAGATTTCTGCCGTGTCTTCCCAAAGTTTTCCCAATGGCACCCCTTTTAGTATAATATTCAATGTGTTTCAAAAAGCAAAATTGTTGCTTAGCATTTTAAAATAGAATCTTTGCTTTGGGATTAGATAGCAGAATATGAATAATTTGTATCTATATATCTCCTTCTAGTCTTCAAACATTCTATCATTAGCTCAACCTATTCCAGACTTCCTTTTGGGAGGAAGACATTTCATCAGTGTATGAGGTGCTATCATTCTTCATGGCTCCTCCATTTTACAGATGGAGAGACCAAAATTCAAAGCACATTCTGGTAAACAGTGTATGAATCCCTTCCAGGAAAACCCAAGCTCCGGTTTCTCTGACTCTAGTCCTCATGAAATTGTACTATTCAGGCCCTCATAAAAGAAATCATTGTACTCTGTTTTTAAAACTGGGCTATGGTAAATCAATTACACATGACTTTGAGTCTTCTCTTGGCAAGGAAGTAGGGCAGAGGCACTTGGGTACATTTGTGGGTAGACAGGAGTTTTAGTGTGTTTTCTTGTATAATAATTGGAGGCACAGACTGAGTAACTTTAAAAGAATAAAGGTTTATTCAGGTCATAGTGCTGGAGGTGAAGGTCCAAGGTTGAGGACCCCCATCTGCTGAAGCCTTTCTTGTGGATGGGAACTCCCTAAGGAGTCATAAGGTGCCACAGGACATCACATGAGAAAACACAGTGAACTTACTAAAGAAAATTCACTGCTATAACAAAGTAATCCCCTCAGCAACCAATTAATCCATGAATCCACAAATGGATCCATCCATTCATAGGGCAGATTTCTCATGATCCAATTTCCTCCCACTTCTCAAATACCATTGATTTATGACTTTCATGTTGCCAACACATGAAATTTAGGGGGACACTTTTAAACTATAGCAATGGGGTTATGCTATATATTTTTTGCTCTGTTTTGTTTTTACTACATGTGTATGTGGATCTGAGTATGTGTGTATGTGTGATTCTGTGTGTGTGTGTGTGTGTGTATGTTGGCTAGAGAAGTTTTGGGATTAGAGACCTGTCTGATTATGTTACTTTTTGTTCTTACCTCATGATTAATAAGCTAAGCTATGTCAAAATAACAAGTAGCCTATAAATTTCTCTGGTTTACACCAAGAAAGGTTGATTTCTTTCTTCATCTACATGTCCATCAGGGGATCAGCTAGGAACTGAACAGTGTCTGTGTAGTTCTCCCTAAAGAACACGGACTGATCAACAGTCATTATCTGGGATATTTCCAATAACTACAGAAGATTGAAGAGAGGCTGTGAATGGCTTGCTATCAAAGATTAAATGCTCAAACTGAAAGTAACATGCATCACTCCCAGCTTGAGGACCAAAATTGCATTCCCAATCAACCAGAACTCTAGGGAATACAATGCTAGTATGTGCCTAGAACAGAAAGATATGGTGAGCAGCAGTCATTACTACTGCCACTTGAGTTAAGGCTAGACAGTGTGAGATCCTATTACTTTTCTGCTTTTATATAGAAATGCCCACACCTTAGAGATGCATGATCATCAAACTCAAACATACAACTTCAACTGCTGATTTATAGGCCAGCACTGCTCAATGAAACTCTTCATGGTAATGGACATATTCTCTGCATTGTCCATTGTGGTAGCCATCAGCTAACTATAATGATTTAGAGCTTGAAATATGGCTACAGTAACTGGTTTTTAAATTTTGATTTAACTTCACTTCATTTAAATTTAAATATCTACTAATAGCTACCATATTGACCAACATAGTTCTAGACCACTGAAGTCAAATTGTGGAATTATTTTTTGTTCACCAGCAATAACAATATTACTCACCACCTTATACTTGTAGTGTCTTGTATAATTTTTTAAATGATTTTACATGTACCAGTTGTCTAACATGACAGTACATGATATTGTAGTACTTATTTTATATATATGAAAAACAAGATTCAGAGAGATTAAGTGATTTTTCTCCCGAAAATGAAATAATCACTAGGGTAGGAACTAAAAATGAAGTATCTAGGCAAAGGTATGACATCATACACCCTGTTCAGTACTATAATTGTCTCTTAATAAATATTTGACCCAGGAAACATCAATGCAAACCTATGTCTCCTTCCTTGGAAGCACTTATTTTCATAAGTACTTCCATAACACTTACTTTTAATATTACTCCAATTCATCATAGACTGTGTTTATGTTGTTAATTATGCTCTTTCTTGAATTGTATCTGTCAGTTTAATGTACATATTTATTTTAATGCAATTAAATCATAGACGATAACTTTATGAGATTTTCTTTCTTTGTTGACTTCCTCAGTGCCTAGTGGAGTGACTAACTATCCTTATTTGCTTGAGACCGAGGGGTTTCTCCAAATGTAGAATGTTTAGTACCAAAACCAGGAAGATCCCAGGAAAACTGGGACTATTAATTACCTAGGTGCCCAGCACAAGGCTGAGTTTGTGGTTTGCATTGAATTGAATATTAAAGGAGCAAATATATTGTTTCAGCCATAGGCTTTACCTTAGTCACCTGAGAATTGGGGGTGTTCCTTAAATGATTCAAGTTCATGATAAAAATAAGGGGTAATAAATACTGTATGTGCTTTCTTATATCCAAACAGCAAACTAAGCAAGTGGGTTTTTTAGGAACTTTATGATAACAGCATGTTGTTTTTGTTAATATTTCCATATCCAACTTGAATGTTATTTCAAGGTCAAGAGTAAAGATAAATTATGTATGGCTAATCTCGGATGAAGCAGGCATTGTTACTAGCATGTGCGCACACACACACACACACACACACACACACACACACACACACACTGTCAAATGATGGGTCATTCTTAAAAGCTTCCATTGATTGCAGTTAGCTATTCTAAAGTCCAAATGTTGATTTTCAAACTTTCTGATACTCCCCTCATTCCTCAAAATAACCACAAACTTCTTGGGGAATGTGGCCAAGTTCTTGCTGTGTGGATTTTCCAAGCCTCTTCTTTTATAAGTAGGGCCAGAGCTTTGATTTTGATCTGTGGATTTGGAGTAGAAAGAGGGGAACTCATTCTTTATTGTGTCAGAAACCTCCAAATGCTTCAGTCACTACAGCATATTGATTTTTTCAATTTCTTCAAGTGAGAAACTGCCTTTTGAATAGTAATAAGGTAGCTTTTTGCACACCTCCTGAATAACAATCTTCTGCATCTTTGTGCAGAAAAGGAATGTGTTGAGTGTTTCTTATTACAACCAGCAGCTTCATTGCATTTCACAGCACTGTCATGGATGAACTTCATGACACCCTCCAGTTGCCCACACTTTACCAAATGACTTTTTAAAAAAAAATTCCAGGGATTCAGCTAAGTTATGTAAATCATGTCTGTGGCCATATATCCGCAAAGGTGATGTAAAAAAGAATTCATGCAAGGTGGAGAGAGATCAATTTGAATGACTCACCCCACTCCCCAATGTCTGAATCTGAATAGATTCTGTGAGTGTAGGTCTCTTTTCATTGTGTATTTTGATGATGAATAATTCTAGAAATTTTTCATTTTCATTTCTGAGTGATCTTCAACTAGCAATGTCCCCTAAAACTTGAGCCTGAGTTTATATTTATTCCCAGTTTATATTTATGCCTAGAAGAGGACCACAGTTAGTAAGTGTGACATTTATGCATACAAATGGCTAGCTATGACAAAGAAAGAAACATCTTGGCTGCATTGCCTGCTATCAAGTTGATAGAGACAAAAACTTCTTTCTGAATTAATCTTGACCAGTCCTTAGTATCTCCAAACATAAATATAGAGATGGGAAAGATAAAGAGAAAATCGTCAGGGCACCTTTGGCCAAGACCATGTAGCAGGTGCAGTCAGAGTAGAACTTTCAACCAAAATGAATCCAAGGAATGTAGAGAGCTGAATGAGAAATAAAATGCAAACCCACTCAAGAAGGTGCAGGTGCAGACTTTCGTTTGGCATTTAAGCATTTGTAATCATGACTTAAATCCTTTTTTGAGGTCAGTAGAGTTCAGAACTATGCCCCAAACTAAATAAGCCAGAATCACTAGGGTGATTCCAAATATGTGAGCAAGTCTGAAAACCACTTTTCAGTAAAAGACTGTTGTTGCATTCTGAATTTCTTGAAAAAAAATTTCACTAAAGGAGAACTTTACTGCACAGTGTGGAGAGTATCAGAGAGGCTGTAGAAATGACTGCCAAATATGGAATTTGTTCCTGGGCTTGCTTCTTTCTTTCCTTCTTTCTTCCCTTCTTTCCTTCCTTCCTTCTCTCTCTCTCTCTCTCTCTCTCTCTCTCTCTCTCTCTCTCTCTCTCTCTCTCTTCCTCCTTCCCTCCCTCCCTCTCTTCCTTTCTTTCATTTTTCATTTTTTGAAATAGGGTCACCTATCTTTAGACTAATCTAAAACTCTCTGGCTGACAGAGTTGCTCAAGTGGTAAGAGTGCCTCCCTAGCAATAGCAAGCATGAGGCCCTGAATTCAACCCCCACTGTTGCAACAACAACAACAAAAAAAGGTTAAAACTCCCTGCGTAGCCCAGGATGGCCTTTAACTCCAGATCCTTTTTCTCACTCTCCTAGTGCTGGTGATTACAGGTGTGAACCATCATACCCAGCTTTAGTGATTTATTATAAATCCTCACAACAATGACATGAAATAGATATTTGTGTTTGGTCTGATTTTTATACCTCTCTCAGTTTCAAATATCTCTCCATGGAAAATCCTGCCATCACCATTCACTTATCTCTTGCTGATCTATGAATGTGTTCTTAACTACTTGTCAATGTTTCCCTACCCTGAGAGTATGTGAAAATAATATGTTCAAGGCCATGGACTTGAGACTCAGTGCCTGTTCAGTTAGTCTTCACTCTTGTGCGACCTTGACTCTTTGCTGCTGTTGTACATCCCCTGTGATTGACTAACTGGCTGTGTTTTCTTGGGGTCAGATCAGTAACCCATCACCTTGTATTTGCTGTCTGTTTTAATCTGTTTTCTGCTACTATAACATGATACCTAAGACCTGATAATTTATAAAGAAGAATTTCATTTCTCACAGTTTGGGAAGCTGAAAACTCCAATATTAAGTTCCAGCATCTGGTGAGGGCCTTCCTGCTGCATCATCCCATGGTGGAAGGCAGAGAGAGACAGAGAGGATGGGGACCAAAAGATCCTATCAGGAGATCACTCCCACAGCAACTAACTCACTCCTGTGATAATGGCTTTAATGCACAAGGGCAGAGCTCTTGTGGCTTAATCACCTCTTAAACTTCCAATCTCCTACTACCATCATGATGACAATTAAATATCAACATGAGCTTTCGATGGGACATTTAAATTATATCACTTTCCTTTCTTGCCTTCCTTTTCTCTTCTCTCTTGTTGCCCTGGGATTGGATGTCTGAATGAAATGTTAGGAGCAAGTTTTTGTTTTAGCATATGTTTTATTTTCAAGAGGTCCCACCTAAAACAACAAATACTGGTTGATTATTCTCCAAAGTTCATGCCCTTTCCCCTTTTCCCTCTCCATTACTGTCTCCCAAGAGGGTCAAGAACTATATACTGACTTCTGCTCTGCTACTGACTTATAAACTCAAGCAAGTTATTTGTCTTCCCCAGTATCAATTTCCTAATCTGTAGAATAAAGAGCTGGACTATCACAGATTCTTAAACTTTTGGAATTCATGGACCCCTTGAATAGTTGAGTGAAACCAGTGTATTCTTTAACAGACTAATGCTTTTAAATGAATTGAAATATACTTGACAAATATATAAGCTTGGCATGGCCATTCATGCCAATAACTTCAGCTACTTGGGAGGCAAAGCCATGAAGATTACAAGTTTGAAGTCAGCCCAGGCAAAAGTAGCAAGATTCTATTTCAAGAACAAAATGAAAGGGCTTAACTCAAGCAGTAGAGCATTTGCCTAGCAAGTGTGAGACCCTAGGTCCAATTCCCAGTACTAGAAAGAATATATGCATGTATGAGTAACTCATGAAATACATATATGCACACACACACACACACACACACACATGAAGTGCTGGGGTGTCCAGGGTCTTGTGCATGCTAGGCAAGCACAATACCACTGAGTTACACTTCTAGCTCTCTTTTTTTGGTGGTACTGGGGTTTGAACTCAGAGCCTCACACTTGCTAGGCAGATGCTGTACCACTTAAGCCACTCCACCAGCCCCATCTCCAGCTCTTCATGAAATATTTTTGATATTTCATGTAATAGATATGCTTCTTTACATACCCATTAAATAGCCTTACTTTTGATAACTTTATAATATCTAAGTAGTGATGAGAATAAGTAGTGTTTTCAGACCCCTGTGAGAAAGCAGCCCTGAAGACAGCTAGGCTGTAATGATCCCAATTGAAATAAACTATGTTCCAGAATATAAATGATAATCAGATACTATATGGGAATGAGCTAACAGGATAAAAGTGAGGACACTCTAGAAACACAAAACTGACTAAACTTGCCCTCTTACAACTAATGCAAGTAACTACAGCTTTTTTTCCTACCAGTTACAACTCTCATCTTGCTTTAGTAATATTACCTTAAGAGATACAAATCATCCCAATACCCAATCATACAGAAAAAGGCCAGGTAAGAACATAGCTAGTAGGTAGCCACCTGCAAGCTATGGAGAGAGACCTCAGGAGAAATCAACCCTCTTAGCACATACACAAATACCTAATGAATGTGAAAAATGTTTTTATACATGTTTTACATCTTGTTAAACCATCATAACCAGTCATATGCTGAGATTGGTTTGTGAAAGCCAACTTCTAAGGTTTTAGAAATTTTGTGAACTGGTTTTTAAAACAGCCATTATTAAAAATTATATTAAACTTACAATTAAGTGAGGTATATTAAAAACAAGGGTACTAATAAATACTCCAGAGTCTTCCCTTCCTAATTACTTGATGGTGTTACATTATTCTCCGTGTCCTTGCAGTTATTTACGCCTATTGATATGGATGGTGGAAATATTACGATGTGTTACTACACATCCCTTCCCAGGTCCAGAATCAGTAAAGTCAGGTTAGTAGCTTGGAATAGGCTATGGTGGGAGTGTCTACACCATGGAAATGGGCAAAAAGAACCAGGCTTTGTTCTGTCTTGATTTTCCCCCACAGAGCTAGTTGTGCACATTTCTCAGCATATCCCAATCACAAAAATCCCTCAAGGAAGACGGTGTATAAGTCCAGCTTGTCAAATGAGGAAATTCCAGGTAGTACTAAAACACAAGGCTCTAGCAGTAACAGGGTCCCCTGGCTCCTGGACTAGAGCTCTTTGCATGAAACCACATTGCCTCTCCATGCACACATGAGGGAATGCTATAGCACTGTATTACTCAGCCAGACTGCCCAGAGGAAATCAGATTAAAAGGAGCCTGTGCATTTGGTGAGGGTCTATGTCCTGCCTCTTAAATTTGTCTGCCTAGCACAGGCATTGTGTAATTCTAATACCCAATAGAATGAAAGCCAATTGCTATAAATCTCAGGCACTGGAAAAAAGCCTGGGAGGAATGCTTTTTTTTATAACCACAATTTGCAGTATGCTATAAAGTACTTTAATCGCTACTCAGTGTAGGATTTTCCTGTGTGTTTTTCTAGCATGGAGAAGATTAACAAGGAGCAGAGGGCTGAATTCAGGTACCTTTTGGGACTGAGGGTGGGGCAGAGCACAAACCCTGATCATTCAGAAATGGATTTACAGAAATGGGAACTGAAGATACAGCAGGAGGTCTTCAAAATAACTCTCAGAGAAGCTTCTTTGATGAGTTGAGGCAAGTCAGCAGCTTCTGCACTGTGCATTCATATTCATAAATCACCAGACTTCGCAGGCACTGCAAGCCATCTCCCACTATGCAGTTAAAAAAAATCTACTTGTTGTAGGAGCATTAATGATCTACTACCAGTTGTTTTGCTCAGGTATCTTACATCTTAAGGGACAATTTGATATTTATTGTTAATAACTGGGTACACACAATTTTAAGAAAGACTAAATCTTGCATGGCTCTATAAAAGAATCTCGGAAAAGTCAATCTTTCTAGAGATCATACCCAGGAAAACTTTGAAGACTAAAATAGGTTCTGCATACTCTGAAACTAAGAGTATCTAAAGCTGAGGATGTCCATGTGAATCACCTGGAGAGTTTTACCAATACTGATGCCTGTATCCCACCACCCCAGAGATTCTGATTTATATGTTCTTCCTGGGGTATTTAGGGTTTTTTTAATTCTCTGGGAGACTCTAACACATGGACAAATTGGAAACCACTATTTCAGAATCTTGCTACTCAAAAGTGTAGTTGATTAATGGGCCAGAAGCTTCAGTATCACCTGAGAGCTTGTTTAAAATGCATAATTTCACCTCCCACCACCAAATTAGCTGCAATTTAATAAGATCCTTAGGCAATTCTGTTGTGCAGTCAATGTTTAAACTGTCTAGAACCTAGGAAAAGAATGCAAGAAGCTGTTCTCTGAAAGACACCATGCTGTCTTTCTTACTTTAGGTTAGAGATGGTTTTTCTCATTATTCCCCATATCTAGGAAGGTGCTAAATTCTATTGATTTTTCCCTTCAAATCAAATCTTGCTTTGTCTTGTGATATCATCCACAGTCTCCTGATGTCATGGCAGTTGCTGCAGCATCCTCTATCCATCTCTCGTGTAGGAATAACTCCTTTCATTATCTTTGCTCAATAATAGTTCCCTATTTTCATCATCTTAAATGCATTTCTCCATCTAACTCCAAGGGTCTCCTGCACCTGGCTCCAGGAGACCTAAGTCAATTTCCCATTGTTTTCCCCATGTGTCTCTGGCTCCAACTTTTCAACATGTGACAGGATGGTAGCCCAGTTCTATGCCTTTTGGCTCCTGAAAAGCCATTTTCTTTCCATCTTCCCTTTGCTGCTGCAAGCCTTGTTTGTGTTTCAAGCCTACTTCCCTTTCCTCTGCATGCCTGTGGCATTCACAGTCTTAACCACTTGATTATTAGCATTAGCTTCACATCTTCTCATACTGTTCACAAATTTTTATGGACCTAGAACCAAGCTGAGCATGAGCACTAAAGTGGAAATGAAGGTAGTCTGAAGAATAACTTAGCTCCTTTATTCAGAACAGGCCTGGTCTTGCTCTGACTCCCTAGGAAGGCAGTATGTTGGATGCTCCCCCATGACCACACCTGTGGCTCACAGTACTTAGGTCAGACCTGGTAGTTTTGCTTCTTTAGTCTAGTGCCCTTGGGATTGGTTCTATACCATCTCTGGGTTCAGTGTTGTTATTACATTTAGCAGGTAGGTCCCAGTCCCACCTGTGAGCAAAGCATCGTACTAGATGGAGACGACATGGAGGTGGGTAAGAGGTGGCAGACTGGGATATAATAGTAGTAACAACAACTGCCCCGTGTTGAGGGTTTTGTATGTGCCAAGCACAATTCTAAGTGTTTTAAATATTAATATTATTTCTTTATTTTTAAAAAGTTATTACTATAAAATAAAACATAGATACAAGCAAAGCAAATCATGAGTATAAGTAAAATGCTCTTGTACACACCAGCCATTAACAGGTCCTCATGAGCTACCATAGACACTTCCTCATATATCACATGCCTCCCCTTCCCCTTCCCAAACAAATCTATAATTTTGATTATTTGTATTTTTTTAATTTAATGTTTTTATTAACATACATTAGTTATACAGGGGGTTTTATTGCAACATTTCCATATATGCGTACAATGTTCTTAGGTTAGGTTCAACACAACCATCATTCTCCTTCATTCCTCTACTTAAAGCAATTTCAATTGGTTTCATTGTTCTATTTTCATGCAAGTTTATAAAGTCCATGATCATACTAACCCTCCTTCACTCTCTCCACTTTCCTTCCCTCTCTGGCTAGTATTGACCCCCCAAAACAGGACCTACTTTACATTCTTGTCCTCCATTTTTTAAAAGTGTATTCATTGTTTAAAGGGGTTTCACTATAATATTTAATCAGTGAATATTGTACTTTAATCAGATTAACCCCTTCTATTACTCACCCTTACCCTTTATGGGGTCTTTCTATTTTGTTCATGGCTGGCCTTGAACTCCTGGACTCAAATGATCTGGCTGCCTCAGCCTAGGGAGTAGCTGGGACTATAACACATGCCACCATGTTTGGCTTATTTTGACTCTTTGTAGTGATAAAACACAGAATGAAATTTACCATGTTAATTATTACTAATTGCAAAATTTAATGGCATTGAGGGCTTTGATTGTACAACCATCATCACTGTCTCCAAAACTTTTCATCATTCTAAATTTAAAGTTCATACCCATTAGATGATAGCTAATGTACACACCAGCCATTAACAGGTCCTCATGAGCTACCATAGAAACTTCCTTATATATCACATGCTTATCATGGTCACTTACCTCCCCTTCCCCCTTCCCAAACAAATCTATAACTTTGATTATTTGTATTTTTTTATTTAATGTTTTTATTAACATACATTAGTTGTACAGGTTGCCTCTGGCAACCATCATTCTGCTTTCTGTATCTATGAATGTGACTATAGGTAAAATTCCATGTAAATGGAATCATTCAGTATTTATCCATTTGTGTTGTCTTATTCACTTAGCATAACATCTTTTCAGGTTCATTCATGTTGTAGCATTAATCAGAATTTCCTTTATAAGCCTGAATAATATTCCATTGTATGTATATTTCACATTTTGTTTATCCATTCATCTGTTGGTGGACCCTTAGGTTGCCTTTACCTTGTGACTACTGTGAATAAGGCTGCTATGAACATGAGTGAACAAATACCTATTCTGATTTTTATAGTAAACACTTTATATTTTTTAACTTAATTCTGTACCTTTGAGTGGCACTTTTGTCTTGAACATTCCTTAAAATTAATATTATTTTTCTTGGCAATACTGAGGTTCAAACTCAGGGTCTTGTGCTTGCTAAGCAAGCACTCTATTACTTGAGGCATACCCCCAGCTCTTTTCGCTTTAGCTTGTTTTTCAGAGAGGTTCTCATGCTTTTGCCCAAGACTGGCCTCAGACTTCAGTCATCTTCCCTCCACCTTCTGAGTAGATGGGATTGCAGACATGAATCACCAAGCCTGGCCCTAGTATTTCTTTTAATTCATTTTTAACATAGTTTAACATGTTATTCCTTATCCTGACAAACTGTGCAGTAATACTATTACCATCCCCGTTATTCATGTGAGAACACTGAAGTTTCTTAAGGCCAACAGAAAAGTGATGGACATGGTTAGGGAAGTGAATGAGAACTCTAAGCTACAAAGAAAAAGGCTATCTACTCATCTATATTGGAGAATATCCACATTTGCAGGTAGGAGAAGAAGGAAGACAGTGTTGGAGACAAGAAGAAATGGATAGTAAGAAGTGAGGACCAGGACAGGGTGGATAGTAAGAAGTGAGGACCAGGACGGGGTGGTATCATTGAGAGGAGATTGTATAGTTCTTAAGGTTCATCATTTATAGTTTTACTTTGCTCCTAAGGTCCAGCGGGTTAACGGCATTCTCAGTTCATAGAACATATGTTTGTAAGAATCCCACTTTTTATTCTTTTATACTTCTATCTATACTTCATTCATCTTCTCTTAATTTCCATAACTATCTGTGAAAATAGAACATTTTGAGGTAAATCTGGTTAACAAGGTTAGTTACAGATCAAGGCAATTATATTTGTCGCAACATAAGATAAATTGTTGGTTAGTTGTTATCTGAAATAATTCTTTAGTTGAGCCAACATATAATTATAGAGCATTCACTCTATTCCAGAGATCACTGTAGGCACTCAAGGGCTTGCAGAGAGTGAGGTAAACATTATTCTTGCTCTCATGGACCTCCGTTGTAGTGAAGCTACAAGATGGGGTTAAAAACAGATATATCAACAGAATAAACTTGGGAGGAAAGTAAAACAGGAAGAAAATAAAGCAAGAGGTTGTGACTGAGTCAGGGTGAGGTTACTTTAGAGGGAATGATCAGAGACAGAATCTTAGAGGAGGTTCATTTGAGCTAAGACCCAAATAACAAAAAAGAACCATTATAGGTCAGGCCAATGAAAAAAGGTCCGAAGCAGAAATATTGGCAAAGAGACCTGTTGAAAGAATGGAAGTTAGCCTCACTGCTATTTTTTATGTAAGTGGTGAGTTTATTTGATAATTCAAACTCAGAATTCTTTGAAAACTATGCATGTCCAAAGAGAAATTATTATGTTTCAATTATTGGCAGAATGAAGTGGGGAGTAATTTTGCAAGTAGACTTTATTCCCTTCTTTCTTTAGAAAAATTAATTATATAAAAAATAACAATGATAAGTTCAGTGTGAGGGGACCTGGACTGAGAGTGAGCTGCTTTGTACACTGGATGTGGAGGTTGTTGGGCACACTGTCAATAGTGCCCTCTCCATCCAAGTGTATATCCTCTCCTGAGACCCTGCTCTGTGGCTAACTTGTATCATTTAACATTTTGCAACTTGAACTTAAGAAACAGCTTATTTGACAGGATTCATATATAAAAACACTGTTATTAAAGTCATTTCTCTTGGACACAACCTTACTTGTGTGGTATGCTTGCCATAAAAACTTTCATCGCTGTCACCATGAAAAAATACTAGATAAACCCAAATTGAGGAATGACAAGCCTGTACTCTTCAACATGTCAAGGTCTTGAAGAACAAAGAAAAGCTGAGGAACACTCTAGATCAAAGAGGAGTAGAGAGGAATGTCAATTATGTACAGTGTTTGCTCTGGTGTTACAGTTTGGATCTTAAATGTCTCCCAAAGGTTCATATGTTAAAGAGTTAGCCCCTGGGATGTTGTTATTGGGAGATTGTGGAGCTATTAGGAAATAAGAGCTAATGTCAGGTCTTTAGGGGTGTACCCATAAGAGGGATTGTGGGATCCCCCCTAGTCCTTGTTTTCTTTTTTCTTTTTTTGGTGGTACTGACATTTTAACTCAACGCCTCACACTTTCTAGGAAAATGCTCTACCACTCGAGCCACATCCCCAGCCATTTTTACTTTAGTTACTTTCCAGATAGGGGCTCAGACTTTTTATCTGGCTGGTCTCCAACCACAATCCTCCTATCTCCACCTCCCAAGTAACTGGGATTACAGGCATGAGCCATCAACTTCTTGACCATGATGAGGTGAATAGTTTGGTCTGCTACTCATCTCTTGCATGATGTGCTGCTTCACAATGGACCCCAAAGCAATTGATCATTGACTGAAAACTCCAAAAACTGTGAGCCAAAATAAACCTTTTCACTTTAGAAGTTGATTATCTCAGGTATTTATTATACTTGTAGAAAGTTGTCTGATTCATCTGGGATGGCAAAGTATGCCATTTCCTGGACATGAATAATTTTCATCAGTCTTTTTGCTTAGCATCCCTACAGTATTTTCCTGCCTCTCCCACACCAATGCAGATCAATTTCTTCTGCATTGACAGAAGAATCATCACAGTCCTGGTGATTTCCATCTGGCTCTTCAGAGAAGTGGGAAGGGAGGAGGGGTCAACAATTTTGCTCATCTTATTGGCAGCATCCCAACCAGTGATCCAGGTTGGGATCACTTCTAATCCTGTTTTTGGCCCTTCCAGATTAGAGGCACCTCCAAAAGCACCTCACAGTTTATAGCATTCCCCTCCTATATGGGTTTTCACTTTTTGTGGTACAATCCCATTTTCCTTCTGGTCTATTATCTTAGTACTGCCACTATTATAGAATACCACAGACTGGGTAATCTTTAAACAACAGAATTTTTTTTTTGCCTATGTCTCTGAAGGCTGAGAAGTCTAAGAGCATCATCATTGTGAGGGCCTTCCTGCTGCATCATAACTTAGTGGAAGGCTAAGTGAGCATACGAAAGACAGAGAAAATAGATCTGAGTTTATCCTTTTTTATCAGGAAACTAATCGTACTATAACTTGCTCTTGTGATAATGGCATTAATCCATTCATGAAGCAGAGACCCCATAACCTAATCACCTCTTAAAGTCTCACCTGAATAACATCACAATGGCAATTAAGTTTCAACAAGAGTTTTGGAAGAGATGTTCAAACCATAGCATCTACCAAAAATACCTCTTCTTGTTTTCTAACCTGATTGAGTGTTTGTTTTCAAATACAGTCACGTGCCACTTAAAAATGGGAAATGCATCATTAGGTAATTTCATCATTGTGCAATCATAGAACATACTTACACAAATATAAAGAGAATAATCTACTACATACCTAGACTATATGGTTGATGTATAGTATAGCCTGCTGCTCTTAGACCCTATCATGAACAAAATAACACAAGATTAGATCAAGCACAAGAGAAAATGACACAATCAGGAGATCCAGTATCTGATACACAGCATACTATCTTGCAGCAAACTTTGTTTTTATATAAGTAGAGAAGTACATTCTAAAACAATGACAAAAGGTACAGAACACTAAATACATAAATAACATTTATTATATTTATTATGCTTTTTTAACTGAATATAACTGTATGTCCTATACTTTTATAACAACTGGCAGAGCAGTAGGCTCATTTACACCTACTGCTTCAATGTTACAACAGCTACAACATCCCTAGGTGATAGGATTTTTTTCAGCTCCATTGTACCCTATACAGTCATCATTGTATATGCAGTCCACCATTGATCAAAATATCATTATGTGACACATAAGTATATATTTCTCTTACAATTTCTAAGATTTTGCATGGGTAGGGGAAAAACTACAGGATGTTCCCAAGAGCCTATCTCTTTCTGAATAGACATAAAAACTGTTTTAAGTTTTGTTCTCCCAAAGTACAGGAAATAGTGTTGCATTTATTTATTACAAGGAGTTATCTTTATATTCTATCAGGGTTATATTTCAGCCTTTGATAGCATATTATATTATAGGGATGCTCTTGTTTAAAAGAGAAATCTTTGAAGGATGCCATGGGTTATCCTGGCAAAAATCCACAGTAAACAGAACTCTGGTTCTAAGAGATCACAATATGCAGCCTTCTGCATAGATGACCCTGAAGAGGGAGCACAATTCTGCCTCTGGCAGTATTGCGTATGTGTGTGTATGCTTTTAATAGAAAAGTTTTATTTGCAATTTCATGTTAATTAGTAAACAGCTATTAGCCAAGACTTGAAATTAAATTAGGAAATAAATGTAATGAGAACTTGTACCCATCCCATGAGGAAGATTCTCCTAGGAAAAGCAAGATAAAATAGAACTCTGGTTTCTCTTCCAGAAAACAGCAAATTCAGCATTAAGGTTCTGCTCTGTGGTATAGATAAAGTTACATTTTTTTAAAAAACCCACTATTTACTACATAATATTGCAGTCTCTTCTTGAACTCACTTCTTCTTTGATCATCAATCATTCTCATATTCATTGGCTTAGCTAACTTTTGCTTTACAATTGGACTACTCAAACTATCAAGGAATTAAAAGAACAGTGATTTATTTAGTTCAGTAGTTGTCTGGGGCTTCTTCTGTCTGGGCTGGGTCTGGGTAAGAATAGCTGGGCCCACCCACACAACTATATTTAGTTGGTAACTTAGCTGGGGGCAGCCTGTCTTATGCATTAAAGTGAGAGGCCATCGGGGTGAACTGGGCCATGTGTCTCTTACCATCCAGTGGGCTAGCCTGACATCCTTCATGTTGCAGCTGTGTTCCAATGGCAAGAACAGGTCAAGCCTCACAGTGCAAGCATCCTGAAGCTTTGAGTAGTCTCACTCTTGTTAATGTCCTCTTAGTCACAACCAGTCATGAAATGAAGAATATATTCAAGTAGTCAGAAAGAGAAAGACTTTGTGGCCATTTTGTAATCTACCAAGTCATATTTTAATCAATTCTATTAATGTGAAATAAATTCTATTTATCCATTCTTTTTTTAAAAGGGTTTTTTTCACAAACTAGAAGACATTAAGAAAAATATGATTAAATTACAGGGATTACATAGTAATTTGTTATTCTGAATTAACAGGAGACTGGGTGAGAAGACAGAGTTCTAGAGACATAGTCCACTATTTTGTAGCAATGCAATTTGGGGCAAATAATTTAACCTGGAGGTTAGGGATCTTTAATCTTTAAAATGAAGGGTTGAAGATGCCCCACAATTGATGAATGGATTAATAAAATGTCATATTTATATATACTGGAATTTTACTCAGGCATAAAGAAGAAAAAAATGTTGACAATTGCAGATAAATAAATGGAACTAGAGAATATCATCTTACATAAGTTAGCCAGGTCCAGAGAGCCAAAGGCCACATCCCTTCTCTCATATATGGAACATAGATCCAATACAAATATAAGCAATATTATGAAAAAGAGGTCATGCTATGGGGAGGTCACTATTGGGAGAGGTAGGGTAAAAGAAGGGAGTCAAGAAGGTGAATATGGTTGATGTGCTTTCTTTAAAAGAATGAGTACTAAATTTTTCAACCTTTTGAAATCACCATAAAAAGGGGATTAAATAGAAAGGAGAAAAAAAATAGAAGGCATGAACCAATTCAGGTTATATTACATTTATACATGGAAATGATACAATGAAACACCTTGTATAGCTATCTTAAACAAACAAAAATGCCTTTTTAAAAATTGGAGAACAGGAAGGTACTGTCTGGGGACTGGTACAAGTGTAAGGAGGAGGATACAAGGGAAGAGTGTAAGAGGGTGAATGTGGTGGAAATAAGACCTGTTGAAACTATTCCAGGAATGGGAGGGGGGAGATAAAGAAGAATGATGGAGGGGTGAATTGAACTATGATATATTGTAAAAACTTTTGTAAGTGTCCCAAGTACCCCAGTACAACAATAATATGATAATAAAAATAATAAAGAATTCAAAGAAAAAAGAGGAAAAAACAATAAAATGGAAGAGTTGAATTACTTATGAGGTCCCTCTTGTCACCTTATTATTAGCAAAAAGAAATTTGACATTAGATATATAGAAGCAAGCAGCTTTATCTGGAATTTACCTTCCCCAAATTCTTTGTACCTAGAAAAAGTACAAGGATTTCTTTCCTATTATACCAGCTGTAAATATTCCTAGTTCTGGACATTGGGTATTTAATCCCGACAAAAAACTTTCACCTTCTTTCACAGCTTCTCCTACTTGTCCACTCAGGTGTTGACCAGATGACCAGATTTATGATGAACAGGTAAAACCAATGGATATGAGCTTTATCTTGTTGTCTTGCCACGTTGTTCTTCCCCCTAGATTAGCTTTGACCTTATTAAGGCAGACTCATCTTTTTTTTATTGTTTATACATTTATTAATATGTGCATACATTGTTTAGGCCACCTCTTCCCTAGACTCAACTTTTTGTGCTTAGTAGTTAGTAAAAATGTCATATGTCAGTGATCATAAGCATAAGCTAAATGAATTGAATAAAACTGAGATGGTTTTCTACACTGAGTAACAGAAGAATGTTTGAGGACTGTAACAATGTATTTTTGGGGAAACTGGAAAGTAATGGAAGCCACATCTATAACTAGAATTAAAGGTTTTTATACTTTCAACAAGGTAGTGATTTGATTTGCTTTGGTGGAAAGAGGGAAAAGCAAGCTGCTCCATATATAGGGTTATGGAAGATTTTGTTCTCCAGGATGGTAACTGGAGATCCCCATTCTGTTTAAAATAGAAGGCAGTAAGGAAATGTAGGCCAGCCATTGCCTGGACATCACTGACCTGGACATTCAAGATCCTTAAACAGCAGTTGTATAAGGCTGAGTTTAGAAGTGGCTCTCCCAGCAGTTTTCTAAGTAGGGAGGAAAATCCTTTCATGTACACTAGCTGACTTACCTGTGCATGCCCTAGGTCATCTCCCACAAACAGAGGGCACCAGAAGGAGGAAGGGAGGGAACAGCTCCATCTTGCTCAACCTAGACAACCAGCATTTGGATAGTCAGCAGGTAATCAGAGATTTTTTTTTTTGTCACTGTGTTTTCCATTCAAGGTCTGTCATTATTTTGTACCGGATTTTGACTGAGGTTATCTCTGAAAACATAAGATGGAAATAAGCAAATCCACATTAACCTGTGGGATTGCTTCTATTGTAACATATGTAAGACTGGTGGAGTGTCTCAAGTGGTAGAGTGCCTGCCTAGCAAGTGTGAGGCCCTGAGTTCAAATCCAAGTACTGTCAAAGGAAAAAAAGAGCTGAGGATGTGGCTCCATGGTGGAGGCCTCGCCCTGCATGCAGTGTCCACAGCATTGCCAAAATAAAATACAGTTTAAAAAAAACAACAATAAGGGGTGTTTGAGGAAATAAATAAATATCTAAGAAAACATAACAATAAAAACAAAACACTTAAATGGCAAAAAGGTTGTTGTTATTTTCATTGATTCACAGTAGAGCTACTACTAAATTTAATTTAAGATACGTTACTGATTAACCCAGTGAAGTAAGTACTAGATTGTCAGTCTTGAAGGGGGGAAAAGTATCTGATTTAGGAAAAATTATATTTAAGAGAGTCATGTTCATTTTAAACCTCAAAAGGTGACTAATAATGAAAAATTGAGGCCCTAAGCTTCTGATTAAAATTGATTTAGGAGTGGCCTTACCCAAAGCCACAGAAATGTAGAAATCCTCATTATTTCTTTTACATGGTTGTTCCCCAATTAATTAATTAGCCCTTAATTATTCCACTCAATACTCCTGTGATAGAAGGAACTGATGAAGTTACTATCCTCTTAATGAGAAGGAACGTGGGGGAATGGGTTGTGAAATGATCTCTTAAGTTGCAGAGGGAGTTCACATTGGAAATCAGGACAGACTGTGTACCGAGACGCTTCTCACAAATGAGCAGGTGGCTATTCTCTGTTCTCCATTACAGTCAACCTTTTTCAATTCTTTTAAAAAAATTATAATTAGTGTACAGTAGTTATACATATTTATGGAGTAGAGTGTGACTTTTCAATACATGTATATGATATGTAAGTATCAGATTAGGGTAGTTGGAATATCTATCACTTCCAAAGTTTACATTTCTTTGTGTTGGCAATGTTAAAAACCCTCTCTACTAGCTATTTTAGGATACAGTTAATTGCTTTCGGTGATAGTTGTCCTTCTGTGCTACAGAACATTACAAGTTATTCCACCTATCCAATTGTACCCTTACACTTCTTAACCATCTTTTCTCCACCCCTACCTCCACACCCTTCCCAGACTCAGGCAATCTCTACTCTACTCTCTGCTTGTATAAGGTCAACATTTTAGCTTCTACAAACACATGAGAACATGTGGTATCTGTCTTTCTGTGCCCAAAGACAGCCTTTTCAACTTAAGGCAAGATGAGGTTAGACTGTGCATCAAATCATCTGTTGGTTTTCAAGACAAATACATACAATACCATGTAGCACCTAAATTTCCAAACCTTGAAAATTTACAAAGGTTTTTCAACAGATAGGATAACATAGTTATCTAAAGGAATCTATAAATTTAAAGTTGGAAGCATGCTTTCAAAACATTATGCAGGCAATATATTGTGATCCCCTAGCCACATTCACAGAAATTCTTCTTAAATATTTTTAAATGTTTTTAGGAATTGAACTAAATTAATGTTTGCGTGAATATAATATACTCTTGGGTCCTAAAGCTCTTTATTTCAAGATTAAGAAAACTAGAGAAAATAGAATAAATTTTGAAAACTGGAAGAAGTAGGTGCTCTTTAATAAGTTGGCAGATGGAGCATGAAATCTCATCTGAAGAGCAAGAACAACATAGCTGCATGGCATCATCCTCATTCCAATTCATAGAGAATAAATCAATGATGTTCAAGTGCCTCAAGCGAGTATGAACATGCGAACAAGGAAGGAATTTCTGAAGGCATGAATTCAGCTTTATGTAGTAGAGTTGCTGAATACAGTTTGTTCTCTTTTGAACCATTCAGAGGAGAAAGGGGGAAAATATATATTCAGAGTTTTGAACAGATGCACTGGGTAACTGTAAGCAATTGTTTCCACTGGTCCATACCAGTGTACTGTACTGAAGCTAGTAGATTTAGTGGCTTCACTAAATCACTGTACTGAAGCCATCACTGTACTGAAGCTAGTAGATTTAGTGGCTTCAGTGTCGTCCTCCAGTGTACTTCACTGGATTCAGGGTTTTGACCTTGAGAGCCTCCCCTTTTTATGAATATGGATGTTTCTTGGGAAAAGAAAGCTTTCATCCCCAGTTTAGAAAGATGAATTTAAAGTCTCAGGATATTAGTAGAAGAATCAAATTGTCTTTACAGGTGTTACTGGCTTAACAGTGTTCCCACCAAATTCCTATGTTGAAGCCCTACCTTCCCATGCTTCAGAATGTGACTGAAGACAGGCTCTTTGAAGAAGTAATTAACTTAAAATGAGGTTGTTGGGATGGCTGTAATCCAATCTGATGAGTGTCCTTACAAGAAGAGGTGTTTAGGACACACAGAGAGAAACCAGACGACACAATGAGAAGATGGCCACTTGCAAGCCAAAAAGAAAGACTTCAGGAGAAACAAGCCCAACTAAATATTGGACATCTAGCCTTTAGAACTAGAAGAAAATTAATTTCTGTTGCTCAAACCACCCATTCTGTGGTACTTTCTTATGGTGGCCCTAGCAAACTAAAATATCAGCTCTTAACCCTTCCTCCTGCTCATCAAGCATTCAGAATTAAGCAGACTTCTTATGTCCAGGCAATAGGAGTTTAAAAACTTGTGTTAAGTGAATGAATGACTATTCTTTTCTTCATAGTTTCTTTATTTTCTAAAATTGGTGTAGTTATACCTACATAATGGGGGCTGCAGTTGAAAGTACCTTTAAGGAGCTTGGAACTTTCACTGGCACATGGTAAGCATCATGGCAAGAGTTTGCTCTTATATTTCTACTATGAAGTTTTATACTAGTTTTTATGGTTTGGTGGTTTTATAGGCAATGATAATCCTTAAACTAGACAGTGAGATATATTCTTGAGCACCATGGGTATTTTACTTCATGCAGTTGTAGTAGGACCTGGGGTATTTTTCTCTAATATACCTAATTGGTTTCCATAACAGAAAACAACATAAGAAATGGATGAAATGTGTTCATTTTTTAGCAGCTGGGTTAAGACTACTTAGTGTTTTATATTGGCATGAGAGTCAAGGAAGGAAGGAACAAACTGACATTCTTTACCTTCTCCTATCTTGTATGTCCAGAGTTTCTGCTAATGCACTGGACTCAAATAAGTCAGGACTAGGGGCTGGACAGGGCTTTGGGGGGATGGGCAGGAGCAAGGGCAACTTCTCACAGTGCTTCAAGTATAACTGATAGGAGGACATTCACAAATTTAGTCTTTAACAACCCTTCCATTATGGACTAGATTTTATTTTTCCTTGCTTGAAACTTTTTCTTTGCTTCATGTGCTCATCCTTAGTTATTCCCCTTCCCTCAGAAATAATCTTCTACACTATAAGACCCCAAGTAAAGGGCAGAGAGACAACTTCTGTGTTCTCTATATTTCATGATTACAGAGCCAGCCTGCTGCATGCTCCATTAATCTCTCAAACCAGCCTCAGACTTGGGCTACACTAGAAGTGTTTCCAATTTTAACCTGTCTACCTTCCACAAGGCTTTGTTTATGAAACTGGCTCTGTCCCTGAGAGTCTCATAGCCCTTTGCTGTCCTTTGTGTCATTTCCATTTCTTCACTGAAGTATTATTAATTTGAAGTTTCTCACTGTTGGTTATATACACATTTGCCTACATCTTCTAGCCCCTGTTAGTCAGGAACTTGTGGAGAGTTCATCTGATTGTCCTTCCTGTAACTTGTATCCATGTGAGAGTGGAGACTACCTCATGACGAAATGACGGGATGAGAGAAGCTAGATGTATGGCGATTTCTACCTTCCTCCCATGTGCACATCTGTGTTCTACCTTCCTCCCATGTGCACATCTGTGATGCCTGTTTTCTATCCCTATCCTTGATTATTTTATTCTGAGAAGTGTAGTATAGCACACTGAAATTGACAAGTATGTCATTGAGAAGGAAGATAGAGTGAAATGTTTTAAGTTTTTAATTTTGAAGTGCTATGTACCCCCAGAAAGAGAAAACAAGACAAGTCCAACTATTAAAAGGGTGAGGAACAAACCAGTCTGTTTGCCTCCAACTCCTCAGTGAGGGTGCTCTGCCCTACCACTCACTGATTGTCCCAGGACTAGGGATACATAGGTGATGGTCAGCTCCTACATTGCCCCCAGGCCTCTTTTCCTGGCAACTGGAATTTCCAACAGTGGTCTAACATCAAAGAACTTTTCTTTTAGTCTTTTTTTTTCCAATGTAATTTTAAAAGAATCTTACAACTATAAGATATTAGAGCTACAAGCAAGTTTGGATATTTTCTTGGGAGTATAGACCCCCATTTCACTGTGTCCAGTAGCACACAGGGATGTGAGGATGGATGATTGCTTACTGTATGCCAGCACAGATCTTTTTGTATTTCTTTTTAAGTAAGCTTTTTATTAAAGCATAGCCTAGTCAATAAAATGCACAACTCATAAATGTACAGCTCAATTTTCATTTCACAAAATGAGTACATTGTACTTAGTTAACCAGAGCCCAGATTAAGAAGTAGAACAGTGCCATCATTCCAGAAACCCTCATTGTGCATCTTTCCCTTCCAGGAAGGTTGGCCACTGTCCTGACTTCTAACAGAACAGACAGTTTCACCTACTTTTGAAATTTATATGTGGTGCCATACTATAGTATGATCCATTGTGTTTTGCTCCTATCATCCAGTATTATATATGTGAGAGTCATCCATGTTGTTTGCATGTACAAATGGTTTGTTCATTCCTACTGTTGTTGCCACATAATATTCAGTTGAGTGAACACACTACACTATTCTGTTTATCCATTCTACAGTTGATAGAAATATGCCCTGGTTTGGGGCTAGCATGTGTGCTCTGGATATTCTAGTGCATATTTTTGGTTGTTGTTTTAACATGTGCATACAAATTTCTGTTGAATATATAATTCAGAGTATATAATGCATATAATATGTGTAGCGTTAATAGATAAGTTAAAAAGTTTTATAATGTAGTTGTGCAAATTTATACTCCCTCAAAAAATGTTTGTTTTTCATTTTACATACCATTCTGAAAGGTATGTTACCATTTGCTTTTGAGACCCAAAGAGTTGAGTAATTTTCTTTCCTTAGTAGAAACATTTAATGAGCAGGTTGGTATATGTTCCTCTTGTGTCTTATGTTGACTCCAGAGAGACCTATGGGGCTCTATCAACCTGAAATATTCAGTGTCTAAGATCAAATGATGAGAAACAAATATGAATAAAGAACGCTAACCTCAAAGAGATTACAGTCAACTTAGAAAGACTAAAATTCTACATGTAATGCTAGCAAGTCATGATAAAGTACTGAAGTGTTTGGGAGTAATGTTGAATGTGCCTCAATGTTTGGTAAACAATGGTTTAACTATTCAATGCAAACAGCGGAATCAGTCTCTGAATACGGAGAAAGACAGATAGCAGACCATGGGTGGTGCATAAAGCTTCAGGAAGGAAACGGAACTTCAGCTAAGCCTCTTAAGAGTAAGATTTTTGTAGGTGGGGAAATCTAGAAGAGTATTTCATGAAATTTTCTGTCATGACCACTTAAATGTACATAATACTAAACAAATATTTTACTATTGATAATCACCTAGATTGCCAGTTTTGTTAATCAGGATCAGAAACACGATGTACATGAACTGGCTCACTTAATGTTTCAGAGCGTTCATTCCAAACTTAGTTAATTCCTCTTATCTCTTACAATAGCTGTGAGAATAGTCATTTAGACCAAAAGATAAAATATTCTTTAAATAAAGGGAGTTTTAAACCATGGTTTGTATAGTGTTATCTACTGTTTAGAGTAGAGAAATGGATCCTACAAAATCTACTTTCCATTTCTGATTTCAAACTATTTAAACAAATCATTTCTTGTAGGCAATTAGAAAGAAGAAATGTTATGCAAAAAAGACCACTAGACTGGTCTTTTTGCTTCATTTAATTTAATGGTATCTTTTGTTTTCTCTTAAGTTAGGAGAGGGCACCTTGCCTCCAAATTTTAACTTTCATTTTTGTCTTTAGAAAAACAAAACCGTGAGCAACATCTCCTAGTATTTCCCAGCCTTGTTTATAACTTGCTGAGCCATGCAACTGAGTTCTGGCCAAAGTGATATAGTTGGAAATATAGTTTGAAGCCTGCCTAAAAGAGAGTTGATGAAGCCTTTCTCCTTCCGTCCTGCTGCCTGGAATATGCCACTTTGGACCAGGAGGTGATCCTTTCAATTAAAGCAGAAAAGCAGAGCAAGAAAAATTGAAGGTAACTTGGTCTATGAGGAATTTATGCAACTGCCTTTGACTGTTCATCTTAAATTGCATTTCATATAATCTTTGTAATAGTCTTTCAGCCACCGTAAATGAATCTCTGTTGTTCACAGTTGAACCCAGCTTTCCACTGGCACAGATGGATAAAAATATATAATCCATACTTTTCCAGTCTACAGATTAAAGCCAATCAGAGCATCCTGATGGTGTGTCTTTCTTCACAGGTTTCCCAGGGGAGAGGGCAGTATGCCTTATCTTGCCCTTGGGTTCCTGAGTTTCTTGTGAGCATAACTATGGGTTCTAGTCTACTTATTCCCTGTTCCTTCTGTTCTAGATTGGTCTCTCCTTACATAACAATTACAGACTCTCTTATGACATTTATATCAGAGACATCCGTAGTACAAAAGTATTGAGGCACCTTGACAGGATTCATAATTACATTTGATTGATGCTCCCATCAAGAAATGTGGGAAAACCTTTCCTTTAGAAAGCCTATGTGTCAGATTGTATTTTAAAAAGTGTCCACAAGAACATCTCTGATCTCAGATGAATTTCTAGAAAAATTTTACCTTCCTCACCAAGAGTAGACTGACTTTTTGAGGTCTTTATGACTGTCTCAGTGAATAGAAGACAGTAGAAGAGCTCTTATGTGGCTTGTAACACTGAGTCATTAAAGGTCATATAATTTCCATCTGATGCTCTGTGTAGGGATATGTGTGTACTTAACTCTGTGCTGCCATGTAAAAAGTTGGATACCTTAAACTCACCAGGCTGGAAAGACCACACAGAAGTAAAATGAAATACTTCAAAATACAGATGCTCTAGTTCCACAGCTTTTGGAGGTTTGCCAGCCCAAGTACCAGATGTAGGAATGAGGAAGGCCTGAAGATGATCTGAGCCCCAGCCACTGTTTGACACAGAGACCTTGAGTAAGAATAAATGGGCTGAGTCCAGCCAACTCTTAGAACTGTGAGAAAAAATATTAAAATGATTGTTGTGGTTTTAAGCCACTAATTTATATGTTGTGGCAATATTGTCAGAGGAGAAACCAAGCAACACTCGGAGGAGTGGAGAACTCAGATTTTAATTTTTATGCTAGCGGGCCCAGACGTGTACCAGTGTCTGAGCCCCAAACAAAGGATTCACAGGATATTTAAAAGGCAGTGCAGGGTATCAGGTTACAAGGAATGTGCTCTCCCATAAAGTAGGGCTAGTAGTGGGTTAGAGACCTAAGGTTTAGATAAGAGCATCTGGGGAGGCCTGCTTTGGAAAGTTTATTTACAAGTGGAGACAAAGGCAGGCAGGAATGGGTGCTTATCTCTGCATGGTGCCTTTCATCTTGGTCCCAAACTTTTGCATGGCTCTAATGGGCAATTCCTCACAGCTCTGTCTGAGGTTACAGCTTTTAATTGACAGTTTACCATGTTTTACAACCCTGTTTCAAGGCTATCTTCCTCTTCATATAAAGGTGACTTATTCACAGCTGTAGAAAACCAGATCAGCCCAAAAGGCTGAAGGTCAGGGCTCGGAGATCCTTTCATCCCTACCCTACAGTCCACGGTTAGGCACATACAGAAGTATCTCTGGTATGAAATGGCCCTTCCCATTTCACCCAGTGATATGGATTTACTTCCCCAAAACAGCCAGAATAATTTTGAAACTACTCTTAAAGCAGAAACTCTGACTTTCTGATGACTTCCACTTCTTGGTCTTAGCTCAGAGCTCTGGACCTATTCAGATTAATCTAGTCTTCACCTCCATAAATAACCTAGAAGATACTTGGAGACATTTTTCTTGCGTCTTGTGAACTTTTGCTTCTTCAAATACCAATTATTGATGATCTGGGGGTGGGTGGAGATGTCATTAATCCCTTCCCGAGCCTCCCCGAGTGAAAAGAAATGAGATGGGACCAAAAAAAATTGCTGTGAAGTCTTCAATAATTAATAGAAGGGAAAAAAGCAAGATACATAAGTAGATATTCCCTAGAATTATAATTATGTAAAATAAGCATATAAATAAGCTATAAGAAAATGTCTCCTGATAGAAAAAAATGTAAAAAGGTGATTTTTTTGCCTTATTTTCAAACTTCATATGTAACAGATACTATCAAATTACTTGTATTCAATGCACTTGAGAACTAAATAGGAAAATGGTGCTTTCTGATTTAGGCAACATAAAGATTGTATCATAGGAGACGAGACACCACACTTGAACTCTAAGAGACTCTTACTCTGCCCACAATGAAATAAATGATTGTGTTTAATGCCCAGTCGACCTGTTGAAGATCTGACAGTCCAGCTGAACTTTCAGCCAGCTGCTGGCAAATCAGTTCATCCAAAGCAAGTTAACCAAGGTTCACTGTTCATAAACCATTCAGTTTGTCTCTCCCCCTTCTCCTTTGTCTCATAAATCCTGTATTTGCTATGGTTCATTGACAATCCATGGATCATTTCCCTTGTAAGGATCAATTTGCATATGAAAAGCTAATTAAAGTATCTGTAATTTCCTTGACTTTTTTTTAGAATAGAAAGAAAAGCAAACCTTTAATGACTCTTCATTTTCCAGCATTAAAGATAGAAATAAGTTGGTCATTACTATTTATTCAAATTTATTTCCCATTTTTTAATAGAATTAATATTCAATCATACAATGCAGAGTCTGAGAAGAGATATAAAACTTGGAATGTAGAAATTTGAATTGTAAAAAGCCATCAGAATCAGATACATGCATCTTATCTTCATAGTGAGGCCACAGGTAAAACAAGTCCCTTCTGGTATAAAGGACTTCTTTGCATCATCCCTCAGGACTCACGGGGCACCTTCCCCAGCCTGAGGGGAGAGACGATTTACACTGAAAGAGAGAGATCGGCTTGCCAAAGTTAGAACTGCTTTGAGGTGGGCTACTAGAGGCAGATATCAAGGCAGGTGGTATGTGGGGAAGGCAGGACACAGGCTATGTGTGCTATGACAGTGGATAAAGGTTCTTGAACTTGCAGAGGAGCAGATATACATGGGCAGGTTGTCCCAAAAGCCTTGGATCTGAGAAATGCCTAGCTCAGAGTGAAAGCCTTCATGGTTTTCTTTAAGCCCTAAGCTCAACTTCTCTCACCTCTTTGTACTCCACCGAGTTAAGGTATGCACTACATTGAACATCTCATAAAATGCCTTTTGGATAGTATACTCTGTAAGTGCCTTCTTTCTTTAATAAGCTTGTAATGCCTATGAGAACAGACAGCAAAGATACATGCCTTGTGTCGTCCTCAGTAAAGAATGTCCTTCATACATATATATTTAATTCATATGGAGAAAAACACTTTTTAGTAAAATACTAGCTTGGGAAAAAGAGTAAGCCACTACTTTTAGGACCTACTATTTGTCAAACTTATACTTTCTTTCACATTATTTATCTTACTGAATCCACACAATAACCAGGTATTTTGGCAGCATCACTCTTAGATAAGAGAAGCAGAAGAAACCCTGTCTTAGACTCTGTATATACAATGTCTGACTTAGATCCTCCTCTAACCATGACTTGCTCAGTTCTTGGGACCAAACTGGGTATAACCACCAGAATCTGCCTCCATTTTCTTACAAGATTCTGTTCTGATTCCTGTGTCCTTGCATCCTCTGTCTTAATGATCCTTAGTGCTACTTCAGGGCCTTCATGGGCCTCTTATTGCCCACGGGCAGATCTTTTCCGAGATAACTTCTTGTGGCAGGGGTGTATTGAAGGGAGAGTGAACAGAGCTTGAACTTGCCAACTGGCTTCTGCATATTCTTTTTTGTGAAGTCCCTAAGGAGTTGGGATAGAGAAGGGAACAGGTACAGGGTTGTGGTAGAAACAGTCTCCCTTTGTACCTTGCATATATTAAGTGGTGGTCCTGAGTTTGCATTTATTACCTCCATTTTACAGAGGAGGAAGTTGAGTCTTAGAGAGGTTAAACATTATGTATAATCTTTTGCACGTTCGATAAATGCAAAAGGCAAGATTTTTACTAATCCCACCACATCATCTGGCAAGTAAATGACAATGACATGCAATGCTCTATGCAGAAAACTATTAGTCAAACTTAGGTTTTAGAGTGAACAAGAAAATGAAAAAGAGTAAGATTTTTCTTCCACAAAAGATCCGTAGAAAGGACTACAGAAGATAAGAAAGCCTTTCCCACTCTTTCTCTCTGTGTTCCTGACTATAAATTTATAAGCCAGGAGCTGATAGTCCATGAACAGGAATGTCACTAACTATACTTATCCATTCCACTATTTAATTGTAAAGTATCACATACCTGTTCAAAAGGTCCTATTACTATTATGTTAGAACCAAAGCCTTAATATTGAGATTTATGTCATGTTATATGAGAGCAAGAGGGGACCTTGACGAGACCATTCAGATGAGCTATTTGTTTTATAGATAAAGGTACCAAGGCTCTCAGACAGTATGTTGATTGTTCATCTCAGACCACAGTAGCATGAAACACGGCCTTGAGTTCAGGGGTATGCTGGAACATCTTTGTACAAGCTGAAGAGAATATTAAATTTTCATGAATTTTTCAAGCCAGCTGACCATGATGGGAGTATTTATACCATGGAAATTGGCGAACTCTACAAATCTGGGCTTTCCTCTCCTACCCCACCCAGAAAAGTTGGTTATTAAACTTTTACCAGTACATCATTAACCTTGATTGTTTTCTCCTATGTCCTTATATATTGAATGGAGGGCCCTTGGGCTCTAAGCATTTCTCTAGCCTCCCTGACCAGTTAACCTGGGCTTACTTGTTTGTCACTCTGCAGTTCCCACAGTTTCTTTCCAGATTTTCTTTCTGAAACCTCCACACTCACCTCTCCACTGCCTGCTTGACAACTCTACCTAAACATCTTGCAGTCAACTCGCCCTTAACCTATCTGAAGTAAAACACTGATTTACTGATTTGATTCCCTCTTGCTTCCATAGCATCCAGTTCTATTCCCCAGGTGTTTCTCCTGGAAACCAGAAAGGCATCCTTGATTATCATTCCTTACTCATATTATAGGTTGAATTGTCCCCCACAAAAAGATAGGTACCTGTATATGAGATCTAATTAGGAAATAGGATCTTTCAGATGCAATTAAGATGAGATTATACTGCAGTAGGATGAACCATTAATCCAATATGACTGGTATCCTCATAAGAGAAGAGACACTGAAACAAGCACAGAGGCAGAGATTAGAGTGATGGAGTCAAAAGATGCCAAGATTTCCAGAACCTGACACCAAGAGAAAGGCACGGCACAGATTCTCCCCTATAGTTCACATAGTGGGTATAGCCTTGTGGACACCTTTATCTTATACTTCTACCCTCCAGAACTATTTGGATATAGATTTCTGTTGTTTCAAAGCATCCAGTTTTTGGTAGTTTAATATAGCAACCTCAGTAATGCATATAGATCACAACCCTCATCCATTCCACATCCCTTATTAATTATGGCTTTAAAGACAACTCTAATCTGTCTACTTCGGTCTACTTCTCTGCTGACATATAGACTCAGTCCACTCTCATCTCCAGCTTGGACACTGTAATCACTTGCTAACTGGCCCAGACTTGACCCCTCCAATCCATTCCAAATGATCCATGTAGAGGCCGGGTGCCAGTGGCTCATGCCTATAATCCTAGCCTCTCAGGAGGCAGAGATCAGGAGGATCAAGGTTCAAAGCCAGCCCTGGGCAAATAGTTCCTGAGACTCTCTCTAAAAAAAACCCATCATAAAAAAGGGCTGGAAGAGTGACTCAAGTGGCAGAGCACCTGCCTAGCAAGTGTGAGGCCTTGTGTTCAAGTCCTAGTACCATAAAAAAAAACCAAGTGATCCATGTAATGCATCAGGTTATGTTACCTCTCTGCTTAAAAGTCTATTTCTATTACTCTTAGTAGTACATTCAAATGTCCTAATATGGCTTGCAAGTTTCTACCTGATCTCTGAAACTTCATCTCAGAAAACCTTATCCTTCACCCTCTGTGTTCCAGCTACATTGATCTCTTCCTTCTTCTGTTTCTTCTTCCTGTCCTCCTCTTTGTCCTTGTTCTTGTCCTTATTCTCTTCCTTTATCTCTGCAAAATCTCTCCTTCTACCATAATATCTCCTTTCCAATCTACAGTGTAAATTTTCCATTCCCATATCTTTAAATGGAATCTAATTTATCTCCTCTTGAATGTAGGTTGGCTTCATAACTCACTTTAAATCAAAGAATTTGCTAAACGTTTTGTGTGACTTCTCAAATTAGGCCCAAATAGTTACAAAGCTTCCACTTAATTTTTCTCTAGATGCTTAATATGGGAGTACCTGGCCACTATGCAAAAATTCAACTATTCTGAGACCACCATATTGGGGCTAACAGCCCCAATCTTCTAGCCATCCTTACCACCAAACTTGTGAGTGAAGTTGTTTGGATCCTCTATAGTAACCCATCCACCATCAGAGTCTCACTGAGTGACATCATTCATTCCAGGGGGAGTAAAGAACCACCTACCCACACCTGGACTGAATTTCTGATCCACTGGATCCATGAGACATAACCCAAGAGATGTTGCTTTAACCCATTAAGTTTTGGGGGCAGTCTGTAATGCAGCACTAATTATGGGAACATTTCCATAGTAGTTATTCATAATTCACAAACATTTACTTGCTGGTCTGACATCTCTATAAGATTAGAAGCCTTGTGACAGTGGGCATTATGTCTGTCTTGTTTGTGTTCATATCTCTAGCAGCTAATATAAGATTTGCTATGTTGGAAGTGAC
The DNA here is from genome assembly GCF_047511655.1 of Castor canadensis. Classification (NCBI taxonomy): domain Eukaryota; kingdom Metazoa; phylum Chordata; class Mammalia; order Rodentia; family Castoridae; genus Castor; species Castor canadensis. Next base: position 140,329,499 of record NC_133390.1, on the reverse strand, counting down.
CAATAAAAATAACAATACCTCAAAGTCTTAGTATGATAAAGTCTTGGGCTACTTAAAGTTTAACACTTTACAAAGACTTCTGGGATACCCTAAGTTGAATGAAGGAAGGAACAAACTCCTCTAGTCTTAGCCACTTGTAATAGAATCTGACAATTGCAATTTCAGTTAGGAGGAAATAACTTAGAACTAATTTCTTTCAGGTTTCTAAACTGACCAGTCTTATTTCAAAATCTTCTACTGAAATGACAAAATGTATTATAACTTATGTTAATATCTTTTGGGAGCTGAAGTAATTGAGTAACATTTAAGGTCAGAAAGTAGCTTCATATTAAAGCTGGAAAAAGATTATAACTAAAGGGAGAGCTCCAATATCAATAACACACAACACGATTTTTTATTTTATCACCATTAATTTTAATAAACTCATTAACCCATGTGATGATGTTTCTGCAAGTAGATATTATAGAAATCTACAATAGTTAAACTGCCTCACATTCACCTTAAACAAAATAGAATGGGAAATATCATCTACATTTACATAATTGTTTTGGATTCTCTAGACAGAAATAATTTTCAGGGTTGTCTTGTCTGAACACAATCTGCAATTCAAACTAGGAGTTTCAGAATTTTTTTGTTCAGCTCCTTTGTGGTAAGAATCCAACCTGTCTCTTGAGCTTACATCTTGCCTGAAATGTTTTATACATATCCTGGGCTTTTATGGCAAGATGATTCTGACCAATCTAAAATTAGAGTGTGAACATGGTATCTCTTTATTTCTTCAGAACCAATCTTTAGATGGGCAAAAATGCTACCGACCATAGATTCTCATCTAAGCTCAGCCCTAACAGAATTTCTTATATAGTTAATCTTCTACTGATAGTTCCTTGTTTATAGTGGTTCAGCTTTATACAATTTTTATTTTATGATGGTAAGGAATTACCTATACAACTCTGTTTCTCATTTTCAGCACAGTATTCAATAAATTACATGAGATATTCAATACTTTATTATGATTTTGCCTCACTGTAGGCTAATGTGTTTTGAGCCCATTTAAATTAGGCTAAGCTAAACTATGATGTTCAGTAGGTTCTTTGCATTAAATACTTTAAAAAAAAATTACTGGGCATTGAACTCAGGGCCTCAAACTTGCTAGTCAGGCACTCTACTATTTGAGCCACTCTGCCAGCCCTTTTTGCTTTGGTTATTTTTGATATGGGGTCTCATTTTATGTCCAGGCAAGCCTGGACAGTGATTCTCCTGTTTGTGCTTCCCTGCATAACTGGAAATGATAGGCATGACATTACTCCAAGCTATTGGTTGAGATGGAGTCTTGTGAACTTTTTGCCCAGGCTGACCTCAAACCACTATTCTCCTGATCTCTCCCAGGTAGCTAGATTACAGACTTGAGCCATCATGCCTGACTTAAGTGCTTTTTGGCTTGCAAAATTTTCAATTTATAATGGGTTTATAAATTTATAATGGGTTGTAATACCAGCATAAGTAGAGAAGAATCTGTACAAGTGCTCAATAAATATGTGGGCAAATTTTTCGATAAAGGTTACTTTCTAGTAGTATTGAGTTCTTTGGTTTCCCCTTTAAAAGACATTAGTCACCTCAAACATATAACCTCTTATGTACTCAAAAATACTTTGTATCTGTGAAATAGCTTGTATAAACTCTTTGAACTTTCTAAGAATTATTTCTCACAGATAGTTGCAGTTAGTATATAAAGTCAGGATGAATTGGGCTATACTACATTAACAAATATCTCCTAAATCTCTGTTATTTCTTGCATATGGTACCTGATTAATTTGGCCATGGACGACGTGGCAGGGAGAAGAGCGTGTCCTATACTCATTGTAGTTACTCAGGGACCTGTGCTTGACAGGAGGTCCATTTTGGAGTGTTTCCAAGATCACAAAGGCAGAAAGCAGGGCAGCTGGCAAATTATACATTGGCTCTTGGTTCTTCTGCCTTCTTCCTCACCATCTGTGTTCCAGCTCCACTGGTGAGAAGCTGCTGAATGCCTCATGTTCTCATGCTTCACTAGTCAAAGAATGTACATAGCAATGCTGATTTTCAAAAGGTGTGGAGTAGTGTAGGTTCTCCGTGAGCTGGGGAAAAAAAACAAGAACCGAAATATTTTTGTTGTAATGGCCACTGCAAGACAGAGAGTGACCCAGAGCCTTACAAATAAGCAATCACTTGTTAAAAGGGAACAAAAATTCTAGGCTTTCTTACACCTACTTAACATTTATTTCCAACTGTCAGTAGAAGGCAGTTAAAACTAAGGGGACTGTCAGATAAGTAGCCCCTGATAGTGAAATAAATAGCTGGTATGTGTGTGCAGGAGTGTGTGGGTGTTTAAGAAGATAATTGCTATGGTTTGGGTGGGGTTTGTCCCCTCTAAAACTCATGTGGATACTTGGTCTCCAGTGCAGCAGTATTGACAGGTGGGACCTTCATCAGGTTATTGGGTTATGAGGCCTCTGGATTAATCCCCTGGTGGATTAATGCATTAATTGATTACCACAGTAGTGGCTTTGTTATAAAAGTGAACTCTCGCTGGCACACTTGCTCTATCTCACCATATATTGTCTTCTGTCATGTTGTGATGCAAAAAGAAGGCCCTCACCAGATGCTGATTTGATGCTGGTGTCATGTTCTTAGACTTCCCAGCCTCCAGTACAGTGAGTCAAATAAATTTCTACTCTTCATAAACTACTTAATTTTAGGTGTTTTTTAAAATAGCAACAGAAATAGGTTAAGACAATAGTATTCTGTATCTGATATATCTCTGTGGCTCTACAGCCAACTATTGCACAAAACTGATAATCTCTTAGAGAGGAAATGCTTAGGATCTTGGTATTCAAAGTGTGTTGGAGGACCAGCAGCATCAGCATTACCTGGGAGCTAGCTATCAATGCAGCTTTTCAGGACTTATCCCAGCCTTACCAATCAAAATTTGATTTTGATAAATTTCTAGGTGAACCTTATGCACATTAAAATTAGGGAGCACTGTATTGGGACATCTGATATATGCTCATGAAGTCAGTAATCATATTTGAAATTACACTATTGGGGCCCAAAATTTAAATTATTTTTAATTCAGACTTTCATATAGTCATAGGACTTAAGAATTTTAAAAATGTATGGTGGAGAATCAAAGGGGAAAAAATGTGCTATACTTAAGATTTTTATCTGTGTAACATTTTGCTTCTTAGGAATGTCTCTTGGGATTGGATTCTCATTTTTCTAGTCTCCAAGCGAATGGTAGATGTGTGATGTTACGTTAGTTCACTTCTGAGAGGGGCAGAAGCACAGATTGCATGTTTTACAATACCAAAACATAAGAATTTCTGATTTCCCCCTCTTATATCATTGGGTCTGTTATCAAATCATCAATGGTAAACTACTATTTCCAAACTTTATAGAATGCATACATTGTCACAGCCTGTTTCAGAGTCTACTCATTCTGTGAAGTGGGTATAAACTCTGGTGTACATAAATGACATGCCGTTATTAACATTAACACAGTAGTATGCATCAGAGGTAATAGTCATTTCTGGTTTCTTTTTCATTTTTGTCTCTAAAGACAAGAATGTGCCCATAAAGAACAAAGTAGTAAGAATGAAGTGAAGTAAAAAGAAATTAATTGCACAAAATTATTTCCTCCCTAAATGGGGAAGAGAGTTGCTTTTTAGGAAGTTTTAACCAACATAATTCCAAACAGCTGGGAAAATGTAAACCTGATTTGGTGCTCAATAATAATCCTTAGAATTGTTTAATACTTGTTATGAAAATAACTTCACTCTACATAAATTTCTTAATGTAGTCACCACCTGGGGAGAGAAAGAAGATACAAACAAATTGCCATCTAATATAAATATGGCTCCATCTAACATAAATATGACACAATATATCCACCATAGTTTTATGATGTATTTTCCTTTAAACATGTTCCCATCTCAAAACCACTGCAGTAAGATACTGAAGAAATTTAATGAGAAACATAAAACATGTGCAGATAGGGTAGGAAAATATTTGTGTATGTGGAGTCACTAAGAGACAACTCAGTTATTATCTTTATAATTTAGGCATCTTGATACAATTTTATTCCCAACCGCTTGCAGTAATTTTTCTGCTAGCCCTGAAATAAGCAAATTCTATCATCAGTAGATACATGAAGCTTGGATAGGGTAGTTACAGCACTGCCTCTGGATTTAGTTTGATAAAAAAAAATCTGTTTCACAGGAAACTAAATCATGTTGCCTAATGAAAATATGAGTCTAAACTGAGCAGAACTCCAGGAAAACACATTTTCTCTTCTATTATTTTTTAAAAACTTGAGATTTTGCCATATGATTCCCTGTTTGACCAGCTAGAGGACAGAGGTTGTAGAGGATTGGGTTATAGAGGAATGCTACTTGTTTTACAGTACATATTATCAGAGATTGGGTGCTATCATGTCCTTAAAACTGTGTAGTTACATAATCAGGCTATACAAGGCATCTCACAGGACCAGAGGCCTTCCCCTCTCCCCTTCAATCCTTACCAGTCCTGATTTCAATTAGTGGTTTCTCAAAATCATTTAGAAAACCAAGGACCATTCAGGAAATCCCAGAATGACAGCCCAAGGACATGAAAATTCACTGGCTCTTTTTAGAAGAACCTGGAAAAGAGCACGTAGACTATTGCCACTGAGTTGTCCTTGGATGACTTCCTTCTCACAGTGTAATGTACAGTAGCCATAATACAGTTATAAATGGAACATGATATGAGTCCATCTTTAGGCCTCTTTAGTTCTCTGGTATTTTCTTCCCAGATGGAGTATCTTTACATGATTATATATTATCCTCTTTCAACAGTTATGAACCCTTGGCCAGATCCATTTATATAACACAGTCAGATTATAGCTTATTTCCAGAAAACTATTTCGGCCATTCTCATCAAAGAGAATCAACTAATTGCTCAGATGTACATATTAATAGGCAGGGCAGCTTGCCCATTGTTATTTAGAAATTATTTTATATTTACTTTATATTCTCTTAACTTGTTAAGGGTGCACTCATGATTCTTTAACTGAAACAGACCATTTATATTTCTTCTAAGTTTTTATAACCACATAATAAAAGAATGCTTTTTTATGATTATTTAACATTATTTCTTATACTTAGGTGCGTAAATATCACATTTGTTTTAGTGTTGCCTAACTTGCCATGAAGCTTCCTTCCTTCCTTCAACTCATATTTATTGACTATCACTAACTCTTCTAATTCCTAAGGAAACATGGATGAACAAAGCAGACAAAAATCCCTATCCTTAAGACATGTAATTTTGAACTGCAACATTAGGTGATCTTTTAAAATAAAAATCCTCAGCTGATAAAACAAATGCATTTGTTCCCTGTTCCCCTTCTTCCCTATGTCCTTCAGAGTCATAACTAGCATTTAGAAATAACATTTATGAACCATTTATTTTGAGTCTGGCAATGTGCTAATATCTTCACAGTTAGCTCATTTAATTCCTACAATAACCAGAAGGAGGCACTATGAAGATGCCTATTTTTGCAGATGAATGAAGTGAGGGTCAGAGAGATTAGCTAAGGAGAGGATACACGGTAAGATTACCTTTGCCTGTTTAAAACCATTTCATATTTTAGGTGATGCTTACACACATTTGATGAATGAATGAACATATGCACAATTTTTTTTGAATTCCCACTAGTCTTGACATAAACACTAACTCCTTAAATTTCTCTAGTAAAACCTAGACATTTTGTGGGAGAAGAGAACATGGAAAGAGCATTAGAGAATTAATGGGTTTTGAGTGAGTTTAGGCAGATGATCTTCCTGATGACTGGGTACTCTGGTGCATGGTGAGAGAATGGGCAGACACTAATATTCTCTGCTGTGGTGCTGCAAACTGGGTTGCCCCTAAGATCCAACCAGCAGAATGCAGGAGGAAACTGGGAGCAAGGGCACTGGGTGTCCTAAAGAACTGGGTTCTATCATCATGAATGAAGTTAGTCAGGTCAGAAGGCCAAAAGCCACACGTTCTCATATGCGGATTATAGACCTAAAACAAATGCAGCAATATTATGGGATTCGGTCACACTAAGGGAGGGATAAGGCAAGAGAAGGAAACTAAGAACTTGAATGTGGTTGATGTGCTCCCTGTACGGAATGAATATAGAAATCTTAAACTGGTCAGGGCCACAATGGGAAGGGGACTAGGGAGGAATTAAGAGGACTAGAGGAGATGAACCATTTGGGGCTGTAATGCATATGTGCATGGAAACACAAAGAAACTCCTTGTGTAGCTATCTTTATCTCAAAACAAAATAGCAAAAAACGTCATTAAAAAATCTTTTATGTTTTCTCTTCTACAAAATTAGAAAACAGGAGGGTGGAACAGGTTCTTGGGGGGGGGTGGATTATGGTGTAAATAATGTGTATACATGTATGTAAATGCAAAATGATACCTGTTGAAACTGTTCCAGGAATCAGGGGAGTGGGAATGAAGGAGAGTGGTGAAGTGGGGTGAATTCAAGTATGATATATTTGATACATTGTAAGAACCTTTGTAAATGCCACAAAGTACCCCAATCCAGCAAAACAACAAAGGAAAACAAAACAAAACAAAACTGGGTTCTGCTGTGGCCCATAGAAGGGTCACCTTCCCCATAGTCAGCACTAGACTGCTCCTGTGAAATTATACAGAATTTGGAAAGGTGGAAGCCACCATTATGTGGAGTAAACTTTTTAAGGTAGTAGTAGGGGGAATCAATCACTTTTTTTTCCTCATAGAGTGGCCCCAGGTTCCCAGCCACAGCTCAAGCAACTCGACCTGCCTTTTCCCAGTAACGGGCCATCCAGGTCTGCGCGTGCGCAGAAGATGGGCCGGCGGCCGGGGGGCATCGATTGGCTCGGGGTTCCGCTTCTCGGAACTCGGCGTTCGACTGAGGAGCGCGGTCGCGCTGTTCCGGTGCCGGGCTCCACTTCCGGCTTGTGCTCCTTACTGAGAAGGCGCGGGCCTCTGTTGGGGCGCAGTCCCTGGACTTTGCGGGTGCTGTTATCCCGGCCGCTGCGCCCACTTTCTCCTGTGGGACCCGAGCTGACGAGACGTAAAGGTGGGGTCTGGGCGCGTCTGGCTCTGGGTTCGCGGAGGGGAAGACTTGGGGACGAGAAAGGGATGGAGCCCTAACGGGACTCGCCCCACTGGCTAGGCCACCCGTATTTAAGGAGCCTCGTTCCCAGCGGGTCTGGGTGGGGTTTATTAATCGCCGTTTGAGCAACTGTGCCATCTGGCGAAACGGGGGCCTTGGCCTCTGCAGGAAAGGGTAGTTAATCCTTTGCTGTACGGGCCGACTATAGGGCACTGTGCACTTTCAGGTGCCTTCCGCGCTCCCTTTTGGGTTTGGGGGACTTTTCCGAGTGTCCCCGCACTAATTCAGCCGATCGTTAGGCCTCGCAGAGAAAGCTGTGGGAGCGTCTGCTCTGGTTTTCCCGCCTTGGCTTCGACCTTTGTCATTTCCTTCCGGTTTCTCCCTGGAAACCCCGGCCCTTGTCTAGCCACCCATTTAGGGGAGCTGCTGGTCTTGGAGAAGCGTTACCTTCCATCTCCTACCTGCACAAGTACAGTCCCTGCTAGGCTCCTCTGTGCGTCATCCTATACCGTTCGTGTCTTGTAGGTGCACTGTCAGTATGGAAATAACGCAAGTCCACAATTTGCAGCCACAGACTATGTAAAATGTGAATATGAAACAGTGTAAAGTATGACTGAAATATTGCGGTGGGTGTGAAGGAAAGTACACGAGAAAAGAAGGCACGGGTTGAATTCCAGCCCTACTGCCTCTTAGCTGTGTGCCATAGGCAAATTGTTCCTTAACTTGTTCTGTTGACTGTGGTCACTTTAGCTGCTTGTCATGATGCAAGCACTGTCAGGTCTTTGTTGTATTTAGTCTTCTGAATTGTTTTGAATAGGTGCTGTACCCATTTTATAGATGAGAGGGAGACAAGGGACTTTTCCTCATTGAGGTAGCTAGTAAAGAGTATAGACAGTGTTTAAACTCAGATCTCATTGGTACTAGAATCCAAGTTCTACCATGATGCAACACTTTTTTCTCTGAGTGCCTACCTTGAAATCATCTTTGGTGATAATGTGTACAAATTAGAAAATAGGTATAAAAGTGCTTTGTAAGTATATCCATGAAGTACACTGCAAACTTCATTAATGTTCTATCATAATGATTTTTACTGGGTGTATTTTTGCTGATTTCATTTTCATATTTATATTTTTAAATAATTACATTGAAAAAGAAAAGTTATTTCATTAGGCAGATGGAAAGACAGTATCAACTGTCAAAAAGTGGAGGGTAAAGATAAAAGTATTATCTTGAATAAAATGATGTTATTAAAGTCTGGTTATATATTGGTTTTCTACCAAGTTTTGAGCCTGAGAACTGTTCACCTTTTGTCTGCAAAGGAGGTCTAGTAAGTGCAAGGGAGGAATTAATGTCTGTTGTCAACTAACATTGGGATTGAAAGAGATCTGAAGAACTAACAAGTTGTCTTAATGTCCTTATGTCACACTCCAGTATGTTTTAGCTCTCCCTGATAATAACAGATTATTTATTGTTTCTTTAGGGTTTTTGAAGAATTTGACCCAAACATGGATATCAGACCAAATCATACAATTTATATCAACAATATGAATGACAAAATTAAAAAAGAAGGTATGTGCTTTTTAGAATATCTGTTCACAGCTTTATTTTTATTCACTACTCTCTTAGGAATTGTACTGTTCCATAATGTCTCATTACTCATCTCTCTTTTCTTTTTTTTTATATTGAGCAGGAAAAACAAATGTATTTCTCAAGTCATATTTTAAATGAACTCTCTGAATTTTAATTCTATAAATTAGGTTTGCAGTGTATACTTTCCCCAAAGAAAAGAAATTATATTTAACTTATTTGAAGGCTACCTGAGTCTTATTTCCAGGTTCCTTTTTAGGTTCCAGCCAAGGAAGTTGGACTTATTTCTCTTTCATTCTCTACGTCATCCAACCTCCTACCCAACCTCCTACCTCAGAGAATACATGCTTCACCGCTCAACTTCTATTAACACTCCATCCCCACACTCATCCCTAACTAATTCCTCTCTTCCTTATTTAAAAATATCTATAGTGCAAAGTGGGAGGATGACTGCAACCTGAGATGAAAGAGGAGGAAGGAATTTTTCTTAAGGAAAGCTACATGGGATCACATAATAAAACACTAGGAGAGAAAAGGGAAGTGAGGTGGCAAAGGAGAAAGGAAAGAGGGAAGAAGGAGGCTGGGAGTAGGGGAAGGAGATTCAGCTGACTGTTGAGGGGAGAAATAACCTTTTTTAATTAGGGCCTGTATAGTTAATGGGGCTTTGGAGCAGTATGCGGTGGTAGAAAATTGGGTAGAAAAAAGGATTAAAGAATTATTGTTGGGATTTAAGCTACATTTTGGAACCTAGGCAAGGACTGGAATTGAATATAAAAGCTAAGATTAGCTGTTTGAAGGATGTTTCTTTGAATTTGCTATTGGGACCCATATGTAGTATCTCCTGCCTATAGGCCAGCAGGAGGGGTCCTACACATTGGGGTTTTTGCTCTGACCCTCAACTGGGTGGAAAAATGAGGCCAAAGGATGGGTTCACCCAACACCTCCCTGCTCCTTTGTAGCCCATGCTCCACATTTCCCCTGTATCCAGACTTTTCCTGATCAAATGGCCTTGAGTTGATGTATAGAGCCTGCTCCAAATTTTTCTATGAGTTTCTTGCACAGGAAGCCCTGTTCAAGTTCCTTGAAGGCATGGGGAAGAGAGGGCAAACCGGTTCTGGGTAGTCACCCTGTGGCTTGTAATTGGAACCTGGCTTCCAGATTATCATAAAAATATGTTCATCCAGGTAGAAAGATCCAGCATCATCTATGTACCAGCGTGTTACCTTGGTTTGTATTTAAATGTTTGGTCATATGGTATGTGGGCCTCCATTTGTATTCCTTCCCCGAGCCCATAAATATTGGGCAGCCTGACTGAAGAGATTCGTGTGCCTCTAAGATTCATAAAGATACAGGAAACATATTCATAAAAGCTAGAGCTGTGGTTTGAATGGTCCTACCAAAAGTCATGTTGAAACTTAATCACCTAATGAAACTCCCTGTGTAGCTATTTTCAGAAATGAAGGACAGGAAGGCAAAATGAGTCCTGTCTGGCAGTTGTACCAGTGGGAGGGGAGAAGATATAGGGAAAGGGTGAAGGAGGGTGAATCTGTTGGAAATAGTATGTACTCATATATGATAGTGGAAAAATGAGACCTGTTGAAACTGTTCTAAGAAAAGGAAGGGGGAATAAAGGAGAATGATGGAGGGGGTGAATTTGACCAAGATATAAGTATCTACTCGTCTTTCTTAGTGCCTGAGATAATGGTTTATATAATTTCATGAAAGCATTGTAAAGGTCTTGAAAAATAAGAATAGGTAAGGACTGACTATGTATTGAATCTGTTTTACTTATAATGGTTTCACATAACTTTTTAAATTAGCTGTAAGTAAATGAATGGGGGGGGCACTCACTGCGGTGTCATTTTAGTCATTGTTTCATTCAAAACTTATTTTTCCTCTTATTTGAACAGAATTGAAGAGATCCCTGTATGCCCTGTTTTCTCAGTTTGGGCATGTGGTAGATATTGTGGCTTTAAAGACCATGAAGATGAGAGGGCAGGCCTTTGTTATATTTAAGGAACTGGGCTCTTCCACAAATGCTTTGAGACAGTTACAAGGATTCCCATTTTATGGTAAACCAATGGTGAGTCAATTCTGTTATTTCTACCTTGATTACTATTAATGGTACAATAAATTTGTAAGTACAGACTTGAGACTAGGGCTGTTGCTTTCTGCTTTTATTTATGTGTGTTAGAAGAAGTTTGAGGTTATTTTATATATGTATTTTTGTAGAAATACACTAATAGAGCTGCATTTATATCAGTTGAGACATACAGCATTTAAAAATGATTGCAGTGTAGGCAAGATTCTAATCTTTAAAATACTAGAAATTAATAATAACCCAAAGAAGTTAAAAAGAAATCTCTGTAAACTTGTAAAACAACATATAACAAAAATTATGGGTCAAAAGGAAATTCAGGCTGAAGTTTCAGCAAATACTATAGGAAATACTGAATATCCTAATTTATGCAGTCTTGGTAAAGTAATAACCTAAGGGAAAGTTCTAAATTTAATCTTACAGGTTTTATGAATAGCATGAATGGAAATGAAATAGTTATTCAAGAAGAATTTTAAACTCAGGAGTGACAGATTGACTTCTAGCTGCTGGCTGGAGATTAGATGGTGGGAGAGTCAGAGGGAAGGAGGTAACTCAATTAGGAGGCCCAGTGTAAGTCAGAGAATTTGAGAGAGGTGAAAACAGAGCATAACATAAGGGCCCTCCATGTATGAGTGAATACACTATGCATTGAGATTAATTTCAAACTGGTTTTCTTTTGGGATTGGAATGTGATTTGAAGGGATCTTAGAGAGAAAAGCAAGGCTTCAGGTTTAGAGAATCTGGGTCCTTATTCTGGTTCTGCCATTAACAGGCCTGTGGTGAGTTTTACCACTTCTAAGAGCAGGTTGGATTTTTTTTTTTTTTTTTTTTTTTGGGGCCTAATTCAGGTATCAGCAAAAACTCCCAAGAACTGGACAAATACATTTCTGATACCTATTCTTTTATGTGTATTTTTAAATAACCCATTAAAATTACATAAAAAAAAACTTCTTAACTCACAGGCTGTACATACACAGACCATGAGCTGGATTTGGCCCAAAATTGGAGTGCAGACCACTGGTGCAGTCCCTTCATTTCATAGATGAAGAAATCAGGTACAGATAGGTTTTTGTCCAGGTTATTTTCATATAACTAGTGGCAGCATCAGGACTTGAAAAGTAATCTAGTACCTAGTATTGTTATTTTTTCCTAACATGTATATCCAGGAGTCAATAAGCTTTCCATAAAGTATCAGATAATAAATACTGTAAACTTTTTAGCCAGAAGATCTCTGTTGAAAGTACTCATTCTGCTCTGCATTTATAGCAGGAAAAGCAGCACAGATTGTATGTAAATGGATGGATGTGGTTGTGGTAGTGTTGGCCAACAGCAATAGTTGGGTTCCCTGTTCTGTACTATACTGTTTCCTGAGTTTCAGTTAATTGACATTTCCTGAAACAACTGGTCTTTCTTGGTAGTATGAAGAAGTATAATTGAGATCTCAATTGGCAGGAGCGTAAGATTAGGTTTTTGGTCATTTTGGTGAGTTGAGATAACATATTTGCATATGCCTGTTACTTAGGTACAGAAAAGGTAGAAATTGTTTGCCCTGTTTGGCACCAGCCTTACCTTGCCAACTCATTTAAAATCAGTGGAAAAAGTCTGTTGGTCTAATTTTATATTTGAAAAGTTAATTTATTATTTATGGTACTTTGGAGGTTCATACTCTGCTTTTAGGAAGGTTGCAAAATCTCCAGCATCCTGGAAGAGGACAAATAAAATCCTTTGAGCTGTCTTGTTTGAATTTAAGTGCTTTTAGTTGCTCTTCTGTTGTAACTCCAACATACCAGATCAGAAACGAAGGAAATTTGCTCTTACTTGTAACTCAGAGCAAATTGTTATCTGTGATTCATGGACATTTGCTTACTTAATGCAAAAAATACCTGGGTGAAGTAGAACCTAAGGGCCTCTGTCAAGAACCCTTCTCTGTCTACATTTTTATCTTTTTTGACTATTTAGTCTAGACCACAGTTTCTCAACAGTGGCACTTTTGATGTTTTGAATGGAATAATTTCTTTATTTTAGAGGGTGTTTGTGTTCATTGTGGGGTATTTAGCAGCATTTTGGCCTCTACTCACTAGCTGCCAGAAGCATGACAACCAGTAGGGCCAGCTGTGTCTCTGGCAGGTGAACTCACTCATGGTTGAAAACCACTAGTCTAGACCAGTTAGCTAAGAGCTGTTGTGAGATTAGATATTTTCACAGGTTACTGACATAAGGATGGACAAATCAGGTCACCCAGGGTCTTTTCAAGTCAGAGACAAGATTGAAGATCCAAGGGAGATGGGAGAAACTTCTTGTGAAGAAGTCAGAATTTAGTCTGAGCCATCACCCTGTCTCCTTGGGTTAGTTTTTCAGGGTGGTTTTCAGAGCTGCTTGTCATGATGTGTGCACTTAGAACTGCTGTGGTTGAGCTGACCACAGAAGCTGGGAAAGACCTGAGGTGCAGTGCTAGGAAAGCATCCTCTTGTTTCCCTGGTATGTTTTGTTTCAAGCTGAAGTAGAGGAAAGAAAGAATTGCTCTTGGTTTTAATAAATTCCCTGCCTTCTGATCCACATTACTTTAAATGCCTATTGTTCTCTTTAGACCAAGATCAAGTTCTTGCTATAGGAGTCAATTTGACAGTAATTTGTAGGGCTATTGTATTTTGATATAATCAAAGAGGTGGACACTCTTTTAGCTCTTGAAAGAAGTGCTTGAAATGGAAATTTCAGTTTGCAGATAGTCACACCCTAGATTTAACTTAATTGGCAGAAATATTTGGACTGTTCATCAGTGTTGAATTTAGCTAAGTAGTGATGCTTGAGGCTATGACAACCTTCCTCAAGGTTGATCTCCATGACTGGAACATCACCGTCTCCTTTGTGCTTATCGAAAGTACAGAAACTCAGACTTTATCCAGACCTGCTGTGTCAGAACCTCACCTTTAAAAGTTCTTTGGGTGGTAGGGTTGCACACTAGTTGATGAGAAGCCAGTGTTTTTGAATGCTTCTCTGTTCTCACAGCCTTCTGGCTCTGGCATAGTAAGAATAAGCAGGTAGTCCCTTTGCACTAGGTAGGATGCTGTCTTTTTGTTTCTTTTCAAGGTATTTTAACATTTATGTTGTTAGAATCATTTCATTTAAAAATGATAGATTAAAAGGCAAGTCATTTCCAGTCTTCAGTACTTTAATCTTAGAAGTAACAATTTCCACAGCCAGTTGACACATGTTGACCCTTGTACTGGGAGTCTGGTAAGAGGCATAGAAATTTCCGATGTGTATGGTATTTTTTTGTTGTTTTGTTTTTGTTTTTTTCTATTATGAAATGGAGAGAAGGACTGTGGTACAGTCTTTTTCTCATATGAAAATGTATGGTTTTTCTTTTAATAGACACAGTTGAATATACTTTATCTTAGTTGTGACTCATAGGTCACAATTTATTTCCATTTGGCACTTAGTGCACTAAGTGTCTTCACACCCTTAGGGATGTCTTTAAAATTAGCTTGTAGTGTATTTGTGTAATAGAATTTGAAACCTTAATGATTAGCATAAACACCTTTAGCATAACTAAGCAACTTGTTTCCAATTACTTAAAACAGCGAATCCAGTATGCAAAAACAGATTCTGATATTATATCTAAAATGCGTGGTACTTTTGCTGACAAAGAAAAGAAAAAAGAGAAGAAAAAAGCTAAAGCTGTGGAGCAGACTGCAACAACTGCAAACAAAAAGCCTGGTCAGGTAAGACAGGTATAGGTTCTTTTTTTTTTTTTTTGGTGTTAAAACTTGATGGGTACCTGTCTTATACAGGAGAGATCTTTAAGGAATGTATTGTTGCATATACGTATGTTTAAAAGGTGAAATTACAAGAACTTGGAGTGATTAAGTTCTAAAATTCCAGTATTTGTATTAAGCAACAAATTAAAATATAAAACTTTCCGTGGAGATTTGTATAAGTTTTATTCTAATTTGCATGGCATTTTAATTCCATATTTCTCTAAAATGTGTTAATACCAAGTTTGCTGCCTATAAATAATACTGTAGGTAACTATCTTTAATCATGAGCAGTCCATCCAAAGCTTCTTTCTTTGAACAGTTCAGAAATATAAAATCTAATTTAAAATACTAGATAAAATTTATATTATCATCCAAAGAGCTGCTTCTAGATTAAAAGTGGTTAGAAATCCATTTGCTATGTCTAATGCTTATATGTAGTTGTTGGGGAAACAAGTAAGACTGGTCCTTATTTTTCTCTTAAAGATTTCTCCATGATTTTAAAGCTCAGAGGTTAATCTTTATGATATAGTCTCCAGAATATAGGATAGAATTTTCAGGAAATAACCAACAAGTTAAGTGAATGTATAAGTATTTGAGTAAATTAAGGTACAGATTCTTTAAAATTAAATGAAATAAGTAATCTTGTTAAATTGATGTTTTTATACAGTACTTATAAATACCTGTTTGCCTTTTTTTGGTGGAATGGAAATTTTGACTGTTTTCCTATTTCTTTTGGTTAGGGAACACTAAATTCAGCTAATACCCAAGGAAATTCAACACCCAATCCTCAGGTAATACTTTTTCCATGTGGTGCTTACTTTAAAATAAAATCATAAAAATTATAGCAGTAATATAAAACAACTTGCATGTCTCCAAAAGCAAAATGACTCTATCTGCTAGACATAATAGGTTAAGTTCTATACTACTTCAATGTAAGGAACTCATGCCTCAAAACATTTAAATTTCTTTAGAAGAAGAAAACAAAATCTGTCTTTATTCCTTGTTTCCCATAATGAATCAGTGACAAGCCAAAATGACAGGTTTGAAATTCCATGAAGGCTTTCAAGCATTTTTGTTTTCTCCTCAGTGTATAATTAGGGCTTCCGAGGTAACTGGTAAGATGAGGCACTTTGTCCATTCCAGGTAGCTGGAGTACTGTACCAGATCTTCTCGCAGATTCTCTTTGGGCAGCATTATTTTATAATAAGCCTTGCTCTCACTTCCTCAGCACAAATATACTTTAGCATATTATTTTTTAAGCCTCCTGCATAAATGTTTTAGAAACTCATACCAAATCTCCCAGTAAATGCTTCAAATAGAAAGCTTCAATTATGTACTAATGGTTTTCCTGGGATACCAGTCTGGAATGATCCTTAAATCCAGATAATTCTCTGTACCACTGAGATTTTTCCTCCTCTGATATTAAGTTATTTGCATTTTCTTTTGATACCTCCTTCCATTCTTTGAACTCTTCCAGCATTTATAGTCTGGTTTACAAGTGCCAGCACTTAATTCTCTAAGCCTTGAGCTGTTCACTAATTAATTGTTTTTTACACTAGATTTTTTTTTTCCATGAAACTGGTCTGAAGAGACTCCTATATACAGAACCTTTTCCTGGTCTCAGGGTAGGGTATCAAATAGTTCAGTGTCTAATATTATGCTTGTTACTATTTCTTTATGTATTACTAGATATTGTACATAATCTCATTTACTTGCTAAAGTAAATTAAAAGTCATCCAAGTAATGATTCTCAGTGGTAATCTTTCTAGTTTTGAAATTTCTTACATGCAGATAGTAAAAAATAATGTAGAGACATCAAGTACCTGAGTGTTACCTGAATAGGGTGACTAGCTGAGGAGGGGTGACATTGCTGCCTTCTCTAGTTTCATTGGAATCTTTCATATATATACTTCATGCAACAAAACCCTCCAATCATGACTGGTCCCTAGATGCTTAAGCCATAAATAATGTTAAAATTTTTAGAACCTTTAATAAGATCGTAATCTTCCAAATTTGGAGTATCTTGAGTTGAATGTCTGCCTTGCTTGCTGCTGTTAGGTTTGTATTTGTTTCTCTGGTGGCATTGTTCTTCAGCTTTTGTGTTTGGTGTTACAAGATTTCACAGGTCTATATAGCAAGCTAACTTTGCTTTTTTTTTTTTTTAAAAAAAAAAAAAAAAACAGGTTCCTGATTACCCTCCAAACTACATTTTATTCCTTAATAACTTACCAGAAGAAACAAATGAGATGATGTTATCCATGCTGTTTAATCAGTAAGTTTTTTTCATAAGCAAGTCTGTTTCCACAAACCTCTCAACAGGACAAATAGCACTTCCATGGGTTTGAATACATTTGTCAGCCCACAGCACTCATTCCTTAGAGGTTCATTGTTTTGGTCTGTTATTAATCATGAATTGAAGCTAGTCTACAGATTCTGCAAAGAAATCTAAATTTCCTTTGTTCAAATTATTAGTTCTAATTGATGAATAAAACAGAACACAAAACTTTGATATAATGACAAAAATGGAATTAGTGTAGATTCTTGCATTTCTTTCATAGTATTAATTATATTTTAGACACTTCCATCCTACTTAGGATTCTTAGTGGCATTTGATTACTTTTCTTGGATCAGTGTCTGGAAGTTGTTTGGCATATTTAAACACAAAGCAGACTTTTGTGCATTTGCATGTACAAATGAATTGCTTTTATTCTTTTTTTTTTTGTTTTTCATTCACATGTGCATACATTGTTTGGGCCATTTCTCCCCCCTGCCTCCCCCCACAAGCCTCCTCTGTTCCCCCCCCCCCCCCCCACTTCTAGGCAGAACCTGTTCTGCCTTTTTCTCCAATTTTGTTGAAGCTTTTGTTCTTTAACAGGTTCCCTGGGTTCAAGGAAGTACGTCTGGTACCTGGGAGGCATGACATTGCTTTTGTTGAATTTGAAAATGATGGACAGGCTGGAGCTGCCAGAGATGCATTACAAGGTTTTAAGATCACACCATCCCATGCTATGAAGATCACCTATGCCAAGAAATAACATTTGGGATAGTCATCTTTAAAGGACTTGGCTGACATTATTTATAGTGTCTCTTTTGGCAACATTTGGTCAGGTCATTTTAATGTTGGAGGTGGGAAAGAAGTGAAAGTGAATTTTTTGTGAAGTACTTTATAAAATCTAGTCTTTCTTTAGCCTTAGTGAACTATGAAATGTAAAAGCCTTAGTTTTGTACAATAAACTTTTATTTGTATTCTGTATAGTTAAAGCCTTGTTTATTGGCTGATTGCCCTATCATCAAATGCCTATTCTAGTATAGGAGACATCTTACGGTATATAAAACTGCAATAAAAGGTTTTCAGCAACATTGAGCATTTTAACAAAAGTTAGAATTAGATCACAGTAACTAGTAAACAACTTATACTGATTGAAACATCTGTATTAGAGGAAATAGAAAGGCCAGGGTGGATAACTGGGAGGGAGAGGGAGTATAAGAGTGGATAGTCTAGGTTTTTTAAGAACTTACACTTTGAAATTTTTTAATTGAGTTATAATTCACATTCAGCAAAATTCATCCAAACTGAGAAAACTATTGTGATAGGAAGCAGATGAATGATTGCCTAGGAAGCAGATGAATGATTGCCTAGGTCAAAAGGTGGGGGGAATAGTTTGCAAAAAGACACAAGGAAATTTACTGGAGTGATGGAATGCTCTGGTTTTTGAGGGGAGTGTGGGAGTGGTACTAGGGCTTGAATTCAGGGCTTTGCACTGGCTAGGCAGGAGTTCTACTGCTTGAGCTATGCTTTCAGCCCTTTTTACTCTGGTTAATTTTGAGATAAGGGTCTCATTTTTTGTCCAGGCTGGTCCTGACCTTAATCCTCCTATTTTAAGCTTCCCACTGGCCCTGGCTGGGATGACAGTTGTGCACCTCTGCACCCAGCTATTGGTTGAGATGGGGGTCTTGCAAACTTTTTGCCTAGGCTGGTCTCAAACCATGATCCTCCCTATCTCAGACTCCCAAGTAAGTAGGATTGTAGGCTGCAAGCATTTGACACCCAGCAAGTATCTTGATTTTGATTACTATATGACTTATACAATTGCCAAAACTCATCAAATCGAACACTTAAGCAGGTAAATTTTACTGTAAACAGGACTCATTTGTATTAGTGTATGTATCCGCAGTTTATTGCCTCAATAGATGGGCATTTGTTTCCTATTTGAGGCTATTGGGAATGAAATGGCTTTGAACATACAGACATTCACATTCAAGTCTGTGTGGTTGTACTGTTAAGTTTTGATTTGTTTTTTGTGAATTTTGGTACAATTTCCAGTTTATAAAAATGGCTGTAGTATACAGAACTCTGATAAACATTTTAAGATTATCCAGTTGCCCACACTGTGGAATCATTTTGACAGTATGTTCACTTAATTCCCTTTTACCCCTTAATACTTGAGTGTATATTTCCTAAGTGAAAGGCCACTCTCCCACATAACCCCCATACCACTATCAAAATCAGAAAGTAATGATCCCATATTATTAAGTTTTTCTGATAACCTAATAATGACCCTAGAATCAATCCAAGATCATGTTGCATGTAGTTGTCATGTCTCACTGTGTAGTCCAGAGTAGCCTAGAACTCATCATGCTCCTGCCTTAGCCTCTAGAGTGCTGGGATTACTGGTGTATACTGCCACACTCAGCCTTCTTAGGTCTTGAGTTGCCTGTCAGTTCCTCAGACTGTTGACTTTCATCTTAATTGTGCATAGATAGAAATCTGTCTTCAGATATATCGATATGATTATGTTAAAATCATGACCATAACAAGACCTCAAATTGCAACCCATCATCCCTGAGTTTATTCTAACCTTTCCCCTTTTCTTATGTGTTCTCTTCACCAATCCCGTTAACCTCAGTGTATTAACTTATTTGCACAATGCTCCTGTAGGTAACCAAACTCTAGAGAGTCTAATGTTACAGGGTCTCAACTTTAGCTGCATAGTAGGGTCATCTGGGAGAGATTTTCAGCTACTCATGCCTAATCTACATCCCCCATGAATTAAATCACAATTTCTTGAAACTCAGTCACCAATGTTTCTTTAAGTTTCTGAGGTGATTCCCATGTGAGCCAAGGTTAAGAACTACCAAAGCAGATTTCTACCTTTAAGAAAAGGAGGGTATAATAACTAGATCATTATCTCACATAGTATTTTCAAAGGTGGTATAGTGATTGATAAAAAGTAGTATTAAAGTGGAAACTTAAACTCACACCTACATTTTAAACTTACAATATTTTATTTGAATATTTAATAAGCATTTTGCTTCTTGTAAATGTATCCAGTAAAGACCTAATAAAGAATTTGAAGCCCTGTCTAAAAATTTTTGCCTTGAGCAATATTTCTCAAACTTCAATATGCCTCTGAGTCACTTGAATATTTTGTTAAGATGTGGGTTCAGATTTAGCATGTCTAAAGTAAGCCTAAAACTATTTCTATGAAATGATGCCAAAATTGAGGTGCCATGTGCAAGTCTCCAGGGTCTCTACCATGATAATTTAAGTCTTAATTTTGAGGTGTTATGAATCCCCCCACCTTTTTTTTAAGTGGGTCTGGGATTTTATATCAGGGCTTTGTACTTGTGAAGCAGGCACTCTACCGTTTGATCCAACCCTACGGCCCCTTTTACTCTGGTTATTTTGGAGATGGGTCTGGCGAACAATTTGGCTGGCGTCCCAACTGTGATCCTTTGGCTCTCAGCCTCCTAGGTAGGCAGGATTGTAGGCATGAGCTACCATCACCCAGTTTCAATCTCTTTTTACTTAAAAAAGGGAAAAGCCAGCAACTTACCTCAGGGGGGTAGAAGTAGATGTGTATGTAAATACACCTAAGTATAATTTCAGAAGGATCATTCATTCATTCATTCAATGAATACCTATTTATTGTATACCAAGTATATTTTTGGGTACTAGAGTGATGGACAAGATAGACAAGGTGGAACATGCTTTAGGACATGTACCATGGTTGATGGTACAAGCATTGAATTGGAGTTGTGTATGTAGTGGTTTTGTTAAATGTTTGTCTACAGAGGCATTTGGCCAATATCTGAATGCCAATATCAGAAGGAAGATATGCAGGTAGTGAGCTCAGAGCCTGAAACAGAATTGAGTTTAGTGTTTTCAAGATAGAAATGGAGTGGTAGAGGATCCAGATCCTACAGGACCCTGGAGGCCACGGGAAGGAAGGTCTTCTGGGGGGTGGGGGGGGTCTGCAGTGATTTTCTTTATTGTTGTGCTGGGTGGGGGTACATTGTGGCATTTACAAAAGTTCCTACCATACATAAAATATATCATACTTGAATTCACTCCCTCCACCTTTCTCCTTCATACTCCCTTCCCCAATTCCAGGAATAGTTTCAACAGAAACCATTTTTCCATTTACATACATATGTACACAGTATTGGCACCATATTCACCCTCCTTCATTTCCCCACCACCTACCTCCTCTCACTGGTACCAACTCCCCAGTCAGGACCTGTTCCACCTTCCCCTTCTCCAATTTTGTATAAGAAAATAAGAAAACAAACAAAAATCACAATGTTGCTTGTTTAAGATGTCTTAAACAAACAAAGAAGATACACAGGAAGTGGCACTTCCATGAATGTATGTATTGTAGCCCAATGTGGTTCATTTCCTCTATTTTTCTTCTTTCTCCCTTCATCCTTTTCTTATGGAGGTTTTAACCAGTTTAAAAATTCTATGTTCATTGTTGTATAGAGAGTACATCAACCATACTCAACTTCTTAACTTCCTTCTTTTACCCTCCCCCTTTCATATGTGACTGCCCCTTAGAGTAACCTGTTTTTCATAGTTTTGCTGTATTTGTATTAGATCTGTATTCCATATATGAGAGAAAACATGAAGCTTTTAGCCTTCTGATCCTGGCTAACTTTGCTTAAGGTAATGTTCTCCAGTTCCATCAATTTACCTGCAAATGACAAAATTTCATTTTTCTTTGTGGCTGAATAAAATTCCATTGTATAAAAATACCACATTTTCTTAATCCATTCATCAGTAATGGGGCATCTTGGCTGTTTCCATAGCTTAGCTATTGTGAATAGTGCTGCAGTAAACATGGCTGTGCAGATGCCTTTGTTGTAACCTGACTTACATTCCTTTGGGTTTATCCCTAGGAGTGAAATTACTATTTTTAGTTTTTTTGAGGAGCTTCCGTACTGTTTTCTATAGCCATTGTACTAATTTACATTACTACCAGCAGAGTATGTAGGTAAAGAGGTTCTTTTGCTTACTTCACATGCTGGGGAACTTATCCTTGGACCCTAAAGGAGCCAAAACCTCCATTTTAGAAACTCCAGACCCAAGAATATAATTTGAAGTTGAAGGAAAATAGTGTCATTTGGAGATTAAAGGCTTGAAGAACACATGGTGAGATCTAGACAAGGAGGAAAACAGCTCTGGTTAGAGCTGTTACTGAACCTCCAGGAACCACGTTGCCATGAGCAGAGCTGCTTGGCACAACTACTTGCTGCAAGATTGTAAGTTTGAATTCCTATTTGAAAACAAAATTTTACCAAGCAGCTCCTAGTCTCAGTTCTGTCTCTAGCCACTGCAGACACCAAAATAATGTCAGGCCTTCCTGGGGTACACCAAGAAGGCTTGGCATCTCTTTATTTCTTCACCTTCAAAAGGCCAATCAAAACTTCGTGTTAGCCTAACCTTAACTGATAATTGTGTAGCTTGGGTGTTCCTTTATTTACCATTTTACTCTGCTGTGGAAGGCCTGTTACCCAATGTGACAATCTGAGTTTATGCAATCCTCATTTCTTAAAGTGTTTCTTAAACGGCAATTGTCTTTTAACTCTCCCATGTTGAGGGCTGGTTTGAGACTGTAACAGTCTGTGAAACAGCTGCCTGGTCAGGATTAAGATTTAATCAATGCTTTAGTTTTCCCAGAGATACTTTTAGTCCCCTAGATTAAATGAAGGAAAAATGCACGAACATTCTACTTGCAGAAATGATTTCTAATTCATTCTTTCCTTGTCATGAAGTAGGAAAGAGAGGATTTAAAGTCCCAACTCTACTTTGACAGTGATGATTTGATACAGCATTGAACCATGATCCCTCAGGGTGACCTTTAGACAGCATGGTCAAAAAAAGGGCACTTTGGTCATGATGGGCCTCAATTTCCTCCTCCATAATGAAGGTATCGAAGAAAACAAGCTTCCACATCAGGGCCAACTATATAAAAGATTCTCCTGGGAAAATAACATACACAGCAAAACCTTATACACACACAAATGAAACAATAACACTATTATTATACACACGTATACATATGCCTACATACATCCCGAACAAACCTTTTATTATGCTGTAAGTATATCTTTACCAATTTATCCCTTAGAAAACTATTTTGAACAAAAATATTTGGTAAGTTGAATTCTTGTTCATTTTGTGAGGTGACTATATTTGGTGATGGAGGGACAAGGTAGCTCTCTGAAGTCATATGATCAACCAAGTTGGAGAGAACTTCCTGACAGGAATCTCTATTCCAGAAACAGTGGGTAAGGGGTCAGGGTTCCACCTAGCAGAGAGATGCCAGACCCAAACATTCTATAAAAAAACAGCCCCTTATTTTCTGTCTGTCCAAATAGAAAATAAATACTTGGTGCCGGTGCCTTTTTAAATTCACTGCTATATCTCTAGTGCCTAGAACACCACCTGGCACATAGTAGGTGCTCAATAAATGTTTGTTGAGTAGATGTATTGGTGCTTCAACTTTGGTGACTTCTAGCAGTGTCCCTCTTTCTATGGGAGGGATGCCCAGAAGCAGGAAGATGGGATAACATAAACCTCTAACTTTATTCTCTTCTCTCTGGCTAATGACCCGTGAGCATTTTAAGAAATATTGTTTTAGAGGAGAGTAGTTTTGATCTTCAATGTCCTTTAAAAGTCCATGTGTTAAAGACTGGTTCCCTAGGGTAGGTGTATTAGGAGGTGGGGGATCACTTGGGAGGTAGGACCCAGTGATAGGTCTTTAGGTTATTGAGGGTGTGTCCCTAAAGAGGACTGTGGGACTCATGGTCTCTCCTTCTCTTTTGCTTCCTGGCTGTGAGGTAAGTGGTTTTTTGCTTCATCACACACTGTCATCATGATGTGTTGTTTCCCTACAGGCCCAAAGCAATGGGATGATTGCAGACTGAAACCTCTAAAGCTGTGGGCCAAAATAACTTTTTCTGTATAAGATGGTGATCTCATGTATTTATATGGTGACACAAAGTTAACTTACACAGAGATAAAGAAAGGATTGCCCTTTTTCCCCAATCCACCTATCTCTTTCTTTACCTGTTGGTAGAGTAAGGAGGTAACATTAACTCAAGTCTTATCATCTATTGGTGGCCCAGGACAAACATGACTTCTAAGAATCCTATGACAAAAGAATTGTAAATATATTAATTCTTTAATTATCTTTTATGCAAATCTAGATTATTTTATTATGCTGGGGTTTGAACTCAGGGCCCTATGCTTGCTAGGTAGGCGTTCTATCATTCCAGCTATGTCCCAGCCCTTTTTGCTTTAGTTATTTTTCAGATAAAGCCTCACCTGGACCTCAGTCCTCCTACTTATGCCTCTTGCATACCTGTAATGACAGGCACATCCCGCATGCCTGGCTTATTTGTT
Organism: Castor canadensis; assembly: GCF_047511655.1. NCBI lineage: Eukaryota > Metazoa > Chordata > Mammalia > Rodentia > Castoridae > Castor > Castor canadensis. The sequence goes on along the minus strand of NC_133390.1, from coordinate 140,305,200 downwards.
GAGATGGGGTCTGGCCGACTCTTTGCCTGGGCTGACCTGGAACTGTGATCCTCCTGATCTCTGCTTCCCTAGTATCAAGGATTATATGTATGAGCCTGTAAACCCAACTTTTTATTACTTAGATTTGCTCAAATCACAATTATTTGTGCTAAGGATATCTCATATTTTCAAAAGATTTCTATAGTTTGTGCATTTTTGCTCATAAACCAAAAGAATATAAGAGTTGAACTAAAAAATGGCTTGAAATTTTCATAGTTCATTCAACAATATTCTGCTGATATAGGCAATATATCACAGCTAATGTGGCTTTAACCAGGGTGTATCATTTGTGTGTAAACAAGATATGGAGTTTGACTCTCTTTGGAAAATCAAATACTAAATAGTAGTCCTGTACTCCTGGACTTCTTTATGAAAGCAGAGGGGTGGTGGTCCCTTTCCATTGGCTAGGGTATTTACTCAGAGGTCTGGGTTTCACATAAAAGACAGGAACCACTGAAGTCAGTCTCCACTTCCAGGCAAAGAGTGCTAGTCAAAACAGTCAAAAAGGAAAATGGAGAGAATACTGACACTTTTTTTCTCAAGTCTTGTGGTTCTGTGTGTGGGGCATGGAGTATTTATGGATAGACTTTCTTCCAAGAAGCTGTGTGCAGATGACGACTGTGTCTGTAAGGAAGTTTTTATGCTTTTCATTCTCTTTCTATTGTAGAATTGGAAAAATATATCCACTAACAGCATAAAATCGAATTGTACTTTGAAGTGAATTTTCTTTAATGTGAATGTTATCAGCATTGCATCTCCTACTCTGTATGGTTGGTGTCTAACTATGGGGAATTCACTTGGCTAAGATTTTGCAGCTTTAATATTTTGGCTTTTTCACTCATCTTGAATTGAACCCCATCTGCACACTGGGGGTTATTAGTCACTCTGATTTCCTCGTTTTCTTATGTGTGCTGCCTTTTTACCATTGTAATATGTAGTCACTTCCTTTTTATTATTATTATTTTCTTCCAGATACTATTTCTCTGGCTAGAGCTCAAGAAGATTACAACGCCCCAGACTGTAGATTCATTAATGTTAAAAAAGGACAGCAGATCTACGTTTATTCAAAGCTGGTAAAAGAAAATGAAGCTGGAGAATTTTGGGCTGGCAGTGTAAGATGAAATTTTTTAAAAAAAAAATACACACATCTTGACCCAGGATGCTTTTAATTTTTCCTTGATTACCTATCTCCAACCCATTTTAATGCTTAAAACTAGTTGTTAAGAACAACATTGTAAATATGAGTGCAAATGCAAAATTTCAGCCACACTTGCTACTATTGCATTTTAAAGGAGCAAAGATAATTTCATGGCAAAATCAAAGGTAGGGTAATATAATGTTTTGGCAAGAAAAAAGTCATACACATTAGGTCTTGCCTGTCTCAAAGAGTTTGAATCTCATTCAACAGTGTCTGAGAGGACTTGCCAAGTGAAAGGTATGTGAATTGGTGGTCTGGTCATTTAAACTTTCAGTATTCCTTTAGGAAGCCTTACACTCTAATTCCAAAGAATCTGCTTTCTTGAGTTAAAACATATTGTGCAAGCCCTGGGGAGGGATGAAGCTGAGTTGATTTACTGTCTTTAGAACCCAAACATAGGTTCTAAAGTGATGAAGAATTAAATTGAAATGAATTCAAGAATCTGTTCACTTGAATTGGTAGACACTGAGAACTATGCAACCTGTAAAATGAAAGTAATTTACTTTTTAAAAAATTTACTGAGTTTCTTTTTCTTTGGGTTTCTGGCAAGTCACAAGATTGTAGAAAATAAAGTAATGCTAAAATAGTGAGATAAGTCAAGCTGGGCCACAGAAGAGTAGACGTGTAATTCCTGCATGTTAACTTAGCTGCTATAAGTGAATTTCAAATTTGGCTGAGTCCTCTAGACTGCAGAGTGAAAGGCAACATCTGCTGGTTGTATCATTCTCACTGTTAGCAAAGAGATTTCTCAGAAGACCTTTGCATCAGCTTTGCCCTGACTGTCTCTCTTTTGGGCACTCAGGTTTATGGTGATCATCAGGATGAGATGGGAATCGTGGGTTATTTCCCTGGCAGCTTGGTCAAGGAGCAACGTGTATACCAGGAAGCCACCAAGGAAGTTCCTACTACGGTAAGCATCTCAGAGGTGACCAGAGGAAGACTGATTTTAGGGTGATATGGTGTGGTTCTAAAAACACATTATGGAACTTACAGGATGTGGAGAACAAAGCCCCCCAACTTCCAATGGTGGCTTTTCTGAGATAGTAAGATTTGGGGAAGTATTTATATCAACTATCAATATTGAAAGCTTAGCTCACTATCTCTATAACTGCCCTCCCTTTGTTCTACTTGAGGTTATTAGTTATTAATGCTTCAGTTTACTGTATTTTTTAAACTTACATGATGTACAATTGATCCACAAAAATTGTATTTATTAAAAGTATACAACTTGATGTTTTGATATATCCACATAAATTATATGTTCACATCTAATTTCACATTGTGAAATGATTATCACAATCAACCTCATTAATGTCTATCATCTAGTTGTATGTGTGTGTGTGTATGTGTGTGTGTGTGTGTGTGTGTGTGTGTGTGTGTGTGTTTAAAGCACTTAAGATCTACCCTCTTAGAAAATTTCAAATACACAATACAGTACCCCTATTGTTTTAGATGTAAGTTTCCTGGAAGGAATCCATGTTGTAAAAGGAGAAATCAAAATAATATTAATTAATTTACTGATGGTTTATACTTATTTATGAAAGGCAGATTGGGCAAAAAATTAGTAACTGCTTTTGATAAGATCAAAACATTGTAGAAAAAAATTTGAATGTCTTATATTTGTGGCAGATATTCTACTTATGCATGCAATAGAATCTTACTCTTCTTAATGCCCTAGGGTCCTGTAAACTCATGGCAGAAATAAAAGATCCTTTCTGAGCTGCTTTGTAAGGTGGTTGTTTTGAAGTGCATCTCCCAAAGCTAATTACTGCACTTCAAACGCTGCCCAACCTACAGAGATACCACTCACTTGTCATTGCTTTTTAGTGCTGAGTTTGATCTGTCAACCATAAATTAAAAGTTTATTTGAGGACCTTCATTTTAAGTAGTTTTTTTTACTTAAACTGATAATTATTTTATATTCTTCGGGACTTAACCTTTACTTATTTTAAATCCAAATATCTCTTTGATTAAATGTGATTTTAAATAAAAAGAAAAAACCTACATCTGATTTCTGGCCCAGCCTGCTCAGTTCAATCTTTTTATGCTTTTGTGTTTTTCCAGGATATTGACTTCTTCTGTGAGTAAGAAATCCATTTAAACTTCAGATAAAAAGGAAGCATCAAAATGAAGAAAAGGTCAAAAATAATCTCAAAATGTATATCCCTAATTTCTGGCTTTGTTTCAAGAGTTTGTTACCTTACAGGAAGTCTGGGGCTAAGGGCTGAATGTGGATGATAAAAGGGGATTTTGAGCTTAGTCTTGTTTTCTGCTGGCAATCTTCCCACAAGCTGGGACAGGGTGATGTTTGACTCAAATACATGAATTGAAGCCAAAGAATTATTTTTCAGCCCAGGGAATCTTCACTTACATGGGACCGTATATAGTAGATGGTTTATTTGTAGTTATTTCCAAATAGTAATTCTTCCCAATTCTTTGACTCCTTGATGACTCCATAGGCTTTACTTTTGGATTCATAGATGTTTGGACTATGTCCCTAAATTTCTCTTTTGAAAAAGCTTCATAAATTATTTCAGTTGAATAACTTTAACTTTGAAATACTCAATTTGCCTTTATATAAATTTAAATGAGACGGTGATTATGTAGTACAGGGGTTAGTTTATGGAAATACTTTTAATAGAATATTTCCTTTTATTGGGTGCCCTCACTGGATCTTATTCAAGTTATTAAAGAATGAAGCCAAAGTCTGTGGGTTCTCTTGTCTACTTTTATTTCAACTTTTAACTTCTTGTTTCTGGGTAGTTAGTTCCCTCTAGACAAGGGTGATGTATCAAGAAATTTGGTGAGAGGATGCAGGTTTTATGATCTTGATACACACATGAGATTTTCTGTATTAACTGGAAACCTGCATTGGTTGTGTATAACTAATATAATTTTGATTTACTTATGAATTTTTGTTTGTTTACATGTAGTTAAAATACTTGTACTGTGCTTTAAAAAAACACTTCATAATTCTGAATGTTTAAAAATTAACATTTTTTTTTTTACCTTGGTGTAGTATACATTGATTAGGGGGTGGTGGAGAGCTTGGGAATGAGGTTTGCTGTTCAGTTTTCTGTGGTCTGGTCATTCCATAAGTGTGAAGAAGGAAGCAGAAGAGAACATTTAGAGCAAGTCAGGGACTTGGATCTGGGTCATTTTTCAGTTATATCCATGGTGACTTTGGGTGACTGTTGTTTTACCAAATTTTTGTGGAAGTTAGTCAAGTAAAACAGTACTCCTGAACAAAACACAACAAAAGAATCCCACAGTTTTCTTGAACCTAGCTCACTTCATTTAACACAGACTTCCAGATAAGAGCTAGGGCTTGCAACAACATTTTTAAGGTAAGAAATACTTACACTGTTTCTATTTCTATTTGCTTCTCACTTGTTGGCCTTCACACTCCAGACATGTTATCACCCTTCTAGACACCCAGCAGACCCATTGCACCATCCATCAGGTCTCAGGCATCCAGCCTCACTCCTTATGCTTAGGAAATGGATTCTGTTTCCCCAATCCTTTCCCACCCACCATGACTATTCCTATCCAGGAGCAGGTAAGTCATTGATTGGTTTAATTCTACAGGGGTGGGGGCGATATGCCTGCACCAAAAGAATGGAAGCACATGCAGGACTTGACCTGCTGTGTCTAGCCTCTTGGTGCCAAGTGCATCCCTGGAAGCTGATTAGACTCCAAATCTCAGAGCCCAGTACAGAATTTGTGAATCAGAACTGCATTTCAACACAACCTGCAGGCAATTAATGTACACTGAAGAGAGGCTCATTTTATGTCCTTCTCCTTATCTTATAGACAAAGAAATAAACAAAAGCCGGGTGCTGGTGGCTCACGCCTGGAGTCCTCGCTACTCAAGAGGGAGAAATCATGACTATCGTGGTTCAAAGCCAACTCAGGCAAATAGTTTGCTAGAACTGATCTTGAAAAGACCCATCACAAAAAAGGACTAGTGGAGTGGCTCAAGGTGTAGTTCCTGAGTTCAAACCCCAATACCACACACACACAGCCAGAGAACCTAAGAAATGAGACAATCCTACCAAGATTCAACAGGATCTTAACATTCTCCATCATATTGCAGGCACTCTTGACAGTCCATTGATCTGTATCCAGAAAAAAGGGGGCTGAGTGGTGACAGGATTAAAGAGGATGAGAGTCTGGGGCCCTTCCCAGTTCAGGAATTTTTCTTCTTTTCTCACTAAGAGGAAGGGAATTTTAGCACCTCTATGAGGTTGTCAACTGATGACATTTATCTATGACCCTTGAGTGAATCCTAGTTTGTAGGCTTCCTTGATGCTCCAAGGCAAGTTCCATTATATTATGTTGCCCAAGTTTTTCTGTAGTCTGTTGATTGTGTACTGGGTAGCTAAATCTGGCTACTCAATACCAGGATGGACCCCATTCCATCCTGGAGAGCCCCAGCTACCCAAACTCATTCTATTTTAACCAAGGTAGAATGTGAAGTCTCAAGATCCTCACTTGCCTTTTCCAGTTTTATTCCTCCCATCTTGCTGTCCCTGACATAACTATAGACTGATTAAATAATATTAAACAGAGAAGGAGAGCTACTGCCAATGACTTTCAGTCTATGATGTAGTTAATTCAGTTTAGGGAGTGGTTATGTTTTGCTGTGCAGCTGATACTAGGAAACAGAAAAAAAAAAGATTTTTATTCCTTTATCTCTGATCTCACAGAATATGGGGAGAGGAAGTATAAAGAAATAATACATGGCAGTGGATGAGGATGGGCAAAGCAAGCAGTTTCCATGGGCCAATGTAGAATAATTGGAAGATTTTGCCTAGAGCACAGGCATTCAAATAAGTTACCAGCATAGGGCAAGTAAGTAGAGAAACTGATTACAGCAAGAAGAAGTTGGGGCATTGTACATGCTAGTAGGCAATAAAATGAAATCAAGTTTAAAGAAATTGTGTTGGGTAGTTTGGGTGGCTCAGAAAAGTTAGTTGATGAGAAAAGAGCCCAGGGCATCATGGAACTTTGAAATAACGCAAGCTACCATTCTCTAGCTAACCTCATTGGGTCTCAGCTTTCTCGATTATACTTAGGATTAATAGCACCTCCTTGGCTGGGCTGTCATGAGAATTAAATGTAATGTGTGTATATGAGCAGGACATAGTAGGGACTTTAAGTGGCAGTCCCTATTATCTGATCTGCTAGGGCTGAATGGAAAATAGCCTTCCCTCAAGTTGCTGCTGCTATAACCTGCTGGATACTTTACAGATAAGAAATTGCAGTTCTTGATTCAGCCCCTGTGAAATTTCTAAATCAAAGATATTGGTAACACATTCTAGGCTTCATAAACTTTTGTAATTTTTATTTTTCTTTAAAAATTACCTGAAATTATCTGAAAGATTTCAGAGAGCTGACTTTTGAATTTCCTTTCTTTGCTCCTTAAGAATAATTATTCGGCAAATGGCAGGAAAAGGTAATTTAAGGCAGGGCTTTGGTTATCTGTTGAAAGCACAACAGGGTAATTCCTAAAAATAAGGCAGTCTAGTCCTGGTATAATAGCATTCCTCTTTGCTGAAAAGTTATAACTCTTGTTCAAGGGACAAGTGGGTAGAAAAGTTACTTTTGCTTTCTGCAAAGCCATAGGAGGTAAATCAGAAATCAGAATGTCCATCAAATATGAAGATTGGAAACGTGTCTTTTAAATTCTTAACATGAATTTCTAAGACCCTTTGCAAAAGCCTACCAAGAGTTTTTCAGACCTGCTGTATGAAATGGTAACATGAAGTGGAGAAGCTGAAGTAATTGTCAGAATTGGCCATTTAAAAGTCAACTTTTTCCAGAAATATCCAGGGCCTGAAGGTCCTCTCATGCTACCTCCCACTTCCAAACTGGTTCTGTGCAAATATCACTTGGGTGAAAAAATATCTGACTCACAGTTGTCTTAGTGTATTTTTCATAATGAACAATGTGACTACATCCAGTAGCACAGTGAAGTTTTAGAAAACCTCAGGATATTTCATTAGCAGAGAAGAGAACTGTAAAAGCATCAGTCTGTTTAACATCACCATCTTTGATAAATGTGGCCCATTACTGCTTCTCATATTTATTGACTAAGGAGGCATGTGTGCCCCCACGGATCAGATTCAAACACAGGATAACAGTAAGCTCATTCATGTCATTTTTAAACAAATCTCTGCAGGGGGAGAGCAGTTCAGCTCTGAGTGGAGGGAACAAATAAGAGCAAGCACTAGGAAGAAATTCATTTCTTCAACAATTACCCTCTTCTATCTCAAAATGATGAAAACAATAAGAGAAAAAAATTACTCCAGCTTATAATGTCCCTTGTTCTAGTCTTGAAATACAATTTCAGGCCTTCCGACATCAGCTGCATCCCTTACAGAGACCATGGTATATCAGCAATGTAACCAGGAAAATGATATATCGATCCATAGGCTTTATTTAAATCTACCCTCCATATAATATAAGCCATTATTAACTAAGACAGAGAATGCTCCCCAGCTCTGGTTTTAAATATTTTTCTAAATGAAAATTACTTTTCTGTCACATATGAGCAATCGTTTTAATCATTTTTCTCAAGTGTACACCATGCTACAGTCAGCACATTTGATGGGTGGTGCTACTAAATATCTCACCTCCTTGCCTTCCCTCCCCTTTTCCTATTTGCTGCAGCATGTGAATTTATTCTGGCCAAATGAACCAGTCAAGATGGGAATGTAATTTGAGTGATGCCACGTTGAGCTGGGGGAACAAAAGATGCCAATGCTTTTAGATTTCTAGCTACCAAAGACAAAATTCCTAAGTCATGCCAATGGATGTCCACTCAGCCACCTCACATGACCCTTGGTCAGTCATGATTTATTGGCTCACTTCCAGATCCTTCTCTTCTCCCTTCATGATCTGAAATGATTTTGGAGGCTTTAAAAAAAATCAGCTTTAGATCTTTCCTTGGGCTTTAAATTATACTATTAGTGCTGTGATAAGTAGGTTGGTAGACAAACCTTAATCCTTGACTTCTGAGAGCCACAAAGAGACAGCTTATTCCCTGGGAACCAGCTTTGGCTGCTGCTCAGTGGACAGGGCTCAGCTGAGTCTGTCTGTGCCCAGGAATAGATATGTATGCTGGTCTGTCCTGTAGGAAAAGGCCACAGCAAGTCCCCCTATTACCTGTGCCATCCAGTCAGATGATCATGGGGAAGGGAATCAACATTTGTGAGCAGTGTCTTAATCAGATAGGTTCCCCAGAAGCAGACCCTGAGATGAGGACTTATGTACAGTGATTTTTTTCAAGGAATGATTCTCAGGAGAAATAGTTAAGTGGGGGAAGGAGGGTGGAAAAGGAGAGGGAGCCCATGCAGGATCTACCTCAGGCAAAGTCTTATGGTGGCTGGCTGCACTTGACAGAGGACTCTGGAGTGTGGTAAATTATCTATCAAAGTCGCTAAGACCCAAGGAGAGGAAGCTAGCTTTCTTCTGGCCTGTCAGTCATTGCTGGAGTCTGAATGTATCCCCCAGGTTTCATGTGTTATAAATCCACACAGTCATATGCTAATGGCGTTTGAGAGATAGGACCTTTGGGAGGTGATTGAGTCATGAGGGCACAATGGATACATTAATTGTCTTAGAGCTGCTTTGTGGTAAAAGTGAGCTCTCTCTGGCATGCTTATTTTGTCTCACTGTATGAAGGTCTTCACCATCTTATGGTGCAGCAGCAAGAAAGGTCCTCACCAGATGCCAGCACCAGGGTCTTACACTTCCCAGCTTCCAAAACTGTGGGCTACATAACTTCTATTCTTCATCAATTACCCAGTCCCAGGTCTTTTGTTATAGTGACAGAAAACAGACTAACACCATCATTGACTAAGGGTTGTGGTAGGGGAGTGTCATTCCCAGGCAGTTCAGCATGCCAGCAAAGTGGTTTTAAGTGGGCTGGTGGTGCTGGGGAATGGAAACAAAACACATGGATTATAGGAGGCACGTTCGCAGGCACCTGGGTTGCGCTGATTCCGCCTGCTCTGACTTCTCATTTCATTTCACCCTTATACCATCTCTGAACATGCACAAACCCCTGCCGCATCTTCTGAGTCCAGTGGCTTCAGATTTCCTTCTTGGTTTACTTCTGTGGGTCCTGAAACTTTCTGAGTTGCAAGTGACTGAGAAACTTTGGTGGGACTAGGGTGACCTCCAGTGGTGAGCTTGGATCCGACATGCAGCAACTTGGAATCAGTGCATTCAGAATCATCCTCAGGCTTGCTTCTCAGATGGGTCTCCATATCCCCCAGCACACACACACAAAATCTTAAAATCTTTTTTTTTTGAAGTTTTTTTTGGTGGTACTGAGGTTTGAACTCAAGGTTTCATGCTCGCTAGGCAGGTGCTCTACCACTTGAGCTCCTCTGCCAGTCCTAAAATCTGCTTTAGTCTGTTTTCTTATATACATGGGGTGTTAATCTGCTTCTATGGGTTGCCTCATAATAATTTCAACTGAAAAATTCACATGTTAGAGAAACGCTGACATTTCCCTTTCAGAACCATTTTGCATGTTTGCTTTTGATAAGGAGTCCTGCAGAGTTTATAATTTGTTTTAGTTGATTTAAATCATTTACAGAAAAGCAGAAATAGCACCTTGCATTCAGTGAGTACAGACTTGTCTAGAAAACAATTATCACAGCTCAAGCCCCCTCCAGGGCACTGTGGGGTGGCTGAAAGGCACAGGACTTGGTGTTCCAAGTCACTCACTTTGGAAAGTATGAGAGCAGGGATCTGAAGCCACACAACATAACTTCATGATCCACCCACAAGCTGTCCATAACACCCTGCTGGAATATGAGGAATGAGAAATACATGTGGGTTTTCACTTCATCTACCAGGGTGACTCTTAACTGGGGACTATTTTGATCCCTCTTTGTATCCTTGCCAGGGGCATTTGGCCATGTCCCAAGGCATGTCTGAGTGTCACAACTGGAGGGGGGCACTACTGGAGGGGGGCAGGGATGCTGCTTAATATCTGACAATTCTCAAGACAGCACCCCAACAAAGAATACTCCAGACTCCACTGAGAATGGTGCCATGGTCAAGAAATCCTTTTCTAAGAGGTGATATTAATTGATTAGTGAATTTTGAAAGAATGACAAATGCTAGGAAGGCCTAAGCAATTTTCTGGCTGGGAGTTTGTTTTCCAAGTGCAGTCTGGATGTCTTTGTTTTTGATGAGCTATTAGGTAAAGCTGATACCTGAAAAATAGGTTTGCATCCTAGCCTACATATCAACATGCCAGGCAGAGCCATCGACACAGACACGGAACAGCCATTTGCAGTGGTGTGATCTCCTGCCTTCATGATTTTAGACATGTTCCTCTTGCCTTCCTTGCTCTCAATCCAACATTTTGTCAAATGCTCCCTCACCCCCATCAGCACTACATGAGGGCTCCACTCCAGGCTTGTGCAGGATTGACATGTGAGGGGGTCAAAAGGACTGTGTGTATTTCTTCTGGAGTCCTTTTTTCTATCTCCTTTTGGAGATTGCTTAATTGCTTTTTAAACAGCTATCATGTACTCTTGGCTTTACAGCTTCTTCCCAAAGATGATTACAAAGCCCTATTATTTTTCAAATAAAAATAGCACTTCCTTAGCCCTCTGTCATGTATGCACTGTCAATTTCAATAGCACCAGCTGTCGCTAGCAACATGGATTTCTCTTTTCCTTTATTTGCCTTTCTTTGCTGTTGTCATCCATTTAACCTTTCTCGGGAGAGCTTCCTAGGCACACAGGTATATTTATAGGGTCTCTGTGCATTTGTGGATACAATTAAAATTTAAATACTGTGCACTGAACTCAATGTCAACACTTCTCATTTCTTAGAGGAGGAGTTTACTTAAATATTAATAACTAAATGTGCAATGTACTTTGTAGCATATGATTCAGTTCAGAGAAGGGGAGAAATATATCGGTTAGTTCTCATCTATTACAACTGGGCCTTTAAAAGGGATACGTACCTAAGCATAGAAAGCTCATGCTTATAATTCCAGCACTCAAGAGGTGGAAGTAGGAGGATCAAGAGTTTGAGGCAAGCCTGGCCTATAGAGTGAGACGTCTTAAAAGAAATGTTGCTGGCAGGGGATGGGGGTGGGGGTGAAAGACAATTGGAGGCCTAATGCCTAGTTCAAAATGTATTTCTTTTTCTCATATTGAAAGCATACATGAATGTAGACTTCAGACGAAACTTAAATTCAATTCTTACTCTAGCTTGTTATTGTTCATATCTTGAATAAGACTTGCATGAGTTTTTGAAGTTGTTATTGAATATAAATTTAAAAGAAATAAAGTCTTTTGCTCTTGCATGACATTGTATTGAGTTTTTCAGAATAAGCACTTTGAGA